>NC_087550.1:69930124-74730124 GCF_036250125.1 Pseudopipra pipra | reverse complement strand
CTTATGGAGTATAACCTTATATTTCATGCTAGCTCAGTAGTCAACAAGAAGAAAATTATATCTCTAGAGAATGGCTAATATAATAATAAAATAGATATCTAAAATAGTAAGCATTAATTGACTTTTGAAACCTCATGTCTTCTTCACTGAAATAGCCCAGATGATTAGCAAGGAATTGATATAACATCTAGACAGTCAAAGTAAGGATAAAGTAATAACATCTACTAAAATTGATTTGGTTAACAGTGTTTCCAGGTGGTACTTTCTGCATAATTATGCTCAGGTATTATCAAAGATTTGCATTCTTGTGGTCAGTTTGCACTGGCTGATCAGGATTTACCATTGATATACCCTGTAAGTAAGTTTGTAAACTGAGGATTTTTTCCACATTTAAATATGGCTCATTTGGATTTGTTCACAAATTAGTTCACGCGGGATTTGGATTTAAAAGTATATCAGGGATAATACTAGACAGTTATCTTTGGCCAGTACTCTTGCCTGATTTGAAAGCTAAATCCACATTTCTCATCTCATTCTTTTCAGCACCTTCAAATCTGTTTCTAAAGATCAAAATTTAAGAATCTGGAATACAGGGAATCCAATGTATAATTAAAAGTTTCTAACTATCAATGTTCTACAAACTTTTCCTGAATTTTCCATGCACAGAATAAACTATGCATTCTTTTGTATACAATGCTAGGCAGGAACTGTTACATTATGCAAGCATTAGAAGATAACAGTTAAGTTTTTGGTCAAAATGAACAAATAAGATATTAATTCATTATGTAAATTGGGTTCACATCTGGAATAGTCATTTTAGTAAATATGAGTCATCATACACAAACTAATAAGCAGGGAATATTTTGTTAGAATAGCAATAAGGAATAATTTCCATTGCTGAGTTAGTGAACACCCGTAAATGGGGTGATTTGTTATTGTAGAAGTAGAAAGATTTGCTCCTGACTGGGAGAAATGAGACCACTAAATCTTCAGGGATACATCATTCTTTTGTATTTGCTTTGTTAGTGTGAAGTTTCTTGCATCACTCATATGACTTTCAGGAAAGCTTCTTTTCTACACATAACTCAAATCTAAAAAAATTTTGACTTGATGCCTAGAAAGCAATTTAGGAAGCAATTTAGTTTTTGAAGGGAGCACTAAAGTTATCCTAAAGGTTTTTGTTCTCAAGAACAGAAAGAAGCCAAGCGGAAGACTGTCACATTTAGTTTCAAAAGAGCACTCCTCAAGGTTCTGCAAGGCAAAAACAACCTAGCAGTGAACTGATGGAGAAGGGAGTTAAAGACTTTCTTCTTTTTTTCCATGTCTGTAATTTTTTGTGGCTTAAGCTTCATTATTGTATTGTTGATTGGATGTCACAGAAAGAAATTTCTCCAAGCTGCTAAAGCTCAGAATGAGAAAATTACCAGAAAGAAGAGAAATACATTTGATACCTAGACAGAGGGATTTCAAATAGAAGATAATACCACAATAATTTACAAGATAATTCTCTAGACAGGAACAAAGAGATTTTAAAGATAACTGGACTTTTTTCTTACTGTCTGACGAAGCAATCTGATAGCATTTTAAGTCCCTAAATGTCAGGTGTGTTAACTGTTGCCAAAAGCAAGTCTGATAGCATGGAGAGTCAAACCCATAATATAAAGAGTCTGATTGAACAGATAATTTTTATTTTTGAGGGTTTAGTTCTAATGGTCTAGCTTTTGATTCACTGAATAATATCTTAAGACAAAATTTAGGTGTATCACCAGATTTCAACCACCTGCTTTATCTTGTTTTGAGAAGAAATAATTTGGATAAAGTAAGAATAAAAATATTCCATAGATCTAGTAATATTAATTATTGGAATTTTGTTAACTGTAAAGACAGAGACAAATTCCCAAATATCAACAGCTTCACAAAACTATTTACTAATGCTGCTAGTATGTAAACCCAGATTTTAAGTAGGTCTTAACAAGCTCCTTTTACTGAACAGCCTCACTTCTGTTGGAAATATTTCCAAATCTAGAAGAAAAGAAACAGCTAATGACCCTTCAGCATTGATATACAGAAGGCTATAAATCTGCTCCACTGTGATGACACGCCACCAGAAGTACTGCATCCATCTCTATGGCCCAAGAAAGATGTGGACCTGCTGGACCGAGTCCAGAGGAGGTCCACGAAGATGGTCAGAGGGATGGAGCACCTCTCCTACAAAAATAGGCTGAGAGAGATGGGACTGTTCAACCTGCAGGAAGCTTCAGGCTAACCTTTCTAGAAGCCTTCCAGTACATAAAGGGTGCTTACAACAGAGCTCCAGAGGGTCTTTTGACAAGTAAGTAGTGAATAGGACAAGGGTTTACAGCTTAGAACTGAAAGAGGTTAGGGTTAGTTTAGGTATTAGGAGGAAATTTCTTTGCCGTGAGGGTGGTGAGACACTGGAAGAGGTTGCTCAGAGAAGTGGATGCCCCATCCCTGCAAGTGTTCAAGGCCAGGTTGGATGGGACTTCGAGTAACCTGGTCTAGTGGAAAGTGTCCCTGCCCATGGCAGGGGGTTTGGAATTAGATGATCTTTAAGGTTCCTTCAATCTGAACCATTCTATGATTCTGTGATATTTCTATAAAATATAGTGTTGGAATCTGTTAGTTCAAGTCAGTTGGCTGAAGTATACTCTGTTTTACTCCATAACGATGACAAAGAGCTATCAAATACATCGTAAAATTTAATAATAACATTATTGAATTAAAGCAGAAAACTTTTCATATTGGAAACTTAAAAAACAAAGCAAGGAAAACATTAGGTCAAATAACAAAAAAGGCTCTCCTTCTGTCTCAGGCAAAGTGGAAAACAGCACTACGATTAACACGAACATAAATATTGCAGGGTAGAAAAGGTTAAAACTGCTTTATAGGCACATAGGACTGGAAGTTTTAAATAAAAAGAAGATTGCATCTTTCAGCTCCACACAAGATGCAGCTTTATCCTTATTTTTCTCCTCACCTTTCCGTGATTTAACGGTGTGCTCCATTGTCCCTTGTCCTGGGCGACTGGTGTACCAGGACTGCTGCTTGCTTTAGGTACAGCACAACAATGCATTATTGTAAAGGTACTTGGGAAAAAACTAGTCTGTGAGATTTCAAAAGATTCCCAAATATAGGAAAAAGAAGACAAGAAAGTAGTAGAATAATAAAGACAATAGGAACTTTGCAAGATACATATTCATTGAAAAAAATGTTAATAGTTATTCACAAATTACTTCTTAATAAATCAGAAAAAGAGTGCTCAAGGAAATACCAAGAGGCTTTCTGTCTATCCATTAAAACTGCACCCTTTAATTAAACCAATAAACCAGCAGGTAATATTATTTTCTACAGACCTAAATGTGCTTTTTGCAAGTAAAATAGAAGACTGGCATCCACTTATACACTAATGCTATTGCATTAAAAATTATTACCTTTCTTTTAAAGAACTGGTCATGTTGTTTATTGAAAGAAAGAAATCCACTTTACTTTCATTACTGGGCATTTAAAAATTCTTGAAGTCTTAATAACTAAGGAGTCATAAACCAGATTGAGAAACCCTGCAGCTTGTCTCACTTTTTCCATCTGAATGGTCTCTTCATGTCCTAACTCCTCTTCAAAACATGCCAATTCACTTGATTTATTCTTCCTCTAGTCCTTGCATGGTTAGTTGGGGGAGAGTGGGGGGTGGAGTAATATATTGTGCATCTTTCAAGCACTATATTGTGCATCTTTCAAGCACTATCAGTGAAACAAGAGAAAGGAAGCAGGTTGTCATAGAAAACATTAAAATTTCACCAAAGAAATCCAGGTCTGGGGAGAAAGCAATCCCACCACCATGCGCATCATTCTAGGTAAGCCCTCAAAACAGTGGTGACTTCTTGAAAATCCACTTTCTCGCTTTGGTTCTTTAAAGGACCAGTGAAAGGTTGAGCATAGCATCCAAAAATAAGAGTAAATAATTGAAATTTATGCATTAAAATAATAATTGTTCTATTAATGAGGCATTTCTCTATTAATTAGATCATATGCATTGTTAAATCATTAATTGGTCTAATTTGTGTCTCTGTGTATAGAGTATGTTTCCTTTTTCCCAGAACAATAATCTGGATTTAATATAACTGAAAGTGTGAAATAGTAGAGTGGAAAATTCAACCACTGTTGTAAAGTTGAATAAGAGTAAGACTACAAATCAATTGTGCCTTATATCAGACTATGCTCAAAACAGAATAAGACACATTAGATAAGTGATCAAGTGTGCTACACAAAATCTCCCTGGATGACATCTCAGATTTCAAATTAGCGACATGATAATTCCATTATTGATAGTTTTGAATTTGTGTTTCTGTTTTGATTCTGTAAAAAATCAAAAAAAAAAGCCAACCCCACAACTGTTCTTATCTCATAAAAAAGCAGGATTTTTTAAAGTTATTTTTTATTTCAAAAATTATCAAAGTAGGAAAAAACATTCTTCCTTTCCACTAGCTCTGATTAGCATGCATAAGCAACAAGAATCTAGTAAACTGTCCAATAATCTCTGTATACTTAAGATGGAAACACTAATGATTTATGAAGAGAGTATGTGAGACTATCTTGTAATTTTGGTTCAGTCCATGAGTATACTTTTAAAAGGGAATCTTGAAATTGTCCTGTTTACTGAGGTCTTGGTTTGATTTAGAGAGTAGTTTTCAATATGAGTGGATTAACTGGATGATGAGCTCCAATAATTCCTCTAATGACTCCACTTTTTGATGAATATTCAGTCTAAACCAAATAT
The DNA here is from genome assembly GCF_036250125.1 of Pseudopipra pipra. NCBI lineage: Eukaryota > Metazoa > Chordata > Aves > Passeriformes > Pipridae > Pseudopipra > Pseudopipra pipra. The sequence goes on along the minus strand of NC_087550.1, from coordinate 74,725,329 downwards.
ATAAATTTTTGCCATATGCATTGGGTGCAGATATTGAGTCCTTGAAATTCTGTTTGTCTACAACCACTTTTATTGTGCCACAATATATGCTAATTTAGATCTAACAGTGTTGCACAAAATGTTATTGCAAGAATATGTTCATGAAACATCATAAAAGCAGATTTTTCCCTAAGCTCTTAAATAGATATGTTATATTTAAAAAAAAAAAGTGCCAGAGTTCATCTGCTATGTAAGTTTTGACTCTACAAAAATTAACATAACATTGATCTTTTAGGGCTTGTCTGAATGAAAATTTCCTAATTAATCATATTGTGGGCAGCCTGAGGTACCATTGCACTTTTCATAAATTTAAGTTTCACTGAAACATGAGAACATACTTATTCATTTCTTGGAAGTCTTCATGTGTTTTAAGGAGAATTAATTGATTAGCAGAAAAACTGATGGTCAGCCACAATGTGGTAAAATTTACAAAAAATACTTTTCTAATATTACTACCCACAACAATAACTGGAAAACACCATATTTGAGTTTCTATGGGTTATCATTTGGGAGGCAGAGATATCATACCATTTTTCGTAAAAAACCTAAATGGAATTATTGTATTGATTTCAATCTTATTCAGGCAGAAGAATAATCTTTCATTTCCAGTATTATTCCTGTAAATCCCATTTTAATTAGAACCTTAAAATATAATAGCCTGATCTATAAAACATAACAAATTTCGCTGAATTCCCCATCTTCAGGTTCCAAAGAATGGCTTTCATGGACAAATATAACTCAATATTTTTGGAAGTCTCCCTTCAACTCTGTAGTTGGAAGTATAGTAATTAGCTTTTTTTTTTTTCTTTTCTAAAGCAAGACTCTAGAAAAATCATATGTACAAAAATAGTTAAAGACTTTTAAAATATATTCTCTATGATACATATTTCAGCTTTAAGTCGCGGGTCCAAAGTTCTTAATGGAACTACAACAACACATAGCATAAGGGAAATCCCAAGTAAAATCCCATGAGCTGTCTAAAGTAAGCTCATAAGAAAAAATAAGTATGGGAATATGGGTGTATTTCTGATCTGTTGGAAGTTTTTTGGAGTAGAGATATACAGACTGTAGGACTGCTCTGAACCTATTGCTCAAAACTGAGAGTGAATCACTACAAATATTGTTTAAGATGACATAAATTTTCTGTATTTTCTTTCTTTTTCCCTTCAAATATAGACTATTTTCCTTTAGTTTTAAGATCCATTGTCTCAGGAGTAGGAAAAAGATCAAATTCCATTTTAGTCTGGTAACTTTCAAATTCACGATTCTAACTTTCCTATTCCCATATGGATTTCCTGATCATCAGCACATGGTCTATGAGGGATCATGCATCATAGCTTCTGCTTTAGCTGATTCTTTGCCTGGTAAGGCAAAGAACAAAACTAATAGAGTATAGGTCATAGCGGTTGGCTGAGGCTCTGATTCCTGCTATAGATCTAATAGTGCTTATTTAAGTGTTCTGGCTAATAAAACAAATCTAGAAAAAATTAACGATGAAAAATTCTTTTTTTTTAGCCCTGAAAGTTAATGCATTCCATAACTTCAAGCTGATGCAGAATAAGCACTTTTCTGGAAAATTGTGAGCGCGGTAGAAAGGTAATTTTTTTGCGATTATTTGTCTTAAATATTGATTCAATCTTACCAACACAGAACTCTGGAATCTCATTCATGTTATCCAGCTCTAGCCTAGAAGGTCTTTCATGGCCAAGACCTTGAGCATGGGGACTCTGTACCTACACTTGTCATCTTCATAGAATCATAGAATCCTAGAATCATAGAATAATTTGGATTGGAAGGGACCTTTGAAGGTCAGCTAGTCCAAACGTCCTGCAAGGAGCAGAGGCATCATCAAAGCTCTATCCAATCTTAACCTTGAACACTTCTAGGGTTCTCATGGGCCCACTTCTTGACACATCCTTCAGGTGTGTTGACCATACCATGCAAGTCTGTGTAATCTGAAAACTTGCTGAGTCTTCCAGGTTATAAGCATGTAGATAGCTCAAAGATAAGCTATGGACACAGTGGATTCTTATACTCAGTTGAGTGTGTCAGCTTTATCCCTGTGGAGTTGGAAATAAAAGGGGAAAGTATAAAAAATATCTCTGGATAATATAGCCTGACAAACTGGAAATCAAGACCTTCTGATAAAGCCACAGTAGTTGAAATATAGGAAAATTAGGGTCCTATCTTACCAATTAATTGTGTTGACATAGGCATTTAAATCAGAAAACATTTGTCAGGCCCAGGATCACCATCAGTGAAGCTTTTACATTATTATAACTGTATGAAGATGTTGGATTATGCTGGGTTTTCATTTAATTCCAGGTTTCAATTTAAGTTAGCAAATAGCTTTAAAGACAATATCTAAACTTACTTTTCTTTGTAGTAAGTTTCAGCAAGTAACCCAAATAGAATTGGGTGGTCTATATGGTTTTCAGTAGGAGAAGATGAGACACATTACAAAAACAGTTAAGATCATCTGGAAAATATATGTTATCTTGACAAGGAATTTCTGATGTGATCAAAGAGAAGCAAATTGTAATCAATGATATTGTAACACTGATGATTTACATTGATTGATATGTCAAAACAAGTTCTCAGCAAATAATGAGTCATATTCATGTCAATCATTTTTTCTTTCTTTCCCTGATTGTAATTCCTCAACTGCAAAAGCACACTGTATTACAACAACCAAAGATATTACTGTTCCTTATCGAATATAGAATAGAGGTGAATGAATGAATCATCAAATAAACTTATTGCTGAAGACATGATGGACAGGATTAAATTTTACTTTAAATTTGTGTATCTTACACAAAGCTTGTGCATCTGATTTAAGTCAAAATTATTACATGCTCCTGAACTGCATTATTGAATCACAATACCAAATATTGCTACAGTTGAAATGCAACAGTCTATGGATCAAAGTAAAAAGAAACAGGTCATCTCTAAATCTCCAGCTGTCAGATGAATTGTAAGGGATTGGTGAAAAGTAAATAGACAAATTATGTGTTGTGAGGGGTTTTTTGGGAAACTGTAGGTATCAAGGAAAACTTCAAGGTAAGGCAGTTTCAAAGGTTGTTTATGAAATGAAAAAGAAACACATAAAATTTGATAATGTTACTATTCCATTTTGTAGCTTAGTTTTCTGCTCAAAATCAGGATATAGAAAATATAGAATGCCTGGCTGAAACCTTGGGACTGACTGTGAGGGAGTTAATTTTCCCTATAGCATCCCTCACATTGCTGTGTTTTGGATTGATAGTTAGAAAGGTGTTCATAACACATCCGTTTTTTGGCTACCACTGAGCAGTGCTTGCACAGCAGGAAGCTGTCTCTCCAACATTTTCCCCCTCACCAGTAGACTAGGACTGAGCAAGTTCTTAGGAGGAGACATAGTCAGGACAGCTGATCCAGACTGACCTAAGAGATATTCCTACCATATGGTGTCTGCTCAGCAATAAATGCTAAGGGGGCTGAGTGGTGGGGTGGGGGGTGCACAGCTATGTGTATTAAAGTGCTATTTCCTAGGAATCAGGTGGGCATCATCTGCTTATGGGAAGTAAAGAATAGATCTAGAGAATAAATATTTTGGTTTTCTTTGCTTCTGCACTTGGTCTTTGCTTTTTGTTTATTTATCTGCCTTTATCTTAACCCAGAGAGTTTTTTATATCTTATTTTCTTCCCCTCATCCTGCTGAGAAGGGTAGTGATAGAGCAGCCTGGTGGGTTCCAGGAGTTCAGACAAGGTCAACCTATCACAAATCTCTAGTTAGTATTGCAATAAACACCAATCTATCACATTTTTAAACTTGAAGAAACAAGAAACACAGAACTGTAGTTTCATTTTGTTTTCCTACAAAGTATGTGTGCTTCAATCTCAGTAGTGACTCCAGCTGTGCACAAAAGGCACAAAAATCTTCAGGCCTAGATTTTCAAACATAGATGAAAAGGTCAAGAACATTTTATGCACAAAACAATTGTCAGAAAATATGAATTTCAAAATGGTTCTGGTATTCCATTTGTCAATTTCTCTTTTAAAGAATATTTTTGATGGATACTGGTTTACTATTATAAATGTACTAGTTAAGTATTTTCTAAGTCCAGCACTGACAGCATATTCTCACAGTGCCACACGTGTTTAGAAGTATATACTGTAAAATAGGATATAAAATATATGATGATGGGTGTCTGCTCACCACAGTGGTGATTCTTGACAGTCCAGGACTGCAGGATTCTTCCAAGTCCTGGTCCTGGGATTTACAGCACAAAATTCACCTTACTCCAAGGAGAATCAAGGCCTTCTCAGTCCTCAATAATATCTTACAGGAAAGAAATCTTTCTCTTTGAAGACACCAAGGTTCTCAGGGTCAAACTATTTAAAAGGATAATGGTTACATATTGACCCCCTAGGGTCATCACCTTAAGTCGTCAATGTGGAACTTATACCACCAAACTGACTAGAAATTTAAGGTTGGGGACAAATCATAGAATCATAGAATGGTTTGGGTTAGAAGAAACTTCAAGATCATCTAGTTCCAAGCCCCTTGCCATGGGCAAGAACATCTTCCACAAGACCAGGTTGCTCAAAGCCCCCTCCAACCCGACCTTGAACACTTCTGGGGAAGGGGTATCCAGAACTTCACTGGGAAACCTGTTACAATGTCTCATCATCCTCACAGTAAAGAATTTCTTCTTAATATCTAGACTTACTTTTTCTTCAGTTTAAAGTACTATCACTAAATGGCCTTGTAAAACAACCCTCTCTGGTTTTCATGTAGGCCCCCTCATTCTACTTGAAGGGAGGTATAAAAGGGGCTTCCCATGGAAGGGATGAATATCACAGTCTTCTCACAGTAGAATGCTTTTGGCAGCCCACCCCTTCCTTAGCCAGCTCAATTGTAGCTCTGCTCCAACTGGACCTTCTATACCTTGTGTCTTCCACAAACCTATCAGTGAACTTGAGGCTCAATCTCCTTGACTCAGGCTTATCTCAAGACCTCCAATTATTGCTCAACTTTTCTTTGAGTGGCCCTTCTACAGACTCAATCTAACTCTCCAGGCTTTATGAGTTCTATTGTCTAAACCTTATTCCGGATGAGTAAAAAAATGCCTGGATGGCCATTTCTTTTGAGAGGGGCTAGGTGAAAAGGGAATGGGGGTATGGTTAGTTCATAACAGTTCCTCTCTGCTGTTCCTTCCTCTTCACATTTTTTCACTTGCTCCAGTGTATGTTGTCACCGTGAACTGAAACCCTCAGGAAAAACCTGCTCAAACATGGATCCATCATGGGCCACAGTTCCTTGAGTAAATATCTGTCTGCACCACTGTGGTCTCTCCACAGACTGCAGGGAAATGCCTCCTCCAATGACTGAAATTCCTCCTCTCCATTCCTTCATCTCTGATCTTGCTGTCTGCAGGATTGTGTCTCTCAGTAAAGAGCTGTAAGGGGGAGAGAAGGTACATCATTATGATGAAAATTAGGACCCTCAGCAAGGCTTCATCCATGTTTTCCTTAGGACCTTCTTCTAAGCAGTGACTATCACCCTCACCCCACATCTGAGCTACAATTCAGCTGTGTTGTAGTCATGTCTGGGTTTACCCATGCACGTCATTGATCTGCACTCTGACATGAGATTGGCTTCTCACCACAAATATACTCCATACTCTGGCTGGAATTCCTCTGCCTGTCTCCCTGAGGAGGCTCCCCTTGGTGGGAGCACCTTCGCTGCTGAACCAAGCATCCACCACAGCATCTGTCCTCCAGGGAGCAGCCAGCCTGCACTACACAGTTTGCATATCATTGTGTACATATAAAAAACCCGCATTTAACCTCTGAGTTACATTCCAACTGAAATACTGAGTTTTACATTCCAACAAAGAAACAGATACAACAGATATCCTAAGAGAAAAGTTAAATGTGATGTTAGACTGCTCTGTATAGATTTTGCAAGTAGCTGTTCCAGAACAGCTGCATTTCCCCACACATTTTCTAAGTAGTCAGAAATCCATTCAGACTGAATTACCCACCAGCTTTATGGGTTCTTGGTATGTACCTTAAGGGAGTCCATTTAGACTGAGTCAAAGACCTATCATTGTCCTGGGAAAGCCAAATGACAGTCAAATGACATTGTTAGAATGGAAGAAAAAAAAGGGTAGGTAGTCCAACAAGGCAATCCCACTCTTTACTTGAGTATGAGAAGCTCTCAGTTTTTACAATTTTATGTTTTTCCACTACTAGAATAAAAGTTCATGTCTGTATGTTTTACTTGCTGCAAAAAGAGTTCACTTTCAGTGATGGATGGGGGCAGCAGGGAATCCATGCCTTGGGCTGGAGAATTTTAAGACCTTTAATGTGTCAGTTTTACTATTATTCATTTTATTTCTGTGGATATACACTGGTGCTCTAAAATGTTCTTTGTTTCTTAGATACCTTCAAGGACCAGACAAAATACATCTGTGTTTATCACAGTAAAGAAAAGTAACATGTCCTCGTGTTGTTAGATAGATTTGTGTCAAGCTAGAGCTATGTGAAAACAATCTCAGTATGAAATGTTCAGTACTACACCTCATTCTAGTATGGCAGATAAACTTACATGGTTTTAGCCTTTCAGTGGTCCGAATAGTCCCTGAGAGCTGTCAAAAATGGACTGACTTTCTAGCATCACCTTTGACAGCTATTTTTATGTTAAGTGAATGAAATTATGTCCTTCCCACACCTGTTACTACCAAATGTAATCAAACCCAGTATTTTCATTCAGTCTATTTATTATCATACTGCAGCCCACCACTCTTGCCTCAGGATAAGGGAACGGAGAGTAAACTGCAGCTCTGCTTCACACCTAGTTAGAGCTCTGCTAGGCCTTGTGAGAAAGCCTTTTAATTTTATTTGCATAAAATGCTACTGAGAAAGAGGGGAATGCTATGCAGTATTTATATAAGTTCCCTACCATGAGTTTTGCTCTTCATATTCACTAGGTGAAAATTATCTTTACAGCCTTTTGAAGCCTTAAAAACCCTTAAGATATGTCTGGTTTGAGCTGCAGCTATTTTTTTTTATTAATCTAAGCTTTTTTTGACTTTGGCTTCTGTATATTATCTAAAGCTTGCTCAGCCAGCTGGCCTGAGGAATAGAGCAAAACTCATTAGAACATGCAAAGTATATGCCTGGCATCACCATTTCAATTCCTGCATGATCAGCTCATAATCTACAAAGAAATTTCAGAAGGACTTTGTTGCCAGGACATCCGCAGGAGATGGGAACTGTGCCACAAGAGGTCAAAGACAATCTAGCTAAGGGTTAGTTTTCTGGGTACAAATGAATAATTTGCTGATCTCACTAATTTTCTACTCAATGTTATTTTAAAACCTCAACCATCAAACCTTTGCCTTTGAATTACTGCTTTTAGCAGACTCATATGCTCATTCTCCAGCACGTGGATAGTGAGGATATAAAGGTGTTTCTGGGCTTTAAGAAGACTACTGAAGATAATCATGTGGATTCAAGTACTCACTTTATTCCTGGCAACTGAGCCAAGATAAAAAAAAATATAAAGGATGAATTCTGATAATCTTAGAAAATTTTCTGGATAGAATAAGAAAAAGGTTTAAAAATAAACAAAGATGCTGTTCTTATTCACTTGAACCCAGCCCCAACAATTTCCACAGACAATAAAACAAGGTCTAAGCCTTGAGAATGATTTTGATTAAATGGGACTTTTTGGGTTTTGTAAATATAGCTTCAGGCAGCTACTATTGAGAGAGATTGAGACTATCTATGAGACCACAGACTATGAGACCATAGACTATCTGTGGTTCAACACAGTAGAGGTGGTTATCAAGCTGTTTCTGAGTGTCTGTGAGAGCTTCCATTAATTTCACAATCTTTCATTGTGTCTGTGCTACTAAATTAAACAGAAGATGGGGTTATTCCTGGGCACTGGCATACTCTTTTTTATACTGCTTATTTATGGAAGAGGAATATTTTATCTGTTCTTGGCATGGAATTTCACTGGGACATTCAGTATTCTTAGCACTTTCCAGACATGATAAGAGGGGAATTGGCACTGGTCAGGATTATTTCTCATACTAACTTTAGAAAGAGTCTATTTTGGATGTAAAGGAAGAAGTGTAATCTTTTTGCAAATACAATTTTGCCATGTTTGCCTCTATCCAAAGCCATATTTTATATTAGGGTTTGGGCCTTTACAGTTCTCTGAGCTGATGTATAACTCACTACAGTCATTGAAAAACTGATGCATCCCTGAATGTTTCTATTCTGATCCCCATACCTTGGCCACATGTCTGAAACTTTCACTGCTAATAGTTGTAAAAATGCACATCCTTCAGTTCCATTAAAGAATGTTCATTTGGAAATTTCACAGATTTCAGAGAGTTTTTGGGCGGTTTTTTTGTTTGTTTGTTGGTGGTTTTCTTTGCTTGATTTTGGGTTTTGTTTTGTTTTTTCTTCCAGTGAACCAAAAGGGTTGGCAGAGGAATTTTCTTTTTTTTTTTTTTTATTAGTTCACTAGCAATATAATTTTCATTTTTAGATGAAAAAAAAAACCACAAGAAAACAAACTCCAAAACCTAAGCAGCACAACTTTCCTTAAAGGGGAAGACAGGAGAATTCCAATCTGAAATGTATCTATTTTCCTCACTTACTGACCCTGTTTTCAACACAATTTCAAAAAAACTCCTCCCTATCCTCATGTATCTTTCCTCATGACTACCTTAGTACTATGCTGGCCATAGACAAAGCATTAAATTAAGATCATAATTTTATAAATAAAATTACTGCTAGAAACATATTGTCTTACAGTTTACTTAAATGTGAATTAAATATTCTTTTACACGTTAGATTGGAAAATTCTGTTTATTCCTTTTGCACTTCATGTTCTTGGGGTAGGTTTTCCACATTTCTATAACTTCTTCAAATAATTCATAAAACCCTCCATTTATGCTCATTTACTTCAGAAAATTAGAGGACTTTGATGTAGAATAGAATTCGTGCTAATTTTCAGACTTACACTTATTTATCTAAATCTAAAATAAAAAAAAAAGGAAATCCAGTAAAGATAAATTGTTCTCTTTACCTCGTTCATTACCCATTTGATTTCTTCACTTCCTTCCTATTCAAATGGCATGAAGGTAATATGACAGCTACCTCCTGGTAACTCAGTAGCTGTGCAGGAACACAAATCAGAATTTCTTCTGGTTACACTAAAAGTACATATATGACTATATCTGTAGCATCAACCCTGTTACTGATTATTGTTTTCCTGATTTAAAGGGAAACAAAATAAATATATTGAAAAATTTTAATTTAAAATATTTTGTTGTCATTGCCAAAATGTAATCACAAAATATCTTTTTTAAGAAATGGCTTGTAGCATATTGCAATCATTCAATCAAAATGTCCAGGCTAATTGATTTTCTACTTAATTGCACATAAAAATAATCCTAAGAGTGTTGGTAATATTAATGTGGAAGTGTACTATGTACAAGCAATGTGGAGGCATAAAGTTGAAAATATTAGAGAAAGAGAACATATGTAAGGGTATGGTTACTTGTGCTTTTGCTAAGATGTCAACATCTATGGCTTATCATCTTTTAAGTTAAGGATGTCAAAGGTAAAAACCCCTAACAAAATTAGATGGTAATTGAGCTCTAATTTGAGAGGTTAATAAATCTCAACACGGCTTTTATAATATGTATACACTGAATACTTAGGTATATATATCAGAATACTTAAGATAACTACTTCTGCCTTTATGGAATAAAAGTGAAAGGATAACAGAGAATTTAGTGATGCCATAAAGGCAGAAGACATGAATTTACAAAACTTTAGAGATCAGAAGAAAAACAAGTTGGGAACTTGCCATAGTTCAGGATGTTTTTATTAGAGAATGAAATAAGGTACAGTCTTTTTTTTTTTCTATGTTAGTATTTAAACCCCAATAATATTAACTGCGAGGTTTTGGTATCCCTCATTTTCTCTTCTGTCTCTCTTTGTACCAAAAGCATAAGGAAACATGCTTCCTCACTGCAGAGACAGTAATTCAAACAATGTATCAGACAGCAGTGAAAAAACCACCAAACAACACAGCACATATAAATCGCAGAGATGGAAATGCATATAAAAATATTAAATACAGAAAAAACTAATTATGTACTTATATTGCAAGTCTGAAGTTTCTGTCAAGAAAAAAATTTTGCACCACTCACTTATCTTCACAGGCATTGTTATATACCATTTTCTACAGGTGCACCACAACTAAAGCTGAAGGAGGTTCCCTTTAGAGAAAAGATCTCTGTTAGGATAAGGATGTGCTTTTTTGACAGATTTAGCAAAGTTTACTAACTTTAATGACAGGGTTAAGGAGCAGTGGTAATTTCTTGGATAGCCTGTGACTTCAGCAAGGCAAGAAAGGCATAAGAACAAATGTGCACCCTGTAAGAGAAAAGCCCAAGATAAACAGAAGGAAAGTTTTTTTGCAGTAATGATTCCTTAGATTGCTAATCAGTAAATGTTTGGGTTTTTTTGAGACCTGAGAATAAGAGATGCACAAAGAACTTCGCAGCATGAATACAGGATCATACACAACACTTGTTTAAGTGCATCTGCATTTTCTTATTCTCCCTGTGAGGTGATCTGAGACCCCACCCCACATATCAGTAGATCCCTACAGGTTGAACGGGAAATATCAAACAGAAAAAAATGTGAAGTAGTAGTCTTGGTATTATCATCACTCACAGCTGTTTCAAGTGGGCAGCTGGAAGCCAAAGAAAAAAGTAAGACAGAGGTGACTATTCTCATAAGTAATACTACTGCAGGCACTTACGTTATTTGATTTAAATTGTTACTTTTTATACATTCCCTGCCCTCATGTTAATACTCTAAAAAGTATCATTGTCTGTTCTACTTCTATTATCTGTGTAAATGGTTATTGTAGTGTCAGATGGATAAAGTAAACTGTTATCTGTTAAAATACTCAATATATTAAAATAAAACTACTTCTCAGGCTTCAAAAATTATTTCGAGCCTTACAGATATGCAGTAAGTCATTGAAACAAAATTCAGTTTGCATCCATGTGACTTTTCAAAATAAGTTTCTTCTGTAGCTGATTTAAAGATATAAGGGAGAGAGCATAATATTATGCCCTTGCATGCATTTTGCTGAGGCTAATCAATATTGTGGAATGCCATTCATTTTGCATTTAAAACAAGAGACCTGTGATGTTTTATGCCATTCTTTTAAGTATTGACTGACTATATGAAATACCTAGCCAAGGTTGTCTTTGTACAGGTGAACCCACCTTTTAAAACAAAAAGGAAAATTTTGGTGTCTCTGCTTTAAGTATGGACAATTACCACGAAAATACTTTAAATTGTAAAATTTGAATGAAACTGTCAGAATAGAACATTAAATAAAAGGAAGAAAGTGAGTACTTGAACATTTTTAGAATACCAAGCCATAGAAGAAGTATTTTTGACAGAATGGTTTCTGACAGCACTAAATAAAGAGTAAAGAGATCTCCCAATAACACTTCTGCAGGCAACAATAGGATCAGTTTATGTTTTTTTTACAGTGAATATAATTAAATAAAGCTAATGGTCACAATATGTGCAAATGAAAAGATAAATAAATGTTCTGACAGGCTTATAAATTAGAGTAGAGTACATCAAGTTCTAAAATACCCATTGGCTGATTTTCATAAATGGACTGATATTGTGATGGCCTTGTAGCAATCTTCAGTATCAGCTTCCAGAGACTGGCTAAATATCTGCTGTTGGAAAAATCAGGTGGCCACTCAGCAAAATCTTAGGAAAAACTTTTATCTGCACTAGTGGAACCATTGTATGTTCAGTGTGGAAGATTGTATCCACATCCATTTAAAATTAGTCAAAAGAAATAAAAAATTTAAGGATGCAAATCATCAGAGTCATTTTAGACCCCTACCTTAGGCTGAGTGAATTCTTGACCTAAAGTGGCTATCTCTCCCCATTAATTATAAGTAGAGGTTAGCACAAACAGCTTAAAGGTCTGGTTCCTTAGTCTTCTCGTTCCATAGTCCTCTCATTTCACATCTATGAAACATCATTTTCCCAAATTCCATGATAACTCTTCATTTTAAAATGCTCCCTGCATCCCCCACCATGCCCCTTTGGGTTATCTTGTCAATTCAGAGGTAGCATTTAAAAATTTACCAGATGTTCACAATTGGGCACACCGTCAGGGAAATAGCTGTCCACGTAAGTATGTAGACATTCAGAAATACAGAATTTTACTTTCAAAAAGACTCAGCATGAGAACGAAATTTCTGACTGAAAGCAGGGTGAAGGTGCTATTGCCAGCAAACTGAATTTATGAACATAGACTCCTTGTTGGGACTGCAAGCAGGCAAGCAGCCAGTTCTGCTAGAGGTTTACAGCTAGGCACTAGTGGGGAGATAATTCTGAGCTGGCATGGAAATCTGGATCCAGCTCATTCTCCTCTGAGAGCCTTTGGCAGTCAGAAGGCTGCCACCTAAAATTATTTTTATAGCTGAATGGTAATTGTTGGGGAAAACTTCAGGACAGATCCTTCACAAACTCACACGGGACTCTGTAAAAAAGGTTGTTAGATGTTAGCATGCTATTTATGGCTAGCACCTTGCTCTACCTTTACAGCCACCAGAAGGAAAGTAGCAGATTATATTTTCTAAACACTCTTTCTCAATTATGTCTCTGTGTTTGGCCAGGACATAGCTTTTGATAAATTCTATCTTTCGCTTTTCAGGCAAAATGTCAACATAAGCAGAAATATTCCTGCCTTTCCTTGGAACTCGAGGCATCTTTGCAGCACCTTTAATTTTGAATTTCTCTTACTAGTGACAAAAACCATACTGCATTTTGGAAATCAGTATAAATCCCTAATAAGAACGTGAATCCTCTGTACTATAGGGATTAGACATCACAGTAGGGAAGACTGATAATTACTTTTCAAAAATTATTTTTTGAATCTACTTTATTTAGAGTAGTTACATCATAAATATCTCACAAGAAAATGAATAAATCTTGGGAGATTTAAGAGAAAATTTTAACTACGAAGAAACTAAGTGTTGGAAAAGAAATACGAGTCAAATTAATTGGCTGCAGTTCTCATGGCTAGTGTTTGTCTTCAAGTGTTTGATCCACATTATTTCCTGATATCTGTCAGTGGAATTAAAGAATATTTTGCTTTTTCAGAGTCAGTGAAATGTAAATAATAAGAACTTTCAAATGTATAAAATGTGATAAGCTTAAATACAACAGCTTTAAATGAAACAAGTTCTTAATATAACAGTTTTTAATAAAGTGGCATTAGTTTCAATCAGGAGCTGAGACAGCCCAAAGGAAGAATGCCCTATTCCAGGAAACAATTAAGGTTAGGTCGGACAGGGCTCTGAGCAACCTGATCTAGTTGAAGATGTCCCTATTTGCAGCAGGTGAGGTTGGACTAGATGGCACTAAAGGTCCCTTTCAACCCGAACCAGTCTATGATTCTATGATTGAATAATCAGAAAAAGAGGGAAAAGAGGAACTATCAAAATACACTTAAAATGACACAGGCTTTTTCCCCTTCCATTGAATCTATTTTTTTGTCTTCTTCTTCTTGATTTATAAATTTATGATTAATAAGTGCTGCAGGCCTTTGCTTTGGGTTCATCACTTCCCACTATCACCAGAACAGCCCACCAGATGAGGCTGTCATAGGAAGGGCCATGCTGTGTAGGGAGGATGAAAAGGTTCCTGTTTTCATTTGTGTTGGGTACTCATGCTCAGTGGACCATTAACAATGGACCAGCTCCTCTCTCGGCTCTTGCCTGGCATCAGTGTGCCTTCAAGGGAAGAGAATAGAACAACTCCTCTGTGCTGGATCAACAGCTGAAGTGTCCTGAAGAGAAAATATTTGTGCCTGGACCTGACATAGCAACCATTTGGCTCGCAGTAAGAATTTGGGCAGAAAGAACAGAATAATGTTGAAGTAGATATGAGATGAGCCAAATGGTTCGGCTTCTGATTGTTCTGATTCGCAGTCTGATTGTTTGAAACAATCTCATTTCAGTATGCAAAAGCACACACTATGGAGGTTTCAGTTTTCCTACATAAAGTACATTTGTACATTCATTCCTTTTGCTGTCAGGAGTTCTATGTCAGCATGCCAAATTCAGTGAAAAATGCATAAACTTAACATTGGATTTTAATCAAGTGGGAAGTCAGTATTGTATTATGGAGAAGTTCCAATCTCTTTGGATCTAACATGAAACTTTCCATTAACATCTCTAAAATTTGGCTTTCAAGTTGACTTAGGTTTCTTTGGTTGGTTGGGTTTTTCTCTTCAGATAATCTTTAATGAAATACAGTTTTAATGGGATTCTTTTCCATGGAAAAATGTATTATAATTCATGTAAAATTAATTATTTTTTTTCAGTAACTCCATTAGCAAAAGTTTGTAAAAGTATAGGACTTTGAGGACTTCTGAACCCAAAAGATTTCCACAACTCTTTGCATCTTCCCTTCACTCTAAAAAAATCAAGATGTCAGAATAAAGGTAAAAGCATCACAGAATCATAGAATATGCTGAGTTGGAAGGAACCTACAGGGATAATCAAGTCCAACTCCTGGCCCTGCACAGGACCATCCCCAAGAGTCATACCATGGGCCTAAGAGTATTTTCCAAATGCTTCTTGAACTCTGTCAGGCTTGGTGCTGTGACTACTTCCCTGAGGAGCTTGTTCCAGTGCCCAACCCCCCTCTGCGTGGAGAACCTCTTTCTAATATCCAACCTAAACCTCCCCGACACAACTTTGGGCCATTCCCTCGGGTCCTGTCACTGTCACCACAGAGAAGAGATTAGTGTCTGACCTTCCTCTTCCTCTCAGGAGAAAATTGTAGACTGCAATGAGGTCTCCCCTCAGTCTCCTCTTCTCCAGGCTGAACCAAACAAGTGACCTCAGGCACTCCTCATATGGCTTTCCCCCAAGGCCCTTCACCATCTTTGTTTTCCTCTCTTTGGATGCTCTCTTTGGATCTCTTTTCATCTCCTGGATGCTCTCTAATGGCTTAATATCTTTTCTATATTGTGGTGCCCAAAATCACATACCATATTCAAGGTGAGGCCTCCCCAGTGCAGAGCAGAGCAGGACAATCCCCTCCCTTGACCAGCTGGTGATGCTTTGCCTGATGTTCTCCAGGACACAGTTGGCCCTCCTGGCTGCCAGGGCACTGCTGACTCAATTCAACTTGCCATCAACCAGGACCCCCATGTCCCTTTCTGTGGCACTGCTTTCCAGCATCTCATTCCCCAGTCTGCAGGAACATCCACAGTTATCCCACCCGAAGGTAAAAAATAGGTTCTAAAGGTTCTAAAGTTTACAATCAACTTTCTTGCAATCAACTCTAATTTTAGATCTAATCTTTATCTGGTCACTTATGTACCTACATACTTTCAGGTTCTGTCTTCCTCTAACATGTTTACCAATTTAGGTGTACACAAGATCTTTGCGTATCTTTTCCTGGATCAGAAAATTGCCTTGGATTTGAAAAAATGTCCAGTATAAGGATTCTATGGTTTTTAGAGCTCAATGCTACTAAAATAATCTGTGTTACTAGAATAACTGAATTTCTAGGATCAGCATTTTTATTTGATGAGTGATATTTACAGCCTTACAATATTTGTTGTTTCAATAAAAGCAAGAAACCCCCTCCAAATACACTGAAGCCTCACAGGATAGGCAACTATAATCAGCCAAAAGCTTATTTTTGAAAATCTTGGACTTAAACCCATACTTATTTCCCTTAATTAAATCATCCTAGTTGTGAAAGTTGCTATCAACATTCTGAGACTCTGAATCATACAGTTTTTAAGAATGAACCTCCAGTCAGAGACATCTAGCCTGGAGTTCAAACTTCACAGTTAGGGGGAATAACTATGATGACATCTAAATAACCAATCTGTAATTATGGATCTAATATCTTAATAATTATTGATTTAAGATCCTAATAGAAACCATCCCATAATTTGGTCCTAAAGGCAGAGCTTCAGTATAGGTCATTCAGGTGGTGCACTTCTGAAAATCAAATTTTAAGTGTAAAAGTCAGGCACCTGAAAACTAAAACAATAAAATAGAATAAAAAATAAAATAAAAAGAAATAACATAAAAAAATTTCTCACTATCTGATCTGCCAGATGGAACTATGTAAAACACAGCAAACATATGACTCAAAAATTTAGTAAAAAGCATTATCAACAGGAGAAATCTATAATTATTCATGAAAATTGTTTAGTTTATCTGTATTCAGAATTCTGAACCTGAATACTCCTTCAAAATAGCCACCTAAACTAAGTGGCTCAATTTTACCTAAGAGAATCTCATATGGGTCCAATTACTCCCTGAAATTGTTGTCTTTTCCCATTAACTACAGAGGAAACAGTGTAACTATCAGCTTTTTAAATTGTCAGAATGAATCCAAGGCTTGGCAGGATGAAACTGTAATTCTACATAAGACCAAAAAGGTTTTGTTTTTGACAGAGATGGACAGCTGGATTTTGTCTCACAACCAGCCCTGTTTATGATTAAGAAACTATGCCTACTTGCTAGCAAATATCTATTTCTGGGCAGTCCCAGTTGCATATCTGTGCTAAAATTATTCTTTGAATAGAGCGTGAGCTAGTCCTTTTCCACATGAACTGAGGTACTAATTGTAACCAATGTCCTTTTCTGAATGTGTTCCAATGTATCTGGTAAAGTCAAGAAATACATTTCTGCTAGAGAATGCTGTGGTGCTCTCTTTCAGAGGCACAAAAATACCTAGTAATATGCTGAACAGACCCAGTAGGTGTGGAGCTGGAGGTGTTGGCACATCGGAATCTGTAGAAATATATAAGGAAATAAATTATATCAGCACTATACTAGTTAGAGGCATAGAAAATAAATCATTATTTATTACTGCAAAATAGTGTCCTGAACACAGTGACTGAAAGACAGGACCTGCTCTTTGCCACTTCTAGGCTTAATTCCTGAATTACAGAGACAAGTCCTTTTCTCTGCATTCTTTTGCTGTGGAGTATTTTGAATTTCTTCTTCAATGTTGCATAGCTGCAACAGAAATGTAGAGCGACATAATGCCAGAGAAGTTCACAGTCTGATGATTATGGAATAATGTCATACAAATTTGGACTCTTACAGGTCTCTCATTCTATAAGTGAATATTTACTCTGTAAGATATTCCATAAAAGGAGCAGGAGTCACCACTAGCTTTTTTCAGAAGCAAGAGTTTGTAACTATGATTAGTCATAATTCTTCTTGGTATGTGTGTATACCGTGAGATCAACTGAATGTTGGATCAGTATAATTTAAAAGGGAAGAAGGATTTTAAATATTCAAAACATGGAAGTTTTTCACAGGCACAGAAGCATAAGTCTTGGTCCCAGAGGATTTGAAAGTCAGACAAGTGCTACTTATTTTCATAGAGATTTTCTGAAACATAATTCTTTATTTAAGTGCCTACGTTCTACCTAAGATATTGGATCTATGCCAGTGGAAACAAAAATAAAGAGAATGAAAGCAAAACTTTGAACAAGATAAGTGAAGTTTTCTTTGCAATAAAGAGAATTTTGCTTCTTTTCTAATAGTTTACAAATTCCATAAGGATGTAGGGGCACGTGTCCTTATATAATAAGGAAAATACACGCTCCTCGTGAGGTGGTAAAACAAAGAGGTTTATTTCAAATTCGGCGCTTCCCTTTATACCCTGATATCATGTGACTTTCTTAACCAGTAGGGTTATCCATTTAGACGCATGCTCCTTTGAGCTTCTCTGCCTTGGGACATCCCCCGTGCCTTGGACATGCCTCCTACATAAGGACTTATCCTGTTTATAATTTATAGTACTATTTATAATAGTCACAAAGTGGTTCATCCAGCTTTAATGTAGGTTTATACATATGTAAATAAAACATTGTTGTACTTTGGGAAATTTTCTTTGCAGAGGGGTTTTTTAATATGTTTAAATATTTAAGTTCTTCATGTGTTTAAATATTTAGGTTCTACATGTGATGAATCTGTTAAGTTGAATAAAAATCATTAATAATACAGTTACACTATGAAATCTTGCATCATTTCACTGACATATTTTCAGATTATTAACACAAGACTGTTGTATTTTTACCTTGAAGACAACCTTAAATTGCAGTGGGTCGTATATGACTGTATTAGATCTGGCTGAGCTGGAGTTCATTTCCCCATAGTAGCCCTCACAGTGCTGTGCTTTGCATTGGTAGCTAGAAAGGTATTGATAACACACTGGTGTTTTGGCTACTGCTGAGCACAGCATCAGCACTGTAACATCTCTCCCCCCAGTCAAGGGCAAGATCCTGGGAAGGGACACAAACAAGTCAGCTGACCCAAACTAACCAAAGGGATATTCCAGATCATATGACATTGGTTCAGATATAAAAGCTAAGGAAAGTATGAGGAAGGGGTGTAATTTGTTGTTTCCAATGGCTGCCTGCTGAGAAACCATCACACATGCTGAAGCCCTGCTTCTTAGGAAGTGACCAGACATTGCTGCTGATGGGAAGTAGAGAATAAACCTTATTGTTTTCCTCTTTGCTTGTGCATGTGCAAACTTGCACGTTTGCTTTGGTAAACTGTCTTATCTCTTATGACCTATGAGTCATTTCCCATCTTATTCTCTCTCCCCTATCCATCTGGGAAGGGAAGGGATAGAACAGCTTGGTGGGCACCTGCCATACAGCCAAAGTCAACCCATTTACAATGACTTAATGAGTAGTCTTCTATAATCCAAACAATAACTTAAAATTATTTTAAAATACTTTAAGTACTTCCTGGCGAAGAGTAGCATTACTTTAGGACACTTAAGTATGCTTAAAAATATCAATTGAAATTCCCTTTTCATCTCTAACTTAGCATAAATTTATGGAGTGTGGCACCAGAGAACCTGAAAAAGTGAAAAGAGTGTGCTTCTAGTCAAGATTCTTGAGGTACTACATGCATATTGCCCTAGATATCAACACTCCAATTAACTTACCTTTTTCTTCAATACTAAAGCATGCATTCTGAAATTGTTTCTCTAAATCTGAATAGAGGGCAACATTAAGGAAATTGGTCTAATGAGTAAAGGATCAACAAAGGTATTTATTTAATAATATTTCTTTTCTTACTGAATTGATTAATACTGACATGTGATGCATTCTTCTCATCTCTATGCATGATAAGTAATAAAAGTGGAATACATGCTCTTTTTCTCAGAAGTCCTCAGAACTCTACATTTTTCCTTTTTTTAAACAGTTAAGTTTACTGATGGGAAATGAAATGGCAAGACTAAAAAGGTAATAGGTCAAATGCAACTAAAAGTGGTGCCTAAAATATTATCTACTTTTGATGTAGAAAGATCATGTGATGGGGAAACTAAACAACATATAAAACCAACAGCCTTGCAGCTCAATTAATGTTCTACCACCATGTAGGCTGTATTTTGATAATTATGTGAAGATTGGCATTAATATCAGTACACTTCTATATTTTTAACACAAAACAACACGATACATGAAAAAACATTGTTATAATCCATTAAAAATAAGTACATTAACAGGGGAAAAATGCACAGAAATGTGCTTCAGGTATGTTCAAATGTAATTATATGATTAAAGCTAAGAATATGTTAATTTCTTTCCCAAAAGACAATTTTTTCTTGAATAAAAATTGTTAATAAATCTTATGGTTATAGCCTGCCATCATAAAGTTTTTGAAACAAATTCCTGTTTTTCCAAGATGTTGTGTCTTTCAGCTAACATAAAGCAAGTAGATGGATTGCTTCTGTTTACGCTATCTTTTGAAGCTTTGAGTGAAAAGTAAGATGATATTGACATCAACATGCCTGTGTGGCTAAAACCCTGACCTCACTCTAAAGAACACAGACCAGTGGCAAGCAAATACACTTTCAGCGATTTTTCAGTTTTCTGTTGAAGTTTTTCTCCAAAACTGCATGCCAGTACTTTAAAAAACATATTAAGTCTGGGAGCTGGGTGTAAACATGAGCTATGTAAAAGAAGCCTAGTGCAGCCAAATCAGAAATAGATGCCTTCATCTGAAAACTATTATGCATCTTTGGAAGACTGCGAATTGCTTGATTAAATGTTGCATTTAGTGTCTAGTATCTCATCAGAATAAAACACGTAAATCTGTATTACAGAATAGCAATTTTATATGTGTCAAGTGTCAAGTATTCACTGATTTACACATTACTATGTCAGTAACACAGTCATGTAGTAAATGTCACACTACTTAATGTATCCTGTTGTCCAAGGAGCTCAGTGTTTCTCTCAGTGTCCCAGATGCTGTGTTACTTCTATGTGTGAATCATATTCAGCAACTAAGTAGGCCTGAGAAAGGCAGTGAGAGAGAGAGAGAGACTTAACAACAAAAAATAACATACATGCAGATGAATGGTTTATAAATAAAATACCATTCCAAGACAATACTGAAGGAGAGAATAAATTCTAAGATGGAATTCCCTGTGCAACAGCATTATGAAATCAACATTTCATTTACCCTCTTTTAGATATATAGCACATTTTGTGAACTTTTTTTTTTTAACTTCTTTTCCCCCCACTTATGCTGACATCTTGATATCTCTGTTCCTGTGAGATTTAAAACTTGATGCACTGAGAAAGTGGAGTTTTAATGCCATTGTTTTTTTTACTGTAGTGTACAAAGAAAATGTTAATGTACCTCAGTACAGTGCCTCCTATATATTCTGAAAAATTCCCTTTAGAAATTAAATTAACACCCTTTAAAGGCTAATATTATGTTCCCATCTGCTCTTCTAGTGAAAAATTAACCCCTTTATGTCATGATTTTCAGACCTCAATAACAATCTTCCCACGTTCTGCACCGTCTCAATGTATTCCTCCTGTTTCTCTACTCATTAGCAAAACTGGATTTTGTTCACCAAGGAAATACAACCTGGTATTTACATATATACATATTGTACATATATATATCGATACATACATATATGTATATATAAACACATACTCCCACACATTAACATAGCAATAAGCACTTGCAATGTTTGTATATGAAGTGTTTGATCTCTTTTCAGTTAAAGAATAGCTAGACTGCATTTTAATTTTAACTTGAAAAAATATTCACTGTATTTTAGAATGATATCAAAGACTGAAATAATAATGCTCTATATATCTAATTTTCCATTAAATTCACTTCTTTCCCTGTTTCCTCTTTTCTCCTCTTCTTAACAACAAGGAGATTCAAGTCATTGTGAAAGAAGCTACAGTGGTGCGAGTACATGAGAGTTACTACACATCACAGAAGAACAATAAGGCTGCAAAAGTTAATAGAGCTTGTTAATATACAGGGTAGAATTTAAGGTGCAAATAAGAATAGTTACGGTGTGTTAACCTAACTTTTAAGTATTAATGAATGTAAAATTCATTAAAATAGATTCAGTCCATCCAGATCCTACCAAAGGTAAGGACAAGAAAAGAAAATTCCACCATCAACTTGACTTCAAGAACCCTTTCATGTCTTTACTGCTGAATAGACATTACAAATTCCTTAACCTATTAAGAACGTAATTTCCAAGTCTTACATTCTGAGTTCAAAAACAGAGTGTTCAAGAGTGTTCAGAAACACTTGTTATGGGATTATGATGATCATCTGCTGCCTATAGCTTCATTGTGATAAGCATTAGGATGAATTTAGGTTGCCCTAAAAAAATTCTGAGATACTAGTGGTGTTCCCAGCATTAATAAATAGTGAAATCATTTGAAGTGTCCACGCACAGTAAATTGCTCAGGAGTTTAGCAATTACAGCATTTCCCTGAGGATCAGGTGACACAGGTACAAGACTCCTTGACTTCGAGTGTGCATTAACCTGGATTCTGCCATTCTCCACTCTCTCCTTTAAACTGTGTGTGGTGCGGGGAGACAGAAAGAGGGCAGAGGAATTAGAAGTGCATTATTCAATTAGGGTGAGCTGTGGATCTTCAGAAGCACCTTTCTCTCTGCAGTGGTGGTGTGGAGATATTTGACAACTACCTCAGAACACTGAATTACTTCCTCATTGTACTCTAAATAGATATTTAAGTCATTATTTTAAATAACATCTTTAAAGTAAGTTGACTTCTGTTTGACCAATATGGCAAATATTGGCATTCACACTATCTTGAAAAATATCCATTGGCTGGCATATGCTAACAACCTTTTTTATTGTCTAAACGAGGACTCCGTGATTCATCAAAATACATGTAGACCTAAGGACAAACTATGAAATACTTATGTTCTCATGGTCATCCAGTTGTAATTAGGTGTTTGCATCACTGATTTGAGGGAAACTAAATTTCAGAATCATGAGGTTTTGGAAAGTGAAATATACTGCATATTAACTATAATATTTTTTCAAAGATATTTCCAGCAGAAAGATTATATTAAATAGTGACAGATCTCTCTGCTGCTTCTATGTCATGAAAACATCTTCTTTCTCTGAGATCTCTCAGACTAGGACCTTATGAAGAAATAATATGAAATGCAAGTAGCAATGAGTATATGAATATATTTATTAATTTAAAATCCTAAAAAAATGTTGAAGGCAATTTTTGCTTTCTTTTTGACTTATTCATTTTACATTTTAATCCCATATTTTACCATTAAAATTATCTTTTCATTTCTACCTGGGATGTGCCTACATTTCACTGTGATATTTGTGCCCATAACTCAAAATATTACCTTTTATTCAGAATTTTCCTATCTCTGATGAATGTTATCAAACATAGACTACATGTTGTCTCTATGCTTAGCTCCCACTGAAATCAGTAGTGGGATTTTGGATTGCATGATTAGTTGGATGACACGTCACCGATAGTCACAAAACAAGATTGAAAGATAAAATTATTTAAGTTATATTCATTACTGCTAGAGGTTGATGGAGCATTATCTTCTTCAGGTGTTTTTTGGAGGAAAGGGGGCAAAATTTTGCCTGTTTTTTTTCAGAAATTGCTTCAGATATGTATCCTGGCTGCAAAAATCAACCATATACTGGGAAGCATTAGGAGAAGCACACTTACAGGTTGAGGGACATGATCCTTTCCCTCTACTCAGAATTGGTGAGACCACATCTGGAGCACTGTGTCCTGTGCTGGGCTTCTCAGCTTGAGAGAAACATGAACGTACTGTGGGGAGTTCAACAGAAGGCCACCAAGCTGGTCAGGAGCCTGGAATACTTAAAACAAAGAGGAGGGACTGGAAAAACTTGGATTGTTCAGACTGGGAATGAGAAAATTATGGGGAATCTTCATTGTTGTCTGCTCTACCTAATGGGAAGGTGTAAAGAAGATGGAAGTCAGACCCTTCTTGAAGGTGCAGAATAAAGAACTAGAATTGACACACACAAATAATACAGAAATTTCAGTTTCAAAATTAAATTTAAAAAAATTATCTCAAGGTGATCAAACACTCACACTCAAACACAATTTCTCACAGAAATTTGGGAGTTGGCATCCTTGGAGATACTCAGACCTGACTGGACATGGAACTGACAAGCCAGCTTGAGTTGGCCCTGCTCTGAGCAGGAGATTGGACATGACCTCTTGATGTCCTTTGCAACTTACATGATGCCATGATTTTATGGTTTCATTTGTTTGATTTTCTGACCAGAAAATAAAAGTAAACCTTGCAGAGCTCAAGAAATCACATGTAGTCTCTTTAAACAACATCATGATATAATTGTCCCTCTGGTTCAAATCTAGAGCAGTTCCTTATACCTAACTTCTCTGATTACACAACTATCAGTTTTTGAATTTACTTAATACTGAAGATTCCTCGTCAACATTCTTATTTTTATCAATTCTGACAATAACATCTGTCTAGTTCCAAAATTATGTAACTGTCTGTACCCAAGTCTGAGGGGTCCTCCAAATGGCTTCAGAAATAAAATCTGAGTAATTCAAAATATATTTGATTATGCCAAGACACTGTGACACTTGTTTCTACACTGTAATCATCTCTCTTACATACCTATATGTCTCCTTCTTCAACGTCTATATGTTTCCTTCCTCTGTCTAACCACAGAATCACAGAAATGTTGATGGTGGAAGGGTTGCAAAATCCTTCTCATTTTGAAATTCTTCAGTTTGCAATTATGAGTTGGTATAGGAAAGGGACAGGTCTAATTTAAGTTTTACCAAGAAAAAGATGCAGTTAAAAATTCAGATTTGTATTTGATGAGGGAACAAGCTTTTAAGCATTAGAACATATGGATATGCACCAGACTATGGGTTAGTATGGAGTTGTGGAATGAGTTACAGGCTAAAATTAAGTCAGGCTGCTTTTCTCAGAGGCTTCTACTTACAGAAAAAAACGAACAAAATGGTTCCAGAGGTGTTTCTGAATAGTAGTCAATAGGTATGATCTTAGACAGGGATCTTATGGAAGTAGAAATTTCAAATACATTGCCTAATGAGTTTGTTCAGTCTAAAGTGGTATGACCTGATATGCAATATGGATATGAAGCTCACTGTGGAGATTGAGGGTGTTGAAAAGAGTAGTCAATATTAATTTTATGTATATTGTATACTTGGACTCACAAGCACTACACACAAGCCCTAGATCTTCTCAACAGTGTCAAAAAAATACCCTTAAAAAACTTATGTCAAGATCTTATTGTTACCTTTGCCTACACTGGATTCTCTAACTCACCACAAGGGATCTGACGTGGTCCATGTAACATGAGATGAGGCCAAGAATTTAATGAAGCTAGGTAGTGTGGATCTACCTAATATAAGCAAAGTGAAGGAAAAAAAAAAGCCTTTAGGCATTCATTTTTCACTTTCACAGAATGAATCAAGTTTACTGTGTTTTGTTGTGCAACCACTTCGTTTCTTCACTCAGTATTATTTAATTCTTGTGCAGTCTTTGCTGTACAAAAGCAAGTAACTCTCATCAAATGTAATAGTACTGCTTTTACATCTGTAGTACTATAAAGCGTAACAGCTACTTAGTGTTGATATATATTCTCAGACACCTCTGCAGACTTTTATAAGTTAGGAAGACTGCATGTCTAGTAAAACCAAGACTTAGTGAATATAAAAATGCCACCCTATCCTATAAACCAAGTTTGCCATTTGCAGCATATTTTACAGATGCTTCTCATAATATTACCTATAAACATCTTCTTTGTGTGGCACAGGTTTATCAGGTTTTAAGGAAGAAGGAAATATAGGCAAATGTTCCTTCTGCACTTCAAAATCCGATTGCTAAATAATGAGCAACTAGCAATCCTCCAGTTTCATGAGTTATGAAAATGTTTTATCCTTTCTCCTGAAATTATTGAGTGAGATACATTACTACAAGTATCTGTCATTATTCTTGCAGATACTTCAACTGATCATAGCACTGTGCATGATCAAATTTAGTTCTTCTTTCTCATGTAGTTCAAAGTACCAATTAAAAACCTTTCACAATTAACTTCAAAAAAGACCAGATAAACAAAAATATTAACATCTTAGTTCTGTGAGCAATGCCAAAGCAAAACCTTTGATGACACACAGGTAGTGGAGAATAAGTGGAGGCAGTGGCAGATAATTGGGAGAGCCTACTAAAGAATTAGAGATGTTCCATGTGTTGTGTACATTTTCTGCTCTTCCCAGTAATCCAGCCTATATACAGTCAAGTGTACAGCTGTTAACACCATGACTGGTTGATGCTACATAAACTTTTTATTTCAGGGAAAATGAAGACCAGAAAAACCTCTTCCAGTAAGTGTTTCTGACTGTTCTAGGCAGCTTCCCCATAGCTCTTCTAAATCACTAGTGATCAAATTATATCTGCCTTTGGTGCTAACTGTGTGGGAGGTACTTTACACGTTCCAACGTGGCCAATAAAAACAAAAGAGGTAGATAAAAAGGAAAACGGAAACTCAGTGAGAAAATCAGCAACATGGATTCTATAAACTAACAGTTAGTAATAATAGAACAATGTTTAGAGCAGCACTACTGAGAGACAATATATTTTCATGACATGTGTGTACATTAGAGACTATTAAGTTTTACCTCTTATCAACTCTGACAATTTAAATTGTTCTAGGTCTACAAAAATGCAGTGAGATGATAGAAACTTATATGAGAGACAAAAGCACAGAAGGTAAAAACCCACCCAAAGAAAGAAAAATATTGCTTTGCAAAGGCAGATGTTTAAAACTGTGTGTAGGGAGGAAAAAATATGAAAAGCTGTTCAAAATTGAGAAGTAGATTAGGACTACTTTTAAAATTTACTTGTAGCTGCTTATATCAGAGAAAATAGGACAACACATGAAAATATATTAGGGTCAAAAGTGAAGTGTAGGAGATCTAGAATGATGGAGATGTTGTCATGTGGGAAAAGGAAACCTGAATTTGCTTCCAAAAAGGGAGAATAATTAGAGGTAGAAACCAGTTGACTGAGATAAAAGGGAGGGAGAGGAGGAGGAAATTTGGCTATGAAATTTAGACAGATGGGACAAGTGGGAAGTAAGGTGTGAAGCGTAAAGCAAGGTGGTATTTGCATTTGCACCTATAATTGCAGATGTTGAGTGATAACCTCTCATGAAATAGTCTTAGTAGTAATGGGAAAAGCTAAATAAGCAAACGATAGGGATTTTTAGTGGGATCATGGAAAAGAGGGACATGATTCTAACGGTTCCACCACTTTTTCTTTTTTTTTGGCAAAAATATTGAGACTATGATTATATAGTTACTTCCTATGACCATAAAACTTAATACACTGTTTCAGAAATTCTTTTGTTACTTGGTGATGTTCATGTGACTGTCTCCAAGACAATAACCTTTAGAATTATTATATAAATGCAGCTAAATCTGGAAATCATTACTCACAGTAGGTCAAGACTAAAATGGGCTTGCATATTGAAAGTCCCTTAACAGTCATAAGAGATGAGACTTATAAAAGAATATAGACTAGAATTAGATACCAAGGTTTTTTAAACTAAGACTACTCACAAGTCACTGGACACAAAGTCTAGTCAGAAGCAATACAATGGCGTTTCTAAGCTTGTACCTTCCTTAAGAATTTGATGCTAGACACTATTAAGTCATCAATTCCCTTGGGAGTATTTTAATATAAGCAGGAAAATTCCAGAAGACATCTGCTATCAGAGTAGTAAATCTGACTGTGCTCCAAGTAATGGTAAGAAGCTTGGCTTGCCTGTAACAGGATGGAAGTCCTCTTACGGATTACTATGGTCTAAAGGCCTTGATTACCCTAATTTTGGCCCTGCAGAGTTCATATTATTACCTTTCATTTTATTGTAATAAGAGCTTGACTGTTGTTCATATATCATAGTCCAAAAGGTGTGAAATTGTCATAGTTAAAATAGATTTTGTATTTTATTCCCTTTTTCCAACAGTTTTGGAAAAAAATGGTCCTTTAAGAGTCAATCCCGTGCCACAGCTGAGCAGGGAAACAGGGGAGAAGAACCACATCCTGGTAGTCCTGGCTGCAGAGCGAAAGTGGAACTCTCTCCATGTTGGACTATGTGGCTGGCTGGAGGGGCAGATAGAAAAGAGATACAGAGAGAGACAGACACAGACTGTTGGAGTCTCACCCGGGAGCCACTTCTACAGTGGCATCCTCCCCTGCACACCCGCTGGGGACTTCTCCAAAGGGAGCCTCCCAGAGCCACCTCTGCCGCAGCCAGAGAGAAAATGAAAGTAAAACTAACTCTGGCTGTCATACTGTTTTGCAGTGTCTGCCACTGGGCACGCACCACCCAGCTCCACATCAGTCACTGCCACCGAGCTGGAAAAGATCTGAGCCCAGCTGAGCACCGCCAAGAAGCGGCTGTTGCCATCTCACAGATCCTGCTCCACAAAATCTCACCGTGGAGTCCTAGCCAAAGGGAAGTTGCCCAGATCCTCTGCTGCTCCAGGGCTTTTGCCCCACCATTTACCATTCCTTCAGTCCCCACTGGTTATGACTGTTGCCACCTGCCTCCTGAGAG
This sequence comes from Pseudopipra pipra, assembly GCF_036250125.1. NCBI lineage: Eukaryota > Metazoa > Chordata > Aves > Passeriformes > Pipridae > Pseudopipra > Pseudopipra pipra. The sequence continues at coordinate 74,697,231 of NC_087550.1, read as the reverse complement.
AGCCAGAGGAAAGGAGAGAGAGCCTTCACCCATACTATTGCAGCCAAAAGAGAGAGTTTCACCACCTTCCCAGAACACCATATTGCCTGTATTAAAGCCCCTAAAAATGTTTATTACTCAACAACAGCAGCAGTAGTAATAGTAGTAGTAGTGGTGGTAGTAGTAGGATTTCTATCAACAGTAGTAGATTTCTATCAACAGTCTAGCTCCACCTGCTGAAACGTTTTATTTGACTAAATTCTTGCCATTAAATTTTGGGCAATTCTCCTTAATACTTTGGGGCACTTTTTATTCTTGATTCACGACCACAGTATTTTGGTGTTATACATTTAATGTACAAGGTCACTGACTGGATTAAAATTCTTTTTGTTCTTCAGACTTTACAAGGAGCCTGAATATCAAGCAAGACCTGTGATGAAAATTCTTGGTATATTGCTTTAGCTCTTGTATATTAATTCCATTATTTTCATACATATCTCTTACAGTCTTTAAAGAATATTTTAATTCAGAAGAGAGAAATAATAAATGTAAAAGCAATATCATACAGAATATTTTTCTATAATATTTCTTCTATTTTGAAGGGGAAGAGAGTTTAGAAATAGCTTTTCTCTTTTACCATAAACCAGCTATGCAGCAAGAAAATCAAGGACAAACTACTCTCTTTATACTATGTTAATGACACAGCATTTCAATATCGAGTATGGTAACTCATATAAAAAGAACTAATGTATAAAATACACTAGTCACTGACTGACGAAAAAAAGTTCAGCAATATAGAAGCCAAAAGTTTAGCATAATTTAAAAATAGATATCATCGATATTGTTTGACAGCACAAAAGGGCATAATTTATACCAAAATGCTATGGAGCCATTATTTAAAAATTTCCTCAGGTGAAGACAGTGCCCGAGGAAGTGTTTGCTTCTGCTCTTCACATTTAAGCTTGCAAGCAGTACTTTGAGATATTTCTGTATGTTTTGTTGAAATTGTCTAATAAATCTTGACTGACTTAGCTTTTTCAGAAGCAGGTCATTCAAACAATGTGGCTAGGTAAGCATAATGTCCTAGGAGTTTTGTTGACTTTGTAAACTTTGGACTCAATGTCAGATTAGTTAAATCAGCCAATGCAGTCATGGCATTTTAGCTACTGCAATACCTCCATTAAGAATTAATTTAGTAATGTTTGTTTTCATGGAAACTAATTACTTATCTTTAACTGGGACATTTATGAAAGCATTCCTATTTGATTTAAATATAGATTTAGATGCTGATTATTTTTCAGAGTGTGAATTGATTAGTATTTCCAGCAACTCTGTCTGCTTCAACGACCTGTGCAGACTTTTTCCACCAGTATTTGGAAAAGCTTTGTTTGCATAATGTATGGATTTCATGCTGATTCCTAAATGAATATCTAGGTCGGCAGCAGTGATTTTCCATGATACACAACTCCAATGACAAGAAAGGACAACAACAGGTTTACAGACACACTCTTTCTTTTAATTCTTTGAATGAAGAATTAGTTATTTTTTTATGCAACCAAAGCTCATACACAAGCTTTGAATGTACTCCAATTCTTTATCTAGTAATACTTAATCAAATGTCTCCAAAATACTTCCAACCAGGATTTCAAAATAGCTTTTAACTAAACTATAATCGCTAACCAACTATTTTTTATATTTCTGTAACCTCTAGGTACCCAGTCAGAATCAGATTTTTATTGCCTTCAATTCTAAGATGAAAAGCTCCAAGAATGCCAAAGTGCAGCAACTACCACAGTCATCACAAGAATGAGACATGCAAGTCCCTTCTTGAAGTAAAGGAGGTCTTATAGTAAAAATGTTTTTCTCAAAATTTTCTACAGCTTTTCTGATTTTTAGGAGTCTATACTTGAACATCAGGTATTTAACCTGAGGTTGTATTTTTGAGAAGAAGAAAAATGGTAACAATTACATTACAACTGCATATCCTTTTGTGAACGCAGCCTTTGAGGGTTGAGTAACACTTGATATGAAGCTTATGCCAAAATGAGAAGTGACAACCCAGTTTTCTAAGACTTGATCTGGAGCAGTAGTAGCAGACCTTTCCCTTGTCTGATTTTATTGTTCCATGTGTATCTGACTGCAACTTCACATTTTATAGAAACCTGCTACTTATTTGAAGATGTCATTGTGAAAAGTGAAAAGGCACTGGTGTTCCTGTATCATTCCTGCCCATGAGACATATAAAAAGGATGAAATCCTAATGTGGCAGGCTAATACTAAGATTTTGCCATTGAGTTCAGAGACAAGCCTACAAGAAGGATGGGGAGAGACTATTTACAAGGTTATGTAGTGACAAGGCAAGGGAGGAAATGGCTTCAAAATGAAAGAGAGTAGGTTTAGATTAGATATTAGAAAAAAATTCTTTACTGTGAGGATGGTGAGGCACTGGAACAGGTTGCCCAGAGAAGTTGTGGATGTCCCGTTCCTTGAGGTGTTTAAGGCCAGGTTAGATGAGGCTCTGAGAAATCTGGTCTAGTGGACGATGTCCCTGTCCAGGACAGGGGGATTGGAACTAGATGATCTTTAAGGTCTCTTCCAACCCAACCTATTCTATGATTCTATGATTCTATGATTCTATGATTCTATGATTCTATGATTGATTCTATGATTCTATGATTCTATGATTCTATGATTCTATGATTCTATGATTCTATTACTATTATGTCAACCATAGTACTGTTTATAATGATTTTTTAAAATTTAGTCTTCTTTGTATATTTTATTTAATACAAACTGAAGGTCAGTACAACCTGAATGTTCTTCATGAATGAAAGAGAAAAATATATATTCTATGAAACATTCACAAAATTTGTCTTGTTCATTCTTTTTCCATCAAGACGAATATAGCTATATTTAATTTGGGAATATTCTAGGAAAATATATTTTCATTTGTAATTGGAGAAGAGAGAATACAAGAAAATATTATTAAATTTTCTAAACTTACTTTTAGGAGATTATCTCCTGCAATCTGCGTTTTTACATAGGTATCACTCCCTAGTCCAGCTCCTTTAAGTCTACAGGGTTCTTTCATTCCTTATTTTTTTCATTTATAAATATTAAAAGCTGCATGCAATCAGAGAGCAAAAGCAATATTCTGTTAAGGGTGACCATTTAAATAGTCCCAATAGCAAACCACTATTATTAACCACATCAAGTGACTAGTGAGAGACTACACATTATTTTCCCAAACGAGTTCTTGAATAACTGCAAACAGATTTCAAATTTTAAGAACCATTTCATGCCCTTGAACATTAACCTTTCTAATAACAATCCAGTCTCCTATATTTCAAGACATAATTTACATTTGTAGACAACAGGCCAAAAAAGAAAAGAGCTAAGTTAATTTAATAAGTGTTATTTCAATTTATTTTTGTTCAACTGAAGTCTCTGGTAACTTACAATAAGATGATTTCTAGAATCATTAGTACTACAGTAGATAGGAATAAAAAAAAAGTTATTTTCACACAAGTTATATTTATTTATTTTTACTAAAGCAACTTGAACATCATCTTCCTGCTATTGCATGCTACTTAGAAAGTGATGTGATGATTAATGAACTGAAGTTGGTAACAGGGAATTTTTCTTAAAGGTCTGTATTCAAGTCGAGAATATATTTCAAGTAATTTCTTTTCAGTTCACAACCCACAAGGTTCATTGAGTCCAACTCCTGGCCCTGCACAGGACCATCCCCAAGAGTCACACCATGGGCCTAAGAGTATTTTCCAAATGCTTCTTGAATTCTGTCAGGCTTGGTGCTGTAACCACTTCCCTGGGGAGACTGTTCCAGTGCCCAATCCCCCTCTGGGTGAAGAACATTTTTCTAATATTCAACCTAAATCCCCCTTGACACAATGTCAGGCCATTCCCTCGGGTCCTGTCACTGGTCACTACAGAGAAGAGATCAGTGTCTGACCTTCCTCTTCCTCTCAGGAGGAAGTCGTAGACTGCAATGAGGTCTCCCCTCAGTCTCCTCTTCTCCAGGCTGAACACACCAACTGACCTCAGGCACTCCTCATACCACTTTCCCTCAAGGCCCTTCACCATCTTTGTTTTCCTCTCTTTGGATGCTCTCTAATGGCTTAATATCTTTCTTATGTTGTGGTGCCCAAAACTGCACACCATATTCAAGATGAGCTGAAGCAGGACAATCCCCTCCTTTGACCGGCTTGCGATGCTTTGCCTGATGCCAGTTGGCCCTCTTGGCACTGCTGACTCAATACAACTTGCCAGGATCCCCGGGTCCCCTTCTGTGGCACTACTTTCCAGCATCTCATTCCCCTGTCTGTATGTACATCCAGGGTTGCCCCATCCCAGGTGCAGAATCTGGCATTTTTCCTTGATGAACTTCATATGGTTGGTGATTGCCCAGTCCTCTAATTTGTCAAGGTCTCTCTGCAAGGCCTCCCTGCCTTCAAGGGAGTCAACAGCTCCTCCCATTTTTTGTCATCTGCAAACTTGCTTAGTATCCCTTCCAGTCCTGCATCCAAGCAAGGCATGACCAGTTGGTCAAGGAAGGTGATTGTCCTTCTCTACTCTGCACTGGTGCAACCTCGCCTTGAATATTGTGTGCAGTTTTGGGCACCACAATATAAGAAAGACATTAAACTATTTGAAAAGTGTACCACTCCAGCCATGTGGCCATAACCCCCTAAGTGGGGCCTCTGATCCACTGGCCGTTCTGGGGCTCCAGGACAGGATGAGGTGCAGTGTTCTCACTGTCCCTGCCAATCTGAGACTTGGTTAGGGGCTTCAGGAGGTGTGGTGGGTTGAAGTTTTCCTGCGCTGCTTTTGACTGGCCGCTGCTCTGGTACTTCCCCATGTGGCTCCAGGGGCCTGCCATGAGGTTCAATCCATCCCTTCAATCAATCCACTTCACCTCCATGAGGTTCAATCCATCCCTTCCCCCTCCACACACTCATGCACCTCCCCCGAGGTAGTTCCTACCAAACAGTTACTGGCCTGGTGTCCAACAAAAGGATCCAAAGAAGAGGTCACTTGCCTTGTTCAGCCTGGAGAAGAGGAGACTTTATATGCTACAGTTCTCAGAGTTCAAGCTCTAAGCCTCCGAAGAGGGACCCCATCTGTTAATTGTTAATGGATTTTATAGTCTCTATAGGTCACTTGATTTCCCAATGACACTTCTGCTCATCCAATCCTCTTTGCAGAGTCTAGGTTCTTCTCTTCTTATCTGCTTTCAGTCTCCAGTCACTTTTTTGTCTGTGTCTTGAGGCATTTCCTTGTCTTTTGTTACAGAATATTCTGTACCTGAGGTTTAACTTAAGATTCTTCACCTATCATTTACATTTTCATAGATAAAACTCAAGACTAAAATACAATTCATGCAGCCTAAGTCTTCATTTGCTTTAGACATGATTGCTAAGTTCTGGCACAACTTATTCTCTCACTACATTTTCTCCTCTCTGCACAAAACTATGGCTTTACCATACAATGATATGGAAAACAAATTAGCCACAGACACCTGATCAGAGAAAAAAATGTTGTAACAGTTAAACCAGGTAAAACAAAGCAGCAGTCATGTCGAGAAAAGTTAACACAGATTGCGCATGACCAACTTCAGCTCTGAGGCCTTGAAAAATCGGTACAAAAGTTGTGGTCTGTTACTAGCCACGGTGATGAGGGAGCTGGGGGAAGAGCTCACCAAGCTGCTCTCCATCAATTACCAACAGTTCTAGCTCACTGGGGAGGTCCCAGATGATTGGAAGTTGGCAAATGTCACGCTGACCCACAAAAAGGGCTGCAAGGAGGACCCGGTAAACTACAGGCTTGTCAGCCTGACCTCGGTGCCTGGAAAGGTTATGGAGTACATCATTCTAAGTGCAATCATACAGCACCTACAGGATGGACAAGGGATCAGACCCAGTCAGCATGGATTTAGGAGGGGCAGGTCCTGTCTGACCAACCTGATCTCCTTTTATGGTCCAATGACCCACCTGGTGGATGAGGGGAAGGCTGTGGATGTGGTCTATCTAGACTTCAGCAAAGCCTTTGACACCATCTCCCATAGCATTCTCCTGAAAAAGCTGACAACCCATGGCTTAGACAGGGGCACTCTCTGCTGAGTTAGGAACTGGCTGGATGGCCGGGCTCAGAGAGTGGTGGTGAACACTGGTGCATCCAGTTGATGGCTGGTCACCAGTGGTGTCCCCCAGGGATCAGTGTTGGGCCCAGTTCTGTTTAATATCTTTATTGATGATCTGGATGATGGGAATCAGTGTACTATTAGCAAATTTGCAGATGACACCAAGGTGGGGGAGAGTGTTGATCTGCTGGAAGGCAGGAGGACTCTGCAGAGGGACCTGGACAAACTGGAAAGTTGGGCTGATTCCTCTGTGATGAGGTTCAACAAGGCCAAGTGCCGGGTCCTGCACTTTGGCCACAACAACCCCAGGCAGCTCTACAGGCTGGGCACAGAGTGGCTGGAGAGCAGCCAGGCAGAAAGGGACCTGGGAGTTTGGATTGACAGGAAGATGAACACAAGCCAGCAGTGTGCCCAGGTGGCCAAGAAGTCCAGTGGCATCCTGGCCTGGATCAGGAACAGTGTGGCCAGCAGGACCAGGGAAGTGATTCTTCCCCTGTACTCAGCGCTGGTGAGGCCACACCTGGAGTGCTGTGTCCCATTCTGGGCCCCTCAGTTCAGGAAGGATATTGAGGTGCTGGAGCAGGTCCAGAGAAGAGCAACGAGACTGGTAAAGGGACTAGAGCACAAGTCCTGTGAGGAGAGGCTGAGGGAGCTGGAGTTGTTTATCCTGGAGAAGAGGAGGCTCAGGGGAGACCTTAACACTCTCTACAACTACCTGAAAGGAGGTTGTAGCCAGGTGGGGGATGGTCTCTTCTCCCAGGCAACTGGCAGTAGGACAACAGGGCACGATCTTAAGCCCTGCCAGTGGAAATTTAGGTTGGATATTAGGAAGAAATTTTTACAGAGGGAGTAATCAGACATTGGAATGGGCTGCCCAGGGAGGTGGTGGATTCACTGTCCCTGAAGATTTTTAAGATGAGATTGGATGTGGCACTTAGTGCCATGGTCTGGTAACCACAGTGGTATTGGATCAAGGGTTGGACTTGATCTCGGAGGTCTTTTCCAACCTGGTTGATTTTATGATTCTATTCTATGGTATATTAGAACTCATTTGTTTCACATTGTTTAAACAAAATCAGGACTGAAATGGTGGTTTTAGACATCATACATAAATGTGACTCTTTAGCCTTGCAAAAAATGAGTTGCATGAAGCAGCATAATCCCTCCCCAGAGATGAAGCAATATTTGGGTCCTTGTGTTTTAAGTGACCCACTGGTACTTTCACCTCTGGGTGTTTTTGTCTCTAGGTACACAACTCAGTTTATATTTCAGATCATACTATTTTACCACCGAACATTTTGCAACTAATAAATGATTTCTACCAGAAAGAAAAGGCAATATTATATTTTTTCCATAAAATTTCAGCGTTCTGGAGAACTCTCCAATGTATAACAAAAGTTTGTAATGGATATTGCATACTAAATGTATGCCTATAACACAGAGATTATTTAGAAGTAATCTTTTACATAATATAGAGCAGCATGAGTGTAATGCAACAGAGACATTTATTGCTACATATTTCTATTAATGAGCCTTGCTCTAAGAGACTTCTCAACAATTCCCGGATTGTCTGGTTAATAAGGGAGGCATTGTACAGTGCATTGTGGATAATGCCATCAGATTTTCAACATCTAAAAGGTGAAATTTCATGTCAGCCTTTACTTTTATATTTTTGAAAAAAGAGTATATTTACATGTATTTGTCAATACTTACCATGATTTTAGAGATAAGAATAATCAAATGGAGTATGTTTGTACAGGAAACATCCTGAGGAGATGAAAACTTTGGATATTAAGGCAGTAGAAGATGAAAAATGAAGTTAGGACTCAGAATCTGATTTTTATTTAAGGTATTCCTTTGCTTTAAATTATATACTATTAATATGCAGTATTTTCAATTTTGTATGCAAGTTGTTTTTGTTCTTTTTTTAAAAAAAACTAAATACCTCATAATTCTGTAGACTGATGGACCACAGTTTTAAACATTTTTAATAGTAAATAATACCTAAATAAAACATGAAGTAATAGAAAGGGTTCATCTTTTACAGAGAAAAATCCATATGATTCTGAGTGGATTAAAACATTTAAATCTGGATCTTGATTCGCACAGCAGATTCTGAGTTGAAAGGGACCCAACATAAGTCCAACTCTTACGTGAGTAATCTGTACAGGGATGAAACCCACAACCTCAATATCATTTGCACTATGCTCTAACCAAATGAACTAATCTCAGGGTCTGACTCTGTCCCTTTAGATTTCTGGTTAGAAAAAAAATGCACTAGAAAGAAGAACAGAAGACTTTGAAAACAAAACCCATGTTACAAAGATTACAAAGAATTCTAAACATTCTTACCAAAACCACTGAGGTTGTGGCTTCTTAATGATTTTTCTGGTATAAAAAGAAGTTGTGTTAGTATTAATCTAAGTATGCTAAAAGCAAGTATATTATATAACATTAAAAAAAGAAAAACTATCTTTCAAAATCTTTATTGCTGTCTTTTAAATATGAAATTAAAACTTCTTTGTCAGCTAACACAAATATATGGTTTTTATTTTTGCAATGAATATCAGCCATGTTTTATTCCCTTATAGCTGTTGCTGCATGATAAAATTATGGATTAAAACTTGTGTTCATTGCACTTGCTCCTTCTCAGTTTTATACATTATCCACAAATATATTTAATTCCACTTAGAATTAGAATATTATACCACTTCCATTTTTTTGTCTCTGAGGAAATGAAGCAATTTGGACTTTTATAAGCACTAATAAAAACATTTTACTTCTGAATGATTCTAGCAATCCTATTTGATGTTTACAACCTGTTTTAAAGAAAGAGTTTTTAGTAATTGGTCGACGTTATCACTCTTCACAAGCCATCTGGAATGTATTCTATTTCTTATTTAAAGTATTTGACATACACACAGAAAAACATGCCTGGAGGAGCTATGGAAGTTTCCTTTGTTATAGATCTTTAGACAGGCTCATCTTCAATGAGTAGACATTAGTTTAAACTTGGTCAAAACCAGAGTTATCCTATAATACCTTGTAATTTTCAGAGGATGAGAAAAAAAGAACATAAACTAAGTCTTGTTTTAAACTAGGTCTGCATTTGTTCCTTTCATCTATGTTCACTGTCATGGTTTGAGAGCCCCAAAATCCAATTCCCTAGTCCAAACCCCCTCCCACACCTCAACCCAGTGTGAGATGGTTTTTCCAGACGCTACACAAGACTCAAAATGGGGAAAAGGGAATATATATTACAATGACTGTACAAAATAAACATATAAGTCTAATCTTCCCCAAGGGATCTATTAACAAGAACCTCAGTTACCCCACCTTCAGAGGGGGGTTATAACAGTGGCCAGGAAGACCAATGACATCTGGTTTGTATCAGAAATAGTTTGACTTTCAGGACCAGGGCAGTGATTGTCCCCCTGCATTTGGCATTGGTGAGGCCACACCTCAAATCCTGCGTTCAATTCTGGGCCCCTCACTGCAAGGAAGACATTGAAGTGCTGGAGCGTGACCAGAGAAGAACTGGTGAAGGGTCTGGAGCACAAATCCTGTGAGAAGTGGCTGAGGGAGCTGGGATTATTTAGCCTGGAGAAAAGGAGGCCGAGAAGAGAGTTTATTGCTCTCTAGAACTCTTTGAAAGGAGCTGGTGGTCAGTCTCTTCTTCCAAGTTACAAGCAATAAGATGAGAGGAAATGGTCTCAAGTTGTGCCAGGGGAGGTGTAGATTGGATATAAGGAAAATTTTTTTCACTGAAAGGGTTGTCCAGTATTAGAACAGGCTGCCCAGGGTACCAGTTGCCTCACTGTCCCTGGAGGTACAATGATAAGGACATAGTTTAATGGTGGATTTGGAAGTGTTAGCAGTTAAACTACAGTATCTTAGAGGTCTTTCCAACATAAATTATTCTAGAGTACTATAATTCTACAATATATATGTAACTTTCATTGAAGTCAACGAGAAGGCAATATGATTTAATATATAAAAATAGAATTTGGTTTTACACTGAACAAATTTTAAAATAAAAAAAAAATTGTCATTGTGTAAGTAAGGTTAATACCAAAGATTCATAAAATTACACTATTTCTGTGTTCTTAGCTTATTTTCATTGTTATGTAAGAAGAGCTGAAAATCTCTGATTTATTCATTGCATAGAGAAGCCAAATGAATATTTGTGATATACTAATTCCATTTGTTTTAGTATTATATAGGGATGCATAGAATTGTCTTGTAGTTTCAAAAATTCTTTATGAGCCTGTGAAGACTGAGCCATTTATCTTCAATGAGTGTTCAACTGTTTGGTCTTTGAAGATCAAATATCAGCTTTAAGCTATATCCTTTATTTTATTTAAACCTAGTGTGATAAAATGCAATTATAGAAGGTAATAGGGAAAACTATATTTAGGTGTTGCATATGGCTTTCTGAAGCAGCATAATCTAAGATATATCCCTTGCTTGGGTAACCTAAAATATACCCACATTCAGATAACATGCAGTTGGTGCAGTGCAGACCATGAAGCTGCTGTACTAGAATTTGTAATGATTCAGGACTGCACGAGCGAAGATGTAACCAGAACCCCCCTCCCCGCCACACGCACTCAGAGTTCTTTAAAAGATTAACTTATTTAACTCTTATTTATTATAATAATAATAATTGCTGATCTGTTATAAGATAGGTAATATACATTACCTATGATGCTTAGTTGCAGGATGAAAATGTGATGAATGGCAAATTAAAAGGCAAGGCTCTTTTCCTGCTGGAGAGAAGGAAGGACCTGGAGTTGGTAGGTAGTGGTTCTTATTTGGTGGGATATTCTTAGCTGGGGTACGATGTTGAATCAATTCCTCTTTGTTCTTTTAATCCCATTTTGTAGGAAACATCCTTTTTACTACCTATGTATATTTACCATATAGAGGACATTTTATTTATGTTGTATTCATGATTTCCATTCTCCCTTCTACTTGTTCCGCTGAGTTCTCATGGTTTATTTTGTTAATTGACCAGTAACTGAACAACTAGGATTTGAGTTTCTGCTCTGGGAGCTCTTGATGCCATCCTGTGGTTGTACTTCCAGGATTTCCTGCTACATTATTCACTGACAAAAAGCTCCTGGACATTTTTTAAAGATAAAGACTAATTTAAATTATTCTACTACCTCACTTCTATGATGTTTCCCAGGGTACTTGCAGAAAGAATTGGACTATCATATGAAGCAACAAACCCAAAAATAAAAGAAGCAGATATTTTTCTCAATCTATTCTCCCTTTCCCCCACTCATTAATTAGCTTCAGCATCCTCTAAGATTGCTTCAGAAACCAATATGTTATCACATTAGTTTATATACAAACTGCAGTTTCAGTTAGCCATGGAGGAAAATAACTAATTTCACTGTACGCAATTTTGAATGGTCATGAGTTTGATGAGGTTAAACTTAATGTCTATGTTGCAATTGTAGGAAAATTTAATATTTAATTTTATTTGCCATTGTTTTCTGCTCGGTATCTAATAACTTGGGAAATTTTAATTTCTGCACAAACATATTAAATTAACTTTTATACAAACAAATCTACTTTTTGCATTAGTCATACTTCTGAACCCAGTATAAATATACTACTGGAAAAATGGGGAAATAAGTGATAAAACTATCTCAGTGTTAGATTTGAAGTGGGTTATGTCTGTATGGAAAAGCATAAAAATTAATTTGTGCCTCAAAGAAAAAGCCCCCTTCCTCTACCACAAAATAAATTGTCTTATTTTGTAACAATATATTACAAAAGTTTTCACACATGCACATTTAAAATGTGTAAGTATGTATGTGCATAGTTAATACATAAAGTCTTCTGAATTGATAAATTATACATCTTTGAAAGAAGCAGAGCACATCCTACATGAGTCTGGAGAATATAATTCCCTCTTCAAACACAACAACAAAAACAAGAAGCACAGAATAAATTGCAGAACACATTTCAGTCCAGAATAAGAAAGCTATACTCGATTGTGCTGTTCCCAGAGGCAGCTTGGTTTATTTCTCATAATAAAACAGTGCAGATAATATTGGAGTGGCAAGGGTCGTTTTCACAATGTGAAATTCCTTCTTCATCTGATGTCAGGATCTTCACCAAGAGCCCTGATGTGAAATTAACTCCCACTGTGTCATCAGCATTTAATAATTCTTTAAACATATGAGGCAAATTTTACCCCAATACAAAGGGCAAGAACAGAGGTTATACAATACCTCAGTACTGAGTCACAGAGATTTTAAACACATGTAATTGATACACTGAAGCAGCTCTACATGACAGCACATAAGCAAACATCTCAAACATATGGAAGGAAGAACAAGATTTGGGCACTGGAATGGGCTACCCAGGGAAGTGGTGGATTCTCTGTCCCTGGAGGTTTTTAAAATGAGACTGGATGTGGCACTTAGTGCCATGGTCTAATAACTGCAATGGTAGCTGATCAAGGGTTGGACTTGATGATCTCAGAGGTCTTTTCCAATCCAGCTGGTTCTATGATTCTATAATTCTGTGATTCTATGATTTAAGCAACTGGTTTACTTAGACTAAAATTATTTTAAGAATAGCAAAACTCTTGGGAATATTTTAGCAATAACACATTACTGAAGACATCTCTTCCCCTTGCATTGACTGCCACCTAACAGCATGTGATTGTAATGCCTCCACATTACAATCTTCTGTATTCCTGGTCCCATGCAGAGCCATATGACTTTCTGTGGCACCCTCAGCTGCAATCTCCTTGTGTGACTGACGCATATGGGAGCGTCCTTCCTCCAGGACTATGACCCTGATGTGATAGATTGTTCCCTTCCAATACGTAACCTAAATTTGGGCGGCATCCTGTAACTGAGGACAGAAGGAGTTACATGTATTGACATGACAAGACTCTGATTTTAAGGGCCTGATTGGCCTTTGAAATAGCAAATATCATCTGTGAATATTGAATTCAGCTTCTGATTAGGGACACCTACACTTAGGTAACTAAATGAATGCAAGCTCACGGAAATTGTATGTAAGTATCTACTTGAACTCGGTATCTAAATTTCAGTTCTGGCTTTTTCAGACAGCATGGTTTAGAACTGGCTACCAGCAATGGTTGCATAGATATTAGTTAGATCTATAGAATAATGCAGCTCCCTTAGTTACAAGAATAAATCACTATGTTGAGTTTAAAAGACCTGTCAATCACTCAAAAAATTGCAAAGTCATGAGAACCAAAACAATCAGGCAGACTGTGAGCACCAGAGATGATGTCAAATGACTCTGAAGAGGCTAGTAAGGAACTATCTATTTTCTACTCCAATTTGACCCTTGCAGTGCTTGGGGTAACTCACAGAAAGACTCACATCACTGGGAGAGACACTTCAGGGCTATGAGGAAGACTTCAAGGCTGTGTGAGAAAAATGAACTGGAGAGACACTCAGGGGACCCACAGACTTGTGGGGTCTACAAGAAGATACTAGATACCATTTGAGATTTATAGGGCATCCCAGTTCATTTACAGTTGAAGATACATTGTTTTCACATAATTTCTCTTTTCTCTGTTAGAACTATGCAAACATTTGCATACTATAAGATTTCTTACAGCCTTTGCAGCATCCATATGGAGACAAAAGTATCTTCAGAAGACATGTCCTTCAGTAGAACCAGCTGGAGGTCATATAGGCCAATGCAGGAAATACAAAGTGTCACTGTGCATGTATGTGAAGGCAACAAAACTGATTTTTGTTAAGAGATGTTGTAAATGAGCATTGCTTCCAAGAGCTCTGAACCTGGGGGTTCTTCCACCCAGTTGCTGGAGACCAGCCCAGTGCTTGGAGACCCACGGTTTCTGCCCAGGCTGAAACCTGTTTCTGCTGCCTTCCTTTTAGCTGGAGCTTCTCACGAATTTTGAGAGGTTGAAAGAGATGGGACTGTTCAGCCTAGAAAAGAGAAGGCTGTTCCTCACAGCATCCCCCTAGAAAAACTGGCTGCTCACTGCTTAGATGGGTGCACTTTTCAATGGATATCAAAAAACTGGTTGGATGCCTGGGCTCAGAGAGTTGTGGTGAATGGAGCTAAATCCAGTTGGCCTCTGGTCACTAGCCATATTCCCCAGATCCTGCACTTGGGTTGCAGCAAACCCATGCATCACTACAGGCTGAGGGAGGGGTGGCTTGAGAGCTGTTCAGCAGAAACTTGGGGGTTCTGGTTCACAGTCGATCAACATGAGTCAGAAGTGAGCCCAGGTGGCCAAGAAGGCCAGTGGCATCCTGGCCTATATCAAGAATAGTGTAGCCAACAGGACTAGAGAAGTGATCATCCCCCTGTACTGAGCACTGGTAAGACCATACCTTAAGTAGAGTGCCCAGCGAAGGACAACAAGGCTTATGAAAGGTCTAGAAAACATGAGGGAGCTGAGATTGTTTAGTCTCAAGAAGAGAAGGCTCAACGGGGACCTCATCACTCTCTAGAACTACCTGAAAGGAGATTGTAGGGAGATGGGGGCCGATCTCCTCTACTGTGCCTGCAGTGAGAGAACCAGAGGAAATGGCCTTAAGCTGAGCTAGGGGAGATTCAGATTAGATATTATAAAAAAATTTTCACTGTTAGGGTTGTCAGGCATTGGAATACGTTGCCCAGGGAGGTAATGGAGTCACTAACCCTGGAGGTGTTTAAGAGGTGTCTGGATCTGGTGCTGAGTGATGTGGTATAGTAGTTACAGAGGTAGACAGAGGATTGACAGATGGACTGATCTCAAAGGTTCCTTCCAACCTTGATGATTCTATGATTCTATGAGAACAGGCTGTTGTTAGTCACACAAGGAGGATAGAGGACAATAGAAGTGATCTTCAGCAAAGCTCCTTGCTGTATTTTCTCAGCTTATGATCCACAACTATTGCTGGCAACTAGACCAGAACAGCAACTCCTTCTTACTATTTGAGAAATTGTTTGGTAGAGGTAATGTGGAACTGCTCTATTTTCACTCATAGTAAAAGGATGGGTTCAAAGCCCAAGATTATGGTTTCTTAATTTTGTTTAAGTAGCAGAATTAAAAAGAAACATTTTTCCTTCTTTTCACATTTATTTTACTTAAACTACAATTTTATAAATGTCTTATGCCTGAAAATACTAATTTAATTTATAAATTATTTTAGTCCCTTTTTTCCATTGTACATGTGCATCAATATGGTTCCCGTTGGTGTTTGTCAAATGCAAAAACCTCACTCCTCTATAAGTAATCATAAGTTTGGTGCAGTTTGCAGTTTGCAAATATTCATCCCTTTGTTGTTCTGCATCATACTCATTTGACTATAAACAGAAAATGGGCATACAGTATAATGAATGGCAAATCTATAATCTTATTTATCAGAAACTTCCTGCTTGTACGTACTCAAATGATAATAAACTGATTACTAAAACTGATATCTTATTACATTTCTTTGAGTATTGAAGTACTGTAGTTGTGTTGACATGACACATCGCTTTTGAGTTTAGCATCATGTTTTTCTTATACCTACTTTATTGAGAGACATGAGATAATTAGGAAGATAGTGTTAATTCAAAAAAATAATTGTCTTTGTAATAAAAAGATGCTTTAAATACATTCCTTTTCACTATGTAATCCGTACCATTATTCATTTGTCATATGGAGCATAAATGGATATTGATTTATAGAAAATGCTCTGTGATTTGTTTTAGCTTACAGATTCCTGATTCCTCTTTTTATCATTCTTTGTTCGTGCTATTGCTATAATTGAGATCATCAAAGATAATGAATTAGTAAATCCTACCCTGAAGAGGTGGGGCTGCTTCTAAACATAGTGTTTCACTCTGAAACGTGATTATTAAGCATCAACACCAGTGTTAATACTACTACACAAATGTTATCAAGGTAAAGACTGCAAAATTGTGGTAATTGGTAGATCTAATTATAATTAGACATTACAGAAATATACTTCTCCAAGAAGAACAAATTAATATGATATGCTAATATGTAGTTCTTTTCAGTTCTACTGAGATCAATAGTTATGTAACAAATTATAGAAAGAAGTGCAAGTGTAATATACTGTCATGGATGTTTGGGAAAGTGGAAAGTTCCTTCAGAAACATTTTTGTTTTAACTGCATAGCACTAAATCACCAAAGAAAATACAGATCTGTAGAGAACTCATGCCTGTTTGAAAATACAACCCATTAGAAATATAATGAGACTCTATATTTGCCTTTATATGTAACCAATGAATATTTAACGAATGTACTACATTTGTAAGTTGAATATAAACTATGAACAATAACTATTTCTAGGATATAAGGAACTTTTTAATTGTTACGTTAGTCTTCTTTGCAAGAAGTTTTAAAAATAGTTGCCTTTCCTTTTGACTATTTGAAAGAAATATACATATGGAATCTTATATGTATGTATGATTTTCACTGTTATTCATTCTGATTTCTTCGGTCCGTCTATTTTTTGTTTTCAAAAAGGATATTGTTGCTACACATTTCTACAAAAATGCAAAAATACTGTTGTGTTTATTTAGGCAATATTTCCTTGCAATCCTTATCCACACATTTTTCCCCAGGTAAAAAGAAACAAAATGCCTGAATTAAGGGCAATGATTAAATAAATAAATTGTCTATGATAGAAAAATTTCTGAACAATAAAATGTGAAAAAATGATAAAATACAAAGTCACTTTCTCAGTCTGTGTATAGTTTGTGCTGTAAACAGTTTTAGGTTTTCTTTTGTTGGAAACTGTGGGGTGATTCTCCTCCCCGACCTTTATCTACCAAAACCAACACAGATTAGGCATAAGTAATCCTCTTGTGCTTAAACATGCAAAAAAGTTACGTTCCTAATGTAAGCAAGTTGTATATATTCACAAGACATAAATCTTCAGCTTTCTTGTATAGAATCAATCAACACTTGAATGTAAATCTTTCTCCTTTAATTACTGATGGATCTAGATGAGAACTATCCCTTAAAGAACTATCCTTTAAAGTAGTCTAAGATAGTCTTCAAAATTTTTTCTATAGTTAATGAAAATGTACTACCTCTCCCAGTTAATTCATCCTTTCTGTCTTAAACACTTTTTCAGACTGAACTGAGTATTCCCTGCAACTAAATGTTTCTTTCTTTTCATTACAGATGGAATGTAGAAGAATTAGAATAGAAAAAAGAAAAAATTATACAAGATTGTTTACTCTCACAGTCATTTTTTTTCTGGAAATTTCCATTTTCCTCCATCATCCACAGAAAAGTTACAAAGCTCCACCACAAATCTGAAGTATCAATAAAAATCTAGATGTTTCTTTGGGGCTATGTGGAAGAAAAAAGACATCCATAAGATTTATTCTGTATTACAGTATTTTCTTACATTCCCATCTACTTCTTCCTTTTTTTTAATGAGAAATGAGATGTAACCTATTTTATGGTGGTGAAGCTACCATATTAGTGTCTCCTCTGGACAGTTTTGCAGAATCAGTGATATCAGTCCAGCAGCCTTGGGAGATATTTAGAATCAGAAGATACCCAGCTTTTGCAAAGACTTGGAGATGATGTGAATTGCTCTGTGAGGTCGTTTGATATAGAAATAGAACTATATACAAGAAAAGGAAGTTCAAACCAGTGAACACTTGGTCATCCAATCTTGTTCTCCAATACCACTTGCTTGTTCACAGACAAAGATGTATGTATGCTCAGGGCTAAACTGTTCAAAAGCTGATGGGTGCCTCTCTGAAACAGAGCTGCAGGTGTTTTGCAGTGCACCAGAATTTCATAGGATGAAGTCAAGACATGAATGTGTTATGTGACATGGGTATGACATGAGGGTATCTAATGTTGGCCAGAAGTGTAAAGTATCCTGAAATGATTCTAGAGGAACAAAATCAAGTTTCATGGAATCATAAAATCATAGAATATCCTGAGTTGGAAGAGACCCACTAGGATCATTGTCATGAGAAAAGAGGAGATTTCTTCGACCCTTAATATGGAGAGATTTCCTTGACCCGTAGTGTTTTTTTTTCTCTTGGTGCCTCAGGAAAGCTTCTATACACACCTTTGTGCACAACCAGTCTGTCAGCATCCTGTTATGGGGACCCTTCACCAAACAGTCCCACTGCATAAGAGGGAGATTCAACTGCCCTTTACAGGGGGCTAAGCCAACAGCATAAGGGAGACACGTCAGTGGACCTTCCCACTTTATTTGAGTGTGTTATCCTCACCCGGCAACCCCTAGCACCTGTGAAGTACTCACACTAACAGTTTACAGAATAATACTCTTATTAATAGAAAATCATGGCAGGTTAGGGTTTGAAGATTCTCGGTGATAGTATTTGACTGTAAAAACATATTTAAAGCAATATACAGACAAGCTTTAATCCTATTAAAATTATTCAGCATGCACATAGTTCTTACCCAACAGGCATCCCTATGGGGGAGAAGGTAGGTTCATCCCATCGACTGATCCCAGTAGTTAAAGTGGAATCTTCCCTAATTTTCCCCCCGTTCTCAACTTACCTTTACGCTATTTCTTTATGTTTAGGTGGAGCTTGAGTGACTTTAGTAATAAATACTTTTGTATCTGATTGGTGTAAAATTATCTCACTTCACTTTTAAAGATACTATTGAAAGAGTACAGGGCACATGCCCGAGGAGGGTTGATCGTACCTTGGAGGAGGGTAACTTTGGGATGGAGGCGTGCATTAATGTTATAATGAGGCTTTAATGAAGCAAGCTCATCTGAGGATAGCAATTTGCCCGCTGTTCTTGGCTCAGCAGCAGGGCATCTTTTATCTCCCTTGGTTGACAGGTGCTATGCAGTCTTATCAACTACAGAGTATCACTAAGTTTCCCTCCCAGCAAGGATTTCTATGGAGGGAGGCCATTGTGTCTCTACCCTGCTCTACCCTCTGTTCCATCTCCCTTGGAAGATGCTTATTGTTGTACAGGGAATTATCGTGGAACATGTTGACCTCATTCCATCTGAGGAGTAGCAGCTGCATTTTACCTCATAATTTCTGTACCATTGTGATCTAACTTCTTAGTTTCCTCTAACTTTTACACCCAGCCATCTTCCCGCAATCATCAAAATCCAACTCCTGGCCCTGCACAGAACAACCTCAATCATGTACTTGAGATCATTGTCCAAACATTTCTTGATCTCTGGTAGGCTTGGTGCTGTGATTAAGTGTGGCCAAGTTTAGATTATCTTAGCACAAAGAAATGTTATTTCAAGTGGCCCAGTTTTGTTCTGGAGAGAACTAGTTATTCATCAGCATTTTGAATTGAATATGATAGAAGTGATTTGATGTTGTAGGATTTTTGGTGAAGTAACACCTAGGCTTAATTGCTGTAAGGGATACAGTCTAATGGATATAAGGCTGATATCACAGTCAAGTGGAATTGGATTCAGAATAGGTGTCAATAGATATTTCCATTTAAAAACCTAAAGGAGATCTCATTTCTCATAGTACTCTAGTGCATCTACAGAGGGGCAGGAGTCAGTGGAGAAAAGAGGGCCTGAAGAACAAATTGCACTGCTTGAGGGAGCACTTGAATGCCTAGATGATCCCCATCCATTCTGTTGAGGCTGGGACACCATGTAGTCAGTAAAAGTCAATGCTTTTTGTGAGAGATTCCCCCTATAAAATAGTAGCTTTTATAAAAAAGTGCATCATTTAATTTCTTTTTTTTTTTCCTTTTTTTTTTTCTTTAGTTAATTTATACAGTACTGAGGACAGAAAACATTTTGCTTAGGGGTCTCAACAAATTTTAGGAAAGAGCCATTGTAATTTCTCAAGTGTTCACAAGTGACCTATTAAAACGAAATAGTCATTCATTGAGTAGATTGATATTAACAAGAATAACTAAGACTGTTAAAAAAAATAAAAAACAAATGTTTGTTTCTAAATCCTGGTATTTTAATCTATGCAACTCCCAAGTAACCATAAAAAATATTTAAAAAAAAAAGAAAAGAAAACCAAACAGACTGAAAAAACAAAAGCTTTTTTTTTTTTTTACCTGCATTTATCGTCTTCATCTAATTGAGACCTGAGCCCAAACAGAAAGTACTTTTTTATGTAAATGAAAAAAAATGTGAGACATGTTATCTTGTTAAACAACATGAGCTGTAACTAAAATAGCAAGAGCATTGTAACTGCTTTCAGGAGCTGTTATCAAATAACCAGTGATCTAGAGAGATACAAAAATAAAAATAAAAAAAAACCAAAAAACAAACAAATGAACAAAAGATTCCTACATTCCATTGGGAACTAAAACACCCTCGGGGATATATATGAACTTTTATAAGTTTAACTGGAGTTTACTTCACTGCTGATACTTGTTTTCATCCTAATTTGTCTTTTTGCTGAACAAGACTTTGCCTTTCAGCTATAACTTACAGTTGCACTGTCTTTGCAGGATAAATGGAAAGAACAGTTTTTTGAACACTTTCCAGTCACTGCATTTGTATTTTAAGGCCAAGAAGATAATGAGGAAAGACTGTCTCAAACAATTAAGTAGGCAGAATGACATATTTGAGAACCTTGACTATTACTAGACTATAAACACTAGAGAAGCCTTAATTAGATGCTTGCATATAAACTGCATGTAAAAAGAAGGGGGGTGGGGAAATGGGTCATCTAGAGGTTTGTTGTGTTAATGAGCAAAAAACATATGGAAAGAGCTATCTAACCTGTTATATCCATAAACTGCATTTACAAGAAATTGTGTCAGAACTGCACCAGCCTTTCATAATCAAATCAAGTTTGTATTAAGGTCACAGTTTTTCATTAAAAAAAGCCTTATGGAATTTCTCTTAATATTCACTTTTTCAGCTTTTTACAGAAACAAAACCAAAAACACTAACAAAACAAACAAAGCCAATAACAACAAAAGTGCAACACACACACACACAAATCCAAACAAACTACAAAACCCAGTTCAATCCTTCTTTATTATGCTAAGTTAAAAAAATGCGTGCTTAATTTTCTATTATGTGACAGGTTTTATATTTCCTTGATTGGCCAGAGGAGTCTTTTGTTCTTTCTTCGGTTTGAAGTTAAATCTTTTAGCCCTGGGATAAAATATTCCAGATGAAGCCTCTGCAGTATTTTGTAGAGTGAGAGAAGTATGCCTCGAGTTCAACTAGAAATAGAAAATATTTTCTAAAATGTCATTTATCATTTTCAGCATTGTGTTTTGATGGTTTATGTTCATATAGTGATAATTTAACATTATATTTTTCTTTGCAATTATTCATAGTTCAAGAATCCTTGATTTGGATTCTTTTTCCTTATCTCCATAATATAAAAGATTGTCATAGATCCCTTAGGTTTCAAACAGCTTTTTCTTGTTACTTTAGGTCATCTAGTTCTTTGTGGATTTGATTATTTCTTCATGTCAAGATTGTGGTTTAATGTGTAACTTAGAAAATTGTCCTCATATATTCCTACTTCTTATACTAGGCTAACAAACTAGAATATACATGAAGTCAGTCCCAACATACTACCCTGAAAACCTCCAGTTGGCTGCCTCCTCTCTAATCAAAGATTTATTTCCTCCTTATTTAGTGCTGTCTATATACTTCATACACTATTAGAGCCTTCTCCAGTTTAAAGGAACACCTTTTATTTGGCATTATATTATAATCATTATTTAAATTCTGATAGATTAATTTTCCAGTTTTCCTTTTCTCAGAGACATATATTAAAGAATCAACAGAAGATCTCATAGGACATCTCGTTTAATATTTAGATATATGTGTAGCAGAACTGCAAACAATAAAGATGCCTTTAAATTAAAATTAGAGTGAATGGTACAACCGTGTTAACAAGGCAGTGGATCTACCTTAAAATGGAAAATTTTGCAAAAATATGTTTGGAAAGCTTAGCATATACTTCAAAAGCTTTTATGAAGTCATGGTTTCTGCAATTATGAAGAAGTAGGAGAGAAGTTCACAATAGCAATATGTAAATGCCTTCACAATAGAAGTTATGTGTGTTAAGTGGTGATTCATAAGAATCAGCACACTAAATGCTAATTTCATTAAGGTTCTGAGACTAAGACAAGGAAAATGAAATATCATGCAGAGAGCTGCTTGAAACTCTGTTGCCTGAATGAGTTTACAATTTCGTTTCAGGACTGCAGTGCCTCTGTAGAATTAGGATTCTGACCCTGAAAGACAGTTTTCATATTAGACTCTTACACTAGTATTTTTTTGGTAAAAGTAGCTTTTTTCCAACAAAACAACCCATGAGGCATCCACTGAAATTGTTCAAACAGCTTAATTTAATTTTGTTGCTCTGTCTGGTCACTGTTACAACAATGTTGGAAATAAAAGATTTAGAACATTTATTTTTCTTTACCATTCTAAATATGAAGAAAAATATATTTCAAATGCTCTAATATGACTGCATTCCCTTAAATATGAGGATTTTTTAAAACTGAAGGCAATATTCCCAGCTCTTATAATGCAATTGTCAAGAAAACTTCAGAATTCAAGTGGGTTTTTAAGAGTTGAACAGCCAGAATGAAAGTATTTCAAGATTTTATAGCACATAATATACCCAAATCACCTCAACCAAGAACCTTAGATTGCTACCAAGGAATTAGGATGTTATCAAATTATAGGTCATTTAACCATTCAGAGGATTCAGTCTTATTAATCGTAGAAAAGAAATATAATGTGAAATTAGATCATTTCTACCTTAGTTACTTTTCTTATTAGCTTTATGTATGCACAAATAATTTGTATATCTGACTTCCTAATTTTTCTGTCTAGCATCCAATATTTTACATTGATAAAACTATCTGGATAATTTCCCTCTGTTGTAGGACCCCAAGGCAGATAACAGAAACTAATTTTCTTTTTTTTTTTTCTTTTTATTTTGTTTACGGAAGTATTTGGTTTACACAGATCACATATGTTAGATGTCAATCTAAGCTGAAAAAAGGAAAATAACTTTGTAATAGTTCCAGTTTCTGATGGATATTTAAGGGATTGTATTACACAGTAGTTCATACATTCAGAAAGCCATTTTATCTATTTCTGCAGGATACTAATCTGTCACACTCTCAGTAGCCCAATTATATAAGCCTCTGGGAAGACTGTAAGAAGATTAAGTTTAAAATATTATCATTTGTGTTGGGTTTGTGTGGCCAGGTTTGGGTAGTGTGGGGGCTACATGGGTGGCTTTTGAAAGAAGCTGCCAGAAGCTTCCCCCATGTCCAGCCAAGCCAATGCCAGGTGGCTTCAGGATGAACCTGCCACTGGCCAAGGCTGAGCCAATCAGGAATGACAGCAACACCTCTGTAACAAGATATTTAAGAAGGAAAAAGGTTGTTTTGCGGATGTAATATAGGTCAGAGAAGAGAGGAGTGAGATCTGTGAGAACAGCTCTGCAGACACCAAGGTCAGTGCAGAAGGAGGGGCAGGAGGTGCTCCCGGCACCAGAGTTGAGATTCCTGTACGGCCTGTGGTGAAGACAGTGGTAAAGCAACTGCCTCTGTGCAGCCCTCAGAGGTCCATGGGGATGCAGAGATCCACCTGCAGCCTGTGGATGCCTGAAAAGGTGCCCATGAACCTTCTGTGAGGAGACACCAGGAGCTGCCCCCGTGTCTGACACAAACAATTTAAGCTGGCTCCAAAATAAGCCTGCTGCTGGCTAAGGCTGAGCTCATCAGCAGTGCTGGTAGTACCTCTGCGATACATTTAAGAAAGGGTAAAAATATGCTGAGTAGTATAGGTGAGAGAGAAGTGTAAGAAAGCTGTGAAAGAAACAGCCCTGCAGACACCAAGGGGAGAGAAAGAGGAAGAGGAAGTGTGTTCAGGCACCAGAGCAGAGGTTCCCCTGCAGCCCATGGAGGAGATTATGGTGAAGGTATTAGTCCTCATGTAGTCCATGGACAACCATGGTGGAGCAGTTATCCACACTACAACCCACACTGGATCAGGTGGATATGTCCTGAACGAAACTGCAACTCATGGAGAGCCCACACTGGTGAAGGCTCTTGGCAGGACAAAAAAGAAAAAAATTATTGAAGTATGTTCTGTATCGTATCCACTACTGAACGACTAGGAGGGGGTGATTTTCTTCAAGTCTAGTATAATTTGAAAATGTATGTATATTTATTAGTTATTGAAAAAAACAAAATAAATTCTGTTTTGTTAATAAATATTATTTATTATGGGGCATATTCAAAGTACTTGCATTGAGCCATAGATCTTGACTGATGTGAGCTTTGGTTACTTGAGAGAATATTACATTCAATTCCTGCAGGGGATGTGTTACTGCCAGCAGTTCCTCTGAATTTAAATGTTCATATGTGAGTTAGGATGAGTTGAGTTCAGGGCTCTTCTCGCTGTGTTTTTACAGCCCAGATACACCCATTTCCAGAAAAATAGTTGATGGTACTTATTTCCTCACGTAGGTTGTGTGAGGGATGATTTTTAATGTTAATATAATAGTTTATAATAATCCAATATTGATATTAATAAAAATAATAATTAAAGAAAAATCAAAAAGTGTTAGTTGGTTGACTCAAATGTTGTTCAATATGCAAAGATAATATGATGGATGCTTTTCACATACACCTACAGAGACATCTGCGGTAGTCAAATATAACAGGTTTTTCACTATGTAGCAGTGTGTTACATTGTCAAAGTTAGTGAGATGCCTGATAGAAAATAAAGATAGGTCTGGTTTGAAAATTTGAATCTATTTGGATCTCAGTTTTATTTCAAGTTCTTCAGTAAAAGCGGTGTGTAAGACTGCTCAGTTTGCTTTTTTGGCTATTTTGTGTTGTTCTTGCAAGACAAGCAAATATTTTTCTAATTAAAGTGCATAGAGAACACTCCTGGTGTCAGTAGTGATAATATTTCAATATTCTGATTGATGCAACCAAAATATATGTGAAGAATAAGATAGAATATATCATTTCTGTTGGGAGGGATCTACAGTGACCACTCAACTGCCTAACTACTTCAGGGCTGACCACAATATAAAGCATGTTATTAAGGGCATTGTCCAAATGCTTCTTAAACACTGACAGGCTTGGGGCTTCATTCACCTCTCTAGGAAGCCTTTTTCAGTATTTGGTTTAACTTGTTAACCAAATTGCTGTTATATTTACCAGAATAGTACAAGGAAGCCAGAATATGTACACCTTCAGTACATTGTAATGGGCAAAACCCTAAGGGCAAAAAAAATTACTTGAAAGTAATTTCTTCCTCTGAAATGTTTTATATTTCAGATTTTTTAGTTGAATTTTTTTGTAAAAATTATCTCAGTTTCAGCCAATGTTGTTGCATTTTTTAAAACTCTGAATATTCAGAAATATTATTTCATTACTATTATGAAGTCTGAAAACTTAATGTCATGTCATTAAATTCCATTTAATAGAAAATGTATACAAGATGTATTTGGGTAGCCAAGTGAAGGTCAACATTGAATTTAATTGAGTGGGCATTCTTTCTTATTAAATTATATTTTTCCAGAAGTGATTTCATTTAGTATGGAAGAAAAGCAAGAAATTTCAAACAGCAGAGATGAAAAAATCTAGAAAATACAAAACTTGAAAATACAATATGATGCCCATTTAGGTAATGAATTTCACTGAAATTTCCCTGTTGTTTTGTATTTGAGAGCCAAAGGGTAATGTTAAGTAAAAAACATAACAATTCTAGATTGTCAATATCAGACATAATTACTGTAAATCTAAAATGCACCAAAAAAACCCAAAAGAAACATTACTCTTCTGATACTTATGGTCCATAAAACAACTAGATAAATGTAAACATATGCATTCACTCACTCTAGGTAGCAAGAAAAATATAAAAGTACTTTCCCAAATACTTGGTGAGAACTGCAGGGGAGTCACCTATATTTAAGTGACAAACAGTATGTATGAGTTGTTTTTTCCTTTGTGCATATGCACATCTGTGCATGTGTGTATACAGATCTATCTATGAAAAGGCAGAAAGCAACTAAAAGTATCCATTAACTGGAGAAAAACTGCATGGGAAAAAAGCCTTTATGTAAATACAGAAGCACCAACACTTCCATTAAATGAGAGAAAGACAATAGACAGCTGTCGTATAAGGGGGAGGGGAGGTTTTATTAATATCCAACTTATGCAAGAATAATAATGTTCTTAATAATCTTGAAAAGGTCTATCACCTCATTTTCACTTACAGCCATTGACCATCTCTGAACAACGTAAGTCTCAGCAACCACATTATAGTCATGTACAAACAATTTCAAAAGCAGAAGAATGGATCTTATCAGCTTGGCACTGAGTCCTTTCAACTCAACTTTATTTTTCTTTTCTAATTATCATTCCTTTTTCCAAACTAGTCTTTTTTCTCTTTCATGCCCTCTGTTACAGCCTTGGATGCAGACCTCTCCTGTGGAATGGAGTTCAACACATCCAGGTATAACCATTCTCCAACAGAAACCAGAAGATTCTTTTTCCCCAGTGTAGAACAGTAGTGTATTCCTACCTCACAGTAATACAGAGCTGAAGTCTTCCTGATAAACTAGTTCATTCTGCCTGATTTCAGAAGCCTAAAAAAAGAGCTGTCACCCTTTCAGTTCACTACATGAACTCCCTATGTGGCTAAAGGGCAGAAATGGGAGCTTCTAGAATGACTTCGATTTCCTATTTACATAAACAACTAAAATAAGTTTGGTGAATCATTCCTGACAAGAACCATTTTTTTGCCATTGACTTTAAGTGCCATCTAAATTACAAGCCCAGATATAGATAGCTACACTGCGGACTGTGAAGGACAGATGAAGTTAAAAGCAGTCATTATGCTCATGATGCAAAAGATGTGCAGAACAGCAAAGAGGAAAGTAATAGAGATAAGGAATTATTGAATACACTTTCAAACTCCAATAAAAAATTTGTAATCTTTTTTTTTGTTCTGCTCATGCGTGATATGTTTTTCTCTTTAGATGATTGCTTTTATTCTTAGAATACTGACTCACAAGCAGATCATGATGTGCTGACCTCAGATGCAATAGCAAACAGTAGCTAGGAAGACAGACAGAGACCACTGCCTGCAGATAATTTTAAAATAAAAAATAGAATCTTTTTAAATATAAAGCAGAGTATTTTTAAATAGAAAAATTCTCCTATATCAGTTTTCTGAATTTTTCTCTTTCTCATACTCACATAAAGTGTATATACTGTTGTGTAAAAGAGCAAGGAGAAAAAGACTCCAGGCCAATTTAGGTTGGAGATAAAATAAGGAGAGCAGAACTTTAATGAGCCCTTGGCCCACAGGAATACAAACCCACGCACGTGCACTCGGATACAGCTTCAATAATTTTATAATGATGTCCATCCAACCCCTGCTGGACCACCCCCTCCCTTCTGCCCCATTCTGCCCCACGGCACACCCCCTCAGGAATCGAGTCTGGGGGAGTTTGGGACCCCTCTTTCATCATCTTCATCCTCCTCTCAAAATGTTGAGTCCTTGGAGACCCTTCAAAGTTCCAGGCTTGAAGGTCACTTTTGCCTATGTTTGCATCTTTGGTGGAGGTCTTAAGGTGTCTTTCTGCAATTCCACCTTGAAAAGAAGACTAAACAGCTAACGGAATTTTGAGGGATTGATATAGGACGGGGTTTGGTATGTGCAATCATTAAGCTACTGCTGTTACTTTTACTGGAAAATTCTGGTGAGAGATATAATACAGTGAGGCAGTAAAAGAATGCATGTTAATTATGCTGGTAGAGACTTCAGTGTGGAAATTATACCTGAGTTATGTGCTGCTGTAGTTACTTCTAATAGAAATACTGATACATTAAAATCTACATCCACTACATAACTATTTCTAAAATCTATAAAAATTTAAAATTAAAAAAATAAAATTTTAAAAATAAAAAAACTCTGAGACATCAATACACATGCAAAATGAACAGACATTTGGCAAATATATGTCAATTTTCAATTTTTATATCAATAGACAGCTGATTTCACATTCCTCTCTTCTATTACTTGTTTGTCTTTTAGATTGTATTACTTTTAAAAAATGTAGTTGTTTCTGGACTTCTCCCCCAGCCTTTATTTTAATAATTCATCCCAATTCATAGCAATGATTTCTGTGATGTCGGTGTTTTGGGCAACACAAATGAAATTCTAAATGGTATTATCTTGTACTTCATTCTTAAAAAATTATGAACAATAATTCCACATTACAGTATGTCATTCGGGCTGCTTAATTTAAGTCCCTGAGAGAGTCAATGCGGTTACCACAGTTAGGCACCCAGTGGTGGATAGCATATCCAAGCTTGCTATTGGACATGCCTTAGGATAAAGCAGAGATTCTTACCTCTCCATGTCAGTAACCTGGAGGCCAGGTGGGATGCCTTAGAGACTTGAAGTAATATTAAATGCCTCTATTTAGGCAAGTGAGGCTATCCCAAGTGAACACAGTCAATAGGGTCTAGAAAGCTATTTATTGGACAAAATGCAGGTGTCAAGAGGAGCTCAAGGTCTCCATGGATTCTATATACTGAATTGACAGAACATATTTAATTCTAAGTATATTTATAGATGTGCATATTAAGATACCTTGCTATAAGCACCTGCATTTTTAAAATGAATCTCACCCTTCAAGTTCTTTGTAAAGCAGTGCTTTTAAAGAAAATCCTCATTATGTACTCCAAAGGAGTAACTCTATGGTTTTGGAAGGCTACAAAGAAAACTACTTTCTGTTTACATTTAAGTGACACTGTGACAATTCTGTGTGTTGTGAAATTCCAACAGATGTGATTGAAAAGCCCAGTCTTCTAAAAAAAGCTTAAGTGAACAAGCTGTGTGCTACCTTGGAAAATCAATTCATCTGTATTCACAGGTAAGTAGGTAATGGATCAGCTGACTGAGGTTGTCAAATGAATCCCTAAAAAATGAAAACCAGATAGAAATTTCTTTTAATATGTATATTCTCAAAGATCAGAGCTCTCAACTTACTGACTGGAGGGCCATTGAGGCAACTCTCAACTGTAGCCTTGTAAATATTGAGGCAGAATTTTGTAGCTGGTAAGAAGGGGAGGGAAACAAAATGATCAGAGGTCTCATAGGAGAGAACACACTTATTAAGGAACATTTGTGAGTATTTGTGTGGTTATATAAGATTCAATATAGGAAATTTATTTATTTGTGGGAATGTACAAAACTTAAGGGATGTTCAGGAGAAAAGTCAAAGGGAGGGATGAAGGTGGATCAAGGAGGGAGAAATGAGTGTGTTAAAATGGAGAGGAGGGAGAATAGAAGAGGCCATACACATGTAAATATGCTGCAGATGAATATGCTCTTATGCTGCTCTTATGAATATGCTCCTGATCAGTGCAGTCTGTCCTTTTTTGTTATTAAGCTGTATTCCTATTTCATCTGTGATCTTGCTCTTTATTCTGTGTGTGTGCTTGATTTGCTAGTGAATCTCAACCTATACTAGCTGGTAAAGTAGGAGGAAGCCATAATCTGGAAGATTTGAGGATGAAGATGGAGGCTGGATAAACAAGGTCTAGGCATGGATTATTATGGTCTGGTACAGGTTTTGAGTGCTCCACAAATGTGAGAATGGCTGCAAATTAAAGAACATGTTTATGTCCACTCATGAGCTTGCATCCTGATCAGCTGGAAGGAAGGGACTGTAGGTATTACCCCACATAATCTATACAAGTGCTGTGTATATACTGTGAGTGTGTATAGCTAGATCTTTGGCATATGTGTTCTACCTTGTTACTGGATGGACCTGCAAACAGGAACAGCAGCAAATAAGTGGAGGAGAAGAAATCTCTTGAGCCTTTAAGTTTACAGAAGTCAACATCCCTTAACAGTGTCCACTTTTATGACTGTTCTGTAATTTTATGAATATTGAGGGAAGAAGTCTCTGTACTCAGCTACTCAGGTGATATATTAGTATGGCTTCATGTCCCAATCATTATTTTGCCAATATTATATGAGCCTCTCAATGAGCACTAGTGTAAGAATTCCAATTTCTTCATATAATTTCCCTTCTTTACTGGCATTTTAAATAGATCTTTACCCATCATCATTGAGGACACCAAGAACGTTGTCTAAAATAAGCATTGGATCAAGAAATTGAGAAAAGTTTTAGAAAGAAGATTAGTGTCACCATAGTGACTAAGAATTGTGATTTTTGTGTGGTCATTTTTCTAGCTCACATCTAGGAATACTTATTGAAATCTTGACATTAAAAATCACAAATATATGTCCAGAATTATTTCATTTACTTTGATTTAATAATCATGCTAGAATATTTCTGAATTAAGTGTCTTACTGAAGTACCACACATTGTAGAAGGTGAAGAGAAAATCTAATATACGCAGAATATCCCTTTAAAATTTTGATTCACAGTTTAGAAATTTTTCATGCAATTCTTATCAGTATGCAAAACATATTTGCATACTGATGTGCAAATCTGATGTGCAATATTTGATGTGTAAGAGTGTACTTGCACTGAGAGATGGTAGGAAACAGACTATAAAAAGCATCTGTATGTCAGCTGTAACTGATTGTATGAGTACTGATAATGTGGTTCAGTGCAGTGGTAGATGAATTGGAACCTTCACTGGCATTGCTTAAAGTAACCTTACTTGACTGTTATGAATCAGACTAAGCAGGTTTAATTTGCTATTTCTCCACTGACACTTGACACCTACTTAAAAGGTTTTACAGCTGTAACTGAGAACTCTGGAAAAGGTGAAGCATGATAATTTAAACCACTTTTTGTGGTAATGCCAACATTTATTTTTTTTACCTGTGAGATCTTCTACTCTGTTTTCCAATAATTTAAAATTTGAGCATTGGATCAAACATCTAAATCTTTTAAAGAGCTTTCTAACTTGAGGCTACAGTTCTGGTTTCTTCCTTCCACTTCAGTTTATAGGTGAGGGGAATATATTTTAAAGGACGTGGGAATAGTTCGGAGTTGTTCCAGGTGTTTGTAGTTTCTTTACAGACATTGTATGGATTGCCTTCACAGTCACTGTTCGTAAAATGTTTTGCTCTCACTCCCTCTTATTCCTATAGGTCAAACGTTCAGACTCCAAAGTCGTTCCTGGAAGATGATTATTGAACATCTTATGTTGCATTTTAGGATCTCTTCCAGCTCATGAAGTCATCAGGGTCTTATTTTATTGAGGTGCAAACAAGTTTGTTTTTTCCATATGTTAGTAAGTTAGAATATGACTTTTACTATTGATATATAACTTTAAATTTTCAGATAATGATTGGTAAATAGTTAATAAAATCCATGATCTGTGTTACCATATTGTTGATATTTTACCTTCATAGAAATGACAATCAGATAGATACATGAATAAGTTACTGGAGAAGAAAAAAGTGTCAAAATGCTGTTCCTAAGACGTCTGTAAGATCTTTTTCCCAGTATGCAGCTCACCTTCATCTATATAAAGTCAGTGCAGGATATTTGAAACAAGTTTCTAGTAGACCAAAGTTTCCACCATTATTGATACTAATTTACACTTTTGTTAGTTCTCAGAAGATAGGCCGGGGTTTAAATACTCATAGAACATGGATGACCTGATTTTACTTGTGGTCAGTGCTGTGTCACATAAGAAGTGCCCAGGCTTTACACCGCAGCTTTCAATCTATTAGAATTTTCTTAGTGAAGGCAGACTTTAACCTCAGTATCTAAAGCCCACAGTTCCAAACTTTTAACAAATAAAAAGCTGTATGTTTTCTGAAGCTAATAAACCAGTTTACTGAAACAGCACTGTTGCTATTTATAATTAACTAGTGAAATGAACAGTCATTTATATGCGTTGATTTGCATATAAATAACTCTGAAGATAAATATGATGCAGACAACGTCCTGAGAACCAGCCAGTCTATAACAACACACACATAGTGAAAGATAGAGCAAACATTGGTAGGAGTACAAACTTTGAGACAGAAGGAATTAGCACTCAAAAACCAGAGGCAGCTCATACTGGATGTAGAAGAGCTCCCTTATATAGCTATTATGTCTTACTGTTTTGACTCTTTTAAACTGACATAATTTCTTTGATACTTCATCTCCAAAACACTACACAATGTCTTGAATAAAGACACAGCTAATGGCTTTCTTCTTTGACTATTACAGGGTTTTGTGGCAGAACATAGAAGTCAGTCAATATTCAAAAGGTAATTGGTTAAGAAGTTTGCATGAAGAAACAGAAACATATAAAGAAGTGCAGGAGTTGCATTTTATTTTATCCTAAAATGTTTTCATTTAAATTTAAATGTTTTAAAATAATTGTGCCTTCTGGTTTAGATAAACCAACTTATAAAATTGCTTTATGTAGCAGAATATCAATGAATTAAAGTCCTTTTAATAAGCTATTTCAATATATTGTAAAGCTGCTACTTCTTGTGAAAATTTTAAAGTATGAAGGTAGGGTGTCAAAAACGCAGTATAGCACTTTCTTTAATTGAATTACCTCTATGCATTTCACAAAGTTCTTGGACTTTTGTTTGAAGTCTCCTCATATTTCATGCCTTGAAATTAAAAAAATAGTTGAGAAGTCTCTCCAGCAGTTCTTCTGTTCTCTTTTTCATTTTTTATTTTTCGTTTTCCTTAAATAATATATTATTATTATAGTTTTTTCCTTCCAGTGCAAACATTTAATCTTTACAGGTATAGTTTCCTACTTTTGCAAATATATTAGTAATTCAAAACTTCACAGTAGCATTATTATATTGCTGACAAATCCAGCTGATATATAAGAGGCTGGAAATTTTCTGTATTTTGTTGGTCAGAACATTCTCTTATGCCATGAATTAGTTTCTAATAAAAAAAAAACCAAAATCAAAATGCAAACCCAGCTGGAATGCCTGTGAAATCAAAATTAATCCGTAAATTATACTGTAAGAGATAAAGTGATTCCTTTGAATGTGTTCAGTTCCGTGTATTGATCTGTTAAGATATTGTCATTTAGGATATCAGTTTTTAACTGATTTTGCAGTTCCTGTATAGGTAATTGATGCAATTTGTTAAGCAAGGTTTTTATTCATGGTTTTAGTGGGAAAAGAAAAAAAAGGAAGAAGAAACACAGAATTTTCCAGAATCAATAGGATTCAGAAATACAGAGCTATGTGACTGAAAAATCTAAGTGTATAAACATGTAATGCAAATTAATAGACATGTATTAAAAAAGTTGATGCAATCCTTTTATCCACTCGTTACAGTGCAGTCAATTTTATATGGCACTTGCCTGCTTGTTCTCTGCTTCACCAGCAAATAGTATATTTCAGGTATATCTTAGTGGCCACAGAACTGATTTTTATTCTCATAGGTAAGAGGATTTGACATGAATGCAGCAATTTCAATTTTTGATTTCTTTGACTTTCTCCAGAACTGCACCAATTTCTGAACATTTTACAAGACATCATTCATTAACTACAAATTTTTTTAGAAATCAAAATCCCTTTTTGTCAGTCAGCTTCCTGTTCATTTAGACTGTATAGGTTACCTACATGCTTCCTTCCACATGTGCTTATTTGCTTTTCCGGGTCAGAATGCTCTAGAAAGTAACATAGGTTAGTAAGTGTATCATTTTATACATAACACAAATAGTTTTCCATATATTTCACTCCAGAATCTTTCTGAACAACTCCATAATCTTTGAACAATTCAAGTTGTAGAATATTTTGTCTTCCTCCTTATCCTGGTTGGGTGATCTGTAACATCCATCATGATATCTGTGAAAATTAGGAAGTGGAATAGTTTGAGCAAAGTGTAATGGGATGAATAATCATAAACATTAATGTCAATACCAGAGACTGAAATGTGTTCTGAAACATGCCTTTACACTTTAGATCTTTGTGTCAGATCCAGCTACCGATGCAAATTCATGAATTGGGGTGAATAGGAGCATGTAAACATCTATATAGTAAGGATTCATCATAGTCTAAGAAAATATAATCAATATATTCAATGGAGTCTAGAGAATTTTTCATGTTGCCTCAATATGAACAAATCATGCCTATCAGCTGAACAGGTCTCTAGACTCTTTTGACTGGCTGACTCTCCCAGGAATCTACTTTCAAGTTAATTGCTAAGCATTACATATAGTCAAGAGTAATACATGTATCGGAAATTGAATAATTTTGACTGAAACTATGATATAAATAAACCTCAGTCAGGCTCTTTCTCTGTCCCTAAAGACAGGAAGTAGGCCACAGTTTATAGCTCTGTGATTGAACTTATTGCCCCAAGAGCAGGATGACCTTATTCATGCTGTCTATTTGACAGAGTGTCAGTGTTTCCCAAGCCCTCTCTAGAAAAGTTCTAGCTAGCCAGAAGAGCCAAACAGCCAGATATGCAAAAGTATCTGGCTGTGTCTGAATACAGTCCTTATTCAGTTTGCTAGTGTGGAGACTTTTAGATTAGCATGTTAAATGTGGCTTTGGACTCTTTGCTGCAAATCACCTGAGCAGAGAATTTCCATTTATTATTCTGAGGCTGCAAATGAAACATTTGGCATACTAGCATTTAATTCTTAAGACCATCAACAGAAGACAAGCAACAAAATATTTCTGATGGATCTGACTCCATTCTTTTTTACAGATATTACCTATATATGTCATGCTGAATAGTAAGTCAATATAACTGAAATTCACTATAAATATTTGGAATTAATGACCTTAAGTAAAGTAATAAATGTTAAACAAAAATACACTGATTAAAACAAAAACTGATCTTTCTTCCAAAGCTCTGATAAAGGCAGAAGCAGAATGATTTTTTTTCAAATACAAAGAAAATTTACACAGCCAGAGGGAGTATTAAATTTTTATTGTGGTAACAATAAATTAATTATTGAGTAAAATCCCATAAAATCTCCATGATTCAGTTGTGGCATATAACATGTCTCTTGAACAATATAGAATTAATTTGGAATTCATTTACAATTATTTCCTATTTAAAACCTAGACTAAAGAACTTAGCAGTACGAAAGGCTTACATATGGCATTAATGTATTTATTTTTGTTAATTAATTTGGAATTTTCCTTGAAAGCATGCACCTCCATTTTGTACTAACAGGAAAGCAAAATACGTAATTGTGGGTTGACCTTGGCTGACTGTTGAGTGCCCAACAAGCTGCTCTCTCACTCCCCTTCCTCAGCTGGACAGGGGAGAGAAATTATGATGAAAGCTCATGAGTCAAGATAAGGGCAGGAGATGACTCACCAACTGCCATCGCAGACGAAAACAGAACTTGGGGAAATTATTTTAATTTATTGCAAATCAAATCAGAATAGAACAATGAGAAATAAGAACAAATCATAAAACATCTTCCCCTGACTATTTCCCTATTCCTGGGCTCAACTTCACTACCAATTTCTCTGCTCCACTGTGGACCTCCATAGTCTGCAGGTAAACAACCTGCATTACCATGGTCTTCTCCACAGGCTGCAGGGGAATCTCAGCTCCAGCGCCTGAAGCAACTCGTCTCCCTCCTTCTTCACTGATCTTAGTGTCTGCAGAGTTGTTTCTTCCACATTTTCTCACTCCTCTCTTCCAATTGCTGTTTCATAGCAATTTTTACCCTTTCTTAAATATGTTATCATAGAGGTGCCACCAACATAGCTGATTGTTTCATTTTTGGGTGGTCAGTCTTGCAGTTGGCTGGAACTGGCTCTTTTGGACATGAGTACAGCTTATGGCCTCTACTTACAGGTACCACCTCTGTAGCTCTGCTGCCGCCAAAACCTTGCCATGTAAATCCACGCACCTAGTGTACAGAGTCACATCTGAGTTCACCAGAAAGTAAAAAAAAAAAAAAAGAAAAATCTCCTCCTCTCTAACCAAGACATGTTTAAATGTTTGGAGCTCAATTCTTTTTTTCTCGTGATGAGGAATATGAAATAATCAAATATAATAATTTCACAGTATATTTATAAGCATTCTCAATTTACTCAAGCCACTTAGCGGTGTTACAGTTTTGAGGAGCAAATTGGGGAATAAGGGAAACAAGTGCAATGAGATGAATTCCATCCTAATTGGAAATTTATGTATTTTTATGTTATTTATCTGATAATTTGTCTTATCAAAGTGTATACTGGACTGGAATGTTTAGTTAACTTTTAAAGTCCATGATGTTTATGTTCAATTTATGGTCGGACTTCTCAATGGTAATTACTATTTGTAAAGAAAGAAAATAGGAATGTAGAGGTTACTACATACCTTGTTTCTTAATTCGCATGTCAGGACATAAAAATTGTATATAAATATATATAGTTTATACAATAAACTATATCTGTGTTACAATATAGAATATCCCTATGGAAAGAAGTTATGGAACACTCAAGATCCAAATACCTTGTTTCTTTGTCAGTGAAAGGGCCATGATGTAACAATACACAAAGTACATACCTACCATAAAACATATGCGTAACCTTGCAAAACCTTAAATATAAGCAACAATGACATGTTGTCAGTGTCCTAGTTAGGGCAGCTGAGACCAGTTCATCATGGTATGGGTGTAACCCAAAACTGTGTATTCTATAGCCTTCCATGCCATTTCCCAGAAATTGTTAGCAGTAGAGGCCTGTAGATATTCCTGTCCTCATACCCTTTTATGGAATTCCCCGCTCTGAGGGAAGGACTGAGCATTCCCGTCTGAACTGGAAAATATATAAACTTGGAGTTTTGGAACCTTTTTACCACTCGTGGGATCCAGAGGAAGACTGCAGCTCACCGCTCTCAACCAGACTGAGACCACCACCCTCAACTGGACTGCAATCACCACTCTTGACCACACTGCAACAGCACTCTCACCAACAGGTTTTCCCCTCACTTTTTTTTCCTTTGGACTCAGGGGGCCCAAAGAACAACTCTCTGTTCATGCCCCAAGGTGCTGGGTTATATATTTGGGTTTTGTGGGTTAAAACCAATTGTTTGTCTGTATAATTGTACTTATTGTATTATTCTGACTTATAATCTCTCTTATGAGTTGAATTCATTTCCCCTGCTGGTTTACCTTTAAACCAGCACAGTCAGCAACATGTTTAAACAATATATCACATCACCCAATTACATATGCTTACCTTTGTCAAGTTTTCTCTCTCTGCAGGTGCTATGCCATTTCAAATTTTTCTGATGGTAATTCCATGTGGGTTTTTTTTCCTTCTTATTTTTCAACAATATAATACATGTATTATTCCACATGTATGCTTGTCTAATTTTTCATTATTGTAAACACAGATATGAACATACTGTTCAATATGGATACTTCTACAGTATAGACCTTAAGAACTTTGCAAAAATATTTCTTATTTATTTAACTTCTTTGTTGCATATTGGAGACTTTATACAGAATGGCAGTAATTCTCTCTTTGGGTATACTCTGTAATGTAAGCAAATGAAAGGAGCATGTAATAAACAAAAGACAATATTCTATCAATCACAAAAAATACTTTTTAAAGATACTGTTATACTATAGATTTAAAACCAATAAATTTATGAATTTGCAATCTTCAGACAAGTATATGTCTCAAAGGCAGATATTTATAGCTTAAATTAGAATATTCTGATTTATAATTCAATCTGTTATACTGCTTGTTTATTATATCCCCTCTAAGATACGGAATACATTGTTGTTCATCTTCACTCCTTTCAGCCTTATCTGTAAAAACAAAAGCTGTCTAACATTTTCAGATAAGTATAAAATGAAATAAATTGTATGTTGTTTAATATTCTGAGTTTTGTGAATTATGTATCCTGCACTATCTAGGGCATTTTACTCCCATTTCCATGAGAGAAACACAATATTGAATAAAAAAAGTCCTCTGGAGCCAGTTTGGTGCAGTAAATTAATCTTCTCTGCTATGTATAGACAGAATGAAACCATCAAGATTGAACAGATACCCTCAAATAAATTGCTTAAGTTTCAGTCATTGTAATCAATTACAAGCCTCAGAGAAAGGAACGTTCCTAGACTGGATGCTATTACACAAGTGTGGTGTTTCCCAGAAAAAAACCCTTATAATACAGGCGTGAAAATTTTATCAGAATTGTTTCAGATTACCATTTCCAGCCAGGAAGTCATTCTCTGAGAGGGAAAAACAAACTAGCAGCAACCTGTGGAACAGTCAAGTAGAAATGTACAATGTTTTTCAGTTATAATTTTTATTAATTCAAACGACTAATACTAACGGTTGTGATAAGATATAATCATGATTTGTGACTTTTCCTATGGAAGACGATTTCTGGATATTTTTTGTTTCTCAAGCAGCATATCTAACACATTTAGTTAAGGGTACTCTGTAGAATTAGCCTTCAAAAAGGATGTAAAAGGAACCGTGCAACTTACTGATTCATCAGCACTGTATTCTAAGCTTTGCCAGTTTTATCACACCAGCAGGATATATTCAAAAGAAAAGGATGACCTTTGTCTTAATAGTAGGAATCTTAATGAGATTAGAGCTGACACTTCATTGTTATAACTCAGTCTAATCTTGAATGTGTATGAGTACTCAGCATACTTTTACTATGTTTTTTATATCTTTGATTTTTATTTTACTCATCAAGGCATTTCCTATTTAATATTTGTACATCTGGAGGAGCACATATTTTCCGTGAATATATTCAGTGGAAGTGATATAGAAGACACACATCGATGCCTAGAATAATGCTGTTACTTTTTCAAGCCACAACTCCTTCTGTTTTTTCTGCTTATCATTAGAATTTCACCTTCTGATATAGTGCATAATGCATTATGCTTCTCCTCAGCAGTCCATCTTGTCTCTGACTTTGGTAAAGGTTGTTTAGTTCTCAACAGTAGTAGTGTTAAATTTAAGTAGGCTGATATTGTGATTCAGGCCTTACTGAAAGCTATGATTTATTCATTAAAATTAAAACTTCTGTTGTAGGTATTTGGAATGAGAGGCAGGAAGGAGGATGGGAAGGGGAGAGTTTGCTAAATGGTTATTTTTTTGCGTATAGAATAACTGAATAGGCTAATTTTAAGCCTTTTTATTTCTCTGAGCTTTTAGAACTCCTTTTCTAAATGAGAACATCTGTTCCAGTACCATTTCTTCTAGCTCAAATAGTTCCATGACTGTGCCTAACAGAAGTATTTTCCTCTGCTGCACCTCATCAAACTTTTTTTTCTTAAATCATGCCATTTGTATATTGATTCTCCCACCTCCAAAACAAGATGGTCATGAGCTTTGTGTGAAGCTAACTCATAGTAAAAAATATATTAAAAAACCTACACTTAGCAACTATGTTTTTTTAAATATTCAGTTAATTACAAGATTTCATTTAATTATAGTTATCACTAGTAGTTGAAATGTGAAGTAGGGTTCTGCTAGCCATTCAAGATCTTAAATCAATTGCATACTGATATGCTTTCATTATAACTATCTATAGCTTTCATTAACTGAACTGGCTAAAGAAAAATCCAAAGGTATGCTTGTGGTTAAGACGGGTTTTTTGTTTAGTGAAGCCTCATCCTTATGTCATAAAAGTATATCCTAGAGGAACCAGTTACAAGACACTATTAATTAAGAATACTTTTCCCCTCATAGAATTAAACCCTAAAAGGCCTTATACATTTTGTTTATTCAAAACATAAGCATTTCAGCAGGTGTTGACTGTGAACCATCTTAAAGACAGTGGGTTTTGTTTATTTACCTGTGTTCCCAAAGAAAACAAATTTTAATTATTAATTTAATGATTATTTTAACTGTATTTGTTCCTTCATCAGAAATCTCTGAATTACTTTCGTCCTCATTGCAGACAGAACTGGAGTGAGACAGCACTCTGACAGAATTAGCTTTTCTGGAGTGGTAGTCAGTAGCTGTTAAAGAAGGTACAAGCTACTGTGCATAAATAAAATTGTTAAATATTTTTGGTCCTGAGATCCATTTACTCTTACTGAACACCACAGTGTAAATGACACAGTTTAAAGAATCTTCATTAAAGACAATATCATTATATATAGTTATTACTGTAATTCTCTTAAAAAAGAAAGAAAAAAACAAAACAAACAACACAAACAATGGCTTGGGTTGGAAGAGACTTCAAAGATTACCTAGTTCCAGCTCCTATGCCATGAGAAGGCATACCTTTCACTAGACCAGATTGCTTAGAGCCCCATCCAACCTGGCCTTGAACACCTTCAGGGATGGGGAATCCACAACTTCTTTGGGCAACCTGTTCCACTGCCTCACCACCCTCACAGTAAATAATTTTTTCCTAATATCTAATCTAAATATACTCTGTTTCAGTATGAATCCATTCCCCCTTGTTCTGTCACTATATGCTCTTGTCTCTCTTGTGGGCTTCCTTCAGGTACTGGAAGGCCTCAATTAGGTCAACCTGAAACCTTTTCTTCTCTGGGCTCAACAAACCCAATTCTCACCCACCAGCACCGCAGGTCCTTCTCAGCTGGGCTGCTTTTTATCTGTTCATCCCCAGCCTGTATTGATACTGAGCATTGACCTGACCCAGGTGTAGCACCTTGCACTTGGTCTTATTAAGCTGAATGACATTCTCATGGGCCCACTTCTTGAGCTTCTCCAGGGACCTCTGGATGACATCCCATCCTTCATGTGTGTCAACCACATCACTCAGTTTGGTGTCATCTGCAAATTTGCTGTGGCTGCACTCGATCCCTGCATTAATGAAGATATCAAATAACACTTGTCCCAGTATGGACCCTTGAGGGACATCACTTGTTACTGATATCCATGGGGACTCTGAGCCATTGACCACTACCCTCTGGATGCAACTATCCAACCACTTTTTATCAAGTGAATTTCATACACTTATGAGGTAAGCTACCAGAAAGGCAATGAAGATTGTGAAGGAAAAGAAAATGTCTGCTGAAAAATACTGATAGAGGAATTGCCTGGCAGACTGGAAGCTCTGAGCTTGGTAACTAGACTTTGGACCCAAAAGCGTCCTTGAGAAGTGCAGCTGACCTCTTTGAACTACAGCCTGGGTACCTAGAAACCAGACACATAGAATCATAGGACGATTTGGATTGGAAGGGACCAGAAAGATCACCTAGTTCCAACCCTCTTTTCATGGAGAGGGATATCTTCCACTAGACCAGGTTGTTCAGACCTCCATCCAACCTGGCCTTGAACATTTCC
Source organism: Pseudopipra pipra (assembly GCF_036250125.1). Taxonomy (NCBI): domain Eukaryota; kingdom Metazoa; phylum Chordata; class Aves; order Passeriformes; family Pipridae; genus Pseudopipra; species Pseudopipra pipra. The sequence goes on along the minus strand of NC_087550.1, from coordinate 74,655,938 downwards.
AGGGATAGGGCATCCAATTTAATGTTACATCTAGCCTCTGTGGAGAGGTAACTGAGGTTCTTGTTAATATATCCCTTGGAGCAGATTAGAGTGAAATGACACTGAATGACCAGTGTATATATATGTGTGTGCATGTGTGCATTTGTGTGTGTGTACTTTTGAACAATTTGTTGCAATGGAAAGGAGGTACGTATCCATTTTGGTTGTTATCTATAGCAATATGACAGTATAAAACTATGAAAATATCACTTAGGAAAATATATAAGGAAAAGAAAGAAAGAGAAAGAAAGTGTAAGAATAAATAGCAGAGAGGAAAAGGATCACCACCTATGGATCCAGCAACAAAACTTGATTGTTGCAATTCAGATATCCCTTGGTCAAAGTGATGATTGCAGTCTTGATTTGCTGGATGTGGGGGAAGCTTTTACTTTTATCTTATGGATGTATAATTTTGTCTCAACTAATTGAGAATTAGGGAATTCAAGCAAATTTAGCCTGGTACAAGGACTTATGCATATTTGGAATCATACAAATCAAAGAATACGCATTAATCTTCCCAGTTCTGCCTCAGAAGGCTTTAGATTTATGATGATTTGGCTAAATTTTTTACAAATATTAATGAGTGAACTGAATAATCTTAACAAAATAAAAGAAAATGTTACATGGGAAATGGTTGAATCCCTCTTCCTAGACCAGAAGCAAAGACAGCCTTGGACCACAAACGGAACATGGATAGAATACAAAAAAGCCTTTTATCAACTCTTAAGCTACTCTTAATTTTTATGTAAAACTGACTGTCTCTCTCCCAGAACTTCCCTTGCTGCATAAACTTTTCTAAACAGGCTTAATTCTCCACACAAACTGCAGGTTCTTGGACTCTTCTAGGGGACACCTGACTGACTCTAGACTCTGTGACACAGATCACCTTTGAAGTGAGACTGTCTGTTATTTTACTGTTCTTTGGGCGCATTTTTGGAGTTGGTTTTGTTTGCCCTTACATTTCTGGGATGGTTGGATCCCCTTCTGGAATTGGTTTGTCCTGCCCTTTGAGATGACTTGGCCACTTCTGAAATCTTTCTAATTTATTTGATACTGATATTATTAGGAAGTAGATGGACATTCCATTTAAACTTTGGAAAAGAATTTCAATATTTCTAATAAATACTACAGCAATCAACCTTAAAGTCTTTACTGAGGTCACATATTCCACATTCCCAAGGAATGCTTAGCATGTTTACAGAATATATCTGGTTAAAAAAAAAACAAACAAAAGCAAAACACCAAACACAAACAAACAAAACCCCCCATTTCTCTTATTTTTATTTTTAAAGTTGAAATTAGACCTTTAAGGTTAGTATATAAAAGGAAAAAATATGCTTTTTAAAACAACAGCACTGGGAGGCATACAGCTATATTCCCAAGAATTTTATTGTGAGTGTATCTCATTATCTCAAAGAAAGATTGAAATGAAATTATATAGGGAGGAAAACAGCTAGAGATTTGTCATTTCTTTGTTTCTGTGTATACATATATAATGTACCCCTGATTCTGTAATATGTGTCTTTTGAGATAAACCTAATATTAATAAATTATAAGATAAACAATATCTACCATCAGTGTGATTAGCAATTTAATATGCAATACTAGTACAGTAGAGATGTAAAAATTATATGCAGTGAGCTAATGGATGAAATAGCAGAAAATGTTGATTCAGAAGTCCCAAAGCTATTCAGACATTTATGTATAAAGTTTGTCACAGACTTCTGTAGAATTATTATCAGAAAACCACAAAACCCAGTAAAGGAAAAGGTTGAATTATGATGAAGTGAATGAGGAATCCACAAAAATAAGAGATAAATATACTCTACCTAACTCTACAGATACTGGTTTCATTTAAAACAAATTAAAGTAAGTCAGTTTCCTAATTTTAAAGTTGTTTTTTTTTTAGGCAACAGAATTATTTTTAAAAAATAATAAATGTTTCTGTTGTTTTTAATAGAAGTACTGGGGACCTACTTGGCTAGACAACCTCACTGAAAATTTTCAAATGAATGTCTTAAGTCATAAATATTAAAAACAATTAGTAATAAAAAATACTGGGGTTTTTTTTTCCGCTGAATAGTGTATCATTGCTTGCCATGAAAGAAATACTGCATTTTCCCTTCAGTATTACCTCTCTCCAATGGAAAACAGTCTTTTTTTATTTAATCAACTGTGCGTAAAATTTTTGTGAAAGGCTAAAGAACGTTAAGGGAATCTAGTCAGATATCACCTAAATATGTGTTTGAATTGACTTCTGCTCAAGAAACAACTTCACAAGGATGCATACTCTAGTCAGCATTATGGCATACAACTACATGGCACAGTGCTGCATTGTTGGCTCTGTGCTTCTTTAAAAATATTGTGACTTTGACTATTCCAGAATCTTAAATACAGAGCAAGGACACAAGTTCAATCCTTGCTAATGGTTATCAATACGCAGGTGACAGGAATAACTGTCTTCCCACAGTTCCATGAGCACTGTTCCTCTTCTCTACACAACTCTCTCACTTTTATTCCTACCTAAAGAATGTTCCCCACTTATTGGAATATTCAAGGCTTATGTTGACATGCTACCACATCTCAGCACACTTTTATGAGGATGCCTATCCCATCTACAGATGTGATGCGTATTCTGAGAGTCGTTTATTTGATGGTCTCCAACTATTTCAAACACACAGATCATGTGACAAAATGTGTTCAACTGCATTTGAGTAGTCACAGCTAGTGAAGTAAGGACTACCAGGCAGCAGTTTTTATCACACTAAGACATAACTGTAACCATCAGGTAAACCATTCCCTGAATAAATTTCTCCCCACTTCACTGCAAAAAGTTCATAAAGGGGCCCAAACTTGACCTGCTAATATATTAAGTGAAAAACCAAACCAAACAAAAAAAAAAAAAGAAATTGGTTGGTTACTCTTTGGGTTGTATCAGGCTGAGCTCTGATACTGTGCAGCCACATTATAGGGACTTGGACTTCTGAAAGAGAGTAGTATAAAAGTCTCTTTCAAGATAAGAAAGTCACAGATATAGATTGTGGTGGGACTGATGGGAGAGATCATTAGTACCTCGAGGATTTGTGAAAGAAAATACCAAAAAGCAAGCTCTAAAACCCGAAAAGAACAAAGACAGTGAGGCCACAAAGATGACTTGGTCTTCCTGATTGGAGATTGCTGATGTCAGGTCAGGCCTGGCCATCAACATCCATAACATTGACAGTATGTGGCAGAAAAATAGGGATGCTTTCCGAAGTATTGTTTCACTTTTTACTAAGGATAAATTACTGTTAGCAAGAATTAACTTAGATGATTAATAAAGCAATGAAAGTTAACCTTCAAAAAAATTATTGATACTGTTTCTTTAGAGGAACTACTAGATTAAGTAATTTTGTAGTCTCAGTATAAGACAATCCTGCATCATAATATCAGGCTTGTTCTGCTCATTTTGCCTAAAGAAGAGTTTAATTTAAGTTAAAGATATTCCCTCTCTTTGCTTGTTTTCAATAATTGTTCCTATAGAAATGCCTTAAAAAATAAACTATACATACTAAATTGTCTATTATTTATTAACAAATAAATTTAATTTTGATCTATTTAATTTTGATCTAAATCTGGTATTATTTTAGAAAGATTTGTTTTCTTTGCAGTTTTCTTTTTCTTGTGTTAATGGAATAAATTGCATTGGTATATGTGCAGCTCTTTTCCAAATATTTATCTATTTAGTTGGTCATATTGCTTTAAAGGGCATTTATCAAAAATTAGACCAGAATGCATTTTTGAATGAACAGCTACTTTTCATTAAAAAAAAAAAAAGAATTATGTTTGGTTTTCATCTTTTCAGGTAGAATTGTTTCAAAAACCAAGACATATAAAATTGATCCCAAAACAATAGTATTAACATTGTCCAGTTGTTAATACATAATAATGACTGCTTTCTCAGACGCATCGCATAAATAAATTTTTTATTTATCTTTATTTTGTGTATCATATATGAGATTGGAAAAGCTATACAGAATTATTTTGTGATTCATACTGCTCATAAGTGGGTTTACTTATTTTTCTTTTTTTTTTTACTGTTTATCACATCATTTTTCAGAATATTGATTATCCTTTCTTCTGTATCGATATATTATCTTTTCCATACTCTTTTATCTGTTGCCAGCACTACTAGGCAAAAGGTACTAATTTATACAATTAGTATATCCATCTTCAGTTCCAGCACTTCTACTCCACGTTCAGACAGCTATTCCTTGGAGACAAAAAGCTATATGAAGAAATACATCATTCATTCTTTCTTTATGTGATAACTTCCTTTAAATTCACATTTAGGCACCTTAATGCATACTAGATGGTGACTAAGGATCTTACTCAATTTAACCAATAGGCTTAGTTCTATGAGAAGGCTTGTATTTCACATTTATTTTTGTGAACATTTTTCTATGGAAGTTGCAATATTTAATTTGTTCTTTCACTAAAAATTATGCTTTAAGTTGTTATTTCAAACTACTTACACAAAATTTCACTGCACTCTCAATTTAAATAAATGAAAACTTGTTATTAATGGTTTTTGTCTTTTAACAAAACAAGAAATTTAACTGATTTGTCAGAGTAGAATAAAAGAAAGCAGTTATTCCTAACTGAAATTTGTAGTTAAGAAAAAGTCTAATGAATTGCATTTTATTCAAGTGAAACTATTTTTAGGTTGATACAAATGTGTTATTTTAAGTGTAGATCTTTAGGTTTTGTTGGGTTTGGTTGGTTAATTTTTGTCTGTTTTCTCTAGGGGAAAACATCTGTAATCCACAAGTGCAACCCATTTACTTGTTCTATTTATGTTCCATGTTTTGAACTTTACAGCTCCTGAAAATATTTTCAAATTAATTTTAATTTAACTAGTTTTAAAATTGGCTTACAAGTTCTTTTCTCTAACCAATAGCTTAAATTTCATGTAAAATTTCTTCTGATAACATTATATTACTGTCTGTCACAGATAAAATTTGGGGCAAAATAGTCCCAAGAATAGAAGCACACCATCCAGTGACATAATATCTAATATTTTTCTCTCAGAATTGGACAGATATAGTGGGTGGATAGCAATTTCTATTCTACAAAAAACATATACACATACACCCATATACACACACACAGTCTGCAGAGAACCTGCTCACATCAGCCAAGGCCTCTGGTCCAGGTACAACTGATACTGTGGTCTCCAGGGAACAGTATGCTGACTCCAGCTGGTCAAAGAATGACCTGGTCTCTGGCCTTTACATGGCTGCATTCCTCCTTAAACTCAGCTCTCAGCATTGTGCAAGACATTCATGGATATATTTCCAATAAAGAGGCTATTGTTTTCACTTTTTACCAGTTTTTGACTTAGACATTCAGCATAAACAGACAATGGTCTTTTTGGCCATGTAACCTCAAGCCAATGTCTCTTTCTTTCTTGATATCTAAAGCAAATTAATAGTCAATAGCCTAAAGTGCATTACCAACTTTTTATTGTCTTGCCCTCAGTGTGTTACAAAGAGATAAATTAGGAGCTTCCCTCTCTTTTTTTTCTTTCCCAGACATATCTAAATCATTAGAATTCAGTAGAGGAAGTCTAGACCCTTTGGAAATACTCCCCCCTAAAAGGAATTATCTTGTTTTGTTTGCTTGTTAGTAAATGCCAGAATCTTTTAATGAGTTAGAGCTGGACAGATGGATTAAAGATCTCATTTGTTTGAGCACGCTTTCAGGTAAGCTTCACCATATGACAATTTTTAAATATAACCAAATACTAAATTTTTTTTTATAATGTTTATGACCTGTTTATCATACCTTTATATACCAAGAGCTATGTTCAATTTTTTAACATTATCTAGTCTAGTTTAATTTAACATTTTAAATTTGCTAATTAATAAATATCTATGAGTCTGTACTTAGCATTTCACAAAGAATGACATTCACTTCACTGGATTAGATTATGAAGTACACAACTTACTTGAGTTCCAATAAGCTACCAGTGTACATTATTATAGCCAGAATAAGTAGCCAGCAGTAATATTTATTTGTACCCAAAAGTAAAAATTACAATCCTCCTTTTTCATTTTTTATATGATTAGGAAGCTCTGTTTTCCATTTAGTCTTCAAAGCAACCTTATAAATGAGGTCATGTTTTGTGCTTTATTTCAGAACACCATTATTGAAAAAATAAAAAAGCAACTAGGTTTAAAATATTTCTTTTCAGTTTGGAAGCAATGTTATGCAGTATTTTTAGTTGCATTTCACTAGGTTCCAAACTCTTTTGTCATTTATTGTTGTTTCCAATATTCCCACATTAATTTATTTTCATCAGATTCTGCCTCACTTGGCTTTTTTTTTTCTTTTTTCTTTCCTACATCTTTGCTAGTGTTGCAAATAAATCAAAACACAAATGCACCCATGAAGTCAAGCAAGACACAATGGATCTCTATTCCATGTTTACAAAATAATATCCTAATATTTGTACTGTTTAATTTCTTTCAGTTTTTCTACCTGTTAATTTTAGCAATATTCACAAAATATTTTGACACACAAAAAAGTAATGAATATTAAGATTTATGATAATTAATTTATGTTAATATTACAGAAGGCATATATTGTTGTCAGGGTCCATTGTTTAAGCTTGTTATTTATTTGAAGTTTTGATATAACTTTCCTATAGTTTGACTGTTTCTCAATTATGCAATTTCGTACTTTGTATTCCTCAAATGACTCTGCTAATTTTCCCTGTTCTTTGGGGATTTTTTCTATATCCTGATTGGTATGCTTCATGATTCTTCCAGTTAATAAGTACCTTCCATTTTGGATTGGAATATCAAATCTTGAAAGAACTCTATGAGTGCCAATATAGAAGCTGCAACAGAAGCTGATGTAGTACAGCTGCCCCTGAAGGTACGGTTCCAATTAAAAACATCCGTGGCCAAAACTACCCGTTATCTATTTTCGTATTCTACTGAACTGAAGAATAGCTGTTGCAATGAAACTATAATCCTAGAAGTCTAAAATTTGTAATTTCTAGAAATTAATACACATTTTCCTTTAGCTAGACAGCTTCTTTAAAGCTGAACTGCTGTGAGCCTATTTCCATTAATTATCTGACAGGGTATATTTAGTTTTAATAACATCAAACTCTACAGACATAAATAAAAAGTAATATTCAAATTGAATACAGCTTTTAGTGGTAAAACCCACCTTGAAATGATTCTTTTTCATTATTATTCACTGTTATTACTCTCGCTTTAGCCTTGTTTCTTGTTTTTCCCATTCTTCCTGATCTTCTTATTCTTCCTTGAAAGAAAGATAGTCAAATTGGGGCCAGCCTTAGCTATTCACAAATTCACCTTCTGGTTTTCTTCCACTTAAGAATTGTTTTGGGCATATTTAATAAAGGACAAAATCAGAAAGAGACAGTGCTGACTCTGTGCCAGTCCAACACATTACTCAGTCATTAGAGCACTCTTAAATCTTCCTTTAATACTTTGACAAAATGAATGAATTTGATGATACATTTCCCTGCCTTCTGATGTGAGTCACATACAGTCTTTCCTCTTGATGCTTTTCTACTTGGCATTTAGTGACCTGAATGTAGAGCAGTATTACACCATGGCAATGAGGTCACTAAGACAGTAACTTATTTTGATTCTTCTTCATATTTGAATCCTAAAATCAGTTTCTGCAATTTTTAAGAGAAAACTGATGCCAAACTCTGCTTTAACTGCATACTGTGTGTCTAAACCAACAAAATTCAAAATGTGAAAGGTTATTCATGAGGAATAAAGCATGGATAGAACATATATAGAGGAGTCCACCATTGTTTGCTGTAGTAAGGCTTATCTTCAGTGTAGTGTTTGATATTGTCTCCCATAATGTCTTTATAGGTAAGCTGGTAAATGATAATGTTAGATAAATGTATGGTGAGGTGGATCGAAAAATGACTGAATGGTCTGAGCCCAGAGAACTGTGATCAGTGGCAGAATCCACCTGGAGTCAAGACATCAGTCTTATACTCTGTGGTCAGTGCTACGACCAGTGTTGCTTCACACCTGCATTTATGACCTGTACGTTGAGACAAAATGCATGATGAGCAAATTTTTGCAGATATGAAACTGGGAGGAGGGGCTGATGCCCTAGTGTTGTACTGTCATCAGTCTGCAGACTGCAGACTATCAGTTGTACTGTCTACAGTCTGCAGAACTGAGCTGAGAAGAATGTCCTGAAGTTCAACTAGAGGAAAGGCAAAATTCTGCAACTTGAGAGAAACGAACCCAGGCACTGGTATATGCCAGGAACTGCTGAGGAAGGCCCTGGATTCCTGTTGGACAGTAGTGTACCCTTGTGGCAAAAAAGATGAGCTATATTAGGATGAGCTTCCTGAGCTATATTAGGAAGAGTACTTTCAGTGAGTCGAGGGAGCTAATCCTTCCACTCTGGTGAGGCCACAGCTAGAGTGCTGTGTCCATTTCTTGGTGCTCTAGTACAAGAAACGTACTGGAAACATCTGGAAGTAGTCCACAAAGATGGTTAAAAGCATCATGGGTAACCTCACCCAGCCTGGACACAGAAAAGGCTGGCAGATTGAGAGCTCTTTCTCAGTTCCATGGCTAGTGGTGCCTGGCAGTACTTGGTGGAACCATTTGTCTTTTAATAACAAACAACACCCACCCCCCAGTGATCAGCACACAACTTCTTCAAGGGACAAGTGGAATTCAGTAACATAGATAGAGCAATAACAGATGTGATACCCTTTACTGTGAGATTAACCAATCACTGAAACAGGTTGTCCAGAAAGACTGTGGAATCCCATGCTCAGTGCAATTCAAAAGCCGTGTGGACATGATCTTGGGCAGCTAAGGTAGGAATGAACAAAACGGCCTGCAAAGGTCCCTTTCTATCTCAACTATTCTGTTGACTTTCATACGAGGAAAAGCTGAGATAGTGGAGACATAATTATTTTCTAAAGTAGTTCTCTTTTTGTTATTTAACCAATCATTTAACAAGTCTTCACATTCAAGGTTTTAATACTCAAAATTAAAAAATATTAATATTCAAAAGCTTGTTTTGTTTGTTTGTTTTATTTTGGTTGTAATTCCAAAGATGAACATTCTATTAAAAAAAATAAAACAAACCAAAACCAAACCCTAACAAGTCTGCAAATCTCCTAAGTGTTTGCGGTTTATTCAATTTCTAAGAGATAAAGTATACTTTCAGTGTCTTGAGAGGTATTCATTACCCTCCCCTTAAATACAACATCAATAGATACTTGAAGTAATACTCAAAAATTCTTATTCTTAGAAGGTTTTTGAACAACGTAATTTCCAACTTTCAGATAATTCCACTATTTCCGGTTGTGGTGGAAAAAGTGTTTTTCCCCCTGGAGTTAAAAAAATGGTAACCCCCGAGGGGGTGGTGTCTCTCTTGGTATTGACCCAATCAGTGCTCCTGCAAAATTTAAACATATCACACCAGACCGGAAAAGAAGGATGATGATGTAGTTGGAGAAGAAGTGGCCATGTTCTGAAGCCATGAGGAGAAGGGGCAGGAGCCCCGCTGGGGGGCCTACTCCCCCCCCAGCCCCAGCTGGGGGGCTGCAGGAACTTGGAACAGTGTTAAACTGGGCCAGGTACTGTAGCTAAGAGCTGGGGGAAGTTTCTCCACTGCGAGCAGCAGCAGCAGGAGATGCTGAAAGCGGCGGCAGAGCAGCAGTGAATGCAGAGACTATGGCAGAAAGCCAAGAGATAAGAAACAAGCATGCAGCTGAGACAGAGAGAGAGAGTTTTGGGGTAAGAACTGAATCAAACCCCCTAAACCCTTTTGAGACCCCTCCTAGGAGGAGACGGTGGACCCCTACTTGAAGGGAGTCTTGGGATGCAGCAGTACCAGAGAGAGGAGCTGAGAAGCTCAAGACGTCCTGGAAGCTGGACTGGGACGGCCAGACGGAATGCGGAGTGGGTGACCTTGCCCCCCGCTGCTGCTGCCAGGCTGGCAGCCTGAGACAGAGCACAGGAGCTCTGGTACAACTCTTGAGGCAAAGACTTTCAACTGAAAGCTGCTCGAGAAGTTCTGACTCAGGGGTAAACTCCCTGAGGAAAGGGACCATCACAAAGACCCCCGCACTTCGTGATATGACATGGAGAAGCAAGCCTTTGTCCCAGTTAATGCAGTCCACGGGAGAGAGAGACCTTCGCTTGGAGTCGAAGGGCTGAGAAGGGGTGAGAGGAGACTTGTGTGTAATGGAAAGAGATCCAGCTACAACTTCAGCTATGACTGCTGCATGGAAGAGAGACACTGCTGTTCTGAGAGTGGAAAGGATCTTTTTCTTCTTCTCTTCTGGACTTTTATTGCAGGGAGAAAATATTTCATCCATTGTAAATACTGCTTTATCATAAGAAAGATAATTAGGATTGTATATATAATGTATTATAATATTTGTGTAGTGATTGTAATATAATTCCCTTCCCCCCATATTGAGTCTTGTGTTGTGTCTGGAAAATCCATCTCACACTGGGATGAGTTGTGGGAGGGAGGCTTGGACTCGGGAATTGGATTTTTAGGGGTCTTAAACCATGACACTGGTTTGTATAAAAATAAGTAATTTCAGTCAGAAGAAAAGTGTTCAGATTTTCTTTACACATCTCTAAAACATTACTTTCAATCATTTCCTAAGTTACCACTTATAAATTTGGTAAGTATACATATGTATACAGTCATATTTTATAGACTTTAATTGAAAAACTGAAAGTAACATTTCAGCTGAAAGTTTAACAACCTTCTGTCTTACATATGATATTCTTTTAGATACACAACAAAATGAAATTTGACTTTTGTGCAACAGGAGCACACTGTTGGCTTGATTCAGTTTATCAGTCATCATGTTTCTTAAGCATTTCCTTCAATCAGTTATTTCCCATTTTTGAATTGTGATTTTCATATTTCTTAATTAAACACAGTACTTTGCCTGTGTCTTAATGAGACTTGATTGATTACTGATTATTGATTATTGATCAATAATTATTATTGATCATTATCAATTTTAAATCATTCCTCCAGTTTAATCAAGATGTTTTAAATTCTAGTTTTGTCCTAAGAAATTGCAACCACTTCCAACTATGAGTCGGCAAGAGATTTTATATGCACCCTTTTTACTGTATTATCTAAATAATAAATGTAATTATTTTATTGAACCTGTTAGGTGTACTGGACTCCATATGGAATGTTCTGCTCATTTTCCTGTGAGCACTGTTAACTACTCTTTTAAGTAGAGGTTTTTAATGAGCTGTACAGTACTGCTGTGCCACCTAATTTTCCAAGTCTAATTAGGAAGTTGCCATGAAAAACAAAATGCCAACCAAACCAAGTAAGTTAAGTCTTTCTTTTTCCTTCTATGCACTGAACCAGAAATTGTTTTGAAGTAAGATTTAAAATTGTTTGGCTTGATTTGTTCTTGACAAATATATCAGTATGAGTATTACTATAACACTAAACCGCCCAAACTTGTATAAGGGTCTTACAGTGAAAACAGCCGTGTAAGCAGAAAACAGATGGATGATCTATGCTTTATGATATTTAGGAGTTAAATATAGCACAGGAGATAACAGATGCACTCAGACAGACCAGGGAATACTCAGAAACAATAAGACTATATTGGTCAGTGAGAGAAGGAATAGCAATAGCTTTTTTTTTTTTTGGCTTAAACATAGAAGAGTGTCATGGAAAGGGACTTGGGGATCCTGGTCCATGGCAAGTTGAATATGAGTCAGCAGTGCCCTGGTAGTCAGGAGGGTCAACCATGTCCTGGGGGGCATCAGGCAAAACATCGCCAGACGGTCAAGGAAGGTGATTGTTCCACTCTGCTCTGCACTGGTGCAGCCTCACCTTGAATATTTTGTGCATTTTTGAGCACCACAATATAAGAAAATGCTAAGCTCTTAGACAGTGTTCAAAGCGGGGCAACAAAGACGGTGAAGGGTCTTGAGGAGAAGCCGTATGAGGAGCAGCTGAGGTCACTTGGTCTGTTCAGCCTGGAGAAGAGGAGACTGAGGGGAAACCTCATTGCAGTCTATAGCTTCTTTGTGAGAGGAAGTGGAGGGGCAGACACTGATCTCTTCTCTGTAGTGACCAGCAACAGGACCTGAGGGAATGGCCTTAAGTTGCATCAGAGAAGGTTTAGGTTGGATATTAGAAAGAGGTTCTTCACCCAGAAGGTGGTTGGGCACTGGAACAGGCTCCCCAGGGAAGTGGTCACAGCACCAAGCCTGACAGAGTTCAAGAAGCATTTGGACAATACTCTCAGGCACATGGTGTGACTCCTGGGGATGATCCTGTGTGGGTCCAGGGGTTGGACTCGATGATCCTTGTAGGTCCCTCCCAAATTGGCATATTCTGTGGTAGTCCCAGATCTTTGCAGTCCAAAAAACTGCTGTCAGAATAGTTTATCTTATCTGTTATTCTGCCCACCTCCCTCTCCATATGATTTGAAATATTTCAGTACTTTCTCATTATGTTCCAAGTCAAATTCCTATCAGTTACATGGTTAGCTTACTCCACATTTCTTGACACCTTGTTTTTACTTCCCACAATGCTACTCAAAGGATAGCAGCCCTTATTGCATCTCTACATTTCTGTAACAAATGTTACTTGACAGGATCTAGATTTCTAAATAGATATGGGGGAAAAGTCAAAAAGTTAAGTACTTGCCTTCAGAAGAATGATCTAAACTGCCTAAATTTTTAATGCATTTTGTGGAAAAGGTCTATGGCTCCTCTGTGCCTCCAAATGATAATATTTAGATTTCTGCTTCCTGTCTATGTGGGAACCTGTATTTTTCTGAACTCCTGCTCACTAAGATGGGGAGAATTTTGAATCACTACCATTTTCTAGTGGTCTAATATAAACAGTTTTTGTGGTATTGTCTTTTCCTTTTCAGTTTTACATATAATTCTTACTTTCCTTAAATGGTTAATTGCGTTTAAAACCTTATAGATTCTATATTATTTCCAAATATAATAGGTTCCAAACCTTGTCTCCAGGATCCTGAGCAAGGCGTCTAGTCTTTTGGCTCACATAAGACTGGAACCCACCTTCATATGGATTTGAATGAAGCTGGAATATTTCACTCATAGTCTAAACTGATCCTATTTTTCAACTTCTCTAGGGACTTCTTCTCTTTCATAGTTATCGATCATTGAATATTGTGCACATTTAGTACTGAAAGTACTTTAAAGGTGGAATTGGAGACTTTAAAACTGTACTACTTTTTATTTCTTCTCATCAGACCAACATGAAGGAAAGCAAAGGAAGGAAAGCACATGAAGAGCTAATGCAGAAAAATGGCAGTGAGAGTTTATCCTGTTAAAACATGATAGAACTGGGACAGACATTTGAAATTTTATTATTTTTACTCCAATGTTTTGCTTTAGCACAGAGATTTCTATGTTAGTTCTTTACTAGTTGGAGTGAGTCCAGAGGAGGGCCACGAAGATAATTAGGTTACTGGAGCACCTCTCTTGCCAAGACAGGCTGATGGGGGATGTTCATTCTGGAGGAAAGAAGACTTCAAGAAGATCTTTTAGTGACCTTCTATTAAGAGGAGCTACAAGAAGGATGGAGATGTACTTTTTACAATGTCTTGTATTGATAGGACAAGGGGTAGTGCTTTTAAATTGAAATATCCAAATTAGATATTAGGAAGAAATTATTCACCATAATGGGATGAGGCACTGGAACATGTTACCCAGAGAAGTTGCGGATGCCTCATCTCTGGAAGCATTCAAGGCCAGGTTGGATGTGGCTCTGAGAAACCTGGTCTAGTGGAAGGTGTCCCTGCCCATGTCTATTAGGTAACTGTCTTGACAAGAATAATTACTTGCTCATATTGACCTGTATAAACAGTTTCATGAAGAAGCCCATTTTCTATATGTTGCACAGATGATATCAAACCTTCTTAAAACAAAAAAAAAGAAAGAGATATGATGAATTATAACGACTTTTGAAATACTAAAATATTTTGCTAAGCTATATCTAGAATGTCAAAGGCCTAGAAGCGAAACTCTGAGGATAAATGGCCCTGTTTGTCTTGCATCCATTCCATTAAGAAATACCTCTAAAGCAGATTTGTTCTGGAGAGTTAAATGGAGATTTCCTGAAGCCAGTCAATGACTGAGATAACAGTTGTTGCTAAATAGGTGGATTAGTTCTTGAACTCACCCCTTGAACCTCTGCTAATGAGCAGAACTGATGCATCATTTTATGCAGTAAAAATATAAATAATGAGAATATTAACCTGGAAAAAATGTCTTCTAATGTAGTGAACTTGCCCTTTTTTTTTTAATAGAAGGATTTTATGTATAAGAAAACTGAAAAAAAATTCATATTCTTGATTTTTCCTTTTTTTATTTTTTTTTTTTTAAAAGGATCTCTGAAGGTCATTTGTGTTACTTTTTCTTGAACACTATTTGCTACTCTGTCTAATTCCCTTGGTATCCTTTCCAGCAAACACCCCAAAAGGAACTGTTTAGGATGGGGACTATAGGTACTGAATACCTCTGCATATTTCTCAGAAAGGAATGGAAAGTACTATCTAGCAATACAAAATATTCCTTCTCCCTTACAAAACTTTAAAAATAAATATTATAGTTATATATCTGTAAGTATTCATTACAGATGAGGGCAATGTATAACTCTTTGTTTACACCACACAGCCTACCCAGTTTGTCCTGGAAAGCAGTAAGTTCGTAACTTACTGCCACTTTTACATTTCTGTTAGACTTTGGTAGTTTATGAAGGGAAAAGAGATAGACACCAAAAGCAAAGAGCATCAAAAAAATCCCTTTAGTAGAGTGCTTTCCCATGGTACAATTTTACTAAATAAAATAGTACTCTAAAATTCTGTTAAGACCTGCTTTCAGCTGTGCGTCAAACACACTTCGTAACATTAACATTACAAAATATTCATAAGACACCTCATTGTTCACTTAGTTCCATATGCAAGATTAAATGTCAGAAATAGATGGTATTTCACAACACTTTAAGTTAGGATATATGGAAGGTTACGACTTTTCATTTTGTTTCAAACAGAGGGAGACTTGCCTTCTGCATTTCCTTTCTACATTTCAGGTTTAACTACACCCAAGTCCAATGTCCTGCTCAAAGCAGTTCAGGGTTTTATTCAATTGGACCTTTAAAATGTCCAAAGTTTATTTATATTGTCTAGTCAAGTGGGTAATTAACGGGCAATTTCTGAAAATTCCTGTCATGCACTGATGTACAATGATTGTTGTGACTATATTTCATTTTCTACCCTTATATATAGTTCTGGCCTCCTTTTCAGAAGGATGTTTTCACCAGGCTATCAGCACTGTGAGAAAATTGAATTAGTATTTATAGTGATATGGACACAAGATTCCTAAATCTTATTAAAAGCTACTCAAACAGTGCAGGAAATATCATCTCTTCTCTGGACTTCAAAGCCTATCAAACTGACTTCTATGTATTTCTAATCCTAGTGTGTGATAAATGCCATTGAACCTGTGGCTGCATTGTTGCTGTAGGAAATCTCATAAAATAACTGTTGTGATGGCCTGACACGTCCGGAATGTATCCATCTTGCCTAGATAAAAAGTATCAGAGACATTAATATTCATTTAAATGTTTTGAAATCTGCAGTATTAAAAAAAGTGGGGTGAATTCTTTTTTCCACTTAGCTGATATTTAATGGATATGCTACACTGTAGGGTCATCTGGAATCTTAAGTATGATTATTCTCATTTTTAAGTAGGAAAATGCTTAAATATCTGTGGAATATCTTAGGAACTTTTGTGGTCCCTAGGGTTGCAGTATCTGTAAATGTCCCAGCCTAAAGAAGATTGATCTTTTCTGTAACATGTTGCATATGGAAATATTATTTTCTGCATAGTCTGCTTCAGGTCAGTACAAGTATCATTAAGCTGGACAGTTAAAATAGTATGTTGACCCTGGAAAATAGTTCACTGTGCTAGGAGATGACTGGTAGACCATCAGCTTTTCAGAGGGTTTTATCTGACACTAGCTTGATCCAAATAAAAGGGTCTATGGAGACCACTCAGTTTAGTCCTAGCTCATTTTCAACTGAAAGAAATGCAGTTTGCAAGCTCCAAGATTAGTCTGCAGTGAAAATCAGAGGACAGTAGCATAGTAAATGAGAAAATGAGATTTGCTTCAGAAACTATGCTCTGATCTAAACTAAAAGAAACTGATGTAAAATTTTAAATATATATATATACATATACATATATATAAAAATACTCCCTGGTGGAGGAAGGAAATGAATTGCCTTAATGTTCTCGTGCCTTCAACAAGATACTTAGAGATGGCCAATGAAATGCAATAGATGAACCTACACAAAATCCAGGTTTTTTCCTAGTTTAGCCATGGTGGTGATGGTGTTAGAGTTCATCCTTCCATTAAATTTTCAACAGAATTATTTAAATGCATAGTAATTATTTATTTTCAGACTATTTTTTTCCAGGAAGAGGGAGTGGAGTCGATAGTCTTTTTCAGATTGAAACCTGTTTCATGGGAGGACCTTCTTTCTAGGTTCACTCTTCATCATTCACCTTTAAATTTCAATAATGTGTATGTAAGACTATAGGTTTCATTGGATCTGGAGAAGAACAATAACGGAAATTCTAATGATAACCTAAATGTTGTGTTTATCTGGGAAAACAGCCTGAAGTTTGGTCCCTGCTGTTGTACAATTTCATATACTACTTATATAGATCTTGCTTAGCACTGGTAGCTGAATTTGCTGAAGCCTTAGATGATGAACATTCACCTGTATGTGTTAGCATTTACCTTGTTAAGTAAACGAAGGCCCCAGAGCTGGTTTAAGTCAGAAGGGAAGGATGCTACAATCATCAACATAAGCTGCAACCTTAGAGATAAGAAAATAAAAAGCCCATCTAGAGATCCTGAAGGGATCTAATGAAGAACGGGAGGCCCCCTGACCCTGATATTACTATTTGTCTGAATTCTTCTTTGAGTGTTGGGGAACTTAGATTGAAAGGATAAAATTACTAATGGATTTCTTTGTTTAGGTCCCTTTTGGAGGCACACAGCTCAAGCTGTAATGCAGCTAATAAATAAAAAGTACTTTCATAGAGGAATCTATCTTTCAGCTTATTGATTCAGTGGAAACCTAGAGTCAAACCCTGCTGTGGTGGCTTGCAGGTATAAATTCTGTAATATAAAGTTGGTCTTATGTAAGACAAAAATATTACAGTCCTGGCACTGGACTATCTCACCCCTTCATTTCTTCTTCCCTATTTCAGCTGAGTTTTTTATTTTAGTTTCTTGCTTATTCTTTTTTTTCTCTGTTTCCCTCTCCTCACATTTTACCCTCGCTATACACTGCACTCCTCACCCAAAACTAGGCAAGAAGCACGTGCATTTATATAGTCCATTTGTTATGAGTGGCACAGCTCATGTGAATTACAGTTAATGTAATTGCAACTTGTAATTTACAGACTTTATAGATTGTCGGAGTTTAATGGGAAAAGGACAACCAGAATATACAGGCGAGCCTCCTACATACCACTGAGTTTCTGCAACTTAAGTTATGAACTTAAGATTTGAATTTGAAGGAGAGATTTGAATAATTATCATGGAGCAGCAAACCTTATAATTACCAGAGAGAGCCTCAGCAGTCTTACAGACAGTCAGGTAGATTTTCTTCCCCCATGGTATTCAACATACATTTTTATATTTCTTTGATACCACTAATCTGAGTTTAGTAATGGATTGATATTTTTACTTGCTATCACTTGAATGAGTCTATGTAAATTTAGCTGAAACTTAATGATTAAGTTTAGAAAATCCTGTAATACATGTATGATGGACTGAAATGTCACTAATGTCTTAAACATTGTCAAAATCATAGAAAGGCTTTCGTCAAACTGCAAGGAAGCAATGGTCTGTCTGTGGCCACGGAAGCACCCCCTCTTCCCAATGCCTTCCTACTGGAATTTGGACTGTGACTAAGTACTTGACATAAGAGTATTGTCTAATCATCTCAAGTTTGAGGAGAAGTAAACAAGGCTCAGGAAAGAAGAATGCACCTGTATTAAGAATCAGCCCTAGCTGGGCTCAGGGGGTGGTGGGGGAGAAGGGTTTGGAGTGTGTGATGGCGAAATGTCTCCACACCAAAACAAAGGATTTTGTATTACTAACCTCCTGTCCCCCTCCCAAGGAAGACCACTTATACACGGGACATTTACATGAGAGGCAGCCATAAACCACAAAAGACTCTCAAAGCACCCCCCTAATTAATTCCTGAGGCTTCCTGCCACCAAAGGGCTACATGTGTTCAAAGTGAGGCACCAAATCTGTTACAAGAGGCTGCAAAGCTTCCCTCCACCAAGGGGAAGTGCTGCATCTCCTGAACTTACGTTAATCCATTGGACTGTTATGTCTCTTTCTGTGTCTCACATTTACCACTAAATAAAACCCATACTATTGACTTTGGCATTTGGTCTCATATGTACCTTAATTCAGGCAGAGGCATTTCTAGTAATTTTAATAACCAGATCATAACAGCATGTTGACTTCAGTTACTTTCTAATAGTTTTTCTAATAAATTTTCAACAACCTACAAAGTTTGGATTACAATAATTATCAGAAAGTTATTGACTTTTTGACTCTTAATATCAAAATTCTCACTCTATCAACTTAATAATAGGAACATACATTGCAAACTGCATCCTGCAGTGCAACAAACAAAGTATAACCAGCCAGTTGAAAAAGGAAGGTAACAAAGCTAGTGAAAAGGCTGGAAGAAATGTCCCACGAGGAGTGGCTGAGAGCTCTGTGTTTGTCTTATTTGGAGAAAAAGAGGCTGACTGATGACTTCATTGCTATCTACAGCTTCCTGAAGAGGGGAAGTAGAGAGGGAGGTACTGATCTCTTCTCCCTTTGATCCAATGAAAAGACACATGGGAATGGTTCAAAGCTTCATAAGCTTCATCAGGGGAGATTCAGACCAGATGTTAGGAAACATTTCTTTGCTGAGACAGTGGTCATATCCTGGAATGGGCATCCTAAAGAGGTGGTTGATGGCATTTGGAAAATGCCCACAGCAACACGCTTTAAATTTTGGTCAGTCCTGAAGTGTTGAGAAAATTGGGCTAGATGATCATTGTAGTTGCCTTAAAATCGAAATCTCCTCTCCCTTTCCCTCTCCCTTTCCCTCCCTCCCTCCTCTGCCGCCTCCTCTCCCCTGACCTCTCTTCCTTTTTAGATTTCACCTACTGATTTCAGACCATTTCTCTGTATTACTAATACAATTTTAAATTCTAAAACTACCCTTCAAAGTGGTTGAACTCCCTACTGCTTCATGTCATTTGGAAATTTTTAAGGACACTCTACAATTCTATCCAAACCACAGTTGAAAATACTGAACAGAACAAATTCTAGCATAGGTCCCCATGAATTCCCACTAGAAGGGCAGTCTGATAGCCTAACTGTGCTTCTAGTAAAGTTATTCTGTTGATTTTATATCCACCTTTTTGGTTATTTCATCTTTATTGTCAGTGATTTCTTATAAAAACATCATTTGGAAGTAAAGTTTCACTAGTCAAAGTGGATCTGTTTTATTACTTCTTTTATGAGCTCTGCCAGATTTTCTATGAAAAGACTAAATTAAATTAGTTTGACACAGTCAATTCTTGACAGATCCCTACTTGATGACTCTTGGTAACTCTATTTTTATCCTCTCTGTATACTTTTATCATATTTAGATATTTAACTGAATATTCATAGGCTTTTTCTTATTTTCTGCAGTGTTGAAGCTAAAGTAACCTGTTATTAACTAATTACTGACTCCTCTTTTTTCACTTTTATATATAGATCTACTGCTTTTCCTAAACCTGTTACAAGAGAAGAGCTGAATAATCATCATTGGTGGTTAAGAGGTTATTTTAGTTAGGTTTTACATGCCAGAACTTCACCAGGGCATATTAGAATCTAATTTATGTAGTAATTTCTTCCTGCCTTATTCTGTTCTATGCTACTATCCTACTGGTCTGTCACAGCTCAACTACTATGTTCGAGAGAGCAGAACATAATAGTTGGTTCATGGACTTTTTCTGTATCACCTATTTTTTTTTCAATTAATTGAGGTACTTGGCATTTATTTTATCTTCTTCTTACTTACATTATTTTATTCTTTTTTTCCCCACACACCTTGTAGTTCATCTTTCAGACTCCAAACTTTATTTTTATGTGCTTGTTTGATACTTTAAATTGATTTATTTGCTATTTGTTTGCTATTTTCAATTGTTTTGACTACTTTTTATATTCAGGCTATTAATAAAAGAGTTTGTGGTATAAAAAAAAAAGTTTTATCACAGTTCCTAACTTGATGTACCACTGAGAAAAATTTACTCAGTTCTCTTTTGAGCCATTCTTAGCTCTTCTTTTATTTGGATGTAAACCAAGGAATAAGTTATTGATGTGTAAGTTTGCAAGAAAAATTAGTTACTAAATAGCCACTGTGCATCTCCATTACCATGGTTGTCCTCGATAATTATCAAGTAAAGGCACAAAGTGTTCAGAGAACAAAAGAATAGGAGACATACCACAAGGGATGATGATAACAATTCAAAAACCATGAAGGAGTTGTCATATTACAAAATTAAATTTATATTTATTTAGTGGTATGTTTTTTATAATTCTTTACATTCAGAATGATTTCTCAGGTGACCTTTTTAAATAATGCAGTGAGAATTTAAAATCATTCAGCTATTTTGTGTTCCACTCTTAAAAGCTCATGTCACACAGAGGTAGTTCATATATATAATTTTTTTATTTATGTTCTCTGGCATACGCTTATGTGCCTATCCCAGTTTACTGATATTTCTACAAGGCAAAGCCTGTTCTGAACCAAATTTTAAAGGCATACCATGTTGTATAGTGGTAGCTTTATTGGTTTTGGCTAGTGCTTCTAAGTCAGCAAATGGTTGTTGGGATATAGAGTCAGATATTCTATTGTTCTGAAGAGCATAGATGTATTACGATTTAGGTCATTTATCACATCTATGACTTTTAGTTATTTTTGGGCTTGGAATTCAGGAGATTTTTATTATCTCTCTGCATCATGGCATTCAACTCTCAAAGAGGGGGATGTGGAACCATCTTAAAAATGCCCCATTTTAGTCTAAAATTCACACTGTCAACTGAATAAGTCTCCAGACTGTGCTGATCAGAGCACCATTGACTCTGAAAGGGAACTTCAGCACCTTGTTCATGTCTGAACTGTAGAAAATTGGCATTTGGATGTATAGATCTGAAGACGAATCAGTTTCTTTTTGCCTTAGAAAGTAGCATATTTTTTATGACATGATTGTAATATCATTTTCTGGGACTCCTAATGCCGTGAATGAATAAGATAATAGGTTGACACAGAAGCATTTCATTTTCTACATAATTAAATGAACTATTACAGTCTAGTCATGCTCTAATTTTGTTTGGTTTTGAAACTCTCACTACAGAATAGATTGTTCTGTTCAGTCTTTTACATGTGTGAGTAATTTCTAGGTAAAGTAGTTAGACATCTATCTTTCACTTGTTTCTTTCTTACCCTTACTCACCTCAGAAGTATGTCTTATACTTTCTAGGTGCCCCAATTTTATGCAGGTCGCGTATTTTTGCTTGTGTGTGTATATTGATATACATACAATAAAATGCCAGTTAATAACTGATATAACTTTCTAACAATTCTCTTGTGATCCTAATTACTCTTTAAGTCTTTACAATGGAAATGACTTTGTTCTCTTCTGTGTTCCTTCAGCATAAAGAAAAGAATTACAGTACAATGGGACTAAACTTGGTGTTTTCTGTTTCCAGCATCTGTTTTTCAGTCCTTACCTGTAAGAGAAAAGTGAAATGCATCTATTTACTAAGTTACGCTCCTTACAGCTCAGACAGGAAACTACAGAACAGTCTACTACAGTACTTTTCTTTTTCTCCAAAAATCAGACTATCTCCAGCTTTCCAGCTGCTAGTATGTCATGGCTAGGCTTTGCAAACGAAGATTTGCGGAGGGCTCTACCCATGTTTGTTACAAGTGCGTTGGTGGCTAAAAAGACCAATACAAGATAGGCACGTCCAGTTGCAAAAGGCACAGCAAAAAGACTCCTTAGGTGGTATATTCTGCAAGGCACAATTCTTTCTGTGTTGTCTTTTCTCCTCAAGAATGGTCCTGTGTGCTTTCTCAAAGGCATCGGCAGCGTTATAGATGGTGTGTCTCCAGACCTCCTGACTGGAGGCCAGAGTAGACCAGTTACGTTGATCAATATGGCCAAGGCTGAGATGTTGTTTCAGGGAGTCCTTGTATCTTCTCTTTGGGGCTCCTCTCATGTGGCAGCTGATGGCCAGTTCACCATAAAGCAAGATCTTAGGGAGGCGGTGGTCCTTTATCCTTGAGATGTGTCCTGCCCAACGCAGCTGTGTTCTCATCAACATGGCCTCAATACTTGTGATTGCTGCTTGTTCTAGAACAGATGTATTGGTCACATAATCTGACCAGTGGATGTTTAGGATTGTACAGAGACAGCGTTGATGGAAGCGTTCCAGGAGTCGCGGGTGGTGGCAGTAGATGACCCATGATTTAGATCCATATAGGAGAGTAGAGAGCACTATGGCTCTGTAAACACTGATCTTTGTACTTTTCTTCAAGTGTTTATTTTGCCAAACTCTTTTATGAAGCTTTCCGAAAGCACTATATGCCTTTGCTAACCTGTTATCTATCTCTCCGTCAATCATACTGTTCAAGGAGATGAGGCTACCTTGGTAATTAAACTGCTGGACTGATTTGAGCTCTGATTCGTCAGTGGTGATATGGGGAAGATGGAAGACTTCCTGAGGTGTCGGTTGATAGAGAACTTCTGTCTTCTTTAAGCTGACTTCCAGCCCAAAGAGCTCAGCAGCATCTGCAAAGCAGGATGTTAAACGCTGCAGAGCTGCTTCTGTGTGGGCGACAAGGGCTTTAAAAGGCCGAAACCAAATGACATAAAAGAAAAAAAATTATCAAACCTCAGAAATTCACCATTTTCTTCATGAAAATCTGTCTGTTCTAGGCTCTAAATCAGTTTGTTCAGTATTAACAGTGAATGGTTAATAAATGAGAAATATTAGCTGTCTTTTTTTTGTGATCATTCATTCTTAGGTGTACATAAGGTATCAGTTCTGGAAGGCCAAATGTTTTTGTTTATATTTATTAATATTACTCAGATTTAAGGTGCAAGAGGGGAAACAAAACACTTGTGAAAGAAAAAACGTTTTTGTGCATCTCCATCATGTCCTACTCAAGAACAATTTTTTACATTTTTCACTTAATGTTTAGCATGTAACTTTCTCAGAAATTATTATTTAACCCTACCCTCACACCACTATTACTACATACCATGCTGTTTGAGCATGTGATTCAGCTAGACAACACTCAGACTATTTAAAGAGTCCAAGCAGAGATAGGAAGGGAGTAAAAAAGACAAGGAAATAAAAATTCTTAGAAAACCTTATATTCATTTATGTAGACCTATATACATTGTCAATATGTAGATTATTTTATACAGGTCTTTTTTCCATCCTGATTTGATAACTAAAAGATTATTAAAAAAAATAAAACCAAAAAAACCCCACCCCACAACAAAAAAACCCTTAACCCTATTTTTTTCCTTCAGGCTATCAATTATTTCTGAATTAAGCAAAAATTGTAAATGACTAGAAATAAAAATTACTGTGTGAGTTGTTATAAGAGAAATACAGAACAACATGTAATAAGCCATTTCACATCAAATGGAAAGGATCTTAGAGTTGCTAGCACCAAAAAGATTACTTTAAGTAAGTGCTCTTCAACTATGATAGTTCCAACTAGTCTTAAAAAAAAAAAGAAAAATAAGAACTAGGTTTATTTTTGAAAACTTAGCAAAATATTAAATACAGAATAAAGACACTTTTCAGAAAAGCCAATAAATTGTAAAATAGAAAAATGCAATTTTTTTTTTTAATGTGGCTTGATTTGGAAAGAGGTTGGAAATAAAGTTTTTTCCTCTGATTTAAACATTAGGGTAAGTTGTTTGTACATTTCTTTTCTCTAGATTTATTCACAGGTGAGTAGCTTAAGAATGCTAACAAAATTTGATGTTGAAACACATCTCTAGTTTTGTGGAAAAAGACAAATAGTTTTGTGGAAAAAGAACAATGCAATTATCACATGCAATCAAAAAGACAAAGCCCAGATTCTTAAAAATTTCTGCATAAAACCAAATGATATTTTATGTAATGTTTGAATCAAATTATTTATTCATGTACTTTATATATTGTTAAAACTTTGATTTGGTTTTAAGTTGATCATTGCAATAATCTGTAACATATATTTTTGTCTTGGAGTATGTAAAAATAACCATTTTTAAGGGAAATGAGGCATTTCTAGTCTTCTTAAAAATAAATTTTTTATTCAAAAATGTATAATTATCTAGATAGTGTGTTCAAGTTCCAGCTTCCTGTCTCATCCAGACAAGTATGTCTACTCCCTTCAGAAAAAATTGCTCTATAGTAAACTAATTAAGATTTAACCCAAAAAGGTCACAAATTTAAATATTTTTAATTAATTTAAAAAAATATTAATTTTGTGAACTTTTTTTTTTGTCGCTTTTGACTGTGCTTTTTTTCATTTGTGGCATTAAATGAGAACAACTGTTTATTTTTATATTATTATGTGTAGTATTCTCTTAGGCTGTGAACTAATGTGGCCATATAAAAGCCACTAGGACTCCTCTAGTATGCAAAATATTTTAAGTATAGTACTAAACTTATTAGTCTCTATGGAAACAGTTACTGTTTTATAAAAGATGACAGACTGTATTTACAGAAACACCAGAAATGAACATAGAATAGTATGCACTTGACAGATTCAGAAAGGATAGTCTTGTCAGAAAGATGCTGGACCATATTTTTATATCAGAAAGAATGCACATCACAGTCATGTTTGATGAGTTGATAGACAAAGAAGGCTGAAAGAATAATGGAAGATGTAGAACAATTCAAGCTTAGATTTGCAGTGATGACTGTAAGGTTAACAGTTCACAAAACTGAAGTAGCTGTTCACTTCCTTGTTAAACTGCAGAAAGCGAATTCTCATACTAGTTCATCAGATGTTACACTGGCAGTGGCAGTCCAGTGTCTAATAAGTATAATTCTGCAGTCAGAATAGTATTGACAAAAGTGGAATTTCTTGCCTAAAGATTCTTGCCTATTCATTTGCTCACTTGCACCTATCTTTCCCTTTAGAAACATTCCATGCTTTTATATAGTTTCATGATTGGAGTACTTGAAAAATGGAGAGCAGGGCTCCAGGTTCTCCTCCTGAGGTGAAACCCCAGAAACAGTTTTCAGGAAAATTCCCTCAAAATGTAGGAGCTGTTGTTCTGAACCATCAAACTGAGACAGATTCAGACATCAGGGTTATTCTCCTCTACTAAATGTTTTAAACATTAAGCTATAATTGTGAAAGTGTATACTACTATTCATTCCACTTCTTGTTAAGGAAAATTTCTATACCTGCAGGGAAATTCCTCCTCAATTATTTGTTTGAAATTCAATGATGTCAGTGTGATTGGATATGCATATTGTATTGAGTCTCTCAGAGAGTGTAGATGAGCTGGGTATCTTTCTGTTTAAAGCAGTGTGAGATTTATAGTGAAGATATTTCTAAGTCTCCTGAGATGGTAGTGCTTTTCAACTTAAATTCCAGCACCACCATAGGCAAAATACATTTCTGCCAAAAAAACCTAGAGTGTATACAGACACAAAAGCTCACAGGTAGTTTCGATCTTTTTTAATTTTTCATAAGTACTCACTCTAAACATTATTTCCCCTGTAGATGAAAAAGACTGCCTATGTGCATGAAATTGAATTTGTTCCTATGGTCACAGGTATTTTGACAAATAATTCATGTAACACAGAGAGTAATCATTTTATCTAAAGTAAAATCTATTCAAAATTAATAAAATAATATTTTTCAAGTGTTTTGTTATTTTCTGGTTCAGTTCTCTTATTATTGTCATATAGTTATGCTTCTTAATTATATTCCATAGTTAATCTTGTTAGCTAAATGCAAATACTTGTTATACTGTATTTTTAAATTTCTGCCCTAATTAGTGTTGTATTACAAATAAATCTATAAAACTTTTTTTCCTGAGTCTTTTCTTTTTTTTCTTAATCTCAATCTGAACTGAATTATTTACATATTGCTTAAAATACTGTATCTCTTTTTTTTTTTCTTTGTTTGTTTGAAGCTGTATCCTTCCTGTATCTCAGTTAAGTTATCTTGATGTAATATGTATAAATAAATAACAATGCTGGGCCAACATCCAGAAATATACACTGAGAAAAATGGGCTATCAGCAATTCTTGACCACATCTCATTATTTTCTAACTTGTCATGGGAGTTGCTGTGGTATTCACTGTAGTTTTCCCTACTGGTTTTACACTATCAAGTTTTATTTTCAAGTCAAACAATGAAATCATTAGGCAGTCACTTCTAATGTAGATTTCTTATAGCAGTTAAAAATTTATAATAATTTCACAGATCATAGGAATATTAGAATATATGATTATTTTAAAATAAATTTTCAAAAATGGGAGCCTAAAATAATATTAAAAGACCATTTTGAAATCTAAATATATAGGCTGTCCTTAAAGCACATAAACACTTAACTACTAATTCCTATTCATATGGATCTGGATCCAATACCTGTGATTCCATTCCCACTTTAACATTACAAAAATGCAAGTAAAGGGATCTTCCTCTTTAACCTGATACCTCCCTTCTGTTACTGTTAGCATTTGAGCAGTTGCTTTATGAACTACATCTGTAAGTAAATGGTTTCTGAGAATTTCCAATCTTACTTTTTATTTTACATTTTTTTACTTTATTTTATTTTGTATTTTAACTTATCTTAGTTTCATTAATTTGTTATTGCATTAATTTTTGAAACAAATTCCCTAGCTGTCAGAAAAATGAAGGTAAAACAAGGGCAGACTGAAGAGCAATTGTCAGTTATGACATGTTAAGGAGAACAGGCAACTGCAACATGATTCAAGTACATTTATTCTTAGGGAAAAATCTTGGTCTCATTAACCTTAGAAACTAAGGAGTAATTGATTGCAATTGCTTCATGGATCAATCCCACCTTCATGTTCCAGCAAGTAGCACATTCTGCAATAAATGAAGCATAAGCCTTACTTCTTGCTTTAGTTGTGTGAACGTTTTTCTGCAAGAACAGGATACAACACTTCAAATAACCTCATGAAAAAGGAATTGGAACAATAGTCAAAGATGAGATTAAAATAGGCAGAAAATTTTGCAGCATGGGGAGCAAGCTTTTTAGGTTTTCTAAATGACAAACAGTGATTCAGATATTTTTCTTCCCTTTACCATTCTTCTCTTACTCAGATAAGGAAGTTCTACTCAGGCATTCAGAGTTTTTGTGTCCGACCAGGTCTGTTTTTCTCCAACTCACTCTTCAAATTGGGGAAAGGGTAGAGAAACCTGAAATTTTCATAAGAAAGTGAATTTATTTTTGTGGTATTGCAAAAATTGAAACTGAAGTACAATAAATTCAAAATTCCTCAAATGAAAAGGATTACAGCAGCCTCAAGCTCATTAGTCATTAGAAACCCTAATTGTCTCTGTACTCTTCTTCTGCAAACATTCTCCTGGGCAAAAAAAATTTAGTTGACTCATCCTCAATGTTCACTGTGATTCAATATGAATAGACTATTTGTCTAATATATCAAATTCTATCAGCCTTCAGGATCTATCCTCTTCTTAAACATGGCTTTCCTGATTTCTCTAAACCACCACAGTGCATTCCTTTTTCTTTTTATGTCTTTAGCTCATAACTTACATTCCCCAGTCATTCCCAAATATTTCATATTCCCTCTCTGTCCCTAAACTTCCTACAATATATTCTTATACATCAAAATGCTTCGCTTTAAAGGAAGAAAACTTTATATCTTTTTCATGGAGAAAAACTTCCATCTCTACAGACTGGAATTGTTTTCATCAAGTGCTGGTCTCTGGTTCAGACAATTACATTTCTTTCTCTGGCAGCAGACATGAGACAGAGGCTAAAAATCTGATTACTTTTTAAAGCATTGCTGAAGGTAAGAAAATCTTAAAAACTGGAAGTTAGAGTTTTATTCATAAACTGTGTGATTCATCATATCTCACATCAGCTACACATATATACTACAAGTATCTATAGCTATATATTTTTTTTTCCATTCAATGGTTGTCTTTTAAATAAATCATATGAATACATTTATAAATATGTAGAACATATGAAAAATATATAACAATTATGTTCAGCAAGGTGTGTTATTTTTCATATAAAGAAAGGTCACACAAGTTATTTTGGACTTGCAGGTAAAATTATTTAAATTTCCTTTTCCTAAAGTTTTATTGTACTTGACGGTTTGCTTTCTTTTGTTGTTATTTAAGTGTCATTGATGTTTAAGTATTCGTGAACTTGTTAGTCTGAGATGATTTCTGTGCCTGGCCATTCAAGGTGTTTGTTGTTTTTTTCTTGTTTGTCTGAAATACTGTAGTGGTAGTGTAGTGTAGCCCCTTATTTAAACAAAAATTTAGAAACTACAGGTTGATTTTACATCATCCTGACACAGATATAATTGCCCAGGAATAACAATCGTACATAGCTTCTGTACACGCAAGATGAAAAGAGTAATAAAGTTGAGAAATCAAGTGCTGAATGATTCAGAATGTCTATATTAAACTTTCCCAGGTAATCTAATACAACTTCACTTTAAAATTATTTATTGCTTACTCTTTATAACAGTGTTGCTACGGTACTGTTCTACTGCAATGTTATCATAATATTTTTAGGTGTTTCTTGAGCACTTTCTTCATGAGAAAATTGATGTAGAACTTTAAGAACATGAAGTGTTTTTGAGATATGAATTCCACCTTCACAGAAATAGCTACCTATGCAATAATTTGTTTTAAACACAAAAGTATTCCATCACTCAATATCCTGTATTTTAATGCTCCTCAGATAATAAGCCAATGCACCCAATACTCCTAGCTCTTAGGCTGTAAGTCAAGGGCAATTTTGGTTTTACCATTTTGAAAGGAAATGGTAATCCAGTGTTGAGATTTGTTTTGGAATAGGGCACTTAGAATTAGGTACCTCTGCATATACTACATGCATGAAATAGTTTACATGTAAAATAAGTCTATAAATTCTTATTGTAGTCACTGTAGATTTAGTAAATACAATTATTGGACCAGAAAAGTATTTTAATCTAAATGTTTAAGGCTTGACTCAGTTGCTTCTACATAGGATGAAGTTTGAAATACCTTTTGGCAGCTTACCTCGCAGTCAGCTGATGCTTCAGGAGCATGACAATTTTCTAAGCATTTTTGTCATATCTGCCGGATCAGCAAAGGTTTCTCAGATACTCCAGGGCAGCTCAAAATGTCAATATCTATTCAAGCAGTTAAATCCTTCCCCTAATAGCTATTAATCTGATCAGTCTGTAAATATTTTTCACTACGCCGATCAACAGCTCAACTGCAGAGTAGGCTGTAAAATTTTCAGTTCTCATTTCAGAAAAGTGGTTATGACAGACACATCCAAGATCATTTTGTGTTTGCTGTGCATTAATAACTTATCTCACCTTATGTAATAGGTTGGCTATAGGGAATCTCAGAATCTAGCAATTTCAAATCACTAAGGGGCCTGTTATGGAGATCTATAAATTCCATTTTGCAGGATGGGGTTTTTGATTTAGGCAATTCATGTCAATGTTTTAGGTATCTATTGAAGCATTCCTTCTAAATTAGCTGTTTTGTATTGTTGATGGAATAGAGATAATTATATTGATTTGGGGGGACAGGAGGCTTCTGCTTAGCTTAGGTACCAATGTATGTACATGGAAATTCCTACTCCGTCCATTAATATCATATATATATATATATGCATACGCACATATATTCTTGCCTGAATATGTAGAAACCGAGGTATTACTTTCAGAAGGAATAATTCCCAAAGCACTCACTTAAGGATCACTAAGGAACTTCACTTTACTTGAATCTCACTCTGATATTTCACAAAGCTTAAGTTGTACTTAATCTAAACCTTTATTAATGTCAGAATATCTTCAAGTCTAGAGATGTAATGTTAAGGAATAAAAGACATAAATTTCAAGTTTGAACCATTCAGACCAAAATTTTAAAACACAGCTGGCACATTCAATACTATTTGAATTATGTTTTAAGAACCAAATTATAGAAAAAAAATTACTAAAATCTCTAAAATGAAAAAACATGCTTTTCACAAAGCTGCAAAAGGCATTTGAATTCTTCTCCAGCACTAGTGCTATGATGTTATTGTAAATATCAAGCACCTCATAACTAGCAAAAAGATAACAATTATGCTTTTACTCTCTTTTTAGATGATGTAAATTTAGTATGTAAGATTTTGTAAATGGTTCAAAATAAGAAAATGTTATGCATATGTTAATAAAAATGGTTTAAAAGTTGTAATAGAAAAATATATATTTTACTTACATAATAATTCTTTCTAATTAATGGAGTGTATATATCCTTATATCTATATGGAAAAATAAATGTTCTATGAAATTATACAGATTTAAAGAATACATCAGTTCTAATTATTATGTATAGTCTCTATATAACTATTCAGGTGTTTTTTTTTTCCTCAGAACTTTTTTTATTTTATGAACAGGAAACATCTTTTTATAAGCTATGACCAAAAAGGGTCAAATTGGGCATTGCCCATCATTACTCTACTATACAGAACAGAAAATCATGCAGATAATTAAAATAGAAAATGCTCCAAACATTCACATAAGTAAACGTTAAGACAGAAGGATATACTGCTGGCACTGTCATCTCCAGATAACAGTGGAAATAACAGTTTTCATGAGCAGTTGTCATGAGCAGATGAGTGTAAAAAAATAGTTCTGTCAGTTCTTGCTATACAAATAAATACTGCCAACAAATTATCTGCCACTGTGGCATCAGTAGCAGTAATCTCATGCTACAAACCCCTCAATTGTTAGTGACCTACTCTTTTAGTATTTTCATAAGAAATACACTTCACATAATCACAGAATCACAGAATGGGTAAAGTTGGAAGTTTTGAATGATGATCCCCATCAGCAGGAAGCCCAGGGTGAAGAAAGACCAATAGGGTGCCTCTGGGTCCACAGGTGGTGGCTACCTTCTGCTTGATCTCTCTCTATCTCTCTCCCAATCCTCTTTTCTATTTCTTTCTATCTGTCTATCTCACATTCATTGTTAAATAAAATCTGTATTATTGACTTTGAATTGTGGTCTCATTTGCAACTTAATTTGGGCAGAGGCATCTCTCACTAATCAGTTTTTGACAGGGACCACAGTGGGTTACATCGGGTCCAACCTCTCTGCTCAAGCAGGATTATTCTAGAGCACATTGCACAGGACTGTGTCCAGACTGTTCTTGAATATCACCAGGCAGGGAGACTTCACAGCCTCTGGGCAATCTGCTCCAATGCGCAGTTCTTCCTCATATTTAAGTGGAAGTTCTTCCTCATATTTAAGTGGAACTTCCTGTGCATCAGTTTCTGCCTGTTGCCTCTTGTCCTATTGCTTGGCATCACCAAGAAGAGCCTGGCTTCATTCTCTTGACACCCTCTCTTCAGATACTTATATATGATGAGGTCCCCTCTCAGACATCTCTTCTCAAGGTTGAACAGGCCCATCTCCCTCAGCCTTTCCTCATAAGAGAGATGTTCCAGCCCCTTGGTCATCTTTGTTGCCCTCTGCTGGACCTGCTGGAGCTCCATGTCTCTCTTGTGCTGAGGAGCCCAGAACTAGGCACAGCACTCCAGTGTTGGTCTCAGTAGGGCTGAATAGAGGGGCAGGATCACCTCCCTTGACCTGCTGGCAGTGCTCTTCCTAATGCACCAGTGGATACTATTAGCCCTCTTGGCCAAAAGAGCACACTGTTGGTCATGGACAGCTTGTTTTCCATCAGGACTCCCAGGTCCTTCTCCGCAGAGCTGCTTTCCCGTAGGTCAGCCACCAGCCTGCACTGTACCTGAGGTTATTCCTTCATGGGTGCAGGACCCTGCATTTGCCTTTGTTGAATATCAGACGGATCCTCTTAATTCATCTCTCCATCCTGTCGAGGTCCTTCTGAAGGGCTACACAGCCCTCTGCAGTATCAGCCTCTCCTCCCAGCTTTGTGTCATCAGCAAACTTCCTGAGGAGGCATCTACCCATTCATCCAAACCATTGATGGATAAGTTAAATAATAATAGTGCCAGTATTGAACCTTGAGGCACATCACTAGTGACAGGTCTCCAAATAGACCCTGTGCCACTGATTTCAACTCTCTGGCATCTGCTGTTCAGCCAGTTCTCAATCCACCTCACTGCCCATTCATCCAGTCCTTACTTCCTGAGTTTGCCTATGAGGATATTGTTAGAGACAGTGTCAAAAGCCTTGCTAAAGTCAAGGTAGGCAATATCCACTGCTCTCCCCCCATCCATCCATCCATCCATCCATTCATCCATCCATCTAGTTGTTTTGATTGTAGAAGGCAATGAAGTTGGTCAAGCATGATTTCCCTTTAGTGAATCCATGCTGATTACTTCTGATCACCTTCTCATTATCTTTGTCGATAGAGATGGCTTCTGGAATGAGACGCTCCATCACCTTTCCAGGGATTGAGATGAGGTTTACTGGCCAGTAGCTCCCTAGGTCTTCCTTCTTGCCTTTTTTGAAGACTGGGATGACACATGCTTTCTTCCAGTCCTCAGGTACCTCTCCTGATCACCATGACCTTTCAAAGACAATTGTGAGCGGCCCATCTATTGTGTCTGCCAGGTCTCTTACCACTCATGGATGTTTCCTGCCAGGGCCCATGGATTTGTGGATGTCAAGTTTGCCTGAGTTTTCTCTAAACCAATCCTTCTTCACCAGGGGAAAGTCTTCTTTCCAAGATTCTTTACCCTTGTCTCCTGGGTCAGAGATCCCCAAGGGTTGATCTTGTCAGTGAAGACTGATAAAAAGAAGGTGTTCAGTAACTCTGCCTTCTCTGCGCCCTGTTACCAGGGTCCCCTATCCATTTAATAATGGGCCCACACTATCCTTAGCTTTTCTTTGTTACTGATGTACTTGAAGAAGTCCTTCTTGATGTCCTTGACATCCTTGGGCAGTTTTAATTCCAGATGGACCTTGGACTTCCTTGTCTCATTTCTACCTACTCTGACAACCTTTCTATATTCATTCCAAGTGGCCTTCTTCCATGTCCTGTGTATTTCCTGCTTATGCTTGAGTAGTGACAGGAGTTCCTTTTTCACACACATAGATCTCTTGTACCCTTTGACTGATTTCCTGTTTATCAGGATGCAAGGTCAATCCTAAGAAACCTGTGTAACTACAAAATATATTGGGATGTGAGCTATTACCTCACATGCATGCAGTTGTCTATAGGCAACTAACTGCATATGAAGAGATATATGTCAAAACTGTAATGCCTAATCATAATAATGCATGATATTTATTATAGAAGTATCTGAAAATAACCATCTATACAGTTTATTTAAATTATAACTGTTCATATATTATATGTTATGCATGTAATTATATACATTGCATTTACCTAAAGAACCTCTATGATATACGATAGAGAAAAATATGCATTATATAAACTAAATTATATAAATATTCCTTAAAAATTTCATTATAAGGTTTAGTAATTCCAAATTTATATTCTGCCCCTGTATCTCATGATATGTCCATGTGGCATGGCAGCTGGACCTCGCTGGCAGCAATGTTAGCATATGAAATACACCTAACCCTATCAGATGAGGAAGTAACCTAGTTACAAGAATAGAGTATTCTTGGTATAATAATGGGTATTCTGTGTTGCATCCTTACCCTAATGGTGACCAGTATGACTCCTTCTGAGGAGGAAAATCTAAGTGATTCCAGAAATACCCAAGAGACAACCCAGGGATCCTTGGCCCAGTCCAAGGATGGTGCACCCCACAGCTGAAATCACTGCATTGGTGCTCTCAATTATTCTTCTGAACCCTGACATCAACCTGTGGAACAGAGGAACTGAGTAATTCCTAAAAATTGCATGTATCTGTGACTGAAGTGTTTTGCTGCCAAGTCCGTTTAGTCTCCACACTGTCAATTTTATCTAAAACCACAATAGTCCTATACCTCTTGAGGCAATAGTGCCCTTTATTTTGTGTGGTCTCCCAGAGAATTTGTTTAGTTGCATCAGCTTGACAGTTTTCACATCAAGGACAATGATCCAATCCTCTTCTTTATTCATCTGAGAGAGAAGCCAATTCAAGGACCTGGGTTTATACAGACTGGGTTAATACGGTTTCTTAGCTGTCACTGTTCCCTTGATCCTTCCTGGTCTTTGTGTTTATCCTGATTAGCCTCAATCAGATGACTTAAAAAAATACATCCCTCATAGGGAAAAGGAGTGCAGACACCAGAAATCTTCTTTGTTCTAAGTTTAAATGTTCTAAGTTTATTGTTAGATACTACAGTACAGGGACCACTACTCAGGATTCTGTCAGAATGACAGATTTTTTTTTTCAATGGCTTTTAAAAACAGCTCTTGGTAAATACTCAACTCTGCCTTTCACAAAAGCCATGCTTTATGTGCTCAGAACAGTGGACACCTCGTCTTCCCTCCCACAAAGGGTTAAATACATTGCTGATTTCTTTGAGGAAGGGTCCAAATCATAATGAACTCAATTCAATCCCCCAGTTAAGGATTTTAATCATAGAATCATAGAATAGAATCATAAAATAATAGAACATGCTGAGTTGGAAGGGACCCATCAGGATCATCTAGTCCAACTCCTGGTCCCGCACAGGACATCCCAAGAAACACACCATGTGCCCAACCCCCCTCTCAGTGAAGAATCTTTTTCTAACATTTGAGCTAAACCTTCCCTGACGTATCTTCAGGCCATTTCCTTGAGTCCTGTCACTGATCGCCACAGAGAAGAGATCAATACCCACCCCTCCTCTTACTTCCACAAGGAAGTTGTAGACTGCAATGAGACCTCCCCTCAGTCTCCTCCAGGCTGAACAGAACCAAGTGACCTCACCCATAGCTCATAAGGTTTCCCCTCAAGACCCATCACTATCCTCATGACCCTCCTTTGGACCCTCTCTAAGAGCTTAATGTCTTTTTTATATTGTGGTGCCCAACACTGCATACAGTACTTTCACATCTAATGGACAGTCCTACACTCTAGCAAGGAAATTCCTTGTATCAAGGTACAGTGCCTTCCAACAACTTCTTTCTTTCATGGAATCACATGGACTTTTTCCTGTGATCTGTTTGGATTAATTTAACATGATTCCTGTTACGAGTGTTCTTTGGTATGATTTATCATCACAGAATGTGCTAATCTTGGTGCACTATGGTATCTTCCAGAATGAAATGCATTTCATGAAGAGTAATTGTTTTTGTCTGCTGTGAATTTCAATTAGCGATTGAAGGCATGGCAACCATGGATCATTTTACATAGACACATCTCCACAGTGTCGCAGAGCGAGGTATTGTTGTAACATAAAGTAAAATGGTGGTGTCACTTCACTGTAACTTGGCTCACTATATGGAATGTTAGGTTTTGTGACTAAAAGCTAATCCAGTTAAACACAGAGACCTAGTTAGGATTAGATGAACAATGACAGACCACGAAACCTAGGAATGGAACAGCTACTCCTAAAACCATCAAAGGACAGTGATTAGACCATTATCCCTAGTGTGAAACTCGCCAAAGGGTCAAGGAAAGAAAGTCTCTCTTTGAAACACCATGCAAACCAAATGGGATTACTGTCTAAAGGGCTATAGGATTTATTATAAATGCGGTGAGGAAATGAATTTTAGTACTGTACAAACCTTAAAATGGAATGTCTCAGGTAGGTGCAAAACGCAGGGAAAAGGATTCATTAAGGTGGAACAGGGAAGAACAACCATGGGAAAACAGAAGGAAAATAGTTAAAAGGAATGGGTTGACTGTAAGTAGGGTCTGATCAAACAGGTCTAAACTTGACAGACTTCTGTGTTTGATTGACACATTCTGTCCTTTCTTCTCCCTTAATCATATTTCAAACTTATTTTTTCTCTATGTTCTGAGTGTATGTGTATAACAGCTAGTAAACTTCAAGGTGAGCTATTCAGGGAGTAATACTGAATTGAGATGACAAACGTCTGGAGATGACAAACATCTGGAGAGATCCCCCCCACAAACAAGGAGTCCAACTGCCCTGGAGGAAACCAGGGACTGGGGAAAGACCAAGTCTGGAAACCAGTGACAGGGTAGACACAAATGTGTATCACCACTAGAAAATTTGATAGGGTGAGAGATAGTGACTGCATAAGGAGTCTGTGATCTGGCATAGCTTTTGGACAGACTTGAAGTTTGTCCTAGTAATTGAGAGATCCATCAATGTGAGTGTGCCCGTGAATCAAGAAAATGAGGGTGATCAATCCTGATCAGCCTAAAAATAAGCCCAGCGTTGACTCCCCAGTGCATTCTTGTACATGTGTTTTTATTAGGAACACATCCTCAGCTTCACCATCACCTGCAGCTAGGAGTACAGAAACATATGCATCTGTTGTGCTTTGACATAGTAATTTTCTGTGCCTGAAAGTCCACACAATTTGACTTTATCTTCTACTGCAGTGAACTGGGATGCAGAAATCCTCCAAGTCCTGAAGTCTTCCAGAGATTCAGCTACCTTTAATAAAACTTGTTTCTTGTCTGATGTGAATTCCAGCTTGTGATTCAAGGAACCATAGGTGCAGACACTGTTTTACATGGAGGAATCTCTACAGTCTCTCAGGGTGAGGTGTTCACTTAATATGAAGAGAAAGCTTTTGTCACTTCACTATAGGACTTGACATCCTACTCTGTCCTGTTGTGTTACCATCTGCCCGGTACAATCAAGAGTTACAGATGCCAAAGCCCATTTGAGCCAAAGCTGGAAGAGCTTGTTTAGCCTAAATACAGATTCTGTTAGTTTTGCTTTTTTTAAAAGATTCTTATTCAATAAAAGATAAAATCTTACCAGAAAGTTTTGAGGAGAGAAACAATAAAAATATATTATGAAATAAAAAATAGGATTATTGAAATGTCTTTTCTTGTTGTTTCTAAATATTTTTAGTAACCCACTTGTTACATATAATGTAAATGAATTATTTTAACATATTATTTACTAAAAAGTTGACTTTTATGTTTAAATATTGAATCTGATTGATTAATATAAAATGTTTTATTAACTTCAGATTGTATTTTATGAATAATGTTTTAAAAATATTATAATATGAATGGAGGAACTCTTTGTATATTAAAAAACAAACAAAACAAAACCACCCTGAAAAGCTCAATCCAACCCAAACCAAAACATATCTAATACGATAAAACTGTTTCTGTATCAGCAAAATTCAACTCTAGACTCTAGTCTAGTAATACCACTGTACTGTATATCTGTAGTGGCTTTACCCTGGCTGGACATCAGGTACTCACCAAAGCCGTTCTCTCACTTGCCTCCACAATTGGACAGGGGAAAGAAAATGTAATGAAGCGTTCATAGTATTGAGTGAGATAAGAACCAGGAGAGATCATTCACCAAATACTACCACAGGCAAAACAGACTGAAATTTGGAATATTAACTGAATTTATTACTAACAATATCAGAACAGGATAATGAGAAGCAAAATGAAATCTTAAAAAATACCTTCCCCCCACCTCTCCCTCCTTCTCAGATTTACCTCTTCCTCCCCCAGTGGCACAAGGAGATGGAAAACGAGGGTTACAGTCAACATGTTGTTCCTGACACTGCTCAGGGAGAGGAGTCCTTCCCCTGCTCCAGAGTGGGGTCCCTTCCACGGGAGACAGTTCTCCATGAACTTCTCCAGCATGAGTCCCTCCCACAATAGTTCTTAATTAACTCCTCTGATGTTGGTCACTTTTCCATGAGGTGCAGTCCAAGAAACCTCCTTCTCCAGTGTGGGTCACCCACATGGTCAGAGGTCCTACCAGGAAACTCAATACAGCATGGGCTTGTCTCTCCACAGGTCTGTAGGTCCCTGCCAGGAGCCTGTTGCAGCATGGCCTTCCCATGGGTTCACAACCTTCTGATCTCTTCACTCTCATAACCAGCGGGTTCACATCTACCTGCTCCAGCATGGGTCTCCTTCACAGGCTGCAAGTGGATCTCTGCGCTTCCGTGGACCTCCATGGGCTGCAGGGGGAAAACCTACTTCACCATGGTCTTCACCACAGATTGCAGGGGAACCTCAGCTCTCGCACCTGGAGCACCTCCTCCCCCTCCTTTTCCACTGACCTTGGTTTCTGTATATTTGTTCCTCTCACATATTCTCACTCTTCTCTAGCTGCAATTGCATCTGCCTAATAACTTTTTTTTTTTCCTTCTTAAATATGTTATCACAGAGGTATTACTATCATTCCTGATTGGTTCAGCCTTGGCCAGTGGCAGGAGCTGCCCTGGAGTTGCCTGGTGTTGGTTCTACCACACATGGAGGAAGCTTTTAGTAGCTTTTCACAGAAGCCATCCCTGTAGCACTCCTCTTACCAAAAACCTGCCCATGCAAACCCAATATAATATCCTTCTCATTTAGGTAACTTCAGTGGAACATAGCAAAGTAAAAATTTATTTTAAAAGTGCATATTCTTATGCAAGGCTCTAATTTTATTACTTTTTCTTCATTTTTAGATAGTGTAGAATTTGTCATGATCAATGACTTGGAATGAATGAGAGTTAAACAATACTATATTACTTTGATTCTTCTAGAAACAGACGTATGACAATTATCACAGCCTAGATGACATAAAGCAATTTGGCTGTCAGTCCTAATCTTTAGGCCAATTAAGATGCACAAGGAAGAGAATTCAATTCTCTGGAAGGAGCTCTGCTCTGGAGGAGCAGTCCTTGAGCCTACCTTTTAAAAATTTATTTATTTGTATAGATTCCAGATGCATAGTGGATATGTTTTTACACATAAACTCTTATTTTCATTTGTTCATATTTTTATGCTGTCAGTCTTCCTAAATATCTGTATTTACTGTGTAAATGATGCATTGTATATACTCAGTTTAGGGTTTGCTTGTGCACAATGCAAATTTGTTTCTTCCCTGAAGCAGAATCTCCAGGGAGATAGAACTTCATATGAAAGCAAGGATTCAGTTTAAAAAGCTTCACTATAGAAAGTTTCAAATAACTCCACTTTAAGTGACTTAGAGTTCATAGAATAACAGAATGGTTTGGGTTGGAAGGCGTCTTTAAAGATTCTGCTAGTTCAACCCTGCCTGCCATGGGCAGGGACACCTTTCACTGTTCAAAGTCCTATCATGCCTGACTTTGAACATTTCCAATGATGGGACATCCATAGCTCCTGTGGGCAATCTATTCTGGTGCCTTGCTCCCTCACATAGCAAAGTATCTTCCTTATGTCTGACCTAAACATACCCTCATACCCTCTCTCAGTTTAAAAGCAGTGCCCCTTGTTTTGTCACCACACACCTTAGTAAAGTCTGCCTTTCTTATAAGCCCCGTCTAAGTACTGAAAGGCTGTAATGAAGTGTCCCAGAAGCCTTGCCTTCTCCAGGTTGAACAACCTCAAGTCTTTCAGTCTCTCTCCATAGGAGAGGTGTTCCAACCCTCTGATCTTTTTCATGGTCCTCCTCTGGACCTCTAACAAAACTTATTCTGTCAAGTATTCAAAAACATTTACTTATTCTACATATTGATTACAAGTGAATACATGTGTCCTATTTCATATTTGATAAGGTCCAGTATCATAATGCATGACTATCTACTGAGGCAAATTGCACTCAGCTCCAGGTTTTTCCAGTAACTCATATTCTTAGACTACACTACTACTATTACCTGACTTATGTATCTGGGTTTTTTCACTTTAGAAGCTAAAGGTTGAGATGGTGGTGGTTTCTTTCACTACAGTGAAATCGGGAGTCAGTTGCTCTGTGTGCTCGAATCCAGGAAATACTACAGAATTCAGTTCTGGAGCATGTGCCTTGATTTTTTTTCTTTTCATTTTAGGAATTTGCACAATATATTGTAACTCAAAAATCAAGCTCCGTTTCAACAAGTTCAAGGTGTAAAATGAATATTTCACACAGCTCTGCTCCTCAGCTCTGGTGTAAGAGACTGGGAAGCACAGTATTATTTACAGTGAGAAGAAACTACAAGATAAATTGTTATTTGTATGAAAGCTGTTTCTGTATAGAAATATCCTCATTAAGTGGACCTCCCTTTTCACAAAAGCCTGCCTGTTATAATATTCTAGGACTTGTAGATTTAATTCGTCTTTATGCCACCTAGAGTGAATACAGAGACATATTACAAAAACAGAGCATTATGAAAAGGGCATTAAGAGCCAACAAGAAAAACTGGATCACTGAGTAAATCACAAAATCCCTGAGGGTTTTTTTTTTACCATAACTTTTGCTATCACTTTCCTGATTGGTGGCAATTGAAAAGAGGCCGACATTTTCCCAAAAAGAACTGCATATGGAAAAATGTATATGGAAAAGTACAATTATGTCTGAGTCATAAAATTAAATTATTCATCTTAGGACTCTTCAGGTGCAACTACAGTTCAATAGCTAATTATTTTCTAAAGGACAAGAGTGTTTTGGAATAAGGGTAAAGGTATTGGTCATGACAAAATAGTGTATGTTACTTCACTAAAAAAAAACCTTAAAGTAGAGTACTTTTTGGCAATTCTCAGAAACTTTTGACTTCACAACCAACTTGTGCTTCAAATAAACTAAAATTAGACATAGGCAATTTCATAATATGCAATTTGATATTTCTCAGAAAAAGAAAATAAGGATGATTCCATTCAAAGGGGTTTGTTAGTTGATGTCTTTTCCTTGGAAGTAGTGTACACTTTTGCTACCCTCCCTTACACACCCAGTGGCACAGCCCAAGCAGTGGTAGGGCAGATCTCAACAGGTGGATGGGCCAATCTTGGATGGTTTGAGCTGGTTGGAAGCAGCTGGTTGGAGGTGCCACGATCATATGACTGCCATTAGCTAAGGAAACACAACCAGCTGACCAGGGACAATGGCCTAACAGATCGCAGAGGTGGGGAGGAAAGCACTTTGTGTAAAGGTAAAAGGGAGAAGTACATCTCCAGAGCCCCAACAGGAGCCAGAGGAAGAGGTGGACACTTTTGCCATTGGCACTGTGCTCCTTCTTGGAGGACTGCAAGGCATCAAGTTGTATCCTTCCCTTCCAGTAGGTACATTCACCTGCAAAATCTGAAACTGCCAAGCTGTGCCCCTGAAGGACATTGGAAGGGCAACCACAACACCCACACACCCAACATTGTGTTAATAAGAATTTTCTGTATTGATTTTTATATGACTGTTACTGGCATTGTAACTGGACTAGTAATATCTGCTGACAGTATTTTTGATTGGACTGTGAAAACATTAATTATATTAACAATAAATCTTGGTTTCATAAACACCATTTATTTCCTTTTGCCCATAAAAAGATTTTGAATAAAAAGCCTTATACCCCATTAGTGGCTCTTGTTGCCCTTGGCACTCAAAGCCAAGGACCTGTTAGAGCTCTAAAGAGATGATGACATTGTCCAGACCTTGGACTGGAGGAAGGGCAAGTGCTGGGGCAAGGATGGCCCCTCACCTGTAGGAGGGGAGCTATGGTCCAACTGAGCACACAGTCACAAGGTGTAGGAATGGTGTGAGTATATGGACAAGCAGCACAGCCTCAAGGAGGAGAACAGGTGACTGATGCAGTCTAACCAAAGATGTTGCAGAGGCAGGAGCCTGAACTATACAGTGCAAGGAAGAAAGACGGTGAGAGAAAATAGTCAGAAGAAAAATGCATGGAAACTTCTGAAGTCTGCTGGAAACTTATGGCATCTGGAAACAGAGGGAAGTTCCTTCTTTGTCTCTAGAACTGAGGTTACCAAAAGGATAGTGTCCTGGCAACAGGTTAGACACCAGTCAAAGTCGCCATCAGACCCACCTGAGCCTCGGTCAAGTATGGCACAGTAACTGGGAGAGGTAGATGATGACTTTCAATCACAAGGGACAGAAAATCTTACTCATTTGCTGACCTGACTTGTTCAGGTCCCTTCTGACTTGAAATATTCTATGATTCTATGAATTTCAGTGCTTATAGCCAAGCTATTAAAAATGCCTTCTCTAAATATTTTTGAAGGAAATATTCTTATTTTTTATCATCTTAATATGCAATCAAAATCTTTAAAGAATGAAAAAAAATAAAAAGAACAATACATATAGAGCTTGTCTTTTCATGACTGCTACAAATTTTTAGAGGTATCACAGAAACAAGAAGAAAGAATGCTTATGGATGTGTCATTACTATCCAATAGACAATTTCCTTGTTGAGGCTCACTATATGAATTGATGGAGCTGCCATAAATATTATGCTGTACAATAGCTCAGCTGTTATTCAGTGGCTTGCAAGAAGGGCAATGAAAAGATTCCTAGACTTGTTAATCAGCTCTGATTTGTGGGCAATATTTATTGCAGAGAGAGGTGGTTTTTCAAGACACATTCTCTTTTAGGTGTCATCGTTTTTCCTTTTCTCGGTATAACTACATGTAACAATGAAGCAGTATGTGGGCTTCTGCCACTTTTTAGGTATGTACATGAAGGAAACTGCAAAGAGCCATTTGTTTTTCCTGCAGCATTTTTCTGTATGTTGCAATTCCAGAATCTTCAAACCAAATTCAGCTGCAAGTCTTTAGCATATTTCTTACTGTGTGTACACATTTTTTAAAAAGCGATCAAATTAACTGTTCAATTCCCATGTCTCTAAAAGCCTTAATCCTGATGGAATCTGAATAATAATCTCTTTTGGAGAGGTTTGGAACACAGCCCCAGCTTCCATCTCATGGAAATGTGGATCTGGGATTAAATCCATGTGCATTCACCAAGCGCTCAGATGTCATGGTGATAAACACCTTTAAAAGTCTAAACCAAAAAGAACAATGACATGTTTGCAGGAAAATATAAATCTAGTTGACTCAGAAAAGAAAATTGAAAAAATGCCAAATAACATTTGTTGAAAGAAAGCATCTTCAAGAAACTCTGTTGAGTAGGCAGTTGTTGAATAAAAGAAACACTAGTGACATTTTATAGTCTGTATTGTGTAGAACTGGCTTGAAAACAATGCTAATATGAACATTAAATACAACCAGAAAGCTACGTATATACATTAAAAAAAGCGGGCTAAACCAAGAAAAGAATGGAAACAAAGAACAAGAAAATTCATATAGTGTTATCTTGGTGTGTTTTCATATAATTATGACATAATTACTTTGGAAAGAAAATCTCACAAGACAATCACCTTCTTTTGTCTATCCCAATTTAATGAGGTAAATCATAGAATTATATGATCATTAAGGCTGGAAAAGACCTCTTAGATCTTTGAGTTCAACCATTAACCTAACACTGCCAGGTTCACCACTAACCCATGTCCTTATGCACCATGTGTACACTGTTTTTCAAACACTTTCAGGGATGATGAGTCTGCCACTTCCCTGAGCAGTCTGTTCCAATGCTAGGCCACCCTTCGGATGAAGAAACTTTTCCTAATATCCAATCTAACCCTCCTCTGGCACAAGAGATCTTGACCTATCTTGTGTTACCTGGGAGAACAGATCGACCTCCACCTGGCTGCAACCTCCTTTCAGATAGTTGTAGAGAATGATAATTGTAATTAAAAAAAAAAAAAAGAAAAGAAAGATTGCATTTTAACATAGCCATAGTATTGTTTAATTTATTTTTCTAATTAATTAATTTTAAGATGCTTTAATTGTTAACCGTTTTATATCAAGAAGTGTACAATATATCATGAAACTTGTGGAGTCTCTGTGAACCTCTAATTTAAAGACCTTCAGTAAGAAAAAATATTTGAATTTCAGTGCTCACTTCAGAGTTTTTAAAAATGCCTCGCTGCATATTATGAAGGAAATACTTTTAAGCAACTTTCCGCTTAATATCCAGTAATAACCTTGAAAAGAAGTATTTTGTGAAGAATAAAAACAAGCAAAATGACTGCAAAGCCATATAACAGTTAAAACTGAGTGCTTCAAGGTGACCTCTTATCTGGATAGGCAGGAAGATAACATATGTGGTAGCTTGTAGAAAAAAAAAAAAAACATAGTGAAGAAGAAACTGTTGCTTCAGGGGAGATGTATATACAGTTAGTTAGTTTACAAGAGTGCTACATCTCCACTTGCTGTTCTGTTTGTTCTTGCATCTTCGGCTAAGTATAAAGAAACTGGAAAGCAGAACCCCTGGTTTACTGCCTTTATTTTTCTCAACAGC
Organism: Pseudopipra pipra; assembly: GCF_036250125.1. Taxonomy (NCBI): domain Eukaryota; kingdom Metazoa; phylum Chordata; class Aves; order Passeriformes; family Pipridae; genus Pseudopipra; species Pseudopipra pipra. The sequence continues at coordinate 74,611,384 of NC_087550.1, read as the reverse complement.
AAATATATGTTAAAATACATATTTTAATGCTTGTATGATATAGTAGCTGTACATTAAAAATATTCCTCCAAAGAATATCTTCTGGTAAACACTTTTTCTTCTGGGAGAAATGAAGTAATTTCACAAATACTATTCAGCACTGGCTTAGATCTGCTCTCACTGAAATACTCCTGTGCTGATATATCTTTATTAGCATGACCAAGAAAAAACTTTCCTTTATTTCTGTAAACATGTCTTGCAAAGACCATAATTAGATTCTTGCTGTTCCTGCTAAGTTCTGAACAGCAGCAAACAAAAGGCAACTGTTGAATTCCAGAAAAGTAAGCATTTTATTTATTTTTTTTTTTAATATCAATATTGTGGGATAAAGTCTCAGGATATTTGGATAGATTTTTTAATTATTATTTTTTCTTTTTAACATGGGCATAACATAGTCAGGGTGCTCGTAAAGATTTTGCATCACAATAAGTAGTTGTGTGAGCTTTTTCAGTCCCCAATGCTTGAGCATTTAACTGAGCACTTTCTTTTTATTCTCTTTCTTCTGCATATAATGTGATTTTCTTGTGAGCAACCAGTTTCTCTCTTTTTTTTCTCTCTGTTTTACAGCATAAAGCTCACTCTAGGAGTATCAGCTAAGGTACCAAGCTTGTAGAATTTCTACTTCTCCCCTCTCTGGTTTTTTTTTTTTTTTTTTTTTTTTTTTTTTGTTGGTTTTTTTATTATTCTAATCAGGTACTTATATTCCTCGTTTCCCCAACAGACTATAGAAAAACTTAAACAAAAACCTCATGTTGCTAGGAAAACCTGGTGATCATTTGGTCCATCCCCCTGCTCAAATCAGAATGAACTAGGACATGTTGCCTCACATCCATGTACTGTTAGGTTTGAATAGCAACAGGGACATATGCTACAGACTTCCTGAACAACATGTTCCAGTGTTTGACAACCTCTGCAACAAAAAACTGTTTTTATTCTGTTAACTAACAAGATTGATTTCTTTTTTTTTTTAAATTTAAATTCAAAATCCATTTTAGTTCAGTGAGTCTTTCATTTTGAAGAATGGGAGGGGTCTTTTTGTCTTGAATTGTTTGGAAGAAAGTTACAAAAGAGAAGAATCATAGAATGATGTGGGTTGGAAGGGACCTTAAAGATCATCTAGTGCCAACCCCCTTGCCATGGGCAAGGTCACCTTCTACTAGAGTTTCAACCCCACCTGCTATGAGCTGGAACTCCACCCACTATAATGGGTTGCTCAGGGCCCCATCCAGCCTGGCCTTGAACACTTCCAGGGATGAGGCATCCACAGCTTCTCTGAGCAACCTATTCCACCTGACTACTGTCTGAGTAAAGAATTTCTTCCTTACATCTAGCCTAAATTTATCATCTTTTAGTTTAAAATAGTTCCCCCTTGTCCTGTCACTATTCGCCCACGTAAAAAGTCACTCTCACACTTTTTTATAAACCACCTTTAAGTACTGGAAGGACACAATGAGTCCTTTCTGGAGTCTTCTCTTCTCCATGCTGGACAAACCCAGCTCTCTCAGCCTGTCTTCATAGAAGAGGTGCTCCAGCCCACTGATCATCTTCATGGCTCTTCTTTGGATTCACTCTAACAGGTGCATGCCTTTCTTGGGCTGAGGATTCTAGAGTGAGACGCAGTACTCTGGGTGGGTTCTCCAGAGTAGACTAGAGGGGACAATCACATTCCTTGACCTACTGGACACTCCTCTTTTGATGCTACCCAGGATGAGGTTCGCTTTCTAGGCTGTGGACACACACTGTTGGGTCATGTACTGTTGGAGGTAAGAATTATGAGAATTGAAAAGAGAGCTCGAATTCAACATTCCTTCTGAAGAAGATAAGTGGATACGGACTTTTATGCACTCTTTAAGAATATGTGATTCAAGTTTTATGTTGTATTTCATATTTTACTGTAAAATTCCCAATATTTTGTACTTTAAGTTCTAGTAGTTTCCTTTATCTCTTTTGGTCATGAACCTTGTTTTCCCATTGGTTAGTTTTTACTGCATTGCAGCAGTTTTCCCAATATGGTTGTACCTTGCCTTCATTTTACATACTCCGCCCTTGCTCCTCCCTAGTTACACCCCTTTTCTAGTTGGTTCTCTCCTTGCCCTTTATAAGGTGGGAGCCATGTTTAATAAAGAACCATTTCGTTCTCATCTCCGAAGTATGCAGACCCATTTTTGCTTTGGGACTGTCAATGTACAGCTTTTCACTCACAAGAACCCCCAAGTTCTTCTCTGTAGGGCTGCTCTCAGTCAGTTGTTCTCCCTCTGTACTCATGTCTGGGATTGCCTCGACCAAATAATTTATGTTCTCTCTTCAGCTATCTTTCCCTTCACCTGAGATACTTATATAATTTCTCTGAGATCTAAGATTGGAAAAATGTTTACAGCATCTTCAAGTTAAAGGTTTCACTGAACAGGGATTTTATGTGTTTGAAGGCATTCTGGAATCAGGGCCTCAAAACAAGAGAATACTTGTCTTTTCTCTTGTTCTTCAGTGACGTTTTCAGTGAGAATCCTAAGTCACAATATTAATTAATGGAGAACTAATGCCTGCTTCTTGGACCAAAGGAATGGCTTCAGTAATAGGCAGCTCTAGTAGATTGCCACATTTTCTAGAGACTAGGCACTAGAGTGAAATGCAACATCAAGTCTTTATGTATTGTACATATGCTTATATGTGAAATGAAAAAACCAGCAATTTAAAAAACTCCAAACCAACCAAAGAAAAAATACCAACAGAAAACCTCTCAGCTTTTGAAATTAACTTCACACTGTTAAACATACTCTTTAAATACTGATATAAATAACAATAAATCAATAACCTTTACTCCTGAGAATATGACTTTATTCCATCAGGCCTTGTAGCACTGCACAAGTAATGGAAAGGCTTTTAGTCAACTCAGAGTTCACTTGAATAAATGGGAGGTCACCCAGAATCTCTTTCCTGCTGGTCCTTGGTTTCTATTAGAATAATGTAACTTCTCCAAGTCGCTTGCTGGCTAATGGATCTCTAAACCTTTAGAATGTAACCTTGACAAAATATATCAACTTGCAAGTAAATTTTGTTTCATTTGATATTATCAAATATGAAATAAATGGATGAAAGATTTTTGTCCTGTCTTCTAGTTTTAAAGCAGGATTTTCCCTGTCTACAAAGATGAAAACTATTTTATGTACAAGGTTATTTCAAGGATACATGAGACACTGCAAAAATGCTATGCAATACTGTGTGTGAGGATGCACTGTAATATTTTAAGTAATGCAATTTAAGTCGTAGAGTTTCTATTAGTCCTAAGAGAAGAAGGGCTTTTATAGCTGAAAACTTCTCCAGTATTTAATCTAGGAGTTCTCAAAGAGACACATGAACTTTTTTCATTCTTCAAAAATAAGAATAGTAAATAAAATTATTTATATTTTCAGAAAGAAATTTAAAATACTTTACATTGTGAATCTGCCATCCTTATTTTCACTGAATAGAACATTATCTCAAAGGAATGCAACTGGTCTCAATCCTTCTACAGTCTGTTAAACTGGCTTGGATTGGTTTTGTCTATTATAGTACTGTAATAGAATACTTGAGCTAAGAGTGTGATTGCTATAATCTCACTATTGAGTAAATGGAAAGAAGTAAGTATTATTTATCTGAACTATCCTCTACAACTTGCTTTCTTCCATCATAAAATATAGTCACAATATAAACACCTCATTTATGAGCCTGAAATTAGGTGGACTAAATTCAGATCAAAGTAGTTCACTACCTTCTGCAATTACTGTAGCAAAATGTTACCATGATGCTTATTAAAAATAAAAGAAAAGGAAAAAAAAAGAGAGGAAAAAAAAAAGAAGTATGCCAACAAGCTTTCAGTAAGTAAAATTCCCTGAATCTGAAGCAGAAATACAACATAAAACAGGGTAGTTGATAATGGTAACATATTTTCACTATTTTATCTATAAAGAAAGTTATAACTACCTGATTTAATCTTATACATAGACTCTCAATAGTAAAAATTTAAGGAGAAAAAGACAAGTACAAATTAAATATCAGTTCTTTTAGTTTTTGTTCTTCAGAGACATATTGTGTTGATTTTTCATGAGGGTGTGATTTATAAGATTATTTTTTCATAAGTTTTAGCAAATGTAAGATATATTTTTATATGTTGGTAGGAGTGGAAAAAGAAAAAAAGTTATATTCTTTAGTTCAAAAGACTGTTAAAGAATATGGTATGTAAATGCTTTATTAGGTACACATCTGCAGTAAGCAAAAATGAATAAAGATTGGAACATGTTACATGGACATGCTACTATGTATTTTCATTTAAGAATAGTTTTGCAATGACAATGTTATAAATACCCATTTTGTCAAAATAGGAGCACTGAGAAGTGGTAATGGAAACACAGCATATGTCTCTTTCTGTTCCTTTTCCAGAAGATTAATTTCCTGCAACAGTATATTGCAGCAGTATCTGTTTTTTCTTAAAACTAGAAGGCTGCAACTGAACTAGATTCTTATACAGCTAATTCCTTATTTCAGGACTCACCTAGAATACTGATTTGTTACTAGTGTTTATATACTTGGGTGTTTTCTTTTGGATTCATATTTTATGGACTTTTGTCTCATAATTTTGAAATAACATATGTTTTCCATATAAATAATCATTGGGCACTATTGGTTATTGTCTTCATAATAAATATCTTAAGGAATTGTCTAATAACCTGGTATTTTTAGAACAACTAGGTTTAAAAAAAACCTGTAGTATGAGATCATAGTGTATCTAAAAAATGCTCCCTCTGAGCATTTACAGCAGGTCAAGCTTATACTGTGTTCTATGGTGGAATGAGATCACTGCACAGTTTACACTGAAGAAAATGGCCATGGCTACTACAAGTTCATGATAATAATGCAAGTACATGCTATAAACTCAGCTTTTTCTTTGAATTATGGCAAAATACTCTGATATCAGTCAAAAATATGAAGCCTACAGAGAAAATAAAAGCCTAAGTTTGTGAAATGAGTGGAACCAGACTAATTAATGATCTTAGTAGACTAACTTCTTAAGGTAATGGCTTGGGTGAGTTCAGATAAAAAGCATTTACATAAGTTAATTCTAAGTGATGTTTATCTACGAGAAATATTGGGGATTGAGTTTTTTGAGGGACATTTCTTCTGTTTGTTTAGGAGTTTTTTTGGGGGGTGGTTTATTTGTTTGTTTGGTTTTGGTTTTGGTTTCTTTTACCAAATAAAATAATGGTTTTTTGCACTCCTTGGGAAATTTCCTCCCCCTAGCAGTAGGGAGAAAATAATATTTATTGGGAAATATTAACATATATATTAGGTGATACCTCCCATACAAGGAGAACTATGCTGCTCAATAAAAATAGGTTGATCATTAAAACATTTATCTTTCCTTATGTTCTGCTTCTGTAAGAGCTTTGCTCATAAGATTCCCCTTTTTGTTTCAAACGGAATGGCTGTTCAAATCATATGATGTTCAGATCCCTTAATGTTATGCTAATTAAATGCAAGGATGATAAAGGAAATTATCCATTAAATATCTTGATTTTGAAACACAAAATTCTCAAGAATACAGTGAATTAAATCTATTCTATATCTGTATAATTTTGCCATATATGATGTTAGCAGTTGTCCCCTGTTAACTGTTAGCACTTACATATAAACTGTTATTTATATATTACATATAAAATATATTTCATAAAATTGAGTACCACAAAATAATTCAAAATGTTAGCTAGAGAAAAGACTGGAGGAAAAGAGGTAAAACAAAATTAAACCAGAAACTACTTGTGTGTCATTTAGAACATCTAATTTAAGTATCTTATTGAGAGTCTAATTCACAAAAGATATGCTCCTGGGCCCAGAGTACCATTCTAACGTCTGAAAGTATACTTCTTGCATTGACTGATATATCAGTTTCTTGATTTGAAAAAAAAGATAAATTATCCTTAGTGTAAGACCATAATAAAAGGTTATTCTTTGTACCCTCATGTTCTACAAATCTGATTATTAGAGCAGCAAAAGAAGAGTTAGAATATGTAAATCCCAGTCTTTTCTTAGACAAAATGGATTGAACCTGTGCCTCCCATAGCTGAGGAAAGTTCTCTAAGTACTAGACGAGGCAGTTGAGATCACCTGAGGATCCAGGTAATTGTGTTCTCCATTTCTTATGCTGTCTTACATCTACTGTAGTTTTAAGAAGATATGAGTCCATGAAAGAATACAAGAAAAATTTACGAGAATACAAGAAAGAAGTTTTACTTTAGAAAGCATTTATCTGGGAAGTTCCTTCTGTTCCTCTGGCTTCAAGGCCCCAGTTTTTTTAATCTGCCAGGGATTTTAGGATTTTTCAATTTAGGAGTGGAGTGCAGCTTGCTAATATTAAACTTATAATAGCTTTTTAAAGGGAATGATGTCATGGCAGAAAAATTAAGACTGAAAAAATACCAGCTGACAGCTCTAATGCAAATGTCACTGATCTTTCAAAAATTATCTGGAAATTAAAATTCAAATCTTCCTGTTAAACTCTATCATGGGCAAAAAGGAACCTATCATATATATGTGGAGCTAACATTTATTGTTAGACCAAATAATGCTTTAACACTTTAATTATGTATATGCATTATTTGTATCTATTAGCTAACTTACCTATTTGTACAGAGAAGCTTCATTAAGAAGGCTTTAAATAAATTAAAATAAAATAGAATAAATTAAAAAAAAAAGTGAAAACCCAAAAGTAATTATTTATTCTCTTCCTTTGACATCATGCTTTTCCTTTAAATGTCTATCTTCAAAAAACTGCAACGAGCCTGTTGTCAGCTCCTCTGGAGGCCCTGTGGAGGAGGTGCAGATGTTCCCTGCCGTGTGACACAAAGGGTTGCTATTCTTCCATCCTTGCCCCAACCAGTGAGAAGCATTTCCCAAGTCAGTTCCCTTTGGGAAGCAACAGGAGAACATGAGAGGAGGAATCTGCTCCAACCATCTCTGACTGTCTTTAACCAGCTCCAGCTGGCTCCAACTGGCTACTACCATCCCTGACCCTGAGAAGACCTGCCCTGCACTGTCCCTGCTGGGGCTGCATCAGGCCCAGAGTGCATTTCATGATTCTCTGCATTTTCTTTCTTGTAATAACAGTTAATAAACTGTATTACACATCTTCTCTAAATATGAACACACTCATAAGAGCTGAACCCTTTCATCACTACGCTGATTCATCCTGTGTTTTACCCATCTGTCCTCCCACCCACACTGTTATATGCCAAGTAGGATGCAGGAATGGGAAATTGCTGTATTGGAAGTCAGTGACCTTCACTCTGTGCTCTCCCCTTCTCCACAGACCCAGTTATTTTAGCACAGAAGACAATCAGATCTAGTTTACTGCTTAACCTTTGATTGTTCCCAAAGTCTTATCTTTCATCTACCTAGAAATGTGCCCCAAGGGAAATCACACAAAAGTTTTCCCAGGGACTGAATTCAGCCTAACACTAGTGCCCCAGTGACTAAGGGAGGCCACTGAGAAGAGGGAACCAGGTCTTAACAGAGCAGCTTGGTGGCTGGACAGGGGTGTAAGCCGAAACAGGAGACGTCCTCACTGGAAATGACACTCTTGAAGGCAGTCATGGTGCCCGCAGAGGTAAGCTTCATCCTTGGGGGTTTAAAAGATTCAAGTGGAAAAATACCCAGGCATCCTGCTGTGATCTCAGAGTTTGTCCTGCTCTGAGTAGGAAGTTGGACTGGAGACCTTTCAAAGTAGCTTCCAACCTGAATTTTCTTGTGACTATATGATCTTAATTGCCCTTCTTTCAGAACTAATGCTTTTTAACTCTTTCTCTTGAGGAAAAATACCTTTTATAAACAAGCAGAAAATAAGATAGCTACACCAAAGGGTTTTTAGAATCTTTTTGGAAATGCCTTTTGCTTTCAAAAGATAGTTGTTATTCCTATAATAACCTGAAAACCAACCCTTTGGGAATCTTAACTTGCTTTAGCATAGTGTTTTGCTTATTTGCTTGTGTTCTTTGCGTGAGCTTACTATGATAGTATATCATGGCTAGGCTTCGCGAACGAAGATTTGGGATGATAGTTTAATAATGCACTTTTTAAGTATTTCTTGCTTTCACATAATAAATACTATGAAAATGCACTCCCAATATGTTTGTTAAAATTAAAATTATGAACTAAATCTGATCAGATTTACTCTGGTTAACATTCAGGAATAATTCATGTGATAACAGTGATCTAAAGTGCAGCCCTACAAGACATCACACAATTCCAAGTCATTCAAACCAAGAGGAAGGTTGTGTCAGTTGGTGGTTTGTTTGTTTGTTTGTATTTTCACAGGGTTTTTTTCATGCTTCCCTTTGCTTTAGAATAATAATAATTAATTCTGAATTCAAACTGGCAACAAACTTTAAGCTCCAATAATCTTCACTGCTTTCTAGTCCCCAGACTCATGTGTATATATTAACCAGTAAGGCACCCCCCAGCGCAGCCTTTAGTATGTGACAAGTTGCCACTCTAGCGAAATAACTAGTAGAACAAGTAGTAACAGTAGAACAAGATGCAGGTCAGTATTAAATAACAGTAAAAATTTGGACAGTGGGAAATAAAATGAAACCAAGTGTAATGCATTTCAGTTAAAAACAAAGGGAAATATTTATCTTTATGTTACCTGGGGTTTTTTTATATATATATATACTGTTGTTTGCTTCGAATCTCATTGAAATGTGGCAAAAGTCTGCTTAAAACAAGTACGATGAGAAATATGGGGGAACCCCCCCATAAGTAGGAAATTATTTGAATACAATTGTTTTATTAAGGATTGCATTGTGTTTTCTGTCCTTGAAACTAGAAAACTTATTTTAGTCTCTTTGTAGCTCTAAGAAAAATAACCTTACAATATGGCATAAAAACATTAAGGCATAAAATCTGAAGAGCTGTAATCTAAATGATTACAGAATGCCTCTGTCCTTAATTATCATCATGGTGATGTAGCTTTTGACTAGTAGAGTTAAAAGCTTGATAATATCTTCACTGGGAATATAGCTTTTGTTGAAAATTAGAGCTACATCTTCCTCAATTTAAAATGAAAGAATAGTGTTAAAGAAATTCTGCAGTTAATTCTCAGATGTGGAATTCCATAATCTGAAACATCTTTAGTGAGTGACCCTTACAAAATTATCTAATAATCCTTTTCTTTCCACAGGCTCTTGAGGAAATTAGAACCTAAAGACTATAGATGTTACTTACTTGTGTGGTAAAACAAAATATGTTGTTATCAGTATTTGTGCTCTTCACTGATTAAGACATCTGAGAGAAAAATCCTGATTACAAGATAAAGTAATATGGATTTGAAACTTCTATTAATGATGCCCAGGAGATAAATGTGAGGGCAAATGATCTTCAGTGGGAAACTGGTAGAGTTTTAATCATTTTAGTTGTTTTTTTTCTTGAAAATAGGTTGAAAGCTGTCATGAGTAGTGCTGTTCTTACCATGGTGCCTGGGCATGGTCTGGAATGTCAGTTCCAGCCTTATTTTGTATGATTCTGTTTACAAGCTGACAAAGTTCTACTTTTAAAGTAATTACATTTTTTATCCTGTCCTTCTTGTTCAGAAGATGACTAGATACCAGACTTTCAGCACAAATATGTTCAGGTGTGTCTGTTATCATCCCCACTTTAAATTTACTAAACTATAATCTCTTCAAGTCTTCCAGAAAATCAGAATACTCATTCTTGTGACTGTTCTAATAACATTCTTATTTACTCACTGCTGTTTGAACGAGGTGTTTTAAGCATGGGTTAATGGAAAACATGTTCTCTCCAATGCTTTGTACAATCATTATGATACTTTCCAGTTCCTATTGCAGAACTTGAGTCTGATTGACACTAATAATGTTTGTCTGAGTCACTGTCTTACTACAACAGGACTCATGTTTATTGTGGGGTCCATTCAGATGGCACAGTAGCATGTCTGATGCAGGCACCTTTTTTGGGTCTAGGTCAAAGAAAAAAATAAAAAGATTGTAAGTCAGAATTCAGTTCCTCCTCATCACATGGTACAACCAGGTCATTCTTTACCTCTTTTATTTCCTCATGCTGAATACCTAACAGCTAAAAAAAGTTTGATCATTCCTGATGCACTCTTCATTTTCTCTCACTCTATCTAAAAGGTAGATTATCTATTTGTCTTTGCTCCTTCTCTAGTCAATAAAGGAAGTGTAATAAAACTAACTAAAAAAATAAATGTTTAGTAGGTGTGATAAACTTGTCCCTACAACGAATATAGAGGAAACCCAAATACCTTATTTATACAACTTTCAACAGCTTTAGACATCTATGTATAAACTGTAGGGGAAGTCTGCAGTATCTACTTTTTCTAATGTGGTTTGAATAAAAACAACTGATATGATAAAAAATCAATGTAGATAGTGTGTGTGAACGGAATACCTCAAACTGCCTATTCTGAAAGGCTTGTTCGCCAAAAACTGGTAATATATGAAGAGGACAGTATGACTTTAAAACAGCCATCAGCTGAATTAAACAGTAATGAGGGGATTACCTGGAGACTTTTTAAACAAGGATATCATCATACTGCAAAGAGTCTTAGACTAATCAGCTGCAGCTATCTGAGAGGTTCTGTTCCCACCAGCAATGCCCCTGGGGCACCCTCACCCATGCCCAGGTTGATCAACACAGCTGCTACCCAGCAGCAGGCTGGCAGTGCAAATGTAGTCTGCAGGGGCCCCACTTTGGGGTGAAGGCATGTAAAACACATAAAGATCACAATTCCCTTAAACACTGTCAAGGTCACAGGAGGAACTAGCCATAAGAAAAACCACCACAGCAGCAACTTGAGATATGTGCAGAAGGGAGGAATTTGCAACAGGAAGGTGATAATTCCAGGCCTGGTGAGGCAGATCTGGGTAGAATCCTGATTAATGCATTCGGACAAAAATTCCCATTGTGGCAGACTGTAAAAAATCAAGCAATGGGTTATGCATATGCCATCCCAAATTATGAGAATGGCATCTATGTCCCATGGATACCTGGAACTTGGACTGTATAAAGATGATACCCCAGAATAATTAATCAGGGACCTCCACCATCAAGAAGACCAGAAGAAGGAGGACTGATGGAATGCTGCTGGATCTATAGGTGATATCTTTCTACTTAATCTGTCTCTCACTCTCTTTCTCTCCCCCTTCGTATTTCTTACTATCTCTCTCTACCTCACATTTACTGTTAAATAAAATCCATACTATTGACTTTGACATTTGGTCTTGTTTGCAACTTAATTCGAGCAGAGATATGTCACAGAATCATAGAATTAACTAGGCTGGAAAAGACCTCTGAGGTCACTGAGTCCAACCTTTGACCCAACACCACCTTGTCTGCTAAACCATGGCACTAAGTGCCTCATCCAGTCTTTTCTTAAATACCTCCAGGGACGGTGAATCCATCACCTCCCTGGGCAGCCCATTCTAACGCCCAACCACTCCTTCTGTAAGGAACTTCTTCCTAATGTCCAACCCAAACCTCCCCTGGCACAGATTCAGACTATGTCCTGTTGTCCTACTGCTGGTTGCCTGGGAGAAGAGACCAACCCCCACCCGGCAACAACCTCCTTTCTGGTACTTGTAGAGAGTGAGGAGGTCTCCCCTGAGCCTCCTCTTCTCCAGGATAAACAACCCCAGCTCCCTCAGCTGCTCCTCATGGGACTTGTACTCCAGTCCCTTCACCAATCTCATTGCTCTTCTCTGGACCTGCTCCAGCACCTCAATATCCTTCCTGAACTGAGGGGACCAGAACTGGACACAGTACTCCAGGTGTGGCCTCACCAGCACTGAGTACAGGGGAAGAATCACTTCCTTGGACCTGTTAGCCACACTGTTCCTGATCCAGGCCAGGATGCCATTGGCCTTCTTGGGCACCTGGGCACACTGCTGGCTCATGTTCAGCTTCCTGTCAATCAGTACTCCCAGTTCCCTTTCTGCCTGGCCACTCTCCAGCCACTCTGTCCCCAACCTGTAGTGCTGCCTGGGGTTGTTGTGGTCAAAGTGCAAGACATGGCACTTGGCCTTGTTGAACCTCATCCTGTTGGATTCAGCCCATCTATCCAGTCTGTCTAGGTCTCTCTGCAGAGCCCTTCTACCCTCCCTTTATCTCTTAATAATTGAATCTTAACAAGGCACATCTCCTAGGGTACTTCCTCACTGGTGGGTGCATCAGCATCATGTCAGGAGCAGCAGGGGAACACAAAACCGAGGTAGCATGTCTCTTGCAGGAGGGGTGTACACCTAGGGGAGACCTCAAGGCTGTGGTGGAGGGTGAGCTTGTGTAGCTGTGAGTGTGTGCATGTATGTAAGGTCATTAGAACTTCTGGAGATTAGTTATGGAGGAGTAGTGTCAGGACTGTAAGAGTGACTGAGAGGTCTTATTCATCTTTCCCAGCCTTCCCTAAGATCTCCTAAGCTCTGCCTTTGCCCTGTCACCAGTGGTCCTTCTCCTCAAGGTGGATGCTGGGAGAAGTCCTGCTGTCCCACCTGGGAAGCCTTACTTGGGTCCCAGCATGCCTTCCCTAACAGGGCAGCTCCATTTTTGCTGCTCTCTGACAGGTAGGTGGAATTTATAGATAGTTACTAATATTTGATAAGTGTCTAGTACATGGCTTAGGTATTTTATTGGTTATATTGATCCTGAATATGTAGTTCACAGATAGCTGTTAATGATGTCACTAATCAATAAACCACCATGATCCTGACTTTATATAAACCATGAGAGGTGAGTAGTTTTTACCTGCAACAACAGGGGAAATAAAATTCAAACTAGTACATGGGTTTGCATTCTGTACTATTGAATTTAATCTTCTTATTATTATTCTGCACCTTGAGGTCATCCAATTACTTTTCAGAGGGAGGAGACGAAGAGGAAAGTCTGTCTGTGCAGTAACAATATTTCACAAGTTTTGCCATTATCAAATTTTATTAACAATGATCTTGGCATCAAAAAATAAAAAAAATAAAAAAGGCCTATTACATAAGAGTACATAATTTGTCATTACTACACTGCTAATGCTCTTTTAAACTCCTACCTCAGGCTTACCCCAGAGTAACCACAATCTCTTCTCTTCAACCAAATGCTAGTCTCTTTCCTTATTTTATTACTGTATATTACCATAGCAAATCCTGAAGCAGAAATAGACAAATTAAATCATATTCCCTTTTTTGAGCAGATAGAAGTCCTTCAACGAAAGGCACTGTATTCATCTATGATAATATCTACCAAGGATAATCTTTTCCTCTGTCTTATCCCATTTTAGTTGCAGCCCTTCTGGAAAAAAAAGCAAACCAAATGTTCCTCCTTTTTGTGTCAATATGCTATCATTTTTTAATCTATGCATCCTGATCACAAAGCCATAATGTCATGTATTGATTTTTTGGCTATATCTTTTTAGTAAAAACTCTAATTTCATGAAATAAAATAAGTAGAAAATCAAATTTGCAATTTATGTTACTACAACCACAGAGAAAAGTGGGAGGAGAGAGGAGGGGAGGGAGGGGAGGGGAGGAGAGGAGAGGAGAGCGAAGAGAAACTTCTTGAAAGTACCTTTTCCCGATACTGAATATTAAAGAAAACTGAATTGGCTGTATAGTTTTTAAGGGCATATATAGCTTAGGGAATTATCTTCAATACTGGACCCTTATCATCCACACTACTGAAGAGGTAACTCACTCCTTGTCTCTGTTTTTGACTTCTTCAATTAGTTTTTTCCAAATTAATCAGGACAGAAGTAAACTACTTAGTACAACTTTGCTTCAGAACGAGAAATACTCTTAATTAAGTGGTACCAAACCTCCCTGTATGACTTGTCCAAACTGGAGGATAAGAACAAGGAGAGCAAAAGTGCATTGAAGGAATCCTACCCTCCTTTACCCCTGCCCATGATTATGGGATAAAGGAATTGCTTATTTATACAATTATTAATTTTTCTTTCTTAATAGCAATCCTCCTCCAGTATGAGTCAGGAAAATTAAGATATTTCACAAAAATAATATTTTTTGGAAATGACATTTTTTTCTGCACTGGTAATCAAATAACACAAGCAAGATGCAATTCTTAACATTTCTGCTAACAAAATTTGTATCTATATGTCTTATATGTAACTGGGGAGTTTCAATTGCCTACACTTAATTATCTTGAACAATTTGAGATTCCCTAGGGATCTAAAAAATACAAGTTGACCGCAAAGACTATATTAATGTCTTTATTTGGAAAGGCAGCTGGAGAGCATAAGCAGTGTCTTCTAGGGCACTTCAAATGCCATGAAACACAAAAATCTAGGTAACTGAGTAGGTCTATAAGAAGCACTGACCTTAGGCTCCCTTTTTTGTCAAGGCTCCAAACACAGTTCATGTGAATTTTTCAGAATCACATTTCAGAAGGAGATGAATCACTCCTAACATACTTTTTTCCTCCACTGATCTTAAAAGAAGCTTAAAGACCAGCTCTTCTTAGCTCTTAGAAGCTTAAAGATCACCTCTACACAATAGGCCTTTTAGTAAGATAGTCTAGTATTTGTGTTCCTTACCAGTCAGAGTCCAGCACTGGTATCATAATACTGAAATAAAAGCAGTGGAAGGTGATTGGATATTTCTAATCTTTCCTTCATCAGCTTCTGCCGAAATGAAATATTCCTAATGGGTAAATACGTATCCTGTGAATTACTGAAAGAGAAAAATTTATATGGTAACATGGTAAATAAGATCTTGAAAAAGACAGGGATAGAGTCAGCTTTTGGTTTGGCTCCAAATTTTTGAAGTTTATGGATATTAGTGAAAAAAAAAAATCTTAACACTTTCAAACAGTCCTATTCTCCCAGTATAGAATTCAGCAGTGTAAGCATCATAGAAATCCAGAACAAAAGGTTTTCTACATCTGAATATGTTGTGGTTTGACCCCTGTAAGTAGCTAAGCACCACACAGCTTCTCATGGGTTCCACATAGTAAGATGGAGGAGAGAATGGGGAGAGCAAAAGTGAGAAAACTTGTAGGTTGAGATAAAACTGGTTGAACAACCAAAGTGAAAGCTGTATGACCAAGAAAAGCAAGACAAGGAATTCATTCACTGCTTCCCATCAGCAGGCAGGTGTTCAGCCACCTCCAGGAATGCAGGGCTCCATCATGTGTAACTACTTGGCAAAACAAATACCATCGGTCTGAATGTCTCCCCTTCCTCCTTCTTCCCTCTCCCAGCTTTTATTGTTGACCATGATTCCAGTCGGTATGGAATATCCCTTTGGTTAGTTGTGATCAGATGCTCCCCACTGTGTCGCCTGTCAGCATCTTGCGCACCCTCCAACTACACACTGGCGGAGTGGGATGAGCAGCAGAAAAGACCTTGATGATGTGGAAACCCTGCTCATCAGCAGGTAACACATCAATACGTTATCAATTCTTATTCAGTCACAAATTGAAAGCACAGCATCATACAGGCTACCATTAAGAAAATTAACTCTGTCTCAGCCAAAACAAGTACAAAGAAGTTTCACACAAGCTTCATTGTAACTATTAGGCTATACTTCATAGCAATGAAGCAACACCACCATTTTGGTCTAGAGGCAGATTGGCCTGTGAATTTATTCTCTGAATCAGCCTAACTTTCAAGCCAAATAGGCATTTCAAACTCGGGTGCTGGTGCCCATAAAGATGTCTGAACCAGGAGAAAGTTATGAAGCAGTTTTAAGTGCAATGGTCAGCAAATCTAAGAATATCCATTCATTTTGCACTTCACTGCTTTTTCACTGCTTGATAACATACATTTTGAGAAAGACATATTTAAGACTAATTGTACTTTGGTTTACTGGCTAGCTTAGTTAAAATGCATGAGGGAAGTGTATTTTGGATCAAATTAACAGTGACTGCTTTAGCTTCCTAATCAAAATAAAACCAAGAAAAAAAAGCACCTGAAATAATAATTAAATCTAAAATAAAGCATTTGCAATCAACACTCAAAACTCTTTTTTTTTTAAAGTAATTTGTGGGGAGCATTTTTGATTTCAATTTAAGAAATAAAAAACACTTTGAGTGGGAGTCTGGCTTAGATTTAGTCACTGATAGTTTGGTGCTTATGATGAAGATGCTTGATTTAGTTGCCTGATGGTGGCATCTAATACCTGTGTAATTATCCAAGGATGTACCAGATATCTGAATGGGACTGATAGGCTAGACAAATAACTAAGAGATTTATATGACAATTGTCTGTTGCTTCAAAGAGTACTTGACACATATATGTTATTTCACCAAAATTATCTGTGTATAAGCTTGATATCTAAAGCCAGCAAGAGGAAGGTGGCTGATGCCACTTCAAGGCCACCCTTCATAATCGCAGCTGTTCAGGTCTCTGGCTGCACAGTGTGTCTGAGTTAGTACCAGAGGACAGTGTGAGAGACGCCTGCATACGATGCGAGCAGGTGAATGATTTGCTGTGCATAGTGGCAGAGCTCAAGGAAGAAGTGGAGAGGCTAAGAAGTATTACGGAGAGTGAAAGAGAAATAGACTGGTGGAGTCATATCTTTTCGACCCCAAAACAAGTCCAGGAGGAGACAGTGAAGCCCTACCCTCCTGCCATCAGGTAGATGGAGCAAACCAAGTAGATAGGGGGGAATGGAAACAGATCCCTGATCAAAGAGGAAAAAGAATTCCCTCCCGACCTCCATCACCTCTCCTAGTGCCCTTAAAGAGCAGGTATGAGGCCCTGGACCCAGAGAGTCAGGTAAAGGGCAGTCAAGAGGAGGATCTGTCTGGAGGGTCTCCTGGTTGCACCCCGTCTACTAGACGGATTACAACCACAGCTATAAAGTAAAAAAGAAGGGTAGTTGTAGTAGGTGACTTCCTTCTGAGGGGAACTGAGGGCCCCATATGCCAACCAGACCCACCCCACAGGGAAGTCTGCTGCCTTCCCAGGGCCCAGGTGAGGGATATTAGTAGGAGACTACCTCAGCTAATCCCTCCCTCTGATTGTTATCTACTGCTGGTGTTCCAGGCTGGCAGTGATGACACTAATGAAAGAGGTACCAGGCTAATTTGAAAGGACTTCAAGGCACTGGGTCCATTAGTTGATGGGACAGGAGCACAGGTGGTGTTTGCCTCAGTTCCTGCAGTAGCAGGGGTGAATGAGGAGTGGGAAAACCAATCTTATCAATAGATGGCTAAAGGATTGGTGCTACTGGCGGAATTTTGGGTTTTTTGAGCATGGGGCACATTCTATGGTACCTAGCCTGCTAGAGTCCAATGGGCTTCATCTATCCAGCAAGGGTAAAAGAATTCTAGCCCATAAGTTGTCAGGGCTGATCAAGAGGGCTTTAAACTAGGTTTGAAGAGGGAACAGATTGAAACCAGGCTCTCCAGAGATGAGCATAAAGGTGGAAAGCCTGAGTTAAGAGTCAAATCAGCAGCCCAACTGAAGAGCATGTACACCAGTGCACACAGTATGGGTAGCAAACAAGAGGAGCTGGAAGCCATCATGCAGCAGGAAAGCTATGATGTAGTCCCCGTCACAGAAATGTGGTGGGATGACTCGCATGACTGGAGCTCTTCAGAAGGGACAGGCAAGGTAGAAGAGATGGAGGAGTGGCTCTGTGTGTTAGAGAGTCTCTTGGCTTGAAGTCAGTAACAATAAGGTTGAGTGCCTGTGGATCAGATTCAGGGGGAAGGCCAACAAGATTGACATCCTGGTGGGAGTCTGATATAGACCACCCAATCAGGATGATGAGGATGATGAATTGTGGGAACAAGCTGAGTTACTCTGCACCTGCATTTAGTTAATTGGAATCAAAAGGGAGGATTGACCTTGGCTAAGTTCTTTGAAAGAGAGAATGTTATTTCTCAAAGTGGAAAACCACTTTAAACAGCCTGCGTGATAAGTGTGTGTTTTTCTCTCGTTGCTGAAGACAGCCACCACATGATGTGAGTGTGAATGTGTGGGATCAGGGCACTGGTTTGGGACGATCCTGGGAATTCTGGTTGGTTAAAAGAAAAACACCGTGTGCCATTTACGAGAGAATATGAATAAAAGAAGAATGCTGAAAAGTGTTGGTGCACAAGTCCCGAAATTGAACTCTGTGTTTGCAGCCTCATTTTCTCCTTCACTGCCCACAATGAACTATTCTGCAAGCAGCTGATGGATGTCTGAAAATCACCAACCCTTGTTCTTGTGGGTGACTTTAACCTGCCAGATGTCTGCTGGAAACTCAACACAGGAGAGAAGAGGCAGTCTAGGAGATTCTGCTCCAGCTGGTAAATGAGTCTACCGGGGTGGGGCCCCGCTAGACCTGCTGTTCACAAGCAGAGGGAGACTGGTGGGAGAAGTGGTTGGAGGCTGTCTGGGGCACAGTGACCACAAAGTAGTAGAGTTTTCAGTCCTCAGGGATGAAAAGATGGCCATCAATAAAACTTCTACCCTTGACTTCCACGGAGCAGATTTTGGCCTATTTACAGATTTTGGCCTGGTTCAGAGGGTACCCTGGGAAACAGCCCTTGAAACCAAAGGTGTACAGGAGGGATAAACATGCTTCAAGAAGCAAGTCCTGAACGCAGAGGAGCAGGCTGTCCTAGTGTGCCGAAAGGCGAGCTGGCAGGGAAGACCGCCAGCCCGGCTGACCAGGGAGATTTTGAAGGAAATTAGGGGAAAAAAGAGAGCTTATTGACTATGGAAAAAAGGACTGGCTACTCATGAAGATTTTCGGAATATAGTTAGGTCACGTAGAAAGAAAATTAGAGAGACAAAGGCACAATTTGAACTCAATCTAGCCACTTCTGTCAGAGACAACAAGAAGTACTTCTACAAATACATCAATAGCAAAAGGACGTGCAAGGGAAACCTCCATTCTTTGTTGGACATGGAGGGGAACATAGTTATGAAAGATGAGGAAAAGGCTGAGGTATTTAACATCTTCTTTGTCTCAGTTTTCAACAGGTTGTCCTGAGGACAAGTGGCCTCCTGAACTGGTAGGCAGAGACAGGAAGCCGAATAGCACCCCTGTAATCCAGGAGGAAACAGTTAGCAAATGGAGAGTGTAAAGAAGAAGGAACCAGGTTCATTTCAGTGGTGTCAAGTGACAGGACAAGATGTAGTGAACACAAACCAAAACACAACAAGTTCTGTCTGATCATCAGGAAACACAACAAGTTCTGTCTGATCATCAGGAAACACTTCTTCAGTGTGATGGTGACTGAGCAGTGGAACAGGTTTCCCAGAACAGCTGTGTAGAATCCATCCATGGAAAACAGGGAAATTTGGCAGAATGACCTCCAGGGTTTCCTTTCAATCTCAGTCATCCTGTGATTTTGTGGTTCTGTGAAGTCAGAAGTATCTTATTTGGAAATAATCAGAACTTAGATGTAGTAAATATGTATGATGATATTTTATTCCAAAGTTTTCAACTCAATTGTAAGTTCAAAACATACAAGCTGTACAAAGAGGAGTTACCATTATTATTTTTAAAACATTACTTAAAAAAGAAAAGTTAAATATAGTGATAAAGATGATATGCAAACATATTCCTAACAGTAAGAACTGTAATAATATTTGGCAGGAAAGAATGAGAATATTAATATTTACATAAAATATAAAAGTACCTATAAGATTAATTGAAAACACAGCTATGTAGACTTCTTTCTTGAACACTTGAAATAGTGTATATGTGTACAGACAGAAATCCACATATTTTAAAATTTGCAGGTGTGTAGTATAATACATGAAAAGTACCTTTTTGGCTTGTGTGTATACATACAAGCCACAAAGAAATGTCATGAACAACTCTGTCTATGGCATATGTACATAAATATATGCAGAGAAATACATAATGTACATATGCCTATACTATTAGGACAAACTTCTTTTACAATACTGTAAAATACAGCCAAGGTAGAATGATTCTGTTGAGCTACAGGACATATTCCTTTATTTTTTTAAAAGCTATGCTAACCTGGAAATTAAATTAGAGTAGATTAGAGATGTAATTAACACTAAATTCACTAAATATTCACTAAAGATTCAGATTTCAACACCATGGCTTTGCCTCACATGTAAATGTGAGTATTTTGCCATAGAAGACATTGAAACTACTGTGAAGAAAATTTTATCCAGTAAAAATGCTATTGAAGGGTAAATTTGGGATCAAAATCATAAATTTAAAGGTAGCTAAATAATAATAATATTGCAAGATTTCTCACAGTTACACAAACTACAAGATACAAAGTGTGTGGATTTTTGAATTACTTTTAAGAAAACACCAATTACGAAGCTGTAGGTTTTCTTCCTTTTGTAAGAATATGTTAATGAATGTAAAGAATACTCTTTAGTAATTAATTAAAAGGCACATGCTAAATAAATTACTTAAT
The DNA here is from genome assembly GCF_036250125.1 of Pseudopipra pipra. Classification (NCBI taxonomy): domain Eukaryota; kingdom Metazoa; phylum Chordata; class Aves; order Passeriformes; family Pipridae; genus Pseudopipra; species Pseudopipra pipra. Next base: position 74,590,939 of record NC_087550.1, on the reverse strand, counting down.
TCCTAAGGACGTAAAATTTGGCAGAAACATCTGCCTTTTTCTTATAAAACCCGAGGAAAAAAAGGAAAGAAAGCATTGTTACGTTTTCTTATTTAGTCCCAAGAAATAAAGGAGAATATAGGCTTTCTGATACCAAAAAGTAATTTGTCTTGCAGTAATAGTAACAGTAATGAGTTTTGGATGTTTGACCATACTAGAAATGCCCAAGAATTTCTTAACAGTGTGTGTATACTTGGATGTGTAGAAGAGATGGTTTTGCCTGGCTACCTGATATTTTTTCTGGTGACAAGCTATGGTTTCTCTTCCTGTAATTGTTTCAGTATTTCAGTTGGTTAGAGTACCCTTTAGCTTTACTCTTCACTCCTGCTTGTGTATTTTAAAGTTATATGTCTGCAATGCCTCCCTTTCAATTTTCAGTGAAAAGATCTAACTGTGCAGGGAGTTCAGTCAGCACTGTCCAGGATCTGAGTGGTGGTAGCAAGCATATACAAAGAGAGAATGTAAATCCTATGATGCCTTATCTGACTCAGAAACGAGTGTTACCATGCTCTCTACAATATAAATATTTACATTTCCCTTATGCATCTCAATTAACAGAGTATGACCTTGTTGTGCTCTTTCAATATGTAAATGGGGCTTCTAAGAAAAGAGTGTTTTTACCACGTCCTATGGAGGTGGAAAAAGGGCAAATGGTTTTATACTGAAAGAGGGTAGATTTAGACTGGAGATAAGGAAGAAAGTTTTGGTGATGAGGGTGAGGAGACAATGGAACAGGTGGCCCAGAGAAATTGTGGAAGCTCCATCCCTGGAAGTATTCAACAAAGTCAAGTTGGAGGGAGCATTAAGAACCTGATCTAGTGAAAAGTGTCCCTGCCCATGGCAGGGGAGTTGGACTAAAAGGTCTTCAAAAGTCAGGAGGGTAACTAATTGATCTGTTTTATAGCGCAAAATTAAATAGAAATGTTTTAGATTTTAATGTACACGTTATATATTAATATCGTATATAAATACAATACTTTATTATATGTAATATATGTATTAAACTATAAATACATATAAAATCTGAGATGTACACATATATACACATACATACACACATACACATATATATAAAGTTTAATATGTATAAATAAAGCATTTTTTTCCTGAGGACATTTCAGCTTCTATAGTTTTCATTCTGTCTTCCAGTGGTAATTCAGTGGTAGTCCTTTCAATATGTGAATAAAAAAGCAAGAAAAAAAGTAAAGGAAAACAAGAATATCAGTTACCCTGGTTATATTCTACTGTGGTTGCAAATTCTGCGTATATTATGCCTGTTCTGATGAATACAATCTTGTAATTCTGCTGAGAATGCAATTAAGGAAATTCCAGCTCTAAGCAAACTATTTTAATTAAGTTCCAACACACACAGTATTGCAAGCTGATGACTGCTTTTCAGGAATATGTGAGAACTAGACTTTATGTCAATTTTTTTTCCTTTGACTTTTTGTCACTCTATCTAGTGTAATTGTGCCTCTAGATAAATCTAATGAATAAAAAAAAATACAAAATTCAATAAATAATGGCATGATGATGTTGATAAAAACAGTACTGTTGTTCCATACTGTTTTTGTTTTGTTGTTTTTTTTCCACTGTGATAACAGTTTGGGGTTTTTTGCAAGGGGGACTTTGTTTATAAACTGAATCTGTTAAATTTTCATTGCAAGCAGTACCCTTGGCAAGCAGCAAAATCTTGATATAGGCAAAATTTCTTGGAAATCTGGAGAGGTCCCAGCTGACTGGAAGCTGTATAATGTCCTGATTTTCAAGAAGAGCAAGAAGGAGGACCACAGAAACGACAGGTCTGTCAGTCTCACTTCAGTGCCTGGTAAAGTTATGGAGAAAATTATTCAGGAAGGTATTGAAAAACACCTGAAAGACAACACAGTCATTGGTTATGGCCAGCACAGCTTCAAGAGGGGAAAGTCTTGCTTATCCAACCTGTTTTCCTTTTATGACAAGATGACCCACCTAGTTGATCAAAGGAAGACAGCAAATTTAATCTTTTTGTATTTCAATAAGGCTTTCAATACTATCTCTCACAGGATCCTTCTGTCCAGCAGAGCTAGATAAACACATCATGTGGTGGTTGAGCACAGAGGGTAATAGTGAATAGGGGAACATCAGACTGGTGACCTATCACTGGTGGGGTTCCACAGGGTTCCAACTTGGGCACTGTGTTCTTCAATATCTTCATAAATAACTTGGACACAGGACTGGAAGGAATACTAAGCAAGTGAGGGAAGAAATAGAAAAGCAGCATATTGCTTTCGTATATATTACATGTAACATGACATATATTTTCAAAGTATTAGTTAAAGGTTTTTTTTCTTTTGTCATCAGGAAAATGATGAGGTATGATAAGAAAGATTTATGAGAGAAAAACAAAATGGTAATAGACCTTTCATATTTTTTTCTTCCCTTGTATCTTCCCTTGATCACAGACACTGAGAATTCCTGATGTTCCTCTTTCATATTTGTTAAAAGTTTCATTAAAAATACTGAATCCTCCCTTTCCATTCCCTCTCCTTTCTAAATTAACCTGTATATTATGGTTACAAATAATTGTTGTGTGATTGTATTATTTTTTTCAAGGACATATAACATCTTCAAATATGCAAATTATCTTGTAGTCATATATATAAAAGTTATATGTATATTTATATATATATATACACACATATATATAAAAGTAATCAAATTTCTGTTACCTGCTAGGAAAAAAAGCCCTAACCAACAAACCAACAAAAAATGCCAACATTTTCACTCTCAGGAGACAGTAGAAGTTTTTTATTTGAGAAACTTAAACTTGTTTGGATATTTCTTGGAAAGTTAAATGCATACATCTATATTTTGAAGTTAACATAGCTCCAGGCTAGTATTATATAGCACTGTTTACTGGCATAAGATAGTCTTCTTAACATGGTTGGCTGCTTTTTTTTTCATTTCATTGAGTTTCTGTAAACTGCCTATGAATCCCTAAAATCTGTTGCTTAAGTTAACTTCTTCAGAGATAAAATTTTTCTACTTTTTAACATGACAATTCAAATTATAGAATGAAATAGTGCCTATGAAAAATTTGCCATCACCATACCCTTCAAAATGTGAAAATGTTTACCATAAAATCCAGATAATAGATACAGAGTCATGACAGAAGAAATGTTTCAAAATTCAGTGTGTTCAGAGACAAAATCTGTATCTATTTAGGAAAAACGACACATTAGGCCAAATCCTTGTTTCAAAAAATTTTCTTGTGCCATCCCTTTTTACATTTAACACATTGAGCAATAGTACTGTTAATAATGCCTCGTGTTTTAATGAATGCAGAGAAACAATTCAACACACAGACACAGGTTTTCATACAAATATCTACAATCTCTAGGTACGTAGGAAAAGTATAGAATCACAGCTAATTAGAACCAGTCTTGTAATAAAAAGATAGCTCTCCTGTTCTAAGTTTATATTTCGATTTCTCCCAGTTCCACTCCAAGAAAGGAATATCTGAATAATGCAGAATGTAGAAAAGGAAAATTCTGTTAGAAAATTTGATAAAAAAATTGCAGAGTGGGAAGATCCTAAGAATTTTTAATGGTATTCTCTTCCTGTGTTTGGCTGCAGATTGTTGCAAATTATCGCTACATTTAAATATGTTCAATTATCCATATGCATGCTTCAACACTTGTACTTACATATGTATGTATGTACACTGGACTTCTTCAAAAATTGGTAGTCCTGATATAGGCATCAAGACAGATGATGGTGAGGGGAATCCAGTCCCATGATAGATGTGTGCTTGTACCATATGGCTGTGGCACAATTGTTTATAAGGTTAATATGAAGCAAGTGTTGCCTGATTACTCTCTCCTGCTTCCTAGACTGTGTTACCAGGTGAGATGTTTGGAAAGCTCACAGACATACTCATCCTATGTGCTTGTGATATGGGATCACAAACCAGGGAAGAGACAGGGATGCTGACCTGAAAAATGCAATTCAGTTCCTTAATGGGGTTCTAAAGACTGAGCCTCATATTTAGCCTATGAGGTTTTTCAGGGATTGTGTCCTTTTCTCTGTCATTATCTTCCATCTCAAGCAATTGCTATAAACACATTAGTGGAGATTGCTCTATTTACTTCTATTTAGCCTCATTTCAAACAGAGTAGGTTACCTCTGCATTGTCTAATATCGTTTGTGATAATAGTTTATTTAGAGCTTGTGGGAGAAAAAGAAATAGATAAATAAATTCTATATTTTTTGCTTTGTTCTAGTATACCTCATTTATATGACCAAAAAGTCTGTCAAGAAAACAATCAAAAATGAAGGGCTTTACCAGGCATGAAATCTCATTTTAAAATGCTATGTTTCTAATGTCTCTATAGCTCTTTGTGGCTTTGTTTCTCTATTCTGAAAGCTTCTTTGTTCCACTTTATTAAAAGGGGAAAAAGCGCTACTAAATCTTTGTGACTTAAGAGTTTTATCTTATCAACAGAGAACACAAGGAATATTTGGAACCTGCTAGTATCATTCTTTAGAAATTTACTGTGTCCCTCTCAGTAATGGTATATATACTTTTTTTCCTCTAGGGTCTTGCAATGAATTCTTTAATGCTTTTATTTTTATTTCCTTTTGAAAATGTGACATAATAAATCAATATGTAATTTGAAGAAGAAGGAATCTAATTTTATTTACTCATCTGCATTTTCCAGGTTAAAACCTCACATCTTTTTAAGGAAGTTAAAATCCTGACTCATTTTTTTGATGTGTGTTTCTGACATTAAATTTTCTTAAGCATTTGCAGTAATATACAGAGTATAAAAACTTTTGTTTTTATTTTAGGAACCAATCCCCTTTTCTCTGAGCTATGTCTTCCTGGCATATGTGAAGTTTTAATTATATTGGTAATTAAGAATGCAGACAACCAACTTTCTGTACAATAAAATTCACATGAAAATTTACTAGCATGGAAAGCAAAGTGTCAAAATATTAATACGGAATTTTAAAAACCTTAATGAAGGGAAATCCCAAATTTAATAATCAGACTTTACTGAAGACAGCCTTTGATCAACAAGAGTGTATTGGTAATTAGATCTGTCATTTATCCACTGCCTTTTACAGTATAATAAACATACTTTAATAGAAATTCAGTTTTGACAAAAGATTCCAGGTAACCGAATGTCCAATTATCTTTGACTTCCAGTGAATTTATCAAAAGTGTCCCTTTGAGATAATGAGAATTTAGCCTTATAAGGTTGTGAGAGGGGAGGGGTGATGGTTAGAGGCACAGACATTATCCGGAAGTGGACTTTTAACACAGGTTGGTTTCAGTGTGTCCAGGAATTGGAAAAAGTCAGAAAAGCAAACCAAATCAACAGCAACAAACAAAAGGGTTAAAAAGACAAATGTAGAATAAACAAGCTGAAATAACTGGGATATATTCTCAAGATCTGAACAAGATCACCAGAGTGATGTAACCAGGACGGACCAAAAAGAAAATAAAGAAGATATACAGAAGCCAGCATAGTAAGAGGGAGAAGAGAGGAAAGGCTTTTTTTAGGGGAGTGGGGGAAGTATATTGGGATGAACTGTAGATAACAACTAATACATAACTGTAAAATCTGCGGTCTTCAGTGTCTGTGTAACGTACTGACACAATGTTAAAGGCAACATAAAGATGTTAATCTACCTTTTCCATAATTTTCTCCTTATTTGGTGCTCTTCTGCAACTAGTATGTCAATGCTAAAGTATGCTCTAACTAATATGTAAAATTAGCCACAAAATATGTAGGACTGCTAAGTAGTCACCGGAAAAAAACCCAACCATAGATAGTATTGGAAGGGCCAGAATCAGTGATCCCACCTGCCTTTTTCAACTGCTCTTCAATATGTTTAGGATTCCTCATTTCTGCATTTGTTCTGGAACTGTATTTTATTGTTGTTTTTGCTGCATGTCAAGTCGAAATTAAATAGCTGGAGTGTGACTTTGTCCTAGATGACTTTCACTCCAAATTTCAGGAAGTAAAGTACATTGGATCAAAGTGTCATCCCCTAAGTAGCCCATTAAAGCATCCTCATCAGTTAATAAGTCTCCCTAGTACATCACTTATGGAATTATTTGCATATAAACTCAGTAAAATCACTGTGATACAGAATTTATTAATTCTGGTAAAATACTCCAAATAGCACTTAATCAAATGTTTATGCAGAATGATACACTCATATGTACAAACTATGTCTCCATGTTACTGTATTCCCAATTTCATGTACTTAATTTAGGAGAACATTGACATCAAGGTCAGATATTAACTTCTGTAAATCAGACATATTTGATGTTATCTGAAGTGCAAACATTAGGAAATTTAGTTTACACATTTAAACTAAGAACAAATTAAATTTAATCAAAATTAATTATTCTATACAGTTTTTTTTTTTTGCTCTTACAACAGAAAAATATCTTCCTCTTTTAAACTTCCCTGTATTTCACTTTTAACTGATTTTCTTATGAACTAAAAACTAATAGATATCTTAGATATATTCCTGAACAAAGAATACATTTCTATACTGTTCTCTTGGTAGTTTTAATTCCAAATACACTTTTAATAAGTATTCATACTTCCAAATGATTTTTCATGAGAGAGAGATCCTGTCAGAATTGCTTTACTTTCATAACAAGAGTTACAAAAAGCAGAAAATTTTCTTTTACATTTATTTTTGTGAAATAATCCAGTGTCTGGAAACATTATGATTTGAGTGAAACAGATAAACTAGGAAGAGAAAACCTGGATTTCAGGTTCTGATTTCTAGGAGAAATCTAAGTTTTACATTATTTTTACAGATTCAGCAGGAATTAAATCTTCTGCACATTTACTTAACTACTATAGAACAATTGGAACATCACTTTTTTCCATAAAAATTTTGTAAATCCTACAGGAATACAATAATGCTATTAATAGTTCTATATGGATTAGTTTGTTGAAGTGAATAATATCCTTGCTGTTCTTTATTTAAAATAAGTTCAATGCAGGTTTAGTACATATTTAAGTGCTTAAACATTTAAATTACTATTACTACAATAGTAATTGTCACAATTTGTAAAGCTTTAGGAAGTTTTTTTTTGTTTGCTTGTTTTGTTTTTTTTACATTGAACTGTTGCACAAACCCAGGTCCAAGGTACAAATTTTTCATTGAAGATTTATCGAGGATTGAAATGAACATCACTATCTTAATGTCAGTCACAAAATATAGTGATAAGGCACAAAACTCAAATAATTCCCACATATTCATTACTCAGACATGAATCTTTAAAATCTGTTATAATTATGTATCATTAAATGTTTTCCTTAGACCCTGGATGCATTAAAATCTTTCTTGTTTCAAGGAGCACCAGCAGCAGGACATGCCAAGGATGTAAGTAGGCAAGTAGGGGTTTGTCTGAATGGGGTGTGTTCCCTGAGCATATTGGTTGAGACAGCAAGAAACAGTCTGCACACAGAGTCAAGCAAGCTGCAAAGAGGCTAAAGCGATCATCTGAGCTGACTGCAATGGAAGACATATATTATCCAGCAGGAAAACAACATGCTGTCTGCATGGCAAAAACCAGGAATTCAACTTCTCCTGAGCTTCTAGGACCGTGTAGAACCAATGCAGCCACACAGACAGAGCTCCTGTTCAAGCATCTGACCACTCAGGTTTGTAGCTGTGAAATGCATGAAGGGATATTCCTAGAGATGCAAAGTGATTGCAAGCAGTAGGTGTGGTCAGATTGATGAACTGCTCTGCTTGATGGCTGAGCTGCAGGAGGAAGTAGGCAAACTGAAGAGTATTTTAGAGTCTTAGAGGGTGATTGATCAATGGAGCTCTAGTCTACAATCTCCAATGCATGTAAACCAACTCTATATGCATGTATATGGAGACAGTGTCAGGATCTGTTTTTTTTTGCCAGGAGGAAGACAGCATCCCAAGGGATAAGGAGGGGTGGAAGAAGTTTACAGCACAGAGTGGTAAGAGAAACCTCTCCTTACTCTCTAAGATACCCTTACCGAGTAGGTATGAGGCCCTGGGTATGGTAGATGAAATACACTGGGTAAAGAACTGACTGAAGGGCAGCATTCAAAGAGTTGTATGGAGTGAGGCTACATCTGACCAATGGCATTCTTCAGAGTTCAATTCTGGGACCAGTTCTGTTTAATATCTTTATCAATTGTCAGGATGCAAGAGTTGAATGCACCATTAGCAACGGTGCCGATGATACCAAACTGGGAGATGCTGCTGACTCTCTCAAGGGACAAAATATCTATTAGAGAAATGGAGATAGATTGGAGCAATGGACAATGATCAAAGGGATGAAATTTAACAAATCCAAATGTCATATTCTGCACCGAGGGTGGAGTAACACCAGATACAATTATAAACTGGGAGAGGAGTGGCTGGAAATCAGCCCTGTAGAAAGGGATCTGGTGATGGTGGTTGACAGTGGGTTCAGTAGGAGTCAACAGTGTGCCCTGACAATCAAGATGACAAACCCCATCCTGGGGTTCATCAAACACAGCAACACCAGATGATAAAAGAGGTCATTATCCTGCTGTATTCAGCAGTAGTGTAGCCTCTTTTCAAGAACAGCATGCGATTTGAGGCATTGCCATTTAAGAATATTAAGATCCTTAAATATGTCCAGGGTAGGGTAACAAGACTGGTGGAAGGGCTGGAAGGAGTGTCCTATGAGAAGTGGCTGAGGACTTTGGGCTTGTCTAGTTTGGAGAAAAGGAGGCTGAAGGGTGACCTCATTACTCTCTACAGCTTCCTGAGGACGGGAAGTGCTGAGAGAAGTGTTGGTCTCTTCTACCTGGGATCCAGTAACAGGATGTGTGGGAATGGTTCAGAGCTGCACTGGGGAGCTTCAGACTGGACATTAGGAAGCTTTTTTTTCACTAAGAGAGTGTTCAGACACTGTAACGCTTTTCCTAGAGGAGTGTTCGATGCCTCAAGCTTGTCAGTGTATAAGATCCATTTGGACATTGCCCTCAACAACTTTTTTGTGTCCAGCCTTGAAATGGTCAGGCAGTTAGACAAAATGATCATTGTAGGACCTTCCAATTGAAACGTTCTATTCTAATATGAATTCATCCATTAGGGGAAATAGAGCAGATATGTATAGAAAAAAAACAGGGAATACTTGTACTCTTTCTGGATATTTATACAAATTTTGTTCTTTAAAAAAAAAAGGCAATAGCTCATACGAATTAAACAAATTTTAATTCAAACTGTAATTATGATTGTTCTAAGCAGTCTTTCACATCACGGAACTTTGTTTTCTTTATTGTTGTCATGTGTCATTCTGTATCTGTTTCACTAGCAGTCCATGACTTATAGCATTTGACGGTTCAGAATTGTTTTTCTATGAAAACAACAAAACAACTTTGATTTTTTAGTCTACTGTACATTCCCCCTTAAAAGACATAACTGATTATTTACAGCAACACAACAAGAATAAGACTGTGACAAATAATCCAGTCTTCCTTATTGTTGTTTAACCATGTTTTTTTTTTTTTTTGCTGGTCTTATATCTGACAAGAGAAACAAAAGTTAATGTCCTGAAATATACTGTGTATTTGACTGTAAGATATATGAAAGGGAAATAAATTTATATACAAATGAAGAGCCACTTCAAGCTAGATATATCTCAAGGCTCTGCCAGATTCCAGAATGGTTGCAACTACTACAAGAGGTTACAAACAACAGGGCCATTGTTGAGAGCTGAGAAAAAAACCCCACAAACATTTCAGAATATAACAGCCAGGGAAGTACCATCAGTACAGTTGTTAAGCTTCAGTCACCCATTGCATCAAAACATCCCAAGGCTTAGTGATCAACACTGAAATGCATTTCTTTGTTCATCAGGTTAATGGAGTCCACCATTAAGGTTGGATGGTGATGTCTGGTTTTCAGTTACACTCGCAAGTCAAGTACTATGAGGGAGTAGAATCCAATTGTACCCTCAGGCACGTGGTGTGATTCTTGGAGATGGTCCTGTGCAGGGCCAGGAGTCAGACTCGATGATCCTTGTGGGTCCTTTCCAACTTGCCATACTATGTGATTTTGTTATTCTGTGTATGCAGCTAAATTTAAGGGATGGTTTAATCCTGGAGAATTTACTGTCTTCAATAATTCCTGGGTACCGTTGAGCAGTTGGAAGAGACCAGAAACAAAAATCCTGACTGCAGCTTTTCTGTCCCAAAGGAAAATACATTTAACTGTGCGGTTATGGCTACACTTTACCATTTAGCATCTGAGTCAAAGGAGTGTCCCTAGCACAGTTTAGCTCATTAGTATCAAAACAAATCAGAATTTCACATGGCTATTGTCTGAGGTGACCATGAATAAAAGTGACTCATACAAACTAGTAAGGAGGAATGAAAGAAACAAAATACCTCAAGATGTGCTACGTAATCCTTTGAAGAGCTGAAATACGGCCTATTTTTTTAGTTTGTGCTTTCTATTTCTTCTGTATCACCATATTTCAGTAATGTGGAGTTAAAACATTGGTCGGCATCAGTTTCATCATTATGATGTCTCTATTTTTAACCTTGTTATGAAAGGTGTATTCATTTAAGGGAATCAGTCTTTACTACTTTATATTTTGCAATGCTGTGTTGACCTCTTTGAACCAGCAAATAAAACTAGAACTGCTTTTAGTTGGTTCCTTCTGATGTTGTTACGGCTTTACAGTCATGACATGCCTCCAGAGTTAGTAGCCTAGCTATCATTGTAAAGAGCATTTCTAAGGACAAAAAAGTAGCTCCCCATTTTATATATACATTTCTTTTTGCAACTGGCATTTCTTTTCCCAATAAGTGTTTTATTACACAGTCTTTTATTCCTTTGTGCAGCCAACATGATAGGTAGATCAACTCACAGTAGTAGAAGGGAAAGAATATAATTTAAGGAGTTCTATAGACAAAAACATAGAAGAGAGTGGAAAAGAGGATGATACCTCTTTTAGAATGACTCCTATTCTATGCCAAGAATAGGAGTACTTGTTTATATGTGCAAAACTAGGAAGGAGAGAGGTACAAATAGGACTCAGGAAGGATGTGGCTTTATGCTATTTCAAGATTTTTTATTCTTGTGCATACAAGTTATGGCAATTATTGACTAAGAAATATCTAGATAGACATTAGTGTTTTGACAATATATCCCACAGCATGTGATACTTACTAAACACTTTAACTAAAATTCAGACTTATTTCTACAGTGCAAAATAATCTTGTCAGATATTGTATTTTATTTGTTGTCTTACTTCCTGTGCCATTCTCCTTTCCTTCTCCTTCTGTTTTATTCTGTGGCATATTATATAGTCATACTACCCCAGATGAGAGTTCAAACAATGTTTATGCTAAATACCTTACCTATTAGACTATAAGGCCAATGTGTGATTTTTGTGAGTGAAAATGTTACTTATGATAATAAATACTTCAAATCTTTAAAAAAGTGTTCCATGTTATGCCTCACATTTTCTGGTAGCTGAATTTTGTTTCACTTCAGCACTTTTACGTAAATTGTTAAATATGCCTACATAATAATTAGAAATAATCCAGTTTGTTCAGAGGCATAAGTAAGTCTTCTCTTCCTGGGTACAAAATATAAGTCCAGTTTTATTTTTTCAGACAGAGCCCTAAATGTGTTTCCTGGATTACAGGTAAAATAGTTTACTCGAATAAAGTTTTCTTCTTTTTTAAGTGTCATATTATCTTTCTAACTGCAGCATGGTAACATTCAAAATGCCAAAGATATACTGAAGTAATGTTGGGAAAATATTTAAAATCTGATCCCACACTATTTCTGACTTCACAGAGTTTTTATGTTTAATGTATTTCATATTGACATTCTCCTAGCAATACTTTTAGTTTGAGACAAACTTGAACTGTCTTGATAGCACCTTAGAATACTTATAGATACTTATGACAATAGTCAGAGAGTTCAAAACTGGGAATAAGCTATGACTAATAAATTAAAAAACTGAAGTTATAGAACATCACTGATCATCCAGGCCCAAATTATGAACACATTATGGGCTAGGGGCTAAAGTTTTATATACAAATTCATTTAGCTACAAGGAAGTTTGTTTTTCTTTTTTTTTTCATGTGCACCTTCAATTTGCTTTTCTTTGGAAGGTTATGATAGTGCAACACTGCTTTATTGTCTCATAAGATGATATTTAGGGCTATTTGTACATATAACAAAATCTCCAAAACTCCTGAACAGTATGATAGTATGCTGCTGGCTGCCTTTACCATTCCTGCTCAACTTGAAAAATAATATGAAAAGAGAAGTGGAATACAAAATTACTGAAGATGACAGAACTATACAAGCTGCAGATAATCAGGCTTTTGTTGCTTACATTAAGAAATTCACAATGCAATATGACAAGGTCTGTTTCAGAAAATATCTATATTTTTATTTAAAAGAGCTTTAGAAGCCTAGTACAATTTCCTTTCTTTCCCACTTGTGGCCCATATGTTACATGTTCAAGTCAGAGTAGTTAAATGGTGAGGAGAGGACAGAGTTGCAAAGGCAAGGCATGATTTTGAAAAGGAATGTATGATCAGTCATGATAAAAACAGCAGAGTTCAAATATGGAGCAAAGGCCCTGAGACTTGACATGGAGAGGTCATTGTAGGCCTTGATGTTAGCATATCCTTGGTGTACAATAAAAGTCAAATTAGAGGAGATCTGTGTTGGATTGAGAGGAAAGGAACTTGAGGCAATTGCTATAATCTATGAGTTCAAGCAGTTCACCGATGAAAGGAAGAAGTTACAGAAAAGAAGTGGGACTGAAGGGTTGACTTTCAGAAGCTGCTGGATATTACAGTATGATTATATTGTTAGGAGAAGAAACAGGAGAATGGACAGCAGGGCTCAAGAAGTCATGGTGTTGAAGTGGGAAGAGATGGAGTCACAGACAGGAGCAGGGGCCAAAAGATGGAAGGAGGATATAAGTGGAGAGGTCACGTTGGATCTTGTAGATCTTTACTAGAAACTACAGAGATAATATAGATAAAAGGAAGAACCAATTCTTTTACATGCCATAAAAATAACGATCCCACCTCCTCGTTTGGACTGCATGCTAGCAAAGATTAAACATCAAAAAGAATGGCATTTGATTCACATCCTGTTAAAAGCCAAACTCTGAGTAAATGATATAACTTGATAAAATTAAGTTAATCTTATGGAAAAAAAAATATATTAGTCTATAACTGCACAAAGCAGTCCATTCTTTCTGTAGTATTTCAGTGCATCCATTTATGTTGGGAGAGGGAATTGGAGAAAAAAGTAACAACAAAGAAGAAAAATACCATAAAATTTCCATCTTAACAGAAGAAAATATGTCATGATGTTACAAATGTTTTCATTGACATAAAAGAAGATGAATTTTCAAGTGTTTCTACATTTATATATAAGCTCATTTTTCCCAGATGAATTTTAGTAAATAATATATTTCATTGATTCCTGTCAGAAGGCAGTACCAATGGGGAAACCTAATGGTTATAGCCAACTCATGGACTAAATATTGTGTAAATATTGATTCTAAAGGGTATTAACTGGGGGAATAGTCCCAAAAAATTCTAGACACTCAAGTGCTGGTTCTTTTTCATTCAAAATAGCACAGCTCTTCTCATGCTAAATAGTGTGATCAAACCCTTAGAGTCTGTGAAGTACACAAAAAGCTCACAGAATTTAAAATAGTGTATACCCTACTCTGGCACAAATCTATATTATGGGATTTTTGTAAGAAATTATATTTCTTTTTAGCACAGTGTGTGTATTTATAATGATAATGAATTTTATGATACCTATCAGAAAGTATTCTTGAAGTCTTTACTATTTTCTATTCCCCTCTAGAGTGCAGTTTTTTGTGAACTCCAACATTTTTGTAAATTATTTGACAGAAATAAATACCCTAGTAGATATTAAATTGTTTCATATAAATCTGAAAATTTTGCATAAAACAGAAAAGTGGGAGAACTTAAATTCAAATAATAGAGAATCATACTTTATTAGGTAACAGTCTTACTATTTGCATCTACAGTGATCAAATATGGCATTAGAATACTTGTATTATCTATTTGATTTCTGTAGCCTATGGACATTTTGCTGCAGCAGTTCTGTTTTATAATGATCTCAATTTACACAATAAATAAATAGCTGCTTTTGGTATTCTCTCACTGAAACATCAATACCACTCCTCATGATAACTCCCCATTTACTGTGCCTATGGCACAGAATTATTAAATGCTTCATTTTACAATATTGAAGAAGACAAATCACTACTCTGTAGAAAGTACCATTTAAATAACACATTGTGTAAAGAATGGTGCTAGTACATAATCATTTGTATGCATCAACATAAGAGCAACAAATACCTCTTCTTTGGTGCTAATTGTGAAGTTATATATACATTACCTCAATTTTTAATATAAATATAATTTAATTGTTGTTATCAGTCTCTTCCTTCATATATTTCTTTACAGTTCATCTTGAGGGCAGGAAAGTCTGAATGTGGCACTTAGTGCCATGGTCTAGTTGACCAGGTGGTGTTTGGTCATAAGTTGGACTGAATGATCTCAAGTCTTTCCCAACCTAATTGCTTCTGTGATTCTTTTTCAAGTTACAACCATCAGGCTCCTGTTCCTGTACAAATCCTCACAAGTGTCAGTAACAGGTCGTATCTTCTTTCTCATGCAGGGAATTCATATATTCATTTTCAATTCCAGTGAATAAAGGAATCAATTAATTAATCTTTAAGGAAGATTAAGAAAATTTGCAGTGACTCTCTCTACCACTTGACTACAGATTCTGGAGAAGGAAATATTGCATTCTAATCATGGTAATATAAGTAGTAGACTGTCTAGAGATGTAATCTTGACAATCCACCTACTGACTCAAATATTATGGGGCAGCTGTCTTGTGCAACTGCTAGGCTAAAGTCCTCGTATAGTGCAGAAAATTATGTCTGCAGATTCCCTAATACCCAGTTTGAGTATTATTCCATAATAAATTAATCGTGCCATATCTTTCTTAGTCTAATATATGCAAATATGTAGATTCTTTATAATGCATCATTTCATCAAGAAAATAGCAAGCAAAAAAAATAAAGTAAATAGCCTCAGAAACATCATGAAGAGTAGAAATGAGAGAGAAAAAATCAAGGAGAAAAAAGGAAATGCCAGAAGCATATGATAACCTGGTAGCAAATCAGTTTATTTTATCTGTGGAAAATAAAATTTAAATATTGTGAGGAAAGGGAAAATAAAAGGGAAAGAAGGTAAATAATTTTCCTTACCCAGGGTTTATTTGACTTACAGTTGAACATTCTCCCCGATGTACATTCACTTATCTTAAATCATGGATCATTGTAATCTCTCTTGATTTGGGTTCATTTCTCCTGCCAGTTTACTTTAAAACCTTCCCACATAGTCATCAATCAAATCACAGATTTGAAGAGGAAAGTGAAAATATTGCTGAAAGTTCACTCCCAATCCATAGTGTAGAGTTGACACATGGTATTTTCACTTTTTCTTTCTTTTTTCAACACTAATTTGGGCACTGTGCTTATGTTTGGGAAGAAGGAATTTGCACATGGATAACTATTAAAATTGTTTCAATTATTAGAAGAATAGTTATATATAATAAAATGTCCTACTTTTAACTAAAGGGAAAAAAAGAGAACATCCTCAAATATACCACATTGACTTAACTTTTTCAAGCTAGGCATTTAGAATGAAGATGAGATTTCATGTTTCTGCAACAGACACCTTCAAGGGTATTATTTCATAGTGAATTCTACTGAAGTAACTATGACTGAAATGAATCTCAGGCATTATCAGCTAATCTTGAAGTATTTGGGGAGTCTTGCAGTAAAAGAACACAAAGCAAAGAGAAAGAGTATTTGGCCTGAAGACTTATCTTAATCTGTAAATACAATAGGCTGCCTTCTTTTACTGCACTGTGTAGAATAATTAAAAGTTAATAACAGTGTGCCACAGGAACGAAACAATCTTTTTCTGAGATTTTTTTAGTCAATATAATCTTAATATTGAAAATAAGCACCATTTTGTTATCAGTTTTGGAATGTTTCAACTTTCTTTTGAACTTCTTTTTTCTTCTTGTTTAATTTCCATACATCAGCTTGTTCCCTTTGTTATGCTAATAATTTTTTTGCAATAAATAAATTTTACTGCTTTTTCTCATCTTTAAAAAACGAACCAAAGTGCTATTTAAGAGCAAATTGACTTGAATATGTCATAAATGATCACTTGATACTCAGTATATGAAATGCAAAATGACAGATTTTAACTATTTAATTTACAATTAATTTAATCTGTGAATCACCGGTTACACACAAGATTATGATGGTAGCATTGCTCTAGTTACTACTTGATTCTATGCAGTTTACCTTATCACATTTTTATAACCTACATACCCAGAATTTTCCAATTTTTATTTTTAAATTAACTGAAGTCTAACCTAAACAAACCTAAACGGTGTTGCTTATGGAACATCTTCTAGTCTCCATCTGGGAGATTCAGGGGATAGACTGTCAGGGATAGTTTGACGCACTGTGTAAAAATAAACAAACAAATAAACAACTCCCCCAAGTTTTTTAAAAAGAGAAGAGAAAAATACTTAAAATTTTTATTGGAATAGATATATTTGAATACATAGTAGCTATAGCCATTTAAAATGTTTTGTGGTGTGGAAATAAAACCTAACATCAAAAGTTTATTATCCCCACCTAATTAAAATGTTTATCTGTCTAATCAATACAGAGAATGTAATATGATGTGTAATATGTGTCAGTACCATAGTGATTATTATGTATCAAGTAAAGGATACATAGGAGAAGACCTATGCACTATTTATTTGTTGTGCTTAATAGTCTTTGCTTTTTATTCCTAGAAGATCACCTCCGAGATCAGTCAGGCATTTGGAACTGTATGCCATACATCCAAGCATGTAAAGAATAATAAGTTTAGTGTCACATTATGTATTTTCCTAATGTTCCATTATGTGACAAAAACCAGCTTGGTGCTACCTAGTTTATTAAGAAAAATCCCAAACCAAAACCCACAAACAAACAAACAAAACCAAAAAACCCACATGAAGATGGATTTGAAGCTTATTTAAAGGATTCATACTATGCTGAAAAACTACAGTAGTGATTACAGTGAAAAAAAAAAGAAACATCTCCTTTACAAATAATGGTCTGTTATTTAGAAAGTGTGAATAAAACAATTAAAAATAATTGCTATTTTTTTTTGTGTCAGAAATGAAAATGTTAGTTTGAGTCAAAAAAGTCAGGGATAGACTGACTCACAGAACTTTTAATGGTGTGGATATCCTTTCTTTTACTGATCATTTTGTAGTGTGCCAAATGTCTGTTCATCATTTGTAGATGAAGATCCTGTGTCAAGAAAAGGCACAAATTCTTAATTAAAAGAAAATGTGGTCCCTATTATATCTTTTTTTAAAAATTGTATTGGACATAAACAGAGACTAGTGCATGCCCAAAGGAGTAGGTTTGAATGCCATCAAAGCCAAAGGACAGTTACATATTCTCGGCATGGGGTTTAATGCAGGCATTTTGAGAGTTCAGTAAAGCATAGTATTCTTTAGGTTTGTGAATAACAAGGAAACTAAGCAATAACTGTAACTGTTGAAATTACTATTCTTCTGTTATAAATTTTACACATATTTAAAATATGTTATTTTTCCTATAAAAATAGGAACATAAAATTAGGTACACGCACATAATATAAAAATGCTCTGTATAAACATATACAAAATCAATCCTCCAGAGAAATCTCTGTAGTCACTTTTGCCTCATATTTTCTTTATAAGAACAATTGTCTATTCAAACTACCAAGAAGTTTCCTAAATCCCATCACTCCTAATTATGGATTGATGCATTTCATATTAATAAATAATAGTAGTAAACTGGTATCTTCTCTTTCCACTTGTTAATAGGAGTTATTTCAGATATGTACCTTACATGACTGTTGTAAGTTTGCAAATATTGTAACTGCCTTTTTTTTAAATCCTGAGTTGCTGTAAACTGGAGAAAAACTGACTTTTTCTTCAGCTTTTTTTCTTGTTTACCTTTTGTTAAATTTGGAATTTTCCTTAGCAAAGACTAAAAAGTGTTCAACTCCTTACGCTTCAGAAAAAATATAATAACCATATGTTGGATTGCTGAGTTCTTAAAAAAATGTTTTAAACCTTGTTGTGCCAATTACTCTCTTCAAAGATGTCCAATTCAGGTATGAGATTTACTCCATTTAATGTGTTTACATTATTTGTGTATTTGTTCTATTATTGTCTTGCAAAGTGCCCAAACCAGCATTTTCTTCTACTCTATTGTTGATATTACCATCAGTTTAATAATTTTCTCACAATCCATTGAATTCTAGTGTATTTTATTGGCAGATAGAAATACAGTTAGAAAATAAGCATTTTTTCCTGGTTTTATCTTTTCAGTTTTGAGGAATGCATTTTCACACAACCTGAATGTATAAAACTCCAGTTAGAAAGTTAGAGAAAGGAAATAATATAATCCATCAAAGATTTTGTACCTATTAGATAACATTTTTACGTTGCTCTAAAGTCCAGTGGCTAGAGATATGAATGTATTTGCTATTTAAAAAACAAAACAAAACAAAACAAACAAAAAAACCCCCACCAAACTAAAAAAAACAACATAAAGAAAAGCCAAACATCACCCTCCACATCAACCTGGGAGTGGGATTAATTTACACTAATTTCAGCCATATGTAAATTCAGTATGTATTCTCAGGTAAACACCAATCATCCTTCAACCACCAATGGAGCTACACACCAGAGAAACATAATACAGACAGGATTAACAACTTGCTGCAAACATTTCTCTTCTGCACTGGTTATACATATATCCTGCAGCATGGGGTTCTCTTGCCTGACCATCAGTGTCCAGTATCACTTGACATACATGAAGCTGTAATAGATTTCTGCAGAAGATCATTAGATATGATGGTCAGACAGCAGAGGCCGTTTGCATTGGTGGTGAAGGGAAAGCAAGGGGCTGCTGGAGACCAGATGATGTACCCCACTATCACAAAAATTACACTGTATAAACTCTATGTATGTCGCTGAATAGATAGACTTAATTGGATGGACTTAAGACCTACATTGCCATTACTGAAACTTGGAGGGATTAATTCTAGAGAGTACAGAGGAGGAAGGAGTACATTAAGAGGATCCTAAATGCAGACATGTTACTTTAGAAAGCAGTGCAACCCCCACCTTCAAAACAGCTAACACAAAGCAGGATTTATCTACCCTTAGCTTTAAAATCATCCATTACACATGAAATATGCTAAGAGTGTTTTATTATAGACTGTTAAGTAGGACTAGCATCGGAAGTGAAATGATATGTATTACAGTCATTATCATTGCATTACCTTTGAGATGGATAGCATTTTCAGAATTCTAGTTTGTTAAGAACTACAACATCTGTGCTCTCTAAAGTATGTTATAAAGAAAGTTTTATTTTGGAGTTTCTGGCAACGGTAGGAAATTTCTCAGAATTTCTGTTTTTAAGAATGTCTGAAGCATTTTAAACTGACTGAGCAATTAGAGGTTAGAATCAAAGATTAACAATGAAACATGAAAAATAATAGAAATAATAAAAGAAAAACCAAAGCTCAAAGTTTCATACTCTTCTATTCACTTAGGGCAAACAAGTAAAGGTAATTTTCCCTTGATTTAAACAAATTGTCTATATATAAATTAAAAAAAAATAAAAAGAAAGAAAATAGAAAGAACAGGGGCATAGGCATTAGCTACATAAAGTTCTGTTTACTAAAACATAGTGGTTTTTTCTAGTCCTCTAAAAATGGAGAACTGCTGTTTTCTATTTTTCTGTGACTGATTCAGTCAGTTAGAGATATGAATCTGAATGAAATATTCCTGTGCATATTTTTAACAGGAGCTAATAATTTCAAAAACCATAGGTCTAACATTAGGTCTTACTGCTCCACAGTATTCTCTTATATTTTTCATGCCTGTAAATATAAAAGGCAGGCTAGCAATGATGCAATGATGATTTAAAATTACAGTTTGTTTCCAACTGTACCTTCACAGCGACTCCGTGGTGAAGAGATTCTCCCTCTCATTTTCTCTACCATGAGAGGCCAGGAGTCCCCTGTCATATAAAGTAACAGTGTGAGTGATGCTGACTAAAGGAAAACACTGAGGCAGCCTAAGAAAATTTAATTATGCTTAATCTCTAAATCCTAACAAACAAAAAAAGCAAACAAACAACAAAAAAGAAGTCTGATTCCACTGGAATTGTCTTTTTTTTTTTCCACAGAAAAGTCTACAATGCACTGAGTCACCATGACTGTCTCTAATTAGATGGTTTTTAATAGCCTGAAATGTGTCCTCAAAATAGTGGTTTTTAAAAGGCACAATGTTATCTCAAATTATCTTGTAACACTCTTACTTAAAAAGTAAATAATTTACAAAAGTATTTACCTGTGGAAAAAAATGGCTTGGGGTTTTTCTATATTGTCGCAAGCATACATTTTCTTCCTACAATGTAATAGTCCCAAGATTTGGTCCAAAATAGTCTTAATATTTTTATAAAATTTTATCACATGAGTTTATTTATGTCTTGATCTGGTGCTTTGCAATAAAAGAAAGGAAAAAAAAACCCAAAAAACTAAAAATCTTTAATATTGATTAAAGACAAAGATAAAATTAATTAAAGATAGCAGGCTTGGTTCAACTGCTATTTTTCAGCATTAATAATTATATTTTTAATTTATTCAAATTATTATTCTATGTACTCAGTCTTGAAAGTATGACTGAAGTCTGACTGAAGTCAGACTTTTCAGAAAAATCTTAGCATATGTCATTGTTGTGGTTTGAGCTCTCCAAAAATCCAATTTCCAAGCTTCCTCACAATTTGCTTCAATGTGAGAGGGGTTTTCAGACATAACACATCTATTAGCATGAAGAAAATTATATCAAAATTTATTACTAACACAATAAATACTAAAAAGTAAATAAATACACAGTATGAATACAATCTCTACCACCCCTGGGGCTCTCCCACATCAGTCCAGAAGAAGAACACTCCAGGATGATAGCTAAAGTCTCTCTCTCACTGGAGTATCGAGGAAGGGGTCTTCTTTACCCCCACCAGCTGCTTGGCCCTGCTGAGGTCTCCTCCTGGACTACAACGGAACACTTGTTTTACCAGGTCTTCATCACGATTTACAGGGAGTCAGCTTTTGAGTCCTTTCCCCCTGGGTTCATGAAGGTTCCTCCCAGAGAGTAAGATGTCCACTCTTGCGCTCCAGGTTGCAAGGTTTCTGGGTTTTCTCAGTCTTTATACCCCAAATAGTTTTCACCAAAAGTCCTTTCCCAGAAAAAGCCTGCTTGTTTTGGCTTCTCTCTGTTTCAAGCTGCTGCAGCTTCAGCTCGACTTTCACATGTCATGGGAGGCATTCTTCCCCCTGCATTCCTCCTTCAGTTTTCGGCTGCTCTCGCCCAAACCTTGCGTAGGGCCTCCTCCGAGCCCCTCGGCCCTTCTCTCTGTTGCTCACTCTCAACTCAGGGTCACCTCCTCCCACCCCATTATGGGAGGGGAAAGTGGCAGTGAGACTGCTTGGAGTCTTTCTCTCATTCTCTGCCTGGAATTCTTCCAGCTCTGCACAATCTCTGCTTCTGCAGCTCCTGGGCCACCCCTCGGCCTGTATCTGGCTCGGCTCCAATACTGATCCTGCCTGCCGGGGGCTAGCTAGCTCCAACCCCCTGGCAGGCCTTTCAAGTCCACGGCACCGCCTCTCCTGGGCAGTGGGGGGAAAAAACGCCCCAGCCTTTGGCCACAGGCACCTGGTCCAGTTAATATACTGCTCTGGGCTCCCAGCAGCCCAGCCGGGGGGGGTGGAAAGAGGGCCTGGCCCCCTGCAAGGGGCCCGCAGGCCTCTCTCCTCTCACCTCGTGAGGAGGTGACTTCCATTCTCTGTCTCTCTCTGCCAACAACTTCCTCCGGCTGTTGTAATATCCTAATTTCACAGGGGTGAAACACAGCTCTGATTGGCCCCTGATCGGAAACTCACCTGGGACCAATCACTTCCAGCCCCCCAGGGAAGAGTGGGGGCGGCTCAAACCACGATAGATGAATAATAATGATAATTGGAAGGCTGAACTGAATTTTTTGGTTGCTTCCATCTGCAATAAACCTGTTTCATAGATGTACTTCAAAGGTCCTCCTGAAGATATCAAATGTAAATATTTTCTGATAAAGCATTAATAATCTGTAAATTTGTGTATGTTCTGAAGGATTAATCAAACTTGTACTGGGGAGCCCACCTTAAGAACTTCCATATCAATATTTTACTTCTATCAGAAAAAAAATACAGCATTATTAATTTTACTGAAAAGACAATTAAAAGAAGCAATGCCTTTGAAGACCTATAAACTAGAGCTCAATCTGCTCAATGTATAGAGCGACTCCTTTCACTGTCTTTATGAGAAATCTTCAGAATAGAAAGGACATTTGCCTCACAAATCAGTGGTTTGGCTGCTTAAAGAAACACCACAAAAGGTATTGGCAAAAAGAGGTTCAATATGTGAAAATGCAACTTTACAGAGTTTGATTGCAAGGGTCAATCTACTACTTTTTTACACATTTTAAAACTTAGAAAGGAAGATCAAATTCAAAGCAAATTATTTGCACAGAAGCCTAGAATGCAAAAGGGGGTAAAGATGCAAAGGATATGAATGTAAAGATAAGGGTGCAGAGGGTTTAGCAGTACTTAATCATTGAATACTTTAACATTTACAAAGCAATTTGATAGTGTTAACTACAATTATAAAAATTACTTAACTGTAGATTTGACATAGTAATATTCATACCGTAATCAATTCTCATGCACACAGGCAAAATGGTGTGTACATCTCTTTGTGTGCAAAGGTACCTATCAAAAATTTCCCTCAAGTTCAGTGAAATACTCATATCAAAACCCTTCGTGTTTCCCAACAGGCAAGGCCTGCACCTTGAGGAGCATGGAGGCGTGTGTATAGGGGGATATTTCTGTTTGTTCCCACCTTACCAAGCAAGAGCTCCTGCTATGATCAGGAAGTGCTTCATGACATAAGTGGTGCAGTCAAGGGATGCTTTACCACTCAGCTAGTTTGACTAAGGCTTTTCATTAGTTTTTGAGATTGTAAAACAGGCAAGATGATGGTGGGGAGAGGTGGGGATTCCAATTTAAATCTCTGAATAAAAGGTGCTTATGTCTATTGCTTTTAATAAGACAAAGTGATTAAGTTCTTAAGTGGAACCTAAGTTAAACAATTCAAATAAGCTAGATGGATCTAAAGCATTTTTAATTTTTTTATGACTATTTTTGGCAGGTTACTTTACAGATTCCTTAAAGGTTAATGGTGTATTTTAGTATTTTCATTTGTATTTATTTTATTTATAAATTACTTCGTCCCTGAATTTAAACAATGTTTTTCAGCTAAGTGAAAAAAATGTTTAAAGGATTCCTAAAGTTTTCACTTGTTTCTCAGATATTCCACTCAAATTTTAAGACTGAAGAGACTACATTGCCTGACAACTTATGTGTCAAAGACTAATGGCATGAATCTGTTAGTGCTAGGGTTTGTTAGGCTTTGAAGCCATGAACTCCAGACAGATATTTTAAATCTTGTGTAGCTATGAGGAGTTGTTTATGACTATCTTTCCAGAAAAAGCAGAATAAATCTAAAAAAAAAAATTGTCGAATAGCTGTTTAAGTCATGCTAAATAAAGATATTGGTATGTTTAGCTAGCCAAAAAGCTCACCAGGCACTGCTGGGCATGAAAGAGACAAACATAGATATCTTGGCCAGCTGATGTATAGCAGGATATCCTGGCCTCTGGTTGCCACCATAGAGATATGAGTTCTCCATCAGTTTGACATCATCAAATCTACCAGCACTGCATGAATAATAGAGCTAGTCTGAGATATCTCACATAGTCTCAGATATGCACATTTAGGCAAATGAACCTAGCCTGCCTTTTTATTTTGGTTAGGTGTCCATTAATTCTAAAGAGAGCTTGAAAATCTAGTTTAGGCATTCTGAATTTAGTTTGCATGAGAGATATGGGTTTTTTTTGGATGGACTGGTTCATCTGGAGGAAAATAAAATGTTTAAATGAGGTAGACAGGATTGATTTTCCAATTTCTTCTCTCTGTCACACATATTTCATAAGGTGACTGCTTTTCTTCCTACTTTAGTTAAGACTTATTCAGAATTCAAGACAGTCTTAGTTTTTCAGCCTTGAATCTAAACACATATCACCTTTGATTAATTTCAGACCTTCATCAGCTAGGTCAAGATGAAGTTTGGATTTATTTTTCTCAAAGGAAATATTTTAAAAAGTAAAGAAAAAAAAGAAAGCAAAACAAAAAATACCCCAAACAACCCTATCTTATTCTTTACAGAATAAGCCCCAAAATCATTGGTAGTTCTAATTACCAATTAGAATTTTGTGATGGAAAGGAAATAAATTATTTCAAAGTGAAATAAAATAATTAAGAATTTAAAGAATTAAATAATTAAAGAATTTAAAAGATTGCTGGAACATTGGCCTTACCGAATAATTTATCTTCTCTTACATCAACACATCAGTAAGTAAAGTATAAATAAAGTTTTTCTCCTTTTAATTTTCCTTTTTTTCCCTTCCCAACCACTTAGCTATTGTGAAACAAGTTCTTGTTTTTTTCCATACTATATCAGATAAGTTAGTCTTGTTAATTTTTTTTGGCCAATAGAAAAGATAGGGAGGATCTTCTAAGAAACAGAGAAGTTAAAAATTTAACATTTTATAAATGCTCTACCACATTGATATATTAAATTCTCTACACACTTTAAATAACATTTGCATTTGAGTAAATAAATAACTACAACTAAAATAATTTGTTAACAAAAGACAGAAAGAAACAATCAAACAAAAAGACTCCAACAAAAATGAATGACCAAAACCCAAATCTTTTTTGACAGCTTTTATACAGAGGTACATATATCCTTATTTGTCCTTTAAAAAAAAAATTAAATACACGACAAATACCAGATATCCTGTAAGTCCTTCCCAAATAATGTCCGGTCAACATTTCCTGTGATTGGCATGAACGCTGACTGCACGAATGGTCACCTCTGGTGATTCAGATGATAATTCTTTAAGATGTTATAAAATTATTTCTGTTGTTTATTTTTCTGTTTTCCTCAGGGAAAGGGGTTTAACATAAATGAAAAACTTTCCATCATGCACTGTTTTAATGATCAGTATTTTTTGAATCCCAGAACAGTATAGCAGGTAGCAAAACAAAAGGATTTAAAGATATCAGAAGCAGGACAAGCAACATACAAGTGATCAGTGGGAGCATAAAATAAGTATTGACTCTGTAAAATTAAAAGCCATATTATTAATAATATTTAGTCTGAATAATAACACACTAAAATAATCATAAGAATAGAAAAGCAATTCCTGAAATTTTTATTATATTAAATTGGATATGTTTTTTTAATCAGAGACTATATTGGCAAAATCCATGTATCAGAAAGAAAATCACTATACAGTTATTCAGTTAATAAATATTGTCTTTCCACAGATATGTCTTCCCATCTAAGGAAATTGATAACAGCCTTTCACTGTTCTCCAGAAGTCTTATAAACCTGCCATTACAGAGAATGTCAACATTCTATAATAAAAAAATTTGAAGAGCCCTGGATCATCTGTATTTTATTGACAGTATTAATTAGTGGAGGTATACTTGAAAATTTGGAGTAACCCAGGAGGGAATCAGTCTTCTTCAGTATGCAATGAACAATATTTAGTGACTCATATCAACTAGCTATTTCCTGATTAGAAATGACAGCTTGGTTACTGGCAATCTTAATCAACCTGTTCAGTAGAATGTTTCTCTTAGGGAATAAAAAAACAATTTGATTTTTTTTAGATTAAATTTATCTGGGACAAGGAAGTCTACGTACTTTTTCCTATTTGAAAGAGAATATGAAGACACTCCACACTTTTGCTCTTACTGATTTGAACTGTTAGAGAGGATGAGTCAGAGATGATGCCTAATACCAAGAAGAATTTAGTCTTTATTCTTGTAAAGAAATGTCTTATCCAACTAGATGAGAGATACCTCCTCACTCTTTGGTATACTTCTACAAAATTCTCTGCTGTAAAGCAAGATTAACCCCTTTGTTCCACCACCTAGCTACTTATTTTTAATCAGCCTGCAGAACAGTAGCTCACTTAAAATGGTTCTTGTAAAAAAACCCAACCAACAAGACAATTCCACTTCTCTATGTTTAAAATGAAAAATTCCATTGTCAACTTGTGAAAATTTTTATCTATTGGTTAATTACAAGATACACTGCCAGTGTGAAAACGACAGAAATTTTAAATTTAGTAATCTGTTTAAAACTGATATAAAATACTTACATTTTCAGGTTACTTTTTTATCTGTCACATTACATCTTTCTCTTGCTCCCCCTTTTCTTTTTGTCCTTACTTATCATATGCATGCTTGTTCATCATAAATGGCCATGATTATTTTTAGTGGGTGATGCTGCAATCTACTTCACTAATTCTAAGTTCAATTCAGTGAGAGCAAAAGATTTGCAAGGAACATGTACAGTTTCATCTTTGGAATATGAATTTCTTATAACTGGGAAATAGTTAATTCTCGTTAAACTTTTTCCTTTTTTTTTTTTTTTTGTGGCCTCCACTTTACTCAACTTTACCTCAAAGAATTCAGCAACATCATAGTTGATTGGCTTTGAGATGTCTTTATATGAAAGTTTTTTCCATAAACTTATTGACCTAAGAAAATAGAAAGGACAGATTTAGTTTTAGGGTGTCTTTAAAGGCCCTTGTTGAACTGTAGGTGTTTTTTTGTGAAAAAAAAGATGGTTATAAAAGACATGGTTGAGAACCCAGAGGTCTTCCATGTCAAATACATAACTGAACCAACACAAGCAAAATATTACCAGCACAGTTTCAGTAACATTATAAAAAATAATCACTGCTTGTCACATGTTGGTGCCATAACACAGAATGGATAGAATTTTGGAATTTTTCGAGCAGCCAGATGTGATAAATTAAATAGTTAAACCACAAAACTAAGGAGAACAGAAATTACATCATTCTGATACTCAGCTACTTTGGTTGCTTTTCAATTTCCTCTAAATACAACTTTGTAAATATTTTGCCATCAGTTCTTGCTGAAGAGGATGTTACTAAGGTAGCTAAACCTTTTTAACACTTGAAACTTACTCTTAATGACTGTGATTACTGGAGGGCTTTAAGAGTGTTTAGATCAAGTGGAAATAGAACTTCCATGTTATGAATACTTACAGGCTAAAGGGGAAATTCAAACTGTAGCTGCTCAGCAATGGTAATTCATGACCAAGAAATGATTTGGAAGGGAGAGACAGAATGTCTAGTGAGATTAAGAGAGAAGATATACCACAACATTGTCTTGTAGCAATTATGGAATGTGGGTGTTCAGGGATCACTTTTGATAAAGAGACCTGCCACTGGAGGTTGAATCCAACACCAGGCTGAGGCACCTGATGTTGACCTTCATGGGATTGGTGCTGGTGCAAGGATTTGTAAGGAGTTGCCTCATGCCATATCTTTGCAAACTCCTTGTAGAGCCACTTATGGTGATAGGATTCTCCTCAACACACTGCTCACTAAACATTTTATAGTTAAGTACAAATGTCTATTTAATTTGCCTCAAGAAATACAATAAAAATTCATCAACAAGACTATTGATAACCTTATATAATACTGTAGAGTGATAGATAAGGTCCTGTTAGCCACTGTACAGGTATACATCCAAATACAAGAGCCTGTCTTAGTACACAATTAAATACTTTTTGTGATGTTTTGATGAAAGTCATGAAACATTTTCTGTGTTAATTGATTATGCGCACAGTATTTTATGTACTTTCTAAAAAAGCTTGAACCGAAGTTTAGCCTTGGATGTCTTCAGGGGATAATCAGGACTGTATACTTCCAATATTTAACAATGAGACCAAGATATGAAAAATTGAATTATAGAATTCTTAATTATGAAGACCAAAGTTTGATAACAGAACCATAAGTAAATTGCCCACTTTCATATATTTTTGCAGGACCAATCATATTTTCATTGATTGCAATACAAGAGGAATTCAACGAAACCCAGTTGTACTCTATGAGAAGCAAGATTTTTTTAATAATCAATTGATGACTGTCAATCAAGAAAAAAAAAGAAGAAATAAAAAGAAATATAAATATGTTCTGTCACGTTCTATGTGTCTCCATTTTCTTTTCCTCACAGAAATGTAAAACTAAAAAAAAAGAAGTTTGATTGTTCAGGATTTTTTTTAAGGATAAGATTTGTCTCCCATATTTGAATGTTTACAATTTAGATTTGAATTTGCCTTACAATCAATAGCATTAAACAGATACTCTAAGCAAATTATTTGTCTGACATAGTTTGGACAGTCATTTTTGGATGAGGTGAATCACAGCTTACAAGTCCTATTTCTTGTCATGGTCTGTAAAGGGAGTCACCTGCCTAGCTGAGGTATGGACATCACATCTCATCTTACTTGCCTGAACAGAGTCATCTGTGTCATGCTACTTCAGATATCAGAGTTAAATATTTTTATTGCTTCCATTGATCAAATAAGTGCAAATTCATGCTTAGGATATATCAAATATGACTAAATTTATTCAAGGCCTCTTTTGCACTGTTAAATAAATTTAACAATTTGGATCACATAATTTCTTTGTCCTGAAGTGCTAATTTTAAATGCTTAGAGTTCTCTTTAATTGCCAAAAGTGATCCTCCTAGTTTTATAGTTCAGGACTACTTTCTAAATGAAAATACATGTCTACAAAAGACAGTAAAATTGCAAAAGACAGTATTACTTAAAAAAGCTGCATAAATCTTTAAAATATTTTCTTTTTTTTTTTCAGAAGAATCAATATCATAGGTTTTTTATATGCTGTAACAGAAGTATTTTTATCTTATATAGTGATTATTATTTTCTTCAATTGTTATTTGTTATTATTATCCTTTTATCATCCTTCATTATTATTGTTAAAATACAATGCTTAAATATAAAGTTTGATTTGTTATTTTAAATTATTTGGTGTTATTGTAATTAGCATCAGTAGAGGCAATAATACTAATTGTACTGCTAAGGCTAGTAGTAGTTAATAGTAAAAATAATCATAATATATTAGAAAACATATAGTTATTATAACTGTAATAACTATTTTAGTATGCCATTAAGTTACAAAAAGAAAGACAAGTCAGATATTCACGTGTGAAAGAGTTTTTAGGATAACAAAAGAAGTCACATATGTTAGAAACACAAGTACCCTGAACAAAAGCTTAAGGGGACTATACCTACAGCATACATCATAATTATGTACTGTCACTATTGCCTTCAATAAAATGTCTCATTATGTACAATATATTTGCATACAAATATAAATCAAGGACAAAAATAGACATAAGTTCAGATTGCTTTCAATAGGCAAAAGATCTCTTTAATAAGAACACAGAAAATCAATAGAATCACTAATTTACAGCAGCAGTATGTTTCACCTGTTAATTTTTCATTTATATGTCATAGTTTTGTTACAGTAACAGTGAAATACTTGAATAGATATGCAAGTCCATGTTCTGTAAATGCAGTATTAATTTCAGCACAGACTTATCCTGGTAGTAAGAAATAGCAGTTGTAATTAAACATCCCTGATGAAATCCATAGAATTCATTGCCAATGATTGAAGACAGAGCCAAGACATGTAGAAATTTTGAATATAGAGTTTAAACACTGGTCTTGTGGATGAAAATTCTGAAATATGCACTTCTCCATATACCCTGTCCCCCTTCACCACGTGTCCCTTTCCACCCTCCAAAAAACAAAAGATAAATAAATAGGCTATTAATGATAATGCTAATGATGTTAGCAGCTCATAGGATTCTTACCTTCCCCTAGTCCCACTAAGTTACCTCAGCAATCTTTCAGCTGACTTTCTGGTTTTCATAAATGTTTTTTCAGAGCTTTTTACTGTCAGTTCAGACAATCTTGACAAAGTGGTCTCGAAGTTTATTTTCATCTCTACTAATATCTTACTTATATTTAATTTACTACTTTTACCAGTTCTTCGATATATTTTTTAAGTATACTAGTCACTGGTCAATAAGATGTTGCATTCCTATTGGTTACATTTTCCTGGTGATTACTTACTACTCACTTTTGAGTTTGTTGTTTTCATAGCTCCTATCTCGAGTGCAATAGATATTTTTAAATAAAGCATTCATCCTGCCCAGAAAAAAAGACCACCCTTTTTCCAGTTACAAATTATTATTAAAAAAAACAGCTGTCTTGTACCAAGAAATATGGTCAAATTATTTTCACTAGTAAAATATAGGAAAGAAATATGAAGAAAGAAAGGTTTGCCTGCACAAGGCCTTTTTAAGCAAGGCACCTGCACAAGTACTTATTTTTGTTTCAGTCTTACAGATACAGCCTAACAGTGGCTCTGCTTATGCTATCAATTACAGGAAGTTTCTGCAGATTATTGCACCATTCTGTACGTGACCAAGTTATGTATTCATTGTAATATGCCTTGAAAATATTACAAGAGAAGGTTTCAAATTGATAAGATATATAGCTTTCTCCAACAGTAGGTTTCTGTTTTTCTTCAGGATATAACTTTGTGATAGTACAATTAATGACACCATTAACACAATTAAGCCATTCATACTTCTTTGTTATATGGTCATTAGTTTTGTTATGCCCTAAAACTAACTCCTTTCAAGGGCTGTACTCCCTTAGTGATCAATAATTGGCCATCTGTGTTTATAGCCCTAAGATTTCCACTATCATCCTGAGTTTGTATCCTCAGGGTCCCCAGATGAAACATTCACCGTACATAAATTCTTATTCTAAGATCATTGTTAGTTCACTCTATTCTATTCAGCAACAGTTTCTTTGGATACTAAATAGGAATATGTATATAATACCTTCTCAATTATGAGTTATTAAGACCTAATTATTACAACGATTGTGCCCTGGTTTTGGCTGGGATACAGTTAATTTCCTTCTTAGTAGCTGGTAAAGTGCTGTATTTTGGACTCAGTATGAGGATAACACATTGATGTTTTGGCTAAGTTTTCTGCTAAGTAGTGATTACTGTTAGTCAATGAATTTTCAGTATCTCACAGCCTGCTGTTGAGGAGGTGCACAATAAGCTATGAGGCAGCATGGCCAGGACAGCTGACCTGAATCAGCCAAAGGGATTTTCCATATCACAGAGTGTCATGTTTAGTATTTCAGCTGGGGAGGAGTTGGCCAGAAGGGACTGATCACTGCTTGGGGCCAGGCCAGCATCAGTCAGTGGCTGGTGAGCAATTGTACTGCACATCACTTGTTTCTCTTGGGTTCTGTTACTCCCTCTTCCTCTCCCTTTCATTATTATTGTTGTTGTTGCTATTATTATTATTATTATCATTATCATTATTATTTCAATTTGTAATGGTTCTTAGTTTAACCCATGAGCTTTACATTTTCTTTCCAATTCTCACCACTGTGGAGGTGGGGCTGTGTTGTGCTTCATTGCTGGCATGGTTAAACCATGACAGATTGACATTATTTTACTTGCTTGCTTAAATTCTTTTCATTCTCTTAAGGGTAAAAATTTATAATAGAGAATATTAGAAGAGAAAATAATTCTTCCTAGATGTTTGGAAAGGTAAACTTTTAAACTTCACAAATACCACCCTCCTCAAGGTGCTTTAGTCATTACACTTACCAAAGAAGCTACCTCAAAATAAATTTCTACTAACAGGTAAAGTTTAAGTACTTTGTATCTGAACCACTATAATCATAAGAGTCTAGAAATATCAGAGAAGTAAAAGTCCTGAAAATTTCTTGTTGCTCTGTTAAACACACACATTTGAGACATTTGTTACTTCATCAGGAAATGCAGAAAACAAATACTTCAGCATATACTTCATGGATGACCTCTCTGTTCTTGCATTAAAAATAAGATAAGAAAGATCACTTTTATGTTGTACACTTGTGTATCCGGTTTGCTCGGCAAGCTTTTGTTATCAAGGGGATGACTTCTGTGAGAAGATGCTAGAAGCCTCCCCTATGTCCAACAGAGACATTGCCAGTCAGCTCCAAGAAAGACCCACTGTTGGCCAAGCCCATGCCCATCAGAGATGGTGGCAGCACCTCTGGGATGATAGATTTAAGAAGAGAACAAACTGCTGTGCAATAGTAGCTGGAGAGAGGCGTGAGAATGTGTGAAACAACTGCAGACACCAAGGTCAGTGAAGGAGGAGAATAAGGTGCTCCAGGCACAAGAATAGAGTTTCCTCTGGAGCCTGTAGTCCAGACCATGGTTCCTTACATATTTCTTCCTAGTGAGCTGGATCAGTTTCTTTATTTTCTCTCAAACTTGAATAATTAGTGAAAAATTTTAGTTCAATGGGAAATCAATAAAATATATTTTAGATTGCATGAGGTGTACAGGCAATTAAGCTTTCTTCCTTCACATTTAAGGAGTGACATTTAATGCAACAATAATCCCATTTAATTCTTTAGATATGCACAAATTGAGATGCCATCTGTTTTGCTACTAGTCTTTCAGTGCCCAAACATGCTAAATTTGTATGATACCTAAGGTTGCTTGGAATTCATGGGACAAATGCTCTCTTACCCAAGGCTTAGGGTGTCTTGATCTCCTCATGATTATCAGAACACACAAAAGATACACAGTTCAGCAAAAAACATTGTACTTTCAATAAACTT
Organism: Pseudopipra pipra; assembly: GCF_036250125.1. Lineage (NCBI taxonomy): Eukaryota > Metazoa > Chordata > Aves > Passeriformes > Pipridae > Pseudopipra > Pseudopipra pipra. Next base: position 74,557,969 of record NC_087550.1, on the reverse strand, counting down.
TTCTGCTACAAAATTATTCAGTACTTAATTAGCAATGATCACAATGGGAAGGGACAGTCTCCATTCCTTTACACTGGTGGAGTTTCAAATATTTATTTTACACTTTTATGAAAGTAGTAGACAAAATATGAAGTGGGGATGGAGGTACTGGAAGTAAAAAAAAATTACCATTAAAGGCTTTCTTTTATGGTAGAAAAATGCATAATTCTTAACTCTAGAAAGTTAGAAATCAGGAGCTAACTCTTTGCTGGTACTATGGAAACAGCAGAAGTGTTATTGTTGAAATCCTCAATACTGTTTGCATACTTTGTTCCATAGCTCCTTACTGCAAAATGCACACAGTTTTCTTGGGGTGTGGATTGTATTCTAGGCATTCTTTTCCTCTGGTAAGTGTCTTTACCCTTGAATTTCAGAGTTTTTAATTTTTATACCTAATTTCTGTGTATAAATATCTAGTTTATTCTTAGTTCTTTGCAGGTTTAAAAGTTAGGGGTAATAATAGTGCCCTCTTAAGCACACAGTCTAATTTATTCTTATGTATAAGAAAATTCCTTCTAAAAGTAGGTAACACATCAAGTGAAATAATAAGACAAGAATTAAAGAACTCAGAAAACCAACCAGATCACAGACTAGAGAAAATAGGAGCAGTGCTGCTCCATGGAAATTGGTGGAACTGTGTCAGTTCAAATCTTTTGGTCATTCTTCTCTCAACCTTTACTTTAAGCAACCTAGATTTGGTTATCCATAAAGCCAAATATATAAAAAACCCAATACACACACTGCCGTCCCATCCCCCCATTGCCTTCATAACTGTAGCATACTCTCTTTCGATTTTCCGAAAGTAGATAATTAAATTACATTAGGGTTACTTTCATTGCCACTTGCAATACTATAAATAACTTTATAGGACATTCATAATGTATTGTAGAGTGGAGTACACTTTTAATTTGTTTTTTTATTTAAACTAAATTTCTAAAGCCTGCAATGAGGGTTATCAGACCAATATCACTATTATTCATTTCTTTACTTTAATATATTTGCCCGGTAAGTTATTTATATGTGTACAAATTTACTTTTACTGCATAAAACCACATGTAATATTCCGTACATATCATTCTTATAGTTTAATAGAACTAAGTCATTCATGGTAAAAGAAGATAAAATGAGATATAATTTACCTGGCTTTCTGTGAACTTGTAACGAGGTTAAAAAAATCACTTCTATAAAAAAAGATACAACTACCCTAAGACACGTAGCTGTTTCCACAAAAGGGTATAGGTTCAGTGTAAGCTGCCTATAAATATAAATGAGACAAGGACAAGATCCTTGTGTATCTGAAAGTTACAAAGAAAACAGCTTCACTGCACCCTGGTAGTACACAAAGAAAAATATCATTGCAGAGCAGTCACTATTTTCAGTTGTATGGATTCTTTTCTAAACACAAAGAATCTTTTTCAACATATTTTCTAGTAGACAACATTGAAAGTGAATCAAAGTTTAAAACAGCACTTGTCAGAGACTGATACTTTAACCACTGCATATGTTATATCTGTTTGTTTCTCAGAGCAGTAAAGCAGTAGCAAATAATTGTGTTGCCGAGGAAAGGCACTGAACCCACCTTCAGCTGATGTAAATGCTTGTTAAAAACATGCTGACTTATGCAGGCTGAGGATCTGATCTTCAATAGTTTGTTCTCTTTTCAATAGAAAAAAATGCAGATACATACTAAAGCAAAAGGACATCTCAGTAATTCCATTTATTTTTTTCCCCTATGTTTCAGGGGGGAGGTAGGGATAAGGAAAGTTAAAAATGTGATATAAAAACATAATGCATCATTTATCTGAGAAATTTGGAAATTCTCTGTCTTGAAATTAAAATCTAAACATATTTGTCACATTCTACATGCTTTGAAATTAGAATAAGTAATTTTAAAATTATATACTGAGTCTTTCAGAAACAGTGTTGTTCAGGAAACACTCATGCCAAAATAATGTAGTTCTTTTAAAGTTAGATTTCTAATTTTTGAGATGAGTTAAACATTTTGAAATTGCTATTGTTGAGGTGTAGGTGAAATTTCACCCCTAAAAGATTAATATCTAGTAAAATATCTAGTAAAAAGATTAATATCTAGTCTGTGAAAATACAGTGTACATTAGCATTGACACCTTTCAAAATCTATTTTACCCCAAGTATTCACATTTTAATGACTTGATATGATATATACTTTATTGTCCAAATTCTACTTTTCCAAGAGAGTATGCTGTGTTGGGTAGACACTTAAAAAGAAAAAAACAAAGAGGAAAGAGAAAAAGTGAAAAGCAATAAAAACAAATGGAAGGAACAAAGGAAGGAAGGAAGGAAAACTAGTAACAGTCTAAAGTGAGTAACAGTTTTGAGGAAGTAGGGTGTTGGATGAACCTGGTAAAACTTTCAAAAAACATTTGTAACAAGAAAGCTGATTGAGATTTCTGTTTTGTCAACAGATAAAATGAAGTAAGAAATCTGCCAAAGTCCTGTATGTTCTGCTGGAATATTTCATCACTTTTCCCGAGAGACCCACAGTTAAGCCTACTTATAGACAGAAGACTGAAAATCTGATCCTGTCTCCTTTAAAGGCTTCCCTCTCTATCTACTTTTACTAAGAAATGCACATGCAACGTTTATAACAAAACAAAGACAGTTTTACAATGTAACAAGATCATTTTTTTTTCCTTTCAATTAGTGGTTAAATGATATCTTTGGCATATGTGAAAGAAAATTAGAAACTGTTATGGTGGGTGGACTGTGGATGAATGTAAGTTACTCACCAAAGTCACTCTATTATTCCCCTCTTCAATGGGACAGGGAGAGAAAACACAACAAAAGACTTGTGGGTTAGGATAAGGGCAGAGAGACATCACTCAGCAATTACCACCACAAGCAAAACAGACTCAGATTGGGGAAAATGAATTTACTTTATTACCAATCAAATCAGAATAGGATAATGAGAACTAAAACAAAATCTTAAAACACCTTCCCTATCCTGGGCTCAACTTCACTCTCAATTTTGTCTACCTCCTTCCCTTCAGCAGCTCAGGGGAACTGGTAATGGGGGTTTGCATTCAGTTCATCATACATGATCTCTGTCACTCCTTCTTTCTCAGGGAGAGGGCTCCTTGCTTGCTTTCCCCCGTTCAGCATGGAATCTTTCATAAGGGTTACAGTTCTTCATGAACTGCTCCAGAGTAGGTCCCTTCCACCCTTCCTATGGGCTGCAGTTCTTCAGAAACAGACTGCTACAGGGTTAGTTCACTCCATGGGGTCACAAGTCCTTCCAACAAACCTGCTTCAGTGTGAACTCCTCTCTCCCTCTCTTCTTTATTTTCTTCTAATGGCAGTCTGAGATTCTAACTTCACTTGTATTCAGCAAACCTTTAAATCTTACAAAACATCATACTGTAAATGAACTCACTAAGGTTAACACAGGTATGAATAAAAATGAAGTTTGTTTCTGGCTCACTTTTAAGAAAGAGACTTACATTTCAAACAAAACAATCCTCCCTCCATATCCCATTCCCTATATAGAAATATGCTATATTGTAAATAAAGTCACTTAAAATTATAAAAGTTCTGTTTCAAGTAAACTTCATTCATCACTTTAACATGGTAAAATAATTTTGCTGTTCATCCATGTCTTTATGAAAAGGGCTGTTGCTCTGTGCAGCTGAAGGCAAGCACAGCTCAGGTAGGGTAGAGAGAGCAGGTCCCCCGCCCACACCCCTCACTTCATTAGCAATATCCAACATAGCAGCACACCCTTCAGGCACAAAAAACTACACATCTCTCCTACTAAGACCATGCCAATTTTGACTCAATTGGCAGAATAATTTATCCAAAACCTATACTAATTATTGCAGGTTTACCTTTCCCACCCATCAGCCCCCAAGTTTTAGAGGACTTCTATCTGAACTAATTTCAGCCAATACAGTTTTCATCAACAAGCCATTAGTGTCACACAACATGGTATCAAAGGAGTCATTAGATTTTTCAGTTTATATTTTCATATTTTCATATATTTACATATTTTCAGCAAAAGATGTCATTTATACTTGCCTCTTGCCATAGTTTGGCAAATTATATTAGAATATATATTAGAATTGCCAACTCTGCAAAATGAAGATAGAAAACACATTGCACTTGCTTATTGTCAGACATCATCAACTGTTTAAAAGAGGCAAATGGATTTACCCTTCTTAAGCAAGAAAGTCTTCACAGAAGCAGATCTGGTTTGCTATCTATTTGCTTTGCTTCATGCAAGCAGTTCTTAGAAGCAGCACAGCTGCAAAATAACACTGTAATCAAGAAGATAAGAAGTACCAACATGGAGAGTTGTGTAAGACCCTGTGGATGAGGATGCACACTTTGTAAAGCTGAGAGAAATGAAAATAAAGTTCAGCCATAGAATAGAATGGATCCCAATTCATATGCACAGAATTTGATTTAAAAAAAAAAGCTGGAATTACCCTGGTATATTTGGGCATCATGAAAAGTTTGGGGAATATAAAAGGGTTTATGATTGTGGTGTGAAGTGCCAGTATTAATTGAAAGAGTAATTGGAAACAAATATAATTTGGAACATATTATTAGCATTTTAGCCATCACTACAAGAATTAAAGATATCCCTAAAGATTCTTCAGAGTATATTTCTACTAATATAATAAATACTAAAATGATGGTGCTGCAGCAATGTGAAAATAGAAGAAAATACTCAGATTTTTTTTAAACTCATCTTGTGGAATATGTTTTTTATGCAGAACTAGAGAATGTAGAGAATTTTTAGTACAAAAGTACACACGGAATACACCTTATACATATTCAGAATATATAATTTGCATTGATGTCTAGATTACTTTAATTATCCTGGGTCATATTTTTTTAAAAAAGCAAAAAACTATAGTTCTCTACTAAAACTAATAATTTTACAACCTACAAGACCTGAACCTTGCAATTCTAAAGGTGTGGGATACATGCCAGACTGAGAATTGTTCAATTCCTGTACTGAGTTCTCAGTTGAGCAAGTAGTTTTATTGAAGTTGATTAGTTTATTCAATTTACTAAGTACTTAACACATGCACAATATGTCTCTGTTATTTCTGGCTCACTGGTGTTTGTAACCCCTTGGACTGTTTGCATGACTTTGAACACCTTTACTGAAAGCTGACATTTAAGCACACATTGCTTTTTTTCTTCTTTCTTTTTACTTTTTTTTATAAAGCATTGAACTCAGTGCAACTTGAGATAGGATCTGCAAGGAACAGTGGGAAATATGTGAGATCAGAGAAAGATACTGATGCAGCAAGTGTTACAAAGACTGAAGGAAAGGACACTGCTTTAAACCCGTCTCTGAACAGTTACTTCAAAGCAGGAACACTGTACTGTTGATCTACTGCTAGTAAAAATAAATAAATAAATGAAGTTAAACTAAACCTACTTCAAGCCATTAAAAAACAAGAATTAAAGGTCACAGCCTGAGATGGTAGCTTCATAACATGTCCTATCTAAGGGCATCTCATGCAGCTATGACAGCAATGTCTAGGATTGTGGTTTATCTGGGTTTTTTGCTGATATTGATCGTGAAGATATGATTCACTGATTACTGGCTGATTGCATCCTTAATAAATCAGAAAACTACTTTGATCCTGAGCTGAGAAGTTTGGTTTTTTTCTTGAACATTTACCTACAGTGTTTCAGCTTTTGTTTAACTTTTACAATTTTGTGGGATAATGCCTATTACATGTATTTTATAACCAACTAGATAATAATAATATACAGTTATCCTGTACAGAAGGAGCTGTCTATGATCCTGGAGTGAAATGCAGTGTAGGTGAGTACAGGCCTGGGACTATAATGGAGAAAGGGAGAAATACCTGAAATACTCCTTTTACCTGTGATAGGATTTGACTGTAACAAATTGGTTGGAATCCAGTCAATGTATTATGTAGTTTTGGTGCAACAACTTAGAAACAGCTCAAATGCCAAGTAGCAATTGAAAAGAGAAAAAAGTGCAATCGTGATTCACAGTTTTCAAAAAAATTGTTTCTTTCTCACCTAAGCCCAATTTTTTCTATCTATATATTTTTTTCTTAACTATTATTTTTGTTGCATTTAAAGTCTGTTTTAGCTAAAGCTAGTTGAGCACTACTTGGTTCTAACCCTATACACTTATTCTCTATTTACACTTAGTTCACCTCTTGTCTGAAAACAGATGATGACAACTACAACCTTTTAAGCATACTTCAGATTGACCAAATCTTTATTTTCCTTTTCGTTTAGATACTGGTGCTACTGTCATCATCCCATCATGGCTGGGCTTCGCGAACGAAGATTTGGGAAGGCTCTATCCACATTTGCTACAGGCACGTTGGTGGCTTATGAGGCCAATACGTGATAGACAAATCCGATTGCAAAAGGCACAGCAGAAAGATTCCTTAGATGGTGTATTCTGCAATACACGGTTCTTTCTGCGTTGCCTTTTTTCCTCGAGGGTGATCCTGCGTGTGTTCTCAAAGGAGACAGCTGCGTTATAGATGGTGTGTCTCCAGGCCTCCCGATTTGAGGCCAGAGTAGACCAGTTATGGTGATCAATATGGCCAAGGATGAGATGTTGTTTCAGGGAGTCCTTGTATCTTTTCTTCGGGGCTCCTCTCATGCGGCAGCCAGTGGCAAGTTCACCGTAAAGCAAGATCTTAGGGAGGCGGTGGTCCTTCATCCTGGAGACATGACCTGCCCAACGCAGCTGTGTTCTCATCAGCATGGCCTCAATACTGTAAGTTGCTGATTAATTAATGTAAGAGCAATAGTTCAGAATACCGTGCATTTATAACATATTTTTAAGCTGTTAAGATCAAAAAGAACACCTTGGCTATCTTAGTGTGCAGTAAAATGAAAGGACCCACCACTGCTTTCTGGCACTAGCACTCCAGATACATACAGTATAACTGTAATATTCTATGAAGCACTGTGTGATTGCATCTGCTTGTCAGGAATAGTTACTGGACTATCCTAATTTTAAAACTCACCAGGAACTGTTTGGAATGATTCTAACTGACCACAGACAAACATGTCAGGAAGCATCTTAATTGTTTAACAGTAGACAACGCTCAGTGCCCATACCTGGAAATATTTTCTGTATATTTTACTAATACATGTGTATGTCTAAATACATCACTTGATAAATATAATCTCACTGTGTACTTCAGTTACCTGTAAATGGGAACCTAACATGAGAAGCTCATATTCTGATATGTGTCAGAATTCACAGTTATCCACTGACTTGGAATAACAAGTTGTGTTATAAGTTTCTATTTAAAAAAAATAATAAAAGCATTTAAAACCATCTTCTGATAAATGTTTATGTGGAATCTAAGAGAGTTTGATGTTTTGGCATATTGAAGAAAAATATTTAGTAGGTGTTTGAGTGAAAGCTATGAGAGTTTGGTGACTAAATATAAAAAAAAACATTATTATGATAATAAATATTTTTTCTCTAACATTTTACATTAATTGTACTTTACGGCTATACACTACAACACCTCAGCCAGTTTAGAAGGAACTTCCTTGAGGCTTCAACTGAAAGACCTACCAATTATTACAAACTGGAGTGTAAATTTAGAAAACTTCACAGATCTACCTTATAATTCTGTACAGTATACCCTGTAGTTCACTGTACACATGCATGATTGGAACCATGTTTAGGAAATGAAATAAAATTGACTAAATTTTCGAGAATTTTCATATATTGACTAATTCTTTTTAAATTAATGAAAAAAATACTCTGAAGGTCTTACACTGGAAAAAACCTGGCAATCAGCAGTTAGTTCTTAAAATGGGTTAACTTACATTGAAGAAGTTACATTGCATTTTAATTTTCCTCAGTTTATTCTAGAATATGACATACTACAGCACATATATATCTGCAGTATTAGATTAAACCTCTTAGAAGAGCACTTGAAGCATATATCAGAATATACTCTCAAAACCCAGCAGTTTATCTCACTAATATTAATAAATGAATGTATCCTTATTGGAATCATGACCTATCTTCATATTCCTCTCACTTCTTTTACATACATCACAGAGACAAAAACAGATGACTGTCAGTGCTTGTCACTGGAATAGACATAGAATTTCCATGTCTCTGATTACAGTTTATCAGATATTTCTGATAATTAGATATCTGTAATCAGATATCTTTGATTACAGTTTAATGTCTTTATAACAGTACCTTAACCTTCAAATGTTTTTTTTTTTTCTCAGAGCAATGAGATTTTTAAAAAATAGCAAGAGGAGAACAGCTAATTAAAGTTCACCAAGATTGGTGCCAGTGCTAAGTTTAATACTGTACAACAGCAATTATATATTATGCAGAAGTAAACTCTAAATGCCATAAAAATTTAGATTTCAGAACAGTGGAAAAATAATATTTGTACTTATTCAAAAAATACTGATTATGTTACTGCAAAATCAACAGTTTCTTTCAAGGCAAATGTTGAATCATTTGCTTTCCCTTATTCTGCTCTGAGAGTGTACTGAACAGTTAGTACTGTTACCCAACATAGGAGCAGAGAGGAGGGTTGTAAGCAAGACTGTCAGGCATAAACAGGAAAATCAGAAGAGAAAGAATACTGACCACCAGCCTACTTCAGTCTTGACTCGTGTCATTGATGAGCTCTCAGACCTGATCATTTCCACCTTGAGGAGCAACCACCAAGGAATTGCAGCCATAAACACTAAGGACAGAACTTGAGCTTCATGACATGGTGCACTCATGGGTGACCTAAGAAAAGATTACTGAATAGTGGTATATGTAGTGCAATGATGATTACCACAGTGTATAAATTGATCCTTAGGACAACTTGTGTTGCTAATGAACCAATGCAGCAAACTTTGATTTTAAATTGAAAATTATTGATTTTTTTCAGTCTTTTAAACACTTCCATCCCTACAAAATTTGAATCCTCAACAAAATATTTTCAGTTCCTATCCTTCCCATAATGTCTTATACCGATGATGTTTTATACCCCGAACTAAAAAGAAACTGACTGTGCTGACAAAATAATCCTACCTTATGAGTCCAAAGTATCACATAAGACTTGAAGGAAACCAAGAGGTCAGTGATATGTAGCATATCAGCTTTTGAGGAGGCTTATCATAATCTAAGCATAAGCCATAGTACACCATTTACTCTGAGGCTAGTAAGTGGCCTGGAGCAGACCAATTTCTCTGTATAATTGTGATCACAGAAGCCACTTTCCAAAACACTACATATACAGAAGACCAAAGCAAGTACTAACTCAGGAAGATTTTTCTAGAGTAGAGGCTACAATTCAGAAAGAATAGGTCTTTCTGAATTTAAATATGTTTAAGTATTGTTTCTATTGCAGCTATAAATCCTGGAAATAAAGAAAACTTGGGCACTCAGCAAGAAGGCACTTGCAGCACACATTGGGTGGGGGCAGGAAGAAGATGGCTTAAACGCTTGGTGGAAAACCTAAGCCTAGGAAGAAATCGAAAGGAAATTGATTGTGTTTGCTTACAAAATAATCCTAAAAAATATTATTATTGCTAATATCACAATTAACGTCACTGAACAATCAAAAACTCATATAGTTGTTTTCATTTCCTAACAAAAGTATCTCAGCAATGTCCCAAATATTTGATAGGTACTGTGCATTGCAAATTAATTAAATATTATAAAAATACATACTGTGGTTTGAAATATATTGCAGTTTTTGGGTAGATGATTATGGAGAGATGATTAAAAAGAGGTTTTATTGGTGCTACTCTTTATACAGTAGATCCAATTGTAGTAGAGTAGTATAAGGCTTGTACATAGCAGGCTTAGGCACAGGGTTACACAGCAGTTAAAACACAAGAACAATTATATTAGGGCAAAACAAATGCTCCATGCAGACCAGCGCTCTGTTTTTAAGAGTGATCTACATAGTCTTAAAATAAAAATGTAAGAAAAAAAAAAGCAAGCAAGTTTCCCTTTGAAATATCCTCCAAATTTCTAGTTCTTAAAACATTGCTGGACTATAGTGTTTACATGGACTACAGCCTAAAGATATCCATTTTGAAGGTGCATACTCTATTTTTGAATGCACTTGTACTTCTACAGTTACTTGCCAATGCAATTCTTAAAGTAACCAAGTTATATATACAAAAAAGTTGTTTTAAAATTTTCTACTTTATTATTTAATAAGAACAGTTTTGTAGGGTGGTGGGTTTGTATGTTTGGTTTTGGTTTTATTGGTTTGTTTTTTAAGAAAATGAGAAACAGCAAGTAATTATTTCCTATTTGCCTTTTCTATCCATCCATGAGTTTAGACCACTAGAATATCCTCTGCTGGCTACTGTTTTCCAAGCTTGTGGATCCTAGCCTTATTCACTTTTCTTCTTATGAAAGTCATTTTGTACCTCTGATTGCCCTTGGTTTTCTTTTCAAGTATTCGTTTTGTTGTGGTAAGAACTTCAAGCAATTTCCAAGGACTGTGTGCCTAGTAGGTCTCTATGGTAACAACTTTATGTTTTCTATTTCATTCCCTTCATTTTCTAAGACACCTTCACATTATTTGCCAAGTAGACTAATAATGACCTTTTGGATAATTATCTACAAAGACTGAAGTATGTGTTCAAAGTCTTCTAAAAGCAACTATACAAGCAACAACACAGCGTTTTTCTCTTCTCTGTGCCCCCCTCATGAGACTATAGTGAAGTATGGAATTATGAATGTGGTTTTAGTGGTCAAGAGCATTTTGGAGCCATCAGACTTTTTGACTGACAATATAATATGCTATTAAATTCCTGAACTGAGGATAATTTCTGATTTTTCTCTGAAGATAATTAACCAAACTGTTTTGTAAATATAGATGTCTGTAATGAGCAGAGAAATCTTCCTCCTAAATAAGTAAGGAAGTATCAGCTATTTTGAAAGTACTTTTAGTAATTGTCTTGCCTAATTTAGTAACTGAGCAATATTTTCATTCAATGAAAATAATGTTTCACAGTTTAAGCTGTTTTCCTATCAGAGAAAAAATGAGTAGTTTAAGAAGTGCAACATCAAAAAAAATTGACAAAAAATATTATTTTATCCCAGTTTACTATTTCAATGTATTAAATAGAAACTAACCTTCAACTATTTAAAAGCTTTAAACAAGAGTACTTACAGTACCTTAGAAGGACAATAAGCAACTGTCTGTTTTCCTATCTGTGTGGGTAAACAGAAGTCCAACAAAGAATAGGTTTAAAAACTAAGAAAGTTAAGGACAGATCGTGAAACAACTCAGTCACCTCTGTTCCCTCACAGGAATTCAAAGCAAATAATAACCCTACACATATTGCAGAGGAAACAGTACTTACATCTGAATCTAATTAAATAAAAAATATCAGACCTAAGAATCAAGCTTTCTTGGTACTGCAAGAATGAACAACAGAAGATGATGCATTTTTTTAATTATTATTATTTAATCAAGGCTGAACAAAATGTAAAGTAAAAAGCTAGATTAAGCATGGTGGCAAAGTGTAGAAAACTGAACAGTGTTGAGCTTTGATCTTGAAGAAGTAAAGAATTTATGGGCTTGGTTTCCCTGATCTATATTGCGCAGTTTTGCAGACTGTCTCCTTTCCTTATCAACATTTCTTTGATATAATTTTACAATACAGATTCACTGCACTTCCTTTTTCCAAGAATTAGGAGTTCAGATTAAAATTTCAATCACCAATTCTTTTGAAAAGAACTTAGGTATAGCATTGACAGTTCTATTCTGCAAATTCTCATTGTATACTCTTTGTGACATGTCTGATTATAGTAATAACTAATAGCTTCCATAAAATTGCACAGTAATTTGGATAATCTATTCATGCTTAAAAATGATGTAAGGAATGGAAAAGCTGTTATCCACTGTATGGGCTACAATGTCTTCAGGTTTTTTGCATGGATTCATTCTTTTTCCTCTTACTCATTTGTCTTCAATAGTAAAACTATTGAAGACAATACTCTCAAATTTCATAAAAATTGTAATATCAGGTTTCAAATTTTGGAGGTGCTATAATTTAAAAATCTTCTTGTCCTTAAACTTCTAAAGTGCAGAATAATATAACTTTAAAAAGAATAAAATAATCTGTTGACAAAAAGTAAAATAAAAAGGAAAATAATTTTTCAGATATTTCAGACCAGATGGTGGAATATAAGTGCATATTGCCTAAGTCATAAGCAGAGAAATTCCATTCATCTAAGTGTAACAATCCTTAGAAATTTCCCCAACTGTAAAGAAAAAATATCTCCTGTATATTTTTTCACCACACTACTTCCATAATATACTCTGATGTGCAATGGGGACAGTCTAAATTAAGGATATACTCTATATGCTTATTTTGGTGTTGCTTTGTGTCTTGTTTAATCTTGTTTTTAGTAGAAGACAATAAAAACTTTTAAAATTGGACCCTTCCACAATACATTACACTAAAAACTATACAAATAAGGGTGATGGAAAGCCTGAAAAAATAGCCAGTATGCTCATGTCTCAATCATGCATCTACCTGAAAATTTCATTTTAATTTCCCTTCTCCATTTTAATGAAAGCAAGCATAAGAGTGAAATCTGAATTGTCTGGAGATCAAAGGAAACTTTGAAATGATCATATCTGTTTCATTTACACAAGAGAAGAGTGAGAATGCAAAATTTACTGTCTTCTGAAATTTAATGCAACAACTGAATGAAGACAAAAAACACATTGAGGGGATTAGTCTCTTTTCCTTTGTTTGAAACCAAGAAAAAGAATAATCACTTGAACATAAAATAACCATCCAATACATAAGTTGATTCACTAGAGAAGTAAATCATATGTTTAAATTTAAGATATAGAGTTAGCATGTTTATTGATTTGAAATCTGAAAAACTTTAACCACTTACTCAGTAAAGCTTGTTTGATAAGCATCAATTATTTTTTTTTTAATTTAAAAGAGAAGTGGCTTTGTTGGTTAAAAAAAAACTCAAACCACCTCCAATAGATATTTATGTCTAAAATTTAGTTAAATTATCAGGTTTGGTTCAATTTTTTACTTGAAAAAAAGTTCACTATAATGAGCTTGTCATCTTCACAATTCTCAGAAAAGCTTAAATAAAAAAGTAATTAAATAGTGCCCTGCTTAAAAAAGACCATTTGCAATTCATGAAGTGTAGCCTTTTGGGGTGCTGGGCTATAATTAATTTAAATGCACTGTGTGTGAACTTCAGTAATAATTCCTAGAATAAAATGCTTTGTTCCAAAACTTTATGTAACATCTGTCATCTGTTTCCTTTAAAAGAAGAGAATCTGTGGCATTTAAGCATTCCGTTTAATACACTACTCATTAGCATCTTATCTAAAATTCCTTAAAAAGTTAGTAACTTTTCCAGAATTTTCCAGTATTATACCCAAACAGTTTCCACTTCATGCAATGTTAGCAGTGGCAAAAACGTTGGATGTCAAGATCTCACTGCAAATAAATACTGCATTCGTCCTCAATCATAATTGTTACCAGGAATGAGCAAGGCATTACAAAGGTAGCATAATGGCTTTTCTGATTATCATAAAGTTAAAAAAATCTGAAACCAATTGAAGTCATATTTTTAAAAGCACAGGAACTATGTACAAAGTTTATTTTTAATAATAAAACTTTATTAGGAGCTGTATAAATATATTTTTAAGGCACAATAATGAACTCCTGCTTGTATTTATGCTAGAGGCTTGGTCATTCGAATTCTGCTGGAGATGAGAGAGAGGCAAGCAGGCTCATTCTGTCACATGAAAAGGACACCCAAGCACGTGGTCTGGAAGGGAGTCTTGGCAGGTGCTGGCAGTTCCCTTGATCTTTATGTAGCTGAGAATGAAATAAACAGTGCCACTCCCCCAGCACCCAGACTAAATTAGCTATCCTGATTATTTACTGGAACAGTTGCTGGTATGCTTTCATCCCAAACTGAAAATCACTTTCCAAACAATTCCTGGACAGGAACAAGTGCAAGTCATTAACCTTTTCCAATACACAATTTGTAGTGATTTTGATTTGGGATGGCAAGAGAATTTAACAGTATTCTGTGCTGAATGTTACCAGTTAGTGTCAGTACCAAAGAATAGTTTAAGAATTGTTTAGTTTACTAGTATATAGAGAGCCAGGAAAAAAACAGAGTATCCTACAGATCTTCCCTTAATTTAGAAACAGCTATTAATTTAATAATGCTATTCATTTACCTTTTAAGTCATATTTTATTTTTTCTACTATAGTTTTCTTTTTATATCAACAAAATTCTTAAATTCTTCACATCACATTGGATATGTGGACCATTTTTTTTTACTTAGGAAAGTTATTCTGTACCTGGCCACTTTCAGTACTGCTATCTCTGCTTATAAATCTCAAGTTGGGCAACTATTTATTTTTTATCTGTAATTAAGGTATAAATATAATTAAGATTAGCTAAAATTCACTTAATTACCTCAAGTGTGTCAAGATTTGTAGAGACAAATAATTTTAATTTATTAGCTGTCATTCATGGGAAAGAAAATTGCCAAGCAGAATTTATGAAATGGTCTAGGCTGGGTGAGGAAAAGCATTTCACTCATCCAGACACTCTCACACAAACACACATGCACCAGTTACTGTTGCAGGTGACTGACACCTGTTCCAGTGACCACAGCAGCGGGTCAGCCCAGCCCAGCCCAGCCCAGCCCAGCCTGGGGAAATGTGACTCTCATTCCCACCAGTCTCTGAGTCGGGCTCTGGGCAGGGCTCAGCACCAGTCCTCAGCTTCTGTGTGTGTTGCAGGGTGGTATGACAGTATGTTATTGTGTGGGTTTATAACCAGGCACCAGAAAGGTGATCAACTAAATCTCTCCATGATGATGACATGGATTACCTCCTTGCTTCATTGCCCTGGCATCCACTTTTCACTGTGTTCACTTACTCAGATTTTCACTAAGCAAGATCATAACACCTAGATTTTGTCAAGAGAGCGGAAAAATTTAACAGAAAGAAACTTTACCTTTTGGCCTATTTTTATCTTTTCCAATGATTATTGGTTTTTTTCTTCCTTATGATAATAATAACAGATAGACTGAAAATAAGATGATTAGCATGAAAATCAGTGTTGAATATTTGGTTTCAAATTTGTTTTATTTGGAAACACTCTTTCCAAAGCTTTTGAATATGTCTTTCGAAAAACAGCCTGGCACTTGACTGCTTTTCTTTCCATCCCTTAAGCATGAAAGCTTGCTTGATATTTCTTTTAAAAACTATGAATCAGAGTATTGCTCAGAATTGAAAAGCAGTTCTTTCCAGAGGAACTTTAATTCATAGAATTTTGGTAGATTAGATTTTTCTGTATCATTTACATTTGATGTAATTAACAGTTAGATAGTTACTTTAAGTTAAGTAGAGATTATATCTGGAAAAGCCTTTTGTAAGGCAAGAGAAAAATCCAAAATATTTCTATTATCTATTTAGATGTAATATAAATATAATGAAATTTAGTAAGGGACAGAGAAGGGAAGAAAGGCACAATTGATATACATCATTGTTCCTCGCATGCTAACTCTTTTACACTCAAAATCTTGTTATGGACAAGAAGTGGAACAGACCTCATATATGAACTCAAGAATTTTTCGTTGATTTAAATGAAGTGTAACTGACATACAATAAATTTAGTAAGAGTAGTCCAGTTATGGTGATACTACAAAGGGCATGTGGGAAGAGACAGTGGATATTCCTCTAAGGATATGTGATCAAGGGCAGTTTAAATGCAAAAAAGCGATAATAAGAAAAGGAGGAAGCCATAAATGAGAACATGTAGGGACACAAATCTTACCGACCAAGGATAAGTGAGGCAGTAATAGGCACTAAGAACCAATCCTGCTCAGTCACACTAGCTGAATTGCATGTGGAATTAGGGAACAATTATTTCAGTAAGATTAACTGATTGAGTACCTTGTCAAATGGGGTGCTGTGGAAAAGGGGAAAGCCCTAAACAAAACATACAGACACAAAACTGGCAATCAAACATGATGGAGACAAACACAAGAAACTAACATCCTCAGTCACATGAATCGATGGGCTATCAAGGTACTACAGGCCAACCGGGACTTTGCAACTAATAAGGAGGGTCCAGGGTATTGGAATTTGTCAGTGTGGCTGTGCTAACTGAGGAGACAACGTGCAGGGCAAGGCAGTCCGTGGGATAAAGACAGAAAATGTTTTAAAAAAGGGCTGGTCTCATGTAAAACATGAACAGTCAGTACACCTGTCTGGCTGAGCTCTCTGCCTGATCACTGCAGTCTGCCCTGTCTTTTTCTATAATTTTTTAACCCTTTCTCTATGTAATCTCACCCTGTATCCCATGAGTAACTGTTGCAAGGACTCAGTGCTGGCTGCTGGCCTAGTCAGCTAGCAGATTTGGAGCTAGCTGTTAGAGTCAGACTAAGAATATAGGTGTCCCCAGCCTGTGGTGCCAGCAACTGGAGTGAGCAGGGGTCTCAGCTGTAAGCAGACACAGGCACCCAGTGTTAAGGGAAGGTGATCAGCGAGGACAAAATGGAAAATAGGAAGAAAAGTTTATAAAAGATCACGTGTAGAATGGGTTCCATCAGTGCACTCGTCTGTCTGGGATCCAAGTGGTCAGGGTCTACATCAGTGCTCAGGGGAATTACAAATGTGTGTGTGCTGCACTAGTGACCTCCTTCCTTTGCCAGCCCAAGAGTAGGAGGGAATGTGGCTGTCTGAGCTTCTGTCTGATGCGGAGAAAGGCTGAGAGAGTTGGAGTTGCTCAGCCTGGAGCAAAGAATGTTTTGGGAAGACCTTATTTCATCTCTATTGTTTGGACAATGCTCTCAGGCATGTGACTCTTGGGCATCGTTCTGTGCAGGACCAGGAGCCGGACTTGATGATCCTTGTGGGTCCCTTCTAACTTGGCATATTCTGTGATTCTATTCAATACTTAAAAAGGGCTTGTAAGAAAGATGGAGATAGACTTTCTAGTAAGACAGGACAAGGAGGAAGGGTTTTAAGCTTAAAGAGGCTAGGTTGAGAAAGGACATAAGGAGGAAAATTTTATATGCTGAGGGTGGTGAAACACTGGAACAGGTTGCCCAGGTAAGTTGTGGATGCCCCATCACTGGAAGTGTTCAAAGTCAGAGTGGATGGGGCTTTGAGTGCCCTGATCTAGTGAAAGATGTCCTTACCTATTTAATAGGGTTTGAACTGGGTGATCTTTAAAGCCTCTTCCAACCCAAATAATTTTATGACTTCATGCACTAACATCGTTGCCACTATATTAACAAATATCATGGCAGAAAAAGAGCAACAAAGCCTTGAAAATTCAACCAGTCCTATATTTTAATAAACTAACTGTGAGATCTAACATAGCCTAAGCACTACTGATATCAAGCTTGCTTCTTTAAAAAATAGTTGCTGTGTAACTTACAGTGGAGGTGACTTGGTAAGTACACTAATAGATAAGTATGGAGTCATTAAGCCAAGCCATGAGTCCCACATTTATCTATTAGTATGATCTTGATTAAAGCTGAAACAAAAATATTTATTTGTAGTTTACATAAATTAATACATTTCCTGATGAAATAAGTTGTTAGTCATGAAGATTTGGTGATTTTTTTTCTATTTCTCTAATTTTGTAAGAGGTATCTTGACAATAATAAATCTCAGAATCCTTGCATACAAGATGTCATTAACAGAATAGGAAGATTACAAGCAAAGTTAATTTGCTTGGGTTTTTGGTTTGGGGTTTTTTTTTGTAAAATTTGGTGAGGTACAATGGCCCTTGACCGCGAAAAAAATCCTCCAAAACCTCTAAAAAATTCAACCGGAAAAAGGATTTGTGTAAGTTGTAAGAAATAGAAATTGTAGAAACAAAACCCAACTTCCTATATTTTATCTGTATTTCAGAAACTTCGCTATTTATAAAAATGATGATATAATAGTTCCTTTCATAATGGCTTTTGGCTCTGTATTGGCTTGTGAATCAATATTTTGTCAGAATCTAAACATATGAGTAATTTTCTAATGAGAACCGTCTCCTTAAATAGAATAAATTTGCCACAGATGTAACTTCTATTTAAGTAGGGCGCAAAGAGATAAAAGTGAATTCAGACCCTTTTCTGTCTCCTCTAATATCATATATGCTAAGTACGTAGTATGAAAGGATTGAGGATCTGTGTGATAAAAATTAGCATTTCACAAAAGATTAAAGTTCTTATATAAGTAGAAGCTTACAAAAACCACCTCCAACCACCACAACTATTTAACATACAGCCATAAGGAATACGCATTGACAAACAGATCTGAAGTACTCCATGCATTTTTAAGCTTTTCAAGATTTCCTACTACCTTTGTAATGCAAATCCTGTATCATGTGATCTATTCAGCTTTGGTGAGGCTGCACCTAGAGTACTGGAGTCCACTTCTGAGCTCTCCAGTACAAAAGAGATATGACCTTACTGGAGAGAGTCCAGCCCAGGGCCACAAAGATGATTAAGGAACAGGAGCATCTGTCCCATGAAGGGAGGCTGAAACCTAGGACTATTCAGTCTGAAGAAGATAAGAGAAGGCTTAGGGGAGATCTGTATAAACACTAAACACTTACGGGATGTAATGAAGACAAGGAAGCCCAACTTTTTTCAGTGGTGCCCACTGACAGGGCAAGAGGCAATGTGCAAAAGTTTAAAGAGTTGAAATTCCATCTGAACTTAAGAGAACACTTTTTTACTATGAGGGTGCTTAAACACAAGTGTTACAAGTTGCTCAGAGAGGTTGGGGACTCTATATTCTTGGAGATAGTAAAAACCCAACTGGACATGATCCTGAGCAACATTCCGTAGCTGACTCCACTCAAACAGGGGATGGGAGTAGATGTTCTACAGAGGTCCCTTTTGTGTTGCTATGTGATTGTGTGATCTCTCTATTAAAATTAAATTACAATAGAGGTTTTGATGAAGTAACTAACACAAGTGAGAACAGAGACAAATCAGAGACAAATGATAGTAAAATCATACACCTCTTAGCTCCCGGGAAAAAAAAAACCACAAATAACTCTGTCTTATTCTTTGTATTGGACTAATAAGGGTTTGATATAATGAAAAAGATATTGTAACCCTCTGACAATGATAAATTGGTAATTGCTTTTTTTAAAAAAACCCACATGTATAGAGCTGTTTATAAGTAATCTGTATTAGAGACACAAAACAATTGCTATGAGAAGTCTACAGTGTAAAAATGATGCAGAAATTCTATGAACAAAGACAGCTTATGAATTTCTGACACTGTATAAAAGATGTAGGCAGCCTGTACATTCACTTAGGGTGTAATTCCCTCTGTGAAATGTCATCAGAAACCTATAAAGCATTTAGCTTCATCTTACAGTCTATTTGAAGTGTTTAAATTGGACTTCAAGACTGTCTGTGCATCAATCTGATGATCTTTGCCAGAACACAGGACCTGATCAACAGGCTGACTTCTGTACCCAGCAAAGTGATTTAATGGAGCTCAGCATAGATCCAGAGACATATATTACAGATGCAACAGCCTGAGTGAATCAGGGACATATTCTTCTGAAAAAGTAAAATTCTCACAGACTACCTCATTCCTGAAATTCTGGATAGACTTCTAATGGAGACTATATTTTCCTGAATTCATTATAAAGGTAACAATAAAAATCTGTCACTCACTGATTTCAATAGGTAACATAATCTATATTTATGTAATGTGGCAAATATTTCTGATAGTCAAATGGTATTTTTTTAATTAAGAATAATACTCACATTTTCCAGCTGTGATAGATACCATATCTCATCTTTTGGAACAAAAAATATTAAATATTCTTACCTTAGCATCACAGAATAATCACAAATTTTTCCTGAAGAATTCTTCCTAAGAATCTGTGGGAAAGCAAAGAAGCAGGAAAATTTCCTTTTCTGTACTTTTTGGTTTGGACTTGTTTGTTTCTTTGTTTTTAATTAAATATAGGTTGGGGATTTTATATGTGTTTTTATTGTGCTGCAATTATTCTTCCTTTCTGTGTGGAATTTCTGTGAAGAACCACTCTTCACCCAAATAAAGTTCAGGGACAGTTGGTGCTAAATGCAAAAAGCAATGTTAATACATTTCCCCTCCACCACTACCACTCCAAAGGTCATTAAAATGGAAGAGATGAGAGGATTATTTTCTATTCCAAGCAACAGACTGGAGGTAATGAGGCCATCTCATTTCTATATGCAATGGATTGTTCAGGAAATGATTCAGCCTTCTTGAGAAGGAAAAGCATGAGGAAGTATAAGCTTGCACACATGATACAGCTTAAGGGGCAGGATGGGGGATTAGTGACATGGTTTTAATGATAGACTTGTCAGTGTTAGGTTAACAGTTAGATTTGATGATCTGAAAGATTTTTTCCAACCTAAATGATTTGATGATTCTTTAATTCTATATGCCTTTTAACTTCATAGGTCTGTGTATCTGTCTACTGCATATATGCAGTTTAAAAGACTTAAGTTGTGACTGGGAGAGAAGAGTTAGTCTTCTCTTCATTACTGATTTATTGCAGGGTCAAATTCTAAAGTAAAATGTTTTGACATTGGATACATATCTAGAGCTAAATTAGTAGATCAAAGTACAAATATCTCAAAATTTTGATATATAGAAAGTGAAAGCAGACAAAGTAAGCACTCAACACTCCTGAAAGAAGGGATGCCATCCAGAGGGACAGTGACAGGCTTGAAAGGTGGGTCTGTGTGAACATCATGAGGTTTGTTAAGGCCAGGTGCACGGTCCTGCATATGGCTCAGGACAATCCCAAGCACAAATACAGGCTGAGTGGAGAAGTTACTGAGAGTAGCCCTGAGGAGAAGAACTTGGGGATGTTGGTGGATGAGAAGCTCAACATGGAATCATAGAACGTTAAGGGGTTGGAACTGACCTTAAAGATCATCTAGTCTCAAACCCCCTGTGTCATGGACAGTGATATCTCTCCTAGACCATGTTGCTCAAGGCCTTATTTAACCTCTCTTTGAACATTGCGAGGTTTGGGACATCTACAACCTCCCTGAGCAACCTGTTGCAGTGTCTCACCACCCTCACAGTAAAAAATTTCTTCCTAATATCTAACCTAAATTTCCCCTCTTTACATTTGTACAAAGTATTCCTTGTCGTATCACTGCAGTTCCTAACAAAGAGTCCCTCTCTGGTTTCTGTGTAGACCTCCTTCAGGTACTTGAAGGTTGATATGGGGTTTCCATGCAACCTTTTCTTCTCCAGGCTTAACAGCTCCAACTTTCTCAGCCTGGATATGACCCATTAATGTGCACCTGCAGACCGGAAAGCCAACTGTATTGTGGGCTGCATCGAAAGAAGCATGGCTAGTATGTTGAGGGGGGTGTTTCTGCTCCTCTACTCTGCTATTTTGAGACTCCGATGGGAGCACTGCATCCAGCTCTGGGGTCCAAAAAATAACAAACACGGACCTTTTGGAGTGAGTCCTGAGGAGGGCCGTGAAGATGATCAGAGGAATGGAACACCTCTCCTTTGAAGATAGGCTGAGAGAGTTGGGGTTATTCAGCCTAGAGAAGAGAAGGGTCCAGGACACCTTCTAGCAGCCTTCCAGTACTTTAAGGTGGCCTACAAGAAGGATGGAGAGAGACTTTTTACAAGGGTTTGTAGTGATAAGACAAAGGGAAGTGGCTTCAAACTGAAAGAGAGTAGGTTTAGATTACGTATTAGGGAGAAATCTTTTACTGTGGGGGTGATAAGACAGTGGAACAGGTTGCCCAGAGAAGCTGTAGATACCCCATCCCTGGTAGTGTTCAAGGCCAGGTTGGATGGGACTTTGAGCAACCTGGTTTAGTGGAAGGTGTCCCTGCCCATGGCAAGGAGACTGGAACTAGATATCTTTAAGGTCCCTTGCACCTCAAACCATTCTATGATTCTAATGACCTTCAATTTAAATATCCACAGCACAGAAGTAATTGCTTGCCTTTCCCTGTCCCCCATATTTATAGTACAACCAAACACTTATCTGTGTCGAGAAAAGATCTATATAATTGCAAAATGTTACATTTTTCCTCTTGATGACACTTATTAAATAACTCAGACTAGTACACCTTCATTTTTCAAGCAAATATACATGCAAATAAATGTAGCATAAATTTTCTGCATCTGTGTATAAGATGAAACACTTAAGGATCAATATGCAATAAATTAAAGAATAATTATGCAATATTTTTGCATCAAATTAAGGTACAGATGTCCCTTAGAAGAAAAACAGAAATTCAGCATTGTGTGCTCTGTTTACCAGGACCGTTTCTGTTGGATAACTTGCTTTTCTCTCTTTCCCAAATTGTCTTCCCTCTGTAGAACTGTTTTATCTAACCTCTTGTCCCAGTCCGCAAGGTAGTTCCTCAAGTACATAACATTTCTTGGGTTTTAAAATTATTTTTCATTGGATTTAGTCAACTCTTCTGCCAGAAATAATTAATTAGGTAATTTTATTAAAGCCATTACAAAGCACCAGTAAATTTTCCAGTCCTCGTTCTTTCAGAAAAAAACATTCCAACAAATCAAAAGATGCCAAAACACATCTGTTCACTCCTCTATTCAGTTTGGCAACATCTGGCTCAACAAAATAGCTCTTCAGACACTGGTGAGTGCATTGTGTATGAGCTCTATTTAGTTGCCTGAGCACAGGCAAGTATCTAAGTGAGATATCACAGCTGGCTTTAGGTCTGTCCCACAAAGACAGGGTCATTTATGCCTGGTAACACAACTGCTAGATCTAGCTGAATGTCTCAGATATGCTCAGGTGTCTCAAATGGCAGTAGGTGCATCTGTTCTGAATCAATTAGGCAACTGATCTGAATCCTGTGCTCATGCATGCATGTAAATGTACATGTATATAGCTTGGATCTGAACTTCTGAACTGTAGCCCCCTAAATTCAGTTGGATGACTCTAGAGTCTAATTCCAGATAAAATTTTCTTGTAAAACTAAAATGCCTAAACTCTGAGTTTACCTATGAAATTTGCATCAATCATATGTAAAAACAGATTAAATGATGGTATGTCCTAGATGTAGCCCAAAGTTGTTAGGAAGAAGTGTGATAATGATATCTTGAAAAAAGTTAAAGTGCTTTGTAACATTAATGTTGTGTGGTTCTAAAAGAATCTTCAAATCCAATTTTATACTTCAGTAGGAATAAGTCAAGTCCTAATTTGGTCCTAGTCCATTAGATTCTGCAGTTCGTTAGAAGTATGTTTCCTTGACATAGGAGCCACTCATTCTAAGCTCTTTTCTTAGTCACTGGCAAGAAATAGATATTTGTTCAAATATAAGTATCTAAAATAGGTCAGTTGAATCAGACCCTCTTAGTGCCTGTTTTGTCCATTGATTACATGAGAGTTTTACATGACTGGTTCAGATAAAGATTCTGTGCTGTGGACATCTATTAGGTGCAATTAATTCACCCTGCCAATTTATATTTGTTTGATGAGAATAATACTTCACTAAGAAGTTGAGTTCTATAAGCAGAAAAGGTCTATGGCAGATTTTGGAACGTTTAGGGTGTCCCCCCAAGTTCCTTAAAATGATCATCTTATTTCATGAGGATCAGCACGGCCAAGTCAGATATGGTGACATGCTTTCTGAGCCCTTTCTAATAACCAATGGTGTGAAACAAGGCTGTGTTCTTGCACCAACCCTATTCACAATCTTTTTCAGCATGATACTCCAAAGGGCCACATCAGACCTCGATGATGAAGATGGTATCTCATTCGATATCGTACCGATGGAAGCCTATTCAGCTTAAGGCGACTGAAAGCCCACACTAAGACCTTAAACCATCTTGTCCAGGAGCTGCTCTATGCTGATGACGCCACCCTTGTTGCCCACACAGAAGCAGCTCTGCAGTATTTAATATCCTACTTTGCAGACGCTGGTGAGCTCTTTGGGCTGGAAGTCAGCTTAAAGAAGACAGAAGTTCTCTATCAACCGGCACCTCAGGAAGTCTTCCATCATCCCCGTATCACCATTGGCCAATCAGAGCTCAAATCAGTCCAGCAGTTTAATTACCTCGGTAGCCTCATCTCCTCGGATGGTAAGATTGACGGAGAGATAGACAACAGGTTAGCAAAGGCATATAGTGCTTTCAGAAAACTCCATAAAAGAGTTTGGCAAAATAAACATTTGAAGAAAAGTACAAAGATCAGTGTTTACAGAGCCATAGTGCTGTCTACTCTTTTATATGAATCCGAATCATGGGTCATCTACCGCCACCACCTGCGACTCTTAAAACTCTTCCATCAATGCTGTCTCCGTACAATCCTAAATATCCACTGGTCAGATTATGTGACTAATACGTCTGTCCTAGAACAAGCAGCAGTCACAAGTATCGAGGCCATGTTGCTGAGAACACAGCTGCGTTGGGTAGGACACATCTCAAGGATGAAGGACCACTGCCTCCCTAAGATCTTGCTTTATGGTGAACTTGCCACCGGCTGCCGCATGAGAGGAGCCCCGAAAAGAAGATCCAAGGACTCCCTGAAACAACATCTCATCCTTGGCCATATTGACCAACATAACTGGTCTACTCTGGCCTCCAATTGGGAGGTCCGGAGACACACCATCTATAACGCTGCTGCTTCCTTTGAGAATGCACGCAGGATCACTCTCGAGGAGAAAAGACAACACAAAAAGAATCGTGTCTTGCAGAATATACCACCTAAGGAGTCTTTTTGCTGTGCCTTTTGCAACCAATCTTGTCTATCTTGTATTGGCCTATTTAGCCACCAGCGCACCTGTAGCAAATGTGGGTAGAACCCTTCCCAAATCTTCGTTCGCGAAGCCTAGCCATGATGAAGAACCTGAGTTAATCTTTTCCTTTTAGAAACTCAAAAGAAATGGAAATCAAATGGTGCTATTATTTACCTTTTGAGAATTTTTAGTTCAACATAGCAATAAGTGAAGAGGCTTTTTTAATAAAACTGAAGGGAAATATTTTGATGTATGAATGAAATTCTACCTCCCAATACCAGACTCTGTTAAAAGGTGTTAATCTGGGGGGGGGAGGGGAGGAGGGAAATAACAGAAGCTGCAGTCCAGCAGTCCAGCAATCTATGGAATTGTGTTTAATTACTTTTGATATGATTCTAATGATCTACGATAAAAATTTGTTCTTTGGTGATACTAATATGAGTTATGTGTAACTCAACAAGCAGCTCTGGTGCCAACATAATGCACAGAGGAGCAGTCTAGCATGTGCATTTTGGGGGGGTCCCAAACTGGAGAAAACTTAGACGAGCAGAGAGAGCTGCCTGGAGCCTGAAGCTTGCAAGACAGTGGCTGATGGAACTTGTCAGGGACAGGAGCAGTGGTGGCAAACGCCCCTGCCCTCAATAAAAGAAGCCTCTGGGTATCCCTATTGATATTTTCAGGAGTGCTGAGAACAGAATGGGCAACCGGAGTGTGGAACATCAGCAGGAGCATGGAGCGGTAGTTCACATAGAAGAAGCTGGCACAAGAAGAATGTGCAGGAAGAGGACTGTAGCTTTGCCAGCTCAACCAGGGAGCAGTGGCATACAACTGCCAGAAGGCCATGTCAGGCACAGCTGCCCAGAGAGAGTTCCCCTGGAAACATGTTGCCACCCTGGTATCAGATGCAGGGTGTGCTCTGCTCTTACACCAGTACCTGATGGCAGCAGCTTGAGAGATGTGCCCAAGTACAGGAACTCCTCTGCTTAGTGACAGAGCTTTGGAAGAAGGAGTGTAGTTTGAGAAGCCCCAGGGTGTATGAGGAAGAGATTGAAACTGCACTGGGATACAACTGGAATCACACTCTACCTTTCTTAGGGCAGGTCTAACAGGCAGACAGGACACATAATATGGAGGATTCCCTATCCTCTCCCCACCTGGCTGAATGTGGAGACTTAAAGGCGTAGGGGGCAATGGGAACAAGTTCCTGCCTGGCACATCAGGTGCATCTCCTCTGTACTGCTCCACCTTCCCAGGTGCCCTGGCAAGCGGAACCAATGACTAAGACTATGGTTCATCACAGTTGGAGGCATCTCCAAGGTTAAGTCAGTCCAGGCCCTGTGTCAAAAATGCTTTGATAAAGCAAAAAATATGGTTCATTGTCATAGGAGACTGTCTTCTAAGGCCAGTCACATGCAACCCAGACACATATCTTACAGAAGTTAAACATGTAAAGAGAAAGCTTCCTGCACTGGTACAGCCTACAGATTATTAGTTTTTCAGGTAGGCAAAAATGATGAAGTAACAAGTCCAAGGGTAATGGGTTTATGAAAGGCAGGCCCTGCTTGACTAATCTGATATCATTCTATGAGGCATGACCCTCTCAGTGGATGAATGAAAGACTGTGGGTGTGGTTTACCTGAACTTTAGTAAAACCAAGTTGCACCAGGGGAGATTTAGATTGGATATTTGGAAAAATTTCTTCATAAGAACAGGCTTCCCAGGGAAGTGGTTGACTCTTCATCCCTGAAAGTATTTAAAAGATGTGTAGATGTGGGGTATGAGATGTTGGAAAGCAGTGTTGCAGAAAGGGACCTGGAGGTTCTGTTTAATGGCAAGTTGAATACGAGTCAGCAGTGCCCTGGCAGCCAGAAGGGTCAACTGTGTCCTGGGGGCATCAGGTAAAGCATCACCAGCTTGTCAAGGGAGGGGATTGTCCTGCTCTGCTCTGCACTGGTGCAGCCTCACCTTGAATATTGTGTGCAGTTTTGGGTACTGCAATATAAGAAAGACATTAAGCTCTTAGTGAGCTTCCAAAGGAGGGAATGAAGATGGCGAAGGGCCTTGAGGGGAAGCCGTATGAGAAGAGGCTGAGATCACTTGGTGTGTTCAGCCCAGAGAAGAGGAGACTGAGGGGAGACCTCATTGCAGTCTACAACTTCCTCATGAGGGGAAGAGGAGGGGCAGACACTGATCTCTTCTCTGTAGTGACCAGCGACAGGACCTGAGGGAATGGCCTGAAGTTGTGTCAGGGGAGGTTTAGTTTGGATGCTAGAGAAAGGTTTTTCACCCAGAGAGTGGTTAGGCACTGGAACAGTCTCCCCATGGAGGTCACAGCACCAAGCCTGAGAGAGTTCAAGAAACACTGGATTATACTCTCAGGCCCATGGTGTGACACTTGGGAGGGATTGTGTGCAGGGCTGAGGGTTGGACTCGATGATACTTGTGGGTCCCTTCCAACTCCACATATTCCATGATTCTGTGAACTTGATAATGGAGTGGGGCTATGAATCTTGGGACCTTGTACATTTCAGTGTCAGCAACTTGAGAGATCTGGGGATCTGGAAGCAACTACTGGGTCGATTGAATATCTACAATTTATAACGTGTACAAATATCGGTATATGTATAGGTATTCTGTCAGCAGACTTCAACCTTGTTCAGTAGAGAGGAGACACCTATGAGCCCATCCACGCTTGTATGAGTGCTGGTTTTTTTGTCTCTTCTGATCGATGTGGTTAGTCATGTGTACATGTATTGTGTGTGTATCCATGCATGTGAGCTTATCAAGAATTTGTGCTCACCCTTGCCACTGGCTGGACCTGGGGACAAATAGCAGTTTCATGCTCATCAGGCTACTGGATTCAGCAACCTCTCACACTTGTACTGTTGATGTTGTCAAAAACCATCTTTTTTTATACAACCTTTTTTCCCTCACTACCTCACTTTTGACTGCAGTGAAAAGTGGGGAATATGACAAACCATATGTCTGATTCCAGAGTTTATTTATTGTGTGCATCATCAAGATTTCTAAATTAAATCTACAAAAGCAGGTCATGAGTTGAATACTATCTAGTTATTTCATCACTTGAGTACAATATCTGACTAGAGAATATAATTTTGTGTATTCAAGTGGCCCCAAAATAAAATCATGTGAAAACCCTCACAATATTTTTTCTCATGCCCACAGAATGCTGTTTCTCTCCAGAAATTCCATAAACAGTGAGGCTGTTCTGCAGAGAGCTTACTGCCTCTGGCATGCCCATGTTTGTCATTGGGATCCAGTGAAGTGAACTGGAAGAGGATGAATGAATTGGGCACAGAGATGATGTACTCCTGGTGGGTCCATTCATAGACAGAGCACAGCAGTCAAAAGCATTCTTTTTCAGGCATAGCAAGAAAGAATAAATTTGTTAGGAGTTGGAGGAACATTTTCTCTACATCTTCCCTTAGGATAAACACAGTGACATTTCCATAACAGATAGAAATGGGGAAACTCATTGCTCATAACAATGCTTTACTACAAGGTCTTATTACGGCTACAAAAAGCAAAGTCTGATTATTCACATTTCTTCAATAAAGGAGGCAAATATCTCCAATGAAGAGTTATCTATCAGCCCTACTTTTCTTCTAAATTGATGTTTTAAATATTGTCAGAAAGACTGAATAAGTTATCATAATTCTTCTACTGAGCTTCATTTAAAAGATAACCTCCTTGAGATTCTAGTATTTTCCCTCCGAGAAGGAGGGAAAGGCTATGTACATCTGTTTGCTAAAGCAACATTTATTTATACTTCGAGTATAAAAAGGATCTTTGTCATGATGAGGAATGTTGCTTAGAAGTAAACTACTCTTTGTTAATACTAATTAAATCTTCAATGACACTAAGAATTCACCTCAAAGCAAAACATTGCTTATAAAGCACTCAGGAAATAATTATAATCTGAAATCTGTGGCTTTCTCAGAATGGAAGGTTCAAAAACTTTCACAGGAAGATGTTACCAGCATCACTTGTTCTTTAACTTTGGCAGTTTCAAGGATTTGGCATATAATTTAATAGGAGAGTGTATTGATTAATTACAACACTAACAGGATTAGTTTGAATATTCCAGGTAATGTACAATTTTTCATAGTATAAAAAGGAAAAACTCTTCTGGACTAATCATAAGGGCTACTTTTATATGCTCCAAATTTTAGCTGACTTTTTCTAAAAGAGACAGACAAAGTTTTCTTCAGAGTATTGGAGAGACTTCCAAAAAAGGTAGAGCAGATTTGATGTCTGAATCATGCACAGAAAGTTGAATTAGCCAGCTCAGTGATGTAGAATAGCTGTACTTTCTCTCCTCTGGTAGACAAGTCTCCTCGGGGTTGAAGCAGGGGGTGTCTAATTGAATCATTTCCTCATTCAGCTCAAATATCACATGTAGTTCAAATCCAGAATATTTGTTTTTCAATGTATATTGTGATTATGCATCATAATATAAGTACTGGAGATTATAATTTAACTCAGAAATTATTTTGCATTGAAACTAACATGAATATTATCAAATTTATCTTTCAAATCCATTTGAAAGTGTTACAAAGAAATGTGTAGGTGTGAAGTTTGTTCTCACAAATCCCTGTGAAATGTTTTGAATTTCAAGACATTTTCCCCTTCTCTTTTCCCTCTCTGTACCACCTTTCCTCTACTTCTGAAGGCTCTATCGATGAAACTGAAAAGTCCTCAAAGCTTTATCTGTCCTGCAGTTTCAACAGTTTTATTCCTTCAAAGTATATTAGAAGTACAGAAGGTAAAACAAAAGAAAAGGTGCACTATTTAGTCTCTGTTGCAGAAAACTACTTATCCATCCCCCAAAACCTATCTTCCCAAATTAATTTGATAGTAGTCAGAGCAGTTATATGCTTCTTCTCTGTGCTTCAGTTGACTGTATTCCAACGCCTAGCAATGTTGCTGCATAATCTTGAATCAAATTCCTGAGAAAAATTGTTGAGTTCTGAAAAAGATCTGTGAGAAAGCACGTGAACTATATACTTGCAACATAGGAAAAGCAAAATTGCAGAGAAAGGTAAGGTTGTTGAGAGTAGAATAGCTAGAAGGTCAAGGACTCAAATAATGACAAAAGGTAATGACAAAAAATAAATTACATTGAAAGGGAAAAATTAAAAGACTCAGAGGGTAGTTACTCGCAGCATCCAGAATCAAAACTAGGACCTTTGATTATTTGGACCTTTAATTCTTGAAGCTGTATGCAAGGATAGCAAAGCAGTTCCTTTATTGGAACTCACTGTATAGAAAACATGGAAAAGCCAGGCTTTGACTATTAAAGGCAGTTACAGCCTAGAGTTCAGATTTCTCTGTTAGGATGAGAGTACTTTAGATTCAGGTATTGCGTGAGGTAAGAACTGGTCTTCGACTGAGGAAAATCCTATCTTTCAGATAATTATCTATCTATATGTATGCATATATATATATATAAATAGATAAAAATTGAGACAGAAGTACAGTTAATGAGTATTCTTAGCTTAACAACTGTGTCACTCATTTGACTGTTCTGGTTATTCTAATATGTATAATTTTCTACAGTTCCGGTCTTTACCAGTCCTTGTGTACGCACCATAGAATTTTTAAACTATGAATCCAGCAATAAATTCTGATTTAATTCAGGGTATGTAATGGAAAACACTATAGAACGTAATTGTTAATTATGCAGTATATGTGATATAATATATATAATATAATAGATAATTATGTTAATTATACAGTGAGTTAGGCTGTTTTCAACATCTCCTCCACCTCAATTATCATTTATTCTGAAGAAAGAACTGCATACAGCTTAAGACAGGCAAGTGTAGAAAGAGAAGAGGAAAGGAGATTGCATAATGATTAAAGACATGTAATAAAGATCTCACTTGGTTGGTGAGCATAATAGCACTGAACTTTCTAGCTCATTAGTCACAGCTTCATATGTAGCAAATAAGTATTTCGTTTTTATTTTTAATTTGTGTATCACTTTGGAAATTTTGGAACATCATAAAATCAGTGTCTGTAGATCATCAGTGATGTCAATGTCAGAGCCAGGTTTAGAAGTGTCTGGTTTAAAAGTTTCCCATGAATGTCCATTCATTTTTTTTTTTTTATCAGGACTCAGAGATTAAAAAAAAGGAAAAAGAAGTGAAAGAAATAAAAATTTGCAGAACTTCTGTTTGCTGGGCAGGCACAGCTCTTTACCTGTAGTAAAATAAAATGTTAAACATACACAAAATTAAAAGAAAAATGTGTCAGTCATCAGTTTCTTCCATGGAAGACTATCTAGGCTTAATTATACATTAAAATAATGTTTGCAATAGTTGAAGTCTATTTACTAAATGAAATTGAAGTCCCAGTGATCTTTCAGGGCCACCACAGATGCTGAATGCTGACATCTGCACAGCTGTTGTCAACCCAGCACTATCTGCCTTCAGCTTTATTCCAATATGTAGTAAATACGAATTTCTGACAGAGTAATGATCACCTAACTGAATTAAAGATATCTATTCAGTCATTTAATAGGGGAAATCTCAGTGGTACATAAAATGTTCCATCTTCTGATTAAATGAGACCATCAGTTTTGTCTCAGTGTTTGCTAGAAATACACTAAGTCCACATTCCTAATATAAAACTAAATATTATATACTTCACTGCAGACAGAACTTTTAAAACTCTTGAAGCATCTTTCAATTTTTAATAAATTTCTGGTATAAAAATTATTTTGAAAAAAAGCTCAATTAAAAATAAAGAGATTATGTTCCAAATATGAGTAGCAGATAGTCTGAAAGAGTCTGAAACAGTCATTTTTCTAAAATGTAGGGCCAGACTGTACACAGTATAAAATGAGATTTAATCAAACTTTCCTTTAATTACTTTTCTCTGATTTGTTAGCACAAACCTTAGTCTGGTTTAGAGCTCAACGTTACCTTCCCTAAGGTAACTTTTTATTATACTGGATACTGGATACCTCAAAACATTAAACAAAATGTTAAATATCGGTTTTATACACATTGCTAGTATTACACCTGACATCAAAGGTTACATTATTGACATTATTTTAAATGAATGTTATGCCTGAAAGATGGATGTCGTGGTGAATTTCATATTATAGACTATGTGAAGGTAAGGTTATACCAGTATTTAATTTAGAAGTTTTTGTTCTAGTATTTATTTTATATAAAAGTAGAATAAATACGGTACAAAAATTCTTCACTCAAAGGAATTATTCATAGTTAAACTAGTGAACCTAGTTTAACTGATCAACTTAGATGTAGAAGTACAGTAAAAAAGATAGATGTGGTGTATATATTTAAATAAACAAATAAATTATAAATGTTAAAAACTTTACAGAAGGCTTAAATATAATAATGACTAAAGACTGATATTGTGGATGAGTACATATACTCTTCCACTCAGTAGTTTAAGAAAGTATTAAAATGTTGACTGTATCATTCCAATCTCCCAGTCAGGCCTGTTTTGGCAAGCACTGAAATCAATTAGGTTACTCCCAAAATTTGCTATGGGTTGAATTGTCTTGAGGTGATGGATCTCTTAGAAGTAGTAGGATTATATAAAGACCTTATGATACCACAATTCCTGCTTTGAATACTAGAAGTCTGCTTCCATAGGGTAATTCCAATGACAAGGGAAAAAGGAGCAGCGGTTTTGGTATGCCCTGAGGTATTATTACAACATAGTTTAATGGTTCAGCCCTTAAAATCTTTTATCAAAGATCAGCAGAAAAAAAATGCCCATAACCTCTTCTAGTCTTTCACAGCTAATGAAGTGTAGCATTGTGAATTAATGTTTTTTGATAACACGTACTTAATGAAATCTGGACTTGCCATTTCAACCAGGAGTACCAGAAGTGCTATTTCACTATGTCATGATAATATGAATAAGTGCTTACAACTGAAATTGATGAGCACAAGAGTTCTTTCACAATGGATTTGAAATCCAGAATGGATTTCCCACATATGACAGTCAGTGGTCTGTCTAAACATTAATACGGTAACACTATTATAACTTTTTTCATACTTTTAAATGACTTAGTAGTTGAAAGTTTATTACTTTTCTCCATAAAAATTTCACAATTAAGTGTTAAAATCATTAATATTGTGACTGCGATTCTAGCACTCAGCAATAGTCCAATTTATCACCTTTTTATTACCATTTAAATACCACTGTACTGTTCATAGTGATTAAATTAATTCCGACTATTAAAGAGATGCTTTTCCCACTAAGAGTTATACGTTTAATTTGTCTAAGAGAAACATTGATGGCATTTCCAATCTCAAACAAGGTAAATGCATGAAGGGAAGAGTACCTGTAGCACTCAAAAGCTGTCCTTGCTGGTGTGCTGTTGATGAATTTGTCTTATATTTTATAATAGTGAAGCAATGACTTCCACATAAAATTTTCTTCTTGCAAGTTTAAGAACTTGAAATGTTAGGGACTTCATTACCTCACTTTTGGACAGCTAATTACCACACAGCTGCTTGCTTATTGCCCTCTCTGGAACAGGGAAGAGAATAAGGATAAATGTGAAACAGCTCATGGGTTGAGGTAAAGCCATTTTAAGACATTAAAGTTAAACTCATAATCCAGCAAAGCAAAGCAAGTACTTTGTCATTTGTTCAGCCATTTCCAGGAAAAGTAGGGTTATATCATATGTAACAGGTACTTCAGAAGACAAATGCTTGTAGCGTACTCCCATAAGACCTAAAATACAATCAGAGAATGCATACAATGCAAGCCATCATGTAAGTTCAACTGCTGGCACCAGGCTGTTGTCTTGTTGTAGAATTATGCTAAAAGCAGCCTGATTGACCAGACTTCAAATACACATTTTGCTTTTTGAGGAAGGATTTGACAGATAAGCTGTTAACTGGCCTGTAAATCTGTGACTAGCAATCAATTACTTTATGCTATAAAAGTCCAGTTCCCTCTCATACAGTCAGGTTCTTCTGACATAACTCTGCTTGGGGTGTATGTGTGGAGATTCCTCCCTTGGGTGGGGGCATCCTCTAAGGATATTCCTCGAGGCTGAGAGAAAGAGATCTCTCCACGAGCATTGATATGGGTGACTTACATCAAACCTCTACTTAATAATTATTTATTTTTTGCCAGCTTTAATATAATTAATATAATTGCTTCAATATAGTGCACTATCCTATCTTTATACTATTGGTAGTTTTAGCTTTTACATTGTGTAGTAAATAATAATGATTAAGATCTTTTGTCTGGTCATTTTCAATAATAAATGATTCATTTTATATAAATATTCTTATTTTGATGATCATTAAAACCTGAGGCACAAAAGTGGTTCAATCACAGCTCTGCAATTCCTTTAATTTAAACCACTGATGTAACACAAGACTAAGATTGGATTCAGCTGCATCTAGACTCCTCTCTGAGAAGTTTAGAAGCAAAGTTGTTTTCTGCACCTCGTGACTCAACAGCAGGGCTTTTAAAATAAATTTTGTCTAAGCCTTCCACTCCCATCTGTGACAATGTCTAAGTCCAATTGTCCTCCACTTCATTCTTCTTCCCCCTAGCTTTTACTGTTGAGGATGACAACATTTCACTTAAGAGCTGGACTCAGTGATCCTTGTGGGTCCCTTCCAACTCAGAATATTCTCTGTGTGTGTGATTAAATGCTATTGAGATATACTATAGAATTTAATTCAACTGAACTTGGTCCATTGGGACCAGCTGTCCCAGATGTGTACCCTCCCAGCTTCCTGGTCAGTCTAAACTTCTTGCTGCTTCACTGTGGGGGCAGCATGAGAAACAGAAAAGACCTTCATGTTTATCACACATGAATGATTTAGGTCTCTTAAAACATCATCATCAAAGGTATTAGCAAAAAGAGCTTTCATATAAATTTGTGAAAGCATGAGTTAGAGTTCAGAAGCAAGGTTCACTCAATTACTTACTACATAAATGAAGCATACAATGAAAAATCAGATTAGAATAAATTTAGAATTATTATATGGAGACTGGGAATGCAAAATGATATGGATGCAAAATGATAAGGAAAATCCTCATGTTAAGTCACAAAGTTCAGAGAGGACCTATCTGGCCTGGGGTATCAGTCCAGGCCCCATCTTCAGCTTTCGGTAGCAGTTTGAGTATCACAAACTTGAATTTGTAAGCTCTAAAAGACATGACACTCAGATGGAGATGCTGGTTGTAGCCAGCTATGGGGCCACTCAACAGGCCTCACTTAGGGAGACTGTTTATTGGGCCACAAGGTGATTAATTTTAGTAATCTGAAAATCTCCATCCTAGCCATAATCCAACGCATAATTTCTGGATTTTTTTGTCCAATAACAATAGTACTGTTCCACTCTGGTTTTCATTCAGGCAACTAATGCTCTAAGGCTATCAGGGAATGACTGATTATCTCTCATCCCCTTCCTTGGTCAGGCAACAGAAGTTCCTGGTATGGACAATGTTCCTGATAAGTTCAAGGGGAGCTTTTCACCCAGGAGCCATTAATAAGGGCCAAGTCCTAAAAAGAATTCTTAAGATCATAGCATGTTCTTTCCTGAGGAGGAAAGAAGGAGAATGAACAATCATAATGTTCCAAGCACCACCAAGCACTGTTCATCAATAACTAAAACATTAGTGTATCATCAACACTGTTTATATCCAAAGCAGAGTGTTGTACGTGCTACTGTGAAGAAGAGTAACTATCACGGTCAAAATCCCTGATGAAGCACCATGACAAAACATATTTGATATCCAGGCTAACTGCCTTGCATTAGGTAGACATTTTTGAGTAATAAGAACAGAAACAAGCACAGGTAACCAAAGATGATCTTTTAATTTTGTGTGTTTTCACCACTATATAATATGGACATCAGGTTTATGACACTATCTGAACAAGACTATTACAAGTACATCACTATGTGTTGGTTTTTTCCTTGCATATATTTTCCAGAATAGGTCAGTAATCACCTGCCTTTGTAATACACCTGCAGTAATTGATAACTCAGTATCAGTAGCCTTTGGCTACTTCCTAGACCTACATACATGTCACTCTTCACAGGATGTCTGAGGTGGCTATCCTTTCACCCCAAATCAAAGTACAAAGGTAAGTAAACAATGTTTTAACAAATATATTCAGAACTGAGAAATTTCACATATTCCTTTTTTTTTTTTCCATTTTTTAATGTGAATCCCAGGTTTAATTAAATCTGTGATTATGTCTTCCATGTTTGCACTACTACAGTATCTGAATTAAAATATTAGCCATCCTGCTACAAGAAGGGCAGATTAATAGCTTCTCATGTATTACTAAGATGACAGGTTAACAACTACTTGCATAGCCAACATGAATTCTACACCAGGCAGTACAGGACAACGCAGAAGTGGAACATTTTCTGGATATTAAGCTCAATTCTTCACTGCATCAACTTCAATTTTCTATGCTTCACTGACAAAATAGGGTCTTCCAGCTGGTAGCATAATGATCTGGACTAGACTAATTTCACATCAAAATTGACTGTAAAACAAGATTTGAATTCTAAAGGTGCAAAAAATGGATTTTTTTTCTTTCTTTCTTTCTCTCTTTTTTCTTTCTTCCTTTCTTTCTTTTCTTTCTCTTTCTTTCTTTTCTTTCTTTCCAATGATAACTGATTCACAAGTTATGAAGTTAACCGTTCTTTTCAAATGTCTGACTCCACTGATGTTTTTTGTCATTAATAACTTTTGCTGAATAATTCAGATATAAAGGGATTACTAAAACTGTAAGACAGCTAAGTTTTGATCAGTAAAAGAAACTTCTGTCCTGTCTCCTTTCCTTGAATTACACAGAATCTATTACAGTGGCAAATGAAGAGCTTCATCTTTAGATTCTAGTTGAAGCAAAGCAAATCAACAAGTGTGTGGACACTGTAAATAGAATAGTGCTGTATGTCTACACATAATCAAGATTCTTAGACAGCACTTTCATTGTATAGTGTAGCACTTCAATCAGAGTTAAGAAATATGAGAAGATAACAGAAAAATGTTGAAATGGTTTATAGTGAATATCATTCATTGTTAGACTGAAGTACTCTAGAACCACAGCTACAAAATCCTGATACAAATCCCCTTTTATTCAATAGAATCAGAAAAAATAATAGTGGCTCCAGAGCAATACCGTAAGATTACTATAAAAATTGTAGAAATAATAGATATATCCATAAATAATATAGAAAGGTTTTTCTCTTTTTCCTTTTTTTTTTTAAATTCTTTTTTTTTTTTTGTGACTGATGTATGTTTAGTAAAAATCTCAAAGCTATGCTGATGGAAAGATTCTTGCAGCTGATGAAGTCATGTAGCTGCAAGATTATTTTAAAAAACAGTGTGGAAAAAAGTCAGGAAGTCTAACATTTTAGTAGATACAATAACAGGAAATATTTTCTATTTTCCAAAGGAATTGTCCAGATTAAACTTAATGATTTAGAGTATTAATTTAACTGCTTGACTTAGTCATAACTACTTCAGCCTATGAACAATATGAAGATAACTCCAGATAACTATAAAGAAACAAAAATAGATATTTTCATGTTAAATTAATTTAATTATTGCTTTCAGATAAAACAATTTTCATTTGAGAACACATTCTATGTAGCTTCTGACCTCATATCTGAATTAGACTTGTCCACTTATAAACCTTTTTGTTAACAAAGGACACATTTTAGCCATGCACAAGGCACTTAGTTCAATATTATCCAGCTTTTTATTTTTACTCTGCGATATCATTAATGTATTCATTTTCAGATTTTTCTGTGGGGAAATAATATTCAACATATTTTTCAACAGAAGCAACCTGATTTAAATAGACAAAGATACTTAATCTTTCAAGAATAAAGCTAACAATGAGTTATGAAAACTTCTGTAAGTATTTCTACACCACTGTGGGGAGAGTGAATCTAAATGTTAAATTGAATTTCCAACACTGACTATTTCTTGACTCCTATCTTTCTTTGCTTAAGCTCCAACTTAAGAAAGCACTTTCATTTTCTTGTTCAAGTTTGTTTCTGTAGAAAAAAAAAGAAGCAACCCCAAATCTAAAATCAAACCTCTTGTCAGCAATACTTCATAAATGCTTTAGGCAGACTACATATAACTAAAAAGCTTAAATCTATATAACAAACAAACTTCCCCTACTTGCATCCACTGCCAGCACTTTCATTATCAGGTCACTCTCTCTAGTTCTATAGACCAAGTAGTAAGATAGTTTGCAGAATCTCAGTATTACTGAAGTTGATATCTACTCCACCCCACCTATTCAAGTAGGGTCAGCTACAGAATAATGCCTAGGATCAACAGCAAAAGGAAAGAAAAGGTCCTTCAGTCTCAACTGACACATGTCAAAAAAAGACCAAAACAAAAAAAAAATCAGCTTTTTGCAACCTCTCCTATCCCACATTTAAGAACATAGACTAGTTTTAATAGCTACTTCAAGTCCTCCTGTACTTTTAAGTGAAAAATAGAATATTAGAATGCCTTTCATTACTTTATTCTTATATGAAACAATCATAAAATTTTGTTCTTATCTGTTCATCTTAAGCCTATGCAGATAGTCCAATTTTATTTTCTGTGTTAAAAGTTACTTTATTTTCCTTCCTCACAAGACTTCCAGTAGTGGTGAACAGTTGATAGAATTTGGATTCAAAATTTGGATTCAAAATTTTCTTAGAAGCAATTCACCTTAAGAAAAATATTTAAGTATTGGAGATAAATTTAACTTGTGTGCACTCTTGCAAATAACAGTCAGCTTTAATTTTAGTTTATAGGCTTGCACCAAATAGCTTTTAGGAAAGCTTAAGGACAATATTATGAGTCATTTAGAATCTGATTCATTTTTCTCTTTTCCTTTATTTGTGGAATCAGCCAAAGTCTTGTTCACGTGATTTATTTATCCAACCTATCTTAGGTGTGCAGATGTATTATTAAGAAGACATACACCTTTTCAACCTTGATTTCTCACTCCCGGTGACCCAGCTACAAAATCCGTCAAAATGATCTGAAGGTGTGCCAAAATCTTGCCCCAGGACTGCTAAGGCTAACACAGGCCTACTCTTCAGCGTGAGGCCACATACAGAATTCCTCATCACTGACAAATTCAACATAAACTGTTACAGTTTTATTTTGTTGATAATTTCAGATATAGTTAATCTTTTCCTGCTGTTATACACAGGATTTTTAGGGGGTACTAAAGATATTAGCTTACTGAAGTGAAACTACTGTTGATATGAAAAGCTTTCATTCAAAAACAGGACAAGGTGAAGGTTGGCTTCACTGTCTTGCCAAATATACATATTCTGATAATGTCTATACATATTTTGATAATATCTATTGTGCATTTCCCACTTATATATAGAAGGTAGTGGAGTTTAATTCTTAGGCCTGTCACATTCATGCTCTGACAGACAGCAGCTTCCCTTAAAGACAGAGAAAAAAACACCATCAAGGTTCCATCTCCCACTGAAGAAAAGAACGTGTAACTGGTTAATTGTTCACTATCCATGGTGCAATGTGTGTATTAAATATCAAAAGGTAACCATAAGGTATTTAACCACTCACAGGTTATTGTGTTTTGATGTATTTCTGCACAATATATGTTCGGTGGAAGAGTGCCTTTGCTTCTGTCTTCTATGCTATTGATGCCATAAAGCTGTAACTCTTACTGTGACACTGCCTTCTGAGTTG
Source organism: Pseudopipra pipra (assembly GCF_036250125.1). Taxonomy (NCBI): domain Eukaryota; kingdom Metazoa; phylum Chordata; class Aves; order Passeriformes; family Pipridae; genus Pseudopipra; species Pseudopipra pipra. The sequence goes on along the minus strand of NC_087550.1, from coordinate 74,518,415 downwards.
TGTTCTTTGAGTTACTACTCAAGGAAGAAGAGCACACATCTTGTTCAACACTATTCTTCTGCATAGACTACTAATAAAATCAATAACAATTTGTTCATCTCTTTCACTTTTACCTACACATACTCTTAATGTTTGGTTACTATGAACGTGAAGCAGTTTTATTACATCTGTTAAAGGTTCAGATTGAAAATCAGGAAGAATTTTTTCATTGAAGGGGTAATTAAGCATTGGAAGGGACTACCCAAGGAGGTGATGGAGTCACCCTCCCTGAAAGTGCTCAAGAAACAACTGGATGTTGCACTTAGTTTGATGGTTTAGTTGACATGCTGGTATTCAGTCAAAGGTTGAACTAGGTGATCTTGAAAGTCTTTTCTATGACTCTATATGATATGATTCTATGCTGTTACAGGATGTGTTTCACCATTTACTTATTCAAGTAAAGTGACACAAGGATACTTAACAAACACTTTGAACCTTTTGAGTTGCATAAAATAAGTAAGACAAAAATAAAACAAAAAAGTACTCTATGAAGAGGAAATATGTTTATTTTTGTCTTCAGCTATAACTATTTGGTCTGTTCTAAAAGCACACAGTTATAAAGCTTACGCAAATAGTTACAGATTTATTTATTTTTATATTTATTTTGAGATATCTTCAATAGAATAATAGAAGAATATAAAGCTAACACCACCTGAAATCTGATCTATATCTGAAAAAATATTAATTCAAATATTAGTGCAAGAATAATATATCTGCTACTGAGTTACAATTTCAGTGAGAATGGCCACATCATAGATATATTTGTCCTTGTTCATTCTTATAAAACAAATGAAATCAGATCAAACACATTTAAAAACTGTCTGAAGTTCAAAAAAGCTTTTTTTTTCCCCCTTAGTTTGGAAAAAAACATGATGTAGCTTCAGAAATACTTTTGTTGCATTATTCTCAGATAAAAAATAAAGTCCTGAGCTCAACTTCAATTTTCCCTTGAAAATACATAAGGTTTGCAATAGGTCAGTGCCTGCTTCTTTATAGAGCTAGAGTTAGCAGAGCAACAGTAATTTGGTAAAACATTCTGATTTCATGCTACATCTGGTAGTGATTGAGCCTTCAACTAATCTATTCTTCTTGCAAGTCACAAAATACTTCCACTGTTTCTCAGTTAGAGACTAAAGTAATCACAATGCAGCTTCCTTAAGAGAATGATATAAAAGGGCAGATTCTCAGCTATTACAAATTGTCAAAGCTCTATTATTTGCTGCCAAGACCTGTCAAACTGTACTGACAGAGACTCTTGTCAATAGCTATACTTAATATTCTGCTTCAATGAGTTATACCTTTATTTTCACATAAAGTTTGTCAAGGGAAGAAAAAAAGTTTATGCGGTCATATTTCCTTTATTAGGTTTCATAGAAAGTGATGTTAAGTTTGGTGAGTTAATCACAACCAACATCCAAATAATCTCACAGCCATTCAGTCAATCCCTCTCCTGTGGAATGAGGAAAAAATAGAAGGAAGGTAAGGGGATTTGTGGAACAAAATAAAAGTAATTTAACACGGAAAACAGAGCTGTGAACTTCCATAGAGCAACGAAGGATTTTATTCTCCACTTCCTATCATTTCCATACTGGAATCAAACCTTATCTGTGAGAGGCCCAAGCGACAAGATGCACAGCACAGATTGTTCCCTATCCTCTCTACACCTGGATGAATACGACTGACTCAAGGGATAGGAGGTAACGGTGACAAATTCCTGCCTGGTTCAGCAGACATATCTCCTCTGTGACTGCCCCATCTTCCCAGGTGTCCTGGCAGGATAGGTACGAGGTTACACAAGTGGAACCAAACAGTGATAAGCACAACAGTCCATCTAGCTGGGAGCTACCTCCAAGGTTAAGTCAGCCTATGCTCTGCATCAAAACTTCTTTCATAAAACAAAAATCTTGCGTCACTCTCATAGGAAACTTTCTCCCAAGGGGAACAGAATGCCCAATATGCAGACTGGACCCACTTCTTAGACAAGGCTTAGATTAAAGAGGTGAAGAGAAAGATTCCCACCCCGGTACAGCCCTCAGATTTGTCCGTTATTTCAGGTAGGCAGTGATGAAGCTACAAGGAACCCAAGGACAATCAAGAGAGACCTCAGGGACTTGGGACGATTGGCTAAGGGATCAGGAGCACAATAGTGTTCTGCTCTGTCTGTCCAGTGGCAGGGAATGACGAGAGAAGAATTAGGAAGAGTCAGAAGAGCAATACCTGGCTCAGAGCCTGGTGTTGATGGCAAAATTTAGAGGGTTCTGCTCACAGGTCAGTTTAAACAGCACCAGGCCAGATGGTAACAGGTGGGATGCACCTGCCTCAAAGTGGGAAAAGAATGTGCACGGGAGTTATCAGGGCTCATTGAAAGAGCTTTAAACTAAATTTGAAGGGGAAATGGGGTAAAACAAGTCTGGCTAGAGATAAATCTCAGGATGGCACAATAATATTTGAGGGACAATGTGGTAGTGAGGACCTTTGCTCTACCCTTTCAGTAGAGGTAGGGGATGGAGATCCATGCTGTAGCAGAGATGGGTTATTGATATGTTAGACAACACAAGAGCCTGAGAATAGTCATGTAGCAGTTGGGGCTTCTCACCCAAAAAAGGTGTTGACATCAATAGCCCAAGTGAAGTGCATCTACACTAACATTTAATATCGTATGATTAAATTTATTGTACCTCTAAGTGCTTATTCTCTTTTCATTCAGTATAAGGACACAGAATTCTACTAGCTCAGGTTTAGATTTAAACCTTTAAAACATTAAATTTGTGCAGTTGAATTCTAGCAAATATTTTTCTTTGCAGGCCAGCTTGCTTTCTTCTTCCTATGCCTTAATATGTCAGAAATGTCAAATTCTGATAATCCAGATTGCATACTGGTAGATAAATAACTGTTTCTAGCTGCCTTAATTATTTAAACTTCTCTAGCACCAATTTAAGATCTAACCTTTTCTCCAAATCTAGGGCAATTTTTTCCCCAGTCAAGTAACTATGAGAATTAATAGGTACTCCAGAAGAGTGCATGGCACACATTTTTCAAGCTCTATATAGCACTTGGGACATAGAGGAGGATCATGAGAGCCTTTCACTACTAGAAAAGAAGCTTTCAAGGATGCTGTCACACAATTGTTAGAAATCTCTTTAAATGTTTTATTTCTTTAATCTGCTAGTATATCCTTATAGTATTGCTGCATTTGTGGCAACAGCCTTCAATTTATGGACACATTTCTCAGCTTCCTCACAATCATAGGAACCTTTTTCATTTGTACTAAGTGGAGAATTACTTCTACTGCCTAGATAAGTTTATTTTTCTCCAGCAATAGAAAAAAAAGTCAAGCAGCTATCAAAACATATCCCTGTTGCTGTAGTCTGAAAGGTAGTAAGAGACTCTTTGTGCTGATAAGGACAGGTAATAGTAACAAGGGACAACTTGTTTGGCTTTGGTCTGGTATCCCAGAAAATACACAATACAATCTGTTGTCTCTTTTTAGTAATCGGTATCTAAAGCATCCTATGTGGAAGCTAGCAAAGAAAGAGTAGATGTACATCTAAGGCCTTTTAAAATGAGTTGTTACAGAAATTATGAAGCAGTGTTATGCCCAAGCGAGAGAAAGCAGACATTTGTGTTGGTGTAGTGGTTCAGTGGGAGGGGGAATATAGCATCTGATTATCCAAAGGCTTCTTATCATAATATGCAAATATGAACTTCAAATGTGTGAATTGTCCTCCAGAAATAACAAGAAAAGTGAATTTTTCCTTATTAGTTTTGCTGAATTGAGACCTTAATTACCATGCAATTGCTAAAACTATATATATAAAATGTGTATAGCAAAGCATTTTTCTGTGACTTTTAAATTAGAAATAGTACAATGACTTAAGTATTTTAAATGTAATTGAAATGCAGAGGCTTAAATACGATAGTACAGTAACTTCTAGCAGTTACGAAATTCTCTCGAGAATCTTGGAAAATATAGCCTTTAATTTTGAATTGAAAATGCATGTGTGCTAAGAAAACAGCTTATAATTTTATATCCATTTAGTACATGGTTAATCAACATTACCTAACTTGATGGTATCTAATTTTGTTCCCGTTAGATTGTGGTTGTGCCACTACTGTCCCATTTAAAGAGCACTAGTCACTATCATTACAGTGAATCACGGTTACCTAGGAGATAACCCAATAAAACAATCTTCCTGATGCAGCTTCTCCAGTCAAGCAAAGTACACTATAATAATAACCTACATTTATATGGCACTTTTCATCCCCAAGCACTTCACAAATTATATACAGAGAACATCACAAAACTGCAGCAGCTTCTAAGTAGTTGTCTCAGTAGTGAAGGGCATAAGGCAGCCAGCATACAGGATGCTGTCTGAGAGTAATGCAGAGGAGGAGATTTAAGTGACACTTCTCCTATTATTAAATTGTTCCTGCCTTTCCTGTACAGCACACACAACAAAAAAAATCCCTCTACTTAACACATTTTCTATGGTGTACATGGAGGCAAAAATAGAATGAGAGAGAGGCTGAAGGGAAATACACTAAACGAGCCAATCTTGCTTAGTTTTGAACTGGAGCCTTATAGCAGATATTACCTCATGTTCAGAATAACAAGGTATTTACTTCCACTGAGATGCAAGCATGATATGGCAAAGCAACCTGTAGTTGTTACAACACATTTCTCAAAAATATATATTCAAGTCACTGTTACCTAATAGCCTGAATTCCTTAAATTCCTGTAATTTAAATGGCATGATCTTGCACACTTCACAGATCAGGTTTGCACAAGCCTGAGGTCCTTAGAGGGGGGAGACAACAGTGAGAGCACTGTTAGCCTTGCTATCTAGCTTGCTGTTCCATTCCTCCCACCTGTCATGCTAAACAGATATCATATAAAATTCAGCTTCATTAAAGACAAAAATGTTACTTCCTTACATCTAAAGTTACTCAAAATGTCATTTTGACTGCATTGATCACAAGTATTAAAAAATAAAATTTGAGTATTTGCACCTTCTTCCTGTGTAAGAAGCAGGGCTACACCTCTGGGCATTAAGTCTTTCTTTCTTTTCTTTATTTTGGTGAAGTGATAAATATTCTCTGTATCCCATACTATGTACATGACCCGATCTCCATTAGTGATATGAATGTACTGTCACTAACAGTTTTTAAAAGTCTAGGTTTTCTGAAAAGCAATTTTTACCCTTAATAAGACTGTCAAGAACAACCTTAGATTTACAAAAGGTTATTCATAAATTTCACGAGTTTTTATTTATATTTAATGGCACTGTTATTTTACTGACACTGGAGCACCTTTCCCTACCCAAAACAATACATATGTACAGTTTTGAGCAAACTGCTGAATGCTTTCAAAAGTATGCAGGTATGCAACAACCTTGGAAAAGTTGACATTTATTTCACAGTCATTTAAAATAAAGTCTGAGTATTTGCAAATACCATGAAGATACAAAAGACTTGAAACTGGGTTTCATGAAACCTAAGATCTAAACAGGAAAGATTTTTTGCAACATATAGCATATCTGTGTTCATATTAATCTGACATAGGAAAGTCCTATACCTGTCTCAGATATTAATAACTCAGATAGGTTGACCATACAACCTAATTTGTTAGAACTTTACAAACGGGGTACAAAATTCCTAATTCAGTTTTTCAATAATCCTGAACCTAAAACTAGGTTTTAAAGTTAGACTAAATATTATAGCACAAGCATGGGAAAACCAGAATGCTAGAGACACATTACATATATACAAATGGAATAATAACTCTTGAGAGAAAGAAGAAAAGTATCATTAAAAGCCAGAGGGAGTACACAGAGCTTGAAATCACTGAGTCACTGATTCAAAGCACAAGTAATAATAACTGGCTGTGAATACAGATGAAATTATTATATTTTATGTGTGTAGAACAAATTTTCCTTAGATTAGGTATATTCTGCTTAAATATTTAATTTTCTCAGTTCCCTTCTTAATTCTTCCAAAACAAAACAAAAAGTTATAAATTCTGTCAGATGCTTGACTGCTGTGACTGGAATGTTGTAAATAAATGTGTGAAACTTTGTGCAATAAAATAATGAATGATATAATGACCCACAAAGGACAAGGTGGTGGTGATGACTTCAAAAATGTAAAAAGTAGACAGAAATCAATTTCACTTGGATTAATCCATAAAGGGAGGTCTACATATAGACATCTGCAAGTTACCAATGCTGAAATTTAGGAGTAGAAATACAATAAAAAGTATGCACCTGGAATATTGTAATAAACTGGAAATTGATAAGATGACTGATCCAAAATTTTGAGATTACTGAGGATGGGATGTAATTTTACTCTGAGGTGTTTCTGAAGAAACACTTCCCTCCAAACTGTCCTGAGAACTTACAAAATAAGTAGAAAAAAGATAATTTTATTCGGTACTGAAATGAGCATTCTGGTTGCAAATTTGTGTGTTACATACAGTATTATAATAGAGACTTTTAAGGAAATTATCAGTTTAAATGAGGGTAGTTATAAACTTATCATGGCAGATAGCAGCTAGTTTTTAATAAAAATGTTCTTATAAAGATACATCCATCAAATTTATCATAAATACTGGTTTAAGAACACTGGAAGAAGAAATGCTTGCTTCCTGAATTTCTAAGTGTTTTCTATGATACGTTGTTAATAAGCCCTATAAGATTTTGATTTAAACTTTTGATTAATCTATTTCTTAAATATAGCTACTGCTCTGCATTTTTTTATATTCTAAAAGAACTAGCTGAAGACATACTATAGCATAAAATTTAACATTGAAGTTATCTTGATAGTTTGTCCTTGAACACGAAAGTTACAAAGGTTGAATTCATCATTTATCTAAGGCTGAACAGTCTGTTTGGTCCCTTATGTTAGTGATTTTGTATTTTGTGAACAGTATGAGTTCCCAAAAGTAGAAAATCTACCAAGATGTTTTTGGCTCAATGTGATTCTCTTCCTCACCTCTGAAAACCTGAACCTTCTGACCTGGAACTTAGCAGGCTCTGAAGCAAGTCCATATCTCACATACCTTGACACATCTGTATTTTCTCAGATCTGGCAGCTCCTCAGAAGGGGAGCAAAGTGGATGTTTCTCTTATACCACCTTGATTATCTCCCTTAAAATGTCACAAAGATATTTCCTCTCTCTTTTTCATTTTATTTGATTTGAGAGACCACTGTTCAGGATCAACATTTATTAATATAACTTTGGAGCAACGTTTCATCCTTCCATTTCAAGAAGTTGGTGTGCACATCCACCTCCTACAACCTGCTAGTTTTGCTGTAACTTGAGCATCCTGTAATGTAATAAATTACTTTATATTTGAGATGCATCCATATTATATAACTGTGTAAACAAATACTCCAGTATAATTAATTAAAAAAAAAAATTAAGCTCTTTTAAAAAAATATTTTCTACTTTGACATGTGATACCACAGTATTTGTATAACATTTTAATTTCCCGGAAGGTTCAGCATGTAAAATATGAAAATATGAACTGCTAATGATATTTAAAAAATGAAACAACTTCTTTCTTTTGAAAACAGTACAAATAAACTTTCTCTTTGAAATTTTAGCTAGTATAAATTCATTTTTTTTAAGCCATACGATATTAATCGCCTGTGCATGTGGCAAAGGGGGTGTCTGTTTCTCATTTGACAGCAGTGGGAGCAAACACAGCTAATTTAGATGATTTTCAGATTATTGTAGGAAGGTGAACTATATCCTGCTCTTCATTTGCACTTCTGGGGCCCACCTGTCAGCTTCTGTATTTCTAAGAAACAATAATGCACCAGTGTTAAATTTATCTACTCTTATTCCTTTTACTCCCATCTCAACTTTCTCAGTTGAAATCACATCCATAGTTAATCACTAGAAATTAACTATTTGTAGCCAAAAATACCTTCTGAGAATGGAAAATCTGAATTTTGTGAGACTCTTTCAAGGCAATATAATGCACTAGGGTATTTACTTAGTCTAATGAAATCTCTCTGCAAATTCACAGCTTTTTCTGCAGCAGATCTAGCCCCAGTCCTAAATTGTCTGTTCAGTTTCAGGCTAGAGTGTGATGAGATGAAGATCAATAAGAACAATTTCTGAGAAAATACAGGAATACGGGTCAGAAAGATGAAGAGAAAATCCAGTTAGTCAGTACAATTTTAACAATAACCTTATGGTTATCAACCTGTTACCTGTTGGAAGAAAAAATGGTGTGATGCAACACCTTCAGAGCAGTATTTTGAGGGGAATAAAGAGTCAGATGAACAATGAGGAGAGGTATTTGAAGCACAGAAGGAACATCAGCCAGAGCTTTAAGATGGATCATCATAGATCTTTTCTTCAGTGAGTTACTCAAACCTCATAAACATAAAATAAATTACAAAATATGTCACAGAAAAGTTGTATTTCAAATGATAAAGCTTGAAATAACTAAGAAATACAGCACAGAAACAAAACAAAAAAAGGAGAAAAAGGGCTTGCAAAAAGTTCATGTCCTGCCTATTGTGTTTTTGCATCTCTAATTTTAGTTGGTCTCGGTCAACTCAGCATCTAACCTGGATCTAACTGCGCAATTTTTGTTCATAGGAGGATTTATTCCATTTTTCCTAATACTTTACTTTTGTTTCCTGATCTTATCAGCATTCTTCTGAGCTGCTGTCCTGCAGGGACTCTTCATTGCTACTGCTATGTCCTGTAATCGTTGGTACCTTCTCTTACTCAGCAGGCATAGTTACTTATCAGGGAAGAAGGAGTCTCCTCCCTTCCAGAAAATCTACATTACCCACTCAATTTCCAAGGATAATGCAATAAGACAGAGAAGACACACGTAAATCATATACTGTCAAAGTGAAGCTCTCATGAAATGGAACAAAATCTTTTTTTCCAGATTTAAAAAGCAGCAACAATAAAAGAGTTCTCTGTTTTATGTTATGGGCTTTTTATTATTATTTCTACATAATAAATTAAACATTCCTCTGAAACAGCTATTCCATTTGATTACGACACTTCAGAGGTTAATTTACCTTTCTGTATATACAAGATGCTTTTGTTACCATGTAGTTTTCTCTAGCTTCTGTATTAGGGAGGGGTTCGAACATACTGAATCTTGAAACCAAGACACTGTTGAAAGCTCAACAAAAACCAATATTTATTACCAAGAGGTGGCCAACAAAGCGAACAAACCCAAAAGGGAGGAAGGAGGAGAGAAATAAGCCCCCAGTATGACCTCCCCAGTTACCCAGCTGTTGCCCATAAAGTTATCTTACCCACCTAGAATGCCTATAATTACCCATAGCAGAAGCTGCATCCTTGGAGAGTCAATAAGTTCACAAACTGGCAGGCATCCCCGTCAAAAGGCAACGTTGTCCTTGAAGTAAAGCTAGGTCTCCTCCAAGAAAGCTCTACCTGCTTTTATACAATTAACGGAGTGACCTCAACCTGGGCAGGAGTGGTCAACACTGCTCAGCCAGAGGCCCTCCGTCCCACCCCCTTGGTTATGTAAGTGCATCTCTTCTGCACACGCGTGGCTTTCCCTGTGCCTGTGTACTGCACTTGAGCGGTCTTTTCCAAATGAGTCTGGGGGCGCTAGATCATCATTATAGTCTTCACTTTCTCCTTCAAGCAACCTTGGAGGACAATTAGCCAATCACAGAACACCAATTAAAACAGTTTATACAAGAAGCTCTCTCTCTCCAAGGACAAGGTACTCGTTTATCAGTACTTGTTTTCTCAAAACTTGGCAGGGAAAGAACAAAACTTTTACAGTTGTCTGGGCCAAACACAGACCAAAAGTATCAGCATAAATTCACTCTGACACAGCTTCATATGTGGAAAAGGTTTACATAAATGCTTTAAAATACTGGCAAGATATCAAGCTCGTAAGGTCATTCTCGAGTTGCATAACTGGAGTACAAATTGGTTTGCAAGTACTGTTCAGCATTTTGACACAGAGCTAGGAAAATAATGCCAGAGGGTTCTCTCTATTTCAGCAGTGTTTCAAGACCAATAAAATTAATAACAATTATAAAAAAAGCAGTCTTATTGTTGCCTAAAGCAAGAGGAGATGTGTGTAAGCTAGTTTCATGATAACTACCCTTAAAGCAAATGTACTCTTGATCAACTAACACTTGACAAGGAAGACCAAGCAAACTACCTAAATGTAGAAAATAATTATGTTTCTGATAACTTATGTAAAAAATCTGTACAGTCTATAGCAGCTATGAATTCATATTCTGTAAAGGCAGAAGAAGTTTGTTGAAAAAAAACTAGAGCAGTTTCCATGGATGTAGGTTTTTATTTGCGTATGTGTTCATTGTCCATATGATTATATTGGCAGAACTGCAGTTCTGCTATTCTGACACAAAAGAATGTGACTTGGTTGTTATCTTAAATTCTCAGCAGATTATCATGTGGGATTAGAGAATCTGCCAAGGCACAGAATTTAATTATTTTAGTGACAAATTTGTGCATCTTAGATAAGTGAGGTGAGGAACTCTCTAAGAGAGTGAAGATATTTTGAGATGACCAAATTCATCAATACTCTCATGAGATTAGATACCTTTTAAATAAGTTCACACCAAAACATCCATTTTTTGCAAGGACTTTTGAGAAAAATAGACACTGAAGGTTCTCTAATTTTTCTATCATTTGAAGAATATTCCAAAAAATAAAGGCAATTTCTCAATTTATTTAGTTGTTTATTTTTGTATTCTCATGTCATCACTATTTAATCTGAAGTGATTTTATGACAATATATGGATTGATACTTCCCATTTTTATTGTATAATGTAAGTATTTGTTATGTATGATAAACTTTCTGCAGTTAATTTCAGCACTATGTTATCCCTTATTCTTAGCTTCATGGAGTTTCATGGCATATCTCAGCTCTGATACAACAGGGCCTGGTCATTAGGAAATGCACATGGGGAAATTTTAAAACAGCTCTGAGCGTTCTCTGTCCTTCTGGCAGCACTGATTGCCTATGCTTGCAGCTCCTCATTCCCACTGGAGCATTCCTTTCACCTCCCTTTCTTTTTAAAATCCAATCTCTACTTTTAAAAATCCAATCTCTACTTTTGACATCCCAGAAGTGAAACAGAAGCATCTCTTTGATAGATAGTGCTGCTGTGTGAACATGGCTAAGAGAGGCACTTGTAGCAGGGTCCTGAGCACCTTCCCCTCGGTTTGGGTAAGTAGCCTGATATGCAACCGTGTGACCTGAAACTGGTATAAAGATTTGTTTGAAAAGGTCTGGAAAAAGCCTTTCCAGGAACTCTGTCTTTTTATTTGTCACCTCTTACCCTGTCTTTGATTGTGTGTGGTACTGCTTATCTGAACCCAAAGCTTCACCCATGGACTAACATCCCAGCCTGGATTTGGCCTGTCCCTGTCCCCATTTCCATGGCCTTACCAGTCCATACCAGGTGAAGGGATCATGGTTCCCCTCTCCAGGTGTGATGCAGACCCCAGTTCACAGGCCCATATCACAGCTTGTGCCTCAGCTAATCCGCATCCCCAGGGAGCTGATCAATGCCTGGGGCTGGTGCTGAAACTGTGCCAGTTGCCCTGCCAAGTCCTACCCTGACAGACCCTGACTGTTCCTTGTACATAAACACACATTCTGTCCTGTACTACATCATAAACTTCTGCAATCAAAAGATATTCTGAAAAGCACAATGCAGCTGAAATAACGAAAAGAAAAAGAACCGTAAATAGAATTTTCCAGGTAGTTTTACAAAGGATTGCATGAATACAGTTATGAGTCAGGGTAACCAATACTCCCAAATGACTGTGGTTTTTTTGATGAGAAAGGACTGAGAAAGCAACTTGAATACGTCAGCTGAGATCCTTTGATTTGTCTGACAGTGTTTAAGAATATGAATGTGACTGCTACCAGTCCATTTAGGTTTAGAGCTAAAAAATTCCACAAAAATCCCTAATTTTTCTCATTGATGAGATTGTGTGTTTGGTTAAAATAAAAATTTTGCAGATACATTGTAGATCCACAGTATTTTTGTTAAAGAGGTGACTGAGTGTCATACACTGATTTGATTGATTAATAACACTGTTCAGTGTGAAAAAAAGATTATCTTAAAATAATTTAGAACAGTTAACAGGGATAGCTCAGTAACTATCTAAAAAGGATCATCACCTGGTGGGGATTTTTCTGTTGTGTTTTGGCTACCTGCAATGGTTGTGTTTTGGCTACCTACAATGCTGTTAATTAAAAAATCAGACAGAAATATAACTCACTACTGATAACACTTCCATATGTAAAAGGGGCTGGTACAGTGAAGAGTAATAACAAGAGCAAATCAAAGAGAAATAACTGGATCATTTGGTGAGCTAAACCTGTTCAGAGAAAATATATTTAAATAAAGCTAAAATAAAAGACATATCAAGAACAAGTTCATGCCTACATAATAGAGACTGTTCTGAAAATAAGTTATGGGATGGAAAAGTCTTTTCTGATGAACACATACTTGCGCCAGAAAACAAAGTGGTGGGTTGTTCTAGAGTTAACTGCTGACCAAAAAACTCATCACTTTCTCACACTTCCAGCAACCTTATGCTGTACTCAGTGTCATTCACATTTCCGCAAAATAGATGGTCCCTCATCCTCATTACAACTGCAGAATATTAATTTCATAACACTATGACAGATTTCCTGGCTTTTTGCATTCATATTTCTCCTCTTGTATCATCTGCCTTTCCCTTGTCTCTTTCCAGTTGCTTGAGAAATAGAAGAGTAAGATTATCCACAGCTGCAAGGTAAATCAAAGCATCACAGAGGAAGACGAGAGAAGCATTCAGAAATAGCAGAAAGGGTATTAGTAGGTCCTGTGAGAAGGACTCGTCTGTATCATCTGTGTCTAACCGTAAAATGCCAGAGGCAAATGAACTACACAAAGGGAATCAGGCCCTCACTCTTACCTGTGATTTCTAAAACTTTCCTCAGACTTAAAATCTGAACAAAATTGTTGGGACGAAAAAAACCCAAATCAATTTCATCTATACAGCTGAGAATTCTTAAGATAGCTCTGGCTAATGATATAAGTAGCAGGAAAGTAAGGTAATAAGTAAGCAGAATAAGTGCAGAGATTCTACTTTTGTATTATGGTGTAGGTACTGAATATAATTTTGTTATTTTTATGTTTAAAAATATAGATTGAAAAACTGAGGGGAACTGAGAAGAATAAAATTGTTTGTGCCATAGAGGAAACATCTTTAAGTGAGGATTTTCATCTCTTAGAATCTTAGTAGGTCATAAAAAATAAATTTAAAAAAAATCTTTCGTAGAAGTTATGTTTTCTTCCCCTGATGGAGAGAAAATATTGAGAGTTAAGTATCTTTTTTCCTAGTGAAAAAGAGATTTATGAGGAAATTATTGGGCATAAATTGATGCAATAGAATTCAAGTCTTTATATTTTTCTGAATTAATAATAAAATATTTTTAATAAATGGTTACTTTCTAGAGAGGTAACTGAGAACAACTTTCACCGTTCATAGAATTATAAACTATCTGACTAGATATGATCCTGAGCATCCTGCATGACCTGACCCTGCTCTAAGCAGGGATGTTGGTCCCTTTTGAGAACACCTTTCAACCCACATAGCATTTCTGTGATTCTTTAATTTTTATAATGTGTTGTGCTTTATGGTACAAACACCCTTAACTTGTTTAATCATAAAAAAAACAACCAACAAAAAAACCTAAAAACCAAACCAAACAGAACAAAAAAACCCAACCCAATCCAAACCAAACCAAACCAAAAACCAACCAAACAACAAAACCAGAAAGAAAATCATATAACTTAAAAGAAAAACAGTGTTAAGAGACTGATGAAGCTCTATCCAAGAAACACTATAATATCAGAAAGGGACTTCTTTTCTAACATACCTCTCCATATAAGTCTTTCTATGTCATAGCTTAGTATCTAGGGTCAAATGTTAACAATGCTAAGCTGTTGATGCCAAATGAACTGGATAACTAAACCATCAGTACAAAGTTATTGTTCAATAACTCACAGATATACAATGTTGAATCAAGGAAGTGAGCTACTGTCTCTAAATCAATTTTATGTTATTTTAAAATAAATGCAATCTCAACTTGACACTTATATATTAGAAATTATTATACAAGACTAGGTTAATGTCAAATACTTGAGTCCTTTACCCCTCTCTATAATTTTTAATTATTAAATTGTCATCTTCAAATAAAGGACATGAGATTTATGAAATAGTGCATTTTAAAAGAATAATCAACAGGCTGTGTCTAATTTAATCAACACTTTTTAGTTTATTAATTTGTTAGAATACAATAAAAAATAACACAAATATAAAGGTGTCAGGAAGTTCTGACATATATAGTAATATCAAATCTTGATTATTAAACCTTCACAAGTACAAATATAAATAATAGAGCACTTGCAAAAGACAACATAAATACTCTGATATGATTCAGAATTAATCTCAGAAATAATTAAGAATTAATCTCTCTTATTAATTATGTGTACTGACAAATCATCAAGTTTAAGAAATTTTCCATAAAAACTGTAATCACTATGACTACCACAAGGCACAGTGAGTGATAATACTGCTTGAGGTTTACTCATGTATCTGTGACCTTTCCACACTTCCTGTGTGTGGGAAGGAGAACATTTTTCATAGTTTTCAAATATTAAATCTTCATACACAGCTCATTAAAGAATGTAACAAGGACACATGGCCACACTTTCTGGGGAAAAAAGCAACACTTGAGTGGTTTTCTATGTGCTCTTTCTTTCTGCTATCCCTTCACAGTTAAGTAAAAGTGGAAAAACATTTTATTCCTGCATCCCTAACTTACTGATAAAAGTTGTTCTTCACAAATGCTCCATTTGGATTTGCCTTCACGTTGACCTAAGTTTTTTTTAAGTAACTTCACGTCTTATAGTCAACTCTAAGACTACTTTATTTTTTAATTATTGAAACGAAACATAATATTAAAAAAAAATACTAACCAAAGTAAGACATGCCAAAACAGAAACAATAACCTATTAGTCACTGCCAAAGACAGTCTTATTTAATTTCTCTCTGGCATCCCTTAGCAAATGTATTCATAATTTAAAATATCTACAGCAGTACAAATGCTTAGCCTGAAATTGCTGATGGTAGATTTCGAATTAGACCTAATGTGGCTTCATGCCAAGAGTGAATCAAATCTGTTGCATGGTATATTGGCTATGTGTTTAAATTGTAAGGACAAATGTATGCATATGTGTCAGTTCAATCTTTTTTGCGTAGTGTCCATTTCTGTTGTCATCATTCACATCCGGATGCACAGTATTACTTACTCTTCTGATTTTTGAGCTAATTTTTTTCCAAGTGATATATCCTCATTTGATCCCTTGTCTTATGCAATCAATGTACACATACAACTCAGTTTGTTTAGTTGTTACATTATAATCTCTACATGATCAAAAGGAAGGGTCATGGAACTTGCATTTTCCTCCCTTCAACAATTAACAACTTTTTAAAATGTTCCAGTACTGGTCTTTCTACTTACTGAATACTCATATGTCTCCCATGGAGAGATTTAAGTTCTCATATAACTTAATGTGAATTTTTCCTACCTATTCAGATCCTTCCAGAGTAGCCAGTGCTATAAAGGAAGCCGATATGAGAATATTTGTTATTCTTGCATATACAGTGATAACTACATGGTCAAGAAATATACCATGCCCAGACACAGACTATTAATCTGAAGATTTGAAGTGAACCACTAGTTCAAAATCATAGCTTCGATTATGTAAGTAGGATAGAGTCATAAAATAATTGAAGTTTGAAGGGAAATTTTGGAGGTCATCTAGACTAACTCCTTCCTCAAAGTAGAGTTGTGTCACAGTTTCAGAAGGTTGCTTATGGTCTTTTCCATTTGAATCTTAAATATTTCCAAGGATGGAGATTCTGCAGACTCTCTGGTCACTTGTTATACTGTTTGATAACTCACAGGGTGAAAAAAAAGTCTGATACAGGTTTGCCATGTTCCAACTTGGTTTTGTTGTCTTGCATTCTTCCACAGTATAACTCTGAAATCTGGATTGATCTTCTCTACACCCTCTGTTTAATAAATTAGACAGCAACAACAATCTCCCTCTGAGCCTTCTCTTCTTCAGGCTAAGTGTACGCCTTTTCTTCAGCCTCCCCTGAGGAGGCTCCAACACCTGACTGTCTTGGTAGCCATCCACTGGGCTTTCTCCAGATTTTTAATGCTTTTCCCGTTGTGGGGAATCAAGATCTGGACACAGCACCCCAAGTATGGTCTCACCAGTGCTGACTAGAGAGGAAGAATCACTTCCTCCATCTGCTGGAGAACCTTTTTCTAGTGTATCATAAGCTGCTTTTTACCTTATTTTCTGCAAGGACTCATTGCTTGTTCTCCTTCAGTTTTGTTTCCACTGGGATTCCATGGGTTGGGTGATTTTTTTATTATAAGGCTCCATCTTGTGAGTCTCCATCTGCTAGTCATTCAAAGATAACCTCTCAGTGTCCCTTTTTTCATGCATCATGAGACATGGGCTTTTGCCCTTGCACAGTCTCTGTGAAGATCCCTTTAGATCTTGTGTTTATTTTCTTAATTTTTCAACAGCAATTATTTATCCTTGAACATTTTAAATAATTATTTTAGACATTGAATCTGCTGCTATATAATCTGTTTTTTGTGGGTTTTTTTGTTTTTTTTTTGTTTGGTTTTTTTTTTTTTTTTTTTTTTTTTTGTTTTTTTTTTTTTTTTTATTATTTTTTTTATTTTTTTTTAATCTCTAGTCCATATGTCTTCCAATATGTAGCTGTGCTACATTCTCATATTTCCCTGGTATTTACTACTCAGTTTCTGAAGTCCAGATTTTTCTTTTCTCTAACACTTGATAGTTTGTATATTTAAATGCCTACTTAACGTTAAGTTTGTGAGCAGTTTCTCTGAAATCAGTTTCATTGATTAATGTTAAGCATAGTCTTAATTGCATTGTTGGACCGTGGCCAGAATGACTGATGTCTCATCTGTTGTAAGCTATTAATGACTCCTTGTAATCAATACAGCTGCAGTGAGAAAAGAGGATGCCTTTTTCCACAGTGAAGGGATGCCTGTCACCTAAATTTAGATACTTAAAACTGAGGTTAAAATTTAGGACCAGAAAATCTAAACTACTAATCTCTGAAATCTGTGATACAATAGAGAGACATCAAAAGCTTCTCAATATCCATCATCTCATTGCAAGGTGAAGCCTTCTTGGGATGTATATATTTTTTTCATTGCTGCCATTAGAAGGAATGAAGACAACTGACTCAGAATACATAATAAACATCATATAACAGAGGCAATAAGAGATGAATATCACTTTGATAATCAAAATTCTGTTCCAACACTACAGTGCCTGAATTATGCCTATTAGTATGTGAGATAGATTTTTTTTTCTTACTCTTATGTCATAAAACCCACAATCATACAGTCCTTGCCTGTTGACCTGTACAGAGAGGAAGGCACTACTGCTAAAGAACCTGGACATTTGAGGACCATGCTTTTTTGAGCAACTTGTTAGAGGATTAACAAGAGGAAAAGAACATCTTGATCCAATTCTTAACAACAGACAGATTAATTCAAAGTTCAGTGTGCTAATAGCTATAAAGTATTCAAATTCAGTTTCTTCCTGGATAAGTTTCACTCATCAAATTACATTGTATTACAATTCAGGAAAAGTGTCTTAAAGTAATTTTACATAGTCTTCTTAACAAAGTAGAACAGTGATCATAAAACCAAGAATATCTGTACAGGCTCTGGCAGCAATGGATTTGATTTCTTCGTAGTACCCCATATGGTGCTGTGTTTTGGATTTGTGAGATTAAAACAGCATTGTTTTGACTGTGGTTGAATAGTGCTTGCACAGAAGTGAAGGGTTTTTTACTTTTGTTTCTGCTTGAAATTTTTTCCACTCTGCCACCCCAGTGAATAGGATAGGGAATGATCAAGAAGTTGGAAAAGGAAAAAGCCAGAACAGCCAACCCCAATCAACCAAAAGCATATTCCATATTGTATAATGTGCTCAGCAATAAAAGCTCAAGGAAAAGAGGAGGATGGGGGTGGCTTGCGGTTATATTATTTGTCTTCCTGAATAACAACAAATAGATGTGCTGAGCCCCAGCTTCCCAGGAAGTGAGTGGACATCTACATGCCAACAGAACACAGGGAATGAATTCCTAATTTTGCTTTGCTTGAAGCTTTGCTTTACATGTTAATCTGTCCCAAAAATTTTTCTCGCTTTTGCCCTTTCGATTTTCTCTACGCACTGAGGGGGATTGAGCAAGAGACTTAGTAGGGGCTTAGTTATCAGGTGTGATCAATCTGCCACAGTATTATAAATTATTATAAAGAGCAAAAAAGATGTGGATTTTCCACTCCATATTTCCATGTTGGACTTGCATCTTGAAAATCAAATATATTCTTGTCTTACTCAATTCACAGAAGATATTCTAAAATGAAAAAAAGTTGTGGAAGTAGAAAAGAAGAATAAATTAATGTATCAGAAGCCTGCTGCCTGGGGGTATAAATAAGCATCTACAAGAAGTGATGGATGTGGGTAAATGTATTAGAAAGATGATAAAATGATGAATGATGTATTTATGAATAAATAAGGAAGAGTAATTCACAACTTATCATGGCTTAGAAAGATTGTATTAGGCTTAATTTGACAGACTGAAAGCAAATCAAAATAGTGTTTACACCCCAGTTGTAATTAAATTAGTTAATACATTGCCAAAATATGTGAATGTCAGAAACATGAGTTGGGTTAAAATGTATGAGGTAGTGTGGTTTTCTAATTATTATTTATAAATATATAAATGGCTATCAGATTGTGTGACCTAGATGTTCACTTCATTTAGGAATCACTGTCTTCAATAGGTTAGATGGTGCATGAGATATAGACCAGTCATTATAATATTTATCTGAATATTTGTTATTAGACACTATGGGGGATAGGGCACGGAATTAGATGTAGTAGACAAATCTTTCACTTGGACCATCATATGAATTGTCATAAATTCTCATAAATCTTATGTATTTGTGTACAGTAAATGTAGTTAATAGGAAGAAACAGACATCTCTGGGCAATTATTCATCTGGGTTTCTCTGTTAGAGAAATTTTAGGCAAATGTGGACAGTTGTATTATATGGATACTTCTCAATGTTTTGCATTTGAAACACTTTTTGTTTGTGCTAAATAAAAGATAAGTGTCTATGAAATATTCAAAAATATTCCATATATTGATAAGACTATAATATACAATGCTGAAGGTGGACATGATTCTTTAGAGTTATTATCTTTTCCTCACACAGTTGTATCAGACAGACAAACACATCCTTCATGCTTATACAAACTAAAATAATGTTTATAGGATTCTGACTGGAGATCTGCATCGTATAACTCCAGTCCTGTCTTAAAAAATGTGATAGAAGTGTATCTTACTAATTTCCAAACAATCTTGATTCAGTGGTACTTTTTTTAGAATCACATAGACTTGAATAGAAGAAAAAAAAAAACTAACCAAAAAAAACCAAACACAAAACCATCCCATGTAATTTTTTCCAAAACTCACACATTTCACTAATAGGTCATATCAAGGTGCAGTACCCGTTCTGCTAATATGCTGTATTATGATGCTGCTGTTTCAGATATTTAAAAGTCTTGCTTTAACACTCTCTGCCAAGACATGCCATGAATGTCAGAGGGCTTTAAATCAAAACTGAAAACTGACTTGTTTTTCTCTTTGCTTCCCATCATTAGCTTGGCACTGCAAGCTGTGTTATTAATTAT
The DNA here is from genome assembly GCF_036250125.1 of Pseudopipra pipra. NCBI lineage: Eukaryota > Metazoa > Chordata > Aves > Passeriformes > Pipridae > Pseudopipra > Pseudopipra pipra. The sequence goes on along the minus strand of NC_087550.1, from coordinate 74,498,498 downwards.
TGTACATCTCTTTTAAAGCACCTTGAGATGTCTTGCTGAGATAAGGTACTATGTCCTATAAATGGAAGTTGTTCCCATTCAGTCAGAAATTAGTCTAAAGTACGGTAGAACAAAGTCTTTCAAAAGTTCCATCAACTATAAAAGTGTTAATACAAATTAATAGTATAAGGTTGATTTTAGAATCTGCAGCTTATATTTTACAGCTCACAGAAGCAATTATATTGTGCATTATGCCTTCAAAATAATTGTATTTCATAGTGATTCACGTCAACTTTCACATCTTTATTTAGGTACAACCAAACACATAAAGAGAAGGACAGAGGAGATGCAGATGTAAGACTTCTGTTAGTATTCATATGATGAACTTCTGAGATATAGGATTTGCACCATATTTTACTGTTAATGTGGAAGAAATAATGAGGAAGGCAGATAGCTAAAGAGGGTAGATACAAAATCAAGATAGTTTCTTGAAGTAAGAAACTTCTTTGACATTGCTGAGCTATTTTAATTCTTTGGTTGGACATCATGGGGCTTCAAAGAGCATGCAAGATATTAACATCTCATTTGAAAATGGAATTAGCTGTAGTTTTAGCCAAACTCATCTCTAGCAGTACTGTTTTGGAAATGTACTTGTCTAATTTCACTTCAGTTTAGACTATTTGTTAATAAGAATAGTTTTCTACAGCGGGAAAGGTTTAAAGGTTATAAAAGAGGTAACTAAAATTAGAAATTCACAGGGAAAATTGTAGAGAATGGAAGATCTTTGACATTTGAGTCGACTTCATTGCTGAGTCCAAGGCTGCTTCAACTATACAGAGGACTGACACTTCTTCTCAGTTATTTCACCTTCTGTCTATCTATGCAGTAAATATCTACCTCATGCATCAATATTTTTTCCCGTAGATCTCAAATATTTAATATGTGAAAATAATTCTTTCTCAGGAAGGAAAAATTATCTTTCAAAAAATCAGAAGAAAACCACTGACACAGCTGGGTGCTGAATTCATGTCAGTGAGTGAATTTAGTTATGCTTCTACTCACTTTAGTTTTATAAAAGCCCTTTTCGAGATTCTTTAGTAAAGGCAGCACAGATGATTATTTGCAGAAGTGCTCTAAGCCTAAAATGTAAGCAATTCTAAGCCTTTTTAGTCATGGGCAGAAGTTTATTAGAATCAGCCACTAATAAAAATATTTTGTATCTCAAATAAGGAAATTAATAAAACAATGTTGGAGAAACACAATCATTTTCTTATTCTTCTGTGTCTCAGAATTCTTGTCCTGTGTTTGTCGTGAGTGAAAAGCTATTCCAGGTACCCTGTGGCTTCCTCTCTGCCCATTTCTGTCAGTGAAGTATGTTAAATGTGTTTTCACTGTAGAGATGGAAGAAGCAGACTTTTTGGTATCCACAAAATGGTCAGGGACCACTACAATATTCACAGGACAAGCATGGCAACAAAATGGACAAATTTCACAATTTAAGTCTAGATATTGCTAGGCAGTCATGGATAAGCATAGGAAGAAGTGATTATAAAATCCCAACTGCTACTGAAAGATTTAATGTTTTGTGTCAGATCTAGCTTCAGATCAAGCTTGGTTGTTAATGGATGCTTTGCCATTAAGTAGGGGATGACCATAGACGAAAATAAGAACTCATTATGGTGAAGATGTCGGTCATGACAATATTAATCATTCTAAGCCCATTCACAGTTAAAAGAGTAAAAATTATTACAAGGCTGGGATCCTGATGAACAGGAAGGAACATCTTACCTATTTCTTGCCATCTGTTTTTCATTTCTCAACAGTCCATGGTCACAAAGTGAAGAATATTATTTCTATCATCAAGGACACAGATTTGAACCTAATGCCTAACTCTATCAATGCCAATGGGCATTGATAGAGTTAGCAGTTTATCCTTATCTCTTGAAATTTCCAGGTTCAGGGGTAACCTGCACTCTATTTTACCATTTTATCTTGGACAATGCTTGAAAAAGTATGTGTAAAATACAGACTGAAGGCTTCAATAGCAAAAGAGAGAGAAAATGTAACAATGTGATTCAGTGTGATTTCAGTTAAAACATGTATTGCATTTTCTCTATCGCAATAGACTGAACACCCTGAAGATTTGACTAACTTTCCCTCCACCCTTTTCTCATCACTGCATGTTATACCATTAGAGTTCTGGAATCTCATTTACCCATGAGCCTGATGTGGTATCTTTTAAAACCTTGTACACTTCCAAAGACCATATTTGCAAAAATTATACTCATGCTGAAGATATTGAAGTGGGCTAACTGTGATAACATTTTCCCAAATTAGGCTTTTATGAAAGAACTAATTCATATTTATTTATATTCATTTTCTTGAAACTACTTTCTTTCCTCTGTGAAGAAATTGTAAGTGGAAGTTCAAAAGAATCTTGATATCAAAGCTGATGTTTGAACTGATTGGTAAGCTGTGTACACTTAACAAGACCTTGCAATATACTTTGCTGTGCAGTTATCTTATAGAATGTTTGATTTAGAAAGCAAATAATGAGCCTCAATTTCTTTCACATAGCTTCTGGTAAGCAGACATTTTTCATGTCTATTTTAAATTGAACCTGAAGATTTAAATAGTGATCCAGCTACTAGCATAACAGTGCATTTCTAATAAGACAGTTCAAAATAAATTATGCTATTCACTGGAAAGAAAATACAAATCTTAATATTTCTTACTTTCTGGCCCTTTTCTGCTCTCATTCACATAAAATTTCTGTTTTATCACAAGTGTTTCATTAGAGTGCAGATAGAGCTAGTACTGAATAAATAATTTTTCTTGCAATTAAATCTCAATTCCCTAATGTTCTAAAGTGAAACTGGACCTTATATTGATGGTGAATAAGAATATCTTTTAAATAAGATCTTCTTTTCCTTTCATATCTTCAAGTCCTAACAGGTTTAAAGTTACTATCAAGATTGTACAACTTTTTAAAATAAACATTCAGTCTTTCCCTATTATTTCTTGTATATTGATGCAGCAGTACAGGCCTGAACAGCTTTCATTGTGCCAATTTTAACTAGTTCAGAAGGCAATTTTTCTATAAAAAGAAAACTTGTGATAACTTCATATCTGCCTCCTTAGAGGTGCCAGGAAGGCACATTTACATGTTCCATAGTGTTCAGCTGAAATACTCCTACAGTACAACAGTCAATGGTCAGCCTATCATGTGTTGTGTTACTATTCATATTTAAATTATTGTTCAGTGTTCTTCCAAAAGTTAGATGTTACTGCAGGTTCTTGTGTGAATAAGAATGAAAATTTCAGGGTACATTAATTATTCATAGTGAATTGTAACTAGCACAGGTCAGTAATGTCCTATAGCTGCAAATCTGATGGACTTGTTTTTTTAATCCTGTGTCAATTACTTCTTATAAGCAGTAAAAATGTGATAAAGGAAAAAAATATTTTTATAGGAATGCAAAAACTTTAAAAATGTATTAATATTACAAGAATTTTTCAAAGGTATCAGAATGTACCATTTTGACACTTTCTCTTAAATTATTTGTCTGAATTCTTGCTCTTGTTTAAACTAATCTGCAACTAATACAGTAAAAACCAAGCTACTGAGACATGAAATATGCATCTTAAACTCTTTTGCATGAGAAATTTGCCTAGAAATTTTAACTCAAGTTGAAAAAAAATCCTTAAAAAATTCTGTAAACTCAAAATCCTTTATAACATAAAATTTATTCTCCCTTCATCTCTATTTTTCAGCTTTTTCCCTTTTCAAATGTGGGTTTGTTTTATTTAGTCTCATTGATTTCAACAGCATTTCTAAAGAAGTTTGAAAATATTAAGATGTATAATCTGTCAGATTCACAATAATTTAAATAATGGGGTCCACATATTATTTTAGATAAGATATGATTATTTCAATTTTTTTTCTGACCTTATCTATGCCAAACAATTACACTCACACTGTTACCCTTTACTGAACCCCAATAACTAATCATGACAAAACCATCTATGCCAACATCTCTGACAGTAATTAGCTGTCTAATATTTTACTTTGTTCAGCTTCAGAAGCCAAAAATCAATTCTTCTCATGCTTTGCAATAATAAAGAGGCTGTGAGAATTTAACATTTTCTTCCAAGAGACTAATAAATGAACAAAGCATCTTCTAGTTTTCTCACTGATAAACAGTCCTGTACATTCAGTTCCTGCTCAGAAGACTACTTTCTTCACAGTAATCACATCATCTTACAGAATCTTCTGCGAATATTCTTGAATCTTTTAGATGAAACTCCTACTAACTTGCGTTATAAGGAATTGAATTGTTTATCTAAGGCACATGGACTAAAGCAACAAAATTATCATCCTCCATCCATACACTATACCATTGTACTGGTATCTCATTCAATTACTCGTATACCATGATCCCAACACTTTTTCCTATGCCCTAGTCAGATTATCTCGGTTAGAGCCTGGTGTTAATATTGTCAAGATTGTGGGTTCCATCCCTCTATAGACCATTCACTTAAGAGTTGGATGTGATGTTCTTTGTGGGTCCCTTCCAACTCAGAATGTTCTGTGAGTCTGTGATATTCTCCCCTGTGTGGTAAGAATGAACTCGGTTCCTGACTTCTAGACAGACTTGTGTTTTTCGTCTGGAAATCATGTTTTGTTTTAGTGAACTCAGTTTAAGCAGTGACCCAGTTCATCCTGTGTGACTGCTCTGTATGGTTCATGATTTTCCACTCTGTCAGTCTTAGTGCTATCTGCATAATTTGTCAGCAAGGATTTTATATTTGCTTCTATGCCACTGATAAAAGTATTGCCAGATCTATTATTATTCACATCAGAAATTCAACAGAAATGTCCTCATTCAACACAGATTACTTCAGTGGATATATCAGCCAGGCATTACTATGCTTTAAATGGGTCTTTTATTACCATAATACTTTTCTGTGCTAAGCTATATGTTATGAATGAGCCTACCCTTTTCAATGATAAAATCAAGTAAGAAAAACCTACCAATGATGTTATTTGCAAAGAGTGAACTGTCAAATCAAGTATTTAATGAAATTGTTGAAGAATATGTATTTTACACAATAAAGTAACTTGTGCCTCAATTGCTGTTTTATTGCAAGACAGTCCTTCAGTGTATAAGAAGTCGTGTAAAAAAAAAGGTATCTCGTATTTTCTCACATCTATGTTTACACAGCTAGAGCAAGTATTTATATTTACCACATTAGTTCTACAGACCAAGAACTATTAAAAATGGCTTAAAATTTACTAAAAACAACTAAAGGATGAAAACCACAAGACTAGTGTCTCTAGACCTGGTTCTTCAATTGTATTCTAAGAAAGCAGAGTAAGTTTTGTTTTTCTAACTTCTTTTATTTCATTGCTGTTTTCTCTTAAAATCATAGACCTTATCAAAGTACATAAGAGAGGAATTTAGTGTTTGGTTTTTTTTTTCCTAATAATTAAAGAAAATAATTTATATCTTTCAATAAATGTATATTATTCCATAGCCATAAACAGATTCTGAAAAGATTCATTTCTTCAGAACCTGGATTTGCTTTCACCAATTGTGATAAAATCTGAACTTTATTTTGGAGACCATTTTAAGATGGGGATCCAATGCTTGAATTTGGAACTTGCAAATTGTGGCAAACCACTTTGGCAAACTTTAGATTGTAGTCTCCCTACTAATCTTAAAAAATGCAATAATACTTTTATGCTAATACAGTCATAGTTTATGACAACACTCTGTTGCATTAAGAGTATAGAAATTTGGCAGAAAATACACCTCATTTTATTCCAGCTGATCCTCAGAGATCAGAGGGATGGAGTGTGTCTGGGCTTAGTTTCTGATTATAACCAATTGGGCACTCTAAGTCTGATTGCATTCAATAAGATTTTTCACAATCACAGACTCTTGAATAGTGCAGTTTATTGAAACAACAGAAACACAGTTTCAGAATTGCTGCCGATAAATGTACATAGGGCATTAGCGCTAAATATTAAAAGAAAAAAAAAAAAGAACAACCAATTTGTAATTCATTGAGCTTAATTTTACCATCACTTAAGCTTAATTTCACTGAGGTATTCTTCTACACAATTGAAGGCACAAATCTTACCAAAGAGGCATCCCTGCTTAGGGGAGGAGAGAAGCAAGCCCAACAATTTTTCTGCAAGGTGGGATGGTAAACTTATCCTCTTCCATGGAGGATTCCAAATGACAAACTTATACTTTTGGGAGAAGTGGAAATGAGACTGTAGTCAAACACCCTGTTGCTGCCATCATAAACCCCTGGGGGCAGCCACTTCATATGTAAGGAAGGGATATTGAGAGTTTTGTTTACAAAGGCTGTTGGATCTTACACAATGGCGGAACAGAACCATGACATGACACGTCATGTCACCTCTTCCCCCTGGTTGAGGCAGCAAGAAGTCTCATGTGGCCTCTGTCTGGTAACCTCTCACCCCCATCAGCAGGCTATCATGGGTGGAGAGGAAATGCTCATTTGAAATTACTTGATACATATGTGATATTCAGATAGGACTGGTAGATCTGTGCTCATCTGAGGAGGCAGATAGTGATCATGTAGGATATCCTGATGTTTTTAAAATACTGTGAGACATCTCCATTTAGACATCTAAGCCCACTATTAATATTGATAAATGGTCAACATAAGACATTGTTCTTGATTAAATATGTTTTACATTTGGAGGTCAGATCAGTCATGCTAAATATGGGTCTTTAACATTTAAAGTGTTGGACTTACACTCCAGCTATCTCTCCAGAAGGAAGCAGTTGTCTGCCAGGTCTTATGTCATGCATTGCAGTTCTGGTGAACGTCTAAAAAGGCTACCTGTAGCTTGGTAGTATAATTAAAAGAGCATTAGACACCATGAGCTTGTATAAATTTCTCATGCATAAGCATCTGACATAATTTGGGATTCCAGTGATGTCAGGTCTGGACTTTTGTAGTTTCAGAGTGGTGAGAGTCTTCCACAGGTACTGTACAGTACCTGCCAAACCCATATCTAGACACCTTGTGTCTCCTTAAATCATGCTACTTATGGGCAAATGAATTAAGCTTTTCACATATACTAATCAAGAATAAGGTATATCTTCCCAACTAAATTAAATACTCTTAAAATTATTGAAAAACACTATTTTGTCTTTAAATTCTTTCATCATATGTTTTTTATATATGTGTATACTTATATTATTTTGTTTTAATTTGTTTTAATATTCAAATATAAAAAAAAAATCACAGTTATAGCTTATCTTCTATAAATGCAGAAGGAAAGTATTCAATTTTTATTCCAGAAAATGTGCATGTTAGCTACTTCCTCTACATTTCTTTGAACAATTCTCTATGAAAACATCTAAGAGACTTCTTCATTTATTATGAAATATTTTTATTTCTTATTATTAGTATCATCATCTTCATTATCATTCAGTATTTTTTTTGCTTCATTTATCAGTCATAATCAAACAATTGCTTACTGACAAGGACCCATGCCCAAACTCATATACATATTTATTTCTTCTAGTTAATAATCATGTTTTCATTAAATTTAGTGCGTACTAAAAATTCCCATAAATTAATCTGAACCATATCAATAATTTCTACATATTTTGAAAAAAATTGTATTGTAGCTTTTTTCTTTTAAATGCAGATGCTTTTTTTAGTGTAATTGTAACAAATCTATAAATTATGATAGCTAGAACTGTTGTCCAGGTCAATAAACTAGGGGAAAACAACACTTTCTGAAATAAGTTCAACAAAATAATTCACATTTGCCAGCCATTTCAGCAAATTTCCATTAGCATTGTCTATTCTAAATAGCAAAACTATAGTATATTGTTACAACAACAGCTCTTGCAAACTTAATGTTTGCATCTTTCAGTAGTTTCCTCTCATATCTGCTGAGAGATTCATAAATCTTCATGGAAACATGCTTGGAATCTGGAAGACAATTTTGTAGCATTTAAAAAATTAGTAAAATCTTGAGAAACCTCACTCTTTCTTATTATTTATTGTTTTTCCTTAGAAAGGACCAAAATTTCATGTTACATGTGCTCTACCCTCATATCAATCTGTCTTAGCTTCTACCTGAAGAATATTACTGTGTTCAAAATTACAGACCTAAAACTATTACTTGAAGACAAAGTCATTTCTATGTTCAATTTAAAATGAAAATTATTAGAAATGTAGATAGCATCTGAATGAGAAGTCTCTTCCCACTAGTTTTAATTCTGTAGAGCAGTCAAGAAAAATGAGATAGAGAGATTTTTGTGAGTGCGCTATCATTAGCAGATTATCACTTGTTATGACCTGTTATTAATAAATTGTTGTTCGTCTGTCTTCATTGGATTCCTTCAGAAGAAAATGACTGAAACAGACATTTCTCCTTTGATAAGGCTTAGATTATAATTAGGTTTAACCCTGAAAAATGATTCAGGAGTGAACTTAAAAAAAAGCAAAATTAAGTACCTCAGAAAATTATTCAATATGGTGGATATGATTGGATATATTTGAAAGATACTTCTGAAGGGTCTGAAATTCTATTCTCTGTAAAAAGCAGATTGCATTAGAAAGGCCACTCCATAGCTTCTAATAACCTTTTTTTAAAACTAAAATAACTTAAGACCAGAGTAAAAGATACGACTACAAGTTGAAAAACAGGGTTGCAGGTGTAACTCTGAAAGTCTTTATAAAACAGAAAAACATCTTCAAGACATAAAAACTCCTATGGCCTGAAAATTTGGCCAGTGTTATTCTATGACACCTGTGTAGTCTCCAAGCATCACATGACTTCTACCACTTTTCCAACATCAACTTTTGTTCTTCCTTTCAAAAATTTTTGTAGATTTTATTTTTCATTCTGTTCTCCTTCACTACGACAAAATATTTGATTTCTATTACTTTCCAGTTCAGTAGTCTTTTGTTAGTTATGAGTTGCCGATGCACTATGAATCCACATTAAACACTTCATTTTGAATGAATATGCTTTCACAGAAAAATTGAACTTTAGTTTTTCTAATATATAACCAGAACCTCTATTTTCCACCCACTGCTCATGACAAGAAAGTGCTGATTTTTATTATATAACATTTAAATACTATATTCATGTATACAGAAGCATATATATTATAAAATATATTAATACTATATTTTGGATTTTATTATATGTATATCCCACATGACTTTTTCAGTCATAAGGCTGTTGTGCAAAAGAATTATCAGTACCATTATGTACCCATTCAGTCATAATTTGGGCAGAAAAAAAATAATCTTTCTTTAGTTTTGTGTAGAAATTACCATGAGCTCCAAATGGATAACTTAATCAGGACAAATGTTAATTACAAATCATTTCCCTTGCTACTAAAATCTCAGAATTTCTTGGAATGATTGGCCTTTGCCTCCATTAACTAGCAATAGCTGTATGTAGGAACTACATTTCCTGTTAGAGATAACTGGGGAAAAGTAAAATGAAGATCTTAAACCATGGACCATGGGCTAAAGCTGATTTTGATGTATGCTAGAGGACTGGGCAGAAAACAAGGTCTTTCAGTGTGAAACACAATTAAAAAAACTCTGACCACACTGTGGTCCCCCAGGTGTTCATCTAAAGATGCTTCTTTTATAACATTTATGCCAAATTTTTCTTGGTTTATTTTCTTGAATTTCCTTCTAATTGAGTAACCATACTCCATTCTTTATTGAATTCTCGGGTGCTAGCAGATCAAGAACTTCTTTCTTAGTATCATAAAATAAATGTACAAAAGTTTGAAATGTTTGCTATTTCTGAACGTATAGTAGCACTGTGGTCCATCAAAAATGGTGTTGTTCCTGCTCGCAAAGACCACCGATCTATAGATCTTGTCTAAGCCTAAAAACTTGTCTTGATTTCTGCTTGTTTTAGCACAAAACCAGCCCTTTAATGTCAGTCAAGTGGGACAGGGACTATTGATTAAGCATTAGCCCTATTCTCCATATTTAACCCTTGGACTTCCTAGAACTTGTTTGTATTTGTTCTACTGAAATTTGTGATCTAATGCTTATTCATACCACACAAGTCAAACAATTTAGGGCCAAAGTCCAGCAAACAGTCCGGAGTAAGAAAATAATTATCATAGTATAGAATTGCTGACCAAAGAAAAAGAAGCAAAAACAGCAGAAAAGAAAAATGACACGATGAATGGCACTGACCTTTTCTCAGCAGGAGCTCAACAGCCAGGACATTCATAGATCAACCACCTACCAGTACCTCTGAAACTTTAAAATAAATGGGAACTTTCTGTGAATAATAATTGGTAATTAATTCAATGGCGCTCACCTATTATGCATTTTAGTCATAGAAACAGATTAAAAGGGGGAAAAAACCCTCCACATAATGCATTTATATCTACAAGAGTTTAAATATCTCATATTTCTAATTGGAAACTGAAAGAAAAAATATTCATTAAAGTTGCACTCAGAACATTTTAGCATCTCACATAACCTGTGAACATATTTCTATGAAAAGTGAAAATAATTATAATAAAATTACAATCTGATCTCCTACAGGAGATATTACTTTTATAATAACTGTGTTCATTCTTCTTTATGAGCCAACTGCTCCAGAATAATCACCTTCTAATACACTTCAACGTTAACATATATAGAGTGTCATGTATCATTTTAAAGGGTATTCTAAAGATAATGAATAATTTTTGTATATTGAAGTCTATTAAAAACAAAAGTTAAGTCTGAACTTTTATAGAAAACATTTTCATAGCAATTCTTTTTAAGAACTTTGACTTGTAGGCATTTAAATCATATGACACATTTATTTTTGAGAAATTTAGTCAACATTTTTATGTCTCAGAAGCACAATATTGGCTTTTGACATGCATCATTCCAATTCCTCAAAATTTCCAGGTTTGTTTTTCAAAATAGATTTTTTTTTCCCTTGGAATATGGTACTACTCAAACATATCTACCATAGCATTACAGTTATATTAGCTTCTTTATTTCTTTCATACTGGGAACATTTTGAGTGTTTCTGTAGCTTTTTTTGCTGAGCTGGGGAAACCCCAGTGGAACACTGAGACCCACCATGAGTATGAGGACAACTAACAAGGTGTGGACAGGATGAGGAGTAATGACAGCCACCTCCCACAAAGGGCAGCCCTGGGGAGCACTGTGACCAGGAGTGCAGGGAACAGAGATGAACATGTGTGTGGCATGGCAGTTGGCATCACAGTCCACATGGGAAGGTACACAGGGAGGACACCTCTTCAAAGGAGGGACATCACACTGGCTGAGTGGACAGACTTAAAGTTTACAGAACCCAGCAACCATACACCTTTTTGTGACCACCAGGACAGAACGAGAGCAAAAGCTGCACCCCTAGCTGGGGGATCTGTACCATCTGCCCTGGTGGTGGTTGGTGCCTCCACCCAGACAGAGCTGCTGAATGGAGAGGCTGCAGTGAAGACCTCAGACTAGGCAGTGCCTAGGTCTTCTCCTGAGTCAGGGACAGGCAGCAGACCTGCCTGCAAAAGTTATTCTCAGATGGGAAACCTCCTACAGCAGCTGACTGAGCTGCAGGAGGCTTTGAGAAACCTGTGTAACATCAGGGAAGCTGAGAAGGGCTTAGATAGCTGGTTCCCAGTGTAGTCTGCAGTGAACCCACAGCTTACGGCCAAACAGCCAAAACCTCCCCCAGTGGCACACATAGAAGGGAAGAGAGGCAATAATGCAGAAGAATGGAAGCTTGCAATGGAAAGCACCTGCAAGAGAAAGAGATTTCCCCAACATCCAAGGCACCCTTGTAGAACTGCTTCTCTGCTCTGCAGACTGATGAGGAAAGACCTGTTAGACCAGAAGAGACACTGGAGCTGAGAAAGGCAGCCCCATCTACTCCTCATATAACAAATAGCAAAACTAAGAAAAGGCAAAGAGTAGTAGTAGTAGGTGATTTTCTTCTGAGAGGTATGGAGGCATTTGCTGAGCTGACATGCTGAGTTGTACTGTTTACTGGGGGCTTGTATCAGGGATGCCACCAAAAGATTATCAAGCCTCATACAGTTCACTAACTGTTACCTGCTGTTGTCATTTGACATGGACACCAGTGATACAGCCAGGAACAGGCTGAGGAGTATCAAGCAGAATTACAGAACTCTGGGAGGGGTGGTAAGGGATGCCAGAGTGCAGGTAATTCTTTATCAGTCCTCCCAGTCAAACAAAAGGGGTTTGAAAGAGCCAGTCAAATCTGGTAAATCATGAAATGGTTATAGGACTGGTGCTACAGCCAGGGATTCAGCTACTTAGAACATGGGACTTGCTTTGAGGAAGCTGGTCTACTGGGGGCTGATGGAGTACATCTGTCAGAAAAGCATCTTCAGTCATAGGCTTGATAAACTGGTCAAGAGGGGTATAAATTAAAGTTGCCAGGGGATGTGAGCCCAAATCCATCTCATTCCTATGAGTTTGATGGGAGGGCCAGTAAGAGACACCCAGAGACTGGAGAGAGATCTCAGATGTTTTGTCATGAACTCCCACCTGGAGTACTGCATCCAGCTCTGGTTCAGCTTGGACAAGAGAAGGCTCCAGGGAGACCTTGTCAAAGCCTTCCAATACCTAAAGGGTAAGGAAAGCGTAAGAGGGACTTTTTATAAGGGCATGTAGTAATAGGGGGAATGTCTTTAAACTGAAAGAGGGTAGATTTAGATTAGATGTTAGAGAGAAATTTTTTACTAAGAGGGTGGTGAGACACTGGAACAGGTTTTCCAGAGAAATGGGGGATGCCCCAGCCTTTTTGAGTGTTCAAGGTCAGGTTGGACAGGACTTTAAGCAACCTGGTCTAGTGAATGACATCCCTGCCCATGGACGGTGGGTTGGAACTAGATGATCTTTCCAAACCATTCTATGATTCTATGATTAAATGAAACAGTAATGTCACCTAATGTGTGAACACCACACAAGTAAGCCTAAATATAGGTAAAAGATATTTATAAACCTTAACCTTTCTTTGTTGTCCAAAACAAATAGTCTTGGTAATCAAAGTAAATACTCTCCTCTTAATTAATCTATTTTTCAGGCATATAAGATCAAATCTTCATCTTTTATAGTATTACTTATAGATTTGACTTTTTTTTCCTAAGTCCTGCTTTCTGAAGCTCTGTGCACTTCCTACTGAGTCTTCTTTTTATTCTGTGCTACACATATACATTATGATTAATGTGATACACAAATAGATGTGCAGCCTTGGTCAGGACATATGTGCGTAACACAAAACACAACAAAACCTAAAACTAACTTTTTATATGTTATTTCTGCTTTTCTTTTTTAACTGAGGGACATCCTCATCTGAAAATCTTACTTTGAAAAAGTGCTGGCACTCACATGTCTTAAAATATCAGAGATGCATTGCTCAAATATTATACATGCAATCTCTCTCATTATGAGATTCAGACACAATAGAAAGCATCAAAGATGAGAATCCATCTTCATGGCTCTCCCAGATTACTTACTTGAATAAATGTTTTAAATATTTAACTCAGCTTTCACAATGTGAATGTCAGAGAGGGTACCATTAGTATGCTTGAGGGAAGGAGAGAGGGAAATAAATTCAAAAGGTATTGAGTAGGCACCAGTTGTATGTAGTAAGGAAAATTCCAGCCAGTAGCTTCTGCAGTGTGTGTAAAAACTCGCTATTAGATATAGTCTCCATTAGCAATGAATTCTCTGTGCCTCTAGATATATAATTTCCTGGAGCATTCTCTTCAATAATTCTTGCTATGGTCTCCTAAGATGTCAGATTGAAGTTTAAAATTGATCTTCCATGGTAAATTCTGTTATTTTACTATGGTAACTGTCCATGAAGATGCTTTCTTCATGACAAGCAGGTCAGAGCTGATGAGAATGAAAAGAGATAGCATCCCACTGAAAAACAATCAATATATTCTGGAAAACATACAAAATGTTTGTCTACCTCTAATAAGGAAGTTATTCTATGTCATTGTGTGATGACATTTCAACACATTTAGGCACATATCAGTTGCTATTATATTGAGTGAATCTAAGGAAGAAAGGAGCACATTTTCAAAAACACAGATCTGAATAAAAATCATTCCTTTATCAAGAAGCTGTCAGAGTGCCTAATTTAGATCACCTGTTGCAGGTTGTGAACAGTACAGTGTTATTTTTTTTCTATAAGCACAGACTTTAATTGTATCAGTGGAAATTCCAAAGAAACCAGAAGCAGAATTGAAATAGCTAGAGGAAAAAAAAATGTCACTAGTCCAAGCATTTTTATAGGATCCATCTAGAAGCCACTAAGATATAGGATAATATCACAGTGATATTAAAAAGTTTGTATTACTTCAACAACCACTGTTGTAGTGACTACTTTTGAATGGTCTGTGCAGTTCTGATTCAAGCAATTCAAATGAATCCTTTTGAGTTTTTTAGGAAACCATTTCAAAAATACTTAAATATTAAAAAAAAAACAACCAAACAACAAACAAACAACAAACAAAAACAAAGATGAAAAAACAAAAACAAAAGAAAAAAAAAACAAATCAAAACAAAACAAACAAAAAACCAACCCACCAACCAAAACCAACCAATCAAGGAAAAAACCCTCAAAACAAAAGCACAACCAAAAACCCACAAAACATCAGCAAGACAAGAAAATCATTATAGATCATTACAGGATCAGAAAGTATGCCTTATTGTGAGCCATTCAAACTCTGCATAGAACTAGTTTATTCTGAGCAAGATTATATGTCTGAATGAATTACAGATCATGAGTAACTACACAAGGAATAAGAATTTGAAATTAGATGTCTGTAGTATAACAGAAAAGTAAGGAATGGTAATGAAAGTTATAATGACTGGAAAACCAAATGGACTTTCTGAGAGTGAAAATAACTAACCATCAGCATATTTTACACTGATTTTAAGTTATCTTCTATCATGGAAATGTTAAAATAAATTTGAATTTTTTTCTCAGCTATATGCTTTCACATAATGAGTTACTACAAATGCAGCAGGAAACTCCTGTCTTTTCAGAAAGTCAAATTGAATAATCAGAATTTAGTAATACAGCTGACAAGATCTTGTTCTTTTCTTTGACGAGAGATGAAGGTAACAGAAAGCATATATCCCTTAAGAAACACTGGCTGCAGACAGCTACGTTTCTTCATCTGACCAACTATCTAAGGTTTCTTGACTCTCTTGACTGCTGGAAAAATAAATTGTTTGAACAAAGATGTCTGGTGTCATTATATGAGCTTAATTGTTCTTCTGTCCTCCATCTGCCACTCTAGAACACAACTCTCCTATAGTGCTTTGCAATATCTGCCAGTCTAGTGCTATTGCTGCAGAAACCCCAAAGTATCAAAAGTAGCCATCAATATTTAGATGGATAAATTGAGGCCATTGAACAAAAAAAAGATCCTGCACAATAAGCTCATAAGTAAACGAGAATATAGAAACCTACATAACGACTCTACAGTCTTACTTCATAGATTGCTTTTCCTAATAGTTATTATCTTCTGGGCTTTAGTTAATACAACTTCAAAGATAATCAGAAGTTACTATTTGACGATATGTATTAAGCTACACAATATTTGTCAATTTAAATCCCATGTAAGACACAGTATCATAAGTTTTCAAGAAATCACAACATAACACTTTGTCATAACTAGGACATATCAGTCTTCCCCTCCATTGATGTTTACTTTCACTAAAGATCTCTTGAATACAATAATATTTAACTGGTTTTTTACAAAGATGAATTATAGATTTTTTTTTCCTTGCAGAACTGAAGGTGAAAGAAATCCACTTATTTTCAACTTAAAGCATGGCCCCTTCTGGCTTAGACTCCATCATTCTGAAAACCAACAGCCAGTGAATACTGATTTATACATTCAAAGCAAGCTCTACAAATAATTTTTATTCTGTTGGTGCAGGTGACTAATCATCAGACTTATTCTAAGTCCAGTCACCTATGCAATGTTGAATTCATTGACCTTACCTACACGTTGTGCTCAGGACCTCCCAGCTGGTAAAACTGTCAGTGGATCACTTAGGTTATTATTGGATCCTATATCCTTCTTTCTTGATTGAAGGAAACTAGAGGAAACAACTTGGTTTTGACAGAGATTTTTCTACACTTCAGTGTCTATAAATATTCTACTCATATTTTCTTTCATGTTTAACATCTTCATAACTGTCAATTTAAATCTCCCATGAAATACCTATGACAAAACACACATCTAAAAAAAGCATAAAGCCTATGTTTTTACAAAAATGTAACCTTAAAATAAACCACTGAACTTTATATAATGTAAAACTCGTTCTTTGGGTTATATATAAATAAGGGTCTTTCATGATACAATGTTTTTGAGACATTTTCCTCATAGATCGAGTATCTCAAATCATAGAAGAAATCAACAGAATATAAGCCCTTGCTATTGAATTTTTCAGAAATCATAGGCATATAATAAGTCATAAGTATTAACATTATATGTATGCACAGACAAAAGGAATAAAAAGTGTACAAAGACTGAATGTACTCAGACCAACAAAACCTTAAAAAATTATTTCCTTTACACAAAGGAGAAGACCTATTCTGTGTATTTTGGAGTAACTGTTAAAGTGTCTCATCACTCTTCTCAAGGCAAACAGCATTTTGCCTTCAAGCTTCCAATTTCAGCACAAAGACATTTGTGTCACTACTCTGTTCAGAAAGACATAATAATTCTTCTTAAATAGAAGGACAGAAGTGATATCTGGCCTATTTGTCCATGCTTCAAAAGAACAAACAAAACCAAGGAAACCCACACATGTTTGAATATAAAATAAGTTTTATTACTCTGAAAATGCATTTTTTGGGAAATAAATTGGTTGTGTGCAGTTGGAGGTGAAAAAGGTAGAACACAGGAAAAGAAACACTTGCGCTATACCTAAAACTCTTCATTTGTGCTCTGAAGTCAAGCAAAAATTAGAAGATACAAGGAGATACCATTCTGATTTTTTTCTTCCATTCAAAATGTTCTGTCTCACAGGGGGTGTGTAGTGAAATGCTTCCTATTGGGTAGCTGTCTTAACAACACTTGGTCATATTTCAGGGGAGAAATATAAATGTGAGTGCTATCTCTTATGTATGTATTTAAAGTTGTAAAATCCGTATTCCATTTCAGATCTGTCATGGCCCAGTTTTAACCATCATTCTTCTCTACAGCTATAAAATTTGAACAGTCTTCAGCCACTGCATCCATCACTTTAGTCAGTTTATGTTTTCTTCATGCCTTTGCTGGTATAAAATGGTAGGATAATCTTCCCAACACTAAGATTTTAGAATATCATCAAATATTGAGCATCAAAACAATGATCCTGCAGGCTTGTCTATTCTTATCCAGGCGTCTGGTACATATATCAGGAAGAGATTGCCTGAAACTATTTTCTGTCACTTGTTAAAATACAGTGAATGGCTGAGAGGTCAGCCAGTGAAATGTTGCAGGGACAACCTTAAGGCAAATCTTCACTTTTGTAGTATTATTTCCACAGAATAGAAGATAAGAATTAAACACCATCTGCTAAGGCAGAACATGTATGTAATGCTATCAAAGCCTATGAGCAAAAATAGCTTAACCTTATGGTACAGAATCCTGTGAATATCTTGCAGGTGGAGTGATGCTGAAGGAAATGGGAGCCTCTTTAAACAAGAGAGTCTATTACTTGTTTGTTTCTGTTCTTTTATGCTTTCAAAGTCTTTCCCAACACTGTTAGTTCCCCAATCTGTTTTCCTTCTGAATCCAGCTTATCAAATTTCATGAAAACATCCTAGTTCTAAAACATAGGGTTTTATTTTAACATTTCAATACTTAAAGGGGGTCTTATAAGAAAGACAAAGACTTTTTATTGTAGCATATAATGAGTGAAAGGAGTGATGGGGCAATGGCTTTAAAACTAGGAGGACAACAGATTTAGATTGGGCATGAGGAAAAAATTTTTTGTGATGAAGGTCATGAGACAGTGGAACAGGTATCCCAGAGAACCTGTGGATGTCCCATCACTGATAGTTTTCAAGGTCAGGTTGGATGGGGCTTTGAGCAACTTGACCTTGTGAAAGATGTCTATGCTTATACCAAGGTGTACTGGGTTTGTGTGGCCATGTTTTTGGTAACAGAGGACTACAGGGCTGGCTTCTTTGAGAAGTTACAAGAAGTTTCCTCCATGTCTGGCAGAGCAAATGCCAGGTAGCTCCAAGATGGATATTCTGCTGGCTAAGGCTGGGCAAACCAGATATGATTAATGATTCTGTGATAATATATTTAAGAAGAAGAAAATTAAAAATAGCTGTTGGGCAGATGTAATTGCAGCCAGAGAGGAGTGGAGTCAGAATATGTGAAAATAACAACAATGCCCACACCAAGTGGAGAAGGAAGGGGAGGAGGTGCTCCTGGCGCTGGAGCAGAGATTCCCTTGCAACCTGTGGTGAAGACCATGGTGAGGCAGGATGTGCTCTGCAGCCCATGGAGGACCACGGGGGTGCAGAGATCCATCTGTAGCACGTGAAGGAGACCCACGTTGTAGCAGGCGGATGTCTGAGATATGGCTGTAAAAACATGGGAAACCTGTGCCGAAGTAGGCTCCTGGCAGGCACCTGCAAACCCATGGAGAGAGGAGCCCATGCTAGAACAGATTTCCAGGTGAGTCTTGTGACCCTGTGGGGGACCCAGGCTGAAGCAGCCTGTGCCTGAAGAACAGCACCCTTCAGTGCAGGTGGAAGAGTGTCCCATCTTGGAGCAGTGCCCATGGGATGGACTCACAGTGGAGAGTTCATGAAGAACTGTCTCCTGTGGGAGAGATCTCATGCTAGAGCAGGCGAAAGACTGTCCTCCCTGAGCAGTGGCAGAAATAACATGTGATGAGCTGACCATTCTTCCTGTGCTGCTGAGGGGAAGCAGGTAGGGATGGGAGGAAGGTGTTTTTAAATTTTATTTTATTTTCATTATTCTTCTGTGATTTTGTTAGTAGTAAATTCAATTAATATCCCCAAGCTGAGTCTGTTTTGCCCATGACATTTGATGGGTGATCTCTCCTGGACCTTATCTCAACTTGCATGTAACATTGTTATATTTTCTTTCCCCTTTCCAGTTGTGGAGGAGGGTTACAGAGAAGCTTTAGTGGGTGCCTGGCCTCCAGTCACGGTCAACTTGACACAAGGGGAATTGACCAGGATGATATTTGAAGGTCCATTCCAAACCAAATGATTCTATGATGCTGTGATTCTATGATTCTATGATTCTATGTTAGGGTTTCTGCTGATTTCAATGTGAAGAAGTCTGTAAATTCAAGCGTGCTATTAATAGTGTGAGAATAGACATCTTAAAGCTTTTTAAAATTTCAAAGACCATCAAGGAGGCACCAAAGGAGCATGTTGGTTTTTTGCATTTGCTAATTTCTATTTCATTAATGGCCTTTTTCAGTCATTTCAAATTTAGTCTTCTTCTGTTGTAAGGCTGAATCTTGTCCTGGTGGATAAGTGCGTGCTGCTGCTTTTTTTATCTCAACATTTCTTGAGCTTTGTCAGTGCTGATTCTGACTTCTTTTCTCATCATTACTTTCATTTCAGCCAGAAGGATGAAAACATAATCTCCATATATGCTGCCAAAAGTTCCTTTTCATCGAGATGGTACCAACTAACAAAGCAATGAGGAATCATTTCCCCTCTAGGGGAGAAAGCTTGTTATTCCTCTTCTTAGATACATTCATTAGTGAAAATACTAAGGTCACTGTTGTATCTATGTCCAACCTGCTGAAACACTGTTGCAACCCCTGGCTCAGAGAAAGAGATTTTGTCAGATTTCCATTCCACCTTCCCACGTCATCTTCCAGATCTTATCCAAGTCAGTTTAGCTTATTTTACATTATGACTAATTTCAGTACAGACTGTTTATCCTAACTCCCATGTCTACTTATTTTATTCTATAATAAAATCATAGAATGTCTTGGGTTGGAAGGGACCTTAAAGATCATGTTTTTCCAACTCCCTCCGTCCATTTGCTAACATCACTAAAGAACCCATAAGATTTTCTCCAACAGACCCCCAGTGCTCCCCTCAAATCTCAGCCATCTCTTGCATATTTTCCCCTGAACTGTAATATCAGTTCATCTCTCACAGCATTATTTGTCAGCTTCTTTCTCTGTTACTAGCAATATCCAGATATTGTCTCATCTAGCAGTTTCTCGTGGTCTGTTTTGTTAGTTGAAACTTACATCAGACTCTATTCATGTTTGCATAACATAAAGAGCACAGCTTCCTATGTGATTTGCTTTAATAAAAACAAACAGCAAAATGTAACAGCAAAAAGCCTAGAAAATGCAATTACTTTGAAATTTCATGTTTATGTCATCAGCCTTAAAAATAGAGAATATATTACATTAGAAAAGGGGCGAAAATCGCTGTTTAGAACAGTGGGTACTTCACACCTATTTCTATCTCATATATTCAATCCTTTGGCAACTCCTTTATTGAATAAGAATGCTTTGAGAACTTATCTATAGTGTTTATTTTCTTTCTGAAAAGTTACCTTCCTTATTATTAACAATAGACCAGAAAAAATACTCCACTTTCACTCCAGCCTCTGTACTTAGTGGAAAGAGGAATATTTATCGCAAGGAAACAGAAGGGAGAGTTCTGATTTCACTCACCAAATTTGTTTGTCTGGAAGCTAGGTCCAAAATAGCAAAGTCGTTACTGCTTCTTTGAAAAAATTAGCTCACTAGAGGAAGTGAAATAGAAGATTTAAGATAAAACTGGAATATTGTCAGATACAAGGACTGTGAGATAACAAAGAGAAAATAGACAAAGTTTGGGAAAAGAAAGAGAGATAATAAAGATAAGAATAGAGTAAAAAGAAGCAAAATATGCATACAAGAATCAGCAGAGAAGAACAACACAAGGACATAGGGAATAAGAATTGTTGAAGAGCAGAATATCCATTTCTTAATGTCAGTATATGAACTTCTCCAGTGAAAAACTGAATTTTCAGAAAAGTGCCCTGGTTAGAAATCTCAGTTTAAACATGTAGAATATATTTACATACTAAAAACATATATAAGGAAAAACAACTCGGAAAATTCAGAAGGGAATATAATGAGAAATTATTATCTGAAATAGCCTTAGAATGTAAAGGTTAGATTAAATATATACACACATATATATGCATAGTTTTTAACAATACAAGCAACTGAGAATAAGCAAAATAATATATTTAGAGAAATTGAGGAAATGAATGAAAAAAATAAAAATGGGGGTAAAAAGAGAATGTAGACTTCAACTACTTAAAACTTTTAAGTTATTTTAAATATTTAAAAGTATGTTAAAATTGTCTGCTGTACACCTAGATTTTCTTCAAAAGACTTAACATTGTTTCAAACATCCACCCCAGTATACGTTTTTTAAAAACACAGTCTAGTAGAAAAACTAAATAGCAAAATCTTTTAACTAAACTGGGGACTCATTTTTAGAGTTGGTTAGGAAAAATTTTATTCACAAAACAATTTTACATTAGGAAAACAACACTATCAAAATATAAGAGATTTAGAACAAGGTTGGGTTTGTTTTGTTGTTTGTTTGTTTGTTTGTTGGTTTTGTTTGGTCTTTTCTTTGTTTCATATGGTTTTTTTTGGTTTGGTTTGGTTTTAATTATTATTTTTATTATTATTTTTCTTGTTTGTGGGTTTTTGTTTGATATTTTGCTGGGAGATTTTTCTGAAATAAGATAAAAATGCTTTGTGTTTTTTTATTACTACATTTCCTTTAACTAATATTGAACATGTAGTTTAAATGTTATCCTTAAAAATCTTGTCTTTTTCTTTTTTTATTGCATTGCTTTGAATCATTATTAACTTAATGTCAGATACACATGTACAAAGTGAAAATTTATTGTGTTTTTATCTGTTCTCAGATTGCTGCAAAAAATATCAAAAGCCTGACATTTAAGACTGTAAAAAAGCTGTTTACCAAACAGCTCTCCTGGGTATTGCACTTTTTTCTCAAAGTAACTTTCTTTTTTTGTAACATTTCATGAAAGAAGTGAACCTAGAGACTGGCACAATGTATTGATTAGAGTTATCTTGCTGGATTTTTTTATGGATGGCTCTTCTAGAAATGCTGACATTCAATAAAATTATACAGACTAGCCTGTTGGGCACAATTCCCCCATCTCGAACTGCTCTGAAAAAGTGCACAAAGCATTAAAAGTACTTAGAGAAACCTCCAGAGTGTAATTAATGATATGCAACTTTAAGGATTTAAAAGCAGTCTCTCTGCTTTAAGGTAGAAATGTTAATTTTCTTCCTTCTTAAGGGAAATTATTCCTAAAGACAGTTAATCCCATCCTGAAACAATCTGTAGAAGTAGCATAAAGCAGATACTTCTGAAGGTCATCAGATAGGTTATGTGAATTTTGTGTTACAAATTTTCAGTGTTTTTTCCTAATCCTTGTTCAGTGAGGAATTCACACATTTGTCCACATGTTGGACTTTGAGGGAAATATAGTTAACAAAGATGAGGAGAAGGCTGAGGTACTTAACACCTACTTTGCCTCAGTTTTTAGCAGTAAGACAGGTGGCCCTCAGGACAACTGGCCTCTAGAGCAGATAGACAGAGACAGAGACCTGAATAGCCCTCCTGTATTCCAGGAGGATGTAGTTAGCGACTTACTGAGCCAGCTGGATCCCAACAAGTCTATGGGACCAGACGGGATCCATCCCAGGGTGATGAGGGAGTTGGCAGAAGAGCTTGCCAAACCGCTCTCCATCATCTTCCAACAGTCCTGGCTCTCTGGGAAGGTCCCAAATGATTGGAGGTTGGCGAATGTCACCCCAATCCACAAAAAAGGCTGCAAGCAGGACCCTGGCAACTATAGGCCTGTCAGCCTGACCTCGGTGCCTGGCAGGGTTATGGAACAGATCATCCTGAGTGCAATCACACAGCACCTTCAGGATGGACAAGGGATTAGACCCAGCCAGCATGGGTTTAGGAGGGGCAGGTCCTGTCTGACCAACCTGATCTCTTTTTACGATCAGGTGACCCACCTGGTGGATGAGGGGAAGGCTGTGGATGTGGTCTATCTAGACTTCAGCAAGGCCTTTGACACTGTCTCCCATAATATACTCCTGGAAAAGCTGGTAGCCCATGGCTTGGACAAGTATACCCTCTCCTGGATTAGGAACTGGCTGGAGGGTCGGGCCCAGAGAGTGCTGGTGAATGGAGCTGCATCCAGCTGGCGGCCGGTCACCAGTGGTGTTCCCCAGGGATCAGTGTTGGGCCCAGTCCTGTTTAACATCTTTATAGATGATTTAGATGAGGGGATTGAGTGTATCATCAGCAAATTTGCTGATGACACTAAATTGGGAGGGAGTGTCGACCTGCTGGAAGGCAGGAGGGCTCTGCAGAGGGATCTGGATAGACTTGAGAGATGGGCTGATTCCAATGGGATGAAGTTCAATAAAGCCAAGTGCCGGGTCCTGCACTTTGGCCACAACAACCCCATGCAGTGCTACAGGCTGGGCAAAGAGTGGCTGAAGAGCAGCCAGGCAGAAAGGGACCTGGGGGTACTAATCGACAGGAAGCTCAACATGAGTCAACAGTGTGCCCAGGTGGCCAAGAAGGCCAATGGGATCTTGTCCTGTATCAAAAATAGCGTGGCCAGCAGGAGCAGGGAAGTGATCCTTCCCCTGTACTCTGCATTGGTGAGGCCACACCTTGAGTATTGTGTTCAGTTCTGGGCCCCTCAGTTCAGGAAGGATATTGAGGTGCTGGAGCGGGTCCAGAGAAGAGCAACAAGGCTGGTGAAGGGACTGGAGCATAAGTCCTATGGGGAGAGGCTGAGGGAGCTGGGGTTGTTTAGCCTGGAGAAGAGGAGGCTCAGAGGTGACCTCATCACCGTCTATAACTACCTGAAGGGAAGTTCTAGCCAGGTGGGGGTTGGTCTCTTCTCTCAGGCACTCAGCAATAGGACAAGGGGACACGGGCTTAAGCTCCGCCAGGGGAAATTTAAGTTGGATATCAGGAGAAAATTCTTTACAGAGAGAGTGATCAGGCATTGGAATGGGCTGCCCAGAGAGGTGGTGGATTCACCATCCCTGGAGATTTTTAAACGCAGATTGGACGTGGCACTGAGTGCCATGATCTAGTAAATGGACTGGATTTGGACCAAGGGTTGGACTCGATGATCTCGGAGGTCTTTTCCAACCCAATCGATTCTATGATTCTATGATTTTGTTTTCATTTCAAAATACTTTGAAACACTTTGTTTTTTAAAAGTTATTTGCTTCTTTCCCACAAAGAAGAGAGTGATAAAATAGAAGATATTAGACTAATGCCAAAGAGCTTATAAAATGAGGTTAGTATGAGGCCAAGACTTGCACTCTCATCTGAATCACAAAAGCCCATCTCCCTGCAGACTTCCAGTATTCTAAAAATGTAGGTGGATCAGATCTGCAGAAATGTTTATTATTGCTCTTTCTAAACTATGTTTTATTTTACTCATTACATGCTTTTATTATTTAATGCAAAACACTTTTTTTTCTAAAAGCACAGAGGATGTCAATTCCTTTTGGTGCAAAGTTGATGAAATTTTCAAAAGACAGCAGCATTCACAGAGCCAAGGATGATTATCTAGGTTCCTCACCATTTCTTCCAAATAAGTGCCAGCAGTTCACAGGTGTTTACCAACAGAGCAGGTGCCAATGAAATTGTGTGTGGTTTCACCATGACTTTTACTACAAGGTTCTTGCCGAGTGCACCTGTACATCTATTGGAGTACTGACACATGCTGAATAATTTTTTGTCATAACTCATGCTTCCTGTGGCTATGTCTAGACAGAGAAAAACTACATTTGTTATTTTAAACCCTGGCCCTTCATAAATAGAAACCTAAATATATTTGGCTGGCCAGTCACTTAGGTGGAGGCAGCTTTACAATTTGACAGCTAAAGGCAAGTTGTCAGCAACAAATATTTTCAGGGAAATCTATTGAAAATTCTACTCTCTCTTGCCAAATCATTGAGCAGAACTCCAGAGGAGCTGTGAAAGAAGCTGGTTTCCTGCTATCAGCTCAAATTTTTGAACCACAGGGGCCTAAAGCAATATCAAAATAATAGGATTCTGCTATAGTTTGAGCAGTCCACAGAAATTCTACCCAGAATACTCTGCAGGGGACAGTATAGGTTATATAGTAGAGTGTCTTCTCTAATAGATCCTATTGGAATCCTTAAACTATGAATAGCAACCTGTCACATCTCAAGTGATAACAGACAAATTAATGACAAGCTGATAGGGCATTTAAACTATCTGTAGTGGTTAAAGAATATCTTTGCTTGGAAATCTGTTATTGACTGTTAAAGGAGCTGATCTGTGTAAAGATGGGAAACAAATGATCATGGTTTTACCCTGAAGGTAGATGCTGTATGCAGTCTTTATTCACTTGTCTGAGTATTGTGGGTTACAAATTAAGCTATCTAGAAAGAGCAGAAACAGAATATATACTCATAAGAGAGGTTATTTTTGTTTATTTGTTTATTGTTTTTACAGTGGTAGATATGTTTGCACATCTAGATACATTTATCTCTAGAATAACAGCAGGTCTCAGATTTTATGGTTCATTGTCATACCTGAAGAAGGAAGCAGATTTGCATCAGGTTAGTAGCCAACGTAGAGGCCTGTCGTACACAGGAAACAGAAAAGATCATAAACAAAGCAAACCATAAATAGTGTTTACTTGCCTTAAACCGAGAAATAAGCACACCAAAGTGGAATGCTCAGCAGCAATGCACTGATGTTTTGTAACACAATTGAACTTAAGTATCCAAGGAACATATAAAGGGAAAGAAGTAAAACAAAACTTGGGTATAATTGCTCAATAAGAGAACTGGAGAACATGTGCAAGGAGTAAAATCTGCAAGATAGAAACAAGAGATGCAGAAGAACTAGGAAAGATGCCTGACAAATTCTGAGCCACTCTTGGTCCCCAAAATAAGCTGAATTATTCTAGGAAGAAATACAATTTGTCCCTTTCTTTTTAGAAAGGAGCATAAAAAAAAAAAGTGATGAGAAGGATGGGAAAGAGTTTGATCCCCTCATTTCTTGTTGACTTTTTTTTTCTCATCAAAGAACTCTCACATCTGGCCAATTTGCATTTGGTGACTGTCATGGTTTATCTCCACCTGGCAACTCAGCACCACACAGCCAATTGCTCATTGTGTCTTGCTGAGATGGGGGAGAGAATCGGAAAGGGAGAAGTGAGAACACTTGTAGGTTAAGATAAAGAAAGTTTAATAGGTAAAGCAAAAGCCATGCACATGCAAGCAAAGCAAAACAAGGAATTCATTCACTACTTCCCCCTGACAGGTAAATGTTCAGCAGACTCCAGGAAAGTTAGGCTTATAATGTGTAATGGTTGCTTGGGAGGACAAATGCCATCCCTCCAAATGTCCCTACCTTTCTTCTTCTTCCCCCACCTTTTTATGCTGAGCATGGCATCATATGATAGAGGATATCCCTCTGGTTAGCTGGGGTCAACCATCCCAGCTGTGTCAATGTTAGTTGAGCAGTGTTGTTTTGAAGTTGAAAACTGGACTGAATTATCAGTCATCTAAACATTACTGTCATAGCAAACTCTTATTTCTTAACCGATACATATTTCTATATTCAGTTGCAACATGTGTCTTGATTCTAAAAGATAAACTTCAATATTTGAAGATGCTGTCTTTGCCTTCTTTTTATTCAATGGAGAAAAATAGACATCCTTGGGGGAAATTTAGTCTGATCTATCCTAGTTGATATCCTAACTTTACAGATAAATTGTTTTTTGGAGTGCATATTTCACTCTACTGAATACAAAAGGCAGTATTGAATGATTATTTCTCCAACTGCTTTAAATTTACCTCTCTATCTTCTAACACATGTAAAAAATACAGTATATAAGAGAACAGAATCTTCTGAGTTTCAGCTCACTTCTGACTGCCCTGGGGACCCAGAGGCAATAGGTGACATTTAGATTTTTTTTTTAATCTCTTTTTGTAGATTCAGATAGACCAACTAGTGTCCAGTAACTGGCAGAAAAAGTAGGACAGAATTTTTGCCTGGAGCAAATCCAAATTTCTTTACCTCCTGGCTGCTGGAAGCTCACTACACCTGGCATGTGCTCTGCAAATGAACTGCCTCCCTGCTGCCAGTCCTTTCGACCTGACGATTTGGCTTGAAACCAAATCATCCAGAATACATCACTAGGAGTCATATGACAAAAGTGGTGAACTGATGACTGATACACTGTTATGTGAGCAGGACAGCAGCAAAGTGAAACCAAGCTAGATACATAAGAGGACTTTTGGGAAGTTAAGGAATTTCAGAAAGTAACTTCGAGAGGATAAACTGAGGAGTGCTGAAAAGACAGACTTTGATATAGAAAAACTAAAATAAAACAGTCTTCCTGAAATATTTTTTCTGTAATTTATTTTCTTATGTATTGTTATATTTTGTCTTTCTTTTGAAATGCAAACATTTTTTCCAAATTTGCAGAGTCAGGCTTTTATTAGCTCTGCTTAAAAAGTTTAAAGAAAATGTTTCAGCTTCAGTTTCAGTTTATGCTTTCATTACACCTTCTCCAAATATTTTCTGCTATATACAGCTGACACAATGTTTTAAGGAGTAGTAGTACAACTAACTCCTTAATGAAATTATATGACATCTGTCCAAGCACTCAGTTATTCCATCTAATGGAAAGGGAAGGGACGGGAAGGGAAGGAAAGAGAAGGGGACAAGCATCATGGCCCATATTCTTTCCAGTACATCTTAACATCAAGGTTATCAAATAGTTTAAAAACATCATAAAAACTAAAAGCTGTCACTTGGAATACAAAATGTGTTGATGGAAAATAGCCTACAACCATTGTATCTGAGATGTTTTGCCTTCAGACAGGTAACAGTGCATTTTTCCTTTATGTGTGCTGAACTACCTAATTCAATGTAGCTAAATTAAGAAGATTTTAAATTTTGTTTTCCAATCATAAATATTTTAAATCTCTATAGATGAAAAAATCAATTTAGCAGATGTGAATAGCTTGATCTAATACAGCTTAAAGTAATCTTCTTTTATATGGCTTTAATAAAGAAACATCCAAGAGCTCTTCTATTCTTGGTGGAGTTGGTTGAATATAGGCTGGATTGCAGAGATACAGACAGAAAGGATGAGAGTGTCTGAAACACAGTGGCACAAATGGTTTCAGAATATGTATTCCATTTATTTTTCACTTCAATGAGGACAGATATAAGCACTAACGCTTCAGAGCTGTCAGTAAAATAGTCTCACCAGGTCCATCTACACTGCCAAGTAATGACTACACTGCCAAATAATAAAAGACTGGGAACAACTCGGAGGATGAGATGCCTGTTCATCCACACTCTTTAACTGTTAGCTTTTCCCCTGTCTGTGGTTTGGACACACAGAAATAAAAGCACCCAAAAGAAAGGGATGTGCAGCTGGGAGCAAGAGGAGAGCAGGGACTAAGAAAAAATATGACACAGTTAGGGTCAAGAGAAATCCACCTGTGAAAGGCAGTCTGCAGGTCAAATAATCTTTTATTTGGTAATGCAGACATAGACTGTCAAGCTAAATAGATTTTCTAAGAAATATTCACAGGAATATTGATGGCAGAACTGTAACTTTGTAATGTAGTTTAATACAGGAAAAGAATCTTATCCCGAGGAAAAAAAAAATAGGAAAAAAATAGTGGATAATTGTTGATAGCATGACAAAGCAAGTAAAATTGAGCGGGGCAAAATTATCCTTAGTCTGTTTAAATAAAAAGGAATTTTCCTAAAAACAGAGGTATAAAGATACATATTTGAAGAAGGATAAAAGGGGAAAGGAAAGGAAAATGCAACAAATACCAAAATAATACTCTGATGAAAATCCAGACTTGTAACAATGACTTCCCATAATTTTAGTGGACAGAAATGAAAAGAAAAAGGGCTTGTAAACTTAGAAACCAGTTTCATATGAAAGTTATTTATTTTCTTGGTAAATTTAAAATGCTTTGGAACTATGTACATTTGGATGTAAATAAAGTTGATGACCAAATGAAACTATTGGTTTTATGCATGAGTAGGATCAAAAAAATAGCATATTCATTTTCTCTCTCTAATAACTTATTTTTAAAAAGGAAAAAATACTGCGCAACAGCAGCTAAAAGGAAGGAGTAAGAAACTGTAAACACAAATGTCAGTGAAGAAAGAGGGAGAGAGGAGGCACTCCAGGCATTGGAGAAGAGATTCCCTTGCAGTCAGTGTTGCAGATCATAGTGAGGTAGACTGTCCCTCTGCAACCCATGGAAGTTTATCGTGGAGTAGGTGGATGCCAAAAGGAGGATGTGACCCCGTGGGTAGCCTGCACTGGAGGAGGCTCCTGGAAGGGCCTATGGCTCCTTGGAGAGGGAACTCCATGCTGGAATAGATTTACTGACAGGACTTGTGACCCTGTGGAGGATCCATGCTAGAACAGTCTGCTCCCGAAGGACTACACCCCATGGAAGAGACCTATTCTGGAACAGTTAATGAAGAATTGCAGCTTGTACAAAAGACTTACATTGAAGAAGTTCGCAGAGAACTGTTTCCTGTGGGAGAGACCCTACAGTGGAGCAGAGCTGATTGGTTGCAACCATAATTTGGAATCCTGTTATTTCAAGAGGAATGATCGGGGTCAAATGCTAAATTAGAACTGAATTTAACCATGCATTTCTCAGCTTCCACATTGTTTATAGTTAAGAACTTTTACTCGTTACTTTTTATACCATATGTTTAAGCAGAAGTTAACTTGAATTCATGACCTGAGACACTGGGCATGTATCCAAATTGGGCATGAGACATACCCTGAGACACTGGGCATGTATCTGAGACATTTGGGCAGTACCCAAATACAATAATAATAATTATTTATTTTAAATAACACTTTAAAAAGCAAATATCTAATCATTGCCCTCAATTCTTTTTCTAAAAAAAAAAGTTTAATTAATAATAAAAAAATGAGCAAGTTAATTCACACATATACTGATTTTAAATCTGAAATTAAGATTAAGTCTGATGCATTTAGCTTCAGCTGTACCACTTAGATCTAGCTAAGCATTTTTGTTACTTATAACCACTTTTCGGATAGATAGACACATAGATGTGTAGACAGGTAACATATGTGGATATGTGAACATTTTCATAACTTTTAAGGGACACACTGTGCTCAGACAATTGAAAATCACTTTAAATCCTGTGCATTTTTAGGATGTAAATTAATGTAAAAATCTGTATCTTCTCTTAGACTGTTGCATGAAACAGAACACTGTACTAAGAGTCTCGTGTATTAAGAGTCTCCAGACAGGATGATTTGTCCACAGAATACAGCATAATTCAAAAATAATAGCCTGAATCCTTAAAATAGAATGGTTGTGTTATCATGATGGTAGCACAGTTAGACTTTGCTCTTGTCGTGGCAGTCAGTATCTATGCTGACATAGATTCTACAGGTATAGTACCAGGTGTTCTAAAATTACTTCCACCAGCAGTGTTTGATGCAGTGTGAGATACTGGATTATAATATTAATTATTGGCTCAGATCAACTCAATTGTGTGTGTGGGGGGAAGGGACAGGTCAAACTTCACAGAGGTGGAATGCTGCCTTGTTCCATACTCCAGCCTCTTGGAGCCTCCTTGGCCAGCCCTGGGGCAGCTGTCAGTCACTGGACACCAGGAGCACTGCCAGACAGCCCGCTCTGGAGCCCCAATCCAGCCCCAGGGTGGCCAGAGGGCCAGAAGGGATGCCTAGGGGAGAGTGGCCACAGGGGATCAGAGCAGATAAAACCAATACTATGAAGCCTCCATGTGGTTATGACCCTTCTGTCTGGACATGTGGAAGCTGAAATTGCACAGGACTCAAGGCAGTAGCTATAATTCTTTCTTTCTCTCTCTCTTTCTTTACTTCATCTCCTAACCTTCTTTCTTGATATTGGGGTAACTTAAAGCTGGGTGGGTTGGATTTTGCTAAGTTGTGTGGGTTAGCATATGCTAAGTCAGTGCTTTGTGGAATGCTTTGTTTTGATGGAACGTTGCCCTTTAAACTTATGCCAATTTCCCTTATTTTCTAAAATGTGCCAGTAAAAGTGCATTTGACCTGTGTAGTATCTCAAGGTATAAAAAGAGCTGATGATCCTTTTAGTATATATGGGGTCTTACACGCAGACACACTGTACTTCAACTAGTCCTATCCTATTTCTTTTTTTTGTGTGTGTCTCATTGTACTATCTCACAGTATCACACCATTAATGTTTATTATAGAAATAGAAATAAATAAATATTTATTTCTGTAACAATGTATAAATAAATTTCTGTATATTTATATTTCTGTATAAAGAAATATTTATTGCTGTAGCAATGAGTCATAGAGCAGTAACAAAACTTCTTGTTTGTGATATTAAAATTACTTTTCATAGTGCGATGTTGTGGAATCAGAATAGTTATTTGCGATTTGACTGAATAAATCAAAAAGGAAGATAAGGCTAAGGACAACATACACATTCTTTTTATCCATATGGTGATAAAGAAATGCAGAATAACTTAGAGTTAAAATATTGATGAATAAATGTTAAAAAATGTTGTCTTTCCTTGTAGTTCTTTTGTAGATGAAAATGTAATTAAAAGCTAAGAAATCTTTGTCCATATGAGGGCTACAGCATGAGTAATAATGTTGTAATGGTGCTTTAAAATGATGAAAATTTTGGAAGTAGGACTTCTAATTCAGTATTAATAGCTTTTTTTCCCCTTTTCTCCACTATGCTACAGCACAAAATCATGCTTCTATATTGCCCTTATGGGACTTTCAGTAGATGTTTTGCATCCAGCCCAACAGGAGAAGGAAATTTGTTGCCTTTTGAGTCACTGTCATCACTTCCAGCTTGTTCTTATACTAAACAATGTACTATGAAAAGAGTATATATATATATATATTATTTTTTTAGTTGTAGGGTGTTTCTATAAATTTCTATATCCCAGGTCTACAATGGACCTGGCAAAAGTGCTGAAAATAGTAGGTGACATTTTTTATGCTTCACCAGCTTCTGTTACTATGTTTTTCGTTACAGAAGCTGATGCAAAATTTTAAATCTTCAATGAGAGTCTTAGTGTATGATCTTACCTATACAAAGAAAAGTTACTACAGCTATGAAAGTATTTGACACTCTTCTATCCATAATTTATCATTATTAGATCCAAAACTAGTGATTTACTGCATCTTCGTTATTTTCTGTTACTCTAAGCCCTGAAGCTGCTCATAAATTACATCAGCCTAGAATGTTTCATAATTTATACGAGACCAAGCAGATGAGTAAACTGTCCCATCTTCACAAAGGGATTATAAAAGGACCAAGACACCATTCCATATGTTAACTTACTCTTATATCAAGCAGAGTACATTTGAAAGAAAAAAAATTAAAATAGGAAATATGTAGTAAACCCAAAGAGTCATCGTTTCCATGTGTAGAAATGGTGAGAAAAAATAGTTATTGAACCAAGAATTTTTTCTGAAAATTTCTACTTCCGTTTGAACAAAAAGAACTACATTCTTCAATGACAGAAATTAACATAAGAGTTACAGAGCTATGGTGACCTATGCTGGCCAAAGATTTGGCTATAATAACCTTCAGGTAAGAAGGCAGAAGAATTCAATTTTCCAATTAGACAGACTGCAAAACTAACAATTTTTCAGAGACAGGAACTAAATAACTATGTCTGTGGCTGAAATGTTCTGTGTCCTGTTTCCAACAGAAGTATCTTTATTCCAGCTGTTCAAGACCAAGGAAATTAATTAATAGTAGAAATACCTACAGATTCTTCAAGTATTTTTTTTTTTTTTTGCTTACACAGTATAATAAAATATCAGCTAAATCAATAAACTGGTTCAAAATGTGTCAGGAGTTACAATCATGAAATACATACAACAGAAGAAATAACTAAAATTGAGCAAAACAGTCAATTGATATCCCACTGGTAAGCTCTGGAACTATACATATTCTACAGGGAAAGTATCTTATTGAGTAGGAACTTTGTCTTAAACTCAGGGAAAAATGGAAGGCTAGTTGTACTTCCACCTTCAATTACATTTTGACTTTATTTCAAACTAACACCTATAATTGTTAACACCAACGTAAAGGTGAAAATAATTTGTACCTTTACATTGGTTATTTTTATATTACCTAGATCTCTTCCTCAGGCAAAATATTCCTTTAAATTCATATATTTTGTTTAAGAAGCTTAATAAACAAAAGATAAGAATGCTAGAATTTAGATTCTCAGATATATCTTATTTGTTAAAAAATGTCCTACATAAAACAATAGTGGTTGTTTTTCTTTTTTCCTTGTGTCTCATATTAGATTGTTTTTCACAGAAACAAGCAGAAATATTTTAATAGCTGAATTTAATTATATGTAAATCATAAGTGTTACTTATTCACTAGTGATTTGTGCATATTCCAGCACATTTCTACATTTTGTATTTCTATCTAAATTTCATACTTCAAGGGTTACATCTACAGTTGTTATGTGAAGACTGAGCTTTTTTTTTTTCATTAAAGTAGATTTCCACTGGATTAACCTTTCACTTTCAAACTATATCATTTAATCAGTGTTGCTATTTTCTTGTAATGGAAAAGAGCAAAGCTTATGACTGTTGGCTTTGTGTAAGCATACTGTACAAACAAGAAAGTTTTCTGCTTGCACTGCAAAGTCAAGAAACCATGGAGAAAAATACTGTAGTATAGAAGATTATATAACTAGGAAATAGTGATACTAATTTTTTAGTTGTGTATATTTGAAATGGAGCAAAGAAAAACTATTTCTTATGTATTTCACATACATATTTTACAGGTAAATCCTTATATTTTGGTGTCTAAATTTGCTTTCTATAGTCTGGATCCCACCATTTAAATCTGAATGTGTCAACTCGGAGATATTTCTAGACAGAGGAAATAGGTCAGATAAATTGTACTGGAAAATCATTACTTCTGTTTATTATCTCTAAGGAAGGCTACACAAGAAACTCAGATTTAAATATATGGCAGACATCTACAGTTTTTATCATTGGGGTTCATTTTAGCTGATCAAGAACATATGACAGGTGTAAATTGACTTATTATAGGTCTTGACACTTACCCTGGTTCCAAATCAGAAGGATAGTAGTCTTAAATCCCTGCGAGACCCTTTTCTATGTTCCTGGAATGTTTTAAGATATTAGGTTATTGCAAGTGGCCCTAGATAGCTATTTTTATGTAACTGAACTGCCCCTACAAACAGAAGACATGATTACATTTAAATAAATGCTAAATTTCATTAATTCAGGAGTATTATTTTTAGCCATCTTTGCTATAATTTTAGGTAGTTTCTATTCCTCAGTATTCTGTACCAGTGCAAAGCTTAACACCCACTCCCAGGTCTCTCTTTCTGTAACCAAACGGGTCAAGAAAGTCATTGTGATGCAGTAATTACTAAGTGAAGGGTCCCTTGTATTCTTGAAAAGAAGGAACATATATGTAGTGGTTTGAGAGCCCCAAAATCCAATTCCCGAGTCCAAGCCCCCCTCCCACATCTCAACCCAGTGTGAGATGGGTTTTCCAGACACAACACAAGACTCAATATGGAGGGAAAGGGAATTATATTACAATGACTGTACAAATAAATATTACAATACATCATACAATCATAACTATCTTTTCTATGATAAAGTAGTATTTACAATGGATCAAATCTCTTCTCCCTCCAAATAAAAGTCCAAGAGGGAAGAAGGAAGAGATCCTTTCCACTCTCAGAGTAGCAGTCTCTCTACCTCTCTCTTCCATGCAGCAGCTGTAGCTGGACCTCTTATCATTACACACGAGGGAGGTCTCCAAGCCCCTCTCAGCCCTTCGACTCTAAGCGAGAGTCTTTCTCTCCCATGGGCTGTGTTCACCGGGACAAAGGTCACTTCACCACATCATATCACGAAGTGCAGGAGTCTTCGTGACGGTCCTTATCCTCAGGGGATTCAAGCTCCCTTGCAGAGCTCCCATACTCTGTCTCAAAACTGCTAGCTTGGCAGCAGCAGCGGAGGGGGGGGGGGGGGGCGGCAGGGCAAAGCCCTCCTCCGCATTCCATTTGGCCATTCCAGTCCAGTTCCAGGACACCTGAGCTTCTCAGCTCTCTCTCTGCAATGCATGCTGCACCCCAAGATTCCTCTCAAGAAGGAGTCGACTACCTCTCCTCTCTAGGAGGGGTCTCCAAGGTGTTTTGGGGAGTTTGTCTTAGTTGTTACCCCAAAACTCTGTCCATAGAGATTAGTCCTGCTCTGTGCCAGCTCTCTTTCTCTTTCAGACAACTCTGTGTCTTCCTGCTTGGCTGCATGCTTGTTTTGCTGCTCCTTATCTTCTTCTGGCTCTCTGCCACTGTTACTCCGGTCAGTAC
Organism: Pseudopipra pipra; assembly: GCF_036250125.1. Classification (NCBI taxonomy): domain Eukaryota; kingdom Metazoa; phylum Chordata; class Aves; order Passeriformes; family Pipridae; genus Pseudopipra; species Pseudopipra pipra. Next base: position 74,462,950 of record NC_087550.1, on the reverse strand, counting down.
TGCTTCTGCCGCTGCTCTGTCTGCTACTCACAGTAGAGAAAAACTCCCAGCTTCTCAGCTACAGACACTTAGCCCAGTCTAACACTGTCCCAAGTCCCTGTAGCCCCCCAGTGGGGCTCCAGGCCCCTTCCTCGTAGCTTAGAACATGGCTCCTTTTTCAACAACGGCTACAACTACTCCCTTCTTTTCTGGTCTGGGTGATATGTTTATATTTTGCAGGAGCGCTCATTGGCTCAACCCCAAGGATCATCACCCCCTGGGGGGTTACCATTTTATAAATCCAGGGGGAAAACAGTTTTTTCCCCCACCACAATATAGTACATGTTCCTGTAGATTTTGATTCATTTATTTCCTGTTTTTCACCTCTGCAGTGGCTTAAATCATTAAAACATTAGTTGCCCATCCTGCTCTGCAAAAAACCACAATTAGTATCTAATTTGACAAGACCAAAAAAGGGACTTTTCTATCATCTTTCTTTCAAGGTGATGTCAGTATTGTTCCATATTTTGTAGTTTGTTTTACTGGATTTTTAAAATTTATTTCTTGATACATGATAATTTATCAGATAATTTACTCTCTGTGAAAAATGTTATTTATTTAGCCTGAGTTTGAATTTACATAGTTTCATCTTCAACACTAGTTTCCCACTGTTATCAGATAATGCACTAGACATCATACCACTTTCAGAGCTGGCAACAAAATCTAAGATCTATTTCAAAAACACTGAACATATTAGAAATGTGTATAGGGCATTTTGCATCTTGCACATTAAGAAATAATTTCTATTGAAATTTATATGTTAAATCTTTACATAAATAACGAATATTTTTCACCAAAATAATATAGATTATTTTCCTTTCTAATGTATTTAAACAGCATTTGTTGAACACTGAGGAAGGTTCACTTTCAGGTGCTTGAAGAAATACTCTGGTCAACTCAAAAGCTGACTCTCAAAGATGTAGGCAAGGAGATCACCATAGAGATAGCCAACCTAGCTCAGCGTTGTGGGAGAAAGCCCTAACTACAAAATGTGGAAAGAACACCTTCAGGAACAAGATCACCATGACAGCAACCCTCTGGAATTAGACAAATTGGAGACACTTACAGTTTAAGCTTAGGACTTGCGTTTGTTATCGTATGGTTTCACTTTAAGCTTTGTTACTCCCCCGCACGCGGCACCCATGTGGCTTCCTTGGACAGTACCATGTTGCCCTGTCCACTGAGCCAGCCTCACCTCTGTCCTAACCCCACTGGTCATCTCACCCATCTCTCCCCAGTCCCTGAGTTCCTGTTGGGTTTTCATCCTCCTGTTTCCCCCATTGGCTAGCTGAGTACCAAGCCGCTCCCTTCCCCCCGAGCCTGTACCAATCACACCCCACTTCCTGAGCCTTCCCCCAGAAGACTTAAAAACCCTCTGTCGCTTTGAATAAATGCTTTTCACCATCGGACCCTCATAGTGTGCATACAACTTGGCACAGGGGCTAGCACCATCCGGCCCCGTCTCTGAGAGGCTGTGAGTGGGGAGCTGGTCCCTCGGTCAACCCCTGTCACAGCGTGACATTTAAAATTTCAAATAGTGACTAATTATGTTACTAGGCACTCAACGTGTGGTTTGGTTGTCATCAAGTACAGAATACACTAAGATAGCAAATAAATAAACAAATATGAGATACAGTACAATTAGAGGTGTCACCAATAGGGAATCCAGTGTCCTATGTTGCTTCTCAGGTGCTGATTTCTGTGTAACAAGGTCAGTCTTTTCACAGTACCTTGCATGACAACTCTTCACTAAGTTGCTTTAAAGCTTGTAATAACTTTGAGTAACAATGCCTCTTACGGTTATCTAAAGCCTGTTTGTGACTTGTGATGTGCTGCAAAAGTTTAGTAATTTCTGTGTAAAATGGAGAAGAGAGAAAACAGGAGAGGAGATATGGAAAGACAAGACGAGAGAAGAAGAAAAGGCAATTGACGACTTAGACTTCATTATTTCAGTGGGATGATTTCAAAGCCCTTCTCTGCTTAACTCAGTATAGAAACTCAATTTGTATTAAAAGAGACTATCAAATACCACATCCCACTTGTCATCCAGAGGTTGCTTTCCACCAGGTGTCCTAGGAGAAGATAAATTTCTTCAATTTTGGATAATTAACTTATTATGACTTGAACTAGAAAAAGATAGACATTATGGGAAGAATTCAGACCACTTACTTTTTATCTTACTCTGATTTAGGCAAAATGTGTTTTTTTAGGTTTTCTGTTTTGTCTGTAGCTTCCTGATCTTGGATGCATATAATATTTTTCATTCTAGTTAGGCTAAGTTCTCTGGGCACCTAATCACATTTTTCTAGACATGCTCATAAACATTCCTTTTCAAGTTGGTGGATGACTAAGAGCAGCTTTGATTCAAAGATAGACCAGAAGAGACAAAATTCTGCTTTAATTCCTGGAAAAAACTAATCCATTAGATAAGCTTAAACCATGTCTTAAATAAATGATAGTATTAAATTCAGTGTATGAAAATGTCATACACTTATATTTAGATGCCGAAGTGTTCAAGTATTCCCATATGAAACAGAACTATTTCAACTTCTCTTCCATACATGGACATTTAAATTCATGAATTATCTTGGTAAAGGATATCTTATCCAAATTATAGAACATAATCAGAGTTATTTATTTTTCTATTCTTCCTATTAAAGCAAAGAATGTAAGTCAATACTGTGAGAAAAAATTACGCATTTGTGGCCCACACAAAAACCAAATTACTGGTGTAGAGAGATAATTGTGGTTTGTATATTTTATTTCAGAGAGTATTTATGGTCTGCATGCTGAGTGGGCAGGGGACTTGGTAAGAAGACATAGAAAAGCTAACATATGCACTGTTTTCTTCATTATATGAAAATCTATTGACCACAAAAATTCCAGGTCAAGCCACTGAACAGATTGCCCAGAGTATCCAGATACAGAGATCTTCAAAATCTCACTGGACACAATCCTTAACAATCAGCTCTAGGAGACCCTGCTTTAGGACTAGATCTCGAGTCAACAAGTACCAGTGTACTAAAGAAATAGTCTCATCAATAGGCTAAAAAGACAGCTTCCCCAGAAGTCATTCTTCTGTCAATACCTGACTAGTAAGTGTTTAAAGAATTATGTTGAACTACTAGAGTAGAAAAGTCTTGTAATTTAACTTCTTCATTCTACTTTGTAAGGAACTCCGTCATAGGAAAAATATGTTGCACCCTAAATGCCAGGTGAAGAAACGTTAAGATCTCTTAACTCTGAGATGACTGATCCTTAACACATCTGTATAGCTTATATTTCTAATGATTGACTATATGCAGCTTCTGATCTATTGTTAAAGAGCATCAAATTGCCTACAGAGGCATGTATGCTTTTTATAGTCAATAACTCAAAGCATAAATAAGTAGGTGTTTCTTTTTACAGTTCTAAATTGCTCTCCAAAGGCACTTGCAACTTTCGCTTGACCATGTAGGGAGTCCAAGTACTGTGAGTTACACTGCTTGTCCTGTGAAACACAGATTTAAAGCCAGCTAAACTAGAAGGCAACCTGAGCACTCACCCTGAGACTTTAGGCTAAAGGTTTGAAATGTAATTAAACCTCAGTTTTCTAAATATTAAACATTTTTCACACACTATTTTTGTCTATGTTGTCTTATCCATATTCTGTTAATAAGGCTTTTGCTTGAACTTATTCTCCAACTAATTCATAGTGGAAGATTAATTAACTATGTATGCTTATGGAGTGCTGAAAGTACTTTAGATAACAAAATAGCTAATGATTTATTTTAAAGATTAGCAATGATACATGAAAAGGCAGAAAGACGCCTATGTACCTTTGATGGTGAGGTGAAGTCTCTAACTCTTGATTTGTCTTGCACAATTAGGCCTTTTACCAATCTCCCTTAATGTTTTGAATTCACACTTGTAAATGAAGATTAGTGAACTGGAATTTCATAAAAAGTAAAATTGCAAGTATAAGCCAAAATTACTTGTTTCAGACATTCAGTCAGCATGATCATTGAGATATCCAAATAGTAAAAAAAAGTCTACTCAGCAATCACCAAGAAATAACTGAAATAACAGCTTTAAAATCATCCTGAACTGAATTTGGAATGTATTTTTGGTTTAGATACATCAAACTGACTTTTTGTGTTGCTTTAACCTTCAGTAATCTGAAAACCTTTGAAAAGACTGCTAGAAATGCCGAGTTTCTCTATCCATTTCCTCCAAAATTGACTATAAATATTCGAGAATGTTAAAGAAAAGCAAATAGTAAGTATTATCTAAATTACTTAATGTACTTTTTGTAACCTCATGAATGTAAAGGGAGTTTCAGAAAACATCAGAAGGCTGAAAATGGGGATGGATTTCAAAGGTGGATATCTGGACAATCAGAACTATTTTAAAACAGTACACATCTCTAAAGAGAATAGAACTATTTTTATTATGATTTCAAAATACAATGGTATTGCCAAATCATCTCATTACTAAAATTTTATAGGTTTGTGATAGGATTGTGATATTTTTCATCTTAAAAACATCTTTAATATGTTTTGGACATAGTTCCACTATTTTCATGTGCCAAACATGAAGTTATCAATCCTCTTTATTAAAACCTTTATATTGTCACTTTTCTTACCAGCCTTTCTGACCTTTTAGTCTTGATGTCATCTCCAGTTTCTTCTTCGTTTCCATAGATGTTATCCCTCTTAAGTTTCATAATTCTATTTCTTTTTAGAACATAAAACTTTGTCACTTTTTTTTTTTTAAGATCATCCTTAAAAAATCCCATGGCATACTTAAAAAAGAATGACTTTTTGTGTTACTTTTCAGTTATTCACTGTAGTCTAGTTTTTTGACAACATATTCTTTCTCCTCAGTCTATAATAAAGTGCAAATGAAAATTCACTGAATGCTATCAGATTATTTGGGGAAGCAAAACTTTGCATGCCAGCTCCCTGAATAAGTCTGCTCTCCCGAAGTCCAAATTCCTGCTACATGCCTTCTTGTCTTCCCTAAGGATCTTCAGAAAAACAGAATAACTACAGTACTTAGAGTATAATATTACTGTCCAGTGGGATCGAAGTCCACAAAAAACACCATGCATTCAAGCTCTATTATCACGTGGTCACTGTAGTCACAGCTGCCACTTACTATCATTATAATAATACATCTATTCTCTATTCCAGGACCTGCATTCAGCTATTCCTTACACACATTGTCACCTTCTCTACCTATCTATTTTAAAGATTTACTATCCATACATTACAATATTTCAGTTTTTCACGCTACCCTGCTATATATTTACAATTCTCTATGATTTCTTATTGATATTCAGTTTCTTGTTTCTTTCCCATACTGTACACGTAAGAGCAAGGGCACTTCAGTTGGCTGTAGGCTCACTTCACTGGGCATTTCAAGGGAAATGCGAGCATCTCCCATGTTGCCCTTTTCCACCCACACTTTCCTACTTGTCTTCAGGCTTTGATCTCCTTTCTCTGATGAATCTTGCTTAAAGCTCTCCTCATTGTGCTAGCGAGAGGAAGCTGTGATGCCTCACTTCATCTAGTGAATCTTATTTCTGTTTAGCAGCTCTTATTCCTTGAAGTGGTTTCATAGTTATAGGAGCCAAAGTCACGAACATCACATCTCTGCAGCCAGGAGTTGACATACAGAATGTATGTGTTTCTGTTTTCTTTCCCTTAAACAGTATGATTGAGGACATTACCCCTTTCATCTAGCACTAAGAGTTCCAAACTTCCAGCTCCCATGGTCCTGGAATCTTTGCCCAACCCTTACTCGAGCACAGCATTTGAACATTCCTCCTTCTATTTGCCATCAGGCTTAGGCTCCAGACTCTGCCAGATCTCTGCAAAGATTCTTTCACTTGCCCATACATCTTTCCTCATGAGATGTGCTCTTCTCCCTTCTCTCCTTCCTTTTGTGGCTTAGCAGCTTTACGGGAGCATACCTCCTGCAAATAAAGTTATTCCCAACTCCTACCTAAGAGAAAAGCATCAGGTTCACCCTGCAGCCCAACACCATCTTGGTATTCCCTCTTGGATCAATATCTCTGTTAATCTACAAGTCACATGAATTGAACTGTGTTTTTTTGTGTCAGCTGAGCTGACTGGTAGTTTCAAACATCATATCTGGGACTTTGGTGTGACCCTGTTTAGACCAACTGTTGTATGGACTAGCTAGCTCTCTTTTTTGCATGATGTATTTTTAGTACTTTTGGTGTGATGTTGTTCCCTGCCATCAGTTTCCAATAAGAAACTGCGTAGAAATCTGTCTATTCTGAGAGCATTCCTGCTTGGCAGTCAACTGTGTCTCTTGAAAGTCACTGTGTCTCAGTTCTCAGCTCCTTCGTGAATAGACTCTTGTGCTTTTTATCTGGTGAAAAAAAGGTTTCTTTTTTTTTCCTCCCCTCTCAATTGGAGGCATTCATGTGAGTGCAGGTACAGGGCTCCGGTAATAAGAAGAGATGTGTCTATATAGAAACATATCTCAAAGATTCATTGATGCTAAGCCATTACAATGTTTTTGAATAAGAAATTCCTATTTTTTTTTTTTTTTAGTTGTCTTTGATTCCTTAAAGGCATGGTTTGCAAAATATTTTCTATTTAAGAGCCCAGCTTACAATTACATGAAATATATGACACTAGTCTGAAAAGGTTAATCCTACTTTTACCATTCTATTCTCTTGATATTCTACCCTGGGCTTATTTCAGCATTTTAGAATCTATACGATTATAGAACATGATGGTGTAGTGTGTCACCCTACATGGTCAGAAGTTAATTGGTATTTAAAGGCTTTAATTCCCAGAATCTGTCAATGTTTTGAAGTTCTTTTTAACAGCAGAATAGAAAGAGAACAGCAGAATAAAGGCATTACAAGCGTATGAGTGAGAAGTAGGAATTTAGACCTAAGATATTTAAATAGCTGAACATGCTTCTGCGTGGAGCTCTATTTTCATGAAATAGATTTTTGCCACCTTTAAGAACAGTGAATCTGTATTTTTCTGTAAGTACTATAGTAAAATAGCACCTAAGGAGATAAAAATTTAGACTGAATTAAATTTTAATTTCAGTAAGCATGCAGTGAGTAAAGGGTGTAATAGGCATCAGGAGAAGCAATGCCTAAAATCCCTTGTCTCATTTAGAATGAGTTGTAGTTTGTGTCTCAAGTGGCAAATCATTCATAACTTTGTACCTCCTGTAGCAATGTTCATTTGAATCACCTGATGTATGCTTTAAATTCAGCATTACTATTGATTAAACATTTGATTAAACTCATTTGATTGTTTATGTCCCCGACTTTTATGAATCAATTTCTTCAGATTAAATGAGCCATTTTCAATCCATAGAAACTAATTTCCAGTCTGTTGATTTGTTTCCATAGAAAGAAATTTTGAGCACCACCATGCAGCTATGTAAAAATTATGAACCTTTTCTTGATGGTCATAAAATACTACTGAATGCTTAAAATTATATGTACTATAAATCATATTGCAGTAGTTTTTGTTACAGCTAGTGGCTAATAAAAATCCCACTGGGCAGTAATATTATGCTCTAAGTACTGTAGTTATTCTGATTTTCCAGTTCACTGGCTTCATATTTACCATCTTCTATGTGAGTAAGTATATAGAATATACTCAAAGTCCACAAAAAACACCATGCATTCAAAACAAATGAGCTCTAAGGCAAATGATTTCTTTCTATTGTGGAGAAATTATAATGATATATTTCAAATAGAGAAAATGGATTTTTCAATGCAAGCCACGTTTTGGATTCTTTAAACAGGCTTGCTGCCCTCAGTAAAGTCCTACATAACTTAAAGTGTCTGTAAATAGATATAATGCATTCTTCTCTGAAAACTGTGTGCAATAAATTATATTTTATAAACATTTTAAAAATGTAAATAAATTCAGCAAAAGAATTCTATAATATGTAAACAGAACAGTGAACTCTCCATATTCCTAGGCTTTAAAGAGTTATGGATATAAGAATCAAATATATATGTGTATATACATATATATACACACAAGCTTTGATGTCATTTTAGAAGACTGAGTAGGGAATCTTCCCCACTTAATTAAAAACAAAGTAAAATGGCTCAAATTTGTCTAGCATGTCTGCCATGCAGTAACTACAATACACACAAATGACTTGGATCAGACTGTAAGTAGATATGATTTTCTTTTCTATTGAAGTATCTTTAAAAATATTCAGAGTTCTAAAATTTTCGTTTCACTGAGAATTAAAATGTATTCTGAAAGAAACTGTGTCTCAGAATACAAAATGTTCTTCGATAAACCTCAATTTTAAGATCCTTGAAGCAATTAATTTGGTTAAATTCTTTATAGATTTTTACATGTGAAGGAATGAGTGTCTGCCTCCTCCATTTGCTCATGCCAGGACTCCCTCTTGCCCAGCCCAGTGCCCAGGAACCTGTCGTCTCTGCCACTGTCTAAGGGACACAGCTGCCACTTTCCTCTGCAGGTTCAACCAAGTCATGAATTTTCCAGGATCACAAGCACACATTTGTGGATTCCTGGGTACCAACACAGACCCCCTGACTACTTGGCATCCCTGTCCAGATCCCAGCCCCTCTTAACCACCTCACAGGTCCCCTACTCTACAGCTTGTCCAGCTCAGTGCTCACAACAAACATGCAGCAGGTAGACGCTTGTCCCACAGGCACCCCACACTCGTGGGTCTCCCACTGAATACCAGCATAGACCGTGTCAGCAACTGACACCCCTGTTGAGACCTGAGCCCCTACTGTCCAGCAAGCACAAATTAAAGTTTGTTTGTGAATACACACATCACACACAGACAGTTTGGCAAAAATACAGTCACCGCCCAGCAGCTGGAATAGGAATAGAGGCTGTGCTAAGTGCCCAAGTGGGCAGTACTAGGTCCTTCACTCACCTCACTCACCCTGTTCCCCTCAGTAGCTGGTTTTTAGAACACACATAATTCCTGTTCCACTGTCTGGGGTCTACAGATCCACACTCACTCCTGTTGCTGACATAGAGACCCCAGTGGCTCCAGCAGCTGACACCATAGTTGAGGGGAGCCCACAGTCCAGGTCTGACTCCAATGCCTGATACAAATTACACACACAGACAGGCCTCACCAGAAGCTGGTATTGAGTTCTTTCAGGACACGCACTTGGGATAGAGAGTGCGATTACACAGAAAGAGAGACAAGATAAAGCATAGTAAGATATGAGAGACAGGACAGACTTCATCAATCAGGTGCAGGGCTCAGCCAAAAGAACATACTCACTGGCTCTGTTTTACACATAACTGGTGCTTTTCTGCTGATCCCCTTTGCTTTTTTTCCCTGCTCCCCTTCTCCTATACACTGACTCATCAGCTGACACAGTCCCACTGACCCCCTCTAAAACATATGACACCCAAGTTTTCATCCTTATTAGCTGCAAAGTGCCGCTTTGCCTGCAGTTCCTTGATAGCCCATGAATTATTGTCACTGACCAGGTTGGTTTCTCATTGTCTGTGTCCCTCCCTTTCCTTATCCTCCCATTTGAAAAAAACATTTCCACATCCCACATACTCTTACCAATTCATGCCGCTGAGAATATGACCTCTTCCTTATGTGTCAGGCAGATTTGTCTCTGCATCTTCTGCTTTGTGGCTTCTTTGATTAGGTGTCCTTAAAGGAGAAGACATACTCTTCCCACATAAACTTACACTTCTAGATTCTCTTTGCATAAGAGTGCATAGGTGTGCAAAGTATGTATAAGATTTTTTTGATTGCACTGCCTTTGACATTTGAATATGGGGCCTAACAGACAGTATGAAGTACAGGCATGAAAAATTGGAGCTAATGCTACTGTCAAATACATCAAGAATTCACACATTAAAAATCATATTTGTGCTTTAGAATTATTTTATCAGATTAGATATATTATCAGATAAAAAATCTTCAGTAAGAATAAATGTAAGAGCAAAAAGTTGTTCAGATTTCTCTAAGGATCAACTCTGAGACAGTTGATAAAGAACCAGATGTTGAAAATAATTATTTGTAGGTGAAATAGACTTCAGGATGGTTCCTTTATCTCATAGTCCCACAGACATTTACCTCATACTGCTTCTGTCACTGCTGTCTTGGAATCAAGGAGGCAATTCAGTTCTGGAAAGAACTACATTCAGAAAAAGGAAATGTTCTTATTTTTTCTTATAATTGAGGAAATATATAGTACAGAATGATCGTGCTACTCCACAAAGTACTCTGTATACCATGAAGTACTAATCATTTACTCAGCATAATAAAGTCTAAAAAAGTCAGTAAGTTCTCCAACATTTAGTGAAAAATTTAAGATTATTTCTCACAAAGCAGTCATTCAATATATGACCTTGATTTCTATGTTCAAGAGGCACGAAGATGGGAAAGAAACTCTATGTATAAGCCAAATGGATAAATGTAATCTCAGTGGCATGGGTTCGTCTTTTACAATGTACTGCACACATCATTGGTGCCAACATCTATTATTACTGAGGTAATCTGTCTCTCACAAGAGAGATGATATCCTCATCTTTTCTATTAAAACACTTTCTTTCTTTCCTTTGCTTGGCTATGGATGAACTCTTCCATCAAACTATCTCAATGATTACTGTATTTTTAAGTATAATTCAGAATAACTTGTTCTCAGCTTGTGTGTAATTTCAAGTTTGTTCCTTCTATTTCAACTCTAAAAGTTGACTTGTATGTTTGAAATTTTTTTAGTTTTTCTGAATACACATCTGGTCTAAGGAAGGAGTATATATTTTCCTACAGACATTGCCTCATTTAATATATTGCAATACTGATATCCCCATTAGAAGCAGGACTGATTTTCCACTGTCCTGTAGCTTTAAATGCAAATGTATTTAACCACTAAGTTTTGAAAACATACTTTTAGTCTTTTTATCTAAGGTATTAAATATCTTTAGTTAGTGATATATTGACCTGGATGAGTAAAAATACATTTTATAGAGCCATCAAATAAAAAATTATGTCAAAGATTTACAGCTACAGTGCATGAATACATGACTACATCAAGGGTAAAGTAATTGAAAAATCAGCTTTGTTGTATCCTGCTAATTACAGAGAGTATGAATTAAGAAACTCAGTTTCTTTTCTTTGATATCTCTTTTTGACTCAATACATAACTATAAGCAATTTAGACTTCCTTGGGCTTATTATATTTAATACTTAGAAGGAAAATAAAAGACAATAAAATAATATTTAGTTACGCTTCAATATTTAAGGGACACAATATGTTTTCAAAACACTTTGAGAGACTTCATCATAAATTTTATTTATGTGGGCATATATACTTTTTTATAGAGAGATATATCCATATGCAGATATAAATTGTGTTCAATGGTGAGAAATGTTGTTGTAGCTTGCCCATAAGACCTTACATTCATTTTAGAATAAGCAGTTCTCTGCTCAGAGACATTAATTTTTCACCTATTTAAATAAGTCATCTACTATAATGAATTCTCTTTAAATTAGAGTTTCATTGAAGGGTGCTGATTACATCTGAATAAAGCAGTAGGGGAAGTTCAGAAAGTTCTTGCAGAGTGGGAATTAAAGACAGAATGTAAGCTCTGTGGGGCTTTAACCTTACCTAATTAAAACTCCCTCTGAAAACTGCTTAATTCTGACCTTCATTCTTTTTCCAGGTAAAATAAATCAATTTCTGTTTTCTGAAACAAGGATACAAAAAAAAAAAAGGTGAATTTGGCATTTTAATCAGCAGCATTTAGTACCAAATTTCTTGTCCAAGGTTTCTGTCAATGTTTAAAAAAAGATAATGAAATAATTTGCTGTGAAAACAACATCATATTGTTTGTGAGCAAATTCACAGCTTATTGAAGGTGTTGTTTATTATAAATAATTACAATCACCACCATATCAGAAAAAAAATTTTCGTGTCTTGCTTTCATTGTTCCTATTCTGTGTTTCAAATAGAACTACAAGTATATTAACTAAGTGATCAAGCGTATCTTATGGAGGTAGTTCTCCTTGCAGGAGCTTAAGTACAATTTTCTCCAAGTGCTGGCCATTATTGTCTTAGAGAATTTCAACATGTCTCATAGCAAGTTAGAAGCATGGAAACTCTCTTCAGAGAAATGTAAAAATTTTAATCTGGTCACTTGCAACTTACATGAGGTTTGCTAATCACAGAGATGAAAGAATACCTTTCCTTAAAGAAGTTTTACTGTGGAAACTAATCTATAATTATTTTATAAAAATGTAGCCTGTTGTAAGACTATTGGTGAGAAATTAGAGAATAAGTAATACGTGAATAAAGAAAGTTTTTATGCATGTTTGAGCTGCCTACCTGCTCAGCAATTCAGAGCAGAAGTTATTCTTGATGTAATTGGAAATATAGCTTAAAATGCTGGAGCAGCTCACTGAAATCATAGGAAATGGCCTGGAATAACCTCTCAAGCAATGGTTTCAGCACACTATTAAAAAAAATATGTCTCTTTATTTCTCCTAGAAAAATAAATGTTCTTTACAAGCTTTCTGTTACATTTATTGGAAGGTTGTTCTAGCAGAAACAGATCTTCATGCATTTTCATGAAGTGCCTTGGTTTCCTCTTAAAAATACTTCCTGTTACAAGCAAGCGAAACTCCGAGTCTGAGACATTCCTACAAATACACATATACACAACTTGTATATTTTTCTTTATCTTATTTTTTGATCTGTCTCCTTAACTTCAGAAATTGGAAAAATATGTGTCTGATTCTAAGCCATTCACGCAGTCTCCCTTTCAGTCAGAAGATAAATATGTGCCTCTAAGGTGTTATTCATGTATATTGGATTACAGCAAGAAGGATCTTCTGCTGGAGGGGTCTGTTTCTCTACCCTAACTAAAAGCAGGCTCCTGACTACCTAAGCTTTAGACAGGTCTCTTCTGGAAACCAAAGATAAGGTAATCCAAAGTAGCATAGGCTTTCCTTAAAAACAATAGAGAAATAACTTCACTAGAACCAAATATGAAATTTAAGAAGTAATTGCTTAGATTTGCACATTTGCATCAAGCTATAATTTCAATCATTACTTAGTCCTATGGTTAGCTACTACTTAATGAACAATTAAAACATCTCATGAGCAGTTTTGTTGGGTTTTTTTTAATTTATGCATAGATAATCTAGGATAATCTAGTGTTACAAATTATACACAGGAGACAATGAATTAGAGGATTTTTTAAAGGATTAAAAAGATAAGTTTATATCCTATTATTTCTTAGATGCAAGAGTCTTTCTAATATATTCTCTGATCTGCTACACAATGAGTTATAATTCCTGACTACTAAAAGCATTTTCCTAAATTATACTTTTTTATAATGATAAATTATTTTCAGATACTAAAGTACTGCTATAGTGAATATTGCATTAATAGTTAGGGAAAATAAGTTTGTATCAGGAGACAGAAATAAAATAGATACAGAACAGAGAGAAATTATTTATTGTGATTGATTCTGAGTTGTTGTTTTGAGTGGTAGATCAAGGAAACAATCCTTTCAATGCCTTTGAAAATTATTAGTTGGAGAATTTGCCTCTTCATTCACGGAGCAAAACTTTAGCAGTGTATATCCTTATAGAAGTATCCATGTAAGAATTATGACATATATTTTTAACATTATTTTTAACATTAAAAACTAAATACAAAGTAAATTGAGGTTTCGTTTTGGTGTTGGAATCAGATTTTATTTTGTTTGGGTTCTTTCTTTTGGTTTGGGTAATTTAAGGTTTTTCTGAAAGTTGATGTATTTTCTACAGATTTACAGACTTTTTTTTTTCTAGCAGCTATTTTTTTGTGTTTTCTCTTTAATTTTCTTAATGGGCTGAGTAGAGAGAAGAATAGGCCATAGTATCCTTTATTTTGCTGGAGGCCAGAAGCCTTATGTTTGCTTAGAAACCCATTTTAAACTCTCCAAAACTGTATTTATATTCTTTATGAAATCGAAAATCACACAGAATAATAAAAATACTTAGTGATCATATGGTTCATATTTCATTTTCTCAGAAGTGTAAATTCTGTGGCATTGCCACTAACACCAAATATTATCCATTATCTTGCACTGTGAAGTAAACTGAAGTTTTAATACCATTTATGTAAAATAAAAAAAATCACTAAATAAAATGAGAGAATAATAGAGTAAATTTTGCTTAAAAAATTGTCTTATAAAAAATTTAGCACATGATGTGAGAAAATTAATCTTTGAAAAAGTATGAAAAACATTAATTATACATAGTATGATAAAACATGTTCTTACTATAAGCTATAAACAAATTCACATATTCCTCCGTTCCATGTATTTTACCTTTTTTAATATCATATTCTATTTCAAAATTAACTCTTTCTTTATGCATTTTGTTGCATCTAATTTTCCTATACCCTTTCATCCTTTCTTCATCCTTTCATATGCATCCTTTCACTTAGGCAAATATAACATCTTTTAAAGTGATAAGAGGAATTTCTATTTATTAATATATCTTCAAAACAATTACTTTTAATGAGCTATGTTCTAGCTATATAACAGGTGGACACATTACTGTTTTAAGTAATCTAAGTTAATTAGGATCACAGTAATACAAATTTTAAACTATTAGCTATCACTCGCATCATTAAGAAGTCTGTCATGTTCTACTGCAGGTGCTTTTCAAACTATTTTATTAGCAGATAGGTAGTGTGTTCCCTATAACACGGTTTCATAGTCTTCAGTGATGCACAGGTTACTGACATCATGGCAGAGATAAGGAGTCATGCGAGTAACATAAATAAGGTTGTTTAGTTTAGAATATGTCTGGGTTTAGAAGATAAGAATTTCAAATAAGAATTTACTGTAGAGAGAAGATGAGAGCCCAAGATGACATTGTAAAGACCTGGTTTTTTTCTGGCGGCTAACCTAGTCTTGCTTTGCTCCCCCTGGCTGGGTACTTTAGGACAGTACTCTGGCTGTCAAGGCCCCTGCCCTGCTGGCATGTTATTACACTTGACTTCCCATCCATTAGGGACCAGCTGGTCCTCTCTGCTTTCTGACACTTTGTACCATTGTTCACAATGTGTTTGAGTTCCTGCTTATTTGCATATTCTCTCTGATATTCGCATGAGTCTGAGTGTTCATCTGTGAAAAAAAAATATAAAATTAAAAAATATAAATATGAAAGCAGTAGTCTGTAGTAATTGACTGAAGAGTTCCGAGATTCTTAAAGTTGCAGACTCACCTTTAGTGCAGTCTGGCCAACATCTGCTAAAACTTATGTCACTCTTGGAAGTGGGCCACCTTTAACTAGCATCATGTTGCACAATTCTTTTTTTTATTATTAGTTTCCCTGACAGTGATCCCTGATGAAGATATAATCCTGACACATGACAACACAATAAGTAAGGTTGAAGCCTCTTTTGAATAGAAAAAGTTATTTAAAGAGGGAAATTGTTTTCAGAAAGGAGAGATGCATGTACAGAGGGATGCATTTCTGAAACCCAGAGAATTAAAAGTCATTCCTACTGGTGTGACCATGCAATCACTAAATTTAAGAGAGTCAACTCAATGCCCATTTGTAGAGAGAGTCTCTACAACTAAATACATCATCTAGCTGAGGATACAGCAGGCTGCATGTTTAAGGAAAATTTCTGGTTTTACTATAACCTGTTTTCTCATACTTTTCCTGTTGTGATGCTTGTCCTTGAATTCTACTTCTGCCTCTGCTCTGTTCAGCTATGATCCTCCCGTTGTTTCTACTTTTTCACACCATATTTCATTTCCCAGGGTTGCCTGTTTTGTTTCCTTGTTACCTGCCTTTTCTCTTGTTTTACCTTTACACTGAAAAGAGCAAGTACAGGTACAGGTCATTTGTATTGTTTAAGTAACTGCTAATTTTGTATTTGATACCTATAAAGGCATCATTCTTGTGTCTGTGTTGACGTGTGTGCCTGTATGTATGCATGTATGTAACCCTAGGAATGCCTGCTCAGCCTTCCCATTGGCTGTATCTAGTGTTGGGGGATCAAAACAATCATGCTCTAGCAGACCAGGAAGGAGAATGGCCCTGAGTCCTGAAGCTCACCATCCTCAGCTTCCCTTTAACAAGGAGAAACATCACATAGAGGCCATCAAATCACAAGTGCTTTCAGAAGCCTCAAGAAGCTTTCAAGAAAGTGAACATTCAAGAAACTGCATCCTGTGGAAGGGAACCTGCTAGAGAAGTTCAAGAAGAACTGCAGCCCATGGGAAGGACTCACATCAGAAAAGTTCATGGATAACTGTCTCCAGCAGGAGAGACCCCATGATGGAGCAGAGTAAGAATGTCATGAGTCCTCCCCCTGAGCAGGAAGAAGTGACAAAAACAGCATGTGATGAACTGACGCCAGCCCCACCATTCTCCACCCCCTTGTGCTGCTTGAGGAGATGAAGTAGAGAAAATTGGGACTGAAGTTCAGCCCAGGAAGAAGGGAGGAAGGTGTTTTAAGGTCTGGTTTTATTTCTCATTATCCTAGTCCAATTTAATATGTAATATATTAATTGTCCCCAAGCTGCATCTGTTTAGCCCATGACTTTAACTTCTGAGTGATCTCCCTAGCCCTATAGGGAACCCATGAACCTTTAGTTATATTTTCTCTCCCCTGTCCAGTTGAGGAGGGTGAGTGATAGAGTAGCTTTGCTGGGCACCTGGCATCCAGTCAGGTTCAACACACTACAACAACATTTATTTACTTAATAATATCACAGTGATGGATTTTCACATAATATTTTCTCCAAAAATAATTAAAGCATGAAAATTTAAGAAATCAGCAAATAAAACTCACCAGGAAGTGATGGACCGGTCACTGGCAATTAAGCCTCACTGATTTCCTACAACTGTGTTGGTTATGCTGGCAACATCCTTTTTCTGTCCCAGGTAATGTAGCAGGGACAGAAATTGTAGTGTTTTGAACCTTGAACACAGTGGTTTTTAATTCCACCACAACATTGGTTCAAGGTGCAACAGTAGAATACGACCTTTTATAATTTAGTTCACATATGACATTTTCTCAATAGAGAAAATTTTTAATAGTGTAGAAAATTAATTTATAAAAATTTCAATATGTATAAATTAAAAATTTAGTGACAATTGAGGACATCTTGAGTAAATAAAGGCAAACTCTCATTTTCATTTCCAAATCTCAAAAACTTTATTGGCTTAACTAAGCAACTATGCACTGCCAAACAAAATTACACAACCTGTGGTAAATTAATTTCGCATCAGTAATTGTTTAAACGCACTTTCAACATCTATAATTTGCAGACTATTTTTAAATGGTGCACTGTTATTTTTTCTCCCTTCATTTCTAAAAATACCTATTTTTTTTTTAGTTAATTCATACCTCTTTTTTTTTTGCAGAACCATCCAGGATGAACTGACATACCTAACAATGAACCCCCTCACTCCATATATTTTAAAAAAAAAAAGAAAAAATATCTGTCCGGGGGGAAAAAAAGGCTGATTCATATAATTTTCAATTTATTGGGATGTATTAAGACAGTAAATTAAGTCTTCAAACCAGATGGGATCTTGCATGAAAACTCAGCATTCCTCAAGCTGTCCTTTTTATTAGGGATAAGTGTGGCCCATGGCCCTCAGTAGAAAACAATTAACTACTTTTGTTATGCAGAGGTGTCAAAAAGACATTTTAACGTACTTTTTCTTTTTATTTTCAGTTTTCTAATATACAATGCATCAAAATATTTTTAGCTATCTATTACTCTTTTTTTACCATCTTCTTATATCCCAAGAGCATCTTCCCTTCCCAAACCTTCCTAAACCTTCCCAAACCTTCCCAAACCCTCCCTTCCCAAACCTTCCCAAACCTTCCCTTTCCTTCCCTAACCTTCCCTAACCTTCCCAAACCTTCCCAAACCTTCCCAAACCTTCTTTTCCCTTCCCAAACCTTCCCAAACCTTCCCTTCTCAAAGCTTCCCTTCCCAAACCTTCCCAAAGCTTCCCTTCCCAAACCTTCCCAAACATTCTCTTCCGAAACCTTCTCAAACCTTCCCTTCTCAAACCTTCCTAAACCTTCCCTTCCCAAACTTTCCCAAACCTCCCCTTGCCCAGAGAAAGAGCCAAAATTTGAAAGAAAAAGCTTTTTAGGGCACAGTTTTAGGAAGTGAAAAAAATATTTCTTAGCACAGGGAGTGAAAACTGCAAATATATTCTGCAGTTTTAGGAAGCATTTTTCCCCTCAGAGATAACTACACATTCTTTCTATCCAGACTGAGTAGGCCACACTTCCTTGCTAACTGGGATTTGGCAGGAACTGTTTACAGTTCTCAGTGAAACCCTATGAATTCTCCCTAGCAAGGATCTGGTGAAGAAGTCAAATACTAAAACTGTGTATATTCTATAGAAAGAAAGCAGAAGTAGAAAAGAACACTAAATAAGGGTGTGTGACCCTAAGGGCTGGAGATCAGAGGTAAATGGGCTATTTGCTGCCACCTATTGATAAACCGGACCAAGAGGTGGAAAAGAGCAATCAGCCCTGTATTAAACATTCTCTCTTACCATGATACGAAGGCTTGGTTGGTTTTGAAAATTTACTCCAGATTTCCTCATGGGACCAATGAAATACTGCTACAACTTTTCCGTCGCTGAAAATCAATCAGTATGACTGTTCTCAGGGAGATTAATGGTAGCTTAAAACTTCATGGTGCCCTCAATTAGAGAGACCTTAGTGTGAAAAATATGGCAAAATCATTCATACTTTGTGGGAATAGTGCATCCTTGGTAGTTTGTGAGTATTACAGTCATATAGACCAGCAAAATCATATACAGAATATGATCAAACATATTACCAAACACCCTTTCTAGCAAAATTACACAATGAAATGTGACAATACTGGGGAGACATGAAGGGAGACCTGCAACAGCAAATAGCTATAAAATTTGACTGCTCACTACAAAAAAATTGTTTCCAACTTTTATGATGGACTTTCCCGTTTTATTCAGATGTGTTGGTTATGTACAGTCATTAAAAGATTTTGTCTAAGTTCTGGGTTGAATTTCACTCATATCTCTGCATATATGGAACCCAAAATTTCTTTTGATGAGGTTTAGAGGAGTTACACAAGAGGAAAGGTATTATTTGTTTGTATTTGCTTTGTATAATAGATGAGACAAATCAAGGCAAATTAATCATATTCATTTTCCATTTTATTTCATCTTCATCTGATGATGCTTTTCTTTTTTTTTTCTTTTCTTTTCTTTCAATAATTACAAATGTATGCTTTCTTCATTGAGCTGTTTAAAACTTATATCAAAAGTCACCTTCATCTGGAACATTTTGATCTTTAAATGAAAGTAAAATATATTTACTTACTTCTAGATATATGAAAGAGTCAAACAGAGTAATGTTACTAAACTTATTTTGTTAATTGTGATCTAATTTTCATCACTTCAGTGATGAAGTTAACATCACTTCAAATCTGATCAAATTACGAGGGCACATAAAAAGTGTACAACAAAACACAGTTTATCTTCATCACTAAGTGGGTGGTGAGGAACTTGGATTTCCCTTAGTTTCTGTATCATATCAGATGCTGGTATATGTTTTGGGAACTCCAGTGTGTTTCAGATGACTCTACAATCCTCTTTGTAGAGAAGTTAATTAAGCACATGGTGCTTTTCTTATACTGCAACAGGTACCAGAGAGCACCTACCTCCAGTACGCTTTGGTCTCTTTGAAATACATTGGATACTTGGAAGACTAGATCACTAGTATATCATTTTTTCATGGTGATTTAAATTAGCTAATAAATATACATACAACATTAAATATTAAAAGTTAATTATATAATAAAAATAATCTGTAATTTTCTAACTTTCATATAAACACTGTCATCACCAAATATTTTCTGTAACAGATTATTTACTCACGATGTATCTGCTTTTTTGTGATCAGACATCCTAAGAAAAATAGATGGGGTGATAAGGAATTTCACTTACCTTTTTTTTATTATTATTATTTTTAGCTATAAAAGCTAAATGCTTTTCATGTTCTTAAAAAATACTGAAGGCAAAGCAATATAGTATCACTAGATTTTCTAACAAAATGGAACAACAAAATATTTATAGAGTTAAAGAAAGATGCCATGAGTAGACAAAGATCAGAACTCTAACCTTGAATGTTTAAAGCTCAGTTAAGCTTCACACACTTTGGTTTATAGTCATAATGAAACATTATCATTATTTCAGGTGTTTTGGGCTATCCGAGATGTTGACATAGAATGATGAATGTGAAACACAACTTACAGAAGTTTTTTTTCCTTTCCAGCTGATGACTTTCTTTAGTGATAAAATAGAAGATATAATAATGACTACTTGGGGTTTCAATCATAGAATTGTAGAATGGTTTGGGTTGGAAGACCTTAATTATCATCTTAGGTCCAAGCACCCTGCCATGGACAGGGACACCTTTCACTAGACCAGGTCACTCAAAATCCTGTCCAATCTGGCCTTCAACTACCCCATCCCTATGGGGTAGCCATATCTTCTAGGCAAGATTTCCAGTGTCTTATCACCCTCACAGTAAAGAATGTCTTCCTAGTATCTAATCTAAATCTACCCTCTTTCAGTTTGAAGTAATTATTCCTTGTCCTATAACTACAAGCCCTCGTCAAAAGTCCCTCTCGTGTTTTCTTGTAGGCCTCCTTTAGGTATTGTAAGGTTGCTAGAAGGTCTCCTCAGAGCTTTCTCCAGGCTAAACAGCTAGAATTCTCTCAACCTATCTCCACAGGAGAGGTGTTGCAGTCCCAGATGAAGCATCATCTTCTTGCCCCTCCTCTGGACTTGCTCCAATAGTTCCATGTTCTTCTTTTGTTGGAGGCCCCGGAGCTGGACACAGTACTCCAGAAGAGGTCTCCTGAGAGCTGAGTAGAGGAGGTGAATCACCTCTATGGACCTGCCTGTCACACTTCTTTTGATGCAGCCCAGGATATGGTTGGACTCCTGGGTGCACATTGCTGGGCCATGTTCAGCTTCTTATCCACCAACACCTCCATGTCCTTCTCCTCAGCACTGGTCTCAATATATTCTCTCAGTCTCTCAATCCATGCTCTCAATCAAGACATTTGGGTATAGAAATTCACAAACATACAGCAGAAGCTATATGGGTGGACTTCTAGAGTTACCCAATATTATCCTCTGGATGGCTGTTGTAAGGGGGGGATGCTCAATAGGAAGATTGAGACAAGACAGTCTATTAACTCATACTTCAGCTAACTGGCTGGTGAAGTCCTAGATCACTGTAGGAGTTACTGAGTAAAGAAATAGCTGTGCACACAGGCACAGCCCTGTTATAAACCTCTATCAGGATTGCGACTGGACTTTAAATGTGCAACATCTCTTCTGCTATCTCTCTGTGTTATAACTATTATACTGGCAACAAATAACCTTAAGAAAGTTGCACTGCATGTCATGCAGAACTGCAAGAACTTGAAGGACAGCTAAGAAATAGAGTCCCTGGAATTTATAGTGCAAGATCAGAATTCGGTTAGCATCATCACTCTGATGAGTGAGCTCATGGAAATTCAGAGTAACTACATTTTTCTCTTAACTTGACAATGAATGATTGCTACTAACTTCTAAATTGTTCCAAATATATCTGCTTTCAAAAATCAAACAGACTGAGAAAAAGCAATCTATGATTATGAGTTCTACGTATGAGAGAATTTCATAGAACAAATATAATAATTACACTTGGGACAAGAAAAAGAAGAAAAAAAGCAAGATACATCAATCTGGGAGCAAAAGAGACAAGAGCATGGAACAAAAAATGAAATAAAGAAACTGGTGAAGGGTGGGAAGGAATGTCTAATTGTAGCACTAAGTCTGATGAGAAACTTGTTTGAACATGTCTTAGGATGGCTCTTTGTGGTCCCTTTGTAAACACATGTTTCTTCTTCCCAACACCCCCCACAGCAACTGTTATCTCCCATGCAGGAATGTCCTGGGAAAGGTGTCCTGAGGTGTCCCATTGGTCCTTGTTAACCCCTTCCTGTGATTGGGTGTTCCTGTAAGCCCCTTGAGACTTCTAATTGGTTAACCTGTGATTCTCCCTAAGCCTATAAATGTGACATCCCCAACAATAAACCCTCTCTTGCCTCCTCCCCACGCCCGGTGTGCTGTCTCTGTGCCTGCCATGGGGCCACGTGGGTGGTGGGGGGAGGGGGGAGCACCTCTCCCCTCCAGGCTCGGGGCCTGAAAAACCCTGTCGCTGGAGTCCCCTTTCCCCGTCCTTTCAAGACGTTGGAATGGTTCTTCAGATGGAGAAGGAACCACAACTGGGCTCCCCCACGTCGAGGGTGGGGAAAGGGATCCAGAACTGGTGCCCCGTGTGAGGAAACGAATTTACTGAACTCTTCTATGAAGATAGGTGATTCCTAAGGCGCAGATGCGACATCTGTGTTCCCCGACGCCCCGAAGTCTTCCCCAATCCCCCTCAATCCGCCGTAATTGGTGCCACGTGGTGAAGGCCAAGATTGTTTGAACTCTTCTGTGAAGATTAGAGCAGTCCTAACGCACAGACTGGGGCGAAGTCGTGCTCAACGGTGGACCGGAGTCTAAGCGTCAAGGTATTAGCAGACGGCATCACCACAAGAGAGCAGCCTGTTTTGAATACCTCAACCTTCCTGAGGACATTCAGGTAAGGAGCAGACCCGGCATATTCCCTTATAAGCAGACTTCGGCATACTCCCTAAACCTCTCCCCCTGTAAACCTGTAACTACAAGAAGCGTGCATGCCTCTTTAAGAGAGAAAAAGAAAGCTTAAAACCATCCGCAAGTCATCTAATAAGACTCTTTTGCTAACCTGAAAGATAGTCCTGTTTCTAACAAGGGACTTAGACCACGCCAGCATGGCGAAAAAAGGGTTAAAGCTGCTCGAAACAGCTCCGCAGCAATCCCCCTGCGCGGCTCCCGGCCCCGGGCCGGCCCCGCCGTGCCGCGGCTCTGGGGAAGCCCCGACATCAGCCGGCCCCGCTCCCGCCGCTCCAGCTCCCACCGGCCGAGCCGCCCGGGGCGCACCCCGCCCCACGACAGACCGGACCGGACACCCGCGGTACCGCCGCCCCGCCGAGACCCCGGCGCTGCTGGTGGCCCCCGCCGATCCCGTCGATCCCGCCTGCGCCCTGCTCCTGCCGCACACAGCACCCCCCACGTCCCACCATGTGGCCGAGGCAGCAGCCGCCGCCGCAGCCCCTCTGGACACCAGGACTGCCTCCGAGAAACAGAAGAAAACAACCATTTGGACTCTAATGAAACTAAAATTAACAGCAATAAGTAGTTTGTTTGGTTCAGCAGTAAATTGGAAGTTTGTGTAAGTGAAAAACTTGTTTATGAATACATCAATAAAAACATTTTTAAATTCTGTTTTATAGGGACACCCTCAGACACTAAGAGAATGGGGTAAATTTAAAATCCATATATCAATAAAGACATATTCATCTTTAAGGAATAAAAAAGGGTGGGATGTAGCACTAAGTCTGA
Organism: Pseudopipra pipra; assembly: GCF_036250125.1. Taxonomy (NCBI): domain Eukaryota; kingdom Metazoa; phylum Chordata; class Aves; order Passeriformes; family Pipridae; genus Pseudopipra; species Pseudopipra pipra. Next base: position 74,439,370 of record NC_087550.1, on the reverse strand, counting down.
TGAGAAACTTGTTTGAACATGTCTTAGGATGGCTCTTTGTGGTCCCTTTGTAAACACATGTTTCTTCTTCCCAACACCCCCCACAGCAACTGTTATCTCCCATGCAGGAATGTCCTGGGAAAGGTGTCCTGAGGTGTCCCATTGGTCCTTGTTAACCCCTTCCTGTGATTGGGTGTTCCTGTAAGCCCCTTGAGACTTCTAATTGGTTAACCTGTGATTCTCCCTAAGCCTATAAATGTGACATCCCCAACAATAAACCCTCTCTTGCCTCCTCCCCACGCCCGGTGTGCTGTCTCTGTGCCTGCCATGGGGCCACGTGGGTGGTGGGGGGAGGGGGGAGCACCTCTCCCCTCCAGGCTCGGGGCCTGAAAAACCCTGTCGCTGGAGTCCCCTTTCCCCGTCCTTTCAAGACGTTGGAATGGTTCTTCAGATGGAGAAGGAACCACAACTGGGCTCCCCCACGTCGAGGGTGGGGAAAGAGTCCCTGGAATTTATAGTGCAAGATCAGAATTCGGTTAGCATCATCACTCTGATGAGTGAGCTCATGGAAATTCAGAGTAACTACATTTTTCTCTTAACTTGACAATGAATGATTGCTACTAACTTCTAAATTGTTCCAAATATATCTGCTTTCAAAAATCAAACAGACTGAGAAAAAGCAATCTATGATTATGAGTTCTACGTATGAGAGAATTTCATAGAACAAATATAATAATTACACTTGGGACAAGAAAAAGAAGAAAAAAAGCAAGATACATCAATCTGGGAGCAAAAGAGACAAGAGCATGGAACAAAAAATGAAATAAAGAAACTGGTGAAGGGTGGGAAGGAATGTCTAATACTTTGAATAAATCTTTTATAGCTGTATTAACATATGGTTTGTATCTAAAAAAGTGTTACATTTTGTTTTGAATTTGATCCATATTTTTACCTAAATACAACTAAAACAGTTAAACAAGATGAAACTTGAATAATGAGAGCAAAAAATGCCTACAGACTTTTCTAACAGTGTGACCAGAATCAAAGGAAAATCAAATCAGCAGCTTCAAAGTGCTTGCAGTTTTCTGCTTGGACATTCTAGGCAGATCTAGGCACATACCGAACAAGCTGTATTCCCAGTTACAAGATGGGTAAGAGGTACTTGGATGATCAGCTTTTCACCTTCAGTTCTTCTCCTGCAATTAAGTTACATACCACCCTCTTTAAAAGGAGTTTTTGTTGCATAACATTTGCTAACAGATGGAAGTGTTTTTATGAAAAATCTATAATTCTGGAAGCTAGACAGTACTTCATCCTTTGGCTTCCCTCATCTTCCCCTTAAGGGTATCTGTTGGAAGACATTTTTGTCCCAGTTAGGAAATACATAATAAAACAAGAGAATTATTCAGATAAAATTAATCTAGAAGAAGTGTAAACTCAACAAGGTTTGAGATGAGTCCTCCAAAGGCTTATCTGACCTCCAAGCTGTATTTTCAAGTATTAAGCTCATTAAAACAAACAAAATCTCTCCTTACTCTCTGGCATATTTTAGTTTCTGTCAGAAGGCCCCGGGCAGTCTGACCTAACATTAGCTCTGCTCGATGCAGCAGGTAGTCAGTATACTGGAGGGCAGTGGTGTTAGGTTCTCAACAGGGTATAGAAGTGGGCTGCTGAGAAATTCAACAAAGTCAGATAGAAAGTTTTGCTCCTGCTGTAGGATTACACCATGTAACAATGAAAGCTAGAGCCTCAAATTGTCTAGAAAGCAGCTTTGCAGAGAAGAAACAGAGGGCCGCTATGAATAAAATGGTGAATGTGAGTCAGCAGAGAGCACTAGTGATGACAAAAATTCATCACATATTCATCTGCATTTTTAAGGCCAGAGATAGCTGGTCAAGGAAAATGATTTTGCTTCTCTGTGTCATATTTGTGAGGTGGCATCTTTAGTGCTGTGTTTAGTTTTGGAGTCCTCAATACAAAAACCCCATGGACAAATTAGAGTGTATGCAGTAGAAGAATAATAAGATGGTCAGGGAGTACATAACATAAGAATTTGGGAAAATTAATTTTCTCAACCTGATAAAGAAGGCTCAAGGGCTGTTGTCAGGTAATGGGAAGGTATTAGACTAACCATTCTTCTTAGAATTAGAAAATAAAGCTGGACTCTTCCTGTAAGTGTGTAGTGAACATTAAATAGTAGCAGTTACAATTTGCAGCAAGGATAGTTCCAGTGAGATATGACAAAATTCTTCAGAGGGAAAGTAGTTAAAAAATAAGAAGGGCTGTTCTGAGATGACGTGCAGTTTCCATTTCAGAGATCTTTGGAGTTTCCCAGGAGATAGCTCTAAGACATTTGCCCTCGTGTTAGACTCACTTTAAGCAGAAGGTTGAACCATGTGTCATTCAAAGGTTCCACTCAAGTTAACTGTTCTATAAAGATGTGATTCTATGATTACATTTAATCCAGATATCCCTGTGTTGTATTTGAATAACATGATTGTTTTAACACGTTTTAATCTTTCTGGATGGGACTTCTCATCCCAGGGTTGATCTGTACATTTTAGATGTTTGCATCTGAAGAGTTATAGAGATGATTTGTCCCAGCCTAGGTAAATAATTCTATCAAACAATGGTAAATAATTGTATTGAATGTCAGATTTTGTTATTAAATGCTTATTAATGAAAGCAGATAAACAGACAAGTATTAAATAGAATAGATCGTTACTGATACTTGAGTCTTCATAAAGGCATGGTTTAGCACAATATTGTAATTAGTAATTACATAATTACTAATTATGTAATTAGTGGATTCATTATTTTCCAAACAACAGACATGGTGATATTTGCAAAGAAAAGAAGAAAACTCACAAACTGAAAGGTCTTTACCAATCTATCATAGGTGAAAAAGACCTTAATTTTGTGATCATTTCAACTCTGAGCATGTTAGCAAAGCACATTAACCATATATTTCAGAAACAGCATCTAACATAGTATCTTAGAATGTTTGCCCAGCATATATAGAGTGTTAGATATAGTTGTAGTAAACTCTTGATACGCTGGAAGAAAGGACAGGTGGATTTAGAAACAAGGGAGACAAAATATGGACTACAAGTAATTACTTGTTGAAAAGAGGGAAAAAAGATCTGTGTTAATTCCTTTAATTAGCTGTTTGAATTGCTGAAACCCATCATTTATGACAGCTATCTTAACATATTTGCATTAGTTCTGATAATAAAGAGGAAATTAAAAAAAATGCCATTTTCCTTTTGTCCCAGAAGGAATTACGTGACTAAGGTGACTCATAGATTCATAATTTGAAGACCAACATGGCCACCATCAACCTGTGAGAAGATTTGACTATAAATTAATTTACTTTTCTATAGAAGCACAGTTCATCTTGTTTTAAATACAGAATATTCTTTGAGCTCTCTGGCCAGTTGATACAGTTTTTAATGACAATCACAAAGAGAAAAAGGTGTGTTGGATTTTATGGTTGATTTTGCCTAATCATCTTCAAACCATGTATGCTTTGTCAGCCATACCGAAAAATAAGCATCCAAATGTCACGCATTTTTGTAGTATTACAGTGACAATCTCAAACTTCACTTTTTTTAGTGGTAGATTTATTTTCTATTTCCTAAGTAAGTTGCACTTTTTTCCACCAGCTGGGGATACCCAGACATATGTGCATTGTATTGATGGTTGCCTTGACAATTACTTCCAAAAATTTATAAGTGTGTCTGATTTTTGTTTTATTGGACAGAATATTTTTTCCCAATTTTTGTTATTTTGCTAAGATTCACTCCTTTCTAATGTGTGTTTTCAATTGGCATTCTTCTTTCCAGATGAGTTGCTTTGAAATTATTTTTTTTTAAATATGTTTTGTTGAGTTTTGGCCATTTCGTGATAGTGAAGTGACTCGGTTCATTCAATCAGAATGTCCAACTGTGAAAAGAAATATACATGCCAGAGTGCATTGGAATATCAAAAGAAAGGCATTTCTGATTTAAAAAATGTTTGTGTCATAGAATTTCCAGATTTTATCATTTGTAGTAAAGTTAGTTTCAAATATGTGATGTTTTATTATTTCTCCCTCTTATCCCTTAGAAATTAATTACTTAAGAAAAAATACGTATTGGATTTAGTATTTTTAGTTTAATGTTTATTTTGCTGATAAAGCTCCCAACTTTCTTCCTAATTTTTTGTTTACTTTGAAGGAGTCTGTGGCATAATTATAACAATTCCAGATGTTTTCAAAAACAGAGTAAATGGAGACTGACATGAGTAACTACAGGGTCAGTCCTTTTCTAAGTTGACTTACATCAGTTTAATACCGCTTATACAACTGATTTTAGATTAGATTGGTTTGGCAGAAAAATAAGCATGTATTACTCTTGGAGGGGAACGCATTTTAAAAAGGTACTGTTTTTTCAGTATCCTACTACATGCGTCTGTGAAGCGAAATAACTGATCTGTAGAAAGCAAACTCAATTAAGAGACATTTCAGAACAACCGGCATCTGAATAAGGCATTTGCCAACACAGGGAACCCTGGGCCTTTTCAGAACTCAAATTCCTTCTCCAATGACTCCCCAGTGCTTTCAGGGAGACAGGAAGAGGAACAGTCTTTTTCCAGAGCTTTGACATATGATCAGCTGAAGGTATTTGTGGGAAAATCAAAACAAAGCACTAAACCACCTACCAAAACTAACAATAAACCAACCAAACAACCAATAACAAAATTCCCAAAACAAAAACAAAAATAAAAGAACCAACAACAATGAACTGTGAAAAAAACAGTCTCCTAGCCAGACAATCCACAACCTTAATATTGGCTGCATTGGATGTTATGAACATGCTGACAGAAGCACATCCCTTAGCTATCTTGAAAATGTCAGTAATCATAACAAAGTTGAGATGATCTGTAGGAACTTAGGAAGGGATAAGGATCTGTGAACACTTAAAAACTGGATACCAAATTGTCTAGCTATGAGATGAGCTGGCAGATGAGATGTCTTCCAGAAGGAAAAAGAAATCAACTGGGAGGAACAGTGCTAAAAGGTAATTTTTGCTTAAAGTGAAACTGATGGAAGAAAACAAATGCAATTAAGCTGTGTCACAGAAATAGAATTAACTTAGAGAGAATTTATTTTAGACATGCAGAGGTGACAAAACTTTGAAAATGTTACCTCTTCCAAAAGTTTCAGAACTGGGATCCTCCACCACTACTCCTTTTAAGAATACGGTATCATTATAAGAAGGCTGCCAGGAGAAGAATGTTGAAAAAAGCTTATATTTAAGACACATTTATAGAAGTAAATATCAATGAAAAAAAAATTGTGGAAGCTGAACTAAACATAACTTTTCATTATCATTATAAAAGTTGTGTTCTAGCTTATAAAACGTCAAATAATTTTTTAAAAATGTAATAAAACAGCTAGAATATGCTTAATATTCATTCATTCTCAGGAACAATGTAATTTGATGAGAATTCATCAACAGAACAGATTTCTCTTTTCCTTATCTTTGTTTTTTTTTTTAAACTATGAAAGTTAAAATGGCTAACATCATCATAATAGTAGAAATAAAACTTCTCTCCTCTTTCAGCAATTAAGCAACTGGAACAAAACTGAAATATTCAAAGTGGCTGAATCTTTTCTGCCCCCCAACAACAGTATTGACAAAATACTCCTGCATTTTCAGAGATGCTTTAGTGGAAGCTCATTTGAGCACTGTTTGGCTCTTTTGTACATCATATATCCCAACAAAAAGCGGTTCTCTTTATTATACTATCTGACCAGTGATACCCTTACAGATGAGCTCTTTTTCACGGTGGTGAATTTTCCTTTCTGATACGATAGGTGAAGCTTGATCATCGTAGTAAGTGGGAACAAGTAACAGTGAGAAAAAAAGTGAATATAAAGAAATTTATTTCAAATTATTATGGTAGCTTCAACTAGGAAAAAAAATGTTTATCTGAATGCTCTGTTTGTGAAGATTTAGGGGGCTTTTATTGTTATTACAGAAATTATTCTTAGAAAGTTACCACTCTTTGAAACAAAAGCGAGTTTTACTGTAATCATAACTTTCTGTCTAAATAATGTACATGAAACATTTTATGATAATATTTTTTATACAAACATTAGTTATGAGTTTTAATGTATCTCACAGTGAACCTTCCCCTTGAGTTACAAATCCTTAATGGTATACTACACTATATATTCACTATTAAATATCTGTTTTAAGAACGGCATGACAGTATAAGTTTTTCGCCGTCTTGATATTATAAAAAGTTAATGAAAGCTGACACAATTAGGAGAGCAGATTAGCAATAAAGCTTTACTTTTGTTTAAAATTTAGCTTTAAAGCACATGAAAGGTTAAATCAGGGCTGTTAAATCTCTACCCAGTAGAGAAATAAGATGGCAATACAACTTCTCCTGTTGGGCCAAGCCAGTCATGCCATAAAAAGTTCTCATATTAAATTCTGTGGGTGAAGTATTTTATAAAAATGCTAATTAAGGTTTAGCAAAATCTGGTTTGCTCTGCATTTACTTTTAAAAAATGTCTGTTCAGCATGGAAAAGTAGGAACATGGCAGATGTTGTGGAAAAATCAGCATCTATTGAGGGCTTCAAGTGTCCTAAAAAAGACTCACTGCCTTTCCGAGTAAGATCAAAAGAAGAGAATTTTTGTTAAGCAGGGAAAAAGAAAGTCATTCTAGTGAACAGAAAATCAAATAGCATATGCATCTATTTTTTAAACAATCAGCTGCTGTAAGTGATGTGCATTTTGTTCTGATAGTAATAGCATAAAGATTTATTGTACTTTTACTTCACTCTTTTTAACTATAGAAATAAAAGCAAAGTGTAAGGGAAAAAAAATCCTGCTGATTCTGACAAAGTTAAGAGATTGATCCTGACAAGTAACATTATGCAGGACTAATAGCAAATGTGAGGGGAAAAAGCAGACTAAATTTCTAGGCATTAGAGGACTGAACTGTAATCTCTCCGTGTTTACAAAATAAATGGATTTACAGGTAACTGCATAAAAATACTTTTCTGAAAGATCCCCATGGTTCAGATGGTATTCCTCAGTTCCAGATCTGTTTTCAGGGATGCAAAAAATCCACTGATTTCAAAAGAACTCCCAAAATAGAAGATGAGTCAGGAAAAAATATCAAGTATGAAATCCAATACTACTTCAAGTTAAAAATTAAAGTTTGAAAACTTTTTAGCATCACCTCAGATGTTGTCAAATGAACAACAACACACCACAGGGTTTTTTTATTGTTTTAGAAATATACAGATATTTGGACTAAATGCAATAGTATTTCCATAAATTATGGTAAACCCCTAGTCTTATGGGAGTTAACAATTTACTTCTGAAAAGTCACTAATTTCTGCAAGAGATTGGGAAAAATGGATTACATACTTCAGGCTTTTTTTGTGAAGTACTTAATTTTATTCTGAAAAAGGCCTTCATTATTGCATAAATGAATGATTACTCCTTCACTAAATTGCACATACATAGTTGAGTCACTTGAATATCAGAGGCATATTCTCTTGAAAATTTTCTTGCCTCAGGCTGGCTTAGATACACCCCAGCTAGTGCTATTTCCAAGATATCACCATTCTCTGATGATGAAGATAATGAACTGAAGACAAGAGGTAATCTTCCACGCTTTCAGAGTTCCACGTTCTAGCAAGCAGTTTTACTCCCTAGTCACTCAAATATGACTGAACCCCAAGACTTATGTGAGTGAAGAACTTGTCTGGGTTCAAGGATGGAAAAAAAATCCCAGTGCTTCCAGTTCAGCATTTGCACAAGGCTTTGTTCTCTGACAGAAAAATCTATCAAGGTCTTGAATTATTAGAGAGATGGGAATTAACAAGTGAAGTATAAGTGAGAAAAGAAAAAGGGAGATCTGCTTCCACTTACAACATCCTTCAAATCCTATCTTCCTTTGCTTTAAAATTATAATTACATGCAATTTATAGTGATGTCATGATGTTTTCATTTTTATTCTCTTTTGTAAAATCAGTATTGTAAGTCAAATATATTATAGTTACTAGAAGAAAAGGGAAAGAGCCTCTCACTATGTTCATCGGTAGTATAATTTTAAGGGTTTTATAACGTCTTATTTCTGTAGTAGAGATTCAGAAATTTCCATTCTGCACTACGCACAATAAGACATGGAAGACCTTATGTCTAAAATGGAAAGGAATGACATGGTAGAAGACTATAAAAACTGTAAAAACATGATAATGCTTATCTCAGATCTCAGGACAATGAGACTTTAACTTCTAATTCAGTACACTTTCTTCTCTAATGTATTTTCTTACATAAATATAACTGATGGTCTTGATATATTTTTCTTTTACATGTTTTACTCAAGGGGAAAAAAAAGATATCTTGTCAGTTGGCTTCACTTTATGTAATATTGTTTTAGATGACCAACTTATTCGCATGGGCATTTGGTTTCATCAGACAGTCTCCTTTTACAGTCTGTGGAGCGTAGTAAACCCTTCTGTTGTGCAATCCCTACAATAAATATCTAAAGCAGAAAAACTCTGGTCTGGGAAATCCTGCTTTTGTCTTGTGTAAGCCTAGTGGCTGAGATACAAAAGAGGAGTTCAAAAATGTTGGAGAGCCAGGGAGAGACAGCATTGTGTTGTAAACCAGTAGGAAAAGAATAAAGTTATTCAAATAGCTTTTTCATAAGAGGCGGTTATGTTGAAAATATTTATATGAAAATTCAGATATGTCTATGCAGGAGAAAACCTGAAGATCCAGAGTGCAAAAAGGTAAAGACTGTTTTAGAAGATTTTTTTATAGAAAACATTATATGTATTTATAAAGAAAATGATTACTTCTTTCAAGTTAAATACCAGAATACTAAAACCCAAGGGCAACTCCTTGGGTTGAAGAGCAACCATTTTAACACTACTTACCAGTAGCAGACTTATGACACTTTGCTACCTAGCAAGACAGAGCTCTGTGACTTGACAACTGCAATGGCTTTACTGAAAAAAATAAACTTTAGAAAACTGTCCAAGCAAATTGCATATCAAGAATAAATCTTCATCTGATTGTTATTTTATATCAGAAATTACTTACGTGGTTATCACACAGTTATTTTATTTATTTTCTTTCTTACTCTCAATTTTTTCTTTCCCTCAACAAATTACATTTTTTGGTTCTTTGTCTCTAAATCAAGAGTTATAAAATACCGAGTACCAAGACAGCTTATTTTCCCAGATTTCTGAGCAATATCTTGAGCCAATATTCATTAGTAACCCTAGAAAATTAAGCTGCTTTTTGTAGATACCATGTCTTGGATAAAGAATTTCCCACCTAGAAAATTAGTTCTAGTGGTAGATTTTTGTACTGCATAAATCTAAAATGAGGTGAAGTAAAATGCAGGGAAACATCAGAGGTACTGATAAGCTCCAAGCAGCTACTTGGCAGTATGATCACAGATCAGAGCCCTGTGGAGCACGGTGATGTATATTAATAAATAAGTGTAGACATGGTCCAAATGCCCAGAAGATGTTGAAAAATCTGGTTCAGATAACAATCAAAGAATGCCTTTGGTACTGTATGACAAAAAATTACATTGATAGTAAAGCAAAGGAAGACAGCGTTCTTTATCTGTTCCTGATACATGTGAGGGAAGAAAACATAAAAATATGTATAAGAAAAAATGGAAGGAGAATAAAAAATATTAGTCACAAAACTAAAAAGATTTAACATTTTGCCCTTTTCTTTCAAAAAATATGACAGACTTTCACATAAATAGTCGCCAAAGCTTCTATTTCTGAAAAATTATCTAAGCCTACTTAATACAGTAAAAAATGTCAACAGCAGCTTTTTTGACAGGTTTGTTGTCAAGTGATGTGGACAGTAGGAATCAAAAATTTCACTCAAATATAACCTCAAGAGGAGTGAACTGGATATCTTATTCCTCAGGAAGCTATCATAGACTATTTTTTTACTTATTAGAACACACATTAAGCCAAAAGTCAGGGTTTCTATAAAGCAGATAGGACCATATTTATGAAAAACAACTTTTGTTTTGTCCTATTCAGTGGTGCAATACAAAGTTTTTATCCTTCAAGTAATTACATATTGTTAAAAGTTTCTTCACATTCACAGACATCCCCCTTTTCTGTTTGTTTTGTTTGTTTGTTTTTGTTCTCATTTGAGTTTGTGGTTGGTTTTGTTGTTTTCTTGGGTTTTGGTTTTTTTGAGAAGGGGAGGAATTATGATAGACACTTTTATTCTAGATTTCTTTGTCTTTAATTGTAGTATCTTTGTAGATGCAGGATATTGATACAAGAACTCAGGGTTTTGGATGAGAGAATTTTCTGGATGTTACCTGTAGCTGACCGTCAGATGCGTTTTTATACAAATTTATTTCTTTATGTTCACATGTGTACACATTCATACAGAGAGATAGCTAGACAGAGAGATGCATGTGGAAACAAGCCGAGGGACCATACCAATCACTACTTTTCATTAAGGTGCCAAAAGCCGTGGTAGGACAAGGTCACATATGCAATTGCTTTGTTAAGACAAGGAAAAGTTCTCCTGCTCTATAAGAGCAGGTCTTCAATTGTGCATATCTTCAAGTTTCCTCTATCTTTGTGTCAGGAATATATCAGTCACATACCAGTTCCCTTTCATTTTATCTTGTTACTTAAGGAACTGTCTTTATTTTTCTACAAAGGAAAAATAAAACTTGCAAGTTCTTTCTGAGACTACCTCCCAACAGATCCCTAACAAGAGCAATGGACGAGTCCAAGAAGTGTACCCAAAGGCAGACACATTCAGACACAAATGAAGTACATTAAAATATCGGAGGTTTGGGTTGAAGGGTTGTTGAAGTAAATAAATTGGCACAGGTTTTCAGTACATTACAACAGGTCTTTTTTTCTTTGTTGTAATTTCTTTTTGGCATAAAATTTGCAATAAGCTGTTTATTATGAGGATTTTTCTTTTATATGTTTCAAGTTCAGACTTCTGAATACATATGAGTGCATTATTTGAAAACTGAGACCTGTTTTGCTCTGCAAACAGAGTTTTGTCATGTAGAAGTTTACTTGAAAACAATACTGATCTGAAAGCATATTAATGAATCCAGGATACAGACAATACATACACAACCTTCAAGGCTGAGCAACATTTAGTACCTGTAACTTCTAGTGATAGCTTCTGACATAGTCTGAAACACTGGTCACTAAAAATGTTCGTGAGATGGATTAATAAGACACCATTCAAATGCATTATTCAAGAGACAATAGACTGATGAAAGTAGAATCCTATCACGCTGCAGCATCTTGCCATTAGCAAAGTCTGTCCTTGAAATCTTACCTAGTAGTATATCTTTTAACAGATTTCATAAATGTTACTCTATTAAAAATGTTCACAGAATTTTTTAAGATTATATCATTTTAGCCTTGGATTTTATTTTGGGGTTCCTTTCTTCCGTCTTGCTAAGCACTAATCACCTTTCAAGTTGAATGCAATTTTATAGAAGCAAACAGTCTAAAAATGTTCCACTTTCACCATCAAATATATTAACATTAAACCATAAATTACATTTAGCCTCTATTTATAAAGTAAGAAGATTTATTTTATTCACTTTTATGTCTCCAACTTTTTTTTTAAAGTTAATACAGCTTTGTAACAGCTGTGCATTTATTCGTCAAAAGTCTTGTTCGTGTCTGGTTTGAGCTTGAAACAGAATGATTAGAAATGATTGTTGAAGTCATGTTTAATAATTAGTTGGTGCTTTTTTTTTCTCCACCATTTATGTTTCATTAAGACATTCTACATTTACTCATGACTACTCAAGGACCATATTTTGATATCCGTCTGTTCTACCATTTCTGTTGCTCTTGAAATACCTTCAACTCAGTATCCCATCCAATATTGGACTATAGCTCCACTTCCAGGTTTTATTCATTTTACTCAATTTTGCCTTGTCCTCCTGAATTCCAGTGATGTTCCCTTCTATCTTCTGTCAAGCCCTCAGTACAGTGCATGGTACTATACTTTCCCCAGTGTCCTGTGTCTCAACAGCAAAAGGTAAGAAGGCAGATATGACATCTGCCTTTCATGTAATCATCAGTCGTTTTCACAGTTACGTCCTTTATCTCCTCTCTATTCTCAATCTCTTCTTAGACATTTCTCCAAACAAATTATTCTTCACTTCGCAGGTCCTAAAGTCATGTTTCCTGTCTCTGATGAGTCCTACAGGCTCTGCAGCTATAAACTCTCTGCTCAGGAACAATTTAGTTTATAAAGATTTATACATGTTTAAAGCAGATAGCTTAAAATTTGGTGTTCCTATACTCTAAAAACCTCCTTTTGTCTTTACATGCACACCAAATCATTTCCCTCTTGACTTTTGAATTCCTGAACAGAAAGGAAGTTTTTAAAAGTCTCTTTTTTACCTAATGTTACAGATTTGATTTTAAATTTTGCACTGTACTGTATTTATTTGATTAATTTTAAACACAGGTTTGTTTCTGCTTTCAGATCATGGCAAGATGTGCTAGGATAAAAGAAAATGTGTCTTTAAATCCATACAAGTCACTCTTACATCTATACAACTCCCTCTGATGTCTAACAATATATAGTAATAAAACTCAAAGGAAAATCCAAATCATGAGCAAAAAAAACCCCAAATGCTGCAATTAAGAGTGTTATGGATAATTTCAAATTCTTGTTTCTTCACAAAGAAGTTCAACAGACAAGTACTTCTAATAGGAACCTTTTGCAGTGCTGCCTGTAGATTGATTTTTGCTGTTATAGAATAATAGGATAAATGCAAAGGAAGACAGTGAAGATATTCAGGAAGCATCAGAAAGTGAGGTATAGATATTATGATTTTAAATGTCTACACATCTACTGATTTACTCTAATCTAGTCATTTAACTATAGAAATAAAATCAGATCAAAACCTAATTTAAAAACCTGTCCAAACAGTTTCCAATTCTACCTCCTACCTCCATCTAAAATCCCCTCTGTGATAAATATATGTTTGTTTATGCACTTACTAAACAGAACAACCTTAAACATATTTTGTGGTATAGTAAAAGTTCTGTGCTCCATACATCTACTGTACAGTTTGAGTGCTTCTGTGTAGTCAGAAACAAAATCAGGTTTCTTTGGTACCTATCATTCACAAAAAGAACTAAAAAGGTAGAAAAAATTCTCTTTAAATTTTGTGATTTAATACCCTGTAAAATTTATTATGTTTTAAAAATCATATTATTTTTCTTATTTACACTTACATAGATGTAATAATATATAACATTTTGCAGAAGAAAAACTAGGAATGAAATAAAGGACAAAAAAAGAAATACTGTTTATTAATTGAAAAAAATAGGTCAGATTTGTGATATTAATTATTTGAGTTTTCAGATGGCTTAGTTAATGATCTCTATTCTGCAAAATCACAATCATGCCTGTCAAGAGATAAAAATATAGTTTACAATTTTTCTAAAAACAAAACTGTAATCTTTCGTTAAATATTATTCACTGAGTTGTATATCAAATGTGGGATATTCTACAGATGTTAAAATTGATCATAATTCAAAACAACTTTTTTCCCAATAAGACATATAAATGTTTCAAAATGAAAAACAGTTACTAATAAAAATTATAATAAAAAATACAACAGCAACAATGCCACCAATAACAATAATGATGATGATGATAATAATAATGATGATAATAATAATAATATACTCTGTGAAAAATATTAATATACTGGTGCTTTTCAGCTGTTAATGGTGGGACCATTAATTTCCAAGCACAATGGGCAGCTTTCCTGAAAAACTAATGATACAATCTGGCTGCTAATGATTATCACTTAACAGGATGAAAAATGAATTCCAGATATTCAATTGCTGAAAGACACAAAATCTATCAAGACTAAATTGTCTACAATCCTCTCAGCTGTAGTTATATGGTATAGTTGTGTATAAGATTCTTTAAGAAAACTTTTTGAGTCACAGCAATTTTAATTTAAGTAATTTTGGAAACAACTATACAGAAGGATCTTGGTATTAAACAAATATTTTCAATTAAAGTATTATCTAAACGGATATTTAAATCTGTTTTGCTTTGTGTGAAAATATATTCTTTCTAATGCCAGCATACTTCTGCTGATCTCTTCAGCATACACTGCTAGCAGTTGAGAATAAAAGTTTGTATAAGGAATGCAGGTTAACTTAAAAAAACATTTTCTGGACTGAGTCTGTGGAAAGTTATGAATTAATAAAATATTAATCATTCATAGTCCTTAACAGACATGTTGCAATGAGAACTAGCACAGTGATAAACAGTATATTTTACTGCCAAAAATGAATTAACTCAGTGAAATTAAGAATTGCACTTATTAACTTAGACATCAACTTAAAAATACTGAAACTAAAACCTAAAATGAACCTACAAATTACCTCAGATTACACAAAAGAGCCATAAACCATTTTGCATCTGTTATGTATTAATTTACCCACCCAATTCATAGGAAAACTATCACTGCTGAGCCCAATCTTTGAGCTTCAAAGGAACATTGAAATTGCACACTGAGGAGAATACAAGTTGGGCAAGATGTATCTGTAACAATTATTGGCAGAAATTTCAGCTCTTATGGTTTTCTGTTTATGCCTCTGAAAACAAAATACCTGTCAGGTAGAAGGTAGACTTTACTCCATTTTTGCGTTTCACTTCATTCTGTGGCTGCTGAAAGTAATACATGGTTTCTAAAAACTTATTTTAGGATCTATATACACTGAAAATTATTCTTTATGGTTCTATGCAGATTTATACACTTTCTGTTTATCTGGTTTTGGTAGAGTCAAACTGTATCTGCCAAACAGTTTGGTGGTTTGGGTTTCTTTTTGGAGAGGGGAGTCATTTTAACACCACAGGTGAACACCAACAGCATTTATACATCCACACTAACCTACCAGTCTCCCATGGTTCTGTGCCTACTGAGAAACAGCATTTCTGCAGGTGGGGTGAAACTCTTCCAGGAGCATGTCTGCTAGGAACAACAAAAAGTTGTAGGACTGTACATAGTGGTAATGTTAGTTCACTTGGGAACATGAACTGGACAGACAAAAAAGAAAAACAAAATCAGCATGATAACCTACTGACACTAGGATCCCAATGTGATGATCCCATCTGTCCTGGAAGAGCACCACTATTGGTAGCCATGGTGACTACTCCAACGTTAGTCCCACTGCATATAAACATAGACTCTTCCAAGAACCAGCTCTCTGATGGTAACTGATCACATATTTGATAAGATAGTATGACATAAACTACCTTTTAGTGAGCTATATTTTTGTTTCTTTTTATGTCTCCACGTAAGAAAAACTAGTTTTAAGACAGAGATTTTAAAGTAAAGGACAGTGAACTTTAAATTCTGGGTTTAATAATTGCTAATTTGTCAGTATTTGCTAATCTGGCTGCCAGTTAATGAGAACAACTCTCTGAGAGGTCCCATTTCATATGGTGCTTTTTTTCTAGTATGTTCCTCATGAACTCTTTGTGTGTGATATTTGTTTACTGAGGCTAGGTCAGATACTTGCCTCACATAAAAAACTACTTGTTCTATTAGCTAATTTCAAAGCAGTAACCATTTCAAAATTTCAACTCCAATTTTTTCAAATTCAGTTTTGATTACAAAAAGAAAAAAAATCAGCCATTTAGTAATAGAGTTCATTTATTAATAAAAAATAATATCTAGCTGTTTATTGGAAAGGAAAAATGTCACTTGAAGTATTCAAAGCCTAAGACTGCTATTTATCTAAAGCTGAATGCAGGAAGATTTGTTTCCTTAAGTGACTACAGAATGAAAATAACTCCAAATGTTTCCAAACATTTGTAATCACTTTAAAAGCAGTTTTATGGCCAGGGACAAGGTTTCTTTGCCCGTGACAATATTTTTATCTGCTTGAAGAATGGAAAAACCCCATATCTTAGGGAAATTATGGCAACCTGTAAATAGCAAATAAATTTTTGTGGAGGACTTTTTGTTTGTTTGGTGTTTTTTCTGTGTTTTTTTTTTAAAGCAACAACCACAATAAGTAGTCCAATGACCAGTCTGCAGGCTGAAAATCCTTGATAAAGGACTACTCAAGCGATTTTGAAAAAGTTTTAAAATCTAAAGTAGGTAATTATGAAATTGGCAAAAAGCTAGATTTGTTGAAAATATATTTTCAAGAATCAATTCTTATGATTGGAAGGGATCTTTACTCCTTGTCCTACTGCACCAGCCTCTACTGAAAAGTTTGTCTCCATCTTACAAGTCCCTTTTCAATTACTGGAAAGCTGCTGGAAGCCCTTCCTAGAGCTTTCTCTTCTCCAGGCTGAACAACCCCAGCTCTCTCAGTCTGTTTTCATAGGAGATCCTTAATCCCTCTGATCATTTGTGCGACCTTCCTCTGGCCTCGCTGCACCAGGTCCACTCCCTTCTAATTTTGGGGGCCCCAGAGCTGGATGCAGCACTCCAAGTGGTGTCTCATGAGAGCAGAGTAGAGGGGGTGAATCACCTCCCTTGACCTGCTGGCCTTGCTGCTTTTGATGGAGCCCAGGACGCAGTCAGCTTTCTGGGCTGCAAGCGCACACTGACAGTTTGTGTCCAGCCTCTCACCTGTGGGAGAACGACAGGATTATGAAAGCTGGAAGGAACAGCTTTAGAAGCAGACTCACCACAGCAGCGGCTTCCCAGAATCAATCGAAGCAGAAAAATCAACTTCTTACGTTTTTATTGTAAGGGTTTTCTCCCTGAGTTATGTATTTTCCCCAATCCATGCAGCCCCCCCACTCACTGCCATGCGGTCTCTCTTCCCCCGATCCCGGATTTTGCTGTGCCCACCTCTCCCCAAATCCTTGTTTGTTATTGGAACACTATCATCCCATATCCCCCATTGGTCAGTGGGCTCCCAAGTCACTCCCCTCCCCCCGTACCTCGACCCAATCACAACCCTCCTTCCTACCCTCCCCCCGAACCCATATAAACCGCGCGGTTTAAGAATAAACAGTCTTTCTGCCACGGGACACCAAGAGGTTTGGTCTTTCTATTCCCTGCACAAGGGGACAGCAAGACCGAGCCCCCCTCTGGGAAAACCATCAGAGAGCTGCCCACAGATCCATTAATTGGTGCCCAATGCCACCAACACCCCCAAATCCTTCTTGTTGGGGCTGCTCTCAATCCATTCATCATCCAGCCTGTAATGATACTGGGGGTTGCCCCCACCCAGGTGCAGGACCTTACCCTTGGCCTTGAACCTCATGATGTTCACATGGGCCCACTTCTCAAACAGGTCCAGGACCCTCTGGATAGCATTCTGTCCCTCAGGAGTGTCAACCACACATGTGCTTTGATCTTCCTTTTCTGTCTAACGTACCTGTAGAAGCTCTTCTTACTACTCTTACATACCTTGCCAAGTTCAGCTCCAGGCACACCTTGACCATTCTGACCTCATCCTTACACAACTGGGCAGCATCTTTATACTCTTCTCAGGATACCTGTCCCTGCTTTCACTGCCTGTGCTTTTCCTTCTTACCCTTGTTTTGACCAGCATGTCTTCACTCACCCATGCCAGTCTCTTGCCTTCCTTCATTTCTTACACCTAGGGATTGAGAGCTCTTTCATGCTATATGAAATGTCCTTAAAGAACTGTTCTGCTTCCTTGTCCCTGAGGGCAGTTTTGCCATGAATCCTGTCGACTAACCACTTGAACAGCTGGAACTGAGATTCTTTTATGAGGGACTCAGTCAGGGCACTTGCTGTGGTTATCAAGCCTGTATTTATTCACTGGGAAAATGGAGAGGTGAGAGACATGATATAATGCAGGGCCTAAATAAGAGCTAAGGAATAGAAGAGATAAAACAGAAGCCTATGACTGTTATCTGGATGTTCTTATTCTGTTGAGTATCTCCCAGAGCTGCTGTCGCAAACACATTCATAACTATATGGACGTGTTTTTTAATGTTCCTGTCAGATACTTATTTACATTTATCTCTAAGGTTTATGGGTGGAATTAATCTGCTCTAACCTGAGAATGTGCAGATTAGACATCTAAGCCTGAGTAGGTCACCTTAGACTTGTCTTATTTTAATATAGAGAAATAAATGTCTTCCTGATGTAACTGATCTTATTTTGTTAGAAAATTATGTAAATTACATGAACGACTCTCTGAAGTGTCTGATTTTACCTCTGACTGTAAAGGCAGTTTGGCATTTTTAAACAGATTCATAAATGTACAATTTTTACATCTAAGACTGAATTGAATCCTTTGCTTAATTGCTTGAGATGAATATGCTCAGCACTGTGACTTACTTAATGTGGTATTCTGTTTCACCAATTTTCTGCCCTTCCAGATATTCTCATATTAATTTCAATACAAACACTCAGGATAGGATTAACCTCACTGGTAATTCTCTATCTGGGACTTTTTCTAGAGGAAGACATATATATGAGCTAGCCACCTTAATTTTTAGTTTACAATGGACATCCAATTAGTTTTTGGAGTTTGGTATCCATATGAGCTTGTCATGGCTTATTCCCCAGAAGCATTTTTTTTTAAATCATGTAAAAGTTCCCCCTCATAACTATCTCAGATGTCTTTCCTTAAGATTTCTAAAATGAGTCAGTTGATTCTTAACTGTTCTGCTCTCAAAACCAAGAAATTTTCAGCATGTGCAACTGTAAGAAAATTGCAAATTAGTCAGAGGAAATGCTATTCTTACTCAACTAACTGCATCCATATACAAGTGTCCTGGTTTTGGCTGGGTTAGAGCTAATTTCTTCTCAGTAGCTGGTATAGTGCTGTGATTTGGATTCAATATGAGAATATGTTGATAACACACTGATGTTTTGCTTCTTGTTAAATGCTGTTCATCCTAAGACAAGGACTGTTTTTGTGTTTCATACTCTAACAGTGAGGAAGTACACAAAAAATCCTGGGAGAGAGCATAACCGGGACAGGTCACCTGAACTGGCCAATGCCCAATATAAAAACTGGGGGAGGTACCTGGAAGGGGGGCCAGTTGGGATGCAGGGACAGGGTCTGGCATTGGCCAGAATGCAGTGAACAATTTTATTTTGCATGCCTTGTTTTTCCTTGAGTTTTATTTTTTTCCTTTTATTAATATTACTATTATTTACTATTATTATATTTTACTTTTGTTTCAATTATTAAACTGTTCTTATCTCAACCTACAAGTTTTACTTTTGATTTCCCTATCCATTCCACTAGGATTAAGGGAGCGAGGTGAGCAGCTGCATGGTGCTTGGTTGCCAGCTGGGCTTAAACCATGACAACAAGTTGGGCATCTAGTATAATTCCTCCAAGAAAATTCCCTCTATCGTCATATAAAGAAAATAGGCATTTCCAAAGTAGGAAACAACTTGGCAACAACCTTATACTTTTTAGATAGTGAGATTTAAGAGAGACAAATCCAAAATGGATAAAGAATACTTTACATATGCATACAGGTCAATTTGCACATATTGAAGTTCAGATTTGTTTTCTCTGTTATCTTGGGAAATGCGTATCATCTACAAAGGTTGTTTAGCTCTGTAAAATAGGAATATGATATTTTTCTGTTTTGGAAACCAAATATAAAGAGTAGTTGCTATGTTTATGATGCCATTAGCAGACTATGAAAGGTATTTGGCTGATAAAAGATAATTTGGCTTAAGTAGATAAAAATGGAGGTCTTTCCACCAAACAATAAACACCTAGCTGATGGTCACTGAGCAGGAATATGTTTATCTGGGTTTCTTCCCTAATAAGTAGGAAGAGATAGTCCTCCTTAGATGTTGTTATGCCTAATACTAAATTGCTTTTTAAAGTCTCTTTTTTCACCTTCAACTAACTACAGAGTGAGTTCGTGATAAATAGAATCCCAAAGTATTTGAATAGGTGGCTAGAATTAAGGAAAATGAAACAAGGTCACACAACAAAGTCTAAGGAATCGAAATTGCACATGCAAGTATGTGTCTCCAAATGTGACACTGTTTCTCCAGTAAATATATATATCAAGGAAGTTTGTGGCAAGGAACAATCAAGATGTGATCTCTCAATGGAATTTTCACACTAGAGCCAGATGTTTTTATTTATGAGAGACATTTCTCAGGACAGGTAATTACATTTTCACCTTTCCAGCACCAGGAATTTTGAGGAAAAATATATATAATTAATATATACATATTATGTGTATATGTGTATACATAGAAATATGTATATACATTATTTTGTTGTGTTTTTTATATTCAATTTGAAAGAAGATGAGCATATCCTGCAGGAAAAGCTAGATGGTGTAAGACAACCTGTCAGTAAGATGCAAAGTAATGACAGATGACTATTTTCCTCAGGACTATCTTCCTTCAATCTGATTTACTTTTAGCATTATTAATTTTTTGCCATTTTTTTCACATCATCTCACACAGCTTTACTATCATGATAGAAGCAGGTGACAGACCCTGTCTTCTGAATCAGCACAGTAGTTGTACTAGATCAGCAAAACATAAAGGTCTTACTCATCAAGTAAGATCTAAATATTCTTGAGCTATGACAAGCATGTAGACTCAGCAAATACACTTCAAAGGAAACGTAAATGTTAAAAAGGAAAGAGTCATGGATTCTTTTATAAATGCCTTTAATGACTACAAAACCTGTCACACTGAATTCAAGCAGTTTAAATAGGTTAGCATGATAATTTAGGATTTAAGTTAATTGTTTTAAAACAACAGATTTTAGTTTTTTTGTTTATTTGTTTTTCTTATATTGAGATGAGCGGCTGAACATATTTGCTGTTAAATAGATGAAAACTTATATAGTTTTTATTCTCACAGTTAAGTTATGAATTCCATACCACAGGCACTAGTACACAATTTGGTATAAACTGTGTTGCTGTAGCTCTTCCACTTCGTAGAAATAATAAAATAAAATTGCTGTACATAGAGCTGCAATGCAATGATTCCCCTTTTGTTTTCTGTATTAATATTCTGCCCACCAGACCAAAGAGAATCATTCTCTGAATAGAGTATTGGAGTATTTCTGAAGTAAAATTGGATCAGTTGCAAGAGGAGAAAAGAAGTCACTATTCTTTCCACAGTAGTAGTTTACCTAGAATCCCCAAAGTACAAATATGTGTCTAAATCTCTTTGGCAGAGAAAGGAATTGAAATTTTCCATAATCTGAGTCCTCAAACCACTGACCTAAGGGACTGCAGAAAAACACTCTTATCACAGAATCACAAAATGTCATCATTCATCTTCAGTTACCCCAAATAGTTTCTTCCATTATTTTTCGTTTTTTTTTCTTTTCCCCTCCAAAGAGAGTAGCTGGTAAATTTATCCTACTTTTAAGCACATATAGAGAAAATTTTAACTCAGGAAAAAATGCATACAATTATATGTCTCTAAATGCTATACAATTTGAAAAAAAAACCAATGAACCTTCTTCTGAGAAGGGACTGAAAATTTCCCAAGTCCTCAATTTCTAACTCCAGCATAAGTCCAACCTTACTATTCATATGTACAAAAATGGAGCACAGGAATCTTTACTGCACTATGGAAGTTCTCTGAAGGACAATCTTGTCTTTTTTTTTTTTAATAAAATTATGCTGCTCCTCTGCTCAGTCTAATATTCACTGGTCCATCTGATAAGTCTGCTAGTGTGTCTATGTTGATTTGTCGAATCATAGAATCAGCCAGATTGGAAAGGATCTCTAAGATCATCAAGTCCAACCCTTGGTCCACTACCACCGTAGTTACTAGATAGTTGCACTAAGTGCCACATCCAGTCTCATCTTAAAAACCTCCAGAGACAAAGAATCCACCACTTCTCTGGGCAGCCCATTACAATGCCTGATTACCCTCTCTGTAAAGAATTTCTTTCTAATATCTAACCTAAACCTCCCCTGGCAGAGTTTAATATCGTGCCTTCTTGTCCTACTGCTGGTTACCTGGGAGAAGAGACCATCCCCCACCCGGTAACAACCTCCTTTCAAGGAGTTGTAGAGAGTGATGAGGTCTCCCCTGAGCCTCCTCTTCTCCAGGCTAAACAATCCCAGCTCCTTCAGCCTCTCCTCACAGGACTTGTGCTCCAGTCCTTCCACCAGCCTTGTTGCTCTTCTCGGGATCTGTTCCAGCACCTCAATATCCTTCCTGAACTGAGGGGCCCAGAACTGGACACAGCACTCCAGGTGTGGCCTCACCAGCGCTGAGTACAGGGGAAGAATCACTTCCTTGGACCTGTTGGCCACACTGTTCCTGATACAGGCCAGGATGCCATTGGACTTCTTGGCCACCTGGGCACACTGCCTGCTCATGTTCAGCTTCCTGTCAATCCAAACTCCCAGGTCCCTTTCTGCCTGGCTGCTCTCCAGCCACTCTGTGCCCAGCCTGTAGCTCTGCATGGGGTTGTTGTGGCCAAAGTGCAGGACCTGGCACTTGGCCTTGTTGAACCTCATCTCGTTGGATTCAGCCTAACCCTCCAGCTTGTCCAGGTCCCTCTGCAGAGCCCTCCTGTCTTCCAGCTGATCAACACCCTCCCCCAACTTGGTGTCATCTGCAAATTTACTGATGGTGGACTCAATTCCCTTATCTAAATCATCGATAAAGATATTAAATAGAACTGGGCCCAACACTGATCCCTGGGGGACACCAATAGTGACCGGCCACCACCTGGATGCAGCACCATTCACCATCACTCTCTGGGCCTGGCCATCCAGCCAGTTCTTAACCCAGCAGAGAGTGCCCCTGCCCAAGTTGTGGGCTGCCAGCTTTTTCAGGAGTATGCTATAGGAGATGGAATCAAAGGCTTTGCTGAAGTCCAGGTAGACTACTATAAGTTACTACGTCAAGTAGTAATTTATAGATTAGCATCTGATCTTGTGAAGTGGGCAATATCCATCAATGTGCATGGAATTTTATAGGGTAGAACTAAAATTTGCCTTATTCTCTTTAACCCCATAGGACAAATCAGGAAGTAATTTAACTGACTAAACTAAGAACTATAAAATATCATTTGTTTATTTAGAATATATATCAACAAAGCATTATTGGCTAAAAATAGGTATATTAATTTGATTACTTTGAAATAAATATTCACTGTTAAAATCAAAATTAAATATATCTCTACATTGTTAAATCTCAGAATATATTATTTATTATTAAATTAACATTGAGTTATTATGTCATAAAGTAATACAACCCTTTTATCCATTAGTGGGTAATTATAACATGGTAATGTAATTCAGATTAATATTTTTCTTCATATTATTTGCAGTCAATATAGAAGTAAATATAGACATTGTTTCTATTAAGAACTTCAAAACTGTGAAGATGGTGCAAAGTTTCTTAATGTTGAAATTTTTCTTTAGAAACAAGCGATCTATGTAGTTCTATATTGTTCTCAAATAAAAACCTCTGCTCAACAACTAAAAAAAAAATATTAATTCCATAGTTAGTTACAACAATCATGAAGCCTTGTAAATGAGGGTGATGGAAATTATTTTTTCAGCTCTGTATATTGAAAAGTCAAAGTTAGTTTTATTTCCTTATTGAAAAATATACCAACAAAGAAATCTTTCTACACAAAGTGACAATTATGTAATTATTACCATAAATAGTTTGTTTCATTTTTTCATTGATGCTCAAATGTTTATAGTACATGAATAATTCAACAAGAAAAAAATCTAAAAAAAAATAAAAATTAGGACATGTGCAGAATAGTTTGTACCATATATATAAAAAAAAGGCCAGTAAGAATGGTCTGAGTAGTTTGATAAAATAATTCCAGATTGCTGAATACAAAAAAGCCTTGCTGACTTATGAAAAAAAGCAACTCATAGAATTTAAAAGACAAATACTTATTTTTGCAGTGGTTCCTGCAAAGAAATCTTTCTAAAAGAGGCTTTCATACTGTCTCTTTATAGAATGTGGTAGTTTGGCCTAGGCCTTCCTTGGTGACCAGTTTGTAACCAAGGAAGGGTCCAGATTTACCCAGTATTCCCTACGATTTTTACGTAA
The DNA here is from genome assembly GCF_036250125.1 of Pseudopipra pipra. Lineage (NCBI taxonomy): Eukaryota > Metazoa > Chordata > Aves > Passeriformes > Pipridae > Pseudopipra > Pseudopipra pipra. The sequence continues at coordinate 74,415,321 of NC_087550.1, read as the reverse complement.
GCCAGACTATAAGAAGAAAGGAGGAGAGGCCTTCGCTCTCTTCTTTCCTTCTGGCGGCTTGGAGGTGCAGGTTCCCTGCTGTTGAGTCTGCCGTGTTGGGGAGCGAGGCCTGGTTAGGCCTTGTCGACCTTGGGAGACAGAGGTTGCCGGCGATCATTCCAGAGTGACTCTCGGTTGTCCCAAGGAGAGTAGTGAGATATTTTCTTTGTTAACTCTTTTAGTTGTTAGATATTGGGCTACTAATCAGGATATATATATATATATTCTATTTTGGTTTTGTTCCTTTTCCCTTCCCCCTTCCCGCTCCCTTGTGAAATTGTATATATTTCAATTGTATATAACTATAACATAAGTGTAAATATATTTATATATATTTATATATATCACTTTAGCTGTCTCTCTCTCGTTTCGGGTTTTCTTAGTTGTTTTTCTCCCTCTTCTCCCTGAGGTTTGGGGGTGGGGGGCTTCTTGTGGTAAGGTTTGGAGACTTGGCAGGGAGCCAGCTTCAAACCATATCAATAGACCTCAATGAAATAATTGTGACAAATAATTCATATACTGATGATTTTTTAGTTTTATTTTCCATGAGGAATGGAAAATAATTTATTTGATTACTCCACTAAATATGTCGACACTATATGGCTACGTCCTGTGAAACATTTACTTGTTTATTTTTCTGATGGCCATAGGGTCACAAGCACATGAAGATTCAACTTTGTCAAAACAATTGTAAACCATGGTCACCATTGTTACATAAAATATGACTTTGCTAGTTCATCATGAACAAAATGAGATCATAAAAAAGTATAATTATTCTTTGTTTTCAGGGTAACATTTCCTGTACGATATTGTGCCCATTTTTATAGAATCATTTGCCTGACAAACGTCATTCATATGAACTGGCAAATTTCTCCTTTGCTGCTATTCAGCACTTCTGGTCTGTCACTTAGAGACCAGTGTTCAGACAGTCAGCAAATTTCTCCTAAAGAAAATTCTGTGTTTTTAGGAGAAACTAAATGACAACTGATACTATTTCCACAGAATAGGCAGCTGAGAACTGGTTTGACTTTTTAGTCACCTCTTGTTGCTCTTCAGTTGACTTCTTGCATTTACTGTACCTCCATAATCATGACAGCAGTGGAAGAAGAGAAAACCTTGTCCATCAAAAAGCAGCTTCTGACTCACCTTCTCACTTACATAACTGCTCTCCCACCCCTTAGGTTGAAATTGCAACTAAAATACAATTGTCTCTTTTCCTAGATGATAGACTTGGTTGGCCACTGTAAATGTGTAAATTCATTACTTGAGCTCAATGAAAGTGCTTCTGCCTCTCCTTTTCCTGCTTTCAAAATGAGTTGAAGTGGGAATGGCACTGTGAACTGTGCAGAATATTATATCAAGTTCTCATGAAAATTTTAGTTACGCAGCCTTTGCACCTTTCCTCTGGACAATGGTCCTGAGTAACATGTTAGGATGAGAAACATTATTTTGCAGAGCTTCAAGTCACAGTCACCTCACTCTTTTTTTTTTAACCTAAGATGGTTAATTTCTATGCTTTTTTTCCTGTATAAAAGAATGAATTCCTATTGTGTTTTCATGCAAGAATATCCAGTCATTTTCACCTCTTCATTATGACCAGAATTTCACCACAAACACAAGGAAAGAGAGACTAGTGAGATTTTGCATTATATGTTACTGGGAACAACTGTTTATTTTGTGCTGAACACATTCAGCTTGCTTCAGTATGTACTTAGTAGATGTGGCATGTCTGTTCCTGTATAATATTAATAAACATTAATGTTTCCCATGTTTATCTCAAAACAAGATTACTAAAGGAAAATAAACACAAACACATACATTATATATATATATTATTATTAATAACATATATAGGCAGATGACTAAGCCCTGTCCTTGTATTTAACTAACTGAACAGAACATGAAAAAACATGACAACATGAGCTTAACATGAGAAAATGCTGAGCACAACAAATTAGAAAATAATAACCTGACAAAACTTTCAGACTGTACTGTGAGAAATTACAGGATTTTACGTGGGGCTAAGGGAAGTCATGTGAGACAGACACACTTCTCAGCTAATTGGAGGGGAGCAATGAGGACCTGATGGGTACCTTGCAAGGCTAGCAGGGCCTCAGTAATCCTATCAGAAATACCAACTTGTGGTACCAATGCAGCAGACCTGAGACTAAAAGGGAATACTCCAGATGTGAACTATTTAGCTGGGAGAAGAAAAGGGAAGAAAAAAGGAGAGATAAATGTGGATGAGGGGGGAACAAATGTGAAAAAGTGGAGAGATGGGAAGCTACAAGTGTCTGATAGACTCAGTCATTTTGCTTTTCTGCTGAGCTCTGTTCCTAGTGATTTCAGTCTGTCCGACCTTCTTACTGAACTTTACTTCTCACTTCACTCTGTGAGTGTGCTCTGCACTCGGAGACCATGTATGTGACTGGTAGTGAACTTTAGGTCAAATATGGATATAGGAACCAGCAATTGGAGAGACGGAGGTATCTATCTGAGGTCTCTATCTGTGGTTAGCTGCAGGATAGACTTGAGTTTTGTGTATATCTGCATGTGTGTTCTGCTATGAAACTTCCAGTCAGACTAGCCAGTGTGTAGAAGAAGTCTAGGAAAGATCCAGGGTCTGAGTTTCTGAATAAGTTGCAGACCTAGGATTCAGGCATGGGTGTTAAGTGAGTTTAAAACCTGTGCTAATAATTAAGAGACCTGTGACTGTGGGTATGACTGTGGGTTAAGGAGTAAGTGTGACTATCTATCAACAAAAACCTTCAGTCCTGATCAGCTGGAGGGGAGGAACAGCATTTAGTGTTGTCTCTGTTCCTGCATTAAAGGTTTTGTTGGTTTCTGTGTCTGCATATGTGTGCGTGCACATGTGCTTGTGTGTGTGTACACATGCACACAGATCTTTTGGAGACATTTATTTACTGGCTGGATCTACTGATGGAAACAGTAGCAGCTACAACTAGGAGACTGGGATTCCCCGGGGAATGAGTGTGTACCAAATTGAGCTCTAGCAGACTGGGAAAGAGGAATTCCCAGTGCCCCGAGGACCATCAGATTCAGTTTCTTTAACAGTGAGGAGCATGGGGAAATTTAGTTTAAGCACTTTGATAGTTATATTCTTGCATGCGTATTTGTTTTGAGCTTTACCTGAACTGAGATGAACTTTACTATGAAATACTACTGCTTATAAAATGCTGAAAATCAAACAAGAACCTTTACTGAGCAGCTCTGATATGCTATTTGCATTTCCTGCATTTCTCCTGCTGTGTGCTTCAGGCTGCTTCTTTTGTGAAATTCAATGTCAGTGTTAAGAAACATACTAGATATAGAAGTGAAATTCAAGGACAAGTCCAGGAGAAAACAACCTAACCTGATTATAATTCTTAGGTACCCAGCTGCTGAAACATAGACAGGTATTGAATATGAAATATTTTCTTCTCTCTTCAATGTGTGAGAATAATTGGGGTTTTGGATTTAAGACCATAACAGACTGAGTGCTGAACGGATTGCTGCCCTTATCATGTACTTACATAGTACCATGTAATTACAAATGTTGAGGTCAGGGTTACATTTTAAATTGCTTGTTTAACTCAAGGTTGTAGGACAGTATGTTTGGCAACAGAATCTATGGACCTGAAACCTCTCCTAAAGGCAAATGTTTACAAACTTTCCTCTATATATGAATATGTGTACTTTTGCAATTTTTCTTTGGAAATCTACCCAAGTGAATAGGAGTTAATCAAATACTTGTCCCTCTTTTAGTACTAGTGGACCATGAATGAAATATGCATCTGAAAATACTTGTTTCAATACCTTCTGATCAAAATGACATTCAAGCCGATTCTAGAAAATCAACAGCTGTTTTGGAATACAATATGGTAGAAACATTTGCTATGTAAAAACATTTGCTATCCTCTTATTGCAACTATAATATTGTGACTACAGGGACCTAAGGACCAGGGTGGAGGGGTTGGAAAGTGAGATGGCATAGTGTTCCATCCCCATGGTAAATGGCATAAGTAAAGCCCTATCTCCTGTGTATATATGTGAACATATGAAGCAAACTGCAATCAGATATGTCTGTCTCGTATTGGCCTCATAACCCACCAGCGTGCCTGTAACAAATGTGGATAGAGCCTTCCCAAATCTTCATTTGCGAAGCCTAGCCATGATGAAGCAAAAGAGAAAGAAGGAATTAAAAGACTGCATCTAGTCAAATAACCACAATATGACTATGATACAAGACATGTAGTGAGATAGCTTCAACGATTAAAGTGCTGGATGGATTCAAGCTCTTTAAGAAGCATAACAGGGAAAGGACACAAATTCTTATACTCTGTTTGAAGGAGTAGCTTTAGTGTACATTCATATTTCTAAGAGATGGATGATAATTTATGGGTCAGGATCAGAGAATAGGTTAGCAGTGGAGATGAGATTGTGGTGGAGAGTTTCTGGAGGTCACATTGTTATGTTATATGATAAAATGTTGTCTACACAATCAGAAGGATCAAGCTGTAGACCACTCAAGCATACTGGGAAGGATGGATTACATCTAGAAGAGCTGGTTAATGTCTTTATGAAGCAGATCTATAACATCTTTGAAAGATTTTAACAGTCACAGAATTCCCTCATAATGTGAAGAATGCAAATGTCACAACTTTCTTCAAAGAGTATACACGGAATTAAAAGCAGGTCGGGCTCATCATAGTCCTTGGGGACATAATGGACCAAATCCTTCTGGAAGATTAGTCTTTGGGGACATAATGGACCAAATCCTTCTGGAAACCATGTTCAGGCATGTGGAGAACAAAAAGTGATAGGGAATGTCCAACATTAGTTTACCAATGTGTATGGCCAACAGGTTTGTCTTCTGTGATGAAATGACTGACCATGAACAGGAGAGAAAACATGTTATTTACTTTGACTCTAACAATGCTTTCAATGTGTTCTCCCACAGTACTCTTTTAGTATTGGTGGTGAGTTAATGACTAGATGGATAAATGGAAAGGAATGATGAATACTGCCTGGACTACTGGATACAAATATCATAAGTTCAAACATCCAACTTGAAGCCATCAATAAATGACAGTTCTTAAGTGTTAATAGTGGAACCAATATTACCATTACTGACAAGGATGATGGGCCAGAGCGCAAACAGTTCATAAACGATGTGCTCGAGGATGGGAGTACCATAAAGGGGGACATCAAAGAGCTAGAGAAATAGGATGACAGAAACCTCAAGGTTTTGAATCAAGGCATATGCACAAACAAGGCATGGCTAGACTCTGTGTCTCAAATTCGCTGCAAAGGAGTCTTTCAGAAATTAGACTTTGAACTCCACATAGGCAACAAGTTACGTGTAAGTCAATTGTATGCACTTGTGGTGATGAAGACTAAATTTAGACTGGGCTGCATTTGTAAGCATATAGCTAGAAGGCTGAGGGAAGTGATTATTCTCTATTTGCATTTATGAAACCATATCTGAAATTTTGCAACCAACTGTAGGCCCCCAGGAAAATAAAAACTGAAGTTAATTCAACAGAGGATTATTAAGATTGTCAAGGAGCTGGTGAACATGTGGAGAAATTAAGAGACCTGGGTTGTGTAGTCTGAAGATGAAAAGGTTTAGAGAAATTTTACTGCTGTCTTCAACCACTGAAGAGGAGGCAGGAGATAAGTCAGAGTCAAACTGTTACCAGTATTGCAAATTGAAAAAGGCAAAAGGTGACAGGCGTAGCTTCCTGCAAGGAAAACTCTGACTAAATAAAAGGGGAAAAAACCCTTCACATTGAAAGTGGTCAAATACTGAAACAAGTTGCTGAAAGAGGATGTGGAATCCCTAGCCTTTGAGATATTCAAAACAACTGCACAAAGTACGGAGCGGTGTAAGGTAACTTTGAAGTTAGCATTGCTTTAAGCAGGAGGTAAAAACAGATTACTTGCAGTCCTTCCCAACCTAAATTATTTTCTCATTCTGTGTTTATATTAATGCTGGCATATCACAAAAAGAAAGATTTAAATATTCAACCGAAAAGAGCATAAGAACAGCTATGACTATGCTGTTTATTAATTTCATATTAGAAAGAGAAAAGAGACTACTGTTTCGAGAACCCTTTGAATAGTTTTTAGAACAAGACTTGTTACAAGTTTTCTCAATGAGTAGTCTATATTAAACTCACTCAATCTCAGATTATAGTAAATCTGCCATTATTATTCTGACCAAAACCTATGGAAACTGTTTCTTCATTGTTCCATTTGAGATACTCATATATGATTTTATGATCTTACACAAGATAATCAGGTAGCTCATCTCTGAATTTGTCATATCTTATGCAGAATAACAGAAGAAATTCTCAAAATTCTTAGCATTGAAAAGCTACCACTAAGCCCAAAATGCTCTGCTGTGAACAGAATGGTAGCAGGCATATAAATCCATATCTTTTATATTCCACTTGCAATGACTAAAGACTATGAGAAATTTTTTTTTTCTTTCCTAGCCAAACTTTTCTAAGTTTCAGGTGGTCTAAGACATCTGAAGATGCTTTTTGAGTTGTATACTGAGAAACTCTCTTTAAGGCAGATAGAACTTTCACATGATAACAGAGTAACTACATAGAAATGCAGAGGTTAAGCAGGCTTTATGTACCATTGATAGGAACTTAGATATTGAGCTTGAATCTTAATGGTGTTTAAGACCATTTTAGCTTCTCATAGTGGCCTAAGAGTATATATAAACTCATAGAAAACTTGGGTTATGGTCTACCTATGTTCTAGACTCTTTTTACCAGTGAGAAAGTGGCTAAATTGTTCCTTGTGAGGTGAATTTATTGGTAAATATATGTCTTCCCACAACAAAAAAAATGGTCATCTAAAAATATCAGCCATCTGTTGAAAGATATTTAAAAAGTCTATATGTTTGTCTAAATTGTCTACTTAAAATGACTGAAATAATCCTCCCATCCATCCCTTCCTATTATCTAGGATTATGAATTAGCCTTTAAACAAATTTACAGTCTTTTAAAGGCCTGATTCTCAGCTGGTATAAATTATCATATGAAATGTGTAAATTGGCAAACCTCTGGTGCTAGTAAAGCTGAGAACTAACTAAGAAACTTCCCAATATTCCAGTGTAAACTCTTCAGTAGTTTGTTTAAAATAATGCATTACTTCCAGGATGGATTACTGGAATATAAATGTGTTTCCCTACGGAGGTAAAAATGGTTGACATTTACTGTCTCAGTAGATCTCTGATAAATTTCCATAGGGCTTTCTTATACAGCATTTCAAACTGCTAAGTATGTTATCTTTATGTCTATTTACATAATAGACAATAACAGTCATGATTTTAAACCAAAATTATTTTATTTAATTAAAAGTAATTAGAAAAATAATCTAGTTACGCTTATTTAGCTCTGTAAAGATTCTTTTTCTGTGAGCATGAATGATGCTCATGCACTTTAAAAATAAATTCTGATTGGATATGTTGATTTTTTAATGCTTCTAACAGTGTCAGAGTCAGAAAGTTTCATTTCTTGCACTTTTAGTTATACTGTACTATACTGGTACTGCTTATCTTTTTCTTTTTTTTTTTTTTTTTTTAAGTGAGTTTCATACTTTGTATGTAAAAGTTTAACAGGTTGAACCTACTTCATGTCCATGAGATATACCAACATCCTTTCCAGTGACGCTCTGAAACCTGATACGGAAAAGTCATTCCACTCATATTAAAATACTCCCAAATTTACTCCTAATACCTAAAAAATAGATATCCAGGCACCAGCTCACCTTTTCAATTATATATTTCCTTAAATTTCCCTACAGATGATCATTAGGAAGGTCAGAACTGTACTTTTCATCACTGCAAGCAATATCAGAGAAGTCGCATCTTGCTAATAATATGTCTAGATTAAAGACAAAAGTAATAATCTAGAATTACATCCGTCAATATTAGATCCTAATTATAGTATCTTTTTCACTAGAAATTCAGATTATATTTAGTATTAATCACAGTTTATGTTGTTCATATTTATTGATAACAAAATAGAGAAAGTAACTTTACTTCAGTATTTATGTCATTTTGCTTTTCTGCACTCTAATTTCAACATGTTTTTAACAAATTATTCTTTGAGAATTTTAAAAGATCTTTGACAAACAAGAATGAAAATTGTTATGTAAAAGCTTATTTTGCTTTTTATAGAATGTATACTATGAAGGTTTTCATTTATTCCAAATAACAGATCTGGAAAGACACATATGTTGCTTCTTGTTTATAAGATATTTGGTAGCTGTCGGAAAAGTTTGAGAAAAAAGACCTACTGAAAAAGAACTAAAATATGAGGATTTATTTAAAGATATTTTTTTAAGAGATTGCAAAAATATGGTAGTCCCTTTAGTTAGGAGCAGTGTATAGGGCAATTACATTCTGAGGATTAGTAAGCAAAATAAATGCAGAGAAATAATTCCTGGAATCTGTCGTATTTGCATAATCTTTCCTATATATTTTATGCATAATCTAAATTATGTTTCATTTTAATAAATTAATGGTGAGTTAGGACAAATACTTAATAATTTTTCAGTTTCATGGCTGATTGTATTGGGTCTGGATGGCGTGGAGTTAATTTCTCCCATAGCACCACTCATAGTGCTGTTTTGTGTTTGTAGCCAGAAGAGTGTTGATAACCTACCAGTGTCTTGGCTGCACAGCATCAGCTCTGTTTCTCCAACCCTTTCCCTCTCTCCAAAGGCCTGTAGTCTGCGGGTATGCAAGAGGCTGGGAGGGGCACAGTCAGGACAGCTAACCCAGGCTGACCAAAGCCATATTCCATACCATAGTTCTCAGCAATAAAAGCTAAGAGAAAGGAAACGGTGAGGGATACTAATTATTAAAGTATTATCTTTACAAAGCAATCTACTTCCCAGGAAGGAGCTGGATGTCGCCTGCAGATGGAAAGTAGATAATAAATATTTTTGCTTTTATTTGCTTCTATGTGTGACCTTTGCTTTTATTTTTTAAGCTGTCTTTGTCTCGACCCATGAGCTTTTTGTTTTACTTTCTTCTCCTCTCCTGCTGAAGAAAGGAAATGACAGAATGGCGTGGGGGCAAGCCAAGGTCACTCCATCCCATTAAGGCTTCCAGCTTTCAGGTATTTGTGGAGATTATTATTTTCATTTAAATAATTTCTTGTTTCAGTTTTCTTCTGGAGTTGAAAAGCAAGGCAGAGAAAAATAGACCTGAATGCCAATCATTCTGTTGCATGTTGAGACAAAACAAGGCAGAAATATAATTAGTGGGAAGTTTCAATATAAAGATCACAAAAGGGACACCAACAAATCTCCTGTTTTCAATTCTAGAAGGATGACTGAGCTTTTGTAAACAAATAACTCCCTTGCTATAGTCTAGTTTCTCTTCTTTGCCTATTATAATCTGAGAAAAATGTCCAAAGTAAAAGAAATACCTTCATCAGTAGTTTAGTCTGCCTGGTTCTTTGTCTAAAATTGTTTTCTGAACTTGTGTTAATAAATGATAGATGGAAACACTATCTGAGCTGATGGTTTTCTATAAAGTACCCTGTAGATCTACTGAAGTTTCTATACAGTGCTGCTTCACCGAATGACAAAGTGAATCCATTGAAGTGGATCAAGTTTAGCATTAGTAATAACATGAAACTTGATTTCTTATGAGAATTAACTTTCATAAAAAGAAATGTTTCTGCAAATATTTACTGGCAGACATACTGTGTAAATGACTGAAGGTACTTTTTAGGTGCATAACTGTAGGGATTTCCATGAATATTATTCTTCTAGTGATTATGTGGAGAATAAGAAGAATTTTAAACAAAAAAATTAAAAACAGTACCTTTCAATTCAAGCTTTAATTACATTGAATAATATATACTAAATGACATGTTTTAAATGTTGTAAGAACTGCCCTTCACATGTCCTGATGAATCAAATCCCAAATAAGTGTCTTATTTTCACAGCACATGACAATAAAATATAGCAGTATAAAGTCAAACAGAAGTAACTGAAGATCACAAAGCTAAAATCCAAAATGATTCAAGTTAATTCTGTATTGATCTGCTAATTGTTTCATAGATTAGAGGCCAGACCCAAATAAGGACTTAGCTACTCAAATGCACAGCCTTTTCAATATATAGGACTATTCAGTAAAAAAAGTTATTAATAATAACAATAAAAAAAATCTGGAAAAAGCTAAAGTTAAATCAGTAAATTTTGTGTGCAGTTTTGATTCTTTTAGGCATTAACAATATCTTTAAAAAGAAACTTTAAAATCAAGACCTATAGAGATTCTACATGCCAAGAACCAGTTGTGACCCTGAATACTTCCAGTCATTAAATTTAGACATGGGAGTAACTGATGCTCATCAGCAGATTAATTTGTTATTTGCAATTACCTCAACATAACTAAAATTTCCTAAGAATGGACAGTGTGAATATCTTTGGATTCAGTTCCTGCAAAAATACGTTCTGCCATTTAAAAAATGCATTTACTAAACAAACCAACAAACTCATCCAGATCTGAACTAAGCAGCGTTGCCATTATTTACCACTTTATTTTCAAACACTGCCATAGGACGACAGAATTGTAACTTCTTTTATTCAATTGATTTTTATTGAAGCATTCATCTAGACCAAGAAACAGGGGTGAAGTTCCTGTCATAGCCTGAGGACATTCCCTTCTTCTCTGACAAAAGAGTACCATAATAACTGGGCAATGCATTTCCATAAGTAAAATATTCCTCATCCATTTTGAGAAAGTTGTTACAATGTGTAAAAAGATGTATTTTTCTTTACTATTATTATTTAATTTGAAATATACTATTTCAGAACAGAAATTATGATATCTGGGATTGTGCCTTGGGAAAAACTAGAGGACTTAGGCCCAATTAGCTTTTCTTTTTATTTCACTACGGAAGATTTCACCTTCATGCAACCTCAGCAACACAGAGGCAAAGTGAATACTTGCCTTTTCCCATTGTATCTGACAGAATGGAATTTTTTTTCTATAATGGAAGTTCAAATGTGATTCATGGGCAATATCTGTTTTGAGTAGGTAGTATCTTGTCTTCACCAAGGGCAAATCCTGCTCAGCCAACCTGGTGGTATACTACAATGGAGTGACTACATCAATGGGCAAGGGAAGATAAATGAACAGTTGTCATTTATCTGGACTTCTGTGAGGCCTTTGACCTGATCCCTACATCATCCTCCTCTTTAAATTGGAGAGAGATGGACTCAATGGGTCCATCTCTCTGAGACTGTTGTTGGACAGTGTCACCCAGAGGGTAGCAGTCAGTGTTTCAGAGTCCTGACTGAGATCTGTGACAAATGATGTCCCTCAGGGACCCATTGTGGGACCAGTGTTGTTTAATATCTTCATTAATGACACAGACAAAGGGATCAAGTGCAACCTCAGCAAATTTACAGATGACACCAGGTTGAGTGGTGTGCCTGACACACCTGGGATGCCATCCAGAGGGTCCTGGACAAGCTCGAGAAGTAGGCCCATGGGAATACCATGAGGTTGAAAAAGGCCAAGTGTAAGCTGTTGCAGTTGGATCAGATCAACCCCCAGTATCAATACAGGCTGGGGGATGAACAGATCATGAGTAGCCCTGCTGAGGACTTGGAGATGCTGGTGGATGAGAAGCTGGACATGAACCAGCAATGTGCACTTGTAGCCTAGAAAGCCAACCATATTCTGGACTGCCTCAAAAGAACCATGGCTGGTTGAGGAAGATGATTCTGCCCCTCTTCTCCACTCTCATGAGACCCCACTGAGAGTGCTGCATCCAGCTCTTGGGTCCCCAGCACAGGAAAGACATCAATCTGTTGGACTGAGTCCAGAGGAGGGCCACCAAGATGAATATAGGGATGGAATACCTTCTATGAGGAAAGGTTGAGAGAATTGGGCTGTTCAGCTTGGAGAAGAGAAGGCTTCAGGGTGATCTAATTGCAGTCTTCCAGAATCTCAAGGGAGCCTACAAGAAAAATGGGGAGAGACTTTTTACAAGAGCATGTAGTGATACAGCAAGGGGAAATGGCTTAAAACTGAAAGAGAATATGTTTAGATTAGATACTAGGAAAAAATTCTTTACTATTAGGGTGAAAAGGCACTGGAGCAGCTTCCCAGAGACATTATGGATGCCCCATTCCTTGAAGTGCTCAAGAATCGTAGGTTGAATGTGGCTTTGAGCAACCTGCTCTAGTATAATGCTGGGGCCTGAAGAACTGGCCCTGAGCCAAAGTTGACCTATAAGCTGAACTTTCCAACCTAGTATAGTGTTTAGCCATATATCTGCTTATTAACCAACATGCTATGTAATCCTTAGTAATGCTTTAATAATACACATTTATGCTTATTAGCACAGTATATTATTAACTATTAATAAGGCTTGAATGTGCTTTAAATATGCCTTTTATTTCCAGCCAATATTGTGAGAAACAGTAGGGCCTCACATGGCCGCAGCTGGTTCATATTTGAGATATCAATGTAGCCTCCGCTGGGAGGGAGGAGGGGGAACATGGAAGGAGGGGTGAGGGGAAGGTGTTTTTAAGACAGTTTTATTTCTCATTCTTTGGCTCTTATCCTGTTAGTAATAAATTTAAGTAATATCGCCACTTTGAGTCTGTTTTGCCTGTGAAGGTAATCAGTAAGTGACCTCTCCCAGATGTTACCTCAACTCATGAATCCTTAGCTGTTTTTTTTTCCTCTCTTCTCTGGTCCAGTTGCAGAGGGAGAGTGAGAGAGCAGCTTTAGTGGGTACCTGGTATCTGACCAGGGTCAACCCACTACAAGCTTCTAAAAGAAGCCATCCCTGTAGCCCCCCACCGCTACCAAAACACAGCCACAGAAAGCCACTACACTTGAGTAGAAGTTGTACAAATGCATAGCAAAATCTCATCCATGTTCTTCATCTTTACACACTTTGTTGCATTGGACAGTTCATGTCACAGTAAAGGCAGTGACACCTGCCTTTACATACAGGCATGTGTGTCAGTGTGTTTTGGGGTCAGCTTCAGTGAAGTTTTTTTTTGAAGTGCACTGCTGCTCTTACCCAAGATATGTGCAAAGGGCACTTTTTCTATACAAAGCAAAGGGCAGTGTGGGCTGTGTCACAGAGCTGCTTGTCAAGGACCCGGCATCCAGTCAGAGTCAACCCTGCAATACAGTTACACACCAAGAAACCACTATTGCTTTACACATCCAAAAAGTAGCAAAAATAACACACACACACACACACACACACTAAAAAGGACTAAAATCTAATTTTTTAGTATTATGAAGTAATCATATTGAAAGGGATTATACTGTAACTTTCACAGGGTTGTTAATATCTGCTTATTATCTACTCACTGCCTGCTCAGAAAAGGGAGGGAAAGTGCATTCAACCTTTGAATTTTTAAATAGGGGAGAATAAGATGAAAAAAAAAGAGTAGAGATGGGAGAAACTGAGACATCAAACTGAGTAAATGGCTGACTAACAGTCTAATAATTTTGTCAGCCTTTTCCTTTGTTTTCACTCCAGATACACCACATCTGTTCTTAGGCCTGACTTGTTATGTCATGTTCGATTTAGTCTGTACAGGGCAGGAATCCTCTTTGTGCTGCATCTAGGTGGTATATGACATATTTCATGCAAAAATGAAAAATGCCAGTCGAAGAAGTGGCGTTCATCTCAGTAAGCAGAAGTGGAACACTGTAAAACATTTTTGTAGAGCTGGGCTCATGTGTTTCACCAAGGTGAAGGACAATTGCTTTTTGAAGGTAGATATTTGTATGAAGTCCACGAAGAGTTTAGGACAGTTATTATGTGTAGGTTTGGCAGCACTAACAAAATTAACTTTTCTATCTTACCAAAATGAACATAACAAATTTTCTTGTTTAAAAACTTAAATTTTGTTTCTCATTTTTTTGTACCTTTTCCAAATTCCTAATCATTAAGTGGACTACTAATAATATAAAGTAATTATATATATAATATATATACATATAATAATATAAAGTAATAATATAAAGTAAAATAGTATAGAATAAAACAGAACTAGTACCACTTCTAAAAAAAGATATGTTTAAGCTGCCACGAGTTGCACAATGAACTCTACCTGGAGGGGGGGAAAAAAAAGAAAGAGAGAAAGACAGAGAGAGCTAGAATGCTATTATGTAGAAATCCATCTCTAGGGAAAAAGAGAAATGTTATATTTCCAAGAATATGCATGTCCTCTACTTAATCTGTGGAAATTTAACATATTTTACACACAATTTTCATCTATTTTTGGCCAGATAAGAATTGTTCAATTGTTTATAGTTGACTGGTTGTTTTTTTGGTTGTCTTTTTTTTTTTTAAAGGTAATTATAAAAAGCTTTTCTTTTTTTTCTTTCCTTCTTTGTTTTTCTTTCTTTCTTTCTCTTTCTTTCTTTCTTTCTTTTCTTTTCTCTCTTTTTCTCTTTTGCTCTTTCTCTCTTTCCCTCTTTCCCAAGGGCACCTAATTGGAAGTTAATCAATACTTTTTTCATGTTCTGCAGAGATAGGAAAAAATGGTAAACATTTATATGTTTTCATTGTTTTTATTATAATTTCAAACTAATATTTGTTAGATAAACTGTTAGCTTTTTGATGATAAATAAGCAACAAATAAATGAAGTTTATGACTGGGTTATCAAGCAGCATGTATCAGTCCTAGCACCATGAAGACTAAAAACCACCTCAATCTCTACAAATTTTCAGACTAACGTGACTTCCCTGTTCCAGCTGAACTTTTTCACTAATCAATGTACAACCATGTCCTGTTAACATATGTCTGGTAACATCACTCTCCAGTTCACACTGCTGTTTTAATAAAACCGAGTAGCTAAAACTGAAGATAAAATTTTAGTCTTGGAGTAATTTATTTTATATGTCAGAGCAAGACTATTCTGTTCAGCAGTTTGACTTCTTTTATGCTTCTATTATTTTCTTCTGATTTCCTTTTTGCACTGAGCGTGCTCATCAATATATAAACTTTTCTTTGCAATTTAACTTTTCCATCTGAACCTGTATCTTTAGTTTATTTATCTTCATTTTAGTATTACTTTTTTTTTAAAGAAGAGGGCCAGAATGCAGGAAGGAGAGCAGGGATAAATATAGCCTACATGACATTGATTCTACTGAATCTCAAGAATGAGGCGGAAAAGAATGTAGAACCGTTGCAAAAATCAATGAAAAGGGTTGAAAGTTCTGAAATATTTCTTTTAAATTTAAGAAAATATTTTGTCTAGATATTTTTTTTTTTCAGTATTGAATTTTCTTGCCAGTATAGATAAGCTTTATGGTTAGGAAGAAATAATTTTCCACCATTCAAAGGTTCTGGTGATCACATTAGAAAGAGCTTTCTCATGAAAAATAAAATACATGGATTAAAATGATTGAGCCTTTCACATCTCACAGAAGAACATAATGAGCTTTAATTTCTAATCTCCTGAAACACTATGCATTCAGAGTTCAGGAATGTTTCTATAAAATCTATTTGATAAAAGGATATCTCTAGCTCACTGTTAAAGATGTGCTATAAACAGTTGTCTTAAGGAAAAATAGTATCTGTAAACTCCAAAATCTCAAGAAGTACTTGCCAGGAGGCAGAGTTAAGACACCTGGACTTGAGAAAAAAAGTGAGATTTGAGTAACACTAATGTTGTCAGAAACCCTGCCTGAATAATACTGTCAGAAATTCACCATTTTGTCTTGTTTTAACTGCCTGGACAGTATTTGGGTCTGAGCCTCATGATCAGAATCACAGAGGATGAATGACACCATTGGTGATATTTGTGCTTCAGTCTTGACTGGATCTGCAGCCATGTGGCAAGAGCCATTTGCTCCCTCACTTGCAAGGGAATACAGTATCTGTGGGGAGCTGGGAAGGACTGCTGCATGGCCAGCATTCCCACCAGAAAAGGAGTCTGGTTTGCTCCAGATTAAGACTTGGGAGGTGTAACAACCAGATTAGGGGCAAGGGTTGGAGGTCCGGGCACATGGGGGAGTCATGTTCCGGGGAGCCTATTCTTTTGACAGGTATCAGTCTGCAGGATCAGCACAAACAGTTCATTCCAGACCACTGACAAGGGGTGTTAAGAGCAAGGTCTTGAGATCAGGATTTTCTCATTTTCCATCACTATGAGTGTTTAGGAAGCTATAAATTCATAGAGAGAGAATTATTTCATTGTACATCCATCCTTCATGCATGGTCTCTAGTAACTACAGCTCTCTTGTGTGCATTAATAAACAGATGTATCTCTGTAGTAAGATGTTTGATAGAACTTTACATGTAGGGTTTTTTTCGAACACTAGAACTTCAGAAATTTTATGTTTTATCTAACCTTTATATTTGGGTGGGAAAAAAATATTGTATCCAGGAGGTCTCTATGGGAGTGCTGTTGGATGGGTAGCTGGCAGGGGAGGTTGGGAGATTTACAGGAGAGCAGGAAGTTGTTAACAGCAAAACCTTGGCATGTAATAGGTTATTTCACCATTCTACTAATACTGTTGATACTAACAAGGACAGACCTGTCAACAGAGTAGCTGAACTACTGACATTTGTCATCACTTGTCAGCTCTCACATCTCTTTTCAATTCGGGCTGTGCTTCCCTAGAATGTCAGATTTTTGAGAAGGGTCCTTTTATGATACTCACAAGGCAAGCACAAGGGTACAATGAAGTGGATTTCCCTGAGTAATTACATCTGTCAGCAGTGACAGTATTTATGATCCAGAATCATTAAAAGACACAAAAGATACCAGGATTCTGCCTCTATTATCTGAATGAGGGACTGCTATTGTCAACCATTGAATGGCCAGAGGAAAGGTGGGGAGGATGGCTTTCAGAGGCCCCAGTAAGAGTGGTAATATGCTGGTGATAAACAAAGATGTTGGTGTTTCATTGATGCATACCTGCATAACTGTTAGCCTCAAGCAACACAGCATGACTAGCTTATGTATGATTGCATTTTGAGTGTTAGTTTGATTTCTGCACACTGCCTTTCAATGATAGAATGAAAACAGCTATTCATAAATATAGTCCCACTTTGTTCTGTTGCCAGCTTTAACTGAGAGCAGAGGATCTTATGTCAAAAGAGTTGGAGTTTCAGGTATAAAATTTCAGTATATCTATAATTTCAATGATGGGAAAAGGGCCCTGGCTACATGACTCTCTCACAGGGTTAATTAGCCAAAATTTTTAGGGATTATGAATATCTGTTGTAATAGCATTCTGTCCAGCACTGTTTATCAAATAGCAGAAAATATTATCCCTTCTACAGTTAGTATTTGCCTATTCAAGGCTGATATGAAAGCCATCTCACAGATATTGGTAGATGGATGGTACAGATAGATGTGTAGATACAGACCTAGCCATAGACATACATATGAAAAAGAGATGGAAAGTCATGCCAAAGAAGGGTGAATATTTGAGGGGATGAAAAATCTTTTGTCAACTCATTAATTAGATAAGGATTCCAGGAATGGAGATTATTTAATACAACTCGTGCTGGTTTGCTAGGTTTTGGCTTTTTTTCAGCTAAGAATTTCTCAAATGTTTGAGGTACAAGTATGGATACATAATCATAGTATATCTTTTAAGAAATTAGACCCCCAGAGAAAGTCATTAATTTTTAATACATTTTCTGAAGAAGACACTATTTATTTTTTGAGTGTGCAATTAAAGTTTATAAGAAGAAAAATTGTTTCTGTAGTCATTGATACAGAAACTTAACAGCAAAACAGCATAAGTTGCTAGTGAGAATTTAAGAACAGATATTGCATACTGCAAGGGAATTGTGGTTCTACAAGTCACACAGCAAAAATAACACTAGATCAGCAGAATAGTAATATGGTTTTCACCTTCAGTGTCAAGTTCTCAGATTTGCAGTAAAGTAGTTTCTATCAAAAGCTGTAGTAATACCAATGTGAATTCCTTCCTGCTTTCTATAATTTAATAATCCACGGTCTGGGATTCCAGCAAAATTTAGATTGTGTATAGTGATGTCAGTTGATTCAGAACAGATTACAAAGGAAATTAGAATTTTAGCACTATGAAGGAAAGGTAGATTTACCAAAGTAAAATACAAATACATACATAACTTTTAACATCAAAGCAATCTTCTAGTTTTTGTTTATCCAAAACTATACTGCAACAATAATTCAATTAGCAAGGGTTGATATTTGAATAAATCATGAGCATTTTTACAATCCTTGATTCAGGGTTTACTACCAATAATTTCATGAAAGGAAATCAGCTTGAAGAGGAATGGTCTGGTGTGTACAGTGAGAAACAGTCAATATAACCTGATTTTCTTTAAGCAAAACCTGTAAAATTAGGCTAAAATTATCATAGTACTAATTATTGTAGTTCTAATTAATTTTAATGAAACTTTTTAAATTGTTTTGCCCATACACATTATTTTCTGTGTCCACAAAAGTAATTTCTGCTTAATATCATTATATTGTAAATATCTATTGAATTGGGATACAATTAGCACAGTGAATGCAGGGCTTCATTTGAGTTAATGAAGATATATTTATTTACGGGTGTTTTTCAGGTCCTCAGTGGGATGGCTTGAAAGCAGGCTGAAACACAGCATGCTCTGTGACCTTTGTTCCATCTGTTCACACAGGGGCCTTATGACACCCATAACTCACTATCTACATATTGCACCCAAGAAGTCTTAAAAAATCTTGTCCGTCCTCCATCAGTAACATGATACTTCTTCAAGGCATGTAAAATATGTGTTCATGGTTAAAGACAAGCAGGCAATCTGTGACCATTTCCAGCTCATCTACAGTCCTTGTAAATCTGTTATTGATTTCACAGAATATCACAGAATGTTCTGTGTTAGAAGGGACCCACGAGAACCAAGTCCAGCTCGTAAGTAAATGGCCCGTGTAGGGATGAAACTCCCAAGCTTGACAATATCAGCAGCAGGCTCTAATCAACTGAGCCAGTCTCAGGGTCCTAAAACAAAGAATAAGTGCTAACTTTCTGTGTCAGATGGTGTATATTTTTTTCTAACAGCTGTACTTGAACATAGAGTCCTACATATAGTTCAGAGATCCATGGTACAGGAAAGACATATGCCTGTTAGTACAGATCTGGAGAAGGGCACAATGACCAGGAGGCTGGAACACCTCTTCTATGAAAGCAGGCTGAGAGAGAGAGGTTGTTCAGCCTGGAGAAGAGAAGGCTCCGGGGAGACCTTGTTGCAGACTTTCAATTCTTAAAGAGGGTTTATGAGAAAGACAGAGAGAGGTCTTTTAAGAGGATCTGTAGTGAAAGGACACAGGGCAATGGTTTTAAACTGAGAGACGGTAGATTTAGGTTGGTTATAAGGAATAAATTCTTCCTGTAAGGTTAATGACATACTGGCAGAGTTTTCCCTGAGAAGATGTTGATGTTCTATCACTGGAAGTGTTCAAAGTTAAGTTGGATGGGGCTTTAAGCAACCTAATCTAGTGGAAAGTGTCCCTGTGCATGGCAGCGGGTTGGACTAGACAATCTTTGAAGGCTCCTTCCAACCCAATCCACTCCATGATTCTATGACAATCCACCAACAGTAATTTGGAGAACAAGTACGTTACATTTGACACAGACAGGTTGAAGCACATATCCATACTTAAAATACAGAGTAGAAACAATCTAAATTAGTTCTAACATTTTGATACTATTGTAACAGGACACTAGTCTTAGACTTTACTACTATTAGGGAACATGAAAAAGCGACTAAGATGTCTAGTAAGTTCGTCAAGATTTGAATTCATAATGCGTGCATTTAGTTCAATATGTCTTTCCCCATTGAAACAAATTAAGTAAATTAAAAGTCCCATTTCCAAATGTCACCTTTTAATTATTCCTTTTTTTGCTATATTTTAGCACATCTGCTAATTGCTTAAAAACTCTCTTTGTAAAAGGACCAAAACCAGATCTCTGGTCTAGCAATCTTCTTGTAGTATCACATATATTTCTAATTTATTTGTTGGAAAATGGAATATTGAAACAATTGTTCTAGTCATATCTGTGTCTTTGTACATCACTAGATTTGTGTCCCTAATTAAAGATAAAAAAAGTCTTTCATATTCTGATTTAAATCTTTGGAGAAAAACACAAAACTAAATTCTTGTTTGTATTACATATTTGAGACTCTTGCTACACATAATTTTTGCTTCAGAAATAAGTCAAGAGCAGACTAAAAATGTTAAATATGCTGAATGTTGGAAGTTTATATCTGGCCTCACATTAAACCCCACAGAGGAAATATTGCATCAATAAGTATTAACAAACAGTGAGTACATAGTAAATTTAGACCCTCCTTTCAAATATTCCAAGGGAAAATCAGTCAATCTATTTTTTAAAAAATATATATGTAATTTATGTCAAAATGGAAGACAGATAAAATATTGCTTTTCTATTCAGACCTCAAAACGGTAATAACAAATTATATGCAAAGTACTCACACAGCTATTATTTTCCTTTTAAGTTTTTAATTCTCCATTCATTACCTGCCTTTCTTTTAACTCTAATCCTATTGTAGTTTTTAATGGAAGTTGAATTTTAACAATATATTATGATATTTACATACTTTGACCCTTTTTCTCTGACTCAAGTTTCTAGTTCTCCTTTTTCTAGGAGACTGTAGCAGCATGGCATGCAGCAGGGTAATGGGTCAAGTCATAAACAGCAAAGGATGAAGGCAATGCAAAGGTAATTACTTGTCTGAGGACCAACACACAGTGACATTATGTGTAGAGTGATCTGCTTTTAATTTTTCTAGCAGGTATATAGGGAAGCAACCTTTGAACTTTCAGCATTCCTTTAACAGGAACCATTTCTCCTAAGTAAACAGCAGAAATAAAAGACCTTTTAAGCGTGTAAGTAACATAAACACTTATTGTGATGGTATTTAGTCTCTGTGTAATTGAACATATTAAGTTCCTCTGTAACAATGTGAACCTAAATGTGTTATGTTTATAACAAAAAATTATAAAATAGAAATTTCTTCCAGTTTCATGCATCTATCCACAGGTACCAGCTTGCAAATGGATGATATCTGAAGGCTTCAAAACATATACCCAATTAGCATTCCTCTACATAGTTTTATAGAGTTTACAACTTGATATTCAAATGTTAACATCCATGTGCTAGAGTGACTTTAAATTAAAAAGCCAGTAAGATATTTTCCGTGTTTTAGGTAGACATTTGTTTTGTTAGACTAGAAAACCCAACAATATTGAGCAGTGGTGTACAGATCATCAGGGCTACATACTGTACCCATTAAAAATTTTTTTTTCATCTGTTGGATCATCTCCATAATTTTTTTTCTCCATATAGTATATATGAAATGCTAATTGTGTTGTGAGAAAATACAAATTAATAAAAAATGAGAGCAATTATTTTTTTCCTGAATTTTAGTTCAATACCATGGGATTAGTGATCTTTTGGTATATTTGGTTACATGTGTAGTAAAAAAAGTACATACCTACTTTTCATTGACAAAGTAAAATAAACTCTGGCAGCATTCAGAAAAAGCACAAATGCAATTTTTTTTTAACTAGTTATTTTGCCTATTAAATTGATAGAACACCTTGAAATATTCTGATTTGTTTGATCAATTCTAAGCTTGCTGGCCTACACAAATTTCTGCAAGCAGTGCTTAAATATATTTGAGTTTTTGACTCAAGCACTGTTCTATATAAATACATGAAACAATTTGTGACAAGCAAGTCACTGTGAAATGGTGCATTACTGAAATTTTATTCAAGAACTATAATATTTTAGTGTATTATTTTCCTATATTAAAAGGTAAGATGTAACAATCTAAGAATTATTATAATCTCTTTTCTCTGAGAACATATATATTGTATGCCTCAAAGTATCATAAAATATTTCTACTACTTCATTACACTGATTTGACAACATAGAGAAAACCTAGAATATTTATTCAGAATAAATTGTACATGAAATAGTTGACATGGGTTCTTAACCAAATATTTATATATACTTACTTTTACCAACATGCACAAAATCCTTTACCAGTGCAATGTTATACAAGAAAAGCCTATTTTTTCATATAGGCTTAACTCTCAACTTTAACATCCAGTTCCTCCTCCTACTGAACTAACCTTTTGACTTGCTATGCTTGACAGTAAACAGCCTATGGCAATTTTTCTCTTGAAAATATTCCCATCACATGTTGTACTGTCAAAGTGATTTAGGCCATTGTTTCTGAAAATGGTTAAAGTTGCTTCCTTTTGCTACAAAAGTATTTGCATGGTAAAAGCAATCACATATTGTGTGTTTCATTAAGAATGTTTTCTACCCTTATCATAACTTCTTAAAATAAGTGACAAACTTCATATGTACATAAATAACCTTCTCCTGGAAGTGTCTCCTAAGAGAAGTTAAAATATAATAAAATAAAATATAATCAAAGTACCTTGATCTGTGAAGGATGACTGATAGGGATTGTTATTGTCATGTAGATTTATTTCACTGAAAGAGCAACATTTGTGAGAGAAATGTTATTAATACTAGATTAGTCTTGTCAGCAACAACACATTATTGCAGAGAATTGAAAAGAGTTGTAGAAGTTTTATTTTCTCAAAAACTTTACTGTCCAGATAAATATTAAAGCCTAAGGTTTTTGAAGATTTTACTGATATCACTGAAATTCCTTTTTTTTTTTGTTTTTTAACTCTGAAATAATTTGTTTCTGGGAAAAATAAAAAAAGCAGTGTCTCTGAAAAGATGTAACACATATGCTTTATGCTTTTCAATTTCTTTTTTTAATATGCCATCTAGATGAGAGGTCTATGATGTACTCTGCCATTTCAACACTAAGGGAGCAAGCATTATATTACTAAGGAATCATCACATCACAGTGTTATTTTCAAATTTACTTTTTTGAACAACCTGGTTTAATCTGACATAATGTGACACGTATGTTAAAACTCAGAGGCATAGGACTTATGTATTGGGGGATGGACTAGATGACCTTTAAAGATCTTTTCCAACCCAAACTGTTCTATGATTCTATACAGACATAAACACTGTATAGTAAATAAGTGTGCTGGAAAATATGAGTAGATAATAGTAGTAGTAGTGCATATGGGATATACAATTTAGCATATTTGTAAGTATGTACTTACTATCTAGGCACAATAGACACAATAATAGGATGCGTGTAATAGTGCCTGATTATTAGGGTTTGCCTTCCTTTTTCAGACCTTATTTCCATATAGTTATGTTTTTGAGAAAATTGAGCTGAAGTTGTGCATAATGATAGTCTGCATCACCCTGAATTTTGGATTACATGATCCTATGATTCTGAGAAAAAGTTTAGAGTTCCTATGTTTTTACATTACTTGAATGAACCACTGGCTTTTTCATCAAGGATACTTTTTCCTCATATTATTGCACAAATCTGTCTACATTTTGTTGATTACGAAATCTGTGAATAGCTTTATTTTGCTTGTACATGAGCAAATATATCTAGTAAAGCCTCCACCCAATCCATCTTTACCTGTGTATGGTCAGACTTACCAGTGCATCTAATACTGTACATACTGCTGTACGTGCAGAAGCAATGGGTTTTCTTACAGATGGTCTAAGCTGCTGAACTGTATATACATTATCATAACAGAAAAAATTACATTTGTTTTAACCCATATATGGATAGGAAGATCTGTACTGTTTGCTCTGGGCATGATTTTTTTTAACCCCCTAATTTGTGAGGAACTTTTTTCATCAGACTGCTGGAAGTCAGGGTGCACAGAGGATTACACCTTTATGTCAGATAACTGATTTTCCCATTCACCTACATATTCCAGTCCTTTCACCAGACACATCTCATACACTTTAATTTCTTTCAGGAAGTTAGTTATGGAGCTACTTCTGAAACAAAACTCAGGTATGCTTCAAAAAAAAAAAACTTCTTTTATAATTTTACATACTCTGGACTGAAAACAAATATCTATACATAATTGTGCCTTCTAGTTAAAAAGTCCTGGGGCCATATGTCATTTCTTAGAATTACAGGATTCTTGAAGTCAGAAGGAGCCTCTGGAGATCATTTAGCCCACACTCCCTGATCAAAGGGAGTTCAGTAAGAGTAAGGTGTACGGGATCATGCTTGACTGGCTTTTTATTGTCTTCAAGGTTGGAGATTCCACAAGCTTTCAGACACCTGTTCCACTGGTTGACTGATGCTGCAGGTTCACCCCATCTGATAGCTGAATACCCATACAGCTGCTCCTGCCTTTTTTCCTTTCTAATATATACTATCTCCAAGGCATCATCTTGGCTGCAGGGCTCAGCTGTGCCTTATGGTGCATTGGAGATGTCTGGAATCGGCTGTGTTTGGCAAAGGGCAGGCCCTGGCCTCTCTTCATAGAGGCCACCCCTGCAGCCCACCTTGAAACCTGTACCCAATACAACCATCATCATATTAAAAAAGTGTTCACTTATGTATAAGAGCTCCCTGTATGTCTACTTTGCCCATTGTGTCCCATGCTGTCACTGGGCACCACTAAAAAGGTTTTATTTATTCCCTCACCATCAGATATTTGTACATATTGATAAGATCCTCTCAGCCCTCAAGACTTCACTCCACCAAGGTGAACAGTCCCAGATCTCTCAGTCTCTCCTCATGTGATGGATGCTTCAGTTTCTTCACCGTCTTGGTGGCCCTTCCCTAGACTCTCTCTATTATGTCCATGTCTGTCTTGTACTGGGGAATCCAGAACAGGACTCAGCACTCCAGATGGCCTCACCAGTGCAAAGCAGAGAGGAAGGATCATCTTCCTTGACCTGCTGGTGACACTTTTCCTAGTGTAACATAGGAGGCTCTTGGTTTTCTTTGCTGCAAGTGTGCATTGTTGCTTTGTGTTCAGCTTGTGTTTTACTCGAACCCTAGGTCCTTTTCCTGCAAACTTGTTTTCGTATTTGAGTTCCCCTATAACTCATTGTATACACCATCAGATATTAGGATTTTTTTACTGTTCTTTTCAGTGATTTCTTTCAAAATCTCTTTACTCAGGTACAATACTCTGACTAATCCCCATTAAAAATAGTTTCAACGTTCAAATCTTTCTAGTAGCCTCTCTTATAAACTTTGAAGCAAATAATTAATTTAGCTTCATTTGCACTGGTTTAATTCTCTTTGAAATCTTATTTTACACTCTGTTTACCCCTCATGCCTTTTTGATTCTCTGGCAGAATTCTTCCTTCTGACTTTTTCATTAAAAACCAAATTGTATCGCACAAAGGATGCATTTCACAAACAATTTTTTTCTTACACAAGTCTATGGTTTGTGACTATTCTATAATAACTGCTACAGAAATTTTAATAATAATATCTTGCTTAGAGACTCCAAAAATCATCACCTATATGAAAGTGCCATTTCTAAGGGATGTTATAAATGTCCACTTCCTCCAAAACCTGTGGCCCAACTGGCCCTCTGTCAGTTGTTGGAACCCAGCCTCATGCCCTGAGGAGTCAGGTGTCTGTCCATGTTGAGAAATGTGTATGCAACTTTCCTGTTTGCAGGAAAGTAGTAGTAAGACTGAATGGGTATCCAAAAGATAAGTGTCCACTGATGCATCAACACACAGACACATGCACACACACGCATACACACATCTAACACTAATAGAGCCGGTCACAGACAAGGTGCTGCCTTCAACAGCACCCACATACAAGACTTACACTGGACACCAGCCCAAACAGCCACGTCTCCTCCTCTTGGTCTACCAGAGAGGAAGGAGGGTACTAGTGCAGCAGTCTAGAGGCACACACATCCCTACCTGGATCCCAGCTCTTCCTGTCCACCCAATGGGTCCTATACATATTTCTCACATCACGGACCCTCAGGTCTGCATCCTTACCACTATGAAAGCTCAGGTTTGTCTGCAGTTTTCTCATAGCCCTTAATTAGTGTGACTTGTAAGGATTGCTTCATATCTTAGTGTCATCATGTTTGTCTGTTGGATTTGTTTCTCTGCATATTTTCTTTATGGCTTCCTTCTTTTTCTTAAGATACCATTTAACATCATCTTTGATCAGATAATTTTACTGGAATAAACATTCTCACATTCCAGGTGCTGTTGTCAGTTAGTCTGACTCACCAGTTTTGGTTCTTGTTACTACCTGCTTAACCATTTGTGTGTCTGATTTATGTTTCTGTATGTTTTGTTTACAACTTTCACTTTTTCTTATCCATTTTTTCATTGAAAAGTCACAGACTATATACTCTTTAGGGAGCAGAACCTTTCTCTTCCACTTTCTAGTACAATCAGTTTCCATACCCTAATTTAATGGCTGATGGAGTCCATGAATATTCAAAGACAGTTAGACTTTTTTCTCAGTGACCTGTAGCTAGGATACTTAATTCTGATAGATGCTTATTCTCTTCTATTTGCCTAGGACTACTGGTAAATGCTGAATGTTTTTTTGATATAGTTAATACTATAATCCTACTACTTAAATTTTCCAGATATAAGTATGGAATTTACATATGAGATAACAAAAATTTTCCATGTAAATGGAGGATCAGAAAGTTAATTCCAATTAATTCATGTGGTGCATTTGTTTTTTTCAAATTTATGGTGCCTTGAATTTTAGTCCCTGGTGGAAGAAAGAGAAACACACAAAGCATTCCAGAAAACAACTCAAAGGATCCAAATGTCTTTATTCCTATTTCTGCAGAAGTTGGGGAAATGGAGGCATTCAATAGTAATAGAGTACCAAGTATTAGAACACCTTGGTTTTTCCACTACCAATGTTTACAGCCTTAAGTACTTTGTTAAAATCTATATACAATTTTTGTGATTACATTCACAAAGGGGCAGGGGAGATTGCATGCCCTGAAAATCAAAAAACCTCTGATGTTTCGAGATTACTTTAACTGAAGTTTTCTTGTGTGGTTTGAATAGGTATTTTCTGTATTTGCAAGTGAGAGAACAGATCCAAAAAATAAGGCTAGTGACAAAAGACAAAATTAAGACATATAACAATTGATTACTATGCACTGATGATCTTTCCTCTTCCAGCCTTCTTTGAAAAATCAGGACATGACTGATAATTCTGCTGTTATGAAAGTAAAAACCAGCTGAGATGTTTGTCTTTTTTTCTTTTCCCTTCTTACTGCTAGCAGGATAGAGTAGGATTTATTAAGATGCATATCACAGAACAGAACATGAGGAATTAAAAGAACCAGAAAACTGACCATAAGGAAGTTGTTTTAGGAACACTGCTGCCAAACTGTTCTTGCTCTTGGTATGGAAGAATAAAGGAGCTTAATGGGGAGGAAAATACATAGTCTCTCTCAGCTTTACAGGTTTTAAAACAGACTTTGATCCTAAAAGCTTGACAAGGTAAGATGTCCTGACAAACGTGTAAATAAAAACTCTAGTATATTTAATCAAAAGTAGAAATGGAATAATTATTTCTGGAAAGCAAAATTCCTCTAAAGAATATAATTACATGAGGGAACTAGAGTTACTTAATTATTCAGGCAAAATACAGGAAAAAGCATTTGAGGAAATGTGATTTAAAAGTTGAAATATTTCTTTTTGTTGGAAACAGATGCTAATGTATTCTTAAACATGGATGAAGAAGTGGACAAAGAGGGATGTTAAATAATTCAAAATGATATGTTTGTTTTAAATTTCTGTTCTCTGCCTAACACCTAGTTTTGTAGGTGGAAAACAAAACAGAAAGGAGCAGACTGATTGGAAAAAAATTGTTTTTAAAATATTTATGTTTCAGTTTTTTTAACAACTGAAAGAAAAAATTATTTATACAAAATCATTTCCAGTTAGAATACAGTTTCAATACTGATACAGAGAAGAGTTTTTTTTGTGTAGAACTGCAAAGTGAAACATTTATTATGGTATTTGGAAATTTACCTCCTAAGCATAAGACTGTTTTTCTATCATCTGTCTCTGCCAGAGGTGTAAATTGCTGCCAAACTCTATCGGCTCCTTTTAAAAACAGAAAAATATATTCAGACGAATTAAGATCTAAAGATTGCTCATGGACAGTCTTTAATTTACCTTACTACATTCATGGAGTTACTCCATCTTGCACTCTGTTTTTAACAGCATTATAGAAACTAAAGCAAAATCATGAATTTTCGTTTGGGTTGGATATTTTTAAAATAATTTGCAAGGCTTTTGTAATTGGTCTTTAGTTGTCTTTGCTGTCAGTAGTAGCTACAAACTTTTAAAGAAAATAGAATTTTAGTTCATACTTGGCAGGAATTCTTACTAACTGCTTTAATATTATAGCCTAAATATGTTTGGGGCATTAAATCCAAAATTAGACACTTGAATTGAAAAATGGTGACTGATTACACTGTTCTTTGCACGACATCTGTTTTAGAATTTTGAGATTTTTTTTTTTCATAGTAGTCCAGGAGCCAGAACTCAAAGAGCTCTGATTTTTTCTTCCCCAGTAATTTTTTCTTGCAGAGACATTAAACCTCTAAACCTCCAAGGACTCATCTAGCATACGTATTAATGTGATATCTCCTTATTCTCACAAATCTATACAAACAGTGTGATAAATGTATTTCTAACAAAATCAGTGAGATATTGACTCAGTATTTGGGGCTATCTAAACATATAAATTTTGGGGAATATAAGAGAGTAATGAAACAAGTAACTACAGAAATATCACTGACTTTTCAACAGAAAAAGCAGAAGTCTTCTTTATAATGGCTGTACTACTGTCGAAAAGACATTAATACATTTCCAAATAATATCTGTTAAAGGATTAGCCACTTCTTCAAATAGTATTAAAAAAAAAAAATTGCTTCCCCTATTTATCTGTTCACTGAGAACTATACTACTGTAGGATATCTAGTTTGTGTGTTTCTTAAAAATACAAGCTTTGTCTACACTGAATTGTGAGAATAGTCCTTAGACTATTGAACATACTAAACACACTTGTTTGCTGTATATAAACTCAGCCTTCAAGAGGAGGCTCTGACATAGTCAGTGCATATCCTTCAAAACACAGAGGACCTTCTTATGCTTAAACGTGTTCCATATACAAGCTTCCCATCAGGCACAGACATCACAGGCTGGCTACAAGTAACCCTCAGAAATTTTCAGTCTGTGTGGCTAGAAGACTAGCAGGAGGTAGAGTAAATTTAATTTACAACTGGCCTGTAGACTGCTCTTTCAGACACAGACACACTGCTAGAGTTTCCAAAATTCACATTGTTCAGTTGCTGTAACATAGATACATACATCTTTAACGTCAAATTCTGTCATTCCTGAATATTCAACCTTGCTTCCTTCTCTCTGAACCTATGTGAATTAAATATTTGACAGGTTTGACTGTAGTGAATAATGTCATTTGAACAGTGAAGTCGCAGTATATTTCAGGATGCACAGATTCAAATTCCTTTTCTACCCTGTACTAGCCAAATTTTTGTGTAGGATTAACACAGAAAAGAGAAGTTAGGCAGGTAGATATTCTCTTGCACAGAGACCAGTAGCCCAAGCAAAACTGTATTACAAATTACTAGTAACATGCCAAAAAATTTGTAGCCGCTCTAAAAGACCTCATAAGAAGGACTTGTCAGGCTTTTTATCTGAACCCCTGTCTGGAGTTTTGTTTCAGCTTGTGGAGCTGTAATGATAACTGTCTAATAGCCTGATTGTTCTAATATTAACTTCATTTTCTGCTGTTGTGCGGTATAAAGTTTATCATCATAGTAATTTTGATACATTTAAGTAAAAACTAGAGACCAGTGACAACATGATAGACTGTGTAGAATGAAGTATGTGATGAAACTGAATATGTATGTGTTTGTGCATTCATACGTATATTATACACACATATCAGTTTGGAAATAGGTATCTCTCTGTCAAGACTATTTAGAAGACCAAATTTAGTTCAGTTAAAAAACTGTAAGAACAAAGCCATTTATTAACAACACATTTTGTGCTAATTGTTAATTCTTAATCATTATCACTATTTATCACTGCATATTAAAACTGCTAGGTCTTAACACTTCTAAACGAGTTGTGAGCATATGCTGCAGCAAAGGTGACGCTAAACAGCATGGAAGAAGCATATGACCTCTTTCTTCCCCAGTTTTCCCTACTTACGCCTGTAATTCCTGTGTTGTTTACTCACCCTTCCCTCATGCCCTGCTACTGATGCTGATCAATCTTGTTTTCGGTCTTGCCAGTCATCCTTCTGGTGTGCTCAGCAGGATGCCCTGCCTTTTCACAGTCCACTGTGATTATTTTTTAGTTTGTTCTCTATCTATTACTTCATGGGTCACTGTTCACACATTTTTGTATGCCCCCTAAGTGTAATTATACATGTCTTTGACTCACTGGTGATCAAATTGCTCACATACTTTTGAAAAATGATCATGTGTTTACCTATGCCATCACAGTGCTACAAAGTACTTATGATCTGCTAGTGACTCCGACAATTCTAAATATATTCTTCCATTTGGATTTATGGCAAACCATTACCCGTTATATCTTAATTAACAGTTTTATTACTTACAGATGCCTCTGGTTTTTTGCTGCATAGGACCTCAGAATGAGAATGCAGGTCAGTGAAGTGCCTTTTATGTGTGAAACCAGCATGATACTGAGCTACCAGGGCTATTAATAAACCACCAAAGATAAGGTAATACTTATTGAAGGATACAGCTTTAGGAGGTAGGTGTTGCAACATTTTAAAAGAGCAGGTACCCAGCATATGTAAAACATATTAAAAAGAGTAAAGCAAATGCACGTGTAATAATTTTAAGGAGAACTTTCCCTAAATAGTAAATTTTTCTTAGGTATTTACTTTTTATTGTAAAAAATAGCTCTGGATCAATAATAGCTATTTTACTACACTATGTAGATTGCAATTAAATAGTGCATTTTGAATTTTCATATAAATTATCTTTCTTTGTTCCACACTATTTGTGGGGGGAAAAAAAACTTGGTGGAGATGACTTCAGTTGTAATTTCAATGCAATAAGTGGGTGGAGAATGTAGGAAAAGTAGGCTATGAAAAGTGAGATTCAACACCAACGGCATAATAATTTCAAGAAATCACTTTTTTATCTTGTCCATTTGCTTTATTTTTATCAACACCAGTGTTAAATGTTAACGAAAATCTCAGCCAGAAAGAATACTAAATATATAGTGATATCTAGGCAGTCAGTACAGTTTCTGTATATACTCAGTATTACACCTCTAATATGTCATTTGACATGTTAGTCATATGACATATGAGAAATGGAAACATTTGAGAATTTCCCAGTGAATCTTTTTTTACAGGATGGTCTTGTTGAACTAATTTCTGATTTTTCCACATTGAAAATTTAACACTCATTTTCCTTGGGCTTTTTCTTTTTATTTTTGCCATATAAAGTGCATGTACTTAAAGATTTTAAGGAGTCCTTCTTGGGTTAACCCGCATGTGCACTAGGGAAGTGTGTAGATAGTTGTCTAAGTCAGGAGGATTCATACATAAGAAACCATCATAGTACAACCGGTTGGCAGTGTCATACCTTATCTAAAAGAGGAAAACAAATGTAATAGTGAAAATCAATGGCCTTATTTTCAGATGATGTGAATACATGTTCTACCTGACCCTGAAACCACACTAAAGATGACCCAAATCCACTTCAGACAGCAGTGTTATATTACTTCATAGTTTCCATAGCTCTATTTTTTTTTGTAGGTTCAGTCTGTGGTGATATTTTGTGACTGTCCATCAGAATAAAATTCAAAAACAAACCTATAAAAAGCAATTAGAGTGGTTCAGTCACTCAAAATTCTTGAATTGTGTTGGTTTCTAAGGCATTGTTCTACTATGGTATTGTGTCTGGAGCAGCAATTGCTCTAAAGACCTCTATTATGAAATTAAAGATTGACCGGATGCCCATTCCTCTTTTTTTTTTTTTCAGTATCTTGTATCAGAATATTAAACAAAATGCAGTGTAGTAGAATCGAATGAACCAATCTGATTTAAGCAAGTGAAAATCCAATGGATTTTTTATTAATGCATAGCAGAGATTTTCCAAAAAAAAAAATTCTCTACACAACTGTGCTTGTGTGCCAAGTTGGTGTATTCAGGGGGAGTAGAGTTTATCACATAGCGAAGTGTTCATAGGATCATGCTGTTATTGAGAACTCAGAGATCTTAGATCTCTAGTCCAATCTCCTGCTCAAAACAGGATCAGCTGTAAAATTAGATAAGGTAGCTCAGATTTTTTCAAGTTGGGTTTTGGAAACCTTCAAGGACAGAGTTCACAAAACCTCTGGCCAGCCTGCTCTGTGCTTGATGCATCTTGTATTTCTATAAAATTATTTAAAATTGTTTCTCTTTTCTGAACTTTATATGAGAAAAAAGGCATTTTAATGCTGCTTCTGCAGGCATGTACTCATTTTAAATGACTTTTTTCAGTTCTACACTGAGTAGGTCAAAAGAAAAGAATAATTCTTATGAATAGCATAGCTTTCAGTTTTCATACAAAAGACTATGTATACTTTCTATTCTCTAAATTGAGTACCTATATTTGTAGAGACCATAATTCTCCATCTTCTCTGGCGTATAAGGAAATAGGATTAATAAGATTATATTTCCTGGATAATTTTACTGTATACTTAATTTCCTGTCTTATACTGTATTATTATTTGTGGAAAAAATATTTTGGAAGTTGTTTTGACTGGTACTGGAACTAATTACCTACTAATTAGAATAAAAATTACCAAACTGGTGGTGAACTCTTTAATAAAATAGACAGTAAGCAGCAGTTGAATCTGTTATACATTACTATTGTGAGGAAGTAAGATGAAGGGGCCACGTATATACTCATAGAAACCATCTGGTTAACTAAACAGTAATTCTAAAATATTCTGTTATGAATGGTAACTGTGCTTTGCTCTGTTGCATTAACACTAAAGGTAAAATGCCTGGCTGCAAAATTCCATTAATGAACATTTTCATTCTGTAGCTTTAACATGAATGCCAATAGCAGTGCAGAAAATCTTTTACGAGCTTGCTTGAAGTGCTTTCATGAATACATAGCTTCATTGTCTTATGTGTACTTCTAGTTATGTTATTGACATATGCATCTGTTCCTTTTAAATTAAAAGGTGTCCTCTACACCACTTAATTTGAATGTCCTGGCCCAATATTTCTAAGGTAACTCTGAGACATGAATTGTAATTAATGAATTCACATGAAAAATGTTCCTGCAGAATTTCCTTTACAAATACCATAGCTCTGGTTACGGATACGAGAAACAGCTTAACTGTTCACATTGAAGATCTATATAAGAATTTCAGATTTCAGCTGCACTGTTAGTTGCTTGCAAAATTAAAATCTTTTCACTAAAATCTTTGCTGTGTTGCTAACTTAGTTGCTGGATCACAGTATTGTTTGGGTTTGAAGGAATCTTTTGAGATTATCTAGTCCAGTTCTGCAAGTGATGCTGACTCTTCTGGTGTGTTTTGATGTATAGCCCTGTGAATTAAGTTTAGGACGAGACATATACTACTCTTCATTATAAATGATTTACCTTGTGTTAAGGGATACTAGGATAGGTGCAGTCACCTCCAGCAGCTCCAGCCCAAGGCTCCCTTTTGCCTGTGTGCTGAAGTCCAGACCAGTGTCCAGTGGACTCAGGCTCTCTGCCCAGGCTGAAGGATGCTGCTGGCTTCCCATTTACAGGTTCAACCAGTAGCAAAGCTGAGCACGTCCCAAACAAGGCTGGTTACGCAGGCAACCACAGACAAGGCTCTGTCTTCAACAGCAGCCACATAAGATTCACACCAGAGGCAGGAGTTCACTGGTGTGCACACACATGGCACTGTCCAGGTTCACAAGCACACACAGAGTTACACATCCTCAGAGAACCTAGCACAGCTTCTCTACTGCCTGGCACATCTGACTGGATCCTGCCCTCTTTTACTCGTCCCACAGGTCCCCAGTTCTCCAGCTAACACAGCTGGATGGTCACTGCAAACATGCAGTACTCACACAGTCATCCCACAGGCAGCCCACACTAATGGATCTCCTTGAAAATCAGCACAGACCCTCTGCCCAACCAATCCCCTAGCCTGGACCCAAGGCCCCCTGTTCATCAGCACATCAAACTTGAAGTTTAACAGCAAATACACATGCACTCCTGGTTTAGCAAAGATACACACACTTGCTTCCAACAGCCAGTATCAGACACACAGGCTCTGATCTTACAGCCCTGCTCCAGTGGCTGGTACTGTCTTGCTCACCCTGGTCCACCTAGTAGCTGATTTTCAGGTACAAACCATCCTCATCTCAGTGGCTGGAGGTTAATGGTGCCCACTGTCTCCAGCAGCTGATACTGATGACACCCCATGAGCCACAGTAGCTGACACTTCAGACAAGGGCACTCATCCCTACTCTAACTCAGGTTAGAATAAGCTGAACACCCAGTACTCTTGTGCTAATCTCTCCAGTAGTTTGCACTGAATCTTTGCAGAGTCATATATGTACACATAGAATAGAGTGAAATGACGCTGTTAATTATGAGAATGTTTAATAAGACAGGACAAACTGCAGAAATCAGGAACAGAACTCAGCCAGACAGGCATACTGACTGTCCTTGTCTTACATACCTTTTGCTGCCTATAGCATCTCCTTTCTCACTTCCCTGCCCTCCCTCCCCCGCACCATGGGTTTGTATAATCCTGCAGATTCCCTCCCTCCTCCTAATCTGATGTCAGGATCTGCCCCATCCCTCCCCCCACCCCACCCTGATTTACCTTCAGTTTCTTGATAGCCCATAAATTAGTGTGACTAGTAACATTTGATTCTTATCGTTGTCTCCATGCTAATTTGGTCAGGTTTATGTCTCTATGTTTCGAGGGTTTTGTTATTTTTTTCATCCTCCCAGTCATGAGGTTTCTGATCAGATAACATTGCTGGAATAGAGATTCACACACTACCACACACTCATATCATTAAAATATGAATAATCAAACTTGGTTTTCATGACTTCCTCACACACATTGCCAGGCAATAACTTCACTAAGACACTACAGTGCCAGAACTAGACAAAGAGAACAGAATGGTGACAGGAATTAACAGTCCTAGCACTGTCAGAAGAGATAGCATAGCATAAAAAGACCATACAAGAGTCTAAGTCATCAACCAAGTCCATGGTGAAAATACAGATCCAAAGTCTAACCAGGAGTCTATCCACAGAGCAGAGTTGGAAACAAATCCCATGATCATCAGGCAAGTGATTATTATGGCTAAAATGCAAGCCATAGCTGTAGGTCTGTTTCAACAGTGTGTATGCACAGAACATGCCAGAGATAAATATTCATCCAACATACCTCAGACAGGGAAGTAAAATCTAGGACCAAGCTTAAATAGAGGCCCTGTGCTCATGGGTAGGGGATGTGTATGGGAAGCTCCAGGTGATGCTGCTCAGGTTCATTAGGTCTTATCAGTGCACTCAGAGCCCTGGCAATATGAATGGAGAGAATTATTGGAGAGAATGCCAAACATGTTGCTAAAGTCAGGATAAATATCATCCTCTATTTTATTATTACACCAAAAAACAGTCAACACACCACAGAATACAATCGGGATGTTCAGGTATGATATGTTCTTGGTAAATTCACACTGGCTGCTAAAAATCACCTTCTTGTTTTTCATGGGTTTGGAAATAGCTTTAAAAACCTTTGCTCTATAATTTTCCCAGTGTCTGAAGATAGGCTGACTGGCCAATACATCCCTGACTCTTCTTTTGTCTCTCCTTAAAGTTGACACCTTCTTCCCCCCCCCAAATTAACATGACTTTTCACAGATGATAGAGAGCAACCTCCCAGTGACATAACTCAAGTATTTCAGCACCTCTGAATACATCTCACCTGGTCTCATGAATCTGTGTATGTCTATTTAGTTTAAATGACCCATAACTTGATCTTAATGCACTGTGTTCTTCACTTCTCCAAACTGTGGCATTGGTTATATAAATTGGATTTGTGTACTACATCTAGGACTTCCAAAGCTACAGGACAGTTGTGGGAAAATTATACTGACAAATTATCTGAGGAAACCTAGGTTTTCTAGGCTGTTCTTTTTCACATGAATACCCGATTTACTTTATGGATTAGCAATGCATAATGAGAATTTTGCTGTTCTTTACTTCAGCATCTAAAATGTGGGTTAAATGATATATGGCTACTTTAGCCTTTTTATAACTAGTTTCCTGTTAGAATATCGTCACTATGATGCAAATAATCTTTTGTGGCTTTCTAATAATTTTCATTTTATGGGGTACTAATGAAAAAGCAATAGTCCACTCAGTAGTACTGCTGAGTCAATGGATTTTGAATGTATAGAATACTACGCACTAAATAGTCTGAAAAATTGCTCCATAGGTTTTTAAATTAGGCAGTTGAAAATAATGCTGTTGGCTTTGTCTTCACTCTTCATAGAAACAGGGTAGTAATACTTCTTCACAGTGATGTAGACGCAGTATATGCTGCTAAATTAACAGAGTATTCCCATACTGTTGTAATAAAAGAAAAGAGGAAATTTAATTACCTGTCAAATAGTAATTTTGAATTTAGAACAGCTCTAGATTAGCATAAAACAAATAAAACCTACATCAATACATTTACTATTGGGGAAACAAAGGAATTGAGGAGCTGCTTCTTAGTGGAACAATATCCTCATCATGAGTGTAATGAGAAAAGTTCATACAAGTAAGGGTAGTATCAGAATTAGTACAAAAATGATGATCAAATTAAGGTTTCTGAAGCATTTTCCTGTCCCCAGTCTTTTCATTCCCTGGCTTTGAAATCTTACTAGTGACTGTTAAAACAGTGAGGGTGTGCTTGTAAAGTTTTATAGCCATCACCCATAGACAATGTTATGGTTTCATTTTGTTTTAGTATTGTCACCATTGCTAAAACCAATAGAAGTAAATAATTATTAAGAACTTTGCTTCTGGAGAGGACTCTATATACTCATATTTCCACCTATCTTTTTCCCTTTCATCAAATATATTTTCCCCATCTATTAAATATACAGACAAGATGGCTCTCTCTGTGTTTTCTAAGCAGAGCAATTGACTCTCCATTGATTATAAATTTGTCCAATGTTTGTTGAAGTTCTATTGGGAATTCAAACTTTATAAAGAGAAGATCTCAAGGTAATTGTATTTAATTTGAAGGAGAAAGCTTGTAGAAACCCTGCTGATAACATATTTAGTGTGAGTACTTGTCAGTTTGACTGTACGAAAGAAGATACAATTCTTGAAGTTAAAAATGTTCAACTACCATCATTCCTGGTTAGAAACATACGCATATTTTCTTATTTAACTATCTTTAGAGAGTGTTTATTTTTGCATATCGTTCATTTACATCAATACTGAATATTCCTTTTTTTTCCCTAATTTTTTTATATAAAGCTTATTTCCTGAGATGGAAAAACAGATTTCTGAAACTGATTTGCTAGTTTTTAGGTCCCTGTGGTTGCACAGAACTTATTTTAAACACAGATTTATGTGTATGTTGGCAAGCTGGAGAAGATCCAAGTGCAAAACTTGTAGATTTTACTTTGATGTTTTGTCAAAGAACAATATGTGAAATTTTAGATAATTTTAGTTTCATGTTTAAAATGCTAATTCAATTAACTTTTCATTCGATTTTTAATCTCTCAATCTTTCCAGAAAAGTAGTGAATGCGTGTATTTCGTATGCAGTGTTACCAGTCACTATGTGTAAAATAGGCAGTGAGAAAAATAGTTTTGTTGAATACTTTGTCATGTAATGGGAATCTCAGACTTTATTAAATGTCAGTACTAAAAAAAATGGCTCTGCTTTTGTTTATTGAATTTCCTCCAATAGTCAGATCCAGATGTGGGTTCCTGTACCTATCAACAAGGTAACCAACGTAGTTGGTCAAGGGAAGCCGGCTGATGTGATCTTTTGGGATTTCAGTAAAGCTTTCAACACTGTCTCTCATAGGATCCTTCTGGACAAAACGTCCAGCACACAGCTGGATAAACACATCCTGTGGTGGGTGAGCTGGATCGTGGGTCAAGCACAGAGGGTAATAGTGAATGGGGGAACATCAGACTGGGGACCTGTCACTAGTGGGTTCCACAGGGCTCCATCTTAGGCTCTATGCTCTTCAACATCTTCATAAATGACTTGGATGTAGGACTGGAAGGGATACTAAGCAAGTTTGTAGAAGACACAAAACTGGGAAGTGCTGTTGACTCCCTCAAAGGAAAGGAGGCCCTGCAGAGAGACCTCAACAAATTAGGGGACTGGGCAATCACCAACCATATGAAGTTCAACAAGGGAAAGTGCTGAATTCTGCACCTGGGATGGGGCAACCCTGAATGTTCTTACAGACAGGGGAATGAGATGCTGGAAAGCAGTGCCATGGAAAGGGACCTGGGGGTCCTGATCAACAGCCAGTTGAATATGAGTCAGCAGTGCCCTGGCAGCCAGAAGAGCCAACCATGTCCTGGGGCTATCAGGCAAAGCATCATATGACAGTTTTAAGGGAAGGGATTCTCCTGCTCTGCTCTGCACTGGGGCAGCCTCACCTTGAATATTGTGTGCAGTTTTGGGCACCACAATATAAGAAAGATATTAAGCCATTAGAGGGTGTCCAAAGGAAGGCAACAAAGATGGTGAAGGGCCTTGAGAGGAAGCCATATGAGGAGTGGCTGAGGTCAGTTGGTGTGTTCAGCCTGGAGAAGAGGAGACTGAGGGGAGACCTCATTGCAGTCTACAACTTCCTCGTGAGGGGAAGAGGAAAGGCAAGCTCTGATCTCTGTGGTGACCAGTGACAGGACTGAGGGAATGCCCTGAAGCTGTGTCCAGGGAGGTTTAGGTTGGATATTAGAAGAATGTTCTTCACCCAGAGAGTGGTTGGGCACTGGAAAAGGCTTCCCAGGGAAGTGGTCACAGCACCAAACCTGCCAGAGTTCAAGAAGCATTTGGGCGATACTCTCAGGCATGTGGTGTGACTCATGGGGATGGTCCTGTGCAGGGCTAAGAGTTGGATTCGATGATCTTTGTTGGCCCCTTCCAATACAGCATATTCTGTGTTTCTGTTATTGTGTCATCCAAACATACTCCCACAATGCGTGATCTAAGTAGATGCATTGGTAGTTTCCTAAAAAATTAAATTCCATTGTGAAAAACTAACAAAATTTAGTTAAAAACAACTAAGAGTGTTATGCCATTGAAACTATCTTGATTTAATGGACTAGAAGAAAGACACATAGTAAGGTACCTTGCCCACAGTAGTCTAGCAAACAAATCAAAACCTCATCTATGAGTATCAGACCACTATTCTCTTTACTAGGAAACAATATTCTTCATAAATATATATTCAGTACTTTTCCTTTAATAATTTGTTACAAATAGACAGATTAATTTCTTTAATCTTCCTCTTTTCTTCTTCCCTCACAATGAAAAAATAAATCTCCTTTACCAGTGAAATCCATCTTATTTAATTAGCTTACTATTTCTTAATGGCTTCTCAAATGTGTAAAATTAGCAGCAATAATGGGATAATGAAATGACACTAAAAGGGAAATGCCTGAGAAATTAAAAACATATGTAAAAGGTACAATGGAGACATCTGTAATTAAAGACTTGTCATGCCTTCCACTACCATAATAAGGCTGAACTAAGAGGATTTACCTTAGAAAGACTTTGAAGATAGGGAAGGAAAAAATCAAAACATGCCAACCCTTGAAATGTACGCTAAAAAGCTAAACTTAAATAAGGAACCCAAGAGTTATAAGGACAAAAGGAAGAAGGTAGAAAGTGTAAGAAATGGAACACATAAGAAAAAGAAAAGAGATAATTTTGTGTGGGTAAGGGCATTATTGTTCATAACGCATCTACCTATCTGAATTTATGTTTAAAATCTCTACTTTAATTTTTGATTAGTAGTTTGCAAAGCATGCACAGGAAGAGATTTCCCATCTTTCAACTCGTATATCTCATTATCAGAATAAATACAGCAGTGAAGTGGCATATAAAATCATTTGATCTTTCCTTCTTATATATATTGCAACACATTCAGAGTACATTACTAGATTTTTTGGAACAGCACACAAACCACCACTAGCATATGTATAGAAGGGTGGATTGAACGACAGTATAATGACAACTTGGCTGCTTCCATGAAAAATGTTTATGAATAGAAATAAAAATACTGCTCCATAGAGGTGAAATAAACTTATGAGTTGCATGTTCTCTGCTGTAAGCAAAACTTATTTGATAGTATACTTTCTTTTTCAATTAGTAATCTCAAATACCTAGTTTGTTCAGTTAGGGGAAAAATTATGATAATTTTTAGAAAAAAAATAGCGTGTGTGTTTGCATGTGGATTTTCATAGGCATACTTACATACTGAGGTGTCAAAATGTATGTTTCTCTTTTAGTTCTCACGCTGCTTCAGATTACTGAATATGAATATCTCTAACTAGAGATAGAAGGAATATAATAGGGCTTGTACAGCTAAGAAACCAACAAAATGATGATAGTTTATGGAAACCCTGATGGTTAATGATTTCATAGGGATTTGGAGAAAGTGTTGCCTGATTTGGGTAAACTTGTAGACCAAAAGGTCAGAATATAAACACTGTAATCTGAAATTTTGAAACATTTTCTTTGAAACAGTTGGTATAAAGAAAGCCCACATTATTCTTTTTAGCAGTGACTATAACTGATACTAACACTGGTAATAGAAGAATTAATCATTAATCAGCATCCCTAGGGCAGGACTGAGTAATTTTAATAGTTCTTACTCAACATTTTTCATCTGAAGATCTGAGAGAGCTATATAGTAGAAGGTAAGTCTCACTATTTTCTCCAAAGTGAAACAAAAAACAAAAATAGAGGCTTTACAGCAAGATGCTATAAAGTGGAGCTTTGACCAGAATCCAAGTATGTCAGGTCCCTGTTCATGCTCCTCTGTCACAGGTTATTCAATTCATCTCTCATTTCAGACACCAACACATTAATTAGATTAAATTTTCATTAAAATGACCAGATTATATAGAGAGTGACTTGGTACGGTCAAATTTGTGATTTATTTGCTTAAGTTCAGATGTTGAATATTATCTTTTGAGACACCTTAGGCTATTCAACGCAATCATATGGAGCTGGCAGATATGGTAGAGGACCCAGTTTACCTGTGGCTTCTGGAGGAGGAGTAAGAGGCCAGATGGAGAGAATTAGGACATCTAAAATGGCCTTAGGAAATGTTGTTTAAGGAACAGACTCCTGCCACAGCTAAGTAGATTCAGAAATGTAATGTAGGGCAACTTAATAGTTCACAATGGTCACAGTGGGAGCTTAGATATTTGATTTGTCTATGTCTGAAGCTTAAATCTATTCAAATGATAACTTTTACCCAGTACTACTGGAAAAATCAACGTATATCTGACTATCTGCTAGGAAAAAGGAAATGTTTTCATCTTTTTCTTTTACCTCTGTGCAGAATATTTCCCTCTACTATGATTCTCTATTTTCTGTGAAAGCACTTTAAACTGTATAAATGTCCCAATGATCTCATTCCCCCAAACTCTGTGCTAAGTGATCCTTATTAGTAAGTTAACTAATATCCTTAGTTA
Organism: Pseudopipra pipra; assembly: GCF_036250125.1. Taxonomy (NCBI): domain Eukaryota; kingdom Metazoa; phylum Chordata; class Aves; order Passeriformes; family Pipridae; genus Pseudopipra; species Pseudopipra pipra. The sequence continues at coordinate 74,373,597 of NC_087550.1, read as the reverse complement.
CCATAACGCTTTCTTGGTTATGCATATTTCTGGAAAAAAATTGAAGAAATAAGGAAAGGAGTTGGGGAGATGATGAATGGGAAGAAGGTTGTTTTCGTTTTGTCTTAGTTTCTCATCATCCAGCTTCATTTTTAGTTGGACATTAAATAAATTATTTTTCCCCAAGTTGAACCTCTTTACCACCAGGGACAGCAATTGCTAAGTGAATTCCCTGTATTTCTTGCAGCCAGAAACATTTTCATCTTATTTTCTCCCCTGTCCTCTTCAGAGTGAGGGTGGGTGGTAAGAGAGCAGCTGAATGACTGTCTGGCAGCTGCCCAAAGGCCACCGACCATAGCATAACAGGTTAGAAAAAGTACATGAGAACAGGAATTTTTTAACGTCCTTTGATGCTCTTGCAATGTTAAATGTAGTAAGAATTAAAAGTGCTGTTTATAATTTGTATTTTTAATACTTTGAAGTTCCTAATAAAATTTTGATTTCTCATTTTAAGATAAAGTTGGAAGGAAAGAAATTGAATAAGAGGGTTAAAATTACTAGATACTTATACAAAGTATTTGAGTACAAGCTGCCAGCTGTGAGGTGCTAGGAAAAATACTAGCCTTATCAGTTTCTGATGGTTTTCTTAAGTCAGAATAAAAAAATACTTGTCCTCTAAAAAAAGTTCCAAAGTCCAACTTAAAACACTGCCTGTCTTTTTATTTTTTCTTTTTTTCCTGGTTTCATACATGATAACATTTAAATCCTATATACTTTTTGTTTTGATCTGTACGAGTGTCTCAGGAAAGTGACAGGATGAGCAAACAAAGCTATTAATTCACTAATAACTCACTTATCCATTTTAACTCATCCCTAGTATATAAACATTTCTCTTTTTTTCATTTTTCCAACTCTTCCTTTTTTAATTTCTTATTTGCTGCTATAGTGTTAACTTTTAGTTTTTCATTCACTTTTCTCAGTTTCATTGCACTGAGCATATACCTGTGAGAAATGGTACGACATTCTGTATCACTGTACATGTGCTTCTCTTCATTGTATTCCATTACTCTTCATCTTGATCTGATGAAATCATAAGGGTATGAGAACTTTGAAAGTGTTGGTGAGCCTTTTGACTGAAACTCAGCTGCATCATGACTGAAAGATATTCAGTTCTGAATCCAGCTGAGCCAGAAGGTAATCTTTCACTCATCCCACCCTAACCTTAAAAATAAAGGTTAAAAAAAATAACTCCCAAATCGGATAGCTGATTAAAAAACATAGATGTGTCTATGATTAATGAGTAGAAAAATAATAAACTACATGAGAAGGATGCATGAAGTCAATCAAAACTAACAAAGCCTACATAGCACAGTTCCAGTATTTTAGAAAGAAAACAGAAAATTATATTATTGACAATCTAAGACATTTAATAAAAAAACACTCTTAGTGACTGGCATTTGAGTGTGTGCTCAGCATGTGTATAATGTAATTAGCCAATATACAAGTATGAGGTACATGATGCTTAACATGTAAAATTAATGAAATAGTTTGTAAATTATTAAACAAAAAAGAACTGTGTCTTTCATTGACTTGTGACTTGTGCCACTGGGTATTTGGGATTAATTTTGGAAAACTTACATTGGGCCAATGTAAATGACCAAGCTGGGTATGATCGAAAGGGGAACAATCTTTTGCATTCAGAAGATAGTAGTAGGAAAGAGAAATTGCTCTTTTTTTCCCTTTCCTTTATTGTACTGGCTTTTGTGGCAAATTTTTAAGTGGGGGAAGGGAGGCTGCAGCAATGTCTTATGTGAGAAGATGCCAGAAGCTTCCCCTATATTTGACAGAGCCAATGCCAGCTGGCTACAAGACAGACCCTCTGCTGTCAAAGCTGAGCCCATCACTGATGGTACCTGTGTGATAACATATTTAAGAAGGGGTAAAAACTGCTGCACAACAAAAGTGTTGTCAATAGGTGGTTTAATTGGCTTAAGAAATTACCAGCAAAGGTATGAGCAAAAGTAGTTTATTATATATTTGAAAAAGCTTGACAAAAGTTGATGGCAAGGTTCACTCTACTGCTTACTACATGGATGAAACACACAAAATAAAAAAAAAATATAATCAATTTAGAATGAATTGTCCAGAGACTGGGAATTAAATTATAAGGATGGAAAATAGCAAGAGTGAAAAGGTATAAGGGAGACCCTTATCTTGAGTCATAAAGTTCAGAGCGGATAATCTTGCAAACCTAGCCTCAGACTTGATCAATGGTTTATGTCTGAAGGAGTTAGCAGCACTTAATCAATTGACTAATTTAACATTAATAAAGTGATTCAATAGAATTTTTCACAATTTTGGTCAATTGCAACAGTGACTTAATTATAGATTTGAGGGTGTAATATTTATGTTATAATTGCTACAGTATCTTCCTACATGCACACACACAGACACAAAGATGTACAAATGTATAAGGGTACCTGTTAAAAATTCCCCTTGAGTTCAGTGAAATACATTGAATGCCTTTGCATTTCTCAATAGATGTGGGTTGAGCCTTGAGGACTGGGTGGGTATCAGTGCAGGCAACATTGTCATCTTTTGGTGACAATTCTCCAATTTTCACAAACTTGAGAGTTCATGAGCTCTGAAAGATGTTCCACTCAGAGGGAGATTCTGGTTACAGCCTGATGCTGTCCAGGATGGCTCAAAAAGCCTCACCTATAAACTGCTGTTCATAGGGTCATGAGATGTTTGACTTTAGTCATCCAGGAACAATGGTACCATTCCCCTTGGACTATAGTTCAGGTAGCAAATCTTTCAAGGCTGTCAGGGACAACTCCCTATACTTACTCTTGTGCTTCACCTCAGTGCAATTCCCACCTCAGCCATGCAGGAGTTCCTGGTAGAGTCAAAGGACACTTCACTGCCCAACTCATTACACATGAGTCTAGTGGCAATTCCTAATGCTATAGTAATATCCCTGGAAAGGGAGGGGGAAGATGCACCACAACAAGCAGCTGAGAGAGGAGAGAGAATTCATGAAGCAACTCTGCAGAACAAAGTTCAGTGAAGAATGAGGAGAAGGTGGAGGTGGTTCAGGCTCCAGAGAAGAGCATGGTGAAGAATATGGTGAGGCAGGTTGTCCTCCTGCAGCCCATGGAGGTCCGCAGTGGAGCAGACATCCACCTGCAGCCTGTGGAAGACCGCATGCCCAGAGCAAGTGGATGTCCTAAGGATGCTATGATCCCATGGGAAGCAGTTGCTGAAGCAACTTTACTGGTAGGACTTGTGACCCCATGGGGGGCCCTCACTGGAGGAATCTGCTCCTGGAAGACTGTGGAAGGGATCCTGATCCTGTGGAAGGGATCCACACTAGAGCAGTTCATGAAGAGCTACAGCCCATGGGAAGGACTCACGCTGGAGAAGTTCATGGAGTGGGGGAGGGCAGGGGGATGAACTCTTCCATGGGAGCAACCCCATGCTGCAGCAGGGGATGAGCATGAGGAGGAAGGAGCAGCAGAGACAACACATGATGAACTGACTGCAGACCCCACTCCCCATCCTGCTATGCTGTCATAGGAAAGAGGTAGAGCAAATTGTGAGTAAATTTGAGCCTGGAAGATGGGAGGTGTGGAGGAAAGAAGTTTTAACAATTGGTTTGATTTTTCATTATCCTACTCTGATGCAATTGATACTAAATTAAACTAATTTCTCTACGTCAAGTATGCTTTGCCTGTGACAGTAACTGGTGATTGATCACTCCCTGTCCTTATCTCAACCCATGAGCCTTTTGCTATATTCTTTTTCCCTGTCCAGCTAAGGAGGAAAGCGGCTGTGGTTCACCCTTGTCATCCAGGCAGGATCAGCCCTCCACATTTACTGAAATATTTCCCTCTCCACTACTGCTCATATAGCTGTTCATTAAAACACTTCTTAACCTGTTAAAGTTAGCCAAGTCCAAAAAGTCAGCACATTTGAATCTCTGAACCTAGTATTACCCATTTTGTCTGAAGGGGATTAGAGGGAACTCACAACTTAGGACTTAGTTTAAAGTTTATTGCTATTGTTTTTGCAAACAAATTTTGTGACTTGAAAAGAGAGAGAAATGGTACAGGCAGTGTCAAATTGCCACTTCTATTCTAAGAGAGGGAGGAAGCAAATGGATATGTACAACTATAAGCAGGGGACCATGCCAGAGAACTGGGTGTGCAGCTCTTCTGACTGTGAAGAGATGAGAGGGAGGGAAAGGCTGCTTGTTATTCTCCCAGATGGTATCTAATAAATTAAACAACCCACCTCTCTCAGCAGAAGTAATCCTTGTTTTTCATATCTCCACCATATGCATATTGCCATTTGGTCAGTCCTAGCAATTTTCTGCCCAATTACTCCCTAGTTTGTCTTTACTCACACAGAGTTTTGTAGATACCACTGCCAAAACAACAGAGACGATTGTTGCCAGTGGAGGACTAGTGGTGCTCCTGATTCCAGAACTACACATGGAAGAATTTCTCTGTCCAGACTCTCATTTAGTAATATTCTGAGACCTTTAAATATAATTTCAAATCAAATTCATTCTAAAAGTCTGCTAGTTTGATTCTTAGATATCTTTCTAATTATGTCCTGTAATATTAGTTAATACCTTAATGAAAATTTAGAAATAGTATTCAATATTTAATTCAATCTTACCTAGAAATAAAATGAAAAATATTTTTTTCTTTTATTTTTAACTCCAGAATTTGAAAATTAATTATTATTAACTAACAATAGTAATTATTATTACCATTAAATAATTTCTTGCAGCAGCATTGGCTGAATTAATGTACGCATTTTTTTGGTCACATTTCTGTTGCTTCTTTGGAAGATAAGTTAAGCTTTTCATTTAATTTTTATTTCTGGACCCATCCAGTTTTATGAGAGAAGATTGTCATCTTTTGAATAGACTATTTTCCTCTTTTGTGTCTTATGTATAAAATACTGATAAATAAAGGTGTCAAAGAGTGAGTTGAAGCAGTGAATCTATGATTGTTCATGTTCCTTAGCTGTTGACTAAGTCTTTGGTTCAGCCTGGAATTGGCTATCCATGTCTAAAAGTATAGACTTTAGGGATATAATAGTAAGCCAGTTCATATAATTTAGTTTTGTCCTCATTGTACACACAAATTATGAGAAAGAATTAATTTTCTAAAACTAAGTGTCTCCCAGAAATCCTTCTTTGCTATGGGAAGTCTTTTCTGCTAATAGATAACTTAGTAATATGTTAGTGAGATAAATACTGCCAGAATCTCTACAGTAGCTATTAAGGGGTGGGATTAGAGGTCCAACTTATTATAGACAGCTATATCTAAGCTTTCATACATTTTGTTAATATTCAGTGCAGAAGGAACAGAGTCTCTTATTTGTTTCATCTAAGAAATTTAGGATTTCTTTAGCATCATGCAAGCTGTCCTGTAAATACTATCTTCAGTTTTATTAACAACCTAACATGACTGAATTTGTGTAACTAGTTCACCAAATAGATCTCTGCATTGGTTCAGGTAGATCCCATCATTTTTTCTGAGATGTGAGCTGACAAACAGGTATTACTAAAATGACAGCACGGATTAGCAGTCCTCTTTGTACACCATACAGTCATGAGACCATTCAGGAAATGATCACCAGGAAGTCTATATTAAACATATAAGTTATAGATATATACATGTATGAGAATGTCAGATTCACTTCTCTAAGTGTAAACTGGAAACATTCTGTCTAACATCTGAGCCAACATCACATGGCATGGAATATCTCTTTGGTCAGTTTGGGTCAACTGTCCTTGCTGTGACCCCTCCCAAGATCCTGTCCATCTCCAGCCATCTCCATCTCCAGATGGAGGGACGGAATTTTGGGGAGACAGCACTGATGCTGTGCCAGGGCTGCTCAGCAGTAGTCAAAGCACTGATGTGTTAACAACACTCCAGCAACCAACCCAAAGCACAGTGCTAGGAGGGCTGCTATGGGGAAAATTAACTCCATCTCATCCAATATACTTACCTCTACTCTTTGCCTAAAAACCAGCACATACATACCTACAGTCAGAAATCCAAATAAAAACAAGAGATGTTCTTCTTGTTCACATATCACAATCTTAACATATGTGTGTGTCTATTCTTGGTAAGGGAGTTATCACTTTTACTTATTCCATAGACAAAAAGAAAAATAATATTATAAATTCTGAGGTATTAATTTGTAACACAAATGACTTCATATCTGTTTTTCAAAAACTGTTCAGACTAAATTAATGTCTAGGAATAAAACACTGAATAAAATACTATTAAAACACTGCCGTGATTACACTAGACTTAAGACTGTGTTATATTTGTAGTTTTAATTTGTTATGGTTTGGTTTGGGTTTGGGTTTTTTTATTATTTTTAATTCCTTTAAATCCCTTCTCAGAGTGTCCAGAGGTTCAACAAGGCTAAGTGCTGGGTCCTGCACTTGAGTCGCAGCAACCAAATGTAACACTACAAGCTTGGGGCAGAATGCCTGGAAAACTGCCCAGCAGAAAAGGACCTGGAGGTGTTTGTCAATAGCCACTGAACATGAGTTGGCGGTGTGCCCAGGTACCCAAGAAGCCCAACAGCATCCTGGCTTGTATCAGAAATAATGTGGCCAGCAGGACCAGGGTAGCGATTGTCCCCCTGTACTTGGCAGTGGTGAGGCCATACCTTGAGAACTGTGTCCAGTTCTGGGCTCCTCATTGCAAGAAAGACATTGAGGTGCCAGAGGATGTCCAGAGAAGGGCAGTGAAGCTGGTGAAGGGTCTGGAACACAAGTCTGATGAGGAGGAGCTGAGGGAGCTAGAGTTGTTTAGTCTGGAGGAAAAGAGGCTGAGGGGAGACTTCATCACTCCCTACAACTACCTGAAAGGAGTTTGTAGGCAGGTGGGAGTTGTTTCTACTCCCATGTAACAAGTGATAGGACAAAGGCATCAAGTTGCACCAGAGGAGGTTTAAATTAGATATTAGGAAAAATTTCTTCACTGAAGGGACTGTCAATCACCGTAACAGTCTTCCCTGGGAAGTGTTTGAGTCATCATTCCTGAGGGTGTTTAAAAAATGTGTACCTGAGGCTCTGAGGGACATGGTTTAGTGGTGGAGTTGGTAGCACTGCCTAAATAGTTGAACACAATGATTTTCAAGGTCTTTTCAAACCTAAATGATTATATGATCCTATGATTCTTGAATATATTTTATATTTGGAAGGATGAGCTTTTTAAACTTTCTCTTCCTGCAGCACATTGGTTTTATAAATGTAATTGTAGTACCAGCATACTTTCCACGTCCTAGTGATAAGAATTTTCAGTTTCCATGTCTTAATTTCAGGCAAATCAATAGTGTTTTCATCAATTATTAATACATTTTAGGGACAATATTTGAGTATTTATAATGAATATAGTGTTATCACCTTATGCAGCGAGAAAGCATCAACAAAATTAAAAATAACTGTTTTCCAGGATTGTAATTTCCTTCAAATACACTAAAGACAATGCTTTACATGGTCACAGTTCAGATGAATAAATGGGTCATGTTGCTGCAGAATGAAGAAAAAAAAAGAAAAAGAAAAAGGAAAAGAAAAATTAAATGGTACAATTTAGAGTTAGATTTAACACGAGTCATATCTGGACTGCAAGTAGGTAGAGAGATAGTCAGAAAGGGAACTAATGGAACTAACACAAACTGTTCAGGGCTACTATTTTAGCAGTTTAGATATAGGCAAAATAACACTAGGCACTATGAATATTATTTTGCAATACCTGAAAGCTAGTGGCCTAGCTCTAAAAATGGAATTTGCAAGGATGATTTAGACCCTCTAAACTCCTCAGAAAGTAGCTAGAGAAGAGCTTTGACTTTGGGATGGCTTAAAGAAAAACAACTAGTTGATGGTTTGAACTTGTTTTGTTTCCATGGATTAATTCATTTGAGCTTCTACATCCTTTGCAAGGACTCCAAAGAGGTGTATCTACGAAGTAGATTTTAATTGTTTCAAATATTTTTGTGTCCTTAGATTTTTAAGTATTTGATTCCCTTTGTATGCATTTAACTTAGCATACAGGCCATTTGTTCAGAAATATGGGGTCTGCTGTATGGGGATTCTCAGACTGGGAGTGAAGGGCCCATGAATCTTACATTTCAGGAGATGGCCTTCATCCATTCAGGAAAAATATCTTAAGAAGAGGCAGACTTCATGTGCCCAGCTGAAGCACAGTACTGATAAGTAAAGAATACAAAATTTTATAATCTGAAAAGGCAAGCCCTAAGCAAGTGTGTCAATGTGTAGCTTGATTTTTTTTTTTAATCCACTCAGATCCTAAATTGAAATATAGAAACAGTTCAAGATTTAGAAACTCAACATTTTAGATATGGTGATTAAGGTCCTATCCAGTAGAATAAGAATTCCAATGTAACAAAATTTGTATTGTATTCTTAACTTTATTTTGGGTTGGCTGTGACAGACAAAAGAGGAGAAGGTGGTTTTAAGAGACAATGTAAGGGTTATGTAGCTCTGGGGTATGCAAGAACCATCTGGCTTTTCAAGAATATAGTGTGTCCATGTGGGAAGAGTTTGCTTTAATTAGCTAAGAACAAACCAAACCAAATTCTTCCTGAAACCTAGTCATATATGTGGAAGGTTAAAGATTCGTGTTTGAACCCTATCCCTCTAAGACTCCATCTCCTATGATGGTCTCTTAAAGGAAGGAAACTAACTCATTTCAGCTTCAGGGAGCTCTATTCAGGGAGGAACTGACACCCTTTTATTTGAAATATCATCCTTAATCATTGTGATGGCTTTAATGAACCTCTTGTGTTGTACATACACTTTTTCAGAGTAGGGTATTTTGCTAATAAGTAATGCAAATGGTCCCAAGAAATTTCAGGAAAAACAAAAACAAAAACAAAAAACTTGAAGAATGATTCTACACAATCTATACAAAATTACCCAACATGGGAATTATCTGAGTATCTAAATGCATTATGGAAGGTCTGGGTCCCATCAAAAACTTATCTGTGCATTTAAGTTTATATATAACAAAATACAACTGCTTAACTTCACTAAAAAGCAAATATGCATGTATCTATTATTTGAATAAATCAGAAACATAGTCAATTAAGGTGTATTTCTGTTTGGCCTATTCAATCTATACGATGTCAGATTTTTTTACCCCAGTAACTAGGACTAGTCATGTCAGAAGGTAAAATGTCATAATTAATTAGTCCCACATTATTGTGTCAGTTTGTGCTAGTTCTCTTAATGAGCAAATCAGAATGTTTTAACATTATTTTTCTTTCCTCATATTAGTTAGATAATTATTTTCAGAACGATAATGACATACACACAGTGAAACACCTGTTTTTATGGAAGTGATGGGTAATGTATAAACCAGACATGATACTCCAGATTTTAGGTGTGTATGCATTAAAAGTGATTAAATATCTGCAGAACATGCTCATGTAGGACCTGTGTATTACATAATTAAGTAACACAGCATGTACTTCTAAGCTTTTATATATGTATAGCCACACAGAGTTTTAAAGCTCTTAAATAGAGAACAAAAAAAGGTAAAAAAAAAATATAAAGAGTGGAGTGAGAGCAGGAAAGGATGAAAAATTTTACTTAGTTTTAACATGAATGATTTTTTAAAAAATTTCAGAAGAAAAAACTTACTCCAAGCAGGGACATGAAAAAGGTTAAAAAGATACTTTAATAATAAACAAGAGGCAAGAGGGCATGTCAGTCTGATTGCTTCTGGGTGTTGTCAGCAGATATGTGTTGCCATCACTTCAAAGAATCTTTTTTCTCATACTGAGAAATATCTGTGAGGAGAAAAACAAGAGGAGAAATAAAAGTTTTACTGAAAAAGAAATAAATGGGTCCAATAATTTTAAGCATGTTTTAAACTTGCTTTTGTTTAAAGTAATAGAATGGTATGTATGTTGATGTTGAAGTGATAGCTCCATAGACAACATTATCAGAGTGTGTAGTACCTGTTCAATAAAAATATCTTAGGTTTTGGAGTACTGTTGCAGGAACTATTGTTTTCTCATACACAGTCGGTTGTTCTGTGATGTATTCATTTTCCCAGGAACAAACATGGCAAAAGTTTTCTTATCCAAAAGCTTGGTGGATTGACACTTATTCCTTGATTAATCTCAAATACCTAAATTCCACTAAAATTATTTTTCACATTCTCCTGAAAAATCACACTATTTTGACACATAGGTCCAGTCTGCAACCCACCATTGTAATTGAAGACATTAGGGATTATCCTTAATGTTAATTGAAAAGGAATGTATATCTCTTCTGCAATAGAGAGAAATTAATGCAAAAAAGACTGCAAAAATGAGCAGCCATCAGCGTCTCAGAAAATTCACAGGTAAGGTTATGGAAACATTTAGAGAAAAGTATGTGATGATCATAACAGTAATTAAGTAGAAAATGCTGGTTTGGAGTTGTGTTTAGAAACATAGCTTAAAGCAGGGTAATAACATTATGTTTTGTTTTGTCATTTTCTTTTACACACACTTTTTTTAGAAAATATTGGAACAGTGCTTTATTGCCGTTTTACTGGGGATGCCAAGTCCTTGTTCTCTCAGGAATGTTCTGTGAAAATAACATTAGAAATAATAAAACAATGAGGCTCTTAAAATTTCAAGTGTGGCAGAATAAGTATCAGGTACATGAGAAAACCTGGCAATCCTTTTTCAGACTGCAGATTTCAGAGAATCACGGAATCATCAAGGTTGAAGGATATTCAAGTTCATCTAGTGCAGTTGTCAACTTTGCATCACCATAATCACTCCTAAACCATATCCACTAGTGTTATGTCCAGACACTTCCTAAACACTTCCAGAGATGGTAGCTCCAGTGTAGCTTATTCCAATGCCTAACCAGGCTGTCACTGAAAAAAAAATTCTAATATCTAATCTGAATCTCCCCTGGTGTAACTTAAGGCCATTTCATCTCATCCATTCACTTAAGGCATGGCAGAAAAGATCAACCCCAACATTGCTAAAACCTTTCAGGTAGTGGTACAGAGCAATGAGGTGCCCCCTGAGATTCATCTTCTCCAGAAGAGTTCCATCAGCTGCTCCTCATAGGACTTACTCTCTAGACCCTGTACCATCTTCATTGTCCTTCTCTGGACATGCTCCAGCATGCCAATGTCCTTTTTGAAGTGAGGGTCCCAAAAGCGAACAGAGTACTTGAGGTGAAGCCTCATCAGAACCAAGTACAGCAGAACAACCATTTCTTAGTCCTGCTGGTCACACTATTCTTGATAAAGACCACGATGCCACTGCCACTTTCCAGTCACTCTTCCACGAAGCCATAGCACTGCATGGGATTGTTGTGACCTAAATGCAGGACCCCACACTTTGTGGTATTGAACGTCATGCAGTTGTCCCCAATTCAGCAATCCAGTCTGCGAAGATCTCTCTGCACATCCTTCCTACCCTTGAGCAGAACAACACTCCCACTTAACTTGGTTTCATCTGCAAACTTATTGAGGATTTCATGCAGGTCCTGATGATTACCATCTTATAAAAATGCTAGTATATTTTAAAGAGTTTTCTGTTAATGATGGACTAATCAAACCTATTAAATAAAAAAAAAGTTAAACTATTTTTAACTCCTTATTTCTTCTATATGGTCTAACATTTTGCAAACAAGAAAACACCTTGTCAAGTAGAATTATTTTGAGCTATTATGTAGTTTGATATATCTCTCAACTGAAAATTTGAGGGAGAAAGAAGTTGCATAAAATGCTTAACAAAATATAGTCTAATACAAAAAGAGTAAAAAGTTTTGTGGCGAGGTTTTTTTTCTGCCTTTCCTTTTACTTTTTTATCCTCTTCTGGTTGGAGGCTTTTCCATGTCCAGGCTATTTTTTGTCTACATTACTTCACAATTATCTAAAGATACATACATTCAAGATACATGTAGTTGTCTTGAATATCACTGAAGGCAAAAGGAAAAGCTGTAGAGACTGAAACGGATCAGGACAGAGAAATATTCCTTCCCTTCCATATAATTTAGGAATCCTAGTTATCAGAGTAAACACTGGGCTGGAAGAAGTGTGTAGTTTTCAGGTCTTTTAATTTTATCTTGGAATTTTTTTAGTTTCTGATTTTGATATTTTTATATGAGGCTTTTGCTGACTTATTGCTTCCATTTCAGGGAAGAGAAAACTGAAAAAAAATCCCAATCTTTCTTTTTATTCTTAAATAAAACCAAGGGAAAATCAGCCTTCCTACTTGTCCAGTGATACTCTGCCTCATATTATTGTTTCCTTTATTCCCTTTTAGTGACCAAGTAAAAATTGATTTTTTTCTTAGAAATTATCATATACTCTTACAGAAATTACTACACTGAGACTCAAGTATATGGTTGTTCTTAATTATTAAACTAATCTGTAGAACTAATGTGTGAGTTTGCAATTTTTTTAAGGACCATGAATATTAAATGTAAGTATAGACATCCTTTTGCCTGTTTAAACTGAAGAAGACACATTTTTTTTTGTTTTACAAATGCCAATGTATCTTTATTTTGAAAAGACAGATGTATCATCTAGAGACATTCAACTGTTTAACTGAAACCTTCAGGCTCTTAAGTAGACAACTGCATATGTACTTAAATGTATAATTAAACACAAAGAAATCCACCTAAAATACTAATGAGAATATTATAAATTAAGTGTTAATTTTGAAGTCCTTTTGAATAAATAAAACACATTTTTGAAACATACATGATCAATAGATTAACTACGAGATTTGTAATTAATACTTGAAATGTATTGTTTATAGAATCATTGGAAAAACAATCTAAAACAATGGAAAGGAACTGGGATTTATTTAATGAAGTATATTAACTTGAAATAACAAACTGTCATTATGAAATAAAGATAGCGTGATATTGTAATGAGTGCACCAAGAGTTGGTCAGTGGCTAGGAAATCAAAGAGAGATTCCATAAGTGGAAAGACAGCACCATTATGAATTATGAGTAAGAAGAAATACATCAAATAAGTGATACTAAAGCTGGAAAGAGTAAGATTCATTTATACATATTAGTAAAAAAGAGGTAACAAGGAAACCTTCTGCATATAGGTAAATTACAAAGAATATAGATACAATACAGAAGAGGAACAGAAAAAAATGTCTTCAATAGCTTGTTACACTTTTTTGTTTCAGTCATCACCAAAAAAAAAAAAAAAAGACTAATTTTAATCATATACTGCATAGTGTGCAAATAATTTTGACAGGGAGATAAGAATATAGGCCAGAAGAAAGAAAGAACAAGCAACAAAAGTTTTATGTTATCTCAAGTACAGCAAAGCATAAGGAAATTGACCCTAAAGCGACAGAACTATTCAAAAGGATATTTCAAGTAATGCTTGCTACTTTATAGAATTTATAGAAAAAGAATATGCATTCCCTAAGAACTAAAGAAAAGGAGGTCTGGAGGAATGACATATCTGTCAACCTAATTTTTACCTGGGAAATGGCTTGCCAATATATTATTCAAAAAATCAGTTTTAAAGTAACTAGCATAAGAAAAAGGATAGCTTTGTCAAAAATACAAAGTTAATCCAGCTTCATTCCCAATCAGTATAACTATTCTAATCTGTAGGGGGAAAAACTTATGTAATATAGTTTTTTATTTGTCACAGTTGTCACTGTCACACATGTCATCTCATAACAAAACTTAGGAAACATGGTCCATATGTAATCACAATATCACAGTGCATGAGTGTTTGGAGGGAAATGTAGGCACTATAGGTATGTGTCAATAATCACAGTCAAGTTGTGAAGGCATATTTGTTAGTTATTGTAAAGGTAGTTCCTTGCTATATGGATTAACATTTCACATCTCATTTCAGCCTACGTTTTCAGTAACCTGTGTATTTCAGGTATTTTTGCCATACATATCAAAAGGAAAAGTGGATTAATCAATCTTCTTCCCGACTCCTGGATTTGTTTAGGCCATTTCTTAAAATATTTGCTAATACCATTTACTTACTTACTCTCTGCTCTCTAATCCACAAACTCCATATTACATCCAAATTTTACTCTATATGGCATATTTTGCAAATGCTTGAGATTTCATTTCTGTTTTCTTTTTTAATCCTGAAATGGTTTTCACCCAGCTACTAAAGTCGTGTTCCTTTAGTGATCAGTAATTAATCAATAGTGATTTGTGATTGTATCTTGGGACCTTGTCTATTGTCCTGTGCTTGCCCTTTCAAAGCTATTGCTGTGAGCTTCTGATTGCTCCTTTGGGAGTCCCTGATACAATCCTATATTTCTTCAATAGCCTTCAAAATGTAGTTTTATTCACATAACGAAGTCACTTGTGAGTACAGCTGTAAGGTCATCAAAAAGTCCACTGCACAAAATATGTGATCTATTAGGAGACACACATGCATTTAGGCACATAAATGTACCTAACAGACAGTAACCACTTGCAACTAATTTTTTTACCAATTACTGTAAAACCACTGACTCATTATCAATATTAATTTTTTGATTTTCCACAAATATTGAATACTTCATATGTTATTATTGTTGCAAAAATTCTTCATCTAACTTATTTTATTTGAAAAATAAAAGACCATTTGTTTTTGTATTTCTGCACAGGAAAAGTCAAAAGTCAGGATACTTTTCCTTTTCTGGATTTTTTTTTCTCAGGTTTGCTACCAGTCACCTGTATAATTCATCACAAGTTATTTTTATCTTCTCTAAACTCTTTTGGACCTTATATAATTTCTCTTAGTGTGTGTAACTTGCATCATACTGAAATGAAATGTTGTTTGTATAGTTTAGGGGGGGTTGTTTTGTGTTTTTTTTTTCTTGTTGGGTTTGATTTTTTAACAATATAACAAGATTTCTGAAGTCTTACTTATAAGTGTTTTTTGACAGTTCATCTCTTCCTGTGAGCGTCAGCACTACTGAAGAAGAAAAAATGTCTAATAAGTTTCTTGAGACATAAGTTTTATCTGATTTTGAAAATAGGACAGTGTGCCCTCCTTCCCTTTCCTGAAAGACTATAGGTGGAAAGGGGCAGTAGACATATTCTCAGAGGGCTTCACATTGCTAAATTAGTTTCTGTTGTGGCCACATAATTCACCCACACTATGGTTCATAGCCAGATGATAATTCCAGAAGAGAGAGGAAAAAAAACACAAATTTATTCTCATTTTTAGCTGTGGCTTGTTTTGAACTTTATCTGTGCTTGATAAAACATTCTGGTAGACCAATTTTTTCTTTTCTGTTGAAAAGAAAAATAGACAGTATAGTGATGGGAGTTTCGCCTGAATTTCCCACAGAAATCTCCATGATTACACTTAGAGATTCATTTTGAGGTCCTCAGGTTGGAGGAAAGTAAATGAAACCTGTAAGACACTTTTAACCTCCTACATTAAATTTCTATTTTGTCTTTGTAATATCAAAGGTTACCTTCCTACCGGTTACTAGTTCTTTGCATTCCTAATTTAGGTGTAACTAAACCAATATTTTCGACGAAGAAAACTGAAAACTTTTAAAGGCCCCATCAGGGTGCTAAAGAGAATCTTCCTTTTCCATCCACTAAATACAATGTTAAATGCCTTTGTTTCATTTAATGTATATCAGGCAACTATTACAAAAATGAGAAACCAGAAGGATGATTAAAACAGGACCTTCACATGTGGTTTTGTAGTGTTTGTTTCTATCTGGAGTTTAAAACACTGAACTGCCTTTTGAAGAGAAGAGATTTAGCAATAGACAAAAAAAACTTATTTCTGTAGAACTGTAGCTCACCAAAGGCTAGGACACCTAGAATTTCTCTAGAGAAAACAAACAAAAAAGTACTATTCTCAAATCCTATCTACCAGCAGACAGGCCAGGTAGTACTTTTTTGAAACTCGGTCACTGTGAAGTCAAGAACACATCTGAGTTCAGAAGAAGGCAATACTAAAAGAAATGTGAGTTTTCCAATGATTTCCGCACATAACTAAGAATATGTAGACCCGGGGTGCCTTTCCTACTCTTAGTTTTTTACAGTTTATACTTTACATTTTTTGGACTAGGAAAAAAAAACACACTATAAACCAAAAATGAAAAAGTGAGTAGGAATTAAACCTGTTATGTCGTCTAAGTATCCTAAAGACAAAATCCCATAAATTAAGAACAGAAGAACTAAGGCACCTAAATTCCAATACAAACAACTCAATGTTCCTGTAAATGATTCCCCTGATAATCTATCAGAATTTTTAAACCTTGATATGAATTTTTGCTTGCTCCTCTCTATCCATCTCCTGCATATCTATGCCAACGTGCTAGAGTGCGATGAGAATTTCAAATAGTGATCACTGAAAAATCACAGGTCGTGGAAGTCAGTTCAATATTCCCTTTATCTGGTCTTCCTATCCTAAAGGTGGCATTATACATTTGTTGTAAACCCATCTAAATCAGGATACAAGAGAATGTCATAGAGTAACTGGTTCATAGACTCATTGAGATCTTATTGGATCCTGAAATTGCTAGCAATAGATGACTGCAAAATAGTTCCATATCATGTAACTAAAAGAAGCACCTCAAGATTTTTTTGCATATCTTTTACCTATTGAAAATGGTATTGATTAGGTGATATAAAGGGCAGTACTGAGAAGGAGGAATGCTTACTAACTTCTAAAGAAAACAGAAGAATCATAGACTTGGAAACTTGTTTTCAGTACAGAAGGTATAGTGGAGACTTAGGTGATTTGCTCTGTCTCAGGAAATGAGTACTAGTTAAACTATACTTAACCAGCAGTGTGATGTAATACGGCCAATATGTAATTCGTACCTAATCTATTTCTTCAGATATATTAACTGTATAGGCAAAATTTATGGTTCTAGAACTTAATTCAGGATGTTTCTGAAACTACCTTATGTGGGAAATGCCATGAAATTTTTGAATAATTAGATGGTCTGTATTCTTGGTCAGCCAATAGCATTCTTTCTCTTTTAATTAAGTTCTTTGTCTGATAAATATGCTACCAGGCATAAATTCCTATCTCCCTGTATCTTCCCTCTCTTTCTTGTACTCATTTGAAAACAATTGTAGAGGTATAGCTAAGTGAATGCATTTCCACTGAGTGCAAATAAATATATTACCATTTAACTGTGTTTTCCCATCTTTTTTTCTTTTTTCTTTCTTTCACTCCCCCAGTCAGTCTGAAAAATGAATACCTAGATAAATATACTGCAGAAATATTGCACTGCCTAGATCAGCAAAATCAGAAGTATTGTTTAAACATTTCATCCAACAAAGAATCCTTTGTTGTTATATGTTATATGTAAGAAGATGCATGAAATTAGCAATGGTAAAAGGTTATATATTCAAATTCCAGAAAGTTACCATGTTAGAAGCAGAACAGATCTCCTATTGAAGTCAATTGGTTGCTACGACAATAAAAGCTGGCAAACAATAATTACAAATTCATAGTACATATATAGTACATTGCCAGTAGCACTTGACAGAACCTATTTGCATATCCAGCTTTCAAACCTTAAAAGCAAACAGCAATGTCTATGAAGAATCATTTCTTCTTCTCCTGGAGACAATGGAAATAAATTTTTGTTAAAAGTTTAGTCTGTGGGAAAAGTTATAGGATAGGACAGGGAATGAGGAATTGATCTGTGTAATAATACTCTTGAAGAAACTAATAGATTTTGTTTCTGTCTTTTGACAGCTGTGCTTCAGCTCCACTTGCATGACTTCATACAATTGGGCATTTGCACCTCTAGACAGGACAATTGCAGTCATAGATCTTGAATGATTCCAGCTTCAGAGTTGTTTCAAAGAATTTTTTACAGAATTAATAAGTTTTTGGAATAGTGGTGTTATGAAAGTTATGCACAACCTCTGCTCTCAAAGGATCCATGTACTTGAAAACACCTCCACCTAAAAGAGATTATGTATAATTTTGAAAAATTAATCATGTAGGTTTATTATTTCTGTGAACATTTTTCAGCACTAGGCAATCAGTCTATTAGTAGTATATTGCTAAAAATGCACAACTCACATTTTTTTTACAAATTTTAATCTATTTCCATGGAAACCGTTTTTCCTTTCTGTGCTCGTAGTTATGAAAAACAGAACAGGATAAAAATGACTGTTAAGTGTGGCAAACAAAAGGAATAGTTTGAGCATTGCCATTTTTTACAAGCAGGTTATGAATTGGTGAGCATGATTTCAAGCAAGATCACTGTGCTTCTGAAGATATAAAACCCAGGATTCTCACCCCCTGTCACCAGACCCAACAGGGGCAGGACAGGGATTACTGAAAGGGGCAGAGTAGCCTTGACTGGTTGGAGCTGGTTCTTCCATCCTGCTCCTCTCCCACGTGGGGACCCCCAGGAGGCAGGAAATGAGGTGCAGGGAATGCACACCCAGATCTCCAAGCATGACCCCCAGGCTAAGGAGAAAGTAAGGCCCAGTGTCAGCATCAAAATCATGCTCCTCCAAGTAAACACTCAAGAACTCCAACAATAACTTCACATCCCTCCAGGCAGGATTACTTGTATTACTGCATATTACTGCAGTGCTCTAAAGCAGGAATTTTTGTAACTGGATTAATTCTGTGGACTAGTATACTGCTAAAACACAGATTCGACTGACAGTAGATTCTCAGCTCCACCTATAAGGTAGGTTTCATTTTTTTTCTTTGGCAAGATTTTCAGCTTAACGAACAAATTCAGTGACATCAATGATTTAGGAATAGAAGACTAGAGCACCAGTGAGAGATTATACTTCACCTTAGCAATTGTTCTTTTTCTATAAATACCTCCACAGTTAGTCATCCACAAGTCAGTGAGGATGAGAATGATTTGTGTTAGGGATGTTAGGACTGTTGTTGCCTTCTGCAGTTGCTCCAGCACAGAATCCCTCCTGTCGCGGTACCTGGAGACCAGACCTATGACCTGCAATGAGGGTGTGAGCTAAAGATGCAGCTGCTGCTCTCCTGTAGCTGATACCAATGGCCAGGGGTGTCCACCCCCTGTTCTGATTCCAGTAGATGCTCCTAAATTTCATTCACACACTCTCAGGTCTCCCCTGTGTCCTTGCATCATGTACACACACAGAGCATAGTGAGTGAGATTATGATGAGAGGTATTTAATAAAAGATATAACAAGGAGATATCTTGTTATATCTTTTATATACCTAACAAGGAAAACCTGCAGGGCTCAAGCACAGGGCTCAGCCAGACAAGCATACTAACAATTCCTATTTTACACACTACTAATACCTTTTATATGCTTTTCTGCCTATCACCCTCTCTGTTCCACTCTGCTCCCCCTTCCCCTACACATCAGCTGACACAGTCCCACCAACCCACTCCAACATGCAGAACCACCAGGTTCTCATCCTCATCCACTGCAAAATCCCGGACAAGAGGAAATGTCCTCAAGCTGTGCCAGGGAAGGTTTAGGTTGGACATCAGGAAGAATTTTTTCATTGAAAGGGTGGTTAAGCATTGGAATAGGCTGCCCAGGGAAGTGGTGGAGGCACCATCCCTGGAAGTGTTCAAGAAAAGACTGGACGTGTCACTTGGTGCTATGGTTTAGTTGACATCAT
Organism: Pseudopipra pipra; assembly: GCF_036250125.1. Classification (NCBI taxonomy): domain Eukaryota; kingdom Metazoa; phylum Chordata; class Aves; order Passeriformes; family Pipridae; genus Pseudopipra; species Pseudopipra pipra. Next base: position 74,353,982 of record NC_087550.1, on the reverse strand, counting down.
GCTGTTTGGTCAAAGGATGGACTGTATAATCTTGGAGGTCTTTTCCAGCCTTAATGATTTTACGATTCTATCAAAATAGAAAGGAGCAGAATGGAACAATTGTGAATTCTGACTCAAAGAGTTTCCTAGGTAACACTTCTGAAGCTAATTCACACTCAATGTCCTGCAGCTTCATCATTTTCAATGAGAAAATAAGATTGCAGGAAGTAGGACCGAGCCTACCATATGTTCATGTTTGCCAAGATATTTCTTTTTCCTTTTTAGATATAAATTTTGTTCCAGTGGAGCTTGAGGACTTCTGACATGTTCAGAATTTGCAGTTTTGACAAGGCCACAGGACAACCAGAACTGTCAAACATGTAGTACGCAGATTGCTGGCACAATATAAATGAAAGATATAATATATTGGGTGTGAATCAGATCTGCTGCTGATGCCAAAATCTGCGTAAGTTGAATAAATTCAGCATGCCCTGAATATGTCAAACACGCTATGTTTGTATAGAGCAGTGGGGAAGCACATTCAGAGAGAGGGCTAATGTTGGGGGGTTTTATACAGTTTAGAAGTGTATAAAAAAATGGGTGACACAGAATACAAACATACTTAGGTAGCTATATGAGGCTGATGGCTATATTTACATTTGTATTCAGTATTGTGTCTAATTGGCAATATTAGGTTTCTAGCAGATGAGACAGTCCTAGTGGCTAATACAAAAAAATTTCAGAAGCTGTAAACTTTTTTTTATAAATAAAGTAAAATAAATATTTATTCTGATTTTTTTCCTGATTATCTTATTTTTTTTTATGACTACTTATTTAGTCACTGAATATTCAAGGAAATCTTCATTAGAAGAGAAAATTAAATTCCCAGACGAATTTGTTTGAAGATGCCTCAAGAACTTACTGCTTTTAGAAACAAATCCTCAGTGAATTATCATACTGTTCTTGCTTAAAACCTGAGGAAACCATAGCTTTTTTACTAGCATGCTTACACAGGGCAATGTAGTCTATGTCTGTCTTCTAAATGTACGTAAATGACTATCCAGATGTCCATCAACTGAACAGTTTCTCACAACCTATTTCAGAAACCCAAAAAAACCTGAAGGAGGATAATACAAAAAGTGAAGAACTTTTCTATAACTTACAAATACAAAAGTGAAACACTTTTCTAGAAGATGCTTTACACTTCCTAGTATCCACTGGCTACTAATTATCATAAACCTTAAGCTTAAAATCTTTTAACAACAGGTATTAAATGACTGCTCTCTCTAATTCTATGTTCAGAAAAGATGGATGTCTCTTGGAAAGTATGTCAATCAAAGCAAAGAGATAACAAGTGTTGCCCAAAAAACAGGTATAAAGAAACTCTCTAAGACCTTTTTTGAGTCTTAGGGAGCAAGCATTCCTTTATTTCAGCATGTTGGATGCACAAGAGAATATTTTCTCCAAATTGTTCATACCTGAGTTACAAAGGCCCCATGCCTTTTTCAATTATCTAATTAATAATTCATACATTCTCCAGATCTGTCCCTCCCCTTTCCCAAACCTCTTCCTCCCCTTGAGCTGGTGGTCCCTTTGCGTGGTTGTTCACAACCCTCTGGTGGTCGTTTGTCAACTTCTTCATGCTGTCCTTTTCTTGAACTCTCACTTTTGGCACATTTTCATGCCCTTTGGAACTGTGTCAGAGCACAAGGCCAGTTTTTACTGCTAGCTTTCTGTTCTTTTTATCACTTCTGCTTTAGAATAAGGAGATCTGTCTCTTAAGAAATTTTTTTCTTCTGAGACTGACGGCCTTTAATGATAAGCTGTATAGGTCAAGCTACATGGTTTGCTACATTCATTATTCTATATGGCTAAACAAGTTATCAGAATAATAAGTTCATTTTAAAAGTCCAGACTCAGAGGAAGATAAAAGAAAAAGACAACCTGATGTAAATTATGGTCACCATGAGTTTTCCCCTCATGACAAGACTTTCTACAATTTACAGTGAAGAAGCCCGGGTTAGGTGGGTTGCACAGCTAAGTGTTACATTGACTGTTTCATCTTAAAAAAATAATAGCTGAAAAAGAAATAAATACCTAATGTTTACTCTGTAAATGTAAAATATTTGCAATTTTGTTAATTACAAAAATAAAGGTAGATGTAGCTGCTATGCAAAAAAAAAAAAAAAAATCACATTGGAGTTCAATTTTGAGAAAGGCATAAGGAAAAGTAAAGAAAAAAAATCACCATTCTGTTTTGACTAATTAGATTTAAAATTCATTGTTTCTGCATAGTTTATGCAATATTATCATATAACTGATTTGCACATTCCTAACTTGGTCTAAAACAGAGATGGAGTAGATTCAATTCAATAGAATCATATGGTTTATGGAAAATCATATTTTATTCGTAAATAGACTGTTTAACAATGACTCCTGTAAGCTCAATTCTCCAGTGGAGCTGTTAATTTTTCTTGGGGTGACATTGATTCTCTGCCTCTCAGACCCATATGCAAAGTTCCTGTGACCACCCTGTTTGGCTTCTGCCCTCAAGACCTCTTTGCTATTAAATACATTTTATATCTTCAACTTTCTGTTCAAGAAGGATATAGAGCTTTCATAGCTTGCCTGTGTTTAAACTTACGATTTTCAAATCTGCTAAGAGTTGGGTTTTTTTCCTGAACATGGTAGTTTCTTAATCTAGAGCTTTTTGATTCTCATAATACTTGCAAGAGTAAGTGAAAAGCAATTAGCATGTTACAGGATCCTTTCGTCATCATCTTCATCTCTATTTAAAAACTCATTCTTCAATTAAAAAAAATACTGAAAGAATACTGCTCAAATATATATTTGGGTGGTAAACTCAGCATTACTTCACCAAAATACGTGTATCTAGACCTTAAGGTTCTCTGTATTTTTTGGTATAGTTATGCACAAGAGGATTAACTATTTCAAGCATCCTTGGGAAAGCCCTGTCTTTCTGCACAGGAAGGTGTGTAGAAGACTTGTTTTGTCAAGATGTCCAAGTATGACTAAATTTCAGATGAATAAAAATAAATAAAATTTTTACACACCGTTTTTTGTCAGCTGGAAATGATTTGAATGTTTTACAGGATACAATTTACTCCTTTGCTTTGTCAGTTTAATTTTGCAGATCACACAGTAGCCTGCCCACAGACAGATTAAATGAGTAGCTTCAAATAATTAATCTCTTACAATAAATTTTTTGATGGAGTATCAACAACAAGCAGAGAAAAAAAATGGCAATTCTGTTTTATATTTTTCTTAGCTATAATTAGTGGATACTGTGAAGAAAAAGCTGGAGCCATCTCATTTTGAAAGCCTATTTAAGGGAGAGAAAATGGAAAAGACAGTGTGCTAGAGGATATTTTATGCACCAGTTTGAAGAGGCTTACATTTATTCCCAGGAGCATTTAAGATAGATATTCTGATAATATGCTATAAAGCTCTCTTTTTGTCTATTTTGATCATAGAACTGAATGTATGGGGATCTGTTCCATAGCACTCCAGAAGGCTGTCCTAATTCCAGAGAACCAGCTGGAGACTTTTAACAGTTTCTTACTAGCAGACCATCACTACATACCTTTCCTCCAGAAATTAATATGAGAAACATGATTTGTACAAAAGGGAATCACTAAAGTTTCCCAGAAGATGTGGAAAACTGTAAACCCATATTGTAAATTCTGAATGCACTTCCAGATGAAATGTATGAACCATGGGTTTTATGAGGGAGTTTGTAAGAACTTTGAACTAATTTGGGTTTTATCACTGCTGATCCACAGTTGTCCACATACCAAAAATATTGTTAGAAAAAAAAATCAGAATTAGAAGGGTATCAAAGTATTGTAAATATTTTCTTTCCCATCTCACTACGAATTCATGTGTCTTTTGAAACAGACAGAAAAGGATGGTCAGCTTCGTGAACCAGGAATGAAACTCATTCCCATGATTAAATAGAAAAGGTTCTCCAAATCACCTTACAGGCTGAGAAGAGTTACTTCCTAGTGGGTATGGGACACATTATAAGACATGGGGGGAGTGCATTTTGGGATTGTATAGGACATGTAGGACATTTAGAAGAATCAAAGAAATGGAAAAGGAATCATCGAGGTTGTTTGGGAGGGATCAATCATGAGAAAATTGATGGAGAAAGAGTATGGTTGTATGTTAAGTAGGTCAATGGTCAGTACATGTTTGACCATGTTCTGCACCTGATGAACAGTTTTGTCATACTGAACTCCAGTTCTAATTATTTCCTCGGGTGAGATGTTCTTTCATATATTCTGTGTACCCATGTGTATGTGTCTGGAAATTTATATGCCAGGAAATGGACTGGGATCATGGGTCAGAGAGGACAATGTTTTCTCCGGTACCAACAACTGGAGCAAGGGGTACATTGGTGTGTGATCACTCACAAATAACAAGCCAGACTAGTCAACAAGCTGAATAAATGGCTTGGGAACCCTAACCCTAAATTTGGGACAGACCAGATAATGGAGAGAGGAGAGGGTCTGCAAATTGGCTACTGGAAGGACCAGTATATCCAAGTCAGCTGCTGGAGAGGCTGTTGGATCAACTGAGAAACACATTTGCATGTGTGTGTGCACGTGTGACGCAACTGGAGACACAAAGATCCAAAGGCAGATGTGTGTGTAGGTGTGTGTGTATGTGTACACTCAGGCACGTTGACCTGTAGGCCTCAGGGACTCCCATGCCAAAATGCCAGCAACTGAGGAGAAAGAGAATACAGGGATGGTCTGGGGATCCACTAGCAGACCTTCACCCTGAGCTGCCATAGATGAGAATGGAACAAGGCCACTGCTGCTGTTTGTGTTCGCATGAGTAGTATGTATCCTGACTGTGTTAATCTGTGTATGTGGCCGTACATGTGTATGTGGCTACACAAGTAGATGTGTATTGCACACATGTGATTTTGTATGTCTGGGGAGAACATATGCTTATCATCTCTGCTGGTGGGACTTGGGATTAGGGAGCTGAAAAAACCCTCCCTTTTCCCAGCTACCAGACTCAGCAACGCCTAACTAGTCTACTCCTTGTTTCTTCCCAAATGTCTGATTAATTATCTCATTATGATATTTTTAATTTCACCATAACTGCCTCATATTCTATGTCTCATGGAAGACAAAAATAGTTAGAAAAAACAACTTTAAAGTTGTATTAACTTAAAATACAAGAACTGATTTCTGATTTTTTATATATATATACACAGAAAAAAATCCCCACAACTTCTCCTTAAAAATTTTCCTTAAACTCAACTTTAAGTAGAATTCTATATAATAATTGTAGAAACAGTACAGAAACAGAAACATGTACAAAACTTCGAGGAAGACAAAGACATTGTGCCTTTTATAGTAGGATGTGTACTTTTAAGTATGCTTTAGCAAAGGAAAAATAAATAAATATCCAGGTGTTCAGTAAATAAATGGTCCCAAATTAAAATGAGGGCAGGAGTTTAAAAATACAGACAGCAAAAAATAATGAATAATTAACACAGATTAAACACAGGTACTTGAAATGGTTTGTTATGCAAATTACCTTGCCATTGCAAGCATTTCTCATTAGGAATGTGTTAAATGGATCCGTGAAGGTGTTGCTAATTTGAACAGTTAGAGCTATCTGAACCAAATCTGAAAAATTTCAAATGTTTCTTAAATGGAAAGGATTTCAGCACTTTTTAGAGTCTTGTCAGCAATGTGGACAGTAGGATTGAGTGCAGCCTTAGCAAGTTTGTTGACAAAATCAAGCTGTGTCGTGCAGTCAACATGCTAGAGGGAAGGGATGCCATCCAGAGGGACCTTGACAGGTTTAAGAGGTGAGCCTGTGTGATCCTCATGAAGTTCAACAAGGCCAATTGCAAGGTCCTGCACTTGGCACAGGGGAGTCCCAAGCACAAATACGGTCTGGGTGGAAGATGAATTGAGAAGAGCCCCGAGGAGAAGGACTTGGGAGTGTTTGTGGATGAAAAGCTCAGCATGAACCAGCAAGGCATGCCTGCAGCCCAGAGGGCTAACTGCATCCTGGTCTGCATCAAAGATGACCAGCAGGTCAAGAATTGAGGTGATTCTCCTCTTCTAGTCTGCTTTTGTGAGACCTCATGCAGAGTACTGTTTCCAGCTCTAGGGCCCCCAATACAAGAAAGATGTGAACCTCTTGGAACAAGTCCAGAGGAGAGCTGCTAAGCGGATCACAGTGCTGAGACACCACTGCTATGAAGACAGACTGAGAGATTTGGGGCTGTTCAGATTGGAAAAAAGATGACTGATGAGGATTTTATCCAGGGTATTGCTCAACACACTAAAACATTGAGATTGATCTACACAGAGCAGGAGCTGCGAGATTGATCTACACAGAGCAGGAGCTGCCTGCACGACAGTCCAAAACTCATATTGGAAGAGTTCTTACACGAATAACAGTATATGTACATTTTTGCCTGTCAATTAACATACATCTTCTCATTTTAGTGTGTTACTGGGATTAATGGGCTTGCTCTGATATTACTTAAATAATAGAACTATGAATAAAAAGTTTTTAGCAGAAGTTTACAATTATTTTCTGGGATCAATTTTCTGTTGCAACACAAATTATTTATTTATTGTATTTTACAAAGCAGTGGTAGGTAAAGTTTAAATATATTCATAGATTGCAATTTTACTTTAGTTCATTGTAGACAATAGGCTTAGTCCTTGGTGTTAATTTAGACAAAAGAAAAAAAAAAAAAAAAAGAAGCAAAAGAAGAAAAAAAGAAAAAGAGAAAATAATCTAAGTTGCAAATTTGCTACAAAACAAACTTACGAATATTTTCATGAAGAAAATCACTGATCAAAGCATGACAATTAACTACTTTGGTTACCAACCAGCACTTACACTGGCACAAACTAGAATAGAAGTGAGATTACTTTGTACACTGGCATAGAATCCATGCAAACTGAAGTTGTACAGAATATCATGGGCACACCTTCATGTTGAGGAAGACGTGTTTTTACTACTAAACACAGAAAAACCATTGCAGGGCAGAGTAAAAGTGGTTAAAATAGCTGAATTTTTTAAAAGAAATGCTATATTCATTAAATCATTGTTAATTTAATAATTAATTTTAGACTCAGACTTAGAAATTATGTTGCATTTTAAGTTCAGAGAGTATGCATGGAGTTTCTCACTTCTTTACTTTTTTAATACAAAAAGTCCATGCATAGCAAATTCTGAAAGGCTGTGAGACTCAGGTTTGGACACACTTTCTTTCTGTTTTCTTGATAACATTAGAAGTAAAAGAGTTGTTGGACGATTTGTTGTATGGTGAAAGAAATGGAGAAAACTAGAATGAAACCCCCATTTTTTCTACCCAGGACTATTCTCCAGACATCAGTTACTGTGGTTGTTATTAGTAACTATTTCCAATATCTTCAACAATATTATCTTAGATATCTCGTTAAATATCTGTGTTGTTTATTAATATAACTTAGAATACACAGTAAGTACAACCCATTATTATGATCATAAACACCATTTCATTCTGCTTTTATTAAATCTCTAGCTATCCAGCTCAATCTGCATTTCTTTATATCCTGCAGCTTTTAGCTGTCTGTTGATTTCAATTTTATTCTCTGAAATTATATTCCTTCACTGGAAACAAAATTGTATTTTATCCAAGGCATTTCTACAGTCTTGTTTGATGACCTCTATCATTTTATTCCACTTTTCCCATCTGTACTATAAGGATAATAATTTTAATATTTCCTTGTCTATTGACGTTATACATGAAGGATGACATGGGGGAGAAAGAGGGTTGGACAGCTGAACTAATTAAAGTGCTTCAAATTCTAGCTGAGTGAAGTACTACAAATACATGTATCACCATCTGCTTGCTTATTGATCTTACTAGTAACACTAATATAGTCTTTTCAAAATAATTTGTTTACAAAAGTAGTATTTATTTGACTTATTTGAACACATATTTGCCCCTACCATGATATATTTAACAAAGTGTTGCCTGTTATCTTAGATAGCATTTCACCAACTCTAGTGTACTGTCTTAGAAAAAACCTCTGTCATTCCTCCAAGCTTCACATTCAATATAACCAATATATTTGAAGCATCTATGGAGCTTCCTATTTTCCTTACCTTACAGTATGTTATTTTAGTCTACTGTATCTTCTTAGTTGGCCTTTTTTTAACTAGTGCTTGCTTGGTTGGTAGCTTTCCCCTCTGGCAAGGGTTTGATGAGCTTACAAATGGGCACAATGCCATCCAAACAGACGTGATAGAAAATAATCAGCCAACAGTCCCTCTGTATGTATTAAATGTGTTTGATTCTAATTGTTCCAGATTCTGATCTGGAAATGTTCAAATAACTGCTTACACTATGTAGTATTTGGATAAAGGATTTACTATTGTTGATGTAGTTCTGAATTTTACTTAAGCACTTTGCTTTGGAAAATAAGAAAACAGTTTTTGAAATCACACAGTGAACTATTTTATACTGTTAAAACCAAAAATCAACTTGCTAGTAGAGCAAAGAGATTCCTCTTCTCTTTTTCTGGGAAAGAAATTTTATGCAATGTGCCAAATCTGATTTCTAAACTTTATTTTCCAGTAGTATTGAGTTACATAACAGTTTAAGCATTAACATTGACTCTTATCTCACTTAAGTTCAGGCGTTCGAAAAGTGAATAATTTTTTACATCAGTTATATAAAATCCTTTTATATTTAAAAGGAAAAATATATTTCTTCAGGTTACCTCTCAACCTTACTATCATAGATATCTAATATGGAAGAGAATACCTTACCTTCTAGAACATCCTGTCATAAAGTTGAGCCTGGAAAGAAGGAATGGACATGGAAGATGTTTTAAGATTCAGTTTTCATTTTTCATTATCCTATTCTGATTTGATTGGTAATAAATTAAATTAATTTCCCCATCTTGAGTCTGTTTTGCCCATGTCAGTAATTTCTGAGTGATGTCTCCTTGTCCTTATCTCAACTCATAAGTCTTTCTTTGTCTTTTGTCTTCCCTGTCCAGTTGAGGAGATGGATGATAAAGTGTCTTTGGTTAGCACCTGACATTCAGCCAGTGTCAACCAACACAAGACTTTACAAGTGAGGTAAAGTTTAGACCACTAGAATGTTCATTTAATAAATAATTAAATAAATAACATGGATTAGTGTGGTGACTTGACTTTCCCTCATAGTGCTATCCTCTCAACACATCTGTATTTGTGTGCATAGACTCAGGATGGTCCTCCTTCAGTCCTGACTGTGGTTTCTTTTTATTATTTTCAAGATTATCTCTCATACTTCATCCTTTGCTTGCCAACCTGGAACACTGCTTTCTCATCTGACTGTGAGTCATCTTCTCCCTCTTTTGATATACCTTGTTTAAAACTCTCATCTCCAGGTTGACTAGGTTGATAATTTCCCCCCACACACACACACTTGTAGACACACAACTGAATTGAATAATAAGGGTGGACTCATCATATAGACCATAAGCATTTAAATTTAGACTCCTAGACTTTAAAATCCAATGTCTTAGTAAGTATTAACTTTAGAGTAGATTCTAGTGTTCCTGCTTCAGCTTAAGCTAACTATATTATCACTGTTAATTATAATGAGATTTGAGAGACTTGGATGTCATGTAGATTCCTATATTCAGTGCTCTCCTCAGGTGTTCCCTAAGCATGTAACACCATCTGGAGTGTCCTAAATTATCCATCTTGACCTCCAGCTACTAACACGAAAGCATGTTGATATATTCTGTATATTCTCTCAAATATTCTGTCAAATCCATTCTATTTTCTCAGATATCCTAAGAACCTTAGTAGATAGTAAAGTGCCTCAAGATCACTTGTTTGAACTGTCAGAGACCTAAATCTCATTCTAAATGTTTTCAAGGGCCTAAGAACTAAAGTGAGCTTGGAGCTATTATTATTCTTGCATTGAGGAAGAAATTAGGAGAAATAACTCCTCAATTTTGTTTTATACATGTGTTTGTCAGGCAGGCAGAAGCACAGTTCCAAAGCAGACAACAGATATGCAATTTCTTGCTCAACCAGCTTAGAATCCAGAAGCTACATGCATCTGTAACATAGACTGAGGCACATGGAAAAAAAACCATTTTAGGTATAAAAACTTATCGTAGGCATTCAGTCTCAGCAGAGTATGAAGAAATTAATGAATATAAAGTGAAGAGAAAATGGGCTTTTTAAGTCCTATGGCACAGAGAGCAACTTGTTTGCTTTTTTTTTTTTTTAATAGCGAATCTTATAGTTTTGCAAAATATTACTAAACAATATAATAATAGAAACACATAAATAAATTTTATTTTTGCTTTATCAATTAAAAAAATTATAATCTATTTTTTACTATATAGTTTAGCACCTATCTGGCATTTTAAAGCTTTAAATCTGTTTGCAGCCCTATTTCAGTATTTGACATTGTCATTAGCTAATAAATCAGTAAGAGAACAGCTGTGATTGTTCCTACTATTGATATAATCTTAGGACCAGCAGACATTTACTTTTCCCAGTTTGCATTTTGCATGAAAAACCAATAATGAAAAAATACACTTTCACTGACTCACAGATACTTCTGTCTGTTATTAGATGAGTAATGAAATTACAATGAAAATTAATGAAAAACAAACTGACTAATTTTTCTCACAAAGTAAATATTTTTCTATTTCTTGCTCACTAAGTGAATAGCAGTGTAGACGTTCTGTTGACATGTTGTCAGTAAAAGTTCTTTTCCGCTGCACAAATAAAATTTAGATAAACGTTTTAGATCAAAGCTTTTAAATCACGTTTTATTTTTTAAAACTTCTTATTTCATTAAACCAAATGATAGAATCTTTTTTTACTTCTCCCCTCAGTTCCCCTGCCTCAAAATAATTTGTCAAGAGTTGGACACTCAGATTGGATGTCACTAAAAAGAAGGAAGTGAGTAAACTCAATGAAAATATCCTAAACATGGTATTTCAAGGTAGTTCTCTCTTAAGAACAAAATCTCCAATATATGTAGATCAAATTTGAAATCTTGGATATTGCTATGAAGATAAAGTGTCATTCTTAAGCCAAATACAATAAGCAGTGATGCCTTCATCAAAAGCATTTCTTGTAAAACATATGTACAATAACATTTATGAAAAGTACCCGGTCAAAAGAAAACTGTTGTTCAGTCTCATACACATATTTTTCAGTCTATTTGGCCAAAGAATTAGGAATTTAGTGAAATTTTATTTAGAAAAGGAATTATATAATTTATGACAAATATAAATCATAATAATGTTTTAATAATCATAATGTTTCATTTGTTGTCATTTATTAGCCCCTCTCATACTTTTAATGTTCAAGCTTATCTCACAGTTGTTTTAATCTTTAACTGTTTAAGTACTTATTGCACTTAATTTCAAAGCTTTCCCATTTCAAAGGTTTCATCTTCTTGGCAGACCTTCTAGATACCTTCTGCATTGAACAAAAACACCCACCAAGACCATTCAGTTATTATATTTCTTATTATAGATTTTAATACCAGACAAGAAGGTAATCCTCTTTCAACAAGAGATTCCATGCCTTCTTAGACATAGAATCTTAGAGTTAGTATAGACAGTTATATCTGCTCTTCCTCTTGTGTTACAACATGAAATCTATATTACATCTCACAGAGAGCTGCTAAAATCGCTTTTTGTGAATTTTCAGCCTACAGGGTGATGTGTTGTAATAGTAAATCATTCTGGTCAGATTCACTGAAGGGTCCTTCCTTTGTAGCTCTGGTATGATTACAGTGGTTAAATGAAATATAGCTCTGGTCTGAACTGAATAGAGCTATCGAAAAAGGAAAGGTAGAGGGGAAAATATTGCAGTAATACCAGTCTCTCCTTTCTCTCCTCATTGGCACTGAGATTGAGTGAATCATTATAGTAGGCATGGGAGAAGCTACCCAGCATTTCACAAATTTTTCATTATTCCCTTCCCTCGTTACCACTCTGCCCAAGTAAGGGTTGTTTTCCAAGGATCCTTAGAAATGTGGCGTGGTGCACTACTGGCAGTTATATATGAGAACAGCAGACCCCAAGATGTCCCTTGCATCATCTTTCATCGACAATAGAGTGACAATTTGCAGGGACAGGAATCAAGGATCTTTTACTTTTTCATTATGTACATCAATCATAGGCTTTACCAGATTAAGTTGTACCTCAGCAGAAGAAACTGGGGGCTTAAAAAGGAAGAACAAGGTGTGGTGGACCAAAAGGTTCAAAGCAGAGAACCTTTTTTTATTATCTGCAAGGACTGACAGTATATCTTTTTTATGCACTGTTCCTTCCGGTTTCCACTAATACTGTAGACTTCTTTCTTACCTCAGTTTTAGTCTCTCTTTGCTCCATGTCACTCCAGAAACTCTAGTTACATTTCTTATTTACAAAAGATTCTGTCTGATCTAGACTGCACCAGCCAGCATCTTGGAAAAAGGAAACCTTTTTACCACCCACCCACATCCTTTTAGCAAACATCCAGTAAATATTTAATAAATAATTATAATTTCTTACTGCATTGGGTTTGTGTGGCAAGGCTTTACTAAGAGGGTGGAGGCTTAAGGCATGGCTTTTGTGAGAAGACACCAGGAGCTGCCCCTATGTCCAGCGGAGCCAGTTCCAAGATGAACACTTCACAGGTTAAGGCTGAGCCCACCAGTAGTGCTGGTGGAGCCTCTGTGATAACATATTTCAGAAAGGGTAAAATCTGCTGTGCAGTTCCTATGTGAGAAAAGAGTGAGAAAATGTGAGATAAGCAACTCTGCAGACACCAAGATCAGAAAAGAAGGAGAGGGAAGAGGTGCTCCAGGTGCCATAGCAGAGATTCCCCTTCAGTCCATGGTGCAGACCAGTCAGACTGTCCCCTTGCAGCCCATGGAGGTTCACAGTGGAGCACAGATCCACCTGCAGCCCGTGAACCAGGTGGACATGTCGTGAAGAGCAGGGCACACCAGAGCAGGTGGATGTGCCCTGAAGAAAGCTGCACACCTTGAAAAGCCTGTGCTGGAGCAGAGGCCTCTGAAGAGTACACACAGGATCAAGTTTTCTGGTAAAACCCATTGCCTGTGGGAAACCCAGAACTGGAGCAGTGCTTGAAGAATTGCAGCCTGTGGGAAGGACCAACATTGGAGAAGCTCATGAAAGACTGTGTCTTATGGTAGGGGCTCCACACTAGAGCAGGAGAAAAGAGTTAAAAGGAAGAAGCAGCAGAGACAAGATGTTATGAGCTGACTAGAACCCATATTCCCTATCCCTCCTGCACCACTTAAGGTGGAGGAGGTAGAAAACTTAACAGTATAACTGAGACAAGGAAGAAGGAGGGGGTTGAGGAAGTTGTTTGTTAGGGTTTTTTTTATCCTACACTGTTATTTATCGGCAACAAATTAAATTAATTTCCTTTAAGTCAGGTCTGTTTTGCCTACGATGGTAACTGATTTTGATGCACTAGTTTTTTTATCATATTTCCTTCCCTTGTCCTGCTGAGAAGGAAGTGACAGAGCAGCTTAGTGGGCACTTGAAGACAAGCCAAGGTCAATCCTCTATGATTAATGTAGATATTTCTTTAAAAAAAAAAAATATTTTTTCAACAAAAATAAAGGCGCAAGTTGTATTACAGCCATGACAGTATGAAAGGGCATGAATGTAGATGTACATCAAAACTGCAGAGTATGTTCTTAAAGATGGGATTAATATGAATGCTACAACAGTAAAAGTCAGTAACAGACCAAAGAGGCCCAGAGAAATAAAAAAATCTGACTCATTTTCAAGGATTCAGGATGTTTTTGGTTTTGGCCTTTTTAAAAAGCAATTGCATTTTTAGTGAAAGAAAAAGGTGAGGAAAGAAAAGGTAAAGTGTAAAATATCTTTTTCTAGTGATGTAAAACATGTTGTTCTGACATGAAATAGCCTGTTTTTTACATACACAGAGGGTTTATGATGGAGCCCTAGGTAGTGTTTGGAGATAGGGGCCATCTCAGAACTGTAGAGGAACCTTAACCTTCAGGTCTCACAATTATAACCTTTTGTCCAATGCTGGCAATCAGTACAGAGAGGAGACAATTGATGACTGACTTTGTAGAAATCATCTGATTCTGCTAAAATACTGCAAATATGATCATCATGGTTAGGCTTTGCAAACGAAGATTTAGGAAGGCTCTATCCACATTTGTTGCAAGCATGCTGGTGGCTAAAGAGGCCAATATGAGATAGACATATCTGATTGCATACAAATATGATACTAATTGGCCAAATGCCAATAGTAGCAGAGAAGTAAGAAAAATAAAAACAATTTTAATGTCTTCTTTTCCTTGTGAAGTCTTTTCAATACCACTATCTCTCCAGTCCTTTTTTGGATAGTTTCCAGAATAAATGGAGATTTACAAGGAAGCAATATTGAATATATAATAGGTTTACCAGAGGATTAATATATTAAATACATTAAATAATATATTATTATTAATAATATATTAAATGAATATATTAAATAACTTTTGCATCATAGGAAGTGTAAAAATTCTATTTCTTTTAACTCTGTAGAAGTTTGCATTGTGTTCTTGAGGGTTAAACTCTTTTTAAACCTGTTATTTCCTTTTCATCTTCATGGCACGACTTCCTTTGTCAAATTTTGTTGAGTTCATTAATTTAGAAGTGCTTAAAAGTATAATGAACGTGCATTCAAACAAGCTTGCACTAACCATACAGGAAGTTAAGATTTTTTTATCTAAACAATTTAAAATGTAAAAAGTTAAAGAAAACTTTGTCCTTGCAGTTTTGCTGTTGCTATGATTGAATGGAAAGTTTCTTTGTGTAGTAAATACTGAAAGCTTAAAGGAATTTTCTTCCTCTTTAGGAAACTTGTTCAATTCACACTTGTCTTGGTTTTATTGATGTTCAATTTCAAAGCAAAATGAAAGAGGGCCTCTTCTTCCTGGGTACTTCAACACATCTGGCTTTCAGGATTGGTTCAACTCTTTTTAATTAAGTTCTTAATCTCAAGTAGTTTCTTCAAGGCATCAATGAGTCTCTCTTGTCATTCTCTGCAAAGACTTGTTGAATAGGACCATGTTTCTATAGTCATTTGTACATCTAAGGTTTCCCCTTTGGTTGTCTCATTGACTTCTCACATACAATGAATTTTCCGATTTGGGTTTCCAGTACAAAAGCTTTTTCTACTTTTAATCACTAAAATGAACACATCTGGTAGCATCTTTGATTGTCTTGTCTGTTGGCCTGTAATGATCTGGTCAGTTTCTCATCGGCTCTTATTGTTGTCACCAATTCTCTGAAGACATTTTGTGTCAACAAGTTTACCCGCTTGAAAATACCACTCATTCTTGTTTGGCATTCTATATTCTATGATTTGAAATGTAACCTAAAGTCTTTTTGAGTCCTGTGGAGTTATTGTAGTGTGTTACATAACAGATGATATTTTCCAGAATCTGTATTATCACAAGAATCTATTATTCACTCTTCTGGAAAAGGCACTGACAGATACTTTGTCATTCACGTCTCTACCATCCTTTTAAATGCCAGTAGAACAAATAAGTTAATGCTCAATATATCTTCCACTTGTTCTTCTCACCCTTCTTGTAGATGGGTTTTCTCATTCCTCATGCTTGCTCTTTTCTGTAATTGATGTTAAATTTATCTTCTGGATGTTGTAATTCTTGTATTTCTCATATTTTCTTGCATGACTGTGGAAGTCTCACATTTTTTAGTCCGCATTATTTCCGCTTCCTGGATTCATACTTGTCAAGATTTGTACTGATATTTGTAATTTTTCTTGCAAGAATTCTGAGACTTGCTTTTCCTCACTTCCTTGAGGTATATCTCTCCTGAAAGAAAGTTCTCTAGGCTTTTTAAGCTCCTGCAATTGCATGCTGTACAGCTCTTCAAAATCTTTTCTCCATCACTTATTCATTTCATATCCTTAGTAATCTGTCAACACTTGTCTCTCACTGCCAACATCTTCAGTTCTGGTCTTCCAGTCGTCTCCCTTATCTCATCACACAAAGCCTGAGGCCCATTTCTGCTCCCATATTCTTTTGCTGTTTTGCATTCTTTACTTATTGTTTGTTCCTGTATTCAATTTCTGTTTTGTCAATTTACTATATTCTACTTTAAGTCTTAACTCTTAGATTTTATTCTTGTTCAGACTTAACTCCCAGATTTTATTCTTGTTCAATGTCTTTTAATTGTTCATCTTTTTATGCCTCATCTATTACCTTCTATTTAGCCTAGAATATTTTTCTCTGGCTGCTCCTCTAACATTTCAGCTGTCCAGTTGCCTCCTCTTCTTTCTCCATAAGTATTCATCTTTATAAGTGATTTCATGAAACAAATCAAGCTACTTTCTTTTTACTCAAATTGGACAGCTTGATCGGTGCCATTTTTTCTCTTCACAAAAATATTGATCCCTTTTTTCACCTGGGATAAGCCCATTTCCGTTATAATTTTCTGCAAATTACAGTTAACTTCCACTTAGCTTATGCATAGACATGTCAGTCTTGATATCTCTCACATTAGCAGTGAAATGGAGATTACACAGTGATACTTGAAAGCAGTTTTGCAGAAATGGAGATGAGAGTCCTGACGGAAACCAAATTGAATGAGACTCAGCAGCGCACCTTTTTGTTGGGGAAGACCGGCTCTACAGTGGGCTACATGAGTGAGAGCACAGCCCCCCCGTTAGAAGCAGCCAGTGGGTGCAAGGAAGTAATTATTCTTCACTATTCACCACCTGTAAGACTTCATTTGCAGAAATGCCCGGTACTGACACACTCTGAAGCACACAAATATGAGGAAAACAAATGGCCACAAAGATGGCTGAAGACTTGGATGGGGAGATCAAGAACTCTGTGTTTACTCATCCCGAAGAAGAGATCTAATTCCTATGCCCTGCCCACAGAATGGGCAAGTGCTTGTCTTTAGCTGCCTAATGAGCAGTAATAGAGAAAAAAAATATCAAACTCTTCTTAGAGATGGGTAATAGTCAACAGGCACAAGTGGCAGGAACAACAATTTCAAATAGATATAAAAACAAACAAGCAAATAAACAGAAATCATAATGACAGTTGGCAAAAAGTGAAACAGGCTGTCCAGAGAGGTTGTGTAGTCTCCATCGCTTGAAAGATGGACACAGTCCTAAGCAATCTAATGTAATCTGACATTACTCTGGCCAGGGAGTTGTACCTCCAGATGTCCCTCTCAATCTAAATTATTCCATATTTACGCAAATTACAGCTCTGGAATGCAATTATTAATTAAAATTTGTACAACTTTCTGTAATGTGTTTTTAAAGAGAGAATAATAAGCACTAATCAGAATACAATCAACACCAAACAGAGACAAGCAAGTTGAGCAACCAGTTCCAATCTGTTTTCCTTCAAGTTTTACAAGACTGTTGTATACTCTCTGACTGCTACACAGCACCACAGTTTTTCCTGTTAAGAGGAACCAAGTCAATAGCTAATCTGTATGGGAGCATAAATAGATGAAAAAAGTTAATGATATTGTACTGAAATGTATGAATTATCAAGTTTGGGGTGATGGGTGGAGGTTAGAAAATCGGGATGTGACTTATACAGTTTTGAATATATTTCTCTTATAAATCTACACTCTTTAAAGATCACTTCCAAAAATAAAGCCTATCAGCACAGAAGAAAGGCTTTTTGTAGGATCCCAAAATCAAATATCTGTAGAAAGGAGTCTGAGCAGTCTCAGCAAAAGTCCTTGGGCTACGAAAGCTGGGGAAAAAAACCTCGGCTTGAGGATCAGACAAGATATCAGCCTTTTGGAATGTCTTGCCCAGACCCAGAGAGACTGTACTCTGATTTTATCAAGCCTCTGTATAAAATCCATTGTTTTTTTCTCCCTCCCTGTGTATCCTGTGTATTCTGTAAACACTGGATATTTCTCCCCCACGTAAATCCCCAAAAATGTAATCCTAAAATAAGTGGGTTTTCCCCATGCTCTAAGTGCTAAACCCAAAAGGTGTAACTTGAGTTTTTCCCTTACCCCATCCTTGTAAAACCCCCTGTTTGTAATAGCTCAATCCCCCTATGAGTATGTAGACCTCAGACCCTTAAAATATCAGCCTGTATGTCCAATAAAGCATTCTAGATTCTGCCTCCAACTGGGATGATGTTAGTTTCTTAGACTCCCACATCTTTTTAAGTTAAATTATTCTTCTTAAAATGCGTACATAAACCATGCACAGGTATAATATACTGTGGCCTTGGAAACAATGAACAACCTCTGTTCTATACTTCTTTCTGTTCTACATTATGAAGGATACTGATAATCTCGAAGTTGTGAAATTAATTATTCACACATTTTTGACCTTCCTTAGAAAGTTATATAATTTTACATTCAAATTTTTACAGATTCCTCTTGGGAATCCTCTTGGGAACATAGGATAACTTTCAGTTTTTCTTTGAATTAGCAGCAAAACTTGCTATAAATGTCTAAAGAGTTGGGATTTCTCCCATTGATGCTAGCTAACCTTCATAGTCAATAACAGCATATGTTCTCTTGATAGATGCCATTTGTTCTGTGAGATCCCTAAGCATCCTATAAACTCAAATGTTTCTAAATGATGAAGGTTATCTCTTAATGCTCAGACTGCTCCCTCCTCATCATTGTCAGACATCATGACAACAGACCTGTGTATAGGAAAAGACTTTCATCAGGAAAAAATGTGGTGGAAAAGTATTTTTTTTAATTAAAAGTGGATGATGCTTCAAAGTCATTAGCTGGAAAACTTCTCAAAGTTTCACAGTTACTTAAAATTCCATTTTTTCAAATCATATGTTATACCATTTATTTATAAAAATCCCATCCTTTATTGAAATGTGGGGGTAAAAAGTGCTTATACAATACTATGTGCTAAAATATCAATATTCATTATTCAATACTGCTAAGAATTTGTAAGATGTACTTCACATTTCATTAAAAGTTCTTTAAGAGTCTCTCTAGAACCTAATGAGAAATACCGGAAAAATCTAATTTTGCTTCCACTACCATATCCAAAAAAATTCCAGATTCATAATAACTATAGGGTGTGATATGAAGTTTAAACAAGGCAAAACTTTCTTTGATGCAATCTTTAAGCCATAGAATCAGTGACAGATCCTTCAGCAGCCAGGGATGAAGCCCTTTGGGTCCTGTTGGTTTCTATAGGTCAAGATTGCTAAAGTAACACCTGACTTCATCCTCATCCATTACTGACCATTCTCCTAAAACCCTTCAATTAAGTGTAAAGGCCTGCAAGAATTTCTTGATGACTGAGGCAAAGAAAATGTGGAACACCTCAATCTTACATGTGCCTACTGTCACTAATCCACTCACCTCATTCAGCATTGAACATATTTTTTCAGTTTTAATCAGATACTCCTGTCTTTTGTTCATGTATAAAATGTACTTTCAGGGGCCCATTCTGTATTTTGTTAGCCACATCATATCATATTAAAGAACTTCTATATTAATTAAGAAATAAGCATGTAAAAGCAGTTACATTAAATTTTTCTGAGGTTCTTTTTTTTTTACCTTTAGTTTTTCAATGGTCTGTTTTTTTCCCAAGTGGTGTTTCTTGATGCTATAGACAATAGCATCATGTATTTGTTCTGGGTTTTGTTTTGGTATGTTTTTTATTTTTATTGTCTTCTTGTTTTTGTTGTTGCTATTATTGTTATTTTAGTTCAGTGATACAGTGCTTCTAATGTGAAAGACATCAAAAAAGTCAACAGAACATGTTAATTGGAAATCAGTCTTTAACAAATAAACACAGGCAATGGAATTTTTTCAGGTTGTTTAGAAAACTATATAATATTGTGGTGAAAATGTTATCTTTTGACCTAAATTAACATTTGCACATTTTACAGAGTGATCATTTTAGAAAGCATTTAAAAGAAAATAAGTTAATTTACTTGCAGTATGAGATGACTGAGTAGTTCCAGGTAGCATAGAAATAGGAAGAGAAAGACAGTAGCAGAGATGGCGGTTTTGAGGCGAGACATGGAAGTGAACACAAAGGAATCAAGAAAAGAGTCATAAGAAATGGCAGAGAAGTGTGAGCAAGAATTAGGCTGTACTTTTCAGAATATGAAGTGTTACTTGTGCAATAGTTATTGTTATGTATTTTTACATTAAACTTAAATTTGTATAAGCCATCTATATGGTCGATAAATAAGAAAAGACAAAAAACACTCAGAGATTTGACTGAAGTATCTGTTTGCCCCAAATAGTTAATTCCTTGCTGATTTGGGTAAATACCATCATTCCAAGAGCTTATCCAATCTTTTAAAGTAGTAATTCAGAGGAATGTACCAGTAGATCTTTGACTTAATCCTCCAGTGACAGGTATTACCAAAGTGGGTGCACGCACACCTACTTTTTCTACATGAGAACTATATTTTTATTGTGTGCACATTTAACAAGAAAGCATAACTATGATCAGTGCAATAATCGACTTTTAGTATCTCGGAAATATTTGCGTTATTGCATAACTAACATATTTAAAGGATGATTTTTATTATGCTTTACGTGCTTTAGAAACAGCAACCAAGTTATGCTATCTCAAGATTGCAAAAATTTTATTGGCCTCAGGTGGAAAAAGATTTTTTACAAAGCCTTGTATTTTTCCTTTACCTTCACATATATGTCTGTGATTACATTTAGGATATAGTGGCTTTATAGACAGATGAAATAACAAATTTTTTTCTGAGCTACAGGTATATTAATAGATAATCAATATATAGTTTATATATAATTGTATAGCATTATCTGATAAAATATTTTCACTTGGATTAAAAACATTAACAATCATTTTTAAAACCAAAAATTTTGTATGTTAAATGTAAAAGAATAACTGTAGAAGTAAGATGTAACTCAAAGCTCTTAAGCAGGGAGAACAAAAAGAGCACGCTTTTTGCATTGTGCAGCAACTGTACTTGGTTATCTTGATATTCTTACTGTCTGCAGGTCTGCTAGACACTGTGTTTAGTTAACATATGAAAAAAATATTTTTTTCATAGAGAGAGTAGACTCTCCCAAATTGTTATATCTCAGATTTGATAATGTTTTGTGCTTCCTAAAGCAGAAATTTTAATTGAATCCTTATGACCTTTCCTGTGGAAATGTGGCAATTAACTTAGACTGACCCATTACAGGACCCTCTGTGTGTTATATTACAGGCATTTCCCCATACGAACAGGGAACTAACAATAAGTCTTGCGGCAAGACAACCAAAGATTTTATTTCCTTTCTCCCCTCTTTGTCTATCTCACATGCAATCCCATTATTTTTTTTATTTAAACCTTAGCGAATCATTGATTTTGTCAAGTGTAAAGCATATTTAAAGGATATCACACATGCCTTATGTTAAGTAGATTTCAGGCTTCTGACAAATTTCTCTTGTATGCATCCAAAAATAAGTGCCTCGTAGGCATCATAATTCTCCTTGGCATATGTGGAAACTTACTTCACAATTATTATAGTCAAAGCTGAAAAGAATTAAGGATTTCCTTGCATATGAGATGTAAGTTCAAATGGCAAAGGGACAAATGTGATCGACCTCCATATATTTTTGAAATCATTGTGCAAAGAATGCTTAGCTCATTTGGTTTGTCAAAGAATTCCCTTTATTATATGCGTATTTTTCCCTCTTGTATAAATTCATTTTACAGTGTTCCCAAAGGGCATACAATTGTACATAACACATCACAGGTGTTGGAGCTCCATATTTGCATACTATTTACTTTCTGTATTGGGTTAAGGGTAGGGCAAGACTGCATTTTGCAATGCAGTGCTTGAAACATCTAATGATGTACTAAACATTTCCTCAGAGACTGACATTTTCCATATATTCAGTATTCAAGGCTACCTCCTCCAAGCTCAGGAGCAATGCATTCCAACAAGGAGGAAGTCAGGCCAAAACGGCAGGAGGCCTGCATGGATGAACAAGGAGTTCCTGGACAAACTCAAACACAGAAAGGAACCTACAGGAATGGAAGCATGGACAGGTAGTCTGTGAGGACTACAGAGACAGATCTTACCTGAGTAAGATCAGGTTAGGAAAACTAAAGCCCTGATAGAATTCGATCTGTTTAGGGACATCTAGGTCAACATAAAAAGTTTCTATGGGTCTGTCAGTGACAAAAGAAAGACGGAAAATGCAGGTCCTCTCCACCAGGACACTGGAGACCAAGTTATCTGCTATATGGAGAAGTCTGGGGTACTCAATTACTCTTTTTCCTTGGTCTTCACCGACATGTGCTCCAGCCACACCACCAAGTCATAGAAGGTAAAGATGGGGACTGGTAGAATGAAGAATGACCCACTGTAGAAGACCAGGTTTGAGAACATCTATGGAACCTGAAGGTCCACAAATCCATAGGAACTGATGAGACACATCCACAGGTCATGAGGGAACTGGTGGAGGAAGTGGTTAGGGCACCCGTCGTATTTGAGAAGTTGTGACAGTCCAGTGATGTTCTGACTGGAAAAATAGGAAGCACAACCCCCATTTTTAAAAAGGGAAATAAAGAAGGTCTGGGCAACTACATGCCAGTCAGTCTCACCTCTGTGCCTCCCAAGATCATGGAGCAGATCTTCCTGGAAACTCTGCTAAGGCGCATGGAAAATAAGGAGGTGATTGGTGACAACCAACATGGCTTCACTAAAGGCAAATCATGCCTGACAAATTTGGTGGTATTCTATGATGGGTTTACAGGACTGGTGGTTGAGGGAAGAGCAACTGTCATACCTGGATGCCTGCAAAGCATTTGATACTGGTCACATGACATCCTTGTGTCTAAACTGGAGAGACACAGATTTTGTGGATGAACCTTTCAAAGGAATTGGCACTCAAAGAGTTCTGGTCAATGGCTCAATGTGTAAGTGAAGAGCAGTGACAAGTGATGTTCCTCAGAGGTGAATATTGCATAACAGCTAGTTAAGGTACTTAATCTTTAAGCCTACATAGAGTCTGTTAAACTGGTGCTCTTATAAATGACAGAAATTAACTGTCAATGAGACTCAGCCACCTTATGTAAAGAGCAACTCCTTGCATATTTTGTCTCTCTCCATTTTACTATAGATTGTAATTAACTCCAAAGAAAAAAATTTTTATTGAGAAAATCTTTATATTGCATGCAGTTTTGGGGGATTTTTCTACAGAAATATCCTTATGGAAGTTTTCTCATATTTTTACTTTGATTTTTCCCATGCAGTGAATAGATAAACCTTTGCATTTCACTACTATGGCTCGTTGCATCTGCTTTAGAAATTCTGTTCCAACACGTATAGTATTTTGCTGCATTTAATTAATTTTGTTTCTGTATACATACTACTACTCCCAAGAACTACAATATCCAGGAACAGCTGGAAGGACATTAATCACTTATCTAAACATGCAAATAAGTACAAAGTGAAGCATGAAATTGCTTCCTGTACACTATATACTATATTTGTCATTGATATGCTGCTTTAAGTGTGACAATGCTATTTATTTGGATCTGTAATGATACAACTTTGACTCTTGTTTAATGTATTTTAGCAAACATTACTTGAAGGTAAAGCCATTAGTATATTGCACATATATTAATTAGGCTGTCTCGTTTATTGTGGTTGACAAAAACCTTTTTCCACCATCTCATTTTAGATGAGCGAAACTCAGCACAAAATGAGTAAACCTCCTTTTTTCTTTTTTACTTCCTTTCCAACCTAAGTCATAATAACAAAAAAACCTCCTTGTTTTCCTTAAAATGTTCCCTTAAAATATTATCTTTGTATTTCAAAGTGAATGTATCCATTTTTACTCTAACTAAAATATTCAGAGAACCACTGCATATTTAGCTGTGTAACTGTGAAAATCTCAGCATGCACTGGTGAGGTTACACGTGGAATCTTGCGTCCAATTTTGGGCCCCTCAGTCTAAGTATGACATTGAGATGCTGAAGCATGTCCAGAGGAAGGCAATGAAGCTGGTGAAAGGTCTAGAGAGTAAGTTCTATGAGGAGTGGTGTGTTCTGTGGGTGTTTAGTTTGGAGAAAAGGAGGCTCAGGGGAGCTCTTATCACTCTTTACAACTGCCTGGAAGGAGGTTGTAGCCAAGTGGAGGTCAGCCTCTTCTCTCAGGCAACCAGTGACAGGATGAGAGAACATAGACTCAAGTTGTGCCAGGGGAGGTTCAGGTTGGACATCAGGAAGAATTTCTTCAAGGAAAGGGTTTTTAAGCATTGGAGCAAACCTCCCAGGCAGGTGGTGGAGTCACCATCCCTGGAGGCGTTCAAGAAACTACTGGACATGGCACTTAGTGCTATGGTCTAATTGACAAAGTTGTGATCAGTCAAAAGTGTGAATTGATAATCTTGGAGGTCTTTTTCAACCTTAATGATTCTGTGATTCTGTATGAAACAAAACACTCAAATAAGTAGAAAAATATTGTATGTTTGTATATTTGCGTATACAATACATCACTATACATCTTGAACTAAAATGAGGTCTGAGACAGAAATAATTATAGTTATACCGTCTCAGCAGCTGGAAATATGACCCTCAGGGTGTGAGGAAGATGCTTAAAAATGGAAATCCAGAATTTTTTCAGAAGCTGTTGCTCTCATTCTTGAACTCTTGCTTCTGCTATGTGGGTCCAGTAAGTCCTATTCTCCTGTTCCAGAGTTGTATATACAACTATATGATTCATATAATGGATCTAGATACCTATATTTAGACAACAGAATTGTTCTCCTGTCTTCACAGAACCTCAAAGTGTCTTTCTAAGGAATTCCAATGCCTCTGCAAAATAATAGCCTTTATTTTCCTTTCTTTTGAATCTTCATCAAAAGAACAAGACGGGATAAAAAAAAACCAAACCAGTTTTTGTTATGTTTGTCTACCTACATTCTTATAATTAATATTATGTGTTTTCCCCTAAACACAGTAAAAAAAAATGATGAACTTAATTGAATCCTATGATCTATAGTAGATTTTTATTCTCAAGAGAATAAGTGGGAACCTACTTCTTATTTATTTTCAGTCTTTTTTTACTTTGATATCTTTTTCTATAGCATATGTTCACATATCAATTGATTTTCATAGTATTGATAAAATGTCAAAGAACTTTGGGATTAATCAATTTATTGTTTTTATTGAGAACATCTGGTATACATTGTGTATGCTGACAGTATTATGTCTCTGTTACTAAATTTCTTCTGGCAGTTTTAGAGTTTTGTCAAGATGACTTCATTTGTAAGAAAATGGATATTCAAAAAACTTTTATAAAGTCTTTCTGAAAATTCTGGATGGAGGGGAAGAAAAATAACATCTCATGACAGAAATCATATTCAAGCCTGCTTCTATTTTTCCTAGCCTTTTAACTTCTCAAGGAAAATATTCTGGAAATGCAACAGTGGAGATATCAGTAGAGTGACTAACAGTAGACAATAAAAGATAAGCTTTTGCACAGGGTTTAAACAAGTTCCAAAAGTTACAGTTGATTCATTGCTTTGATCATCAAACAGAATTAGTAACTGAAAATGCAATGAAAGACATTACTGGGCTTTGATCAATTTAACAGTTTTAAAATAAATTGTGTTAAATGTCTGCAGTCAATCAGTAGCAAAATGGAAGAGAACTGCATGAATGTATATGTGAGGCATTACAAGAGCTACTTTCACATCAGTACAACTTTCATTGTGTGATGAGCAGCCAGCAGTGCTTAGAGGGCTGAATAATCCTTTTTGAGGACAAGAAGTTCTGAGCAGTACAGTTCATGTCTGCTTCATCTCTCTCTTACAATATAGATAAATCAGTTCTGATGTGATCACAGTTGTAAAGAATCATGTGTTATTTTTAAAATGATGATTCTTGATTTATGTCAACTTGTCTTTATCAAAAATCATCCATGGAAAGCTGAGGTTTGGTTTGGTCTCTTCTTCAAGAAATCTTGCAAAATAATCTTTTCAACAAACTGAGGGAAAATCTCTTCATCAAAGAGCCAGGTTTGCTTCAGTGTTGTTGTTTTTTTTTTTTTTAATTTATTTTACTAAAATCCACGTGATAATGGCTGTTGCATGATACTCTTGAGACTTCATGTCGCGTTTACACATATACACTATTAGATGCAGCAATTCAGAAATCTGAAATTCTTCTGCAGTTACAGAAGGAATTTTATTCAAAGGATGTAGTCATGTCTGGTTTAGCCAGAACCAAGCAGGAAGATGAAATAGAGCACCGTGAACTTTGGGGGAAATAAGCAACCCTGATGATTTATCATCTTTCCTGTTTTTAATACATATCCATGCAAAGTCTGAGTCAAACATTACTCTGGACGGTTTTTTAAATTCACACTTTGTATAGAAATAGTAGATAGGACATGGTAAGACCTGCTTTAAAGCAGGTTTGATGTTCAATTACTTCATCTAGCCTTCAAGACGTGAGTAGTGTTTAAATACAAGAGTGAATGTATAGACAATTTTTGCATTGATACATTGCTTTCACTTAGACAAAATCACCCAAATAAAAGATGGGGTTTTGTTTGTCTCCTTCATTTTGTTGAGTAAGGGTCTAATTACTTCACACTTTAGCTTCCCTTAATTTAGTTTCACATAGTGAAATTTCCACTTTTCAAAGATTAATCATCTTCCATACTGTTGAATTTGGTTGCTAGTCATATGTATTCTCCCTCTGAAGTATGAGGTATCCTCATATTCTGAGACTTCTCCAATTAAAAAAAAAATCAGAAATTAGTAAGGTGAAATCCATTTGCCTTAAAATTGGACATCTGTGGGTAAAGTTGTCATGTCATATCGTTTTATAGTCAAGGAAGGAAATAGATACTTTTCTGGCTGTAATCCATAGATATTATTTTGATATGTGCATGAAGCTAGTCAAATTCCACTTATGAAAAAAGGAAGAAAAGCATGAGAACTATTACTAACAAATACTAAATAAAACTTGACCAACAAAATCAATTTGGTTAAAATAAAAATAATATTTGCTTTCAGTAAATGCTGAATGCTGCCTATGAAAAACATCAATGTATTTTAAAGTGTTTCAATGTTGTAACAAATATATTGCCGATAATTTATTGACGATTAAATACCATGTATACTTGAAAGTTGAAATATCACCTTAGCAAACACTTAATAAAATAAATTTTTAAATCTTATCTATAGGATGCTACTGTTTTGAAACTGTGTGGGGTTTGGTTAAGAAATTGATTAAAATTTAAATATAAAAGGAACATCACAAAGGTTTACTTTTTACAGGTTATGTACACTGAAAATTCATTGGCTTGTTGAATATTTTGAGAAAGTTATAGTTTTGACATTATCTTATATAACAATCTTTATTTTTCAATAATATTGTATACCCTTTTTTGTTGTTTATTCTGAGTTAAATACTTATGTATGTCTTTAAACTATAATGTATTGCTGAATTTAAAAACACACTTTAGGGATTTGCTGGAGATTCACCTAAATCTACAAACAGATTTGTGGAAAAGTATAGTTAAAAAATGGATAATTAAGAGTGTTAATTTTGTTATGTATTCCTGTTGAGCAATCCCTTTTTCATGCTACTCTTACTATTATATTTTCTTAATAAAAAGTATGCTTTCATTTAATAAAATTAAAAACCCTGTTTTGCAGAATTTTTCCATAGCACAGAAGTAGACAATTTTTTCTAGATGAAGATATGTATACATTTGTCATGGCTAGGCTTCGCGAATGAAGATTTGGGAAGGGCTCTACCCATGTTTGTTGCAAGCGCGTTGGTGGCTAAAAAGGCCAATACGAGATAGGCACGTCCGGTTGCAAAAGGTACAGCAGAAAGACTCCTTAGATGGTATATTCTGCAAGGCACAATTCTTTCTGTGTTGTCTTTTCTCCTCAAGGGTGATCCTGCATGCTTTCTCAAAAGCATCTGCAGCATTATAGATGGTGTGTCTCCAGGCCTCCCGATTGGAGATCAGAGTAGACCAGTTATGGTGATCAATATGGCCAAGGCTGAGATGTTGTTTCAGGGAGTCCTTGTATCTTTTCTTTGGGGCTCCTCTCTTGCGGCAGCCGGTGGCAAGTTCTCCATAAAGCAAGATCTTAGGGAGGCGGTGGTCCTTCATCCTGGAGACGTGCCCTGCCCATCGCAGCTGTGTTCTCAGTAACATGGCCTCAATACTTGTGACTGCTGCTTGTTCTAGAACAGATGTATTGGTCACATCATCTGACCAGTGGATGTTTAGGATTGAACGGAGGCAGCGTTGATGGAAACATTCTAGGAGATGCAGGTGGTGGTAGTAGATTACCCATGATTTGTAATAGCGTGAAAAACACATCAAACTGTTTTTCTTGACTATAAGTTTGCTTAAACTGAAAGTGTGTATCCAGACTTGAAGAAGAAGTCATCTTTTTACCTCTTATAGTCATCTCCCCATTTTCCCTTCCTTCTATAAGGAAGTAATTTTTAAATAAACATTTTTAGTGTTCAGACTTTATACATTTAATGATTTTGGCAGAGGGAGGTTAAACATGTTAGTGTTCTGACCTGGAAGATAAAGGATTACCTGGATGTTTTTATTCACAATAAAAATTTCTTACTTGAAAATTCTAAGGTTTAAAATGAAGGATGAAAATGTTTGTTTTAAATCTAATACATAAAATCTCAAAATCAACCTGCCATATTAAAATTAATGTTTTTGATAGTTTGTCTCTTGGTTAGGAGAGGTTTTTTCCTTTCTTCAGGTATCTGGCCATCTACTACATCACTAGCCATGCATGTCCTCTCATGAGTACTAAAGATAAATATTTCTGAGATTAATACATAGTAGAATGGGAATGTTACAGAGGAGAGTTGCCACCCAAAAGGCCCCTATTGTTCTTTAATCTGCATGTTTCTATATAACTAACAGCACAGTTCAAGTTTTCGTGGCAGGAGTAATAGTTCCCTGTTTACTTACTCTGCTCAAAAAGAAAAATAAATTGTCCAATTTATTATTATAGTCAAAGTCAGTCTTTCAGAAGAAATTGAGAGAATTGCTTGTAAAAGGGAGTAGAATGTGATTTTCTTGATTCAAAAACATATACAAACTGGATATCAATCCTAAAGTGGGTTTATGTGTCTTTTTTTCCTTTTTTTTTTTTGAGTAACAGTGCACTAGCGGCACTCTGTGCCACATGTCTGATGCTTGTAAAAAACCCAAAGCTTGATCTTAACTAACCCGTAAAAGGTTTATTTTGTGTATTTGCATGTATTGTGACATTTATGTATGACATTTAGATGTATTTATGGACATAATTTATTTTTTCTCTAGGGATCATTTCATGAATAGGAAAACAATCAGACTGCAAATCAAAAGCCTCAGAGTGAAGGAGGACAGAATTATACATCCTTTAAGTGAGATATCACAAAATTCAAAGTATATTTTATTTCCAACACTCTTGGTTAGATGATCAGATGATTCTTGATTGCAATCAAATGCAACCAGCCAGGATTTGGAGTGTACATGATTTTTAACTCTGATTGGTTTACCTCTGCTTAATAGCTTGCAGATTGAACATTCATTGAACACAATGTAAGTGAAGTTGGAATATCAACCTTTCGACACATTTAATGCTAGTGCAAAATTTTGACTTAATGAAAACACATTTAAACTGCAGAAGAATTAATGATCTAATATCAGTGTTCAGAACCAAATACGCTGATTAGTGGTTTCTTCAACTTGTATATCATACCTCCACAGTAATCCAAGTAAATATCTGAAAATGTAAGTCAAGTCTGAGTTATGTGCCAACTCCACATAAACTGAATGTATTACAGTATGCTCCAATTTTTTGTTTTCACACTATCCAACACATTACAGAATTGCAGAATTCTGTCTGAATTATTTGATACAATACTTTTGTTCATAATTTCTATTTACAGAGTAATAAACAAAATTAAATATTTAGTAGAAATTTAGACATTTTCCTGTCCCATTTCTTTTTTAGAGACAAGATTTTATTTCACTTATCACTGTTAAACCAAATCTTTTAAGATCTTATAAGATCTTATAAAAGAGTTTATTAGAAGAAAAAGAAAACAAAGGGATTAGGTTATTCATTTGAATATAGCCTGTGTTTGTTGCTTGTAAAAGTTATTGTTTTCAAATATCTTTTCCAGTCTTCTATGAAATGAACTCAAAATCCTTGAACAAGTCTTATTGGGCATTATAGTAAAACCGTTAGCTACCATTACCAAAATTAGTTTCTTTCTTGATTGTAAAGATTTGGGTCTCTAGTAAAAAATTCTGATGTTACATGCCCATAACTGAATCTCTGCCTTGATAGTTCAAATGGCAAATTTCATTGCTAGGATGCTTTTACTCCTACATATTTCTACAGAAACTAATATATGAGGCTACAATATAAACAGAGAATTTCAGTATTTCCACTGAAGTATAAACATCACATGCCAAGATGAATAATATGTTTTGAGGGGCTTTTGGAGAAGGGGCAGGAGGAGTCTCCAAATTACAGAAAGTCTTATAAATGTCTCAATTGTTTCTCTGATGTTCTAGTTTATAATTCAATATAAATGTTTTAGTGAGATTGAGAATCTAAAATTAATGCATAAAAAAGTCTTCAGGTTAAAGAGATAAAAAAATTCCAATTGCTGTGGAAACCAGGAAATCTATTTTGAAATAACACTGAAACTACCAGCTTAGGCAAAAAAATATCCATGTTGGCATTCAAAATTGAGTTTTTAACTTACCCTCTCATGAGATCCTATAAAACTTTTTTTATAAGCCTGCAGCTATTTCTTCTTTTTTTTCAGAAGGTAATAGAAAAGATGCTTCAGTTGCAAAAGAAAACCCCAACAAACAAACAAACAAACAAAAACACAAAACAAAACAAACAAAAAAACCCAAACCCAGAAATAGTATTTTAATTAATATTTAAATTGATAATTAATCTTAAATATTTGTAATTAATAACACTTAATAGTAATAAATTTGCAGATTCCCTAGTTTTTATTTTAAGTTTCATAAAATTTAAGCATCATGGCTTCAGACTGTAAAAGAAATAAATACTCTGAGTCCAAAAATTAAAGGTAGCAAGTAACACCTTCTGCCTTAACATGTTGTATCGACACCATATCATTAGAAATAGAGATTTTATTCAGCATGAAAGAACATAAAACAAAATTCAAAAACCTCAGCTTGCATTTGAAAGGGGTGTCCTCTGACTTTATGTTAGTAAAATTTTACTAGCCATGGTCACAGTAGCCAAAAACCCTCTTTAACAAAGATTCTTCAATGTATTTGTACAAAATTATGCCTCAAGAGATTTGATACTACATAAAATTGGGACTGGTATCAACCTGTCATTCTATGGGTGTCCCATAAATCCTTTGTTATATTTGCTTCTGTTGTGTGGATATATTTTGATTTCTAAATCTTATCAAATATTACTAGACACCTGTACACATGCAGATTTAGCTCAGATTTCAATTAAACTCAGTGTGAGCTTAGATAGTCTATTTCACATGTAAACATCTATAGTCAGACAAATAAACTGAGGTGTCTAAAAGCTGGAGCTATATCCCAGATGGAAATTCTGGCTTAATCTAGAAGAGATTAGAGACTGCGGAGAAATATCTTAAATGTGGTGAGAGAACGAGGCCAGAGGCATTAAACTAAAGCATTTATTATGCTAGTTGAGTGAAGACCTTAGCAACAACTTACTAAGAAAGTCTAATTTCATCTTTTTTAGTGATGAGAAACCAGTTTCTCACTTTTTCCTCACTTAGGATGTTGCAGTAGAAATGCAGTGACACTGAGCGAGACACAGCAAAGGTATATGTGCAAGGAATTTGATGGCACACTTACTTTTGGATATGCTGTTATTGAAAATGTGTTAACCCTAGACCCACTGAAAAATACTGAAATGCTTACAGTCAGAAAGCCAACTTCCATAGTTTTTATTATCAAATATAACTTGTCATATCATCTCTCTTTGTAGTATTATTTTTGATTCTTTTATTGGAGGAATTAGATTACTGCTTATAAATTTTATAGATTTCATAAAGGAATGTTAGAGTACACTTAAAACCCCATAAGTAGTAAATTATTTTCCTTTTGATTGAGAGAATATAATAAGCATAAGTATTAAAAATACTTTTTTTTTTCCTTAGTTTAATATCTAGACAAATAATAGGAGAAAACCCACATACTTTAAAAATTTCTGGTTCTGCTTTGTCATACATTTGTATTGGGTCTCTGTCAGCCATGACTCACTTCACTGATAATATGTGATTCTCCTGTGATTTCCGTCTTGCATAAAGTTACACATATTTACCGTGGGTGTTTCAAGAACACTAATGTCCTTTCCAGTTTTCTGCTGTTACCTACACGCTGTTCCTGAAGTTTTTACATGCCACAGCTTGTTTACTGAGGAGGGACTGCATTTTTCCACTTAAAAATGTTTTAAAGAACAGTGATAGATTATCTTAATTTTCAGTGCCCTTCAAAGGTGTGTCCTACTTAAGACCAGCAGTTTTAACAGCTCTTAAGCTTCATAAATGCTTTTGAGGACAAAATATTGACCACATATAGTTTTATATCTGATATAATAAAAACTATATTAACGTTCCTAGAGGAGATAAAGATATGAGATTAATATTATTCATTCAAAGTAAATTTGTTTATTGTAGTTTAATCTGTTTTGTACTCAGTTCCTTATGAGTTTCAAACCTATTGCTACACAGTCTACACATATCAGAAACTGTGTTATAATGAAACAATATTTCATTATCGGTGTTTTTTTCTTTATTAATATTACTTTACCTGCAGAATGCACATCAGTTTTTACAAATGTGTTTTCTCTGTCTCTCTTGTTGTTTTCTGGATCGTTTGTTTTGGGTTTTTCTGTTTCCTTGTTTGTTTGCTTGTTTAAACTTTGCTGGTTCTCTTCATGTTTGAAAATGTTTGGAAATCCCAAGAATGTCTTTGGATGCGTCTACACATCCATAATGCATGAATGTACCATTCTATCCATCCCTACACTGCAGCAAAGGTCTAGGTTATGTTGCAGGTCAGTGGCCTTTTCCATGTACATAGTCTCTTCTGTACAGTCTCTACAGTGCTCAGAATGCCTTTAACTTAACACATCTAAAACGAAAATGTGGAACATATTCCTTCAACTCAGGAAAAAAATCCCAAAAAGCCCAATACCAAAAATAAACAAACAAGAAAACCCTACAACAAAAAAACCCTACAAACCTTCCCCCTCAAGAACCTTTACAAAATCAGAGAATTTATTTTCTTTATCACTTTTTTTTTCATGTTTCGTATACATTTAAATCAGAATTGTAAGTGCAAAACTTCAAGGGAAACAAATAGAAATACTAAAACTATTTGTTTCTTTAGGTCTTTGTAAAAAGACATGATCACCCTTCAGTGATGCTCCAACAAAACAAAAAGATAGTTTGAGAACAGACAGACATGAAATTCAAATAAGTTCATCTCTGAAAAAAAAAAAATAAGCAAGGAGCAGCAGTTCCTTGAACACCATTTCTTTTTAAATAACTGGACACAAAAATTAATGTGGATGTAATTGTATGAAAGTTATTAGAAACTCATAGCATGCAGTAAAATAGGAAGGATTTGGTGTGAGCTGTAAGGCCTTTTAAGAGAAAAAAAAAAAAAGAAATGGCCGGGAATTGTGTATAATGTCTTTAACATAAAACAGCATAACATTCCTGGTTTCACATCTTAAATGTCTTGTCTCCTACATGCAAAATGACCACTCCATTTTGAAAAGACTTCAGATATAATTGTAAAATTAGAAACAGATGGCTGATATTAGTCCTCTGTGATGGGAATCCTAGCCACAGTAGTTGCAAGGAGTTTCCTTTTAAAAGTTAATTGAAAACACAGCTTGATGCTATTTGCAGTTTAAATACTGAAACTCAGTGCATTAAAATACAGAATTAATATGTTCACACACACTTTTTTTTTTTTAAATCATCAAAGAAAGGACAAGTGGAGTACATCTCTAAATAGATAACTACACAAACAAAACTTTTCATCCCTTTGAGGAAACAAAAGAATAATATATTGTCATTTCTTATTCAATTTAAATAGATGTAAGTAATCTTTTCCACCAGTATGTTGAAACCTGCTGATGTGTTTAAATATCTGTCATACAAAAAAGGGAGACAAGGCCCACAAGATTCCCTATTTTTACAAGATTTCAATGTCACCTTTGTGTACTTGGCTTGCTTGTAACTACAATTATTATCAGGGTCTCCTTGGGAGGGTTTATATTGTTCTGCAAACTATAAAGCCTTAAAGAAACTGGCACTATTGTAGCCCATTTCGTAGAGAGTGTTGTCTACACAGAAAAACAGCCTTAGATATTGAAATGTTAGTAAGTTCTTGCCTTTCAATTCTGTTAAACTAACCTGCAGAAATTCTATTTAACTGGAACTTCTGCTATGTGACTGCCTTCTTGTCAAGAAAGGAACTCTAGGGAGCCTACTAAACTAATGTTATATTTTGGATCTAGGACTGGTGTTCTTGGTGATGTGAAATTAGCCATAAACCATTATGGGTTTTTTTTCTGAAAATTATTCAGTTGCCATTTTTGGTAAGTAAGAGGGGATTATTTGTGGGTAAGAATATTTGTTCCTTTGCAAGTGAACTGCTAACAAAGCAAATAAATAAAAAATAACATTACCTTGATTCCTCTAGCTTTATGATTTGAAAGGTTGTCTCAGAAGCATAGACTTTGAACTTCTTTTAATAAAGCTCTAGCTGAAATATCTGTTAATATCACATATTATCAGCGGAATATTATGCTGATGAATCAATTAAAAATTTTCATAGTATTAAAATATGTCCATTTGTGCAGAGAAAATCCACAATGTGTGCACATATGTCCTGACCTAATAAACATATATGAAGTAAAGTTTAAGTATAAATTGGTCACAACAAGTGTTTTGTGGCTTTCATTATGTGCCTTGATTAAGGTAAGCAAAATGCTTTGCTGGATCAAGGGCTTCAGGAAACATTTCCTAAATATATAATCATATAATCAACTGAGCAGATTAAATTATTTGAATGCATGGAATGTGAGTAGAACTGGAGTACAGTTTTGGTCCACCTAATAAAAGTCACTTATACAATGATCCCAGCTACAACTTTTAGGAATATTGTTTTCTGGCTTGTTTGATCATTTTAATGACAATGCACTTTATTCTTTTATGAGCTGAACCCAGCTGTGATTAGCAATTTAACTTCCTAAGTAATGGAGAAGAAACAATAGAAGTCAGTAGATCCTGCACCAGGTGGCAAATAAATAAATTCAGTCTTAGCACCAGTTGACATGAGCATCAAAAACAATAGCACAAGAATTATAATTGTCACAGTGGAAAGAACACCTGGAAACATGTATTAAAGGAAAAAATCCATCCTGCTATTCTGTTTTGGTGATTTTCTGCAACTTTGTTGCAGAAAACCTCTGCCTTCTCACTCCAGTGAAACAATCTGGTATGCGGAATATTATGCTGATGAATCAACAGCAGAGATGCTATTGGTTGCCCATGATAACCCAGGGATTTGGCAACAACAACAGCAAATAATGCTCTCCACCCTCTAAGGGTCTTACTGACCCTCTAGAGCCTAAATGTTATTCCCAAATAATTTCTCTCTCTGCTCTTTAGTATGCTTCTGCTTTCTCTGGGTGGCTGTATTGCCATGTACACTTAACTCCATTTTCTCTTTTTTGTACTTCCTGATATGAAAGTAACAATATCATGATTAAATATGACCTATTTTGAATTCTCCTTACTATCACATTGTTGTAACAGGAAAACTATTATGTATTTATGACAGTTGAGAAAAAAAATCTAAAATACACAGATTTCTTACAAATACCATAGATTATGACATGATATAACATGACATGGCCCAATAACACCCTTGAAGAAAGAAGTTTAAAATAATAAATTTTTCTTCAGAGACGTTTCACAGAAAAATGAAATAAATTATTTTGCAAGTCTTATTGATGCCTAATTAATAATTAATTAATCTAGCTCATGTAGATATAAGCATCTTCCTGTAGACACAAAAGCTTTTGACCTTCAGCTGACTCCCAACCATGATGTCTTTATTTCCTTCAGACTAGGAGAATAAATCTTCAAATTCAAATGTGATAGATGGTTCATGGCTATGCATTACAGTTGCATATGACATCGCAAAAATCCATGGAGATTTTATTTAGGTATCCTTGACACCTAAATAACAGATGAGAAGTAGAACAAGCACTTGTTCTCTTTGTAAAAGAAATACATATTAGCAGGGATCTGTATGATAAGATAGAGCATGACAAGTTTTTAGAGAATTTCCATCCATATGGACAAAATAACTGGTTGCAAGAAGATAATTCTGATGGCTGAGGCACTTTAAGGGTTTACTTTTTTTAATAACTTTTCTGTGTAGCTTGCATATAGCTGTAATAGGATGCATGGTTTAAAAAAAAATGTGTATATATATATATGTATGTATATATATAGACACACAGAATGTCCTGATAATGAGCTTCATAATAATCCTCTGAGATCTGTGGCACCATGTAGGCAATAGGAAACATCTGGGGATTAAGCAAAATTTTGAAGACCTCCCTAGTTTCTCTCTCATACTATTCCCTGCCCTGTATCAGAGGTTACTGAAGAATGTTCCTTGGTTTTCCTTTATGGTTTCCTTGTGTTCCTGTTATTTCAGGATATTATAGCAATAATGCCTGGCTGTGGCTATTAGCAGTGAGTAGAATTTTCTGAGTTTCATTTATATAGAGCAGACTTTCCAATAATTATGTGTAGGATTATTTCTCCAATTCAGACCTTATTGTGGGGTACTTGGCCAGAAGTGATGACTGTAACTCCTTATAGTGGGCATTAAGGATGCAGTTCCCTCAAGATATGACCTTTGGAGAAAAAAGGAGGAAAATGGACAAAGTTGGTGAAGTTTTCCATTCTGGAAGCACAGAATAATTTTCAGGAAAAGGCTATTAATTCTGAAAAAAAATCAGTGATTAAAGTGATACTAATAAGCAAAAAAAGATATAGTATTTTAACAGTCTTTTTTCCAAAACTGTAGAAATGTAAGTCCTTTGAGTGAAAAAGAAACATGTTCCTCAGGTCAAAATGAAACACAGTAAAGAATGTTTAGTAAGTTTCATTCTGGGTAGGACATAACACATCGTGAAAACATGACAGTGTAGTCTAGATGCATTTTATTAAAAACTAAAGAAAGGAAAAGAGAAAAGGCCATGAGACTGATTCACACATTCACAAACAGATTGCAATTTTACCAGCAATGATTCTCATGACAGTTTTCAGTCTGAGACACAGACATCCCCATTCCAAGGGGGACACTTCCAAAGGTCCTGTTGCCATGGAGTTGTTGATTTTTTAATATTTATAGTCTTTAGAAGTAGTTATGTAGTGAATGTAGATTTTAAATGTAGCTGTAGAATCTTTCTCACAGTATTATATCTCTCATCAGTATTTCCAGTAGAAGTAACAGTAGTTTAAGAGTTGCACATACCAAAAATCCTTTCCCAAAACAATTCTGTTAAGTCCATTAGCTGTTTAGTCTTCTTTTAACATAGAATTGTAGGAAAGCACCTTAACGCCTGCACCAAAATATGTAAACATAAGCCTAACAGCCTTCAGGCCCAGAACCTTGGAAGGCCTCCAAGGTCTGCACGTGCTGAAGAATATGAAGATGAGGAAAAAGGGGTCCCAAAACACCCCCAGACTCAATTCCCGAGGGAGTGTGTCAAGGGGAGGAATGGGGCAGAGCCGGAGGGTGGACGAATGCGGATTGGATGGACATTATTATAAAATTGTAACACCTGAGCCAAAAGGTGCGTGCGACGTTTGTATTCCCCGGAACCTGATGGCTCATTAAAGCTTTCTGCTTTCTTATCTTATCTTATACCCTAATTTGGGCCAGAGTCTCTTTTTCAGCAGTCTCTTAGGGCAACAGTCCCCTAGAGTATAGCTTCTGTCTTAGTACTACAAATCATGAAAAAATGAAACCACCAATGTGGTTGAGTGTACCTTGAGTGCATAGCAAATACACAGCAAGGGAAATTAGCACCAAAAAGACTTCCTCCATGTTACAGCATTGCATAGATACACTCTGTGAGGAACTGGGGAGGGCCAGTTATGTAAGAAAAGCTGTGGTCCACATGCCAGAAAATGCCATGGACCGCATCTGGAAAAGAATACTGCCATTTAATGGATTAGTTGAGAAAGGGGAAATGACCAGCTATCAGCCGAAACTTCTCCCTGTTAGAAATTCTTCTATAATTCTGTCCATTTTTATTTGAAATGTGAACTTAAACAGCTTCTGTTAAATTTTTGCTATTCAGTATCCTTTTTTTCCTTTGCTTTATTTTGTTTAGATATGTGGAGGTTTTTCATACAACTGTCTCCTTTTCCCAGCTTTAAAACTACATCTTTTTAATAGGGCTTCTCATTTCAGCTATTTTATGTCTGCACTACAGAGATCTATTCACCAGTTCAGCTGGAGAAATGTTAAAATTATCATCAGAATCTATTTTCTTCAGGAGCCTCCTGGGAACACTAAGATTGACAAAAGGCCTCAGAAAAACAGCAATCTATTCTGGAGCTATTTATTCCCTTTGCTTCATTCTTGCTGGGAACTGTTCATCTGAGCTCTCCCCTGGGCAGAACATCTTGAAGGACCTCTTATGTCAACTAGAAAGCAAAAGAGTGTCAAAATAAGACACTTGTAGAAGTTTTGCTAATAGTATAATTCCAACAAAATTTGGTTATGTTTGATCCATTTTAATTCTGTATGGTTTTGTTTTCCAAAGTCTCTAGTCAAGAAGGTTTAAATACATTAGCACATATCATCACCTTGGTTTGTACTGGGATTTAGTCAGAGTTTCTATTTGAATTGATTGAATTTATAACTAAGACAAACCCTCTGATTTTA
The DNA here is from genome assembly GCF_036250125.1 of Pseudopipra pipra. Lineage (NCBI taxonomy): Eukaryota > Metazoa > Chordata > Aves > Passeriformes > Pipridae > Pseudopipra > Pseudopipra pipra. The sequence continues at coordinate 74,314,929 of NC_087550.1, read as the reverse complement.
CTGAGGCACATTATGTTCTCTGCTGCATGTATTATGATCTCATGCCATCCATTTATCATAATCAACTGCAACACTTCGATGAAAACTGATATCAAACTCCCAGCAATGGCATTAAGGCAGTTTGAGATAAAAGACAACACACTTTAACTTCTTTTCAGCGCTAAAATATAATAAATGCTAGTCTCTTCACTTAAAGTTGTTTCTCATTATAAGAATACATTATTTTTCATGTGCAGTCAACGTTCATCACCTCTTTTGTCCATAACAGACATTGTTTGCTCTGCTAGTGAAGCACTTAAATTTTCTGTCTGTTTCTAAAACAACAGACATATTGTTATGGCTTCTAGAACAAAACAAGGACATATCTGTATTGCCACTTTTCTTCTTTTTGCCTGTAGTGTAATAGTGCATTTGTAAAATGGTCCCTTTTCATTGTCCAAGAAATGTTTTCCAGTCTTCTAAATAACATTGTAAACCAATTTTCTATGAAAGCTTTTAAAGATGTTTATATTCAACATGATTATATATTCAACGCTATACTTCTACCTCTCCACAAGCTTCATAAATACAGGGCTGTCAGTATTTATTTATTACTTGAGATTATTTTTTCTAGGACTTTTCAGTATAAACTACAAACATTTAATTAAGTTTTGTTTTGGTATGAGCTTAACTCATTCCCTGCTGCACAGTTAAGTCATACCTTTGCATTATTGATAACAGAGCATGTATGAGACAGTATTTCACATCTATAATAATTAACTTATTAAAGGTGATGAAGCGGCTCATAACTTTGAAAAAAGTTGCCAAGTGCCCCCCAATTGTTTTTTAAGATTTTATTTTACTAAATCTCATCAGTAGTTGTATCTGTATATCATCTTAAGAAGTTATGTCTGTATTCTTTATAATGGATCTGGAGACAATTCTAACTGTGCAATATTTCTGTTTGGAGATTACTTCAATTAATAAATGCATAAGTGTTATATCCATGAGACATTGTAGTGGTTTAGGAATGGTACTCCCCAATTTAGTGCTCCCAGTGAAACCACACTGCTGCTCGCTCCCCCTCTCTCCCCTCCTCCTGTGGAGGTCTGGAGAGGAGAATTGGAGTCACAAAGGCAAAGATCACAGATTGAGATAAGAAGAGTTTACTGGAAACAGCAATGAGATACAAAAATGAACAGTAACAGCAACAATACTAATGACAGAGGGTACCATAAACAAACAATTAACACAGAACCTCCCCCAGAGGGGACAGCACCCTCCACTACGCTACACCGACTGGGAAGAGAGCCCATCTCCTCCAAAGAGACTCCCTTCCCCTGCTCCCCAGAAATGTCTGAAGGTGGTATAGAATAACTTCTAGGTCCTAGCCATTTCTCTTCCTAGCTACAGCAAAAATTAGCCCTGATGGGAACCAGGACAGATATATAAAACTGCTGGAACAGTCATGATCAATTTGCAAACTTTATTGATAAAATGGCCTCAAACATCATAAACTGCTTTCAAATTTTACACAGTTAGCAATTTGAAAATGCTTATCATGGACCTTTGTTTTAGGCCATTTACACAATCCGTAGTTAGGTTTTTTTGACTGAGAACATAGTTCAGGCTTAACTTTATTAAAAATAAATGTGCTTGACATCTTCAATTAATGTCTTCTGAGATCACAACATTTCATTTCACCTCTTTCAAAATATTATAAATGTATGCAAACACTGTACATTACAAACTAGTGTAATTTGTTTGCTTTAATGAGATATTCTGTATTTTAAAATTAACTACTACTATCACTATACGTGTTATTTCACCCGTTTTATTTCCTAATTTGTATCATATTTTGATGTGAGTAGCCTAAACAGCTTTCAGAGAGACATCTTCCCATGTATTGTACTTCTCCTCGTCTTGGGATAGGAGATGGGTAGGAATCAATCAAAAAATGTTACTCAAATTAAACAGATACGCTTTAAGAGAATCTATTAAGTGTGCAAAATATACGTCAAAAACCAAAACAGTTTATTTTGATTGGGTTACAAACTGTCTTTCACATACTGAGATGTTTTGTTATCTAATACTTAGCCATTTAGTAATGACTGTGGGGTCTGTCTTTTCACGCAACATTAAAAATTGAGTTGGAAGAGCAGAATCAATTCTTTTATATCTGTTGAAAAGAACTGATCTTATCTTTCATTTTTCAAAATGGAAGATAACTTTTTTGAAATGAGAATATGAAAATGAAAATAAGAATTTCACTGTAATTGTTTAAAGAAATGTATTTTTAATTATTAGTATAAGCCTTTTTAATGAAAAGTATGTATATATGTGTATATATATATATATACATATAAAATCATTATAAGTCTTTAAAGTCTCTTTTCATTATTTATTTCAGGTTATATCCTTATATCCCATTTAATTTAAGGCAGATTCTTTAAGAATGTCTTTAAATATTAGACTTGACTGTACAGACCCTTGACTACAAATTTCTTTTTTCACAACTTTAAGCATTTAAAAAAAAAATCACTCCTTTGCATTGTACATTGTTATTTTATAAGAGTTAATACAAGCACAAACTTCTTTGCCTTGAACATGATTGAGTGATTTTTTTTTCTTTCTCCTGTCTCTTATTTATTTCTAGTAAGAAATTTTGGGAACTCTTCTAAGGCCTATAAAATTCTCTCTAGTGTAGTCTACTTGAATAAAGAGGTTGGATCTTTCAGATATTTCAACTGTAAACTTCATGTTTAAAGAAGGAATCTGCAAGTTGCATTGATATGGATCCTTGTAGCAGCTGCTATTAGAAAATTATGTTCTAGTGATGTATTATTTAAAAAAAAAAGTATAATTAGAAATGAAAAATATGTTTTGTAGAAAGTTTAAGATTATTCTTGTAACAAATTCCAGAAAATATTTAGAAATATGGGAAGTAGACAGTCTTAGCCTTATTTCACCTAAGTTTATCATCTGTATCATTGTTGCTCGGAAAGTGCTGTGAACTGCAAGATATATTAGCTTTATGCCCGAAGATATATGACATAAAATACAGCTTTAATTTTTGGATCCTGAACTTTCACTAATGTAATGTTTTATATTTACTTTCCAGTCTTTCAAAGAATTGATTGATACATGAATCTTCATTAATTTCTTCCTTCTCCTAAACACACATATTGATCTTACTTGCCAGACAAGCATATTAAATGCCTCTGTCTTTTAGAACCATAAGACATTTGATCAGTAAATGAAAACACTGGCACGTAGTTGGCATTGTTCTTTCTGCTTTAGATGGCTTTTGTACAACATTCACATTAGCTCAGTGCCCACAACCTCAAACTGAATAACATTGGAAGTGCAATGTATGGAGGAAGCTTGAAGGCAAAGTGCCAAATGAATATTGGCCTTTCATGTACTTCTGTGGTAAGTACATGTGTAAGTTGGATTCATGATGGAGAACAGAAAGATGATTATTAGATATTCTCAATGCACACTGTAATGACTTTAAAATTAATTTCCTTAGGACAAATCCAACATGTTGATCCAACCCAATATTTTTTAAAAAAATCTTGGTCTGAATAAGATATCATTTACTGTAATAGGCAGCCATTTCCAAAAGTAATGAGAAATGTAAAGAATAATTTTTGGGCATAAATAGAAAACAAGTCAGAAATTAAATCCCCAGAAGCATGGACATGATTTATATACAATTCCATTTCTCACATCTCAAACATGGACCATTACACATTGTTTTACTCAGCCTTATAAACACAGAAATTTTTATTTGTTTTAAATGATCACAATCACATTAAGATCTAATCTTTGACCATTAATTTCTGATGGGGAGTTTAGATGCTGTGCAAGAGTTTTTGTACAGTTAGTAGCAGTTAATTTATTTCTTAAAGGCAATTGACTCCTACTCTTTTTTAAACTAATGTTTAAAAATTTATACTTTGGCTGATTCAGTCTCTGACCTGAGTCTCTGGCAGGTATATATCAATATATTACTTGAAACATGTACGTTTTCCTTTTCTTCTGGTGATGTAGATTGCCACCCTGCAGCCTGGGAGGAACCCTGTGAAGAAGGTAGCCACTACAGCCCATGGAAGGGATCACGTCAGGGCAGACAACCACACTGCAGCCCATGGAGGACCCCACATTGCAACAGGCAGACATGCCACCCCACTGCATTCCATGGAGAACCCACACTGGAGCAGTATTTCCTTGAAGGACTTTATCCCATTGCAGGAACCACATGTTGGAGCAAGGGAGTAGTACAAAGAGCAAGAAGAGGCAGACGCGAAGTGTTATGGACTGATCAGAAACCCCTTTCCCCATCCCACTCTGCACCACTTGGTGATGTAGAGCTACAGGAGCTGAGAATGACAAAAGTAAGCTGAGCCTAGGAGGAAGGCAGGGATGGGGGGAAGATGCTTTAGTTTTTGTCTTTGTTTCTCACCATCCTACTCTTTTTTTAAATTGGCAGTAATGCTGAAAAATCAGTTTAATAACAATGGAATATGTATCAGGACTAGCACTCTATAATCATATGAACAGTTCAACAACATTTAATCTCGACTTCTTTTTGTTTAGCAGGCAGATAATAATTTTATGGATGCAAGAACAATTAATTGATGTCCCAAGTTTCAGAAAAACATATGTAGACAAATATGATAGTAAAAATACCATTGATTAAATTCTCAATTACTATATGTATATGTTGTGGTTTAAGAACGGTATTCTTCAATATTCCCACTGAAACTACTCCAAACCATGTGCCACTTGGCCCCCTCTCCCCTCTAGTCCTCTTCCCTGCGGAAGGCTGGAGAGGTAAATTGGAGGCACAAAGGTAAAATTCGTGAGTTAAGAAAAATTTACTGGAAACAGCAATGAGATAAGAAAAAAACGCAGTAACAACAACAATATTAATGACAGAGGGTACAAGAAAAGAAACATTATTGCTCACCTTCCAGGGAAAACCCCTTATAATACCCTACCACTCCATCCACCACACTGCATGGACCTAGAAGCAAGACCTTCCCCTGCTCCTGGAAAATTATTTGAGGTGTTATAGAGTAACCTCCAGGTCCTAGCCATGCACCCTCCTGGTTAATACAAAAATTAACCCTATCCTGGCTGGAACCAGGAAAGTATAAAATGTTTTGCTGTGGCTGTTCACGTCCTAAAGAATATTAACAGGAGTGTAAACTTTCCACAAGGGCTTTAAAATATCTCAGAAAGATATATTAGCATAAATTACACATTTAAGAGACTGGAGATGTTTTGAATGGATGCAGGTCACAGGACAATTTTAACTTCTACCTTCTTGTACATTTTTTTCAGCTTCTTGGCAACTAAGATTAACCAATTCCTTTATAGGAATTGTAAGCAGCTCTAAGGAGCATTTCTCTCTCTCCCTCATTCCCTATCTCTATATTTCTTCCCCCCTCTCTTTGTCCCTCAGGTCACCATCTGAGTTAACGGCTCACATTTTTTTGAATTTATCCTGCTATATAGATACCTATTTTCATCTAACAACAGCAACATTTTCCTGAATTTTTAAAGTGTCATATATTTAAACGAGTTTTTAGCCACATGATTCTCCGTTTCAAAACTCATCTAAAAATACTTTTCTCTTGTCTTCTCAAATTTTGTCTCTTTTTTCAGTATTTCATTATCGCTATAAAGGAGATTTTTGTTATATTTTGAGTATGCAAAAAATTTTTTTTTTACTTTGTCCTACCTAATATTATTATTAGGGTTTGAATTTCTGATTTAACTTTCTCACTCCCACCCCCCACCTCCAGGTATTATTGTACAAATTGCTGTCAAATTTTCAGTACCCTCTGTTATCAATTGTTCTATATTGGGTTTTAGTTAATTTTTTAAAATTATTTCTGGTTCTACTCTTGTTATTCCTTACATATAAATAAGACAGAATTCTTCATATTCAGGAACTTACACAGGATCAAGACTTTCTCATGCATGCCCTTTTCTGTTTTATTTAATTTTAAAATTATTTACTAACAGAATCTAGTATTGCTTTTTTGGTCTTAATGTGTCAGAAGTCCTATTGACTGTCGTAAGCACTTTGCCAGAGTACCTATAGTTAGCTGTAGCTTTTAACAGACTGACATTGGAAGGGATATTCTGCCTTATGGATTTCTGTATTTTTAATACGTATTTAAAGTAGTTTTTGATGCAAGGATATTCATCTTCAGGTAAATAGTCAGAAAAATGTTGCCAATATCTTTATGACTGTAGACATGTATTTCTGAATTCCCCTACTGGAGGTTCAACTTTGATGGGCTCCACAGGGTTTATGAGATCTGCAGATGCTCCGGGATAGAACAGCTACACTGATGTCCAGAGGTAGTCATGTGCAGAGAGAAAACTCAAGATCTCTTGTACAGTCATTCAGATAATATAACCCTAGTCTTAGTCAGAATAAATGAGAAAATTATGATTCATCCAACAGAGTTTAATTCCCACAGGGATTAGATTCTAAATGAGGTTACGTACCAATGCCCAAAGGCCAGATTAGCAACTGCATGAGGCAAAACAGGTGTCCATTCAGGTAGGCAATATATATGAGCAGACTCTATGTATAGAGTCAACCCTGTAAATGATAATTCCTACATCTATTTTTGTCACGATTGTGGACTCAACTCCAGAATCGAATTTTGCATGAATTTTTCATATCCTTCATTGACTGCCTGGTATGTAGAAAGTTTAGGGGTGGACATGGCAGTGTTAGCTTAATGGTTGGACTCTATGATCTTCAAGGTCTTTTCCAACCCAAACAATTCTATAATGCTATAATTCATAGATTATCAGGCTGACATCTGAAGCTGATTAGTACTACTAACGTCCATGGCAGATTTGTCTTGGAAAGAGGCAACAGGGGTGGTACAAAGCAGAGCCAGGAAAAGAGCTAGTACTGCAGTGTTCCCTGGATACATAGTTCAAGCCTTTCCATTAATAAAATAGTTTAATAAATTAATATAATAAACCTGTTTCTAAAGGAACAATTACAGCTCAAGTTACATTACAACATGAATCATAGATAAGCTTTGACACTGCCATCCTTCTTCTGTAGGCCATCAATATCCTCATGCAACAGTTACAGATCTGTAAAATTGACGATAACTATATATTCACATGAATACTCAATTGTCATATGCAAATTTAGAATACAGGTTGTGGCACTATAAGAGCTTAATCCTTTAATCATAATCACCACAGGAGTAATTTGTTTGAGCAGTACCTACCTATTGGCACTGAGGGAATCGCTCAGTTAATTTATAAACTGGGAAATTTAAAACAGTGTGGCAGAATTAATCATATTCTTGGATTCTAAAGACAAAAGGATATCGAGAAGAAGTATTTAACTTAAAAAGTTGTAAATAAACTTCACTGATGTTTGGTGCTTTTATTTTCATACATTTACTGTATGATAAAGGAAAACTTGAAGTGGAATTCATTAGGTATCTATTTTGTGATGAAAATTGGTCCTAAAATGCCCTTACTAATAGCTACATAAGGAGAGGTACTTTAGAATAACAAACATTAAACAAATAAAAAAATAAATGTTTTTTCTAATCCCACCTCCCATCATTACATATCTAGGAAAAAATAACAGAACAAGAAGCTTTCAAAAATAGGCAATTCAAAAACTGAAAACCTGGATATCCATTAGTGTAACTAGACATAAATGAGAGAAAAAGGTACATCATAGGACTCAAATTATATCATCATAGTCAAAAAGAAAAATCTGAATACATTATTGTTACTATCATTATTGCTATTACTTTTAGCATTAGCACTGACATTAGTTGCACAAAATGAATTTTTAAAATACTTAAGTAATGCAAAAATTAGATCAGATATTTTAACATATAAGCATTTTCCGTTCTATATTTAGAACAAATCTTCAAAAAATTCATGTTTACCATAACTTCAAGTACTTTTTCCAAAACATACTTAAATGAGAACTAAGGTAAGGTAATAAAACTACCCTAATATGTTTTACAAAACTAATTCTGAATAATAATAATCCATTAACTCTTAATATTGTAATATAAAATTGATTAATCAAAATTAATCAAAAAAGTGTTATTTTTATTTTTTGTGTTTTACATGTACTTCTAAAATATATTGACTGAAATATTCTTTGACTTTTTTTTAAAATTATGTCAGAAGAGAAACTTTCTGGAAAATGAATGATTTTTTGAGATTTCCTGTAATAGATATGCTGCCCTTACTACAGTAAATACTGTATTAAAAAACAGTGTTTAAAATTTGGGCCTGTTTTTTATGAAGATTTTTTTTTTTCCAAATCAATCTTCTTGATACCAATTAACATTTTAAATGATGGTTTGGAACTCTCTCATTGATATATTAGAGTTTTTATTAAGGTTTACTTGTTTAAAATAGATCAGTACGTACAATCATACGCGTGTTTTCTCTAAATTAACTTTGAAGATACTGTTGTCAAAACATTTCTATTAGGGATATGTTATACATTAGAGCAGTAGATTAATCAAGCTCTATATTCATCTCACTCACAGATATGTTTCTTTACATTCAATAAGAGATTACAAATCTTAACTTTTCATGATTTCACACATGACCAAGGAGGCCAAAGTTTTGAGGTGAATCTGACTAAAGATTTTGTAGTCTGTCTAGTTCCCAGTTGTCATTCCTAAAGAGATATACAAATCTGAAAAAGTACCTTCAAGACAGTTAAAATACCTGAGGACATTAAAACTGACTTGTGGATATCCAATTGCCAGCAGCTGAATCAAGCTCCAGAAGGAAAGCAAAGGTCCCAAAAGTCCTCTCTTGTACCTGCCAGCCTCCTTTTGACTTTCGAATATCATAGACTTCTCAAGTGGAACTAGAGATGGAAATGGAAATGCACATTTCAAGTGGGCAATAGAAGAAGGTGCTTCTGAAGTTAAGCTTCTGAATCTCGAGTATCACCATTAATGACTGAACTCCTTCAAATAGCTTTCTTACATCCACTACAAAATACTAATCTAAAAATTAGTACTGATCTAAAAGGTCTATTTAATTGAAATCAACAGTGAATGTCATCAACAAAACCACATTAAAAGCAAATTATCTATAGTTAGCAGAAACTGAACTTACCAACAAGAAAAGATTGGTTTCAGGGGGTGGAAAACCAACTTCCATCAAACTGGTATATTTATAGAGCAATCATCTGACAAGATGTCAAAACATCAGAGGAATTCCTGGAAATGAACACAATTGCAGTGTAAAAGAGGTTTAAATGAACTTTCAAAATGTATAAAGAGCAATCTCTAGACTTTTCCTTTTTTTTAGGGTAAATATTGAAAATAAAGTTGTCCATATTGATCTTAGCCATACTATGTAACTGAACATTATACTTAAAATAAGTAAATATTGAAGTGGAAATGCTGAGTAAAATTTCAAATTGAAACATAAAAAGCAGCCTCTTAGTAATACATGTACATGGTATAAAAGAAACATTTTCACTTCAATGCCTACCTGAATAAAATCTGAGATTCATACATATGGTGGATTATCAAGCTATACTTCAAGAAACACAAATCTATCTGACTTCCCAGACCTCAAAAGACTGACTTCTATTTTAGATGAGGCACTTATGATGTCTGTGCTTGCACAGTAGTTCATGCATCTCTATTCACAAACCTACTACAAAAAATTATTGTTGAAACATACGAAACACTGTTTTCCTCAGTTATTGTGGTTCAAAACCCTGCTATGTAAACTTCTTCTCTACTTTCTTATTGTCTGATGTGTAATGTTTTGCCATAAGTCAACATATGAAACGGGGAGGATAAAAATTGGCTGATTTAGTAACTTTTATTGCCCTGGTTCTGTATAACTTCTTAAACTCAGTTTGGACATTTTCATATTTTTTCTTGAAGAATTTGCAATCTACATTCATTTTATGAGATATAAGAAGAGGGGTTTTTAACCTTCTATTGTAAACACTGAATCAAAAAAAGTATATTCTAAATACCACTATCCACACTGTAAGCAGAATTAGTAAACTTATAAGTACTTTAAAATCTTTTAAAGATGTTAAAGGCAGCAGAAAACAGCATGTGGTTATGTCTATAATGTCAATTTCTGTTGTTCAGGCTCTTACCTGGTCTGATATACATTAACATATTGATTTTAGACTCTTTAATGTAGTTAGTGAGAATCTAAGACTACTGGTCTGTATAGACCAAACAGACTACATTAAGTCTTCTTACTATATAATATATACTCGTAGCTATGATTCTAAAAATAAACATACAGCACACTAAATAAGATTGTTGATGCATATAAATAAAATCTAAATTATGTGGATAACAGAACATATACAATATAACACTATTAAATTAGTTAGATTTTCATGTAATAATAATAATGTTAAAATAATCTGTTGGAGCTTCTATAAGCTAGTGAAGGACATGAAACCCTTTCTTGCTGTGAAAAATAACTTTGTGGCTTCTGTAGTTCTTTTGTACTAAATTCAAAGATCTTTGGTTTAATTTCAAAAGGAATAAAAAGAAATTTTCAAAAGAAATAAAAATACCACAACAGTAGGGGGATGAGTTTTATTTCTCTGCTCGTCTACATCATACATTTAAAATTCAGTGTGGGGTCTTATCAAGGGATTACAAGCCCTGGTATCAATATAGGCTGGGGGAGGAAAGATTAAGAGCAGCTCTGTGGTGAAGGACTTGAAGGTACTGGTGGATGAGAAGCTGGACATCAGCAGGCAATGTGCACTTGCAGCCCAGAAATCCAATTATGTCACTGGTTGCATCAAATGCAGCTTGGTCAACAGGTCAAGGGAGTTGATTCTGCCCCACTATTCTGCCCTCGTAAGAACCCACCTGGAGTACTGTGCCTATCTCTGGGGTCCTCAGTAAAATAAAGACATGAACCTGTTGGAGCAGGTTCAAAGGAGAGCCAAGTAAGTGATTAGAGGGCTGGAGCACCTCTCCTATGAAGATAGGTTGAGAGAGAGTTGTGGTTGTTCAGCCTGCAGAAGAGAAGGCTCCAGGGAGACCTTATTGTGACCTTTCAATACTTAAAGGGGGCTTTTACAAAAGATAGGAATGAACATTTTAGTAAGGCCACTTGCAATAGGACAATGAGTAATGATTTTAAAGTAAAAGAAGGTAGGTTCAGAATAGATATAAGGAAGAATTATTTTTTTTTAATTGAGAGTTGTAAAACACTCAAACAGGTTACCCAGATTGGTGGCAGATGCCCCATGCCTGGAAACATTTCAGATCAGGCTGGATAGGCCTCTGAGAAACCTAATCTAGTTGAAGATGCCCCTACTTATTGCAGGGAAGTTGAACTAGATGATTTTTTTGAGTTTTCTTCCAACCTAAACTATTCAATGATTCTATGCCATTTAAAGGTATATGTTCCTATCTTTGATCAAAGTCAGGAATTTTTACCTGGTCTTGAGCAATGGTTCTCAAGAAAGTTAATGTTTAAGAATGATTTTGAGAGTTTACTGAGCCTATTTAAAGATCTAAAATACTTCCTCAAAATTCTGTATTCAGAATAGATCTTTTCACATGTAACCAGATTTTCCAGTTTGCAAAACTTTGTTGAATATTTCAGACTTGACAGGAAATATTCAAGTAAGAACAATGCAAGCTAATGTATTCAAGAAACATAAGATATAGATCTCCTTTTTTTTTAACAGATTTTTTTTTATATTATGAAGGGCTTTTTTTCTTTATATTCGGCAAATTAATATGTGATTATATACTTTTTTTTTTATTTGAGGATGCTTATGATTCCTTATGATAATGTAAAATTCACAATTACCTATCTTATAAAATGTAAATATTAATTCTATATTAATGCATAGTATCTCAAAATAATAATCTAAATATCAGACTATAATTAACAAGATGTTATGGTGAACATTCTAACAGTGACCTGAGCTCTGCATAAAAAACAACAGTATTATTTCATGCTTAACACACACTGGTCACTGTTATAAAAGAAATGTATGCCATCAACCAGGGTTTAAACCAATTTCTGCTTTAAAATAACTAAATTAGTATTTCAGAATAAAATCTCAAGTAATTTATCTACACAACTTTTACAATATCGTCACTTCAATTAGGCTATGAAACTGTTATGAGTCCTCTTGGTTGTAATGTGTTGCACCATCAAAAGATCCATTTCTTTATCTTCTTTTAGTAATTGCAAAAAAAAAAAAAAAATCAACCAAACTTGTTCAGAGGGTAAGAAAATTGTCATGAAACTTGATCTTTTTCTTGTTGTTGTTCCAAATTAGTTACAATAACTTCACAACTCTAGAACATGTATTATCTTTATCACCATCCTAATGCCTTCCAAGTGCTCATTTCTGCACCTTGATGACAGCAAACTTCTCTAGGATAATCAGCTCTGCCCACTTTTTCAGAAACTTTTCTCCCTTATAATAGATAGCTACTTGATTAATTTTTAGTAGTACCCACCCAGCAATTTTACTGAGATCCACTGCTTTTTATTTAAGCCTGTTATATATTTTTATGATAATAATTTCAAGAAAATGCCTAGGATTAGCTGTGCTGAGCTATTTGTCTGTGGAGCAGGAATCTGCAGATGGTGGAAATGCAACTGGATTTTGATTATACCAAAAAAATCAAGGAGTAGTCAGATACACAAGTATGAACATCTCTATAACTCCAGGGGAAAAAAATAAATATTCTTGTGATCTGAATGAAGAGCAAAAATCAAATTTTGTGTGGTTCCCCTCCATCAATCAGATGTGAAGGTAGAAGATCATTTTCTTCAGTCTCTGTAATACACTCTACAACAAATCCAGTGACTTGTTTAATATGTCTAGATTTGTTTCCCATGTATTCTGGAAGGACTGCTTTATGCCTATTTTTAGGACACAAAATAAATAGATAAATAAATAAATGTAGATAAAAGATGCATAGTTGAGCTGTCGATTCTGGCTCTGAAGAGGCAATATTCTTGTTTTACCTAAAAGACTCCTACTTTCTTCCTGCTCTATAAATCAAAGGCTTGTCATAATCTAATAAGGGTAATAATAGAAAGATTTTGGACCAGGTATCTATCCAGATGTCTTTGGAAGAACCTTTTAGGTTAATGATTGCTGACTCTGAAATTGCTAAATCTGTTACCAACCTAAGTCTTTGAATACAAGGCACGTTGGTGAATCAATCTCATCTTGTGAGGAGTGCAGCAGGACTATACAGTTCATGAAATATCCTTCAGACATCCTCGTATTTTTGCTTAGATTTATCTGACATGTAAAGAATCAATCATCTCCAACACAGTTAGGGTTAGGTTGTGGGTTGGTTTTGTTTTTTTTAGTGGATTTCCAAATGATTTCTGTGTGAACAGCTATTTAGTACTGGTTGTTTACAGCATGGATTCTGAGTTAGATTTTCATACCTGATAATATTCAGTTATTTAAGGAACTTATAAGTTATTCTTCCCTGTTGTGGCACTTTATTTGACTATTTTCTTTTGATCTCTCTGACTAAGTAGAAATTTAAATCTGTTTCTGAAGTGTGGTCAAAACAAACCTTTTTACTTAAAGTAATCTTAAATACAATTTATACAGGTGCAACTTCCTGATCTAGTATGACCCCCTGACTATTGTCTTCTCTTAGTTGTCCAGGTTGGTAGTGATGAAATTGAAGGAAGAAGTCCTATAGCAAACAAAAGGGACTTCAGGGCACTGGGATCTTTGGTCAAAGGAGTAGGTGCAGTCCTCAATGCCTTCAATACCGAGGTTAATACCGAAAGAAACAGGAAAGCTAGCCTGAATGATACATGACATAGAGGCTAGTGCTAGTAGGTAAATTTTGGGGCAGTTTAAATGGCCCTAGGCCTGCTCGTGACAGATGGGGTCTACATGTCTCAGAAGGGGAAAATGATTATGGCTCATGCATTGGTGGGACTGATTGAGAGGACTTAAACTACATTTGAAATGGGAAGGAGATGCAGCCACTCTTACTAGAGATGAGCCTGCGGATGGCATGCCAGTGCTGGAGGTGAAATCAATGCCCAGCTGAAGTGCAGCAATGCGTGCAGTACAGGTAACAGACAGGAGGAGCTGGAAGATGTGTAGCAGGAAAGCTATGAAGCTATGATGTAGTCACTATAATGGAAATGTGGTGGCATGACTCTCATAGCTGGAATGATGCAACGGATAGCTCTGAGCTCTTCAGAAGGCGTAGGCAAAGGAGGAGAGATGGTGGGGTAATACTCTATGTAAAAATTTTTTATTGTAGGGGTGATAATGGTGGCGTTAGGTTGACAGTTGGACTAGATGGTCTTGAAGGTCTCTTTCGGCCTTGATAATTCTGTGATTCTGTGAACTACCTGTAGAGGAACAGATATAAGCATGTTTTGTTTCAAGCATTCTGAGAATTGCTACAGGAAAAGCGATCAGAGGAGAGGGTTCTGTGGAGGTCAGGCAGTGCTGTTCTGAGTCAACATCCTGCTCCATCTTGAGACTCATACTCAGTCCCCCCGCTCCCTCAACTCACTTCCTGCAGAAGGGCTGGTTGTACAGGTGAACAAAATGCGCAAAAATTCTAATTTACACAAGAGGCGTCCACCAGAAAGGTTATAGATTAAAATTATAAAATTATAAAATGGATCAGATAAGGCCTCCTTGCTCTCTTTTCCCTCTTTTTTCTCTGCCTGTCTTTCTTCTCTCTCTTTCTTCTGTCTTTCTCTTTCATTTTCTTTGTTTGCTCCAGCTCCAGACCATCCCAGTGGCAGGACAAATGCGGGATCTCAGGATAGGTGCTATTTTTTGTTTTCTTCTTTTGCTTTGCCTGAGGAAAGCACGGCTATCATATTCTACTTCATACTCCATACTGAACTTTGTTGTGGGAGTAGAGAGCTTGTATAAGAGTGTATTGTGGCTTGTGAGACATCACCTTTGAGGAGTGTTGTGGGAATTGAGAACTTATTGAAGTGTACTGTACAAAATAAAGGGCCTGTTCGCCTCCACTTTTGTGGAAGTCCATTATATTAATTTAAAGGCTCATTAGCCAGCACCTTTTCAGACTAAATAGTGAGCTGGTTTCTGGAGTTATTGTGACTACATAAAAAAAACATAAGATTCCCTCACGCATGGTCCAGTGTCTTTGCTCAGCCTGACAAGAATTTGTAACAAACTTCACAGCCCCTACCACTGGGTTGTGGTAAGAAGTGCCACAGAAAAAAATTACCTGCAGAGTGGAGTTTTAAATCATATGCCTACATACTCAATTTTTCCCCTGAAATAAAAACGGTTTGTCTTGATTGATACAAGTACTACTTTCTTTTTTGTAAGCTATAAAGTGATTTTTTTTTCCCAATAACTAAAATTTTAAAACATTTATGAATATTCAGAGACTCACAGGGTATAGAGAAAGGAGTGAGTAACAGGATGCTTCTCAACATCTCTCAGAATGGATCTTACTTTTCAGATCTTATTCATGGTATTTTTGATTGTACGTGTAACTGGTAGTCTGAAAACACTGCATAAGCCATTCATTTAAGATTTAAATATTTTCTATTAGAGTTTATTTTTTTTTTCCTTTACTGGTAACTGGTTCCTCTCCTTTGATATCTACATTTCTTCTGTTAATTTAAAATTAAAGGGGGTATCAAGACTTACTGAGAGTGACAGTGTCATCTAAGAAGAAAGGAAGAGAAGAAATAGAAAGGTTCCCATCAAAGTAGGTACTTTGAGAAACGCTTCTGACAAGACCCAGACTGAAGCTGACAGCAGCTGGATTATGCAATCAATTTATGTAACTATGTAAAGAACTCTTCAAGAGTATGTAAAGGTGGATTTGAATTTTTTTGATTCTGTAACATCTGTGAATACGATTTCGCTGCTATGCACAGGAAAAGCTTTCACGTTGCAACACATGAAACTGAAGATGCGTCTGCAAAATACAAACCATTTTTCAGTAAAATTAATTCTTTTTTTTTGTTACTAAGTGTATATTAAAAAGTAAAAGCAATCAGTGAATATGCCAACTGATATTTTTCATGGATAACAGATCTGTGCTGCATGGACCCTTCAGGTCAAAATCAATAAGGGGAAAATACTTTCTCTCCAGGTTTTCTTTTGCTGTTGCTATCCTTCTGAAGTGATTATAGTAAACCTATTCAAACAGTGTCCTGGCATCAATTTGACATTTTAAAAGATCGAAAAGTACCATGTTAGATAGCTAGGGAGCCCCCAGACTGTAATAACACCAAAAAGGAAACTAATAAAGTAAGGAGCAAGCATATGGCATGCAGTTGCATTTCTTGCTATTGATTCTGAAACTGCTGAAGTGGAACTTCTTTATCAGCAGCTACATAATCAGCAAGTCAAAGCAATGCATCTCTGTCTGAAAATACAGTAAAACCACTCTGTCAATTTAATCAAAAGGTATCAGTTAGAGAAAACTGGAAAATTATATGATATTACATACTGATATGTGTAAGATTGTCAAGTCTGATGACTGACAAGCTGGTAAACTCAAACTGTGAAGAAATGCCTGGAAACACACTGATCTTTTAATTATTAGACCAACATGGCATCTGTTGAATCTTCCTAGTACGCAGAGGAAACACTTCTATTGCTATATTCTTTAAAAAAGAATGATTTCTACACTCAGAAGTGAACCAGTTCTATTGACTGCATTCCAGCTGGTGTGGCGATGTCTTTGACTCCAACTTCTTGCTTTTGAGTTGATCACCATAATCTATGGCACTTCATTATATTCACAAAAAAATTTGATACTATTAATAAACCTAAAAAGCCTTTCTATTATAAACGTTGCTTACTCCAAACCTGTAAGCAAGACCAGATGAAACGTGAGATGCCCTCTTTAATTTTTCAGATCCAAGGAGATTTGACTTCCAGGAAAAATATTTTAACAGATTATAACAGCAAAAAAATTAGTCCAAGGACTAAGAATAGGGGAAAAAAAAGATTGAACAGTATACTTAACTATGCCAATATACCTCATTATTCAGTGTCCATAACAACCCAAACTGTAATCCATCAACATTCCACTATAAAAGCCAGCTCCCTGATTAAGATTTGGAGAGGAGGAAGAATGATGTCCTTCTACATATGAAATAAAGTTCCTGTGGCTGTATTCTGCAGCACGTGGCTATGCAGTACACAGATGAGGTCCTGAGGCTGAAAAGTCATTTGACTTCATTGCCATTCCATACAGAATCACAGAGAGAAGACTAACACATCTATAATACCATAACTAATATTTTTTAAAAAGATGCATTAGTTTAGACCTTAAAAAACATTTCTGTGTAAGAAACACTTTGTATCTGCATTATGTGTAGAAGTAATAGAAATTAGTGTTCTGCACAAGAATGTTTTCATTTACTCATTTTTCAAGTAAATTCATTATAAGATTTTTTTTTTTAGTCTGCTGGCACTATTCATGTTGGCTTTTGATCTATCATTTTAACAGGATTCTTTTAAATGTCAGTAATTCCTTAGATGTATTGAGTATAAAACCATATCCCAAGATTTTTTTGGATATTTTTGGAATTTTTAGAACTAATTAGAATTCATATTTGAAGGATCAAATTTGCAGAAACAGGGAAAAAAATCATTCATTCATCTTCATAAAAATTCTAGCTTAAACTATTAGAAAAACAAGACAACTTTCAAAGTTAGTTTATGTTCTGGATTTGAGGAAAATGCTCCATCTTCTGTGTATAAAATCATATATAGGACCAGATCATTAGTTGGTGTTAGACATTATTGAACTTTACCTACTGCAATATATTAACTCATTTACTAGTTTTATGACTTTAAAATCCATCTATATATATAAACACGACTGATCTTCCATAAAAACTACTATGACTTTACAGAGGAACTTACTTGGTCTTTATAGACCACACCTGCAGTAGCAGGTAAAACAGATTGGTAGAAGTAGAGATAGAGCGTAATATGTTGCCTTGAGAAGTCTACACTAGATACCTTTCTTATATAACTTATACATGTGTGTATGTATTAATGTATTTATATCAGAAATAGCTTTGGATTATTCTACAGACTCAATGCTCACTTGTGTCGAGCTCCTAGATATCTTTCAACTCAATTACATCCAGAAGAAATCCAGCTCGTGAGCACAGCATTCATTTCATGAAGCAAGCACAGTAAGTGGTATGATAAAGAGATTTTTTTCAAAACCACACTGCTATGACTTACCAAAACACTATGATAGGCAGTTGTAGCTGCTCATCAATGGAGCTCTGACATGATGTGAAATTTGTCATTAGAGAATAATTGAAAAAATAAGAAGCTACTTTTTGCCGTAAAGGAAACAAAGCCAGATGAAATGGTGGTGTCCGTGCCTGTTTAAATCTCATTGCCCATATTTAATACTTGTTTGGGCTTCTTCTACTCCCAATAGTCCTTTAAGAATGGGTATTCCCGATGCGTTTTGTATTTAGAGTTCATTTGAACTTTGATTTTTTTGTTGAGATGTATTCTAGAGCTAACAAAAACAGCCTTGATGCTTTTCTCTTCAAACAGCATCTAGAGTGTTTGCATCTGACTTTGGATACAGATTTCTAGCACTTTAATAGCTCTTGCATATTCTCATGTTCTCTTTACTGCTTATGCTTATGGGGTTTGTTTGTTTACTTGTTTTTTTCTTCCTGAAAGTAGTTGTCAAAATAAGTTACCTTGTTGAACAGCTTAAGTCTAGCTTGCTATTAATTGGCATCTCTGTATAACGACCACATGTGCATATATTTTCTTATACATGCACACAGATACATTTAATAGTGACCATATAGACATAACATAATTTGTGCCTAATAGACATGTATATACTATATATATGATAATTCAGATTTTGTATATGGAAACATGAAAATGACTGTCTCACTCCAGTGTAAGACCTGTGAAGGAATCTCTATCTTCAGTGGCCTCTGTTCTTAATGTTGTTTGGTGTTATGTTTGGAATGCTGTGATTACTTTGAAGCTGTACATGTTGCTGTCTTTATAAGAAAAGTCCTATTGCTGTTCGAGACCATGAAGTTAGGCAAAAACCTCAGCTTTACTGGTTCCTTTCTTTTCAGCCACAAATACATATACATCAGCCTAACTGTCTTGTTACATCTTTTCATAATCATGAGTTCTATGAGGTAAGGAAAGTTCTGGATCAGTACTGTGACAGTATGAGGAGATTCTAACTTTCAATTATTCTAAGTATTCTAAGTATCATTTAAGTATCATAAGTATTCTTAGTATTCTAAGTATCAATAATAATAGGCCTTGGTATTATTTATTCCCTTTAGAATTTCAAGCTTGGAGACCAATAACTCAGTCACAAAACTCTCATAGATATAAGGGAGATCCAAGCTGTAGAGTGCATGCCCTTGAAAAAAAAATCTGTATTTTCTGAGTCACAGCACTATTGCAAAGAGTTTTGCACTGAGTATACTGACATAATGATTGCAGCAGCAGATTATAAATAGCTGTATTTATACATAGCTCTAAACTAAAAGAGCAGCAGCTATCTTGAGACATTTTTAGTAAGATTTTTTCCCTCACTCTTTAATTTATTCCTTTCTCCGTTATGCCTCAAAGAATCCTGGGCTTGAAGCTTTAAAACTTATGACTCCTCAACATGAAAACAGACAGTTCTTAATCACAGTTTAGGTGTTGTGGTTTTCAGAGAGAGGAGCAGCAGCTGTACACTCTTCCTGTTCCTTAGCAACAGAGCAAGGGGAGATCAGGAGACTCCACTGGAGGGAGCCTGAGGTGCTCACTTGTTGCTTTCAATATCTTTCTCCACCTGCCACAGACTATGAGTGGACCAAAACCAAAAACAGACTGCCAAGGAAAGGTACTGTATAAATGATTTAATACTGCTCCATACCAAGTGTATAATAACAAAACACTAAATTTGCTCAGTTAAGCATTCAATGATAAGGAGGGGGTAGAAAAAAAAAGTGAAATACATACATGCTAAGCTCTCAGCTATGCGAATTAAATTTCCTTATAAATTTTACTCCCAAATCTTCATTCGCGAAGTCTAGCCATGATGATGAAATTTTACAGTGTTTCTTTAAAATACTTGCTCACCGTAAAGAAACTGAATAAAATAGAAGGAACATAAAGCAGACTTATCTTTGCTTGCTTATCAGGCTAAGACAATAAAGTAGGGACAAGAATGGTACAGAACAGGCTATTATTTGCAAAATCTGGAGTTTATGAGTGTTTAGAAATAAATTCAAGACAATATGTAATTTAAACATTAAGGTATTCTTAAGTGGTTGAAATTATATTACTTAAACGTAAATATATCAATTTTTGAAAAAAATCCTATGCAAGACTAATTAATCTGTGGACTCACATGAGTCCAGGCTGCAGATTGTAATTTTCAAAGGTGATCTTCTGTCAAAATAAATCACTACATGCTACATTTCCATGGATACATTTTTTTAATTCTTTATTATATTTAGGCTTTTAAAGTAGTTTAGTTGTTTTGCACATTCATGGTGTTGTGTTCCATATGTTTCTTTATTTCACAAATTAGGATATGGAATGCTCTTATGATGTCTTGAAAATCTCTACTTTTACTACAGCTGTTGTAACTGATTCACTGTCTAAAATAAAGGAATGTTTGACTTCTCCCTAAGTGAACAGTTGTGTTGTTTTTTTTTCTTTATATCAGAGATTAATTTAAACATAAAATCATTCTGCAATATGATAGATAAAATAACTATAGATAGATAGCATTAATACAAAACTGAAGAAAGCCTTTTTATAATGGAATTAACTTTCCGTAGAATGTTTAAAAAATAAAGACTAGAAAGAATAATTTTTTCATTACTATTACCTTATAATAGTCAGATATGCTAATTATAATGTATCTTAATAAATATTATCAATAAGAAGTGTTAGAAATTCAGGTGGATTTCCTTCCACAGATTGGTTGTCTACCCAGAGGCAGGAGGAACAAATAAAAGAATAAATGCTTTACATAAAATTTTATAACCCCTTTTTAGTGCTTTGGTTAAATCGCAATATAAGTAAGCGGGTTTCATGTAAATACATTAATTCAGTAGTTTAAGTTAAATATTAATCACTTCTTGTCTTAATCTACTGCCTAATGATGCTATGAAGTCTTAAAGAGCTGGCACATATCCCCACAAAGGTGTTTGCATTTAAGTTGCATGTAAAATGACTCCTCTGTTCCATTCCTTCCACATGAGACCAATGTGGATTTAATTAATTTGAGTTTATAAAGCATTCTCATATTCTTGGATGAATTGCACAATAGAAATGCCAAGTGGTAGTGTTAAATAGCAGAATTCAAAAGAAAAATAATTGAAAGAAAAGAAAAATTACGTAAGTTATTTACTATGAATAGAATAGGAAAGGGTTATATCAATAATTTTAAAAGTTTGTATGTTTTAGAAGTTTGAATGTATGGCTTGGTTTGGAAGGCAACTGAAAGATCATACAGTTTCAACCCTACCATCATGAGCAGGGATGACATCCACTAGACTAAGTTACTCAAAGCCCCTTCCAACCTGGCCATGAATAGTTCCAGAGATGGGTAATCCACAACTTCTCCGGACAACCTGTTCCTGTGCCTCACTGCCCTCTAGGTAAAGAATTTCTTCCCAACACCTAATCTAAATCTCTCCTTGTCCTATCTGTCCATGTAAAAACCACTCTCTCTCTTTTTTTATAATCCCCCTGCAAGTACTGAAAGGCCACAAAAACATCTCCCTGGAGACCTCATCTCCAGGCTGACCAAACACCGCTTTCTTAACCTTTCTTTGCAAGAGAGGTGTTCAGCCCTATGATCATTATGACCCTCCTCTAAGACTCTCTCTAACAGGTCCACATCCTTCTTTTGTTGAGGAATCCAGACCTAGATGCAGTACTCCAGGTTACAAATAAAATGCACTTTAAAAATAAATGTATTTGTTATAGTTTCAGCGGAGATTTTAAAGTTTCAGAGTACTAAATTTCACTATACCAGACAGTCTGATACTGAATCATTCAGAAAAAAATTCTGCAGATACCAGGTACTGCTTCAAAACTGAAATTGTTCCAGGCTTAATCATGTAGTGAGCTGAATAATATAGAGATAATGCTAGCAGCTTCAGACAAATAGTTTTATTTAGAAGAGTGGAATTTTCTTATGGTTTTAATAGCATTTTAATTAGGAATGTTTTATGAGTCTTCATAAGTTTTTGCTTGTGAAATTCCAAGACTGTAGAATGTTCTTAATCCCATTAAAAATGAAAAAATATTAAAATAAATTAAAAAAATAAAAGAAGAATTAAAAAAATAATAAATACTCTACAGTAATTTAATGCTACAAAACTGAATAGCACTGAGACTCATTAACTGCCATAGACATTGGTGAGAAATGAAAATGCTTAGATCCTTACAGTAATTCTCAAAATTTTGATAGAATTTCAAGTATCTAAAGAGAAAAAAGCTGTGACAGTCTGTCTTTTACCACAAGAGGCTTGCTAAATGAGAAGTGTGATGATTTTTGCGGCCATTCAATATGCTTATGTATGTTGTATGTTGAAGATCATTTTGTGTGCCCATGAATCACTGACTAACTTTCCATTTTCTCAGGTGAGTTATTTTGCCATGCAAATACCATAACTCCAGTTCATTACAATGCCTTCTAAGCAGCTTTCCTGGGCAGCATACCCTATTTTGTACAGTTTGTTTATTACCTTCTCTCTGGTGATGTCCATGCTTCTCGACAAGGTATTTTTCAACACCTGAATTGTCTTCCTGACTCCAGGTCTAAAAGGGAACACACCATTTGTGTGATACTTTACATTGCTATTATAATTTTAGTTGCAGGGACTATCTGATGACTGGATGGTCATTACTCGACTTCTTACTACTTGCTTGAAAAGTATTATATTTTTGCTAAGATTTCCCAGTTTATAAATGAAATGTCATTGTCAGATCAGAACACTTCCCAGCTGTAGAAATATTTTCTATGCTACCTCTTATACACTGACTCTTCTGCATTTTCTTATGATTTTCTGATGTCTAAGAGGAAGAAATCCTACAATATATTACTTAATAAGCATGCAACAGGTCATCTGTCCTTTGTATAACTGACATAGTTATCTATTTTATCTTTTCTTTGATATGTTAAGACGATTGACTCAGTGAAATAGCTTAAACAGACACTTCATCTTTGAATTGTCTTGAACATACTTAATTTTACTATAACGTATTTCTACTAAGAGTATTCTTACTAATATTAAGAATGTGTGGGTGTTCTCAGGAATGTGAACTAACTCTCCCTCAATGCTTGGAGAGTAGGAGGAAAAAATATCTTCAGCCTACAGCTGTTTCAGATTAAATGTTGGAGTTCTCCTGCATTCCAAAACAAAACCATTTCTAAGTGTGTTTTTTGACAAATGATCCTACAGATTTCCCACCCACAGATGCTTAAACATACAGAGGCAGCTACTGTGCAACTTCCAAAATGAAAGCTTGGAAAAATACTGTGAAATAAAGGCAAAACAAAAAGCATTACCTGGATTTGAGTGAGAAAATTCTTCCATTTGATAAAGAGATCAAGACATTACTTGATTTAAAATCTGTACAGAGGCTATGCTTCATGCCTTCTGAAGTCTTACATTTGAACTAGTCTTTGTGAACAAGTCCAACAGGACTTTGGTATTATGTCCTCTTGGGAATCTCTACATTGGAAACTTCCTTGCCTTTTTTAATTTCTTCCTCTATTTCCATTTACAGGTTGGCTTAGAAAAGGTACAGAATCACAGAATCACAGAACATGTCAAGCTGGAAGGGATTCAAGGATCATGGAGCCCAACACCTGGCCCTACACAAGACCATTCCCAAAAGTCACACCATGGGCCTGAGACTATTGTCCAGATCCTTTTTGAACTCTATCAGGCTTGGCGCTGTGACCACTTCCCTGGGGAGCCTGTACCAGTCCCCAACCACCCTCTGGGTGAAGAACCTCTTTCTCATATCCAACCTAAACCTCCCCTGACACAACTTCAGGCCATTCCCTCGGGTTCTGTTGCTGGTCACTACAGAGACCAGTGCCTGCCCCTCCTCTTCCCCTCACAAGGAAGTTGTAGACTGCAATGAGGTCTCCCCTCAGTCTTCTTCTCTCTGGGCTGAACAGATCAAGGGACCTCAGACACTCCTCATACGGCTTCCCCTTAAGGCCCTTCACCATTTTTGTTGCCCTCTCTTGGACACTCTCTAAGATCTCTTTCTTATGAAACGAGAAAGGGTCGCCTTTCTAAGTGACTTAGGAAATCAGAAGTTTTAGCTTAGATAAAATTGTGTCCTAACAAACTAAATGATTTGCTTTCTTGGCATAGTAGTTGTCTTTTCTTTTAGGACTACAATTCGTTTCAGGATGTAGAATGCAGATGAAACAAAAGAACAAATAGAGAGTGTACTGTAGGCCCACCTGCAGGAAATTAGCTTACAGGCCTCAGAAAACTCAATCAGTAAGAGATTGTTCTGTTAAGAAGTAAATTCAGTTAAAGATTGTTTAAACTAATGGGAAATTCTAGTTATCTTTAGCCAATCATGACTATATATGTCTCTTAGTTGGTTCTAGAACAATTTGTTTAGGGGTTAAAGGTCAACTGAATCAATTATAGATGTTAGGAGGCCTGCCAAGCTAGTAAAACACTGAGAAAACAACTGCCCTCCACCAGAAGAAATGAATGCGAGATGGCAGTCTTGCTCCATGAATGAACTCCATGGTGATATTTATCCCCGAAATTATGACATAATTCAAGGCTGGACTTGTGGGAACGAGGTTTCAATGAATACTGTATTTATACCTGAAATTTGTACTGATTCTTTGATTCATGCATGGCAGAGTACCCCCATGAATCCCCAGCTGGCATATTGAAGAGATGCCCAATCCAATGATTTCTGGTTCTTGGGTTTAATTCCTTTTTTTCACTTATATTGCAGTGCTCAAAATTGTACACAATATTCAAAGTGAGGCCACACCAGTGCAGAGCAGAGCAATCACCTCCCTCCTGTGGCACTGCTTTCCAGCATCTCATTCCTCAGAGTGTACAAACATCTAGGGTTGCCCAATTCCAGGTACAGAATCCAATGCTTCCCCTTGTTGAACTTCATATGGTTGGTTATTGCCCAGTCTTCTAATTTGTCATGGTCTCTGTGCAGGGCCTCCCTGTCTTTGAGGGAGCCAAGATGTTGCTAATGAAAAATACTGTACAATTGATATAAAAAACTGAAATTATTTTATCACAGAAATATACAGAGAAGAAAAGCTAGAGATTTGACATTAAATGCAACTATTGTTCCAAAGTAGGCTTTTGAAAATAATGCATATCTGAAAATTTTGTTTTCTCTCTCTTCCTTTTTTCCATTATTTTTCTTACATCTTTTTTTTTTTCATTTTCCAGCATAAAAATGTCCAGGGGCAGTGTGAGGCTGGGAAGTTGATGGGTTATAGTCTGGACGAGCTTATGTTAGGATAGGAACAGCTTCAAGATGGCTTCTAGAAAAATAATGATATTAACAAACCTTTCTGGAACTGTATCTGATCCCTCTCAGCATAGTCCTCATTTTCTCTGCCAAAAGACATACGATGCAAAAACCAGTTTCTGCATCCCTCTTCTACTTCTCCAGTGAAAAGAAACAAAGGAAGCAGGAAAAGCTTAAAAAAATGAGATGCAGCAGAGTGAGTGTTGATGTAATCCTTCCAATGTAGTCCTAACTAGATATTGTCAATCAATCTGGATTATTTTTTTTTTATTTTGATATTGGGTCAAAAAGCTTTAGGAAAGTACAAAGTGCCATGAAAGAGTTCTGCTTTTCAGAATTAGTTTTGATTCTTACACAGAACCAATTAAAGCAAGATAGAACAAATGGAAAACTAAAAATGAAGATCTAGTTACCATGAGCACCTCAAATTACACAATTCAACAAAAGCTTGAAATAATCTATATATTTTCCAGAGAATCAAAACTGAGAGCAGATATCAAACAAATATGTTAAAGACTCTACTTTCATGCTAAGCATAGTAAAGAGAATCGTTTTCAAAATAATTTCCTCTAGACATAACCACTGTGTTCAAGAAAAGTAAAAATACTTACAGAAAAGTTTTTACCTGAAAGTCTTTTTAACATCTGATAGGGACAAATCACATCAGAAAATATCTGAAATATGTCATCACAGTTTCTCTATTCTCACTGTCCCCTGAAGCTCGAAGTCTGAACTGCATTTCTTGACTTCTATGGATAGATTTTGAGGGTTACATTTACATTGCAATTTTGTGAGGAAATACATCACAGAAATAAAGGCTGGGATCACGTGATGTTTCCATTTGTACTCTCTAATTTCATCTATAGTTCAGCTTGAGTAGATACATCTTTGTCGAAGCAAAATCTCAACAATTGTGTGCTCATCATCATCATCATGGCTAGGCTTTGTGAACGAAGATCTGGGGAGGGCTCTACCCACGTTTGTTACAAGCGCGCTGGTGGTTAAAAAGGCCAATATGAGATAGACACTTCCTGTTGCAATGCTGCATACAATAGCAATGACAATGTGACTACACCCTCCAGCCTTGAACTTATGAGCTACAAAAATCTAAACTACCCTGCACTACCCTAATAAATTGTACTTGCTTTCAGCTTTATCCAGTAGTTACGGTCTTTTATTTCCCTTCTTTTTCATGAGGAAAACAGTATAGAAACATGCTGTGATAGGAATATAATTGATGAGGATTTGATCTTCAGTTTTCAAAGCAGCATAGGCCTTCTTGAACTGCTAAACAAATTACTTTTGTTGCATTTAGTATACTGAAGGTGTGTTGCATCAAGCACAACATATAATGTTTTTGTTGGAGTCTAGGTAATTTCTAAATCTGTCTATCTAATGTCTGTTTTTATAGGTTATATCTGAGCAGTTTTATTAACTTTAATTGATTTGATTTACCAAAATTAATCTACTCATGCAATCCAGACAGTATACTGAAAATCATCCTGATTACAGATTGATAACAAGCAAGGGCCATCTATTCTGCACAATTTCCCCCTGCCATCTCCCCAACTGTAATCTCACAGTGGCACCATGTCTCATTATCTTCAATCACATCTGTTGACACTTGCATTCCAAAAATACAAAAATACTTCAACAGTAAAGGAAAAGAAGGTTTAGATTATGGATATTACAGCAGGTGCTGGGAAGCCCACTGAGAGAAAACAGTGTCAAACTTATACAACATGAACACACAGCTTGCTGTTGCTTTGACTAAAGGCAATTTTATGGCAAAGCAAGGACACAGGGGAACACATTCGAGAACAAATAAGTAGAAGGGAAATGGAACACAAAATAACACAGGCAATGCAAATGTAGAAAAATGGCCAAAAACGCATTTTTACCATCTGGCCAAGAGCAAGGTGCCTGATGCCTTTACACATGGGATATTGGCAAAATGAAAAATGCACGTGGTGTTTCTTGCAGTAAGTCGAAAACATAGTTCCATTGTTCAGGGCTCTAACGTCACAGTAAAACCAAAAAAGATAAAGTGATTCTTATTTCTGTCTGCAATCAGTTAGATAAAGGGCAACTGATTTAGTCAAGAAATTCTCTAAACTTCTTAAAATGCACAAATATGTTGCTGTTTTGTTTCTTTATAGACAGCATTAAAAGTACATTGCAAATATAGAAAAAGGGCTGCACAACTTATGGTGTAAGAGAGCTTGAATGATATTCGAAGCAACTGGGATCAAGGGATAAATTTGGTGCTTGTGTACAGAAAACTCAAAAAGGAAAATACGAAAAAGAACAGTCAGTCTCATTTCAGAGGCTGGAAGAGCAGCTATTACCACAGTAGCTATTACCAGGCACATGAAGGAGTATCGAAAAAGGCAACAAGTATTTACCAAGGGGAGTCTGGCTTGACTAACTTGATTGCTTTGTATAATGAAACAACTTAGTAAGCAGATGAAGGGAAGAATGAGGGACTTTTGACATGGTCTCCCAACAACAGCATTTTTGTAAAATGGACTGGATGGAAGGACCTTAAGTTGTATGAAAAACTGGTTAAACAGACAAGTTCAAAGGATGGTGGTTAATGGCAGTAACCAAGAGTGGAGTCCCTCCAGAGCTGATATTGGGCTCAATATTATTCAATATCCCCATAAATTACTTTCATGACAGAAATTAATTAAACTCTTACATCTAGGTCAGACTAATCACTAGTAGTTCATGGGAGGTCTAATCATAGTCTCCTGGGACCTGCACTCTTCATAACATGCACAGTGACAGGACAAGAAGCAATAGAAAAGCTTGAGGGCAAATCCCTGAAGTGACTGACTCTATATATATCAAAACAAACAAACAACAACAACAAAAAAACCCCCACCAAAAATTTGAGGACAATTAAATGTTGGAATAAAATGCCTGGAGGAGTGGTGGAATCTCCCTCACTGGAAATACTTAAGAATTCGCTTGATGGAGTCATGGATAACCTTACCATAGTCCCTCTTTTTTAACAGAAGGCTAGGTCAGTTGAACTGCAGAGACCCCTTTCAAACCTCCCTTTTGTGTAATTCTGTAATTTCTGTGCTTCTGTTGAGGCAACAACTTAAATGACAGGTACTGAGATAAGCCATACAACTCTTCCTTCTCACATCTCTAAATCTGGCACTAAGAACCCCCCACAAACCTTCTGTACCATGCACTATCAATCTAACACTGAGATGATTCCTTTTTCTCCTCATTCTATAAAACATCAACTCCTGAAATTGTGAAACTTTAAGTCATAGTCCTTTTTTAACCTAGAAAATCTCAAGTCGTTTGTCTTTGCAGAATTTTATCAAACATGTATTACCTACCATGTGGTAGATGTCTCTCATTGTGATTATCATTATACATCATGAGCAGGGAGGAAACTCAGGGCATTTAATGTTGAACATGTGATTTTTATTTATTTTTTTTACTTAAGATTTCTTTACTTAAATTTTAGCAGCATCTTCAAATTATTTTCTCAAGAAATTTGAATCCTATCTAGGGCAGTTTCTAGCTAAAGATGTTTTGTTACATTCACTGAGCAGCATATCATGTTCAAACTTTACAAAAAAATGTATTGCTTATTCTATTCTAAAATAGTTTTTCCAGTATGAAGTATATAGCGTTTACTGATTCTTTTTTTTAAGTTTTTTTTTTTTTTTTACATTTTTATTTTGTTTTTCAGAGATAGTTCACATTTCAAAGTACACATTTCAGATTTCAGGCAAACTGATTTTGTATAATGCTTCTGGGTACCAATATGTTTCATCCTTATATACAATTGCAGTTTCATAGCAACTAATATAACTCAGAGGAGAAATAGTGTAAGAATACTAAAACCAGATTAAAATGAAGAGGAAAACTAATGACATAAATGAAATAAACAGTACTATAAGGTACTCCAAAGGCTTTATTGTCTTTCCTGGATATGTCAATGTTACTATGGGAACTTCAGTTTTTGCATTTGACATGATTCAACTGTGGCAAGTGCTGACTGAAAGAAATGAAAAGAGCAACCACCAAAAAGATACTGTGATTCTTTTTTCTTTAAAATGTAAAAATTTTTTTCCATTTTACATGATCCAACGGATTGAAAAAGAATGTGAAGAAAGCAGAGAAAAAATGAGAAATTCTCTCTCATATCACATAGAATTCATTATCAAAGAAAACAAGTCATAGGGTTTATATAAACTTAATTTTAATGGTTAAAAGACTTTAAATTATCCAGTGAGTGTATTTTCAACAAGGGTCCATGAACCATATAAAATAAAGTCTGCAGAATCTGCACGCAAATCTTGAAAGTCTTTGTCTTTTTTTTTCAAAATTTTGAATGCTACCTTGCAGCAGCGGCACACAGGATATTATGCTTCCTAACCCAGCTCCTGGATACTTTATCTGTGTAAAGACACAGTTGTATTTACAGCATTATACACTATATCTGAGAATCCTTGAAGATAGGATCTAAGTTGTGTACCACCCAAGCTGCAATTACCGCTCCTCACAGTAACAGCTCTTTACACTCTTATTCCCCTTATGGATAGCCCTTTCTCTCCAGTCTGTGCAGTGACAGGAACCAAATATCTCTGCCTACTATGGATAGACTTTTCACTGATTCTGATAAGATTTGTCAGACTGTCTGCAATGGCTGCTAGAAGAAAAGGCTATTTCCTCAACAGTAAGTGACTACTGCATCTACACATCAACACAGCAGCAGAAAGCTTGTGTTCTGATCAGAGTAAGATGACTTAGTTTATTGCTTGTACAGCTTTTCTTAAGGAAAGATAAGGTGGAAAATTCAGAGGACCATCAGAAAGTCAGCACTATGTTGATATCTAAATGAGAGGAAGTTTTATTTGAGAAATGGTGGATTTGCCTGTGCAAATGTAGATACAAACCCACAAAAAATCTAGGACCTGCTTCTTTCAGCTGTGCCTGAGTTCTGATTTATGTCACCAAATCTAAAATTTTCACTACCCACAGATTTACTTCAGTAGTTACTATCCCTCATCCCATTCTTTCATTAAGAAAATGAACAGTGAAAGCACAGAAGTGTATATTTGAAGATAGACGATCAAAATCTCCATAATATTGTGGTGGAATTTATACAATGTTGACATCCAGGCGAATCTTCCTTTTTATTTAATTGAAAAGATTGATCTAATGTTTACTTCCTGTATGTTGTGTTAGACAGCAAAAATTATGAGGAAACTTAATTGAGGCAAACTGACAAAACACTTCACTGAATTAATAACTTAATTTCCTTTAGTACTGCCCCCAATATTTCTCAGCTTGATCTAGATCTGAAATGTACAAGAGATTCTGAATCTGTCCACAAGAGTGTCAAGCAATTAAACTGTACTTTATTACTTATAGAGTGGTTTCTCAGTATTTCTTAAGCAACTCCCTTGAAAATTACTTTTTATGAGTCTCATTTCTCTAAAACTACTGCCAATGCCATCTGCTGTGGCCAGATCAGAGGATGAAACACTAACGTCAGTGCCTGTTTTGTCATTTCTCAAGAGCCCAAGATTCTCTTCTCATTCAGATTTCACAGCCCATATCCCTCTAGATTTTATCTATTATCTGACCCTTTCATGTCAGTAGCATAGTTTTCCACATCACTGGACTGACATACACCCTGTAATGAATTGACTATGATTCTGAGCTTGGCTAAACAGTAGAAACCACACAAACCTTTAGTAAGCAATTACTGCTGCAGAGTAACATGCTGTACTTACTGCCAGAAACAGACCAACATTTTTCTGACTGGAAAAGCTATGAAAGAAAAATCTGAAGGCCTGTCACATCTGCACATTTTCTACCTTAATTGTTCGTGTACAGTTTAACATCCACATGTATCTTCTAGTGCCTCAATGAGCAGAGCCAAATTGTTTAACTCAGTTCCTTTTTAAGTAGAATGGCACACTAGAGATTTTTGCGAAAGGAAGTGGTGCAGTTTATGTGAGACTTCTTATCTTAGCAAACTAAATATATTCTCTAAATGCTTTCTTCTTTCATACAATAAAATTGCTGCCTGTGTGATTGTCCCTTTGTGCAAAATTGAATTTCACATTTGCTGCTGTAGGAATCTTGCTGATAAGGTGGTGGCTGTACTTAAAAACTTTCTGTGCTGTGTTTATGTTATACAACTACCTTTTCATGATATTTATAGAAATTTAGAATTCCAAACTCAAATCGTTAAAAAAGCACCTTTTCCTGTCAAAAAGTTTGGTCTAGGGCATATTTCACAGACTACAATTCCTTATCACTCTCTGAGCTCACAGAAAATGCTAAGGAGTTTCTCATGTATAGGCAATTGTGAAGTAAAAATGGAATATTTGCTCAGGGAGTGTCTAGAAAAAGGTCCTGGTAGCTAAAACATGGCTTTTGAAGAGGTTTCATATGGCAAAATGGAAGCTGTCAATCTTTTGTTGCAAATATTCTCTAAAAATGAATAATAAAATTTACAGGATGGCAACTACAGGATTCCATTAAATCCACTAATTCATTACAAAATCATGTTTTTAATTGATTTTTTTCCTTGAGGTTTATTCAGTACTGCATCTTCTTCTATTTCCTTTCTTTCAATAAACTTAGATGACATTTGTATTTTTCTTTCTCAAGTTTATTTCATCCCATTCATAAATCCTGCACAGCAGTGCTCTACAATAGGTATACAGCATCTACTGATACCAGTCCCCATTTGGGACTCCTACAGTGTGTCACTGGCATGTCCCTTATGGTGAGTTTCAAATGGATATGGCAGGATATAGTTGTATAAAGACACAGATTTTATATAGACATTATATCACCTGGACACTACCCTGCATTTAAAGAATCTCCATGGACTCAATTAAGTCAACTTTATGAGATGGAAAGGGAAAATCTAAGGAAGAATATATGATACATAGTCATCCTGAGTGTTGGTATGTCTTGACTGCAGAAGTAAAATTCCACAGATTTGTCATGTCTGTCCATGTAGAGGGCTGATGCTGTTAAGAAGCTACTAGGAAAGTATTCCTTATGT
This sequence comes from Pseudopipra pipra, assembly GCF_036250125.1. Lineage (NCBI taxonomy): Eukaryota > Metazoa > Chordata > Aves > Passeriformes > Pipridae > Pseudopipra > Pseudopipra pipra. Next base: position 74,282,305 of record NC_087550.1, on the reverse strand, counting down.
TTTGTCATAGTCAAAAAGAATAATCTTCTTGTCCAGGGTACTTGAGATAAATAATAACAAGAGCAACTGCAGTTTGAATGAAATTTTGGCATTCCAATTACAGATAATCATGAAACAGGGAGCCAGACAGCTAGCTATATAAATAACCTTCACTAGCTCTAGTGTTAGTCACATTTTTCTTTTTCTTTTTTTCCCCTCGTGCAAGAAGCTGCTTTAATTCCTACAAATACACAAGACTGGGGGCATTCTCAGTGAGGAGGATTGAAGTACATTTCCTTGCTTTTATAGATCATACTTAGACTATGTATTTGAAGTTCTTTAATGAAGGTAGTTAATAAGGTTAATAGAAAAAGAGGAAATTACAGCCTTTTCCTATGAATCATAAAGAGACAGAGGCTAATACAGGTGCTCTTAATTTCTCTTTGGAAAAAATTGTTTTTCTCCATTGAATAGGTAAGAAAGCAAGGAGTGCCCTCTAGAAGGCACCCTGTGCCACTACTACTGACTAGAGTTGGGCATTGTAATTGCGGACCAAAAGATTTTTTAAAAAGTCACACTCTTTGTCATGGGATAAAGATGATTTGAATGGAAAATATAATAATACATTTCATTAAGGTATTCTGATTGGAATAGGACTAAGTAGATCATGGTTATATACACAAAACACTTACTGCATTCTGACAAACCAAAGTAGAGGTTTTGGCAGTTTCAATATAAATATATCAAAAGGCAGAGAGAGAGGAAGAGGCAGTATTGTTCTTCTGCAGAGCACAAGGAAGGCTAGGAGTAAAAATATGTGAAAAACAAAGACAGTAGGCAATATAGACAGGGACCCACTGAAAGAATTGACTCTGGTACTGAAACATTAAAAAAAAAACTAAAAGAAAATTCAATTATAAAAATGCTGTATAATAAACTGTGTATTTTGTAAAGAAAATAATTTACATGGATGTGAGGCTAGCCTGTGTAGATTTGGTCCTGATCCTTCATTCGTGTTATGTGCATGACTGAAAATAAATGGTGCAAAAAACTGTAGTCTGCTGTTACAAAAAGGAAGCATCTTTTGATGTTGCTTTTGTTGAAGGTTTCAGTCAAAAGTTTTCTGTAGGAATAATGCATATGTAAGTCATCTAATAATTTTAGTGTTCATGACAGAAAGTTGTCATACAAGTAGCATTTTCAGCGTACACTTTCTTTGAAACTACTTAGCTATCATGATGTAAAAAATATTTAGTACTCAAAAAATAGGATGTGCATATAGCCGGAATTTTGTATTTGGGTCAACATTTTATTTTTATTGGCTTAGAAGATCCAAAATTAACTATAGATTCATTTCTCACTTTTCTCTTTTTGAAGTGAACTCTGATGTTAGCCTCAAGTGCTATTGTTAGGAAGCAGCGGTACAGTCTGAAGTCATTGTGTTAATATTCAGAAGGCAGTTATAAGTTCATGTCAAGGTATTTCACAATTATCTTATTGTTTGATGATATACTGAATGAATTTCAAGTATAAAATACCAAGGACCAATTGTCTAGTTTTGAAATTTCCGGCTTTTGATTAAAAAAAAAAAAAAAAAGACCTGTGCAACAAATATTTTTCTCCTTTATTTGCCTGAGGAAAAAAAATATAAAAGACAAACAATTTAGAATCAGTGAATTTTAACATCTGTAAGTTGTAGCTTGTCATTTAAGTCCTTCTCTCCAATATGCGAATGAAGCCCTCCTAATTTTAATGGGATTAAAATGGTGAAGGTGATGTCATGGAAGGGATGAAGAAGAACGGTGAAGCAGTGAAGGAATGGGAGTTCCACTCACCGACATCTACCATGATATGTGGTTATAAGCACTGTAAGGTACTGTTTAGAGTTACTGAATAATGTCATCCCTTCCAGGGATTTTACGAAAATCACATAATAAAAACATATTTTTGTCAAATTTCTGTAAATCCATTGATAATATTGAAAGTCTGGGCTAGTAAGTTCCAGAGACAGGAGTAATCTGAGCAGACATCTTAAATCTATGTGTATTTGTGTCATTCTACGTTCTCTGTGCTGCCAATGAAAAGATCATGTCTGCAATATTCTCAACTTAAAATAGATTTTTTTTTTTAACAAAAAATCCACAAAATTGAATACAAAATATATATATTTGTTTTTCTGTATGGACTACGAAGTCAAAGGAAGTTAGCTTAGACATAAAATCACTATAGAAGTTTAAAAGATGGAATCCTACTGCAACTACCTTCAATATGTGTGAATCCACTTCTGAGGTTGTATTATTCAGACTATGCATGTGTATATCTTAATTTTTTATGCCAAAATCACTGACAAAATTTTATAGTTCAAACTGCGTATCTGGTTTACATTAGAAATTTTGTTTCAAATTGTTTTTAAAAGTTTCTACTAATTAATTATAATCCCTCATGTCTTCCTCTCTTGCCTCTTTCAACCCAAATGATGAAACTCCTATTTTCTTAATTTTGGGGGCTTTTCTTTTTTAAGGAAAAGTGAGAATTTTAGACCGATTTTGTCTTTCAGTGATGTTGATGTATGGAGTTAAATATGATAGTAACTCTCGTTGCTTTGAGTTCAGAACTTAGAAGTTGCTGTAGGCACTTGCATTTCTGTAATAAAAAGTTATCCCCACTGAGACTGACAGACAAAAGCAGAGGGATAAAAGGGAAGTGGTATAAAATAATTTTTTTTTTTTGTTTGGTAGGGCATGGCTTAAAGTCTTTTAAACTTTCTTTTGCAACAAAACAGCAAAAAAAACCCTAAAACATGGCAACATATATATCTATATATCTATATATACAAATGTATAAAAAGGAATGTAATGGTGGTTTGCTTCTAGAAATAAAACACAGATGAGAACAGAGTTTACTGTCACCATTTGCACTTAACACAGTTTGTCTTCTGGAATTTTTTTTAAAGAAAACAAGTCATTAACTCCATTAATATTCTGTACTGCTCTATCACAGGGCAGATGTTTATCTGCATGCTTCATTGCATTGTGAACAATGTGACCAATGCAATTGCCTTTCATGGTGTGGAAATACTTGCTATGCAGAAATGTAAATACATAACATTTCCCAATATTGTGCAATAACAGTCTGCTTCATAATTAGTAACATTTTTTGACTTATTTTTCCTACATTCCCTCTCTGTTCCATTTTCAACACACGACTACATCTATGTCACTAAGTTCAGCCTAGGATCCTCTGTTTGGGCTTTAAATTATTCCTACATCTCTGCTTACTCAAAAATGAAAAAGTTCTGACTTGTTCTATATTTATCCTTCATTAGGACAGGTTAATTTTTTTTCTTAGTAATCATAGAGAACCATGATAATCTCACTGTAAAGTAGAGTTACAAAATATGTCAGATGAATACTTATAGCCTAAAAGTGTCTTTTTTTTTTATCCTTTACTTGGAAAGGATTCAACAATTATGCACAAAGTAGATGTGTAGATGCATGTTAATGTGAATATGCAATCTCCTCTATTACTAGACATGAAGAAGAAGCAAGCAAGATAAAAAAAAAAAAAGAAATACATAATGGGATATCTGGAAAGCCTGCAGTCCCTCCTCATTCATCTGAAATGAAGAATGAGCTCAAAAGCATGAACAGGATCATTATGTTCCGAGAACACACAAACGACAGAAGTAAGGTTTATTCCCTCACAGGTAAGATTTACCTTTACAACAAAATTTTCATCCTATAATACTCAATCAAAATGGAAACTCCCTTGCAAGGCAAGAGCTAGGTACTAATCTGCTAAATCAACACAGCATGAACTGTACTTCAAGTACAACAGTGCCACTTATTTTCCTGCAGAATATCAAAAACACTCACAACTCACAAAGCCATCTCTGCAGGGAACTGTTATTTCATTTTTCTGCAAGCTGACAAGGTGTATCCAGACAAGATACTCTTTTATAAGTAATGTGGGAATTTGGTAGATACAAAAGGAGTAACAGGATGATTTGCACATGCTCAACTAAGTTATAAAAATGAACTTAATACATGAACAATACATACTATGTGAATAATATTTGATTTGTATAGAAGACGATGCATTTCTGAATTAGGGTGGAGTACAGATAAGGATTTTGTAAAGGGTGATCTGTACATTTCTAAAGTACAAAGGCTGAATTCTTGCACAATATTTCCATCTTGTAAAAATGCAAGTACTAAAGATGTTAATTAGGACATGAGGCAGAACGCTGAATAAAGAATTGGATTTCAATTCCAGAGAGAAAATGAAGTTAAAATACATACACAGACTTCAGAAATAAGAAGTTATTTTTTATTTTTTTTTATAACATGGATGATAATAAGAAAATAGAAACACTTTCAAAAATTATCAACTTTCTGAGCTTGCTCTGATAAATCTAGGAGTTTCTAGCTGCTGACCCCTGTAGAAAATGTGATCTTTACTTATAATCAGTTTTCAATATTATTCAATCCAGTTACTCAATGCCTGTTACAAAAGAATATTTATAAAGGAGGGTTTAAAAGGTCTTTGTGTATATTTTTAATTTCCAGTGCAAAACAAATCAATGGATGGAGTAGGTTCTCAAAGGACATTTTGATCTTTTGTGTAGTATAGCCTCCTAACACTTTACATAGAACACTTGTACAGGTAGTAGAGTTAAAAAATGCTGAACCTGAATCCATTTGATAGAATTTTTAATTGATACAGTGAAAAAAGCAAATGAAATCAAATCAATGAAAAGACAGGTTCAAAGTCCTAGACACCTCATGCTGAAATGTTCTGAAAACAGCGTTGGAAAAGGACGGTGTAGATCCCTGAGGAAGGACATGAAATCAAGGCAGATGCTTTTATAAAAGTGTCAACACTCTTCCAGAGCACACAGTTAACAAGCTTGATTTTGCAGCGGAGAAGATCAATAAATAAATGGGGTTGGAAAAACAGTTCAGAGCACAGAACAATGAATTTTTAGTCTACAAAAGGGGTAGCAAAAATGAAAAAAGCAAGTCATTTCACTAGACATAGATTTTAAAGCTATCACTAATGATATAATATGAATGATCTGCAGTTTAATGTTATGAAGTGCTAGGCTTTAGTCATTTAGAAATCCTTTTCCCAGTATTCTGTATCAGTACTCAATCATTATTTCTTGGGGAACATACCGACCGTAAATAGAACAAGAATCCTTTAACAATTACCTCCTTATTCAGAATCCACACAGTGTGTTTTAACAGCGTCTAGTTATATATTTGGCCACCTTTTCCTACCATGACTGGCAATTTAGGTTAAGGATTACAAAAACACTTATGTGTCAGGAATGTCAGTCCCAAACCACTTGCAATTGCATGACCTGGATCCTTTTAAAAATTCAAACAATAGTGTTATAATGTGTATTCAATAACAGGACTTTTTTTACAGTGGGTAAGATTCTAATTCTCATCTGAATCTTTTCACACTTTTTTACTCCATGATTTCAATAGAAATATGAATCTAGCGTAATTTGGAGAAAAACTACATTTCCTGCATCAGAACATTATGTCATAATGAGTAAGTCTACTTACACAAGTAATATCAGAGAAAATGCAACGTCAAATCACATAGTAAAATTAGAGAAGACCTTAAATGAGTGGCACTTGATAATCTAAAAAGAAAAGAAAAATAATTACCTTTGAAAAATCCAGAGTCAGATATTCTGTTGGTTATTTGGCATGACATTAAGTGATGTGACTGGAATTGGTCGTAGATGGAATCCAATTACCAGGTGGCAAAGTTTTCATGTTACACTCCTAATACTGACCACTGTCTTCTGATATCGTGGCATAAAGAATAAAGTTGTGACCATGGCATAAGTGACCCTTTCAGTTGTGTCTGCTACTGTCATTTTATTGAGCCATTGCAGTTATATTATAGTACCTTCACAGTAACATTGTAGCAATGGTATAATAATTTCACACACAGTTCTAAATAAAATCAGTTCTTACACCAGACTGGCCTTAATCAAACAAGTAGAAGTGTTAAACCACTCTGAATTCTATCAGGCAGCAGAACTTTAAAGGAAGATTCAAAACTATGAATAGGGTTAGAATCTAAATCTTCAGTAATTTAAAATGGGTCCATTATAAATGAAAAAAAAGTCAGACCTTAAAATAGTGGCGTAATTTAAACTGTGGAATTGAACTGAGACATACCTAAATAAGGGATTAAATCATACTTATGAGTTATTTTAAAATGTTTTATAAAGCAACCACAGTACTGTGTGCTGACACATTTAGAAAGAAATCAAATAGAAAATTAATATGCAGATTTATGCAATTTTTTTTTACAGCAGGTTCTCATTAATTTTAGAAGGATGTAATACTTTGCATGTTGCAGTTGTCTGAACTTCAGGACTGTTGAATTTCCTTTGCTATCCTTCACTTTTCCCTTGTTTGTCATATTGTTATGAAATTTATAATATGATATGGATTTTTGGCTTTCAGTTTGTAACGAAAGATTAATTCTTGTCTAGTTAGATGTTGAGACCTGTGTGGTTTGGCAGTGGCATCTGGTTTGAATAGATTTAATCAAATTTAACCAATAGTTTTGTTTCGTTAACAAGAAAAAGACAGAGAATCAACCTGTGAAAACAAAGAAAGACATAAATTTTAAATAGAGTATACTAGAAGCAGTAACTTTAACATAATCACCATAAAAATTAAAATTGCTTGTATGAAAGTGCTCTTAGTTCTGCTCAAAACTACTGAAAAATCATGCAGAAACCTGTCTTGCAGACCTATTTTCTTACAGTACCTTGTGCTGCTTTCTAGCGTTTTGAAGGTTAATCTCATAGACGGATCTCAGTTTTCTAATGCAGATATCTTTCTGTCATGTAGAACGGTACCTGCTAATTAAAGGCCAGTTTCAGTAAAATAAGAAATGTTAGTCAAGCTTTTAAAGGTTTTCATTATGGATTGTGTCCTATTGTATGCACATTATATACACTGCTGGACAGTGGTGCATAGTAATACTGTAAGAAAGCATCATTGGTACGTATATATTTCTGGTGATGATAAGTGTTATCCTCATGACAATGAATTCTGTATGCAGATGTTCCTTCTTTGTTACTGTTATGAGAAAAAAAAGAGAAAAAGAAAAAGAAAAAAAAAAGAAAGCAGAAGCAGGTTAAGATGTCTGTTAAGAGTTAAACAAGCCGATGGTTAGAAATTCTTAGGAAAAGCATTCATCATCCTCTAAGTCAGTCTGGGGATTTGATTTGCATATCATGTGTTATTTGCACTTCAAGAAATACAGGTTCTATTCTGAAGAAACTTTTAGGAAAGACTGTAGTTCTGAGGAAGTTGTTAGATATTTTTTTCTCTTCCATGGAAAAATCAGTAATATACCACATGGTGACTTAATCATTACTAGTAGAATGATTGAGAAGTCTGAATTCCAAATGCAACCTTTCCTTAAGGTTACTTGCATCTCACATAAAAACTTATTTACACAATCAGATTTTTTAAAAAATGTTTGTATTAATATAAAGCTTCTCAAGGAACCTTTAGATGTGGATCCTGATTCATTCTTCTTGTTTGTAAAGTTGAAAGAACTTCTTCTCATGGGGAATCCTGGTCTTTAACATAGTAAATGACCTATTGCTGTATACAGCATGGGTCAGACTGATGAAAATAAATTTAAAATAAGAGTTTGAAAATTAGATCTTAAACACGTTACTCAAAGTACTAAAAATATTAAAAATTGTTTTCAAATGGAAATTATTTAGTAGAGCATATTATTCTGTATATTCACAATATTAACATGTACTTCACAGAGCTGCATAAATCAGTGTGTGGCTCAGAAATAAAGTCTTACTTGCAGTGACAGATACATAAAAAAGCTGGACTTGTGGGAGGTGGCAAGTTGAGTTGACTAGTTTTAGTTCTATTTAGATAAGTTTGACAGATTGAGACCATATTTTTTAAACTCCGGTTATAAAGGTCTCTTTTACCACAAGGCTTTTGACTCTGTCCTTACCAGCACAGGGAGTTCTGAAAACAAAGAAAACCAGAGCCAATATGTTCACAATCTCCATTATGGTATTTTAATGACTGAATTTTTTTTAGAATCAGTGAGGTCAATGGTGCATCAGACAGTATGTTGTTATGATGGAATTTACTGCAATGGAGAAACAACTGAGTAACCTCTGAAAAAAAGGAGTAATGGGTAACAAGAATAGTATAACCAAGTTAGTTATACTGCTCTTTCCTTATTTAACTTGATATCAGCAGTTGGTGCTCATGGTCCTCATATGCACTATGTGCAGTTCAGGGCATTTATTTCAGAGTCATTTTAGTCTGCTGCTCTGACCTGACTTTCCTTACCGTGAATGTTGGTCAAAGCTGTTCAGTTCCTTTTCCACTGGGCACTGGACTTGGTGAATACTTAGCGTGGACCTTCTGGCTTAGTTTTCTCTAAATGGAGTCTAATTCACACAGCTAAAATGTGCTCTGTGGACTAGACTGAAGTGATAACCAAGGATGGCAGGATTCATGTCAAAATCACAATACTGTTTCAAACAAAAAGATACAGACCCACAGATCATGGAATAAATTATACAACACTACAACATTCTTTTTTTATGCACATATGTGATCCCTCAAGAAAATTCCAAAAGTGTAAACCTAGATGCAAAAAGTATTGTCAATATTTATGAGCGCTCTATCAATAAAATTATTTCAGGTTTATGATTCTTTTTGTTTGTTTCTTCGTTTTTCCCCTAATGATTAACAAGATTCCATATTCTTAATTTTAGTCTTATTTGCAAAATGTTCCCTCAACAGAGGTAATGTATTAGATTTTTCTTACAAAGTTTTTTTCATAATTAGAGAAAAGAGTTTAATTTTAATTTAGGAAATTACCAGATACTAGTGAGTGAAAGAAACAGACAACTGCTTTCACCCAGAGAAATACAGTAATATCAGTTAAATACAGCAAGACATATAGCAATTTTGTGATTACATTTACTATCAAACATGGTACTGGCAAGCGTCTAGTGTTTCCTTTGTATTGCTATTATTGTCTTTATCTGGTGTTTGTTGACTTTTCAAAAACAAGTCCTATTAGATAATTTTTTGTGTTACGTATTAATTCATTAATTGGTTTATAGATGCCACTTAGTATGTATTAGTCTCCTGAACAGAGTAGGATTGTAAAATACGGTGGGCAAAATCCTGTGACATTAGTTCAATTCTGCAGTAATTGCATTTATTAAAAAGATATAAAATTAGATTATAATTGAAAGCTGCCAAAAATTGTTTTCCTCTTCCTGTATTAGAAACATGAAGAACCCTTGGTGAGTGCTTCCAGGGTTCTGACTGAGAATTCCTCTATGTCAATGTACAAGTGACCTAGCAGAGACTAAAGTCATGCTTCTTCTACAGTTTTTTAAGTCTTATGATCTAACAGGTTTGACTCTTTAATTAGAGGGTTGCAAAGGAGAATGTCAAAAGTGCTTCCTGCTGTAGTACCTTGCTTGTTCTGTAACCATACAATTCAAGCGTCCTTTGTAGAAATACACATGGATTAATGTGGTCCTCGGTTTAATATATCTCTGAGCAAATTCCAAGTCCTTAACTTAATGAAAACTTTGCATTTACATCACTGAAAGCCATTTCTGTTCTTCCAAAACAAAATAGGGCATTAGTTCTTCAAACTGATTACTGTTGTTGTTTTAAAAGTAATCTCAGCATAGTAAGGTTTACCTGAAATTAAGCCTGATAAAAAGCAAGCTAACCACATTCAATTCATTTTGGTTTGTTGCTTAGCACACAACATTTTTAGCAATTTTCTACCCACACTTTCTAATTTTTTATGGTAAAACTTTAAAAAATAAAAAATACATAAATAAATAAAATCTCATAGTCTTTAGAGAAAAATTGCACATTCAGGAAGAAAATCAAAAGTTGTTTTCCCATACTAAACAGTTTATACTTTTGTTCTCTGCAGGTTTGAATGTCTGAAGCCATTTAAAATTAGTCAAGAGTCATATATTTTTCTTAATTTTAATACCAAAAGCTGTTTTACACAACTACTACAACAAAGAGTAATCCGTTCTAAAATAATCTGTATAGAAATTGTTACACCAAAGTACTGATAGAACTTTTGTCCAATATCTTTTACAATTTTCTATTATTTATCATCAAGTCCTTTCCTTGTATTTAGTCAACTGTTTAGTACATCTGACTAAATCTAGTCTTCATTCTCTGATTCTCCCCTGTGAACTCCTTTCTTCTCCCACTTATTCTCCTATCTGTATATTTTTCTTAGGTATGGAAATTAACTGCAAAGTTGTTGATTCTATTTGTTCCTTTGTTGCCACTAGAATTCTGAAAAATTGTTGTAGCCTCCTTATTAACGGTTCAAAGAGTTTACCTTGAAGTATTTTTATTAACTCAATTAATTAGCATTTTAAAGGTACTTGAAATATCTGATTTGAAGGTTCTTTTAAAAGTGAAGTTAAAATGAGCAAAAGTTTCACAAATATATTTTCTGAGTAAATGAACAGCTATACCCAAATTTTCAATTATCTCTAGAAAAATGATAATTTTATGTTTTGTTAAGAGGTTTTCACAGAATCACAGATTATTATGAGTTGAAAGGGATCCACAAGGATCTTTGAGTCCAACTCCTGGCCCTGCACAGGACTATCCCCAAGAGTCTTGCTATGTGCCGAAAAGTATTGTCAAGATGCTTCTTGAATTCTGTCATGCTTGGTGCTGGGACCACTTCCCTGGGGAGTCTGTTCCAGTGCCCAACCACCCTCCGGGTGAAGAACCTCTTTCTCATATCCAACCTAAACCTTCTCTTACCCAACTTCAGGCCATTCCCTTGGGTCCTGCCACTGGTCACTGCAGACAAGAGATCAGTGCCTGCCTCCCCTCTTCCCCTCACAACGAAGTTGTAACTGCAATGAAGTCTCCCTTCAATCTCCTCTTCAGGCTGAACAGCCCAAGTGCCCTCAGCCGCTCCTCACATGGCTTCCCCTCAAGACTCTTTCCCATCTTTGTTGCCCTCCCTTGGACACTATCTAAGAGTTTAATATCTTTCTTATATTGTGGCGCCCAAAACTGCACACAATATTCAAAGAGAGGCTGCATCAACACAGGACAATCCCCTCCCTCGATCAGCTGGTGATGCTTTGCCTGATGCCCCCAGGACACAGTTGGCCCTCCTGGCTACCAGGGCACACTTAGTTTCTCCAGTTTCCCTCCATTATACTTTTTTATACTTCAGTGTTGACTGTGGAAAACATGAAAAAACCCACTAACACAACCCCCCCTCCCCCAAAAAATAAACCAACAACCAGAAAGAAGAATAGGAATATTAAACAATAATTTAGCAAAATAGTATTATACTTCTTTTTTTACTTTGAAGTTTCACTGTCAAATATAAATACTCATGGAACATAAAGTTGGTATTCTTTTAGCAGCTTTGTTCTGTATTTCATGTGGAACCACTTTTTACATGCCCTTTTCCATTTATAGCCAAAGTTATGAAATCATAAAAGGGAGCTATATAATTTTAAACAAGTCTTTTAGTAGAAGAGTTATGGTTTATTATTACTTTGCTGGGTATTATAAGAAAGATGCTTGAAGAAAAACAGTGGACATCACAGTAGGACCTGTAACACCATACAAGAACAATGCACAAGGAAAGAATGGAATAAGCAGAAGTTTTCAATCTTCTCAAGATGAGAATGGGAGTGTGACTGGCCATACTGCAGGAAGACAGGAAAAGCATCCAAATGAGAATGACAGCAATCTCTCAGATGGAACTGCTAACAAGATGTCTTAGAGTGATACAGCATGACTGCAGCACTTTAATTATCTAACTGTACTGCCTAAAATAAAACAGGAAGCTAAAGGGACTGTTTCTTCCCCATGAGTGACCCTCAAAACCTGCCTGTTGAGCAGCTCATTTTCAAAACAAGATTACTAGCTTGGCAGTTTCAGAAATCTGGTTTTGCAAGAGAGGCTTTGTAACAAGTCTATGTTATCCTAAAAGGCTCATTCTTAAAGAACAGGATTGAAGACCTATTTTGCTGTTCTGCCTTATTATTAACTGGAAACTTTAGTAACTGTGATTTCAGGATGCTTTTTCAAATCTTTTTCAAGGACTTTGGGTCTGCCTTCTCCTAGGAATCTAAAAATCTCCTGGACTTTTTCATCAAGCTTTCAGATGGGGAAATTTTCATTTTGGAAGAAATAAATTCTTTTGAACTTTTCAGTGTGGCAGGTTTTTTACCAAAAATCTTCCTTATCATAAGCTGTTATCAAACCCATTAACCTCTGGCAAACTTTTGAATGGCTTGCATGACTCAGTAACGATTTAGGAAATGTTGAAACAGGATAGTGAAGTAACTGCATATCATGATCAAAATAATAATACAGAAAAATTAGTAATATTTGAATCTTTATCTGTTTTAGATGTAAGTTAACACTTAAATAGTTTTCCTAAACTACAACTGAAGATAAGTAAGCAGCATGTAAAATAGTGTATGAAATTAAATATATTTAAATAGAAGCCAGGGAAATGTTTCAAATCTACTCTAAATTATTATAAACCTCATGATAGCGTTGCTGGATTAAAAAAATAATATTGATCCAACATTGTATTTCTAAAGAGAATTTTATTTAAAATATGACAGTTTATTTATTTTTAATTTTTTTCCCAACATATTCTGTTACTTTAAGATTGTTAGTTTTTTAGTGTCTCTGTTTATGTCTTAGTTTGGGTTGTGGGCGGTGGGGCGGGGGAGTGGGAAGTCAGAATAAATTAACTTTTTGAGAAAGGTGAAAAATTCTTGAAAGAAACAGTAGTTATTAGTAAGTAAGTAAGAATACAGGCTTGAAACTTTAGAAAATCCTGAAAATGTTCCATAGAGAAAAAAAATGAGTGCATGTAGTACAGCCATCTCCAGCTGCCTGAAAAGTTCCCTTTTATAACTTAGAATAATTATTTTTGTTCTGTTTAAAACAGACCTAATTTATGTAGATGCAAAAAGATAATGATAGTAGGAAATATTTTTATTTATATTTATCCATACTGTATTGGTTGTAACAAGCATCTAACACTTATCTGGCAGGTTTTACTTCAGACTGATAGTACTTTGATAACAGTATTATGTTGACCAAGAGAAATAAATTTTTAGTCATTTCATAGAGTTTCTTTTAATCATTATTATTTATTATTGCTATTGTTATTTCAACAAAACTCCAACTTGTTTGGATATGATAAAAAATACTGAAGACCACTTCAGAGGTAAACAGTTTTAGAACAGAAATTTATTAAAAGACATAAACTGTTACATAGAAAAAAAATCAGAATTTCTGTGTCAAACACATTATTCTGGAAATGTTTGAAAATATATTTCTACCATGTTTTCTTTCTGTGTTTTTTTCATAGTAGAACTCTAGTCATGTTTCTTAGTACAGTCGCTTGTATTCTCTGTATAATTTCTTCCAAGTCCCTAGTAAAACATTTTTTCTCTATTTTTTAAATTTGGTTATATATCTACTCACTGCTGCAAGTAGATTCCCTTAACGTCTCAGGACTGTCTCACTTTTTTTTCTACGTTGTAACAATCTTTTATTTTTGGTCATACATTTAAACAAGGAAATGTACAAAATAAAAATAACCCGTAGGATAAAATTTAGTATTACACGAAATAAAGGAGAAGAATGGATTTGGAAATTCTACTTTCTTTTCAGCAACACTCTCAAACACAAGACAAAATTTTCACAAGTGCAAAAAAAGTAGTGAACAGTACCAATAAGTATTTTTTCATAAAGTCGAAAATCTCAGTTGGTCCCACAATGTTGTTTTTCAAAATGTTTTTTCAACCTTTATTCTGTTTCAGAGGTAGAAGGAGAGAGGAAGTTCTCTTTCTTTTAACAAAGAGCAAGAAAGTAACCCCTGGCTCCAACATGTGATTTAGCATCATTTTTGACAGCTCGTTACCTCCATATTCTGAGTCAACTTCCTTGTGCCTTCCTATCATCAGCATGAGAAGTATTCACTGTGCTGAAAATGCCGCATGTAATTAGAGACAAAAAGTATTTACTTAAAAGAAAAGACAATGAAATAAGGTGAAATTGAGTTATACTATGTAAAGAGTTCACTTTGAAACAGAATGAGACAATGATCCCTTCCCTACCTACCTTTTTCCCGTTTTGCAAACTTTGAAAAAAATATGCAGATAGCTGGCTTTGCTTATAGGTAAATTTGTAAAACTGTGTTCAGTTCCACTGATTTCTTTTGTTAGCAAAAAATAGTTTTCTCTTGAGGTAAAAATTCTTTTTTTTTCTCCAGCATCTGTTGAGCTATGTCCAGGGGCTTCTTTTATAATTTTCTTGTATTATTCATGCATGAGTCCAAAGCTGAATATTAATGTTTATACACTATATGAAGAACTTGTGTCTCAGTCTGCTAAAGATGAAGTACAGAACACAATATGAAAAAAGGGTCAACAATAAAAGCAAAGAACATGATACTGCAGGAAACTAATTGCTATGGAATTAATTCCTTTGCTGTAAAAATTGCCTGGATACTTTATTATGTTACTCATACACAAACATTTCTACTGAAATCAGTAGAAAAAATTCTGAGGAGAGAGGTAAATTTTATTTGAGTCAGAATTTTGGTGTCTGAGTTTCTTTCCCCACTTTATCTAACCTTAACCTTAAAATTCCATCTTTCTGCTGAGGCTTAAGGTTCCTTAAACATATAATGCTAAGCTTATGACCATGTTCGGAAGTATCTAGTTTGGGAGGGCGGGAGAAATGTGGTAACATATATATCCCTCCTAAACTGCAAGACATACTTAGTTAAACAGATACACTGCTAAGTTCTCAGAGGGGCATAGTAATGCTCAGAGTGAGACCAACTAAATTCAGATAAAATTAGATCATTACTAATGCCTAATTGTGCTTTTCTTTAGCACATTGCTTTAACCATGAGGATATTCTGATTTTTCCATAAAAACACAAAATTTTTCAATGGTTCAGTACAAAACCAACATTAAACTATTGAAAAATTTTCCTTGCAAAGTAGATTTTTTTTTAATTATTTGCCCTAGCCAACCCTAAATCGGCATCTGATTGTAGAGGAACATCATAAATTTTTCCAGAAACAAAACAGATAAATACTCAGTAAGCTAACTGTGAAAATATAAATTTGGGAATAAAATGAGGAAATCGAGTTTTGAAAAACCACTGAATCTTCTCCATTTTGCATTATTGAACCAATAGAGATTAGATCCATTCACAGTTCTTTTTTTTTCTTTTACAAAAACATCTGAAATTATTTTTTAATGGCTTTGCAATTTGTCTTCAGGCTGAAATACAGACATAACATTTAGATTGAATGAGAACTCCAGCTTGCAAAATATTATGAAATTGTTCAAAAAATTCTATGCAAAACTATCAAGTTTCTGTGATGTATTATCAACACAATGGACTTTTAAAACCACAGGCAAATAATTTATGATTTTTGTAGATATTATGATGACAGCTCTGCACTAAGACATGATCAAAGTTTTGAAAACATAATGTAAGAAATGGAATAGTACTGATGCTTCTAGAGACAAATGTCTCATAATATTAGAGAATTAGATGTATCTTCCATAGCTGATAGACCAGACTAGCAAAAAATATTGTGCCTTTGATTTGTGGCTGAACATATTTATCTTGACATAAATTGCAATGGATTATTGGTAGATATTACAGTTTATACTGGTTTGATGTAGTTTGTCCTTTTTCCATTAACTCTAAGAATACATGGATGAAGAACATGCATACACCAAGAAAAATAGTTTTCATATTTTTATTGCCTTTTTTTTTACTTGCCCCCTTTTCACAATTTGATAAGATTTATAACTCTGAATTTAAATTTTATTTCCTGTACATCAACTGAAAAAAATTGTTAGGAAAATTGGAATTATTGAAAGGATATGAAAGAATGTTGTGGAAGCATTTGAGCTGCATATTCCAATAGTTGGTGAAATGCTACTGAGGGGGGGCAGGTTTTTTGTTGGTTGCTGGGGATTTGGTTTGTTTGTTTTGTTCTGCAAATATGAAAGATAGTAAGTAAGAGAATATTCTGTGGAAATGGAAAAAGTCTGTCTCTGGAATGCTACTTAAGGAGGGTTTGGAGAGCACTAAAAACAGTTTGGAGAATCTGCCTAAATGAAAACCTAAAGTCAGATAAAAATATTGCTACTCATTCAGTTCAGTCTCAGAAGTATTTTGCCAAGTGGTAATCGGCTCACTTCTCTAAATAGTCAACAGTCATGCACATTCAATGCCCAGAGCTGTAATAATCTATGTGTAGGCAAATCCCCATAACTTCACTGTAATGTTTTGAAGACCATGTAGTCTATAAGCTATGGGACAACACTTGTTTTCTGCTTTTGATTATCAAGAAATCCATAGGAAAGCAACATTAGATAATTTACATGATAGTATGGATATTTGCATTTTTTATTTATTATATGAGCAAGTGTACGGAACTTAATTATTTGTTCCCCAGGATCTGAAAATATCTTTATTTTATGCACTAATAGCTGATATGAAACAACATTCTCTGCCAGAAAATGTGAAAATAGGGTAATAACATAATGTCAATTGAGCAATTGTTCTTTGATGGTTGGACGAACAATTTAAAAACTACTAACAGAGTCTTGTTTATAAAGTCTGGTCTAATTCCTTTGGAACAATATTATATTGTTTTTAACATTCAGAATTTTGTCCAGGTTTAACAACATTCTCATCAGAAAACAATATTTTTGTAGTAGTGAATTTGGAACTTATTCTTCCTCCTCCCACACCTAGTATTAACAAGACACAAAGGGGAGTTGAAGGGACAATGTGATGAGCAGCAAGTTTACCACTGTCTTTAAATGTCATCATGTAGTGAAACTTTTCAATATTATTCCTGCTGTCTGATTTGCAATACTGGGAGTCACAAGTAATTCTTTCTGTCTTTCTGAAATGATACCCTTATGGTAGACAGTGCAAACAGCTTAGTGTATTTTGTCAAGGTCAGTGGAAAAAGTAACTGCCATAGTGTTAGTGTGGATTTCTTTCTGAGATGCCTTTTGGCACTGGTGGCTGCTGGGACGGCTTCGTGCCTGCCTGTACTTCATTTCATCTGCTAATACTGATCTGACAGTTCTTGACCTGTGGGTAATATGTGGTCCATCATCTCCCTACTTTTCTTAGTCAATTTCTACTCTATTTTCCTCCTTTTTTTTTTTTTTTGTCAGTGTAACCTTCTATCACATATCTTGTTTCAGTGGAAACAGAATATTACTGTAAGTGTGGCAGATATCTTTTCACATATTTTTTGTCTATTCTGTTTGAAATCCTTCTAGCTTGTCCACAAGATAAAACTGAATCTTTATTTAAATGAGATTTTGTTGAAACATCCTGATTAGAGAAAAACTTGATATTAGTTTTCAAACTAACTACACATAAAGGATTAAAACAAGGAATAAATGTAGGAATAGAATATTTAGTTTTTTTCATATCAAAAATTGGGGTTTATTTAGAACTCAATTTGGGAAAATTATAAGGAATCCAAAACACTGGAAATGCCATTTCTCTAATTAGGCATACAGATATTCAGCTCTTACAGAAGTGCATATTTCAAGGCAGCATGAATACCCTTCCAGCAGTACTAAACTCACACTGGGCAGAAGAAGCCTAAGGTTAGGGGAGCTGATAGATTCATCTCACCAACTTTGTATATTTGCATTTAAGCCATGCATACCTACATTTTTGTGACACACTCTCAGACAAGGTCAAATGAAAAATAGTCACTGTAGGAGCTCAAACTTCTAATTTCTTTTAATTATACTCTTTGATCATTATCAGATTTGGTCATTGACTTATTGACTAGGTCTCTATTTGCTACAGGGCTGAAAAGTTGTGTTTAAGCATCCAGGACGTATGTAGTCTCCTATTCTGTAATGCCTAGCCTTGATGTACAAATTATAGGATGATTAGGGTTGAAAATAACCTTTAAAATGTGAGAGAACACACAAATTATCAATCATGGAAAGAACACCTTTAGGAACAGAACCATCACTGCAGCAGCTCTCCAGAATTAGGCGAACTAAAAACACTTATAGTTACTTGTGGTTTTATTGTACGGTATCCCCTTAAAGCTCTGTTATTCCCTCACCCACAAGGTCTCCCTGTACAGTGCCATGATTGCCTTCTTTACTGAGCCAGCCCCCACCCCTGTCTTAACCCTATTGGTCTTCTCACCCTTCTCTTCCCACTCCCTGGGTTTCTATTGGAGTTCGATCCTCCTGTTTCCCCCGTTGGCTAGCCGACTCCCCAAACCACTCCCTTCCCCCTGAGCCTGTACCCAGTCACAGTCCCCTTCCTAAGCCCTCTCCCGAAATCCATAAAAACCCTTTGCTGCTTTGAATAAACTGCTTTTTCACCACTGGACCTCACAGTGTGCACAGCATGATCTCTGTCACCAGCCTGGGGCTTGCACAACTCTGACCCGATTCTGAGAGGATACGAGTGAGGGAGCGGTGATCCCCTCTCAACCTCTGTCATTAAAGATCATCTAGTCCAACCTCCCTGCCATGGGCAGGGTCATCTTTCACTAGATCAGATTGTTGGAGACCTGTCCAACTGACTTTGACCTGAGCCCTGACTTTGGATACTTCCAGTGATGGGGCATCCACAACTTCTCTGGGAAACCTGTTCAAGTGTCTCACTGTGGTGGGCACAAGAGAAGACTGGGAGAAGTTTCAGAGACGGTGAGAAGTGTACGAAAGATGACAGAGACACGTGGACATTTGCTGATGCCTTGAAACCTTGTTATTCCAGACAGGATAAACTAACTTTACTAAAGAACAGTAATAGAATTGTTAATTGTTAAAGTTCAAAAAGCTTTGTACCCCAGTTTTACTGAGTTTTAACATGTTTGTTCCCTCATGTTTCGTTCTCCTTTTCTGATTGGCTAGAATTTGCTGCATTGCAGTGTCCCCTTATTTGGTATTGTTCCTCCCCTAAATGCCCTTATTTGAGCATCTCTTCTCCCCTTTACCCTAATAAGGCTTGAGTTCCTCCTACCTTTTCCATATATGGTGTGTCTCCACCCCCAGTTCTGGAACCTTCCTCATCCTACCCTATATAAATGAGTCCCTGACAAGAATAAAGTGTGATAGCTTGGAGCAGCCTTCTACTTTGCTCGAATCCCTTTGTGCTGTCACGTGATCCTTTCCCCATTTCGGACCGTGGCATCTCACCACCTCTTTCAGTTTAAAACCATTCTTCCTACATGCCCCAGGAAAAGGTCTGTCCCCATATTTCCTATAAGCCCTCTTTAAGTACTGAAAGGCCACAATAAATTCTCCTTGGAACCTTATCTTCTTCCGACTGAACGATCCCAATTCTCTCAGCCCGCCCTCACAGGAAAAGTGTTCCAATCCTCTGATATTTTTTGTGGCTTTCCTCTGAACCCTCTTTGACAGATCTTTCTTGTGCTGGGGACCCTAGAGCTAAATGCAGAGCTCTTGGTGGGGTCTCCCAAGGGTAGAGAGGGTAGAGTAGCCTGGATGAATCCTGTCCTTTGACCTGGTGGCCACTCTGCTTTTGATGCAAAATGGAACATAATTGGTTTTCTGGGCTGCAAGGACACTTTATCAGCATATGATCAATTTTCATCCACCAGTATACTCAGGTCCTGGCAAAACTGCTTTCAGTTCACTCATCCTCTCAGGCTGTTTTGATACTAGGGATTTCTCCAACCCAGATGCAGAGCCTTGCACTTGGCCTGGTTGAACCTCATCGATGTTCACACAGGCATATTTCTCAAACTTGTCAAGGTTCTTCTGGGTGCCTCCCCTCCCCTCAAGCAAATAAGCAGCACCAGTCAGTTTGGTGTCATCTGCAAACTTGCAGTTCATCCCACTAAGTTATTGATAAAGATACCAGGGTACAAATCCCTAAGGGACACCACTTGTTACTGATCTTCATTTGAACATTGAGTAACTTTGATGCAGTAAACCAGTCATTTTCTTACCCACCAAACACTGCATGCATCAAATCCTTATTTCTCCAATTTAGCAGAAAGAATACTATGTATCAAAGGCCTTACAGAAGTCCAGGTAGATGACATCCACAGTCCTTCCCTTGTCCACTGATGCAGTCACTCCCTCACAGAAGCCCGCGAGATTAGCTATGCAAATCTAGAACCATCTTTCATTTTTTGTTTTGTTTTGGTTTCTTTAAGAAGCATACACCCCATGAGAAAAATATTTAACATAAAATTATTGGATTTATTATTCTGATGAAAATATGGAAAAATATATTACTTTCCCAGAAACACAGATAGAACTTTGTTTCCAAAATAAAGCTGTTACTATTTTTTTATGTGCATAAAGGTTTTTGATTTTAAAACATTTAAGACACAATCTTTGTATAAATGTGAAAGAGAATGTAGGGGTTATAAACCCATACTACTTACAGGCAGTATAAATAGACAAGAAGAAAACTTGCTTGATTTCCTTTTCCTCTGAAAATGTATTGCATAAACCAAGAAGTAATTGAATTATAATTAATGAAAACTCATTTCTTACAAGCAATACAATTTTATATCCATCATGTTGTGAGATATATATAATAAAAAACCACAGAACTTAGCATTGAGAAACTTCATTCCCAGCATACTTATCATTTACACTTACATACTTATTTAACAGTTCTATGAACCACTTACTGGTCAATTAATGGACAGTTATAAGTTAAATGAGTCAAATGTTATTTTGTTTGCATGAAGAAGTCTCTAATAATGATTAATAAAGTTTTAATCAAGTACAAGCTGAGACTCAAATATGCCATGATAGAATCTGATTGATTTAAATGTTCCTCCAAAAATGCAAAACAGGAGTTTTCTCTTTCTAAAATAATAATAATAAAAAAGTCATGTTTTATATTATAAGTAAACACTGTGAAAGAGTAACTTACAATTTTGAATATATTTTGTGCTTGATATCTGGCAGCTAGCATTTCTATTAAATGAACAGAGTGAAAATTGGGGGTTTTGTTATATGTGGATTGGTGGAAGAATAGGACTTCATGACCTAGTCTTTGGTCTAGTGTACCCTTTATAAAAAGTCAATTATAAAAGTGTTACTAAATGTAATTTACATCTCGAAAATGTAGCAGAAAATTATGAGAATTTTTAAAATTATAATAAAAGATAATAATTAAAGATCATAAAAATTATCATTTTTGGGTCATTGATAAGACTAAGTACAGTCAGATGAGAATATTGAAGACTGT
This sequence comes from Pseudopipra pipra, assembly GCF_036250125.1. Classification (NCBI taxonomy): domain Eukaryota; kingdom Metazoa; phylum Chordata; class Aves; order Passeriformes; family Pipridae; genus Pseudopipra; species Pseudopipra pipra. The sequence continues at coordinate 74,260,964 of NC_087550.1, read as the reverse complement.
CTTTTTATCACTTGTCCATTTAACAATTTGGTGTAACTGTAGGTTGTAGATGTGAGGGTAAGTAAGATGATTTAGATTGCTAAAAAACTTTCATATTTCTTGAGAAACTACAGTTGAGATTTATGTCACCTTATTTAAATGCTGAAAAATTAAACATCTATGTCTTAATTAGCCATCCTACATTTCTTTTATATTCAGCGGAGAGAAACAGGAATCCCCACAGAATAACTTCTGTGTCCCAATTTAAACACACTTCTCAGAATAAGAGGAAACACAAGAAGCCACACAAGAAGTCACCCTCTATCCAACTCCTTACTCTTTTTCATAGTTTACAGCACTGATCAGCCCTTGCAAAAGGATGAACAGGTTAATAAAGGTGGTATCTATTTTTTTGTGTGTCAAAAGAGGTAAACAATAAGAGTATAGATCAAATTATGAAAAATAGTTCTTATATGCTAGACATAGCATGATATTTGTCCTTTTGAAAAAAAATAGTTTAGAAGTAATTTCTTAGGTGTCCTGATTTCTCTTACTTTTAAAAACTATCAGCCAATCTCCTACATAAACATGATGAAAAATGTATGAGGATAATAAGGGATAATCAACTAAGGTAATAAGATGAAAATATTTTTCACTTCAAAAATTCATCAAAAACATAAAAGGCTACAGCTCATACTGTAGTATTTGTTACATGTACAAGAGTTTCTTAGTTTACATAAATGCATGCAAATATGTGTTCCCCCACATGCATCCATGAGCACACTCAAATTTGTCTACTCACTCAAATTTGGTCTAATACTGGTATATAAGAAGGTTTCTTATGATTTCCATTTTTTCCCGAAAAAGGAAAGGAAGAAAGAACTACCAGATTATATATTTTTTTTAAAAATGGAAATATAAGGATATCCCCTCAAGAACAGGCAACAATTAACAGTCAATGATACAAAAAGCTTAAGTTTCTCTGTTTAACAAGGCACATCCATACTATTAAACATAGTGAGTGAGCTCACAAAAAGACTGCTGTGTGCCTCTACTACTGAATTGCTTTCTCCATTCCTCACTTTGTTTTGGATAACACTACCTAGCTCTCTTCAGGACAAAGGAATAGGGTATTTAGGAAGCCCTGTAAAACAATTATCCCATCCATTTAGTGACAGCTGGTCTTGGGGCATGAATCAATCCTTGAATTCCCTATTTAATAGTTTAACTGTAGTCCAGGAGACAGTAGATTACATTTTTGTTCTGCCTGATACTGAGAGGTTTTAAATATTATATCATAACTGAAAGGCTTGACCTTCAAACTACTGTCTTTATAGAGATCTTATAGAGACTCTGATGCTCTTCCTCTTAAATAAAATATTAACTGGATCTCAGTGGTTAGGGTAGATGCAAGATATCTTCTACATCTCTGTTGAAAGTAGTCATCCATTTGTTTATTGGAGTCAGTCAGTCCCTGTCTCTTGCCAAAGAATTTATTTGATGGAAAAATAATATTGATAAAATTTTGTGTAATATATGTATTTCCATTAATAGTTTCTGCTTCAGAACATCAGTGTAATAGTATGACAGAAACGGGCATTGAGAAATTCCCAAGAGACTCTAATGTTCAAAAAAGTTCTGACTGGCCACTATATTCCTAAAATCCATTATGTATTCATAATTTGTCAGACTTAGTACCATATATTCACTTTTTTCATGATGGACATTAATCTTTAAAAAGAAAAATAAACTACTGTCTTTTTCAATTATATTAATTTATCTCCATGAGAATAAAGAGATCTTTCTTTATAGTTCATTCTGATAGTTAGTTATTCAGCTTTCTTTTCTAAAGAGGAAATGTGAGTAAACAACAAAACTAATTATGGCCCATAGGCAATTTCCTATGGTCATTTTTCTATTCATCAACAAGAAGAATGCTGCTTTGTTTCTACTAGAAAGTGGTTAGGAAGATACCAGTGCCATTAGACCTGGAGCAGGCATGGAGATGATTATATGGTATCAGAATGCTCAACTGATCCATCTGTCAGTGTTCTACTCTTAGCCAGAGAAAGCACTTTTGCATCTTTCCCACCTCAGTCCTCCTGACTGATGAAGCAGATCATCTGATCTGTGGCATTGACAGAAAATAAAGGAGAGTTTATTGACCTAATTTAAGGTGATATTGTCACGTTCAAGGCTACTTAACAAACATCCCTGATAGGACTGACCACAACTTGTATTTTTGGTTTTCTCTTTCCTCATTTCTTGATTCTATTTTCCCTATCCTCACAAGTCTTATCCCAGATAAACAACTGACCTGTAATTACTGTTTGTTTTTTGGGTCTAGTTTTCCTACATGCATAATGAGAAATTCTGATACCATTATTGCTATCATCTTAGTTTTATACGGTATCACTGGTGGGATTAATGAGTTGGCTTTGGGAGATTCCACTCCCCAGCAGGCCCACGGTGCTCCCCTTAAAGCTCGCTGTCTCTCATATACCTTCTCCTGGACCATCTGTACAATCCACTCATCTGTCATAGGGTTATCTGTAATTTCTTTTGGCTTCTTATTCTGCTATTTATCATTTCATTTGCCATGTCTGGCAGCTGTACACACACTGGTCAGTTAGCTTAAACTCAGGTCAGAGCTTCAGCAGCAGCCTAATTTTCCGCTTGCAGGACAAATAATGCCATTACATTGATCATACCTGTAGAAATAAAATGCCAAAGGGAAGTTGGTCAGTCTAATGGTCAGAATGTAAGTTTTTTAAACTATTTTGGTTTGGAAGAAACATCTTCAGTGGTAGGTGTATCTGCAGCTCTTCTTTTAAGATCTCTGCCTCCTAATTTAAGACCTTCAATGAGACCAATATAAAACCACTCCTACCCAAAACATAAACACATATTACTACTCAAAACTAATCTCCTAGTTGAAGAAGAATTGTTTAAAGGGTTCATTTTAACAGAGGCAGAGGAATACAAAACTGTATCTTTAGTGAGTTTAAATGTAAAGGAGTCAGTAGCAAATCATAGAAAAAAAATCTCATGGAAGCATATAAAATTTTTCTGAACAAAATAAAATTATCAGATCAAGAGCATTTTTGACTGAAATATTGAGTGAGAAGGCTTGAGTCTCTGAGAAACAAAGATCTTTCTTGTTTGATTCTTCCTGTATTCAGGATTAGTACATTATTTGGAAGTATCGGAGGATTCTGAAGTCTTCATCAACTTTGTGGAAACAGCTATAGTACCACAATTATTGTCAATGGCTTTGATGCCTCAGATATTACCAGTAAAATATGTGCAGTTCACAACAGATGCTGAAATTCTCATATAGCTTAGCTGTGTTGAAATGCGCATTTTAATAAAAGGTTAGCTGAATATTATGTTAACTGCACCTAGAATGCTTTTAGATCTATCTGAATAGACTTAAAATATTGTCCTTCATTCAACCCACAGCAGAGGAGTGTAGCAAAAAAACTACATGGAAATGAATTGATGTTTCCAGTACCGACAGAGTGACTAGTAGTACCTGATCTACATGAAAAAGGCTAAAATTTGAAGGCCCTCCAAGTGACTGCTCATAATAACTCAGTAGCATTTGAAGAACTACTGTGGCAGGTCACAGGTAAAAGTGAAAGAATTTGCTGATACGAAAATAATCCTACTAGGCTTTAGCCTATTTCAAGTCTATCTAGCAAATCTATTTTAAATGGTAAGCAATCAAATTACAGCAGGAAATATAACTGCATTACTTTTTCTGAGTAGTTTTCTATCCCATGAATTGGCAGGAGGCATAGATATGGGTGCCTTCAGTATATTGTCACCTATGGATATTCCTTGCCAGTATTCGCATAGGAAACTCAATATAAACTGAAGACCCCTTTCAGTTTGAACTTGATTTGAACTAGCGTTATATTATTAATTCTTTTCATTACATTTTCATTACATTAATGGAAATATGTATGAACACTGAAGTAGCTCAATAATGTCTATGTTCTTGTGGCTGTCATTATCTAAAGATCATGTAACCTGTCGGACACAATGCTTACGTTGTAATTCAAAAGATATCAAATTGCAGTCTTAATAAAGTTATACTTCTATTAAAATTTCTATTAACTTTTCTCACATCAGTATAATTGTGACTGTATTAGTTCTTAGTAATGAAAACAACTCAAAAGTAGACAACTTGAATAAGATATTTCAGCTGCAGACCAGACTAATGAAAAAAATATCATTGCAATAGCTAACTCCTTTTTTGGTTCATGTGGCACATGATTAGGTAAAAAATACATAGATGATTAGGGCTAAAGCCCTAAAAGAAAACCTCCAAACCTTTTAGTTTACAGTGAACTCACCAGTAATACCCCAGAAAAAGAACTAAAAAAAAAAAAAATAAATTACTGTATTGTGAACTTTACATTTTTATACTCTAAGAAACATAATAAGTTTTGACTGATTGGTTGATCAAGTAAATAAGACACTGATAACTTAGCGATTTGACTACTTGCAATCATCAGCATTAGCCTTAGCAAGTGAGAGAAACAACACAAATTTTACATAACCTATTCACATGTAGTTGCTTTATTATAAGCAACAATTCTTTCTTCCTAAACAGACTATGCTAATTTTGGACATGCATAAAGTTCATCAGTGAGCTGAAATGTCAACATCTATCCTGAAAGATTCATAAATTATTTGATTGGTAAGGATTCAGTTATTTTGTATAATCAAACACATTCATAAAGCTTCAATACTATGTTCACTGATACAAGAAATCAGTTGCCATTAGGTGAAAATATTTGTCACTGGTTGAATCACGATTTAAACTGTGAGTTGGATTCCACTATGGATTACAGTGCATTAAATTTATTTAGAGGAACATCCTTGTCCTGATACAACAGAGGCAAGGCTGCCATAGCTTCAGGCTCCTACGTCCAACCTGTAACTAGGCTGATCACATACTCTTAGCAGGCACACACGTGCAGAGCACAGCTGTAAAACACATACATACACCTGTACGTATCTGGACACACAGGTCACTAAAAAACACACAGGGCAGTCACACAAATGCAGGCAGCACCAAGGGTCTCATCCTGCTCCCCTCTTTATGAAGTAGAGCAGCTGGGCTCAGACCTTCAGTCTACCCAGTGTCTGCCCCAGGATCTCAGTCCCTTCAGTTGCTGGGACCTGAACATACAAGCCTATGAGGCCACAACTATACTCTGGTTGCTCATACGCTACATATCACTCCCACCATGACACAGACACAGACACACACACACACACAGAGTTCCACACAGAATCACGAAACCAAAGAATCACAGAATATGCTGAGCTGGAAGGGACCCACAAGGATCATCGAGTCCAACTCCTGGCCCTGCAGAGAACCATCCTCAAGAATCACACCATGTGCCCAACCACCCTCTGAGTGAAGAACCTCTTCCTAATATCCAACCTAAACTTCCCCTGACACAAATTCAGGACATTCCCTTTGATCCTGTCACTGGTCACCACAGAGAAGAGATCAGTATCTGCCCTTCCTCTTCCCCTCATGATGAAGTTGTAGACTGAAATGAGGTCTCCCCTCAGTCTCCTCTTCTCCAGGCTGAACAGACCAAATGCCCTCAGCAGCTCCTCATACAGCTTCCCCTCAAGGCCCTTAACCATCTTCTCTGAGCTCCCCTTGTTTGTTCCTTATGCTGTGTGCATTGGTGTAGAAACATTTTGGGTGTGGTACATTAGGTCATAGTTACACTTTTAAACATTCCTTGAATACAAACTACTTATTTTTTGTATCTGATCTTTGATAAAAAAAAATCACCTGCCTTGCTGTTAAAGATGAGTGTATCAGATTATTAATACAGATAAGCAGATATTTATTATAATGTAAGAATTTCTAGGGAAGTTTTTTGCATTCTTTACCTATAGCATGCTAAATTCTACAACTACAGAAGTGTCAACAATACATAGATTGTCAGAATGGACTCTTTTCCAGCTATTGCATTATTTCTTATTACTTTCTTATTTTATTTTGGAAATTGAAGAATATGATCTTGCATCTTCAGGTTCACTCCTTAGTGAAAACTTGTTGTTAATGCAAAAAATGTAGCAGAAACTTTATATATGTTTAAGGAAATGATAAACTGGGAAAAAAAAGAGACATCATCTTACCTGATTTGATTTTTTTTCATTGCCATATGATAGAAAGTGTGAAAAATTTAAATAATATTCTGCTTCCAGTCTGGAGTGTGATTGTTACATTGGAGTTTCACACCGATAAAAATAGTAAAATAGTAATTCTCCTTTAAAATAGTAATTTTCCTCTAAAATAGTAATTTTTCTTTAAAATCAAGATATCACATTTATATTACATAGTCTCAATGAAATATTAATAGACAAATTATATAATATCTATTTAAGCGTACATGTGTCTTATTCAACTATTGCAACTTTCATAAATATGGTTCTACTTACATTTGTAGTGCAGTGAGATGTGCTAAATTGTTAGAAAAAAAAAAGCTTTCCATTCAAGCAGGTGGAACAAAACAGTTCCAAATGTCTCATTGAAACTAACGAACCAAAAAAAGTAATTTACTAGGTCCAAACAGAGACTAGCCTTTGAAGAAGGAAAAAAAGTAAAGCCTTATGTACAGTGTTGGCTTTAATATATACTGCAGTCCATTGTTTCCCAAAGCAAAAAGACATAAGGGCAGACTGAACATACACAGCATATGGGCTACTGGCAATCTTATGCCTCTGATAATAAAAGGGGTTAAACATCATGATATTCTTCAAAATACTGTGCATACGTGCTTCATTTCTATCTCAACAAAACAAGTTCGTTTTACTGGAATGACATCATTAAAGCTGAAAACCATTGCCTTCACTACAGATACATAAAGGCAGAAAAATATCACACACTAGAGTTGATTGCCCCTCTTATGCCCTGGCGGAAGATGAGCATGACTGCACCTATAAACATGTAAACATTATTCCTATACCTCCACATATACACCATGAAAAGAGTAGTAGTACTTGGATTAAAAGTATTGGAACCTGGTCTTCTTTGAGGGGAGCAAGAAGGTGATTGTGACAGAGTAGGTTTTACAGATCACTGGAATAATCTTAAATATCAACTCCACAGGAAAGATATGTTATTCATACTTGTGTGATGAATGCAAAACCCTTTGTATAAACTAAAGATATGTGCAAAATAGGTGATTCTGGAATAAATTCTGGTGATCTGAGATATGAGAATAGGGTTAGCAACAAAGTTTAAGAAAAGTCTTGTAACCTGACATTGAGGAGGACAATATTGATGGACAGCAGGAAAACTAAGAATAAAATAAAACATTAGGAAACAGTAGAAAAAGAAAGAAGAAAAATTAAAGGTGAGAATACCAGATACCTTCAGGGCTCAAACAAAGCAAAACAAAAGTCCTGACAGCAGAGAAAATAACATCCCATCTTGGTAGCTTTTTGTTGACCTAATGTTAGTATCAAGCTTTATATACAGAGTGGAAAATAAATGTTATCTAGCTGGCATCACAGGAATGTAGAGTACTTTAAATAGAAACTGTGAACTGCAGTTATTGCACTAGAAATATGGGATGCTGAAAATAAATGCGAGATTATTTATTCCTGCGGGAAAATAAACTCTTCAGATCACATTTATAAGGGTGATTCTGAAGAGAGCAAACATCTGGAAGCAGAAGTCATGCCAAGGTATTGGTAGATATTCCAGGTCACAAAGCATTTCTTGAAAATCACTTTGAATGAAAGGTTGTGCTTAGTGGCTTCTTTATCACCAATAACACTTTAATGTCAAGAGTCAGAAGAAGCAACAGTCAGAGTTCTGAAAGGGCAGGAGCAAAGTAACATTTCATCCAATTATCCTCTTTGTCAAGCAACCAAAGTCTTATCAACTGAGTTGTCTCAGACTCTCTCAATTATTAAATTAATTATAAATTTATTAAATTACTGAGTATATTTCTACATATGTTCCAAAAGTGATGATAACCATGTGGATTAAAGGCTGCAAGAGACATACAGACCTTAATAACTGTAGCAAGCCAGTTCTGAACTTACATTAATTACTCAAGGCATTTTCCTACAGAAGAAAGGATGATGGAAACATTATAACTGGTAGTAATTAAGCTGTGTGTTTGTGTTTAATAAAACCTTGTGAATTGTTTTCTGTTTCACATCTTCCTTCACTACTTGCAGTTACTGAAAGAAATTCTAACTAAACAGCATGAGTTCATCTGGAATCCATATTAATTTGATGGCAAATTCCAAAATGAAAAGATTTTTCAAATGTATAGCTAGTACCAGCATAAATTATCAATTCTATCAGTTTTATTAGTAATGCAGTTAGAAAATAATTCCTGGACTGATTATTCTTAGGATGATTTTTTTCCCTTGAAGAATGCATAGCTCCATAATTCTTTTCTGGAAGTTTCATTAGATACTACTGAATTAAGTTTTCTATCACTTTTCATCTGTGATAGAAAATACAAATGAGATTGTTAAAAGGTAGTACAAACTGCTTGATTCCAAACACTGGGAGTGGAATATGAAGGAGAACTGTCTAACTGAAGTGTATTTTTCAATGACATGTAGAATTTTCCTGTTATGGTTTATTCACACTTAACCAGTTGGTTAAATCTATTGGAGCAAATGATATATTATTATAATAACTTGAAATGTAAAAATTTTATTTTTTCCATTAAACTCAGTAAGTCTTAGTCAACACATTGCACAAGAATACGTAATTAAAAAATGTTCTTAATTGTGTTATACAATTATACAATTATACAACAAGACCAAGGACAAATCTCTCAGTTCAGTTTTGTTTCCTTGTTTTTCTTTTGACCTTTAACAGTCTTTGGTAATTATGGCAATAAAATTCACTGAAAATAATTTTCAAGACATTTTCTGAAAGCATATGTGTAATATCATCATATTGTGACTGCCAGCACTGAACTTTTTGCTATAGTCCTGTAAGTTCAGTGAATAACATCTTTTGGTTCATAACCCTAAACTAATTCATCTAATGCTACCTATAAAATAATTATGCTTTTTTTTGGAGCATTTTCAGTCAGATTCCAGTTGTTTCCATCTCTATGCTTTTATTCCTCCTATGCGTCACTGATAACCCCTCAATATTATGTAAGTACCATTCAAGCCAAAAGAATGTCAGAGCTAAACAAAAAAGGCCATGTCCTCATCCAAATCCTGATTTTTTTTCATACATTCCAAAATGTCAGGATCAAGTTAAATTACTATAATGAAATCTGCAAGGGACCAACCTTTCTAACCTTTAGGAGTTCAGGTCCTGTTTATTAATGTTATTACAAATTTCAAGGTCTTTGCAATGCTTGGTCGTAAAATTGCATATATTTTTTTTTGTTTTGAAAAAAATCCTTTCACATTATTTCTTCTAATACTTGGTTTAAAGACCAACTTACATTAGATTACTCAGTGCATTGTGCAGTCAAATTCTCCACACACAGTTTCATAACTGTCAAGAAACATTACTACATCCCTTTATCTACTGTATACATTCCTGTTGACCTAGCTCACTAAGCATATAACTTTTGTTTCCAGGAAAAATGCTGACTGATAGTAAAGTTGTATACTGGGACCCCTTGATTTTATTTTTTCATAGCAGCTATATAGACCATAATTCCTCAGATATTTTTATACATGAATTTTAAATGCACACACAGAACTCTGTTGAACTTCAGCAGGTTCCTGCAGGTCCATCATTCCAGTTTACTGTGATTCCTCTGAATGTCATCCCTATCCTCCAGAATATCAGCAACATTCCCCGTCTCAATGTAGTGTCAGTCACAAACTTGCTAAAGATGCAGTTCATCTCATTGTTAAGCTTATCAATGAGGATGTTACACGTTTCTGAGAACAATTCTGACAAATCATATCCTAACCTTTTCAGAACAACAGTGTAGTAGGTCATCCATTCAGACTACATCCCCTTAGTCTCCTACAGATGACTGCATCTACAGCAGTCTTGAACTCAAAATAAATGACATTTAATGCTCTCCCATCATCATTGAACAAGTGATGCTAGAGGTGTCAGAGTAGACACCTGGTGAGACACTGGTAAGGCAAACAAAAACATAGCCTCTTTTGTCAAAAGACTGGCTTTTTTGTTCCCTTACATCACCTGCTCCATCCAACAAGGAGTTAACAACTTTGTTTTCTTTCTGCTGTCAGTCTACATAGAAGTCATTCTTATTGCTTATCACACCCCTTCTGAGTTTCATCTGCTTACCTAATTCCATCTTTGCATTTCTAGAGATGCTAATTTACTGTTTGATATTTTCCAACTCCTATTCACTTCCATTTCACATTCAAGCTTGGTCCTTATTTGGTTAGACTGCCTCCTGCAATCTTTGCCTTTTTCATTGTACATCAGCATTAACAGCTTTTGTTCAGTATGGATGCTGATGATCTTGAAGACCAAATAGCTATACTGAGCAACCGTGGCCTTCAAAATAGCCTTTTAAAGGACTCTGCCTAACATGTCCCTGAACGAGCTGAAATCTGACTTACTGAATGTCAGAGTTTATTCTGCTACTTGTTTTCCTCACTTTCCTAAAGATTCTACTCTCTTGAGATGACTACAGATGCAGTAAAAAAAAATACATTGACCAATTTTCCTACACTGATGAGTAGCAGGCCCAGAGGACGACTACTTCTTGCTAAGATATGCCAGCACTTCCTGACAGAAAATTGTCATCAGAGATCTCCTGGACTGTTTGCATCCTAACATGTTGCCCTTTTAGCAGGTGTCAAAGTGGTTCGAGTCTCCCACGAGAACAACCATTTTCAGTTGGGGGACTTCCCCCAGTTGTTTCAACAAGACTTGTCGACCTCCTTTTTTAAATTGGGCTGCCTGTATCTGTATCCCAGCTCAAAAGCTCTCAAGACAGTTCCATTTCATAAAAAAAATCCTTGCATGCGAGATGCTCCTTTGAGTAGAGCACAACTTGCCTTGTCTTCCATAAAGAGTTTAGAAGGACTTCATGGCTGTTTACCTCATTCCAGAAGTGCAAGTATTTGTCCCACTATGTTGCTGTAGTTCCTATGACATCACAATTCCATAACTGAACACAGACTTATGGTTGCCAAAAGTTCTACTCCTTTTATTTGTCCACTTTGTCTTTTTCAGTTCTCCCTCCAGTCTTCAGGTTTCCAACACTAGTTTCCTTTAAGTCCTATTTGTTGTTTGTCTCCCTACTTGACTATTCCCTGATGAGAGCTGGTTTGTCATCTCAGGTTCCTGTTTATTTTATAGATTCTGCATCTTTATGTGTGGACACTTCAAATTGACCCTCAATTATCCTATTTTCTCAAAAGGAGTGAGACAGCTTCCCCACTATACCCTGGGTGCATCCCATTATGTGCAAGTTTTGTTCCCTTCTCTCTGTCAAAATTAGCTTCTAGAGCCTAGCACAGGAGACAATTGATTTAAAGATACAATGAGAAGACCATACAAGGCAGCTGTTCTTTCCATTATTAGAACAGAAGGAAAAGTACTCATGGCAAGCAAACGGAGTATATGAGATTTCTTGAGGACATTTTTTTTTGTGCACTCCTAGCCTGCAATGATAAAATGCTTTAAACCTTTACTGGTACCTTTCCCAGATTCTAAAACATATAGGACTTCTGAGTAGGTTAAGAAAATATATCTGATTATTATTGACTTGTTAACAGAAGTAATATAAAAATCTTGACCTGCACTTAGATATTTACTTTTTTCCTTAGAATTGTTAATGCTGAGTTTTTTTCCCCACGCTTCCTTCCTTGCATCTTTCAGATGTACAGAGGTATCTTCTTCAGAGATGACAGTTCCAAAGTTTAATTAGAAGCACCCATTGGATTTTTTATTCCATCCTTTATTGAAGATCAACTAATTGCCATCCACCTCTTTATGAAAGCAGAGTATGAAACCTGCTACTTCTAACTGTAATAAATAAGCAATCCTTCCTTCTAACTACATGAACTATCCTTTAAATTTAGACACCAAAGAATTAGTTTTAGAGTACAGCAATCCTAAGCTGCCTAAACAGTAAATAAGGAAAGACACATTCATGGAAACAATTACTACAGTCCCAAATTTTGAATGTCCAGGGAGATAACACTCTTAAGGTGCTTAAAGTTAAGTGTAATGAAGCTAGAACTCAATATTAAATGATTAGCAAATCACAATTTTGTGTTTATTATAACAGAGTTTAAGAAAAAATAAATTAGACAGTTGAAATTATATAATGAAAAAATCTTAAATAGTTAAAAAGCAAACTCACTATATGAAAAATAGTTTAGAAATGCAAATTCTCACATAATAGAATAAAAGCTATTTGGCTAATTTTTCTATGCACAATGAAGATAATTTCTACTGTTGTGATGTAATGGAGTGTTACAGAGAAAGTAAATTGCATTTTACTCTTATTTTAAGACATCTTAAGGTGTACACATTAAGGCTAAATGATTCCACTAAACTGCTAATATTTACAGAAGAGTATGAAGAAATCAGAATCTCAAAGAAAGGCAAAATGTTAGAGTTATTTTCAGTGAGTAATGCTCTATCATTAGTTGGATAGTTCTTCAGTTTAAGTGTTATATTATTCCAGCTTTTTGCCAGTAAGCTCAAACTAAATTGCTAGTATAACTGCAGTAAGTTCTGAATAAAGGTTAGGTTTCATATATTTTTATAGGTTTTCTCATTTCCATACAAGTGTTACTGATCTGTTTCAAGTTTATTAGTGTACAAAAACACAAACTGTACTCTCTTATGAGTTTTATCTGATAGATTATGTTTTCCAATCATACGTTGCATTAAAAAACACATATGTATAAACTTTATGCACTATTCATTTTATTTCAACATGTAATATTAATTGTATTCATTATATTTGTTATATTCAGTTATAAATTTATCTTAATATTAAAAAATTCTGAGTAAGTCACAGCATTCAAGTGAATTTAACTTCGTTATATTTTATGTTGCTGAAAAAAAATATTAGTTTAAATTTTTGATGGTTTGATAGTAAGACCAGCTCATTGACCTACCAAATGTCTCCAATAAAATTATCACTTTATCATTGAATCATTGGGATTTTGGTAGTAAGAAGCAAAAATTTCAGAGGAAGAGATATCATAGTACTTGTCTATGCTGCTTTCAGGGAATAGACCACATCTTTCACAGTATTTTTAACGTTCATTATTTTCATATAGAAAATCACAAACTTTCTGAAGGAAAGCATTTTAATCATTCAGTGAAAACATTGTCCAGGAGTTTTTTTCTCTGCTAGTCAGCACTTATCAAATAAGCAAACCGATTGAAAAATTACTAATAATAAGACTTAAAATTACATAACCTTTCTGAACCTTAGAGCATTTTAAAATCAAACAATTCTCACTACAACACCATTGCTTGGTTTATTTAGGTATCACTTTTACAGTTAAAGCCAGAAGCAGAGTCTAACTTTAAATCATATAAGCAGTCAACAACAAATCCTATCTTAAAAAAAATACTTTTAATTATATGCTTTTCTACAACAGAATGTCCGAAATCTAGACTTTATTTGTTACATTTTCATTATCATTGAGGTAGTCCAGAAAACAACTATTTTCAAGGTGAAAATAAAAAAAAAATTAACTTATAATTTTTTTTATTTTCCTTATTTGTAGACTGCAACTTTAACCTTCTTGCAATTTCACAAAGGCCAGAAGAAATACTATAATCCTAAAGCAGTCTATTCAGTAGATTTGTTTGACAATAAAAATGCTTGACTGATCAGGGTCTTTCTAGGTCACAGTAGCTGCTTATAGCAAGGTTTCCCTTGTCTTATCCCATCTCTCTCTAATAGTGCCTCTCCTTCTGAAATCCATATCAAGAAGAACAGCAACAAATGGTAGATCCATTCAAAACATCTGTCTGTCAAAAAGTGGAAGTTTTTTGGTCATGGTGATTTTTATTTTTTTGTTTGTTTGGTTTTTTTGCTATCTTCAGTATTTATTACATAGAATTCTGTGTAGTGTATGGGTATGTGGAAGGCAAGAGAAGCTCCCTTGCATTAATCTGATCAAGGACCTTGTCAAATGGGATGGTATGAAAGAGGAAACAAAGCACAGAGAGGCCCAAACCTGACCAGCAAGCAGGAAAAAAACTGGTCAGTTACAGCAATTGATAAAGATGGAGTGTGAGAATGTTTAGCTTGGTAAGATCACCTGACAAAGGACCTTGACCAAAATGGGATGACAGAGAAGGGGAAGGCAGTAAGAAAAATGTACAGAGACATAGACCTTCGCGACCTGTCTGGTAACTAGGAAGATACTGAGAAGAAATACACCTCATCAGTCATAATAATTAATTGGCCATCAAGAAACTGCAGGAATCACTTAAAAGCAAACCAACTTGGATTTTGCGACTGATAAGGATGCAAAGCTGAAGGTTTAGGATGTTGGAAAGAGTGTCTAGGAATGTATCAAATCATGAGGAAATCTGCAGAGAAAGGGGGGCCGGGTTGAAACAGAGAAGGGGTTAGACAGAAAGGGGTATAAAAGGGGTCAATTGTGTGTAAAAAAATCCCATACTTGTCTGGCTGAGCACAGCACTTGGTCACTTCAGTCTTTCCTGTCTTCTCATACCATTTTAGTAATCTTTTCTTATCTCTCTGTGTAATCTCACTCTCCTGTGTATATTCTTGCTGTAAGAATTGAAACTGTGAGTGTGGGTGGCCATAGCCTGAGGTGTCAGTAACTGAAGTCAGTGGGGTTTCATCGTCAGCTACTGAAGCCAGTGGGGTTCTTTAACCTCCAGCCACTGAGATGGGAACAGTGTGTGTCCTCAAAACCAGCTACTGGAGATACTGGGTGAATGAGAAAAGTGAGGGGCTCAGGGCTGGCAGATGGAGCTGGACCACAGGTTACAGCCCATGTGCTTGGTATCAGTTGCTGGGGGTGAGTATTTGTAGCTTTACCAAATTGAATGCACTTGGGGGGGGGGGGGGTGTCTGCTAGCAAATGTTGAGCTGGATCACCTGACAAATACAGTTTCTCAGATCTGGGATGAGGTATCAGGCCAGCAGAGTGTCTGCACTTGTGTCTGGGGAGAGCCATGAGTGTGGGGTGCCTGTGGGATGAGTATGCATGCATTGCTTTGTGTGTGTGTGTGCGTGTGTGTGTGTGTGTGTCCCTGTGTGCTTGTCTCTGGGATATATGTTCAGCAAACGGGAAAGCAGAAGCCAAGTATCTCAGTCTGGGCAGACACCCTTGGTTCTCAGACACTGAACTGAGCTCCAGGTCCTGGACTAAAGCTGCTCAAGGACATCCCTCAACACTACATGTCTGAATTACGATGAAAGAAGGAGAGCAAACTCTGCAGGTCATGACTGTAAACACGAGATGGAGCTTTAAAAAACAGAAACGTGATGCAGACTAGTACTGGAGATTTACAGTTTCCCCACAGTACTCATACTATAAATTTTACCCTTAATAAAACCTTTTTCAAACATACTATCTAAGCTAAAATTGTGTATGAGAAGACATATCAAGAGTTTTCAAGGATCCGTAAGTAGTGATTACCCCTGCACTGCTTCTTTAAATGCAATAATGGTCTTTTCCAAAGAAAAGAAATGTTTCTATCATGGCTAAAGCACTACAGCTGTCTTATTCATTGTAATGAACTCTTTTAAATGAAGAGACTCATTTGTAGAACAGAGAAGTGTGTTTCAAGTGGCTCAGTAATTTGTAGGTTTTCACTCTGGAATTAAATATTTCCTTCCTGCTATACATAATTTTTGTCCCTTGAGAACTCTTGTTTTCTCACAGTAGATTATACTCCTGAGAATATTAAATCCCTTGAGATACACTAACGATAGTCTTGTCATTAAATGTGTTAAAGAAATACCAAAGAGTAATGTGATAGAACAGGAAAGAATAGTAATAATTACTGTACTGTAACCAAAGGTAAAAGCTGACATATCAGTAATGACCATTCTAAATTTGAGAGCTTGTGTGTTTTTGTTGCAGTTACTAAATAAAGGCTTAAGTAAACTTTTATAAGTCTGAGAGAAAAAATATTTTAAATGTAAGAACAAGGGTATAACAAGGATGTGCATTTTACTCTTCTTCTGCTCTTTTTTTTTAAATATTATTTTAATTTTGCTAATGTTGTATGCTGCTTTTGATCAAAGGGTGGAATCAGATTTCTTCCAGTATCTTTTCTGTGTAGTTTCTATACCATGTTAAAACTAAACCAATAAATAAACAAACCACTTAACCCCTCAAAGCCCTCATATTCTGCTAAAGACAAATGCCCCATTCTTTTTTCCCAGTGAAAAGGACAGTTTATGGTGGTATTGAAAACTGAAGTAATGATTAATGTAGCAAATCCACCTCTCATCTGCAGTGCTTCAAGAACAAACAAACCAACAGATGTATGTCTAAAATGCCACAAAAGTGCAAAGCTGTAGCTGTAATTTTCAGTTTAGTATGGCAAGAATTAATTGTGTGTTATCTTAAAATCTACTTCACCCTTGCCAGATACGGGTGGATCTCTGGCTGAAAACAGAGCCCAAGGCTCTCAGTGCACAGACAGCACTGCACTCAGTGATTATGCAAACTGTAGGGATCATGCTGGTAAAAATGTATATTGTTGAATTGAATAGTATCAGAAGCAGTCTGTGGAAATGTAAAAACAAACAAGCAATCAAAAAACCCACAACATAACATCAAACCCCAGAAAAAATGTATTCACTGATTTTCATTGACAGACTAAGGAATAGTATCTGGACTTTCACTTGTTTATTGTTCTCTTGTTTATTGACTATTTTCATTTATCTGTTCAAATTTAATCATAGTCCAATTATAGTATTATGTCTCTGTAAAGAAGATTGGAAAGTAAGAAAAAGATGGAATCTGAGGGGGAAAGGAACCAGAGAGGATGTGACATTGCTACTTGAAGGCAGATGAAGTTGATTTTCTTCCTTATTTTTAATGAGCAGATGTTTGACCCCCTAAAAACACCAATGCAGCTGGCACTGTTTTGTACGCCTGTTGGAAAGCTCAGGAAAGAGACCAGGGCACACTGAGCATGGAGAGTGAACTACCTTTTACATCCTGGCTGTAATCAGTCTGATTAAGATGGGAATGAAAACTGGAGAAATCTACTACTTTTCAGCGATTTATGCCATGTGAATAAAAGACTTCAGTCCTAAGCTTCACAAAAATGTCAGAGATGAAGTAAAATAAACCCTAACTGGCTTTCATTTTGTGTATAAAATATGTAATCCTAACATAACTAATGGGTAGCAGTGAACTTTACTTTTTTTCTTTTTTTCCTTTTTTTCTTGCAGTGGAAAGAAATAGCTTCTACCTAAGGTAAAATATATGTATTTGTTATATTTCTATGTCTTTATATACTCACAAAATAAATGGATATGGCTGACGCAATTTTTATAGACCTTATGGGAAATAGCTATTCTGTCAGCAAATCATGTACCTTCCATTAAGAGCATCCTATTTGCAATTATTTTCAGTGTTATAGGAATAAAATTAACTTTGTTCTTGTTGGTAAACTACCTACTATGATCTTTTTCAGGAAATTAGTCTGAAGGTACCTTTATAACTTGGATAAATTTGATGACTTGATCAGTTAATATGTTTCCAAAGCTGTAATGAGTTTTCTAAGTAATTCTATAGCAATAATATATTTTATGTTCTTTTCAGTGCATTTGTCAACATTTTATATTGTCTTTACATGCTAAACATCTTTAGGGACCCAATCCATTCATGAAACATCTAGCTCTAAAGAGTAGTGTGAAAAGTGTTAAGATGGAACACAGCTATTACATAATTAAATTCTGCTGCTGTATTGGATGAGATTTTGTTTTCTGCAATTTATAAAATTGTTCTGAAGTTGATAACACTGGGTAAAGAAAGAAACAAGGAAAAGTTTGGTAATTATGACTAAAATACTAAAAAGTGTCTAATACCTGTATGGAAACATAAGAAAGGCTTTTTAAAAAAATATAATATGATGTAGATTTAAATTTACAAAGAGGTATGCTTCTTTCTGAGGATGAAATCTGTAAACTCATTTTTGTCACGCGCATATGAATTATGATTGCAGTTGCAGTACTCCTTAATTTAATTATAAAATTTGTCAAAGTGTTTTTCTATGTCTCAGAAAATATACATAAGTAACAAAGGCTTATGAACTCTGAACTGTATTACCCCTAGTATCAGGAAAACCAGTTATGTTTTACCATCAGAATGTAACTTCAATTACTTTCTCACTTCATTCTTATTCTTTGTCACATACTACACATAAGCTTTTGTGGTCTGCATAAAAATTGTTGCAAAAAGATTAAAACAAAAGTTTAAAATATAAATTAAGATGGTGCATTAAAAATATTTTTACATTTATTACAAAAATTTTAAAGCCCAGGTTAACCTTTTTTGTCTTTCCTGAAACACCTCTTAGGTTATAGAATAGAGAAAGTTCCATTATTGCACACTAGCATTTTGTTTTATTTACTGTTAAATTTGTACACCCTTGTCTGCACAGATAGAACCACTGTTTGGAGGTAGAAATAGGAATTAGCTCCTGAGCTTTTGTATCACATTCTGCTATATTAATTAAGCAAGACAAGGAATTTACATCCAAAGTGGCAATGATGATAAATATAACAGACAAATAATAAAAATATTAAGAAAGAGTGTGAGAGAGACAGAAATAAATCTGTGCTATTTGTTTCCTAGCCTAATTTGTCTTGAGTCTCTACTTGAAACTAGAATGTTTTCAAGTTTCAGAAACTTAAACTTTTTTGCAAAGAAAAAAAGAATTAGACATAAATACATAAAAACACAGAATAAGAGAATCACAGAATGGTTGAGATTCAAAGTGAGCTGTGGAGGTAACCTGGTCCAACCTCTCTGTTTGAGCACAGCCACCTAGAGCAGGTTGCCAAGGGCCATGTCCAGACAGCTTTTGAATATCTCAGAAGAGAAAGATTCCACAGACCCCTTGAGCAATCTTTACCTGTACTCAGACAAAAGTATTTTCTGATGATCAGAGGGAGCCTCCTGTTTTTCCTTTTGTGCCCCATTGCCTCTGATCCTGTCACCGGGCACCACTGAGAAGAGCCTAGCTCTGTCCTCCTTAGACCCTCCCTTTCGGTATCTAAAAACAATGATGAGAGCCCCCTGAACCTTCTCTTCTTCAGGCTTAACAGTTCTAGATCTCTCAGTCTTTCCTTATGTGTGACATTCTCCTTAATCTTAATCTCGTAACCTTTCACAGGGGTATCTGTGTATCCCTTGTACTGGAGAGCCCTAAACTGGACATAGGACTCCAGGTGTGGCCTCAGTAGTTCTGAGTAGGGGGCAGGAAGCAAGTCCCTCAGTGTATTGGCAACACACTTTTCTTCAAAGCTGCTTTCTAGCAGATCATCCCCAACATATAGTAGTGCCTGGTATTATTCTTCTCCAAGCTCAGAACTTTACACTGCCCCTGGTTGAACTGCTCGGGGCTCCTTTCAACCTTTTTCTCCAGATTATCAGAAGTTCCTGGTGGCAGCACCAGTCTCTGGCTTAGTAGTCACTCCTCTAGGTTTGTTGTCATCTACAAACTCTGACCTACCACCAAAATAATTAACAATGACGTTAAACAGGACTGGACTCACTATTGACCCCTGGGGTACACTGCTACCCTCAACTAGACTTCTACACCAAATAGACCAAATATTTTCAATATTTAATATTATTGTTGCATCTCTTTCACATATACCCACTGTAATAAAGGCTTTCAATCATGATATTAAATTGTTGGCTACCTGTTTTCAAAATGGCTTTTTTTCTTCCAACCATTTTCTGTAACTCAAGATATTACATTGAGATATGTACTTGTGTGCAGCTCAGAAGTAGCAATGTGTCCCCCTGTGTAGAATAAAGATTCCATCCAGTTGATACATCTGCATGTTTGAGTTATTCCAATCAATATTTGTTCTTTAATGCTATTGCTTTACAGAGTAATGCTGAAATCTTTTTCTTTTT
The DNA here is from genome assembly GCF_036250125.1 of Pseudopipra pipra. NCBI lineage: Eukaryota > Metazoa > Chordata > Aves > Passeriformes > Pipridae > Pseudopipra > Pseudopipra pipra. The sequence continues at coordinate 74,240,891 of NC_087550.1, read as the reverse complement.
TCTTTTTTTTTTTTTTTAACCTGTGAAGACTTTTTTTGAGTAGACTCCCCTTTTCGGCTGTTTTTCGCAAACTAGCTCTGTTTCCTCTAAATACAGATATCCATAGGTAAGATATTGATAATATATAGAATTGCTTCTGTTATTTGGCATTTGCAAGCTTCTCTTCAAAATTTTCAGGTTTATTTTTTATTCAAATTCTTCCTATTAATCTAATGATGCTAACCCAATTCACTAGGACATCAACTACTTTTGCCTTTACTTATTTTACCTTGAAACATGCTTTTGTCTTTCAGTCTGGCAAATCCAATTTTCTCTTTTTTATTTTCAAAACCTTTAGAAGTCTTAGTGCTTATTTTAATTGGATTTTTTCTATAGCCTTGTTTTGGTACACCCTCTACAGAATTTTATGTTTGACTTACTTTCCTCAGATTCTGCTAAAAAATTTTCTTCCTTTCAAATTCTTGATTTTTAAAGTGACAGTTTTCAGATTTTGCATCATTCTTACTATCAACTTTAAAATTCTTCAGGACAGGGTTGTAAATGGTTAGTCCTTTTTCACTTTGGTTTGAGTTGTTAAATCTTTGATCTATAAGTACAGATTTTTTTTAAAAACTGCTCTTTTGGTCATTGCTCTTTTTAGCATCTCTGCTTGAAAGACAAAAACTTATCCTGGAAATTGCAGTGACATTTCCAGAAGTCTATGTGCATGGTTTTATCTCCTGGTTTTCACTTACTACCATTTCTTATCTATTCTTGTGTTTCTAGATGTTGTCTTCAGTTTCTTTCTGCCCTCCTAATGGCATCTGACATATACAAGACAATTTTTGAGAATCTGAACTAGAAGACTACCACTGAACTAAAAAGATAAGTGACAAACAAATAGTATTTCTGTAAGAGAAGTGGCAATTACTAATTACTACTTCTGTGTAAAAAGACTCTGGGCCCTATTTCAAGAATATGACATTGTTAACATCAATTTAGTAATAAAAATTGTTGCGCAAGATAAGAAGTTTCATATTTCAGAGAATATTAAGATATCACAACAAAATCCACTGACTTAGTATATATGATGGCTTGTTCTTCTTTGCCAAGATTTTCCCCTCCACCTGGATCAGAATCAACACCTGTGTGCAGAAAAAAAGCAGCCACTTCTCACAGTTTTTGTTCCTTCTTTCTCTCTCTGTCCAGCATTTTATGTTCTTTATTAAATATCTTTTCCCTATGGCTATCTCACTTCTATTTCTTACTCTCTACCCCACTCTCAAATGAAAATACGAAAATGTGAAAATATTCTTCAGAAGTGCAGATTTTTACATATATTTTTCCAAGTAATATAATGAGTTAAATATCAAGACTTGTCACATCTGATTTTTTTACAAAGGAACATATATTTTAAATACCTTTTTAATTATTTTCCCATGGTAAATACTACGAAAAAGAGGTTATCTGACAACAGCCAGTAAAATGGAATTTTTAATTCACACACTACTAATGGAACTGCAACAGTTCCTGAGAGAGCAAGGAAACCAAGAGGTATGCATATTGCTAGTCAAAGTAAACAATGCTTAGCTTTTTCCTTTCTATGTCACAGTTTGAGAAGCACAGAAAATAGCAGTGTTATTTTCCTCTGAATTTGTTATAAACTATCAGCTGCAACTATCAGTCTTTATAAATCACATAAGAATGGCACATCAATGTTGTAGAACAACTCTATTTTCAAAATAAAGAATACCGGGGAGGAAAAAAATTTTGAGTGACTGCCCCCTTAAAAGTTAATCAACAGCTGAAAACTCAAGTTCTCGTTTGTTCACCTTTGCATGACAGTTGTGTATATTAGAAATGTATGACAGGCCTTGTCATTTTCAAATTAAAACAAGGCTGGAAAATATGATGCCTGGAGTTTGACTAGCCAGAGCAGAACGCTGGGAGAAATAACCTGCATCTTGGTTGAAATGGAAGAAGAAAGTAGAATGGCTCTTTAAAGAGAAGACAAACAAGGGTATATTCTAGTGAAGTACATGGGAAAATAAGAGTCTGATGAGAGGGCTATGGGTTTGAAAGTCCTATGAACAGAGAAGAAAGAAGTAGTATATAATAAAAGTAAAATAACAGATTTAGGAAAAGAGTTATATTTTTATGGAGATGGACAGTATGTGGCTTGCTATTCCTAGATTACAATCTTTAACAACACTTGCAATTGTTTGTGATTGTCATAATCAGAAGCATATGCCATCTTGAAATACAATACCACACAAAAAAGCTTGAAAAAAACAAATATTTTAAAACCCAAGAGTACCATATAGGAGCATCAACTAACTTGTCATGCATGTAGGTGTTTCCTAAATTCTTTGGGAATCAAGTACGTGTAATTTGCCTTAAGATTAAAATAAATCATGTGGTTGAATTCTGTAACTGTGCATCTTGAGGTAAGAATAAAACAGATTATTTTAGTATCTTTTTTTTTCCCCCAAGGGCTTAGAAAGAAAGGCAAACATCTGTTGTTACTGCTTTGGAGGCTAGAACACTTACTGTTACAAGGGACTGCAGTATAGGAAAGGGAATTCCATCAAGCAGTTTTGCTTTTTTATTATGAAATCTATCCATTTCTAATCACTAGTTTTTCTGTTAGGATATGCTATACCAAATGTTCTCTGTATATAAACATATTTTTTCTTGTCAGAAAAAATGAACTTTTTTCTACAGAGGTTTCTAAGAAAAATTGTGGATCAGGAAAAGTTTCATCTTCCTTCCAACTTCAAAGTTCAGTTAACAAATAATCCTCTTTTTCACTGAGAGTTACTCATTATTCAACAGTTTTCAATGTCAAACTCTTCTTTTCAGAAGCCAAATTGCAGACTTAGAGTCCCAGGAGTTTTTTGGTAAATTTTTTATCATAATTGGTGTACTTGCATATATTTTCACAAGTAAAGTGATGACTTTATGTACTGTTTTGTACTGAACATATTAAGAAGGTTTGCACTGTAAAATGTTTCATAATGACTAGTTTTATCACTTTTTTTTTAAACTTTGGAAAAGAAAGATTTTGTGACCAAAACTCAAGACATACGGAATACAAATATGATACACTACTTAACACTGCAGATTGCTGTAGTATGCTTATCAATTGAAGCATCATCTCAAAATAGTATTACTATTCATTTAGAAATTCTTCGGTTCTTGGAAAGGAAGATGTTTTCCAAGTGTACTTGTAACAACTTCTCTGCTTCACACAGAGATAATATAAATTGTAATTGTATCCTTTGTAGATATTATCAGGTCATTGTTTGCTCTTAATTAACTGAACATCTGATAATATCTTTGCTAAGAGAAAATTAAAATATGGGTAAAGTTCTTGATATTATCTTTGATTTTAATACATAAAAGAGCAAATAGATTACAAAAAGAAAAAAAAAAGAAGATGAAATGTTATATTTACAGAAGAAGTGTATCTAAAAATCAATACATTTCTTCATCTTGCTACAGTCAAAACTGCATTTCACAGCATCTACTTGACCTTAGAAATTGAAATAATCTTAGATTATAGCTAATTCATTTGTTTTGTCCAGTATATTGACAAACTTAACAAATGAGATAGCCTGATAATTACTGCTGGAGCTGGGATTTGTATTTGACTTCTTAGTCATTGATCACGACTTCAAAGAATGATTCATGGGCTCTGCCTCTAGAATGTAATTTCTCAAGGGAAAGTTCTAGACTGGACCAGAGTTTGCTGAACAATCTAAAGTAGCTTCAATTGTTTCTTAAGCAAAAGGAACTTTAGCTTTCCAGGCCCTTGGTCTTCAGAACCTTGACACTGTCAAAGCTAGTAACATATTCCTGTTAGAGTTAATGTTGTTAATAGGAAGGTTTTCTTTAGCTTTCTTTTTCTGTTTTGGTGTGAGGAGAAAAGGAGGAAATTTCTAATTCCATTTTCCCTGTTTGTTATCACACTTTCGAAATTTATGAATTGTTGAATAACTTTTAAGTATTCACTCTTTTTATTCAGGAAGTATATCTGGCATTAAAAGATCATCCTAGCACCAAAGAAACCCCAAAAAAGAGACACAAGCAGATGTCCCTTGACTGAAGTGATATTGAGAAAGTAGCTCATTTTGGCATAAACAATGTCCTCATCATTATCAAGACACTGATAGCATGATTGAGTTACTTTCCATACTAGTACTGCATAGGAATATTATTTGTAGGTAAAGATAATACTTTACTTCAGTTATCAGATGTATGATAAATGAGAATGCTGGCATGATTATATTGTGAACGTATGATAAGGACAAGCATAGAGCCAATAAATGATAGATTTTATGACACAACCAAAAGTTAACAAGTTGTGTTGCAGCATAGGTAAAACTAATACTTCCAAAAGTAACTAAGATTCAGAATCTGCATGCTGATGAATACTGAAGTATTCTGTCTTTAGAAAATAAATAGTCCAACGATAAGAAAAAACAGCATAATGAGAAGGTAATTAGCACTGGTAACATTTCAAGTAAAAGAGGGATAAGTGCTGATCCCTTCTCTGTGGTGACCAGTGACGGAACTTGAGGGAATGGCCCAAAGTTGTGTCGGGAGATTTAGGTTGGATATTAGAAAGAGGTTCTCCACCCAGAGGGTGGTTGGGCACTGGAACAGGCTCCCCAGAGAAGTAGTCACAGCACCAAGCCTAACAGAGTTCAAGAAGCATTTGGATAATATTCTCAGGTCCATGGTGTGACTCTTGGGGATGGTCCTGTGCAGGGCCAAGAAGCGGATTTCTATGATCCTTGTGGATCCCCACAACTCAAGATATTCTGTGATTCTATATTTGTGTCTAGTGAAGGGCAACAAGGTTTATGAAGATTCTGGAAAACACGTCTTATGAGGAATGGGTTTTTATGGTCTAGAGAGCAGGAGGATTGGGGGGACCTCACTGCTCACTAAAACTACCTGAAAGGAGTTTGTAGTGAGGTGGGAGCTGGTCTTTTCAGTCATGCCTATAGTAAGAAGACCAGAGGAAATGACCTTAAGCTAAGACAGGGAAGATTATATATTAGAAAAAAAATTTCACTGTTAGGGTGGTCAGGCATTGGAATTGCCCAGGGAGATGGCACCATCATCCCTCGAGGTGTTCAAGAGACATCTCGACCTGGTGCTGGGTGATGTGGTTTAGTGGTTTAAGAGTGATAACAGTGATAATGCTTGGTGAACAGTCAGATTAGAGGACCTTGAATGTCTCTTCCAATCTTGATGATTCTATGATTCTATGCTTCTATGATTCCATGATTCTATGATTCCAGATATGAGGAGACTTGACCACTAGCTTAGACTAGTCAACTAGGTTTTGAGCAGTAGAAATTAGTAAAGGATATTCTCACCATTAATTTAGAATATTATTTTGGCTCAGTAAGTGATATAAATTGTAAATCTACAAATTACCTGAATACCAGTTACTTTATTGTATTAACAAGCTACTTAGTGAAATAATGGATTTTTTAAAAAATTAATAGCTTAGATATTCTGCTTGCTGTTCAGAATGTGTATTACAATCCCTTGATGACAGCTAAGTAAGATATTCAAAATATAAGACTGATCACATGTTAATACATATGCCCTTGTTATACAAAATTAGTACAAAATGAAAACCGAAGAAAAAAATCACATTACTTCAAAACACATGAAATAGTGCACCTTATAGCTGAATTGCAAGTCTTACATTAACTGAAAGGTGTTGGCTACTTCCCTGACCTTGTACATTTGGTACTTTTGGCTATCTAGATGTTCAATATTAATCAAAGTGTAGAGAACATAAGTTGAGGTCATAGCTATTTTTGGAGCACTCATTTTGAAATCAGAAAAGGATGATCAAAAAGGACAATCAAAATCTCTGAAGATTAATAGGATTTCAAGGGGTTTTTTCTTCAAAATAAGCTGCAAAATGACAATCTCCATCACCTGGAGTGAAAATAATGATGCTAAATTTCAGGGATTCTGAAAAGAAAATATTTCTTCTGATCAGAACAATGAAAATTTTGTTAATAGTTTCTGAAAAGATGAGATTTCATTTTTTTTAAGAATTGTAGTGATGACTTACCACATTGCTGGGAATCCTATAAGTTGTAGTAAATCATATGAAGTTGTAAAACCTGAAATCGTACCTTCAACTCTCTTATAGGTCTTTCTTTTGAACTCAGTCTGGTAAATCTGTGGTGAAATGCAATAGTGTTCTTGAGACTACCATACTGATTTACTTGGAAGGTTGTTTAATTGCAAATTCCACTGGGTAAGAAACAATAATTTTTAGTACTACTTGTCTTTCAAGAAGATACAATTTTATTTTAACCTATATCTTTTTCAAGTTTTCTTATTTCATTACCAATAGTTTGCATTTCAGTCATAAAAGTAAAGCTGAAATGTTAGCTAGTCTTCAAGTAACCACATGCAACTATTTGTTTCTATTTTCTTGTCCTGTAAAAATATGTAAAAAGTGACTAAAGAAAATGAGACATTTCACGTGCAGATCCTTCATATATTATAATCCTCACCAGCGGAAGAAATATCACAAAAAATTATAGAGCGATTAGCATAAGCACATGAATTATTTTAATGATCCACAGTATTGGTGGAGCTATATCTAGAATGTAGCCAAGACATTTTCTGTGGTAAATATAACTAAGTGAAACCTGTTGCTTCCTTTGTGATCAGTGGATCACCTGAAAATACCGTTTTCATCGCCAGAAATATTAATGTGCATTTATCAGTGCCAGTACTGTAACATGCATCTCTATTTATGAATCTATCTATCTCTCTGTCTATCTATTTATCTCTAACCATTGTTGGTTATCTGATAAAGACAAAGAGGGGAGGGAAATTCTAAGAGGTAGACTTTGGTAAGTTGTTATTTTTCGGTCTGTCTGTCTGAATTTTAGGTACAATAGCTAGGGATTCAATAAAAGTAAAACAAGAATACTGGTATTTCATTAGACCTTAACTACTACAGTCACTAGGAAGATGTGTCAGAGTAAGAGGAGAAATTTGTATTGTATGTATTTATGATAATAGAATAAAGAGGAAGAAAAAAACCACAACAACTCAAACCAAACTGCCAACCTTGAGATATTTTACAAACATAGAACAAAAATATTATTTGCTCAGAGCAGCTAAAATTTTCAAACCTAGATAAAGTCCACGGTAATGGATTTTGGAATGGAACCAAATTCTTAGATTCTGGGTTAAAGGTCTGAGGGCTTGTCAGTGACTTCTTTATGGAAATATGAGGGATTAAAATTCAAACAATTTCTTTGATCTGCAAAGTTTTTGCTCAAAGTAACACTATTTGAATTATAATTTCCAGACCCCGAGTTGCTATAATTTACAGCAGGAGGCTGAGTATTTGCAATCATAGGTATATAAAAATTATTAAAATACACACAGAAACTAGAAGAAATATTCTAAGAAATTGGCAGCATTTACATTAACGGAGAAATGTTGAGTTCTTACACCTTTTTTAAGCAAAATTCAAATTCATTCGCCAGTGTTTTTAATATTTTTTTTTCTGAAAGCATCAATTGCATTGCATATTTTTGTCCTTTGATAGTGATAATAAATTGTTTGATAACTGTCCTCAAAGGACAGTATGGCCAGGTTTTTTACACAGAAAATTTAGCAATGATCTAATGTCCCATATATTATTTCCATTATTGTAAATGCAGATAAAAACTGTATTTTACCTCTAAGTCGTACTATTTGCCTTCTAGCTTACAGTAGGAAACAGACTGTGCAGTAATGCTTTCAGATTGAGTTCTGTTATAATGACTTTTAGATCCATTAAGTTAGGATAAGAAGGATTCCCTTTGAGCTAAGTGTTTAAGTCACTACAAAATGCTCTATAGAGAACAGACCTACAGAGATATGAACAGGTCAAGCTATTAACTTGTCTTTCCATTATGTTCACTGAAACTATACAGCATTTATTTAACTGTTTATTACAGTATTACTTGTCCTTACACTGATACTGCTGGAGTACAATTTGCATGTCCATGAACACATATGCACACAAATGTATATACATATATATATATATATATATATATTTTCATATAACACATATATTTGGAAACACACAACTCCTTGAATTCTAGGGAAAAAAATTACTATCAAATTCACACAGGTTGCATTATTATAGCACACTGGCCACATTCAATAGCTAATCATAATTTTCATGTTCTTTTCTTCCTATAGTAGCCTAATCTTCAAGTTTTTAGAGAAAATCAGTTTACATTCCAAGCCTTCAAAACAACAAATTCTAAAATTCCATTAAAAAAAATTGTGATGATATTAACTTAATTTTTTTATTGAAATCATTTTCCTAGCTTTTGAATGGCACAATAATTCTGCTATTTATATATATATATAGTTATTGCTACTGATTTTCATACTTGTAAAGAAAAAACAACAAACAAAAGCAATCAACAAAAAAAATGAAGTTTATATTTTCTTTAACTGAGAAACCACTGGAAACATTTCAGTTTAATAATTAGAAATTCTTTTTATGCTTATCAACTCAGCTTTTCCTTTGAAATCTTCATTAAGATGATAAAACTAGTGATATTGGTTTGTAGTTTTCTTTTAACACCCTCTCAGAGCCACTGAAATCAATGGTAAAGCTCTCAGTAACGTTAATGGTGCTTTAATGGGTTTTTCAGTTTTAAGCTTTTGCCCTGTCTTTTCCCTTAACACAAAGACTTTTGCAACGATACAAAAATTCTGTCTTTATTCCTTTTGTTTAATCTGATCACACAAAAACATCCGTAGTCTGGACCTGTGTATGTCTAGAGGTGAAGTATAATCTTGACTGGAGTTCCAGAATATTATACCTAATTAATAAAGAGTGGGGAAAAAACAGTAGCAATAAATCTTTGAACTTTCTGAAGTTTTTTTAATTTTCTCATATATCAACAAGATATCATTGTATTAGTGTATTTTTATGTTAGCTCTAGCCCAACACTTTCTAAACGTTTCACTTATTCTGCAGATTACAGAATGTAATATATGCAGAATATATTTTCAGTTAGACAGTTAGTATCGGTCTTCTTTAAGTTTTCAGATCAAAAGTGCACTTGCTTCCAGATTTATTATTTTTTCTTTCCTTTCTGACAAAATTACCAAAAAAATACTGTCCTAAAATGTAAAACCTGTAGACAGATCACGGTAAGAGAGATGTCCTATAGGAAGGTAGGACTTCTGTCATATGTGAAGACCAGAGTTTGATCAGTTCTGCCTGACGCTTAACTTCAATTTGCACCTACAGTTTTTGCTTACTATATTGGCCTTCCTAACTTTTCCTAGTGGAAAGAGATTAGTTGAATGTGGTTAGAGCTTTTGAGGATCCCTTGAGGTACTGACTATCTAGTCTCAAGCAGAGACTAGAAGGCAGAGAAGATAATAGAATCACAGAATCATTTTTGTTGGAAAATGCTTCTAAGATCATCAAGTCCAACCCCTAACCTAGCACCGCTGCGATCACCACTAAACCATACCCCTAAGGGCCACATTCCACCATCCTGGTCAGCCTTGTCCAATGCCTGACCACAATTTCAGTGAAGAAACTTTTCCTAATACAACTTAAATCTCCCCCTGGAACAATCTGAGGCCATTTCCTCTTGTCCTATCACTTGTTACCCGGAAGAGGAGACCAACCCAACCCCATTAAAATCTCCTTTCAGGTAGTTGTAGAGAGCAATAATGTCCCTCCTGAACCTCCTTTTCTGCAATCTAAACAACCACAGCTCCTTCAGCTGCCCCTTATAAGACTCCAGAACATTCTCCAGCTTTGTTACCCTTCTGAGGACACACTCCAACACCTCAATGTCTTTTGTACTGAGGGGCCCAAAACTGATCACATTACTGAAGATGTCATCTCACCGGTGCCAAGTACAGGAGGGAAATCACTGCCCTGGTCCTGCTGACCATACTATTTCTGGTACAGGCCAGGATGTTATTGACCTTTGTGGCAGTTTGAGCCACATTAGAAATCCAAAATCCAATTTGCAGGCTTCCCCACCCCTTCCCACACTTTATCCCAACACCAGAGAGAAACTTTCAGACCAGAGGCTTCTATAGGGGAAGGGGGAAGTATATACATTTATTTACACAAATAAATACTATACAAACTGAAGACAATTATATGTATATTACATTACACTTCTATCAGTCCTTTAAGCCCCTCCCTTTAACTTTAGTCCAGGAGAAGCCTTTTCAGGCTGGGAAGTAACCAGTCTCTTGAACCAGTGTTCGGGGCCCAAACGCTCCCCCCTCACCAAGCTCCAGCTGTTTGTTGTAGTTTTTTCCTCCTCATGGAGTCCAAAAAGATAGCTTTGAGTCCTTTCTCCTTGGTCTGTGTCATTTCTACTGTATGATCTCTGCCTCTCAGTCTCATACTGCTGCTGCAGTGTAGCTTATCAATGTACGCATCCTGGAATGTTGATTCCTCCTCCGGGTTTTCGGCTGTCCTGCGTTTAGATCATGCTAGAGACACCCTCTGGGCCTCTCTCCAGTCCATCTCCAATTTCGCCTGGGATTCTTCTCCTGAGCACCGAGCTGTTTTATTATCAACCTGTCCACTTGGTTCTGCTTAAATGTTGAGCCTTGCATACAATCCCGCTAAACAGCGAGAGGGAAAAAGAGCCCCCTTCTGCAGCCTGGCTGCAAAGGGGGGAGGGGGAGAAGAGGGCCTAGCTGCAAGGCCTTCCTCTCTCTCTCTCTCCCACTTACCAGTTGTCTGTGAGTCACGTCCCTCACAAACACTCACTTCAATGCTGCCTCCAACTCTGGCCTAGGTAGAGTTGGTGGGGCCGCAGGGCTCCACTCTTTCCCCCGGAGGGGGGATGAAGGAGCCCAGCCACCCCCTGGCCTCCTACACCTACACGCAGCAGACACCAACAGCAAAACTGCCAACAGCTTCAGGTGTTGTGACATATGATTTTTCAGCAGAAGCGAACAACATGAGTGGTGATTGGCTCTCCAGGGAACACTGCCTTGGCACCCAATCACCTCTGAGCCCCCAAACTCTCAAGGGGCGGCCAATTTCAAACTATGACACTTTCTTGATCACATGCTAAAACTCTGTGTTACAGGTTGCAGCTATTATTTAATCCTGATGATATGAACAGTTAACAGAGAACACTCACAAATGGCTATTTTTAAAGTGGCTAGAACTTGAGAAGATTAAGTGGTTCCTTCATAAGTGTACAGTGGTCATTTCCTTTGAAGGATTAAAGACAGAGAGCTTGAAGAGATTTCATCTCACTTTAGAAGTCCCTGATGCAGGCATCTGCTTCTTAGCTGGTTGCCCTACCTATCAAATATAATAGAAGAAAAAAAGTAGTCAATCACACTTAAAATATGATTCACTTTATGTCTCCTTCTACTTCCTGATAAAATTAATTATACTATAAAACTTCCTTTCCCTCCTCCCAGAGGCTGAGCTGTCAGTGATCCAAGGCCAAGTTTTGATAGAGAAAGTCTGCTGAATAGAGTCATGTAAGAAATATAATATTGCAGACAGAAGTAAGATGGCTAGTGGAGGGAGAGTCTGTAGTTCAATGACTTCAGAAAAAAAAACCAAAAAACGACACCCCCACCAAAATAAAGCCCCAACCAAACCAAAAAAACCAGATTGAAACAATAATAAAGCAAAATCAAGAAATTCCCCAATGCGTACATAAAGAGATAGACAGGAAGCCTCATGATGACATTCTAAAAAAGAAGCTGATGCAGGGTAAACAAAAGTTGAACCTTACATCACTTGCTGACAGCTGCCCAGCCAACAAAGACTTTTGGATGCAGAGTCAAACATCCTTCAACCTAGTAGTTTATTTGTTCTAACAATGTAATGGCTTTATCTTTTAAAACTGTGTCATTTGGAGTCCCTTCAAATACACAAAAGTTGCTCAACACACTGACGGAGAAAGTAGTGAGATTCCAAGGTGCTTATTATAGACTCCTATCCACCTTGTCCAGGAATATTTCCATGAAAGCTATGAAGACAAAGAAAACAATAAAGCTACCCAAATGTATAAAACAGAAAATAAGGAGTAAGCAGTCCACTGCTATTTAGGAAGGATTCAAGTGGAATCCCTTCTAAGTAGGAAAAAATACTTGAATTCCTTTAAAAAAATCCCTTCAGCATTGGTGATATGTAGGATAGCTTATGCAAATGTGGTGAGAAAACATTCAGTGAGGAGTTTAACTTCAATGATCTCAATTGCTTATGTGAGAGAGAATCACAAATCATAGAATCATGAATCACAAAATTATTTGGGTTGGAAGGGACCTTAAAGATCATCTAGCTGCAACACCCCTGCCTTGTGCACTGATGCTACGCACTGAATCTCTTTGTCCAGGGCCTTATCCATCCTGGCCTAACCTAGAGACCAGATATTTCTTCATTACAGAATTCTGAGAAAATTGCTGCATGTGAGCTCATGGGATGAGTGTGTTCAGTAATGCAGTAAAATCAAACATGATTCATTTTTATAGATAAACAAAAAATATAGCAGCTGTTCTATACAAAGATCAAAACATGAGGGAAGATGCGAATGAAATGGCTAAATTTGGAAAGAAAAGTTACTTCATTAAATAGAAGTCAATGAATTAAATAGCAGATAAAAGGTAGAGGGGTTATATCAAAGTGACAGATTAACCTCCTATGTTTCTTTTTTAAGAAAACTTCTGATTTTTTTTTCTTTAGACAAAGGCAATGCTTTATCTAAACTACTTTATCTGGACTTCAGTAGAGCAGCTGATATATTGCCAGGGGAGGTGTTATTAATTAAGATGAAGAAGATGGAGATTAATGTAAGAATAGATGAACCATTCAGTCTGTACTGAAAACGAAATGACTGGCAAGGAAGTATGCTACTAGTAGGGTTTCACAAGTCTTACATGTGGTTTTGTTTTTGTTTTATATCTTGCTCACATTTTGTTTAGTGTCCTGGGCACAAAAGACTTGATAATATTTTTATGACAGAAAACTGGGATGCACCAATACAAAGGAAACATAAACAGGGTCAAATAAAAGACAGGAATAATACAGCTGAGTTCAAAGCAATATAATACAGTAAAAATCAGATATTTGGAAGCTAACAGTAAAACATTTCATAGCAAGGGGGCAGATCCTCAGAATATGGAAGGTGGGGGAGAATCTGGATATTAGTAGATCACATAATGTTGCAATCTTTGGTCTCATATTCTTACAGACACAAGAAAATATTTACTTTTTCTTCCCTTAGAAACATTATCTTCCAGTCTGATCATCTCTGTTCAGATAAAGTAGCTTCAAAACTGGAAAGTACAGATAAATTCCATTTCTGATGAATTGAGGAATTAAACTGGTTTATATTGAAAGACTAAAACAACTTGACCTAGCAAATTGAATACTGTGTTTATATGTTTATATAGCACAAATAGAAAGTTCTTTATATTCTCAGTATTCTATTTTTCTATTGCACATTGCCTCATCAGCTGGGACAGTCCCACACACCCCAACATACTAAATCCCCAGGACTGCATCTTCATCTGTTGCAAAGTGCTGATTTGCTTGCAGTTTCTTGATAGCTCATTAATTAGCATCTAGGTTAGTTTCTGGTTATGGTTCGTTAGTGTTAATAGGTCAGGTTTTACACCTCTGTGTGTTTGTTTCCCTTTTCTTATCTTCCCAACTTAAAATATAAACTTTTTCACACCCCAATTTGTGTCACTGACCAGTTTTGTTCTTAACATTACCTCCTTTATTATGTGTTGGCCAGGTCTTTATGTCTCCTTTGACCAGATACCCTTAAAGAAGCAAACACTCTCCTACCACATACCCTTACTTAAGCCTAAATCAGATTTAGCATTTCTTGGATTGGATTTATTCTCATCTAGCTATAGTGACTACAGTGTGAATAACTACATTTGAGCAAGGCTTACCTTTGCACTTAACATGGAGAAATCAATATATACCTATTGCAGTTCTTCTGTCACATTACCAACATCTACTTCAAGCTGAACTGAGTTTTGCTCATACATACATACACCTCAGATACAGATGGTGACGGTGGGATGCATCAACCTTTCACACCAGATCAATAATATTATTTTTGATATCGTGCAAAGGTGTCCTGCACAGGGTCAGGAGTTGGACTTGATCATCCTGATGGGTCCTTTCCAGCTCAGCATGTTCTATGATTCTATGATAACTCACCAGTTTCTACATTTGCTAAAAAATGAGGGCAGAACCTTGAGTCAGTACATTTTAAGCAGGGCTTGCACCATTTTCCCATAGTTAGCTTAAAGTCGATATACAAGAAACATTTTGACATAAACTCTATATGATTGAGTAAACTCAATATTGGTTGAATTAATAAGAGCATTATTATGTGTTTATGCTTAGTCTGGATCACACCAGTACTGATTGCTAGCAGGTAGATACTAGGGAATTTACAAGTTCATATTAATGATAATGGTACTATCATACCGACAGAAACAGTATTTCACTCACCAGTTTTGATTGCTGTAATGTATCTTCCCCTCCTAGTTAAAAATCAGCTCCATAGGGTGGCACAAGTTCCTCGTTCTTTTTACACTTCTGTGTCAGTTCTCCTCCTCTGCAAATTATGAAATTCAAGGTTAATATTAAACTGAATCGTATTTGCAGGTATTTTTCTTAGAATCATTCCATTCAAATTATTTTAGTAGCTCAATTTATAATGTGGCTGCAGAAAACCTTGGATCCAAACACATCAAAAGGAACTGCTGTATGCTAATGAAAAGAAGGCACCCAGATGGAAATTTCTTCAGGTGGCTTTGCGACAAAGTGTTTTGTTAACTGAGTCTCAGCTGCCACCTCTGTAAAAAAAGATATTCAGGCTCCTTTCCTCCTCTGCATGAACTATCAACTTTCAAGCTAGTTTAAGACTTCAGAAATTAAGTAAAATCTTTTGAGTAATTTCTGGTTATGGCCTGATATAGTTGTAGAAGTTGTTCACTCCAGATGGGTGAGGGACTAATTACTTTTCTATTAGAAATCAAATTTTTTTTCTGCAATTATTTTGCAGTGCATCAATATTATATATATTTAAATATTATATATAATTAATATTTTTATTACATACATATATATGGCATTTCATTGTACTGTATTGTATTGCATTTTATATACCTATTTTTAAAAAGTAGGATAAAATATCACTCTTCACATTATACTGAATAATCCATGATTATACCTCTCAGACTGAATTTTTTTCTCCTTAGCATCCTTAGCATCTAAGTTAGAGGAATTTCCCCTTCCTTTTCTTTCATTTTCTTTACTTCCTCTGTAATTTTTTAAAGCCAATTTGATACTTACTCAAGAAAAAATGTGTAACAGTTTTGGCAGCCCTCTATTACTCCATTTCTTCCTCCAGCTGTTTCTATATACTTACCCTATTTAGCATGCATGCTCACATGTTGCTCAAGGAAAAGTCAAGGTGAAAACTACCAACACATTTCATAGTAGAATTTCTGTTCCATCTGTCATTTGGGCTTTTCTTTTTATTATTTGTTTGATGAACTACAGGCACTCAAATGTGGCAGTGGCTGTTTTGGTTTTTTTGACAGAGCAACTTCTGGTATTCTTAAGATGAAAATACAATCTAATACTATTTTATTAGAAGATCTTTTAGAATTATATATAAAAGGTATTCTAAATTTTCTCCCCAAAGAAACATTTCTGTTCATACTGTGCCTGTCAGTGAAAACCTCCTGTGGATTCAGTCTTACTGAAAGAAGTTAAAATGTCCGCATAATAAAGGCCATATTGTAATTTTACAGCAGCTCCAAAGGACGATTAAGCTTAACTACACACAGGTTTCAAAAGCAGACCAATGATTTTATTTTGTCTCTGTTGTTCTGGATGGTTTACTGTGTGAGAGAGAAGCTAAAAGCAATGCTCATTCTCTCTTTCATTTCTCACCTACTTGAAAACAGCAAAAAGTAAAAGTTTCACATACTTCTACTACAGATCATAGTGATACTCAGTGATGAAAACTATTGTATGAATAAAAGACACAGTTCCACAGTTCTTTGCAAAATGAACTCTAAAATGGTAAGAAAACTGGAGGGATGAGGAATGATTGATTTACTTCTGGTTTACAGTAAATCCAATATATGTTAAGAATGAATAGCTGAAAGTTTGCTGGTTATGATGTTCAAGTAGTCTGGAATGTACCAATAGAAAAATAAATTAATGCATTAGTTACATTGTTCAGCTTGATGGCTTTATACTTACAAAGTTGTATGGTTATATATTTGCATAATTATTTTGGCACCTAGGTTTCCTCAGATTTACACAGAATTTCACTCATTTTGCCAATGTTTGCCAATGGTGGGTGTCATTCTAACATAAAAATTCACCAAAAGTCTGTATAGCTTTTACTCCCTAGCTACCTACATTTTTGTGATGCAAACTTAAGTAACAACCAGAAAATTTGATGTTGTCACCACCATAACTACACTAACCACATGACCACAAGATTTATTTTCTTTAATCATTGTGGCTTTCACAAGCTAAATATTTTCTGTGTATGAGTTTTCTGTGAGGTCTTGGATGAAAGGCATTCTATGAACACTCTTAATACATGTAGTAATAATTGAACTCACTATAAAACAGAATAGCCATGATTAAATCTAATAAATTATATACGCAAAGCAAAGCTTGAATCTTTCATGTAACAGTACAGTGGTTAAAGTAATCAACCAGATTATGAACTATTTTTAGCTTTGTTTTTCCTTCTCAATTGTTTTATGACTGCTCTTGGTATTGTTCACATATTTTATTTGATGACTTTTTAATTAAAAATGTGGAATAAGTACCTCAATAAAAAGCTGTGTTCTAGGATTTCTTTTCCCTTTCCCTGCATGCAGGGGTTACTTAAGTCTAAGTTTCATAGTCAGTACCTTTCTAGGTTGATTTTTTTTTTCTGTTGCTCCCTTGAGTTGTTCTTATTTTCTGGCACAATGATTGAGGTAAAAAAGGAAGGGTAGGAAATGACTCAAGTCCATAATTTTTTGTTAGGGCTCTCTGCTTGGAAACTCTTTTGGTGTCAGGAAAAGCCATTATATCTTTCACCCTTACTAAACTTTCAAAATACAAAGATAATCACAAGTGTACTTTAAGTTTGTTTAAGGTGTTCTCAGTAAGCAGTAAACTCAAGAAAGATGAGTATCCAAAGAAAGAAAAGTGAGGAATCTATATCAAGCCTTTTTCTTTCAGTACATAGTTCAGCTAATATTTACACTTCTTACCTTGAGGTAAGTGGTGCCTGAAGTGTAATTTAATGTGTTAGAAAAACAGTATCTCTGCCCTGCACCTAAATTACAGATGAGTACACAATTTCAGGTGTCAAATCTTGTGCAATACTCCCATTTCAATACTAACCTCAATTCTGGCCAGGTAGCACTGTTACACAGTGACAGGGAATTCTTTAGGACTTAATAGAATCTGTTTGTCTCTGGTTTTGCACGATGAGAATTCCTTGTATTATTGTACTTAATGAGACATTAATTCCTGATTTCAATGTGTAAAGGACTAGGGTTTTGTTTCTGCATCAACAACAATAACATGGGGAGGGGGTAATTTTCTATATCAGCTTAAACAGAGTTTCTTGTATTTTTTTGTGGTGGTGTTTGGTTAGTTTTGTTTGGGGTTCTTTTGTTTGTTCATTTTTCTTCTATATGTGTTGGGGGTATGTTTTGTTTGTCTTAATTAAGTTCATGGCACTGGAAAAAAATGATGGTGTTCACCACATCGAAATATAGGTTTACATTTATAGCTGAACTAACTTATTTGGACTTTCATTGCATTTTATGACAGGAAATGGAATGTGACTTAACTAAAACAAAAATTGGTTTCAACCAAGAATTGTCTGTGTTTCTGTTATTTAAAGACATAGCTTCAGGTGCTGGTGTCAGCATTGTAGATATCCACATTTATTCAAATCAACCTTGCACACAGTACATTTCCTGAATTTATGAAGAATGAATGTAACTAAAAGCCAAAGATCCATTTTTCCCTCTGAAGTGAGAAGTGATTCTCAGCTACCTGATATACCTTTCCTGATTCACACTTTTCTGCTTAAATGTAGGTAACACTGATGTTCAATTTTTAATGTGATTTTTTTTTTGGATTTTCATGATTACAGCACTGATGAAAAACAATGAGCTGAGGAAATGACATAAAAGATCATAACCACACTGAACTTAAACCTCTGCCATTTGTTTAACAATGAAATTTGAAAATAAGTTCACTCTGATATTGTAATTTTTTTTAGGTCCAATCTTATGGTGATAAAAGTGAGTTCTGTAATAAAAATTAAATAATCAAACCCGTAGATATTCTTATGTGTCTAATATGAAAGGGAGAGTGTGAGCATGGTTTGGTGTCTGCTCCCTCATTTATTTGGGGGTTTGACTGGAGTTTTTGTGGGTTTGGGTTTATCTATTTATTTATATTCTTTGCCAAAGCTAACTCTACATTGCACAGGTAACATTTATGTTATCTGTCTGTCTATCTATCTATCTGTCTACCTATATATTACACATATTTTTAAAGTCTCTGAACATGAAATTTCTTGCTATCTCTTTTTTGCCAGTTTCAGGCATACACATTGAGTCCTGGCTATAACTTCATAATTAGATGATGTTGTGTCTTGTTCTGTCTAGTACTGAATTCTCTCTTTCATAAATTTTCTCTTTTCATAAACATTGTTCCTTTTTTTTTCCTCACATATGTACATTATCCAAAGAAGGGCTAGAACATGGCACAGGAGGTTTTTGACTTGAACAACTAGAGATCCAAACTGTCCTGTAACACATATCGGTGAGTAAATCCAGATATGTACTAACATTATATCTTCACTGTCATTTTGAATCACATCCTATTTTCCTTCTATTTATTATCCAGATGGTATATTTTCTAGGTTGCTTACAGGAGCCACTGTAGGGAAAAACAGGTAGGTCTCTTCAATGGTATAGCTATAAATGAGGTTATTTGTCAGTCAGTTCTCTTACAAAAGACAAGTAAATTTTGACACATTCAGAGCAGTCAGACATATAATTTATTCATCTTTCAGTTGCAGGAGTGTTCCCCAACCACACAGAGACCTGGCAAGGTTGTTTGATGCAGTTGCATTTAAATAACCTCAGCATCACTGTTTCAAATAAAAAAAAAAAAAGAGTTTCCATAAAGATGAAAGAATTGAGTCAAAGAGGCTAAGACTGGAGTGAATCGAGAATGAATGAGAATCTCTGGATGTGGAGGCACCAGCAGGAACACACAGCAGGGAAAGGGCTTTCAGTGCCTCTGTTAGTGGTATCCAGATTAGCAGGTCATTAGCACCCCTGCACGTCTATTTGCAGTTTCATAAAACACACAGATTTGGAGACAGAGATGGTATTTGCTCACAGATATGTATCAGAATAGATACACTGACAGCTCTAAAAGGGTTAAAAAAGGTATATCTGAAATCTACATGGGGTCACTAACCCCAGACGTAATGAAGAGATAATTGTCTTCCCCTGTCTTCCAGGTCATTGCACAGGATGTATCCTAACATCTGGACACGAGCCCTGAGGTGGCCAGCTGCTGACCAGACAGCCTAAGCACTCCTGCCTTGGTCTCTGACAACTAGGCCAACCTCTCAGGCATCAAATACAGCCTAGTGCTTGATTCATGAGGGGATAAGAGTAAAACAAGTTTCGTTTCCATTTTTCTTTTAAATAAAATTGCTTTTCTGGCTTATAATATCTTCCATGTATATTTGCTGCATTGTGGATACAGTGCAACAGTATTTCCTACAAAGGGTGTGATGAGTATCCACAAAACTATGCAGAGCAGGTTAAAGGTATGTGTATTGGGAATAAGGTACTGCAGACACGCAGGCACATAGTGAAGTAAACCTGTAGCATAATGCTGAACCAGACTTCACTTCATACACTATTCACCGTGGAACAGGCCAATCTACATCAATAAACTTTGTAAATGTAAAGCATTTTGCTCCAGGTGCCCAGGAACAAAGTATTGCTGCCTGAATGTTTTCCAGGACCTGTAAAAAGAGGTTTTTTTAGGGCACAGTAATAATAATAATCAGGTTAATATTGTTAGGAGGTAAGTATGTGAAGTACAGGGACTCAAGTGGTAGCTTACTGGCTGATTTCACAAAAGAAAGGCTTTGGGTTATATATATGTAAATGAATAGAAAGCATTTTTAAGGCAGAGGGCCTGTTCTTGTCGCTTCTAATCTGCAATAAAAATTCATCATGTGAGAAATATGCATGTGAATTTGAATGGGCATGCCTCCAGTGTATTATCATAACACAGGCAGTGGAAACCATCTTTCTTAAGTAAGGAAAGACTATCTGCAAATAGCTGACATACAAAATGTCTCCATATTGGCGTTTGAACACAGAAGCCCTTTCAGAAAAATGAAAACGGAGATGAATGGGGACTGACGTGCTATCTGATCAACTACTTCTAGCCTGTCACATCTATACTCAGCTCTCTTTGGCACTGTAGGCACCTTCATGCTCCAGGCTGCTTCTAAATTGCTCAAAAAAAGTTAGTACCAGAAAGAGAAAAATGGAAGGCTTCCATATGTAATATTTTTTCCAACATTACAGCAACTGTGGTTTCCTTATTTACAAACTTACTTTAGAAAAATAGCTCAAAGTTTGCTTCTTTCGCCATTCCAATCAGAATTTATTTTACTCATTTTTCATGACCAAAAAACCTGTGACAGTAGAGCTTATTAATATTGATTATACAAATGTAGAATGGGGTTTGTTTGTTTGTTTGTTTGTTTCTAATTGCAACGAAGTTTTCACATTTCTTTAATAATTGAGTTAACTTACGCATTATTTCCACTAGGAAACCTGGAAATGCTCACTGTCTGAGTTGTATACTGCTGCTGAAACCCAAAGCTATCTCAAGAGCAGGACTTGAGCGTGCTCCGCTTTCTGCTGAAAAGAACTACAGGTGCTTATCCCAGATGAGAAATGGTGCACTAAATGGTATGTCCTATCTGAACAACAAAGAGTGTTCTGTGCTATACACTGGAATATAAACACAGCCTTACAATGCAGTTTTTGCAATTTTCCTGGCAGATATGGGCCATTGACAGAAAAATAGTAACACTGATCGTATCAGTGTATATAAGCATCTGAAGGGAAGGTGCCAAGAGGATGGAGTCAGGCTATTCTTGGTGGTGCCAAGTGATAGAACGAGAGACAATGGGCAGAAACTGATGCACAGGGAATTCCACCTGAATATGAAGAAGAACTTTGCTGTGTGGGTGACCACACACTGGAACAGATTGCCCAGAGAGGTTGTGGAGTCTCCCTGCCTGGGAGACTGTCTGGACGCAAACCTGTGAAATGTTCTGTACAACAAGGAGGTTTGGGCAAGGAGGTTTGACCAGATGACCTCACCTCTTGTCCCTTTCCAACCTCAACCATTTTGTGATTCTGTGATTCTGCGATACCAGTAAAATTATTTGAGCAGCATTCTACTCCAAATTGTAGACATCAATATTGAGTGGCATTTTTGCCAGTTGCATTTGGAGTTAGAGGTCATAATTTCCTACCCTTCTATATATCTCATTACAATCAATGAAAGTTTAATTTCTGTATTGCTACCTTCCATAATGCAAACAACTGTAAATACAGTTCTCTCAATGGCAAATCAATATCCATCTTACAGCACAGAGACAATTTTCCTCTTTCAGTGGCTTTTTTAACAGAGTTCCATCTGTTGTCTATCAAAAAAAAAAAAGTTAATAATGACAATATAATAAAATGAAAGAGAAAAGGAGAAAATCCTTTGAGGAAGGTACACAAGGAACACATGTAAAATCAGAAAATCTTTCCAAATATTTTGCTTTAATGATTAAAAAAAGGTATTGCACTTCTCAGAAATTTGTCTTTTTATGAAATACCATATCAACAGAGAGATTGTCATACATATTGAAATCAATGAAGAATGAACATCAGCAAACATAATTTGTATAAAGCGGAAACATAAATAAACAAAAAAAAATCTCATTAAATGGCACATTAACAATTCTGCTTGGCAAAACAGTGTTCTGAAGACTGAAGAAAAGTATTGGACTTAATCTAAAAGAAATATTGCAAAATGCATATAGAAAATTAATTTTGGAATAGATTTTTTTTTAAAGCACAGTTCAAGAGCGTCTGGGTAAGAATCAAGGGGCAAACAAATAATGCAGATGTTATCATGGCCAGGATGATGACACTGACAAATTATTCTTTGAAGAATTAGGGACACTTCCAAGTCAACTGCCCTTGTCCTTATGGGGGACTTTGACTTGCCAGAAATTAACTAGGAACATCACAGCTGGTACAATCTGGGCCAGAAAATTCCTAAAAAACCTGGATGACAGCTTTAAGCAACAGGTCCTAAGGGAGCTGACTTGGAAAGATGCCTACCTTGATCTTCTGCTTGTCAACAGAGTAGATCTTGTGAGTGGATATTGGTGGTCATCTTGGCCACAGCAACCATGAAGTGATCGAGTTTAAAGTCCCTGTTGACAGGAGGAAAAGTGCCAACAAAAGCTCAGCTCTGGACATGAGGAGGACAGACTTTAGGCTGCTCAGGAAATTAGTAAGTAAGGTCCCCTGGGAAAAAGTTTTTCCAGCTGTTGGGATCCATCGGTGCTGCTCACTTTTTAAACTACACGTCCTAAGGGCACAGGTGCAAGAAATTCCCAAATGTCAGAATTCAAGTAGGCGAGGCAAACAGCCGGCTTGGCTGAGCAGGGATTTTCTCTTGGAAATAAGGCAAAAAAAGAAGGTGTATGCCCAGTGGAAGCAAGGTCAAGTAACATGGGAAGAATTCAGGGATGCTGCTTGCCACTATAGGAAAAAATTTCTGACGGCCAAAGTCATCCAGAATTCAAGCTGCCAGAAATGTGGGGGACAATAAGAAGAGATTTTTTCAAATATATTATTGTCAATAGGCAGTATAGAAAGATGTTATAGGATGTTATAGGCCTGTTGCAGGATGAAGATTGTCACCTCACAAACTGGGACAGAGACAAGGTAGAGGTGTTTAATGTTTTCTTTCCCTCTGTCTTCATCACGGATGATGGACCAAGAGGGTCTCAGCATCCTGAGCTGGAGGACCATGACAGGGAGCATGATCAGCTCCCAGTTGACCGTGAAATTCTGTGGAATCTTCTGCTCCAGACAGATCTCTACAAATCTGTGGGGCCTGAAGGTATTCATCCCAGAATTCCCAAAGAGCTGGCTGATGTAATTGTAAAAGCTCTGACAATGACTTCTGAGCAGTGTTGGGAACCCAGAGAGGTCCCAGCTCACTGAAAGCTGGAGAACATTGTTCTGATTTTCAAGAAGGGCAAGAAGGAAGACTGGAAACTACAGGCCTGTCAGTCTCACTTCAGTGCCTGGCAAAGTTGTGGAGAAGATTATTCTGGATTTGTCTGAAATCCAGAAGATTATGTCTGAAAGGCAACGTAGTCATTGGTCACAGCCAGCAGGGCTTCATGAGAGGAAAGTCCTGCTTATCAAACCTGATTTCCTTTTATGACAAGGTAACCCACCTACTTTATCAAGGGAAGACAATTGATATAATCTTTCTGAATTTCAGTAAAGCTTTTGATACTGTCTCTCATAGGATCCTCTGGACAAAACATGTCATGCAGTGGGTGAGCAATTGGCTCATGGGTCAAGCACAGAGGGTAATAGTGAATGGGGGAACATCAGCCTGGGGACATGTCACTAGTGGGGTTCCACAGGGCTCCATCTTAGGTACTCTGCTCTTCACCATCTTCAAAAATGACTTGGATGCAGGACTGGAAGGGATACTAAGCCGGTTTGCAGATGACACAAAAGTGGGAGGGAGCTGTTGTCTCCCTTGAAGGCAGGGACGCTCAAACCGCAGAGACCTACAAAAATTATAGGACTGGGTAATCACTAACCATATGAAGTTCAACAAGGGAAAGTGGATTCTGCACCTGGGATCGGGCAACCCTGAATGTTCTTACAGACGGGGAATGAGATGCTGGAAAGCAGTGCCACAGAAAGGCACCTGGGGGTCCTGGTTGATGGCAAGTTGAATCTGAGTCAGCAGTGCCCTGGCAGCCAGGAGAGCCAACCATGTCCTGGGGGCTATCAGGCAAAGTATCATCAGACAGTTAAGGGAAGAGATTGTCTTGCTCTGCTCTGCACTGGTGTGGCCTCACCTTAAATATTGTGTGCAGTTTCGGGCACTGCAATATAAGAAAAATATTAAGCTATTAGAGAGTGTGCAAAGGAGGGCAATGAAAATGGTGAAGGGCCCTGAGGGGAAGCCGTATGAGGGGTGGCTGAAGTCACTTGGCTTGTTCAGCCAAAGGAGAGACTGAGGGGAGACCTCACTGCAGTCTGCAATTTCCTTATGAGGGGAATGGAGAGGTAGATACTGATCTCTTCTCTGCAGTGACCAGTGACAGAAGCCAAGGGAATGGCCCAGAGTTGTGTCAGTAGAGATTTAGGTTGGATATTAGAAAAATGTTCTTCACTCAGAGGGTGTTTGGGCACTGGAACAGGCTCCCCAGGGAAGTGGTCACAGCACCAAGACCAACAGAGTTGAGGAAGTGTTCGGACAATACTCTCAGGCCCATGGTGTGACTCATGGGGATGGTCCTGTGCAGGGCCAGGAGTTCGACTTGAGGATCCCTGTGGGTCCTTTCCAACTCAGCATATTCTGTAATTCTGTGATACTTTAGCAAACACTGTGAGATTATAAGAATGCACACAGAATAAGTATTGGGAAAGAAATATGCATATGAATTGGAGTTAATTGATTTTGTCCATAAGTGAATTAAAAGTTTGAGCTTTCATTTTAGACTTGGATCATATAAGCTAGATGGAAAATTTCATAAATTTACTCAAATATTGTGAATAATGTTCTCAAATTTTAGTATCACTACTGTCTCAACTTATTATGTCTTACTAAATTTCAGTCTTCTGTGACCTTATAGTCAGAATGGATGAATTTTAAACCAATAGCGTGTTAATCACAATGAAACACTGTGATTCTGTTATTTCTTTCTTTTACTGCTCCTTTGTTCATAAGTCAAATAAATGTTTTACCTCTGCATATATTCAATTGAGACAACAGTTACTGATTCATAGCCTTTCTGCTGAAGCTAGAATATAGTAATCTTCTGTCATTGTGTGAAGAAAGTATCTCAATGCATAGCGTGAATAAAATTACACTTAGTGACAAGGTTAATGTACCAAAATCAGGTACATTCTTGGCTGAGTACTGTCAAATATTCTTGAGCTGCTATAACCCTTTGAGACTCCAGATGGAATGAAATGGAAAACAATTTAATTAAATGTGCTGGGAATGTAATTTGGGACATTATGTATTTATTTATGAAATCCAGTTTGGAAGAACTGTATTACATTGGGAAATTATGTTTACTAGTAAACAGAATATGTGTCGGCACATCTTAACAGGGTGGTATAAAGGCAATACATAGATATTTAATACAGTCACAAATTAAAGATCTGGTACTAAATCAACGTTTTTAAACAAAATATATTCATTGGACTTTCATAGCATATGAAAGCAGGTTTCATTAACATGTTATAGATCCATGGCATTGTAGTGCCTTCTTGTAAGTGTAGCTATGATTAATTTCAAACACCTATTAGTCCAGGGTTATAATCAGGTTAGTCTGATAATGTACAATATGTCAAGAAAGATTTAGAGCAGAAACCCTCTGGGTGCACAAGTTTCTGTTTAAAATTCCTTAAATCACACAGAGACTAAAAATTATATTTCAGATTCTGTACTGAGAAAAGATTGGGGTTTTTCTCTACTCACCACTTTTAATTTTCACAAGATCAAGATTAAAAAAAATAGCAACAAACCTGTTATTTTCACCTGGATATTTGAATACAATAACAAATAAATATCATGTTCTGCTTTTATATATTCAGGCTTTTCACTATTGTTACCTCACACGGTTGACTCTGGTTTTGTTAGAATCACACCATTAGCACCGTAGCAGCAAAACAGATAGAGAAACAGATTATCTGTTAAATCCTGTATATCCTTCACTTCATGAGTTATTTCTTAGCTCATTCCATAACTTATTCAACTGAACTGTTCTCTGACAGTTCTGAGGCTTAACTAGTGAAGGGAATTTCTTTTCCAGAGGGAATTATTTCCTTCCCAGACACTGTGCTCTGTGTTGGGCTTGGTGAATATACAAAAATCCAGAAAATAATAAAACAAAAATTGTATCCCGAATTAACTCTGCATAAAAAAATCAAGCTGTTCGGCTATTCACGTTGAAGAGATAAATGGATACTGATCGTAGAAAACTGTTTCACAGGTCTCCACTTAGGGTATTTGACTAGTTTCAAGTCATATAAACTTCATTTGAACCAGGTTTTTGATCCCAGCTTTTTCTCTACCCAGTATTAAAAAATACTGTAGTTCAATACTTTTAAAATTACACTATTGCAATGCAGTAAAAAAACAGACACTCAAACACAAAAATTATTCAGGAGAATAGGGAAAAGAACACGTAAAAGTATTATCTTTTAGCAGTTTAAAAAAAATTCAGATTTGAAATAAATATATGCACATGGTTTGGTTTTTTGTTTCCAATAAACATTTATGTCATGTTTGTATGATACTCAAAAAGGAGATGGTTTATCCTACTCCAAGATTTTTTGAGGTTAAGGTATGAACAGGAATTCAAACTCAGTACTGGTATATGTAAAATCAGTGATTTAAATAGAAGAAAATAAGAAAAAGACATAATTCTAGTCTCTACATTTTAATTTTGTAGGTGACATAAATTTTCTTTTTGTATCATGGAATAATCAAAAAAAAAAAAAAAATCCAGCCATTCCATCCTTCTTAGATTTCCCTGACCATATACAATATTTCCTTGGCCATTTTCTAGTTTTCTTTCACACCAAAGATATAAGACCAAAAAAAAGTATTTATTGACCTTTTCAGAGTAGAGGGAGAAACAAAATAAAGGTGAAGTCATTATGCAATGTGTGAGATTCACTTTAAAAGGTGGTGTCAAGTGGCTATAGATTTATGAAAAAAAAACTTACAAAAAAACTTATCTATATCTCAATCATAAAAATATTTAGGTTTTATGGCTCAATTAAATGGATATACAAAGATATTTGACTAGACAATCAAGCTTTCTAGTTTATTTTTTGACACATAATGTTATACAGAAAATACAAATACTTCAGTGAAATTGAGGTATATAGTGGTCACACTATGGAAATAATGCCTTCCCAAGACAGTGACAGCTGGTGTTAGAGTAGTGAAGCATTAGTACAAGCAGGATAAAATGATTGACCTGTATCAGCAAAAGGAAAGGAACATAAGGGACAGGAAAACCAATACATAAGTGTTATACCAAAAATAGATATTATTTTAATATATAGTGGATAAGCACCACCTGCCTCAGACACTCATTCTTCCTAATATTCTGTGTTTGTTTACTTTTTTTTCCCTTATGTATCAATCTGGGATAGGCTGCCAGTCTTGCCAGCAATACAAAAATCACTGCAAGAGAAGAAAAACAGGCAAAATGAAGACTTGTTGTAATATTTTTGCTCTCTCCTTGAAAGGAGCAGGTTCTGATCTTTACTTCCTGTTATCTTTATGTATTTTGCACTACACAGTTGCTCTATTGAAGATGACATATACAACTACATAGATATAAGTCCTCTATTTTAAAGGACAAACAGAGATTGGGGTTCCAGAACTACTCCTATACATGTTAAACTTCACCTTGCTGTAAGACTATATGAATTTCTGTGAATATAACAGATGTCTAATTTTTAGGAACTGCAATTCCTTGGTTAGTTACCTAAATAATTCTAAATGTACCTCTGTACTGTAATTCTTTTTTTTTTTCAATACTTTAATAAATGCAGATTGCACTTTTACTACATAAATTGGAACATTTTTGCTATGTTTATATTATAAAAGTTACTAGTATAAAATGACCTTTCATTATGTTTGGTTTTGGTTTTTGTTGTTGTCTCTGATCACTAACCTAATAAGTAGTTTGCCGTTGAGCCATTGCTTGCATTGTTCCATTGAATCTTTTGGCTACTATTAACAAATATTTCCCCTGACAGCAGCAGCTACCATAAGGCAAAAAATGTTTACCTGAAAAAAACATGAAACATACAGATGAAGCTGGAAGCCCTGGCCTTTCCAGATGCTCTGATCTATACCTTTTTTGTGAATGAGTAACTAGGTACTGCTATGCAGTACCTATCAGTGTTTTCAGGCATAGATGACAACCTTTTACTAGCAATGTCTTCATGTAGATTGTAAGACATAAACAACTTAAAAACGTTTATAAAACCATTACCAAACAAATGAAGTGGACTATATCCTTCAAACTTACAGAAATGAAACACAGAAAAGAGGAATCTGCGAGGAAGGGCTCTGTATAATTATTTAAGTAGACTACTTGTGAAATGTTTAAAAAAAAAAAAGAAGAAAGAAAAGAAAAAACAAAATCAAAACATACACACACTCACACACACACACAAACCCCCAAAACTTAAAAATAAGGAAAAAAGCCCATATTAGTTTTACAGAACATAGCTTAACTGAAGCAGAATCTGTCTATCCAAATTTGGATTTGTCCATGCAGACTGGGTTTACATCCAGCAGAGAGTTAGGATAGAATTCTAGGTGAAAGTCAGTGAAAAATTTTAACTCGGAATACAAACCCAGTTTGAAAACAAGGATTGACTCTTGACCTCAGATATCTTATTTTAATATTATCAGCAGTATTTGAGAAATTGATTGCTATTGTAATTAGAGGATAGCTACCTGTAAAATATTTTAAGATCTCAGATAACAGATGTTTACTAAGCAGGTTGAAGTGGAAATTTTTAGGTAGTAGCAATGTCAAAAAAAGCCTTTAGAGATGGAGATCCTTAAGAAAAGAGAAATAAGATTTAGGAAACTAGAAATATTAATATTTTAAAATTACATGGAACGACTTGGTTCTACAAACTCTTCAATACACTGAAACATTTCTACAGATGTGAATAGTGCTACTGGACCTAATATTTGCATGATTCATCTTTTTAATTAAAACCTCATGTTGAAATGGAAAGATTATATTAAGAGAACTAAGAGCAGGTCAATAATCCCCAGGCAAAAAAAAAACACCCTTTGTATTGAATATAGACCTTTGCCTGCTGAATTTATTTTTTATTTAATGACCAAAATACTGGTGTAACTTGGTCCTGTAAGTAGATGTGATCCAAAACCTCTTAATGGAATGGCATGCAGCAGAAAACAAGTCTTGGATATGGAGGTGAACTTTTGTGTTTTTTACTCGGTGACAGAGATATCATCGTGTTCTCTAAAGACAAAACCACCATGCACAATCCTGCTAAACCTACAAAACTTGTGTAGGGTTACTTAGCTAAACTATTTCAAGTTGGAGTAGTGACACATTAAGTGTAAAAGGATCTGGTGCACTTCAGCTGGAAAACTGGGCAATGGACATGGCTGGCTTTGTAACTGTGTTCTCCAAACAATTCGTGCGGCATAAAGGAAAGAGATGTGAATGTAGAAGACAATAAAAGGGATAGAAGCTGTTTTGTTTTTCTTTTTTACAAAGTATTTCTATGATATAGACTAGGAAAAAAGGTTTCCTAGCATATTTTTAATCTGTAATGATCATCCAGCACATTGTGATCAAGCAAAGGTGATGCATATAAACCATAATATTTTCTAGAATCCTCTGAAAATCATGTATCAGTGAAAGAAAGGCTGAATTGTGTACTGGAAGAATGCTAAAACTTGCCACATCCCATTAGGTTACAAACTGTAATTATAGCAAGGCTAAAAATTTTTAGACAAAAACCAGAATATGGACCAAAATTGGTCTATATGATTCCCTTCTGTAAGATCCATTAGAAGCAGATTGACATATGATTATAGATTTCTTCACTGTGGTTCTCACTGCAGTCCTGGACAGAAGACTATCAAACTTACCAGGACAGGAGGAAACAGGAAACACAAGGTGGTACATTACAAAAATCTTTCCCTTTAATTGTGAGAGATCCCTCATAAATGTACTAAAACTAAAATATTTTTCATATCTTCATGGGACATGTTTGACTGAAGAATCTTTGTCCAGCAATCTGTGTTTACAAGAAAGAGAACAACTATAAATGTAGCAACAATATAAGGACTGTAACATTTGTATTTTATCCCAACTTCAGTCTAGTATTTAATTCTTTTAAAATAGTATTCCAGAAATATGAACGAATGAGAGTATTTTTAAGTTTTGACTATAAAATTATATTTACCTGTTTACAATCACAAGGTAAAATCTTGCATCATACACAGCACTAAGGGCTATGTCAAAGTGTTTAAATCAATATTCTTTAATAGGAAGGAAAAATGTGTTTCCTTAACATACTTAAGCAAAACATGGAGCAGAGTTCTTGGAAATTATTTAACATGCTTAGTACTAGACGGCTTGCATTTCATCTCTCTGACTTACATGTTTAAACTTTTCATTGGTTTTACTGTATGGGATTGATGTGCTCCAGCAGAGTTAGCTTATCATTGCAAGCCATACTCTGTTGTGAAGCCTACCTCAAAGAAAAAGCAAAATGCATCCCGAATCTTTTATATTTCAATTCAAATTCCATAATGTGTTTTAAAAAATGTAAAACAAACCACCCCACACTATAATTGGCATTTATCTCAGCTGATAATCTATGCATGCTTACTTGTAAACCTGGAAATACAGGAAAAAAAAGATTACATACTAAAATGAGGAAAATAGATTATCTTACAAAATACAATGTATATAGCTTCTTTTTTTCCCAAATCTATGACAATCATTTAAGGGAACTTCCATTTCTTCGGGAAAAAAGAGTTTCAATTTTGAAAGACTAGAAAATTCCAGTGTGCTTCCAATGTCATTTTTACAGGTAATTATTTGTGTAAAGAAAGAGTATTTATTAATTTTTAATGTATTTGTATGCATTTCATAAGGTACAACATGAAAAAGAATGAAACAAATGCAGACTGAAATGTTCGTACTGCAAATTCTCTATCTGTGAAAACGTGCTGAGGAAGAGACATAACATCTGACAAAGTCGGTGATACTGTGTCAAAGGAGATGAGGAAGAGGAAGAGAAAATGAAGATAGTGGTCTTCTGAGACCTCCAACTCAAATTTGGAAGGTGTGTCAGGGGCATGGTGAGGGTGGTACTAGGGGAGGGATGGTTTTGGAAGCGGGTGTAACAGATGAGGAAATGTCCAAATACTGTAATTAGAATCTGAATATTGTAATTAGGTGATAGTATAAAATGGTAAAGCCTATGCAATTCTGTGTGCACCATTTGGAAAATATTCCTTTGCACCCAGCACTGTAATAAAAGACTGCTACCCACTAAAACTCACAAATTGAATCTTGAGGTTTTTCTTCTAAGAGCTGATTTTAGTCACCAACATGTACATTCTGGATATTCTGGATATGAGAACTTCCATCTCTTATGGACAGCTCATCTTTTTCAAAACTTGGCATTCATTTTTTCAGCCTTCCTTGTTTGAAACACAATTTTGTATTTCCATATAAATTAAAAACCCCAAAGATCTCAAAAAACCCAAGGAAAACCAAACTTGGTTTTCAAAATATTGGGGGTAGGTGTGATGGGTGTGTGAAGCTGATGATACCGTGGAAATATCCTCTTATGTTTCTTTGGGATTATTGACATTCTGTGTGGATCTTATCATAGAAATCTCACTGCAACAGTGGACATGTAAAGATAATTTTGAATATATTTAAAGCTTTTTCCTTCAGCATTTTTTTCAAAGCATCATGGTAATGCTACTCGTTTCCACAGCAACAAATAGCATTTCCCACCTCCTCATTTTCCTCTACCCTCTTGCCTGGCAGCGCTCCCTGTAGGACTGACATCACTTTGTGTAAAAATAAACAAGCATAATTTTGCGTAATACTATCCAAATAATAATGCTGCAGTATCTGGATGAAATATGTATTTTTGCTGCCAAATGATGGGCTTAACTCCAGGTTTTATGCTCCCTGTTTTTTCTTTTTCTTTTTTTGGTTTTTTTCACATATGATTTGGGGAGGAGTATGGAAACCAATCAAAACCAAGCAAGGCACTGGCAAATGCCATTTCTTCCTGTCACAAATGACTCTCAAACATCTCAAAAGACTAATGGTCAGGCTCTCAAAAATAAACCCATGAGTTTTATGAATGATAGATATGTTTCATTCCTGAGTCAATCACAAACTCATCCTGATTTCTCTGACTACCCTTGTTAAAGATCAGTATTCCCAAAATAGCTTTAATCAGTTATTTTCAGCCTAAGGGTTGTCAACAAATTGCTTGTTATGACTGTTTCTCATTCATTATTCATTCAGTGTAACTGGTCATATGAATAACATGATACCACTGCTGTCAATGCTGATGTCCAGAACTTGTTGAACAAGATGATAATGAATAATAAGCTCTTTATATAAATTTTAACATGCATAAATATTTTTATAAAATAAATAAAACATTTAGTTTGTGAAGAATTTACTTAATGTATTAGGAGTCAGCTCATATATTTTAATAATTTTAATGTGAAAAATTCTATGAAGTGAACAAGACAGGTTTTGCAAGTTAATACCCTAAAATTAATAAAAATAAAAATGGAAATTGAGTCTTTATGGGTAGTTAATTTTGCTGTGAAAAAAACTTGTTCAGTCCATCCTTGTAACTTTATTTACATCAATAAATTTTGCCAAGGTAAAACCTGTGTGTTAATAAAATCAAAATATTCTTACAGAAAACCACTATATATTAATCCTTTCAAGAAAAGACATTTAAAATTTTATGTAACATATTATGGATTACTTAATAGATCTTTTTGCGTACCTATCTGTTCAACAGGCATTCTTAATATGCAATATTTAATTCTACTGTCAATATCAAGCATTCTTTAGTAATTAACCATTCAGCAATTCCTGAAATTGAAAAAAAAAGTTTTAAAATCCACCAACCAACAAAAAAATCCAAACCAAAACCCCAAACATATACAACCATTGGTTTTATTTTTTTTCTTCCAAACTTTTGGGTAAATTGTCATCTTATATTGAGCTTTTTTTTTTTTTTTGAAACTATAAAAACAGAAATATAGATAAGATGGAAGGGAAAGAATACTTACACAAAAACATATTCCGAGAAATTGAAGATTTAAGAAAAAAAATAGTTATTATATAACTACCAATTCAGTAAGTTCCAAGAGTCATCAACACTGACTGAAAAGCAGAATTTTGCATTTTTTTATGTATTTTTGCTACCTCTCACATCCTCATTAGTACTCTAAATTGTTTACTGGTACCCTACAATCAAGTAGACCTTATATTTGTACACGAAAAAATTGATTTCACCTTTTCTTCTTTGTAGGTCTGTTATTAATACACATATTCACAAATTTCCGCATTAACACATTTTCAGATTTCCACGTTATTTTGGAAAACGAAAAAAAACCCCACCATTTGCCTTTTTTATTTGTAGCAGTAAATTTTGACTGGTACAAGTGAAGGTATTTTTGTTAGACATAGAATCATTGATTGACTGGGTCCTAGCTTATTGCATGTATGGTATCATGCTCAGTCAAAGATGAGCGTATGTAAGAGTAATTTGGTTTGGCTGTCCTGAATGCTCCAGAGGGGAACAATAGAGACTGCCATTCTTTGGAGACTCGCATTCCATGGAGAAATTAGAGTGTTCAGGCTGAGGCAGTTTCTCAATGAAAGGGGAAGAAAGATGAGAGACACAGCAAGACTGCAAATTTTCAGTATCTTGTGGAATGCGGAGTGCCTGCATGCAACAGGGAGAAAACCTAAACCCGAGCCAAGCCTCAAAGACAAAAGCTTCTTTCTTAGAAATAAAGATGGGACTCCATAGAGTTTTTCAACCTAGGAAGATACTAAAAAATTTTGGATTAGAAAGCAAGATGACATGAGTGGCTCAGAATATGTGGGGAATAGTTAGTGTCTGATAGATTTAGCTTTATTTTAATGTTTCACAGAGAAAATGTGAGTTGCTCTGCTTAAAGAACAGCTTTCCCTAGTTCATTGTTTTCTGCTCTACAAACCATAATGGAACCTTATTCGTGTTTTGGGAAGTGCTTGCTTTAAGGAAAAGGGCAAGAAAGTTCCCCTTTAGTGTACTGCAATTCCATCATAATATCCCGCAGTATAAAACAGACATCAATATAGACTGTCAATGCTATCCATTCCTGAGCTTGTCTAGATCCTAGACTATCTGGAAAGTGAACAGGGAACCCACTCCCTCATGACTAAACATAACTGATTATAAGCAAAGGTGCAGGAAATGCTGAGTGTTTGTAAAAGAATAGTGCATCTTTCAAACTCTGGTCCTACAGCTGTGATGCATCAGGGTTTTTTAAATCTCCTACATTTCTTATTAAATATTTTAGACTAATTTTAGTTTTACAGCTCTTTAAAGCACTGTTGCTTTTCAGATCAGTTTCCTGGCTTTAATCCAGGAAAGCTTTATTCAGATGGAAAAGAAATTTTGAGGTGGCATTAACTACTGTCTCTTGTATCTAATTTATATGAGAGTTAGCTTTTGCCAACACAATAACTATGTACAGGTATATCAATCTGACATTCACATTCATTATAAAGCTAGAATAATGATTCACTCTTTCAAAATGAACTGTTCTATAACTAGTAGTCAAGAATGAGTTGAACTACTTGTAGTTTATTGCTTGAGCATTAGCAAAGAGAGATAATTTTCATTTCTTTGCTTTAACAGCACCTTCTGTGAGTCACTTAACTTTATTCAAATTATTTGTCTAAAGGAATTAACACTTTGTAGTCACATGTCAATGTATTTGAAAGATCAGAACCACAGAAAACAGCTGTAAATTCTGTCTTCTAATTGAAAACTTTGACCTATTTGGTCTTATTATATAACACAACCAGATGCACAGAAAATGTATGTATGTGTAAAACATAATAACCAAATAATTATCTTTTCCCAATATAAGCAGGGATAATTTATAATACCATACTATAATCTAAGTATCTGATAGTTAGAGACCTGTATGTTTCCTTGATTTTCAATCAAAAAACCAAACAAATCAGAATAAATTAAGTCCATGTAAACAGTAAGAGATATTCAAGCTACTCTGAAATACCATATTAATTTGGAAGATACCTGTGTTTCTAGGTTTTCAACTCAATTTCTGTGAAGCATTCCCTCAGAATTCAAATTTTATTTTTTTTGTTTCTCATATTAATGGGATTAAACCAACTAGACTATTTTGTTTCTCTTCCAAATTCTTGCTGACTTCATTCATTTCACTTCATTTTTAACCAAATAAAAAAAAATAAAAAGCAAGTGAATCAAAAGCTATTCCACTTGATGGATCAGCTAGCAGGGCTTGCTTTTAGACAGACAGATGATATCTTGCTTCTAGAGGTAGACCGTTCCACCTGCACAAATAAGCTTCCATTACTTTTGAACCAGACTGCCTCCCAGTATTCTTGTAGAGGAAAATATCGTATGGATCATCTTACAGGGATTGAATCAAGAATATGATAACTAAAATACTAATATTATTTTTAGTCTCCTTACATTTAGAATATGGTGCTGTTTTTGTTTGTTGTTGGGGTTTTTTTGGTTTGTTTTTTGTCTTCAGTAATCCTAGTTATGACTTCTAGGACTTTGTATTTGTAGTTTAAATGCTTCGATGCAGTGGCACAGAGGGCAGCACTGTTCTGTTTGAGGAATGAAGCATGTGTAGAAAGACTTGCGTTGTCTCAAAGTCTACATTGGTAGTGATTATATGTTTTGTTTCTTCTCTTGAAGAGTAAAGTTGGCACACTGTGCCCAGCTTTTGTCCCCCAGAAAAAGGGACAGCAAGAAACCGGAAGTGTCCAGACAAAAGTATACTAAGATGGTCAGAAGCCTAGAGGAAGACATCCTGCAAAAAGAGGTTGATGTGCTCAGGTCTCTTCATACATGTGAGAAAGAAGCTGAAGGGTGATTTAGCAGTGACCTACAAATAATTGGAGTTACCAAAATGACAGAGCCAAACTTTTATCATTAGTATAAATGATATAACAGGGTGGAACAGATAGAGGTTATGGCTTTGGAAGTTCAGATTAGATATAAACAGAAGATTTTTTCCTAGGTGGTGCAGCAACAAAATATGAAGTCCAAAGAAATTTTGAAATCTCCATTTGTGAAGATTTTCAAGATTCACCTAGAAAAAAATCATAACAACCCTAAGCTGGTGCTGATTGCAATCCCACAGTTAGTGGGAGACTGTACTACTTGACCTCCCGAGATTCTTTCCAATCAGTGTTTCTACAACTCTACGATAAGTTCTATGGTAATAATGGTATCCCAAAGACAATAATCCTCTTCAGATAAATAAGTTTTTTATATGTTTTCAAAATTGATAATACTATTTATTGCCGGTCCTAGTTAGAACAGCTGGTACCATATCATCACCGTGTGGGTGTAACCCAAAACCGTGTATTCTATACCCTTCCATGTCATTTTCCCAGATTCTGTTAACAATAAACCATTTATGGCAGCTGCCCAGAGCACACTTGACCCCTCAGGCTATAAGTTGGGTGTTAAGAAGCCTGTGAGATAGGAGGATGCTCCTGTCCTCACACCCATTGTGGAAATCCCCACCCTGAGGGAGGTACTGGGCATTCCTGCCTGAACCTGAGGATGTATAATCTTGGGGTCTTGAGACTTCGGTACCACTCGTGGGATCCAGAGACAGACCAGAACTTGGACTGGACTGTGACCACCACTCTCAACCAGACTGCAATCATCACTCTCGACTAGACTGCAACAGCACTCCCAACTGGACTGCAATCACCACCCTTGACCAGACTGCAACCAGCACTCTCCCCAACAGGTTTTCCCTCTCCTTTTACTTTTTGGGCTCAGGGGGGCCCAATGAACACTACTTTGTTCATGCCCCAGGGTGCTGGGTTATACATCTGGGTTTTGTGGGTTAAAACCAATTGTTTGTCTGTGTAATTGTATTTATTGTATTATTTTTATTAAATTTTTATTCTGAATTATACTCTTATTTGAGTTGAGTTCATTTTCCCCTGTCAGTTTACCTTTAAACCAGTACATTGCCATTGTGAATGACGAAACTGAAGAAAACCCTTGCATCTGCTGTTAGTTGACTTATTGTTTTTAAGTACAGATTTTTTGTTGAGGCATATATACTCCTTTTACCAAGCTCTTATCACTGTAAATTCACTGTTTGTTATTAAATAAATAAATATTAATTAATATCCTCATTTACTTGAGCTACAAAAGCTTGTCTCATTGGAAGGAAGTATGTAATTTAGAAGTGCTAATTGTTTTATTCTACTTTGATAGTTAATTAAATATTATTGCTGATACTCTTTTTATATGATAAACAACTTCAAATTGGAATGTTGCATCTTTAAAAAAAGAGTTATCAGCATTCAGCAACTTTGGGTATCTGATCATAATTTGTAAATTTCTCTCTTTGAATAAATTAGCTCTGACTTTTTTTTGGACTAATTGTGTCCTGTTTTTTAGTACTATACTGTAATAAGAAATATCAATCTAGTGTAATAATAAATATTTATTGGTCTTGAAAATAGTAGGCTAATTTATTTTCATTTAATTTAAAATATTACGATTCTTCTCTACCTGAAAAAATGTGGCAATAGCAATTTATTCAAGGACCTAAACTGCTTAAGGCAAATACTAAAATAAACACCACAGTACAAAAAATAGATGCTTCACTTGATTAGAAAAGACTCAAATATCTAAATTAAAATATGGTTAGTATTAAATTTATTTTACTCTGTCATCTTAATATGTTTATGTCTAGTCTTGGTTATGCAAACTGTCCCTTTATCATCTGTTAATATCTTTAATTCTATGTCTGCTTATAAATATGTCCATTTCTTCTCTTATAAAGTTTCCTTTGTAGAATTTTCACTTACCTTGGTTTTTTTTCCCCTAACACATGCTTTCTTCTGATCAAAGCAATTTTCGTTTGTTTGCTGCTTTGTTTTGCTTGCAAGGTAAAAGTCTCATCAGGTTTGAGAAACTGTAAGTCAGCAATTACTTAGTGCTATGACATGAATAAAGTATTTGAAGGCAGCTGAATACTCCATTCTGACTTTAAATGTATTAAAAAAAAATTAAAAAAAAAAGAAGAAGAAAGGAAAAAGAGACAAGTATGCATGAGTTTTATAAATTATTTACTTTGAATCTGAAGATCATTATTAGAATACATCTTTTTTACAAAACATTGAATTTATTGTAATATTCTGAATCACATTTATTTATACATCATCCATGTGGTTCTGCCACCTTTAGATTCAGAGTTTCTCAAAAATCCAAGATGGAAAGTGTTTCTATACATTCACTTTGCATATGAGAGTTGGTATTTAACCTTTATATATTTTACATATTTGTATATGAAATTATTCCCTGTTTTTGTTGCAGAATACGTTAGCTAATCTGGTGCATTGGAAATAAAATAATTAATTAATAAGACAATTATGTTGTATTTCTAGGAAGTTACAGTGTAGCATAAATTGCATCGGATACATGGACAGGAAAAAAAAGATAGAAGGTGACATTAGAAGCAAATACACCAGTAGAACCAAATGACTTTAAATCCACTGCTTTTGCCTACCCACCCCTCTCCAAGGAATACACCAGTGTTATTTCAGCACATATTTTGCTATTGCTGAAGAGGAATAATATATAATGATGCAGATTTGTATATGTTTTATGCTTCACAATGCATAGATGGATGTAAACAGAAAAATAACTTTCACACAAATGTTTAATTTAATCATAAGACAATTTTTTAAAAAAAATTGATTTTGTAACAAACTACATAATGATGGAAAAAGTGGAGATAATTGATGATGAAATGAAAAATACATCTTATTCAAAGGACAATAATCTCATCTAAAAATTTGCTAGTCTTTCAAAAGAAAGGCAAATAATTGTGTCAGTGTCAAAAACCATCAGCGATCTCTCCCTAAAAGAAAATGGATGCAGAGCTTTAAAGGGAAGAAATTGTAAAGTCTAATCCACCATTGCTCTGATACCTGTAGATCTAGATTGACTTTGATAAAGTTGGTGTAAGTCTTCAAATGAACCCGTGCGCTTACAGATGCATGAAAGACTTGAAGAGCTCAATCTATTTAGCTTATTAAAGGACATTTTAGGAAGGAATTTCATTGAAAGAATTTTAGTATCTTCAAGGGGAAATTATTTTTCATAATAAAAGGCTTCTTAATGCAGCAGACAGAAGGGTAACCAAACACAGTGGCTGGAAGTGGTTTAAAAGCAAAATCAAACTGAAACTTACATACATGTATTTAAACATCTTGGATTATTAGTTAGTATAGCAATTCAGTGAAAAGGTGGAGAAATTAAATCCAGACCAGAAATCCTTATCAGAGCTACATTCTCAATCAATCAAAACCTTTAAGGACTGATGCAAGAATCAGAATAACTGATATTAGATCACCTCTCTACCTCTTCTTCAAACTGAGCTGCAGTGTTGGTTAGGTGGTTATGAATGGTTTCCAAAGTATTCGCTCTTCAGTTTCTGAGAACAGGTAATGTTTCATTCAGAAAATTTTGTCAAGTCATTATGGATATCATTTGCATCTTAGCAATTCCTAGACAACTCAATTCTACCTCTTTTGTAATATAAAATAAAATTCTTACTGTTTTAATAACCTGATACCAGTGGAATTGCTTCAAAAACCACAGCTATTTCAGAGTCTGTTTTGCCTTTTATAATAATGTTCCAAACATATTAAGATAATATGTCCATCACTGCTAAGATGTACATAACACCATCATTGTGTTTGGAAAACTATTTCAAATTCAATAAGTCTGCCTGCCACTGTGCATCCACCTCTGCCACAATCATCTTGGATTTTTAAGTGGATTTTTGCAGCCTTCTGTAAACTGTAAGGATCCTGACTTGCAAACCAGATTGCTACTTGGCTTCTGTTCAGATTGGCAATTCACCTTATAGCAGTTTCAGAAAGGGGATTTATACCCAAAGTTTCCCACCTGCCTAGGCGGACAATGAATCTCTTTCAAAAAAAGTTAGTGATGTTACATGTTTGCCAATATGCTGCTACTACACACACGTACAAAATGAAACACCGGGAAATCAGTTTAACTCTAATACAGAGACAATTTTTCACAGGGGATGTGGAGAGTTGTCTACCAGTCAGTCATTTCCAGGCTTCCTCCTTTTCTCCCTTGAACACTGCTGTCACTTCTATGCCCATTTTCCATTCTTCAGCTACTACAGGCACAGATGCAAACAAGTGACAGCACATTTCTGTCTCTTCCCAGTCATCTGGAGCTTTCTGAAGTTATGTGAGATCATTGACCTAAGGATAACACATACAGCCATATACCACCAGCCTGCATCCTATAATGGTCTGACAGGTAGTAGTAACATGCCCGAAACCATGGGCAAAGGGAGAACTCCCACACCACCCACCCTCTCTTTGTGACACCTCAAAGCCCAGTTTGTAGTTCAAGAGCCCATTGGCTCACAGGACCTGCCTCTTCTTAACATGTAACAGTGGTTGTATCAGGGGTCCCTTTTTGGTCTTCCCAGAGGGTGCCAAAAGAATTAGGCAACCAGTCAGAGGATGATCTGAAAATACACAGTATGACAGTGTCAAAAATGGCCATCAGCCAGTCACAAAGCAGAATGAAAATACATGAAGCTTGATGCTCTCAGAAGTGCCATACTCCCTGTATGTAGTGAGAGGACACTGCCTTTCTGTTAGGCTTCTGCGTAGGGATGGCTCAGCAATAACTGAGCACTATGAAAACACATAGCTCTTGACATTGTCAAAAAAAGGAATCTCCTTGTTATAAAATGATGTCTGAAGCAACATGGAGGACTCTGAGCATACAGTGGGAGGGCCTTCCAGCTCTGCTAACCTTTGGCTATCCTCCCTGACATAAAACTGTAGTCAAAACAAAATGGCAGTCCCTGAATCTGTAGGGAAGGGACTTCCTGGCTGATGTGTGTCTGGGTAAACGGAGTGGTTGTCCCACCAGTCATAAAACACCATATGACCAGAAAAGGGTCATTCACCACTTCCAGGGTGAATGGTACATATGGTTGTAGGCAGGAGTGTGGAGAACTTCTGCTGGAACTGAGGTACAAGATACTTCTTATCTTGAGTAAGAGTCCTCCCTATTCTATTATCAAGGATAAGGTCAAGGAGCTATATGCACTCAAGTACACTATGTACTACCACATAGTTTGCTATTTCTTGTCATGATGAGAAAGTTCTCATTCCCATTCTCATATGTGCATAGTTCCTTAAGCACGGTACAATCAACGTTTCAGACTTTGCCTAAAACTGGAGAGGATCAGCATTGACAAAGACTTACAGCATATAACAGTGGACTGTGTTTATGGGCATACATGTCTAACAACTCTCTATTTGATAAGGGACACATGAAACAGAAGACTTCTGAATATTAAAGGACTATTAGTGCAGAATTTTCTATGTTAACAACTGCAGTGTCTACTACTCCACTGCCAATTAATTTAGGATACTTTACTGAGGTTATATGTATGTTCTGGGAAGCCCTGCCTCTGGACTACTCGAAGGAACATATAAAATCGTGAAAGTTCATAATGTACTTGTTCTATAGGTCTTAGGGAAAACATGTTCTTTCTCTGACCTTCTCCTTTGAAAAGGGTTTAATTGCTAGTTTTTTCTTTCTGTTTTTTCTAAAACAGTATTCCAGCAGTAGAAAGAGTATTTTTATACTGAGTTGGAGGCTGTTATAAATATGTTGCTGTCCTTATGACCATCAAAACCAGAGAACTGGCAAGATGCTTGCATTTTCTACAACTTTTGCCTGCAAGCAGGGCAGTACACTACTGGCACTAAACCCCACGAGTGAGTCAGTGAGCTGACTGTGTCATTCCCCTGAGTCACTGACAGCCCTGGTTATTATCAGGGCCTCTTTGGTTGGTAGCTATGCAGCTAGGAGCAGATGGGGAAGATGCATTTGCCTAGTCAAGA
This sequence comes from Pseudopipra pipra, assembly GCF_036250125.1. Taxonomy (NCBI): domain Eukaryota; kingdom Metazoa; phylum Chordata; class Aves; order Passeriformes; family Pipridae; genus Pseudopipra; species Pseudopipra pipra. The sequence goes on along the minus strand of NC_087550.1, from coordinate 74,198,649 downwards.
CTAAGAATGAGGACTTATTCTTCCAAGCCTGAGATTTATCAGATTCCCTTGTGAGGATCATGTTTGTCTTCAGGATCATGCACAGTCTGTGAGAGCAGATAGAGAGAGAAAGTAGAAGACTGAGAGTAGGAAGCTCCCACATAGCCGTGGTCACTAGCAACCACTGCCCACTGCAGCTTATTCACTTGGTCAGTACCCAGCAAGTCAGATTTCTGCCCTTTCTAGTTCAAAAAAATGTAAAGTGGGGCAGGGCATGTCTGTCACAGGGAGAGATATTCACCTCTGTGGGATGGATACTGGTTATTTGGAGCAAGTTGGAGGTGTTTGGAGCTCATTCTTCCACCTTGATATTCATGGGGAGCTGCCAATGGCTGCCAACCAGCTGGGAGTGAGGACCTGGCAAACCCAGAGTAGGGGAAACATCCATTTTTGTCAGGGGGTGAGGGGCCACCTTTTGACTCCTCATGGGGCCCCCAGAAAGAACCTCCAGGGCAAGAGACAAACATACACAGAGTCCCAAGATGGGTTCTGGGTCCAATGGGGCTGCACCTACAGTAAGCACCCCACTGGCAGGGACTGCAGAGAGTTGACCCTCACTGTGGCAGCCAGCACCGTGTCCTGAGGTGGCAAAGCCCAAGAACACAGACAGATAGGCTTCCCACCAGGGAAGGGGTGTTGGTGTTAGCCACTTTTCTTGTGTAACTCTTTCAAGGGTATTATCAATGAGAATTTTCTGTACTAATTTAAAAATTTAATTAGGCAAAAGTAAATTTCTGGATCCATAACTCCAGTTTTGTCCCTTAGCCCATAATAAGAGTTTGACTGTAAAAGCCCCTGAACTGGGAGAGAATCCAAAGTATAAAAAAATCAATGGTAAGCTAATTATACAAAATTTCTGATCATCTCAGGCTGTTCAAATAGAAAAGCATCTATTTGCTAATTTTGAAATATTAGCTCATAAATATAGGCCTCTTGATGCTTGACTCTGCTTTCTGCTCCAGCTCACTGCATAAGCTTTCAACACAAGCTATAACATTTGTGACAGATACACTTGAACCCTTAACCAAACTAGCCATAACTTGGTTCAGGCTTCAAAATAGGTAAGGGCCTGAGCCATAGCCAGGCCTAGAACTTTTCTTGTTCAAACTTGTTCTCTGAAAACCCACAAAGGAGCAGAGTGACACAACATCGATGCACATGAACTTAGAATGCTGGTCATGCAATTAACTCATGAGTAGTGGATGGATCTTCTAAGACTCATTTTTCAGTTTCACAACAAAGAAAGTTGTGGGTTCAAGGAGTCTCACGCATATGTTTTCCATTTGACTACAAGCCAATCACTTTATTCAATAAATATGACCGCCTCAGTGAGCCTTCTTTGAGGTCTCTTGCAGACTGCATTTATGACAAGGATCTTCCCTTGAGCTGGGACACCTCTCAAAGTCAATCCTTAAGGTAGAGAGATCTTTCACTGGCAGAAGATTTTCAGTAAGCGACCAGTATCATGTATAACTTTGTAACGGAGTTACTTTGATTTGTGCCCTGGTAACAGATTTGTGTCTTTGTAACTTTGATTTGTCTTGATAGTTTTGATATTGTTCAAATGATTAAACAATATTGTTCAAATTTGAACAATTTGATGGTGTTCAAATGATTGTATTGTACAATAATAGGAGCAAAGCTTGACATCAAACTTTGTTAAGTGGTACTTTTACATCACATTAAAACTACTTTTGATAGTACCTTTGACAGTGGTCCTTTCAGCAATGAAAATTACCCGAGTGCAACAGCCTGTTGATAACACTAAAGCTCCACAACACGTGTGTAACTTCTCATGATCTCAGATGCCCTTTCTTGACTTGCTCTATCCATAATTACTTATGCCTTGTTTAACTTTCCCTTCCAACACTATCACTTGCTATGACAAATACTTCATTTTTTGAACATACACACAAAATTATTAATTCCACATTCGCTAGAAAGAAAATGTTCCCTTTTTAACTGTTATTCAAAGATTGTAATCATTAGCTCCTTCTTCTTGGATGAGACCGATTTTTTGCTGTTCTTTCTCACTGGATGAAGCACTGAGAAAGAAGTCTTCCTGTTGGTAATGTAACTCATGCTTGTAAACTTCCTGGGTTAGAGCAGGGCTCTTGATGGAGGAAAGAAGAAATAGCCTAGCCCCCCTCAGAACAGCTCCTACAGACAGTCCTCAACTGAGTTACTGATCCTTACCATTACACATCATTTAAACCACCTTTTCTACTGATCTCACAATTCTTGACCAATGTGTCCCAAAACTGTCACTGTACTTTGTGCTCTGAAAACAGTTAGTTGCAGGATTGTAATTTGTGAAGGGACAGTGAAAAATAAAGAAGTATCTAGAGACAACTATTTCACTGCACTGAGAAGAAGCACAATTTTATACACTCTTAGGTGTGAAGGCAAGACTGTTTGACATATGATAAGTCCTCTGGTTGAGAAAATGTAGAGAAGATGCAATTTAGAGAGAAAGAAGATAATAGAAACCAAGATTTGCTGATAGAGGCTATAGAGACCAAGCCTTATTTTTGGAGCAGAAATTGAATAAAATCTCTTTGTGTCAAATCTGATCTGCTTTAAGTCAGATTTTGCTTTGTCAAACATCATTGTCATTTGGGTTGAGTCTAATAAGTCTGGAAGAATTGGATGGGAGAAGCAGAGATTTACAGAGGCACATAAAAGGAAATGTGTCAGAACTAGCTGCAGCGAGAGGGGAAATTCGTATAGCCAAGGAGTAACACGGAAAAAAGATTGTGGTCATAGTTTTTTTCACATTTGATTATTTTCTCTCATAATGATCTGGATTCTACTTTCTGTTTGAGAGCAGATGATGTGCTCTTAACACACAGAGGAGCAACACACACAGAGGAATATTCTTTTCCTAAACAGAATTCCTGTTGTATTCAAAGGATTACATCTGCACTCCAATTTAGGATGTAATTTAATACCTCATAGTTTGAATGGGATACTTAAGCTGCCCAAGAATGTCTACTCATTTCAATTGCATTTCTGTATGTTTGTCAAAGATCAATAGTCCAGACCTTGAACATTTTTCCAGTCTATACAAAGCAACAGATGACATAATTTTTTATTTTAGAAGATGGTTCCCTGCATAGAGACTACTTGTCCTTTCTTAATTCCTACATCTCTTCTGGGATCCATTAGAGATCAAAGTATTTATTGATAGGAAACAGAGTATGTTTTTCATGCTAAATGCTTCTATGCTGTTAAATAATGGAGCGATGGATCAGTCTTGGAGTAGAGTCCAGGCCAATATTTTGAGGTTAGCTGTTTCTATTAAAATATTTGCTTGGACTAAACTCATTTGAATGGTCAGAGAAAGCAAATGAATGAACAGTTAAGTATCTCAAATGACCTAGAGATGATCACAGCCTTGCCCCATATATCAAGAGTCTCAAGGCCTCTGCCTCACAACATGCTTCCTATATGAACTAAACGTCCACTCTCTGCATTACATTCTTGACCAGGCTGAAGTAGCAATACAGACGATGCTGGAGTCCTGTCAGAGAAAGATCTGAGCCTAGCAAGTGTACAGCCATGAAAACACACTCTCTAAATGGAAGACTAGATGGGTCTGCTGTTGGGGAAAGTGTATGTATGCTCATAAAGGGGAGTAGCAGCATCAGGAAGAACTGAAAACTGGGCCAGAAAAACTCAGGTTTGCCAAGAGAAGCCCAAGAGCATCAACTGAAAGCAAGATAATGTGAATGAGTGTTTGCCTGAGGCCTTACTCCATGGAATAATTTTGCATAATAACAGAGTAGCTTTATACCTGTTCAGCACTTCATAACTGGCAAGATAATTTTGTAATCTGCTAATTAACCCTCTGCGGTGGAACCATGGCATTGTTGCACAAAATTCTATGCCCGGTGTTGTTGGTGGAGGCAACAGATTAACACAGTGGAATTATAACTATCTGGAATGCTGAGTATCCACCTAATTCAGAGTATCTCCCCTTTGATGTCAAATTACAGTGATGAGCAACAACCTCATCATTGGCAACTCTTCAACAACCTTTCTGCACTAGTACCTGGTTAAGAATCTGTCAACTAATCAGAGAAAGTTTTAGGTCACACAGTAAAAATGCGGTTACTGCAAATAAGGCTGGTGTCATGGGGTGAAACATGAGTCTTCAAGTCTACTTGACTAAGAAGACATGATCTATCATGTCTTTATATATCAGGGCACAAGATAGCTCTTAATTGCCTGGACAACAAGTACGTCTCCCTGTCTCATATTTGTACTAACAGATTGTGTCAAATGTGTCCTCAATTTATGCAGCACTATTCATATATGCATTGGCAATTACTCTTCCTAGAGCTAGTGTCAAGTTTCTATGATAACATAGTGCTCCTATACTATAATAGTGCTTTCTAATTGTTTTAATTGTTTTAAATAATGTGTGAAAAGTGTTACAATCCACAAAAGTTGTAGTTTGGTAAAATGATGTTGATTTGCTTCATTGCATGCCCTTGAGTTTGACATGAGGAAGTAGTGGGATATTTGACTTTGCAAAGTCCACAGAATTTTGGAAGATATTATGGCAAAGAAGGATGTCAAAGGCTTTTTGGGAGATTGGTTTTAACTATGTGACAACCATATCTGGTTTTGGTTTTGTGTTTTTTTGGAAGAAACTAATTAATTTGTTCTGATTATCATCTTTGGAATTAATGAACGTTTATGAGACTTGTGTAATTAAGGGGTTAGAATCCAAGAGTGAACTGGGAAGCTGAGTTATCTGAACCTGTGTTCATAGATAATCAATGTGCTACTATTCTACAAATATCAAACTGCTGCTACCTTAGATCTCAAGAGACTTTTCCCAGAAAGGAGTCTTACTTTCTCATATGATACTGTAAAGTCTCATAATATATTCATATTTAGAGAAAAAAAAATGGAATCAAACTATGCAGCAAGGAATAGTGATTTTTGTTTTAGTGCAGACATCCATTGGAAAAATTTTTATATAATCATCCTCTAACACAAGCAAAATCCTTTAAGAACTTTAATACATACAAAATATATTGGTGAAATTTCACTCCATGGAAGGTTTCTCATGCAAAAATAGGCATTAAATTTATCCAGTAATTACCAAATACTGTTTGTAGAAAACAACTTGTTGGTTTCTATTCCTCTGTTACTTATTTTATCTCTATATAGATGTAAGGATAATTTTATATTTTAAAATATATATTGATTTGTTCCACTCAGGACAGTTTCCCCCCCTTTTTTGTGCTTGTCAATCCTTCTTACTTCAAAACCAGCTTTATTATCTACATGCTTCTGAGAGACAAAACTTGTGTCTGCTGTTTTCATGTGATGTCATAGATTTCAAGGGCATTTAGTTTCTAGTTTAAGACTGTAAAAGGTCTAGCTCTGGAAGATAAAAGATCCTCTGTGTTCCGTCAAGAATGGAGCAGAAGAAGAATGTTCATATTTCTCAGCTTTTGGATTGTAAGATAGAGAAAAGAATTAGTTCAATGACATAGCATGGAGCTTTCTGAAGAAAGACAGGGAAGCATCTTTTGTTTTCTACTGAATTTCTATATTGCTTACAAGATTTTTTCTGGTTTTTGACTTACAACCTGGGCTTCTTGTACTGCTTGAATCACTAATGAGAGTAAAGGTTTGGAATCTACTTTGTCAGGCGGTCAGTAGTCACAGCTCCATATGATATCAAGCCACATTTGTGTCCTAGTTTGAGACCCCTAAAATCGAATTCCTGAGTTCAAGCCCCCCTCCCACATCTCAATGCAGAATTCAGCAGAATTCAACAGCCCCATCTGACCTGTGCGTAGAATTCTGCTGTTTATATAAAGACTGTTTTAATTTTTTATTTCTGTGGAGTTTTTATTTATTAAATTATGTCTTAATCATGCCTTATACATTGTCAGAAGAGAGATACTCATACACAAATAATATAAGCATGCCAGCTTAGAAGAGGAACCACAGATTTCTCAGCTATTGACAACAGCACATACTAAATATATCATTTGGTTTAGGTATGATTAGAAAGGAGAAAGGGAAGAATAAAACCAGTTGCATTATCTACCATTTTGTTCTGCATCTTACATTTTCTTATTAAAGGCCTCTGTTATTAATGGGAAAAAAAGGAAGCTTTTCCCAGTTTGAGAAATATCTATGATCTCATTTAGGCATTTCAGTCAGTTTCATAATGATATTTGAAATTAATTCAATCCTAGCCCCAGTTATGTACTATCTGTAAAATAAAAATGTAAGAAATACAGCATTAAAAAGAATGTTAATTGCAAAGACTAGAAATAGAGATTACTGAGTTCTTACAAGATGTGTTTTTGTATGCTGTGCCCAAAAGCCTGTATGTAAATCTGCATTCCAGTAACTAAATATGGTTTGGCTTTCAGAATGCTGAATCACTCAAGAAAGCTGTTGTCATAACTGAAAGCCAGAGAAACTTGTACTCTCTGAAAATAAAGCCACATTTTCTTATATGCATAATTTTACCATATTTATTGAACTATTTCAATGAGAAATTACCCTACTCTTCTTCATAAATTTGCCTGTTTATATTCTCTGTTTTGTAGTCCATTCCCTTTGTCATCATTTTACCTCCTATATACTGGACAACCAGTATCTCAAGAACAAACTTAAAATGCAAGGGAATCAAAACAAAGATCCAAATCTAGTAATTATTTCCTGAGTGCATAATGAAAACTAGAGCAGTTGTTCCTGAAATCTTAAAACTCTAGGGAATTTGGTCTACAATTCTACATGGTTGGCTGAGATCCAAACTCATTCATATTTCACAGAAATTTGAGCAGGAATATTTTTATAAATGTTTACTGCATTACCTCTCAGCTGGGCAATCTCCATGTTAAATGAAAGGATTATACTATATGTTAGCTGAACCCTGAGGCTTCTAGAACTCTGTTTTGCAAATTATGACTAAAAAATATTAACTGCATTAGCAAGAAGAAAATAGCAACAGTAATGGCTTAATGGACAGAACAGCTGTTTTGCTGTTGCTGATACCCTATTACTATTGAAAGCTCACAAAGTCTAAAAAATACACTTATTTAACTAGTAAATGCTCAGTGTTATAACAAATTATGTTGAAAGATAGAAGATAATTTTTTTAATTAGATATAGGTCTAAATCCACTTTAATTATTTACATGAATCCTATTCAGAATTTTGTCATCCTAGGTTTTTGAACGATCTTTGTTTCCAATTCGAGTTATGTGCGTTTGTATTCATACAGAGTTTAGATTCGTGCAGATGATAGCGATCTAGTTTCTTTCCTGAGTAGTCTCTTTCTTGCAGTAGACACCATATTGGGTATACACGGCAACATTTCAGTAGCGGCAGAGACTACAGGAGTCACTTCTACGAAAAAATGCCAGAAGCTTCCCCTCTGTCCAATAAGAGACAATGCCAGCTGGGTCCAAGACAGACTAGCTACTAACATATTTAAGAATGGGAAAAAATCTGATGTTTAACAAAAGCTGGAGCAAGAAGTGAGAAGGTGGGAGAGAAGCAACTGTGCAGACACCAAGGTCAGTGAAGACGGAGGAGGGGGAGGAGGTGCTCCAAGTGCCATAGCAGAGTGAGGCAGGCTGTCCCTCTGAAGCCCATAGAGGTCCACATTGGACCAGATATCCATCTGCAGCTCATGAAAGGCCCCACACACAAGCAGGTAGATGTGTCCTGAAGGCGACTGTGACTCTGAAAAGCCCATCCTGGAGCAGGCTTCTGGCAGGACCTGTGGAACCATGGAAAGAGGAGCCCTTGCTGAAGCAGGTTTGCTGGCAGGATTTATGACCCCATGGAAAGGAACCACACTGGAGTAGCGTGTTTCTGAGGAATTGCATCCCATGGAAGAGACCCATGCTGGAGCTTTTCACGGAGGACTGCAGCATCTGGGAAGGATTCATGATGGAGAAGTTCATGAAGGACTGTCTCCCACGGGAGCAACCCCACACTGTAACAGGTGAAGGAGGAAGGAGCAGCAAAAGCAACGTGTGATGAACTGACCGCAAACTCCATGCCCTGTCCCTCTGCACTGCTTGAGAGAAGGAGGTAGAGAAGCAGGAAGTGTAGTTGAGTCTGGGAAGAAGGAAAGGGCAGGCAGAAGGTGTTTTCAGATTTCATTTTATTTCTCATTATCCTACTCTGATTTGATTGGTAATAAATTAATGTAATTTCCCTGAGTCGAGTCTGTTTTGCCTATGGTGGCAATTGGTGAGTGATCTCTCCCTGTCCTTATCTTGAGCCAAGAGCCTTTAGTTACATTTTCTCTCCCCTGCCTAGCCAAGAAGGGTAGTGATAGAGTGGTTTTGGTGGACACCTGGTGGCCAGCTAGGGTCAACCCACCATAGACACAAAAACTGTAGTTAGTGTAAGTAATAGTTACTATTATCAACCTATGACTGAACTCAAAACACAACAAAAAGTGACACCAGTAACTGGTATTGTGAGATTTATTACTTTCAAATAAAACAGAAGAAAATAAAGAAAGGACTATAACCACTGGAAGGAAAGGAAGTGGTAAAGTCAAAGGAGGTATTATCTGCTTCAAAGAAAAAGCTGTTAAAAAAATAGGGGGATTCGGAAAAATAACTTGTTAAGACTTGGAAAAGCTGAATTTCCCTCTGTAAGTTGACTGTGTCCTATTTCCCTAGATTCTAACCAACACCTTGGTGACTTCTTTTTTTAAGAGGGACTACATATCCTGCTTAATTTTGATTAGCTGTACATCTATCCAAAGAAGTATGTTCATTGGAGGATGCAAATACCCACTGCATTTACTGGCAAGCAGAGTAACAATGCCGAATGATATTTTAGTCTTTCCCACAATATAACATTATCAAGTATTCACCTGTTTTTCCTTCTGCTCTTATCTTTTTCTTTCTGTGTCATAAACACAAGTCACAATTTGAACCCCTTTATTTATGGACAAGAGATAGCGATCATTGTTTGGGCTTAATAACAATTTGTATATTCTCTTTCAATATTTATTTTTCACCACACATCATAGAACAGTCTGTAAGTTGTTGCAAGTTTTTAAAGGAGAAAAAGTACTTTTAATGGTGGTAGGCTTTTTTTTTTTTCTTTACAAGAAATTTTTCAGTTGAAACAATTAAGTTTAGCCATTCCTATTTCCTTTTTACAAAATGTTGTCATCATTCTTTCTGCAATTATCCAACAGGACCATTAAATGCTAATTTTACGTCAAACCAAATTAATGTCAGTTGTTAAAACTACTGAATTTTTTCGGTTATTTTAACAACGAGAAACATTTTTGTTTGTTTATTTTGGATTTGTTTGGATTTGATTCTTAGTAGGTTGAATTTCTTTGTAAGAACCATATCTTCAGGAGGCAATTTTTTAGCTTCCTCTACAAGGACAAATATTTTGGTGTGCCACAGGAAAGGCATTTGGCACCTCGTAGAGATCTTATCTGAAGCGAAGGTGTGGGAACTAAAAATCCCATGAGGTAATATAACATAAGTGGATACAACTTGAAATTAGTCAAAATGATTACTCAATGATTAGGAGTAATCAAGTAAACAGTCACACATGAAAGAAGTTTCATGTTATTCAAAGACTTAAGGCCCTGAGATGATTCATTGATGGTCATAAAACTAGATAGTGGAAAAAAATGAGTATTTTTGATTCAGACACCAGAGCAAGTTATTTTGAAAATTCATGATGATATATGCCATTTTGTCTTAATTATTCATTGACATATTTATATATTTTTTCCATCAAGAATGTGATTATCTCTATGTAAAGTTACTGTATTCAAAATGCAAGTAAAGGGCTTTTCACATCTAATAGTTAATAAAGGACTTGAGATGTTGGTTCTTGCCCTACCACGGTTGCATTTAGTCCCTCACAAATATTTCCTTAGATACACTAAATTGTAATCTTCTCTTCACCAGACAAGAAAGGCCATTTTAATCTTGTTTTCTTATTTCCAAGAGAGAAGAAATTTTACCTGTTTTATCTGTTCTATTACATTTTTGAGGGTCAAGAGAGAAAGTTAATAACTTTCTCTTGCCCATTTGCTCTGACAGCTGGCGGTCAATTAGTATTCCCTCATTCCATAATTGGAATCGCTGATTACAAACCACTGTTGCTAAGACTCAAATATTGTGGCTCATTTGCAACTTCACTGCCAGGTGAGATTAAGGGAAATGTCCCCCTGGTTAAGCCACTAGGAGCTGTGCCAAACTATAATCAGTCTTTTGCATACATCAGAGACCTACAAACACAGCGGAATGATTGTATAAGCAGCATCTGCAAGTTAAAGCTGCATCAAATTCTTCAAACATATGCACTTTGCCAGATATCCAGCCATTCTTGCAAATGCCAGTACTTCATTACTTGGCAAGTTTTCTAAGACACAGAGCTAGCACAAAGTAGAGGAATACCAAATTGCCCATACAATATGTAAAAGAGTTTTTTAACCACATACAGATAATAATTCTGATTTTGCTATTGGTGAGATTATAATCGTTGTTCCTTCTGTGTTCAGTCTTCAGAATACCTAATGCTGAATCCTGGTAAACACTGAATTTGTAGAAAATCCAATTTCTGAAGTAGCTTTTCCATGAAGAAGTACTTATTATCATGTTATCTTTTTTTCCAAAAGTGGTTTAGCTCACCCTGAACGTTAATTGTGAAGTAAAAGTTTTTGGTGATAAGGTAAAAATTTGGGCTAGGGAGCTTATTCAAAAATCTCATAAATAGTGAAGTTTAAGATGAGGAATACGGTTTCTTAGAAGATGAATAGTGTTTTGATACATCCATCACCTTATTTTTCCCTCTCAATAAATCTCAACTTTTAATACCTCACTCCTGTCTAAGAAGCCCTGTTTGAGAATCAGTCTTTCCAGATATTGCCCTTTCTACCTTGTGTGTGTATGTGTCTCTGTGATTATTCAGCTAGAAATATTACTGTATTCTAGGATCTAACCAGGGAATCAGAAGACTATGGTTCTGTGGTTCACAAATATAAACTCCTGATCTGATGAAGACTCCTTTTCTCTAACATTTTTCCCTTTGTCTCACTTTGTTTACATTATAACCTCTTTAGGACCAAGATTCTCTCATATTTTTGCTGCCATGCCTCAGCACACTGAAGGCCAGTGAACCTACTTAAACAGTTCAGACAATAATTTGAAGAACTAGTTTCAGCATTCAGCTTGTTCTTTCAGAGGACAGTGTCTGTGTTTAAATGTTTTTAGGATTTCAGTGTTTTCTTCAATTTCCATAAATGCCTGTTGAAATCCTCATCTTTATTAGCTGAGAGTTCAAAGTGAGCTTGCTCACTGAAAGCAGTCAGTGTGTTTAATGTTCTGTTATGTGCAATAGGAATAAGATTGCTGTTCACTTCAGAGCAGTCCTTGCTTCACTCTGAAATGTGCCAATAAGAGCCCAAAAATCTTAACAGACTGTGTTGCAATATATTCTTCTGTCGTCATGTTTGAAATCCTTGCCAATCTCTTATCCTCTTACATTCACATATAGAGCTCGAATGTTGAAATGTACACTTCTTAAGGTCCAGTGTGTCTGTGATTTCAAGTGACACAAATTGGCTTTAACGGAATTATGTTTTCCAGTGATCTCTCATGGGCTCTGGCTGCTTCTACATCAAATGCTGGAGCTTCCCTGATCAAGCTATAAGGGCATCAGTGGAGGAAGTGAGTGTCAGAGTTCCTTACTTCTCTTTCAGTGCTTGTCTTCAGAATTTTAAATAGAGAGTACTGAGGAGATTAGCTTGTTTCATTAGCAAGAAGGATGTACATAGTCATTGACTGGGCTGTGATGAGAAGATTAAACTCTCAACTGCCCCAGAGAATATATAAAGAGGTGCTTGAAAGTCAGCATCTGGAACAATGAGTGAAGAGATAAAATGCAATATGTGTGAAGTTTTTAGTGCTGGCAAAAGTGATAGAAAGAACAGACCCATTAGAAAGAGAATGTCTGAGATAGAAGATTTTAGGTGAGATGAGTCCACTGCCTACTTAAAAAAAGTTTGGCAAAATGACTGAACAGTCCTATACTGCTTCTCAACAATAAAGATGGGTCTTGTCTGTACTGAAGAGAACCACTGGATAGGAGAATTAGCAAAAATTCCCATCTATACCCTAAGATTATTACTGTTTCCATTTATGAGTCAAAAACAAGGGACATGTAATAAGCATATCTTCAATTTAATGATCCTGTGCTATTCTTACAATTATACTTTCACATCCAATTTATTGCTTTCGCAGAAAGTCATAAAATATTAACAAAAAAAAATATTTTTTTCTGGCCAGTATGTAATTGAAAGATTTGCCTTTGGGTAAATTTAGAGACCACATTTTCAAGCAGGACAAATTAATCTAAAGGATTGGATTTCAAAATATAGTCTGTTTGTTTTGAAAATTTAAGTCCAGGTATTTTTACTACTTTTAATATGTCATTTGTGTTCATATATATATATATATATATATATGTATATATACAGTAATATTTTCTTTAGAATCAACAGTGAAAGGACAAAACTAGGTTACTATGTCTTATCCTGTCCCTGAAGTGTGTCCTTGCAGGCAAAAAATGACTCCCCTGCAGAAAAACACAGCTCATAATGCAGAAAAACACAGCTCATAATACAGAAATCCAAAACGGAGAAAACTAATCACATCCCAAGAACCTGTACACCCAATCAAAAGAACCTTGTGAAGTAATTTAGACATAGATATGGACACCGTATATGTCTGGCATTAGTTTAAATGAATCATCTCAAACTGCTTTAACTTTTGCATTACTCTTTGACACCGCCACAGTATGCTAGTAGACAATCAGTGACTGGAGACCTGTTACAGTTCTATTTTTTTTTTTTCTCTTTGGCTACCTTTTTTTTTTTTCTGGCAGTGTTACAGACCTGATAGGAATTGCATTTTTATGCCATTGGCCCCAACACATGCTGAGTTGTTTTTTGTGGTGTTTGGTTTTAATAATTTTGTTTCAATTGTATCGTATCCTTATTGAAGTTTAAAACTCTTTAAAACACTTGTAAGTTCTGATAAATTTAGAATTTGCAATTCAGAGATAAAAATGCAACAACAGTTTAAGATACTAATGCCTGTTTAGCCACATAGAATCTAAACCAAACTACTGGTAATTTATTCAGGTTTCTTGCTTATTATGCCAATGGTTTTATCCTTGACCTGGAAGGACCACACACTCCAGGGATTAGTGGTAATTACGTTTCAGGCTAAGATGATCTCCATAGCGCAAAGACTGCCAATTGAATCATATTGTGCTGAACTGCATAAAAATTATGCCAAATTCTGTGGAGACACTTTAAAAGCAAGTTGTTTACAAAAAGGTGAGTGGCAGAGTATATTGTACTGTAAAATAAAGGTAGTGATAAGAAAGGTTACTGTTGCTTTCTTGGGTAATTTTTGAATTTATATTTAAGTTTATTGCTCTTACTGAAGCTCACAGAAAAAGTTACAACTTGGATATAAATATTAAACATTTATAAAAAAGTTCCATTTTGCTGGGGTTTTTTAAATGAAAGTTTTGTAAGCTTGTTGTCTAATACTAACTTAAAATAATACTTAGCTAGTAGCTCAATGTTCTGAACTGACTCTTAACTTTCTAGATATTGAGAAAAGTAAAGGATCCTTTTCTCATCTGGGCTTTGGTATGTACTTCTGCTGTTACATTCTTCTATAAATGCCTACATCACTTTACTTAAGCAATTCCCTTAAGATGATATATGTCCTGTTTTTTGCAGTTGCCATTAATTGATAATATATTTAGTATAATTTACAACAGATTCAGTTTGACTACAAAAGTCAATATTTCATTCCTATTTGCTTACCTATATAAAATTGTATTAGATAACTACAAAAAGTATCTTGTGCTTTTATTTTTTTAACTTTATTTAATGTTCTTAAATAATTTTTTAACAATAATACTTTTGAACTACTATAGATTCCTCAACTACAGAGAAAAATTTTTAAAGAGAGATTCAACACATCTACTTTCAGTTAAATCATCTCTTATTAAGGTCTCTTAACCAAGTGTTGAAGTACCCAGATCAATCACCTGGACTAAAATATTTAAAGCATGTTTAAGATGGGTTATTTTTGTGAGGTTTTTTTTTCCCTTATGACATCTTAGTGCAGCTCTTCCAAAGTACTATCTGTATGAGGCACAATCAGACTGGTAGTTTTAATACAACAGCAAGGATATTACTTGTATACAGTTGAATGTGATAGGAGATCATGTGGAGCAATTTGAGGCCTGACAGGATTTCATATCTATAATAACATCATTAATTCTGTTTTGTTTTACATAATGTACCATAGTCTACAACAGGGATCTCCAAACTTTTCTCATCATGCAACCCTATCATTATAAAATATGAACACAGATAAACGGTTAGGTTTATTTATTTATAAATTGCATCATCTGCTACTTTAGTTTTAAAGCTTTCATCTTGCACCCCAATGGAACATCTTGCACAACTTTAGGGGGTGTGCTTGCTCCACTTCAGAGACCACTGGTCTTCAGAACCTACAAATCTAGTTGGGGTTACCAGTTCAATGACAGAGCCATTCAAACAGAAATCTACCAATGCAGTGCTGAATTTCATGGTGTCAGTGACATTTTTGATGAATGGGAGAAAGCAACGGAGGAGTGTGGGTAGGAGGGGGGTGTGTACAGGGAAAAAAAACTGTGAAGCTGTGGAGATAGTGAGAAAAATATTGCCATTTGTTCAATTAATATTAGAATGTATAGACATATACCACGAGTATTAAGAATAATCACAATTTCAAAAGTACCAAACTACCCCATTTCACAGGACGTGGTATGTAAAGCTTACTATAGCTTTTTTAGTTTCGTACTAAAACTAGAGGTCACTAGAGTTCTAGTCTGAACAACATGGCTATTGTTAAGGAACTGTAATAGCCTCAACTTTCTGAAAGTGTCAGAGACATTCATGGGCACAGAAGACATTAGGTTTCTATTCTTTGAGCTGTAATCTCAGAAAAGGTATTATCTGCATTCTTTGGATGCTACAAGAGTGGACTTTCACTTAATTGACAAATCATCAAGTTTAATTTATTCTTTGATCTGCAGGGCAAGAACAGCAGAGCTAAATGTTCTTGAAGACTATCTTCTTCCCAAATCTGTAGCCATTAAAGCCCTATTAGCATAAATACAAGTGTCACAGCTTATATAAACTGATATTGAATAAAATTCATATGCAGTGCCCAGAAAAAAATTAAAATTCAGGCTTCCTCGACTCTGATGTGAATGCTCTAAATTCAAACATATTCCTTTTCTGAATGGTTATCCATGTATGTGTCTATGAAGTAAGGCCCTCTTTTTTAATGTTCCCTTGTCCTGAAGGCATCTTCCAGAGAGCTAAGTTTCCATTAGACTGAAGATTATATTGAACATGAAAGGTTTTATAAGTGTTCTGGCTTTAAAAAAAAAATTAAAAAATCTATAGAACATATAGGTTTGGAACAGAATGGACTTTTTTACCACATGGTGATGGATGGGATTTACTGAATTTTCTGTTGGTTTTTTTGTGGTTTGTTTTTGTTTTTTTTTTATTAGTTGGGTGTTTTTTTTTTATTTTTGTTATTTTTTTCCTGGTAGACTTATTCTTTAAAAAGTGCACTAGATGTGCTTTGAGAGCCTTTAGATCACATTTCTCCTGAGTTGCAAGAAGGTATAGTCTGTATAGTCTAAGAAATAGCAGTCTGCTTAACACTGAGGTAAGTGGTGAGCTTTTTGATCCCCCAAAAAGCACGAATTTAGGCAATGATGGCAAGATAATTTAAGCAAGTATGGAATGCACTAGCAAAGTATTAGATATATAAGGAGATGGTAGGGGATGTTTAAACTCATACTTTAGATTAACCTAATTTAATTACCAAAATTATCTTTTAGTCCTAATTGAGGAATCCAAGTCTTCCTGAAGAATTAGACACACATCTCTCTAATCAGAGGGCTGAAAAGCATGGTGAAGAATACAAGAAAAGACTGAAAAATATCAAGAGGTTCCTTTAGGACAAATGTCTCACACAGAAGATTTTATGTTGTGAAAGCAAATATCAAAAAAGGGTCTAAAGAGGAAGCCAGGGGAATGTAGCAAAACAGAAGGAAGAAAGGCTTCAGAAAAGGAAAGGTAATTTTTCATTATATTGTTTAGTTTTTAATTCCAGCATATGTTCAATATGTAAATGCACTATTCTCTTTTAGAAAAAGAGAAAGTAAGTTATCTATTTCAAGTCACCTGCTTCATTTTGTTCCAGATTCAGAAAGACACTGTCTTACATTCTCCCTCAGATTTCTTTCCCTTGGTCAGGAGTCACTTGGGAGTTGTGAGAATGGTACTCTAAAGTTCAGTAGTTACCTGCTGAGCAGAGCAACTCTACTATAGTATTCACAGTTACTGGGGGGTTTTTATCTCTCATACTCAGATACTTCCATCAGTCTCTGATGTTACTAGGTATTCTCTCTGAAATATTCATTGCTCGGACCAGAGTTGTTTGAGTGGCTGTACTTGGAAAAATAGAAGCACAATCCTTTCAGCCTCTTATACTTTATTTTTCTCTTTTTTTTTTTTTTACTGAAAGGATAAATGTAAGCATTTTGCTGCAGTAACTGTTCAGTTTTAGGGTACTAGCTTTACTTCACTGTTGTACAACTGTACATTTCAGATGTAAGAATGATTCTAGTTTTTCACTCTGTTTTATGTGGGCTTGATAGGGAAAGGATGAGAAAGATAAACCTACTGATTCTCAGTCATTCTGCCAACCTATCTGATTTGTACTTTTCATGTTATAGATGAGGGTGGGAGAGGTGTTGCAGAAGTAGCTTACCTCCTGCTGTAAGTCAGCACTACTTTCACAACTTTCTATTGATATCATTTTTCAAAAGAGAATTATGAAAAAGAACTTCTTACATAAAGAAATATTCCATTCCCAATCTGAGTGTTTCAAAATTTATAACCTTAAATACACTGTTTGAATTGTAAAAAGAAGGGGTGTACACACATCTGTTCCCCCAAAGAAACAAAATAAAACCTCGTAAAGGTATATATATATATATTTTAGATATAGATATATAAAATAAATAATCTTTTAATGCAGCAATTTTCTGGAACTTTAGTGTGAATTTCAAAGGTGTTTTTTACCATATGCTTCATTTTTTGCTATGCTTGCAGTTGTAAGGTGTGGTATATAGCCATGGGAGAATTCAGAGCTGGTAGTCCATAGGCAATCTTCAGGGGAACTGCTCTTCTGACCTTGTTCTCCTTATAGTCTCCGTAGCAGTTTCCATTACTGGAAGAGTAATGGAAATATGCTGGAGAGTCCTCTGCCAGTACACTTGTGCTGAGATGTCATTTATTTTGTGTGAAGCACAATTATGCATCTCAGATTATTTGATCCAAAATGCCAAACAGAAATACCAGGACTGGTCTCTGGTCTACTGTCCAGTTCCCCCTGGGCTGGATGGCACAAAGATTGCAACATTGCAAGGCATGTGCCTGAAATACCACACTTAGTGAAGTCCCACCAGAAGGGCCTCAGCTCTGAGGCTCGGCAGCATCTCTCTTCCATGTCACCCAGTCAGGCTGGGAGCAGACCACACACAAGACCTGCAGCCTCTCTGAAGGGTTTTTAGGAAGCTGGTGAAGTCAGAGAGTGCTAAGGGAAACGGGTCAACAAAGGAACCAAATATATACTGTTTGTCATGCACTGTTACGGGATGGAGAATGCTGGAAATGTGGCCAGGAGGAAGGCCTGTGGTGTAGGTTAGGAAATACTCTGTACCTTTCAGGGTAACCTAGTAGATAGTACTTTTTTTGAGACTTTTTCTACTTTTCTTGGGAGTTTTTCCACTTTCCTTGATATGAAAAGATCTGCAGAAACAGTCTTTTCATTTAGTCAAATTGAGAACTTATAAACATGAAAGAAATATTTTATTAAAAAAATGAACTTTTTTTATTATTTGTTTTAAATTTCATTGCAAATTGGTAAAATGTCTGTTCAGATCCAGTAATAATACGGAGGCAGATTCTGACTTCACTTGACTCTTAGGAGTTATCCAGCTACTCATATGGTGGCATTTTGAACTAGATACCATGTCAAATGAAATTTAAATATTCAAATAGAAAAATAAGATATTATTGACAACATAGCTTTACATTGTGGACTCTACCTCTTTGCTATTTCCATGCCTGATATTAAACTATAAGTCAAGTACCAGCCCCATTACAAAGAGCTTTCCAATGACTTGGTAAATATACTGTCCAAGGAGCTATCAATAACTTCAAAGATTAATTACTGGGTAAATTGAAACTTGCATTTTTCAAGATAAGAAAGAAATGTTGAAGGATTTATATTATTACAGTACATGGCATGGCACTTAGGTGCTGATGGCTGAAAAAAAACTGTGGGAGATGTAGGAAAATTAAGCAAAGAAATGGAGTCTATACTTAATTAACTGTGCCTTTTTTACAGTTATATAGCATGTATAACATGCATCATACTTACCTGATATAATTTTATTAAGATAAAAAATAATTGGGAAAAAAAAAATCTTTTTTTTTCCCTTCTCGTCCTGCTCACTTGTTTTATATTGATATTATGTCTTGACTTTTGCATTATGAAATTCTCTGAGCTGGGATTATCACTTCCTGTATATTTTTCAGGGTACTTTACACAAAAACATCAGCCTGGTTGAGGCTTACTATGTTGTGAATAAAAACACATTGCTAGACTCACCGGGATGTTTCAGCTGTGTTAAACCACTCTGACAGCATAAAGCAAATGCAAATGTAGTTGTGGTAGCTAGCTAAATTAGATTTATTAAAATTCTCACCCACTGGAGAAGTCAAGGTGAATAAAGTGTTCAGTAAACTGCACCCAAATTCACAATGCTACACAATTTACCGTGGAAAAAAAGATTGAAAAAGTGTAAATTGAAGAGAGGAGTGGGAATACCAGGTAAAATCAAATTTAGTAATGATTCTAAACTGTTCTAACATTTCTAAACAGCTCTAACTCACACAAGCCTATATGCATAATATTTCATTGGATCTGATTCTAGTGTAGTGGTGGAAGTGGAAATATTACTTGACCCATTAACCCCAGAAGACTTTCAGAATACATTTTTTCATCGTAATTTTGTACATTTTTTCCAGTATTTCCTCTTTGAGTGAGTTATACAGTGAAATTGACTGATCCAATAGTTAGCTGAAGTGTAAGCCTAAATCACAGAAATTCCACCCATTTAGTTTTTGTCTTAATCTGATACATACAAATATTTGATGTAAATTCTTGATTTAAATGTATCACAGTATATGGAAATTGAGGGAACAGTAATGCCAGATTGCCAGAAATGCACAAAACACCTGACATCACAGGTCACTGAATATGAAAATTATTTTCAATTTTTTTGTATAGGTATTCAAACCTCTGTCTTCTATTTAAATTACTCTTCCACTACTACCAAGTCAGTTATCATATTAAGTAACTGCTCTACAGGGATTTCGTATTGTAGTCATTTTTACATAGAGACTCAAATAATGTATTTAATATTGTCTTAGTTGCTCCCATTTTCTCTTCAGAAGACTTTTCTGCCTTAATAGTATTATCCTTATTTCTTTCATTTTATTCCCTGTGCTTTGCACTTGACTGAATTTCTTTTGCTATGTATACTTCCTTTTTTTCCTCATTTCTTCCTTAAGGGTAGTAATCAAAACTTTCCAGGCTTCATCTGTCTTTAGCAAACTAGAATTTTCATTTGCATATTATATTTCCAAAGAATGCACGACAGTATAGATACAATGGTTTTAAGGCATAAGCCTGGGATGGCCACAAGGAAAGAAATCATTAATGAATTTTGCCTATCATCCTAAATTAGTGCTACAAAAATCTTTACATGTCATTTTAAAATTATCTTTTAGAAAAGCTTTAAAAATATATTTTTCTGCATTGTAGAAACAAAATAATACAAATTCCCTTAGTGGTATAGAAAATATGCATGACAGGAAAAATAATCAACCAAACGAATACAAAATATATCATGTTTTAAAGAACCTTGTAAGTAAAATAAATAATTTTAATTTGTATGGTATTGCAGTGTATTTGCTCTGTTATCTCTTGAGCTAGCATACCAGAATTGTTTATTTCTTCTATGAAAAAGTTTCTATTTCTAGTCCTGCTGTGATGGTGTATATCAGGCCTCTTCAGGCTAGCACAAATCAAGGATGGGATGTGTCATTTCTAGCAAAAAAAAAAATTGTCTTCATGGATTTAATAACCTAAATAATAATTTTTAAAGCTTGGGGAAAAAAAATCATACTTTGCATATCAATTTCTCTCGCATTGTTATTCTCATTCTTCCTCCCCTTTTTGATTTTAACATTCATTAATCACATCTTTTGTTTGATCCTCTCCTAAAAATTTTGGGAATGGAACTATGACTCTCAGAAGGAGATCAATTATAAGAATGTAATCTAAATCATGCTTTCCTGGACAGACCAGTCTAGACCAGCCTATCTCCATAGAGATGACCAGAGATATATTTAGGGAAAGCACATGAGCCTCGCCCCTGTCTGTGATCCACTCCCATCATTCCTTCTCTGACTTCATGACTATTGTATTAGGGATTGTAACATGTTGCTCCTTGCCCATTTCTTTCAGTATAGATTTGTTCTTTTTTTATTCATTCAGCCATGAATTTGAACTTGCTGACGCTGGTTGCCTCCATTACTTCCTATAACAGCAAGTTGCAAAAGTTTTTTTATGGAGAGAGTAATCAGACATTGGAACGTGCTGCCCAGGGAGGGTGGACTCACTGTCCCTGAAGGTTTTTAAGATGAGACTGGATGTGGCATTTAGTGCCATGGTCTAGCAACCACGGCAGTGTTGGGTCAAGGGTTGGACTTGATGATCTCGGAGGTCTTTTCCAACCCAGTTGATTCTATGATTCTATGACTCATTACCTGCTATGTAAAGAGATACTTTCTTTTATTTTGTTTAAACTGGTTTCATTGAGATTATTCTAGTTTTAATGCTATGGTATTCAGTGAATAACTCTTGTTCAGTCTATCTAACACCCTAATCATTTTGTAGACCTGAGTTATCACCCCTGTTGACTGCTCCCTCTCCAAACCAAAGCCCCAGACTTAGTCCCAGAACTGACAAAAAGGTCAAATGATGGGACAACTGTGATATAAGTACAGACCATATCACAATCTAATATCATTGATCTGTGAGTGCTCAGAATTAAAGAATTGCTGAGGTTGGAAGGAACCTCTGGACATCATCTGGCCCACCTGCTCTTCTCTAGCTGTGAATTATGAGAAAGAGCACCTAGTCCATCTCAAACAAACACCAGTATGAAGGTGATACTTAGTATCTCAGCCCATGTGAGATGGTAGTGCCATTGAGTGATGGAATGCAGCCCTTGAAATGCCAAAACAAGATTTCTGGGATGACAGCAAGGCAACAGCATTACGTTTTTGTAAAGGTTTGTCTGGCTTCTCCATTCAATTCACTTAAGCACTGGTCTCTTTTTCCATCTGCCATTAAACCATCTTTTATAGAAAACCTGACAGTAGCTTCTTCATGCTACCATGTTGGTTTTGTGGGGTTTTTTTGGGGTTTGTTTTTTTTTTCTAGATATAGACAAGCAGTGTGTTAATCTCTGTATGTAGTGTATACACAGATATCACTGATGTTTGTTTGTGAATGCATGTATGTGCTTGCAATTAAATACCTATCTGACATTATTCTTTCTTTTTTTGCTGTTTCATTCAGCACTGGAATTCTGATTTGCTTTGAGATATCCAATGGCCCTATGTCCTAATCAAGATCTTCCAGCAATCACATTATTTTCCTTAAAAGATGTCAGAAGTCCATGATTATATAACAGTACAGAAGTATGCCTATAAAGAACAAACTGCAGGACCATACAAAATGCTTACTGTGACTCCACTGTTAGTCCGTTTATAAATCTGGCTTTCAGAGGACAGCTTCTAGTTAAAAATATAAAACAGCTAAATGCTTGTTCCACAGCAATTCTGGCACCTGACACCACTGGTGGACATCTGATATCACAGACAAGCTGTATCAGATATATAATTTACAACTAATACAACTCATGGAATTTGTATCATGGTTCAAGACTGTGGGACACTGCATGACAGCATATTATGGGCACAATGAGATCAGAAGTAAATATCAAAGATGTACAAAAGTGGGACAAGATCCAGCTGGAGTTCAAAGATCTCAACCTACAGACAAGAAAAGGGCTCACTCTAGTGGTGCAAGCCAGCAAAACAACAAAGTTGCTCCATCTGGATGTCAACATCTCACAGCCTTAAGGCTGGAGAGAAAGGAAGGTAGGAGGCCAAGCAAACAGAGGGTGAATAAATTGGAAAAAAATAACAAAACATGCAAATTTCATGATTGATAGTGTTTCAGGGGACAGCTCTGCACTTGATCATTACAGCCTAAATGAGGAAAATTTGTTCTTCTAACCATACCACACAAACATATGGCCTGCTTTGGCACTCAGGAGGACCAGAAATGCGGTAGTTTTGGGTCCCTTCTCTGACCAACAGGAAAACATCTGGACAGATAGTCCAAATATGCTGGTATCATCATGGCAATTGTTTTTGAGGTCTGAGAGCAAAAGCATCTTCCCAACCACTTCCAAGCTTGTCATATAACTTATATGCAAACATATTCCCTATCCATGATAGTGTGATGCATTATGTGGCTCCACTGCTTGGAAGACAGAACAACAGCTGAACTGGATACTCCACCACTTGGTATCACAGTGCAGCTTCTCCTAACAGTTTTTATTTTTATTTTGTTGCTTCGTCATTGCCACTGCTACAGTGACATTCATTATTATTTAAAATAATTTTATTTCAGTAAAACATTTTCAAAATGCTGTCTTTTTTTCAGATAAAAGTGTTAGTTTTGTCACACTGGTTTCACAGACATCTTCAAAACAAACAAATAAAAAACCAAGCCCCCCAGAGGTTCCCATAGCAACACAAAATGATTGTAATCTCTTATGAAAATATTACATTAGTCTTGCTTTACAGTCCAACACAGTTAAAAGTCACCATATTATAGGAAATATCCTTTCCTTCACCACATCTTCTGCTTTATATTTTATAAATTATGTAATATGAGCAGTGTTCCCCAGGGCTCAGTATTTTAGACAGTCCTGTTTAATCTCTTTCTCAATGACCTGGATGAGGCAATCAAATGTACCTTCAGGCAGTTTGCAGATGATACCGAGTTGAGCGGGAGTGTTGATCTGCTGGAGGGTAGGAAGGCTCTGTGGAGGGATCTGGACAGGCTGGATTGATGGACCAAGGGTATGAGATTCAACAAGGCCAACTGCCAAGTCCTGCAGTTGGGTCACAATGACCCCATGCAGCACTAAAGGCTTGGAGTAGAGAGGCTGGAAAGCTGCTCAGTAGAAATGGACCTGGGGGTGCTGATCAACAGCGGCTGAACATGAGCCAGCAGTGTGCCCAGGTGGCCAAGAAGGCCAATAGCATCCTGCCCTGTATCAGAAATAGTGTGGCCAGCAGGACCAAAGAAGTGATTCTTTCCCTTTACTCGGTCCTGGTGAACCCACATCTCAAATCCCGTGTTCAGTTTTGGACCTCTCACTATAAGAAAGACACTGAGGTGTTGAAGCCTGTCCAGGAAAGGACAACAGAGCTGGTGAAGGTTCTAGAGAGTAAGTCCTATGAGGAGCAGCTGAGGGAGTTCAGACTGTTTAGCCTGGAGAAAAGGAGACTCAGGGGAGGCCTTATCACTCTCTACAACTACCAGAAAGGAAGTAGTAGCAAGATGGGCATCAGTCTCTTCTCCCAAGTAACAAGTAACAGTACAAGAGAAAATGACTTTAAGTTGTAGTAGGGAAGTTTTAGATAGGATGTTAGGAAAAATTTTTTCATGGAAAGGGTTATCAAGCACCAGAACTGTCTGACCAGGGAAGTGGTTGAGTCACCATCCCTGGAGGTTTTTAAAAGACATGTAGATGTGATGCTTAGGGACATGGTTTAGTGGTGAACTAGGCAGTGTTAGGTCAGTTTTTGGACTCAGTGATCTTAAAGGTCTTTTCCAACCTAAATGATTCCAATAATTGTATATATATATAAAAAAAACCCAACAACAAAAAAACCCTAAAATAATCAAACAAAAATAAATGAACAAACAAAAAAAAAGACAAAAAAAAAATCCCCAAAAATCTGGAGCCTAGGAAACATGGTGCAGCACCCTCCCTTTCTGCTGTGTTTTTTTGTATATTTTCCTCCTCCTGTTCATTTTGTCAGTACTACCATTTTATTGCCTCTCTTTTTATCTTCTATGTCTACTTACAAGATTTTCAAGAAAACAACAGCATAGCAATATTAGTTTTTTTTAATTTAGCCATAAAATTCTCTGTAGTCGATACAAATGAAAGGACTGCTCCACTGTGACAGAGGATGAAACCTAGTTCCACTATGACCAAATAATTAAATTGAGTGGGACAAAGATTACACTCACTACATTAAGAGAGTTTCATCAAAAGCACCAAGCATTCATTATTTCATATAGTTGCTGTAATCAGCAAAGCCTCTCTTGGGGTTACTTTCTTTTGTGAAGGTGGTATTTTTACAAGTGATTCCTATTGCCATAGAATTCAATTTGGGCCCAGTTTTGTCAAAGATGAGCACTTCCGAACATTTCATCAAGATGATAAATGAAATCTAGGGTGTCTTTTTGTTGGGGTTGTTTTGCATTTTGTTTGTTTTTTTTTTCTTTTTCTTTCCTGCTCCCTTATCTCTGTGCAGCTATCAAAATCTTTCTTTCTCTCTAGCTGAGCCAGACAGTACAGTACTCAGGAATAGCCCCGTTTGAACTGAAACATCTACACTGTGCTATACAGACTTGCTCAAAGCCTCATTGCAGTCTAGTCCCCTCAGCCCAGTGCAAAATAGATCAGCCACAGACCACTTTACCAGTCATAATGCTTCATGTTTCAGAGAGAGTTTTCTCAAGGATCTCTGTGTTCTTCTACAGGGTAACATGATACCTGTGTTGTATGAGTGTATTAAGAGAAATTCCATACCTCAGTGTCACTCTGAAGGCTACCTGAAGCTCAGTTAATCTATTAAGCATAGTTCTGCAGCCAATTTGATTATTTAAAGCCTAGTTGAAGACTGAATAGGAAAATAACAAAAAATATTAACAGAAATCAGCAGAATTTCCTTCAGTGATAAGTGCAGATAAGAAGCGGAAAAATAAAATAAAATAGTCAAACTGTTCCTTAAACAAAAATTTTAGTATTCAAATCTGCTGTTTTAATGGTATGAATGTTATAGAGAAAAAATGTGATTTTATTTTCAGAGAATAGCTGATTGTAATGAGTGAAAAAGAGAGCCAGACTCTTCTCAGTGGCCACCAGTGAAAGGAAAAGAGGCCATGGGCAAAAACTGATAGGCATTCACTGAAATATGAGATTAATTTATTCATTTATTTATTTATTCATATAATGGTACTCAAATGCTGAAGCAAGTTGTCCATATTACCATTTCCAGCCCAGAGAAATACAAAACCTGACTGGACGAGGCCCTTGTCTCGGTTTGAGACAACTTGGAGAGGCGGAAATCTCAGATGGAAGTCTCCTTCCTCCAATTCAATACCCCTAGTTCTCTCCAATACAGAGAGAGAGAGAGAGACCAAATATACCCAGATTTAAGTGAAAATAATAACTCTTTATCAAGAAGAATGCTAAACAACCATGCTGGTAAAACTGGGTTAAGCTAACCAGCGAGGAGAAAATTCCCAACCTCCAACCCACCAGACCAAAACGAGATGGCAGCTGGCCTCCCCGCACCAGTTAAAACCTGGCAGGAATGGTTTGGGATGGCTGGTGCTGGAGTGAGGCTGCAGTGCAGGTGCAGGCAGTTGGAGCAGGGCTGTGGACACCCCAGACGACTGGAAGGACCCATAAGACACCCACTGGATCCAGCAATAAGACCCGGTTGCTGCAACTCTGATGGTGGTCATGGTCCTGATCTGCTGAGGTGGTGGTAGAGGCCTGAGTGGTAGACGTCTCATGGTGTGAGGGAAGGAGACACCCAATCTGCTGCATGAAGTCCGAATGTGGTCTTTTATTGGGCTCAGGTTAGGTGGGAAAGCCTCTGATACCTCCTCTGGGGTGTGGAGTTCATCACTGGATTATTAATACTGGATCACAGGACATTTAAAGAGCCTTTGACACCTTCTAAGATGTTACAGCTGCCTGTTATGTCAGCACAGGTGGATCCATTATGGCCCATCAGCAGAGATGATAACTCCCTGAGGAGAGTTATCACAGATGAGTTGTTTTTGTAAGGACTAAGAAGCAACACCCAGCTCATAGTCTGAGGTGACAGGTGTGCACGCCCTCAACACCTGGATTGTCTGAGTCTTTAGCATTCCAGTCTTTTCACACTTGGGGATACATTCTTATCCTAAGATAATAGAGTACCACCCTTAAGTCCCTTCCAACAGCCTAAATTAGTAGGCATAATTGGGGAAAAAATAAAAGGTGGATAGCAGAGTCTTTGTATAACCCAGCATAGCCTGGCACAGACAGCTGACTGTGCTTTGAGCAGGGCAGGTAGACGACATGATCTCATGATCCTTCCTAACCTCAGCCCTTTAGTGTTTCTATTGTTTTAAATTAAAAGCTAGATAAATTACCGTGGCTATGTTAAAGATACTTAATGTGTGACCTAGGGATATCTCTACCATTGTTAGGTTTGATAGAAGAACTCTGCATTAGAGTTCAGTATTTACAAAGATAATGTGTATAACTCTAGATGCAGAAAATCAATAAAACTATCATGGCTGTAGAATTCACAAAGGAAGGCAGTAAAACGGAGAAAAAAAACCTCAAAAAACCAAGAAAAAAAGCTAAATCCCTGGAAACATACCAGACTAAAGATGTCTTATACTTGAGTGCTTATGTGAAATATCTTCTAATTATACCTGTGTTTCCTGACGTGGACTAAAGGTGGAAACAAAAGAGTGCATAATTCCAAGTTAAACCTTTGGATTCATGAAAAGAAGAGATATATAGAATATTTTGATGTTATAAAGGCAAAAGTCAGTGCAAGGAAGACTTGATCAGAAACGATCCAAATGACCTGACCTTCATAAAGTATCCAGAATTAAAAATTAAATCGATTAAACATTGATTTAATTAATTATTTATTTTTAACTAAGTGTTCAAGTGCATTGAAAATTGCAACAGAATCTCATACTGGCTATTCAGCAGAAATATCAAATTATTTTTAGTCATTTCATGTAAACAAATGAATCAGAAAGAAATGAAAAACACTGAAAAAATGTTTGAGTTGCTTGGCATTAGGTTGTTTGTTTGTTGGGGTTTTTTTATCATATGCAGGTTCTGGATTAGAAAGAAAACAGTTAAAATGCGATGATTGTTTTTTATATTTTTTGCGGGTTTTTTTAGGATAACCAGTAGTTTCATATACCATGTATTTTCTTCAACATTGTGTAGAAAATAGGAAAGCTGTTTGGCTGAAAGTTATTAAAGATCAAAGCCTTTTTTACAACATGCAGCAAAGCTTTTGAATTCAGGTGTCAATTACTTTATTAATGTGTTCAAGTGCCTGCTGTTAAAAGTTCAAAGGCACTGTCGCCCTCACCAATTAAAGCTTAGTGTTCTTGAAAAGAGGTACAGTGGTAGTTAATCTCTAATACTTGGAGATTACATCTATTTGATTTGTATTTTTACCTCTTTTGTCATAGTATTAGAAGATATTATTTTGTATGACAATCATAGAATCATAAAAGGCTTGGGTTGGAAGGGACCTTATAGACCATCCAGTTGCAACCCCCCTGCCAAGGGCTGGGATGTCACCCACTATATCAGGTTGCTAAGGGACCCATCCAACCTTGCCTTGAGGAGTTCCAGGATGGGGTATCCCATTTCTCTGGGCAACCTGTTTCAGTGCCTTACAACCCTCTGAGTAAAGAATTTCTTCCTAACATCTACTCTAAATCTCTCCTCTTTTAGTTTAGCCTTGTCCTATCACTATCTCCGTCTGTAAAAAGTCCTTCTCCAGCTTTCTTGGAGGTCCCCTCTAGGTACTGGAAGGCTACTACAGGTTGCCTGTGAGCCTTCCCTAGCCTGAATATACTCTCAACCAGTATTTTTAGGAGAGGTGCTCCAGCCCCCGGATCATCTTCATGGCCCATCTCTGGACCCATTCTAACAGGTCCACATCTTTCTTGTGCTGACAACTCCAGACCTGGATTCAGTACTCCAGGGGAAGTCTCATGAGTAGAGGGGCAGAATCATCTCCCTTGACCTGCTGGTCACTCCTCTTGATGCTGTCCAGGACGTGGTTCCACTGTTGGCTCATGTCCAGCTTTTCATCTATTGGAACCCCTGAGTTCTTCTAGTAGGGCTGCTCTCAGTTTCTTCTTCCAGTCTTTATTCGTGTCTGAGATTTCTCCAAATCAGGTGCAGCACCTTGTGTTTACTCATTTACTTTCTTTACACAATGACTTCAACCATTATAATTTGGAAAAGAATGATTTTTCTTTTACTTTTCATCATATGAAAGACTATAAAATAACCTAAAACACAGATTCATACCTATATTTAACCTATAGTGTAAAAGGTAGGGTTTTTTTCTTTTAGTTGTAAACATATTTTTAATTATTAATTATGGTTCACCAAGATACAGTAATTTCATAAATCCTACCATTGAACAAGTCCTTATTCCATTACTTTCCAGTATGAGAATTCAGGTCCATCAGTTTGCTAAGAATGGCATTCAAAAAGCAGAGACATTTCTGCACTCATAATTACCTTTCACAAGCTATATTTATTTGCTGGTATAGTTAGAGTAATAAAATCTTTCTCCTCCCTTTGCCCATAAGTAGATGTTTAGTTTTATCAGTATAACTGGTAGATTAATTGTCATGTCAGAAGAGAAACAATTGTTAATAGTATCTACGACGTTTATTATTTTCTAGGTAAATGTTGCAAAATTAAATCTTTAGTGTGAACTTAATGAATTGTATGATAGCCCTTCAATTTTCCTTCTCTCTGCCTAACACAAATAAACATTTTTATACGAAAGAAATAATCAATTTTTAGTTTCCTTGCCTCTGTTAGAGGCTTCTGGTAGTTATTCAGTACTTGACAATATGTAATAGTCTTTAGTTATGACAGGTGAAATAATTTTCTATAGAAAACTGATATATTAAAATTAAACAACAGTGTGCACATGGTGGACTGATATTTACTACGTGCATTACATATGCCATTATAATTCAGTAAAACAAAGCTTGTGTTGATGAAAACTAGAAACCTTTTGAAGAGTAGTTAAATATCTATTCAATATTTAATCAATAATTAAACATTTGAGTGTATGTGAAGGGATGAATTTTCCTTTTTACTGTGAGTCATTGGTGTTGGAGTTGTAGCCTGAAGACCATAGAAGAGTAACTGAGTCAAGAAATTTAAAAATATTCTGGAATGAATATTTGAATAATATATCCCTCTTGGAATCTTTTTTAGTATTTCTTTTTTTAAACAGTTTTGAGCAATGAAAAAAAAGAAAATCAAGTGTGTATGACAACGGTCCAAATGAAAAGCTGTGGGAAGACTGAGAGAATTAACTTAAATCTTTCCATGCAGTGTCTAAAAGAGAGCTAAACAGCCAGGGAAAGCCCTAACAATACTTGTCAGAGGTCTGCCTCAGCTAAGTAGCTATAGATAATAATCAATTTTAATAACAGCATTGGATAATTTACATGGTCAAATCATTTTGTTCCCTAAAAGTCATGTTATGAAGATCATCTTTTCCTTGGGCTGTGTTCCCCAAGTTCTGTCTTCATAGAAAGTAATAACTGAGAGTTACTAAATATATCTAATAAAATAAGGTATTATCTTTGCTATCTATTAGTAACAGCAATAAAATGCAAGGATAATCTGTGAATAATCAGTCCTTCAAGATCAAAATTCTTTTTTTTTACAGAAAAAAATATTGAAGTGTGCAAACTAGAGAAAAAAAACATAAATGCATATTCAAAGGGGGCTATTTAAGTCATAATTGTTAGTGTGACTTGCATAACTTGTCACAGGTCAGTTAAAACAATTAAGATAAAAATTAGAATTATGCTATATAGATGAAGATGAAAGAGCTAGGAATAATTAATAAGAGGGTCAAAGCTGGACTTATACATGTTATGTAATTTTATTGGACTACACATGAAAATTTGGCATTTATTTGCTGTAGATTTTACAGCATAGGCATATTTTTGCCTATGAATAATTTTTAAAGAATTGCTGTTGCACAAACATAGGTTATGGGGGAGTGATGGAATGAAAAGGAAAATGTGTTGATGATTATGGGAGGGTCTACTTGTGACCTGCTTGGTTCTGTAAGTAGATGAGCCGGGAAAATGTAGGGAGATGTGGGTGGGTTTCTAAGGTTACAGTTAATCAACATTTTACTGCTTTAGTTGAAATGAGTTATGTTATTAATAACATTATGACTGGCTAGGCATTTTTGCAGTTGCAGTCAAGTAATTTGTTTTTGTGCAGCATTTTCTCTGAGTTTAAACTTCAGTTTTGGTCAGCCTTGTGTGCGTGTTTTGGTGGGTGTTTCACTCCTTTTCTTAAAGCAAAAGAAAAACTCAGTTATTAAAATAAAATTGGCAGTATTTTGAATAGTTTTCTTGCCACAACTATAAAACTTCAGTAAATATCCCTTTGAAAATAAATGTACACTAAACACTGAGTAATGTGAGCATTTGAAAAAGAAATCAAACAGGTGACACAAACTATTTATTATCTAGAAGTTTGGTTTTCAGAATCATATGTGATGAAGCTACATTAAATTCTTTTCGTTGAGGTTCAAATAATTTCATTATAGAATTAATATACTTGTCTTCCATCTCTTACATTAAAAAAAAAACAACAACCCACAAACCACTTTGATATGATTTTCCAAATATTCACTGGTGTGTAACTTGAAATTGTGGGCAAGGCTTATTATTTTATTTTTGTAATTCTGATTAATATCATTATTAATATCATAATAAAATTTCTCATATGAAATTATTCAGTGGAAAGAAAATTTTCAGGATCTCCTTTTGTTTATTCATAAAATGCTAACAAGACAAGCAGACGAATATAAATATTTAATGAAGTTTTAAGGCAATTTTCTTTCTGGAAGCTGAAAAGTTGTCCGTAGTTGATTCCTAGTCACTAAAGAGGCATAAACACAAACATTTTTCAAAAGATATTTTAAAAGCTCTTTTGCTGAGAAATATACCTAACTATTTAAACTTTTTTTTTTACTTCTGAATAGCTTTAAATATAGGAAATAATCCTGTTGAACTTTGCTGTTTATGCCAATCAATGATAATAAATGCTCACAAAAAATAAAATAAAGGTCTGTAATTTAGGCAGTATATTGAAAATTTGGGTTTTTTTAACAGTACAGAAAATCTTGCAATGAAAAATCATGTTAGCCTCAAAAGTGAAGTTCAAATAAGTTAGAAATTTATTTGAAAGGATGCATATTCAATAAATTACTTCACTGAGCATTTTTTTAGGTATATCTCAAAATTTTATAGTAAATGGTATAATTCAAGTTACAATAGAGTGTTTTGGTAGGCTTTCACCTAGTTTTCTGAGAGATATTAAACCTTCCTGTACATCTATGAAGGTGTTTCCGTGTCTAAAGGTTTTTCAAGTGACATTAACCAACTGAATTGAATTTCTATGCTAAAAAATTTCTAGTCATCATAGTTTGCTTTGGAAAACCACATTGACAAGTATGATCTTAAGTAAGAACACCTCTGTTTTGTTAAATGCAAAGAGAACTTAGGTTGATTAGATCAAATGCAAACATCTAAGTGTAGATATCCAAACTTAATTTAAATGAAACCTGCCTAAGTAAACCAAGCCACAGCTTTCATTAAATTTATTTCACTTGTTATAGCTACATAAAAGGCTGATAAAATCACAGCATAATTTTGGTTGGAAGGACAGATCATCCAGTTTGGACAGCTGATGGACAACTTATTTCAGGTCATGCAGGGCTGTGTCCAATTGACT
The DNA here is from genome assembly GCF_036250125.1 of Pseudopipra pipra. NCBI lineage: Eukaryota > Metazoa > Chordata > Aves > Passeriformes > Pipridae > Pseudopipra > Pseudopipra pipra. The sequence goes on along the minus strand of NC_087550.1, from coordinate 74,166,403 downwards.
TATGAGTATCTTCAGCCTCTCTGGGCATTCTGTTCCAGTGTTTGCCTTCATTCTTTTTACTATGTAATTTGAATTTACCATGCGCACACCAGAGAAGATTCTATCTCTGTTGTATTATACCTTCACTTTATGTAGCCGTAGACAAAAGTGAGATATTCCACTCCCCCTTCCTTTGGTTTTAAGGTTTTGGCAGACAGTCAGCCTCTTCTTTTGTGGTATAGGCTTCAGCCTCTCAGCCACCTTGGAAGTCTTTCCTTGGACTCAACTCAGTATGGCATTGTCTTTGTTACGCTAGGGAACTCCATACTAGACACAGTACTACAGGGACAATTTTAGTGTGTCAAAGAGAGGGGAAGCATCCCTCTACCTGGTTGGAGATGGTCTTGATAATACAGACCAGTTGGCATTCTTTGCCACAAGGGCACACTGCTGTCTCACATCCAACTTGACCACTAGGATCCTCCATACCATTTAAACCCCCAGTCGATCCTTAACTTGCGCAGGATCTGCTTCTCTAGCTGGATCCCTATAAGTCTTTGTGACCTGATGCTATTCATCCAAGAATATGCAAAGAGTATTCAGAAACCATTGAGGACTCTATCAATGATTTTTGAGCTGTCTTGGAAGTCTATAGAGGTGCCAGTCAATGGACATTGTCTCAGTTTTCAAGGACAATCATGGAAAGTACAGGCTTTCAAGCCACTTCAGTGCCTGAAGATTATGGAGAAGATTATTCTGAGAGGTATTGAAAAACACCTGAAAGACAACACAGTCATTGGGCACAACCAGCACAGCTTCATGAGAGGAAAGTCCTCCTTGTAATACTTCATTTCCTCTTATGACAAGGTAACCCATCTAGTTGATCAAGGGAAATCAGTTGATGTAATCTTTTTGGATTTCAGTAAAGCTTTTGATACCGTCTCTCACAGGATCCTTCTGGACAAAATGTCCAGCACAGCTGGGAAGTGGGTGAGCAATTGGCTCATGGGTCAAGCACTGAGGGTAATAGTCAATAGGGGAACATCAAACTGGTGATCCATCACTAGTGAGGTTCCACAGGGCTCCATTTTAGACCCTGTGTTCTTCAACATCTTCATAAATTACTTGGACACAGGACTGGAAGGGATACTAAGCAAGTTTGCCGATGACACAAAACTGGGAGAAGCTGTCGACTCCCTCAAAGGCAGAGAGACACTCAACAAATTAGAGGACCGGTTTAACAGAGGCAAGTGCCGAATTTTGCACGTGGGACAGGGCAACTCTGGATGTGTGTACAGACTGGGAAAAAAGAGGCTGGAGAGGAGTGCCATGGAAACAGACCTTAGGATTCTGGTTGATCATAAGTTGAATATGAGTCAGCAGTGCCCTGGCAGCCAGGAGGACAAACTGTGTCCTCTGGTTTGTGTCGATCAGGCAAAGCATCACCAGGCAGTCAAGGGAGGGGATTGTTCTGCTCTGCAGAAGGTAGAGGGGCAGATACTGGTCTGCTCTCTGGTGACAGAACCCAAGGGAATGGCATGAAGCTGTGTCAGGAGAGGGTTAGGTTAAATATCAGGAATAGGTTCTTAACGCAGCGAATGGTTGAGCACTGGAACAAGATTTCTAGGGAAGTAGTCACAGGACTAAGCCTGTCAGAGTTCAAGAAGTATTTGGACAACTCTCTCAGGCACATAGTGTGACTCTTGGGGATGGTCCTGTGAAGGGTCAGGAGCTGGACTTTGATGACCCTTGTCGATCCCTTCCAACTCAGGATTCTATTTTCTGGAAAACTGCTTTCAATACAGTCAGTTCCCAGACTGTATTGCTGCATATGGTTATTTCAGTCCAGGTGCAGAGTTTCGCATTTGCTTTGATTGAATATTGTGATGTTTTTGTCAGTTGTTTTCTACAACCTGGTGATGAACCTTAGAATAGCAGCCTTTCCTTCCAGAGGAATTCAATTCACATCACCTGTGAATTTGCTGAGGCTACAGTGTGCCCCATTTTTCATACATATAATAAAACAGTATTGACTTCAACATGCTACCAGTAATCAGCCACCAGCTAGACATGGTAATACTAATCACAAACCTTTGAGCTCAGTGGTACTGCTACTTTTCCTCTCACCTTATAGTCTACCTATGTAGGATATATCTCACCAATTTTTCTGGAAACATATTAAGTGTAAATAAACTTGCTAAAGTCAGAGTAAACAAAAAACATTGCTCTCCCACCATGTATAAAGCCAGTATTTCCCTATAGAATGCAATAACATCTGATCTATATATTGACATGTTCTATATTTGAATAAGCATATGATTTTGCCTTGGAATACATGTAAAAAGTAAGATGATGTAGAACAGCTAGCAAGGGTTTAGTAATATCAAATCATGCTTGAATAACTTGAGTTGTTTTCTATGATGAAATTACTATGTGGGTCGTGGAACAGTGTAGATGTAATATATTTTGACTTTTAGTAGACTTTTGACATAATAATCCTCTGAGCTTTAAGGATAGAAATCAATAGTTTCATGTTACTGGGAATGAGTAAAGACCTTGAGGTTTGACAGTGAGGCACAAGTTGTCTAATATCTTTATCAGCAACCATGGTGACAAGACAAAATGTGATCTTTGACCTAGAAATACCATGATGAACTTAAGAACTGATGTAAAACCCTTGAAGTTACTCAAGTCAAAAAGCCTGACTAGAACAACACCAAACAATAATGCATGCCAAACAAGTAGCTGAATGCCAGTTCTGTGGAAAAGGATTTGGGAGCAACAATGAATTAACAGAAACTAACTCCACAAACAAGGCATGGTGTGATTCACTGGGAGAATTGTACCTGACCAAGCTAGGGAAACTATATTTTTTCACTCAGTGCTAGCAAAGCTACAACTCAGATATTGTACCACTTTTGCTTGCCTCCCCCAGTTTCAGAGGGATAGGGAGAAAACTGAGAGACTGTGAAAAGTGACACATATCCAAGAAAGTGTGTGCAAAGGAGCTGGACTTGTTTAGTATGACAAAGAGAAGTTTTAGAGGTGAAGTACTTGAAGGACAGTTACCAAGACAGTGTGGTTCCTCTCTTCTCATTGTGTTAGGAGATACAAGTGGCATTGGCCATGGGTCTGATTGAGTTCAAATTGTTAGGAAATGTTTCTTTCACTAAGAGGTTACCAAGGCACTAGAACACATTACCCATGTTAGTTTTAGGATCCTCATATTTTCGTATTTTGTCTTCTAAGGAGCAGCTGAGGGAGGTGTGGTTGTTTAGCCTGGAGAAAAGGAGGTTCAGTGGGGACCTTATGATTCTCTACAACTACCAGAAAGGAGTTTGTGTTAAGGTGGGGGTCGGTCTCTTTTCTTAAGTAACAGACAATAGGATGAGAGGAAACAATCTCATGCTGTGAGGGATATTGGGAATTTTCTTCATGGAAAGGGTAATCAAGCATTGGAATAGGGTGGCCAGGGAAGGGGATGAGTCACCCTCTCTGGAGGTATTTAAAAAACATGTAGATGTGCTGCTGGGAACACCGTTTAGTGGGACTTGGCAGTGTTAGATTTACAGTTGGACTCAATGATCTTAAATGTCTTTTCCAGCCTAAAAGATTCTATGATTCTATGGATCTTTTCTGAAATTAGGGAGATGATTGTTTCCTGCCAATAGGAATATCGAGGTGTAGCTTTGGTCTCATGACCACTGGATGAAATTTACAAATAATACACAAAGGTGAGACTAGGGCCTACATTTTTCCTCCATGTTAAACAATCTAATTACACAGTACTAGTCATACCTCTTTTCTTTACATTCATTTCTACAAATGTATCCTGAAGTATGTTAACCACAGTGAAAAAGCTTTACTATCAAGACTGATTTCAATTTACTGAATTATTAATCTGGTAATCAGAACACTGTCCCAGGATATTTGAGTCTGAATTTTTTCAGCCTGGTGTCGAAACTGAGGACTTCCTGAAATTGCTTTCAGTTGTGAAAAATAAAAAGAGTTCCATAAAATGATCCATCTAAATAAATTACTTATTATTCCAAATGCATTAGAAAGTTCTAGTAATAATATTCAAAAAGCCTGAGCCTTTCAGCATCATCAGAGATCCTCTGAAAATACCAGGCCCTTTGGTGATTTACAAAGAAGTATTTATGGTTTCCTTAGGTATATCTTATGCTGAGGTGTTTGGCATTGTCATAACAGTAGCAAGTATGCAGCAAGAAATGTTCCATCCTGAAAAATAATGTGGTGCTCATTGGGCTGAGATGCCCAACAGATTGGGATCTCCTGAGGTGTTTCCAGGCTCGCAGCCTGGAATTTGGATGCTTAGATTCAATTTCAGTCTCATATTAGGCAAATAAAACATACATAGGTCTAGCTACATATCCTCTAGGGAATAGAGGCCATTAATGGTTCCACTAAAAATTAAGGGAAAGCAGCAAAATTGAAAGTGATAAATATATTCACACCATATGTTTTAGCAATCTAATTTTACATGCCTGTGTCAGCAGCCTAAACTCTGTTCAGTTGCTTGAAAACACTTTCTGGAGGAGTCTTTATGTAGGCTGTTTCTTATGATTATATATGCTCTAACTTCAGTACTTTTATGCAGAATCTTTTTTTGCTATAAAAAGAGATAAATGGCACAGACAGGAATAGACCAAGGTTTTCAGGCTGACTCTTTCCAGTTCCCTACTCACTGGGCTCTATTGTCATTTGAGCTTCTTTTCATCTACATCAAGACCATGTTTTTATCTTGCATTTCTGTAAGAACAAGAGGACCTTTGTTGAATAAAAGAGCTCTGTAAATGATGGCGACTATTTACTGAAAAGGAAGTAACTAGAAACACATATCTGGTGTTTCTTGCATTTCGTGCCCTCCTTGTCCTCACCCAGCCTGACCCGCTGAAAGTCTTCAGCAATAGATGTGGTCTGGCAGGAACAAGGACATGGATAGGAGCAGGAGCAGAGGCAGAGTAGATCTTTCCCAGCATTTGGGGGTTGGGGCTAGTTGCTCCCTATTCCACAGCCCACTCTCAAAGGACTGTCCTCCTCCTGGCAGGAGCTGCTGCTCACTTGGGGGCAATGGCCTGAAAAAACCCAGGAGTGGAGAGGCACAACAGCCCTTGGTTGAGGCCACAAAGTCAAGGAGAGGCCTGCCTACCGTTGGTATCCTGATCCTCCCAGTAGCCATAGTAGTCAGGGTGATACAGATTCAGTGCAAAACCAAGGACAGGAGATAGATACTAGGAAGTTTTCGTTTATAAGAAGTCAACTTTATTATTAATTGTTGTGGTTTGGACCTTGTTTTCCCCCAGAGGCTGAGAAAAGTGGTAGACCCCAAGGGGTGGAAACCCCTGAAGTTTTGAAGTTTTGTCCAATGGGCGCTCCTGCAGAAATGTAAACATATCACAACCAGACCGGAAGAGAAGAGTTGTAGTTTTGGTTGTAGAAGAGGTGGCCATGTTGTGAGCCACGAGGAAGGGGCTCTGTGCCCCTGGGGCCTCTGGCCCCCTCCCAGCCCTGGCTGGGGGGCTGCAGGGACCTGGAACAGCATAAAGCTGGGCTAGGTGCCTGTAGTTATGCCGGGAGAATGTTTTCTCCATGGGCACAGAACAGCAGCTGGGACTGACCAGAGAAACGGTGGCAGAGAGCCAGGAGATAAGAACCTGAACTGAAGGAGCAGCAGAAGCAACAGCAACATGCAGCACTAAAGAGAAGACTCCTGGAAAGGGAGAGAAAGAGAGCCAGCAGTTGAGAGACAGAGTTTGGGGTAAGAGTGTACCAGACCCCCCAAAACTCCTTTGAGACCTCCTGGAAGGAGGAAGATGATGGACTCTTACTTGAAAGAGCCTTGGAGTGCTACAGCACTTACAGAGAGGAGCTGAGAAGCTCAAAGGCGTCCTGAAGCTGGACCAGGACAGCCAAAGGAATGTGGAGGAGGGCTTCGCCCCCCCCCGCTGCCTGGAGACAGAGCACGGAGCTCTGCAAACGAGAATTTGAATCCCCTGAGGAAGGGACTTTCACGAAGATGCCCCTGCATTTCGTGATATGCCTGTGGTGATGCGAGTCTTGTCCCTGCTGGCAGTCCACAGGTGAGGCCTTCGCTTGGACCGAAGGAGAGCTGAGGGGCTTGGAGACCCCCTTGTGTATGTTGAACAGAGATCCAGCTACAACAACCCAGTTACTGCTGCATGGAGGACAGAAGAGGAGCCGCTGCTTAAGGACTGGAAGGGATCTGTCCTTCTTTCCCTCCTGGACTTTTATTTGAAGGGGAGAAGAGATCTGATCATTGTAAATACTATATGTCATGGTAGAGATAGTTGTAATCATGTGTATAATGTGATATGGTATTTATTTGTACAGTCATTGTAATATATTCCCTTTCCCCCACTTTGAGTCTGGTGTGTTTTGTCTGGAAAAGCCCATCTCACATTAGGTTGAGATGTGGGAGGGGGATGGAGCTAGGGAATTGGATTTTGGGGCTATCTCAAACCATGACATTAATGGTGCTTTTCTGTCCTAAATAGACAATTCTGACTTGCAGAAATTCTCAACTCTACATACACTGTGTCGCCCTTTTAGCCAAAAAAACAAAAGGACTTTCACTGCAACACTTGCTCCTGTTATGGATGAGATTCCAATATGCACCATCTAAGCTGTGGACTCAGGTCTAGGCAGCTAAATTTATGTGCCTATGTGCAGGCTGGGTGTCTAAGCTCCCATTATGAGAAAATCAGTCAGGGACAATAAGTCAATTTCCTATAAAGGTGCATCCAAGGCATCTGAGACATCCACATGCTCTTGGCAGATATAACACAGGACTACCTAGGACTTTCTGAGACAGCAGTTAAATTCAGTTGAGATGTCGGGGATATTACATGGCATAGGATGCCTGCAGAAAACTCTACCCCACCTAAGGAAACTATCTCATTGAGATCAACAGTGAATTTGGAGAGTGATCTGCTCACATTAAATTATACATCTATATTTATTACTTGAATCCCATTCCTTATGTAGGGCAACACAGATTATTTTAACTATATATGTAGATTTCCAAAGATTTTGCTAGGGTTGAAGTAGATTTGTAAATGAAAATGTGGGATTTTTCTTTTTCATATATACTGTATGTCAGATGGCAATGGAGAAAATATTTTCTAACATTTGCATGCAAATGTGGCAAACTTTAAAAGGAAAGAAAAAGTAGTTTAAATGTCATTGGAAGTAATGAATGTTAAAAGCCAACATATATGAACATATGGGAAACCCAAACCAGAGAAAAAAAAAAGAAAATAATTTCATTATATTGTACAAAATTATCTGAGTCTTAAGAAATGCATATTATATAGCAGAGTGAAATATCCATATATACATACTACAACTCTGTCTGGGCAAAGGCTGCGAGACCCAGAGAGCTAATAAATGTCTTCTATCTTTATAGATTCAAATTCTTAAATCATGCTTCTTTTCATCCAAATTTTTTTTCCCTAAACAGAATTAGAAACCTGCAACACAATACTGAAAATTACCCAATGGTTAGGAATGTGTCATTTCCTTCGTGGACTTCTGGCTGTCAAGGATAGTCTTGCAGCATCTTGCAGCTGTGGCAGCTAAATCAACTGACTTCTACTGAATCACATATTTCCATGAAGCTGTAAGAATGTGAATGGATTCAAGACTTGCAGCAGTGCAACTGATTTGATTGAAGTCAGTTTAAGCATTAATAAATCTATTTTGCACAGAGAAGTAAAAAAGGATTTGACCTTATATTAATTTGGTTTTACCAATTTTTGTCTTTTTTCTGTCAAAAATAAACAGAAAAAAAAAATCTCGTGAAAGAATTCTAAGTAAAAAGTTGTGTCAAAAAAAATAAAATCAGTGTTGTCTTCTACATGATCAAGGAATTGAGGAGATAAAAAGGCTAAAAAGAAGTATTTCTTAAAAGGTTTAGTTTTTCTTCAGGATTCTTTCTTAGAACCAAAACTAGCGAGATAAAATTGCCTTTGACCTTATCTTTAAAAATTAATAATAATTACTAATTTCAAAACCAAAATCCACCACAAATGTGCCCAAAATGTTGTAAACTAAATTAGAGAACATGTTATAAAAGCACACAGGAATGTGAGATGTCTAATTTGCAAAACAAACAAAAAAATTAAACCATTTTTAATACCGTAGGATTTTAAAAATTTCTTTTCTCTGGAAGAGGTAGAAGTTAATCATTGTGAAAAATGCTGTGTCTGCACCTAACAACACCGCAAAAGTCTTGCATGCTCACATTGATAATAGTATCAGTGCAATTCATATAACAACATGCCAGTGACTACAAATACGAGGATGAAATTAATTCTATATAAAAAGAATAAAAAGAGAAGCTGTGTTTGTTCTATTTGAGGGTTTATTCATAAGGTTCTTTCACAGTAATTACAATTATGCTTTTTAGTTCAAGAATATTTTTCTATGGAAGTGCTGATTGTTGTTATCTCTAAAGATAAATGGACAAGCAGAAATAGAACTACTACAGATATAGATGAAAATAGCTTTTATTTTTTTATTGCCTTACATGAGATGATCAGTATATTGACAAATCCACACATTAGTAAAATATGAAAAATAAAATAGAAATATGCTGAGTGTTGGCATTGTATACATAGCTATGTCTAGAAATAGAGTCAGTTGTCTGAATCCAGTGTAATTGATTTAGCTCTATTAATTCAGCTGTGTTTGTTCATTATACCAGAGGAACATCTAAAACTGTGCTGACCTTCATGGCTACACAAAAATCTTGGACTACAGGAGAGTTTTGCAGGATTGAGGCAAAACAATGAAAGAGAGAATGGGTGGCTGGTCTACCTTCCATTTGCTGTTTGAGTGCAATATCTATGAGGCATTGAGGACAATATATGGTTGTCATGCAAAAGAGATGTGTTAAATTTCCCCTGTCTGATGGAGCCAATGCCATCTGGCTTCAGGATGGGCTTCCTGCCGCTGGACAAGGAGTGATAGTAACGCCTCTGTGATAACATATTTAAGAACAGAAAGGTATCACAGAGTAAAAATTCCAGCCAGGGAAGAGCAGAGTGAGAACATGTGAACAACAATGTAGACACCAAGGTCAGTGCAGAAGGAGGGGCAGAAGGTGCTCCAGGCACCGGAGCTGAGGCCCCTGCAGCCCGTGGTGCAGCCCATGGTGGAGCAGCTGTGCCCCTGAGCCCATGGAGGACCATTGGAGTGCAGAGACCCACCTGCAGCCCATGGAGAAGCCCATGCTGGAGAAGGTGGATATCTGAAGGAGGCTGTGACCCCGTGGGAGGCCCAAGATGGATCAGGGTCCTGCTGGAGACCTGCATCCCATGGAGAGGGGCCCCATGGGAAGCAGGGGAAGGACTCCTCTCCCTGAGCAGCAGCAGGAAAAACAACTGAGGGTAGCTCCCATTCCCTGCCTCCCTGCACAACCAGGGTCTAGGAGGTAGAGTTTGGAAGGAAGAAGGGGTGCGTGGAAGGTGTTTTCAGGATTATTTTACTTCTCGCTCTTTTACTCTGATCCTGTAAGAAATTAATTCATATCCCCACTTTGAGTCTGTTATGCCCATGATGGTGATCAGCAAGTGAGCGCTCCCAGCTGTTGTCTCAGCTCATGAATCCTTGGTTGTTATTTTTCTCTCCTCTGTCCAGTAGCAGAAAGGAGTAAGAGAGTGGCTTTAGTGGTGTCCAGCCAGGGTCCACCCACCACATCCCACAAGGCCCTCCCTACTTCCACCTCCCTGGCTGGGAAGGAGAATTGGAAAGAAAAGGTAAAACTCATGGGTTCAAATAGGAACAGTTTAATACTTGAGACATCATCATCATGAAAAGGAGAGTGAGTAACAAAAACCAAGAGAAACAAGTGATGCACAATACAGCTGCTCATCACCTGCTGACTAATGCCCAGCTTGTCTCTGAGCAGTTACCAACCCCTCCTGGAAAACTCCCCCCAGTTTGTACACTGGGCATGATGTTATACAGTATGGAATATCCTTTTGAACAGTTCGGGTCAGCTGTCCTGGCTATGCTCCTTCACAGCCTTTTGTGCATCTCCTCACTGGCAGAGCATGAGACACTGAAAAGTCCTTGACTTAGGGTAAGCACTACTTAGCAACAACCAAAACATCAAGGTGTTATCAACTTTATTCCCATACTAAATCCAAGAAACACAGCACTGTACCAGCTACTAAGAAGATAATTGACTTCTGTTCCATTTGAAACGAGGAAAGTACGGGTCTGACAGCCAGCCAAGGTCACTACCCATAGGAATCTTGAAATTTTTTTGCCCACCTATCTTGAATATTAGAGTATCTCAGATTGCATTTGCAACAAATAAAGTCCTTAATCTTCTTTAATTGTATTAGGCACTTTGATAATGCAGTTCACCTGTAGAGATGCATATTTTAACCCCTAAAATTTAGGCATCTACAGCATGCAAATGAATTTTACCCCATGAAGCTGACAACGGAGAGATACAATAGCACATGATCTTCCTTGAAATCTTCCTTGGCTAATGAAAGCTAGCCAAAAGAATGGATGTTACTCCTTAAAGATGTCAAATAAAATCTTTAGAAATTAAATAATTGTTTTGTAACACATAATGGAGTGACTAGAATCTCCAAATAATTCTTTTTGAATAAAATACTGCTAAAGAATTCCAGTTAGATAAAAAGATAAAATGTAAATGTGGATACCATGATTACATGATCAGAGGAAACAAGAAAAAAAAGAGATAATTTCTTGTTCTTATTCCTTTTTCCTAGAAGAGAAAGTACTGCCAATATTAAAAGGGGTTTTTTGTCTTTTTTCTTTCTGCAAAGCAATGTCAGAGTAACTGTGCTGTAATATGCTTTAGCCCTGGTCTGCCACGAAGAGAAAGTGTTCTTTTAGGACACTATCTCTGCTTCTGACATGCAGAGCAGGTTCAGAAACCAAAATGTCTGTCTGCTTATAAAGTCTCAGAAGGCCTTTGATTAACTTCCCTCTTCTAGTTAAATTTTGGAATATTATTACATAAAACTGGAATATTAATTAGATGTTTTCTCAGTTTTTCTCTGGTTATCTAACTGGTACCAGCTGTATACAAATCCCAGATTAGACAATTACAAAATAATTTACTCATAGGGACATTTTCTTTGTAATCCCACCAATTAGAAACTGATTTATGTGTACAAGTATTTTTTTTATATCTATCAATTTCAGTTCTATATGTGAAATATAACTGTGATTTCTCTTGCATAAGGCTTTTTTTTACTAATTTGGTGATGTGAATAGGTGAAAAGGTTAATTTGTGCTTAAACTTGAAGATAAATTAATAAACTTCAGTGTCTCACTGTCTGAAAAAAAAAATCTATATACATTTATGAAGAGTGGATAGACATCCTGGAAAGTAAATAATACAGTCAGACTTTGTCTGACTCGGATGTTGGATTGTTGCTTATCACCATATTAATATCAGCCTACAGTGAGTTTCTTGTACAAAATTATCAGATACGTCATTTTCCTAATAAAGAAAATAAAAAGAGAAATAGTGAGAAGTGAGATCCTATACAGCTTTGATAAAATCATTATTTCAATACTGTATGTCTGTATTTTAAGAAAGCAGCGTTGAGAGGGTCTAAGGAGCATTATCTACTTGTCAAAATGAAGACTGAAAAAATTTATATATAATGTGCACTATATATAGAATATTTAGATTATCTATTTATAGTAGATAGGATAGACCTTTGTAAAAGGAGGTTCCTGTTGAAGGTGGAAGGATCTTTTTTAATTAGCAGGGAAAGCATTATAAAATCTAATGACATCCAACTGAAACAAGCAGCGCTTTTACTAAAATGTAAAGCTTTCATAATGAAAGTAATTAATGCTGGAATAGATATTCTAAAGGTATGGGAATTTTTCCACAACTTAAAATCTTTAAAAAAATATAGGATATCTTTCTGATATGCTTTAATTTAACAACAAATTAGTAGCTAGGTAGATATCAAATTAGTATAAACTATTACTTTGAAAGTCCTCCATTTTTCCCCCACTTGAATAAGCTTAACTTAATAACCATTGAAATCAGTCTTGCCAGTGATTTCAGACTCCCCTGTCTTGTCTCCAGTAAAAGTATTCCTTTTATATGTTACAATGCAATTAAAAAGCATTTGTAAAAGAACAATTCTATGGAAAGATTCAAAAACATTTTTTTCAGGATCCAATGATTGTCAGAAATTACTGCTTGAGCAGCTTACTTGTTTGTTACTATCTGTACCAGTTTACAACTGTATTTGATCTGGAGAATTCTTTCTGGTTTATTCCAGTGATTTTATTTCTTTCCTTCCCCAAAAAAAAAAAAAAAATCAGCATTTTGTACTTCAGAAGTTAATTTTAACTTTTTTCTTGCCACACTGTTTTCTGGATTAACTATGCTGACTTTGAAGGCCCTTTGAATGTGGAGCAGTGAGGCACAGATAGACTTGGCACACTACAGCATAGATCGTTATCTGAGAAGCTGCTTCAGGTCCAGACTTGCTTCAGGTTGTAGAAACAGAAAAAGCAGCTGAAAAACAGGAAGACACTGTGAAAGCAATTGAGAGTCTTATGTTCAAAAGTGGTAGTAGAAGCCTCAAGGTCAGTATTTTTATCCACAGTTAGAAGATAATGTCTCTCTGTCATGCACTAAGTTTACCTTTTTTGTTCTTCCTTATGGTTAGGAAGTCATAGAAATAATACCCCATTAAAAGATAGGAAGCAGTATTTCAAAAACAAGATCTCTGAAAATATAATGGAGTCATTTATGTCTCACATTTTCAAGCTTTTTACTGCCATCACCAAAGCAGAAACAGATTTACTTAAAATATGAGATTATAATAGATTCCAGGCCTTCCCAAACTGGCTACAGTAGTCAAACGTAACATTATGATTCCTATAACTTGATCTTACTCTGAGACATAATGTAGTATAAGCACTCCAAAAAATAAAAAAAAAAAATTATCTGCATTTATTGAAACTGTCAGACACATTTTTAGATCAATGACCATTCTGCCCATTCCATTGCTTTTCTAAAGTAATAAAATTAAAATATGTCTGAAGTCTTAGACCAAGAACCAGTTCCAGGCTTCCTCATGATGGGATGTATCCTGTTTATACACCAAATCCATGCTAAAGCAAGAGCCAGATGCACACCACCTTCTAGTTATGCAAACAGACAACATGGTACCCATGGAAGGAAAATCCTGACAGCGTGAAAAGGACTGCTGTAACATCAACCAGGAACACACTGCAAAAACTTTTGCTTCATTTGGATACAGCTTTTAACAGCAATATCATGCAGACTCTTAACTGTGCTTTGGTAGAATCAACAGAATTTTTACTACTGAATTTACTAGAACCTAATTTGAATTCAGGAGCTGTGACTAAATTTCTCAATAGAAAAAAAGGGTTTAAGGTCAAGTGGTAAAGCCTGATTGAAATCCATACTGCTGAAGATTTGTGTTGGAATGGTCAAGATGGAGAAGCCCAGTTAAGCGGAGTGGGTAGTCAAGCTTCAGAGCTTTTTAGTATTCTTTCATGTGGTAGTGAGGATGTACCAATTGTATCTTTGTTCAGTTTGAACTATCCTCAAAATTCAACATACAGAAAAGGTGGAATTTTGTTCAAAAAGAGACTTTCTGTCAGGAAAGAAAGGCAGCAGTGTAGTATAGCTACACAGTAAAAACTGAACCGTTGTTACTTCTGCTACTAAATGTATTTCCTGAGGCAAACCAATTAACTTCTCTAGGTATGAGTGTATGATTCCTAATGAGGGTTCGTAGTTACTTTACAGAGATTTCTAGGATTTTTTTAAAGTTAACAGAAGGAAGGTGCTGTATGAATGAGAAGTCTCGTTATTCCTTCTTACAAATTGTGAGCAGGAATCTTATTTAGAAACTTCATTGTGATTGATAGTTGCTACTATAACATAAGTCATACCTTTTCACTATTCTGTTAGAATAAGAAAATACATTCTTTATCTTATTATAACTTAACAGCATTAACAGAATTTAACAGAAAAATTCTACCCCAAAATAAAGCTGAACAAAAACATAAGCCTGATGCAAGATCATTCATGAAGGAATAGGCTTTTAGGATGGCTTTACTTGTCTTCTTCTGTGAATATCTGCATTCAGCCATAATATGTTCAGGTTAATTGTGTATTTCAACTACATCAAGCTGTAAAGTTGCACTTTTTTTTTTTTTTTGAGGACTGCTCCTTTCTACATTGAACCAAATTCCCCCATTTGGAAAGAATATCAAAAATTATGGAAGTTTGTAATAAATGAATAGGAAAAACCAAAGAAATTTTTTTATCTTTAATAGGACTAATCTTACTTGCATTAAAATGTATAGGGGCAGAGGATGGGATCCAATGTATTGAACTAAGGCACTAAATTTACTTTTAAATTTTAGGTTCCCTTTTTCCCCAACTGAAGAAATTTCAGATAATATCAAAGGGTAGAAGGTGGTTGTCTTTGAAAATTTTCTAGGGAAGATTTATTTTAGCAAAGCCTAAGCAAATAGCTGAAGTCTTATCATTTTAGTTTGGTTTTCTTAAGGCATCTATTTCCATCCACTGACTAATCTGCATGCATACAAACCTTTCACACTGTCAAAGAGCTCTATGAGAATCAATGCCATCTTCTGCCATTTCTATGAGTTGAGTTCCCTTTATGGCTTCATTTCCATGTGCTACCTAGAAGAAGAGATGTATTGCAGGGTTCTCTGGTGCATGCTTTTATATTGACAAGAACCAAACTTGGTTAGTTACACTAATATATGAGGGTGTGCAAAGTGTCAGAGTGTTTCAGAACATCTGATCAACCACCTTGTCAAATTGGGATGACAAAGAAAGGGAGGAGGCAACAATCAAAACATAGTCGTTCCTATCTTATTAAATTTATTCTTAAATTTGTCTCTGTGTAATCTCCCTCTCTATCCAATGTGTGTGAGTACTGCAAGGACTCAATGCCAGCTACTGCTCTGACCTGAGTTAGTGAATTCAGTGCCAGCTGCTGGAGTCATACCAGGGGTGCAGGTGTTCCCAGTCTATAATGCCAGCAACCAGAGTGAGTGGGTGCCTCACTGTCAGGTACAAGAGTGCGTGGGGTCTCAGTTCAAGGCACTGGGGTGGGAAAGGTGTGTACACTGAAAACCAACTTGCAGAAGCCAGTATTCCATTAATACTCAATTAGTTACTATGCCAATTATGGAGTCACAGGCAGATGAAAATGACAGTGGCTTGTTGCTATCCCATCACCCACTCAGCAACATATGACATCAGAAAAAGCTGAAGAACACTGTTTCCAGCTCCTGCCCTAATAGCTACTCAGCCAACAGTGACATCACAAAAACATGCTAAAGCCAGATATTCATTCATATCTAATCAGCTACTTAGTTAGCGGTGATATCACAAGGAGCTATCAAAGACACAAATTAAAAGAACAGTAGCTCTAAAAAAGGAAAAAATATTAAATTTGTGTTGATATTAAAAATTGAATAAAAATAGAGATGTTTACAAAAGGTAGGAAAAATCCATGAGAACATAGGAATTTTGAAGTCAACTCGATATCTACCAAGGAAATTATATTTTATGATTTTACTAGCAACTAAAATCTAGAGAGTAAATATGTTTATAAAAATAAATATGTTCATAAAAATAAACATATTTAAATAAAAATATGTTTAAAAAATAAACATGTCTTTCAGGAAAATGAGAAGTTGAAAACAGAAAGTATCAGAATATTAACAGCACTAGAGAAGACTTGCAAACGTGCATTAAGAACATTTCTTTTAAAACTGTGTTGTTATGGGAATCAGAAAGGACTATCTCCAAAGCAGATTCACTCTTGTTATTTGTTAAGAAGGAATAGAAGCCCTGGAGTGAAGTCAGATGAACAGAAAACAATACTTCTCTTTACCAATTACAGGAATAATTTTGTGAAGGTGACTTGTCAAGTATATTTCTGCAATTAATAAGAATCTAGAGACTTGCCAGAGCAGTAAAGCAGACCATACATTTCTTCACGTGTTTAACTATTCTTTTGTGGAGATAACTCTTTACACCCTGTTGCATTGTGTACAACACTGTCTAGTTCACACTGTTCTTGATGTATGTTACCTATGCTGCTGTAGTTAAGGTAGACAATATTTTGATGAGAGGGAGAAAAGATTTAAAGAACTAAAACTGTTAGAGTAAAGGTAAATAAACAAGAATGCAATTTATTTTGAGAAGATAAATTGGGAAAACTTTTAACACAATGGAACAATTAGGTAGGAAAAGTCAAGTAGCTGGAACATCAGTCTACATGTAGCCAGAACTAAAGGTTTGCTCTCTGCTACATAAAAAGAAAAGCATACCTCAGCTACTTTTCCTGAAGTTCTGAGGGAATTTGGTGAGACAGTCTGTGTGTGAGTATATGAAAATTATGCATTTGTTTTCTCAGACCTGGTACCTATACATCATCAAGTTGAAAGCAATTTGCTGTGTTATGCATCAGCTTATGTTACGCTGTTAGTACTCAAATGCCACATGAAAAAAGATTTGTCATACTCTCTCCCTGAGTGATCACCTTTCTGTGCTAGCCAGTCATCACTTTTTTGAGGGAAATCTTTATTCAATAAAAGATGTCTGATTTCTTTTAAATAAGAGAAAGAGACTGTTTTCAGATATTTTTCTCTTAAATTTATGTTAATATTTCTATTTCCTAAAAAATAAATCCAGCACAATGTATAATAGCAATCTCAGCTATCTACAGGAAGAAACTCTGTCTTCATTCACAGTGTATTAAATTTTTATATGGATAAAGGTCTTCTGAATGTCGACTTCTGAATATGGCACTGCTGTTTTAAATTAGTGTTATGTCTTTTGCAAATTAAATGTATTCCCAATGTTATGGTGGAAGTACAATTTCCAAATCCTGCTAGGCACATTTTTTATCTTTTTCAGATCACTGGTGTTTACAGGTGTGATCATACAAAGTTAAACCCTTATTACTAGTTCTTTGCAAATAAAATGAAATGCATTATAAAACAACATTCAATAAAGTTGGTCTCTTCTTCTTTTAAAAAGGTTTTATTGCATTTAAATAATGCTTTAATCTAGAGATCTGTATTTACAAACAGATGTCAAAGTTGCACACATATAACTTACTGACACCACCCTTGTTATTAAAAAAAGGCTCAGACTTGGTAGAACTTATCTTAATATGACTGCTTTACAATCTGATTTTGTTATTATTTTAATGACTGTCCTTAGTCAATCTAGTAGGAAGTGTTTTTACATATTTCTTTTTTTAGAATTTCACTATTCTGTTTTCTCAGCATAACACAGAGGGTCTTTCCTATGCCCTGTATGGAATTAAGTAATTGCAATTTTGTCTTCCCGCTGTCATTCAAAATCACATAAATGTATTAGAGTCAGTTTGTGGAAGTCACTTCGCAACACATGAATGAGAAGAAGGTGGTTTGGAATAGCCAGCATGGATTTACTATCATGCACAACATGCCTGATTTCCATCTGTGATGAAGTGACTAGATCTCTGCATGAGGGAAGAGCAGAAGAATTTTTCTACCTTAAATTTCACAAGGCTTTTGGCATGGTCTCCCACAACATCCTTGCATCCAGTTTGTATCATCCAGAGTACCATATGAGTAAAAAACTGCCTATATCTTCATGTTCAAAGGATAGAGATTACTGGGGACTGGTTACAAGTGGAGTTCCTTGGTAGTCTATATTGGCACATATTCTGTTTAGTTCCTGTTTATGAAGGGACTGGAGGAGAAGGCAGGAAACACCATCTTTAGATTTGTGGTTAATTACACTCTGGAAATGCAGCTGATATAGGACTGCCATAGAGGGACCTAGACAAAGGAAAGGGCCCTAGGAACATTGTGAAATTCAACATGAATAAAGGCAAATGGATGAACATTCTGCTGTTTTCAGGCTGAGAACTTAATGTCTGGGACTCAGATCTGCAGAAAGTACGCAGGGGCTCCTAGAGGACAGCTGGCTCAAAGAAGGTCAGCAATGTGTCCTGGAAGCAATGAAAGATAGCAGCATCTGGTGGTGTGTAAACAGGAGCACAGCCAGCTGATCAGGGAATATCCCCTTCTACTCAGCACTCACTAGACTACGTCTGCATACAGTTCCAGGGTTTACAATACATGAAAGACATGATAAACTGGGCAGCTCCAGAGCAAGCCACTGGAAAAGTGAGGGTTGGAGCACTTTGTGAGGAGACTTTGAGATGGGTTTGTTGTGCCTGGGGAAGAGACGGCTTTGAGGGCAGCCAAAATCCACATTGCACATATGGATATGTTTTGCACTAATGGACCTTCATCTTGATGAGCCAGAAAGGGGAATAGGATAAGGTTGTTGGAAGTGTTTGTATTTGTGTGTCAGCACCTAGGCACTGAAGAGAGTAAAGCAGTTTCAGTACGTATGTGAGCTGTACTATGCTGATAAGAGTCCAGTCAAGGAAATTGTCCATTCTTGGAGGTAAACACCAGAGACAGAAAAGTCACTTGTGTAAAACAACTTTCAGAGAAAGACAATTCACCTGACATGGATTAAAGCTGCATCAGGCCAAATTGTCCATGTATTACCCTTTTCTTAACAACTTTTCCTTCTGTCTATGACTTTGCAAGCTGTGTAGGGAAATAAGTCTGTCATGAATCCATCTATGGCCTCTTAATCAAGAAAAAAAGCACAAAACCATTTATGTTCTCATCATTTCAGATGGAAAATTGTATTACACAAAAATATGCTTAGAAATATAATCAATGGTCATGGTAAAAAAACAATAGCAACATTTTTAAAAAATGGTTTTGTCTTTTTTTTTTCTTTGAGACTTAGAAGAAGCACATGAAAAATCAGAAGAGTAAATTGTATTTATTCGTTTAATGGCTTTATTGACTCTTGATCTCAGTGCTGTAAATTGTGATGTAGTCATCTTCTTGGAGAAAAAGCCAAGAAGGGAGGTGGATTAATCTCACTCATATGTACAACAAATACTAATAAAGTTTCTGTACAGAGACAGATCTGATAGAAAGTTGGTTAAAACTAAATAGAAAAAAAATAGTTAATTTTGTAATTAAACAAACAAAAAATCAAGCAAAAAAAAAAAAGTGCTGCCAAAATTATTAGAAGAAATGAATTCATTGGACACCAGGGGGAATATAGTCACCAAGGATGAGGAAACAGCTGAGATACTTAATGAGTTCTTTGCCTCATTCTTCAACAGTAAGACCAGTGCAACCAGCTCCCTGGTAGACAGGGATGCAGAGCAGAATAGACCCCCTGTAATCCAGGAGGAGGTAGTGACCTGCTGTGCCACTTGGATGCTCACAAATCTACGTGACCTGATGGGATTCATCCAAGCGTGCTGAGGCAGCTGGTAGATGAGTTCACTGAGCCACTCTCCATCAGCCCTGCTAACCCGGGAGGTCCCAGATGACTGGAGGTTGGCCAGTGTGACACCCATCCATAGCAAGGGCTGGAAGCAGGATCTGGGGAATGATAGATAGATAGATAGATAGATAGATAGATAGATAGATAGATAGATAGATAGATATAGAGATAGGTATAGCCTGACCTTGATGCCCAGGGAGGTTATGGAGTAGATCAACTTTAGCGCAATCACACAGCACATACATGACAACTCATGGTATATTTTTACTGATACTAATCAAAGATCAGTTCTCAATCTAAATATTTTATATAAAAGTATTTAACAACAATGCTTAAATTATTTTTCTGCCATTTGCTAAAGTTTAGAAACAATATAAGAGCATAACTATTGCTTTCACTGAGAAAGTATCTTTTAGTATGAAGTCGAAATTTCATTTTTGCTTTTTTTTGTTAGGAGCTCTTATATCCTTATAGTCTTGTGATAAATGAAAGGTATCATTAAAGTTTCAAAGTAAAGCAGACACATTAAAATGAAAAGCTAAAATACTACAGATGAAGACAATCCTCTATGAAGTTTTATATACTTTGAACATTATTAAAGGTCTGTACATATTCTATTTATTTAGGAAAGCCTGATGGGCCTGGATTTATTTTCAAAAAATGTAGGAATATAAATAAGGATACTAAGCTAGATAAAATTAACTCAGGCCAGAAGCTTACTTTTCATCTTCTAGAATTCACATATAGAATTCTTTTATATATTGATACAATACAGGAAGTTCATGACTCTGTTCAGTCTCTTACCCAACATGATAATCTTTGTTATTGTTCTGTTTTCCAAATTTAAGCATGTTGTATCTGCCCAGATACCTGTCTCCAATAATAAGCTGACTAATCATTTACGTTTAGTTTCATCGAAAATCATAGAATGGTCTGGGTTGGAAGGGACCTTAAAGATCATCTAGTTACAACTCATCTGCCATGGGCAGGGACACACTCCACTGCACCAAGTTGCTCAATGCCTCATCCAACCTGGTCTGGAACACATCCAGAGGTGGGGCCTCCACAACTTCTGTGAGCAACTTGTTCCAGGGCCTCACCACCCTAACAGCAAAGAACTTCCTCCTAATACCTAATCTAAACCTACCCTCTTTCAGTCTGAAGCCATTCCCCATTGTCCTGTCACTAGATGCTCTTGTAAGTAGTCCCTCTCCATTTGTCTTGTAGGCTCCCTTCAGGTACTGGAAGGCCATAATTAGGTCACCTCTAAGTTTTGTCTTCTCCAGGCTGAGCAAAACCAATTTTCTCAGCCTTTCCTCATGGGAGAGGTGCTACATCCCTCTAATCAACCTGTTGACTCTCCTCTGATCTATGTCCTTTCTCTGCTGGAGACCCTGGATTTGGATGCAGCACTCCAGGTGGGGTCTCACCACAGCAGAGTAGAGGGGCAGAATCACTTCCCTAGACCTCCTGGCCATGCTCCTTTTGATGCAGACCAGGGTATGATTGGCTTTTTGTGCTGCAAGTGCACATTGTTGGCTCACGTCCTTACTCACCAGCATTCCTAAGTCCTTCTCGGCAGGGCTGCTCTCAGTCTGTTCACCCTTCAGCCTGTATTGATACCAGGGATTGCCCTGCCCCAGGTGCAGCACCTTGCACTTGGCCTTATTAAGTCTCACGAGATTCCCATGGGCACATTTCTTATGCTTGTCCGGGTTCCTGTGGATGGCATCTGCTCTATCAGGTGTTCTTATGTATTGATATGAAATTCAGAACATCCAGAGTCAAAAAAACATAGTTCAAAGGACTTAGGTGATGTTTCTCATGCTTACTCAGCACTCAGTAACTGAGTAAACATACGGTGACATAACTGATTCAATCAACACCCATAAAATGATGGAAATATTTTAGAGACTGTCAAAGACCCAACCAAAATCTAGGATACAATTCTACTAAACTTTAATTCAAGATGATTCTGGTGTTTGAAGTTAGGGACATATTCTATTTGAAAACTTAGTGTTAAAATATATATACTTGCATCCTTATTATTCTTCAGACCTTTCTAACATAGCAATACTCAATAATAATACCAAGATGTAATGATATGTACATTTAAAATGCCAAAACTAAGGTAAAATATAGATATTTATAATGCTGAATTCTTTTAAGAGATTATATGAAAATTGAAATTCTATAAAGAACAGCTTTGCAGAAAAAGGAATATGATTTTAAGATGCCAGAACCACTATTCTTTTACAGTTTCGATTTTACTTACAAATTTTGAACTCTCCTTATATAACAGTAGTAATAATAATCATTTATCTATGCAGATATCACAGCAATCCATGCATTATAATCAGCCTCTCACATGTATTTTACTGTTTAAATTCAGCTCAATAGTTATGGAACTTAAAGCATAAAAAGAGGTACAATTTTAGTTCTTTCTTTCTGATAAGGCAAGAATGTTCTCTAGTATATATTCTTTGGAATTCTTTTTTAATAGTTAGCATTATGGTACATTTATTTTTTTTTTAAAAGGTAGAAATTTTTAAGGTAGACTTTCTTTGAAATTCTAATCACTGTATAACAATTACTTTCTTTTGTCACCCTCACCCAGACTTTCAATCTTAGTTCTCATGAAACTAACTTAATATCTGTTTATGCCTTGTGTAGAGTAGCCCTACAGCTCATATAGAATCAAACACAATTCCTGTGCTGAAGTTATATCCTGTGCCTGCCAGAGGTATTATAATGACTAGTGCAATGCCAGTTCCAGAAAGAGAGCTCTTAAAGCAATGTAAATTACCAAATGCATTGAACCTTTTTTTTTGCCCATGGCTATCTACTGAGCACAAGACAATTTAGATGACTATCCACATTGTTCATGTTTAAATTCCCAAAATCACAAGAAAAACACACAGCCTCCATCACCACCACCACCTCCAAAAAAGCCCAAATAAAGAACAGATGCAGTTGAGCCTCCTGAACTCTCTGAAGTCCACTTACACAACCATTCCATAATGGAGGAGTAGCAACTACTCTAGGGATTTGCTTTTATGTTTGGTTTATGCAGTGCTCCCAGGAGGTGTTCATCTCTTGATGATTTAAGGAATGTGACATTTGCTTTCTGACTCTTTATCACATAAAAATGTAGCATGCAAAACATTTAAGATGGGTGATAAGTCCCAGCTTTTTCATTTCTGCTATGATGTCATCCTTTTATTTAACTCACCTTTTTAATTTTTGTCTTTGAAACTGTTTTTAAAGGTTAAATTAATTTGCCTAAACTCAAATGGTTTACTGCCATTTAAGATGCCTTTGAAACAGTGCTTGTTTTGCAGTGAGTTTGCTTGTTTTGCATAGGGGCAAAAGTCTTGTGGTTTATCTGCCAGCTTAAGTAGCCAGTTTTAGGTACCTAAGATCATCTCAAATACCATTAAAGACATAGGTTTGCAAAACTGAATCCAGTCTTTACTGTAGAAATCTTAACCAGAATGAATCAGTTAAATTCCCTTTCTTCTTTTAGTTTAGTTGGTGGAAAGCAGAGACTGTTTTGGAGTGGGGTTAGTTTCATCCTACAGTAGGTAACCGAAGTCAAATAAATTATGCCCTTTAAAAGTCCTTTTCCTTCCTTTGGCTATGAAAGAGCTTGAATAACTGTCATGGTGACATTGTGTATTCCTTAAATTTTTAGAGGAAACTCTCATACCAAATGTTTTATTGAAATTGACTTTTAGGCTTTTGCTTACTTCCATCATCTTCCAGAAGTATACCTCCAATATTCATGATCAGCAATATGTATCCCTGTTTGAAAGTCTAGGTGAAAATCTGACTTTAAATTGATAAATACCTATATAAAATAATAACTATGTAGTTGATCTGTGCTCTTTTTCCTGATTTGCTGTGCAGAAGCAGGTTCTGCAGCTTCTGGAAGCCAAAGATACATGCTTTTTTATGGTCTGTCAGGACTCTAGTACAGTAACCTAACACATACTGGTGGTCAAATCAGACCATCTGACAAGTCAAGTTAGATTCATGAATTAGATTGTTTGTATTTCATGTAGTGTTTCTAACTTAGACTCTTCAACAAGGTAATAAAATAGGTGGCATTAATCCACCAACAATTCATTTTCAAATTCTTTTAAGAAAATAATTGATTTCTATAGTTAAAATGAAATAAACCCCTGAAAATACAACATATGCTTTATTAGGGCCAAACAGTCAGGGATTTTCTTTGCTTTTTATCCCATCCAAAAAACCAGTTACTGAACTCTCCTAAATACAGTACATCAGACACACCACCAAAACTACAAATAGGTAGAACTCATTTCAGATAGATAGTTTGCTTTTCCTGCATATTAGCTATATAGTCAGAAAACACTTTTACCATATTACTTTAACATCAAAGTTGCAGAATTTTCAAGACAATAAGACATGAAATCTACTGCTCACAGTATTTTGCTAAGGTTTCATGCATGATGATAGATCTGAGTCTTGAGAATTATCTTTCCTTCTTTTTTTTTAACTTAAAATTTGAAATAATTTCACTCTTAGAATATTTTATCTTCAAATATCACTCATTTAATAGTTTACATGAAGGAACTGCAGAGGTCCAAATATGAATACCCCTGGCAAGCTGCTAAAAACTCTCATGGCTCAAAAAGATGGAATTAGCCTTTTAAGTTTATTTTGATTCTCACAGAAGCCATCCCCCTCGCTAGCAAAACCTAGCCATACAAACCCAACACACATAGGTATGCTTAAATATTTGTAAAGGAAAATCATCTTCTTTTCTGCTGTAATTAATTCTGCGGAAACCTTATATGACTTTGTAATATTGATTATTGTTCTTATAAATACAAAGATTGTTCACCTTTACAATTTTCATATTCTTTCCTTCCCGTAGAGGTAAAATTAAGTGCATTAAATAAAATCTACTTGACATTCCTATTCACGTTTTTGTAATGAACTGATAAATAGTTTCAGTATTTATGATGATATATCCCAATGGATCATCCCATGGATGATGTTTTAAGCATTTCTTTCATCTCTTTTTTTGAGTGAGTCAATTAATGAGTTATGTTAAACTATATTATATTCCTTTAATTTCAAGAATGCACCTAGAAATGTTGTCTGATTTTGATCAATGTAAGTTCTTTGCTGAAAGCCTCTATTATGAAAATAATGTACAAACAATGTTTTACTTATTATGTGGACATTACAGTCCTTAAAAGAGTCTTTTGTACTTTGCAGGACTATTGAATAATGGATCTTTGTATTGCAGTATAGCAGAGAATTTAGGTGGCTAATTTTCTTCCATTAAAAACTTTTCCATTTTTTTATCTACATAAAAAAACCAGAGGTTTAGACCTTTACAAAAATCTCTTTCAATGCATCTCTTTCTAAAACACAGAAATCACTAACACTATTATTCACTTCTCGAGCCTGGACTGAACACTTAGAGGGAACAAAAAATTACCTTGTTTGTGTAATTGGTGGTAAGTGGTTTAGAGTTGTAGTTGAGGTCATATAGCTTCCAATCAAATAGTTAGTATTGGATAATTCACATTTAACTGCTCTGCAAAATATCTAATGTACAGGAAAACTAGGAGTAATTATTCAGAGAGATCAAGAGCTTTTGTATGTTAAGTAAATAAATCCATTTTCTTCAATATTTGAATAATATTAATTTAAAATGTTAAAAGAGGACTCTCTCTCCCCAGAATTTGCCTTCATCCAGTTGAAGGCAAACAAACAAAAACAGTCTAAACGCACAGTGTATCCTGATCATTGTGAGTTGCTTTGTTGACGAAATGTAGCTGTAGTCAGCTTTCCTGAGTTTTGTAGTGCTTTTATGAAGTGATGAAGAACAGTGACTTGGAGCAAAACATTTTAAATAAAGTTAAAATCTGATAATATCCTTTGAAATGTAACTATGTAACATTTCGGTCAGGCCCATATTTTGATGTTTGCCAGTGGAATTTGTTTTAATGGAAATGAAGGGGAAAAGTTGCACCTCCATCAAAATACAAATCTAGCAATACTGTAAATAGCTTGTTGGTTTTGTTTTAACATGTTAGAGAATATGGCAATTATTCCAATACTAAGCAAAAGAATTCAGAGTGCTGCAGATGTGGCTTCTGTGAGATGACACCGGGAGTTGTTCCCACATCAGACAGGGACTTTTAGATGACTACAAGATGGACCAACCACTGGACAAAGTTGAGGCCATCAGTGACGCTGGTGGCACCTCTGCAATAAAATATTAAAGAAAGGGTAAAACCTGCTGTGCAACAGAAACCAGGAGAGAGGAGTGAGAAAATATGAGAGAAACAGCCCTGCAGGCACTAAGGCCAAAGAAGAAGTGGGAGGAGGTGCCCCAGAGGCAGAGCCACGATTTCTCTGTAGCCTATGGAAATTGCCACAGAGAGACAGACTTCCACATTGCAGCTCATGGAGACCTCATGCCAGAGCAGGTGGATGTGCCCTGAAAGAAGCTGCAGCCCACAGAGAGCCCAAGAAGGAGAAGAATGTTATTAACTGGCAATAAATTGAATCCATTTCCCTAAGTCAAGTCTGTTTTGCATATAAGGGTAATTGAATAATTTCTGTCTTTACCTTGACCCATGAGATTTCCATTGTATTTTCTCCCTATTTGATGAGGAGAGGTAATGATAGGGTGGTTTTGTCAGCACCTTGCATCCAGACAGGATCAACCCACCACAAAGCTCTTTGTAAAGGACCCATTTAATATCTGTCTCTCACTATTGACTACCAACAAACCAAAAGTACTAACTTTAAATGAATGATTTTCTCACAATTGAAATTAGGTGAGTTAGAGAACAGCTCTAATGAATTCTCTGAATTTTGCGTTAATATTACAACGGTAACCTCTTATTTAGAAATATTTCTGTCCAACAATCTAAAAGTAAAACAAGCAAACAAACAAAGAAAACCACAGAGAAAGTTGTGTTCATATACAAAAAAATCTGATGACATTTTTGAGAAGTCACTACAAAGCACAAACTGCTGCAAGAGAGTAACAGAGTTAATTGCGCATTATGGGATATCCTAAAGCTTTATGTTAGCTTTTGCTTAGAATACTAATTTATTTGTAGTCTATCTTTTTGCTTAGAATTTCAACCATTATGTTCTCTAGATTCATAGTAAGTACTCTATATTGTTCAGAAAAAAACATCAGTATCAGAAGTAAAGATTTGTAAAAAATATTTGATGAGAAAAGACTGATCAAACAGATATAGAATTAGACCATAATTCTATTGGCTTTAGAGTTCAAAAGGATGCTTTTTGATCAGTTTTCAAAATGAAAGTTTGAACACATAACAAACATGTCACTCTGTTTCTTTGCTACTCAGATTTATTAAAGTTCACACACCTAAAATGAAATTAAACCAAGTGTAGTACACTGAAAACTCAGGACTGCTTAATGTGACTTTATCTGAGTTGTCTGAGAAATGCCATAACTCTACATTTTCTGTAGTTCTCCCTTTTAGTGGAATGGAAAAGAATGCAGTACTTTGTTGTAGGGTTTTCGTTTATTCTTGACTTCAAAAACTAGGTTTTTTTGTTAGTTTTTCAATATTGTTTTTGAACTGTCAATAGAGTCTCCAGATTCTTTCTTTGATAAATTAAGGATCATTTCTGCAATTGGAAGTGGGGAAAGAGAGATAAACCAATACAAAACTATCGTACAATGTATACAATGTAATAGTTACTTTTGGAAGTATGAGATGCTTTTTAATCACTTTCGGGGTCTTATCATATAAAATCATATATAATGACAAAACCACATCAACATGTTAAACATATTTTTCACTTTTCATGAGAATAAGAAAGAAGAAAAAATAGCTAATTTTATTTCACAGTGGTCATAACATAGAAAAAATGTCTCTTTTCTGGTTCTGTGTTACATATTGCATCCTGTGATTCCCAGTGGGCTGCCTTGGAGCAAGTAAGTGGCAAGTAAATAGAGAACAGCTGAGGCAGCAAGAACTTATTTATTACAAAAATGGCTGAGGGCACCTCAAGTTGTGCAACACTGTGTTCCCAATATATTAAAAGTCCAGCCTCTGATTCAGTAAGGCACATCATAAGCACATTTGTAAGCAAGGTTCTGATTGTTTATCCGAGTCAAGGTCATATCCATAAAGGCTAAGGCCTTCAGATGGATATATGTTTAACTGAGATACACTGAACTATACAGTCTTTCTTGCTTAAATCCGACTGGTAGGTTGACAAAACAAGATCAAGAAAAACCAACATTTTAGTATTATTATAATTACGTATCATTATAGTACGTGCTTTGGCAAAATTGAAGTTGATGAATCTCTATTGAACTCTCTCCTAGTAGGAATGAGCTTTTACTCTGTATTGAATATGAAGGTGACAAAGATACGTGTCTGTGAGGGTGGCTTCTTCTCCAGGACAACTGAGGATATTCTGTTGTTAAGCTAAACTTACAGGAACTCTCTCTAGTGACACTGGACCATCCAAAAAATGGATCTATGAGTAATGAATACTAGTCTAAGATGACTCTGAATTAGGTATTTTTTTTAATGATTAATCATTAGAAGATGATTAACAGAAAGTTGGATTATTCCCTACAGTTCCTCAAATTGCCTTTTTTGCATGGCATCATTAGTGTCGTATTTTACCTGAACTCAAGTCTGATGTTTTGCATCCATGTACTTACCTCCCTTACAGCAGCATGGAAGACAGTACTAAATAAATCATTAGACAAGCTGAGCAAGAATTCAAAATCGGTTCCTGTAGCCCTTGGGAATGCATGGGACAGTGAAAAACATTAATTTTTAACTCTTCCACTGTATATCAGCAGCAGATTTTTTACTGAATTCCTTTCTACTTCTGACTTTTTGTTGTGTTCCAGTCATATACAAAATGAAATTTATGCTTTTTCTCAGCAGTTATTGAGTTTGGAATTCACTCGGTTTGCCTTAAAATACCTAAAGCTACCCATTTTGTGATTATCATTCTCTAGCTCCCCCTGTATGTAATAGGGATGAAAGATAGTTGGGTCTTAGCATGCTTCCTCCCTCCTCAAAAGTACCCTCTCCCTCAGGATTGTTGATATGATTTATCCTAAGATAAGAACATCAGGTGGGAATTTCAGGAGGAACTGTCTGTATCCTCACATAATGAATGCATTCCAGAGATGCAGGGTGGGGAAGAAAGCTGTGATGATTGCAATTGATTTTGGTACACCTTGGCCTGCAAAAGGTTGTAAAATGCTGCTGGAGTCAACTGGGCAAACTGGTCTCCTGAGCTTGCAGGCAGCTTCTATCTAGGTAGATTGCCCCCCACCCTGACAGGGATGCTTGCAGGGTACATCCAGCCCAAAGACAGGGAACGCTCACTTTTGGACAGGTGAGTAAATGCCCTAAGATTGGGTCACATACAGAGATAAAATCCTAAAGTAGACAGGTAGGTGCTTTGTTGCTTTGCGATTGTGAATTCTCTAAAGCCAAAGATTGCAAATCTGTACTTTCCTAGCTGAACCTGTTTATATTATGAACCTTTAGACCTGCTTATATTATACACTGCATTGACAATATTTAGATTCTGTATTAGCAAGAAATATAATCATAATCATCCACATAAACAGTGTCGTATTTCTTGTGCCTGACTGAGAGTCTTATCTCCACTACTCTGCTACACTGTACTGGGTAGAAAAAGGACATTTGGTGGAAGCATTTTATTTCTCCACTGTCTGTGAAAGAAGACTGGCCTCAGGTAAGAATCTGTGCTTTTAGATGGCTAATGTCAAGGTAAAAAAGATTGTTCCTGCTGAACTCATAGGTGCTACACACTTTAATTCTGGTGATTTATTAGTGGCATTTTCCTCTGTGACCTTAGAACATCAGTATGACCTCAGTGTGCTAAAGTGCATATGAAAATCTTAATTCCATATCTGGAATTGGTTTTCTGTCAACTATGAAAGTTGTCTATGTTAATACCATCACACAGAATTCAAATTGTAAATGGTGAAGATTTTGAAAATCCAAATGACCAATTAACAATTCAGAACAATCAATTTGGGATATTACTTCATTGTTTGACTTACATATTAAGAAGATAACTCAATAAATGTACCTAAGGAACTCAGATACATTATTTTCAAAAATGTAAAAAAAAATGCAAAAAAAATTTAAATATTTTTATAGGCAAAATATTTTCTTGTTATATATACAAGCTTTTATTTTTATCACCTTTTATAAAAGGTTATAAATAATAAAAATGAGTGAAGTTATTAATTGATTTTGTGCAGTTAGATCATGATCTTGTGTTGGTGTAACTGAGGTAACAAGGTGCTAATAAAATGATCTAAATAAAAGAAAATGTTATTTTCAAAAGATAACATATTACTCTAAAGTAAGTTATTAACAAAGGCACATTAACTTCCCTAATCTTCACTAGATTCAGACTGTGCAATGGAACATAAATTATTAATTTATTGAAGATATTATTTTTAGCTATTGTTCCATAAGATTTTCTTGTTTTCAACCCCCTAGGAAAATTATTCCTTTAAAAAAGTAAAATAAAAAAACTCATCCAAAAACCAGGGAAGAAAAATATGTAGACACAGCTAAAGCCAAATTTCTCACTCATGAAAATACCCTTTGACCCAAAAGCAGAGTTTAGATCCCATTAGCTGAAACTAAATACAATGTATTACCTAATACCTTAAAAGTGCTGTCGTTTCTGTTTCAGATTTAGCCTGTAAATGGTAAGATGAATATAACTTTATTATATATTATATTGGTATAAATATATATAAATATCTTGATATAAATATTGAGATGATTTCCAAAACTTTTCATACTTTCTCACCCTGCACAGCATTGTATTGCCATAGCTACTGTATAAGATATATACATATTTTTTTGAGATATAAAAGATCACTAACATTAAACAAAATGTAAAAGTAAAAATTTACACATTCACAATACTGGTTAACATTTGACAGAAAGATCTTCCTGATCTTCATTGATGATTTAGTATGAAATGAGCTATTTTTATTCATGCTTTTTTTTAGAATATAGTCACTTAGATGAGTCTAAGTCTGTATATATCTCTGCTTGTTGGCTTAGCATGGAGCTCAGTGCAGGCTGCACAATTTTTTGACTGGTCTTTAAAGTGGATATCACATCCTATATCAACTTACAGATTGTTATGGTTATATATTAATTTATTAAAGCGAGTAGAAAAGTATGGGTAAGGGTCATTACTTTTGTTCCACCAACTGCAGGAAGGATATAGATGCACTTGACAATTTTAGTGAGCCTTAACATCTGCAGAGAAAAAGAATATCTGCATCTTCTTCGGAGGGTGGTTTATTGATAACATTTATCCTGATAAAAATTGCAAATTTAAATTAAAAACACTGAGATTAAATTTGTCAAGCTGACTCAGAAGAAATATTTCATAAGAGAATAATCAATTTGTTTATTTATTTATTTATTTATTTTATTTTCTATGCTAAATGACAGTTGCTCTTTCCTGAACTTTTCCTTATATGGCTGTGAACCAAAGGGTTAATGTGTATTTATCACATGAATACAGGCGAAAGAAAGTGTCAGGCAGCTTTTCCAATCTATCCAGCAATGGTCTAACATAATGTTTTCCAAAAACTTACAGAAACAAGCAAGTGTTCAACTATTAGGCAAAGAAGTACTTCTCAAAGGCCCCTTTTCATGGGGTGAAATTAAGTTTACACATAGTCCTCAGGTTTTATTTAATTCCTCAAGAAAGACCCAAATTGGACAACCGTGTAAATTAGGATTGGATCAGGTTAACTACAGATTACCAAATTATCTCATTGTTGACTTTAAGCTATGCTTTCTTTGCCCTTTGTGCTTTTGTTTGTTAGAGAGTTACTAATGGATGTAGAGTGTTTGTTTGTTTATTTGTTTTACAGAAAGAAGCCCAAGCAATAGCATTAGTATGAAAATTACATCATTATCTAAATTACATTTAGGTTTCACATATTCTGAAACCTGTGATTGTTGGTGGTGCTAATCCTGTGTACTCATTTAAAGTCCCACGTAAATAAAAATTTTTATAAATTGTAAAATAGAAGTTACTGTTCCTCTCGGGTTTTTTTATTGTCTTATCTGTCTTCCATCTCTTGATTTATTCTTGAAGCTATCTAGGGCAGGAATTGCTTTATACAGTTCCTAACACAATGGTGGCGTGATCTACGCTTCGAGGTGCAAGATGAAGATGCAGTTCTGTTGTGCTCATAGTTGGGAGACAGTGAGGAAAGAACTTCCTGTACTTTTCCTCATGTTTCTGAATTTATGATAATCTCTAGGTATGATTGAACTATTAAGAGACACATTGCCACTCTATATATCTTATGAATATACAAGGCATCATATCTTACAGATCCTTATATCAATTTGCCAGCTATGGTGATATGCTCGCAGGACCATTTTCCCCAGAAGCAGAGGATGAAATGAATCTTTAAATCAATTTCCTCATATGTATCCCTCTTTTTTATATTTTTCCCCAAGAAAGGTTGATACAGATTACTTTTTTTTCTCCCCAGTGGAATTATTTAAATGTCTTCCCAGATGTGTTATATATTATCTTCTAGAGCTATAAATTAAATATTTCTACAATCTATTCACTCGCATTTCACTTGACTGTGTCTTACTTGCCTAAAATATATAAGCCAGGCATATTTACATGTTATTATTTTTATTTTACTAGTATATTCTATAGGAAATTTCGGATAAAATATTTATATATACGCACATGATTTAAAAGTATGTTCAATTTTGAGTTTGCAAGCGTTGCTTACTTTTCCACATATAACCTGTGGAAAATCTAGTTGTAAAGACAAAGTAGATTGCCGCTGAAACAGAAAACCACATTTTTCTTTCAGTCTCTTAGATTTTTCTTTATCACCAGTTTATATTTCTTGTTTAAAGCATCTCTGCTCCAGTTTATGTTGGAAAGATAATTATTAACCCTACCAAATAAGAAAAATCTCATGGATTGAATAAAAAAGTATAAAAGTAGTAACTATTTTACTAACTGAATAGCATTTGACCACAAGCTGTATTATACTGAAGACCTTCAAATGCCTTTGAACAACTAATTTTCCTTCTTCAGAATGAATGTCATATATTTTCTGGTAGTATTCACTTATTCTTCCATGAGAGCATCATTTTCTTTGTAAGCTTGGCTTGGTTTTCCCCGGTTTGGCTTGGTTCACAGCTTTCAGCTGGTTCAGCAATTTCATATGACTCCTGTCTCTTACAATGAAAGGCTAAGAGAGTTGGAGCTTTTCAGACTGGAGAAGAGAAGGCCTCAGGGAGACCTTACAGCAGCCTTGCAGTACCTAAAGGGGGCCTGAAAGAAGGCTGGAGAGGAACTTTTTGCAAGGGCATGCAGTGATAGGACAAGGAGCTGAAGGTTTAGGTTAGATACTAGGAAAAAAAAATTATTATAAGGGTAGTGAGGCACTGGAAGAGGTTACGCAGAGAAGTTGTGGATGGCCCATCCTTGGAGGTGTTCAAGGCCAGGCTGGACAGGGCTTGGAGCAACCTGGTCTTAGTGGAAGGTTTCCTGCCCATGGTAAGGCAGTTGGAACTCGATGATCTTTAAGGTCTCTTCCAATCCAAACCATTCTATGATTCAATATAAATCAAGTTAAAGAAAAGCAGATTTTTTTTCTACCATATTTTCCATCAAGTACCTCTAAGGTAAAGCTAATTCAGTTGCTTAGTATCAGCTTCAAGTTTTTGCATTTTTACTTCCATCTAAGCCTAAGGAAGACCGTGTAATATGAAATATAGACTTCTGAAGAAGATTATGGAAGAAAAAAGGCATTGTACTTCAAGATGCAGAGGTTTTTTTTAAGTTAGGTTTAACCTCTACTTATAATATTTGTTAAAGTGAATATTCCTTTCCTTGATATTTCTTTTCTCATTAACTACAACTTGATTTATTTCCAGCCTTATTGTTACATCTCATGGTTAACTATAGCATATAAGCCCAATGTAGATAGCTATCTCTTTTGGGATGTAACTACATTTTAGGTTCATGTTAATGGCACAAATGCAGGTAGGTCAATAGATGTCTATGTAGTGTTTCCTATTCTTGTTTTTGTTGACCCATAAAGTCTTTTCAGTGAGATACAAGAATGATTCTTTGTACTGTACCAAATGTACTCTTTCTTATTCTTGGGTATTCTTATTTTCTACCTAAATCAGTACTATTACTGCTATTAAATTCCAGGGTTATGACTTATATTCTTATTTTTAGCCAAATGAGATTAATGGAATAAAAATCAAAATAAATCCAGAATTAATACAAACAATAAAAACAAACCTCTCCGCATTTATCTTGGGCACCATCAGATGGTTATCCATTTCTTCATCTTTCTACGGGAAAAAAAAATCATGATCACAAGAATATTACACTAAATTGATTTTAAAACAATAAAGGCTTAAAACATGGAAAGAGGAAAATAAAGAGCCTGTTTGTCAGCATGTTGCTTTAAGATTTGGGAGAGTATACTCAATCAGGATGTTAGGAAATGAAGATCAGTTAAGCATATTATAACATTAAACAATACCATCTGCAATGTGCCCTTGAAACACATAACAATGACAGTACTTCATGAAACAGGAAAGATTTCTTTGAATTTAATGAAATCTAGGAAATTAAAAAAAATGGAAAACACACTATAAATTACATTAGAAGCTATGTGGTATTAGAGCTGTTTCTTGACATTAGACTCTGGACATCAGGAAGCATTTCTTTACTCGGTAAAAAGGGTTGTTAAACATTGCAACAGGCTTCCTAGAGTGGTGGTTGATGCCCCAAGCCTTGTCAGTGTTTAAGAGACATTTGGACAATGTCCTTAATAACTTAACTTTGTCAGGCCTCAGTTGGTCAGGCAGTTGGACTTGATAGTCAGCGTAGGTTCCTTTTAAACAAAATAGTTCTGTTCTATTCTATTCTATTCTATTCTATTCTATTCTATTCTATTCTATTCTATTCTATTCTATTCTATTCTGAGTCTGGGGAAAATAATAGTTCTTAAAAACCACAAGACTTCTTTTCAGAACACAGAAATTGACTATTTTAAAATCATTTCAGCGTAAATCAGCTTTCTGGAGATATATCTCACCACCACAGGTATTTGTTTCTGGATAGGGATATTGTAGTACTTTTTTATGAAAATGTTTAAAGGTGAACTGAGTTAAGAGTTTATTTTAGATTATTGAAACACTAAGTTTTATCAGGAAATAACAGGTGGTTTTGGGAACAATGTGAGAAACATGGGATTTAGAAGTGTTATAATAATAGAAGTTACTAGAAGTAAATATTAGAAATCTATTAGCATTATAGAAGTGATTTCAATAATAGAAATTGCTATTTGAGTCATCATTTTACTATGACACAATGAACCAAGAGATACAGTCTAATTCTTCTCTCCTACAGAACTGCCTGCGTGCTTCATAGATATCAATAAATTATGAATGTTAGACACTGCAGGAAAAAAAAAATCATGTCACTCTCCTCCTTGACCAGATTTAAAAGTATGCAAATGACTTCAAGTGCTATCAGCTGACATATGGTGTCAACAACCTTCTCTTCTCTTGTTCTTTTTTTTTTTTTTTTGTAAGTATTCAATTATTATTCTTTGGAAATACTATTTTCATAACTTTCCCAGTGACTTAGCTTCTGATTTCCATGGGAAGTATCAGTTAAGCACTTTATAGTCTTATATCAAGGAAGAATATCAAAGTCATAATGGAAAGTGATGACATTTGATATCAACAAGCATTTAATATAAGTAAAACTTCAATTAGTTTAATAAAATTGGAAGAATATATACATACTTTTCTACTATCTGTACCTTTTGGTTGAAAAGGCCCTTTTACTAAAAATTGTACTTTCAAAATGACCCTTTTTGCAATATCCATACTTCTCAGGAAAAAGGTTCTCTCTTCACATAAGTATTTCTTGCACAAAAGGCCCATTTCCCAGTAACTACACTTGCAAATAAAGAGAAGGGTAAAAAAATCAGTGAAACAGTAGTACTGACAAGACAACCTCACAGAAATTACATTCAGTTCCCATTTTTAGTTGGGTAATTCCATATTTTAAAAATTTCACGCATTATTGAGGCAAACATTAATTGATTCACCTGGTATCTCTACTGTGCATTCATCCTCAAAGAGGTAGATTGGAAAATGATTGAGATTAATTCCCTGGAAGATTACAGAATCAAGCATCTCTATTTTCTAGCTTCCAGATGATACAATGAATGAGTCTTCCATTTAGACAGTTATGCAAAAGTTGCTTGAAGTCAGTCTGTGTGACTAAACTATGTGTAATAGAAATGTTTAAAAAGCAAACTAACAGCCAAAACAGAAATAATACACAAACATATACAAAGCAACAACAACAACAACAAAATAAATAAACCCTCAACTTTTGACTAGTTTTCAGATGGAAATAATGTCTAAGAATTATATGGATGAGAGGACTTTGAGATAATTGGAGAAAAGAGAATTTGACCTGAAATGTAATGCTTTATTACCAGGAGATATTATATATGAATTATTGAATTGAGTCTAAAATACCCTACAGTCTTCAGCAAGCAAGTTTCCATTTCACTGAAAAAGATTACATAAGAACTGATCATAAAATCTAAGAATTAGAGGTCAATAAGGTGTAACTAAATTAATCTTTCCCACTCACTGCAAAATAATTCTGTATTTTTCTTCAGAATAATTTTTCCATGTATCTCACAGTCTTTGGAAAATAATGAAATTTCTCTGATTCTGACAATCACAGTTTCACTATCAAGAACAAAATTACTAGAATACATGTAATATTCACATCAGGTTGTTAGAATAAAATACATGACTCCATTGATCTCACTCCAATAAATATGCACTGCATTACTACTGATTATATTACTATTTCAGAATGGTTTTAATCTGAATATTTTTTCTTATTGATAAGGTTCCATTTCCTCTTTCCTACTAAAAATCAATGCAGTAACTTAAGAGATATTTCTATTCTTGTAGTAGTCTAACATTTCAAGACTTCCTGACATACGGTCTTGCTACTTCCACTTCTTTGAATCTGACATATTTACCTTTTTTTCTTATTGTAAATCAAGTCTTCTAGGCCAGCCAGTCATTTTTCTTACTCAATTTACCAATATTTTTAGCATAATTAAATTCTTAAATTACTATTCAATTTATGTGTGCCTTGAACATTAGACAATTAAGTGCTCTGGAAAGTAAATTGATGCCACTGATTAAAGGGGGAGGGGGGTTAGATAAAACCATCAATAGTAGTGCAAATAGCTCAGCAGGTTACGTAGGGGAACATGCTAAATGTCAGCATTCTGAAATTAGATCTAAAAACTTATCAAAATTAATCATGCCATATCAAAGTTAAATGTTTCACAGTGTTCCCTTATTGCCCACAGTAGTTTCTCAAGCAAAACCATAAATATTTTAAGACATTCATGAAAGATGTAATTCAAATATTTTTCCTCTAATTATTTCATAGTTTTAGCAGTCTTTCCATGTGGCAGTGTCCATAGTTGTAGAAATAAATAATATTTAAAAAAAAAAAAAAGCTGGTTTGTATTTTGGGGGGGTTTGGTGTGGTTCTTTTGGGGGTGGGTTTTGGGTTTTTTGGGGGCATATTTGAAGAACAGTACTAGTTTTTATGAAACAGCAGAAAGAGCACACCATTTACTGTTTTGGTTCTGGAAGTATGGGGATGTTTGTGCACATGTGTGTGCATATTTGGGAGGAAGGTGGGAGAAAGACGTGACGAGTTATATCACCAGGGGGCTTTTTCTTCTCCCATCTCCATAGTGACTGACAGCTAGTTATTTTCACAGATTCAAGGGAGCACTGGTCTTTACAAGTTTAATACATCTCACACATCAGGGAAGGCATTTTACTGTGTGCATGTCAGTGCTGATAATTCCTTGACTTCCTATTCTGTTGAGAACGGACCACTAATAATGCATAGAATGCCAGACAAGAATACCTCTGTAGCCCAGTTTTTAAATGACTCTTAGACAGCAAAAACAATCCCCAACATACTGGCTACTACATGAAAGACAGATTGTGACTTCCACAAGTGTTTTCTTGGTTTAAAATGGAAAACTTAGAAAGGAAAATCTTTTCCCACTTATTGACTGAAGCTGCTTTGTTACTGAAAAAAACCCCCACTTTAAACTTTTTGTGTGTGTTACCTGAAGTTATTACTTAAGAGTTATTCAGTTGTTACACTCCTAAATTCTCCAAGAATGGTCTCTTTATTAATATTCAAATCTATGTCTTATTCTGTAACTTGAATAAAAGCAGTAACAATTAAAAAAAACCCTAACCATTCTTCTGAAAAAAATTTAAGGCCTATTCATGCCTTTAGTTTCCTTAAAAAAATAATTTTATTTCCGGAACACATCTACTGAACACAGTCTATTCTTCTTAATATAAATTTATGTACTGAACTACTGTAATTTTAAAGTAAGAAGGAAGTAAACTTATGCATTAAATTTAGACCATCTCCACATGAAGTGAATTACCTCATAAAGGCTTCAAATAAAAGTCAGTCTGGATCTATGATTCCAATCCGATCACACTGATCGGAACAAAACATTTACCCTGAAACTAGTATAAAGTGCATTTCTCACAGTGAAATATTATAGTAAATAACAATCTGTAATCACAAAAAGACACACAACGTAAGGTACACAGATATGATAGTTTTAGAATATAATAAGAATTCACAAATCACTTTCGAAAGTTTTGAAACTTCAGACCAGTTTCATTTCTAGGTATTCACTGCCCTCAGTACTCAGAACACTCTGGGAAAGTCTGACTCACCATTGGTCTGTAATTTCAATGAGATTAGATTTTCTTTTCATTTTGCAATGGCTGACTTGTAAATGGACTGCAAATAAGAATGTTTTAGGACAGCTAGGCAAAAAGCAATTCAAAACAATAGAGCATTCATAAATTCATGCAATGCAGCAGGTCTGACTAACACAGAGGAACAGAAAGTTCAACGTACATATGACATGTCAATCAACTGTAAAGTAGGGAGTTGAGAAGAAAATTAATTTCTTACTTAGAACTAATCAGTTAGTAAAGGCTATAAATAAAAGTAGTTTTTATAAAGGAAATAAAATGATAACTGCAAAATAAAAGTTTCTAATGTAGTGAAGATTAAAAGTTTGGAGGGGTGGTACAATTAGAAATAATTTGTAACGTATTTGTAATTCCTGTTACAGATGGAAACCTTTATAATCATCAAAAGTGTCATAGCAAGATATAATATGCAGTGAAGATTTAATGTTCTATTAATGTCAGAAAAGATGTGGAAAAGTATTTTTCAGCATACTGTTAATACTTTCTAATAATGATCAGAATTGTAATACCAGTTTTCCAAATGTCCTGAACTTCTTCTGTTAGTTGGGTCAATTTTCCTACATAAACTGCTGTATGTATAATATTAAAAGGTGGATATAAAACTCTGGGTGTAATTTTGCATATAAAACTTTTGTTTGTTGATGTAAACTTTGACATCTGCAATTGTGCCTAATGTGTATATGCAAAAGTTGGCATATAGGTTGTGTAACCAAAAACATGAGCATAAGATTTTCAACGCTTTTTTTTCCCCTCCAAATTATCATCCATATGCCTAATATATTTTCCTTTTATCTTCCTCCAGGCTTCAGGCTAAATTTGGTTCTGCTTG
Source organism: Pseudopipra pipra (assembly GCF_036250125.1). Lineage (NCBI taxonomy): Eukaryota > Metazoa > Chordata > Aves > Passeriformes > Pipridae > Pseudopipra > Pseudopipra pipra. The sequence goes on along the minus strand of NC_087550.1, from coordinate 74,127,162 downwards.
GCAGATACCAACAAATGTGTGAAAGCAATAGAAACATTGTGTAATAACGACAAAAGAACAAAGCTATTGAAATAGTTATCTAGAGCATTCTCCCAGAGAATAAAATATCTTTAATTAGCAACTATCAGGATATTGCTTTGTTAGAGATCATATTCTATGTCTTCAAATGCAGGTCATCACAGAATAATTTTGACATTCAGTGCTAAAATATCTTAATAGACAATTTTACATTAAAAAAATGCTCTTTGTAAAAGACAGTCCTGACACTGAAAGAATGAACAGCTCAAAATACCCTTAAAATTCACTTTTCAATATGATAAAGCTGTGCACCTCCAAAACCAGGAGAAAAACAGTACATAAAAATTTTGAATACAACTGAAATTACTTGTATTCCCCTCTACACAATGTCTAGATTAATGCAGATATTGTTTTCTAAAGAATCTGTAATAGTGAAAACATTATGATGAAGTATCATCTCTGGTGTTTAATTACTAATATCTGCTTCAATGAGGTGAATCTGTGAGAAAACATAACATCTAATAGTATCATTAGTATATGGCTGTTGGTTTGGGGGCATTGTGTCATTCTCAATTATATGCAGCTGCACTGAGAAGGAGCCTATCAGAATCTGAACTCCGTCATGCTTTCAGATTTTATGTCTGCAATATGTGACCTCTGTGTCAGTTGCTTTTGAACCATGTTGTATGCTAAATAAGTGACAATAGCTCAAATTAGGTTTCCCAGATGTTGAATATAAATTTAAATTAAAGCTTTTTTTCATTATTCTGAAGTACTTTACCTCAAGAAGCAGACTAATGCACTCTGGACGCATCCTTTGCACATCCTTTCACTTAGTTTGACCTAAATCAGGTGTAACTGCCAGACAGAAACATCAATGGAGTTCATCAGTATAAGTCACATGTTCACCAACATAACTCAAGGCCACAGCTTGTATACAAACCTTCACAGGAAATAATTATGCAGATCATTTGTAGATTACACAGTCTGGATGTTACAACCATCAAGGGGTTTTTAGCATAAAAAGTTTAGGCCACTATTTTGTTACAATCCTGTAAAAAAACTCCACAGTGCAGAAAGCTATACAGCTATTCTTTTCTTGTGTGTATATATATACACAGAAGTTAAAAGTGTACTCATGGTTAATCACATTTTGATTTAGGTAAAACAAGTTACTAAAGTTACGGGAGTTATGTGTACACAGCTAAAGACTACCACTTGGTCTAGTAAGAGCAGTCGATGTTACTGCTAATGTAGTTTTCTCCCTGCTCATCCCCATTCCCCAAACCAACCATGGTCACCATGTCTAAACTTAATAATCTTACAGGTTACAACTGTACTAAGTTGAGGATACCTCTAATGTCACTAGGCATACAATTAGAAATGCATCTCCCTCCAAACAATATGAACTTTCAGCCATTTCAGTAGGTTTCCAGCTTGTCTGCTTATTGTTTCTCTTTAGTCCTACCTGCAGTGATTTTTTTAGCCTCAGAGCTTTTCTTTGGTCCTATGATGCCCCATCCCAGCTAATCTTTAACTGAAGGGCAAAAGAGAGGGCAACAAATGACAAAACCCTCATGATTCAGTGCATGCTACGATAAAAGGTACCTGGCATAGAAGACCTTTGAGAGGGAGGAGGACAGACAGCAGAGGGAGAAAGATAGAAGGAAATGCCGTCTTGGGCTTCTAAAACCTTGAAAGGGATGAACACCCTGCTGTTGTCTTTAATAGTTCATAACAACAGCTGTCTTCCACTTGTGAATGATTCCTATGATGTGGCACTTCCTTATATGACATTCTTCAGTTCCTTCTACCTCTTGTATTGCTTCACGCCTCACTGCACCACAGGAGACATCATATTGCAAAAAACTCTTCTCTTGTGAAGTGCCTAAGCACCACAGGAATAGCACTTCTCTGTCAGAATGAAAAGAGTCTTCATTACATATTCCAGGTTTGGGATTTCTTTTGTTGCTTTCTTTGTTTTGTTCGGTGGTTCCTCCTCCTCCCTCCCCTCCCCCGAAATATACCAGTAACAATGAAAATAATCTGACACCTTTAATAAACTAACATTGTAACAGAACTCAGTTAAATTGTCAGATACATTAAGGTCGTACCTTGCTGCATAATTTAGGTCTAATGTGCTTTCAAGTTCATGAGACTTTTATATACATCTATGAGCATACATAGATATCATGTACACCTATGATGCTGTATAAGTGACAACTAAAAGTATACATGTCATATATGTATATGTCTATAAAGTTATGTATATATGATTTTCTCTAATGTTTCTAATGCTTTATGTTTAATACTGCAAATACAAATATTATCAATCTAAACACAATCTTTGGATCATTCTGCTAGGTATCTCACTGGATTTGTGAGGTATTATTTGATACTTGCTTTCTTTACTGTTCATTGAAGGATAATGCAGAAAGTGTCAGACAAAAATACATGAACCAATTTCATGAGCTGAAAAGCTCCAGTGACTACTGAGGAGATATTTTTCCCATTTGATTAAACAATCAAAAACTGAAAGCTCAGTCCTGCAAATACTTAGACATATGAAAAATTTTACTCCCATAAGTAGGTGCTGGAGATATTAAATTCCTGGAAGTAAAATTACTCATATTGTTCAGAGCATGCAAATCTAAATATGAGCAATATATTAACTATTAAAAGTGTTATTTTTGCTATAGATCTGCACTTCTAATTATACATTCTATTTGACAATAACCCATTGCTTGGCCTATTTTTATTTTTATTTTTTGAGTATGGCTTTTTAAAGACCAAATAGAACAAATATTAAAGGATTATTTCCTTATTAATTATATAAATTATTTTGAAACCTAAACAATATAATGTATTGGTAAAAAATCCATTGTTATAGCTTGCAATTATGAGGTGACTGTGTACAAAAATGTGTATTTTATACACTTAATTACTATGGTATATTAATAAACTGAAGAATATAAAGCAGTACATTCTGTACAATAGCATTCAGCTGTTTCTAAAGTTTAGATGAACCATTTGTTTACTGACAGGTTTTGTTGGTTTTGGGTTTTTTTTTTTCAAAATTGGAAAGACATGTCCAAACTTTGAGACATTTGATAAAGGTTTTAGTCCAATTTAAAACTAGATAAGCTGAATGGTTTTCTTTTTTATTTTAGGCAAAGTTCTGTTTTGTTTCTCAGGGAGATTTTTATTTAACAAATTCTAAACCACATTTTACAAATAGTACTTCCTTGGGAAAATGATGTGAGTTGATTTTTATATTGAGCATGTCCACAAAAAAAGAAAACAAATGCTATTTTTACCTCACTTTATCACAAAAAGTTGATGTTTCCTATAATGGTTACAAATATACCAATAAAAAGATGTTTAATGAAAGGTATTGTAGTACACAATAAAGTCTTACAGAATATTTATTACTGAAGAAATACAATACAAAAGATTTTAAAGGTCAGATCCTACAATGCTTTGCTGAGCAAAATGGAAATCAGCAAAGAATGCAGAATTGGACAATAGCTAATATGAGATGGATATGTGATCTTTGTATTGCATTAGTCATTTAGGCCCAGATACTTAAAGGCATGAAACTTGATCTTAATTTTTTTTTTAGTAACTGTCATTTAGCCCTTTATTTATTATATGTATGTATTAAGTAATTTGAAGTCTAAAGAAGAATTGAAAACTTCTTTGCTGAGCAAAAGTGCCCTGATTTCTTTGGGTGTTTTGCCTGGCTAAGGACTGCAAAAAAAGGCCTTAGGGAAGATTTAACAGGAAACCTATTAAGTGACCAGGAGATCACACACTAATCCTATCCTTAGGATAAAATCTAATCCTATATTTTTGACTGAAGCGCTAAATTCCTCCTGGCCTGTCATCAGTACATGCATAATTACTCCCTTCTTGCTTTTGCCTGTGCATGCCTAATAGAGACAGTGCAATATCAACCTCGATATCTTTTATTATAATCTATGTTTATGACATAATAATGACTTATTTAAAAGTATTAAGAATGTAACACTTTTATTGAAAACACATATGAAACAAAATGGAAAGAACTGGCTGTTAACTTCAGTGATTGTTGTTCATATCTGTCTGTAGCTTTTTGGAATAGTTATTCCAGAAATTATTTTTACTTACATTAAATTCTTATTGGAGAAGATGTGAGTTTTCTAGCCAGAAAGGTAAGAAAACATGGCACTTGTTCATTCAGCATAGATTTAGTAATTTTATATTTCGAGGTTCTTATTGTAAGAAAAGGTTGTAAAATAATGTGTTTCTAGTAGATGGAGACATTTAGATCTACTGAGCAATTAAGTTCTGAGTGCCTTCCTCTCCATATTCAAAACTACTTGAAAGCCACATCTATGTAAGAGATGCATACCATATGCTGTTGTTTCTCTGAAAACCCCTTTTATGAACTACCTTACAAACCTTCTGTCCATGGATGTCCCAAATTATTCAATTACTGTATATATTTTATCCAGGTACTGTATAAAAAGGAGAATATTATTTTAAAAATTGCATTAGATCTGTTTTTCAGTTTGGTTTTGGGGTAGTTCTTTTGTTTTTGTTTTTGTTGGTTTTTTTCTGCAATTTTGCCAGTAGATTTAGTAAATATTTATTCAATAAGACTAGAAAGATTCAATAAGACTATTGTTGAATTTATTTGTCCCTGTAATCTCAAAACTTCTTTCTGAATATAGAGCATGTATATTCATCTAATTCAAAGACTTCAGTTGCTACATATTCAACTAGACAGCTTGTTGTGATGGTTAGTTATTCTTGGAGCTGCTTATTTTTCAGGCCCATCTTAAAGTATCTAACTAGAGACAAACGAAACAGTCCGACAGCTAAGTTTTCCTCTTTCATTTGTTAAATTGTAATAGTTTTTTAAATGCTAAATAATTTAATTATTCCTTATTCATCAATATAAATGGTCAAGAAAAAAATGCAGAGTGAAAAACAAATACCTGCATTAGTTCTCTTTTTTTTTTTTTTTGCATCTATGCATGCTGCTTAATGGTTTTGTAGCTGGCAAAATTTTTATATGAAACGTCTCTATATTAAAAATAAAGAAAAATATCAGAATACATGGTATAATGCTTGCTTTCAACTTGCATTTCAGGTATACAAACATCAAATCCTGTTCTTTGCATATCACAGCAATCAGCTCAATATGTAAAGTGAACAAATGTGGAAATATACGCAAAATACTGATTTGAATATCAGGTTTTCTCAGCTAGACATTAAAAACTAATCAGCAGAAAGATACAATTATTATAGAAGATTTCTAGTATTTCCACGTTATATTTTTCTGAAATTATTTTAATTATTGTACCAAAACCATGCAAATCTGATCTCCAAAATATGTGTATACAACATATGAATAATGAAAATGGTATCAGTCATTACATCTACTGGAACTAATGTTCAAATCTTCTGAAAAAATACAAGAAATGTGTTTGGATGAAAACTCAAATTTTAACAAAGGCTGTGCTATTAACACTAATATTAATTTGTACCATGTACCCTTCTAAAATCATATTTCCTTTTTAAAATTTGCAAGCTGTATATGATAATATTCACTTCCTGTCTCAAACCACTGGGAGTATTGCTGTGTAAATTGAACAGTTTCACATTTCAGTGGCAGAAGTGATGTTTGAATGCAGCTTTTATTAGCTTCTTAAGTGCCCAGTGCTGTTCCCATTGGCAGTGCTCCCATTGACTTCAATCAGGGCAGGAACAGGCCCTAATTTTGTAAGGCACTTTAGGATCCTTTGGGAAGAAAGGTGTTAGAAGAATACACACCATAATTATCAATTAGTTGTCAACAAAGCACTCTCACAAATATCTCCCATGGTCACAGAACATCATATCTTAATTTCAAATTTCACTTTGCTGTAGCAATTTTAATGCTGCTACTGAACTATTATTTGTCCAGACTCTGAGACATTTTGTGACATCATAATTTCCAAATTTGACATGAAGAATTTTGATGCCTGTGTAATGAAAAAAATAAAATAAGTCAACCAAAATGAATTTTTTCTAGGATTATATAAAATAAGATAGATCAAAACACCTGGCTCTCTTCTGACTGTGTTGCCCTAATTATAGCTAAAACATCATTTATATGTAAGAATTTCATATAAAGGGCTGAAAAGTTGCACATATCTAAAAAGAATGCTTACGAATTTAAGAATTAGTAATATTCTAAGTATTAAATACTCTGTGTTCTGTATACTTTTACTTTTGCATCTCTTCATTTGGACAGTTAAATTAAAATCTTTGATTTAACTTCTGGTAAAAAGAATACTTGCTTTCAGAGTCTCTGCCCTGAGAATAACTACTTCCTTTTCAGTATTAATAAACAATTTTGACAATGTTAATCTTTTCGGTATTAAAATGCAGAAATAAATATATATTGACCATATTCCCAAACATGAATTCACTAAAAAGGGCTCCTATTTAATCACTGGGGTTATTTAACTGGCTGTAACATAAAGAGGGGAAAGGCCTCTTAGCAATTGTTCACTCATCTCCTAAAAACCCTGTAAGTCCCAAAAATAAGCATGACCTGATTTTTCTGAGCTTGAGGAGAAAAATAACAATAATAAAACCAACAATTCTTATTGAAGAGTTTGAATGACAGCTATTTAACATCTTTATATTTCATTCAAATACTGCAATACCTATTCTAACAAAACAAACCCCACCAAACACCCTAAGCCTTGTTTTAGAAGACGAGACAAAATGAGGACCTTCAGAACCTATAAGAACTTATATTCTATATATGGCTTTTAGTTCAAACCTCTGAATAAATAAAAATATTCATTTAATCCTCCCAGTACCCTTCTGCCACTCAGCTTAAACATTATGAGGAGTAACCTTTTCAAGTCAGCAACATTCAACTGAAAACAAAATATAGGAAAACAAAAATGAAGCATTTCAGAAACTGAACCAGTTTTAGATTTCAAGATCCTCAGGTGTTTCCGAATATATCAAAATGCTTTCTGATACACACAACTAATTGTATATGGTCTACATGAGAAATATCAAAACATACTTTTTAAGAGGAAGAAAATACTTTGGTAACAGTAACATTATCCTAATATGTTCAGAAAAACACATTTCTCCATCAGACAAATCAGAACTCAGTCTAAGGATTGAAGTAAGCCTGCATGTGTTAGACATATATTTAAAATCAAACTCCAAACATAAAGGTACGTTACACAAAAAACTCTGAATCTGGTGAGACTACTCTCATCAATCAAATTATCCACATGTGGAAGTAGTCAGAGAACCAAAATCTATCTTGGAAATTTTGTCTTCATTGCTGTGTTAAATTGTTTTTCTCTTAGGGTTGTAAAATAATATTGAGTTTTAATGATTAAATGAACACTTGTGAGGCCTTACATCAACACACAGAGCTAGAGATAAGGGTACCTAAGTGGAAGACAAACATAAAAGAAAACAGTTTCACTATGTAACTGTAAATTGAAATTACACAGTATTCATCAGGCCAAAGCTGGAAATTTTTGTTATTTCACCATAGATGATTATATAAAGCAGTTAGTAATTCTCAAACATTTAAACAGTGTGTGAGGTAAAATAAATACTTATTTTGACATGAAAAAAATCAATCTGAGTAATTTGGATAATTTTTCATAAGATAAATAGTATGAAGACAAATTGATGAGATGGGTTTTTTTTTCTCCACAATTAAAGCTCTGATCCTAATCAAATCTAACAAAACTTTTTAGTAATCCAACAACTCCTAAGAAATATTTAATTACAGACAGCATTCAGTATATAAAATATACTGAAAATTATAGAATACATTCATTGTATAAAATTATGTATGGATGAAAAAATATTAACCATCATAAATACATTCAATTACATTTCAAAAAAATTGGTGAATTTAGAACCATTATCTTAACCACTTTTTGTATTTATAGAAAAAACTTTTCTCAAAAGAGTAGCAACTTCTTATTCTTTAGGAAAAAGTATTCTTAAGGAAGAATTAACGTACAAGTAAGTACAATATGCATCAGTAGATTTCTACAATTTAAAACTTATTAAGCAATATATTGCACAATAAACCTAACAGATCTTACTGTTCAGCATATTATAGTATGTTGCCACTTATTTGTTGGCAGCTATTACCAGTCATACCAAAAAGGAAAAAACCAAACATTTCAAACCTGATCAGAAATTGTCAACAACGAGTTAATTTTAGGATTTAAATTACTATGATAAAAAGCTTCATTATATAAGCATTGCCTAATTATAAGACAGTTCCTCTTTTTAAGACAAGGTGCATTTTAAAAAATTATTCACAAAAAAACATGACATTTTTAACTGTCTGCTGCTCCAGAATCACCTACATGTTTATGTGAGTAGGTATTTGTGTTACAGGTTTACACGAATGATGCTATAGATAGAACTTTTTTAAAAATCCCTACCTAAAACATAATTTCCTTTGACATTGATGAGGATTTTACTTAAGGTTTTACACCAGCTATCAGAGCTACATAACCAAACACACCTCTTCACTGCCTCTGTTTTATATTATCACAATAGCTTAGATCCCTGCTCTGTACTCAAAATAAAATAAAAAGCAGCCTTCAAAGCAAAGATAGGCAGTATGATTCAGTAATGTGTAGGAAAATAAGAATGACAAGGAAACAGAAAATTAAAACAGAAAATGTGTAACTGTTAACTCCATTTCAAAGAGTTAGAATGTTTTTAAACATTAATGTTATAAACTTTAGTAACCCATCAATATGTAGTGTTTTTAAATCATTTCCACGACTAGTATTGACTACATTGCATGCTATGTTTGGATGGAATAAACAAAAATATCCACCCTTAAAAGACAAGCATAATTTAATCACTGAAAAAATAAAACAACCTTAAGAAACAGCCAAAGTTGTAACTGATAGTCGTGTTATTGCCATTTGAGACTTGAAACACCTTTTTAGCAGGGACTTTCCTTATGCATGGTAGGCTAATAAACAGTATCTAACAGGAAGAGAAAAAAATATAAAGTGTAAAGACATTCCATACTTTCAAAAACCAAAATCAATTGCAGGATTTTCATTCACTTCAGAAACATCAAATACATTGATTAGCCAATTTTTCCTTTGATGCACTTTTCATCATAACTAAAGGAAGATATTTATATTTAAGAATAAATGATTCAGCAGAATATTCATTCTTTGAAAGTATGTGGTTCAAGTTCTTTGATGTCAATGTAGGCATTTCTTATAAATTTGCAAACAGAAAAATGGACATATTCTTGAATTTTGAGCTTAATGTGAAGCATATTGTAATCTACACTTTTGGGTTTGCTATAAATTACCAAATAACCACCTAACTGAATGTGCAGTACCGTATGTATCTACACATAAACTCATGCAAACACATCATTACATCACTTATAAAGACTTGTCTGAATGACTTAAAAAAATTATGTCAAAACTATTTTTAATTGGATTATTAATAAATTTTAGACAAAATTAATGATATATTCGATTCAACTTAGCAAACTGCCAGCCTGAAAATGCTTTTAAAATGTTTAATTTTCCATATTTTAAAAAAAATTACAATTGTAAAATTGTATCGTGGTTGAAAAGTACCAATGCTGTGAACAACACTGCTTTAATTTTTAGCAGAAAACTGCCATTGGGACTACCAGCTTTATTACAACTGAAAATAAAAACCTGATCAGTTCACCTAAGTTCAACATTTAGAAAGAGAACAAATCTTTGTCATGTAGTAATTACTGCATAATTAAATGCAGTTATGAATTCAGTAATTTAAAACTAAATTCAGATATCTGATAGTGAGACCTGTGTAAGAACTGCTGTCATACTCGTAAATACATTTGGTATGTGTCTATTTATCCATTTGACTGGACAAAATAATTGCTATGGTAATGAAGTTACAGCAAGGTCAAGTTGAGGCCAGTTTAGCCATGTGATGGTACATGAAATGTAAAAGGTAGAGCCTTAAAATACAGGAACATTAATGCCCCTCAATGCATATTCAGCTAGTTGCAAACTGCATTTGAGCTGAACTTTTGCTCCTAGCAACTCCAACCCCAAATTTATATTACTATACTAGAAAAGTTGAAATGTTGAAGGACTAGACTGACTTTTTGGTGACTATGTGGATATAACATTTATAAGCTACATATGCTATACGAAGAACTTTTGTTTCATTACAAACCTAAACGCTTTCAAAACTCACATGGAAATATTCTTACATCACAGTAAAGACAATGTTAATTAAAGAAACATAGATAGCTATAAGTGTATGCATACATATATATTTGCATACTTATATATATGTACGCATACACTTCAATACATATACACACAGAAATATATATTTCTTTTTTAAAATACATATGGTAAAAAATACAGATGGTTAAAATAATAATCTACTTGGTAATTAAACACTGTTTTCAGAAATTCAAAAACTGTACCAGATTGTCACCTCCCAAGTTTAATTTTAAGAATCTATTTTAGTACTTTAAGCATTTCTGAATAAAGTTGATATGACGTCTCTGACAAAAACAATCTCATTGTTTGACCCCCTCCTCAAATGTAAACTTTTTGTCACAGTATTGATTCAAAATTACCAGAAGGCTTCAATAATCTAATGCTCACATAATCAGATATACTGTTGAAATCATGAGAAGAAAATGTTTTATTACATGAAATACTGAACTAGACAAGTATTATTTCAACCTTTTATCTTATCCCACTCTAGACCTTTTTGGAAGGTCACCCAGAACCATGTCATGATATACAATAGTAATCATATATCCAACCAGAAAAAATCATTTATGTTTGACATGGTCTATAGTTTACTGCAAAATTTAAAAATACTGTAAATATAAGCCTGTAAAATTGCAGTAAGAGTAGTTGCAAACACCACAAAGGTTATAATTTTTATTAATAGGTATTTAATCTAATTGAAGGTTTTAGGACCAAGTCCACAGAATTAAATAGAGGTATGCTGTCTGTTCATAAAGTCCATCATTCTGAAGAACCACATCTATACATGTGGATTATATGGACTTCCCATATAATCAGGACAATGTGGGTCCAAGATAAATTTTACAGTACTATACTACAGCAATGTTCAGTTAATATGTCAGCAGACTGGAAATAGATGTGATTCATTTTTTAAGTACATAGCAGAACTACAAATGTTTATCATTACTGTATTCAAATTTTTCACTTTACAAAAGAGAAATACTAAGAGAATGGCTTATTTCAATGACAAAAAGCCAAACTCGTAAGAGCAAGGTAAATGTTTTGTAACTTCCTTAAGTCAATGGAATCCAGTTTTGTACTTACACAACAAGAAGCAAAATGTGGCCCATTAGCTGTAAGTTAAATAGTTAATTTGATAGCCATTTAATTACAAACTTCATTACACTTTACTTCTTTGACTATTCAATTAACTGCCTCTTGTTCCTAGTACCTAAATGTGCCTCTTTTTTTGTGTCCTAACTGTTCTGTTCAGTGTTTTAAGAATAAACAATTATTCTAAAGCATAACTGTGCTTAGCATTTCTGGAGTATCATCATACTGCTAGCTACTCTGAAATGTAGCTAAATAATGAACAGGGGAAAAAAAAACACATTGTAAAGACTTGTGATATTAGGATAGTATTTACACACAGATGGATAATCACAAATCTGTAAGGCAGTATTGATGAACTGTAAGGAGATCTACATGTCCTTATTTCATCAGAGCACATTGCAAAGCTTCTTAGAAAGGTTGGGAAAAACAAATAATATGTCTGCCCCATTCAGAGGGCCGCTATCCTGCTGTCTTCTCTCACAGAAACACCTCATTCCTCCATCCTCTTGTCACTACTTAGCTTCAGGTCCTACATTTTCCAGAGTTAAGTAGATGCTGCAGAGAGAAGGTACAAGTTCCCTACAATGAAATAATCAATAGAAATGTGAAGACTGTTTGAAGGTTGACAGCTATGGAATTGTGTCTGCCATTCACTCTCCCTTCTCTCCCCATTCTTCTCGTTTAATGCCAGTAGCATCAGTAGTGTTCTCAGTTCTGCATAAGACAGCAAAAGATTTCAGCCTCCTTCTCTGGTTTGGAGACGCTGCACTTCAGTATGCCAGTCTTTAACCAAATGAAAGGCTATTCAGATTCCCTGGAGACACTGAGCAATATAAAGAACCTGCCCTCTAAAAATGAAGGAGGTCTTGTTTACCCTGTCCTTCAGGATATAGTGCTTTAATGGACTCTGCCCCCTGAGAGGGAACCATATGCATTAAACAGACTCTTAAGTTTCTGTAAGAAACAACATGCTGGTCAGACATTTTAGCTCCAGCTAAACAGAGGTCTAAAGAACCTACAGAACCAGGATCTTGCCTTCATATTTGCAAACAACTACAATTAGCTATTCCTGCCTTTCCAGATATATTTTCTAAAATGTGTTTACCATGGGTCATAAGCTCACTTTTATGATATTTTACCATTTTTGTATTACTTTAATAATTAACTTATTATGTGAAAAAGGTTCCACTGTATCTGTTTCCTAAAAAGAATACTCTTAAGATATAAGCTTTATAAAAAACTAAAACACAGGAAAACATTCAGAAACTAAATACTGCCGTATAGAGAACCAATTGAACATGTTTTCACAACCTTAAGTGACCATTAAAATAGTGGATGGTAAATATAAAAAAAATGTAAAAATTTGGGTTTTAGAACTATAGAAGTGTAAGATGCCTTTATATCAGACTTTTAATCTGGTGTTTCAAGCAGTGCGTAAGAATGTCTAGGAATTACAGAGTATATCTTCTGGGATTAAGTTGAAGGAGAGCGAGGGGAGGGGAGGGGAGAGGGAAGGGGAAGGGGAAAGGGAAAGGGAAAGGGAAAGGGAAAGGGAAAGGGAAAGGGAAAGGGAAAGGGAAAGGGAAAGGGAAAGGGAAAGGGAAGGGGAAGGGGAAGGGGAAGGGGAAGGAAAGGGAAAGGAAAGGGAAAGGAAAAGGAAAGGAAAAAGTTCTTACTCCTAAACTCACCATTTGTATTTAAGACATTGAATTGGCTTGATATGGGAAAAAAAGGTGAAAAATATTTCTTTAACCTAATAAATATATATGTTTTATATTATCACAATTTATGTTTTGTTTCCAGTAATTACACTGAGAAATCAGGACTCTCTTCCACCTTTTTTTGTTCTTTTATCACAGAATTGCATGCACTTTTGAAATAAAATGTGAGGCCATATGAGCGATTCAGCATGCTCAACATTACTTGTCAAAGGATAAAAAATAAAGAAAAGAGGGGAAAAGTCACTTTAATTACCAATCTAAACCAGTCTGATAACCAACCTAAAATAATATACTGAATTCTCAAAATAGTGTGGATTTTTTTGTCTTGCAGTATTACCCCTTTGGTCAGCGCTAACTGAGCAGATCATCATGCAGAAGGTTTCACTGATCTTGCTAGCAAAACAAAGGCCATGTTCTTACAGAAACAGTTTTTCTTCAAGCAAATTATCCTATTTTCAAATCAGAGGTACATCTACCTTTGTCTATGTCTATTCCTTTCCTATTTCTTATGTCTACTCCTTCTTACAGTAATTATCCAAAGAGGGTATATCATTGTAGCCACTGTGTGGGAATTTCTACTTCCATTGAAGTCCTCATTCACAAATAGCCCTTTCAGATATGCTTCAGGATGTTAACAGACTAAAGAATATTATTTTTCACTCTGTATCCTTTTTTAAGGATTTATCTTCAGGAATGCACTTTCTGTAGGTAACTGATTAATTTAATTTTTTTCTCCATTAACGGAAGCAATAATACTTTTTTTTCTACTGAAGATAGGAAGCTGAAAAAATTTAAATTAATTGTTCTGATTGCAATGTAGATGATTAGAAAAAAATCTTCATTACCAATTATTAAATGCATGTGGAACACATGGAAGTAGCAGTAATATTAACCTCAGAAAAGGCAACATCAGAATGTAAGCATAAACAGAATGCCAAGGCATTTCTGTCAACTATTACAAATCAAGTAATTCCTGCTCATTTACTCATTTGTGGATGCTGCCTCTTTGTGGCAGCATGCCATGCAAAATGTACCTTTCACATTAAGGACCTAATCCTGTGTTTGCATTGACACCTATGCAAACTTATGTTTATGAGTTTAGAATCATACAGAAAACATATATATGCACATGAACAGACAAAGTTTGCAGGAACTTCTCATTCAATCCTTACTGAGTTAATTTCTCTCTGACAAAGTCAGCAAGGCTGAAAATTTTCTTACTTATACCCATTTAACAACAGTGTGCCTCTACTGAGTTTAAATGGGAGAACCAGACCACTGGTTTCAGCAATAGTTATAAAGGCAGTAATTCAAAATTAGGGCTCCAAAACTGCACCTCAGGCAGCAACACACACATCTCTCACCAGTGTCAATAGGAAGTCTGCAGGAGATGGCGAGCAGTGAACAGAATAGCCATGTGTTGTGTCTCTTGTGACAAAAGAACACTCCTCATCTCTGTGTTTCAAACTGAAATAACACTCCACGTACTAAACTGTCCAAACTAAATACAGTCATGCTTGCTGGTTGCTTTTTCTTTTTTTTTTTTTGCTTTTGCTCAATGTGGGTGGCATAGAAAGAACACATGCCGAGAAAACATTTATCTTGAATTCCAACAGACCAGTTATATAGCTTTGTTTTTGTAGAAAGTGACAGATTGTACATGGGTAAGAAAAGCAGAATAGAACAGAGCCCTTTTGCAATAAAAGATTTACTAGGGAACAACTCTGCAAACAATATAATATATAATAACCTAATGAAGGAAAAAAAACCATGTGAAGTATGACTTACCCTATTCCACATATTAAAGAACACTTCATTAAGGAGACAAAATGTAAATATAAAGCTATCCTATTTAATATGTTGTTGAATCACATATCCCTACGTTGCTTTCTGACCCATGTTATGTACGTCGGTAATTACCACGCCATATTTTGAAAACAGAGAACACATTATGTTTAGCCTAGAAACATTAAATCTTTTTGATGAGCCATAATTGCTAGTAAAGAGAATCCAATGTAAAACCAGATTATTTTGGCAAGAAATTTTAAAGTTCAAATACTCATTACCTCAGGATCTTACATTTGAAATATTTACCAAGTGTTTATTCAGAAACTATTAAAAAATCACATGTGCTGGGATACATATCAGTTGTCCCCTCTTACAGTGATGGGGTGTTTATGAATATCCTTGCCATTGCTTGCTGCCCAAAGGGGAAAGACATTTTATATAGATGGGTACAGTCCACCATTTGGTCTTTCAGGATGCCAGTAAACATGTGGATCTGTACAAGTGCAATTGTACTTGACTAAACAATCAGAAACTGGCTACAACAGTTGCAAAATCATTATATTTTGGTTAACTAATACAAAAGCAAAAATGAAAAAAGAATTGAAACTGACAAATCAAAAATGAAACACTTTTTTTTTTCCTGATAAAATGAATGCCTTCTACATATCCCTCACTAGTTTGCCCAACCAGACTCCTGAGCAGGAGGTTGCTAAAAGGTATATTCTCAAATAGAAACATGATTTTTTTCTATTGTGATCGGATTTCACATCTTAGATTGTCTGTTAAGATTTGGTCATAACTGGCATTATATCTAATGATTTAAAAGGTCCTTTTGATTCTACATCATATTTGGAAAAAAAGCTCTCGGTGTAGTGCAATACTTTAAAGGAATACGGAGACTTTGGACCTCGTCTTGAATTTAAAAAAACAAACAAACAAAAACACTGAAACATTCCAGTAGTTTTACTTGTAAGAATAGTTCTGCATCCTCTATCCTAATTTTTTTGGCTTTTGACTAAGTTTGCTCAATGAATGAGTTTAGAAAGCTACACTCATTGGTAAAGTTGTTCATGTGCTTAAGTGCCTGCAGGATGAAGGCCTAAGCTGGGACTTCTTTCACAAGTAGAGACACTGAAGTGAGTTAAGAATTTGCAGGATTAGGCCCTAAAATAGTGAAGGAAAGAGAAATGCTAATGTGCATATAAAAATAGGTGCTACAATAAAATATTTTTTTATATTTCATCAATAAATTATTTTCACTAACCAGTTATGGATCATATATCTCTGCACTCTTTAATGATTTGTCCACATCTACAGCGATCCTTTTAAAGATCATAATATATTTTTGAATTCAAAAGTCCAGAAAGTATACAAACACATCCTTAAAAAAAGGAAACCTTGTATTAAAGTCGGGGTGTGCTAATCTCTCCAAAAAAGCCATTTAGACTCACCCATGGCTAAAAGGGGAAAATGTGCGCTGTACTCTTCAACCAGAAAGAAACCCAAAATAAAGAATGTCTGTTAGAAAAAAATAAAAATAATAATAAAAAAATAGTGATAGTGACTTTTGTACTTGTGACCTGAACATGACCTGACAGGAACCTCCTGCCACCTTCCCCAAGCACAGGTGGACACCCGCACAACACCAGCGTTGTGCCCATTTTACAAAGCAGGAGGTTTTTGACTTCCAAATACAGTAAAAGAAAAAAGAATAAACTAAACTGAACAGCACACCCTTTCAGAATCATTCCCCGAAGCTGAAAAGTCCTGTGCCAAGGCACTTCACCCTACAATAAAATGCATTAAAGGGGGAAAAAAGAAGGTGGGCGAGGTGGGAGGTCAGCATTTCTTTGTTTTGCGTGTGGTTGTTAAATACAAATACTCTAGAGAAGGAGCTGCTGAGACTGGCGAGGGGACGGGGAGGGAGGCTGTTTCTCAGAACTGGCTGAATGTGGTCTGTTTTTCCAGCACTTCGAGGTAGTCCGGCTCTGCGTTTAGTTTTGCTTTTAGCTCCAGGTACTCGTTCCTGTTGGGCTCTACATAGACAGTACTCGGGGGGCTGTAGAGCACCGTCTCCCGGAGCCTGCTGTCCCCCGGCCCCGGGTGCAAGTACTGGTGGGCACGCCTAAGGTCATAGTTAGGGGAGTAGGTGTAGGCGGCAGGGAGCTTGGGGTAGTCGGGGAGGGTGGAGCCGGGAGTGCCCAGCGTGGAGGAGGAGTGTTTGTCGGGCTCCAAAATGCCCCTGTAAAAGCGATCGGCGTCTTGCACTGGGGAGAGCAGCTCCTCCCGCGGCTCGATGGTGCTCACGCTGTACGCGGGGCTGCGCCCCGGCGCGTCCTCCCCGCCGGGCGCCGGCGGCGGTGGGGGCGGAGGGGGCGGCGGCGCGCCCCCCCCGGGCGACAGGGGGTGGCTGCTGTAGGTGACCTTCAGCTCGTGAAGGTCTTTGTAATCCTCGCCCGAATTGCCCTCCCGGGAGCGGTAGATGGGGTTTTTGCACATGTGGCCCAGGGGGTGCGGGATGTACTCGTAGACGTGGCCGGCGGGGGTCTTCACCTTGGGCAGCGCCGCGCCCCCGCCGCCGCCCCCGCCGCCGCGGTGGGGCGGGTGCTGCTGCAGGTGGGGGTGGTGATGGTGGTGGTGGCCGCCGCTGTAGACGCTGTACTGCATGTTGAAGGAGCTCACGTCGGAGTTGTTGGCGCTGGCGTGGTCACCCTGGCCCTTCTTGCGCCGCTTCATCACCAGGACGAAGAGCCCGGCCGCCACGAAGACGGACATGATGAAGACCAGCAGCAGGCTGAGGATCAGCACCGAGAGCGGCACCGAGGAGGTGCCGCCGCCGGCGCCGCCCGCGGGCGCGGAGCCGCCCGCCGCCGCCGTGCCATTGAGGCGCACGGTGGAGGAGGAGGGGGTGGTCCTGGCCGGCAGCTGGCCCGGGGACGGCGTGGGCGTGGAGACGACGATATCCGAGTAGTCGGGGCACAGCAGCTCCGCCCGGACGGCCCGCATGTCGCTCTGGGCAAACTTCTTAGGAGACTCGCAGATAACCTGGTCCACCAGGACACCGGTGTTGAGCTGCTCCAGCCACAGCTTCATGCCCACCACGTCGCAGGTGCAGTCCCAAGGGTTCTCGTGCAGGTCGATCTGCAGCAGGGATTTCAGCTGGTCCAGCACCCCGCTCACTGGCAGGTAGGAGAAGTGGTTGCTCCGCAGGCTCAGCCTGTAGAGAGACAGACCAGAAAAAATGTTCCCTGGCAAAGACCTCAGCAGATTGTTGTTCAAAAACAAGAGCTGAAGGTTGGGGACAGATTCAAAGGTGCCTGCCTCTATCTCCCGGATGACATTGTACTGCAGGAAGAGGTACTGCAGGCTTTGCAGCCCATAGAACAGCTCTGGGCTCAGCCGCTCGATCCGGTTCCCATTCAGGTACAGCCTTCGCAAATTAGTTAAATCCCCAAAAGCCCGGTCCTGAATGACCGAGATCCGATTATTGCCCAGATGTAGCAAATCCAGCCCGGTGGCATCCACAAAATCTGCCCTGCGGACCAGTGCAATGTAGTTTTCCGTCAGATACATCTTCTTAGGATTATAGGGTTTGGGTTGCAGTTCAGAAATGCTCTCAATCTTCCTCTCCTGACAATTGACATTGAGGCCCAGGTCAGAAATCTGCAAGTTGCAAGTGCAGGCAGTGGGGCACTCCAAAGGCACCGGGGATTTGGTCTGGTAGGCAATGCTGGGGCCATAGTTGCTGTATCCCAAGTCTTTTGAGGGCAAGCGGGAGGTGGGGCGCACCCTTGGCTTGTTGGGTTGGCGGGTCCCTTTGGGGGGCTTCAAGGGAGATTTGTAAACAGCTGAAGAAGAAGTAGCCACGGAGTTGACCGAGGCTGGGGTTGTGTGGAAATACCCTGTGGTGCTCAGTGGTGTCTGAGGTCTCATTTCATAATCAGAGATGAGCCTCCTGGGGCAAAGCTCCTGCTTGGAGACTTCATCCAAGTCTCGACCATGTAAGCGGAAAGGGGTCTCGCAAACTACATCTCCCACCAGAGCAGAGTATGAGATACTGTCCAGCCAATCCTTTAGAGCAATCAACTCACAAGAGCAATTCCAGGGGTTTTCCTCCAGCTGCAGCTCCACCACTTTATCCATGTGCTGCAAGAGGCCCATATAGGGCAACAGCTTCAGCCGGTTACCCCTCAGGTCCAGGTGAGTTAAGGGCACAAAACGGAAAAGGTTGTTGGGCAAACTGGAGAGGAGGTTATCATTGAGAATCAGCACCTGCAGCAAATGCAGTTTGCTGAAGGCATTGGGTTCAATGATGCTAATATAATTATAATCGACCTGTAGGTATTCCAAACTCTCTAGCCCAAGGAAAGTGTCATCCCGTAGAAGTTCCAACTTGTTATTGTTCAAATGCAGCCTCCTTAAACCTCTCAGACCATGAAAGGCCCCAGTTTCGATGTCTTGTATGTCATTGCTCCCCAGATGCAAAATTGAAGCCCCGGTGTAATTGACAAACTGGTTGGGGTACAGCCTGTTCAAAAGGTTCCCAGACAACAAGAGGTGGTAGACAGGGAACCTTGGTGGACTGATCTCAAAAAGGCTGATGATCCCTCTGTTTTCACAGCTCACTGTTAAGATGCTGTCCTTCTCCTCACAAGGACATGCATTATCACAGATTTCCCCATAATACTCGATGCTTTCTGCCCACGAAAGGACTAGCGATGTTAAAGCAAACGCGATCGTCTGCAGCATCCAGATATGCATTTTTTTGTTGAGGTCCTGTTCCAAAGTTACTGTAGAGCAGCAAGCATACATTTTATTTCCTGTAAGGATAAGGAGAAAAAAAAAGAAAGTACCATAATAGTACAGCCCTGTATAATTTAAAATGGAAATAAAGTTTATGTATGTCTTCATTAGAGTAGAGAATGGATTGTTAATCAACAAAAAAACCAAACCTCCTGTCACTTCTAATTCCCATACTTTCGAAAACTGGATGACATGCATTGATTAAAGGGTTGATAGGCAACTCCTAGTGAGTCAAATGCCTGCGGTGTTTAAAACAGTGAGGTCACAGTAGGAATTGTTCTGGTTCTGTTTGTGTGGGGTGCATTTCAGTGCTTCCTTGGATCTTTTTCATGACCAGCCCCATAAATATACATAAAATGGCTGTCAGTTCAGTTTCACGTTTCTAATTTAAGAGAAAAGAAACACCATTTTACGAGATTTCCCACCTCCCCTATCACCCAGCTCCCCCTTCCCTTCAGAACCTCCCCAGTGAACAGCGCACCAAGGTCTTCCCCTCCTTCTACCTTGATTTTTAACCGTTGGTGGAAATACCATGGTAGGAATCCAAAGAAAAATATTCAGTGCTGAAAACGGCAGCTTAATTCAACAGAGAGAATACTGACACATTCTCCTCATCACACATTTCTTAAAACTCTTTTATGTTGGGTTTTTTACTCCTAGCTATACATTTACAAAGCACACACTCACCCACACAGATATGCACACACACACACACACACACACACACACACACACTCACCCCCAGATGACTTCTGTGGAGGAATTCTTCTGTAATGAGATTAAATACATTAACCTCCTACTTCAGTGCACTCAACAGCTCTCTTCAATTAGAGAAATTTTGTATCTTTACACAAGCAAATAATTTTAACTGATTTTTGATTCCCCCTCAAGTTATACACAATGTAACAGAGCTCATTTCAAGCAGAAGTCTTCCGTTCTCTCTCACATACACACACACACACACACACACACACACACACACACACACACACACACACACACTCACACACACTCTTAAAAGAAATATTTTAACCACTCACCCAAAATTTGTGAAAAATGTAAAACATGCAGATCATCTTCGGAGTCTCATCCATATCTGACATAGCGCTTATTCCCAATGTTCTGCAAAACTAGCCTGGTAGAAGTGGAGAGATCTAAATAGGTCTGGTGAAAATATCTCATTGCCAACACTCCAAGCATCAGAGTTACTGATTATAAGCAGCGATGGCTGTCAGTACTCTTTATCCTTTAGGGGAGAAGACACCCAGGCTGATTAAAAGCCAAGGAGGGTGGAAGGGAAATCCTACCATTGACCTACGTCAGTAATTTAATGCCTGAATTTCACCTAGCTGGAAACAAATGCTTTCCTTTCCTTTTTGCAGTCTTTCTGACTCCTTGTGGCTTTCTTCTACTAGTCCAAAAGCAATATGAATAGGGAAAATAGATGCATTTTGTGTATTGGTAAGGGAAGACCTAATAAATCATCAGGCTTAAATACTGGGATCTTGGAGGAGGCTTGCATTTTCTAATGTTCGCCTCAGAGCTCCAATCCTTATGACACAACTCTGGTTTGGAGGAAGGTATCCTAAAAAATGAGAGGTCTCAGTACTGCAAGACATCTCCTGTGGCATCAGGTTCACGGCTGCAAATCTAGCACTTGCAGCAAAGGCAGTCATGCAGCAAGAAATTGGAAGTCTCGGTGAATCTCTCCCTAATTCTGACCAGACGTCAACTGGATCAGAATTACTCAAAGCAAAAAGGCTTCATTGCATAAAGGCAGCAGAAATCTTACTCAAAGGCATGTATCTAGCATATTCTTTCTCAGTTTGATCAGATCCATTCATCCATTAACCAACAGTTCTTTGCAGAAAAGAAAAAAAAAAAAGACAAGCCATTGAAAACCTGCCCGGTCAGTGTTAAACTCCCAGGCATTTTACAACTTTAATTCAATTATTGTTAAAAAAGGAGGCAAATACAATTTTCCTTCCCTCTTCCTTTCTGCCTTTCTCTCACAAAAATAAAAAAAAAAAAAAAAGGTGGGGTGGGGTGAGAGGTAAAGAGAATAAAGTTGTAGCTGGCTACATGCAAGGTTGCAATCCCGCCCTGGAAACCCCTCTGTGGTGACTGTGTGCTGCTGTTCGCCAGCTCCCTACAGAGGTTCAGATTGAGAAGGGGGGGGGGGGGAAGTGGGGGTGGGAGCGACGGGGGGGAGGGGAGAAGAGAAAAGGGGTTGCATCGGGATTTTTCTTGCGTGTGTGGGTTTTTTTCCCCGAAGAGTTCAACCCTTAGCTTACCGCACTGCATATCCGGCTGGAGGCAGCTTTCAGTACCGCCGACAGCAGCAGCGAGCCAGCAGCCCCAGCCGGACACTGCCACCGAACTGAGCAGCACCCCGAGTTGGGAGACATGGATTTCGGGGGGGTGAGGGAGGCGGGGGAAGGAGTGAAAAGCAACAGCAAGCAAAGAGCTGGCGGGGAAAGGGTGGGGGGACGAGGAAGGGAAGAAGAGAAGGGGGAAAAGGGAGCGAGAGAAAAGTCGACCCCGGTACTTACTTAGCCCGAAATCTCCAGGGCCCAAGCATGGTGGCAGCCCATGAAGAAGCCTCCCCGCGGCGCGGCGGCGGTGTCGGTGTCGGTGTCGGTGCGGCGGCGGCCGGGGCGGTGGGTGCGGAGCGGAGCGGAGCGGGCTCCCCCCGCGCGCAGGCGGCGCCGAGACACAGCGCTCGCACAGGGGCGCGCGCACACGCGCGCACACGCGCCACACACACACACACACTCTCACACACACTCACACTCACACACGCGCGCGTGCCCGGGCAGCCGCGGGGGCGCGGCCGCCACGCACGCGCGCTCTGGCGCGCGCGGCCGCCCGGCGGGGGTGGGGGCGGCTGGCGGCGCGATGCGCGGTGCGGAGCGGAGCGGTGCCGCCACCGCTGAGCGCGGGTGGCGGGCGGTGCCAGGGGAGCGAGGGCGGGGCGGCGGCGCTGGGGGCGCCGGGGGGTGCGCGGGGAGGCGGGAGGGAAGGGGCCGCGGTGCGGGGTGGGTGTCCCCGAGTGACGGCGCGGTGGCAGCGGCAGCAGCAGCCGCCGGCGCCGTGGGGCGCTGCGCCCCCCGCCCGCACGGGCACGCACGGCGCGGGCACACGCAGCACACACAGATGCCGATACGAGCGCGGCGTTCGCCCCGCCACACCCCCGCACTTTCCCCAGCACGGGCCAACTTTCCGGTCACTCCGCCGCCGCGGACACCGCCCCGTCTGCCCCCCGTCCCCTGGGGCTATAGTCCCCAGCCACCCCCGTGCTCTCCTCGCAGCTCTCGCTGGCCGCGGCCGGGTGGAGCGGAGCGGAGCCGCGAAGGGGGGGGCAGCGGGAGACGGGGGTCCGGCCGTGGGCGCTTCCTGTCCGGGAACCTGCGCTGCGTTCGCGGAGACCGCGGGGAATTAGGTGGTCGCGGTGAAACGAAGCGATGGTTTTCGCCACGCACATCTCCCGAAACCGGGGACGCGCGCGCGTGTCGGGGCCGTTCAGTTTGTGTTTTGTCCTCTGCCCACCCCGGCCGCGGGGCGCGGAGGGAGCCGGGGCGCGGGTGCACCCACAGCAAACTAAGCGACTGCGCGGCCGCCCCTATCGCTCCCTCCCGGGCCGCTCCCCGCGGCCGCGCTCCGGCCGCTCCGGGCGGGCGCGGCGCCTCTCGCCGCCGCCAGGTGGCAGCGCAGGGCGGCGGATGGGCCGCGCGGGGCCGCCCCGCGGGCTGGGGCCGGGGAAGGCGACGCCGTGGGCGCCGCATTCCTATTGTTGCGGTGGGATCACCGGCGTTATGCGGTGTGCTCTGGACCGCAGAGGGTAACACTGGCTGGCTAGCAGTCGTGATTTTTTTTTTTTTCGAGTTCGATTGCGGCTTTTATTTTCCGCCAAATTGCATGTTTGGCTGATTTAAAAAAAATTAATTTAGGAAAAGTCATTTAATTGCATACGGTGAAAGATGTGCACATGGTCGCATTTGTGTATTCATTACTGCTGTGGGCTCTATAGATTGTAGTACCTAAGTTGAATAAGTGTTATGCATACAAGGACACATGGAGTATATCCCATGTGCACAGCACAGAGGTTGGAATCGAGCTTTAACTCAAACGTAATGCTAGATGTGGTTGTGCCTTCGTGAGTTTCATTGTGTGAGTCTAAACACTGAACAATGTTCTGCATATGATGTATGATTTCAGTACATGTATATCTTCAGCAGACCTCTGTTAACTCATATCTTAACATCCCAACGTGCTAAACCCAGAGATGATTGTAAAGAATCATCTTTTTCTTCTCAGCCTTCCTCAAAAGGCGTATTTTTCTTCTTTGCAAACATAAAAGGAGTGTGACTCAAATCCTCTTTCCCTAGGCCTGAAATAAGCGAGATCTTATATTTGAATGGAAGACAAATTTTTTATATGGACCAAGTAATTTTCCTGACCTTGTAGAAGCTTTTGGAAATCTTCTCAGTGGGACAAAGTACTTACTTAAATTCTTAAAGGATCACTGACATTCCCGTTTTGATGCAAAACCAATTAATTTAGTGGAAGGTTTTGAATGGTTTTAGAGTGAGTTCCAAGGTGCTAATTTTAGTCAGGAAAAAAATACCAAACCATACTAGGTACTTTTCCTTCCCCCCTTACATACACTCTCTTAAGCTTTTCTAATATTCAATATGGAATTTACAATAGTGAAACAAAAAGAATTCACAGATATTAAACAGAGATGTCTAACAGGAGTTTCTTATGGCCTCACTATTTTTGAAAAACATCTTTGTTTTGAATTAATAATTCTGCACTTTGAATATATGGGGTTTTATGCATATAAAACCCCATATATTGCTTGCATTTTTTAGGTCTGTCATATTTATAGCATCTGCTTATTTTTCTATACTATTTTTCTCTCTGACACACAAAATTAGACACATGTAAATACTTCTTTTATTCATAACAGAGAAAGATATTTTAAATAACCCTGTCAGCTAGGCTGAGCTTAACTCCTTCCATGAAACTCTTCTGGAGAATTTGTCATTTCATAAAACCAAAATCATGTTAAAAGCTATTATGTAAAAGTCAATATTGGAGATGTATTTCAGTTTAATTGTTCTGATGCTGTACTAATGAGATATTAAAGTGCATCATAAATAGAAAATCTGATTTAATGAAATCTTTCTTCTGAGTTGTTAGACTGCTAGATTGTTTTAGTAGCATGCATGAGATTTAAATAGTTATTAGTGTAGAACTATCATGCTGTTGGTCCATTCATTTTTATTCTAATTAACATTTTATTTTTAGTAATAGACCTTAAAGTTCTGTAAAGTTTTTCAGAATTTTTATTTCAATATGTATGACTAGTATGAGAGAACAGCTCTATATTGCGTACTGGAATTGGAATTAGACTCCATTTGAATGGAGTCTAATTCTAATTTGAATGGAGTCTGCATAGTCCAAAAGTATTTCTGACAGTGAAAAGTTACATCTGAATGTTGAACTGGAACTGTCACTATAAACCGAAGCACACAAACATCAAACAGTAAATGCTGCTAAATTTATGAGAAATAAAGATGTTTTTATTATTATAGTGCTGCCTCTTGCTAATTTATCTTTCGTCTACATTTCATTAAACTGGGAAATCCTAAAAGCCTTTAAACTGAAATACTCAGGAGGAAAGTTGGAAATAACTCATATAATCCTCACATGGAATAAAAATAGAGGGACCTGAGTGAAGATGGAACAAGAGAAAAGATAGATAAACAAAAGGATATGGGGCATACATGCATTATATGTATAACAACTTGTAAGTGTACAGATCTACTCCTTTTCTATAGTACTTCAATCAACGACAGTGGCAGGAACAATTGATCTATCATGTGAAACCAGATACGGGAAACCAGGAATATGGAGGTTCCAAAGTCATTAAGTGGCATACACTGAAACAGAAGGATAGACACTCTTTGTTTAGTTCATGCACTAAAACATATTAAGGAGTGAAGACTGTTAAACAATAGTGCAATAAAAATGTTAAACCTTGGGGTGAAGATGAGATAGTATGCATTTCAATGAAAATCATTGAGCAAAGGGTAGGAGAAATACTTAATAGGGATGCAATTTATTGTGAATCTGCTGGTACAGACTTGATCTGGATAATAGTGCCTACAAGTAAGGGGAGGGGGAGCAAAAGTTGAGATTGTGTGATCATGCAAATTCGTGTGATTTCTCATGGGTAAATATCAGCAAAAAGTTCAACCAGTGATGCTGGGGATGATGAGATTTTGAACATTATAGAACATTATAGAAGATTGCTTCTTTTATGGAACAGACACTGAGGCAAGGATAACTTAGACTAAATCTTAGTAAATGATAGGATCTACAGGAAAAAATTATAGAAAATAAGTGTGATGGTTTAGAGCTTTTCTACTTCATGTGAAGTTGCAAGACAGAAGAATGTGAAGGATCTATGATAGCAGTCCAGTGTTTCAGAAAGGCAAACAAAAGCAAAAAATTTTAGTGAGGAGTACAGGAAATAGAATTTAGGTAACATATATATTACTGTATGTAAAAAAAAAAAAAAAGGCAAATTATATTAAATGTTTACACTGGAGAAGAGGGAAAGAAATGAAATAGCCCCCCTAAACAGAGATGAAAAAGAATTCCCAGAAGGTAGCAACCTTAAGCAAGTTATTAAGAGTAAGCACAAAACCTAAAAAGAATGGAAAAGAGATACTGATTAGCAAGAACAAATCTGCATCAATAGTTTGAAAGTGTAAAACCAAGCTGAGAATGGTCAGAAATCTTGTTAAACTAAAACTTGCACAGAAACCTGAAACATAGTAAAAACGTCTTAAGCCATGTAAGTAAAATGAGAACTTAAGAAGTGAGATGGATGTTAAAGGATGAGGTAGACATTAAGAATAAAGTAGAACTGGACTAAATATATACTGGAAAAGTTGCCTCTGTTTCTGATAAGAATTTTTATATATAAAGAGAAGTCACATCATCAGTGTATCTGGTCCTGGTGGACCCAAGCATTTGGTCCAGCAATATTCTGTCCTAAAGTACTGAAAGGATCAACACATGAAATTCAAGTCCAAAAGTAAGCAAGACAAAAATTTTGGAGAAGGTTAGAAAAGGATACAGTACATAATCTTGAGAGGGGGGTTATCTAAATGGGTGGAAGTCTTTAGTGGACTTTGTTGGTGGCCAGTTTTTAGCTCAGTCCCTTGTAATACACTTAGCGCTGATTTCAGGGTATAAGATAAGTGCATCTGGACAGAGTTTGTAGACCGCACAAAATTAATGTTTTTTTCTGAGAAACAGATGTGTTGAGATACATCATGGAATCATGGAATCATATTGAGGTTGGAAAAGCCTCCAAGACTGTCGAGTCCAACTGTCCCCCAGCACCGCTAAGGCCACCAATAAACACGTCTCCAAGAGTCACATCTACATGACTGTTAAATCCCCCCAGGGTTGGGGACTCCACCCCTGACAGGGCTGGATGACCCTTTCAGTGAAGGAATATTTCCAATATTCAACCTAAACCTCCCCTTGTGTCAATATATATACTATATAAATATTTGCAAATGTCGTCTTACTGTTTGTATTTTAACTTGTCAATATTTCTGAATTTAATTCATGTGTATCTATATATTTTTTCTTTTGTCCCAGGCTGATAGAGATGGAATGTGGATAGAATGTGAAATTGAGCAATGTAATCTACAAACTCAGGAATGAAAACCTTTGCTGTAGACTAGGAAGATCCAAGTTTATACAAAATTCTAAAAATTTGAGGGTAGTAGTCAATCAGGAAGTGGCTATAGGTTGCCATTATAAATGAAGTACTTATATAAATGGAAAAGAGAAGTGCAATTCTATGATGTATTAGACAGGATGTTCTAATAGGTAGGGAGGCATTATTAGTATTGTAAAGAATGTGTTTTTTCAGGAGTTCCTGTTGTATTATGCATGGTTCTGGTAATACATTCAAATAAATTAAAATGAAATTTAAAGATCAGAAAGAAACTATGGTAAATAGGGCATGGAAAATATGTCTATGGAAGAGTGATTAAAAAAAAAGGCATACATAGCCAAATAGATATTGAAAGGACATGTGAGTCCTTACAAATGCATTTTTAGTTAAATAATAAAAAAGGCAAAAAGTATTTAAACTGAAGAGTGATGTTGGCATGCCATCAAATACTTATATATTGATTACAAAGCCTAGGAATGTGAAGAAATTTACTGACTGACTGAGACTGGAAAGGTCTTCCAGATAGGTAATCAGGCCAATAAAGTCTTTTTAAAATAGAACTTGAGAAGCATACAGAAAAGAATGTGTAATTGAATGGGACAGTTCTTGTTAGTAAAGAGACATTTGTGGCAAGTTGGGAAAGAAAGGCCTTTTTGAAGAAGATGGAATATGTTTTTTCTACTTTTATACTGTATCTCTTCTCTGCCTCAGGGCTTACTGCAGGCTCTGAGGTCAGGTAGGATGTTTTCTCCCTTTATTGTATAATTTAGATTCTGAGTTATGTTAATTTCTTTCTTTCTTTTGTTCTCCTTTGTATAGTGGGACATGTTTTAAGTCCTAGAACACTCTGCAGAGAATTTCTAACATATTTCCTCCTATTATGGGGGTCTCCACAGACTGCTAGTGGTGCCCTTTTCCCCCTTCTTCCTTCTTTTTTTCTTCTTCCCCAAGGAAGATTAGAGGTTTGACTTTTGGTCTTTACTGCAAAATGAAAGGTTTTGAGTCAGTGGGTAGTACCATGTTACGTAAAAATCCTGTAGATATCTGTCTCTGTTTTTTTTTTTCTTTTTCTCAACTAAATATCTAGTATATTGCAACCCTCAACTGTGAGAATGTAGAAATTTAGATAGTCCCTTCCAGCAATATGTTTCTATTACTACTTCTTATGAAAATCATATTCAACTCCGTTCCATTATCTCTAAAATACTAGCTAAACTTTCAGCATTTTCAATAGGACATGGCATGGATTAAGTGACATATAGAAAAAAATATCTCTGAAATTTCCTAAACTGTTCTGTCATTATACATTAGTTCTGACTTTTCATTTTTCTTATCTCCTTGCTATACTTACGATTATCAAATAATTAAAATTATTTCACATCAAATATATCTAATATTAGGTATCTAAATCTATCCATAATAACTGAAATAAAAGGATTCTGATTTCATGTGGCTCTGAACACTTCCTCTGGGGTAGCTTCTTAGGTTTTCTGGTGGAAATTGTAGGATAGGAATTATACAGAGGTTTATTGCTATTCTTACATACAGGAGTAACCTTAAGGTACAAATCTGTTAGGTTATTCTTCTTTTCTTTTTGCTTTAATTTTTTTACAGTAAAGAGATTTAACAGGAGAAACTCAGAGAATTGCTAGGTGTTTTCTGCCTTAATGGTTAAAAAATTCAATAGAAGGAGTAGGCTTAAAATGTTTATGCCACATTAGTTAATAGAAATTTGAATATGATCAGTATACTACCCCTCGAACACAGAGACTGACCTGTCTCATTCCTGTTCACTTTGGAGAAGTTAAGCATATCATGAGAATTTCTATTGAACTGTTCCTCACAAGGAAGATAAGCAGGTGGATACAGGTGCTTAGCTTTATGTTTTATAATTTTTAATATATAATTTAATAATTTATAATTTTCTCTGAGAATAATCAGTTGTTTTACTGTTTTGTTGCTTTGGGGGTTTTTTAACCTACTTGCGTACCTTAATTGATAAAATTAAAAATCCTTAATCTTATTAAAAAAAAAACAAAAAAAAAACAAAAAAAAAAAACCAAAGCCAGTCTTATGGATTTCTACATTGCATGTTTAAACATATATTTACAAAATATAATACGTCAATTTCATATATTACAAACTCACTTGATAGCATAGAACAAGTTGATTATTAATGAGAAGGTTTTTATTTAAAATAAATATGTAACACAGCGATAATCAAAAATCAATCTATTATTTTACCATTCTACCTAATAGGCACGATAACTGTTATGTTGTATTAAAAAGAAGTGAAGAATGTTTTGTTTTGTTTTGTATTTTTAAGTAAGTGGGCTTACTCCAGTAAAAGTGCAAAAGCCTCAGAATGAACTGAAGTTGCGTGTTTTGGCTGCTCGGCATGACCTGGATTTCATACCAGTGGTGGCTCCTCCAGGTCTTCTGACTGGGGAGTTTTCATCAGTGTCTGCCACTAGGTGTCCCTATATGCCCCCGTGTGCAGGAAAATGCCTGATGAAAACATTAACTGAGGGAGGAGAAGGGGAGAAATTGAGCGGGAGTAGTAGAAAACATAATAGTAAACGTCCTTCATGTTTTTTGACTTCTGTTTGGCAACTATCTGGCACGTTACTGAAGAGGAAATATGAATAGATTCATGATTGTGCAGTTGGATTTCAAAACAAACTTTTAAAAAAATGGATAATAATGTGCTCTTAGATATTACGTAGTCTTCAATATTATGCAGTCTTTTTGATATTATGTAGTTATATACATGTATATAAAATGAGGAATCTTCTAAAAACATATCAGTTTAAGCTTTATGTTTGGTAAATTTATTATAATTTTAGAATTATTTATATAATTTTGTGTAAAAAATGGATTTTCAGATAGTAAATACTTTTAATTAATTACATATGTCTAAGAGTGATGAAGAAACCTGTACCATGAATAGCTTCTCTAGAATATCTTGATAAATGGGATGTTCCATGAATTAGGAGCCTTTGATGGATTGTACAGACCTCTAAACCTTACAATTAATGTTTCGATAGATCACTAGTAATGGAAAATAATTTGTTTTAGACTACAATTCTTTTCATAATCAAGTGGCTATTAGATGTTCTGCAAACGTTCTTCTAGTGGGACATTTGTTTAATCAAAGTCAGCAGCCATTATGACATGAGCACTTTTAAAAATAATAGTAATAATAATAATAATGATAATGATAATAAAGTAAAAATGCAGAGATATGAAGATATAGTCTTTCAGGTGTAATAAGCAAGATACTTGAACAGACACCTCAGAGTATTAAATAATTATTTCCTTTGACATCAAAAGGCTGCATGTACAATGAAGATGGATTATACTAGTACTGTGCCTTCTCTTTTTCAAAATACAGACCCTTAATTAAAAAATAAGCAAGCAGACAAACAAGCTTTCATCCTTCTCAATACTATTCAAAACATGACTAGAGAAAAACTACTTTTCTCAACCTAAAATTCTGAGCTTACTTGTTTTGAACTTGTAGAGAACAATAGCTCTGTTTTGGAGATGCTAGCATTGTTGACCATTTTTCTTCTGGATATTTGTATCACACATAGTCTAAGAATTTGGAATTAGGGAAAGAGGTTTTATGTAATTTACTAACAGCATAATTTTGTTGGAATGTGTCCACTGGTTTTGAGTTATGGTCTTGGTTTAAAATTTGAGCCCATAGTCTATTAACCCAAGGATAAGAGTTACAAGTCCACTGCACTGAAAATTTATGAATTGATGAATACATTAATGAATAATAGCTTGTTACTCTTCATCAGCCTTGTCTACTTCATGTTACTGGTTCTTCTTTGGAAATAAACTAACTGAAAGTCAAAGTGAAAGCACCCTGTACCAAAACAGATACGATAGTCTGTTATTTGGTTTGGATTTTCACTTGCCTATTTTAAATTAAATTGTGTTGTATATTTCCTCAGACTGAGTTTTTGTAGACCAAAAAAGCGATGAGACAAATTTACTAAAAAACTGAAAGTCTGTCTTTGAAAATATTGGGATAGGTTCCCATAGTCTTTGAACCACAGGATGGAATCAGGCTAATTTGAGTATCTATTGTTTAGAATTATTTATTACTTAGAATTCTATAGGAAATGGAAGGAGGAGGACTGGTGCTTTATTGTTCAATATGAAGAAATAGAACATCTTTTGTGACCAAGGGATATTGAACATTCTGATAGACAAGTGGAATACACAAATAAGAATCTATGTTTTATAACAGTGAAATAAATGAGTAATACAAGTGTTTAATTAGTTTACTGGTGAAGTTATGAGTTTAAGTGAAAAATATTAGTGATATATGTCATAAAAGCTTCTGTATTTCAAACACTACCTCTATAAAGTATACAGATATCTTGCAAGACACTAAAGACATAATACATTAAATAAAAAAAACCCAAAGTCATCATAACTATATGATGTTATGAGTTAAGAAAATCAAAATGCTCTGCAAACATTGTTTGTATAATACAAACAATACAAGTTATAACACAGCAAGCAACTTTTCACGCCCCCTGTTGAAGAGCAATATAGAGTTACAGTCTTCAGAGGAAAAAATGCTGATGAGCAGCTTATTTCTGCATAGAAGTTGTATGAAAGCTATGTCTTAATGTAGTTTCAGCTCTAGTTTTCTACATGTATCCCTGTGGAATATAAACATCCTACAAAGCTTAAGTACAAAGCCACATGAGATTTTACTATGTTTATTGCTACTATTGTGATACCGAGTAGTTGCAAATGGCATTATCCATTAAAAATATCTAATCAGATAGTATCAATTCATGTCACCTTACTATACCTATGATTTAGAGAAAATGATTTGGAGTGAGAGTGTCAGTCCTATTGAAAGCTAATGGTAACTGAATAGTGGGAAATTACATAACTGTACCTAGCTGCCTGTAAATTTGAAGCCACAGTAGAAAAAGCAGATAAAAGAAAAGTGAAAGGAAATATCCTCAGTTTTCATTTCAGGAATGGAAGCAAAATGAGATCAGTTAACTGAAATGTTGCATATGGAATATCAAATACTTTATTAAGTTAATTCAGAGCTCCCTTTCCAATATCTCATCTAGAAAATGAATCTGACTCCTAATACAGTAAAAAGTTGGAAATATTTAATGTCCTTTTATGTCTTGCTTCAATCTATTTTTTTAATGCAAATGTATTGCTGAAATGGATGGCAACAGAGAATTTTAAAAAATAACAGTATCAGTACCTAAATCATGAGGTCTGCCTTGCTTAAGATGAACTTCAGCATTTTGAAGCCTATATAGGTTCTGCAGGCTTCAAGATTTGTTAAGAAGCTGTCTTTCTTTACAAAATGTTACCTATTTCTCAAATGCATCTATGCTGTACTATGTTAAATTAATTTCTTCCACTTGAACAATTTCCCAACTATTGTGGGAAAAGCAAGGAATATTTTACATAGCTTTATGAAATGAAACATACTTTTTAAAGGCAGATGGGTACCATGTTTTCAAATAGTCTTACTAGGCAACTATGCATGTCCTATAGATAGTGATGTGAGATGGGTGTCTCTCAAGGATTATTCTAATTATGTGACCTGAAGTCTTCTCTAAATAAGTGTCCCCTCTACCAATCACAGTGACATAATGCATTTACCTTAGTGCCTGACCTGTTGCCTAAAATTAATTGGCCTTCATACATACTTGGTGAGTGGTCAATTGATGTATAAAACCAGAGATAGCTAAATATAACTGTGAAGAGATAAAAACATATTTATACTTTATGTCATCTCTAGTCTTATTGACCCAGGTTTGACTTTTTAGGAAATATAGTCTACTAATCACGATGTGGATATTGTGTCAAAATTCAGACTTGCATTAACAGAAGTACTTTTAAACAGGAAACACCCTAAGTTCTCTTTCAAAATTAATTAATATTGTTGCTAGCAAGTGCACTTGAGAATTTCTGTATAAACAAGTTTGTTTTATGTAGTTATATCTGTAATAATATGTATTTCCCATTTGTTCTTGTGATAAATTGATATGGATGAATATATGTATTATGAAACAGCTGTTTGGATTAATGATGTGATAGCAGACCTCTGTAGGCAAGAGTAGGGTTTTTTGTTTATTCCCTTTTTGCTGTTATGCATTGATTAAAATCTCATGTAGATGCCATAATAAGAAATCAATTTCCTTGCTTTATGCTTATGTTTTTCTTATAATAGAAATTACTATTTGTTCAACAAATTATATTTAATGAAAAGAACTTTCTATTAATTTGTATTTTTATTTTCTTTCATTACATATTCCATTGTTCTTAATAATATTTTAAACCTTCATTTTTTTGTTTGCATACAGTTAATAGAGCTCAATAGTTAACCATCACATCCAAGATAAAATGGAATAAGTGTCTTTTTTTACACTGAAGGGAAAATATAAAAAAAAGCCAGAAAAATGCTGCCATCACTTGCGAATGAAACCTGCAGATTTGACAGGATATCCAGAACAATAACTGCCTTGTGATTTATTAGTACTGACTGCTGACTACCACAGTTTAATTTGCTACACTAACACCCCAAATCCTACTGTATAACATAGTTTTTTTTTTTCAATTTCTGCTTTTGACAAAATCTGATTTAATTGTCTGGCAACGTCCCATGTGTTATTTTCATTCCAAATTCTTAGCTGGAGGGATCTAGTACAATCATGAAAAACCTTCTGACCCTTATAGATATAGAAGTATGTAATCTATAGTCATTCAACATATGCTGCTGCTTACAGCATATTTTTTCAAATAAAGAGTGTATTTTTAAATGAAAAAATATATTACTCAAGTAGAGTACAAAGTAATAAATGTTCTCACCTTGAAAAAAAAAATTTGTATCATGGATTCATGTTGCATTAACATGTAGTTTTTGAACAGTAAATTAATAATCTCTTATGCTTATTTAGCACATACAATTTTGATATGACTTCATCTCATTTTGATTTCTGTTTCTAATTCTTATTGAATTGCAGCTATGATTTCTAGAATTTTACTGGTACTTTCAGATTTTAATGAATAACTATATCACTACAATTTATTTTTTTCCTAATAAAATTTCTTTTTGTTTTATTGCAGAGTTTCCTAACTTACATAAATCTTGTTTTATTTTGGATGAAATTCTGACATTGAGGTAGCATTTCACTTCACTGATTCTATTAGTACAGGAAAATAGAGCCCAAGTATCAAAATCTGTGAGCAAGAGACTTAACTTTTCTTTTTGTTACTTATCCATCAAAATTTAGTATTTTTACTCTCTCAACATACTTGTAGTAGACATGGGGTGGCATTTACCCCATTTCCCAAATCCTGTCCATGATGATATGACCTGTATATGTGCAGGTTAAGATTTAGACATAAATGACCCGTAGGTCCCTCACTCACAGGTTTGTTCCCCTTTCTGAGTTCTGCCTTTGGCAGTGGGCAGTAAAACCAGTAACAAGAACTTTTCAACTGTTGCAAGATAATTTTTTTCCAAATTATTTAATACACAATTTTATTTTTCCTTTTGCAAGTAGGAATAAGATTTTCATGCCTGAAATATAGGCATAAGAAATAGCTCTGGAAATGTCATAGTTTTTCTTCATCCTTTGCATGCCTGAAAAATTTATTTATTGCCTTGAATACTCTTCCACTGTGGATAGAATTTCTTCAATTGTTTTCATGAATGAAACTGTTAATTCAAGCTGATAATTTACAGACTGCCAAAGCTTTAAAGAGTGCTTGCTCAGAATCTGACATATACATTAGATAAATTAGCACCTGGGAAAATGCAATATGTAATGGTTATTATTGCAATTATTTTTTATTCTCTTGTATTACATAAATTTTGTTTAAGTTTTGTAGAAGTTTGTTGATAACAACAGATTTCAAAGTTAAAACTTCAGTCAACTCACACATAACTAATACCTTGAGTTAAACCTGTGGATAAGTTCAGGGACTTGCATACTAAAAGGAGGCTGAGGTGGTTTTCAGGTATATCATAATATAACTAGGAACAGTTCTTCTCAGAAGAGCCTTCTGTGACACCTAAACCTAAAGAGGCAAGAAATTGCTCCTGTGGGAGATGAGCTGTTCTTACTGGAAAAATTCAAGCACAGCAAATAGGTACTGGAGCATGCTTTAATGGAGGCTTATCTGCTCTAGGCTGCCTCTGTACTTAATGGTAAACAGGTGTTAAAAGCCTCCTTTAGAACTGAATCATCCTCTCAAGAAAGCTGTTTCTTTCAGTTGACTATGTCTCTCTGTCCCTCAGGGAAAGTAAGGATCTAAGATAATTTAAAGGCTCGTTTAAGTGCTGGAAGCTAGATGGGAGAAACTCAAGTTCAGGAATCTATTTTTGGCTATGCCAGAACTCACTAAAAATGAGTAAGTATCCATGCTACTAACCTCAGTTCTGGAAATTAAGAGAAGCAGTTTACATGAAGTTCTGCGCTATTATGTTATGCTCTTTAAAGGTTAGTAATGAGAAAATAGAGCTTGAGGTTGTGTCTGTGGGAAGTCTTTAATCATAAACCAGATGAATTAACAAATCCGAGGGACAAAAGATTCTGAGACAGACAAAAATTGTGTTTGACTGAGTCAGACTGCTAATGGAAATTTTTATTATCAACCCATATCAAAATGTTCCATGATATGTTATGATTCAGTACAAGCCTGTTTAAGAGTTAATTAGCTTTACATTACTCCTTCACATCTCCCAAAGGAAATACAGTGTACATGAGAAATTCACATTTGGTTGCTGAGATGTTGTAGGTCTTACTCTCAAGTTCCAATCTCACCATGGCTCTGCTGAAGTCTTCCCCAGTGCTGGTTTTGATACTAACTTTTCTGCAGTCGATTTAGTTTTGGAACTTGGAGAATCAGAAATCAGCTCTTGTCAAATACTTAAGTCTTTAGCATGAGTGACATGCTTACTTGCATGTATTGTCTACAACCTAATATATACCACAAAGAGGTCTTGTAAGAGGTCTTCTGTTGTCAAGTTCTTCAACTCATATGCTCCAACAAGATAGTAATAGCTTATATCAATTCAGAGAGTGAGGAATCTCCTCTTGACAGCCTTAACATTATGATTCATCACATCTACTTTGTCCTGATCTCAACCCTCAACAACCTAACTGTATAATGACACTTATACTGATACTGAGGATGTCGGAAATACCTAATGTAAGGTTAGCTCTACTCTACTTTCATCAGGAATAAAACTGATTTTTGAAAAGCAATTAAAAACAACTGCCATATAAAGGCACTGGGTTTAGTATTGGCCTACAGCATATTCAATCTACATGCTATAAACTAATATCAAGGTGCTTTTTCCTGGAGAAGTCTGTGGCTTTTTTTGATACTCATAACATTCTGAAAACTGCTGACAGGCATTTTACTTTGTTTCTTCTCGTTATTCTGTTGTTGCTAGTCTGTTGATTGTGGCATTGTTCTGGTTTCTTTATAACACATCTAATATGACTTTATTGTGCCATAAATCTATATTTAATTTATTAGATAAAACCTATTTTCTATGCTTAAGTTAATATCTTGGGATTTATCTTTTTTTTGGCTTTGTGTGTTTTTCTCCAAATCTGTGCCTCTGCGTTCCACTGTAATTTAATACCAAATTACTGGTTTTACAGACCATTAAAAACAGAGTATTTGGTTCATCTGTCACAAATATGTCATTCAAGGAATATTCCAGGAAGAGTATACCCCTCATAGCATGCTATTTTATTGTAAAATATGGTGAGACGACTCCTTTCATTCAGAAGTTCTGTGGCAAGGAATTTCGACCAAGGAACTTGATAACTCGAGTTTAAGAATCTCTTTAAATTCACACGTTTCAAAATCACTTCCTCCTAGTCCGAGGAAACACTGAGCGTAGCAGTCTAGGCTTTTATATTTTGTAAAGCCAATTATGGATCTAAACATTTAATATTTTTCCTTTGTTTAATTTGGCATGTTTACACAGCCTTTTTTTCATTTATAATAATCAGTTAATAATCTTTCAAATGATCTGAGCAAGCTTAGCCTGAAAATCCATTCCAGGAATGCCTTTTCAGTCACTGAGTGTTTGTAGTATTCAATTTGATTATATAGTAGTTCAGCCTGACCTTTTCAAACTCTAAACAAACAAGAGCAGGGTTACTTTTTCAGTGATTTAAATTAATCAATATAAAAAGAAGTGTATGAAGTTGCAATGCATGTCATAGTGTTATGAATGTTGGCTAGATCCTTTATGGACTGACAACACTAATAAAAAAAAGTTAAGAGTTTCCTTTGGTGACATTTTACCAAAGATGTGAAATCACTCAATAATTGAAGGCCAATGCTTGCAGTTATATCTTCAAGTTAAAAAATACGTTTGTAAAGAATGCAGAGTTTGCAAAGATCTGGAAAAGACAACTTTGCAGTCAAGAGGAAACTCCTCTTCAGTTCTATTAGAAGAGAACATGCTGATATTATTTTTTTCCTTACACTCCACATGCCTATCTTACATTTTCAGTGGAGAATAAATGATCATAATTACTAGACTCTTGAATATTTTCATGTAAATAGAAACCAGTTCCAGATACTCTGAAGCTTAATGTGAGAGGAACCTTGAGATCCTGATGAATTGTACTGTGTGGCATTTTATATTTCCAGCCGATCAGTGGTTTTGCAAAATGCTCCCCATTAAAATGTTATGCGCCAGTCTATAACTGCCAAAACTTTTAACTGAATAAGACTTCAGAATTCTGTTTCACAGCATGGAATTTGTTGCTTCTCTGGAATTAACTTCTGATGAGGATAATTTAGTTTTTTAAAATCAGCCAGTTAATATGTACTGAAAAAAAATCTCAGTACATTCTGGGATAACTAGAACATACTGAAAAATGCTGAAAAATGGTACTTCCTGTACTAAAGCAGGATGATTTTAATTCTTTTTTTTTTTTTCCTGGGGTATACCTTCCTATTCTCTTTCAATATTTTCTGCATTGCAGATAGGAGATAGTAACAATACAAGGGCAAATGTATACACTTGCCTTTGCTTCATATAGCCTATGGTCACATCATATTTCAAAGGTAGTATTGAATCTGCTTCTCTCAAAGATTTTTAGGGTCAGCTTGACACTTGAATAAGGTTCTTCTCCACTGAAAATTGATAGCTCTGTGGTAAGAGACAAAGATGCTTGCAGCATCAGTTCAAGACAAACATCAAGAGGAGTGGCTCTGCTGATGGCAGAGTGCATATGAAGGTCCTAGAGGTGTAACTCTTCTGTACGCATATATACATATGTGTGTGTGTGTCTACTCATATGTTTAGGAGACCATATTAATATATATATCTCCTATGTATACCTCTCCTACATTATAGCTACAAGTATAACTTTTTGTGGGGGGAGGTGCCTGCCTTACTACCCAGTAGTAATGTATCATTCCTCAATCATCTGTCTTCTTTAAGATGCCACACAACTACAGAGGAAATGTGATCAAACAGTTCCCCGAGACGCAGTGGCTGCATTTGATCTTTGCCTACAGAGTATGTGACTATAAGTGTATTTCTCTGCACTCCCCACTACTAATTCGACCCCAGAACAGTAAAGAAGAATTTACCCTTCTAGATGAGATTTTCACACATGTATCACACAGAGTTACATGTTTAGTGAGTTTGGGTATTTTGATAATTCTATAATCTACATACAATAAAGAATTAATATATCTCTAGTAACTGCAACATGCCACTTAGTAACAATGAATATAGATAAATCGGAAGCATTTGAAAAAGAGCTAAGAACCAGTGAGGACCACAGTTATGCATCTAACAACTTTCTGAAAATATGTCTGAAATCAGTGGAATTTCAGTGTCTAAATACTTTGGTGAATCTGGGTGCGCAGTGTGTCTAAATGATGCCTGATATGGGAACATTATAGTAATTGCCAAGAATGCTTTCAATGTGTCATTCCCATGATAGGGAAAAATAAATCAGAGAATATGATCAATAGGCTTCCTAAGCTGAAAGGTTGTGGCGTTAAAAAAGGAAAATTTGTGATAAATGACAGTTTTTTAAATTACATTCCTTATCAAGTCAAAATCTCATGTATTTTAATGGAAATTTAATTACTACTGATTGAACAGGTACTATTGAAACAAATCCCATTCAACTGAGTTGGTCATGCTGTTAAAAAAGTAATTTTTGTTTCTAACATCTTTAAACCTTTTGAGTTATTTTTCTGACAGGGTACTTGAGTACTTGAAACCTAGGTTACTGTTTACATTAACTCAATAGCACTTTGTTGCAATGTGTTTTGACCCTTCATTTCTATGGTGTTCCTTCTACCTACTGACATTCCCTAGTTTTAAGTAAACAGGAAGTGCAAAATGGACTATTTGCAATCCCTATGTGGGGAAAGAAAGATAGAGCATCAGCAGATTTTATGAATGTTTAGATGAGCCTAGTCTGCCATGCAGTCTCCTAGAATGCATTTGGAACATTTTTCAGCCACACAAGAGTGACTGTTTTGGAGCTATTCCAGAAGCTCAGCTTTGAGTCAAAGAGAGAAGTCTGCATTTACAAAGAACCATTCACAGCTGTCAGAAGTTAGCTGTCTGTGGGACTCAAAGTACAGCTGCAGTTTTTCCAGAATACTGACTACTTCTGTGGCAACCAGAGTCTGTTCACTAGTACTGGGATTTCTGAAGCTTTACCAGAAAAATCTCAATGCCCTATGCCTGTAATTTCCATTTCTGTGTTTTTGTTGCTCATTTGTTGTTTTGTGTTCCAATGACTCACTGAATTATTTTTCTAAAGTTAGGAAAATGTAAGATATCAAGTTTTGAAATTATATGCTTATTATCTCCAGGGTTTTGGGGTTTTGTTTTTAAGCTTCCTGAATTAACAGAAAGCAGTAAACTCTATTTTTTAGTTTTTCTGAAACATATAAAATTGGCTTCATGGCTTTATGAAGAAGAAACAGCAGCAATATTTAAACTATATAGGAGTGATGGGAATGTATCCTCCCAATTTTGCTACAGTCAGAAGTATATCCTCCTCTTTTTACTTCAGTAAGGATGCTATCTACAATTCCATTTTTCCTGTAGACACTCTCAATATTCCTCATTTTCAGTTCATATTGAATGTTCAGAGAAACAAACATATTGTGATGTAATGCAGTATAAAGCTACAACAGCACTTCTCAGAAATACAGTAATAACCAGGGATAAAATGTTTATGTTATGCAACATTTTCTGATTTTTTTTTTCTAATCCCCTTCTGCCATTGTCTCATTGAAAAGTTTGCATAATTATAGCAAGGAAATGAAAAGCAATTGGAAACAGAAAACATACTTTTTTATTTCTTTCAGGAAGTGCATGGTACACATTAGAATAATATAAAGTTGTATAGGGCAAACGCTAACATTTTTTGAATTATATCATAGAATGTCATCTTAAAGAATATTTCAAATATGAAAACACAGGGAAAAAAACTACTATGAAGCCAGAGAGATCCAATCATAGCTTTGAAATGGATCAAGACTTAAAATCAGGATAGCTTTTATAACATTGGGTTTACATCTAAAACAGCATCAAAATGCTTAATTTTTTTTATATATTTTTCCTTATGAGTAAATTTCATTGTTCTCAGGCTATCATTTTATGTATGAAAATTTTAGATGTCAATGCAGAGGAGGCTTACAAACTTAGCAAAGGAACCTTGGCCCAACTCCTTTTTTTTTTTCTTTTGTGTTACTTGGAAATAACTTGAAGTGTTCGCCAGTGCATACACACATTTCAATCACTGTAAAGAATAGGAAGGGAAGAGGGGGATGACATTTTAAGAATGATGACTTCTCTTTGTTTTGTTGTTCCTGACCCTGATCCACCTTACTTGCATGTTCCTTATGACTTCTAACTTTACTACCTTCTTGAGGCTGGCCAGGTAGTGTAGAATCTGAAAGGCTTCTGAGGAGCTGCAGTGAAAATCCCTCTGCAGTTAGGGCTGGGTGTGTCAGTGTCAAGCTTCTCTCCTGTGTGCAGCACAGAAACTGAGTGTTGTTCAGTGGGAGCATTTCTAGATATCCAGTTTCTCTGAACACATTGATTTTATCTTTAAAATCTCCTGGATTTCTGTTCTAATTTCCAGAGGAAGAAAAAAAAAAGATAGAAAAAACAACTATATTCATGGAAAAGGAAAAGACCTGTAAATGCATGTTCTCAGTATTTTGATCTTCTTGCAAGAAATATTTTTTTAAGCTCCTTTTCCTTCTCCAGTAATAAGCAGATGCCACAGGCCGGTAATTTTGAATGTAGCTGTGATATCAGTATGAATGAGTCTGTACCTTATGATGCACCGGGTTTCTTCAGGAAGAGAGTCTCTTGGATTTGAATATGTTTCCATATTCTGAGTAGTGCTGCCTTGCTGTATTTAGCTATGCATCAGGATGCCACTCAGTGAAAATTACTTTCCCTCTGTGTTTGCATTGTTTATTTTACATAGTAAGTTTTTTGTTTGGTTGGTTTTATGCTTTTACCATGGCTTTTCCTCTCTAATATTTTTTGAAGCCAGATCCTGATCACCATATTTAAATTATTCACCATTATCAAATCACTGGAAGAATATACATATATACAAATGGGTGACATGACATCCATGATGTTTAAAGAAATATTCAGAAAACACTGTTGAAAAGGGCTGTGAAAATCAGCATCCAAAAAGTATCAAAAAACAAATTTGCTATTTTATTTCAAAAGTTATCTGAGTTAGTATATTTTCTTCCCATTCCTGAAGAATGGAGAGAAAATCCATGTTGACAGATGAGTGCATAACTCTACCCTATGGTGCCCAAGACATTCTTTAAACCAAATAGCACATTATTATTGTACTGTCATCATGTTACCAGAGGTTTCTAGGCAGCCTTGAGGCATTCACTTCCTAAACCACTGGGAGATATTTATCTCATGAAATTTGACATGCCCATTTTGCATAGAAAAGTACTCAAATGAAGTCACCTTTCATCATCTCAGGACTTGCAAGTTGTCAAAAGACTAGGCTTCCAAGGCAGTTATGAAAGAGCAGATATTTGTCATTGTTTGGATTCTGTATTGCACTTTGACCACTGTTTATGGAATAAAAGTGAAATGCTCAGAAAAAAAAAAAAAAACACAACTAAATCTTGAAATGTTATTGCTATTTCTTTGATCCCAACCTTGTACTCTGTTTTCTAGTGTGGTAATAAACTGTTATTCAGTTATGATAATAGCAAAAAACTTGATGATGGAAACACTTTTTAATAATGTCTGATTAGTACAGAGAACTTGTTATAATTTGGTAGCCCTTGAGCAATATATTTATCAAGACTCAAATGTTATATGGATAATGCAAAAATTCAGTGTTGAACTGTTAAAACAGCGAAGTCTTTTTGGAATGGAGATGATCAGTGTGATGAGGGAGACAATAGGAAGGACTAAAAGTAAGAAAAACTCATGGGCCAAAATAAAGAAAATTTAATAAGTGAAGACAAACAAAACAGAGCAAAATAAGTAATGCAGAGGCAATCACTCATCACCTCCCACTATCAGACTGATGTTCAGCCGATTTCCAAGCAATGCCTGCTTTTGAAAAACTACCCCTGCTTCAGACCTTCCCTCCTCTCCCCATTTTATTGCTAAGCATGATATTATATGCTTTTGAATATCCCTTTAGTCCATTTGGGTAGCCGTCACGGCTGTGTCCCACTCCAGCCTCTCCCACCACTAGCCAGCTCCCTGCAGGGGCAGGGAGAGTAAGAAACAGAGAAGTTCTTGATGCTGTGCAGGCGCTGTTCAGCAGCAGCTAAAACATAGGTGTGCTATCAACACTGTTTTGATTACTAATCTGAAATGGCATCATATGGGCTGCTGTGGAGAAAATTAACTCCATCCCAGCCAGACTCGATACAACACATCAATTATTTAACAGCAAATCTTACTACTTATTCCACTATTTTTGTAAAATAGCTGATTATAACTGCTGGCAAAGACATGAAGACAAACTAGGCGTACTCTCCTGTGTTGTTACTGTATGACAATTTTTAGATTTATAAGCCACAGTGCCATAGAATTAATTGTGGGGAAGAAGACTGGATGCTTATGTCTTAAACTGTTCTAAGAAAATAAATGTCAGGGAAAGAGAGTAAAAATCAGCTACATTGTTCAAAATCAATTGTAAAACAGAGTTTCAAATTATCCTCTTCTGAGAGAAAATTTTGTCACCAAAATTTGCATAAGATTTACCCAAGTGCAAGCATAATAAATATGTTCAGAGAATCATAATCAACAAGGACTGAAATTAGAAAATATTAATCAAAACATATATCCGGAATGTTTTATTGCAATATATTCCTTTGGAAACTGAAAGATGGTCACATCCAGTAATTTATACACTATGTTTTAACAAGTGTGTCCCTAAACAGATGAACAAATATGTATGAATATATTAATATCAATATATATACAGATACACACATCTGACCACCAATATAT
Source organism: Pseudopipra pipra (assembly GCF_036250125.1). Taxonomy (NCBI): domain Eukaryota; kingdom Metazoa; phylum Chordata; class Aves; order Passeriformes; family Pipridae; genus Pseudopipra; species Pseudopipra pipra. The sequence goes on along the minus strand of NC_087550.1, from coordinate 74,083,125 downwards.
CACAAAATCAGAGCATGGCTGAGGTTGGCAGGAACCTCTAGAGGTCATCTTGTACACCTCCTCTGCTCAAGAAGGGCTACCTAGAACAGGTCCAAGACCACATCCAAATGGCTTCTGATTATGTCCAAGGGTGGAGATTCCCCAATCTCTGGGGACAACATACATGTGCCTATAGTATATGTCTATGATTTTTTTACAAAATTGAAGCAAAGCAAAAACTGAAAACTCTGGCAAACACCAAACAAAATATTATAATTTGCTTTTAAGGGTAAAATGCTTGGTTATTTCTACTGGATATAGTTAATATACATATATAATGTCTTTGTTTTCTTTTGTCAGTAGGAGGTTGTTCCACCAAATGCTATATAAATAATTCTGAGAGAGAAAAAATAATATTGAATTCAGACCATTTATTCTCACTTAATATTTCGGTGTCTTTATGTATTGACAGTCCTGTCTTTTCAGGGTTGCATGTAATATTGTGTATTATCTGGTCTAGTCTTTTTTTTAACCAGGCACAAGGCCACTTTTGTACACTTTTCTCTTTCTGAAGATAAATACTAAGACTGATTTACCCCTTTTCCTTTGTAATAATTCAAGGGCTACTATTTACTGTTTAATTAAAAATGTTTTTTATTAATTTTCATAAGTTTATTTGGTATGAACTTGGAAGGTATATATGAGAACATTTACTCATCCACCTACTGATCTAATTTGCAGGTCATTTGTGATGTGACTAAGCACTAAAATCAATAAATTGGATTTTTCCATTGTGAAATTTATGCTGAATAAGAGGTTATTTTTTTTTTAATCAAAGTTCTTTTCAGAAATATTTTACCAGAGACCATTTCTCTGATTCCAGTTTTAGTTTTCACATGTCATTGGAAAGACTTGAGTTAGTGATTATGTTCAAATCGTAGAACCATAGGCTCATAAAGGAGGTTAAGTCAAAAAGGACCTTTGGAGGTCATCTTTTCCAACTACCCACTCAAAACAGGACCAGCTTCTAAATATCAGGTCTTATCAATCTTTTGTAAATGTTGCTCTTGACACAACTATTAAGGGAGTAACTGAGAGTTTATTTATATCTACGAAGGAATTTCTGTTGACTTTCAATTAGCCTGGAATAATTGATAAGAAATGCGTTTTGAGTTCCTTTGAAAATCAGCTTGTACTAGTTTTGAGTGATTGAGAATTTTATATAGGTGTAGTGGACTGAATTTGGCTGGACACCAGCTGCCCACCGAAGCTGCTCTATCATTCCTCCTCCTCAGCAGGAGAGGGGGAGAAAAAATATAACAAAAGGCTGGTGAGTTGAGTTAAGGACAGGGAGAGATCACTCACTGCTAACATCATGGGCAAAACAGACTCCCTTGGGGAAAATAAATTTGTTTGTTTACCAATCAAATCAGAGTAGTGTAATGAGAGAGAAAGCCAAATCTTTAAGTACCTTCCCTCCACCCTTCCCTTCTTCTTGGGTTCAACTTCACCTCTTTCCCTGCTGCAGCTCAGGGGGATGGGGGATGGGAGATTGCAGTCAATTCATCCTATGCTGTCTCTGCCACTCCTTCCTCCTCACAGTCTTTCCCTGCTCCATTGTGGGGTCTCACCCACAGGAGACAGTCCTTCACAAATGTCTCCAACACAGGTCCTTCCAATGGGCTACAGTTCTTCAGGAACAACTCCAGCATGACTCCTTCTCATGAGGTGCAGTTCTTCAGGAACAAACTGCTCCCCCATGGGTTCCCCCAAAGGGTTACAGGTCCTGTCAGCCGCCTGCTACAGTATGGGCTTCCCATGGGGTCACAGCCTCCTTCAGGCATCCACCTGCTCGGGCATGGGCTCCTCCGCACGCTGTAGGTGGATCTCTCCTCCACCATGGACCTCTATGGGCTGCAGGGGGGCAGCCTACCTCACCATGTCTACAAACCTCATACAATACATAAATGTGTACTATGTATGATATACAAAGGGGCTATGGGATGTAGCATGGGTCCTTGTATAACAAGGAATGAAGACGCTCCTCGTCGGTGGTATGGTCAAAGAGCTCTTTAATTCAAATTTCCCACTCTTAAATCCCTGTGTACCATGTGACTTCTTCAGCCAATAGAGTTGTATGTGACTGCGCATGTCCCCTCGGGCCCCTCGGCCTGGCACATCCCCTGTGCATCCAGACATGCTCCCCACACATCCCCTCTCTCAAATATTTAAAGAAGTCACAAAAAACAGTGTAAAAAACAGTGCAAATAACCAGAACATTGTAAACTACCAAGCTTCGCAGCGACCCAGCGCATTGCTTCGCTTAGCTTCTTAACTCTAACATAAACCTTTTAAAACCTTATATTCCTATAGGGTAGTGCAACTTGGATAACTATTTTATTAACTTGGGGCCTTTAGCCCAACTGTGTGTAAACTATAACTTTTATTAATCTGAGGGTTTTTTAATAACTGGGGATTTCAACTTTATTCAAGAAACAGGGTAAGCATATCAAAACTCAATTTTTTCAAAGTGACCTTGTGGTGTAAGTAATGTGGTTTTGTGAGGTATTCTGTGTTTTTATGTTTTCCAGTCACACAATTCTCTTATTCATTCACTCAACTCACACACGACGGCCGTCATCATTCACACACAAACATACACACACCAATATTTGCAGTTTGCTTGTCACCACATTGGTCATTAACATAAACTGAAACATAACATAACTGTTTTTAAACTCCTGAGTTATCTGGTTCCTGCAGCTGTGATTGTGTATCCAAATAGGGCTTTACACACCTGGAGGGAATCCACTTCAGTTCTTTTCCTGTTGCCACACAAGCGTAACCTCTCCCCCAAGTCATAAGATCTAAAGGTCCTGTCCACTGTCCCGAAATCAAATCTTTTACCATGACTAGTGGCCTGGGAGAGGCAAACGCCTGAGATTTGTGCTGCTTCTCATATCTGCTTCTTTCAGCACTGTCACAATTTAAAAAATTGATAACATATGTGGCTTTCCACAAACGTTCTTGCGGACTACATAGCTTCTCCCCCCCTCTTTGTTTTATTAGCATCTCTTTCAGTGTGCGGTGTGCTCTTTCTACAATTGCTTGTCCCGTAGGTGAGTGAGGAATTCCTGTAATATGTGAAATTCCCCATTCTGATAGGAAGTTCCTTACCTTTTCAGAGACGTATGCTGGTCCATTATCACTTTTAATTTGTTTTGGAGTGCCAAGGGTAGCAAAACAGCTTAGCCAGTGTCTTATTACATCCTTGGCTTTCTCACCTGTGTGTGCTGTAGCAGTGATGTACTGTGAATGTGTGTCTACAGTTACATGTACATATTTCAAGGGGCCAAATTCTGGGATATGTGTAATATCTGATTGCCATATTTCATTGGATACTAACCCTCTGGGGTTAACACCTTCTTGAGATGGCATAGGGGTGATTTTTTGACAGTCTGGACAAGACAGTATGATATCTCGGGCCTGATTGATAGTAATTTTGAATTGTCTCTTTAGAGAGCGTGCATTCTGGTGAAAAAATGAATGGGACAATTTTGCTTGCTCAAGGGTCCTAGGTACTGTGTTGAACATTGCTGCTTTGTCAGCTTCCCGGTTTCCCTCAGCTATTGGCCCTGGCATGTCAGTGTGAGACCTGATGTGCATTATATAGAAATCAAACTTTCTGTGATTGACAAGGAACCAAATAGAACGCATTTCAAACAACAAATGAGGGTTAGAAACATCCCGAAGAAATGAACATTCTAGACGTGAAACTAACCCTGCAGCATAACAAGAATCAGTGACAATATTAACAGGTTGTTCAGAAAACTTTTCCAAGGCAATACGAATAGCAGCCAGTTCCAGAACCTGTACAGAGCATTGGTTCATGATCTGTACTTTTTGTTCCCATTGTCCTGTATCAGGATTCACCCAAGTCACTGCAGCCTTTTGTGATCGTCCAGATGCATCTGTAAAAACTGTGAGGCCTTTTATTGGCTCACTCCTGCATCTAGTCGTGGTTCTTAAAGGTAAATTACCGATTTCTGCCCAAAGTTTGTGCTTAGGGAGATTAACTGAAATGTTACCATCAAAACCTGCTAAGGCAGCTTGGAACTCGGTGTCCTCAGCCAGCATCCAAGCAAAATTGTCCTTCGTGGCTGGAATGTAGATGACCGCTGGATCCCTTCCATCTAGTTCCTGTAGTCGAGCTCTGCCTTTAATAACAAGCTTAGCAAACATTTCATTAATTGTCCATACAGTTTTATGTGGGGTGTGGGGCAGAAATAGCCATTCTAGAACCAGCAGTGGGTCCTTTTCAGTCTGGTCCCACTGAAACAAGACTGCAAATGGCTGGTACCTGCTGGGAACTAAGGCCAGGCAGATTTGCAGTTCAGGATTTCTCCTTCTGCTCTGCCTAGATTCTATTGCCTTGGCACAAATGTCCAACGCCTGTTTTGCCTCTGCTGTCAGAGACCTTTTAGACGTTAGATCAGAGTCCCCCTTTAGTAAAACAAAGAGAGGGTGTAGCTCCTCTGTGGTTAAGCCTAGAATAGGCCTTAACCAATTAATAGCTCCCAGGAGTTTTTGCAACTCATTTAGGGTTAAAGTGTCCTTTACCTCGAGTTGCAGTGGCTGTGGGGAAATCTGTTGCTGCGTGATTCTCCATCCAAGATAGGTCCAGGGCTGCGATCGCTGGATTTTCTCTGCTGCAACCTGCAAGCCTGCTTCTTGGACAGCATCAGTCAAGGCAGTAACAACAATTTGCAGTTCATTTTCTGTGGCCATGCTTATTAGAATATCATCCATGAACTGATATATTATTGCAGAGGGGAAACGCTTTCTAATGGGTTGAATAGCATTTGCAACTACTGTTTGGCATATGGTTGGACTGTTCTTCATCCCTTGAGGGAGAACAACCCAGTGATACCTTTGCATAGGCTGTGAGTTGTTTAATGCTGGAATGGAAAATGCAAACCTTGGGGCATCCTCGGGGTGCAGGAATATGGTAAAAAAGCAATCCTTTAAATCAATTATTGTCAGAGGCCAGTTTGCTGGGAGCATCGCAGGTGAGGGTAATCCTGGTTGCAATGTTCCCATAGGTTCAATGACTGCATTTACTGCTCTGAGATCCTGAAGCATCCTCCATCTGCCAGATTTTTTGGGAATGCAAAATACAGGAGTGTTCCAGGGACTATTTGTTGGCACAATGTGTCCTGCTTCTAATTGTTCCTCTACAAGCATTTTTAAATGATCAAGCCTTTCTTTTTTCATGGGCCACTGGTCTACCCAGACAGGCTGGTCACTTTTCCAGACCAGCTTAATCGGTGCTTGGGACGGCTGACCAATGGCCCCTATTGAAAAACCTGGCTGCTTGCAGGAGGTATTTGCATGACTGTGCCAAACTGTGAAAGTATATCACGTCCCCACAGAGAGCAAGGGATTGGAGCTATGAATGGAGCTACCTTTGCTAATTGTCCCTCCGGTCCCAAGACAGTGAGTATTTGAGCACTCTGTCTGGTTCTTTGTGTACCTCCCACCCCTTGAATGGTTGCAGCTGGGCAAACAGTGGGCCAGTCAAGTGGCCACTCCGAGTCCCTTATGATGGAAATATCGGCTCCCGAATCCACAAGGCCTGTAAATCGGTGCCCATTAACCTGGCACGTCATGAGTGGCTGTGTGGCTGTGATGGCTGTTGCCCAGTAAACTTGTGGTTGTCCCGTGCTGCCAAAGGCCCCTGAACCCCGCTCCCTCCCCCCCTCCCCTGCAGGCGACGCACTGTAGAAGGGGATTAACTGAGCAAGCTTCTGTCCTTTCGGGATGAAGCAGGGGGGTGAAGGGGTCCATGCCATTATTAGAATCTCACTATGAGAATCTGAATCTATTACACCTGGCAGCACAAACAAACCCATTCTGGTAGTGGAGGACCTTCCAATCAGCAGTGCATGTACCCCTGGATTAAGGGGACCCCAACACCCAGTCGGGATTAGCACCACCTCAGTGGAAGTTAAGACGACTGTGTCCCTGTTGGATAAGTCCAGCCCAGCGCTGGCTGCGGTGGAGGAGCGCAGATTGCTGGCTGGGGTGTAGGGGCACAGAGCGCTGGCTGAGCTGGGGGGGCGCAAATCGCCAGCCTGTTCCCTTGTGTCGCATGTGATTGCTGTACCGGGGCGTGCGACAGCGCCCCTCGCCTCCAGTTTTTTGGCATCCTCCTTGCTTTGGTTTGCTTTCGAGGTACCAATGCTAGGGGTCTCTGAGGGCAGTCCCTTTGGAAATGGTCGGGGGCCCCACAAATGAAGCAACCTTCTCTGGGTCTGGCCCCCTGCTGTGTCCTTAACTGAGTACTCAGTGCTACTGCTAGCAAATCTGATTGATGTGTTAAAGAACCTACTTCTTGGCAGGCACGAACTAATTCTGAGATACTGCAAGTTTCCCTCTTAGGAAGGGTTTGCAGAACTCTCTTACAGTCCACATTAGCATTTTCAAAAGCCAGTCTTCTGCTAAGGATTTCTCTGGCTTCCTCATTTTCAATCTGCCTATCCAGAGCAGATTGCAGCCGATCTAGGAATTTTGTGTAAGGTTCTGTTGGGCCCTGTACTATTTTTGTAAATGACAAGTTTGCGTCTCTGTCTGATGAGGGTAATTTCCTTATTGCCCGCAGGGCATGCTTTGCAATGACTTCGTATACCTCTCTATTGTAGCCGGTTTGTGCGTCTATGGAACGATAGTTACCATCCCCTGTGAGTTGGTGTGCTGATACTCCTGCTTGTGGGTCATTAGCATAGGCAGAACAGATTTCTCTAAAATCGTTCAGCCATACATTGTACTGTGTGTTAGAAAGGCTTATTTGTAACAGGGTTCTCCAGTCATGAGGCATGAAGATATATGTGGAACTTAGTGATTCTAAAAATGCAAGCGTGTTAGGGGATGAAACACCCGTTTCTCTTATTAACTGTCTCAGTTCTTTGGTTAGTTCATGTGGTAATGGTTGGAATCTGCGGCTTTGACGTGGGCCGATAATTACTGGACATGCTTGTATAACTTGTAAGTCCCCAGTACGCAATGCCTCTTCTCTACATAAAGCCCACCTATCAATTGTGCCCTCTCGGTATGTCGCTTCATCCCTTGCCGGCGGAGCTATCCCGAAATCCCCCTCCTCCTCCCCCCACTCCTCCCAATCCCCCCCCCCTGCAGCTCCGGCGAAAGCGGCTGCCTGTGGGTGGGTGGTGGTGGTGGTTGGGGAAGACGGCGCAGGGGCGGGGAAGGATGGGTCAGCGTCCGTATCGCGTGGCGGGCGAGATGGTGGTGCCCGCCCCTGGGCGCGTACTCGGCGTTCATGTGCGGGATGGGTTGGCAAGTAAGCTGGACTAGCCCCCCCACCCCCGTCACGGGACCCCCTGCTGCTGTCCCACGGACTGGAACTTCGCATTTGAGGTCCCGCTCCCTCCCGCCGGTCCGTGTCTCTTGAGTTTCCTGTTCCCTTCCCCAGAGTTGAATTGTGAACGGCTCCACCCCCTCCCCCCGCCGCGGTTTGTGTGTTTGAATTGCGGCGCGTAAAAGTGGGGCTGCTGGTTGCAGCGTGAGTGGGGGTGTATGAGTTCGTCGTTCTTTTATGGGATCTGCTTAATGCAGTCATTATAGCTTGCCAGGCTGGATAAGCATTGTTTGCCTGGGAATCTCCTCCCTGAGCCCTGAGTTTGATAAGGTTGCCTATTTTGTCCCATATGTGAATGTTGAGGGCTTCAACTAGAGGCAGTTCTGGTACGGCTGCTTTAATGAGCCGCACCAACTCTGAGAGTTCAGCCCTTGTAACCTGAACATAGTAAGGATTCAGCAGAGCAACCAGTGCTTCTGTGTCTCGTGATAGTTCGGTAGGGAAAAAGTTTCCCATGTTACCTTTGAGCCTCGGCGCTGCTGGGGTGCGCTGCTGAAGAGGGTCTGTCGGTTTGTGGATTTGTGTTGGCTCACTGTCGGCTGGGCTGTGGCGTCCCGTCGGCGGCGGCTGATGTCCCGGTGCAGGCGGCAGACGGCAAGCGGCGGCGGCGGCACGGGCAGCTGTAGCGACGGACGCGGGGGCTGGCTGTAGAGGCGGTGACCTGGGGTTGCGGCGATCGGCGTGCGCGGGCTGCAAGCGGCGAACGAAGCGGCGGCGCTGGCGGCGGCCTCTCAGTCACGTGGCGACGGCTCGGCGTGGTCCCGGCTCCGTCTCCGGTGAGCGCGGCGTTCGCAGCGGTGGCAGCGGCGGCTCCGGGGGCTCCCGCGGTTCGCTGGGCGGCGCGGGGGTCGGAGTGCGCTGTATCGGAAGGCGCGGCTCGGCGCCTCCGTAAAGCCCCCGCGGTCTGAACACGGCGCAAGGGCTTTTGCTGGCAGTGCTTTTTAAGCACGCCGCAGGGTCAGTCAGCAGCAACGAGCAGGCGGGGAGCCGCGGCCAGTTTCTGCTGGACAGAAAACTGGAACGGGGGCTCCGCGGGGGTCAGCGGTGGCTGGGGTTGCTAGGACGCGGCAGCGGCAAGCCGCTTTTTGCACGTGGTCCACACAGTCGGTAGCGAAGGGTCGCTTTATCAAAAATGACCGACACTTAGGGATCAAACAGGCCTTTCCCTGACGATCTTAAGGTGCTCCGCAGTTCGGGGCTCCGAGCTGCAGCCACGTCTCGCCCAGGGATCAGTCTTAGACGTGCGGAATGCGTTCCAGACAGACTCACCGTCTTTGATGTTGCTTTGACCTTCTTCGCTCTCTCGGTGGCTGTTTTGACCTCTCGGTTTCTTCTTCAACTTCTTTCTTCTCTTCTTCTGTGCACTATCTTACTATTTTTGAGCTCGCTAAACTAAACTGTCCGTCTCTTAGATGCCACTAAGACCACGGATTATTGACGTCAAGGTTTTTTGCGGTAAAGACTCCCGTCTCCGAAAAATCGAGACGATCCCGGAGTCACCGGCTAATCTCCTGATCCAGGATATTTATCTCACTTAATATAAGCTAAAAATGTCCCTGTCGGGTCGCCATTTGTAGCATGGGTCCTTGTATAACAAGGAATGAAGACGCTCCTCGTCGGTGGTATGGTCAAAGAGAACTTTTATTCAAATTTCCCACTCTTAAATCCCTGTGTACCATGTGACTTCTTCAGCCAATAGAGTTGTATGTGACTGCGCATGTCCCCTCGGGCCCCTCGGCCTGGCACATCCCCTGTGCATCCAGACATGCTCCCCACAATGGGACAACTATATTTCTTAGATTGTAATGCACCACTTTTGTAAGACCCAGTTCTACCTTCTCTGGAAACACCTGTACCAGCACTCTAATAAAGTCAAATGAAACAGGCTTTTATTTCCAGCAGTCCCCTTTCTGCACTTTGACAAAAATGTCATTTATTTTAGAATTTGTTTAGACAACAGAAAATTGCCTTTCCTGTCTCACGAAGTTCCAGCAATAATTCTCTAAAATTCCCCGCTGAGCTAGATGTGTGAATTCACTTAAAGGTAATAGAGAAAAACAGACAGTTCTTAAATGTAGTTCACTTTATCCTAAAATACATTAGATAAGGTGATAACACCCTGTTTCCCAATGAACAGAAAACATTCTTCTTTGTATTAACTACAAATGGAATCAAGGTGGACCATATCACAAAGCCTACATATACACTGAACTCACCTAAATTTTAGTGAAATAATTCTTATCTTAAGAATAAATTCCCCATTTTCTTATTTATTTCTTTTTGTGAAGATTCTCGGGATTGTGATAAAGGACGCTGCTGCTTTATAACACCGCCAAGTTCTTTGGATTCTCCACATTATAGCAGTGGTATTGACCCTTCTTCTTCAGTCTTTTTGTCTTCTTATTGACAGTAGCTTTAGTTTATCATGCTTTAGCCACATATTTTCACTTCTTAAAAAATTTATTTGAAGGATGATATCAGGTTATTCCAGTTTCTCTGTTCTTCAATGAGTTCCCCAAAAATGAGAAAAATTTGAATGTGCTATTGCTTCTCATTCTGTGTAATATTTACAGTGATGTTCAACATTATGCCATTTTTTTATAATGTAAAAGTTTTTTGACTGTTTTAACAATATAATGAAATATATAATGAAATATAATGAAAACCTTAAGGAAATCTCTTATATTTATGGTTCTACTCATTGTTTAATTACTTTATTTATTTTTTATTTATTTAGTATCTATCAAGTCTGATAATATCTATTTACTAATAGATACTAATTTTCTTATTTAAAATAAGAAAAAAGACTCACAGAATTTTTGTTTTCTATAATCCTATATTTCTGAGTGACTATTATTTGAAAAAGAACAACTTTCAACCTAATGCAAGACCCTTCTGTTAGGTCTTAAAGAGCACAATGAACTGTCTCAAAACACTGTCAAAGAAGGAAATTCCCATAAAATAAGCCACCACAACAGATAAGCACAGACAGCAAGCAAGACGGCATTAATTCCAAGGCCTAAATGGAGGTGAAGGTTTGGAATTAGCATACCAAACAGAGTTGCACTATGCAGATTGTGGGAAAGCACAGACTGGCAACAACAGGAAGCCAGGCCTGGTAAGGCGGATCTGGGTAACCTATCCTATACAAAAATTCCCACCTGCAGACTGTAAGCACACTGGACAAAACTCCTGCCATGGCAAGCTGTGGGAAAGGAAGCAAGTCCTTATACACATGCTAACTGAAGTTGTGGGAACAGCATCTACCCCTGTGAATCCCCAGGACTTGGACTGTGTAAAAATGGTACCCCAGAAGCATGACTTTGGGACCCCCCCCCACTGAGTAGACCAGGGTGAAGAAGGACCAGCAAGACACTGCAGGGATCCACATGACAGTGATATATTTGCTTAATCTCACTCTCTCTCTCTCTCTCTTTCTCCCCCCTCCACATCCTCTCTCTCTCTCTTCCTATTTCTTTCTCTCTCTCTACCTCACATTTATTTTTGAACAAAATCCATACTATTGACTTTGGCATGTGGTCTCATTTGTACCTTAATTTGAGCAGAGGCATCTTTCAATAATCAGCTCCTAACACCTTCTAAAATCTTAAGATTATGTCTTTTGACCTACTGACAGAAAATTAGTTTGATTTGTGAGAGAAAGAAATACAATCTCAGCCTTAATGATGGAATCCCATTCTTTTGGGGATTACAGGTTGTAAAATGAACCAGTACACTGAATAACCTATTCTGACTATGACAATATAAACTAACAGTATGGTTAGTAACTTTTAAAAAATATCATAATAGAAATTAAGATAAACTATTTTATAAATACTTAAATAGCAAAAGTCAAACACAGAACAGCTTTTATTCCATTCTTCAGCTTTGATAGTACTTTACTCTGTTCTAATGCTTTGAATATGTTTTGTGTAGGAAGGTAAAATGCCTATTCTACTTATCAGCATTTGTACTTATATTTAAAGTATGTCCTCAGATTATATATATATAAAATGTGTTGTGTATGGTTTGCCACTATTATTTGCCTTGATATGTCTTATCTTGACACAATATTGCATGACTTGTTTATTTCAGAAATACCATAACATATCTAGGCTGTCTTTCATCTAATTCTGAAATCCTTGTATAACATCATTCTGATGTACCTTCCTAAACATTTGGTGTGGTGGTGGTTTTATTATTCTTAGCTGTCTTATTAAGGAACCTCCTACAACAAATTAAGCATTTCAAACATCTACTGAATGGAACTTATGCTAATGCCAATACTGAAGCTTTTCTGCCTTTGAAGCACTATTTAAATAAAATACAAACAAAACTTTGAAACTCTTAAAAGGCATACCTGTGTGAGAAGCACTGTAGGATTATTTACTCTCATTTGTATTCATATATAATTTCAATCAGAGAATTAGCATAAGTTATAGTTCAAAAGTACTTTGAACATAAATTGTTGTGTCCATCATCAAATAGGTCATCCAAACAAATTAGCTCAACCATATGGTTATTCTACTAAAACTATGCAAATTACCTGAGCCTAAATCTTTATAAACAGAAGAAAATCTCTAAAGACAGTTGCCAGAAGATCTTAAGTGTTGGAACGTTGTAGTGCATTAACCCCACCAGGCAGCTAACACTAATGTTGCTTATCGACTGCCCCACAGTAGGACGTGTAGAGGACTGGAAGTGTAAAAGTGATAGTTATGTTAACTAACATGACCTATTTTTTGTTGGTATTTGGCAGTAGGGACAGAGCTTGAAGTGTATAGTGTTAGCAAAATTTCATTACCATCGATGTCTTTGACATGGAGAATAAAGTAGTTGAGGATGTCATCATCATCATGGCTAGGCTTCACGAATGAAGATTTGGGAAGAGCTCTACCCACATTTGCTACAAGCGCGCTGGTGACTAAAAAGGCCAACGCGAGATAGACAAGTCTGGTTGCAAAAGGCACAGCAGAAAGACTCCTTAGGTGGTATCAGCAAGACACGATTCTTTCTGCATTGTGTTTTCTCCTCAAGAGTGATCCTGTGTGCGTTCTCAAAAGAAGCAGCAATGTTATAGATAGTGTGTCGCCAGACCTCCCGATTGGAGGCCAGAGTAGACCAATGATGATGATCAATATGGCCAAGGCTGAGATGTTGTTTCAGGGAGTCCTTGTGTCTTCTCTTCGGAGCTCTTCTCTTGTGTCAGCTGGTGGCAAGTTCACCATAGAGCAAGATCTTAGGGTGGTGGTGGTCCTTCATCCTTGAGACGTGCCCTGCCCTCAACGTGGCCTCAATACTCGTAACTGCTGCCTGTTCTAGAACAGACGTATTGGTCACATAATCTGACTGGTGGATGTTTAGGATTGTACGGAGGCAGCGTTGATGGAAGTGTTCTAGGAGACGCAGGTGGTGGCGGTAGATGACCCATGATTCAGATCCATATAAGAGAGCAGACAGCACAATGGCTCTGTAAACACTGATCTTTTCTTCAGGTGTTTATTTCGCCAAACTCTTTTATGGAGTTTTCCAAAGGCAGTATATGCCTTTGCTAACCTGTTGTCTATCTCCCCGTCAATCTTACCATCCAAGGAGATGAGGTAATTGAACTGCTGGACTGATTTGAGCTCTGATTTGAGCTCTGATTTGCCAATGGTGATATGGGTATGATTGAAGACTTCCTGAGGTGCAGGTTGAAGTTGAGGATGTAATGCATTTTAAATAAGGATAATAATAATAATAGTACAAAGAAGAAGAAGAACAACAACAACTACAGATGGGAAAAATATATTACATGGCATAAGTGAAAACCAGCTGGTTTTTGAAAACGAACAAACAAGCAAACAAAAAAAAAACCCTGACACCCAAACCAAACCAAACAACAAAGCTGATACAGCAACTGTGGTCTAAAAGTAAACATAAAAAAATGTTGTGAAAACATATAATAAAGAAGAATAAATCATTAAATTTGTGTAGTGCCAATGATAACATTTTAATATAACCTTTTTTGAAGAATAACTGTAAAAATTTAAGAGCAGCGCACATGAGAATACTATGAAAAAGATTGCTGTTGTAAAAAGAGATAATTCTGAGAATAAGGGAAATCAAATCCCCGAGACAGAAATTTAAATATTTTAGAATTCTAATTGATCTTTGTAGATCAGTAGGGTCAAGATTCTTGATTGATTGATAAACTCTAAAAATTTTAGGATCATAGAAAAAAATAATCTTTGCTAAGTAAGATAACGGTCCCTCATTGTTGCCATGGCAAACACTGGCAGTCACCATTATATCCTTCTTTATTGTCACCATCTAGCTAGAGTACTCCTTTCAGGACCTGCATCTGAGACTTTTTTTGATGGAGTCTGCTGCCTGGTACATTTAGATAGTGCCACTGCAAGAGATACGGTTGATAAAGGCTAAAACCAGGAGGAAATGATTTCCTATCCCCAGCCATCAAGCTGAACAACAGTTTAGCTAGGAAGTGGTTTAGTTGAGAAAAAGCAAGTCAGATTTATCTGTAGTTTAGTGCTATATCAGGACAAGAAAGTCTCAGATTCTTGTCTGTGCACATGTTGGTTGCTTCTCAGGAAAACTACATCAAGAACATTTTATGCAATGACCAGAACTCTGCGCTGTACCTTTTACAGGGTCAAGGCAAAAAGTTAACTGGTCTAATTTTAACCTGAATGTTTAAAGAATTTTTTAATCTTACTATGAAAACCAATTTAAATAAACAGATAAACCCATAAAAAAATAAATCGATAGAGTCTAGACAAAATTCTGCTAACATTGTTCAGTTTGTATATAAGGTAATCTGAAGTATTGGAAATATACTTTTTTTTCTGATTCTACAGTGCTGCTTGGTAAACAGAAATTTTGATTATAAATTAAATACAGGTTGAGTCTCAAGAAAAATATAATTGAAAAATTATTATATCTTTTCTAGATTAGTTTAAGAATAATTGGGAGATTCTTTTATGATTCTGTACTTTAGGTAATTATTTATATCAGGGAAAATCAGTGCCAACTACTCCAGTAAATAATGGCCAGTCTTCGCGAGCGAAGATTTGGGAAAGGTCATTAACCCTTCCAGCCTGCACAGTGGATTTTTTTTAGGTGAGACACAGCGTGCGCTGAACTGAGCCCACCCTTTAGTCCTGAGGTTCATCTGCCGGGGCCGAGCAAAGCTTGGACAGTGGCAGTGAGGTCCCCAGGATGTAGGTTTGTTTAGAGTGACCTTCTCTTAGGTGGATTGCCTTCCACGGCTGACGAGCTCCACCTGCCCAGGGGGCCGGGAATCGAACCCGGGTCGCAGCGGTGAGAGTCAGGCACTCTAACCACTAGACCACCAGAGACCCACTCCAGTAAATATTCTTGATGTTATTTGGCAACCATCCATCCTGCTTTCATAGTAATAGAGTGCCAAAATTTTGATCTGGTGTCACTAGTGCTTCTTGTAGATTGAAGTATACTGTGGTATATTGAAAACTCACAGATACACTGTTTTTAACAGCTGAACAGCTGTGTTTTAAACTATCGAACCTCTATACCCACTATATTTTTCATGTGTACAGTAATGTCTATTGCTTTCTTTATAAATTAAAGATTCTTATCTCCCTCTGTGCTGTTTGAAGAAATTTAATTTTCCTTGAATTAAGATCAGGGACTTCACAGTAATATCTCATTTCCCTGCATTTGTTTGGTTGGTTGGGGGTTTTTTTCTGAATGAGAGGACTGAAATGACACATACAGTACCTTAAAACAATTTATATTTAATTAAAATAGTTTAAATGTAAAGCACATAAGATCAAGGTTATACATTATAGCATCCTTTTTCTTCACAGTTATCTTATTTAGAAATTATATTTGAAAAATAAGTCAGTGTGACAATTATGACATTAATTTGTTGATCATGACTAAGATCCAAATTGGAAAAAAAATAATACAATGTAGTCAGCTTTTGTTAATACATTACTTTTGTTAAGACATTAATTTTGGATTCTGTAACTCACTCAAATAGCAAAGGTTTATATGTTTAGGGGTTTGCATGATTCACATTAATTTTATTGACATGTAGGACTTTGATGTGAAGAAGTGAGCTGGTTTATGTTATATAAATTTACAGGATCAGTAACTTTTTAATGCTATACAGAACAACAGTCTAAACTAAGTTTTAAGATCTAATTCTTTATTTCTGTAGAGATGCCGAGGTTTATGTGAATTTAATGACACCATCCCAATCAAAGTAGCAGGATGACTTTTTAATCACTAAAACTCCAGTGGTGGGGAGCTGTAAGGGTGGCTTCTGTGAGAAACTGTCAGAAGCTTCTCGCAGTCCAGTAGAGTCAATGCCAGTCAGCTCCAAGATGGACCCACTGCTGGCTAAGCCCATCAACAACAGTGTAAGTGCCTCTAGAATAACATATTTAAGAAGGAAAAATAAAGTTACTGTGTAAAACCAATTATGGACAGAGAAGAAAGGAGAAAGAATATGTGAGAGAAACTCTGCAGACACCAAGGTCAATGAAGAAGAAAGAGGAGGAGCTGCTCCAGGTGCCAGAACAGAGATTACTCTGCATATGCAACTTGGTGAGCCAGGCTGTGCCCCCTGCAGCACATGGAGGTCCACGGAGGAGCAGAGATCCACCTGCAGCACGTGGAGAATTCCATGCCAGAGCAGTTGGATGCCTGAAGGAGGCTGTGAACCTGTGGAAAGCCCATGTAGGTTTGCTGGCAGGACTTGTGACCCCATGGAGGACCCATGCTGGAGCAGTTTGTGAAGAACTGTAGCCTGTGGGAAGAATTCCTGGTGGAGAAATTCATGGAGGACTGTCTCCTGTATGCAGTTCTACAAACTCTTTCTATCTGTCTTTATTTACCCAACATTAACATTTACAGTCCTTTTTTGTGCTCTGTATTGCTAGTGAAGTTCCTTTGCTGAAATATTAAAAACAAATTAAACAAAAACCTTGCAAACATGGTTAGAATTAATTTATTTATTTTTAAAATGCACAATTTCACTCTTTCTGATTGTACTTCTTTTTACTGAATGTATTTTATTTTATATGGTTGCATATAAATATAAAACCATTCAGCTGTCTTTAAGCAACATAATAGACCTCCTCTGAAATAAAATAAAATTTCGGTGTAATTACAAATAAGTATTCTCAAAAATCCATTTGTTTTAATAGAGCCTATCAGACATTTTTACTTGTCAGATAAGATGCCAGCTAATTTCTCTGTTTTTTAATTACATCCTACATATTGGCCTAGTGCCTAATCTGAGCTCTTTATATTCTCTTTTCAGAATTAGCACATGCCAAACACTGATTGCTTCATAGTCACTTGTGTCTATCTTTTACTTCCTCTCAGATTTCAGAAAAGGGTCTGTATTTCAATGTCATCTGCAAAACCAAGACATATCTATGTCTTTAAGCTTACTAGTTTTGTAGTATTTTGTAGTATTTTGACATGTTTATCATTAAAATTAAATATATCTATTATTAGCATTGTGTATAATTTAGAAATTCTAGAATGAAAAACTATATGTGAGACTGATGGGGGGAAAAGGGAGAAGGATGAAGAGAAGTTTTAGCCTTCACAGTAGTCGTCACACCCAGCTTTCCTGATACTGTTCACGCTCTTAGAGCAACAACTCAGCTGCCAACTCATGCCTTGATTTTACGAGTGCAATTTAAATAATTAAATATTTGAAAGGCTTTAGATAATCCCAGACAACTACATGGAACCTGTATTTTTTAAATCTAATTCGTAGGAGACCATTGCCTTTCTGGATGGGAAGGACTATTCCTCAAGTGCAGACACCTGTGTAAGGCAAATGAAATACAGTTTGTGTAAAAGATGCTCCATGTCTCTGAAAACTGGGGACAAGAAAGAAATGGAGAGGAAATTCATCTCCCTAGTTAAATAAATAAATCAATAAATCATGGGCTGTTGTCCTGGCTGCCTTTTTAAAGTTTTAACAGAAAAGAGAAGGCAGATTGATGGGTGAAATGTTATGAAGTAAAGAAGTCTCAGCTGTCCTGCCACTCCCTATTCACATCACAGTTGCCTTTTCCTTGGCTTCTGAGTTGAAGTATAAACAACCTTGTTTTAGTAATGAAATAGAAAATTAACTATATAGATCCAAACAAATTACTGTTCTGTTTTGTTGTACCAGCTACTGAAAGTGCATGAACATATATTTTTTGCAATGAAGCCATTTTGCAGTTTTGGTGGAATTAGTCATGTAAAATTAGATTTGCAGCATTCAGTAGTGAGAGTATCTACCAGAGTTGCTAGACATAGCTCATTGATCTATAAATTATACCTCTCCTTTCCACTGAAGGATGCTGTAATAGTGGTTTGAGGAAAGAAAACTTCCATGTAAGAACACTTTACAAATCTCTCATTAGTCAGACTGTAGGGCTGTGCTCATTGAAGAACTCAGAGGCCCTCTTCTTCCGTTATGCAAATCTCAGAGGATTTTTAGAAACTAGTCTGCATGAAGACTTAGTTTCTAAGTTGGCTTTGAACAGTTTTTTTCTCAATCTTTTGGCTACGTTGCATCTGTGTTAGCAGCAGCTGCTTAACCAGACCTTACCAGAGAGTTTTAAATTATATTTTCTGTGGAATTCCAATAGTACTGGTCTATTGAAAAAATCCTAAATAAATATTATATCACCACAATGCCTGTAGAGAGTAAGTGCAAGAACTAGCACAAAGACTGGTGCCCAAGAGAGAGCAGAGCAGACTGTAGCATAAGGAACAAATCAATAGATATATCATAGGACGTACATTTTAAAATACCGTAACTTGTTATATAATTTAAAATCAACAACATAAAACTTCTGCTTCAAGCAGTTCCCAGAATAAAAGAATAAAAGAGAGAGAATAAGAGAATTTTAGTGCAAATCCTTCAGTAATAATATCTATTATGAATCAGGCTATGGATATTCATTTCGGTACATACTCTAATTATAATTTAGTGATGTGGTGAGTTTGTAAACATAATTTCATGATTGCAAATATAATTTTGTTATGTGATTTAGTTTATTGGAAATATAATTTAGTAATTTAGATATGTTCAGTAATTTATCCAGCATAAAATGTGCAATGATACAGGATTATAATGTCAGGAATTAAAAGAAACAGGAAAGAAGAACCTGCTGTTGATTAATGAATCCCAAATATTCAGCTGTGAAAAAGCAGATTGGAAAAATAGCACACCTGTTGAACCTCTTGAATCTTCAGAAGTTGCTAAAAAATAATGATAAAAACATAAAAAAAAAGGCATCTGAACACAGCTGTGTATGAATTTACAGTTGTATTTAAAATGCTTCTTTCATGGTGTTCTTATTCATTTGTTATGATACAATCCAGAGCCACAAAGTACCCAGCCGTGTTAAAATTTAACAAAGTTATAAGAAAACAATAGATTTTAAATTAACTGATGTTCTGAGCGATGAAAACAATCAAACAAACAAACAAGGAAGGAGAATTATTCTTAGAAAGAGCAAAGATCTAAAGTTTGGAAGGAATTCATGTTTCCTAAAAGGGATATAATGTCCTATCAGGCTTCCATTAAGAAGGAATAATTCAATGACATTACTCTATGCAAGGGAGAGGGTAAGTAAAATTTAATAAAAATATTATTGTTTTTTCTTCCGTTCACTTACTGAACTTAACAAAGGCAATAGTATCTAATTTACAAAGTTCAGTCACCTTTGCTATTGGATGATATTTATAGTCTCTTTCCATGCCTCTCTTTCCGTGTCTTTACAAATGTCACTGATTCCCCCAGGGTTCAGATCATGCACTACATTTTATTGAAATCCTTCCTGGGTAGGAAACGACTGCCTGAATAACCGAAATTCACAATTTCACATTCATAGCAGCTAAACATTCAGTAATGTCAGTTTAAGGTGGGACTATGTCTTGAAACAGAAGTCACTCAAAATTGTTTGACAGACCAAAGCTTAGTGAATGAAAAAATAGCCCTGAGCAAGCAAAACAACCAACCAAAATAAAAAAAAAGCAACCAAAAGAAAACCAACAAACAAAATGAAAAAAAAAAAAGAGAGAAAGCCCAGGTATTCTAATAAACATTTAAAAAAGGTAAAACAACTGTGTTTTGCAGTAATTTGATCACAGAATTTTTGGATTTTTTAATTTATTTTCAAAATACAACATTTAAAGATACCATATTCAGACGTTTAAGATCTAAAGGCATGCAAGATATGGCAGTAGATACACATGGTGTTTAAAGTACAGTAGGCTGCAATATAAGCAGTTGCTATGATCAATCATGTAGTTCTGTAGTCAAAGATAGCCTGTCTATGTATCTAACAAGAGTTTAATTAAGTTTCAAAATCAATACTTGTTTTTGATGAAGCTTGTAATATGAATTGGATGGCTTGATATTTTGGAAAGAATATGCATAATTTTTTTAAAAATTTCATAATTTTCTTTATTAGTGGAATATTAGCCAACAATTCATTAGCAGCCAGAAAATTTTGTTTTGTGCTATTTGAATGTCTTTAATTCTGTTGGCATCAATTAATATATGGCCTGTTAGTAGCACTTTTAAATAAAGGATTTGGCTGTTACAGCTGTTATAAGCTTTTCTACCTTTTTGGTCAGTCCTACTACCCTGTAAGAATGACATTGCTTTGGGTTTTAGAAGAACTCAGAAGTCCATGGTGCATTTTTACTTAGTAGAAAAAAAATGCTTTTCCACTGAGAGGTTTCTAAGATTGCTCCGGAAGTTAAGTGACAGGAATTTTCCTCTCCATTGATTATAAAGGAAAGACATATGTGTCACTGCTGCATTTTCTGAAAGTAGAAGAATTAAAGTAAAAGTAACTGAATCCACCATCTGTGACAATTCTGTTTGGAATAACATTTCCATTTCAAAGGAAAAAAATCTTATCTTCTAATTAAAAACATTAAAAAGAAAAGAATTTGTGGTGCATTTACACTACTATGTTTTGGAGAATCAATAAAACTTTAAATGTCAGGCTCTTAATCACTTCTAATGGTTCTTTTCTCACTCCTTGTCTCCGTTTGGGACTCTGAAAGGCTAATTTTATTTTAATATGGTTACAAGAATAGTTTAGTTCAAGACTTGCAACAGAAGGGTAGTTATTAATATGATTATACCTACTTTAGTTTTCTTTACCCTCTGCAGTCCTCTCCACTCCTCTTGCAGGCTTTGCACCCTCAAACATTCCCACATGTTCTTATGCTACATCTCAGGGTATACAATGTAGGTACTCAGTTTTGTCCTCTAAGTACCATTCTGCTTACCTGTTACACCATTGCATGTTATTCCAGGCACTTAAAACTACACAAAAGAGAACGAAAGAAGTAATTATACTTAGGATCTGAGGATCTCCAGAAGGGCCCAAGAGGAGATCAAGAAATTTGCTTGACTATGATTCAAAAGGAAATTAAAATAAATAATTGCTTTCAAATATTTACACTATCAAGTGATAGGACTTGTAAACAGCTGACTGTTTTCTTTGGCATCTCAAAAAAATTTATTCTTTTGATAATAAAACAGAAAGGGGATCAGAATACATCATTGTTTTAAACTATTCAAGCAGTTAATGAGGTAATAAAAGTAAGATTAGAGCAGTACTCATTGGATATTCCAAAATGTTAGAAATACAGGGATGTTGCCCTTTAAACCTGCAGACCTTTGCTTGTAGGTTTTGGCTCCTGTGTATATAATAGACAAAAATATGTTACATATTTATATAGTATAGTGTGTATGAACACTGTTTATGTACACTCTCTCTCTCTAGAAAGAATATAACTGGCAATAGGAAGGTAGAAACCTTAACATGTTTGACAGCACTTCCCTCCTATATACTCATATTCACACTTAAAAACACGGCTGGAAATAGCTCTGAGAGTACATTGCAAATATCCTACCCTGCAATTTTAAGATAGAGTTGGCTGCTAATAGCTAGAGCTCTGTCTCCATCCATGTTCCTCTTGACCTCCTGCTCATTTGTTCTGTGAAGCAGGAAATGAGAAAAAAAGGGGATGCAGACTGGGTGCAAAGTCCATGGCAGTCCATGCCAGCTCTAACAACTATTGTTACTGCGCAGAGGACTTGTTAGAAACTTTTTTGAACAGAGTGTGTTAAAATGGTTGCCTTGGATCAAATTTGTGAGAAAGAGTCATATTTCAGTTTCTATAGGATCCTCCTGAGTACCTGATGACCTGTGGAATGGAACAGGAGAAGTTTATCAAGGCAATAGATACATAATTATTGAAATTCTTCTCCTTGATCAGACTTCCTATGTGAAGTATATGATCCAGCTGTCACACAAAAATACCTCTCTAGACCATTATTCCAAATACAGCTCATCCTATATAATTGTTTCTGTGAAAATTGCCACTTACAGAACAGGCTTACCTGCTCAGTGCGATCTTGGTTTGTGTTAAGAGGTCTTGCCCACTGTTGTACAGGTGACATGAGCTCTGCATGGGGATGATGCCTTCAGGAGAATTTAAGAACCAGTTCAGAGTGATATGGCACTGCTCCTTTTCCTTGTTCAAAAAGTAGGGAATGAAAAAGTGCAAAAGCAGTACCACTCTAAAAACAGATTGAATAAAGAACTGGGCATCACCTAAAGGCAAAACCTGTGCTCTGAAGATTTGAAGATTTCTATAGTTGTGATAGATAATAATTGTGTTAGAAGAGTGACTTTCTGCCAGGTCTGAAAAAGAATAGAAGAGTTTTAGAAAGGACCAGAGGCCAGCAGGAATGTAAATATGAACAATTACAATTAACAGCATTTTAGAGGGAAGGATGGACTAACACGAGTCATGGAATCACACAATCAGAGAGTGTTTGAGGTTGGAAGGGACCTCTGGAGATAATCTGGTCCAACTCCCCAAAGCAGGGCCACCTACAGCCAGTTGTCCCGTTGTCCAGCTTCTGGATATCTCCAAGAAGGGGAGACTCCACAACCTCTCTGGGCAACCTGCACCAGTGCTCAGGCACCCTCACAGTGAAAAAATGTTTCCTGATGTTCAGAGGGAACCTCTTCTCTTTCAGTTTTTTCCCATTACCACTGATCCTGTCACTAGACGTGAGAGACTGGCTCCGTCTTTGCGATCAGTACTGTTTAAAACCTTCATCAACAGCACAGATACTGGGATCTATGAATTCTCAGCAAGTTTGCAGATGACACCAAGCTGAATCATGTCATTGACACACCTGAGGGAGGAAATGCCATCCAGAGGGAACTGGATAAGCTTGAGAACTGGGCCTATGTGAAACTCATGAGGTTCAAAAAGGCCAAATGCAAAGTCCTGCATCTGGTTGGGGCAACCTCTTGAGAAGGAACACCAAAGTGATTGGGAGAGATTCAAAGCCTGGAGGGGCTTATATGGAGCCTGAAGGAGTTAATAATTCACGGACTTTCATGTTATTCCCCAGTTTTATACCATGTTGAATGTACCCCCACATATATTTCTATGTTAATCCTCTTGGTTTGTATTGTTCAGGGCTTGTCTGGACTTGCCCTCATGTTTTTCCCGCCAAAAGCTGTTCACTCCCTTACTGTCCCCTGCTTTCCCGCTCATCTCTTACTGATTGGTTGATGGGTGCCGCAGTGCAGAGTGAGCTCCCATTGGTCCCCTTCCCTAGATACTCCTAAATTCCTCCCACCTTCTCCATGTTTCCCAATCCTGTTTCACCCTGAGGTGCCAATTCCATGCTCAGTTATCAGAGTTATCAGACCTCCCCTTACCCAAACCCAATATAAGTCCCTGCTCTCCTTCAGTAAACTGGCCATTGCACCCTGACCTTCTACTGTGTCAGAAACCTTTGTGCAGTGTCGTGTCCCTATTCCCTTTTCTCTCGAACCATGGCAACCTCTGGTATCAATAGAGTCTGGGGGATGGAGGGGTTGAGAGCAGTCCTGTGGAGAAAGGCTTGAGGGTACTTGAGAATGAAAAACTGGACATGAGCTGGTAAGGTGCTCTTTCATCTCAAAAAGCCAAGCGTATTCTGGGCTGCATCAAAAGAAGCATGGCCAGCAGGTCAGGGGATGTGATTCTCCCCCTCTACTCCTCTCTTGTGAGACCCCACCTGGAGTACTGCATCCAGCACTGAAGCCTTCATTGCAAGAAAGACAGGGAACTGTCAGAGCAGGTCCGGAGGAGAGACACAAAAATTATCAGAAGATGGAAAATATCTCCCATGAAGACTCTCAACTGGATCCTGGACAAGAGAAGTCTCTAGGAAGACCTTATTGTGGCCTTTCAATACTTAAAGGGGAATTATAAGAAAGATTGGGACAGAATTTTTAATGAGACTTGTAGCAATAAGACAAAGGGTAATGGTTTTAAACTAAAAGTGGATAGATTTAGAGTAAACATGGGGGTGAAGGTGAATTTCTTTACAATGAGGGTTGTGAGTTACTAGAACAGTTTACCCAGAGAGATGGTAGATTCTGCCATCGCTGGAAACATCAAAGGTCAGGTTGGACAGGGCTCTGAGCAACCTGATTTAGTTGAAGATGTCCCTGCTCATTCCAGGGGGGTTGGACTAGATGACCTTTAAAATCTCTTCCAACCAAAACCATTCTATGATTACATGATCTTTGTACCCTCCATTCAGGTATTTATACACATACATTGATCCCCTTGAGCTTTTTCTTGTCTAGGCTGAAGACTCTCAACTTCTTCAGACTTTATTCACTAGAGAGACACCCTGTTCTCTTCATCATCTTTGTGGCTCTTTGCTGGACTCTCTCCAGTATGTCCATGTCTCTCTTGTACTGAGGATCTCAAACCTGGAAATATTTTTCCAGGTGTGCTCTCAGCAGTAGCTATCTGCTTAATAGATACAAGGTGACTTCACTGAGGAAACAGTTTTGGGCTTTGACAGAATTTTAGGGCTAGATAAGCATCAAAAATTTAAAAAAAAAAAAAAAAAGAAAAGAAAAGAAGACTTGGGTTGTTACAATTCTCCTAGTGATACATAAGATCTCTGGAAAAGCCATTTCCAGTATGTGCAGTGCCTCTGGTGTTAAACATCTGAAAGAGTGGTATCTGCTGAGAAAAATATTATGAATTAATGGGCAAAGAGGAAACAAAACCACAAAGGAATCGATTTGGCATGGGAACTTAAAAGCATGAAAGAATTCACAGAGAAACCTGCCTAAGCAGCTGCATGCTCCTCAGCTGTTAAAGGTTGAGTGCCACTTTCCTAAATGAAACTCAAGAATTATCTCCTTTGAATGGCCTCACTTATCATCAATTTCAGTTAGTACAAAAAGTCTGTAACCTCATCAAAATGTGATACTGTTATTAATGGACAAATACAGTACTCCAGATGATTGATTTTTCAAATACCCTCTACTCTTCTCAAAGACAAACCGGTAATATGCCATTCAGAGATGCAGACCAGCTGATTAGTTTACTGGCCTATTAGTTAGAAATTAGATTAAATTATTATTTTCAAAGTATTGCACTTGCTACTAAATGGTAGGTCTAGTAAAATATCTTGAGTTCTTGAATACTGCAACAATTTGTGGATTCTACCTGAAAATCCAAGAGGAGAGAGAAAAAAGATGCAAATTATTTTTTCTCTTTCTCTTCTACGTTTTAAAACATTAACTCGCACACATAAATAAATATTCATCAAAAAATGGATTTTATATATCACTTTATATGTTTTCAATATCTCTGACAAGTGGCAGCTATTAATATATTACATGTGCAACAATATTCCCATTAAATTCAGAAAACATTTTATTTCTACTTAAAAAAAAAATCTGAACAAAAAATCAGACAGGATGTGCTCGAAGTCTGGAGCAGCTGAGCTACATGATGCAAAGCTGTCATTTCCTACACTTCTACCATTCACATTTCAAGTGATCTGTGAAGTATTGTCAGTATGCTGAGGTTACTGTTCTAAGCAAATGACATTGATTCAGCTTCAAGGATGACATGAAAACATCCAGATGGCATGCATGCTTTACATTATAAACATCAGATAAATTATAACCTAGATATTCAGAAAGGTGGTCACAGTATCTATTTTATCACTAAATATGAAAAAATAGATTGGTAATGGGTTTTCAAAATAGCAATATGCCTTGTTTTTCTGAGAGACAGGGATGTGTACCATAGGCAAGACTTGAAATCTATTCAGATTCAGCTGAAATTATTATTGCCCCTTTCCGAATCTAATATTATTGAAATTAAATAAGAAGGAATTGGGAGGGGTTTTTTTAATCAGCTGTCATACACATCTCCTGAAGAAAGATCCTGTGTAATGAATGAACAATGAAGTAATGTAAGTAATTTAGAAAGAAATTCTCTGAGGAGGAATTTTCTTATCATCTACAATTCATGTTAGTAAAAGGGGTGTATTATCTCACGCTACCAACCTATCCAGTAATTACATTCAAAGGACATTGAAGACTTGTTCTGTGCAAAAGTCAAAACTTGTAAGTTCACTTGCAAAACCTGACATTTTGGAAAAGGCAGGGGAAGCAAGCTAAAAAAAAAGCTCATAAAGAAACTGATGCTTAAGAATAATCTCCCATAGTAGAAAAATAACACTTGATGGTAGCAACTGAGGAAAATTAGTCATAAACCACAGATCTTGAGCTGTGAGAACTGCAGAGATGTAAAAAGCTAATTGTGTTTCAAGGTATATTGAAAATCAACATACCATTGAAAGTGATATTTTAATGCTAAATTTTGTTTATTGCACACTGCAGTCAGTGACAGTATAACCCATGCATTTTTTAGCTGAATATCTTCCTATGGCAAGATTATTTAGACTTAAATGGAACACTTACAAATATTCTTCTGCAAATTCTATTTTATATAATTGTCATTAAAATGATGAAAAGCATTTTGTTTCCAAAGACTACGCAGTAATTAAAGATTAGTTTAAATGCAGAAATAATAGTATATTACAGTTGACAGACAGAAGAGCTTTTATAGTTTAATTTTCCATCAATCTTGTAAAATGGAACAATTTCCTACTTTCAACAAACATTTGACTAAGGAGATTACTGTAACTACTTTTAAGTGCACAGTTGATGTTCAAATAAATTATTTATTTCCTCAAATATTCCATGCACGTTGAAGAAATATTTGTTATGCATAGCATTAGGAAGACAGTTTAAAAATTTTACTCATTTTGGATAAGCAGATTAATAGAAGAAAACTTGATGGGATCATTTGTGTCTATATGAAGCATAATCCAAAGGATGTTCTGTCAAAAGAGTTCTTACCCTTCCTGATTCAACATATAAAAAATTTTCTGATGAGAAACACTTGAGAGGAGAATGATAGAATCATAGAATTATTAAGGTTGGAAAAAAACACTAAGATAGTTGAGTCCAGCCATTAGTCTCCCACTGCCACGTTCACCACTAAACCATGTCCCCAACTGACAACAGAACTGGATAGTAGTATTCCAAACCTGAAACCTTCCCTCCTCTCTTCCCACCACCCTTCTGCCTGCCCCACCCCGAATATACATATATGTTAGATTTGGATAGCAAACTTTGGAGATGCTCGTTCATTAATCACTGTGTATGATCAGTCACTTAAAGCTGAAGAAATCTAAATGACAAAAAAGACATGGGGACATGTTGCAGTGATGATCTTGTTTCCTTCTACAACACGGGGAATGAATCCATCATTGAATGGATCGGATGTGGACAGAAGTACTTATCTACCTGTTCCTTGTGTTGCCTAAAAAAATCAGAAAAAAAAGACTCTCCAAGCAATATTAGGTAAGATAGAGAGCGAGTCTTTAATGAAGGCCTTCTGGTACAAGAAGTACAAAGGCGTGTGCCCGTGTCCAGGGGTTCCACAATTCATGGTTCAATCTGAGAACTATCTGCCCCCCAGATCCTCCCCAGATCTGGCCCCCTGGCATGCCTCCCCAGAAATTGAGTTGGAGGTCCTAAGACCCCTTTCTTCCTCATCTTCCTCTTCTGCACAGCATGTACTGTCTTTGGAGCTTCTCCAAGGTTCCGGGCTTGAAGGTTGCTTTGACTGTGATGGTATCTTGTTGTTCAGGCCTGGGGTGCGTATGTTCTTAAACAAGATGTATTTACTATAGTCCTGCCTTGAAAGGAGCCTAAACAAGCCTAAAGAATTTAGAAAATTTGATATGAAGTGGGGAATAGGGCTTGATAAGTGTTAACTACTATCCTAAAGTGTGACAGACTATACAGCTATACTAAAAATCCATATTTACAACATAGCTATTTTAAAATCTATGAAAAGCTAAAAATCCTAAAAATTCTTAGGCATCACTTGGATGCAGCTTATGTTTAGGCAACTAAACCAGATGTTCAATAACTGTTCTCTGAATTTAATCCTCTTCTTTCCAATATCCATCACAATATTTTGTTAAATCTGGCCAAAGAACAGATTATAAAAGTGTTTGGACATCAAGGACAAATAAGGCTTTCCTTGGTTTTCCTTTTCCTTGGAGTGACATTACCTGATAAAAATGAGTTGTTTAAACAAATTCATAATTTTTGCATTTTTTTAGTAATACCCCAGATTCTTTCTGCTCCAGGGATTGAAAACTGCATTATACTAAGTGTTCAGATCAAACTGTTTTACTAGGAGAGATTTTTGTACCTGTGGCTATAATCCATGGAATTGCTTATCATAAAACTGTAATTAAGGATTATAAATGCATCAGCATTCTTCAGCTGAAGAATGAAGAAATCTCATGGGTGGAAGGAAGCCTACTTTTTTTTTTTTTTTTTTTGACTCGGGGAAAGTAAATCATGGTAATATACCATTAATACAATATCTTCTATTTAGAAGAATAATGAATACTATTTTTAACTGTAGTAGAATATAGCTATATCATGGTAACGTATTTAAAAGAAAATAAGTCCATATTCATGAAATACATTAAATGTCTGGAAACATTGAGTAGTAATAATTTATTCACTGTAAAGATAACTAATGAATTTTACTGGATATTTTTGTATACAGAAATTGCAATGGTACCATGTAAACTCTGCAGTGGAATTATACAACACATGCAATTACCACTTGAGATAAATCTTGATAAACTGACAGTAAAAAGAAACATAGTGAAGCTAGCTGCAGTATCTCATTTGCAAATTATTATGCAGTAACTACTCTCAAGTAGCACTGCTGGAGTTCCCAGTCTTTCGATGTTTCAATTTTACGTCCTTTTCAGGATTTAACACTTCATCACACGATACAAAACTCTTCTTTAAAAACAAACAAACGAACAAACTAACTAAACAGAAAACAACAAAATTTTCTAGACCAAAATTACAAAATAAATACTATTTCTAAGATAGTTTTTGCCGCAGTCCGAAGAGGGGATGGGGCACGAGGAAGGGTGCAAGTAGAATCCTCTATTCACGCGTGCACACTGTCTTTTGTCAGCTCGGGAGGGTAAAGGGCCAGAACATAGGGCGGAGCATGAGACAGACAAGCAGGGGGACAAACCAGGATAGGGACACGGGCAAAAGGGGGAGGAGCAGGGGAAGCAGGGAGCAGGCAGCAGGCAAACTCAGGGCAAGCCTGGGCGTGTCCAGGCTGTGCAATGTGTAGTGTGAATACGATGAAAACACATAATAACAGTAAAGTCCATATGATAACTGTAAGGTCCATATAATAAAGTCCTGCCAATTGCTGTATGCTTTTCTCCACGTCTGGAACTGTTCCCATCCTGAATCTTGCTCCTTCACAAGTTTTTATTATTATGATGACTCATGTAGCTTCTCTCTGCCCTTTACTTACTGGACTGAGTTTGGATGAATATCTTGCAACTGTCCCCACTTCGTCTTTTCCACTCAGCAGGCCTCATTTCCTTAGTCCTACAGTCTTTAAGAATTTCTTGTTAGATAACAAGTTTCAATTTAATTATAAAACAATTCAGCTGAAGCTTCTGAATCTGCTAAATTCAGATGATTTTTATTTTAACTATATTTTAAAATTATATTTTGAGAGTTCTTTTTGAAATATATAAAGCAAAGTTAGGTGAACAGTTGGAAACTGGATGCTGGTGAACATTGCCCTGATTTTCAAGAAGGGCAGGAAGGAGGACCCAGAAAACTACAGGCCTGTCAGTCTCACTTCAGTGCTTGGTAAAGTTATGGAGAAGATTATTCTGGGAAGTATTGAAAAACACCTGAAAGACAATGCAGTCATTGGTCACAAATGGGTCACAGCCAGCAATGCTTCATGAGTGGAAAGTCCTGCCTTTCCAAACTGATTTCCTTCTATGACAAGGTAACCCACCTAGCTGATCAAGGGAAGCCAGTGGATGCAATGTTTTTGGATTTCAGTAAAGCTTTTGATACTGTCTCTCACAGGACCCTTCTGGACAAAATATCCAGCACAGCTGGATAAACACATCATGTAGTGGGTGAGCAATTGGCTCACGAGTCAAGCACAGAGGGTAATAGTGAATGGAGGAACATCAGACTGGTGACCTGTCACTAGTGCGGTTCCACAGGACTTCATCTGTGCTCTTCAGCATCTTCATAAATGACTTGGACACAGGACTGGAAGGGATACTAAGCTGGTTTGCAGATGATACAAAAGTGGGAGGAGCTGTTGATTTTCTCAAAGGCAGAGAGACCCTCCAGAGTGACCTCGGCAAATTAGAGGACTGGGCAATCACCAACCGTATTAAGTTCAAGGGAAACCATATGAGTTTCAAGGGAAAGTGCCAGATCCTGCAACTGGGATGAGGCAACCCCAGATGTTCCTACTGACTGGGAATGAGATGCTGGAAAGCAGTGCCACAGAAAGAGATCTGGGGGTCCTGGTCAATGGCAAGTTGAATCTGAGTCAGCAGTGCTCTGGCAGCCAGGAGGGCCAACAATGTCCTGGGGGCTGTCCCTCTCTGCTCTGCACTGGTGCGGCCTCACCTTAAATACTGTGTGCAGTTTTGGGCACTGCAATATAAGAAAGATATTAAGCTCTTAGAGAGTGTCCAAGGGAGGGCAACAAAGATGGGGAAAGGCTGTGAGGGGAAGCTGTGTGAGGAGGAGCTGAGGCCACTTGGTCTGTTCATCCTGGAGAGGAGGAGACTGAGGGGAGACCTCATTGCAGTCTACAACTTCCTTGTGAGGGGAAGAGGAGGAGCAGGCACTGATCTCTTCTCTGTGGTGACCAGTGACAGGACCAAGGGAATGTCCTGAAGTTGTGTCAGGGGAGGTTTAGGCTAATATTAGAAAAAGAATGTTTGCCCAGAGGGCAGTTAGATACTGGAACAGTCTCCTCAGGGAAGTGGTCACAGCACTAAGTCTGCCAGAGTTCAAGACGCATTTGGATGATACTCTCAGGCACATGGTGTGAATCTTGGGGATGATCCTGTGCAGGGCTAAGAGTTGGACCCAATGATCCTTATGGGTCTCTTACAACTCAACATATTCTGTGATTCTGTGATATTTGAGATTCAGTATTGCACTACAGAGCATACGTAGATGTTATAATTATATGACATATAAATATTAATATAGATGCATATATTAACATTTCTAATTAGATTACAAGATTTGAGTCCATTATTGGCCATACTAAGAGAGTCGATTGCACAGTTTATTTGTACCAGAATTAATCTCAGCATGACAATCTCTACTGAAGTAAGGAGAGAGAGGATAAATGAAGGAAAATTAGTTTTGATATTAAATAGGGTGAGAACTCTGGGGCTTTGCCTTTTTATTTTCTTTTCCTTATTTCCGCGAACAGGACTAAGTCTTTTATTCAACTTCAAAAAAAAAAAAATATATTCCCCTCTATTTCCCTATTTATGGTACTAATATGGAATTTATTTAGACCCATTTTAAGTTGCAGAGCTCAGAATTAAGGAAGAATTCAACATTTGTGAAGTTTGAACACAATTTGACCATGATTACAGTCATAGCTTTGAATAGTCATTTTCTTTATTTCCCTCAGAATCACAGGAGAATGAAAGCTTTACTATTTGTATTACAGAAGTTTTGATGGTGCTTTTTACAGTATCTTTAAAAATAGTGCTTTGATAGGGGAGAAAGATATTCTTTGCAATTCAATCTAGTTGTATGAAATACACAACATTTTACACAAAGAATTCCAGAGCATGTATTGAATAAAACACAGTGCAAAGCCTTTCTGGAACTATTTTTTCTTGAGAGAAGAAGAAATTTTTGTAATGTTCTTACTGTTCATCCCCCAAAAATCTGACTTCAGAAGACAGTGAGTAAAATGTAGTGGTTTTGATAACAACTTTGAAAAGAAATGATTTTGGGTCAGATTTACTTTGAGCTTTTCAGTTTTCACCAACACAAAACCTACATATAGACAAAAATAACAATGTTACATTCTACTTCAGTCATCAGTCTAAACAGTAGGATTTACACTTCTATACCAGCAGTGGATACTTTTGAGTTTCATTAACTTCCTGGGAGTTTGTGTAGAGCTAGTGTATTAAGGATTCACATTTAAAGGCCTAAATTGTTCTGTCTAGGCTGTTTCTTTTCATGTACCATATTGCCTGAGGTGTGATACCCAGAAATTCCTGACCTAGCTTGTCCTCCATGTAAACAGCTGCCAGGCTACTTGATTTAGAAATACTGGATTCAGGAATTTTATTTTTTTTTACCGCCTCCTTGGTCTGCTGCAGCTCATATCTGTAAATCTCATGGTCTCATTATAAACCCTGTGCAGCTTTAGAGAGACTGGATGAAATACATTAACGTGATTGCTATTTTCTTGTGAGCATACATTTAGAAAGGCAGGTTAATCCACTCTGCGGCAAATGTATGGGTAATCTCATTTATGTCAGAGGTATAAGGGATTAGAATCCTTTGTAATGTATTATTTTAATTAAAAAGAAATAATCAGTCATATATCATGTTAGATGAAGCCTAACAATTGTATTAGAAACTCCCAACCAGCCTTTGTTATGCAAAGGGTGAAATGCAATGTCTTCAATAATGAATTCTACGTGCATATTGGGATGATCCAAATGTTGATGAATTTGTTTAGGCATAGTTATTTCCCAAATAAATATAATTAAAAAAAATTAAAGAAGTATCTTTGTGTGGTAACTAGAGGTGCAATTCATAGTTTTCATTCTTCAAGAGCAATGAAAAACCAAACATATGCTTTTACATTATTTGAATATTGAAATCCAAATAATGAACTTCATTAAAAGTACAGTTTCCCATCACAGCTACAATGCATTGCTAGCAGTTTTCATTACACTTGTTTGAATTAATTATAAACAATAATAAATTTTCTGGTGAATCTAATCTGTTATCATGAATATGGAATGTTTGATGGCAAATTTACCTGAAAAAAAATAAAATGGAATGGAATGGAATGGAATGGAATGGAATGGAATAGAATAGAATAGAATAGAATAGAATAGAATAGAATAGAATAGAATAGAATAGAATAGAATAGAATAGAATAGAATAGAATAGAATAGAATATTTTGATTGAAAGGAACCTACAATGATCATCTAATCCAATTGTCTTAACATTTCAGAATTGACCAAATCTGAAAGCATATTATAAAAAGCATTGTCCAAAAGTCTGCTTAAACAGACAGATTTGGAGCATCTACCACCCCTCTGAGAAGTCTGTACCAGTGTTTTACCACCCTCCTGGTAAAGAAATGCTTCCTAATATCTGATCTGAGCCTCCACTGGTACAGCTTTGAGCCATTCCCAGCTTCCCTATTACTGGATCCCAGGGAGAAGAAATCAACACCTCTGATTCCACTTATACTCCTCTGCATCCTTTTCTCCAAACTAGATAAAGCCAGAGTCCTCAGCCACTCCTCACAGGACATGCCTTCCAGCCCTTTCACCAGCTTTGTTGTCTTCCTCTGGACGTATTCAAGTACTGTAAATGCATCCAGAGGAGTACTATTTATGAGTTTTACAGTTTAAGTAAAATTTAAGTGGTTTCATGGATATATTTAAAATCATTGCTTAAAAAATATTTCTTGCCGGTAGCATCTAAGCACTTTTAGCAGGTCAGATAAACCAAAACAAATGTTTGTGGTATGCTCCCTCATTCTGGGGCAAAAACCTTGTTCCAAACTACATTCTTGTTGGATCTCTTTTGTCCTTAACTAAAAAACGTTCAATCAGAAAAGGAAATTTTCTTATTTTAAAGCAAGTGTTAGTGCAATAATTTCTTCCTCATCCAGTGAAGAAGTTAAAACCTTCCCCCCCCCCAATTCATTTCTAATGCAATAATAATGTGAGTTTTTAACTTGTAAAATCCATGTTCATTGCTTTTCATGCAGCTTGCTTTCCCCTCTATAGACATTACAATTGCAAGCAATTTCAAAAAGACTTTAGATGAGAAACTTGTGGATTTCTCTAGCCCCTTCATTTCCTATTTGAATTTTCTATTATACGTTAGCTTTTTAAAAAATGAACAAGATCTAGGAGTTGATCTCTTCTAGACTCTCTTCCTTTTGAAAACAAGGCTACTAATTTATGAACTTCAATAAGAACAAAAAATTGTTACCATTCTACCTCTTTACTTAGACCTTGAGATGAGAATTGAAATAGCTATAGAACTTGTAAGAAATCCTGGGATCTGTCAGTCAATTTCTCTCTCCTTGTGGAATTTTATACTAAAAAGCCCCCAAATTATTTGGGATCCTTTATTTTAAGCCTGATAGGAAGAGTGTTATATAGTCCCTCAGCTAGCTAAAATGCTGCAATTAGCAATACAAATGGTTTCCTAAATTCTGTTGATATCACTGCTGTGCTTGTCCTCATTTATAATTGGTTTTATGGTTCAGATAGGAAATGCTTTGATGTTTTCACAAGTGGGAAAAATTTATGCACCTTTTTGTGCCTATCTCAACAGAAGGTAAACAATTTTAATAGCTTCTGGGATTGCTAATTAGAGCTAATTGTGCCTTGATTGACCTATCTTGACAGCAAGTGCCTTACAAAACTTGCTTTCTTCACAAAGTGAGGATTTGTTTGCATGAGTAACTTGTACACACTGAACGTCAGAGATAGTTGTTTGGCTGTGATCATCTGAATTTGTTAATTTATATTCCATAACTTCTTATCCACTTATAAAACAATGACAAAAACTCAGGCTCATTGGTTGTGCACTGAAACATGTACTTTCTTATTCTGTTGCTGTCTACAAAACCCAGAAACTAGCAAAGACAAAGTCTCTAGTGAATAAAAAATCTGAATACTGTGGATAAACTGTTCTCTGTACGAATACAGAAAAAAAAATTGGAAGGAAACTATGAATTCCCACAATCTTAAGGGTAATATAACTGTTTCATACAAATTAATGAGATGTAATGATGGACTTTTCCAGATCAATAGAAAACCTCTATCTCATTTTTCCTAAAATATTTGTTGTGTTTCTGTAAAAACCCCAAGCTGTTTAGTGCTGAAAGTTTTTCATAAGAAATGCATATCACCATATAGAATTCTGAACTTCTTGAGTATTTTTTTAAACCTTCATATTTCTTTCTTTTGACATATTGGTTGTTGTAACTAAAGGTAGTCTACCCAGCAGTACCATCCAGAGAAATGAGGCTTGACTGCACTTGCCCATCTTGAACTTACTTGGCTCACTCAGTATGATCTGGATACCAAAGACAATTTTTTTTCATAACACACTTGGTTGGCCACCTAGAGAGTGAGATAAACTACAGATGTAAGTACTATTTGGCCCCTGGGATGGAGAAAGTCTAAGAGATTGGCCCAGTGTTATGAGAATACAAACCCATTGGTGGTTTAGCTGACAGTAAGAAATTAATAATTAAAACAATAGGCCCCATGGGAGACATAATACACATTATTCAGTCCAGAAGTTGTGAACAAATTGAAACTCAACAAGAAGGACTTCTACCATGTAAGGGCTGAGCTTTAGCCACAGATCAGTTGGAGTTGATACCTTGTTCCACTAGGTCATTGGTTTTGAACTGGTTTCAGATGGACAGATGCAACTGGAAATGTGATTTGTAGGATGGGTACGGGGTAGGTTGATCCTAGCTAGATGCTAGGTGACCACCAAAGCCTCTATCAATCCCCCTTTTCAGCCAGACAGGGGAGAGGAAATATAAAGAATGATCCATGGATTGGGATCAGGACAGGGAGAGGTCACTCACCAGTTCAAACTAAATCCTAAAGCACGTTCCCCCCACACACCTCCCTTCTTCCTGGATTCAACTGTACTCTCAAATTCCCATCCCAAGCAGCACAGGGGGTCAGGGAGTGGAGATTGAAGTTAGTTCATCACATATTGTCTCTGCTCCTTCCTTCCTTCTCACTCTTCCCCTGCTCCAGCACAGGGCCCTTTTCATGGGAGACAGTCTTCCATGAGCTTCTCCAACGTGAGTCCTTCCCACAGGCTGCAGTTCTTCATGAGCTGCTTAGGCATGGGTCCCTTCCTGCTGGCTGCAGACTTTCAGGAACAGGCTGCTCCAGTGTGGTTCCCTTACGGGGTTACAAGTTCTGCTAGGAGCCTGCTCCAGCGCAGGCTTCACACAGGGTCACAGCCATCTGTCTGCTCTGGTGTGGGGTCCTCCACAGGCTGCAGAGGATTGTCTGCTCCACTGTGCCTGCAGGACAGTAGCCTGCCTCACCATGGTCTACACCATGGGCTTCAGGGGAATATCAACTTCAGCATCCAGAGCACCTCCTCCCCCTCCTTCTTCTCTGACCTTGGGGCCTGCGGAGTTGTTTCTTTCACATATTCTCACTCTTGTCTCCAGCTGCAGTTGCTGTTCTGCAGTAACTTTGTCTGTCTCTTAAATAGGTTACCGGAGAGGCACCACCACTGTTGCTGATGGGTCATATTTGGCCAGTGATGGGTCTGTCTTGGAGCAGGCTGGTGTTGGCTCTGTTGGACATGGGGAAAGCTGCAGCTACTCTGCCACCAACACCTTGCTGCACAGATGCAATATTATACTATTGCAGGTGGATAACAGTCGCTGTTCTACAAGCACAACAGTGATTGCTTTATACCTGCTATACCCATCCTATCAAGGAAACAAACAAGACTGTGCCCCTGAATGGTGTAGTCTAGAAGATCCTTGACCCAATATTCCCATGACAAACTCTCATAAACTGTGTTAAAACCTGACCTTAGTAATTCAATAACAGGTTATTCAAATAGAAAATGTACAGATTTTGAGAAATTACTAAAAATGAGTTAATAACTTCTAGAATCTACTGACTTTCCCCAACAAATGAATGTATTGGATACAGTATTTCTAGAAAGCCTCTAAAACTATATGGTTTTAAATTAATGAAAATCTGAAAGTTAAAAACAACAAATAGAAATCCCAACAATCTGTAAGGTGTCCTAGAACAGTTTAACTGTCGATCCTGTGGTCTTTAAAGTCACTGGAGAAGTAGACTCCCAGACAACTAAATAAATAACAAAGGAAAAATGAAAGTAATGGGCAAAGTGTATTTGTATTTGGAAAGAAGATGAGTATACAAAAATCAGGAGGAAAAATATGTTCTGTTAATTTTCCACTATTTGGAAGTACGGTTTCATGATAAGGAGAAAAAAAAGTGAAGACTAAAAATTTTTAAAATTAAAAGCCTTGTAGTTTTAATAATTTTCTTCAAAAAAGTAAATTTTATATAAATTATACTAAACTTTTACTTGACTTCATTTGTATTCTGTTTTTACTAAAACCATTTTTAAACCAGAAAAAAATATATAAAACTTACAGGCAGATGGGGAAAATTTAGAATCCTGTTCCTTGAAAAGGCAATTATTGCTTGATATTATTGTGTGTGTCATTTAGGAAAACTTGATTTCTTTAATCTATTAACTGACAAAAAAATTGGTATTTAAAAATTTTTATAAGTGCACTCACTTCAGAATATGCATATGGTTTTAAAAAAATTTAGATGCAGTTTATGTGCAGAATTTTGTGTTGGCAAAGAATAATCTTCCTCTTTAAAAGATTTGGATTACTAAAGCTGCCTTTTTGAGAAAAAGTGTGATGGGTCTGCCCACTGTATGCTAATATGCAAAGAAATTATATACTTACAGAGCTTTTGACTCCTTTTGGTTGATAAAAGGTATCCAGAATTTAGAAAATTATGTGTCTCCTGCATGCAAGAAAGAATTGATTTGACTTCATCTCTGTGTGAGGTCATTTATATCCTGAGCCTCCCAGAAAATGCTTACAAGCCCCAGAAGCATGCATCTTTATGTAACCTAATGTAGAGGATGAATTGCAGAAAGAAGAGTTTTGAAGTAGTTTAGATATAAATTATAAAAATATTCTATTGTCTCAATATGGCCTTATACAGAAACATCTAAAATTAGAGTGAATTCTGTAATACTTCTAATTGTGAGCTGTGGTATTCTTGTCTATTAGAATTCAATCTTATGTGATGAATAAGTGAAATATAGGAAATGTTTCCAGTTTTTAAGCAATCGTGAGTTTGAAAAACAGTTCTATTTATTTGACTGGTAACTGAAAAAGAGAACCTGCATATGTTATTATTTGTAAATTTTGCAAGTATGTTAACACTTCTGAAATTTCATATGTAAGAAACATTCTTTTGCTGTTCTAGGGGGAGAGAAAAACCTATGCAAATCTTTGCCAGGGTTCTTCTGCTACAGCATTTTCTCCAGAAAAATTAGCTAAAAATTATATGAGCTATTATCAGTTCTAGAAACTTAATAACTATGTAGCAGAGAAACTACAAATAACGTTGTCTTGATGCTTTGAGGGGAGAGCAAAAATAAAACTACAGGACACAACTGGACAATCCTGAAGCCTTAATAAATTTTAATAATTGCTACATTATCCTAGTAATATTAGAGGCATCACTAGAGGTACTATATCCCATGCCAAAATTAAAAAACTGGATTTGTATTTCCAAATTCTGTAAAAGTGATCACAATATAAGTGGTAAACTGAAAAAACTTATCACTGCATGCACCTGAAATTAGTGACTAATTAAAAAGGCCAAATAAAGCAGTTGTCTTAAGAAAGACCACTTACGGGCTGCTATGTATGGAATAACATATCCTGAACCATAAAAGAGTGTAGTTTGGAAATCTGTTCCATGTTCAGTCTTTGTGTCAGCTGTTCTTGTGACACTTCAACTGATATCAGCAATTCATGATTAAGATAGAAGGAAGTATAGTCTGGTAAATAAAAGTGTTATATTCAAAGACAGGCAAAGCAGTAATACAATTTAAATTATAGCAGATTTATTTCAAGACTCTGGACCATATAGTTTCAACATAGGCAACCAAGTCCATTTTTTTTTTCTTGTTCTGATGATCAAATAATATGCGACACAGTACAGATAAAGATCTGTACACCAGATCTACATTTTCAGAAATTTAAAAACTTACAATTATTTGCGTATGTAAAACAGAATCCAAACTCCACCATTATGCTTATCAGGCATGGAGTTTTAAAAACAGGAATGTTCTAATTATACAAGTTTGGATATAGTTTTCAGGGTTGAATATTCAAGAAGACCTGCATAAGTAGCCCCTGTAAAATAATATCACAAATATATGCAGGAAATACCCATAAAATGTGTTAAATTGTTTTGCCATAACTAGGACTTCATAGTCATATATCATACTTTTGATAGTGCTGCTCTTGACCACATTATTCAGTTCTTTATACTCCTGCTTACCTTACCTGTATTTCTCAATAGATGGATGGATGGATGGATGGATGGACAGATAGATAGATAGATAGACAGACTAATAGATAGTTTGAGGTTCTATATACTTCAAAACATTCTAGAATTCTATTTAGAAAGGGACATTATGAGAATAATGTGTGGAAGGAGAGTTGAAGCAATAAGGTTTTACTTTTGAACTGTTTACAGAGGACAGTATACAAACCAGTCATAATGAGAGCATTTACACGTTCACTTTTCGTTTATATGTTTATTTACATGTGTATACGTGTTTATAAAACATACATACACATGAATTTGTATAGTGAAATGAATGCATAGTGCAGAAAATATAATGCAATACCTATTTTAATGTTATGAAAGGAATATCATTAAAACTTTTATGGAAAGAGCGGTTAAGGCTTTTTAAATAAAATTGAAAGTTAATTTCATCAAGTTATTTTTAAAAAAGAATGTTCTGTCCTGTGGGTTCTGTGTGAAGATGCAGAAGCAATCTCAACTGAATTTTCTATCGCTTTTATTCCTGTTGCCTTGACATCCTTTATTAGCTGTTTGTGTTATTATACATGCCACTATGTTAGATGAAGGGGCATTCTAGGATGATTATGTTCTTTAACTTAAAAAAAAAAAAGACAGAGGAAGAAAATAAAGAAAGGAAGGAGGAAAGAGGGAAGGAGGGAGGGAGGAAACAAGAAAGATGATAGTGAGAATTGTTATAACTAATCACAAAAGAATTTTCCATTACTAGTTAATAAATGGAACTAAATAAAATTCAAATTAAAGTAATTTTGCTTTATGTAAAGATGATAAAAGGTAATTACCGAGACTATTAATCAGCTTTTTGTATATAATCCCTTTCACACTATGCTATCAAAAATTACTATTTTTATAAAGGGCATATAATATTTATTATATTCCTATACATTATGAGAATAAACACTGAAAAACTGAAAGTTCAAAGATGAACAAAAAGGCTCTAAGAGTATCAATTAGAGTAACCAGTGAAATGCTAAAGGCAAAATGCTTTTTCTGTGCCATAAACTGAAACTTGTTAAAAGAGGTCATGACTATACAGCTATATCTATACCATATATTCCTTGCTTCATGAGGACATCTGATTTAAATGGACTGTACAGAATCAGTTCAGAGGCCTTAATATTGTCATCTAATACAATTTAGATAACCTAGGCTACTGTAATTACCACCTGCTCCTTCAGAAATATTTAGGTTTACTGTAGGTCTTGTGTGGTATCTGTCATATATCCTAGGGCATGGCAAATAAAACTGGGCCCAGTGTTTGGGCAATTAAATCCTAGATTTTGAAAAACTGACACATCCTTAGGCACTTGGAATAGGATTTAGTCTCTCAGCTTATGATAGAACTCACTATTCTAAGTTAGATTTCTTCTCCCACCTTCTATTCAGTAGATAGAAGCAGTTCCAAACAATCATTGAAAGAGGTGCATCCCTAAGAGAGGTGCAATGCCAGAATGTCTCCATTGATTATACAGGTAACATAAAAGCTGGCTCAGAATATGTGTATGATTCAACTTGCTCCTAGTTTTAGATGTCGGCATGCACATTCAGCATTTTGATACTCATTTAGTCACTGGATTTCCAGTCACCAGGGCTTCATTCAGTTGCCCAACTTTGTACACCTACTATGTGAAGAGGTCTCTTGGACGTGCTCTGGCACTTATTTCAGTCCTTTTCAAAAGATTTTATTAGGCAGGACATTTCACATGGAACAAGATTCCTATCTGTGGACAATGAATTCAGTCTAGTTGAGTCTTTTTGAGTGACCGTTTTAGGATAAGTTTTTCCGTGTAATGATATGAGCAAACATTGTAAGGTACAAAAACAGTACAATATATTTCATTAAATATCTGACTCACTTCTGAATTACATTCATCTCATGAAAAAGAGAAGTTACTTTTGCAGATTTTTAGTCAACATTGCTAAATGAAATGTGGGTTCTAAAAACATTCAGTTTTGGATATGCATCTAAAACTGAATCAGTTTATATAAATGTCACTCATGTCACATATTATCTATTTTTTCCTAGAATATTACATTTACTGACCATAAGAAAAAAAATGGTGAATCTATACAACTGATTATTAATTATGCATTGTGAAAAGCAACATATTAAATAATGCCAATTACAGAGTTGTGCAAATACACAAAAGTGAACTGAGTTTCAAATGTTTTGAGTATATATATAAAAGTTCAAATTGCTTAAGGTTTAGAATTTGCCAGGATCTAAGTTACATGAGAAACAGTGATACAGTATTTAGACAAATAAAGAAAAATTGTACCAAGTCATGAGGAGGGAGAGGAGCACCCCAAAAAAAACTCCACCAACAAACCTGTCTCCCAAACCCCAACAAACCAACAAAACAACTCATAAACCAAGCACATTTAGGGTTCCTAAAAGCATTGCAAGACACTTCAGTGAAGGGTAGATAGAGAGGCTAAAGCTTTTTCCAAATCAAAAGTATGATCCTGAGCTTGGAATGCATTATGTTATGAAGTTGTATAGCACGGTATTTGCTACAGTTTGAGAGGATTAGTTAATAGAAATGTTTATGCTGAATTAGTGGATTAAGGACATTTTCTGTCTTGACACTAAATGCAAACTTAATTCAGCCTAATGACGGTCAAAGGAAGTTTCTTGCAGTCAAAAGTCTTCAAAATGCTCATAACTTAAATGTCCTCACATATGGCTACCTGCACTGCATTGCAACAAAAAATTGCTAGAAGCTTACATTATTTCAAATAACAAACTAGACCAGGAAAATGAATGCTGTGAGATTTTTTTACTCGTGTGAATGAACAGATTAGTGGAAAAGTATCTTTGCAAGACAATTCATCATTGCAGTGTTCCTGACAAACTCACTACTTGATAAGAAATATATAAGAGAAAGAACTATCAAAATTTAAATCTTAAAAATATATTACAAAAAGAGTAAATCAATAAGATCTCCATTTGTAGTATATTACAAATGTAGTATATTACAATATGCTTCTTGCACCATTAGATTTTATGTAAATTAATTTCCTGCATCCTAAAAGTAGCCTCATTATTTTGAGCATGACTTTTTGTTAAGGGGAAAAATTGCTGGCTGCTGTGTTCTATACGGTCTACATGAAAAATAATTCTACCAAAAAACAAACTGTAGAATTTATTGTAAAGAATGCATTCCAGATTTAAAATGTGCCTTTGTTTTCTGAAATGTGACAAATAAATTTTTCAAATAATTGTATTTTAATTCTACTTCACAAAATGAACAATCACATTTGTAGTGGAGTACAGAAGAGCAGCCAGCTAGTACATACCATTTTGTTCAACAAAGAGGAAAAGGAACTCCTGAAATAGTTTTCTGGAAGATGGTTCGATAGCCTTACATGTCAAACCATTTTGCTAATCTAAGCTAAGTTCCTGCATAACATAGGCCAAAAAGTTTTGATCATTCATTCCTTCAATAAAGAAATTGCTTTTCCTGTGTAGATTGACATTCTTTGTGATAATAACTAACTGGCCACACTACAAAAATGACAAGTGTCATTAGGGATTTGTGAGTAGTTTGATTTAATGCTGAACTATCTGTGATGGAAGACAGCTATTCCTCCTATACTTCAAAAATTTTGGTTTTAAGGCATTCCAATTAAAATGATTCTGTCAAGTCAATTCCCATATTCCTCTGTTTCCCCCTCTTGGCTTTAAAATCCTCAAGTTCTCACTGGTTTCCAAGCATGTGACAGATTCATGACCTTGTTTTTACCCCCATGTCTTAGTGTAATTTTAACTTCGCCTAATTTTTTGGAAGCGGGGGTGGGGCAGGAGGGGTTGTATTCTTTCCTAGTACCTCATAGTGCTTATTGCACTCCACCTGAGACCTAACTTGCCCAACTAGACCTGGGTGTCCTTTTCTGCTCTCAGTGGAAAATGCATAATTACATATCTACAAAAGATGCAGGAAAGATGGCAAACACGATTAAATCTGGGTGACTGGGGAACTAGGATACCACAAAAGATAACCCATTTCTTAGTGTTTCCTTGGATTAGCTTTTTTCCTAGCATTTCCTCCAGTGCTATTGTCTTTAACTGCTAAGTAATTTTTGTCTTTCAAATCCTTCAAGATATATATCTCAGGAGTCTTTCTCATTTTTTTTTTTAATCACTAAGCCTCTGTGCTTTTCCAAATGTCCTAAATCAAGCAATTCTAAACAAATGGTTTTTCTTCCAGAGTGCTATCCAATGTCATTCCTTTTAAGCAGATTGTCTTGCTACTATTCAAATCAATAAAATAATAAAAGATAATGCACCTACAGTTGCACATTTGATAGAGTCCTCTCTAGTTCTTCTAATAAAATGTGTTTAACAAAACTACATTCATTAAAATGGGCAAAAAATATATATACACACACTTGTCTTCTTGATTATTTTGTAATTTTACAGGAAACATTCTTCATTCATTCAGCTGGTATCAGCAGGAAATCCAAGAACATTAATGAATCATTAATGGCAGTGCAGCAACTTGGAGCAGGTGTACCATTAAAATCAATAATTGAAATTATTTATGGACTTCTGGATAGGAATGTATGGGTAATTTTAATAACACTGCTACATTTGATACAATAAATATATAAAATGCCAAGAACTGCTGTGTTAAAAGGTGGAAGAGCAACAAAAAACGTATCTCAGGCACTTTCAAAACTTCAGAGTTCTTTTCAAAGATACATGGATGTATATTTAGAGCCAGATATGTCTACACAGTCAAACAAGCATTCATCCCCTTATTGTTAACACTGATTGAACATTAATTTGCTTCCTAATTTCTTAGCGAACCACCCCTTGCCAAAATAAGTCTTTTAAGAAAAAGCATAAATCCATCAATGGGTAGTCCATAGTCTGCCCTCAAAAGGGGTGGAAAATGAAGCACCTTCTGTCTTCCAACACCACTTAGTCTTTGCTGAAGTAGGCCTTTAAAATCTTCTCCCTCATGATCACCCCACACCCTACAGCACACTGAATTTTGAACTAAAGATGACTCTATTGGACTTCCACACAACTGCCTGAATTTTGTTTGCATAATTTGAGCTGAAAATCACACTCAA
Organism: Pseudopipra pipra; assembly: GCF_036250125.1. Taxonomy (NCBI): domain Eukaryota; kingdom Metazoa; phylum Chordata; class Aves; order Passeriformes; family Pipridae; genus Pseudopipra; species Pseudopipra pipra. The sequence continues at coordinate 74,038,905 of NC_087550.1, read as the reverse complement.
ACAAAATAGCAATGTATTCTTCCAGTAAGTTGCCTCTTGGCACCATGAGTAGACTCAGAATCGAGTGTTATGTAGTTTAGAACTAGCCAATCTCTTCCAACAAAAGTTAGCCCTTGACTAGAGAGGAAGTAAGCCAGATGGTGTCACCATGCCTTGGAGCCATTTAGCTACGCAGATACAACATTGTCATTGCTAAGTATAAGCCAAAGACTTTGCACAAAGTTGGCTGAGGGTTGAGAGGCTGTATGTGAACTTCTCTTGTCCTGCCCAGAGCATTTTTCAGTTTGATCGACTGTAACAACAATTTTCCAATGACCAAGTAATTATTATCTCATTTGTTTCACTTTGCTTAGCTTTGTGTAATTTTATGGCATGATAGCAATTTTTATAAAGATAGAACTAGTAATGTGTTTATGATTTGTGTGGATAGAAACATTCATTGTAAACTTAAAAATGTCGTTTAGTTGCAAATAGGTCTAGTATGGTAGAAAGGGCCTTGAAAGTGGGGCCCAAGGATGCAGGGTAGAGAAGTATGGGACAATAATAAAAATGTCATAGAATTATACTGGGGACTCCAGGACTATAAACAACTCACGAACAAAACAAAACCAAAGCATAACAAAACACCCCAAATATACACCGTATGTAGAACAACATAGCAAATTCAGGACCAGAGGACTCTGAAAGGCAGCGACACAGGGAGCACAGCACAAGACACAGACACAAGTGTGTCTGTAATAATTTAAACTTTATTATAATGAAACATTTTCTGAAATTTTCTGATATGATAAAACCGCAGAAGGATAGAATAGCTTTAGGTGGAAGGGAGCTTTTGACTGTCGTCTAATTTAAACCACGTACAATAAGCAGGAACAACTTCAACCAGTTCAAGTGACTCAGAGCCCTGTCCAAACTGACCTTGAATGTTTCCAGGAATGCAGTATCTACCACCTCTCTGGGCAGCCTCAACAGTGACTCAACACTCTCATTGTAAAAAACTTCTTTATACCTAATCTAAATCTACCCTCTTTTAGTCTAAAACCATTGCCATTTGTCCTGTTGTTAAATGTCTGTCCCCATCTTTCTTATAAACCCCCCTTTAAGTACTGAAAAGCCACAATAAGGTCTCCCTGGAGTGTTTTTTTCTGCATTCTCCAGTTGGGGGCAATCCCAAATCTCTCAGCCTTTCTTCATAGGAGAGGTTTTCCATCCCTCTAATCATCTTGGTGGCCCTTTGCTGGACTCACTCCAATAGGTCGATCTTCTTCCTGCATTGAGGACCCCAGACCTGAACACAGTACTAGAGGTGGGGTCTCAGACGAGTGGAGTTGAGGAGGAGAATCACATCAAATACATAGTCATATCAACTGCAAAACTATTAAAATATGTGGAAAGTAAACTTTTTTACATTTTCCAATGTATTCACACAGATTTATTTAGATGTAAAATCTTTTTTTTTTCAATTTCCATTCAAGAAAATCCAAAAAAGTCAAAACATCCCAGTGAATGAGATCACAATTGATCATTTCTATCATAAAGTTATAAATAATCTGTAATGAAGTTATGAATTATATATTGATTTTAAACAGTGCGTGGAAACATATGTATTGTCATATTTTAATTTCTTTGACCTTAGGTATGTTATATTTTAACAGGAAATTCAAGTGAAATTGGTTTGGTTAAATTTTTTTTGTTTGTTTTGAAGTGGTTGCTATGGTGAGTCAGAAATCTGTAAGGATAATTTTTCCATTGATTCAATGAAAATTCCCTAACAGTATGATTTAGATAGGTAAGTAGCTTAAGTGCACTGATTCACTCTGTTTCTGTTTCTCTAGTTCAGTAAAATGCAACATTTCAGTAATTTCATTATGTATTAGAAATACATAATAGAAATAGAAATAGTTTTAAATCTATAGAAAATATAAAAAAGGACACATATGTGCCCTATCAGAGTAAAAATTATTGTACTTGATTTATCTTGAAAGTTGTAGGGTGTTTGAACATGTAAGGAATTAATTTACTTTTAGCACTTAACAGACATGAAATACAATAACAACTGAATAACTGACCTTCCCATCTTGAATCAAATATTCTGACTACAGATATACAGACACAATATTCTTATGGAGTGGAAATTTTCCAGCGCAACCTGTCTGATTTACTGTGAATAAATTTTATTTGCTTTAAGCTCAGTAACAGGTGTCTTAATGAGTAGTACCTTCCACAGATTCCCCAGCTGTAAAACTGAGCTGTGAATGTTCAAGGCAAACCTAGCCTTTTTTTTTTGGAATAAAATACATTTTTGTGAACTGTTTTCAAATATTAAAGTATTCTGAGCTATTTTATCCATGCAATCCAATGAAATCCAGGAAACCTCAGATCAACAGGTGAATAAACATTGTGGAGTGGCAAACCTTTTGGAAGCCATTTATTACCTCCTATAAAGTCTGTAAACAATATTTGTGGCAGATCATGAGCTGACAATAGATATACTACTATAGAAAATGCAAGTAGTATTTCTGGATAATAGAAAAGTACATCATAAAAAAAAATAAAATTACTGAATATTTTTCAAATATCAGATCTGATGAAGGTTTTGTAATTAGAGTGCTAGCAGCTGAGCCTTTCCTCTTCATCTGCAAAGTGCTTTCCAGGACCATTTCAAATCAGCAAAGGCTCCAGCATGATCTGTTATGGCCAGATGTAAGCTTGGAGGCTATTGCTTTGCAATAATACAAATTATAATTATTTTCCAAATAAAAATTAGATGGCAGAAATATAATGTGGATTTACCAAGAAGCGAAGAAACTAAAATATACACAAAATGAATTCCATAGATTTAACTCCAAAGACGTCTTGGACACAACAAATTTGTAAATTGGCAGGTGTGGCTCACATTATATGGTTCATGTTGAGTAATGTTTTAACTCTGTCAAAAATTCCTGAGCTTTGAAACTAAATCAGCAATGCATTTTGGTATTGACCTCTAACCATGGAAAGTATTTCTGGTTTGTTTTGGGTTTTTTCAGGGCAGACCACACTTTCAAATAAAATTAAAGAGATATTAGTATCACACCATTGTTCAAGTATGATGAAAAAAAAAATAAATCTATTTCTTTCATTTACTTAGATTCATAGCACCATGAGAGGAGAGACACATATTTCCCTCTTCATTATCAAAATAATCTTATAGTGGAACAATTTCCACAAATTTTTGCTGTCTCAGCTCAATCTCTGTTATCAGAGAGAGAGAACACTATAAGGGCATGACTTGTCACACCTTTCATAGCTGTCAAGAGATGAATTTGACATAGCAGTCTATTTCAGTTTCTTGTTCATGAAGAATAAAAACACTAACTTCAAAGAATATAAATAAAATATAAATCAGCAGAGTTTCTTGCCTAATCAGATATTGCACCTTATAACCCTGGAAACAGTCCTTCATTGGGATTCCTTTTTTTCTGATTAACCAATTTAAAAATCTATAACAAGACTTAGCATTTTATACTCTATTTATTCCTTAATTCTATTGAACTTTTTTGTACCACATTATCAGGAAAAAATGGTATAAATGGCATCAATTAGGGTGATATGAATCTATTGTTTATTAATTATTCGGTAACCTCTAACAAATTAAAAAGGCATAATTTTCACATGTACGAATTTGTACCTATATCAGTCAGATTTTATGCTAACCTCACTTTAATTACACTTTAAATTGATTTTGTATTTACACTGAGATTAGGCGCCTAGGTCTGTAACTCCCCAGAAGTTCTTTTTTTCAGGAATTAAAGTAAAAAGTAGAATACCAACCTATGAAACTGCATAATGGGTGAATTCACACTGTTTTTCTGTAAAAATGGTGACAAAAAAAAACAAACAAAGAAAAAACCAATTCCAGACGTCGTTTCTTTCAGTCATTGAATCATAGAATGGTTTGCACTGGAAGGGAACTTTAAAGATAATCTAGTTCCAACCCCCACTGCCATCGACAGGAATACCTTCCACAAGAACAGGTCACTCAAAGCCCCATCCAACCTGGTATTTAACTTCCAGGGACTAGGCATCTGCTCCCTCTCTAGGCAACCTGTTCCAGTAGCCCATTACCCTCACAGTAAAGAATTTCTTCCTGATATCTAATCTAAACCTACCCTCTTACAGTTTAAAGCCATTACCTCTTGTCCTATCACTACATGCCTTTGTAAAATGTCCATCTTCAGCTTTCTTGTAGGCCATCTTTAGGTAGCAGAAGTCTGCTAATAATGCTGGTCCCATTATGGACCCCTGAGGGTCACCACTCATCACTACTCTCCACTTGAACTTTGAGCTGTTGACCACACTTTGAGTGCCACAATCTAGCCAATTCTCTATCCACTGGGTGATCCATTTATCAAATCCCCATCTCTCCAGTTTAGAGAAAAAGATGTCATGTAGGACAGTGTCAGATGTTTTGCATGACTCCAGACAGATGATGTCAGCTGCTCTTCCCTTATCCACTAGTGCTGTAACACCATCATAGAAGACCACAAAATTTATAAGGCATGATATGTGCTTAGTGAAGCGATGTTGAATATCACCAATTGCCTCCTCGTTTTTCATGTGTCTTAGCATAATTTGCAGGAGAATCTACTCTATGATCTTGCCAGGCACAGAGGTGAGAATGACTCGACTGTAGTTCCCCAGGTCTTCCTATTTTCCTTTTCTAAGAACAGGGATTATATTTCCCCTTTTCTGTCATGATTTCTCAAACATGATGGCTAATGGCTTAGCCTCCTCTTTCACCAGTTCCCTCAGGACTCATGGATGCATCAAGTCCCATAGACTGGTGGACCTTCTTTTTCCTCAGATAGTCTCAAACCTCACCTTCTCCTACAGCAGGTGGTTCTACATCTTTCAGTACCTGCCTTTGCCTTCTCTGACTTCAGTGGTATGGCTGGAGCAACTGCTGGTGAAGACTGAGGCAAAAAAGTTAAGTACCTCAGCCTTTGCTATGACATTTGTAGCTGGGTTTTCTGTTTCGCTCAACAGGGTGGGTACAGTTTCATTCATGTCCCTTTGTTGTCCTATGTTCCTGAAGAAATGCTTCTTGGTTTTTTTTACATCCTTTCAACTCCAGCTGTGCCTTGACTTTCCTTATTCCCTCGCTGCACTCTCTGATCATATCCCTATAATCTCTCCTGGTTGTATATGCATGCCTATGTTTCTTGTTTTTGTGGTTTAGTTTGGCTAAGAGGTCTTGATTTAGCCAAGCTGACTTCCCGCCTCCTGTGCACAATATCTTTCACGTATGACTTGAGACCTCTTGTGCCCTAACAAAAATGTCAGTAAATATCTCCCAGCTCTTGTTCTTTCCTTTGCCTCTGAAGGCAATTTCCGATGGGACCTCACACCCTAGTTCCTGACACCATTGAAAGTTTGCCTTTCTGTCATTAAAAAACATCAAGAAAGAGCTATAAAGGAACTTATTGGAGAGGTCAAGATTAGAAGCAGCTTGGACTGCAGTGATCATACTCCAGCGGAGTTCTCAGTCTTGAGGGGTACAGTGTGAGTAAAAGGCAATCAGGACTCTAAAACTCAGAGACGTAAAACAGCATTAAATTAAAAAGCAGAGAAAGGTGTATGACAAAGACCAAGCAGAACCGCCTAGCTGCAGTACTCAGTGACAGTTCTCTCCAGTGGAGCACCAGTCATGTCCATACTCTGCTCTTGGATCTGAATCTCCTATGAGCCTCATGCGGTGTGCCATGCACGTAATTGCTATTTTGTTTGGGGGTTTTTGTTTTGTTTTGTTTTGTTTTAGTGTGCTTCAAATATTGCAGAGACTGCGCTGTCCACCAGGAGACCCATGGTTTATAACATGGAGTTGGATGTATATGTTGCATACTTGGGTGTGTTATAGGAAAACATAAGGCATGTCTGACTGTGTAAAATTTTCTGGGATACTAGAAAAAAACTATCTGGGGGTACTCCCTCCTGAGATTTATCCCCAGAAGCATACAAGCTTTGTCTTGGAGACAGCTAAACAGAGTCACCCAAAACATATCCAGATGGTGAGCTAACAAGTGTTGTGTCTGAGCAAAAATTGAGTACATGAGCTGATTCTCTGACTCTTTTATTTAGCTGTATGTACGTAAAATGCAATAACATGCTACTCAAGGAAAGAAATTTTACCACAATTTTGGTCTGAGCTATTAAAACGCAATCTTTCTATCAACAAGGATCTCCTGAATATCCTATCACAATATTTTGCACTCTGTTGGTCTTACAACTCAACTTGAAAGATTTCTGTCTATAAAATTTTTAAACATCTTTAAGAGGTCCACCCTTGTTACACTTAATATTTTGGGTACATGTATATGTACATATTTACACACATATCTATAAAAGAGATTGTCTTTCAGGACATGCACCATTCCCATCCAAGTGAGTGGGGGTTAAAACCCCCACTCACTTCAGTTGCTGATCCTTGAGACCCCACTGTCTCCAGCAGCCAACACCACAGGTCAGGAGAGCCCACACCCACAAGTCTGACTCCAGGTTCTGGCACCACATCTCACACACACACAAATCCCAACAGGAGCAGGAACTGAGTCCCTGAAGCACATGCAGATGGGAGAAAGAATGAGATTACATAGAGGGTGTTAAGAAAAGGCATAGTAAAATATAAGAACACAACACAAACTGCAGTGATTGGGCATAGGACTCAGTCAGACAAGTGTACTGACCAGCCCAAATTTACACACAAATGAGCTCTTTTATACCCCTTTCTGCATAGCCCTCTTTCTATTCCTTCCCCTACACATTACCTCATCGGTTGGCATAGTACCAAGGACCACCTTCAACATGTAGGGTCCTCAGGTTTGCATCCTTAGCTGTCACAAGTTCCTAGTTTGTCTGAAGTTTCTTGATAGCCCATCAATTAGAGTGACCGGCCAGGTTTGTTCTCAGTTATTGTTTGTTAATACTAATTGGCCAGGGTTTATATCTCTCTGTGTTTGTCTTTCTCCATTTTCTTATCCTTTTGACTGAAAAAATAAACATCTTCACAACCAACATATCCTTCCCAATTTGTGCAACTGATTGGGTTTGCTCTCTTCACAATATCCATTACTGTGTGTTGGTCAGGTTTCTCTCTGTATGTTCTTGTTTTATGGCTCCTTTGACCAGACACTATTAAAGGAGCACACACTCTCCTTACAATTACTCCTACAGTAAGCACCTTCTTTCAGGGTGCAGAAACCTTCATATTGATCTGGTGTAACTGCTGAGTGCCCACAAAAAGGGTATTTCACTTTCTCCATTTACCCCATCTGCAAATTTTTGATTCTGTCATTTTTGTCAGCATTCTACTCTTATATCAGTTCACAAGTGATGAACTATTTCCATTGTTCAGCTACATTTCTATTCCTCTCATAGCAGTGGGATAAGGAATAGATTTCTAATGAGTATCCCAAGTCTAACTAAAGCTATCTCAATTTTATATGGCAGAAAACACAAATCATTATTTTGCTTGTACATTTTGTAGAAGACTGTACTAGTTTAAGAGGTAACAGAAGGCTTTGTTTGCTCTGCGTAATTGCATTTATAAGTATTAAGTTTTAGGGGAAAAAAAGAAAATAAACCCTAGTTTCATTACTTGTTTTAAGGCACTGGACTTATAAACTTTAAAATATATATTTGTTTTTCTGTTTCGGTCTCTGAACCTTGGTCTTTTAGTCTCGGACAAAAATAAGCTACTCTTACAAAGTAGCCAGTGATATTAGGGAATATGTCTTTGCTTGCCTAAGAAATTATATGGTGATTTAACCTTTAGTCTACTGTTTTCAAATGTACTGACTAAAGGAAATTAGCTATCAAGTTGTCATTTTCTGATATTTAATATGTCCTCAGTTACTTATGATTTTTTGCTGGTCCAGAGCTCTCGCCTGTGAGTTATACTTATATAAACACTCAGAATTATTATACAGTCAAAATATTACACAAATTCCCTGAAATCAGCTAAGGTGTGGGACAACCAATTCCTTCATATTTAAAAGGTTACACATTCAATATAGAAAACTCAAATAAAAGAGGGTTTGTTCACCACTCAAGTTCATAAAAGACATTCTAGAAAGAAATATTTTGAGCCCTTTAGCAAGTAACTTCAAGACAAAATGACCGTAGGACAGGTCTTTTGTAGCAACTTGCGTAAAAGCTCTTGACTCTTGCTTCTCTAAAAAATTGTTGAGAACATTTAAACCCATATGAAATGCTGAGAAATCCTGTGATAAGTATTTAAAATGTCTTAGAGGTGCAAACTCAATTACAAAAACATATTTTGGTTCATATTTTCTGTCTATTCTGCTTATTTGTGTTTCAACTACAGAAGCCTAATACAATCACTAGCCAGTGATGAACATAGTAACTAATTTCTTACAGTTCTATATCCTCAATTTTTAGTTTAGCTTAAGTCCAGCATTTTAGATTGGTGGGCTAGGAGAGCACTGCAACTGTAGAAGTCTATTGAAAAGAATGGTTACACCTCCTAAAATTATTTATGAAGGAAAAATTGGTTCAGCCTATGTTTAACATTTGGGATTTAGATTCTATCAAGCATGCTTCCTGGAGAAATGCCATTCAGGATTTAATTTGCTTTAAAGACTAAAGGCGTAGGGCCAACCTATTTACTGAGGGCCAATTCATGCACATCCAGGCCTCCTAAATATCCATTCAATTGCATTACTCTCCCACTTCCTGGAATAGTTTAATCTTTTTTTGTAAGTGAAATGATGAAAGAGGTGCTGTGGCACAAAGAAGCACAAATGAGGGCCAGGATGAACAAGGTTTGGATATAGTGATAGGAAAAAAACCACATTTAAGCAACATAATCTAGGCAGTGCCAAGAAGAACTGAAACAGATCTAATCAATATCAAAAAGGGCAGAGTTCAGAATGCATTTATTATTTTAATTTATATACATAATATTTAGTATGAAATTTAGATCACTAGTAAGAATGTGTACTAAAGAGCACTGAGTATCTTCAGAATCTTTTTAAGAATAAACATAAGTGTCCCAAATATATCAGCCTTTCAGGACATGAAACTGGCCTAATAGAACATAAATAAAACAAAAATGAAAACAATCCAACAGAAATTCCCCTCAAATGATAGTTTGTCTCATCTTTTCCTACCTCTTTGCAGATTAAGGACAGAATTCTAAATCTAGGCAAAGAGTAGCAGTTGAGATTGATGGGCACCTAAGGGCAGAGAAGCAAACAATGCATATGTAAAACGTACAGAAAACAAACATCCTATCTCTCTGCCATTTGAAGTCTCCACCCCAGAAATAGAACCTGTTTCACAATGGGAATTTCTAGCTGTAAGCTTTAACAGTTTGCTTTTTTTCATAAGGCTCAGCTTGGTTTTTTTACATCCTGGAGAGTAGAAAGACACGAAATTTGGGATATTTTCCTAGCATCTGTTTACAGGAGAGGTTAATTATATGTAAAATACATGGACAATCATTGACTACAGTGGCCATATTCACAAATTTATGAATATTTAGTGCTCATTAGTATATCTTCCATCCCTCTGGAGATCAGTTCCAAATGCTGCTTTCAAACTGTCCCTCCCAGATAAATTAATCCCATCCCAAGATGTTTGTAGCTTCCCACTTTCTACAATTTTGTCTCCTTTTGTTGGGAAAGGGGAATTAGTTAATTCTTCAAGCTTCTCTAATTAAGACCATAAAATCTGAAACATTATTGTCTTAGAAAATGGCCTTTGTGGCCATTTCTATAATGATTGCTGGGTCCTTAACTTATTTTTAGGAGACTTAGGTCCTTCTGAAATCAGTAACTGTTTAAGAACAAGGTATGTTCTGCATTTGAAACTAAAAGTATCAAGAAAACATTTAGGTGCTTAACTCATAAACCATAATTGACTTCTCGGGTCTATTCTGAGGAAACAGCTTATTTTCTCTAGAAAAGAACATAGTGTTCTGTGTGAATGACTGCTGGGGAAACCAATTTCTTTATATAAGTTCAATTTCATAGGAGTTAGGAAGGAAAGGTGCTATTTTTTAACTCACTATCACGTGTCCATAAAAGATGCATAATGGAGGTAAGTTCTTTTTATTATTGCCATGTGGATATGAATCTGTTCACTTAAGAATGACCTTTACTTATTACTTTTGAAGGGAAAACAGATAGCCTGAGTAAGTCATGCTCTGCACATATATATATATATATATATATATATATATATATATATATATATATATAAAAGTGGATAGACAGAAAATCGAATTAAATACAAAATGGGAGAAGGCAGAATAGTGGGGGCAGTTGATAAGAGATCACAAGGTCCGGAATCATAGGAAAGGCTGAGATTAAGATAAATGTGAGATACATAAGAATTGTGGAAGATAGGGAGGAGGAAAAAATATAAGACTAGATTCAAAGATTTTATTCATACTAATTTTCAGGTTTCGTGTTATCAAATTTGGGTGTTTTCACCTGTTTAAAAACACTAAACTATCTTATCGTTTGACACATCCTTGTATGTGTACTGTGTATTTGTGTACTTTACTCTTGCTTACTGAAAAAGTTAATAAGTAATATTTGGTAATATCTGATTATTGAACTTCTTAAATTCCTCTTAAATGACATGTAAAGAGACTTTTATTTTAATTCTTGCATCAGAGCAGGGTTTTTTCTCTGTGTAACTATCAAAATTCTTTCTTCTTGGCACAACTGTCCAAAGGTAATGTACTAAATAAGAGGTTTTTTCTTTGCTAAATTTTAATTGTATTCACCTTTTAGGAAATTAAAAATTTAATCCCTGTGGTGTTCTAGTACATGTATCAACACAATCAGTGGTGTGCTTCTTTAATGCTATGTTCATATTGGAAAAACAAGAACACGAAATTTGTGCTAATTAGTAATATGAAAAATCCAGTGAGATGCAAAGTGTTAGACTTAATGGTACCTCAGACTGCACATTTTAATCAAAACTGTGAAGTTAATACATAATGCTAATTATATCACAGAAATTAATTCAAACAGTTACATTGTAACATACTTGTAGGCTTAAGTGCATTTCTCTTTAGAGGTTTTTAATCTACTTCCTAATTATCTAATTAGTAACAAGCATTTCTAATTTTTTAAACTTTTAATGAGAAATCCTGGCAGGCTGAATACTGTTTTCTTTTTTAGAGAAAAATGCATGAAATATAATTGTATTTTATGAACAGCAATGTATTTATATCAATTTGTATGATGAAATGTCAGTACAGTACGTTAAAACTTATACTTGGCAGAAAAATGCAATGAATACATAACTTTTCTCTGAGGTTTAACACTTCACAGAGTGCTAATGAAAAGGTACAGGCAACATCAATATCTTTCTGGACATATTTTGGTGCCATGCATATGTTGACTAAAAATGGTCATGCTCCCATCTATTCTTTTTCAGCAAGAACACTAAGGTTTGAGAAGATAAAGTAAAGCAACTTTAGCTCACGGATTTTGTGCTTCCTACTTTAGTGAATCATGGACTCTGAGTCATTTGTGGTAATGATAAAAGAATGACACATTAATCTGGAGCCATGTATAAAACCTTTATCTGTGTACATTCTTTGAAATAAATGGAACTGCTAATGTTCTGTTCAATAAGAGCCTTGTGACATAAAAAAGAAAGCAGGTAAGCAAATTGATCAAGAAAATACATTACTGTTATGTATGTGATTTTCTTGTACATTTTACTACAGTAAAAGTACAGTAGGCAATTTTCATTACAAAACAGAACTGCTTAGGGAAAAAAAGTCTCTTTTGGTTTCCTGGGAAATTCAGGATAAAATTCTGCTACCTAAGGAAGACACTACGGGAAGGCTCACACAAATTTATTCTCATCACCACATGCCTAGCCTAAGAAGTGTAAACATTTTAGAAGTATACTAATAGCTTTTTAGTATCAAAATTTTCTGGAGACAACTTCCTTTTTAAGATAAAATTCCTGCAAAATACAGTCCAATCTTACCCTTTCTCCTAGACTGTAATTTCTGCACTGTCTTTCAAACTTGGTAACTCTACACTGTATATAGAAGGTTCACTGACTTCCTCCCTGTGCCTCAACTCTTCTAAGAGTGATTTCGGTATGACTGCTCATGCATCTGAAGAATCAAATTTCTCTTCAATAACAAAGTATAGATCTGTCTAGCAACGTTCAGCTTAAAATGAGCTTCTGAAAAAGTTTTTTCTTCTTTGAAGATTTTCCTCATCTTACTTGGCATTGCAGGAAAACAGATAGAATTATCTATTTCCACATCTAGGATGAATGAAACACTGGAAAGAGGGCTGTTTCATAAGGAAGAATAGTGAAAAAGCCTAATTTTTGTAAGGCATTTTTGCCAAAATAATCCTTACAAACTTTACAGGTCTTTTTATGTTACCACTCTTACATCAAAATCTTCTTATGAACAAGAAGGAACATACCATATATTCAAAGCAAATAATTCACTGTTAGTGGAATTAATATTTTACAGTCTTATGGTCCCAATAACCTATTGCAGAAAGGTCTTATTAGCAATACATTTCAAACTTTATACAGTAAATACCTCCCAAGCTTCTGACCCCTTTCTCTGGTAGCGTGCTCGCTTGCTAGTGTCCCTAGTGGTCCCAAGGTGAACACTCCCATCTTCCTCAGGCATAATGGGGGTGGGTGAGGGGTGTGCTCATAGCCATTAGCACTGTGTGGCTGTCATGAGCAACAAGATGATGGTCAAAGTGGGGTGAGCTGTCGGAGTGCAGCATGGGCTGGCTGCTCCCTAGGGGACAGAAATCGCCCAGGGGTCAGGAAGGGCAGGGCCTGGCAACCAGGGCCTGTCGCACCCCCACCCAGGGAGCTCCTGACACAGATGTAAAAAACCATGGTGAAAACAAGGTTTCTTGGTGAAGTATAACCCACTTTGGTTCAGGTAAATTAGCTTTAGAATGGAAGTTTCAATGAAAAAAATGCCAGATTTGCCTACTTTGGTAGTCTGAAGATTTTTGTAATGTGTTTTTATTGTCTACTTGCAATCCAAATGGAAGAACTGAAAAAAGTTAAAGGGTTCTCAAAATAAATGTTTGGTTCAACTTAAATATATTTTATAGTTTATCTAGCAGATAAATTCACACACTAATAATTAATGTGCTAAGTATAAAACTAAAGGTGGCCCTACTTCAGAAACAAAAGGAAGTATTTAATATTTGAATGATATTGTCATGGTTAAATAGTATTTACATCATTCTTATGCTGCAAAATCCTTGGTTTAGTTCTGTTTCATTGGAATCAATCTGCCTTTCATCCTAATTAATTTCTAAGAAAATCATGTTGTCATTCCTACTAATGATGAAGAGGTCAGAGCAAAAGTCCCTCTTTGGGATCTCACTTGTCTTGGATTTCAGAGATTTTTATTGTGCCGTCTTGCACAGATAAAGTTGGAAGCAAATCACAAAGGCAGTAATCCTAATCAGACAGCCGTGTTTCAGAACGTGCATTGCTCTTGCTTCTTGATCAACACAGGGGTGCTGAACTCAGGTGTTTTGTTTTGGTTTTTTTTAGATCCCTTTCTAGTGAGCGCATTGCAGAGAACCAATAATGACAGAAATAAGGTAGATTAGAAGCAAAACATATTTTTAAATGCACTTAATAAATGACTCATAAAAATGCTAAACCACAGATGTCAAATTACTCTGACAGTAAAATCTCAGATACTTCCTGGCAAAATTTTCCACTCAGTGGGTGCTCCATCTTCCACAGTAAAGCGAGTAGTGCTGGTGAAAACAAATTAAATACACCCTAAGTTTCTTTCTTATTCTCCCCAAAAGACCATTGAAAGATCCAAAATGCAAACCAAATATTTTTTTAAAACTGGGAAAATGTAGCTTAGGTGAGTTGCTTGTGAGACTAAGGCTTTTCATTGCTTTAAATATTATTTGCAAAGTTTTTCACATTAATGATTTAAAATGGAAACCCTTCATAGCTCATTTTTAAAAAACTGATTACATTTTTGGCTGATGTAAACCAAGTTGATGGGATTATGCCAGTTAAGGACATGAGAGAAATTAGCCAGAATGTATTATCACCCAATAGGGAGACTTGACTTATCTTTTTTCTTTTGGTTTGGGGCCCTTGATGCTTTAACCACAGTGACAGACAAGCAGAGACAGTGTTACAGTGCATGTTGTTCCCCATCAGGATTGTGGAACCTCATTAATAATACCAACCAACACTGTTTTCAGGGTCAGTCACCCTTCAGTTCTCTAATCTCCAAGACCAAACTACTGTAAAAATATATGAAAACTCCATCTTGCTGGTTCATGAAAACTCAGAAGCTTATCATTTGTCAAAAAGTGATCTTTCTTGCTCAGGCTCTCTGTCCCTCTCTTTTATTAAATACAACTGTTCATCCTCATCTCCAAGCACTGCAGATCTATCTGCCTTTTTGACTGAACAGTCTTCTGAAACTTCTGAAATTTTCAGAGTTTTAACTTTCCTTAGGTTTCAGCTATCTGAAGCTTGGTGCTCTACTTTATAATGTAGATCCCAAACTCCAAACTCCTATGATTTTTCTGAGAAAGAAAAAGGAAGGTAGGACGGTAATTCATCTACAGTCTGTGCCCGTCAGGAAAGAAGAAACTATTATTTTTTTTTAGTTCATAAACCAGGTTTTATTTATTTTTCTAAAAGGATTTGCTAAAAAACAAATCAAGAAATTAACAATGCAGTACTGTATCAAAAAATAAAATTATAGAATCATTAGGATTGGAAAAGGTCTCTAAAATCATGGAGTTCAACTGTTAATCCAGCATCACTCTGTTCACCACTAAACCATGCCTCCAAGTGCCTCATCCACAAGCCTTTTGAACATTTCCAGGAATGGTGATTGTTGAACCTCATAGAGTTGGCCTCAACCTATTGATCCAGCCATTCCAGATCCCTCTGCAGAGCTTTCCTACTCTCCAGCAGATCCCTGTCGTACTTGATGTCATCTGTGAAGTGTCTGAGAGTGCACTCAATCCCCTCATCCAGACCATCAATAAAGGTATTAAACAGAATTGGTCCATATCCTGAGCCCTGGGAAATGCCCCTTATGACCACCCACCAGCTGGATTTAATTCCATTCACCTCCATTCACAGAAAGATTAGGTTGGTAACATTTTTACAATTAAAGAAACCCTAGGAATGTGTTTGTAAAATATTTGTTAAAAATTTAAAGGTCTCCAAAACAAAACTAATTTACTGAAAAGACCCCAAACAAACAGCTAGCTTTGCTTTTTCTGTTGGTTTTATAAAAGATTTGAATTTTCCAAAGAATATTACTTAAAAAAATACAGGGCAGTAAGCCTTTTAGTTCAGTAAGGAATATTACACTCTACTGAGATTCTGTGACATAAGCCTAGCACTAATTTCCATGTATGTTTTTGGAGAGTGACAATAAGAACATTTTTGGATTGGTTTACAGTTTGTCACTCAATTATTTTCAGTCTAATTTAATTTTGTTTCGCTGACCTATAAATTTGCTTTAATTACATTATTTGGTGTATGAAACTGAGAAATGAAACATCTTGGTAAGTCTTAGACTGGTAGACTTAACTTTGTGGCCACAAGCAAGTAATCTAATTGTCCTCATTTACCAATTTGTTAGATGGAGAGATGAAATCAAAGTTTGCCTAATTAAGGATTGTATGGGGTTCACATGGCCAGGTTTGGGTGGCACGGGAAACTACAGAGGTGGCTTCTGTGAGAAGCTGCCAGAAGCTTCCCCCATGTCTGTCAGAGCCAGCTCCAGGACAGCCCCACCGCTGGCCATAGCTGAGCCGATCAGAGATGTTGGTAACACCTCTGTGATAACATATTAAGAATGAAAAAAAATTATTGCACAGGAGTAGTTGTGTCTAGAGAAGAGAGGAGTGAGAACATGTCAGAAGAACAACTATGCAGAAACCAAAGGCAGTGAAGGAGGTGCTCCAGATGCCATAGCTGAGATTCCCCTGCAGACCATGGTGTAGACCATGGTGAGGGAGCTGTGCCTCTGCAGCCCACGGAAGTCAACAGAGGCGCAGAGATCCAGCTGAACCCCATAGAGGAAACCTGCACTGGAGCAGGTAGGTGCCCAAAAGAAGACTGTGACCCTGTGGGAAGCCTACACTGGAGGAGGCTCCTGTGTGGAACCTGTGGACCCATGGAGAGAGGAGCCCATGCTAAAGCAGATTTCCTGATAGGACACGTGACCCTATGGGGGCCAAACATTGGAGCAGCCTATGCCTGAAGGACTGCACTCCGTGCAGAAAGGGATCCGTGCTGTAACAGGAGAAGGACTCCTCTCCCTGAGCAGGGGCCGAAAGAACATGTGATGAGCTGACAGTAACCCCCATTCCCCATCTCCTTGTGTCACTGGTGGGGAGGAGGTAGAGGCCAGGAAGGAGCGAGGGGTAGGGGGAAGCTGATTTTTAGATTTGTTTTACTTCTCATTATCCTGCTCTGATTTTGATTGGTAATAATTTCAATTAATATCCCCCAGTCAAGTTTGGTTTGACTGTGATGGTAATCAACGAGTGATCTCTCCCTGTCCTTATCTCTACTCATAGGCCTTTCATTATGTTTTTTCTCTCCTGTCCAGTTGTGGAAGGCAGCGTTAGATAGGCTTTGGCGGGTACCTGGCATTCAGTCAGGGTCAACCTGCCACAGACACTTTCATAAATTATCTGTATGAGTGTTTGCAAAGTCTTGGGAGTGTATGGTAATGAATGATGTGCAAATAAGACACAACTCCTTTTATAAATTAAATAACAGTTATAAATTCTAAAATAAAGAAGGATTATGGTTAGTAATATATGCGGTTTCCAGCAGTGTTATACATGATATTTCGGTCAAAAAGTCAGAGTATGGAGAGATTGACAACAAGGTATTCATTCTGAGGTTGCTTTGGCTCATCTCACAGCTTCATTTTTTTCTTCCTCCTATCCTCTGAGTTAAGATCTCACAGTTCCATGCTCTACAGTGATTCCTGAAGCAAAGGTCCTGAATGGCTGATATCCCTGTCCTCAAAATCCCTGTCTTCCCAAGTACTTCATTCATAACCTTTCAAGCATGTCCACTCTTTTCTGCTCCAAGTAGTGTGTCTGTGTTTTGCCACCACACTAAGCTCCCTTTCAGCTCCCCAGCCCTCTGGATTTTGTCACATTTCTCACTCATTCTTGACTTTACAGTACCACTGTGCCACCCTATCTACATTCCCACTTTCTTTCTTACCCCACTTCCTAAATAATTTAAAAATGCTTCATGGTCTTGTGACTACTGGTGTTGCTCTCCCATTGATCATGGAAAGAAACTGAGATCCAAGAACAAAAAGGGCTAGAAAGATATATGTCAGCCTTACCTGAGAAACTGTGTTAGTTGTTCTTTTTTTAACTTAAATGACTTGGAGAGGAGAACAAACTTGTAATTTTTCGAGTTGGACAACTCTGAAGCTGATGCTACAGACTTACAGAAGGATTTGAAAATGTTACATGAGTAACATCTGCTGATGGAACAGCAGATGAAATTCAGTGCTGATAAGTGCAAGGTAATCTGCCCGAGGGAAAATATGATTGGAAGTTCACTCTTACTTTTCATGAAAGTGATGCTGAAGCTACTGTTGACAGTCCTCTGAAAATTTCAGCTCAGTGTTCAGCATCAGAGAGACAAATGATATATTAAATTTTAAAAAAAAAAAGAACCCATTCACCAAAATAGAAAGATTATTTATTCTTGGTTAATGTATGGTTTGCAAGTACTTTCAATCCTATTTGCAGTTATTTTGACCTGTACCTTCATAAAAAAAAAAAAAAAAAAGAGACTTTAAAAGTCGCAGAAGAGATTTTGTGTCCAAAAGTGTTTCTTACTTTGGGGCATAGGGAAGATAGCACTTCAACTTATGAAAAATAAGCTAGGCTAGGGAGACTTTGGTAGAGAGATTTAAAATCATGAATTAATCAGGCAGGTGAATACTGACTATTCACTATTTGTTGTTATCAAAAAATAGCTAATATTCAATGAAATCATCAAGCAAGTGATAAATTGGTTTAAGCAGGAACATAGAAGTACTTTTGTGTATAATTAGGTATGATCATATCTAGTGGGAATATGGCTTGGGTACACATTTAACTTGGTAAAATTTAGTCACAGGCTGGCTTTGGAACGATAACCCAGGGAAGATTTATACAGTACATGCCCTATTTCCTATACCATTTAATTAAACATCTGCCATTGAGCAGTGTTGGAAGAATTTACAAAATTTAAAATGCTCCAGGGTCTTGTGAATATTGCTGTTGCTCTTCCACTGATCACACAACTGATATATGAACTTTAAAAAAAACAAAACAAAACAAAACAAAACCACAAAAAACCCCCCACCTTAGAAATATTTATTTCCATTTAATGTTCAATGCTTGGCATAATCCCACTTCACAGATCCAATATAGAAAATAGCATAAATTAGACCCATAGGCCTATGGAAATTATTAACTTACCGTGGTTTTTTTACAGGGATTGCCAGGTGTATTGATATTAAGCATATTTTTTCCCCTCTGCATTTTGTTACTTATCACACACTCATTTTGCTATTAGTTCCAACTGAAATTAAATTTCTAGACAATTTTTATTTTCCAGGGTCTGACTGTGCAATAAAACCTATTTCAAAGAAAGAAGTACAATCATGAAAATCTTTGATGCTTGCCACAGCTCCCCCTGCCAAAAAAAAGAGAAATTCCATCAACAAAGAGAAATTCTATCAAAACCCAAACAAACAAACAAAACAAAACAAAAATGCTTACTGTCCATAACTAGACCATTCACTGGAAATCTGAAAAGTAACAAGATAATACCACATTTTTTCGTTAAAGAAGAAAGAAGAATGATTCCTGAAAAAAGATATATTTTTGGCACTACACACAGAAATCTTCTAAAAATGCCATGTATTTTAATGTAGAAACCATAATATTATGTTGTGAATGGTAAAGTTCATATGTAAGTATGAAGCAGACATGAAACATCAAAGCTATAACTGTGTTGTTGATGCACAAAATGACCACAACATGGTAGCTAATGTCAATTGGTAAATCAGAGACAGGGACCGTGACTTGTCACCAAGTTTTCTCCCTTGCCTAAGCTCACAAATGCTTGGTTTCATAAGCACTGTTTCTATTAAAATGAATGTAAGTCTTTCTAATTACATCAACAGACACTGAATTAAGCTGTAGGTCTGAAGGTTTTAAGTATATCACAAGTCAGAGGTGGCATACATTTGTAGTTTCTGTAAAATAGTTTCCTATCTAACTTTTAAGTATTTTTCTATAGGAGACTATGCTGATATAAATAAAACTGAGGTAACTAAATACGTATAAATATACTACAGATATAAATAAATGTGAGGGATAATCTAGCCAGTGATCAAAAAGAATTCTGTGTTATCATTATGTCAAAAGAATATGTGTTTTTCACAGATAGTATATTTGTCTCAATGTTTTTTATAACTGCTAGAATTTCTGTATCAAGAAATTGGCATTCTATCAAGGAAAGATCACTGCAAACATATGCAAATAGTCTAATTTTATATGTTGAAATAAAAATATCTTTCTAGGCAATCTTTTTTCTTCCTAGATGAAGATAAACTCCTATTTTTTTATGTAATTTTTTTCTGTCCTGTATTTAAAGGATTAAATTAGGATGAAACTTGCATTTTCCTAATTCGTCTAGGAGATTTCTTCACATGGGAAAAATTTGACCGTTACAGGAAAGGAGCAAGAAAAATAAGAGAGTGTACATGAGAGAGAGATTGAGAGAAAGGGTGAGAGAGAAAGAAAGCAGATCTTTGAGCCAAATAAAATGGGTAAGTTTCAGAGATAACTAGTTTATGCCATGTGGCTGTTAAGAAAGCAGTAGGGATTTAGAGATTCAGAGGAAGAAGAGAAGGATACTGTATTGCAGTCAGGTTCAGTGAGCTATATAATCTACTTAAAAGTTTGATTAGAAATTCTTTTGTGTCTGGGCAGTAGGCAGGCTGCCTTGTGAACGTGAAGGAAAGCAATGGGTTCTTAAACTTTCATGTGGCAGCACTCCCATTGTTGTCTCTTTTTATTAATGACGTGGAGGCAACCATGATAAGTCTAAGTGGGCAGAACACTGATTGGCTTAAGTGAACTTCCTATCTATAAAGCTCTGATAGTCTCCTTGCCTGCTGGACTTTTAAGCAACAACTGAAGGGCTGCAGCCCATTGATGAAAAAAGTAGCAAAACACTTTCCTGCAGTATAATTTGTTTTTATCTTAACTCTAGTTTATTTCAAAGATCACCCTTTCTTTACTGGAGAATGCCAAACTGTATTTGCTTCAGAGAGGTGAAAATTTTTAAGAGTAAAACAGTCATGCCTACAGTCCTAACATAGCATACACTCCAGAACATACATACAGATACATGAATATCTATATTCAATGCATGCATTTTGTAAATATATCTTGTATCTTGTTACTTATTTATTTTAATGCCCTCAGATATTGAACATTACCTACACCTATAACCTATCTTACCTGTAACAGAGGTGAATTCAAAGGATGACATTAAATAATTTTTGTCATCTGGTTTTGCTCTTAGAAGTAATTGAGATTATATATTATAAAAATATATTAGAAGAACGTGACTTTAATGTAACAGCTGTAAACAAGTTATAAAAGAGAGAAAATTGTTTAAAGTAGCCTGTAAAATGTGAAACTTAGTTTTAGTAATGCATATATTAATGAGTTTCCTTATATCATTTCAATATAGCAATCTCTACATGGCCTCAGACTGGTTTTTAAATATGCATATGATTACTGGAATATTTTTTCTCATTTCACACTGTAGAGACAACAACATTTTGCAACTTGCATTAAGTTCTTATTTGCCATTAACACTGGAGATGATAAGTATGTTGTGCTTTAAACTTATTTCATATCATTTACTCTGCAAATAATGTATTTACAAAAGAAAATATTTATAATGTAAAGAGGACCTCAAGGTCATAGACTAAACATAATTTCATACTAGTCTTGCATATGCAATAACAATACCTATATACTACATATTCATGTCATCAGCATCATAACAACTGATGCTGAAACATTTTGCTACAAGCAAGAAGATGCTATAGGTATTTGTCTTTCCAACAATTTCTACTTTTCCTACAGCATATTACAACACTTTCATTTCTTCTCTATGAAGTATATTTTACTCCAAGAGCACACAAAGGGATTGCATCAGTTATACCATAATGTGTTCATGCTATCATTGGATTTGAACTCATTTTTACTTTCTGAATCCGTATCAGAGAGATATAGTGAATTTACTGTGAAATCCTTGAAATGATGACCTGAATCTGGCACAACTTTAAGTGGTTCTTACAGCTTCTAACATAAATTTATATGAGTTTCCAAAAATTGCTTAAGAAAAGACAAGAATAGCACATATTTTATCCCTGAATAACAGACTATATTCATCAAGCTTCAGTACATTAGAAACACGCTTTCCTTGATTACGCTTAGGGACAGAACTTCAGAAATCAAGACAGAATATGGAAATGGAGAAGAGCTCAAGTTATTTTATTATAGGTTTTTTTCCATTATATCCACTGAATATTTATTTCACTACTCATGACTTTTAATTTTCTCTTTTTTAATTTTCCTTTCCCTCCAAATACCTGCAGAAGTTACTATTGCTCGCTACTGGACACCACAAATTTTAGACTGGTGGTCCCAAGTAAATTAGGTCAACACTACAATATTCCAAAAAGAAAATACTGTCAATGTTTCAATAGGAAAAATTGAATTGCTTCATTACTTACTTATAAGTTTTAATGAGGATAAGGTCTAGTTACTCTGAATTCTGCTTTACATTTCAGAGATGGTAAAGAAAGCTCCTAATTACAGGACATTTTTACTTTTTCAGCATATCTATCTTCTGCTGCATGAACTCATAGAAAGAAGATGAAATTGACTTCAAACAGTATATAATATTTCCTTTCATTTCAGCAGACCTTCATAGCTATGGGAAGCACAGGCCAGAGGAGACAGAAGAGACATAATCAAAACATACGCTAAGCCCTCAGGTCTTTAGTGTTTGGAAAGCAAAATAAACTTCTGTCTAGTCGTGCTAAAAATTATCAGCATAAAATTCCAGATCAGCTCTGTGCCTCAGAAAGGATATGATCTACTAGCTTTTATGGGACACTCTTTAATATTCATGTTAGGAACAGCAAAGCTATTTGCAGCATCATGGACACTTAAACACATAAAGAAAAATGGCAGAAGGGGATAAAACTGAAATAATACAATTTAAAGTCATCAAAGAGTCATTATAGGAAGAAATGACAAACAGTTCAAATTGGTAAGTATGAAGCACAGCAATGCATTTTTCCTGGCTGAATATTTGACCAAGGAACCTCAGAAAAGTGTGTCAGGGCCAGGAGAGATAATCTGGAGAAATCTTTGCAGTAGAAAATATTTCTGTTTGTGGTGGGTTGACCTTGGCTGGACACCAGCCGCCCATCGAGCCATTCTTATCACTTTTCCCCTCAGCTGGCTAAGGGAGAGAAAATACAGTGAAAGGCTTGAGATGAAGACGAGGAGCGATCACTCAGCAAGTATCACCACAGGTAAAACAGACTCACTTGGTGAAATTAATCTTATTTATTGCCAATCCGAAGTCAGAGTATGATAATGAGAAATAAACATAAATCTTAAACCACCTTCTCTTCACTCCTCCCTTATTCTTGGGTTCAGATTCACTCCTGAATTCTCTACCTCCTTCCCAAAGCAGTCCAAGGGACAGGGAATGAGCACTGCAGTCAGTTTAGCACACATCTTTGCCGCTCCTTCGTCCTCGCTTGCAGGGGTCCCATCCACAGAAGACAGTCCTCTTTGAATTTCTACAATGTCGGTCCTTTCCCCAGACTGCAGTTCTTCATAAACTGCTGTAGTGTGAGTCCTTTCCACAGGGGGCAGTCCTTCAGGAACCGACTGCCCAGCACGGATACCCGTGGGATCACAGGTCCTGTCAGAAAAGCTGCTGCAGCAGGGCCTGCCCATGGGGTCACAGCCTCTCTTGAGAACACCCATCTGCTTTAATGTGGGGTCCTTCACAGCCTGCAAGTGGATCTCTGCTCCACCATGGACCTCCAGGGGCTGCAGGATGACAACCTGTCTCACCATGGTCTTCACCATAGGCTGTGGGGGAATCTCTGCTCTGGCACCTGGAACAACTCACCCCCCTCCTTCTTTGATGATCTTGATATCTGCATAGTTGTTTCTCTCACACATTCTCACTCTTCTCTTTTGGCTGCTTTTGTGCTGCGTTTTTTCCCCCATCTGAAATACCTTATCCCAGATAATGTATTTCAGATGTGCTACTACCATTGCTGCTGGGCTCAGCTTTGACCAGTGGCATATCTGTCTTCAAATTACCTGACACTGGCTTTATCACACACAAGGGAAACTTCACTACCTTCACTACCAAAACCTTGCCACAGAAACCCAATACACTATTCTAGTTCAGTTATATACTGAAGGTGTGGGGACATAACTGATGTTGAGACAGTGTATCTACGACATCTTTTCTTATAAGTAGATTAGCAAAGTTGGCATGTGCAGTGAAAGTCGAAGTGAGGCAGTATTAGCTCTGGAATAACCATCCAGTATATCTTTTGCATATCTTAGGTGGAGAAGTTTCTAATACTAGTTGAGATAATATTTTTAACGATAAGTGACGATAATTAAAAACATTTCCAAATGGCTAAGAAATATCAATGTACTTACACAGTTATCATAGAAGTACATTTATATGCATTTATATGTTTATATGTTCTATTCATTGTGAAATCTAACAGGTTAGATTCCATCACGGGACTAGGATTCACATTGAATGACTTTAACTGTTGAATGTAAGCTAATCATAGAATCTTAAGGTTGAAAAAGACCTCTATGGTCATCCAGTCTAATTGCAACCACAACCACATTCACCAATAAACCATGTCCTGAAGTGCCATATCCACATGTTTTTTGAACGCTTCCAGAAATGGTGACTCTACCACTTCCCTGGGTGGTCTGTTCCAATGCTTGACACCCTTTTCTGTGAAGAAGTTTTTTTAGAGGACACAATCAAGTGCTGATTTTCAGCCAGCACCTATTGAACTAGAAAATCATAATTAGAATGTTAATTATAAGTCTAAAGGAACAAAAATACATTAATTATGACACAGCAGAAATTGACATGCTCTGTCCCTAAACAGAAACATCCAATTTATAGCTTTCCTCAAAAATATAATATAGAAAGCAGAGATGAATCATATAAAATACAGAATTAACAATCCTTGTCTTGAAGAAAATGGGAGTCATAAACCATTTTGGAAATGATGAAATACAGTGAAACTGAAGCAATAGGAGATTGAAACAGAATAGGTTTCCTTTATTTTCTTTCCAGGCAAGCAGAATTTGTGCAAAAAAATTCCTTGTGCTCTTTGGTTTTTAGAAGGCTATGTAGAACAAGATTAGAGTGCCAGTTAACTCAAAGCAGAGAAACAATAAGGAAAATATCCAGCTGTGCATTGTGAGATCATCATAGCAACATAAATCCCTAAACCAGCATGATATCTAATGACATGTGTGTGGTGTGCCTTCCTTTTTCAGAGTGAGAAACTGTGAAGGGCAGCTGCAGTGAGAGCATTATCTTAAAAGAAAATAATAAAGAGAATTTTCAAATTATAAAAAAAATAGTAAGTGGCCATCACAGTATAAATGGCATACATAGGAAACTGGGAAGTTGTGTTGGGGGGTTGTATTTGCAGAAGTCAGAATGGAGATGGGGAAAAAGCATCCATTAAATGTCAGGTACCCACTAAAACCACTCTATCACTTCCCTCTTGTCATGGGTTTACTTGTTCTGAAAAAACCAAAGGGGAATTTTCTTTCTCCTGCTGCAGTGTGGGGGAGGCATGTTGAATGGAGAGGACAGGTTTTTTGCCTTGGGTGGTTGACCCACACAAAGGAGCTGGCTGGCAGAGCTACATTCCAGACTGATGGCCCTCTCTAAGGTTGGGGTGTGTGGGGGTGTGTGTGAGGAGGTGAGGAGTTTTTCTCCCCTTCTCTCCTTGGAAAGGGGCACTTCACTTTTTACCTTAAGGGAGACAAGGGGTGTGTGTATGTGTGTATGTGTGTTGGAAAAGCTCTGAGGCCATTTTGCTCTCGACCTGGTCATATGGCTGCTCTCCAGCCTCAGCTTGCCTATGCACTGCTCTGTCTCCAGCCCGAATCTGCTCAGATTTCATCGTAGAGTTTGTGCTCATCGACGAAAGGGGAGCCCTGGCTACAGCCAGCCGCAGCCAGCATGAGTTTAGTGGGAAAGAAACCGCCCTTCTTTCCCCTTTTCCCCCTTCCCCTCCCCGGTAGGGGTTGGAGATCTCCATTGTCCGCTTCTCCTGCCATCCAAGGCCCCACGTGGTGACCATCAGGGCCCAAAAGCGCCCCTGCTGATCAACACCAAGCACTGCAGGCTCTGCTCCTCCAGCTATCCAACAGTGCTCCTGCCAACCGTGATTAGAATTGCGCTAGAGGACGGAGACGTATCAAACTGTTTCCTTTTTGAGGGGTACTTTTTGGGTACAGGATTACTGTTTAGTTGTTTTTGTGTTCTGTTGCTGTTTTTGCCAATACACATATATCCTTTAAAAAAGGGTTGGTATTTTCTTTATTTTTTTTTTCCATACTTCCTCTATTAGAATCTCTTAATTTTGGATTTACAATTGCTGAGAGAGAGGAGTTTGGTCTACCTCATAACTCACCCTCCTTAGCAAAACACTTTCAGTCTCATTAAACTGAGACACCTCTGCAAGTGGACAAAGGAGATAAAATATAATTAAAGGTTCATGAGTTGAGATAAGGACCAAGAGAGATCACTTACTGATCACTGTGATGGGCAAAACACACTTAAACTAGGGACATTAATTAAATTTGTTACTGACAAAATCAGAGCAGGATAATGAGAAGTAAAATAAATCTTAAAAACACTTTCCCCCTACCCCTCTCCTCTTCTCAAATTCTACTTCCTCACCCCCAATAGCATAGGGAGATGGGAATTAGGGGCTGCAGACAGTTCATCTCAAATTGTTTCTGCCATTGCTCAGGGAGAGGAGTCGTTCCCCTTCTCCACCATGAAATCTCTCCCACAGGAGACAGTCCTCCACGAAGTTCTCCAATGTGAGTTTGTCCCACGGACAACAGTTCTGCATGAACTGCTGGAACACGGGTCACTTTTCTATAGGTTGCAGTCCTTCAGGCTGCACCCAATGGGGTCCCCCAGAGGGTGACAAGTCCTACCAGGAAAACCTGCTCCAGCATGGGCTTCTGTCCCCACAGGTCAGCAGGACCCTGCTCCAGCATGGGCCTCCCACAGGATCACTATCTCCTTTGGGCATCCACCTGCTCCAGCTTGGGTCCCCTCCATGGGCTGCAGGTGGATCTCTGCACACCCGTGGTCCTCCATGGGCTGCAGGGGCACATTCTGCCTCACCATGCTCTGCACCATAGGCTGCAGAGGAACCTCAGCTCTGGCACCTGGAGCACCTCCTACCCCTCCTTCTGCACTAACCTTGGTGGCTACGTTGTTGTTCACATGTTCTCTCTCCGCTCTTCTCTGGCTGAAATTTTCATCTGCACAGTTACTTTTTTTTTTTTTTTTTGTACTTAAATACGTTATCACAGACGTGTTACTATCGTTCCTGATTAGCTCAGCCTTGACCAGCAGTGGGTCTGTCCTGGAGCCAGCTGCCATTGGCTTTATTGGACATGGGGGAAGCTTCTCACAGAAACCACTGCTGTAGCCCCACCCTCTACCAAAATCTGGCTTCAGAAATCCAATACATGAGGCTACGGAATTTTTCATCCTGTAGAGAGTTTAGATTATGTTATTTAAAGGATCTAAACTTCTTGAGCATGGGATATTTGCTCTGGAGTTTATTCCAAATATCTAGTGAAGCCAACAAAACAATGTAAAGGATTATTAAGAAATGGAAGTTAATATTCTAGCTGTTTATGCTTCAAGGGTAAAGCAATGTTTTTCTGTCTTTGGTTATGACAAACTTCAACGGGAAAATGGGAACTTCAACTGGTCTAAAAGATATATTAAAATGGAGAGTTTCATTTAAGGGGAGTTGTTGCAGTCTGTTCTGAGGAAGTAACCAAATCTGTTCACATAGCTTAAGAGTCTACAAATAACAGACTGGATGATGTTTTGTTCACATAATGAAGCAAACTGACTTGTAGTATGCTCCAGGATGAAGAGTAGTGAAAGCAGGTGCAGTGGGAGGACATAGGTGGTAGACCCAAAGGAATTTGAAGCCTATTGGAAATCTTTTTGGGAGCAATACTAGGAACAATCCTTTCATAATAAAGAAGAAAGAATTAAAGTGGTTGGTAATAACAAGATACCTACTGGAATCAATAGTTATAGTCATTCAAATTCATTCTTGACTTGTATTCTTTCAATTCACAAAAGACTGCAGATTAGGCTGCTGATGAAATTAGAGTTCAGAGAAATCTTAGTCCCTTCCACTTTCCCAAATTGCAGCAAACAGAGGTTCCTGTGTAAATTTTGGACAATAAGGAAAACTGAAAATTTTTGGTATCTAACCAACCTCCACTGGCATGTTAAATGTATTACAGATGAAGTTGGAGGACAGGCAGCAGTGCCTGGGCATTCAGAGTAAGCAAAAGGAGAAAGGTTCAGCTGTGGTCTCTGAAAGACCTTGCCTTGTGATGCCCAGATGATGGGAGAGAAGAGAAAAAAAATCCTCTTATTCCTAACTTCTTCATAATGTTGTGAATTGAAGAAGGGTGCAGGGAAGTGAGTGTGGAACACTTTACCTCTGAGAAAGAAATCAATGAACAATTTCATAAATGTTTTCAAGTGATGTCTGCCCCCTGGGGTTGTCACAGAACAGCTTTCTGGAAGAAAAGAATATATATTTCACTGAACTTGAAAACTGTCCTATAAATCTCTTATTTTCAAGAGATTCAGGTACAAATGCAAAGGCACCACTGGCTGTTACAGTTTGTCACTGATGAGTTGTGTCTGGAACAGGAGAAATAAGTCTATGTGATATTGTTCAAATCATTCACGTTAGTCTTTCAAACTAATAACACTATTTTAAATATCAGAAAATTGAAGTTTTTAATGCTGCTCTTAAGTTTTAGGTATATCAGTTTGGAACCATAAATACATTAACTTGGGTTTGCTGCTGAAGCATTGTTCTACGAGTGTGTTGGGCCATCCAGTTCTCCTTCCTGTTCTTACATGATCTGTTCTCCAAATCACAGAGGTATATTTTTCCCCTGATATGAAATAAATGAAAGGAAAGGAGATAAGAAGAAGATAGGGCAGATTGCAGTGACCAGGCATAGGGATTGCTCAGACAAGTGTACTGACCAGCCACAATTTACAACCAGACACTTCTATACCCCATTCTGTCTACTTCTCCTTTGCTCTCCTCTGCTCCCCATGCTCATTGCCTCATTAGCTGGTACAGTCCCAACAACAATCTGGATCCTCAGGGTCTCATCCTCACCAGTTTCAAAGTCACAGTTTGCTTGCAGTTTTGTGATCACAAGATCAATTCACACACTTAAATTGGTGTGACTGACAAATGTTTGTTTCTTGTCTTTGCCCCTGTTGTTTTTTTCTGTCAGCTCTGTGACTCCAAATGTTTTGTTTATGGTTTTCCCCTTTTCTCTGGTGTCCCATTTGACTAGGTTGTAAATCAGAAAATCTCACTGAAATAAATATTCCCACATTCAACATACCATTATCAATTAGTTTGACTTGCTAGGCTTGGTTCTTCCTCCCTCATCATTTGCCAGTCAGGTTTGTGTCTCTGTATGTTGTTGTGTAGGGTTTTCCTCCTTTCTCATTATCTGATTTAGCACTGAAAACATCCTTAACTGGACAGCTTTAAAGGATCAAGGGATTTTTCTTTCCACATGCCCACCCATATGGCCCCAATCCTTCAGCCACATATCTTCATCTCCATTCTGGCAGCTCCCTTGGGATCCAAACCCAGGTCTTCTAAATACTCCTTAGTAGTCTATATATTTACTAGTTCTGGTCAGTAATTTTCATTATGACAAAACAGGCTGTCATGGTTTAACCCCAGCTGGCAACTGAACATCACACAGCTGCTTGCTCACTGCCCCTCAAGCAGGATGGGGGAGAGAACAACTGTATAAGAAAACTCATGAGTTGAGATAAAGACAGTTTAATAGGTAAAGCAAAGGGCCACACACGCAAGCAAACCAAAACAGCTCCTTCCAGTCTTCAGGTTCAACTACCTCTAGGAAAGCCAGGCTCTGTCACACTTAATGGTTATTTGGGAAGATAAACACCATCACTTCAAATATTTCCTCCTTCGTCTTCAGAATTTTATTGCTGACCATGACACCATGTTTGATTTTTATGATCATGAAATACCATCTCTCGTATTCTTTTTAAAAATTGGATTTTATAGTTTAAAAATATATATTTAATTTTGAATTTTCTTATTAACAAAGGAATTGAAAGTAGGGAATATTACAGATTATAGTATTTTTATATACATGTAAATATAGAAATATACAATATATTGTGTTACATATAGTGATCACATATGATCAATTTTTGCAATGTATTTTATTTCTTTCTTGTAATTTATTTTGGAGGAGAACAAATTATAAAAAAATAATAAATTTAAATTAAAGGTTCTTTCCCGAAAACATGCAAGTCTCACATTGTAGGGGATCCATAAAGATCATTGAGTCAAACTCCCTGCTCCTCGCAGAACTACCTAAAACTGAGCCATATGAATAAGAGCCTTGTCCAGATGCTCTATGAACTCTGACACTTGGTGCCACGACCACTTCCCCACGGAATTTGTTTTCCTCTGGACACACTCCAATAGATTTACATTCTTCTTAAACTGAGGTGGCCAAAACTGCACACAGTACTCGAGTACTCTGAAAGTCAATAAGGGCAAATGCAGGGTCCTGCACCTGGGTAGGAATAACTTCAGGCACCAGCAGAGATTGTGAAAGCACCTGGGGAAAGCCTGCTGGAAAGCAGCTCTGCAGAGAAGAACCTGGGAGTCCTCGTAGACAAGAAACAGTGTGTCCTTGTGGAATGGAATCCTGCGATGCATTAGGAAATGATTGCCAGCAGGTCAAGGGAGGTGATTCTGCCTCTCTACCCAGCCCTGGTGAAGCCCTTCCGGGAGTATTGAATCCAGTTCTGGGCTTCTCAGTACAAGAGACATGGAGCTCCAGGAGCAGGTCCAACAGAGAGCTACAAAGCCGATCAAGGGACTGGAGCATCTCTCTTATGAGGAAAGACTGAGGTAGCTGGGCCTTGAGAAGAGATTACTGGGAGGGCATCTCACCGATATCTGTAAATATCTGAAAGGAGATGGTCAAGAGGACAGATTCAGGCTCTTGGTGTTTCCAAGCAATAAGACAAGAGGCAATGGGCAGAAACTGATGCACAAGAAGTTCCACCTGAATATGAAAAAGAACTTCTTTACTTTATGGGCAACCAAGCACTGGATCAGATTGCTTAGAAAGGCTGTGGAGTCTCCCTCACTGGAGATATTCAAGAATCTTCTGGATGCAATCCTGTGCAATGTGCTCTAAGATGACCCTACTGCAGCAAGGAGGTTGGACCAGAAGACCCACTGCTGTCCTTTCCAGCCTTATCCATTCTGTGATTCTGTGAGGTGGGGCCACACCAGTGCAGCGTAGAGTGGGACATTCAGCTTCCTTGGCTCACTGGAGATTCTGTGCCTGATGCAACCCAGCTGCTTGTTCCACAATTCTTATATATCTGTATGTATTTCTATAAAGTCAAGTATTTGTTTCAGCTACTCGGGGCTTATCTGTGAAGCTGGAGGAACTCAGATGTTGAATCTAAAATCAGATGTACAGTTGTAATATAGCTGCTTCCAATGCATATAATCATAGAGTTTATATATCACATACAGAAAATGAGGAAAACATTTCATAAATTTCCTAATCTTGAGTTTGAAAGATTTAAAACGGATTTCTTTTTAAAATTTTGTTTCCAAAGTTTCATATAATTTCAACTAGACAAATAAATGCTGGATGCATCAGTTCAATTACTATGCTCATTATTCAGTTATTATACACTATTCAATTAAATTGAAATTAAAGTTAAATTAAAATTAAAATCTAAATAAACTACGGCAGGAAGTTATAAGTAATACTGTATTTGTGCTATATTTGTACTGCATTTCATTTAAAATTCACATGAAAATGTAATTAAATCAGTATTAGTAACTTACTTTAGTTTTATGTTAATTATATTTTATTGGAAACACAGGAAGAAATAGGAAAATCACAATTAAGCCAGCATTTTAAAGGCTTTAAAGGGTTTTTTTAAAGACAATGCTTTCTATGTGTATTGTCTGTTGTAGAGAAAACCAAAAAAGGTAGTTAATGTATACAAGGGCATGCTTTAGATTTTGTTGATTGTTTGTAATATCTTCATGTTTCATTACCAGAAAATTATTTGTAAAGCAAACTGTTCCTTGGTTTAATATCAAAATCTGATGTAAAAAGTAACAAAATGGTTGTTGGCATATCTTCAGCTTTATGGAATATGGCTTCTATCATCCCTCCCTGTTAGGATGCTTCTTTTTGATTGTTAGCATTATCAAGAAACTATATACATACATACATACATACATACAAATATATATATATATATAGTATATTAACACATAAAATCTCCAAGTTTGTGTTAGACACAGGGCAGTGCACATAAGGACATATACTGAAATTATGTTTCTCATTTATCATCAGCACAAAATGCAAATAATTTTTACAGTTATGAATCTATCTTAAATACATGTTTTGCTGGAAATTGTGTTAAAAATGTTTATTTAAGCTAAATTTTAAGAAGTGTGATTGTGTTAAAAAAATTTTATTCAGCAAAACTAACTTAAAATGTACGATTGACGCTTGAGGGTAAAGATTGTAGAGTTTTTATGGGGTTATAAGGTATTTCTATTATGGCACAATCATCTACAAAATTAGTTTGTGTGGAACAACTCATACAATGACTGAAGTGTTACACCTGTGAGGGAACAACTTGTTCTATGTAATAGTGATTTGATATAGCCAGAAAGATTCTATAACTGCTCAGGAATGCCTCAAGTGATCTTCATGTATTGAGGTGACGAACAACCAATCTTCAAAAATAGTTTTGATACAACTTCTTTCAATGAAATCTTCATGTTTAACGAAATGCATTTAATTTAAAACATTATAGTTGTTCTTTACATTTCAAAAAAAAAAAGAAATTAGGTGTACTTTAAGCTGGCAAACGACTTCAGCTGTTAATGTAATAAGATAAAGACTAATACACAACTTTTTATGCTAGCAGAAGAAACAAATTCTGAACTGCTGGACTTCTCTGAAGAACAGTTTACCATGCACACAAGTTAAATTTTCTTATCCTTTCTGAAGGATTTTTTTAAACTGAGACTTCTGAAGAAGCAGACAGCTCTTCAGAAGGCTGGAACTAT
Organism: Pseudopipra pipra; assembly: GCF_036250125.1. Classification (NCBI taxonomy): domain Eukaryota; kingdom Metazoa; phylum Chordata; class Aves; order Passeriformes; family Pipridae; genus Pseudopipra; species Pseudopipra pipra. Next base: position 74,006,252 of record NC_087550.1, on the reverse strand, counting down.
GGATTTATGGCCGTGAACACCAGAATCTCTTTTAATAAAATCCCACTGTTTCTTTTTTAGGTAATCCATTAAGTTATCTTAGAAGACAATGAAGTTTATACAAGAAACAAAATGTAATGCAAACATACAAAACCAGCAGCTTATGCCAGACAGTATTTAGAAAATATCACAGAGATGCCACCGCAGCATTTATTATCAAGGCAAAAGAAAACTGAATGCAAGAGAGTAACTACTGAAAGTGCATGATCTATGTTTTTAAAAGTACCTGGCAGTACTAAACTGCCAGAACAGCATTGCTAACACCTTCCATTATTAATGAGCATGCAGCTCACAAAAAGTTTTCTCCTGTTGCTTATAAATATGGATTATTTTAAATGCCTAACAGACACTTTTGTACTTAGGAGAACCTTACTCTAGGGAGTTACATATGGTATGGATGTGCTTATCCACATGGAGAGGATCATCATCTTAGCTGCAAACATAACTGTAAGAAACAGTTTCTTTTCTTGCGCAGCAAAATCTTTTAATGACAAATATCTCTGAAACCTTCTGTCTCAAGCTTAAGTGGCTGATTTAGTACTAAATTTATTCAGTTAAACCTTTCCCTTCTGTTGGCAACCCAGCTTTCATACTTGTACTATAGAAGAACAGCTGTTTTCTTGAAGACTGAGAGGAAATAAGACTCTTTTTGTTTTAAAGCAGTTGTCAATAACATTCCATTGAGACACTGGTAATATAATTCTTACAACTGTTTTTGTAATAATTAGCATTTCCTAGTGAGTGACAGAACAGCTTTATAAATAAAAATGCAGAGTACCCTTTTAAGTGTCAGGAAAAATCACAGTTCCAGAAAACACTTGCTTGGAAAATATGCCAAGCTTTCAAATCAAGAGTTAAAACTAAATTATTATAAAGTGATCCAGACTCAGTTCTTCTCTTCCTTCTCTCAGTTATCTTGGTTGCACTAATGGAAAGAAAGTTATTCCTGAATTAGATCAAGAAAATAATCTTTATATTTCATATAATTTATATCTCCTCATAGTCCAACATAGGAAGTAAATTATACTGTATTGTAAGAGAATTAATTACTTTTTCTGACATATACTTGAGTGCCCTTTAGTGCAAAAATCAGTTTCTATGAATTTTTAAAATTAAAATCAGAATCAAATTGAGAATGCATGTAGGATACAGGACCTACTGATTAAAGACTGATTATGGCAGCTCTAATTCCTTCAAATATTGGGGGGGGGCTCTGTAATTGCCTTGACTTTAATCACCTTCTAGCAAGGATGATTAAGTAACCAGTCTTACTAGCCTTAATAAATTAGAATTCTTTCTGGAGTACTGTCACAACAAATAAAATCAGTGGGACTACTAGCATGTTAATGTATCTGCCTGTGGGAATCAGGTGGCAGAATCTTATCCATGAGATTCTATTACTCTTTTTCTTTGAACATCTGAACATTATTGGGTGCCACATCTATTCAAGATGTGACTGACGTTGCATGCTTTCTATTTCAAAATAACTATGAGGTAGAAACAAAGTAAAAATTAAAAGTCTACAGATTCTATGTCAGCAGTCATGGCAGTCTACTTATCAACAGAGATAGACAATTGCAACTAAAATCTTTCTACTTTATCCTACCTTATAGTTTGACCTTGGATGACAGGCAATTGCTTCAATATATAATATGGCTTACAGAGAGACAGCTTCAATAATGTTTATTGAGGTATTTCTATTTTTTATTTTCTATTTTTTTTTGTTTAATATGAAAACTATACAAACATTTCAGATATTTCTGAGTCTTGTAGAGTCATGTAGAGTCCTCTAGAGTCATTGTGTTTTACCTCTTTAAGTTTTTCAGAAGAAACCAGTCATGCTCAAATCATTCTATTATTTCATTACTTCAAAAAATGAAACTCTGATTTTGTATATATTTTAATTTTACAACATTGACGTTGGTAGAATTGCTTTTGAGAGATAAGAACGGGATGAATAAGGTGGCAGGAAATGGTCTATGATACTTCCTGCAAGATACTTCCTTTACTGTACTTTCATATAGCTCAGTTTCATATTATAGAGATAAATAAACAGAAGATGTTAATGTGGTATGTGCATATACATCTGTGTTTACTTAGGGCATAATTTAAATAGACTCACATATACATGCCTCATATGTGAACGCATATGAATATCACTATATATCCTACCTTAACTTCAGGAAGTAAGGAACACACCTATTGGAACTTTTTGGAAACATAGCTTTCTGTATAGTCAGTGCAGAGAAAATCTCCACAAGAAAAGTCAGATATTTAATGTATTTTCTCCCTACTAACTTTATAGGGAGCTTAAGGCAACCCTACTGCTTGTTCTAAGTGTTTTATTTTTATACTTAAATAGGTAGCACTGTAGATATGGCAGATGGGTCAGGGCTGAAAAAAAAGTAAAAGAAGTAGTTTTGGCCACATCAGCTTTTCTGTGACAGATGATTTTTGTGCAGGAAAAAATTGTTTTACTTCTTCGCTCCTTTTTTCTGATCCTTTCCTTTTCTATGTCTTTTGATTAAAGCCTTAATCAGTGAAGGCTCAACAATTCAGGAATTTCAGTTTTATGCTGCTGCAAAGTCCTGAGGATTTAAAAAAGGCTTTTGATGGGAATCGCTCATGAATATTTCATTCTACTGATTCCCAGACAAAGCTATCAACATATTTGTATGTTTTTGGACAGGCAGTCAATATTGTATCATTGATAATGGCAAACAGTACAACAGGTGACAATAATAGGAAATAAATTATGGTTGTTATCATAATCACACTAATGCAAAAATCTATTAAAAAATGTGACTGAGAAGAAACACGAGTACTCTATTACCTTTATTTGCTCAAGACAATGCAAATAAGTATAAGTTACATCTTTCTTCCTCGCTGTGGCCATCTGTGTCCAGGAACGTTTAACCCCAGGTGATAGAAGTTTCTCCATGAACCAGTACCTTAGTGAGGTTTCTAACTTATAACAACATTTAACATTATACATGACTTCCCAAGAGCTCTGACACTAATAAGCTGCTTAGGCAATGTGTTGAATCAGTGTAGTCTTTGATGGTCTTAGTTGCAATCACTTCCTCTTCACTTTTAAGTCCGTTTTGGCTTCTGGAAGATTCCTTAATAAAAAGAAGAAATGAAAGTTGATCAAAAGTAAGCACTCAAGCAAAGCTTTTCAGAAGCAGATAGCCTGTGTGTGCCTGTTCCTGTGTAAGGAACATTAGGCTGATCTTGAAAACCTTTGAAAACATTACCTCTATCTCCCTCAGAAACTATGATGTCTTCTTAGTATTCAGTATGATTATATACCCAAAAAATAACATAGGCCATTGACATGACATGGTTAATATTCAAGCTTAGGTGCTGGAATCTAGATGACGCCATGATAAAGGGCAATAAGTTAGTTACGTGAATGGGGATGTAACTACAGATAATGTGGTAATCTGTTTCTCCACCTTATCAATATTATGGTCTTCCACAAATACAGAAAGTAAAATGTTAATTAATTTTTAATTTAAATATCTGCTTTAAATGACTGTCATTTCCAACCAAGGCAGCATCACAGAAAAATTCCTGTTCTGAACAACATGAAAGCAGCAGGAAAAGAAGGAAAATCAATGACAGAGAGTGAGTACTTTCAAATTAATTGAGAGGAATAACATAAAAAATAGTTGATAATGTATGTAAATAACACTAAATCATGGTACAATAACTGAGCATCTTTGGGCATTCAAGAGGTTGAGCTATATTCCGATATAATCACAAATTCTGACAGAGGCTTGTAAATGTTAATGACCTCTCAAGAGGAACAAGAAAGAAAAATATAGAAAAAAAAATTAAGTATATTTAAACTAGAATCATTAAACTGACATTAAATAAAAATATCATAAATAATGTCAATATTTGTTTAAATATTAATATTAATAAATTAATGGAAAATAAATTAGACTTCTGAGCCTGCTTTTAAATAAAGGGAGGCTTGGTGTTAGGTTTTTTTCTACAAGAGTGCCAGATAAGCAGGATTCTCTGAATTTATACACAGTGACATCATTATTCTCAGGAGAAGGTGTTTAACCTAAGCAAAGTAATGGATGTTATACAACTGTATGAACTTTAAGGTAATTAAAACCCATTTGGGATTAGGTAAATGTTTTGAAATGCTTGGCAGTAATTTTTCACGTTACTAGAGACTCAAGATATAGATTCACTGGAAGTTTTATGGCATCATTATCCAATATACTGCTAAAAGTGCATGGTAGCAGTCTCAGTTTCTAGTGTAATTCTATAGAATTACAGCTATAGAAAAGATGCCAGTGGGTATACAGATCTAGCCTCTATGGACTTTCATTAATAATCATTGGATAAAATACAAAACCAATATAGCGGCATAGATGAAAATGTCATCTCATCCTGTCCAAGAATTGTCCTAGCTATCAGATCAAAAAGGTAATATCTAATCTTTAATATTTTTCTTAAAAAATAATCCTTAGTTCTGTTATGTAGTGAGGAACAAATGCGTAAGAATACGTCCATAAAAAAATAATAACCTGTCAAAAGCCTGAGTGAACATAGGTTTGACAGAAAAGAGGAATATACAATATTTTAAGTATATATTAAGTAAAATAGATATTTTGTTGGGAGTTTTTTTTTTTTCCTTTTTTTTTTTTTTGTGGAGGCAATACATTTAACAGTTTTTAAATTCTGAAATAGAAGAATTTTAATTCTCCCTTCAACAGAATTTTTACAAGAATGCTATAGAATATTTATCCTATATCTCTAAAATATTCCATAATAACTAAGGTTGTGCGTAAGCAATATTTAAATGTTCTTTCTTTATTGTATATGAAGAAATATAGTGATATTTTGTCCTACCCCTGAGGAAGTGTTTATCTCAATAAATAATGATTTGATACTATACATATGCCAAGTACTGGTTAATCTGAATTCACTTTCAGTTTCTAATTAGACATCTGTTAAAGTCCATAACAGGAAATCTAATAGAGTTGTGTTGTAATTTGTCAAAGAGATTAATGATTCACAATGTTAAAGTGTCTGTAAATGGAGTCCTTATGTGAGTCATTATATAAGTTGAAATTAAACTCTTTTGCTTTCATGGAAAATGTTTCCAACTTGTGTTATCAGCAGCAATTACAACAGCAAAACATCCCCAAAAAAGAAAAGATCAAATGATAGAGCTATTTTTTTGCCATCATTCCCTAATTGGAATACTTGTGCTCAAAGTAGCTGCTAAAACTAATGAAAAACATATTTTATCTCTTTTCCTCTCTAGCTTTTTGAAATTCCAAGAAAAAATATGCATAGAATGCTGTATGTTTTCCAAGTTGATGTGAAAATTTGTGAAATAACATTAATTATTTTTGTACTATATAAAGAATTGCACTAAAAATTCTCTTGTATTGAATTTATTCATTCCAACTATTGCAAGTGCAGGATGCATATTATGTCCTATAATCACTTGCAATCTTTCAGAAGTCAGCAGAAACTCAGTATGTCAATGAAGAATCACAGCTGAGTTAAGCAAGTTTTTTTACTGCTTTCAAGTTTAAAATATTTTTCAGTGTTTGGGAAATTTGTGTCTTATTTTGCTTTGGGTTTTTTTGGAGTTTGTTTGTTTGGGTTTTTGTTCTTGTTTTTTGGGGTTTTTTTTGGTTTTGGTGGGTTTTTTTTAAACATTCTGGAAAACAAGGAAAGATCATTTCCTATGCCAAAATAAAGAAAAGAGTAAACAAATAAATCTTACATGTTAGAGAAGTTACTATGGACTTTGAGAACCCAGTGACTATACAATAATTTATTGGGTAAAAAACATGATGGCAATCTCACTTCGCAGAGGAAGTCACTCGTGTTCTGTCATGTGAAATTCCCTTCACACCTCTTAAAAGGCAGATGGTATATAAGATTTTCTCCTGCTGCTCTTGAAAAAATGTCTTTTTCCAACACCGTGTAGCTTGCATGTGGGCATACCTTGTCTTGCTCACAAAGTAGATGCATGGTACAAAGTAATACAGCTCTGCCTATAGTTCTTGTATACCTTTAAAGCATTTTTAAGAGGCAATGACCTTTAGAATTTGCAGAATTGTGTCTTTTTTGATAATGGCAATTGTTCCTTATTAGCAAAAGCACAAACAATTCACAATTGTTTCCAATTGTGAAAGTACATCATGAATCAGAGAGAACACAATGAACAAGGTCAAAATTCCATCTGGTTTGTTGTAGCAAGCTCGGTGGTGTTTAGCACGAGATCAACAAGTTCCATTTCATATTGATTGTGCTTCAGAAAATGCAATATTTAGAGTAGTTCGTAAAAATTTATGGCCTTGTAGAGGTTTGTATATGCTTTCCAACATACTTGACTTAAAATAAACTAGAGAACATGACATTTAGAGGCTGCAGATAATTTTTTTAAAGGAGAGGGAAAAAAGTTACCAATTCAATGTTAAATTAAAAAAAAATCTTGTTCTTTAATAATGCCATGGACTATCTTAAATCTCCTATCTGCCTGCAAAATCATAAAGAAATCTGAGAGCAGTATACGAAAATTGTAATACTTCCACAGATAATAAAAAATATATGGAAAATATATGGAATATATGGAAAAAATGCTATATAATGCCTTAAAAGTTAATCCAGAGAATAACAATATATTTGAACACTTGAATACACGGAATTTCACTTTGGAAACAAACCTAGAAAAATATTTTCTTTGGTAGAATATTTAAAAATTTAATTTATTGACAAAAAACCCCCCGAACAACTAAATATGTTATTTTAAAATATTTAAACCCAGTATCTGATATGACTCAGTATCTGATCTGACCCTCACTATGTTACAGGATGAGCATGAAACAGATGTTGAGACATTTTCTTTACTATTACAAATTACTGGAAATTTAATCTAGCTACATGCACTGAAATGTGAATTTCTTCACATCGATTCCTGAGTTAAACACTCACTTTTTTCTATTCAGTTAGCAAAATCATGTAATTTAAAATATTTTAAGAGTTAGAAACAAATCAAGACAAAAACAAACAAAAAACATTCCTTACAAATCAAAGCAAAACTGAATTGGATAGTTGAAACTGTCGTGAGGAAGTGAAAGACGATCCTTTTGAACACTGCAAATAGAGTTCTGTAATTCAGCAAGTAGAATTAAGGTGGTACCTGACCTGTACATTTTAGCATACTCAGTTTTCCTCAGTGCTTTCTGATATAAATGGGCTCTGATAACAGTATTAATATATCGCTCTTCTTTTTGTACAATATTTGCTTCTCACATACTCTATTGGAGGTGGTTATAGACTCACTTGTCACTTAAGTGACACCAATCTTAAAATGAAAGATTTAATAGCATGAGTGGACTTCACGTTAGCCATAGACAAGTCATCCAGCTGAAGATTTACGTCTGAAAAGGGAATGTAAAACCTGATCAGATGTACTACACTACCTGAGACTTACTCCCTGGACAAATTTAGGGTGCATTGCCAACAGTCTCTGGAATGCAACCACGCTAAGCTGAGGGCAAAGGGCAACACTAAACTCTTTCCATAATGTGTGACATCAGGGGAAAGTAGTCCCCTTTGAAAATTCTATCTGGAAAATTTTGACAAAACTACAGGAAAGTGAAAAAAACCTAAGACTTTTATGTCATGTTCTCACAGGCATATTTACCACATGTATTTTGAAACCTATCAAATCAGAGTTTTAGGTCCTACAGGTAGGCCATGCTGAAGTATTAGCAATCTGCTACATCTCACTCTTTTATAAAGACCTGTGCCTGCTGAACCTGTATGTATACCATCAAATTTTAATTTGAGAGGCTGACTGTTACCAGCTACTGCTGTGTTTTCTGAGAAATTCCTTATTAGGTCAAGCACACTGACTTTCCATTAAAGAAAGATTATATCCAAAGGTTTCCAGGACTATTAAAAATGTGTGGTTCTTTTTTTGAGCAAATACACTTGCAGATCTGCATGTGGTTCTTGAATCTAATATTAATTCTCTATAGCATTAATCAAATGTTTCTTTCTATCTGCAAGTTAGGAAAATTCTTACATTCTTTTCCCATGTGAAGAGTATAGGAAGTTTGAGTAAGGGATGGTCTTCTGATCTTTATGTGGTGACCTGTTAGATTGCACTGAGATGAAAATTAATAACAACTACTTTCAAGATTGTCATAGTAAATGACTTTTCCCGTGTTAGATAGACCTTGACTTTATGACAAAAGGCTACAGTATAACTTAAGTTATCCTTATATGAGTAATTATAGTTCACGCTATAAACTATATCAAGACCAATAGAGCATAGATTCCTAGATCAGATGGACAAACATTCACTCCTTATATCCTAGTCTTGAATCCTGTGAAGCAGTCTGTTATTAAGATGTAAATTTCAGTTTGCTCTCTCCCATGGGAGTAGGGTGGCACTGTGAACAAGGTAGGAGATACTCCTTCTGTCAGAATCTTCAAGGCATCTCTCCAGAGTGAGAATGTCTGTATGTACCCTGAACTATCCTGTGCACCTCTTACATACTTGAATGGATGAGTTTCACAGGTTTTTTTTTCAAATAGACTGTAAACCTTTCCAAGGTTAGAGTTGTGTGCTAATTTCAGTCAGTTTCATGAAAAGGCTGAACTCCAATACCTAGAGAGAGGCATCAGATGTCATGTTTCACCGATAACAGGAACAATTTGTTTGATGAGGCTAACTTGCTGTTCTATCCAAATTAATTTCAGCAAGGCAGGATTGTTCAGGTCCTAAACATCAGTCCTAGCCTCCCATTGTTGTGATTAACAGCTGCAGAGAGAGAGACCTAAGTGCGTAATATTGTTAGCAATCATTTAGTTCAAGGCAAACAACAACAGAGCATGACACACAGTATCTGAGTCCTCATGGTCAGAGAATGACAAGAACCATATCTAGACATTCATAAATCCCCTTTTTACACTTTTCCTCCAGATAATTGAAGTAGAATAGCTAACTAAGCCCTTTCCAAATTCTGCTAACAGAAATGAATCCCTTCCATACTCATGCACAATAAAACAAGTACACTCAATCTCTTTTCCACATACATATAAATTAGATATTTGGCTTTGTTTCTGCAGTTCCATTAACCTTTGTGAGTATATTTTCCTTTACCAATTAATTCAAGAATGTAGTGGTTTGACCCTGACTGACAACTAAGCCCTACACAGCCACTCACTAATTTCCTCTGCTACCGACAGGACAGGGAGAAAGAACAGGAAGAGCAAAATACCCCAAAACTTGTAGGATAAGAATTGCTTAATAAATGAAGGAAAGAGGGAGAGGAAAGAAAAGAGAAAAGCATACAAAACAAGTGATGCATCTCTTCCCACAAAAGACCGAGTCAGTCCCTAAGCAATGGCTACCTATCCAAAACACTCCTCCCTTTGGATTTTTATAGCTGAAGATGGCTCTATATTTCATGGAGTATTCCTTTTGGGTCGGTTTGCCTGGTTATGTCCCCTTCCCATTTCTTGTACATCCCCAGCTGTCTTGCTAGGGGGGCAGCATGGGAAACAGAGAAGCACTCCTCAGCAGTAGGTAAAATATGGGTGTGTTATTAACACTGTTTTGATCACATAGCCAAAACATGGCACCATAGCAAGTTACTATGAAGAAAATTCACTTCAACCCAGCCAGAAAAAATGGTAGATGGGGCTTTCTTTGTACAACTGGCAGAAGCCTCATGTTCAAAGGTCCTGGTCCTCATAGGTCACTTGATACAAAAAATTTGCTGGAGGGCCAATGCAGCAATCTTCTTCAAAAGAACTGGTCAGGAAAATGAAACTGGAGGTAGCTTTGGCTTAAGTGACCATGGAATGCTGGAGTTTAGGATCCCAAGAGGAGGAAACAAGGCAAATAGCAGCATCACAACCCTGGATTTCAGGAAAGTATGCTTTGTCCTGTTTAGTGACCTGCTTGGAAAAATCCCAGGAGAAAGAGTTCTGGAGAGAAGAGGGGTCATGAGAACTTGATGATTTTCAAGGATTACCTTTCCAAGCTCAAGAATAGTCCCTCCCAATGAACAGGAAAACAAGCATCTGTTCAACATTGTCATTAGTGATCTGGATGAAGGGACAGAATGCACTCTCAACAGATCTGGAGATGATACAAAACTAGAAGGAGTGTCTAATAGATCAAATGATTACATTACCCTTCAGAAGGACCTCAACAGGCTTGAGAAATGGACCAAGAAGAACTTGAAGAAATTCAATAATTGTAAATGTGAAGTCCTGCCCCTGAGAAAGAATAAATGCATTAAATATACACAATTAGTACAAGTTGAGGGCTGACTGTCTGAAAAGCAGCTTTGAAAACCCCACTACAACATGGGGTTATAGAGGACAGCAAGAGGAACATGAGTCAACAATGGGTCTTTAAAGAAAAAGGAAGAGCAACAGACTTTCTTCATTGGCTGCATTAGGAATGCCAGAAGATCAAGGAAGGTGATTCTTCCTCTCTACTCAGCCCTGAGACATAGTCAAACTCTTCTCAGAGGTATCCAGTGGCAGGACAAGAGGCAAGAGTCACAAATTCATCTACATGAAATTCAGTTTAAATGTAAAAGAAAAGAAAATCATAATGGGGTTAGTCAAACACTGGAACAGGTTACTCTGAGTCTGGGAGGAATCTCCATCCCTGGAGCTAGTCAAAACCTGCCTGGACATGTCAGATGTCCAGCAACATGAACAACCAGCCCTAGCAAACCATTCTATGACCAGAGCAGTTCTACTAGATGATCTCCAGAAGTTCCTTCCAACCTCAATAATTTTATGACTAATTAGTTTACCACAGAGTAGTATGTACAGTGGAAGGCTGCTGTTAACCCCAAGAACCAACTTACCTTGAAATAAATTATAATTTTCTTGCATTTACTGTCTTCCTGCACCTTCTTGAGACTTCTGCTTCTTCAGAAGGACTTCAGGCAGCTTTCAGTCCTTGTACATCTGTCGTGAGAAGATGACCCATATTTCTCCCCAGGCAAAAGAAAAGTGTGCAAAGGGTTTCATGAATACCTACAGAGAACAGGAACTATATTACTTAAAATATAAATATTTCTTTATACAAAGCACATGCAAAACTACAGGCCAGCACTTCTTCCCTCTGCTAACAAAGAATTTGTCTAACTGATAAAAACACACTGAGACAAAGTGAATGAGATTTATCCACAGATTTTAACAGCTAAATTTAAGCAAGTTTAGGATATCTGCCAAAGTAAGGGTCCACATGTTGAGTCACTTGCCCAAACTTGTAGAAGCTGTCATAGCTCAGATGTGAGCGTATGCTGATATGCATCAGAACAACACATTTAATTGTGAGCCTTTGTATGCCCCCACTAGGGATTTTTCAAAGTTAAATAAGCATTTTTTTGCTACTGGCTTCTGACTGTGATCCAAGCACACTTCCTTTCTCAGAGTGCTAGTCATGTCTCTGGGCCTTTCAGTCATTATCACATTTTTATAGATGTTAACAGCAGGTCAACAAACTAACCAGCTAGCTGAATGACAACTAGGATGCTCTGCAGCCTACAGGAATAGCATTTCTACACAATACATAAGACATATTCACAGATACAATGTGTGAAGTGTGTTCATGGGGTGTTGTATGAAAGAAGTGTCTGTCCTGTGATGCCTTATACTGTTGGAAGTTAAATAGTTTGGAAGGTGTGATGGGAAGTGGTAAACTAGCTCTTTCACTGTCCATATTGTTTGTAGGGAATAATTTTCATAATTGTTTTTTGATTTTCCCCTGAAGGAAGCTTTCTGCTTTACTAAAAATGAATGTACAGGAAGAAACTACCATAAGCCTAGTGCAAAGGACCTAGGGACCTGAGCCCTAGGATGAAACAAAGAGTGACAAGATCAACAGTTTAAACATGTGTAAAGTCATGACACAACAGTGTGGCATTGCAGTTTGTGCAGGTAGAGTGAGCAGGAAGGGCTCCTCTCTTACCATCCACAGGGAGCCAAGAAGTCAAATAAACAGACTCAGTATCTGGTGGAGAAGAGCACAAATAGATCCCCTCAGCCCCAGTGTTATGATTTTGATGCACCATAGAATTCATTTCCTTGCAGCAGCTGGAATCACTGAACCAGCCTTGTCAGAGACTTCCAGCCAGACAGCTCTGCTGATGACAGATGTAGCTCTCCAGGTCACAGGTTGCCAGGAGCATCTGATACCTTTCTGTGAGGCTGGAGCAAACAAATTGTTCTTCTGCAGAAGGTGTGCTGTGGTTGAAGAGCTGTGTCTCAGGTGAGGAAGCTACGGAAAGAACTGAATAGGTTATGTAGTGTTTGAGTGAACAAGCAAGAAATTTCCCAGTTACTTACAGAGACACCACAGTATCGAGACTCTCAAGGAGTGTCCAACCTCCACTGTAATGGAGAAACTGTTGGTCTCAGAAGCCTGCAGGGTAATTAGTCAAGGGTCTGTAGAAGATCAAGGCTGCAAGCAGGTCACTGCATGCAGCATGAAGAAGGTTCCTTCTCCTTCAGAAAGCTTAACAAATGGAACTGGCATCTTCTACAACAGATATGAGGCCCTGGAACTAGAAGATGAGACAACTGATGAGGTGGGTGAAGGTCCTTCTGGGACAGAGGGGCCTCCTAAAGCAACACCGTCTGTACCCTGCATCACAACCAACTCTGTTAAGAAGAAAACTAGACTCCCTTCTAAGGGGAATACAGGACCTGATATGCAGACCAGACTCAACTCATAGGGAAGTCTGTGGACAAGTGGTGTGGGAAGAATACAGAGATGCTACTTGCCACTGTAGGAAGAAAATTCATGCAGCCAAAGCTCAGCTGGAGTTGAAGCTGGCCAGAAATGTGGAGGACAATAAAATGAGTTTTTTCAAAGACATTACTGACAAAAGGCAGTGTAGAAATAACATCATCCTGCTAGAGGATGAGGATGATCACTTCAGAAACAGGGACAGAGACAAGGCAGAGGTGTTAAATGCTGTCTTTGCCTCTGTCTTCAGCATGAATGATGGACTAAGGGGGTCTCAGTTCCCTGATCTGGACGACCATGACTGTGAGAATGATCAACTCACAGCTGACCCTGAAATTATGTGGGATCTGCTTCTCCAGCTGGATCCCTACAAATGTGTGAGGCCTGATTGGATTCATACAAGAATCTTTGAAGAGCTGGCTAATGTTATTGCAAAAGCTATCTCAATGATTTTTGATCTGTCTTGGAAATCAAGAGAGGTCCCAACTCACTGGAAGCTGCTGAACATTGTCCTCATTTTCAAGAAGGGCAAGAAGTTGGACCCTGGAAACTACAGGTGTCTTAGTCTCATTTCATTGCCCAATATAATCACAGAAAATCCCACTAAATTGTGAGGAGCTGTTGACTCACTCGAGGGCAGAGAGACCAGACCCTTCAGAGAGACCTTGACAAATTAGAGGGTTGGGCAATCACCAACCATCTGAACTTCGACAAGAGAAAGTACTGGATTCTGCACCTGAGAAAGGGCATCCCTGGTTGTGTGTATAGGCTAGGGAATGAGATGCTGAAAAGCAGTGCCATGGAAAGGGACCTGGGGGTCCCAGTCGATGGCAAGTTAAATATGAGTTAACAGTGCCCTGGCAGCCAGGAGAGCCAACTGTGTCCTGGGAGGCATCAGGCAAAGCATTGCCAGAAAATCAAAGGCTCTGCTCTGTGCTGGTGTGGCCTCACTTTGAGTACTGTGTGTAGCTTTCGGTACTGCAATATCTGTTGGAGAGTGTTCAAAGGAGTGCCATGAGGATGGTGGAGGGCCCTGAGAGGAAGCCGTATGAGGCGCAGCTGAGGTCACTTGCTCTCTTCAGCCTGGAGAGGAGGAGACTGAGGAGAGGCTTTGTTGTAGTTCACAACATCATAATTGAGGGAAGTGGAGGGGCAGGTACTGATGTCTTCAGCCTCATGACCAGTTATAGGACTTGAGGAAACATCATGAAACTGAGTCAGGGGAGATTTAGGTTAGATATCAGGAAAATCTTTTTCACCCCAAGGGTGGTTGATGACTGGAATGGGCTCCCAGGAAAGTGGTCACAGCACCAAGCCTATCTGAGTTCAAGAAGTGTTTGAACAATGCTTTCAGGCACATGGTATGATTCTTGCATTACTGCAGTAGTAGCTTTTGTATCTGTCTCTTAACTAACCACTGAATGTATTAGAAAGCCAAGATATAATTACAAAGAAAAGATGTATTGCATAGGTGTCACAGCAACAACAAAAGGAAACTAAATAGGCCCCTGTGCTGGCTTGTCTGGGGTAGAGTTAATTTTTTTCACAGTGGATGGTATGAGGCTGTGTTTTGGATTTGTGCTGAAAACAGGGGTGATAATGTAGAGATGTTTTTGTTATTGCTGATCAGGGCTTACACAGAATCAAGGCCTTTTCTGCTCTCTGTACTGCCATGCTGGCAAGGAAGTTGGGGTGCGTGGGAAACTGGGAGGAGACAGAGCCGGGACAGCTGACCCCAACTGACCAAAGGGACATTTCAGACCATATGGTGTCATGCGCGGTATATAAAGGGTGGGGAAGAATTAAGAAGGGGAGGATATTTGGAGTGAGGACATTTGTGTTCCTAAGTAACCATTACATGCCATGGGGCCCTGCTCTCCTGGAGATGGCTGAACATCTGCCTGCCAATGAGAAGCAGTGAAGGAATTCTTTGTTTTGCTTTCTTTACATGTGCAGCTTTTGCTTTCCCTATTAAACTGCCTTTATCTCAAAGCACAAATTTTCTGGTTTTTACCCTTCCATTTCTCTCCCCAATACGGCTGGTGGGGAAGTAAGCAAGTAGTGCTTGATTGCTGGCTGAGGTTAAGCCACAACAACCCCTCTGGGCAATTTTCATTTACAAACATGAGCAAACAAGGGAACAGGGGTGAAAGAAAAACAGTATATGAATGTACAATAAAACCTACTTAGTACCTATTTAGGAAACAGATAGTCCTTGTTAGTTCCTTTTCTGGTAAAACATTGTTTTACCTTGCATATAAGCATTCTCAAAACCAAGTGTAACTCCTACCTAAGTCCTGCTGGTCCCCATCAAACCTCCCTTGACTGTGAAAGGAAATATTCATATGAAGGATAATGGCTGTTGTGGAGACCCCCATGTACCCCACCACTGTTAGATGGTCCACTTAGTAGCAGCTAGGTAAGTGAGTTTAACCAGGGGGTTGTGCACACACAAAACACACAAAACTCTGAGGGGATTTGAGAAGAGGAAAACCATTGTCAGGATTAAACAGAAACCAGGGAATGACAGACATTTTGGAAGAGGCCAGTCTTAAAAGAAACATGAAGGAAGTAGGGACATTTGTGACATAGCAAGAGACAGTGGAGAGGAACCAGCAGCTATCACAGGGAGTCTGTCCCTGCCAACAGTGTCTCAATATCACCCTGATCCCCATCCAGACCAGACAGGGCAGCCAACCACAGGGTAGCTAGCATCCAGCAGTAGGCTGGCAGAGGGGGGACAGCACACGAGACCCCCACCTCCAGGGACAGGCATACCTCTCAAGACATCTCCTCACCATCAGGCACATCAGAAGTGACAGTGACATGAAAAAGTCAGGAAAGAGGGATGGCAACCCCTACATCCAGGGGAGGTATGTGTGTATGTGTACGTGTATGTGCTAGGATTAGCTCACATCAAGGCTGTTTACATATTTGTAGGTGTTTATTAGCATTTTCTAATTTAACTATAATTGTGATTTATCTTTGCATTAAGGATGTTGATCCTGAATATATAGTTAATGGATTGTTAGTTACATGTCATTAATAAATCAATAAACTGGTTCAATCCCCAGAATTCATCAAAGCACTTAGAGTCAATTAATTTTTATCAGACTTCCCTGCAGCTTTTGGAACTTGGTGAGGTTTTAGAAATTATGAATTCTCAGAAATAGTCTCTACCCAGTTTAACACTGCTTTGAAAAGGTCTGCTTTGTTTTTAGCTTCCTAGCTTTCCACCTTTCATGTCAAGACATGTAAATTCAGTAGAAGGTATTCTGCTGTGATATACTCCTCTTAGACATACTTTCTGTAGAGCAGTATCTGCATTATAGCAAATTATATGCACCTCAAATACAGTTGCGGGCTCAAAAGTTGTTTTCCACCCTGAGCTCTGTGACCTCTGCAACACTTCTGAAAGCTTACAAAAAGCCAAATCTAGATGATGATTTTATTTAAAAGACCGGGATGTCAACTGAAGGATGCAGCCTATCTGACTGATAACAGAAAAATTATTGTTTGCTCAAAAAGCAAATATTCAAAAAGGGAATCAAGTTGGAGATGACATTCAGAACAACAAGATTTAGGACAACAGTATGTAGGTCCTGAAATTCTGCTAAAGAATACACTTTTTCCTGTATACAACCTATATATTTATATGGTTACTCATTTTCTAGTACATGGAGTTCTTTTGCAGAGTGATTGGATAACCAACAGTACACTAAGTGGCTTACAGCATGACATGGTCTTTGTGTAATGCAAGTTGGCACTTAAATTATATTATCTGTGTTGGTATCCAATGCAATGACTTTTAGGCATGTCACACTTACAATCCTTATGCAGTTTTTCTGCTGTCTTCACCTGCTATATAACACTTTCAATTGCAGGGGGAAAAATAGCAAGGTCTCATTTCAAGAGACAAAAATATCCCTACGTTAAGGCCCCAGATGTGCCTCCAAATTTTTTCTTATTTCTTTTTCTCACCAAGAAATGAACATGAGATACTACCATTGTTTTTAGATGGAATTAATATAAAATATCTTGAAAAGCAGTGAGCTCCTGCCTTGGTTGCCTCCGTCAAATGGCTAAAGTGAGATGGAATCTAGGATAAGAATTTGAATAATACAAGCTTATCTATGGGTAATGTATAAACTTGACAAATAGATAAATCAATTAATTTTTACTTTCATGTTTTAATTCCACCTTTAGTATTTTTATTTGAATTTTTCATTATAAATTCTTTACATACAGACTTTTAAAAAATTGTCATTGGGATTTGTTTTCAAGTGCACAACATTGTTCCTCTTCCCAGCAATTAAAATAACCTAAATCCTTCTTAGCCACTTAGCATGGTTGTATATAGCTTTAAATCCTGAGACTTGGCAATTTGTGTCACTGAAGTGGTAGGGTAAAAATGAAATAAGTTACATTGTACTTTTATGTCATTATCTTTGAAAAATAAAGTTAGACAATTAGGGGAAAGATATCTAAGTCAACTGGACTCAGCTTCTTGCTACTTTTCTAAGAATTTGCTTCATGAAACTAGCAATAACAATGAAAAATATCTGCATTCCAAAATGGATGCTATGTGGAAAATGCACATCAGAGGATTAGGACTACTTTTATACCATTACAAATGTATCATTTTGTTTCCACCATACTTAGTTTGTGTCATATATAAAGTGATAATGACTCTCCTCAAATCCTGGATTAATTTGACATCCTAGTCTGCTTCATATTTTCATATGATCCAGAATGATAAGACATGTATCCTGTTTAGTGCTGTTGTTTAGTTGCTCTTACCTGGTTTGGGGTTTGAGGTTTCTTTCATCTCTTTGGTGGTTTTTTTACCTCTCTGAATTCCATCATTAAGTGGTTTCAAACATTAAAGACCAGAGCCACCAAGCACACACAATACATAGAAAAAATACAAATTAAATCATCTTAGTACTGAGTCAGAGAATTATAATATGCTTCATACACTCAGATTTCATCATAAGCAAAACCTTGTCTTCTGTTGGTAGGGATATATTCACAGTCATTCATTTACACATCTTTGCTTGAACTGCTGAATGATGGGCTGCTTGCTAGTAACATCCCTCAGGGATCAATGCCAGGGCTGGTGTTGTTTAACGGCTTTGTTAAAGACTGAGATAATAGGACAGAACGGACCTCCAGCCAGTTTTCAGATTTTACTGAACTGCAGAAAGCACACAATATACTGAAGGGACAGGATTGCTATTCAGAGGGAGCTTACAGGTTGTAGAAATGGTCTGAGGAACCTTGTAGAGTTCTACAATGACAAAGGCAAACACTTAAAACAAGGTCAGAATAATACCCAGAAATAAACTCAAGAAACAGTACTGTCTGGGACTAGAGTGGCTAGAAATATGCTTTGCAGAGAAGCACTTATCTGGGTTGACATAAAATTGGACATGAGCTAGCAATATGCCCTTATAGCAATGAAGGCCAGCAGCATTCTCAGCTAGAAAAGAAAGAGGATAGCAGGTCAAGGGAGGTGATAATTCCTGGCAAGTAGACTGAAGGAATCTAGAGTACTGTGTCCAGATTTGGTCTTCTCAATTTGAGAGACATGGACTTAGTTAGGGTGAGTTTAGTGAAGGGCCACTGGTCAGAGTGCTGGAGAACATGAAATACTAGGGGAGGATAAGAGAAGTGAGTTTGTTCAGCCTAGAGAAAACAAGGGTCTGGGAGGTCTTCTTTTTTGCTTTCTACAACTGCTTAGTGTTTGGGGGAGATATAGAGAAAAAAGGAGACAGACTCAGATATGCACGGCTGAAGCACAAGAGGCAAATGACCCATTGGAACATGGGAGAATTTGACAGTATAATGAAACTATTTTTTCTGTATGTGGGTACTCAAATGTTCATACAAGTTTCCTGGAGAGGTTGTGGAGTATCCAACACTGTAGATATTCAAAAACTCAACTGTTCAGGGCACTGAACAATCTCAGTGTTTTCTTGGAGCAGGAGGTCGGCCTAAGGACCTAAAGAGGTCTCTTCCCACTGAGATCATCCCATGATTCTGTGATCAGCATTCATGTAAGCTCTGCTTACATGCCCTACTTACATGCAGCTTCCACAGTGCTTTTACAAAGTGGTTTATAGCTTACATGATTACCTCAATAGAAAACAAATAGATACTGGTAGCAGTGGAATCATAGTTTTGTTCTGTTTTCAGACTGAAATTTAAGACTTTCTTTCACTCTCAAGGTTCATGATCACACACTTGAACTCATTTGTGTGGTAATCTCTATAGTTAGGATTTTGTGACTACTTAATTAGCATCTTCATCATACAGAGAAAATGTAGGTGAATTGGTTAGTTCTTTCAGATATTCAACAAGATTTTTCTTCTCTAAATTTTCTTTTTTTTCTTCTTTTTTTTTTTTTTGTTTCAAAACCCTCTTCTGACATTTTTTCAAGGGAATATAATCTCTATTTCAAAAATCAGTCAATTAATAGTCTGACTGGTGTTAAGTGAATATTTAAAGTTTGGCATGAAGAAGAAAGAAGGAGAAAAATCTGGGTGGTCTTGAATTTGCAAAGTATTCTGTAAGCATCTTTTATCAAGTGCAAATCATAGCTCAGTTGGGATGTGCATTTGTGATATTTAAGCACTTTTTTCATTGATGAATAAAATAATTCTATGTGCTTAAAATCTATTTCTCAGCTCTTCTGAATCTTAATTAGACATATTCACTAGATATAAAAGGCAAATGAGTTTTAGACAGGACTGGTGGTTGATATTTTGCTTTTGTATTGTTTGGTTGTTTTGGTTCTTTTTTTTCTTTTGTTCAGGTATAAGACAGTATTGCATTAAAGAAAAAATTTGAAAGCCTTAGGATTTAAGAAACAACTTTCTTCATTGTCTCAAAATGGAAAAAAAACATAAAAGCTCTTATTCTCTTTAGGCAAAGGCAATTAATTGCAAATGCCTCAGATTTTCTTTTCTCAATCATTTTTAAAGCACTTATGACTTTTTTACAAGAATATTTTTTTAATATTATTTCCCATTTTCTGTGAGAAACTCCTAAATGTCTCCAAAAATTACTTACACAAACAATTAATACTGTTGTGTAAGCCTAAAATATATAATCCCTTTTGGTTTTGTAGCTCAAAATATTCTAGACACTTGTCTTATGACTTCATAAAGTCATCAAGTACAGTATTATGCAGATATTATGTGGGAACATATATACTTTGAGTACCTCTTAATTTCATTAAAATATGGCATAAAAATAATAAAGACTGTTCATAGAGGTTCATATCAGGATCTGTCTCTGCTGTACCATATTCCAGTATGAGCAGCAGTAAGAGGTGTGAGCACTCCCACCCATTTTCTTCAGCTTTGCCAGCAGTAACCGCTCCCTGCCACACAAAGCAGCATCTTTCATTCCGTGCATCTCTACCTCCATTTTCTCCTGGTGATTATTTCTGAAAGGGGCAGGGCCAGCACTGCTGGACTCTGTCCACTTCACCGAACTACTGAAACCTGCGTTATCACTGGTGATATCTATGTGAAACCTACAACCTGAGCTCTCTGGACTGTAACACTTTCTCATACCATTGAAGACAAGGCTACACCTAACTGACAGCAAAAAGAGGCAGGTCCTGTGTGGTCCCAATTCTTGTTTGAATGGTATTCATCAATTCCTATTCATCCTCACAAATCACAAATTATTTTTCTGACTTCAGTTTCATTTTTCTTTTCTAAATTTCACTTAGAGCTTGCTTAATCATACCTCACAAGGCAGCCTTCATACTTCTTTTCATAAAAGTACCTAATAATTTTTCTATTTTAAAACTCTATTGAACACTGAGCTGATATTTCCTTAGAACTATCTGTCATAACTATCACAAACGTTTTAAGAATGAAAATGATCAGTTTATATTCCGTAACTTTATGTGCAAAAGATTAATTTCCCCTATTTACATAATTTTACACTTGTCTTCTGCAAATTTCAGTTTCTTTGTTGTTACTCAATCAATCTCGCAAGATGCTTCTTTGAATCCCCACAGTGTTTTGCTTTTACTGACCCGAAACCCTCTCAGTTCTTCATGTCCATACCAATACACTTTTCCTTGGTCCTCAGTGCTCTTAACTATATGCAAAGTGCACTGCTTTCCCCTTTCTACTTCTTGCATGTGAGTCATGAGAACACTGAGAACAGCTAATCTCACCCTCTCACTCTCAGATCCTGCACTTACCTGGAACAGATCCTGCACTTACCTGGAATGTTGTCCCTCCTATCACTATCTCGAGTCTGTAAGCACTGCTCTACAAAATGGTGGTAGAAAAGGAAAAGTATTCTTAAAACTGTTTGAGTGGCTGAGTACTATCAAATGAAACTTTCCAGAAAAGAATCATTATAAGGCTTATGATGGAACGCAAATGTTCAAAGACCTGGGAAACCATGAGAGTTCTCATTTTTGAGGAAGTTTTGAAGAAGTTTTTGAAAACAAAGTTATACACAGCTACGCTAGGGCTGTCCTATGTCAGGTATAATGCAGATATAAATGTACAGAATTTCTTATATGAAGGAAAACTGTGGCACTGTGGCACTACTTTTTCTTCTTTCCAGATATTATTGCTGTTGGTTAAAAATATTGCTGTACCAAGAGTTCTATAGCTGCCTGGGGCCAAGCACCAAATAAAACATTACCAGACTATGAAAATACTCCAAAATGGAATAATTTGCTTAATACCAGAACATTAGCTTCTAGTATTTTCTGCCAGTACACGGCTTGTTTTCACAGAAGATGAAAGAGGATATTATCAAATGTTAAAAGATAATAATTACAAATATAATTTGTCCAAAGAAACTAACTGATTTTCTATTTTGTAGGAATAAGTAAGGCATTGTTAAGTCAGGAATTGCTCATTTTTTCAATAAAAATGACTCTCTGGAGTTCTTTTTTTAATGTTGTTCTTAATTAGTTTAATTTTGTTTGAAGATAATCAAATAAATTATCATAGCAAGTAAAGCTTGATATTCCAGCTAGATATTCCTTAATATCTAAGAGCAGCTGTCTTCATGTTTTCTATAGCATGTTTCACTCCCAAAAGGGAAAAGAATATTTTCTGCTTGCTCATTGTTGGGTTTTTTTTGCAAAGATGCAGGAAAACAGCATTTTTTTTCCATCTTAAGTAAATGCAGCCAGCCTTCTTCCCCTCCTTTCCTCCTTTTCTTGGCTGTAGCTTTTCGCTATTGGTATTGGAATTCCTCCATCTGGAAGCACAAAATCACCAATTCATTATTCTTGCAAAAGTGAAAATGTTGAATTCCAAGAAATATGAAGGGTATATTTCTGTGAAACGTATTTTGTTATTGGCTCTAGGAAGATAAGGAAGTTAGATTTATTTTTCTTTATATTAGAAATGCCATGTCCTAAGTCTGGTTCTTTTTGTCTGTGTGTCTGTTTTTATTTGGGGGAAACCTTTCTCATCTTTGAGATTATGACTGAAAAAGCTGAGAAAAAAAATTAACAACTTAATCAAATTGTAAAATCATAATCAAAATAAATTTGTAGACAGATGGCAGCAAAGCATTTAACATAAAGGTGGAAAAGAAAAAGACAGAGAGGGTTACTTGCTTGGTTTCTTTGGTTTTTTGTTTTTTTGTTTTTTATAGGTTTTTAAAGGGCTGTTTAAACCTTAAAGCCAACTTAAACTCTTGCAAATGCAAACAAATATCTATGGACAGAACAGGACAGAGTCAAACCAGTGTTCCAAGTCAGAGTAAGTGTAAATAGAATG
This sequence comes from Pseudopipra pipra, assembly GCF_036250125.1. Taxonomy (NCBI): domain Eukaryota; kingdom Metazoa; phylum Chordata; class Aves; order Passeriformes; family Pipridae; genus Pseudopipra; species Pseudopipra pipra. Next base: position 73,983,659 of record NC_087550.1, on the reverse strand, counting down.
CATTTATCTCTTTTGAAAAAAAAATCAAAAGGTTACATACCCTAGAGATTAACAGTTTCAAAACAAAATTTCTATTAATTCTCATAGTATGCAATAGCAGTCATTATACTAGGTCATTTACACTGCATAAGGCAATGCCTACTGCTTTAACAGATAACCCATTTTGTAGATCATGGAAGACAAATTGTAATTTGTTTTTTCTATTAATTTTTTGGAGACTTGAAATCTTAAAGAAAAACAAAAAGATGGGTCAAACCGCAAAATATTGATGTTAGTAATGAAATGCTCCTTTATCAGCACCATTAATGGCTTTTAAGTCCAATAAGACAAATCTCTCAGCTGCTTGGCTCTTTGTCAAATTGATGCTATAATAATACCTATATTAACACTTCTTGTGAAATGAACATGCACATTGTTACATAATTAATAAGATTATGGAAGTCATTAGGGTTTATTTTACTTTATTTTATGCTAATAAGCCACATTTATTCCATTCATCTTATTTTTTCTTTTATTTATTTACTTGTTTATACTAGAATATGTAATAAAATAATAATTACTTCTATATTTGTTTGCATTCACTGTGACAAAAATAGTCAGCATAAGATCAAAACTTCAAGGGAGAAAATCTTGACAATCAAAATCCTCAGAATTCTCAATAATTTTCTTGTAACAGGTTTTTGTCCAAGTTAGAGACTAGTAGGTTGTTCCACTTGGAAAATCCTTGCTGGGCAGAGGCAGGATCTGACAAATATAAGAATGATTTTTTCTCTGCCAGGTTCAGTGCTGGTTTAGAATAAATTGTTCTCTCATGATCTCAGATTCTTCAGGAAATTCCACCTAAAATAACTCCATCTCACATGCACTATAGCTGAAAAATAGTACCCATCAAAAACGTAAATTCTTTCTAAGTGCTTCATAAAAGCATTTAACAAGTTTATCCAATAGTGTCAGCCAAGTACCTGTATATGGTGATTCGGTCAATATGAGGATTCCTTACTGGAAGTCCCCTTCTCTCTCAACTGACAACAGAGTTGTCTCTGATCAACAAAATTCAAAACTTGGTCAACTTAGTTTAGTTCCTGGAATTAGGTGGCATAAATATGAAATGAACAGTTTATAATGTTATTTTCTCAGTATATTTATCATTCTTTCAAATTATTTTTTTTTCTCAGCTACTTTAAATGAAGAGCAGAAATGATAATTACTACTGTTTAACCCAAGATATCCCAAAGACCTTGGATGCAAAAATACTTTTAACAAAGATGAAAAGTTAATGATCTAAGATATGTAGTAATTATTTCCTTTTGATGATTATTCCTAGGCATAAGAAAGAAGTAAAAGAAGAAAAAAAACCCCAAACACAAAAAGCCAACACACACACACAAGACTGAATTGCTCCATATTTCTCTCTAAGAGATTGGTTGCAGCAGAGAGAGCAGACTTCTGTCCTCTACAGCAAAAGTCAGCTTCCACAGTCTCAAGACAAATAGTTCTGCTCTTGCTCCTTTTATTCATCTTCTGAAAAGAACACCTATTCTACTGAAAATAAAATTTAAAGGAGTTGTTGTTTCCTAGAAACCTGATTATACAAATTTAACTTATTAAATAACTGGTATAGCATAAAAATACCGTAGTAAAAATAATATAATGAAAGGTTGTATCATAACAGGATTTGTACAAAGGAGCTGAAGTAATACTATTGAGAAGATCGAATCTGGGCATTTCTACCTTTTGATTTTGCAACCATAACATGCCTTTAATATAAATTTAGACTGTAATTACTGAATACTTAATTTGAATTATGCAAGCATTTACTACAATAATACAATATATCAATACCCTCTCTTGCATGTTTTACTAATCTACTGAAGAGGAAAATAACCGTAAGTTTTTATTATTGTTATTAGAGTTTTACTAATTGTGAGACATGGAATATTATATTAATTATTGGCTCAGTGTGTGTGTGTGTGAGAAAGGACAAACTGAATTTCACGAAGGTGAGATAATGCCCTGTCCCATATCCCAGCCCCTTGGAGCCTCCTTGGCCAGCCCCAGAACAGCTGTCAGTCACTGGCACACTGGGAGCACTGCCCCAACCCAGACCAGCTGCGGCCTCTGACCCAGTCCTGGATTGGCTGGAATATCAGAAGTCCTGCTTGAGAGGGGGTGGCCTCAGGAAGCCAGAGCAGATAAAACCAAAGACGCATGGTGTCTATATGGTTAGACCCTGCCATCTGAACAGGTGGAAGCTGAAATTGCATGGGACTCTGCGTGGTAGCTATAAATCTCTCTCTCTCTTTCTCTCTCTCTTTCTCTCCCTCTTTCTTTACTTCTTCTCCTAACCTCCTTTCTTGATATTTTGGGTAACTTACAGCCAGATGGGTTGCATTTTGCTAAATTGTATGGGTTAGCATGTGCTAAGTCAAGGCTTTGTGGAACGTGTTACTTTGTTTGAATGTTGCACTTTAAACTGCCAAGTTCCCTTATTTTCTAAAGTTTGCCAATAAAAGTGTGTTTTTTGACTTCCTGAGAAAATGTGTATAATGTCTTCTCCCTTGCACTCTCTCAAGGTATTAAAACAACTGAAGACCCTACTAAAATATCCGTAGGGCGGATATTTTTGGTGCCTTGTATGTTTTTTAAAATAAAACTCCTTCGATGAGCTCATAGCTTGGAGCCTGGGATCTTACACTAATACAAAAAAATATTTTGCTTTAAGATACATTGCAAAGTCTGAAGTTAAATCTTTAAAAGTCCCTACAGTGAAAAGATTCCAAAAATACCCATTTGAAATTGATCATTTGATCAGATGAATTTCTGCTTGCTTTATTGTCTTCCACTTTGCAATTCAAAACACTATATACTGTTACTTCAGTGTAATATTATTAAGTGGTAGACATATGGGGAGGAGGAGTGGTGGTGTAAGTTATTTCTCATATTTCACTAATTTCTACATCTTTGGAGTTCATTTTATGTTTCTTGGTGATGGTTTTTGGTTTTGTTTTGCTCTTGATTTTTTGTTTGTTTGTTTATTTTCTAATATTTACGCTGTGAGAAAAGCATGAGTTTGTGAATCTCTCTTGTTGCCCACTGAAGTGGGAACAGGGCCAAGACGAGACTACTCCAGGGTGGGGGCTCAGGTTCAGACTCAGTGAGTGTAAACAGGGTCAGGCACAGCCCCAGAACAGCAGGGTCTTGGGGATAGGATGGGGCCAAGCTGGGATGTCAACATGGGATGAGACCCTGCTCTGGTCAGATCCCTCCATATTTGGGCAGCACAGAGCTGGGGTGGAGCTGGAGATGAGTGCTGCTGCAGAGCTGCTAGAATGGACTAAGAATGAGTCCTTGGCCTGTGAGCATTTTCAGTTGTAAAAAGCAAGAAATGAAAATGCAGTTATTGATTTATATTTAACAGATCCTTTCTTTGCTGCCTTGGTGTCTTAGCACAGGATGTGAGCCTCACAGCCAAACCTTCTCCCCTTGTAATTGATATTGATCTCACCACTGGGCTAGTCCCTGAACTTGTAACTCTCCTGTTTTTATTTTCTAAGAGAACAAATGGGTACACCCATGTCAGCTTCTCCTGGGTAAAGCTTTTCTGTCATTTTGTTTCTCCCTAGGCTTGCAACCATTGTGTTTCTCAACTTGTTTGGTTTGATCTATTTCTGTTTATAGATTCTTTACAAGTGCATGCTTTTATGCTCTCCAAAATTAGGACAGAAGGACATTCATGCTGAGGCAAAAGAATGAGGTGCTTCTTGTCAGTCCTTGTTACCAATTTTCAGTTTATATTACCAATTTATTTGCATGATATTCCCTGACAGGCTGTTACTGCTAATTGTTTTATTGTAACATTGATAGATTTCAGTAGTCATATATCATGCTTTGTACACAAAAATCACTAGATTAATATCTTATATTTCAGACAGTACCTCATCCCGCATAGATGATGGCTTCGAAATTTACTTTTTAGTAGTCTGTTCTAAGGGTCGTGTCAATGCATTACTGTGGCAAAAGAAATTTTTAAAAAAATCTATAAGTACATGAGCAACAAAAGGAGGTCTAAGGAGAAATTCTATCCTTCACTGGATGTGGGATGAAACATAGTGACAAAGGATGAAGTACTAAATTACTTCTTTGCCTCAATTTTTAATAGTAAGACCAACTGTTCACAGGTTATCCAGCCCCCTGAGCTGGAAGACAGGGATGGGGAGAAGAATGAAGCCCCCATAATACAAGGGGAAATAGTCAGCACACAGTTAGACACACACCAATCTATGTGGTCAGATTAGATCCACCCAAGAGTACTGAGGGACCTTACAGAAATGCTCACTGAGCCACTTTTTGTCATTTATCAGCAATCCTGGCTAACTGGGGAGGTCACATTTGACTGGAAGTCAGCAGATGTGACACTGATCTATAAGAAGAGCTGGAAGGAGGGTCCAGGGAACTACAGGCCTATCAGCCTGACTTTGGTGCTTGGGAAAGTCATGGAACAGATTATCTTGAGTGCCATCACACAGCATGTGCAGGAAAACCAAGGGATTACACAGAATCACAGAATATGCAGAGTTGGAAAGGACCAACAAGAGTCATCAAGTCCAATCCCCAGCCCCACACAGGACCATCCCCAAGAGTCACACTGTACCTGAGAGTATGTTCCAGCTCTCTCTGAGGAATCTGTTCCAACAACCAACCCCCCTCCGGGTGAAGAACCTTTTTCTAATATCCAGCCTAAACCTCCCCTTACACAACTTCAGGCCATTCTCTTGGGTCCTGTCACTGCTCACCAAAGAGAAGAGATCAGTGACAGGCCCCTCCTCTTCCCCTCACAAGGAAGTTGTAGACTGCAATGAAGTCTCCCCTCTGTCTCCTCTTTTCCAGGCTGAAGAGAGCAAGTGACCTCAGATGCTCCTCATAGGGCTTCCCCTCAAGGCCCTTCACCATCTTCTTGTCCCTTCCTTGAATGTTCTTTAATAGCTTTATATCCTTCTTATACTGTTGTGCCTAAAACTTCACACAGTGCTCAAGTGAGGCCACCCCAGTGCAGAGCAGAGCAGGACAATCCCCTCCCTTGAATGGCTGGCGATGCTTTGCCTGATGTCCCCCAGGACAGAGTTGACCCTCCTGGCTGCCAGGGCACTGCTGACTCATATTCAACTTGCCTTTGACCAGGACCCCCAGGTCCCTTTCTTTTCCAGCATCTCATTCCCCAGTCTGTACGAACATTCAGGGTTGCCCTTTCCCAGGTGCAAAATTCGGCACATCCCCTTGTTGAACTTCATACAGTTGGTGATTACCCAGTTCTCTAATTAATTTGTTGAGGTCTCTCTGCAGGGCCTCCTGCCTTTGAGAGAGTCAACAGCTCCTCACACTTTTTGTATCATCTGCCAACTTGCAGATGATACAAAAAATTGTTTAGTATCCTTTCCAGTCCTTCATCCAAGTAATTTTTGAAGACATTGAAGAGCACAGGGCCCAAGATGGAGCCCTGCAGAACTTCACTATAGACGGGTCACCAGTCTGATGTTCCTTCGTTCACTATTACCCCCTGTGCTCGACTCGTGAGCCCATGATGTGTTTATCCAGCTCTGTGCTGGACATTTTGTCCAGAAGGATCCTGTGAGAGACAGTATCGAAAGCTTTACTGAAATTCAAAAAGATTGCATCCACTGGCTTTACTTGATCAACTAGGTGGGTTACCTTGTCATAAAAGGAAATCTGGTTGAATAGGCAGGACCTTCCTCTCATGAAGCCCTGCTAGCTGTACTCTGACTGTGTTGTCTCTCGGGTGTTTTTCAATATTTCCCAGAATAATCTTCTCCAGGAAACTTTACCAGGCACTGAAGTGAGACTAACAGACCTGTAGTTTCCTGGGTCCTCCTTCTTGAAAATCAGGACAACGTTTGCCAGCTTCCAGTCAGCTGGGATCAATCTAGATCCCCAAAACCACTTAAAAATCATTGAGAGAGGTTTTGTGATGAAATCAGCCAGCAGCTCTTTGATGATTCTGAGATGAATCCATCAGGGCCCATACATTTGTAGGGATCCAGCTGGAGCAGCAGATCCTGCTCAGTTTCAGGGTTGAGTGGGAGTTGATCATTCTCCCAATCATGGTCCTTCAGCTCAGGGCACTGAGACCCCCTTGGTCCATCATCCGTGCTGAAGACAGAGGCAAAGAATGCATGAAACACCTTTGCCTTGTCTCTGTCCCTGTTTATGAGGTGACCATCCTCATCCTGTAACAGGCCAATGATATTTCTATACTGCCTATTGCCATTAATATATTTGAAAAAAACTCTATTGTCCCCACGTTTCTGGCAGCTTCAACTCCAGCTGAGCTCTGGCCACACAATTTTTCTCCCTACAGCGACAAGCAGCATCTCTGTATTTTTCCCATGTCACTTGACCTTGCTTCCACTGGACATACACCTTTTTTTTTTTGCCTTATTTCCAAGAGAAGATCCCTGCTCAGCCAAGCTAGCCTTCTGCCTCACCTTTTTGACTTCCAGCATTTAGGAATTGCCTGCTCCTGTGCACTTAGGTAGGTGATGTGTAAAATGTGACCCAAACAACTCAAAAACATTTTCCCAGGGGATCTTACTGATTCCCTGAGCAGCCTGAAGTCTGCCCTCCCCATATCCAGAGCTGAGGTTTTGCTGGCACTTTTCCTTCTGTCAACAGAGATTTTAAACTCTAACACTTCTATTACACACAGTACCACCCCTCCATCAGTTCTGCCCTGCCTGTCCCTTCTGAAGAGACTGTAACTGTCCAACAGGGCACTCCAGTCACAGGACTCATCCCACAGGTGTCATTTATGTCAGAGAATTTAGTTAGCTGATATATCAGCTGTCTGTGGTGCCAAAAGATCAGCCTTTTATATTTGAGAATACAGAACCAGCCACGAGGACCCACTGATTGAATTTCTGTTCTTCAGTAGTGTGGAAGACCAGAACATTTGGACTGTTGTGACCAGAAAGTTGCCATCAGAAGAGTCCCATGAAGCACTGCTCTGATCCAACTTCCTGCTCCACCGTGAGACTCCTGTTCAGTCACCCCTGCCACTGGAGGAGGTGAAGAGGAGGAGGACTCACTCAAAAGAACTGGATGGGCACGTGGAAATGAAGTGGCGCAAAACGTCTAGTTTACATAAGACACATTAACTGTAAAAGGAAGTGAATCAGTCCTTCTCTCTTCCTCTTCCTCACTACTCCAGCTTCAGACCATCCCCATGGCAAGACCAACATGGGATCTAAGGACTGGCAATGCTCTTTGTTCTTTCTCTCTTTTTTGTTTTTATTTCTCTCCTCCCCTGCTTCGTCTGGGTATCGTATTCTACCCCTGTACCCTGTACTGAAGTTTTTTGTGGGAGTGGGGAGGTTATGGAAGTGTGTTGTGGCTTGTTAGCCAACACCTTTGAGAGATGGTGTGTTGTGGCTTGTTGGCCAAACTTTGTGAAGTTTGATCTGGGAATTGAGAGCTTATTGAAGTGTACTGTAAAAAATTAAGCCAACACTTTTGAGAAATGTGTTGTAAAATTTAAGGGATTGTTAGCAAACACTTTTTGAGTCTAAATAGTAGGCTAGTTTCTGGAGTTAAGGTGACTACAACAAAAGCACAAGAGCTCCCTGACACAGAATCTGGTTTCCCTGGTCAGCCCAATGAGAATTTATAATGAACATCCTGTCTCCTACAGATGCATTGTGTCAATTAGGTTCTCATGAACATTCAGGATTTAATTCATAGTCACGAACTCCTTCAGGATGAGAAAGTCTCCCACCCATAGTGCTTCCAGGAGTGGGAGTTTCAAAATGGAGGTGTGTGCTCTGAGACTCTTCCAGGAGGAGCACTCAAGAGCTTCCTCAGCAGAGAGGAAGAGAGGTAACTGGTATGGATCAAGTCACAGCTAGTTAACATGGTATGTATTTGAATCTAGCAAGCTAACTCCTTTACACTTCCCTCCTATATGTATATACATGACTAAGTATGAATCCAGGCTGGTTTATTGGTGGTTTGTGCTTTGGAAGATTTATCATGTCCCCCTGCTCTCCTTTCTTCCAGGAAGGTTTCCTTTAGCACCTCCTTGCCACCCACTCCTCCCCATCAATTTACCTAGATCATGTTTTCCAGACCTCATAGTATTTCTTTTGCTTTCGTCTAGATTGTGTCCTATTTTTTCCTTCTAATGCTCTCTATAGGTGGCAATTATTATTGTGTAGTGTTCCCTCAGGGTCCTTAGCAACGTCAAGTAAAAGGGAGTAACAGCTTTTTGTGAGCACTTACTTACCTCTCCAAATACTATTCCAGCTTTTTTCTTTGTTTTCACATGTTGTCTAATATTCATCCTTTTATCAGTCTAGTCCTCAAATCCTTTTTGCATGCACTGTTCCTAGGGCGGTTTTTCCATATTTTGTAAATAGGCATTTAATTTCACTTTAGGCTTATCACTTGCCTTTATATTATTTGGTGCCTTCAGTTTGTCAATAACATTTTGACTTTCAACAGCATTCTCAAAAGTGTTGATATATTTTTTTCAGTTCGAAAACCTTGCAATTTTTTAAAAATTTTAAATATTAATCTCTGGCATCATTCAACTTAAAAAATCTAAACAAATGTGATGGGGGGAGGCCTCACTGGAGCTCTCCTTGAGATTCTCTTTCAGTTACACAGGAAATTTTGATGATATCTCAAAGACTATACATCCATACAGTGGTGATTACACATCTTCCTTTTAAATTACCTGTTTATGAGATCTTCATTTAGAAAAGGTGAAAAATTAGAAAAAATCTTTTGTAAAATAAACATTCTAATTGGAGAAGTGAAAATAAAACAATAGTCAGAAGTAATAGGAAATTAATCCTTTCAAAAATAGCCTGTTTAAACTGAAATAAAACAGTAAAATATGTATAATCTTCTCCTGCATTAGAAAAATGAAAAAAATTAGATTTTCATGGACATAGGTAAAATGCCTTTAAATATAAATCTCAGGTTTACTGCTTGCCACATCTAAGCCATGAAATTATACCCATGGCAGCTTAGTTCCACTAAGCATTTAACAGGAATTTTTGGTTATTTGTTGTAAATCTCATGTTTTTAAAGAATTTGCTGAAATAAAAGTTTAAAAATATTAGGTACAAGGTTTTCCACTGATCCAAAGCAAAAAATATGTTTATCCTCAAAGATAAATATTTAGCATATAGATGAGTATTATTTGGGGAGATGGAAAGGTAAGCTTTAGTTATGTTTTATTTCTTTTAAGGATATAATCTAACTCCAGGACCATGATACAGTTTAAAGGGAAGCAGGTACTATAAATGGTAAAACTGAGGTGGCTTTTCCCTTGCAAAAAGTATAATGCAATCTCAAGAACATAATAGGAAAGCAAAAAACATAACTGTGTGGTTTGTATTTGAAATACAAATATTAATTTTTTTTCCTGCAAATTCATGCTTACTGAAATTAATATAAAGACTTTAGGCTAAAAATTAAGCAGTTTTACATTGGGTGTAGGGCTTTAATAAAATTTATTTGAAAAAAATGCTTGAAGGTCTTACTGAAAAGCTAATATTAAAATAAGATAGATGACAGCAACAAATAATTCTAATGTTTACAAACCAGCTCTTGCAAAAATCACTTTTTTCTAAATAATACATTGGATTTCATGGAATTAATGCTACATGAATTTTGCTTTTCCCAGAGGGAATAAGAATATGTTGTCAGAGTCCAATACTATCTGACCAGGTTCTTTTAGATATTTCACACAAGCAATAACACCAGATTTACTTATTTGAAGATACTTGATGCTTTGCTTGATTTAATAGAGTTATACAACAATGTAGTGAAAACACAGCATAAACACCACATGACAATTGCAGTATGCAGTTAGGACACAATACAACATGATTCCCATGACCAATCTCTAGATGCTCCCTATCATGTCATCGGGCAACCCCAACCACTGGGAAAGAATACATAGATTCAAGCCTGGTGCTCTCTTCAAAATAAATTTTGATGGCCACTCTTTTTTTTTTTTCCCACTTTATGTTTGGCTAAGCCTTGTATATCTTTGTATATGTTGGCCTGTCTAAATCAGGAAGACATCATCTTCTCTTGATTCACTCAGCAAAGGGTGTTTACACAAACAGCTGATCCACCCAACTGACAAAGAGACAGCTGATGCATTTATCCAAAGCAATAGTCTTCTGACCACCCTCTGGTGCCCTTTTTTATTGAGATACGTTCTTCTTTCTTTGCAATAGCTGTACTCACTCCTCATATTCTACTCTGAGTTTCACTAGTGCATGCCTGTGCTCATCTCCTCCGGGCCTCCTTCCATGGTAGGGACTTTTTGATCAGTCACTCACATGCACAAACACACATTTATGTACATGTAAAGTAAATATAATTTCAACATGATTTTCGTGGTATCAGAGATTTATAGAACTAGTTTGTGCTATTGAAGGGTGTGCATCCTGTAAGTGTAAGACTAACACAATGAATTGGGCATTACTGTTATTGAGATGAGGAAAAGTGTTGAGTTTCTTTTAAATAGGTATAGAAAGTTTCTCATTTGTTTATCTGCTAGACTCATGAATCTAAAATAGTAGCTACACTATTTTAGTCATGTCAGATATTAAAGGTTATGAACCGTGTAAATTAATGTGATTGGAAATTATTCTGCTTTCCACCACTGTTTGCATGAATCTTTCCCTTCCCTCTCTCTAGATTATATGAAGTGATAAAAAAGATGCCTAAAATTTAATTAGACTTAGATTAGTTCCTGGTTTAAGTACCCTATGTTATGTATCACAGATAGCTGACTAAGTTTTATGTCATTTGAAACATGTCATTAGCCTCCAACAAAACCCATCTTTTTGCAATTAATGTAGTCAAAATTTTCTGTAGTTTTCTACATCTGCCTCCATAAAGGAGGTTTTGCCATTGTACTTCTGATTAAAAGGAAAATTCCCTCTCATAGAATCAAGGAAGTTGCGTACTTTTCTGTGCTGTTGTAGTTATCTCTGAGTTATCAATTCATTTAAATAAGATGTAAAGAGGTTAACGCTCTGGACAGTGATGATAAGTCTTGCAGGACAGTAGCAAGTTAAGAAAATGGGTATGGTGGGTTGACTTTGACTGGATGCCAGGTGCCCACCAAGCCATTCTATCTCTTCCTCTCCTCAATAGGATAGGGGGAGAAAACATGATTAGAGAGCTTGTGGGTCCAGATAAGGACAGAGAGATCGGTCACCAATTATTGTCACAGGCAAAATAGACTCAATTTGGAGAAATTAATGTAGTTTATTGCAATTAATAGCAAAGGAGAACAGTGAGAATTAAAAGCAAGAAAAGTACTGATAAAAAAAATACAATAACAAATTAGAAATACTTGTTACAGATTTTTTTTAGTTAATTTTTTACTATATTTCCCAGTTGCTGTTTTTTCTTGTCTGCAGTCAATGAAATACTTTTGTAAGTATGGTCCCAAAATTGAGTTAAGTTCTCTCTGTAGTTATAGAGTAAGAGAGAGAAAGAAAGAGAGAACAAACCTCTAGGATTCCCAAAGTAAGTATCTTTCCATCTTGAAATGCAACCTAGACTACTATCCTAAACATAAACAAAGTAAACCACTTAATGATAAGTGAGATTATACTAAAAGGCAGGCAAATTAATAGGTAGATTTTCTTTGGACCCCAGTTTGTTCCAAATAGAGAATTTGGATCTTTTTAATGCCACCCATATTCAATAACTATCTGAAGAAATAGCTGGAAAAAAAATACTGCATGTAACAATGTATTGTTCATGATGGAAATAGAGATTATAATGCAAAATAATATCTTGACATTTATAAAAGTAACATTTAAGCTGAATATATAGAATAATGACCTGTCTAAGACAATTATCTGATGAAGGAACAATTGCCTAAAGGGAAAGCCTTTGTACCTAGTTAAATTCAAATTATATTAAAAATGAAATATTAAATTAAAGAATTTTCACTAAATGGTTAGCACAGCCATAAATACCTGAAAATTCTATCATTCATTATTTCTGTCGTATAATTCTATTTCAAAGTTTGATAAATATCAGTGAATAGGAGTAAGATATGAATTTGCTTTCCCAAAAATAATTGCCCTTAACAATTCTTCTCAAGATTTTTATAAATAATGTAACTGTCCTCAACTGTAATGCAAACAAATGGAAACACTGAAAGACTATTACTGTATATGGCTATCATGCATTAAAATAATGTTACTATGTCACTTAACGTATTAAGTATATCAGTAATTTATATTTTAATATAATTAAAACTAAATGTCTGTCATGGTAACTTCCCTTCAGGTAGTTATGGGCCATTATTAGATCATGCCTTAGGCTTCTCTATGCAAGATTGAAGACCAGCTCTCTCAATCTCTGTTTTTAATTAGGTCCTCTAGGCTTCAGACCATCTGGGTAGCCTTCTTCAGTTTCTCCACGTTTGTTTTGATTCAGGGGTCCCAAAACTGGATAGAGTGCTCCAGATGCAACCTCACCAGGGCTGAGTAGGGAGGAATAAAAGTTTTCTTCATTCTGCTGGTCATACTTCCTCTATACAGATGGGCAAGATTTGTTTTATTTGAGGTAGAAGCACACTGCTAGCTCATATTCAACCTTGTGTTCACCATGTTTCCCTTCTCCTTTCCATCAGAACACCTTTTCGGCCAGGTGCTTCCCAGATTCCCCTGCTGGTATGTACCCTTATTCCCTCTCAGATGCAGGTCTTTGCATTTCTGATCCTTGAACTCCGTGAAATTTCTATTGGCCCAATACTCAAGTTTATCAGTCTCCCTGCTCCAAACCCAAGGTCGTAGTTTAAATTCCTAATGTTAGGGTGAATTCAAGGACAAATCCCTGTATAGGAACATCACAGATTCCTGACATGAAATAAATTTCTTGATAATTTGAGCAGAATGTGTAGTAAATGTCCCTGGCCTACAGCCAATAGCCACCCTTTCTTCATAGTCATGAGAAAGGGTATTTGTACAGATATCAAAGCAGAATGAAGAAGACCTATCAGAAGTACTGAGTAGAACTGAAAGGAAGTAGGTCCTACAAATTCGTGCTTATCAGAAGTCTGTAATGTAATCAGAATATAAATCTCTGGAACATGCATGTCTCTCTACAAGGCCACTGATTTGAAGTTTCAGTCTACTTTTATGTTTCTTATTATCATTGTCTTTCATCATTGCCTGTTTCACTGGCCTTTTTGATGTTTGTCCAATTGCAAGCTATGGAAAGAGTCACTACAGCTTCTTATATCCACGACAACCAAAACAAATGCAATAAATGCTGTTTATTTTCCTCAGGCATGCCTATAGAATTAGAATCCTCATCTTGTAGTTACCAGCTCATCTGTCCCCTTAAAGCCATGAATCTACATGTTTTTAAAGTACTTGTAGAGCAGGCAGGTGATAACATTTCTCATACATGCCACACAGTAGTGTCTTCTTAGAATTTAAGATTGATTTTCTTCACAGCACTTTGAAATATCTTTTTTTAGAAACTGCTGAAAAACTAAGCCAATTTGAAAGACAGAAGAGAGGAACAGAAGCTTCTTTGGAAATCTGAACATCAGTTATAGTGAAAACTAAAATAAAGTCTTTGGAAAAATAGATTCATCTGCTCTTAATTCTTACATGCTCAGATAATAAAAACAATGTCTATTGTTTGACATACGCTCTGTACACTGTCCAGGAAAATACCAGTGAGGACAAACCAAAACAAAATGTTCAATATTTCCTCATTAAAAATTTCTTAAGTTCACAGTAGTCGTACTGGGTTAATTGACTTTATTCATAGCACCAGTGTGCTGTTGTGTTTTACATATGTAACAAAAATAGTGTTGACAATACAACAATGTTTTAACTATTGCTGATGAGTGCTTACACAGCACCAAGGACTTTCTGTTTGTCACTCCATCCCCCAGTGAGTAGACTGAGGGTGCACAAGATACTGGGAGGAAACACAGCCAGGACAGCTGACCCCAGCTGACCAAAGGGATAACACATACCATATGGCACCATGCTCAGCTATAAAAACTCAAGAGGAAGGGAAAGGGTTCAGGATTATGGTATTTGTGCCTCTTACACATGGTGAAGCCCTGCTTTCCAGGTGATGGCTTGACATCTGCCAGTTGATAAGAAGTAGTGAATTAATTCTTTCCTTGATTTGCTTGTGTGTGAAACTTTGCCTCACTTATTAAACTGTCTTTATCTCAACCTGGGAATTTTCAACTCATGCTTTTCTAGGGGAGTCTTCACTTTAGGTAGGGAAGTGAGTGAGCAACTGGCTAGGGTCTTAGGGTCTCTGGCCAGGGTTAACCCACCACAGTAGTTTGGGAAGATAGGTTATTTAAAATGTGTTCTATTTAAATGTATTTAATTAAGCATATTATAATAATGCATTTTAAAAATCCAACACACCTATAGAGTAGATGAAATACTTGTTTCTATAAAAGTTTGTTTGATGTAGAATTCAAAGGAAGCACTGCTGAAGAAGCTTTCTACTGATTCCTGAATACAGCCTTTAATATACCCAATATAAAATGTAATTGCTTTAGGGTATGTATTTCAGGGTTGAAAATAAGGAGTCTATAAAGTGGTTTTATGTGGTTTTAAGAGGTATTTAGATTCAGGTTTTGACTTTTTTTTTTTTACTGCAAGTTGGCTGTTTTCTATTGTCTCAGTTTATTCATTCCAATTCCTTAACAGATACGCATACTTTCTGTCTAATTTCTTTTTCGTATGATTTATGTTTAATTTTTTATGTCTCTCTTCTGTCAGTTCAATTTCCTATCCCTGTTTTTTAAAATATAAATATTTCTCATCATTAAACTTTCTCTTTTTATGTCATTACCTTTATATTTAAATCCTAACTTCCACTAGTTAACAAAAATAATGGAGTACAAAAATAGCATTGAATCATCAATGAGGAGCTTCAGGCATTGAGAATTAAATCAACAGAGGAACAGAAGTAAAATATGGAACCACTTAAAGTAATAAGAAAAGAACAAATTATTCATAATGTTGTTTTTAAATATGGTTTCGATATTAATATGATACCAATAGAAAAGAATGATATAATACAGAGCAACATGTGCAATTGTAGTGTCTACACACTGGATTACAGGATGAATTATGAGATATCATGGGGATGCAAAATGTCTTTTCTTAAGCTTTTTTTTCCCCATGATTACTTGTAGAGGGCAATTATGTGTCCCGTTGTTCCTCAGATGTACAGTATAGTCAGGGCTGAAAAATTAACATCTTAATGTCCCTAATACTGAAACCAGAACCATTGTCTCAGAGAAGCAATAAACACGGGCCAAAGTTTTTAAAAGAATATGAACAGTAATTTTGTATTGTTCCAACTGATAAGGCTTTATTTATGTATTATTAGTTTCATTTAGAAATTACACATGTGAGTTTAGGTGGATGGAATTATTTATCATTTTTTTAGCACATTGTAACAGAATAACACAGGTGTAACAGGGAAAAATTTGCAATCTTTCCTCAATGAACTCCAGAGCTATTAGTTCCTAGTTCAATTAAAGCTGAAATTCTCATAATTATGAGACCATTATTTGGGACATTTGGTAGAGGGAACAGAAGCACAGGTAGTGATTTCCTCACTCCTTCTGGTAACAAGGAGTAATAACGATAAGAGAATGGCCTGGAGTTGTGTCATGGGAGGTTTAGGCTGGATATTAGAAAAAGAATGTTTGCCCAGAGGGCAGTTGGGTACTGGAAGAGGCTCCCCAGGGACGTGGTCACAGTATCAAGCTTGACAAAGTTCAAGAGGCGTTTGAATGATGCTGTCAGGCACATGGTGTGACTCTTGGTGAGGTCCTGTGTGGGGCTGGGGATTGGACTCGATGATTCTTGTGGGTCCTTTCTAATCCAGCATAGTTTGTGATTCTGTGATTACCTACTGGTTTCACCCCCTGCTTGCCCAGAGAAAAGTAAGTCACAATTTAATGATATCCATCAATCTTACTCATTCACTGTGCCCAAAGGTACTTCTAGATATCTGAACCTTCTCTGTTATCCTACTTTTTCATGTCTTCTCCCATTATGCCTCTCTGCTGATGCATTTCCACACCATCACAATTTGAAAGAAAGAGACACATAGGGCTTAGCTTCAGCTGGCCATGTTAATTTATAGGATCTGACATGATTTGACAAGTCTATCTCCAATTCCAGTTTTTGTCTCAGACTGCTTCTCATCTCTAACAAGATTGCAAATGTAAGTGTGCATATGTGTGGACATGCAGAAGCATACGCACATGAGTACATATCACAGAGTAACAGAATGGGTCAGGTTGGAAGGGATCACAGTGGGATTATCTGGTCCAACCTCCCTGCTCAAGCAGGATCATCCTAGAGCACATTGCACAGGATTGTGTCTGGATGGTTCTTGAATATATCCAGTGAGGGAGACTCTACAACTTCTCTCTGTAATCTGTTCCAGTGCATAGTAATTTGGAGGTTATTGGTTTTACATCGTTTAAAATTAATGTAATATCAAAATTCATATACTCACTATTTTTATATACTTTTGGTTTATTCAAAGTTATAATGAGAAAAAATAATGAGTAAAAAGATCAGAGCCAGTCATCTGTACGAAGAGAACTCCTATGGACCTCATTACACTGCCTGCACTCAACACAATCAGACACACACATGAATGCTAGTCACCTTTTATTATGCTCGTAAAGAGGAATATGGGCTCATAAAAAGTGTAGTTGGCAACTTTATAAAAGCATAAAAGCTTGGTTTTAGTGGTTCCTTCATAGCTACCTAACAAAACAGTTAAAAAAAAAATAGTTAACAAATAGTTATGTAACAACTGCCTTATTTAACACTGTAAAATGAGTATTTTCACTGTATATTAGTTCATAAGGAGGTAGACTGTCCTATTCTACCTGCATTTCAAAATTAAATGCAAAAAAAAATTTTAACTTGTTTGATGTAGTCGAAACGTTAACAATTAGAACTGCGTAAATATTAAAAAGTCATCTTTTGAAAGAATCATTCCATTTCTGCTAGATATTTTTGTACATTTTATTGTTTCTTTTCTGGATAGTCCTACCTAAATACTCTCTTCTCACAAATATTTAAGGAATTATTATTTTTATTAAAAGTATTCATTTTTCATGTGGACAGATGCATTATTTTTTAATTTGTTGCTCATCATCTATTTGCTTATTTAAGACCTTCATTAATGCAATCACAAACAAAAAGATCACGTAGGTAAGCTCTCCTCCTCTGAAATGAAAAATGGCAATAGGGAATAACCACAGAAGTTTAACACTCACAGACTGCATTTTATTTCAACAAAACTTGACCACTCATGAAGTTACACAAACATACTGAAAATCTCTGAAAACAACAACTCTGAAATTTAGAGTTTTGGGGCTTTCCTTGATTTTATTTCAAAGTAAAGCTCAACTGCACCCAAACCTTCAGTACCTAAGCTAGTGGATGACAGTGATAATTGTTACAGTTTGTCTTATGTTCCAGAGAATCATAAGAATATATATAAGAATATAATATACATATCTTTAAAGAATAGTATTTTACTAAGATCATCTGTCATACAATCTTATCGCTCCATAAAAAGATCTTTTCCATTGATGTGTTTTCTTACAGTTTCTTTTTTTACATGGGCTCCCATATACTCACTATCTATTGTCCTTTGTTCGTAGGATGTACAAAAAATTTGCAAAGTTTGGGTTGCTGAAGGTAAACTATTTGACAAAGATGTAAGTTTCACATTCAAGTCCAAAATCCTTTAAAAAAGTAAAGCAGTTCTACCCAGCTCTGGTGAGGCCATGCCTGGACTGCTGTCTCCTGTTCTGGGCTCCCTGGAGAGACATGCAGATCAAGTGAGTCCAGAAAAGAGTCATGAAGATGCTCAAGTGATCATTTGTCCTGTGAGAAGAGACTGAGGGAGAGTAAGTCTTCAGCCTGGACAAGAGAAGGCTCTGTGGGATCTCATCAACATTAATAAACACCTAAAGGGAGAGTGCAAAGAGTATGAAGCCAGGTTCTTTTCAGTGGTACCCAGTGTCAGGAGTAGAAGCAGTTGGCACAAACTAAAACACAGGATGTGACACCTGAACATTAGGAATCACTCTTTTACTGAGGGTGATTGATTACTGATAAAGATTGCCCAGAAAGTTTGTGAAGTCTTCCTTCTTGGAGATATTAAAAACATAAATGAACACAACCCAGAGTAGCTTTCTCTGGTTGACCTAGCTGTAAACAGGGAATTTGGCTGAGATGATCTCCAGAGGTGCCTTGTCACCTCAGCTGCTCTGTAGTTCTGTGAAAAAAATTATACAGTTGCTCAGTGAAGAATGAAATGAAAATGACTAAGTAATGCTTGAATGTATTCAGATATTATTGTGTAGAACAGTGGTCACACTTCTATAAGTCTTATACGATTTTACATGATTTTTTTGTTTTAGTATATCTTGTAAAGATGTTTCAACAGTGACTAGTGAAGTTTATGAATCAATGCACCTGTAAACTCAAGTTTTCCAAATGTTCTGTTTCAGTAATTGCCTAACTCTTCATATTGTATTTTCTCTATTAAAAAATACTAACCCATATTTAAGACATAAATATACAGAAAACTCTGTATATAATATATACGCATATATGTAAATATGTGAAATTTTAAATTACTAATAAAGAAGTGTTAGTGTAAATTATTGAAAGAAAGTGATCATGAGATTTAAAAAAAATCTACCTGTAACCTCAACCTGTCTTGTAATCTCAAATGACAACTAAGTAAAATATAATATTAGGACAAAACAAAATCTTTAACTGAACTTATTTTTTATTAAACGTAATGTGAAAAAGTTACAAAACAGTATCTAGTGAATTGTTTTCTCATCTTCAATTGTCAATGCTCTATGATGGTACAAGATACAAATAAACATCATTTGGGAGTTTATTAAGAAAGTTCACGAGTTAGTACTAGTGCCAGAAGATGCCTATAAAATCTTAGGGATTTTTCTAATGGCAGCTGTATATCACTCCTGACACAGTTTTACGTGGTTTTGTAGATCTAAACAACCAGAAGGAAACTACTTCATCTAGTAGTGCAATATATTTCTATTTCAATCTGAAAAAGTGTCTCATAAATTAATTTAGACAGATCGTAAAATAAAATTTGTTGACACTACATTACAATGAAATGAAAAGTATAATAGTTTTAAATTGAAAACATTAAAATTAACACAATAATGTGATGAGATCAATCAAGATGACCAGATTTATAGAACACTTTACACATGGAATGAAGTTTTCCAAAGAGTGTTAAAGTGAAAAATGAAAAAAGCACATAGTGGATAAAAAAATCTTCACATCACTAAAATTTTAGTCTTCAAAGAGATTTAAGATGAAGTATAAAAGAGTAGGATAGTTTTTCAAATGTTTAGGTTAAGTGAAAAGGAAAAGCAAGTACTAAAACTACTCAAAAAGCACTTGGAGTTTTAAAGAATAACTTTGCAGCAGTGCTTGGATAAAACTTGTACCTTGAAATGGGAATTCAGCAATGATTACAAAGACACTCCTCCCCCCATTTTTTTTTCCTTTTCAGAGTTAATTACTGAGAGGCAAATTCCATTTTGCTAGTATTTTTAAAATCTCTTTGATGGCCTAATTCACAAAAGTCAGTGTGAGAGAGTTAGGTTAAGACTGTTTTGAAAAGATTAATCACTTCATGAATTGTTAGAAAACACACCATGAGACAGAAAAGTAAACATCAGCATGCTTATATTTTTTTAATATGATGTAAGTAAAGTAGGACAACTGGGAACAGCAATAGAAATGCTCTCTTAAAAATCTGTATTAAGATCTGTATATAAAGTCACATAGCATTCATGTTTGGCTTAAAGTTGATTTCAATATTCTGTTCATTTTCAGCTTGTGCAAGGCAGCTGAGAAAAACAGATCCAAAGGATTTCTGAAGCTAGACACAGTTTCTGCCACTATCAAAACTGACAAAATTTTAACTGCAATATTGTCAAATTTCAGGAAGAAAATATTCCTTCAGTTTTCTACTTTTATATTAAGGAGCAATGTCAGTGGTTGTCAGTCATCTGTTTAAGACAATGAGTCATAATCTTTACCCTGGTCAGTTATTATCAGAAGTCTGATTGATTGATTGAATTATATAATTTTAGAAAATACGATATTGCCTTCCAGCTTGCACTGACAATCATAATGTTGAAATAATGTCTAGATATCTCAGTGTGAGATTGCTCCAATGTGCTTAGTGCAACGCATATGTGTGAAGGAAAGAGAGAAAGACCATCCTCATGATTTAAATATGTGTGAAACTGATACTCTAAGGGAAAAACATTATATTTGACCTCAATATCCAAATGCAACTGGGAATATATTTTGTAGAAGATATTATTCAGTGCAGGTTGTTAGTGTCAGCTCAAGTATTTTCAGCACTGCAGAGAAATATGAAATTTGCTGCCCTCGGTGGTTAGGGGGATGTGGATGGACTTCTTTTTTTGTATAAAAAAGAGTTGGAAAATCTTGGAATGAATACAGAGAAGTTGTCAGAGTAAGTAGAAATGAGACAAAATTAAAACAAAGGATAATGTGGGCCCGTTCCTAAGTGGAGGAAGGGCCCTGGTTACAGAGGAAGCAGAGAAGCCAGAGTTACCGAATGCCTTCTTTGCTTCAGTCTTCACTGACAAGATCAGACCTCAGAAATCTCTGACCCAAGAGACCAGGGTGAAGGAATGTTGGAAGGGAGACTTTCCCTTGGTTCAGTTGGATTGAGTTAAGAACTCCTAGGCAAATTTGGCATCGCCAAGTCCATGGACCATGATGGGATGCATCCACAAGTGGAAAGGGAGCTGGTAGACACCATAGCAAGGTTGCTCAGGATCATCTTCGAAAGGTTGTGGTGATCAGGAGAGGTGCCTGAGGACTGGAAGTAGAGCAAATTATTCTATGATTCTATGATTCTATTCTATGATTCTATTCTATGACTTCAAGTCTGTAAAAAGGGCAAGAAGGATGACCCAAGGAACTCATGGCCAGTCAGCCTCATCTCAATCCCTGGAAAGGTGATGGAGCACCTCATTCTGGAGGCCATTTCTATCCACATAGATGACGAGAAGATGATAAGGAGTGGACAGCATGGGTTCACTAAAAGTAAATCATAAGTGACCAACCTGATTTTCTTACATCATGAAACAACTACCTGGATGGATGAGGGAGACACCAGTGGATATTGTCTACCCTGACTTCAACAAGGATTTCAACACTGTCTCTAACAAATCCTCATAGGCAAACTCAGGAAGTATAGACTGGGTGAGTGGACAGTGAGGTGGAGTGAAAATTGGCTGAATGACAGTTCCCAGAGGGTCGTAAATGGTGGCACAGGGTCTAGTTGGAGGTTTGCCATTAGTGGTGGCCCTCAAGATTCTATATTATTTAACTTATTCATCGATGGCTTGAATGAAGGGGTAGATGACTCCTCCTTAAGTTTGCTGATGACACAAAGCTGGTAGAAATGGCTGATACCCCAGAGTACAGTGCTCCAGAAACATCTCCACAGATTGGAGAGATGGAAAGAGAAGAACCTACTAAAATTCAATAAGTGCAAATGCATGACCCTGCACCTGATTGTCACAATTTAGGAATGGTACTCCTCAATTCAATGCCCCCACTAAGACTCTCCCAAACCGGATGCCGCTGGCTCGCTGCCCCCTTCCCCTCCCGCTTTCCATTCCAGTGCAATGGAGTTGAGAATTGGAGGCACAAAAGGGGAACATCACGGGTTGGGATAAGAACAATTTACTGGAAACAGCAACGCAATAAGAAAATGAACAGTAACAATATAAATAACAAAGTAGAAGGGAGGATGATTCACATGCAAAATACTCACCAAACCTGAGACAATGAACAAAGGTAGACGATGCCCCAGGGTTTTTTCAACTGGAAACCACACCCTTCTTCCGAGAAGCCAGAGAGCACACCTTGGAGAACCCTGCCCCTGGCAATGACATGAGGTGGACACTAAAATCCTGGCTGAAACTAGGACACGGAGAAAGAATAACCCCAGGCACCACTACAGGAGCTGAGCTGCTGGAAAGCAGCTCTGAAGAGAATGACCTGGAGGTCTTGGTGGACAACAAGCTGTCAATTACCAATCGTGTGCCCTTGTGGCCAAGAAAGCCAGTGGTATTCTGGGGTGCCAGCAGGTCAAGGGAGGTGATCCTACTGCTCTACTCAACCCTGGTAAGGCCACATGTGGAGTCCTGTGTCCAGTTCTGGGCTCCTCAGTACAAGAGAGACATGGAGCTCCTGGAGCAGGTCCAGTGGAGGGCTACAAAGATGATCAAGGGTCTGGAGCATCCCTCTTATGAGGAAAAGCTGAGGGACCTGAGCCTGTTCAGCCTCAAGAAGAGATGACTGAGAAGGGAACTCATCAGGATCTATAAGTATCTGAAAAGAGAGTGTCAAGAGAATGGAGCCAGGCTGTTCTTGGTGGTGTCAAGCAATAGGACAAGAAGCAACAGGCAGAGATGCACGAGAAGTTCCACCTGAATATGAGGAAGAACTTCTTTACTGTGTGAGTGACTGTCCACTGGAGCAGATTGACCAGAAAGGTTGTGGATTTTCCCTGCCTGGAGATGTTCAAGAACCATCTGGACACAGTCCTGTGCAATGTGCTCTAGGATGACTCCGCTTGAGAAGGGAGGTTGGACCGGATGTAACCCACTGTGACCTGACCCAACCTGAACCATTCTGTGGTTCTATGAAATGCTCTGAAATGCTCATAAGACATTTAATCAAGAATTTCCAAGTACTGTGTATATTTAGCAGTTACTATCCCCATCATCAAATATAGATAAATAAAGAAAAAAATGTGTTAGCTTATACAGAAAAACAGATCATTACTATTTTGCAAAAGAAATTGTGCTCAAATAGAGACATGGGTAGAAAGAGAACAAATCTGAAGAAAATTAATTTTCTGTTGTTGCAGAACCATATGCACTTGGAAAATGCTAGCGCCTGCTTTGATGCAGGGGATGTTATGGCTCACTAATTCTCAAAGTGACAGAATCCTTATAATCCTTAAAATATACTGCAGATATTTTTGGCAAAGGTCCTTGTTTTGAAACAGTGGGTTATTTTAAGTGGCAAAAGGTTCTGTGTTGACTGGTCAGTTGGATGTTTAAGATCAGAAAATACAGATCAGATCTTTTGAAATAGTCTTCCAATAAAAAAACTAAATTTAACATTTATTATAGAAAATGAATAAAAGCCAACCAAAAAACCAAACCAAACAAACAAATGAAGAAACCAAAACCAGATTTAGAAACTCCCTAACAATCAGCAGGAGTTCATGTGAGAGAAGCACTGTAGTGTTTACCTTATTTAGTCTGAGGACTTAAAAGCCCCTGTGTAATAAAGATATTTCTCAATATCAAGTCAGTTTGAACTGTGGATATTCAGCTTTATGGTCTTGAAATATATCCTCGGAGCTCAATTGCAGCCTCTTAGGGCTGCACCTGCCAGGTTGGATGAAAAATTAGTTGCATCTGGAACCAAATATGAAGAACATTGTTGGAAAAAAATCTGAGTTCAGATTCTTTGATATCAATTTTAAGGAATTTACTTTCATAGTGGGAGAGAGGACTAGGAGGAGAGAAAAGGTGTTTATTTGAAAGGTATTCTAAACCAACAAAAATAGGAAAGTATTAATTGCTCATCTACTCTCTTCTCCACAACAGAAAATTTACTCTACCAAACATAGACGTGGTGATTAGATATAACAAGATGGAATAGATGGACCTAATATTTAGCAGTTATTATTCATAGTTCTGGAAGTTATGGTGAACAACTATTGAATTACTTATTTACTGGATTTGAAAATAACACAGGCTAAAAATTGCCTGGAGTTGCAGAAGCAGTCTTGGTCTTAGAAGATTGGTGACATTAATGCTGCTTGAGTGGTCTGGGTTTCAAGGCTCTCCTAAGATGAGGAATCAGACAGTTGTAAGTGTGATCACTGGAAGTTGCCTCAGAGAATTATGCTGACTATCTGCTCTTTCTGTGTCATTCAAGATCTGGTGCAGCTCAGCAAAAAGACAGTGGAAGAGCTTCCTAGAGCTAGCATTTCAGCAACAACTACAGTAAGTGTTTTAGCCTGGAAGTCACTCTCCAATCCACTGCATTCTGTGTAGATGCATTTGCAAGTTGTAGTGATATACAGCAATCCACAAAAAGACTTATGGAAAATGTTCAAAAGACAGTATAAATGGTTTGCTTATATTCTGTTTTATTTCTTTTTGTTTACTTGTTTTTTTCTTATTGCTGTTTTAAGCTATTTTATTTTTATTACCAATACACTATATGTAACTGTGACACAATATTGCTGAAGTCATTATTGACCCCTAATGAAAGGATGAGAGAGTAATTTCCTTCCCTTCCCTTCCTTCTCCTCCCCCTTCCCCTTTCCCCTTTCTCCTTTCCCCTTTTCCTTTTGTCTGTTTTAAGGAGAATTTATCCTCCTTCTCTAGGCAGATGTACTCTCTGCTGTTACAAAAGCTTTGGATGAACAAGATTAGCCATGCATTTATTCAAGATGAAGAGGGTCTTGGAACAACAACAACAACTACAACAACAACACCACAAAGAAGCAAAAAACCCCACAAAACCAAACTCACCAAAACTAGAAAACCCCCCAACCAAAAACAAAGGCAGAGGTGACTGTCATCTACTTATGCTTTTTTAATATGTACATTATTCATATAATATGTATACACACAGATATATATATATATCTATTTATCTATATATATATATATCTCTATTTATCATTTGTATACATATACACATACTAAATATGTGTGTAGAATGTGTATATACATTATCTACTACATAATGTGTACATGCAGTACGTGTACATGCATATATATATTATTTGTATGATACATAGTCCACATATACACTATAGTGTAGGCATAATAAAAATATCTTTCTCCATAATATGTTAAATTGTATAATCTTTAAAAGCATTGAACTTGTTTTGTATTATTTCAGTGAAGTTACATGAGTTTTAAATCAGCATGAAAGTAGAAAGAACACTTTATAGTGAAAGACTGTAATAAAATAAGATTCTGTGTGAGTTCATATTCGCCTTCTTTCTGTCAGTTCCATATCTTTTATTCCTATCTCGCTCAATGTGTTTTCATTTTTAAAAAATTGCTATTTCACGTAACTTATTTTTTATCATTTTACAGTTCTGTATAATCTATGTTTCATTGCCCCAACAGCTTCCTTAAAATTAGTAATTTTATTAACATTCTTCCTCATGTCAGTAGAAGCACACAAGACTAACATAATTTCTAACAGAATCTCTCTTGAATGTCACCTTTTTATTCCAGCTCACTTTCACTTCTGTGGTGGATTGACCCAGCTAACAACTAAGCACCAGCTGCTCACTCACTCCTTGCCCCCAGAGGAAAGAAGGAGAAAACTGTAAGAGCAAAAGCAAGAAAAACTCATGAGTTGAGATGAAGACAGATTAAAAGAAAAAGGAAAGAGAGAGAAAAAAAAACAAAAACAAGTGTTGAAGAGGCAAGCACTTACCACCTCCTACCAGCAGAACAATGACTGGCCTCATACAGACTCTAATGGTACTTTGGAAAGACTGCTCCTCAGTTTATTGGTAAGTGTGATGTTACACAGTATGGGATATTCCTTTAGTCAGCTGAGGTCAGTGGTCCTGGCTGTGTCTGGTCCCAAACTCTCACCCACCTTTGGCATTCTCGCCAGGGGACAGCAGAGTAAGAAACAGAGGTGGTCTTGATGTTGTTCAAGCACTGCTCTGCAATAGATAAAACGCTGGTGTGTTATCAAGACTGTTTTAGCTACAGATGCAAAACACAGCACAATTTGAGCTGCTTTTAAGAAAATTAGTTCCATCCCAGCCAGACCCAGTACAAGTTTTACCTTTAAACATGGGAACATATGGTGTCTTATACTTGTTATAAATTTTTTTGTGACATCTCTCCTCAGTGCTTTACAGTACGAATTCTGATTTACTATCATTTGATTCTATTAGAAGAATGGCCTGTCTTGGTGTTTTTTATCTGTTTTGTTCTACTACCTTTGATGGAACTCATTATACTCTTAAATTTTCCCCCCTAGTTGTATTTCATTATTGTACACTCCCTTGCTTCTCCTTTGACTCTTGATTCCTCCTCCAGAGAGAGCTGGTGCTCTTGACTACAGCGACAGTTCCACCTCTCACACAGAAGCAATGTCTTTATTGTATATCCAACTTCTCATTTGCTGTAACAATGTTATGCAGTTTGTACTAGACGTCAGGAGGTAAAACTGATTAGCTCTGTAACTGCACTGAGAAGCTTAGGTATTGCATGAGAATACTAGTAGGAAGGTACCAGAACTCCTTGTTCTCAGATGAGTGTCCTTACCAAATATTACCTCATGTGTGCACACATGCATCTTTCATACCTTCCTGTGACTTCACATTTTTGAAGCTGTGTCACTGGTCAGAAAAAAAGTCTGGAAAAGATTCCATTTCTTTAATCTGTACAAATCTATACCCTGCTAAATTAGGAAATTCTCAGGGAAATTGGGAGTTATTGTTTTTAACTTATGAGGAGTAAACTGAAATTAACTTTGTTCCTTCTAAGTCAGTCTTTCAGTTCTTAGAATTATTGTTGTGTTACTAAAAATGTACAATGCATATATTTACACAATTCCTCCTCTCACCTGAATAATGGCAACCTGAGAGAGGGCTGTAGGAGTGCGAGTCATCTGCATAAAAATGAATTTAATCAAAAGCCATCTGACTCAAATTTGTTCTTGAATTCAAAACAGATACTATAAAGTGTACTTACATTATTTTCAAGACTTTTCAGTGCTTAGCAGTAGAGCTATAAGAAATGAACTATCTGTTAACATTATTCTGCTCTAATCTTAAATGAAGAGAGCTTCAACAAATTAATGAATTATTCCATTCAGCTGAAGAGAGGCATTGTAGTATGAAAGACTTTCAATTCTGTAATGCAAATTAGACAAAAACAAATCAGATTGAAACAGGCCTCTGAAACAGACAAGCTATACTTTCTAAAATCTGCAGCGTATTTCAGTGTATTCTCATTGTCTTGATTATGAGAAACAAAAATATTACATAGTCATGGGTGACAGGTTTCAACATCTCCTGTCCTCTTTTCAGATATTGAAGGCTTTTATTTTATTTTGCTTTGGTTTACTTTACTTTATTTCATTTAGCAGTCCTTACCACAAGAGTGATATTTGTCCTTTCAACAGCAAAAGCTCTTTCATTTCCACCCCTCTAAAATCTTAATACAGTCTCTCTCTCAGCCTGGGTTCCAGGCACTGATGGTCTATAAAAGTCATTCTGCTTCTGCCCTTCACACTCTTCTGTAGAAATTATTTCCTTGGGCAAGAAAAGGACAAGGCAAAGTTTGCTTATTATATTTACACCTAAATCCTGGAATGATTTATTCGTAACCACAGAGGCACGTAATACAGTATTGCTATTGCTAGTAACAGGCCATTAGTTTTTAGTGAATTTACAAGGCCTCAGGACTAAGGCAGTGGAAGTGTGATTGTAACGTAGGGAAAAGAGGTAGGAACAAAGTGTGTGCATAACATTTTAACTGCATTATTATGCTTCATTTTCTGTAAAAATTAGATCTAGATTTATAGTGATTCTTGAATTAGACCATTAGGATTTATGTTATGCTAATGGTGAATTCTTTTCTACCTATATATTTGTGTAAGATTTGCTTCCTATTTGTTCTAAAGGGTGCTTTGAAGCATAACACTTACAGTTTTTCCAAGACTACTTAAAAAACTAGCTGAAATACTGAACTTCTTATTCCAAAATATTTGTTCATTTGTTTTACTTGTTTTTTTGGTGTAGTTCTTTTTCTCCCCAGCTTCTTATGCTCAACAACCACATCTTCTACCATCTCATCTTTTCATTCTTTTCCCATAGAAACACCTTTCTCTTAGCAGTACTTTCTGGAAGTCTACTAAATGCCCTTTGAGAGAGCATAGATGTCCCCCTCTCCAGGTCCCTTTTTCCAAGTAAAAGAAAATATTTTAACAGCATAAAGTTGTGTCAGGGGAGGTTTAGGCTGAATATTAGGGTAATATTTTTCACTCAGAGTGTGGCTGACACTTGAACAGGCTCCCCAGGGAAGTTGTCACAGCGCCAAGCCTGACAGAATTCAAGAAGTACTTGGACAATGTTCTCAGGTATGTGGTGTGATTCTTGGGACTGTCCCGTGCAGGGGAAAGAGTTGGACTTCAGTGATCTTTGTAAGTCCCTTTCAACTCAGGATATTCTATGACTGTATGATTTTTCTTCGAAATTTCCAGTTTAGAACAATTCAGTGGCATCTATATATTGCACCATTTTCTGTTTTGAAGCTGGACTCCATTTTAAAGAAACATAACAACCTTTGTTGGTAATACAAGTTGCTGTAAAATGAACTTCCCAGAAATAGTTTATCTGGGCTTTGTTAGCGAAAGATCCCAGAAATAAGTACCAACCGTGAAGCAACAACAGGAGCACACACCTCTGTGTCAGCCAATAAACATGGCTACAGGAAACAGGTTCTGTATCATTTGTCTTTTGTCTCGTAACATAATATTTTATTTCTTCACAACAATTCAAATAATTACTTCACTTTCTTATATCTACCATCATTCTGTCTTTATTAAGTAGTATCTCTACTCTTATCCAGTCCCACCTTCCTAACACTTAGCAACCTGTGCCAATCTTTTGTATACTTCTGCCACATTGATGCCACAGCCCAGGCTTCAAATACGTATATGCAGTAATAGCATCATAGAAACCTTTGTATTCCTGTATAGAAATAGATGGAAGTCAATGTTATACTGTACCTGTGCACAGGTATGGCAGATACAAGAGGTGGACTCAGTTATTGGACCCCCTCGTAGGCAGAGTACTGAAGGATCCAAAAGCTAGCCCCCAACTTTGCTTGTGGGCAAAAGCTGATGTCAGCTTGAAGCCAATATTTGATTCTGACTGCACACCTCTTTTCTTGCACTACCTTCCCCGAGCTGACAGCAGAGTCAAGAATTGACTACAGATCACACTGAGGTTGGCCAAGTACTGCTGGTATTACAAATATGAAATGTAGAAAACCTTGCCATAAAAACTGTGGGATAATGATCATGGGCCATTGTGGCTCAGACCTAGAGTGATCAGGCTTCTAAATACCTACACGCAAACCAAGGATGAACTAGGAATAGGAGGTAGGTATCTAAGTACATACAGATGTTATACCTTTGGACTAAAGGAAAAAATACAAGGTTGGGCTCATTTCTCAATTTGAGGTAGCATGAGACAATAAAAATAGTGTTAGAATTTATGCTTTCTGAAAACAACATAATTAGAATGGGAAGGAAAGCATTTCTCAAGTTAAAATTTTGGAGAAGGCACATTTTGTCTGTTTTATAGCTTAGACCCTTAAAAGAGTGTAAATTGTGAAAATTGGTGCAAAGAACTTCCGAGTCTGACCCACAAAGGTGTAAATTATCTATATTTTATATTTTCATGATTATGTATTTATGTTGAATGAGGTACTTGAATACTTCTGCAAATCATGAGGAAAATAAAGATTGTAAAGATTAGTTAGCTTTTTCTTTATAATTCATGATCTCATGCAATTTCAAGATCAACCATGAAATTAAAAAGGCTGTTTGCTTGCAGTGATTTTGCTTTGCCAGACAGGATATTTCAACAGCCTCACTTTTTCTTCAGAAATATTTATTAATCATGTGAAATCTAATTTAAACAGGAGAATAATGAATTACTTGAAAACCAACAACTGTAAAAAAATAGTTCTAAAAGTTACAGTAAAATCCATAGTAATTTCTTTAAGAAAGACTACCAAAAAGTCATGAACACATATGAATGGTTAAACAATGATAATGCCAAACTTTAAACAAAAATTTTTTAGATACCCGAAGTGTGATTTAGAGCATACATTAAGAAATGTAATCCACCAAAGCCAATTAAAATATGATTAAGGGTCCAGGAAACTCAGATATCTGTCCCAAGAGCTATTGTTTCTCACACAATCAATTCTGCAACGTCAATTCTGAGTATCACTGTCTTTAAGGCATTGAATATCAAAATATACATCCTGGTTAAGGTTACTTGGAATCCAGACACTAATTTTGTCTAGGTCATTTAGTAGAGGTCACATCAGCTGGAAGCACAAAGGATGAACTAAAAATTCAAAAGCTTCTTTTGAAAAAGTGAGTTTCAGGTTCACTTGTGCTTATGAAAAATTGAAACTACCTTTCCCAGAAAAAAAGGTATCTAAATGCCAGGGGACATCTGTTACTTCTTTATTTTGAATTGGGTCAATATATAATATATTCCTAGGTAAGGTAAAGCCCAGTTGTAACTTAATTAGAAAGGTATTAATTCCCTTAAGAGTTTTGATCCGTGACTATAACCCCAGTTTGCCTTATTTCTCATTTCCCGTTTCTGTTTTTATCCAGTATAACCTGAAATTCAAAAAAAGTCCTGGAAGAAAAAATTGAAGAGCGGATCCCCTGGTGCTTACAAAAATACTAATCTATAGACTCAGCTTTCCCATATGCACTTTATCCCTGTCCCTACTTGCTGCTGCTGCTCCAGCATGGGGCTGCCAGTGCTGACCGGCTGGTTGGTAAGGGGTGAATATTCAAGTCTCCATAGTGAGGTGCACTTAAAACCTAGGTCTCATAATCCATTTCTGGGGAACTATTGTAATTATCATGCAAATAGGTTGTATCTTCTGTATTTTAGTACTAAACATTGCTGAAAGGAAATGAGAAACTTCACACTCTAAATTTCAGTTGCACAAAGTTTTTTCGCTTATGCTGCCAGATGAGGACTGAAAGTCACGCAAAATACTATATTTCGGGTGGATTGAATGTACTATGTGACCCTCAACTTAGATGCCTTTAAGATATAGGATATGTCAATGCTTTATTCGGTACTGGGGATTCAATTTATGGAGATGGCTACCTGACCTCAGTTTTCTGTAAAGCTGAATTAAGTGTTCAGAAGTCAATCAGATTAATTTTGAAAGATATTAAATGTATAATGCACAAAGTTCCAAGAAAAGAAACAGCATAAATTTGAAACTCATTAGTGCTTTCTTACATATAGTAATGGACACAGCTACAAAAATGCTACGGTAACATCCTGGGTGAATAGCAACATTAAGTCTAAACTATTCAATCCCAAACTGATTTCATAATTTACTTACGTAACAGCAGGCAAATATATAAGATAATCTTGAAATTACTACATGCGTAAAAGACATTTTGAAGACTTTCTGATCTGTCTATATATCTTTTTTCATTAAATATGTGATTGTTTGTGAGAATATTAACACAAATATACATGATAGGTCTGAAATTCTTGTGGAATGGGTTTTTTTTGTTTACATTTGCTTCATTTCTGTTTTTTATTTTATACTACCTTAAATAAAAAGTATTTTCTCTCTTCTTGTTTGCTATTTTACCCACAAACCTGTACCTTTCCATAGAAATAAGAGCAGTTAATCAAGCAAACAAAACTATTGAAATGATTGAGTTCTGAACAATCAAGGTTAAATTAACTTCAAAGGAAAGTAATTAGCTAAAATATTGAAATGAAAACCAAACAAAACAAATAAAACCACTGCAAACCTTAACCTCAGGAATGAATCCAGAAATAAGACAAAGTGCACTTCAGAATTCAGTGTCAAGAATATAAATTATGAAGCTTGATTAAAAACTATTAGAGACTGTCTGGTTATAAACCAATATCCCATAAATAGAAAGTTTCAAAACACATGGAAGCAAATTAAAAGAAAATTAAATGACTGATATATTTTGTATCTCATTTTTTGTTTGCTGTTCATTCAGTTTTGTGTTTCATTTATTTAGTACAAATCATTGAGAGAAAAGTATAGACAGAAAAAAAAAAAGAAGCACAAAGTCCTCTCCTTTGGTGAACACTTCAACAAATGAGATGAAAATAACTGAAGTAATGGCATAGGTGTAAATACAGAGTTGAACTTGTTTTATCAAAAGAAAGCTGAATTTGTGTCATGAATAGCAATTTAAAATGGTTCTCAGCCCTTGTGTTCACAGTTGAAATGTATAGGTGTTTGGTTACTTCTTTAATCTTCATAATTTAATCTTAAATATAAGTTTCACTTGGCCAAAGAGTGGAGGCCGTAGTAGGTATGTGTGTAAGCAGGAGTAGGCTACAGTGGTGATATATGTGGGAAAGACCACATGTTCCAATGTGTCTGTGGAAATGGGGTCCAGGCTGCCTTGAGACAAAGGGAAACAACAGTGGAAAATATTCATTGTGCATCAAAATTTAACTGTCCTATATCAAAGTTGATCCAATTAGAGAAGCAACAAGGGCCCCTGCTCAAACACATCTGAAAAAGACAGCTGTTAGAGACTGGAGAGACATGCTCTAGAAAGGCACTCGAAGTCCCCAAAAGCACTAGAATCTGTGAGAGACAGATGTGCCAGTGCAGGGACACCCCTGAGGAATCGCAGTCCATGGGTGACCCACGATGGCTAAGGGACAACCCTGAGAGACTGTGGCCATGCGTGACTCACGTCAGTCAGAAGAATTAAAGGCAGAGGTACATACCACCTCAACCTCCTATGCCATGCAACATCTGGCTGGATGAATTGGCCAAAGTATAAGCCATGGTGAAAATATGTAAAATTGAAACAGGAGAGAGAAGCAGATGTTTATGTACATGGAAAAGTGCATAGGGGGGAAAGTGTGTGTGTGAAAGTGTGTGTGAAATGTGCTCTTTCACTTTTTGGTGTATTCTTTTTTTTCCTCAATATCTTAAAAAATGATCAGCCTCTTGTGTTGGATGTCAACAGATTAAGATAGGTGAAACTCCCCAATTCTAAGGGGTTTTCTTGCATGTGATCTCAAGACATAGGAAATTCACCATCACTTTTGCGTGAAAATTGCATACTATGACACTAATTTACACCTCAGTCTACAACTTCTATCTTCATGTTATTAGCCTACATTAAATATAGAAATATCTTAAAAGTTTATTTGAAGATAAAAGTACAGAGATATACCCTTTATTTCTTTGTTTAAGGTAAATGTTTAAATATCTGAATTTTAGTAAGCTAGTATTAACAAGCGGGCAAGAAATCTTTGATGTAGAATTTATGCTTACATGTTTGGTTACTAAACTAATGGTCTTAGAGAGGGAACAGTTTTTGGTTACTCTTTCTAATAAAAATACTTCACAAAAGAACAATATTATTTTAAACTTTACGGTAATATAAATCACTAAAATGGTTTATACATTTAGAGTGCTGCTTTATAAGCAGAGCAACTCATAAATTGTCAGTCTGTTCATTAACCAAAACAATGAATAGATCATTAACAAGACATTATAAGACTGAACTCTGTAGTAAATTTTTATATTATTCAATTATATACTATGTGACATTTATAGACCATGTAACTTTATATATATTTTAATAGAGTTGTCATGTTTTAAACCCAGATAGTAACTGAGCACCATGCAGCTGCTTGCTCATTTCCTTCTGGTGGGATGAGGGAGTGAACTAGAGGAGTAAAAGTAAGAAAACTCGTGGGTTAAGGTAAGGACAGTTTAATAGGTAAAGCAAAAGCCACAGATGCAAGCAAAGCACAACAAGGCATTGATTCACCACTTCCCATGGGCTGGCAAGTGTTCAGCCACCTCCAGGAAAGTCAGGCTCCATCACATGTCGGGGTAACTTGGAAAGACAAACACCATCACTCCAACCATCCTCCCCTTTCTCCTTCTTACCCCAGCTTTTATTACCGAGTATGGCACTGTATGGTATGGAATATCCCTTTTTTCAGTTGGGATCTACTTTGCTGGCTGTGTCCCCTCCCAACTTTTTGCACATCCCCAGCTTACTCACTGGTGGGGTGATGTGAGAAGTAGACAAGGCCTTGACTCTGTGTATTAAATCAATTTTGTTATACTATTTTTATTGTGAGTTTTATTGAGTATAATTAGAGCTTTCAATGTGACTTCAGAATAAAGAATATTGGACATATTTTAATTATATTAACATGGTGGATTTCTTGTGTTGTTTTTTGTGTGAACAGCTTGACTTGACTTTCTTTTGAGCTGCACTTGATAGTATTTTGACAACAATAACTACAATGTAACCTAAAGTACAGGCACAGTAGGAGGAGGCTATCTTTACTGTTCTTCCAGCAGGGTGAAATATTCTTTCTGCTGCTAGACCTTGTTTTTAAATGATGGTAGAGTGGAGGGGAAGAATCCTGCAAGAGTGTACTGATGTCAAGAATAAAACCCATTTTTATGCAACATATTGCAGGGGTTTTTTTGGTTTGCTGTGTAGTTCTTTTGTCAATGAAACTGCTAATGTGTGTTTTAACTAATGTTAAAGACAGGGAGTAACCTCTTTCAGCTAAGATCTTGCTCACACATTGCTAAGAGTGGAATATTATTAAAGAGACAAGTTTGTTAACCACATTCATGAAAATTCAAAGCAGTTCT
Organism: Pseudopipra pipra; assembly: GCF_036250125.1. Taxonomy (NCBI): domain Eukaryota; kingdom Metazoa; phylum Chordata; class Aves; order Passeriformes; family Pipridae; genus Pseudopipra; species Pseudopipra pipra. The sequence continues at coordinate 73,948,978 of NC_087550.1, read as the reverse complement.
TAGTGAACTTTAAATAACATTAGAAAGAATAGGCTCTGACAATTCATGGCTTTGGTTTTTGCAGTACTCTCTTGATTTCTGTATTTATCCTGCTTCTGTTATGAACTGAGCTTGCAGCTGACACTTAGGAGCAAAGAACAGAAAAGGGTAATTTCGAGCTTCCTAATATATTATTCTGCTGAGTAGATGCTCTTTAAGCTAAAAGTGCGTTAACAAATTTCAACATGATCCAGGAGATGTACAAATGAGCTGACAGATGAGCCCAGAGATGAACATCTGCCTTTTCAAATCTTCTCACATTTTCAAGATTTATACAAGTTGCCACCTTTCTTTGATTAGTAAGGCAAGCATTATTTAGTGATTCTTAAAAAATCTTTGCTAAAGGTATATATTCTGTATGTTACAGGATTATTAGTGTACTACCTCACACAGTTTTGTAGAAGATTTTTAGTCATAACATTAAATGAAAAGCAGACAATAACTATCTAAATGCCTTAAAAATCTGTTTTTATAAGATGTTGCTGTCATATCAGAAAACAATGGTATGTTTATAGATACCTGTGTATAGTAGGGTTCTCCTTGATGGAAGTGATAGCAGTGAGTTAGATTGTGCTTTGTCAGTACCATATAGCCTAAAGTGATTTTAGCCACTTTTCAGACTGTCACTAATCTAGTCATTTACTAGTATAAAATTTCTTCCATTTTATTTGGAAAGTGTAAGTATTGAAACTTCATATTCTGTCTAATGTTAAGGATAGCTTTCCTCCCTCTCAGAAAAGGAGCCGTCCATTTATCTAATCTACACAGCACTTTGCATCTGCATCTCAATTTTTATCCTTGGCATATAAGGCTCTGGGCTTTGTCATGTCTGAACATGTTAGGAGTATATATATTTTGGAAATATATGTACATAATGGTAGATTGATAAATGTATTTAATGATATTTGTGGATACCAACTCTTGAAGAGCAAAGAGAAACCAAAGAAAGCCCAAACTTTTCACCCTTCTTTTCTGAAAACAAATTCTTTCCTAAATATAAAATTCAATATTGCCTTCTACACACAGTAAATCATCAATAATTAGATCACTGATACAGATATTTAATTAACTTCTTATATATAGGAAAGATGCAAATTATCATATCTACGATAGTAACTACTATGACTATGACTATGTTAGGATTTCCCAGACAAGATTTAAAACATTTATTTCAGGCACAGGTAACAATATTGGATAATTCAGCAAAATATAAACATTATAATTGTGACTCCTAGGCAAGACATAACTTCTGTGTGCAAGATTCATGGAAGTAGGGCTTATGCATGCTACATTCAAATAGAAATGTTGTGCTTTTTTTGTGTCTAACAATGAAGACAACTCTGAATAAGACTCTCTAACATATTTCAGTATTTTATAGACTATATTAAATTTAAATAAAACAAGAAATATTTCCTCCTCTGCCCTTCACTTGATAGCTTTCTCTAAATTTGAGATCCAGCAAGCCATGATTTTTTATGGATAGAAAATTAGGTCACAAAAATCATAACAGCTTTCCTTTATCCTCTTTTGCTACTCGACTTCCCTACTGATGAAGGTATTTTTGCAGAAAACACCTTATCTCTGTGTAATTATTACAGGAAAATATTACCAATGTCAGAGATTAAATATGGTTTACTACCTAACTGGTAATGCATTTCAATTGAAAGCCTATAGATACTGATTATGAGATTAGTGCTATTCAGCTTAATTGTTTGCTTACCTGATAGATAGAAATTGCATTTAGAAAAACTGTGGATTACACCAAAACTCGTGAGGTTAAAATTACCACTTAAAAAGATGATGTCAGAAGTTCATCAAAGTTTTGGACAACTACCCCCAAATCAATAGGATTACATTCAATGAAGTATGAGAGGAGAAACCCAACATATAGGTACGAAATGAGGAAAAAAGAGTTAAGAGTGAGAGGGTGATTGAAGCATTGGAACAAGCTTCCCAGGAAAGAAGTCATGGCTCCAAGCCTGTCACTGCTCAAGAAGCATCTGGGGAATGCTCTTAGCTATTTGATTTGGCTTTTAGCTTGCCCAGTATGGAGTCGAGAGTTGAATGTGGTGATCCTTGTGGGTGCCTTCCAACCCAGGATATTTTATAATTCTCTGATTCTAAACAAGATATCCCAGAATAATTCTATAGAAAAAGAAGATGAGCTCTTCAAGGGCATGACTCGCCTCATTCTAAATGAGATTTGCACATATGGTGATCTAAATTGTTTCTTAAAATGACCTGCACCTCCCCATTTACTATGATAGTATTTCAGAATTCCAGACAACTCCTTTACAGATGTCTGAAGTTATGCTATTTGAACTGTATCCTTAGTCACTTTAGTACGTCAGCATTGCTAAAAGATCTTCCAGAAGGAAAAAATATAGAGAAATGCAATACATCTGAAGTTGTAATCTCCTTTATTAAAATCAAGGAGTTCGTACTTTTCTCTTGGGAATGGGATTTGAAAATAATCTGTACTGTGGCAACATTTTTTTCTTATAAAGAGGAAACTCAATCATCCATTCATTGCACTTAAAAAGTGTTAGAAGGCTTTTTCATAAATTATAATTGTTTACATGGATAAACTAATTTTGTTAATAGTTCATAATAAATGAGATAAAGGTAATATTCTAAATTTAGGCTGTAATTAGTGCAATGAATTTCATAAACATGTTTTCCAGAAATTGTTTAAGAAACAGTGTAGACTAGAAATAGGCTAAAACAAACAAAAAAACCTCCACCCTCTATTCTGTCCTGGTGCACAGCAAGTTCGGTGTAAGCCAGCCGGTCAGCAAAGAAGGCACAGGGCCCTGTCAGACAAACAAACTGACTTGGTCCTTTTTACATCTGACCAACCCCTTTTGTATCCCCTTTTGTCTGTTTCTCTCAGTTCACCTTTCCCCTGCATATTGCCTCATCAGTTGGCACAGTCCCACCACTCTCTTCCAATATCCTGGACCCTCAGGTTTTCTTCCTTATCAATTACAAAGTCTGGTTTGCTGCAGTTTCTCAGTAGCCCATCAATCAGTTTGAATGTTGATGTTTGTCTCTTGTCACCTTTGTAATCTCTGTATGTTTTGTTTATAGCTTACCCCTTTTTCTTAGTATGCCACTTGACAAAGCCCTCCATTTGTTTCAGTAATTTTACTGAAACAAACATTTCAACATTCCACATACCTTACCAATTCGTGTGACTGTCCAGGTTTTATTCTCCTTTTACTGCCTCCCTTACTGTCTGTAGATCAAGTTTGTCTTCTTGTGTGTTGATGCTTATGGCATCCTCTTTTACTTATTATCACTTCTCCGTTGGAAAGGACCAGATTAAGCAAACAGATGCTCTCTCCTTCCATTATACCCTTATGGGATTTTTTGAGGTCCATTTAAGTACAAGACATATTCCGAAAACATTTTCTGTTTGTGCCTTAATTCCCACAGGAAAGAAGATATGGGCCCATTGAAAGGGACTGAAGTGTTCATGAGCCGGGTCCCTACTCTTGGTGACTGACTGACAAAGATTAAACACACCCTCCCAGTCTACCCCTAGGCTATAGGACCTTCCTACCAATGGAATTTGTCTAGTGGCCTTCACTAGTCTGAGCAAATGCCAGAAGGGATATTGAAAAATTCTCTTTAGATTTATTATCTACAGATTCATTGATTTCTGGAACAGATTGAGACCAGAAGCAGATCTTGAATGTACAAAACATGGTTAAGAATATAAATAATATAATGCCATTTTTTTACACTATATCGTGTTATTGGATTAAACATATTTGTGAAATACAGAAAGATGAAGAAAATAAAAAATAAAAAGTGTCACTATTATTTACAAATTACTGGAAAGTTTTTTTCAGCTAATTTTTTTTGCTTATCATTTGAAGTAATCAGAGTTCAAAAATATTCATTTCAATGTAAAATTGGAGTACATAGTCATTTATTTATGCAATATTAGACCAGATTTATTGATGCTCATGACTGCAAAGATTTTGATTTAGAGGCATGCACTTATGATAATCTTTAAGTAAGCTATTGATGTTCTGCTAATGGTTGGCTGCAATTTAAAAATTCTTTTGTGCATGAATAAAAGAGCTTTGAAGGCCAAAGGCAACCTGAACACTGCGCTGTAACAACTGGAGAACTATACAATTGTATGTAAGGGAAAAATAAAAAAAACTTTTAAAAACATTCAGAATTCTAATAAAATCTCTCTTCAGACATTCCCAGAATGCTCCTAAACATTAAACAGTTGAAAGAGGGTAAGATCATTTTTGAAGACCCCATCATGTTCACAATCAGTGCAGCCCTTTCGTTAGGTTTTAAGCTGTTAAACATTCGATGAAACAAGTAGCGGAAGATGGATCCCTTGCTATGTAAGTGCTGCCAACCTCACCTAGCATTCTTCTGACATTTCTTTTTGCTCAGTTGAGATTTAATTAATGCAAAGATGAAGAGCTTTTCACAAATAAATAAAAAGGAAAAGACTGTCTCCAACCCTTCATGTCAATATAGGCATTCACACGACTAATGAAGCATCTATACACTTCAAAATTACCCCTTTTGCAATATTCATAGAATAGTAGAATGTTTTGGGTTGGAAAGGACTTTAATAATCATCTAGATCCAATCCCCTGCCATTAGCAGGGACACCTTCCACTAGACCAGGTTGATGAAAGCCCAAATCAACACTTCTAGTGATGGGACATCCACAACTTCTCTGGGCAACCTGTTCTAGTGTCCCAGAATGTTCATAACATAGAATTTGTTCCTAATATCTAATATAAACCTGCCCTCTTTCAGTTTAAAGCCATTACCCCTTGTCCTGTCACTACAAGCCCTTGCAAAAAGTCCCTCTCCAGCTTTCTTGCAGGCCCCCTTTAATTGTTAGAAGGGCACAATGAAGTCTTCCTGGAACCTTCTCCTCTCCAGGCTGAACAGCCCCAACTTTCTCAGCCTTTCCTCACACGGAAGATGCTCCAGCCCCCTGAGCATCCTGATGGCCCTCCTCTGGGCTATCTCCAACAATTCTGTACCCTTTGTATGTTAAGTACCCCAGAGCTGGATGCAGTCTTGCAAGAGGGGTCTCTCAAGAGCAGAGTAGAGGGGGAGAGTCTCCTCCCTCAACCTGCTGGTTACACTGCTTTTGATGCAGTTTAACTCTACTTTGGCACCTGCCTGTCAAATCAAAATCTGGGCATTTCTTTTACTAGTAGCATACTGGTTAAAAGATGACACCACCCTGTTGTTCTCTTTTGCAACACAGAGTGTGTTTATGTATATAAACTGAAGACCAGAGCTCTTGTCTTGGAATTCAAATAAAATCCCAGACACACTAAAAATTATAGTGGGGGTTTCCTCAAGCCACAGCTATTCCCAAGTATTTTTACACAGTAGCTTAAGTTTTTCCTCTCATTTAATACATTGTGTGTTTGTTTTGTGGGCTGGGATTTGATTGTGTGGTGTTTTGGCTGTTTGTTTGGAAGAAACTACTTAAAATTGTTAAATCCTCTCTTGTACTGCATAAATGCCCTGAATTCCTAACTTGAAATTCTTCAGTCCCTGAGTCAGCAAGGTGTCTACCACCCAAATCTGAACAAGAAACATAAGCTTTACAACAGTTATAATTACTGATGAATTACACACCCCAGTTTATATGTCACACATGCACGGTTGGTAGATAAATTGTCATTGATTGAAGGAGGAATAAGTACACGTGGAATTTCTCAACATCTGACATATTGGGACACCTACACTGAGCCAATCAAAATAATTAAGGCATGGGTAAATGTAGAATTTTCCTTTCACCTGTGTTTGATGCTTTATCTCAGGGGCAACATTTTTTACCTTTAAAAATGTAGGGATCTAGGTCAAAAGAACTTTACCATGGCTCTATTAGAAGACTCCTTAACTTGGCAGCTATAAACCTTCTCCAACATGTAGTTCGGTCCTCTTGGGATAGTGTGAAACTAGACACCAATATACTACTATTCTGTGTTATTATTCTAGACTATTATTTCCTACTAGTTGCAGGGAATACTCTTATCCTGAACTGCCAATTGCATGGACACAGTGGCTGTAGCTTTCCAAAATCTCACCTACCTCTTGTGTCCAAAATGCTCAGACAGACCTCGTGGAACTTTTTTTTCTCACTTGTATAAACTCGAGTATATTTGTTGTATGATAGTAATTTTTTGAAAGTTGCAGTCTTAGTCTTTCTCTCTGTAGTCCTCAAAGGCTTCTGAAGTGCTCATGTGTCTTTTTGAAGTGGATTTTATCTTTGAAATTACATAATAGATACGTAGAAAGCTGCTTTAGGACACAAAGTAGTTGGGATTAGAACACACAGAAAGTGTGTCCACTCAGAACCTATATAATCCTCTGTTAAACCCAGAACTAACAATGTTTTTACCCTGAGAGTTTCTCAGTCGAAGATGTCTACTAGGTTCCTTCTAGCATGTAAAGGATCATTTACCTGCATATCTTAATTTAGTAGGAATCCTCTGACTGCAAATTTCTTCAACACTCTATTTAACGTCAACTACATCAAGAAGGTATCTTCCAAATATAACTATTGTGAAAAAAAAACAAACAAAAACCCCCCAAAACCTTAACCCACAGATTTCAAGCCATTCTCATTTAAGAATATGATGGTAGAACTGGTAAACTCCATCTGGTATCACAGAATGCTGGCTAGGACACTTTCCTAGCAATCAGTATACTTGAATTTGAGCTTTTCTGTACTTTGAAAGCAGTTCAGTAATAAATTAATTTCTTTCAAAAAACTCAAACACTCTGAAGATGAACATTTCTTGTATGTGCCCAGAAATATGTATCTGAATGTCAGTGACAAGGGGTGTTGTGCTTTCCTTTTTGTTACTGATGTTTTTGCAGCAGATGAAGTTATTCCAAATCTGAAGAAAAATAATTTCTGTTTTCCTTTGAGTGGGACCTTTTCACCCAGGAAGATCACAAGAAGAGGGTCAATGGGATGCCGTTGGAATCCACAGAGTGGAGATATTTTTTTCTACTTAATTTATCTCCCTGTCGCTCTTTTTCTCTAGCCCACTGTCTTTTTTCCTATTTCTTTCTATCTCTCTCTACCTTCCATGTACCGTTAAGTAAAAATCGGTACTATTGACTTGGTCTCATTTGCACCTTAATTTGGGCAGAGGTATCGCTCTAATAATTTTAAAGAATGTGATCATAAAAATCCCACAGCTGTTATCTGTTGCTAAGGGGAGGAGGAGTAACAAAGTCCTCAACTCTGGGTCTCAAAGGCATTCAGAGGCAATTGTATTAAGTAGACATAAACTAGAACAGCTCCACGGGCTGTGTAAATTTATGCTCAAAGTCACATTAGTTTGCAAGAACTGTTTTAAGGATGATTAAACAAGGGCAGGTTTGCAGTACTCTGCCTCGCAAGTCATATGCATTGGTCATTTAAGGTGAGTGTGTAGGCAAAGGAATCTGTCCCATGTCAAGTCATACAATGAAAGGTAAGCTAATGGTAAATAGATTCAGTCAACAAGTTTGTATATCTGATTTATCCTTGCTTCTTGCTCCCTTTGATGCAGCCTTATCAGAATGTGCTTAATGTGACTGGGCAATTTCTCTGTGGAGCAGAGAAAACTCAGGTGGGATGCATCTGTGTGACTACAGTGGAAGAAGGCATGGAGGAGATAGACACAAGTGATGTGCTCAGGAAGCTCAGGGTAGTATACAGGAAGTGACCACAACTGTTGTAGAGAGAACTGAATTTACCTGAACACAAAGGGGAGCAGAGAGTGGCCCTTGTGTTAAGTACATGGATGTTTTAGTTGAATGAATCAGCTGGTTGTGTAAATGGCCTTCCCTGAGTTAATAAAAAATTTGCATGTCTTCCTGATTTAGTAAGACCAGCATGGAGTAAGTGGCTACTAAAAACTGAGCAACTATCAAAATGAATCTTGAAGAGAGCAGTAGTCTTGAGCTGACTTCAACATATGTAATCCTTCCCAGCAAATAGGCATGCCCAACTCTGTGGCGATGAGCATACTGAGACTGGTAGTGGTAATCATTGTGATTCAACTGTATATTTCAATTAGTGTATTGTGCTTGTGTTCTGATATTAGTACAATGCATTATGCTAAATCAAAATCCTGTGTAATGTTAATTACCTTCAAATAAGTAAACTTTGTATTAAAACATTAAAACTTCCCTGTCTGAAAAACCTGAATGAACCTGGTCAGAGAGTACTGGACTGACAGTCCAGTAAAAATGTCAGGGTAGTGCATGAAGTGATATATGAAGAGAGATTAAATACTTCTCAGCCTCTCAGTTATCTTGAGATAAGTTCTAAAATCAATAGTTTCAAAGCTGTAAGAGATTTCTGTAGATCAGATTACCAACAGTCAGTGGGAGAACTGGGACTACAATATCCAATTTATTCCATATCTTTCATCACTGTAAGGCCTGATTTAAACAAGAAAGGAGGTGTCAAAACTAAAGAAAAGCTTTTACTTCTAATGGTTGAGATTTGATCAGAGTGATTCACCACAGGACACCTTTCTTATTTCAGTACCTCTGGCCAAATGGTGACAGCAAAACGAATGTTGGCATCCTAGAATTAAGAGACTTCATCCTGTGTTCTGGAAGCGTGGAGTTCAAGAAACTAGAACAAGAAGGGTGAGTTTATTTCTTCATATGACACAAATGCAGATAGAAAATAAAGGATGACTAGAACAGTTGGTGTAAAGAAAAACAATAGCTAGTGATGCTGCTACACAAAAATGTTGGGAAATGGTTAAAATAGCTGATTGGTCATTCCAAAACCACACCTTGCTAGAAAAAGTAAATTGTGACATGAAAGGCTCCAGATCTACTATAATTCACCTCTGTATATTTGCGTTCAAAGAGTACAATCCTGAGAGTCTCCATTGCATGACTTCTGGTCCAAAAAGAGATGAATTAAATTAAATTACCTATGTTAGTATGAAGTAACTGGATGAAATTCTACAGTTTATTTTACACAGGAGGTGAGATTAAATTATAGGGTTTTTCTCTCATCAAATCTTTATGCTTTTGGAAATGCATGGTAGAAATGCATTATTTCACACAATATTAGTAAGGTGTAGGCATGTTTTTGAGCTTTTAGTCTTCTTCCTTTAAGCAGCTAATAATGACAAAAAACTTCAAAAGGTACTTCTGCTTCTGTAGAGTTCAGATCATCTAATCTAAACCCCCTGCCATTGGCAGGGGATATCTTTCACTATATCAGATTGCTCAAAGCCCCATCCAAACTGACTCTGAACACAGCCAGTGATGGGGCACCCACAACTTCTCTGGGCAACCTGTTCCAGTGTCTCACCATGCTTATTTTAAAAAATTTCTTCCTTGTGCCCAATGTTAATCTACACTTTTTCAGTTTAAAACTGTTACCCCTTTTCTTGTCACTACAGGCTTTGGTAAAACGTCCTTTCCCTTTTTCTTATAAACCCCCTCTAAGTAATGAAAGGCCACAATATGTCGTGTCTGGACCCTTCTCTTCTCCAGGTTAAACCCCCCCAATTTTCTCAGTCTTTCCTCATAGGAGAAGCATTCCAGTCCTCTGATGACTTTTGTGACCATCCTCTGGACCTGCTCTAATAGCTCTAGGTCTTTCTTTTTCTGGGGCCCTTAAGGTGCCAAGCTCTTTTCATGAGCTCATAGAAGGGGTTTTATGTTAAAAAGACACAAGGCCACAAAAATCTGCCGAATGGATTTTTGTTTTTTTTTTTAAAGGGCCTTCAATCCTTTTATACCTTGAGGCTGCACAAAGGAAAAACACTACAACACTTTTCAGTAGGTTGAAATAATGCACTTTAACTGGTAAACTTCGGAAAATAAGGGAACTTGGTAAAAGTTTAAAACAAACATTCAATCAACACAAAGCATTGACTTAGCAAATTCCAACCCTCCAACTTTAAGTTACCCAAATAACAAGAAAAGGAAATTAGGAGATGAGGAAGAAGTAAAGAAAGAGAGAGAATTACAGCTACCACCTTTAGATCCAGTGTAGATCCAGCTACCACAAGTCCAGGAATGGTAGGGCCATGCATAACATAGAGGCTGTGTGGTATTGGTTTTATTTGCTCTGGACTCCTGTGGCCATCCCTCCCATGTGGGGCTTTTGGTGTGCCAGCCATTCTTGGGCTGGTTTAGGGGCTCCAGGGGTTGTGGTGTGGGTCAGTGCTCCCTGTGTGCCAGGGACTGACAGCTACACTGAAGGCTCTCAAGGAGATGGGGTTATGGGGGGGCAGAGCACCGTTCCATCTTGGCAGAACCTGATCTGTCCACTCCCACACACACAGAGTTGTTTTGAGCCAGTAATAACGTTAATAACTTTTCTCAGTCCCCCACAGGGTCCACAGAGGTGGGCACAATATTCCAGGTGCAGTCTCCGGAGCAGGATGCTCTGTCTAAAAGGGGATACAGCAGCTCAAACTCTGTCTTGTTTACAAGTTATCAGTGGTGGCTTGAGTGAGGAGATTCTGCTGCTTGGTGAAGCAAGGAAGGTCTTCTCATCAGGGGTAAGATTAAGCAGGGAGGGGCTGCTGTTTTCAGTGTTGAAGTATGCTGAGACCAGCTTGACCAAACTATCAGACTGACCATGAGGACACGCAAGACAGATGCTCCCTGACTGAGGCTGGAAGCAGCAAGGATGTGCAGGCCCTGATACAGAACTGAGAGTCAGAAGTGTTGAGAAGAAGAAATTAAAGAGCTCATAACAGCTTTTTCAGCACAAAGTGTATTTTGCTGAGTAAGCCTGACAGCACATAACCTAAAAAATGCATGTGACTGACAGTCAATCCCTTTATACAGCAAAAGGTTGGTCTCACATTTGCAGAGTGAGGGCTTCTAGCATATCTCCCTAAGATGTATGAAGATTGTTCCTTTGAATGGAAGCATCTCTCAAAGTTATTCCTTGAGGCTGAGTGAAAGAGATTTACCCATAGTAATTGGTATTATCAATCTCTACTTAATAATTGCTTCAAAAACAGATCTCTATACTAGTAGCAATAGCTAGCCATACTTTGTAGCAAATAATTCTGAGTAAGGTATTTTTGTCTAATCAATATCTTTATTATAATCAATTTAAATAAAACAGTTAATTTATATAAATATATTTGGTTTGTCATCCTTAATCCTACGGAAAAAAGTTCTAAAAAGTTTCAATTACACCTATAGAATCCTTTAGACATAAACCGTTGACTAAGTTTGGAGTTAGGATTGGATCCAGCCACATCTAGATTCATCTCTGAGAAAGAGTTTAGAAATCAAGGGGGTCTTTTCTGTGCCTTGTGACACAACAGGAGGGCTTCTCTAATAAACTTTGTCTGAAGCTCCTATTCTGTCCACGGCAGTCTCACAGGAGCAGAGCAAAGACGCAGAGAATCACCTCCCTTGACTTGCTGGCTACACTTCCTCTTATGCAGCCCAAGATACAATTGGGTTTATGACTACAAGCACACACTGCTGGCTCATGTCCAAAAAGCCTAGTGGAAATACAGATTTGTATTTTCCTTGGGCAGTAGAAAAAATGTATTACAGTTCTCAGTGTAATGGATTTTTCTTAAAAGAGTATTTTAGATGTGACAGGTTTCTTCTGGGTCATTTAGCCAATGCCTTTGCATTAGAGGGGAAATATTTTATTGTTTCTAAGCCAGGTCTCATACAGTGGTGTAAACTGGCTTTGAATCTTTCACTGAGGCTGATTGTATACCTGCCCTTGGCAATCTTTTCCAGCATTCATCTGCTATAACTGAAGGATTTCCTTTCCCACCATACTATTCCCTAGTCAATGCTGATTTTCCAGGCTGAAGTTTCAGACAAGTGTTCTTTCTTTTCAGCTCACTCTCTCATCAAAATGAAAATATGGCTTTTCTGGTATGTGAATGACATTTATTAATTTTTTTAAAAGTGCTTTACTTTGTAATAGCTTTGTTTAGCTTTGTTTTTTGGTTTCTTTTTTTTTTTTTTAATTTTAATGACAAACTATTTGTTTTCTTAAAGAGAAGAGACCAATTATCAAACTCTGCCTTAGTAAGCACATGCTTCAAGTTAATGAGGCTACTACAAAATAGGTCATTTAGGGGAGAAACTCAGACAACCAATAAAAGCTTTCAACTAAAGAACATTGTTCTTTGCAAGAGCCAGAACTAAACTCAACATTATAATGGTACTTTGTAAAAATTAAAAATGTTACATTAGAAATATTACCTACCCTAAAACAAAGTTCTTCCCAAAACACTATTTATAGCAGTAAAGTGATTCCTTTCTGTTTCCTCTCCCACTCCCCATCATCCCAGTTCTTTTTAATAACAACCTTGTTCATTTATTTTAAGAAAAAAAAAGTTACCTTATAGCTAAATATTCTAAAAATGAAAGTGCTTTTTCTACATGAGATGTTATTATCATCTATAGAACGAATTTGTTTTCTGTGGCTTAAAGTAAAGCTTTCTCCATCGCTAGCACAAAGGCTGTCTTCTGAGTAATTGGCTTCAGTCATACTATTTCATCACTGCTCAAATTTTACACCTATGTTATTTTCTCTTCCATTAATCTCTAAATGTCAAAACTCAAATTGGTTACAGTGTCTACTGCTTTCAGACAGGATAGCTCCATTTAATCATGTGTCCCTAGGAGGAGAGATGTTTCTAGATGAGAAAGACAAATAAACAGGAAAAAAATTAAGCAAAAAGGTATCAATTTTTCAAGGTAGAAACCACAGCATCTTAATATTTAGGCAGAACAATCAGCAAGATCCTACTTCTCCATCTCTTTCCACAGTACTTTATTATCTTAGAATATGCCAGCACATTAATGAAAGACAGCTGATGAGCAAACTTCCTTGCAGTAGGCACTCTGGTATTTCCAAACTATTCTAAATTAAATCTATGTGAAAGTGAAGGGGATATTTGCTTGATGTTTCAAAAATAAGAAAGCTTTGTGAGAAATAAGCATTTGAAACCTGACAGCTGCATATTATTTGCACCCCATGAATCTAAGCAGATTTTCTGTGATTATCACTGTTAGCTGGAATATGTCATTAACTTACTTATTAGGATGACTCTTTGCATTGTAAGGGAACAAACAAATTGTCTTTTTTATAGTTTTATGGCAGTATGAACTAATACAGATATATGCAGAATGACAAATGTCTATAAAAATACTAGATATCTTTTAAAAGTTGTGTGGTGATGTATACAAAGGCTCATAAAACACTGAAGGTGTAGACAGAACCAATCTGAGAATAAATCAGTATTACAAAATTTGCATGTGAATAGAGTTACTGTCATATGAAAAGGGGAGATTTTTCTCAAACCCCAAAAAGCCAAGACCTTTCACTGAGCAGTTAACAAGTTTGGATGGTGGCTCGACTGACTTGGTCAGGGTCACAGGCCAAAGAGAAAAACCCCCTCTTAGGCCTCCATACCTTTACCCACTGCCAGTGACTGCCAATGTCCTTGAAGGACTCACTCATATTAGTAGTTTACAGAATAAAACTCTTTATTAATAAAATTGTGACAGGTTAAGGTCTGAGAATTGCCAATGATAGTATCTGACTGCAAAAATATATTCAAAGCAATATACTAACAAGCTCTAATCCCCAGTAAAAGCTAGCTCAAGATAATCATTCAACGTGCATAGAATATGGCTCTTATCAAATAGGAGTCCCTACTGGGGAGAAGACAGATTCATTCCATCAACAGATCCCACAAACTGCGATGGAGTCTTCTTTCCCTCTCTTCTCCCCATTCTAACTCACTTTTGTACTATATCTTTAGGTTTAAGGTAGAGCTTGAGTAACTTTAATTATATATCTTAGTGAGTGATAGTTGTATCTGAAGATAGTATCTGAGATAACCTTGGAATGGGGACATGAGTCAGTCCAAGGAGAGGGATTTCACCATGATTGCTGATTCAGGTCCTGATACAGCAGGATCCTGTATCTCCCTTGGCTTTCAGCTGCTGTGTGGTTTATTAACTAAAAATTACCACTGAGTTCCCTCCTCTGCAAGGGTTTTGACAGAGCCTGTCTTCTTAACCCTCCTATTACTATCCCTTAGACTGTATTGTGTGAGAGAGGTCAGGTGTTCTGACTGCGTTCCATCCAGGGAGTAGCAACTGTATTTTTCTCTATAAATTCTGTATCATTATCATTTTACCCTCAGTCGTCTTCCCACAGTCACACAGACGATGTGCCAGACTTGAAATATGAACCTCCTGACCCTTTGTTTCTAGTTTCTCTAATGTTTCCTTCAGAAATCATAATATGAGCTGGACTGGAAAGAACCTTAAGGATCATCTAGTTGCAATCCCCTGCTATGGGCAGGGACACCTTTCACCAGATCAGGTTGTTTAAAGCCCCATCCATTGTGGCCTTGAACACTTTTATGTGTGGGACATTCACAACTTATCTGGGTAACTTGTACCAGTTCCAGTCTCACCACTCTCACAGTAAAGAATTTGTTCTTAACCTCTTAACATCCTAACCCTCTTTCAGTTTAAAACCATTTCCCCTTGTTTTGTCACTGTAAGCCCTGCGAAATAGTCTCTCTCCAGCTTTCCTGTAGTCCCTCTTCCGGAACTAGAAGGCTGCTACAAGGTTGCCCTAAAGCTTTCTTTACTCCAGGCTGACAGTCCCACCTCTCTGTCTGTCTTCATAGGAGAGGTGCTGCAACCCCAGATGAAGCATCATCTTTGTGTCCCTCCTGTGGAATACCTGCAGTAAGTCCACATTTTTCCTACATAGAGGGTGCCAGAACTGAACGCAGTGCTCCAGGTTGGGTCTCAAGACAGCAGAGTAGAGGGGGAGAACAGTCTCCCTCAACCTGCTGGTCACACTTCTTTTGATGCAGCCCAGGACAGAGAGGATAGATTCTGGGTGCAAAAGCACATTGCCAGGTCATGTTTATAGAAAAGTGGGTTGACTGGAGATGTAAAATATTTCAGAAAGAGGTAAAATCTGGTATAAGGCTCTGATGGTTCAGGCTACTGACAATGAAGAGTGACTATGCAGTATGAACAGTAATGCAAGGAGAAATTTTGATACAGTAAAAATGTTTTTTAAATATCCTAAATATATGGCTTGCCTGAAGAATCTGTGCATCATCTAATCCTCAGTATCATTCCTATCACTAAAATATTCAATGAACCACAGGGATTGTTACAGTAAGAAGTAAACTAAGGAGAAGTAAATTCCTTTCCTTTCCTTTCCTTGATGTTGTCACTGTGATTATTCTATTTCTTCAAGTCCTTACAAAACATTATCTACATTCAATAGAAAGGGGTCTACGTATTTTAATGGTTTGTGGATCACACTGCTTCAATTACCACAGTAGGTGAAAAACTAGGAAAATTGCAAAATTATAACCCAGATATGGAGGGGTTTTTTTTGTTTCTTATTATTTTCTTCCTTATTTAATTGCCATGGTGTACGACTACAGAGACGATTTTTTAAAGCATCAAAAATTGAAAGGTTAGAAAAAACCAGAAATTTTAATCTAAATGTGTAATTTGGTGTGAGAACGGAAAAGCTGTTGTTTTAGGCTAACAATAAGCCAAACACAACTTTAAAATGTGTTTACTAAGTCATCAGATTTACACTGTGTGATGGATGACCTGTAGTTAAGGCTTGTCAAGGAACATCAGGATATTGAGAGACTGGGAAGTTTAATAGAGTCTTCATTTCCCCATGGATACCTAACTCTCACTCTATTTCTGCATGTTTTATTTTGATGTTTTTGTTGGTTTTGTTGTTATTGTTCCATTATTTTGTGCGGTTGATTGATGAGTTTCAAATACTGATCTCTACTGTTTCTCTCTGACTCTCCCCAGCTGGAGGCAGAAGATATGAGAAGAAAACTAACTCCCTTGGGATATGTAAATCGCACAATATATATTACAGAAGTGACAGAATTTATATAAGGATCCGGAATTTATCTCCAGCTTCATTATTTTCTAAGGAATGATAGTACACAGAAGTCAAATAATAATAATAAAACATTTCAGTATATATACTTTACATGAATACACACACATTAAAACTCAGAACTAACAGAATCTTGACATGACAAGAATAACAGCCCAGAACTCCTCAATATAGATTTCAGATACCTGTTGTGGCTGGTACACATAATTTTAAATTTTAATTTCATCTCACATATTGGTTCTGGTTTTTTTTCTTTTTACATAGTTCTTCATAATCAGTATCCAGAGACATACCTATGAATTTATGTAATATTTTCAACTACTTTTTGTTATTTTATGCTTGGTGAACCTGATAAATATTAAAACATTTGCCTTCCAGAGCATGAAAATGTTATAATTTCATATACAAAGTTTTCATTAATAGTTGCTATAGCAATTATAGTCCCTATCCGGGGCAAAGCCATTCTCGTTAGATTGAGATGAAGCTTTACCCACAAGAGTGATATGCATCACTCCACTGTGTGATGTATACTTTTGTGGTTATAAAACAGTGGTGACTACATGCTAGTGTATCTTCCTGATGAAAAAGAGTTGTCTTTTGATCAATTGCCTTTATGTGAGACAGTTAAAACACTCCAAAACTTAGTGAAAATGTAACATTTAGTTAGAAATAAGTTCATTGAGTGACGGCTCATCTTCCAAAGATGAGATTGGAAACTAAAATTTAAAGCTCTGTTGAATCCTGAAACCCCAAACTCATTGAACCTCTACTATAAGTTGTATTTTGTGTCTTCTTCCCACCAGTTATTTATTTCTGTATAGCAAAATCTTCAAGACATAAATAATTTTCTTTTTCTTAGGCTGCATAACTCCTCTCCTCCTCTCTTCTCTCTCCCTGCTCCTCAATTTTGTCTCTTTCTCTCTCCTCGCTTCCAATTAAAATACATCTCTTCTTATAGATGTCAACTGCCACTCTTTTCAAGGAATGTCCAATTTATGCATATTAAACTAAACAGATAATTTTTTCTCAATTTGTATTTAGACCAAAGTAAAGAATTGTGTACCTAAATCTTGCCAAATTCTCCCCACCGAACCATGTGCAGGTCAAACAGAGAATGTATGGTTTCAGATGCTTTTCTTTTGTTCTTACTTTTTGGAATAATTTATTAGTTAGCATACCAATTTTTAAAAAAAAATTCTGAAGTGCTTAAAGACTTGAACCTATGAATTTACTTCTCGTTCATTCAATCCATTCAGAAACCCAGGCATTGGTAAATTAAGAGATGCTATGGTGAGATAACTATTTTCAGTTAATCCACTGTACTTTTTGGATCATCTTTACAATTATTATTGCACAAAGTAAAGTTCTCAAACCAAAGAGAATATAAAATATACAGATGCTAACTTAATATCTGTTCTGTTTCCTTTATGAAGTCCTACAAAGAATTTTACACTTTCCAAATAAATGTAGCTGTTGTTTCAATTATTATGTAATACTAAGGTGTGTTTGATGGTTTATGAGCCAAAACAGTGCTGAAAGAAATATCTGTGTTGTTTAGAATTCTCTACCTAAGAATTTAAGCAATAGGATTTTACAAATTATGGGGAATCATTTATGAACTATAAAGGAAGAATTTTTTTTATTTCTTTTTTTCCATTTGAAACCAGAAAGACAAATTATCCAATTCAAACTTTAATGTAAATAAGCTTATTGGAATGGAAGAAACAGGAGAATAAACCTCTGAGGTTCCAGATGCAACTTGAATCTCACAGGTTTTGGGAAGCTGAAAAACTAAAAACTATATCAAACCAAAACTTTAAATAGATATCCTATTAATAATTGTCTAACTTCTAGTTTTAAGTGAGTCTATTTATAAGGTTTTTACTGATTCCATGGACTCATTCATTTGCCTCAGTAATTAAAACAAACTATCTCTTTTATGTAGGTTTCTTAAAAGTTACATCAAAGGAGCAGTTTAGTTTGAAGTGTTCATACCTCCTGCTGTTACATAAAATTATTCTGAAGCATTTAAGCTAAAAAAAACTTCCAATCATTCAAGTACAATAAATGCAGAGACATTTTTGCATCACTTTATTTATTCTGGATGTTGGCCAAATTAACTTGCAATTCTAAAAAAACCTGCAGCTACCAATGAAAAGTAATTTGAAGTGGCAACATATCACTCTAAATTGCAATCACAGCACAAGGTGTTACAATTTGTAAACTGAAGCTTGGTCTAGCATTTATTTTCATAAATGCAACTATTTTTTTTTTAGAATGAGGAGAAATTTGATTATGGAAAATCAAACTACATTCCAAGCATTTAATTTAAAAGAGAGAAAAAAAAATTCCAGTTTGCATTTCAAACTCTCTTGTTTCTGCTTTTTTCCATAAGAGAAAGAGAGACAAGGGAAAGAGCTACAGCTAGGTAGTGACTCTCAGAGGTTGAATGTCTGCACATTAATACAATAACAGAAAATAGTAAAGACAGTAAAAAAACTCAGTAAGTACAAGTGGTATTTTCAGTGAAATAATAAATTGCAAAGAACATTAAATCATAGCATTGTGCATTCTTTTATTGCAACTGTGAATTAATAGAACTGTAATTCTGTTGTTTATTTTATTCCTCTTAAAATTATAGTTTGCAATTTGTTGGCATGCTAGTGACCAGGTAGATAAGATATAGCTTTATAAGTGTAAATGTTGAATCTTATATTTCTGGCAATATTTTTAACAGTTGCTATATTGAATAGAATTTGTGGGGTTGAAGATGGCATTCTGGAAAATTCTGAGTTCTGAAAAAACCCACGATGAAACAAATTTAGAAAAAAACCTTCATATTTTTTAATTTCTTTTCAAAAATTTCTTTTTAAATTTAACTACGTGGATTTTTAAACAGTAAAAAACCTATATCCCCATTGAATGAGATATCAATCAATAAAAAGATAGTGATCATCAGGCATTGGAATAGGCTGCCCAGGGAAGTGGTATAATCACTATGCCTGGAAGTATTCGAAAGGCATGTGGTTGTGGCACTTGGTGATATTGTTTAGTAGTGAACATGCTGGTGCTGGGTTAATGGTTAGACTCCATCCTAGAGGTCTTTTCCAACCTTAACAAATCTATGATTCTTTCACTTTAAAATATTTTAAGGGAATAGTCAAATTGGTGAAAAATATTTGGAAATCCTCTTTAATACAAACATAAACCCAGAAAATCAAGACTTTATTTATTTTTGGATCATGTATTTCCAGTGGAATTTTTTTGTTCGACTATGGTAGCTGATCCTGAACAAAACTACAAGTGCCACATTCCTGCCATGTGGAAACAGTCACTTGAGTATGAGAGGTTGTGGGGAAAGGTGTCCAGCTGCCTGGGCTTGCTGTGCTGTACCAGATGATCTTACTTCAGCTGGGACCTGGAGCAAGAGATCCTTCTCCGTGGAGCAGAGAAGACCTCAAGGCTTACTTGTTTAGAGAAGAAGTGAAAATAAAGAATGCTTCTGTAGTCCAAGAGCACTCTCAAGAGTATATACTTGCTCAAATTACTGATTAGTATGCTTGCATGGGTTATGCTCCCTGTCCCCGTGTAGTGCTTCTGTATTTTACATAACTAATTAAACAAATTAAAGAAGCAGCCCTAGCAACAAGGGTCAGAATCCTATTTCACCACTGTTATGTAAGTATCCCACACAGCAATCTACAAAATAATTTTCCCATTGCCTCCCTGTAATTACGATTGAATTCTTTTCTGTGCACTGGCAGTGGAGAGTGGAGACCAGATGAAGACTGGAATAGCTGATGATTATTCCTTAGCAATTCAAGTACTTGAGTGCCCTCCAGTTGAAGGTGACAAGTAGGTGACAGAGAAACTCATGTTTTGGGCTGTTATGTGCCACCTGCACCTTACAAAGACTAGGTAGCTCCCTTTACATGGTCAGTAATGTCATGTTCAGGCAAATGAACTTTGAAGGCTCTATGCAGTTTTTATATTGTGTGTTCCTTAAACTTTTATCCTGGAAGAGTCAGAATTGGTGAATGTAAATTTTCATCCTCAGCTACAGCAAGAGAATTCCAGTAAAAATCCAACAAATTCTCTAGATTATTCCACATATATCTTAGTGTCAGATTTAATTGTAGAAAAAAGGTACTGCTAATGCCAAAATGTATCTATGTGGTCATGCAGGGTAAGGAAGTGATAGATAATATTTTGAAGAGATGCAGGATTTTAAATATGCTTTTTTATTTTGCCCATTAACTATCTACTTGGCTAAACACAAATATTTTTAAAATGCGTATCTTTTATTTGATTAACAGTAATGGCTTCTTTGGAATCAACCTAGTCAAGTGAAGCGATAAATACATAATTTGGAAATTATTTAAGTAACAAGTGAAATTAAATAGCTGATATACATATATATATATATGTATGCATACACACACACACATCAGTTGCACAAGAGGGGATTGTTAAAACTGTAGTGGTCACCCTATTAAATAGGCATGCCGTTTTCCATAGCATGTTGGTAAAGTTTTTTGCCCAAAATATTTTTGACATGTTATTTCTCTTTTTTTTTTTTTCTCTTTGAATTACTAACTCAGCTATCAAAAACTGAAGAGGGTGAGGAAGGTGTATGGCAGGGAAACCAAGAAGTCAAACTGTCAGAACAGTGCTAGGAACATATGTTAATTAATCTGTCGTTAGTCTGTTCCCACAACAGTCAACCTATGTAGAGTAGGGTCCAGATGAAATGAGAATTAAACAGTCTACGGAAAATATACTCATGTCATCTCAGTCTAGTCTTGTATGTAATTTTATGGAAGAACTATGTCCTGACTGAATTTGAAAGAAGGACATATGGCTCAGTTCAACAAGGATATCTGGTGTTTGTAAATAATATGACAAAAAAGAAGGAATTTACTGTAATTCACTTTGTTGTAAAAACTGATAAAATGCTGCTCATTTATTTATGCCTGACATTTAACATGGTTAATTTGGGCTTATTTTCTTTTTCTTATTAAAAAAGTATTGATATACTAGATTTGAAATGACAAGTCATGGATTTTCCAAGCTTGTAACAATTACGTACAAAGAATACTAACACAAGTGCCATGAAATCAATTCTTATCCTTTTATAAGTGATCAAAAAACTCCAACAATGGAAGAAGACTCAAAGTCAGGCAAGGATGATGTGTTCATGAACCTCAGAAAAGAATGTAGGAATGGGGTCACAGGTGTTGTAAAGGAAGCTGAACTTCTCTCAACAGCAGGGAGACCAGAAGGTGGACTTTGTCCTAAATAAACATCTGCATCAGTTAAATGGGTCAACTAGTTATGTAACTGGTCTTCCAAAATTAATAATTTGAAAGTGTTATATTCCTAGTCCAGACAGATCAACATGGGGGAAGTGTTTATGTGTCTCAGCCCAACACGGAATATAAAAAACAAGCAAGTAACAGAAATAACTTTGAAAAGAGCAAAGAGCTTGAGCTGGTTTAAAGCCATGCAGTCCTTTTCAATGACTGGGGATGCTCAGTTGTGACAGAGAGCATGTAGAGTCTGGTAAGGGAATCATGTTTGCTGTTTTGTGCTTGTGTTTGGAATTCAGTGTATTGATGAATCACTTTTCTAAATCAAAACTCTGTGTAATGTCAATTATCTTCAAAGAAATAAATTTAGTATTAAAATATTAAATATTCCTAATGTGAAAAATCTCAAATAATCAGAGAGAATTGAACTATGACACCCAGAGGTTATATTTGTGAAATAAATCTAGCATTATGAAATTAATACATGATAAGTTATCATTTTATTAAAGCCAATGTTCACTATGTTGAATTACTAGGCTGACATAAATGAAATACTTACTTAAGGATAAATTTAAAGCATGTGTTTAAAAGCCTCATCTAAATCCAGAAATGTTCATTTACTTTAGTAGGTCTTGTTTAAGCAAAGTAGTTACCACATGTCTGAATTGCAAACAGAAAGAACATTTTCAAGATGGATTTTAAATACAAAATTGTCAGCATTGAGGTTAAGTGCATTGCAAGATGATTTTTGGTTTCTCTACATGGTAATTCTTGACTCCTGAAAAGGGTTTGCTCAACTCCTTCTATAATCAACAGGGATAAGTCATGATTGTAAAGAAAATGTTATCCAGTTTAAGGTCATTGGTCATTAAAAAGGCCAATCGATTGAAATTTATATAATCTTTAACACATGGTGATATACCCAACTACCCAGAATGTTCTTGTATTTCTTCACAGTGCTTGGAATTTTCAAGAACTATGTTTCCTACACTCCTGATTAGGCTCATCTTTTCACTTATTATTTGTGTGATTCACTTATTATTCAATTAATGTCAGCCCACTGAATCAGGAGCTGTTATGGTAAGAGAAAATTATTAGCGTATAGTTTGACCTCCTGTGAATTAGAATTTCACCATGCAGTTAATTCTATAACATTGAGGTCAAGTGTAATTTATTTTCATAATAGAGACACTTAACAAATGATGCAGAAAAATTTACAGTTCTAGACAAATTGGTCCAAGATTACAATATATTCACTATTACAGAAGATATATTCACCAATATAGGATATATATATATATATATAGTACATATACATCTATAGTTATACATACATATATGCTTCAATAAATATAGATGTATTTCCAGTGGAACACTTCAGCAGCTTTTACTTCTGCAGGGCAAACAGAGTGTAATAAATAGCAAAACAATTTCGTCTAATTTCATGTTGATTGACAATAAGATTTCATAAATATCTGAAAGAAGAGAATAATCCGTATATTGAATGACAACTGTTATGCAAAATATTCTTCTGTTTGGTGTCTGACTGGGTAGCCAAAAAAAAAAAGTACAGATACCATCTATACAGTGGTTTGGTTTCTTCTATTAAACCAAAGTTTGGAAAACTGTCAAGCATTTTATAGTTGTTTTGGGGCTTTTTTTTCCTCTCTTTTTTTTTTTTCTTTTGACTTTCTATGATGCAAGTGTAACTTCTTATTTCATTTCCGTGATGGCAAGTTTTGATATTTCTATAATTTTTGTTTAAATTCACTTTTCATTTTGAAATATCCTATTCCTTAAATGTTGAAAAGAATTTATATGTTAAAACTAAATTTAACTTTTTTTTCTGAATAAAATAATTCACTCTGCTCAGAAAGCATTTGTCTGATTCTTCAATTCACTGAAAATGGTGGTGACTTTTTTAGCTAACACTCTTATATTTGTTTTTATAACTGAAAATTAATTTTAAAATCAGTTATTTCCTTATCTTTCCTTATGTTTACTTAGTATATAATACATTCTTCCTTGTGTTTATGTCTATTTAAATGGAATTTAGTGAAACAGCAGGGCTAGTTTTTGTCTCCTGACCTGGCATAAGACATGATTATTCTTTACTTGTTTTGCCGTCAGAAAAAGCTCAAAAGAAGAGAGCTTCAGAGAGCTCCTTGAACTCTTCTTTACATTTCCATTTTTCTGCGGTATAAGCAAAGCTGTTATAAAGTACCGTACAGATGTATGCTAAGTTAAATTAATATCTGAAGAACTTTTTTCAAGTCAAAGCATACACGTAATTCTGCAAAATTATATCTGTACAATTTAATTTTGTATATATTTGAATTTATCTGAATAATTTTGAAAAGCATTTTTGTTTTGCATGTATCTATAACATACTTTTAAAAGGAAAAGGGATGCGGAGTTTTCCAAAGGTCGATGCATAGTAAAAATATAACTGAATAACTTGGGTTGCACTGTTAGTCATACTTGCTAAGAATCCACCCCCCATACCCCTTAACAAGCCCCTTTAGCAGTGCATATTTTTGGTGTGAGTCTAGAAAGTTGTGTTTTAGTGCTCAGACGAAGAGCCCTAAATCCATATGTCTTTCAAGGGGAACAAGCTGTAAGACAGAAAACACTGTTTGTAGATGAAATATCATTTTTCAAAAATCCCTGAGGGTGGTTGATGACAAATCTCTTTTGTGAAGCTAAACTATCTACAAAATTATTCAGATCATTTTATTGACATATATCCTCTTATTTGTGTGGGAAGAAACATAGTAAGGTATAGAAACTGGACTTACTTTTTAAATGTCTACTTCCTGTTCAGAAATTTTAGCGATTCAGCATATGCACTGGTACACAGTGTAATAATGTTCTAGTCCCTTTGGTCCTCTTTAATGTAGCATTCATCTTAAAAATAGTGATATTGCTAAATCTTTTTGTTGCTTTTTTTTTTCCTGAATGTTTTCCCTATTTAATAATATATTATCTTATTCCTCTTGATGACATCTGTTAATTTCATTTGACTGTGCAATGTGATTAAATTTACCAATTTCTTAATTATTACATTGTGAATAATTAATACTTCTATATTCGATTTTGTTGCCAGGAAAACATTTATCTAAATTACACAGAAAACCTTTTCATGTAATCAGCCTAACACATAACTGTTTCCTTTTTTCAAATTAATCTGAACTGTTAATTTTAAAAGTTACTTTTGCAAGATTCTGTTGTTCCAGCAGTTCCAGCCCTGTTGTGTCCAGAATTGTCCAAATAAGAACACACAGTCTCTGCCTAAAGTAATTTTCAGGCAGCAGGAAAAAAGAAGTTAGAAACTAAAATTATATGATTTGCAGGCTCAAGCCTTTTTTGTGCAGAACTGTGCACTTAAGAGTAATTGCCCTTCTCAGTCCATAGTTTCACTGCACGTGTTTTGTAACCTATTGAATAACCTTTTTACCTGACTATGTTTATTGTACAGCTGATGATCAAGTCTTGAAGAATTTCTTTCTCAAACATATTGAGATTTTCAGTAGTTACTAATGAGTAATCAGGCATTGGAATGGGCTGCCCAGAGAGGTGGTGGATTAACCATCCCTGGAGATTTTTAAACGCAGATTGGATGTGGCACTGAGTGCCATGATCTAGTAAATGGACTGGATTTGGACCAAGGGTTGGACTCGATGATCTCAGAGGTCTTTTCCAACCCAATCGATTCTATGATTCTATGATTCTATATCTCTCTTTCACTTCTATTATTTATAAGTCTACCTTCAGGAAAGAGGAACTTCGCTCAACAGTCACAGTCACTGTTTCCCGAGAAGGAAATACATTTAAAGGATTGAGGTTGATGGAAAGAGGTCAAGCACCAGCGATAAATCTGTATTTTTGAGAATCATTAGTCTGATTCAACTGCTTTGAGAGCTTTGATAGTGCTGCCTCAGTGGACAGAATGGTAGAAATACAAATTCTGCTGGTATTAGTTGTTGGACTATGGAGTACAATTTAATCAGTTAAAATGCAAGACCTTATTTTCCTTTCCGAACAGTGAGAGCCCTGGAAATTTACAAAATTGCACTGGCTATTTGGCAAGCTACTGCTGTAATGAGATGAATTGTCCATATAGGTAGAGAGGAAAAAATCACAGCCTGATGCATTCTGTTATTGCAAAGTGGCACTGAGGAAATAATGTAAATAAGTAAACTTACAGTCTTAGAATCTATTTCTAGAACAAATGTTTTTGCTTACTGTTCACTATCTGTCTCAGCATTACTGAGTTAATATCTAAACTGGGACAATCATTAATGGAGATTCTATAAGTATGATCTGTGCTTATTTTCAGCCAATCTACCCAGAAACCCCCACCCCTGTCATGGAGTAGTCTTGCAATCAGTTGCACAATTGTTATTCATGCGATACCTTGTTTCCATTGCCCCGATTACGGCAAAAATGTTTTCTTCTTGATTTAATACTGTTTCTGATTTAAAAAAAAAAAAGATTCTGAAATGCATCAACAAAGTAACAACGTCTGAAATTCAAAATAAGATATATTATTATTTCAGGGAGCACTGTTAAAGACTGAGAAAAAATAAATGTAATGGAACGAATGAAGAAGAAAGAAAATACTTTTAGGGTCTGGGATTAAGAATGTTAGATATTGAATGAGTGGTATTTCTCAGTAGCCATGGCGTTGGCATAATAAACCTAATTGGGATAGGGACTGTAGTAAATGCAATAGTTTTACTACAATTTTTCCAGTACTGAACTATGACCATGGAATAACTGAAGAAGGCTAACTTTGTAGTTAGCAGAGAAAGAGAATGGCATATAATAGAGGGAGGAGAAATAAAAGCTTTAAAGATCCAGAACCAAGGAGTGTTAGAGCTATGGTTACTCACCAACAGCCCAGGTTATAATATCAGACAGCTTTCCCTTTTTTAAAATTATTTAGTGTTACACAACTGGAATAAAATTAGGGTAGTAATGAGTCTTTTACATAGATGCAAAAGGAAATAATTTTTAGAATAAAGCTACACTGTAAATGTAATAGGAAATAGAACCTGCTTCTAGTGTCTTCAAGTGCTTCTCTCAAACATTTGAAGTAGAGACACACATGGACAGATGCAACACCAAAGTGCAAAGCAAATTTATTTAACAAAAATAAAAATAAAAGGCAACAAATTATTTTCTCCTCTGTACTGACACAATTCAAGCTACTCATGCTTCTAATCTTCCCCAAGACAGTATGACTTCTGGAACTAACTTTCCTTTGTTTCTTCTTATGTGGCACAATAAAATGTTAATTCTCCAAACATGTGGTGGAATACTAAATGATAAACACGTTCTGAAGGCCCCAGACCACTAAGAAAAGTTTCAGATTAATTGCTTATCTCAATTGTACTTCCAAGCCTTGAGAGGTTTGTCCATTTCTAATTTACCATGAGAGTTGTGGGAAAATAATCCTTTTTGAGGAAGAGGAGGATGGTGGCGGCAATGGGAACTGGCAAAATTTAAAACAGAATACCAAAAATTAGCAGAATGTGGAATTAGTATGGGATAGAGGCATGTTTGCTATTTTGCATGGAACACATCTGTTAAATTCTGCTATTATCTTAATGGTTTTGAGTGTGTATATGATGTTAAGATTTAAATATAAATGCATTAAGATTGCAACGGCTTTAATAGTGATAATAATTTTTTTCCTTCTGCTCTGAAATAAGAGTATGGTATAATGCATCTCATACTAATGCAGTGCAGTTAACTTTCATTATTTTTGAGTTTTGAGGCCAGCTTTCAGGTTTTTCTTATCCTGTATTGATAAAATAGATACAGAAATAGTCGCTTTGCTGACTTTTAATTTTCTTCTTTATAAATCATTGTCATAGAGTAATATTCCTCCTGTATTTAGAAAGGCTTGAGAAGGAAAACTGAATATTCTTACTTGAAAACTTTGTAACATTTTGTGTTAAAAATGCAACTCTGCCAGAACAGTATTCAAACTTCAAAGTAAAAAACATCCATATTAAAGAATTTTGGAATTAGGGCTGTTAAGGCATGTTGGGAGTGTCTGCCTTCTCCAGTGATTTCAGCCAAAGACTCTCATCTCCCTGGTTACTGGAGCCCAGCCTGGTACCTGGAGTACCTGTCCAGGCTGAGAGATACAGTTAATTGTTTTCCTATTTGCAGGGAGGCCCTTTTTACATGCAACCAACCCCTTTTATGCCCTCTTCTCTCTGTCTTCCCACACTTGTTCCTCCCTTATCTCATGTGATGCCTCCTTTTCACCATCTTTGACCCTTATCCTAAACATCCTATAGTAAATTTCACACATTCCCAGTCAAGTAATCCCTAATAATCTTGTTATTTTTGTTTCCTCATGGCAGTTACAATGTTCAAGTAACCATCTTCAAGGCTATATCTCGGTAGTTCCTTTATGTCCCATCCACTAGTGGCCAAAGAGTTCTGATCTTCATTATTGTCACTGTTGTCACTTCTTTTAGGTTTGTGTATAGATATGTTTAATTACAAATTTCTTTGTTACTTATTTCTCTTATACTGAATAGTCCTAAATCAAGTAACTTAAACAAGTGCAAGCCCCCAGTTTCCACGTTCTCTTACACAGAATGTAAGCTTGGTTTTAAATGTAAACTAATATAGTACGGTCAAATTCTCGATCAAATATGGTGTTCAAGTTTTCCATCTCCAAGCTCATGAATAGGTCACTCAGTTAACAATTTCTGTGATTAAAAGAGTTTCTCTTACCTTGTTTCTTTTGGTTATTTAAAGTTGATTATTTAAAAAGTTTTTCAATAAGGATAATAAAATCAGAGGTTTTGTTTCATGTGATTTTTCTTCTTTTACCTTCTAAATTCAGATAGATCAGTGTATTAAAGGTACTAGTTACAAGGACCTTCAGATTGTTGTTCATCCATGTACAGCTTTCAATCTACTCTTTAGTAAAACCAGAATGCTTTGAGCTCTGGGGAAACTGTTAAACCGTGTCAAGTTGAATATGGCACTTGGAGATGAAAAACCTGCACAGCATATTTGATCAAGTATTTGATCTTATTTTATTAGTTTATAAAACAATGCTTACAACTGCTCACATATTCAGGGTCTTTTTTCCCCTTTTGTCTCTCTCTCTTTTTTTTTTTTTTTAAATATTAATTCACTCAAACCACTGGCAACATTATTTTGTTCTTTCCAATATCGTGTGTTGCTTTCCTTGACTGCTACTCTACATGCCCTCTGATTAACTAATTTTAATGATACTCTTCTCTGTGTTTGTTGAAATGTTTAATGATCTAATGTTAGTCTATTGTTATCCTATTATGACAGAGCAATCCTCATTGCCAGTTAGCTTGAGAAGGTGCCAAAGATTCTCTGTTATTAGTGATGAGAAAGGCTGTGACACAATGTTCTCAACAGTGTTATAAATTCTTGTGGTATTTAAGATATTTACATTAGCCTTCTTGTCATTCTTGAATAAATATATTTAAAAAAACTTTCAGGTTAACTGAAGCATTTAGGGAATTTTAATCCCTGGATTCTGTCTCATACATATATTATGAATATCTTCTATCATGGTATGAAATTAAGTAATTTTAGAGTGTGAGATATAACACCCAAAGTGAAAAAATATCTGCAGCAGATATAAGTGAAAATATTTTTGCCCTGTAGAGTTACTTACTTAGGAAGGCAAAAGTGCTCAAAGGAGCCAACAATTGTTTTCAATTTTTCAATAATTAATTCTTGATTCGTTAAAAATTTGTTACAGATACAAATCACATATCAACACGTTTCTATGACATTAAAATAATTTCTGAATTAATTTTTTTAATAATTGAAATACTAATATTATTAGTATTTTTTTTCACTTTTCAATTCCATTTTGGGACAGAGATTTTTTTGAATATAAAAACCTTCTCTTAAGGTACAAACCTAATTTTCTATTAATTTCTGCTAATTTAGTTTGTAAATAACACATTGGCAAGGTTAGGTGTAAGCTCTAGAGGCAGTTGCATAAGTTTATAAGGATGATGGCCAATGGAAATAGCATAAGCATGTAAAAGTGAGAGACACAGACTCTCTGCAACTGTTGGAGTAGTTGTGTGTATTAGATGAGAGGTGGTAGTGGATTGCTCAACTGTCATGGACATTTTCTTCAGGGAGTCAATGTACTATCTGAGTCCAACAATGTCTTACTGCTTGCCCATCTTTTCATCTTGTCTCAGAAGCTGCTCTCTGACATTCAGAGCCCTACGAATTTGCCAGCAGCCAGAAGTGGACAGAAGACAGAGAAGAGGGATGTAGACTACAACTTGAGCATGACTTTTTTCACCTACCTGTCTTCCCACTATCAGATCTATATTATCTTGATAATGCAGGGAATATGCCCTGGGCAATAGTGGGAAGCTGAAGGAGAAGGATAAGCAGAGAGCAGAGCCAAGCATATAGGTAACATCACCATCAGAACAAGCAGCTGCGAGATTTGCTCAGCCCTGAAAGTCTTGAGCTGTTCGGAAAAGGTGGTGTTTGTGTGAACTACTTGTTGATACAGTTGAAATTAATTGTATCACCTTAAGAATGATGACAATAGTTTTGCAGAGATTCCTTCAGCCAAACTGCAGAGCATCATGCTTGCATAAATATTGCTTAAGTCTCATCTTTATGCCCAGCAGATACTTCCATCCTTACTTTGGGCAAGGCCTCTAGCAAGTTAAAATAGCTAATCAAAACAATGCAAGGGACTGGTGGAAGTAACAGTAAAATTATGACAAAGACTTGTTTATCATGTCTGGATTCCAGTCTAATTAACCATATAAAAGCTGTTCTCTTACCCCAGGCAAATAAAGGCCTGTACTCCTTACCTGCATATGCATTATGTAAATTAAAGCAGTATTTTGCATCTGTACTAGGTTTTGGATCTACTACCACCACATCTCTGCAAGAGCAAAGTAAGGATGGGATGTTTTGATCTGTGGCAAGTTAGAACTGATATAAATTTTCTGGTTGCCTTTGTCTCACAGATATAAAAAAAGTTGGTGGAAAAAAGATAACCACCGCACACTCCATAGCTTTTGTTAGTGTACTTTAGACAAGGACATTTAAATGCTATAGAAGTACAAATTAGAAAAGATCTCTAGTTTCTTAGAGACACAGGAGTTTAAGAGAACAGATAATATTTGAGAGGAGGCAGAAAAGTACCGTGAAGCAAATGGACAATATTGATCAGTATAATAAATAAAAAATTTGCAGTGAATATATTGAACTTCTGAACAAGCATAGCACAGCGTAACCATACGTAAGTATTGTTTCCATTCCAAGTGTGTCTGATGTAGTATCTAATCTGGGATCTATGGGAAGCACAGCAACATATTACAAGAAGTTTATATACTCTGATATGCTTCCATAGGCTGAATTTTTTGTTTGTTTTGCTAGTAAACATTAAAGATTTCTGGTTTTATGGAAATAAATAAAGGATTTACGTTATGGGAAATAAATTCAAAATGTTGACATCTCTTTCATAGATTCTAAAAGTGAGAAATCCTTTTAAAAAAAATATTTTTAATTGTATATTTAATATTCAGCTTCATTTCAATAATTAAACTGTTTATCCTCCCTGGAAAAGCTGTAAGAGGCCATTAAAATATGTTTTTCTGTATTATCAAGTTTGTGCTTGTAAAGAAAGTTTTGTTTGGTGTTACGAAGTTTACTTATAAAAAAGGCTTTTCATAGAATGTACTATTCATCCCTAGAGGTGAAACATGTTGTTTCCAATAATCTTAGTTGCAGTAGAATCTTTAAAAGATGATGCCTGATCTGGATTTATCCAATTTTTCCTTCTCCTGAGAAGATGGCACTACAGAAACTCAGCTCCAGTACCTGCTTCTATTACAGAGCTAATCCATAGCCACTGGAACATTTAATTGACTAATACATTTCCATAAAAGTCTAAATCAGAAGAAAAAAACCACAGAGAACATACATTGTTTTCTCCCTAATATTCACCTATTACTTACCACTTTCCAATGGTCTTTTGTAGACAGAGGCAAGTAGGGGCATCTAAAGAGTAATTTTGATTTCATTTAGAAGTTAGTTTTGGAACAGATTACTACGTTGTCCTCAGCATTCACTTTGAATGGCACTTACTGAAAAGACAAATCCAACTGTTTGCCTGGCACCTGAACAGCTGATGGATGTACAGTTCAACATGAAGTTGCTTTGAAATTCTTATTGTGTGTATATCACATCCTCACTACCAGCTGTTTCACTTTGCAAGCTCAGTCCTATCTAATTGCATTACTTGTTACTGTAGACATATTCACTGAATCCAATTTAGTTTGGGCACACAGAGTACCTCTACATGTGCAACACAGATGGCAAATGAATATGAACAAATTACTCCAAACTGTAAGCATGTCAGACTTATTATGGATACCTACAGCATGTTCAGTTGGGCTGATCTGTCCAAGCATAATGGATACTTCTATGGATATTGAGCAACTGTTCAAACAGACAGAGCCTTTACTCCAGCTGGGGTGGGTGGACTTCTAGTTAGGTAGTCAAAGTTTTAGCTTTTAGCAAGAGACCTTCTTATCAGAGAAATGGAGACATATAAATAAAGCACTGTCAGCTGTTGTAATGGTTTAACCCCAGGTGACAACTAAGCACCATGCAGTCGATTACTCACTTTCCCCCACAGTGGGATGGAGGAGAGAAACAGAAGAGTAAAAGTGAAAAAACTTGTAGGTTGAGATGAACCTGTGGGTTCATAAGTAAAGCAAAAGCCGTGGATGCAAGGAAAACAAAACAAGGAATTAATTCACTCCTTCCCGTTGACAGGTTCAGCCATCTCTGGGAAAGCAGGGCCACATCACGCATTATAGTGACTTGGAAAGACAAACCCCATCACTCCAAAAATACCCCCCACCTTGTTCTTTCCCCAGCTTTATATGCAGAGTGTGACACCATATGGTAAGGAATATACCTTGGGTCAGTGTCCTGGCTGTATCCCCTCTCAAATTCTTGCTCACTCCCAGCCTTCTCACTGATGGGGTGGTGTGAGAGACAGAAAAGGCCTTGATGCTGTGTAACCACTGCTCAGCAGTAAGCAATACACCCCGTGTTATTAACACTGTTTTCAGCACAAATTCAAAACATAGTCCAATAGTAGCTACAAAATTAACTATTCCAGCCAAACCCAGCAGAATTGTTCCTGGAAAACTTTGACACAGCCTTAAACAGACACCGCAAAACATTATGCACATATATATGTATAATATATATGTTTATATATATATATATATATAAAATTCCCAAGAAATACATTCTCAACCAATTCCTGGACTTTTATTGAACATGGCTCTTTTCTGATTTGAGTAGTTTTCTCTGATTTTATCAAGCAAGATAATTCACAAACTGTGTTCTTCAAATAATTAATGCTACAGATGCTACAGGAATGTGTATGATACTTTTTTGCCTTGGTGGTGTGGAAAACCAGGACATGTTTTTTGAATTTTACCAGAATATTTTCAACACAGGACCCCAGAGAATGGGAAATGTTCTTGCATAATGGAGTACAGCCTTCGTTGAAGCACAAAGCAGCCTTTCTCCTTAGGATAGCTCTCCCTGGAGACATTCCCCAAGTGAGTCTAGAATTTCCTTAAACCCTCTCCTTACATTTCTCTAACTCTCACAAATGCAGAAGAAACTTAATTTATAAAATTCTAATCTAGTACTAGTATGTTTAATGATCTGGTTTGTTTAATGAGATGGTGTGGTTCAAGGTTGTTGGTTTCAATTGTTATATCAAATAAAATTGACATAGACTTATACTTCATCTCATTTTGTTAGTTTTTGTTTCTTTTTATTTTAAAAACTCTAATATTTGACTAGATAGCAAAATTCTGCAAAACTTCAGCATTTTGGTAGAGGTAATAAAGACTTTTACCTAAGCCTTTTGTTCGGTAATGTAAAAAAAGGATTCATTTTTCCTTTTCTTAAATATAGTTGGAAAAAAGTTGTGGTTTTCATATGAAAATTAGGCATATAAAACATTAAGTAGTTATATCCAGGAGACTTTCGTGAGTTTTGAGTAAAGTATTTTTTTCAATACTTTGCATATAGTATAATATTTACAAAAGAGGATGAGAGGTCCGCAAACACTATGAACCTGGTTCCAGGTGCTGTGAGAACTAAATTGCTCTTAATGCAAAAATTAGAGTTTAGGAAACAGAGAAAACCCTTATCTGACTATCCTAAAGGTAAAGAGTGAAATGATCAACTTACCAAAGTTTTCAGGAAGAAACACACCCACACATATTCAGCTGGGCTACCAAACAAAATTTGTAGATGCCCTGGGTTTACTGAACTGCCTGTATGTCTTATGTCTAACTCTACTTTGATGTAAATGCACTTATTTTTGGATGGTTTGTGATTTCTTATAATCCTAGACTGGCAGGTGTTCAGCTCACCACACACACATGAGTGGGCACCCTATCCTGTTTGAAACCGATACTCAGCCAGGTCATTTAGTGTTCATCAAAATTTAGGAATGGAAAAATAGTTCTATATATGCTGCCACAGACACAATTATTGAGGATTCAGGAAACGGATGTCCTAGAACTAATGTCCCATGAAAACTCATAAACACTGGGGAGCCTGTGCAGCCATACGTTGTTTATACTTCATGGATCCCAGTAAAAAGCATGAAGGATTCCTAGCACTGTAAAACCCTTATATAAAAAACAGGTGCTAAGCTAAACCTCTTGGCCCCAGGTTTAACCAACAGCTCACTAATTCATAAACCACTAGGCTACACAGCTTCTTACGTAGCGGTTTTGCCTACATCTCCTTTTAATGCAGAAGCACTGTGAAGGCAAAAGGCAAGGCTCACAGACTTGGCAAAACAGTAGGCAAGAAGAAAAATAGTGAGATTAATTTCCTAATTACTGTAATTGGACAATTAAACAATGGAATATAAGTCTAAGCACACTTTTAGAGTTTGAAGCCTGGC
The DNA here is from genome assembly GCF_036250125.1 of Pseudopipra pipra. Lineage (NCBI taxonomy): Eukaryota > Metazoa > Chordata > Aves > Passeriformes > Pipridae > Pseudopipra > Pseudopipra pipra. The sequence continues at coordinate 73,914,663 of NC_087550.1, read as the reverse complement.
CCAGGGACAAAATCAAATCAGGAGCCTAAATGCCCTGAAAAAGAGATAATGGATTGCAAGGTTCCTGGACTGGGGCACACAGAAGTCAGTATATTGCTTAAACCTGTACTAGAGCTTGGAACATCATCTTCAGTAAATGTTCAGAAACATGTCTCAAGACTGTACTAGTCCATGCCAGAAGAAAGGCCTTCAGTCAACCTTTCAGTCTGAAGTATATAGTACTGTGATTTGGACATTTCAAACAAGTTCATTTAAAAAAGAAAACCAAAACTTTTGCCTTGTCTTGCCTTGTAATTGTTCATCACTAGACAACTTCTCATAAAACTACTAAGCAGCAATTAGAAAAGTAAGTTTGTGTTATTAAAAAGTGCTCTTGACATAATCAAGAGCTCAAATATGGCTTGCACATATGGATAACTATTTTTGAAAGAAATTTAACAGTAAATTTTAGCCTTTGTTTATCCTGAAAACAATGTCTATGGAATGTGACAGTTCTTTCTCAAAGATATTTTTCCCTCAAATGAATAAAGAATGAAAAACGTAATCAATCCTGTAATAATCTTCTTCTCAAATTCCATTTAGCTTCTAATTATATGTAAGTTACAAAGACTGAATAATCACATACTCAAATACTTCACAAACATCTGTGTCACAATTGTACAAGAAAAGTACTTGAAAACTTTTATCTTCATTAGGGTGATAAAAAACATTGTAACCAATAGTCCCTAAAATTCCAGAAATTTCAACATCCTTAAATAACATATAAATTATAGTAACTGATATACTCACAAGTGAATCAGTCATAGTCTAAGTCATGATCAATGGGATTTGTTAACTCTTCCAGTCCGTCCAGGTGTTGAATGAAGAATTAAAGCTTCAGAATGCCAGTTAGCATAAAAGAAACCAAGTGAAACATCTGTTTTATACGCTCCCAGCAAAGCATAGCACAGCATATTTTCTGTTTAGTGCAGAAAATTATTCATAGTACTAAGCAACTTCTAAAGTTAAAACATAGCTAAAATTTTAAAATTTAACGAAGTAATGATCCAGTGATGTCACTGAATCATGGAAATGCTATGAATCTTTTATAAAAGGTAATAAAAAACCCCCCATTACTCAGTCATTTCAAACCTTTTAAATTAATGTGGCTAGGCATGCAAGGTAATGGATTATTCCTATCTTCTGTTTGTTAAGTGAAGATTCAAATCCCAGACATATTGATATCTACTGGTCCGGGAACGGTTGAGAACTATGGAAAAAACTTCCATAGCAATTAAGCATTTACGTCTTCCACTCCAAGTGCTGTTAGGTTTATCTTATGAATTTGTGAAAACATGTAATAGTAAGCACCTCATAAACAGTTGCAACACAACTTGTCTTCTTGGTAATACAAAATAGAAGCCATGTAACTTGTATGAGACATCACTTGACCATCTCATGAAAGACATCAGAAAACTGACAATTAAGAGCCTTAAATAAGAACTTTGATAACATGAAATAGGCTTGACAAAATTCAGACTCGTCTTCCACTTCTTGCCTCCAAGAAAAGGCTGGCATTATGACACATCTTGAAATTTAGAAAATCCAAGATTTGAATGAATAAAACCTGGGAAATAACCCCCAAATTTCACTGTAAATGCTGAAGAAAATACAGGATGATAATGCATTTTCTGATCCCAGTATGAAATCTACAGAAAAGTGTGAAAAAAACTCTACTCAGGACACTAGTTCATTCAAAATGTGGCCAACACTATATGTAATAGGCTCAGAGAGATAACATATTTCTGTTGATCATTTTTTGACCCAGAATTACACTGGAATAATGTATTCTGATTTATATATTTTATGCTTCCTCAAAGGTACTAGCAAGACGGTGAAGAAACAAACACTAAGCCTACCCATAAGGCTGAAGAAACCTTAGGACCAAACTAAATGAAAGCTTATTCTCACACTTAAAAGACCTAAGTCTGCTTATAGAAATTGTTAATATATGTGAGAAATGTGGAATTCATAACATTTTTGAAAGACCAGTGAATAGAAGAATAAAAAAGAAATGAATAAAGTCAGGAACTATTGACACAGGAGAAAAAGACTGGGCTATTACCTACAGAAAACCCTGTATCTTTAATTGATAAAAATGTAGAAAAATAAAGTAAGATTTCACAGCATTTAATATCAAATAATTATGATTTCTGCAATAAAAATGACTATTATTTTAGAATAAAGATCTATCAATATAGCTGATCTTAGACAGAGAATCAGGAGTGTGGTATGTTTACTGTCATGAAAAGCAAAAGCAATACTGAAATTCATCAGAAGATATATTACAATACGTTTAGAGAAGCGTTAATGCCACTAATAGGACTTCAAAAAGAAATATCATGCTCTTGAATCTGGTGCTCAAGAAAAAAGGTATATTTAAATTGAATTTGTTGCAGACTGAAAGAAAATGTCTTATGTAAGAGAAATGCTCTGTAAGAAACTGTACGCAGAGAGGTCTTCTGCATGCAGAGTAAGACTGGGGATAAAGAAGAGGGTTGGCACAAGAACTACCATCTATAAATCGGTAAATTAATGGATTTAGAATAATTTTCTATTCATCAGTTAAAATCTGGAACAGCCTTTTCTGTAAGGATATGGGGCAAAAAAGATCAATTTTTTTTAAGCTGTGATTTTGATTATTTGATGAAACAGTAGTATATAATTGACTGATATAAGTCATCAATCAGTTTGGAGTCCATAAATAATACAGTAAATTAACTTTGTATGAAAATAGTAGTGACTTTATAATTAATTATGAACCTTTTAGATTTTTGTATCAAAGCATAAACTGATTACCAGTTCAAATGAAGACAGTACCTCTCTTTCTTTACTGACCTCCTGCTGGACTGTTCATCTGGGAATCTTTTTGGCTTCATCTGTAAAGACTTTCTCTTCAGCCTGGAGAAGAGAAGCCTCAGGCTGATCTTAGCACTGGTTATAAATGCCTGATAGGAGGGAAAAAAGATGAGGGACCCAGACTCTTCTCAGAAGTGCCCTGTGACAGGACAAGAGGAAATGGGCATAAATTAAAACGTACAAAATTCTGTCAAAACACAGGAAAATTTTCTTACTGTGAGAGTAGTCAAACAGAAGAACAGGTTGCCCAGTGAGGTAGTGGAGCCTCAGTCCTTGGAGGCAATTAATACACAACAGGACACAGTCCTGGGCAACATTCTGTAGGTGACCCTGCTTGAGCAGGGGATTGGAATAGCTAATGTGAGGAGTTCCCTTCCAATCTCAACTATCTTGTGGACTTACTGTTTAAAGTACCTACAAGTACAACATCTTTGATGGGAGTAGTGGGGAGGATGGTAAAAACTGACTAAGCATTCTTGTGTAAAACATTCTTTGAAACATAACAGAAACATCCTTGGAGTCTATCAATCAGAGGACACCCACATACTCTGGTGATGAGATGTCAAATTAAAATATGGGAACTGATTTTTTTTCATTTTGTAAGGACCCCTGTCAAATATAACACCCAGAGATATAATTGATTTCTTTGTTTGTTATATTTATTCACTAATCTGCACTTGAGACTCACTGTCACACTCAAAATTCTGTTACAGGTAAAAAAAGAAGACATCATATACATAAAGGTAAGAATTACTGTCAATTTAATAGAACAATTATTATTTGAATACAAATACACTATACAGTCATCATTAGTCTTTTTATAGCAGTATTCAACTTTCGTAGTCGTCATAGTACAGTGTCACTGAAAATACTATCACTTTTATTGAAAGATCTCCTGGTATCCATCCTTGTACTCTGGAGTTACTCTCACCTTTCCTATGCTTGGCTGATCTTCCCCAGTGAGAAGCAGGTTTTATCAAGGTCACCTCTGCCCCAGGTCTTTCACTGGGTGATAGTGTTTTTCTTCCTAAGTAACAGTTATCCGCGATGGAGCCCTGCTCTCCTGTGGGGATGGCGGAACACCTACCTACCCATGGGATATAGTGAATGAATTCCTTGTTTTGCTTTCCTGTTAAACTGCCTATATCTCAACCAAAGAGTTTCCTCACTTTTACTCTTCTGTTTCTCTCTGCCATCCTAATGTGGGAAGAGTGAGCAACCAGCTACAAGGTGCTTAATTGTCAGCTGGGGTTAAAAAAATGACAAGGACTTACCATAAAGTATTAAATTATAAGGATTTTTGTTTATTATTATACAGCATTAAACTGTGAAAAATTCTTTATCTTCACACACAGACAGAAGTGTTAATAGAAGTATTACCATTCATGTCTGTGTCAGAGATATTGCTATAAAAACTCTCAGAAATTTTAATGTCTGTCTGCTATCATAAAACCTTTCTCTAATTTCCAAATGAAGAAAGAGATAGTAACATTCTTACAGTGTCTTGAAAAGAGCAAAATGAAGCATAACCGAAATTATAGTTCTAATCTGGCAAATGAGAGTGAGAGTTTTCAGTGATTCTTATACATTTTAATTTGAGAACTTCTACAAAAAAATTAAAGACATTCTTAGTGGGGAAACTCCATCCTGTTGAGAAAGAAAATGCAAAATGTTTCTTTCTAATAATGCATATTTAATAAATACTGAATTAGCATATCGTTTGTATAGAACAGTTTAAGGAACTATATGAAACTAAAGCATTAATAATGTGTTAAGCAGTAAACGCCGTCTTTAATAATAATAGCTCAAACCTCTTCTAGCACTCTATTTGGTGAAATACAGTATTATCTTAAAATAGTAAGTAGTGGTGCACTGTTGAATTTATCAACAACATTGAAAGTAAAGGAAGAGTTCATCGTGTGGATCATCCTCCAACTAAACCTTTAAGCTGTCTGTTATAGATTCCTTTGTAAGATGTTATAACTTCAAGGTTAAAAGTAGGTTTACATTGCAAAAATTGTAAATTTAAGAAAAAAGATAATTTATAAAGTAAGAAACACTGTTTTAGCTCTGAATTCTACATACACATTTATAGAAGGCTCAAATATTAAGTGAAATGAAAAAAAAAACAAAAAACTTCAAGTTTATTATTTTCTATTATCAATTTTTGTCATTAAACCAAATTTTTGAACATTTCTTCTAATGAGTATAATTGACAAACATATTGCTTCTGAAGAATTTCATCAGCTGCCTGAAATATTAATCTGACATTGATAGTCCCATTAACATTGTACTGTTATCTGTGGTTTTAATTTCCTAATCCTGAGATTAAAAATTATTTGTTTTGTCTTTTTGATTTTATTTGTTGGCATGAAAATCATAGGGTTGTTGATGAAAAGACCCTTGAATTAGGAAGTTTAAATGCACAGGTTATTCAAGTGTTATGCAAAAGTACAGGCAATAAAATTTGCAAATTGTTAGCTTCCTTGTAGAATGATCTAAGTGAAAGTTTAGTCTTGTCACAAATAAATGGGTTGAGATTTAAAGAGGAGATTTCTTCATGAATTTTTACTCACTCCACATAGAAATTAATCAGTAGTGTGAGCTCTAAAAGAAGAGGTCAGATTTTAAAGATTTCTTCCTGTCCTTTTCTGATCTTTTTCATCCATGTTTACTATGGCAGTAACTAAAGTTCTCTCAACACTGTGTCAGTTTTGTGTGGATACAGCAGTAAGATCTTAGACTATTGTAAGGTTTACATTTGTTTGTTTTTTTTTCATGTAAAGCAGTTTTCCCTCCAGAAGACAGATATTTTTAGTGAAATATGAAAGGTTTCTAGTGACAGAACCCAGTGCCCAGTGACAGAACCAGAACCAGTGGACACAAAATGAAACACAGATAGTTCCCTCTGAACATAAAGATACCGTAAGGGTGATCAAGCACTGCAACATGTTGTCCAGAGATGTTGTGAATCTACCTCCTTCAAGATATTCAAAAGCCACCTGGACACAGTCCAGGTGTTGGTGACTCTATTTGAGCAGGGGGGAGTTAGACTGGATGTTCTCCAGAGGTTTCTTAAAACCTCAACCACTCTGTTGAGAATCACTCCTCTGATTCTATGATTCTGTAAGTCTGTAATTCTGTGACACTCTGAACTGAAGAAGGTGCTTTCCATAAATGGATGGTAATCCTGGAGTCAGAGGAGTTTGAAACTTACAGGTACATCCAAACTAAACATAAATTGTTTGTCCTTTTATTAATTCTGTATACTAAGTGAGCAGATGAGGCTGTATAATGGTTCCGTACCAGAACAATTGCATAGAGACCATTTCCCACAAGTCTACTTTTCCCTGAAAGAAACACTCAAATATGGATAAATATGCTCCAGCATATTTCTTATATGTCTGCCCAACTGAGAGACTTGCACATAGACCTCCCTGTGGAGTAAAGATGTCTCTCAGTTTACAAAGTCCCTAGGATTAGAAGGAACTGTGTCTCATAACACCAAAAGATACCAAGGACCTACCAGGTGTTATTGAGACCAGAATCAATCCCCCCATTTTTCTTTTTCCTTAAACATGTTGAATTCAAAATAAACTATCTTGAATTGCCAAAACCTGTTAGAAGGGTAAGGGATCCTGAGCCCCTTTCACTCCTAGTGCTTGCTTACTTCAAGAAATTCAGCAAGAGTGATGCTACTGCAAGTTTCAGTTGTTTTCCTGGAGAATAGAGATGCTTCTTTTAAAAACTTTAAAAAGGAAATATGACATACTGTCATAGACATTCTACTTCAAGAATTAAAAAGACCTTAGACAGGATGGTCCCAAAGGTCTTTTCCAACCCTAATGACTTTGTGATTCTAAGATTATGTAATTTATTATAGCAGCAGTAAAGTTGGCTCATTTTAACTTTGACTACCTTATTATTATAACTCTTTAATGAAACATTATTATCATCTTCAAAAGTTTCAGAGATATTGCTTACATTGTAGAACTAAACATCAGCCCCCACCCTCTCAGTCTCTTATGCAACAATCTTTGCTATAAGAAAGTTAATTTTAATGCCATCTCTGCTGGAATCATCTCCCTGCTCTATATAGCTTTAATTTAACATCCCCTTTGAATCAGCGGAGTACTGGGGTATTTGAGAGAAATCTGGTAGCAAAAATTGTGTTCATCATGTTCAAGAGATCAGTTCTTTCATCTGAGTTAACTAGGCCTAATTCAGCTCCTCTCTGATAAAGTCCCCTGCTGTCTGAATATGTATAGGGTGCTGGGGGAGGCTTTTCAACATTACACGGCTGCTATTTCAAAATAGACTTTTTCATCCTCTAGCAACAAAATGCATCAGCAGTGTCTGACCATTAAAATATAATTGATGAAAAAGTACCAGTATTTAAAATATCTATAGCTTAATCCTGATGTGACCCAAAAGGTGCTATTGACCTACAGTGATCTCAGACGTGTGCTGGTTTTCAAGAGGTTCACAATACTTTTTTCAACACCACAGTTTGAGGCTTTTCAAAGACAGACATAAATTCATCCTTTATTTAAACCAGCAACTCATAGGTGTAGAACATTAGTCTTTCTCATTTTTTTCCTGAAATATATTAAAGCAAAAACTAGATCTTCAGGAAACCAAACTTCTATTTATAAACTTAAAAGAAGAAACCAATATAACTAATTCTACGGTAACTTTCTTGAAATAATTTAATGGGTATTGAAACTCTAAATGGAAAGTTTTAAACCGAAAGGAGAATGGTTAAATTTGTGTCAGGGGAAATACAGAGGAATATACTGATTTGTACTTAAACTGTAAACTAAGTATAATTCATCTATAGTACTTCAAGAGACTAGCTTACTTTCTGAAATGTTAGATTTAGTGATTGTCTTTCACATTAGTTCAGAAAAAAAGCACAACACATTTGTAATAGATGATGTAATGAGTTGTTAGTGAAAAACAGGCAGTCGAGTGTGAAAAGAGTTCAGTTACACAATCTTTGAATCTAGCTATGCTAACTAAACAAATGCACCACATATAAAGGTCTGTAAGCAGACCTAAGAAAATACTTTTATTCTCAGCATTCAGTTTATCTCTAGTTTCAGTGCAATCTCTAACTTAAACAATTTTCATCTTATTTACTAACTTATTAATATCAACATTAATTTGCTTTTCATGGTGGCAAAAATCAACAAATTCAAAAGAAACATCTAACTATTTTTAAAGACTAGTGACATTATATTCCCACATGGTTTTGCAGCTGTTAGTTACAATGCATTATATTAAAATAAAGATTTATTATTATTATTATTATTATTATTATTATTATTATTATTATTATTATTATTATTATTATTATTATTATTATTATTATTATTATTATTATTATTATTATTTCCGGTTTTTTTAAATATGCCCTTAGAATAGGTAGTACTTCAGATAATAGGTATAAAGTTCTTTCATTCTTGTAATACAGAGGACTGTATTGTTTCTGAAGTTGTTATAAATTTAATTATGTCCGAAAAACTGCTTCTTCAAAGGCTTTTTTACTGCAGCTTCTTGAATAGTCTTTTGCATAGTCTTTCTCCAGACATGTGAAAGGGAAACTAAACTGGCAGCTTCTCAGCAGTAGTAATTTATGACCAACTGCAAAAGGGGTAAACTGACTGGAGACAGGAATGCCAGATACCACATAAGGGGATGTTCCCCTTGGCGATAAGATAAGAAACATCCAAAGTGTGGTATTGTAGCTCAGGATACCTCTGGGAAGCATATCTGGGCTGGCAGATGGACCCAAAGCCAGGCTAAGGTGTCTGTGCGACTCTCAAAGGATTTGGGCTGGTGCAAGTGTATACAAAAATTGGGCTTATGACAGATCTTTGTAGACTCCTTGAAGAATCACTTATGGTAGTATGACTGTTAAATTCATTGTTCATTAATTAAGTACCAAATATTTTAACCTCTAAAGAAATTAAAAATAATTAGCAACAGATACAGATTGTTTGGATTTCAAGAAATCTGACTTCATACAACTGCACTTGCATTTACTTCACTAAAAGAAAAGTAACTACTGTGTGTCAATGAGTATTTACATTATCCTGGAAGCCAAGCTTATGTAAGGAAATTATAACTGGTCCTCATTAATTCATTTCTCCTCCATGTTTCCCATTGTCCCGATTTAAGTAATTTGTATTTCTTTTTTTTTTTCTGACTGTGGCCAGATGCTTTTCTTAGACATTTAATTCTGTTCAGGCATCATATGGAGAACCTAGAGAGTATATTTACACAGCTTATAGGCATATAAAATGTTAGGTGTCTAGATTTATTAAAATGTTGTTCAGCCCTAGTCAAAGTTTCTGCAATCTACAGGTAACTGAATGCTTAAAGTAATTCTGGAACCAGCAGGTACCCACAACAAGTTTTGCACTCTTCTACTGCTTTTAAATCTGTGTTTCTGTAATTCATCTTTTTTTTCCCCCCATTGTTCAATACTCAGGGATGGCAGCTTATTTCTTGGGAAAGACCTCAAAATATGAAGGCCTTACAGCTCAGTATTCAATTCTCAGTGTGATTCTAAAGGTGAGTACAAATGGAAACTTGTACCATAGAAATTGCCTCAAACATAGAAGGAGCAGTCAGGTGCAAATGTAAAATGGTCATTCATAAATCTGACAATAGAAAAAATAACTTCAGTAAGATGCATGTGCAAACTAAGTTCACAAGATCACATGTATTGACTGCAAATATCACATATCACATAACTACCTAATTTGTAATTATGTCATGCTTTCTGTTCTCAAATACATTGACTGTGTAAAAGCAAAAAATCTGAACAAAAAGAAAACTGGAGCAACCTTTCTTTGACTTTAAAAAAAGCCCTAGGTTTCCAGGGAATTGTGGAGAAACTATCCAACCTCTAATTTGGATTTCCTTCTTCGGATACTCTTTTATAGACAGGAATCCATTAGGGACTTCACTACATGCAGAAAAAACTTTATTTTAAAAAGGCATAGTTCACACATGATGCTGATATTTTGAATTTTAGTTCTGTAAGAACTCTCAGATGGGTACCCTCTGGTCCCAGCAATTCACATTACTTGAATTTTTCATACTACTCATCAGTTTTCTCTTACCACACTTCAGATTCCTTTGTTGCGGTGCTCTCATTGTCTATGAAAAGTATCTGCAAAAGGAACTCAGAACTTAACTGAACAGAAGGATGTAGCTAAGTGCCATATGCCTGTCGGAAACTTCCTATACAGCATGTTTAAATGTCTAGACTTCTTATAATACTCCTAATAGAACACTGACAAGGGAAACGCCTGGTACTTATCCACAGGGAGGTGTTGATAGCCAGTCTGTACATAGCTGGCATATCTGAACTTTATGTAAAAGCTGAAGCACTATGTCCATTGCTGTGGAAAAAAGGTAACACAATGCATATATGAAGTCAACAACTATTGATATTTTACTGGTCAAATAGTCAGAATTATCTAATTCAGAAAAACCTCCCAAAAATTAAATTTATTATAAAAAAAAATCTAGTTTCTATCCTTTTTATCTGTTTATTACATTCACCTTCCAATATTCCTTTAAGTCCCAAGACTGACAGCTCCATCTTCATCGAGAAGAACCTGCCTGTGGCAATTACAGCAAGCTCCTAGCATCCTGCAGCCCTCACTGCAAGGCAGAAGATGACAGTGGTGGGAATTTCCTGTCCTCTCTGCTGGAGCCCCACTTGAAAGTCAGTGAGTGTGTTTATCTGGTGCCCTGGAGGTTCCTTCTGGCAGACCATGCCTGGATGGCAGCATTGCCCAAACCAGTAGCAGATCCCACCAGGCAGTGAAGTCATGTGAGTGTGGAGAGGTTCTCCATAATAGGAGATACAGTGAAAGGTAATTGAGGTCTTGTTCATTTTTAACTCATCCCTCAATCTGGCTTAATAAATAACTAATTAAACTCAGGTTTCAAGCTGTGGTGCTCTTTGAAGTTCTTTTTATATTCCCTGAATCTTGAATCTATAGGGCATAGATAGCTTCAACACAATGAATGTTTTACAACCTGTTTCAAAGGTACTCAAAAAAATGTACATGTCTAACGCACAGAAATTCCCAGAAGGCTTAGGAGGAACAGCTTCTAATTTCTGAATGTGTCTGGAATTTATGTGTGCCTTAAGAAGCGCACAGAACTTCCTCGAACTTGAGTTCTTACTCAACCAGATGAATGTTAAAATCAAATGGGAAAGAAACAGGGAAAGATAGGGAAGTCAGAGGTTACCCTGAGAAAGAGTGCCTCTTTTGTGTGTTTTGTTTTCTGAAACTGGGTATTTTGAGAGATATAGACAAAAGGTAAGTTAATTCCAGACATATTTGTGGTCATGTTTGCATATCAACTATAGATATTAGTTTATTCCATATTTGGCTTGAATCAAACCTTGACCAGCACTCTGGTTAGGTGGGTGAATTACTTAGGTTAATCCTTGGCTATTTTGTTATTATCTGTCTCTCATAGATTTACGTGGAGTCCTATGCAACTATTATGACGGTATCCATCCATTACAACTGCTGCTGGTGGTTATCACTTGAAGAGTGGTATGGGAAATAAAGGTCAGGCTGGGCGAGGAACACCATCAGGCTCATAAGAAAAAAAAATTCAAATATTTATATCTCACTACATCTTCTCTTCAACTGGATGTTCACTAATTTGTGGAGACATAGTACTCTCAGTATTGCAGTACAATGAAGAGGGGTCAAAATGGCACAGAGTATTTCAGTATGAATTTCTTTACTTCTCTAATTAATATGTGACCCACCAAAGATTTCTGCCATAAAATATACTTTTCCAAACTTGTTACTGCTCTGTAATTGAAGAGGTGAACATGGCTGGAATAATAACCAGCATTCAATAATTTTAACTAATGAGGGCTTATGTAAGGAATATGAATGAATATAATCATCAAAGCCAGAGGTTACTTTGCTTATCTATTATGTTGTTAGACATTCACATATTGCTGATGGATAAGGTGTTCTTCCATATCTTTTTTTTTTTTTAATGCATAGGTTACAAATCTGAAGAAATAATTTGAAGCTAATTTGTTGGCCAGGAATCCAGTAAGTTTCAAATATAATATATCCAGAATAGATCCAAGCTGTATAGCGATATTTAGAGTTATTATGTAACCAGACAGTGAAATAAAATAGTATTTTGTGATTTGCAAATAAGTTTGAAAAAATAAATAAGGAAATAATTTATTTTTTATATTTTAAGTGTCTCCATTAGATACAGTAAAACTATGAAGTAAATAATAGGGCATATGTAAAAGAGTTGTGTTAGAAATTATTATTGACGTGAAAATATTTATTTGTGTTACTAAGTTTCTTCCAGAGCTACATGATTTTTTCATTATAACTGGTAATTAAAAGCATTAGTTTTCTAAAAATTAAGATCTTTAAGATACCTTATATCTCTTTCTATTTCACCCTGACTCTAGACAAAAAAACATGGGCATTATTTACCTGGTACACTAATGTTAGCATAGTTTTTCAAATTAAATATCTTTTTTTATTTAATGAAAAGTAGCAATTCTATAGTTTTTTAGTTCTAGAAGTTCATCAAAGTTATGTATACAGAATCCAGATGCTCATTGTACATTGCACCGCTGAGCAATACCTTTATTGTTTAATTTAAATACAAATTAATCTTAATCTATTAAAAATTATATTTTCAGTTGTCTGTTAGTCCAACACTGCAAGATTTTCTGAGAAATCAGACTATCGGTAAATTTTTCACTTTTTTGGAGTCCATGGAGAAACTCTCATTGACTTAATTAGGTTGAAAATTTCACACTCTCTTTTTTTGAGATACTTCAGTGTCAAAGCTAGTAAAACATTGAGGAATCTCTGAATTGAGTTATGCAACTCAAGATTATATTTTTTTTCCAGGAGAAAAGATAATACTATTATATGAATCAGAAAATGCATTTTACTGTAAGGATGACCAAGCCTTGGCACAGAATATCCAGAGAGACTGTGGAGTTTCTGTCCTTTGAGATATTCAAAAGCTGTCTAGACATGGTTCTAGAAAATGGGGTCTAGGTGATCCTGCCTGAGCAGGTTTGGTCAAAGGACATCCAGAGATCCCTTTAACATCAACTATTTCATTATTTTGTGATAATCCATGAATGGCTTCATACTTAAGAAATTTAAGTTGTAGTTTATACAGAATCTAATTGTTGCGAAGGTGCTTAAAATACCCCAGTCATTTCTGTTCATACACTCTCTTTTCTAAGCTAGGACATCTGTTGTGATAGTGATATTATAATCAATAGGGAAGAGGGCCCAGGAAAGCTGGATAGTATCCAAGGATCACTTCCTCCAAGCTCAGGATTGATGCGTGTCAACAAAGAGAAAATCAAGCTAAAACACTAGGAGGCCTGCATGTATGAACAAGGAACTCCAGGACAGACTTAAACACATAAAGAAAATCCTCCAAGAGTGGAAACATGAACAGGTAGCCTTGGGAGGAATACAGAGAGATTTTCCTAGCAGTCAGGGATCAGTTTAGGAAAGCTAAAACCCTGGTATAGAATTAAATGAGTCTGGGGACATCAAGGACTATGAGAAAAGCTTCTATAAGTATATGGGTGATAAAAGGAAGACTAGGAAAAGTGTAGACACTCTCCAGAAGGAAACATGAGACCTGGTTGCTCAGGTTTTGGAGAAGGCTGGGATACTCAAAGACTTTTTTGCCTCATTCTTTTCTTCAGTGCTCTAGCCACAGCGCCCAAGTAAGCAAAGGCAGGGACTGGGTGAATGAAGAATCATCCGCTGTAGAAGAACAGGTGAGAGAATACCTAAGGAGCCTGAAGATGAGCAAGTCCGTGCAACTCAATGAGGTGCATCATCAGGTCCTCAGGGAACTAGCTGACAAAGGGGCTAAAACACAATATCTAATGTTTGAAAGGTTGTGGCAGGCTGGTGAAGTTTCAACCGACCAGAAAAGGGGAAATGTTAACAAGGATCTGCTAATCAGACCTCACCTCCCCCAGGCCTGGAATTAGTGCCTTCCTGTCGTAAATTCCTCCCTTCTGTGCTTATGTGAAATTTCCACTGTGGTGACTTATCTTATGGCAAGTTCCTTCTGTGACCTTGATAGTGCTTGAGACAGGCAACTGTACTCTTTAGTCCTTACAGACCTGCATTATTTTGTTTAGTTGTATAATTTTTGTAACAAATTCATCAGACAGGGTCAAAAAATACAATAGGGTCAAAAAATACAACAGAGTCAAAACACAAATTTAGATACAATAGAAAGAGAAATACATTATTTTATAATATAAAAATCTCAAAGCCTAAAGGTAAGACAGTGTGGAAAGAAAAATAGATTATAAATTACTCTCCATTTATCCAAGATGTCCTACTAAGTCAGAATTTTCCTCCAGTTTTAGTTTTACTGAATTCAATGATTGTATCATATTGCAGTCTACTTTTATCCCTAGGAAACAATTTTTTATTCTTCTGTGAGCCATTACTGTGCATGTTACCTAACTCTCTTTGTAACAACTTCTTTGGTTTCAGGTGCCTACTCTTGTCTGTGATCCTTTAACCTGACATATCTTACAGTTAATGGAAACTGCCCTACTTAATGATGCCTAAGAGCTCCCCAGGAAATAAGCAATTTCCTGTTCTCCCAGGTGTTCATACCTTCTCAAAGAAAACAGCATTGGAAACGAGAGGAAAGAAAAAAAGAAAGTAAAAGACCTCAAACCAAACCAGAGAGTCCATCACAATTCTATTCCAGACATGTTTACTATTCTTTCTCCCTGAAAATGGAAATGTACACTTTCATGCTCTGTACTGATGTCCAATTTTATCTTTTTTTTTTTTTTTTTTCATTTTTTACACTAGGCTTAAGTAGCTTAAATTATATTATTTTACTTTGGTTTAGCATCTAAATGTTTTAGCCCCATCTTACTGACCACACCTGATTCTCTCTGTGTGTAAAACAGAGCCCTTTCACTATCTGTATTGCTGATCAATCAATATTAGTACTTTTTCACAGTATTTCTGATAGCTCTGTGACATTTCCTTATGCACTGATATATTTTCCAATTAAAAAAAAAGAGAGAAAACGTTAACTGTTAAAGAAAATTTAAAGTATTGAACTTTATCCCAGCCAAGCACCCATCTCATTTTAAATGCTTGATTTGTAATGCCTCTAATATTTTATTCTTATTGATAGAGTGACACTAGAAAGTCTGTTGTTTTGTTACATTAATATTACATAGTGTTAAAAGCATGTTCCTGAAACTCATTCTGTTCAGCCAAAGGCTGAATGACCTTTCACCATGGTATTCACCCTTCTAATTGTAATTGACAGAACAATTCCCTCATTTCCATTATGTGGCAGAAAATTAGATATGGGCAATTTGCTATTTGAAACATGATCGCAACACCTTCAGTTGTAATTGGCAAGATCACCCTAGTAAAATTTATCCCAGTGAAATAGTTCTGGCAGACACACTTGTTATGATAGTACAAAGCACATCATACATCAGCACATGCAAAATAATTTTAAAAAGATTCCTTAAGATCCCATACATGATAAAGTATCTGGATATTCCTGTAGATTCAGGTCAAAAAGTTGGTGAATCAAGATTCATTCAATTAAGAGCATTTTGCAGCAATGTATGGCAACAGAGAGACAGAGTCCTTCTCTTTTGGATGTGATCTCTAACTTCAATTACGTATTCTGACAAATGTAGACAATTTTTATTGCAACAAAATATTTAAGAAGATTTTGAAATAATCTTTATATATTTAGTCCAAAACTGTGGCAGGATGAATAAGCATGTTACTTTCAACAAAAAATTACAGAATTACTTTTTTGGAAATGCAGCTGTCCTGTTTATTAAAATTTTCCAAAATTCTGGTCCCAGCTTTTGCTGCTGTTATCTTCTGCACCTTGCTGGGGAAGAGAGAAGTTAGAAGCTGGCTGAGGTAATTAAAATACAGTAATATGAAACATTTTAAAAAATATAAACAAATTTAAATTTCTGTAGAAAGTGGTCCAATACCGATTGTTTCAGCTCCTCCTTCATGAATTATCTTATCAGAGGATTTTATTTTATACAACTACAGTTATGATAATTCATAAATTGGATGGGTTTGATAAATTGGTAACTTGGGTATTAATGAATTTAAAAATATCGAATGTTCTAATTTCTAGTGGGAAAATAGTAGTAATCTGAATTTTTCTCTTGATCTGTTTTTGTCATTATATCCTTCGCTCTGCTGAGGGAGAGGAATATAAAAATAATCTTATGTAATCTTGTGTAAATTACCTTTACTGTGAAAATATCACTGAAATAAACTTTTGTTATAAAACTGCTTCCTCCTTTCGTCACAAATTAAAATCACATCAAACAAATTCCAGTTGAAATCATCACAAAAAAGCACTGCCAGCAGGTTGAGGGTGGTGATCCTTCCCCTCTATTCAGCACTGGTGAGGCCACACCTGAAGAACTGTGCCCATGTCCGGCCTCCTCAGTACAGGAGGGAAATCGATATATTGGAGAGAATCTAGAGAAGAGTCACAAAGATGATTAACAGCCAAGAATATGAAGAAAGGATGAGAGAGCAGAGATTCTTTTGCCTGGAGAATACTCATGAATAATGTAATGAATGTGTAATTATCCG
Source organism: Pseudopipra pipra (assembly GCF_036250125.1). NCBI lineage: Eukaryota > Metazoa > Chordata > Aves > Passeriformes > Pipridae > Pseudopipra > Pseudopipra pipra. Next base: position 73,898,068 of record NC_087550.1, on the reverse strand, counting down.
AAAGAGAGGGTGCAAAGATGATCAAGCCATACTTTCAATGGTGCCCAGTGATAGGACAAGAGGCAATGGGCATAAACTGAAACACAGGAGCTCCTTCTAAACATCAGGAAGCGTTTAGTTTACTGTTAGTGTGACTGAGCATAGGAACAAGTTGCTCAGAGAGACTGTGCAGTCTCCCCCCCGGAGATACTCAAAAGCCATCTGGATACAGCCTTGGGTAGTCTGCTTGAGCAGGAAAAGTTAGGCCAGATGAACTTCAAACTTTTCTTCCAGCCTCTACTGTTCTGTGATTCTGTGAAAGATATTGAAGGCACATAACATAAATTACATCAATGACAATAATAACAAGTTGACAGGAATAATATTTCTAGGTTCAATCTCATCCTACTTGAATATCTAGGCTATAAAACATAATACATATTCTCAACCTTGGTATTTGATGTTATGATCACATGACATTATTTTAATATGATTTCCATTTCATTAATTCGTAGAATAAATAGTGCTCCTAGAATGTATCACACTGAACACCTGTTTGGTTTCCCACACTTACATTCTTAGTTACTCCCTTTTCTGTGATACATATATTTCTTTTCTCACAGATTTTTGTGGTGAAAATGAAGAAAAGAGTATTAGCAAAAGAAAAACTATCCTTTTTAAGAAGACTGAATTAGATACTGAAGAATGTAATATGAACACATTTTGATAAACAGAGTTCTTTTCTGATGGTGATGAATCAACTTCTTCATAAATACTCACTAATTGTATATTCTATATATTGAAAATATTCAACAAAAGACACCAAGACTCAAATTTACAGACATGGTGATGGCTTATGGCTGTCAGTAAATTTAATTAGTTATACCTTTTGAACATGTGAATTTCTGTGTGAAAATTCTACATCACCAGGAAAAACATCAGAGCTTCTCTACTTTCAATATGACATTGAGATTAGTGGGTGTCTAACAGCTTTTACTTCACACTCTCTAAACCTCTTATATGCACAGATGAAGACTGTAGTACTACTTAGTTCCACAAATATGTTGAGATCAATCCAACACCCAGATGCTATGGTCAGAGCACCTTAGTAACATTCTCCAGGACATATTAATTAATTATTTGACAAAAAATAATTTTACATTTACTGAATAATTTGGATCACATCTAAAGAATAGAGCCCTCTGAGAACAAAAAAAGAAAATACAAAGAAATTTTCATGCAATGAATGTAGCTTGAGTGTGCATAAAAACTAGTTTGGAGTGGTTCGATTAAAAAAAACAAATGATAACACACATGTAAAAGGGCACCAAACTAATTTACTTTATTTTAATTCTGACATTTCATGGATATCAAGCAGAGTTCCAGTGACGAGTATCACAAAATTTTAGGAACTATAACTGCTAAGCATCTGGCACTGTAAAATTTCACTGTTCAAAAATTACAACAATTTGAAAACCAAATTTTAAGGAAAAAAACCTCTCATATTAATTTATGGATTTTTAAATTTTATTTGCCATTTCATAAAAAAATATGCAATGCCTTATTTTATTTTGATTTTTAAAGTTATTCACTAAGACTATTTTATTAAAATAAGAGGACTGGATTATGTATTAATAAAAATAATAAGCATACATGCTTTAATTGTGTGGGTTGCCAGACAGACACAAACAACTACAGTGATTCTTGAAATTTTCAGTAGATTTTCTTTTTGGGTTTTGGGTTTTTTTGTATGTGTGATCTACTTCTTTCAAAGGGTAATTTAAAGCTTTTATTTTCAAGATGGAATAAGGAAGTCATAATTGGGGGATTATAAAGAGTCATGGTTTTTAATAGTGTTTTCTGGAACACAAAGTAGTTTGGTTTTTGCGCCATCCTGTATAGCCTTGAATGTTTTACACTAGAATAGTTAAAGAAAAAGGACCTTTTTGACCATTGCAATAGTCTGTATGTCCTACAAGGAAGTAGTTTCTTTTCTCTGAAGGTTATTTCTGAAGACTACTTCTTCCATTATCTCAGTAGCCTGTGGATATTAGCTAATGGAGATTAAAAAAGAATTTTTCCAATTGATTCATAGGATACGTTTTTTCTATAACAAATTCAAATCATAAACAAACTGAAAGACACTCCCATAATATAAAAAAATATTTAGAATATTTGCTTTGACAGGTAAAACAATAAGTGGAAGAATTAAACTAATAAAATCCAAGTTACAGTCCATATCTTTGCAGATTTTGGAAAGATGTCTTCTGATAAAAAGTTAGTTCAAAGAAGAAAAATAAAGATTTCTGTGAATGCTTAATACTGCTGATTTATTCCTAACGTCTTTATAGTGCCTCTAGGGAGTCAAACAATATCAGGATCTGTAATTAAATGAATATACTAAGTCAGTCATGAGCAAATAGAATTGGTAGATGCACCAAGAAGCATATAACCAGTACCTCTTAATTATAACGATATTTCACAATTTACTTTCCCAAACTTTACAAGTGATTTGAGACATTCTAATTTTGTTCTGTCTTGAAGCAGTTTCATTTTAGTCAATAAATTTCATGAGATTCCCTAATGTAGGGCTCAAATTGAAACTTAATTGCCAGGCTGATCTGATAGATGACAAATTTTCAACTTTTCTAAAGTGTTATATAGTATGAGAAACTCTGCTTTGAATTCTACATGGTGAAAAATCCCTTAAAACTCAGTTACAACTTGACTTTTCAGTTACCCTTTTGCTCTGACACTACAGTCATAAGTTTAATGGTATATACTTAGTCACTGAAAAAGAATATTAAAATACTGGTTTACTCAGTTGTAGCGTATCTTTTTCTCTCTTCTGCTCTTCATTTTCATTATGGCTGTATTTAAGCCTTAACAAGTATACCAATCAACTATGCTGTATGTTTTTCTCCAAAACAGCAAAATACTATATATAATTTACAAAGAAGTGTGCACTAATTACCAATAGAACACTACAAGGTAAGTAACAGCTTTCAAAAAGCATTATCTTTAATACAAAGTAATATAAATAAGAGTATGCCACCTAAGGAGTCTTTCTGTTATGCCTTTTGCAATCGGACACGTCTATCTCGTACTGACCTTATTAACCACCAGCATGCTTGTAACAAATGTGGATAGAGCCTTCCCAAATCTTCGTTCGTGAAGCCTAGTCATGATGATGATGGTACTATTGAGATAATTTTTCTGTATATTAAGTTTAATCTATACAAGATCCTGGTTCTTTTTCTTCAATATTTAGATGATCATTCCTTTTTCTATTATTTTTTTCTGTTTTGTTAACTAATACAATATTAAAATATTTTCTTGTGTCTTGCCAAGAACTTCCTCATAATCAATAGACAGTCTACCCTTTGCGTTGCTTTTCACTTGTTTCACTGGTCTTCAGATTCATTTTTTTTTCCTTCTAATTTATGGAACATTGAATTAGTTCAAGATGAGTAATGCATTTTTTGTTAAGACTTCAGATATTTAGGTTTTTTCCCTTAAAATATTACCTGACACAAGTGTAACGGGGAAGGATGCTGAAACTGAAACCAGTACACTGTTGAAAGCTCAACACCAACAACATTTATTACCAAGAGGTGGCCAACAAAACAAAAAACCCAAGAGATAGGAAGGAGGAGAAAAACAAGCCCTCAGTACAACTCCCCCAGTCACGCAGTTGTTGCTTATGAACTTTTCTTACCGACCCAGGATGCCTAGAATTACCCATAGCAGAAGCTGCATTCTCGGAGAGTCAGCAGGTTCCCAAGATAGCGGGTGTCCCCACAAAAGGCAACATAGTCCTCTGATGTGAAGCTTGCGTTCTCCCCCCAGCACGAGCCATCTGCTTTTCATACAATTAATTGGTGATGTCTACCTGGGCAGGTGTGGCCAGCACTGCCCAGCTAGAGGCCTTCAGTCCCGCCCCCTGGTACGCAAGTGGCATCTCTTCTTTCAGCTGTGTTTCAGTCCATGTGATATTATCTGCATACATATAACCTAAATTAATTTTGATTCTGCCACTTTGGAGAGAGAAGACTTTTAAAATTAACTGCTTGAGGATTTTAAATATGGCTTACAGATTCCAGAACTACCATTTTCAGTTGTTCTCTGCTGTTCTCCAGTAATTTGAAGTCATCCTAGGAACTCTAAGGTATTATTTTCAACCATCTCAGCCAGTTAGAGAAATAATTCCTCTGCTTTTTCTTATCTTGGTCATGCATGTTGCTCTCCAAAGCTTTTCCCTGAACAACTTTTCAGAGAGGTATTGCACTCTCTCCAATTCATGGTTGATACAGATATATTGTCAGTGCAGATCACACATATTGCATTCCTGAATCTAATTCCACTGGTTATTAACACCATAGCCTAAGAATGGTTGTATAACTGTAGGGGCTGCCTGGGTAACCCATAGGGACAGAACTATGTGCATAAAATTATGTAGTTAATGACCAAGTCCAACTTTCAGATAAACATCATAAATAATTAAAAAAAGGCTCTCTTTTGCTTTAGTTTTCTCATCTAATAATATTAGGTATCTGGTTAGTTTTGCTGTGTAGTTTGACAAAACAGCTTTATTTTCCTAATGCAGAACAGAGATTCCATGGCAACAAGACAGTTTGAAGCAGAAAAGACATAGGCAGAAAACAGAGATGATCTGGTTTCAGAAAGTCACAAAATAAATAGATAGAAGAACAGCATATATAATACAGAGTCTCAAGAATTTTACTTTGTTTAAAACAGCATATAAAAATGCAAACAATTCTTCAAATGTCAGTGGGTCAACTCACATTCAACAAAATATAAAGTCTTGCAATTTGTAAAGCTTTTATTACTTTATTATTAAAAAAAAAAAAAGATTTTCAATGTCTCTACTTGATGTAAAACACTAACTGAAATGACAGGGTTGAAATCCCAGTCTCACTGAAATCAGAGATGCCTTTATTCATTGTCATTCTGTAAGATGAAGATAGACATGACTTGCTGTTCTCTAAATACAGCTGAAGTCCCAAACACATTGCTCCTTTTTCTCTTGTATATGTCTTGTTTCTTCCATGTGTTCTTTTAATTTCTTGCTTCTCTTTGCTTGCATTGTGGTTTAAACCAAGCCAGTAACCAAGGCCTAGCAGCCTCTCACTCACTCCCCCACCAGTGGTATTGGGGAGGGAATTGAAAGGATAAAAGGTAGAAAACCCGTGGGTTGAGATAAAGGTAGTTAATAGGGAAAGCAAGAGCCATGCACACAAGCAGAGCAAAGCAAGGAATTAATTCCTTGCTTTCCATGGCCTGACAGGAATTCAGCCACCTCCATCACACATAACAGTTACTTGGGAAGACAAACACCATCACTCCAAATATACCCCCCTTCCTCATTCTTCCTCCCACTTTATATACTGAGCATGATGTCGTATGGTCTGGAATATCCATTTGGTCAATTTGAGTCATATGTTCTAGCTGTGTCTGCTCCCAACATCCCAAGCACCTCCAACTTCCTAGCCAGAATGGCAGTATGAAAAGCAGAAAAGGCCTTGCCTCTGTGTAAGCACTGCTCAGCAATAACAAAAACATCTCTGTATTCGTCACTGTGTTCAGCATAAATATAAGACACAACCCCATACCAGCCACTGTGAAGGAAATCAACTCTACCCCAGCCAAAACCAGCACAGCTTGTCATTAACTCCATCTTAACCAGCCAGATTTGCCTCTTATGGGGGGATATGTTATGCACATTTGACTTTTGTACAGGTTACCAGTGTCTCAAAAGTCAGATTTAGGATAAAAATCATCAGTCTATATTTTGTGAGAGGTTTCACCAATTAAGAAATAGCAGTTTGTGCCAAAATTAGAAATATCATTTTCCTTTTTGATTTTTCTGGGAAATAATAAGAGGAAATAATTTCTAGGAAACAGGAAGACAAACAAATATATATGGATATATATATATATATATTTATATGTATATATATCCCCCTGTATAGATATATCTCAACATTTATGCATGTTGCTAGGGTTTTTTTCCAGAATGGAAAATAGCTAAAACAACCTTTAATAATTACTGATTGTCAAATTAAATTTTATCCTTATAGTGGTGGACTGACACAAACCAACAGCTAAGCACCCATATAGCTGCTTGCTCGCTATCCCCCGCCCAACAGAACACATGAGAAAACTTGTGAGTTGATACAAAGACAGTTTATGGATGAAGGAAATTTAAAAAAAAAAAAAAAAAAAAGAAAAGAAAAGAAAAGGAAAAAAAAGGAAATGACACAGGTATTTTCTCAGCAGCCACACAAGTAGATTGATGCCCAGACAGACTCTAAGCAATGGTCACCTTGGGAGACATCGCCCTGTCCCCCCCTCTTCTTCTTTCTCTGCTTTAGGTTGCTGAGTATGACATCATATGTTATGGAATATCCCTTGGACAATTCAGGTTGCTGTCCCAGCTCTGTCCCCTCCTGACTTGCCCATCCCCAGCCTTCTCTCAGAGAAAAAGAGAAAACCTTGATACTGAGCAAGAACTATTCATCAATAGCCAAAACATTAGTGTTTTATCAACACTTTTATAGACACAAATCCAAAACCAAAGCACTATACAGGCTGCCATGAAGAAAGTTAACTCCATTCCAGCCAGATACAGTACAGTTATAATTACTTCTCTTTGAAAGCAAAAAACAAATGGACTAAAGATTGTTACTATAGTTGAAGTGTTAATTTAGTTTTTATGTTTTCAGTAACCTTGTTCCTATCCCCTCCATATCTCTGGCAAGTAGAGTTTCTGGGGGTTTTTTTAGTAATCATATTTTCTTATAAAAAGCATGCAGCCAATATTTTTAATCTACTTTTAATTTCTTAGATAACATTTAGAGGCATGGTCACACCTTCAGTCATTTATACCTTTGAATTACGTAAATTATTCTACAACATATCTTTATAATTAAACTTGAGAGAACTCTTGCTTTGTTCTTAGAAGTGATAAAATAGTCCAGAAAAATATTTCAGAACCACAACCAAGTAAGATCACTTCTGTACTCTGACTTAAATATGTTTTCCTATTAAATATTATTTCAAATGTTTTGATTTTTATACCTGGAAGACTGTAAACCAAGGATCATTACTGTAGAAAGCTTTTGTTATTGAATATACAATGTGAAAAATAGCCAAAATGCAGAGATGAATTGATAATTTCTAGTTTTTACATAATGCAAAAATAAACCTAATAGAGGCTTAATATTGCTTTCCACATATGAATGAAAGGAAAATTGGATTTAGAAAACATAAACCTTCTACAAATTAAATATGTGAGGATTGCTATGAAAAAATAATTTTATGAAGAAAAAACCAACAAAACATCAACAAAAAAAATCAAACCTGAAATTTGTAGAGGTAACAGACTTCCATTAAAAACACTGGAGTAGTCAGCTCTTAGGTCAGAGCAGATCAGATCAAGTTGCTCAGAGTTTGGGACTTGACAACTTTAAAGGATGGAGGCTGCGAGGAATCTCTGGACAGACGCTTCAGCTTCTTGATTACATCCATAGAGAATAAATTTTGGTTCAACTGACTAATAAACTTTCACCTTATATGCTTTCTCTCTCTATTTTTCTCCAAAAAATACAAAAAATGATCATTAAATCCCTAGATAATATTTTTTTTAGCAATGAAGTTAGTTTCTCATGGAATGAGAACGTTACTATACCACTCCATGATCTTGCTTCTTCTAAGAGAAGATGAAGCACAGTTCAGAAGAAGAGACCTTCATAGAAAATGCAATGAGATTACAGGAACTAAAAAATGAATGTCGCTGTTATCAGTGAGGATTAATAAGATTTTGAGGATTGACTTTAGCTCCATATTAAGATAATTTTCAATTTAGAAGTCTGAAATAATAGACGTCAACATGAAACTTACCTAACATGCAATTGTACTTGATGGTGATGTATTCAATTAATGAGGCAGTTGCCTAAATACATACATGTAAGGCCATTTTTGATGATGTAGGATATTCTGTCTGGTCTCTATGTCAGTACAGAGGGGGAACTTACATATTCAGTTGACAAATGACATGGTGACTGTGTAAATACTAGCAAGTCACAAAATGTAAACTGTTTAAAAAAGTTAAATTTAAACATGTGAAACAATGTGAAACAGTCATTTGTACCATTTGCATTGTTCTTTTTAATTTTCATCTTTAAATGTCTAAATATTTATAAATTTTGTTTATTCACTGTTGCTGTCAGGGACTTCTGAGTCTTAAGTCCACCTATATAGGCCTTATTTTCCCTGACAAACCTCACCTGAAAATAACTTTTGCTTTGAAGCCAAAGTGCTAGAGATGTCTAGAGCACTGGTGTAGGTAGGAAATATATGACACAGGATCTATGATGGACTCCTACCCTCCTGAAGCAACAGCTGAACATAAAAAGTATGTCCTAGAGCACATCAAGAACTTATCTATAGACAACTGTATAGACTCCTGGTATACAGTGTAAGAGACTACAAGTGAGTTAGCTGTGTAAACTTGTAAACTCCCACTGAGATGAGCTAATCAATACATTCAATTGACTCATCTCACCCTAAAATAAACACCTTTTTTAAAACAAATGTGTATCTCTCCATTGACTTTACTGACTATGAGATCAATTCACTTGTCAAACATAGGTTTGTAGTGTAATTTGAAACTGTCTAAGTTATCTGAGAAATCTGCATGAGGCTTTCAGTATTGAAAGCATTTGCAGAGACTCATGAATCAGCAGCTGAAGGACACACGAGTAGGTATAGTAAATTAAATGAAACTGTACTCTTATACTTACAGAACACAGTTGTCCTAGAACATTAAAAGTCAAAATAGTAACTTTGATGCCTTTGAGTGTGATACACTGTAGACACCATTTTAATGACCCACCTGAGATCCCATGTCCACTCTACAAAAGCATAGGCATCCTGTATGTCTGTGGACTAAATGAGTGGACAGTGAAGTGGATTGAGAACTGGCTGAATAGCAGGTCCCAGGAGGTTGTAATCAATGGCACAGGCAGGCCTGTCACTAGTGGTGTCCAGTATTGTTTAACTTATCCATCAATGACTTGGATGAAAGGATAGATGCCTCCTCAGCAAGTTCACTGATGACATAAAGCTGGGAGGAGTGGTTGATATGCCAGAGGACTGTGTAGCCCTTCAGAAAGACCTCAACAGGTTGGAGAGATGGGCAGAGAAGAACCATCTGAAATTTCACAAAGGCAAATGCAGAGTCCTGCACCCAGGAAAGAATAACTCCATGCAGCAGTACAGATTAGGGGCCGACCTGCTGGAAAGCAGCTCTGAGGAGAAGGACCTAGGGGTCCTGGTGGACAATAAGCTCTCCATGAGCCATTAGTGTGCCCTTTTGGTCTAGAAGGCATCCTGGAGTGCTTTAAGAAAACCATTGCCAGTAGGTCAAAGGAGGTGATTCCGCTCCTCTACTCAGCCCTAGTAAGGCCTCACCTGGAGTGCTGTGTCCAGTTCTGGGTTCTTCAGTGCAAGAGAGACATGGAACTCCTGGAGTGGGTCCAGTGAAGACCTATGGAGATGATTAAGGGACTGGAACATCTCTTCTATGAGAAAAGACTGAGGGAGCTGGGCCTGTTCAGCCTTGAGAAGAGATGACTGAGATGGGACCTCACCAGTGCATACAAGTATCTGAAGGGAAGGTGTTAAGAGAATGGAGTCAGGCTATTCTCAGAGGTGCCAAGCAATAGGACACAAGGCAATGGGTAGAAATTGATGCACAGGAAGTTCTGTCTCAATATGGAGAAGAACTTTACTGTGCATGTGACCATGCACTGGAACAGACTGTCAGGAGAAGTTGTGGAGTCTCCCTGCTTGGAGATATTCAAGACCCATCTGGACATAATCCTGTGCTATGTGCTCTAGGATAACATTACTTGAGCACAGTAGTCGGACCAAATGATCCTCTGTGGTCCCTTCTAACCTGACCCATTTTGTGGTTCTGTGATTTGCTCTAACTCATTTATTTAAAGATATGATTATGTTGCTCAAATTCAGTCCTCTCATAATATTTGTAATGTCCTGTGGTATCTTACCTGGAATCCAACTGTCAGTCCAGAAGATTGAAGATCTCTCTGAAGCCCAGTATATTAGCTTACAGTCCCATGCAAATGTTGTAAATTGTTATGGGGTGGCAGGAAGCATCTCCATTTGGTTAACTGAATCTGCTTCTGTATCTTCACCTGCTGCAAGAGGAGTTTAGAGATTGTTGACACCTAAATTTATGCGTTTGAATTTAAGATTTAAAGTTTTATTAAAGTTTCTTAAAGTTTTATTTCTTTTATGATTTTTTTTTTTATTACTCTCTCTTAAGGACTTTTTCCTACCCTTTTGGACCTACAAAGAGTATATTACAAGTGTTATGAACCTGAAATTTTGTAATGAACTAGCCTCAAGCTTCAAATTATTATTATAATTATTTTTGTTGCTGTTGCTATTATTTAGGATGTTCTAATGATACTATGTATACATTAAAATTCCACAGTATATTCACAATATACACATTCTCAGAGTTGCCTCACAGTTGCTTCATTCTGCCGCTAAGAGATGCAGAATGTTTCAGTGATTTTCTAATGAAAAAACATTTTCTCTTCTTTATCTCTTTTAGCTTCCACTGACATTTCTTTGCCTTGGGTGCAACCTGTCAAGAGGACTTGCTGACACACTTATTAATAGCAATAACAGTATGCCTAATGTGATACAATTAGCACAATCCAGTAAATTCACCCTGTGACTGCTTCAGGAAACTTGACATTGAATTTTAACTCATAACAATAAAGACTGTGTGGAATTTATTCAAAAGATCTAATGGGGTGGGAGGGGGTTGATTGGTTTTGGTTTTTTTTAAGAATACTTAATTCTATTTGTTGTTGGTCTCTTTATTTTTTTCTTATCTCAGAAATTTTGAAAACACAAAACAAAACAACTGATTTTCAGAAAAAAATAGCAATGAGTAAAAATATTTTTCAGATTTAAATCTTGATTGTTGATGTTGGCTTTTGCACACACTCTTGAAATTTGTTTGCACTTGAAGGAGCAAAAAATTGAATGTAGATATAGAAAACAAATAGAAATACTGGGTCTCTCAGTAAAGATTTTGACACTGTATTTCTTGCCTGTAACCGCTTAGAGACAAATGCACATGATCTCAGGTGATATTTGGAAATGTATTATGGAGCAGAAAAGATAACTTGTCTACAGGAATGATTAATAATAAAGTTTCCATAAAGCAGTATTGATATCTGGGAAGTCTGAGGCAGGGTATGAAAATGGGTAAGTGTATGGGTCAGAAATAAAGAAGGTGGCAAAGCTTTATAACCTGTTTTCCTATGCAGACAAGGTGCTCACTGAAGTCAACTGAAAAAAATATTTGCTTCAATAACAGGAACACAATTTAAGAATAGGTGAGTGGTGAAGAAAATGTTCATGATGACCATGATGTGATAGGTTTTTACCAGTCTACACTAGAAAACACCACTGTAAAAGACTGTGGTGTGGTCCAGGAAGAATCTCTGCTGTTTGTATCTGACATTTCAATGTCAGTTGTCCACAGTTGTCTCCCTACTTAATAAAAGTTGCTGGAGAGTGAGACAGTGGAAAAAGGTAGTGAAAGAAGGAACTATACCGAGGATTAAATACAAGCTATTCAGACATAATTTGCTCTGGAATTTGGTACTACTTTGGTTTTGTGAAAATTTATTTCTGTGTTAAATTTAGGCATAACCTGGAGAACTAAAGCTGTTTTATCTGAAGTCCAAAGTCAAACTGGCACAGCTGAACGATGCCACAGAAAACCACATGAAAAAACAGTCATAGATGTCATTGCTCTAAAACATAAATATCTAGAAGAGCAGGAAAATGAAAATATATTTAAACTTTTATCATATAGAAGTAGAGAACAAGTTAAGTAATTGGCATTTATTTCCTGGGGATTTGGTTCAGAAACTCAAAGAGCTACTTCAGAAGTTGCCAGAATTCCCTTAAAAATTATACTGCATAAATATCTCCTCTCTTTTGATATCTTGATTGTTAAAGAAAATTAAGGTATGAATGTCATAGTAATAGACTTAATATAATACATGCTTTCAATATCTTATCAAAAGAGATAAGTTATTTCTAAGTGTTAAAAATAGAGCAAAACTATAGTTTATTGATTACAAATCATTCATCCTATACTCCACAGATTTGACTCTTGGTAAGACTATGTTGTCTTTACGTGTGTTTCAAAAAATCCATGTTCTTTCCTTTTATGCAGCTGCCTGTGATCTGCAGCCTTCAGAATTTTCTTCAGAGGACAGAAAGATGAATGCTGTTCCTGACAGGCAGACTCTGAACTCAGAATCACACACTACTTCTGTGCCAGCATAAAAAAATCCATGGTCCTTCTAATCACTGCCAGCAGTCAATTCTTTTCATCCTATTGCACTACATATTCCCAAGGTTCTATTATTTGTTTCTTTGGGTGACCAGACAATCAGGGTGATGAAATAAACTCTATTTTAATTGCATTAATATCTACAAATAAAAGCACAAGAAAAAGTTGAGAATTTTTGAGGGTTTTTTAAATGTTAATATAACTAATGAAATTTCATTAAAACTATTCAAAATCATAGAATTTGAGTAGTGATTGTCTCATAAATATACAGAATTCCACTTTCCTCATGAGGAATTTAGGGTTTCATTAGTTTTCTCTAATGTAGTGTTTCCTCTGAAATACTCTGGACTTATTTTAAATTGTTTTTCTCAGTGGCTGTTATGACCATTTTATTCTTTCTGCAACATTTCTGATTTCAGAAGGAATGACTCAGTTAGTATGTCTTGAAAAAAAGCTATAGTAAATAAAACTTCTTTTCACAACATCACAAAAGATTCACTTACTTTAAAAGACAAAAAACCTGACTATGGTCATTTGAATAGAAGGACCTCAAGGGGACAGAATGGATATTATTGGAAAAATTTTTACTCATTCTGTGGTGAGTGAATCTTATATATGTACTTGTGTCAAATATTAAAAAAAATGTGCAAGCAAATCATTCATGACAAGAGGGAAGGAGCACATCGAAACAAAGAAAGAAAAATGTTTGACACCAACTCTGCTAATATATAAATCTCACAGGAGGGAAAAAAATATCTCCTCTAGGGACGACTGATCTTTATTCGAACAAATTTTCCACCTAACTTGATACAGATTTTGCCTGTAATTTCATTTCAGTTTACAACATAGAGTTCTGAATTAGAACCCCTTACAAGTTGCCCTAATGTTTGCATAAAAATATTTTCAAAAAAGATAACTGGATTAATACCATAAATAGCATTCCTAAACAATCTTTTGAGTGAAAATTAACCTCTACAGAAATTGCAAAGCATGAAGATTTACTGTACATGTAGGTAAGTTAAAAGAAAACAAAAAAACCTCAGACCCAAAAAAAAGCAAACAGGTGGAAAATGCAGTATTGAGTTCAACAGACTTTTCTCTTGCCTAGCTGGGGCCACAGATTGAAATGATGTGGACCCTGAAATTAGACTATGTTTCTTAATCTTATGAAAAAATATTGTAATTTACAGAAGTTCCATAGGCTTAGAAGCTCAGCTGATTCCGATCCTCAAAAATATTTTGAGAAATTTTCAAAAATACTTTAAGTATTTTTCAAAAATAGTCCACTTTACCTAAGATATTCCTATGGATTGATGACCAGCAAAATAGTCTGTGGGAATGCAAAAAGTTTATATTAATACTTCATTGGATGAAAATGATTTGTCATTCCTTCCATTCCTAATTCCTTCCCTTTAACAATGTCAGAAGGTAAACAAATAAACAAGATGGTAAGTGTTATTTGTTTTACTGAGGTTCCTTTATGGTAAGTTTTGGTATAAATATTCAATATTTCATAGTTAGGAAAAAAAACCAACAAACCTAGCCAGGTTTATATACTAAATTCCAATGCTTGATTTACTTATGAAAGTTTGAAATAAAAATAATTTTAAGGAGAAATTATTTTAGATTCTAAACAATTTGAATCTTATCTTTATAATAGAAATGTTGATTATTACTTTATGCAAAAATTTCTCACGTCTTGATATGTCTTTTGCCTGAAAAAAACCCCATAAACCCTGAAACTTACTGTATTCAACATTCAAGTAAATTTTATTTTTATTAATATAAACGGCTCACCAAAGAGATCTATTCCATAATAATGCACCAAACCATGATCTACAAACTGAGCAAACTCAATTTTTAGAACTTTCATGAACAAATTTTGTTAATACTTTTGTTATGCTCACACAGCATTCATCAAAATATGTCCATGACATACTTTAAGCACTTTAGAAAATTTATCTTCAAGAAATAACAGTATTACTGAGTTATCACTAACAGATGATGGAAACTTCAAGAGAATATAAGTAAAATTGAGATCATACAAGCAGTTCTAAAATCACAAACTGGTTTTGTTAAAGAAATTTAAGTCAGGACTGCATAAATATAAGGTATCTTGTATTGTAAGAAGGTGAAGCAATGACAAGAGGGAATGATATAAAAACTAAGCATAAACAAAGTGAAATAAGCAATAAAAAGGAAAAAAAAAAAGGAGTTTTGTCATACCTTCTGTCAGTTGTCTGAAGTTAAAGTCACACAGTACTGATAGTCACTTATTCGTCATTCATGTCAGCTCCAAAGTAATTCACAAGAGACTGCAGGAAGACAGTTGGGTTTCTTTTTAATTCCTCCCCCTGGCATCAAAAGATTTTGTAAAGAGTGGAGGTTTCCTTCTTTTCTCATTGTCTGTGCTGCAGAAACTCTCATTTGTGCAGTACCTGTCAGCGAAGACTGTCGGTGACTTACACTGCATCCTAGCTGGTAACAGCAGTATATAATAGAAGGCATAGCAACACAGAAAGGCTGAAATACTGCATGGCTTACAAAGTCATTTAGAAGATTTAAAAAAAAAAAAAAAAAAGAACACAAAAAGAATTTAGGAAAGGAAGATGTAAGCATTGTGAGAAAATTGCATTTATAGAAGACAGGCAGGTACTAAATAACAGGGGAAGTTAATAGAAATTGAAAAAGAACAACAACAAAACCTGAAAAAGCTGGTCAGACTGGCTCAACAGAGGGAATGAAAGGCTGCAAGAGCAAGGGAAAAGAGAATTTTGTCTGTCACACAGTAACAAGACAGGATTCCTCTGTTTTCCTGCTGATCCAGTTCTATTACTGGTTGCAAAGTAAATTTTGAAAAATTGCATTTGTTATTTTTCTGCAAGATCAGACTCTGGACGAGCATTATATTTTTGTTTTCCTGCCCACCATTTGACAACATAGCTGTCACACTTGCAGATTCTGGCACCAGGGTAATCCTCTGAGTATGCTTTAATGCAAAAAATGTGCTCCGTGATGGGGACAACAGTTGGAAGACATGCTATGACTATGTTTAAGCCCCTGCTTCACAGTGTCACAGGTTGGTTGAGACTGGAAAGCACTTCTGCAGGTAATCTTGTCCATACACCCCTTCTTCCCCCTCCTGTCTCCCCAGTTGCTCAGGCACAATCAGCTAGAGCAGGTTGCCCAGGACCTTGTCCAACTGGGTACAGAGTATTTCCCAGGACAGAGAATCGTAAATTCTCTGGGTGTCCTGTTCCAGGGTCTGACCACAATCACAATAAGAGTGTATTTTTGTATTCAGATGGATTTTCATGTGTTTCAATTTGAGTCCCCTGTCACTGGCCACTGCAGAGAAGAGTCAGATTTCCTTGTTTTCATTCCCAGTGACCTGGTTGTGGCTGGGATAGTGTGAATTCTCTTCTCAGAAGCTGGTGCAGTGTTGTGTTTTGGATTTAGTATGGGAATAAGGTTGATAATACACTGATGTTTTATTTATGGCTAAGTAGTGCTTACCCTAAGTCAAGGAGTTTTCAGTTTCCCATGCTCTGCCAGTGAGGAGATACACAAGAAGCCATGAGGAAGCATGGCCAGGACAGCTGACCTGAACTGGCAAAAGGGATATTCCATACCATACAATGTCATACTCAGTATATAAGCTGATGGGATTTGGTTGGGATCCATAAATTGCTGCTCAGGGACAGGCTGGGCATCCATCCGTGGGTGCTGAACAATTGTATTATGTATCGCTTGTTTTGTTTGGGTTTTATTCTTCTCTTTCTCTCTCCTTTTCATTCCTATTATGATTGATATTATTTATATAATTGTTATTATATTTTTCTATATTTCAATTATTTAACTATTCTTATCTCAACACACAAGATTTACCTTTTTTTCAGAATTCTACTCCCCATCCCACTGGAACAGGGGTGTGTGTGGCATTTGTTTTTTTGTTTGTTTTGTTTTATTTTTTGAGAGAGAGGTTACGTTTTTTGTTTTAAAAGCAAGCTTATCTAAGGACTGATTGTTCGTTTCCCATGCTTTTATTCCCAAAGATAAAACTTGAGACTCTATAAAGAACTTCAAGTGGGATTCCCAGAGTGAAACTCCTGAAGTTACCTTGTTACTGACACATAGCATTAAGTGAGGTGAGTAGTGAAAATAAACATTAACTTTTGTCATTCCCACTATATAGGACTTCAGTTTCCAATATCATGGGAGTAGAGTTAACCATCTAGGTTTTTCATAACAAATCCCAGTAATAAATGAGATAAACTAAGTATTTAAACTGAAAATGTAAGATATTGTTTTTCTTTTGTCACATTTTAATAGCTTCTTTGTGCTATCAAATTCAAAGCTACTTCATTTTCAAGAGCTGAAATTGGATATCTGGATACTCAATATCCTCTTCTGAGGCTAGATATTTCAGTACAAGTCTACAACTAGGGAGGTATTGGGTGAAAAACTGGCAGATGGGTGCGGCTCCAAAAGTTATAGTAAATGGGGTTACATCAGGCTACCATCCAGTCACCAATGGGTTTCTCCAGGGCACAATTTTAAAGCCAGTGTCTATAATGTTTTTATAAATTATCTGGATGTAGGAATGAATGTACACTAAGTAAATTTGCTGGTAATAGTGAATTAGAAGGAGCTGTGGGAGTCTTTTTGGATAGAGAAACCTTACAGGGAGATCTGGACGTACTGAAGAGCTGGGCAGCGACCAGCATATAGTGGTTATACATACAAATTGGGGGATGAGACGGGGAAGAACAGTCCCGTGGAAAGAGATTTGGAGTTTCTGGTCAACAGAAAGTTGATTGTGAGTCAACAGTGTGCCCTGGCAGCCAAAAGAACCAGCCATGTCCTATGGTGCATCATAGCACCATCATAGCATCACCAGCCAATCAAGGGAGGTAACTGTTCTCTACACTGCACTGGTGTGGCCCTGCCTCAAGTACCATGTGTGGTTATGGGCACCTCAATATAAGAGGAACTGCTAGAGTGTGGCCAGAAGAGGGTGACCAAGAGGGTGAAAGGTCTCAAGGACAAGACTTAGGAAGAGCAACTGAGGTCACTTGGCTTGTTTGCCTTAGAGGAGTCTTCAAATTCCTTAAGGAGGGCATCGTGTGGGGAGATGCACATCTCTTTCTGGTGACCAGCAATAGGATGCAAAGAAATTGAATGAAGTTCTGCTGGGGGAAGTTCAGATTGGACATTAAGGAAAAGTTCTTGACTAAGAGGGTGGTCAGTCACTGGAACAGGACTCCCAGGGAAGTGATCATAGCATAAAACCTTTCAGAGTTTAAGGAGAATCTGTACGATGATCTTAGTCAAATGGTTTAGTTTTAGGTAGTCCTGCAAGAAGAAGGAATTGGAATCAATGATCCTTGACCATATACAAAACACCTTGAAAATTTTATGGTCTAAGCTTATTGAAAATCTTTTCAAAGCATTAGAGTGAAAAAAGTTTTTAAGTGTGAGTTCTACATAAAATTGAAAACTAGCATGGAGAAGCAATCACTGCTTTAGTACAGACAGTATTTGGAAATGTACACTGCTCTGCTTCACTGCACAACTAGGTAAAATATACAAACAGTTTTGTGCTGATGTCCTTTGGCTGTTGTGAATGAATGATTTATTAGAGAATTACACCTATGAAAGTCAGAAAGATTACATGTGTCACATGTCATGTTATAGCTGCATTTAATCTACCTCATCCTATTACATACTTTATAACTGAAATTTTAACTGATGAATAATGTTGTAAAGAGTTGCAGTAAAATAAAATTTAGGCTGTCAAAATTTGTTATCAAACTACTGTAAGAACAGGGAAATAAATCACAGAATATGTTATTCATTAAGTCAACAGCAATAAAAATGATTGAAAATGCCCATTCAGTTATATTCTATGGTATCGTAGTAAAACTGAACCTAAGAACCTCAAACCAAACCTAAAAAAAATTAAAATCTGAGATAACTAAAACATGTAGCCATTGCTTTCTGATACTGAAGTACAATTAGAGCTTTTATTTCCCAGAAAAGAGAAACTACATAAGTAATTGTAAATCAAATTGGCATTTAACACTGTTTTCAACTATCTTTCTATCCAAAGATTGATATGCATTTTGTTTGTGGCTCATGAACTCAGATTTCTATTTTTCAAATCTTTCAGTATAATGATCACAAGGGTAATTTATAATCAGCTGTATCATTTCTCTACCAAATGAGCTATTGAAACTCAGCATCTATATGAAAGACTCTCATTCATCTAACTTCAGTTTTTTAATGCTTCTGAATACCAACAATAAGAGAATTTAAATTAAGAGTGAATGAACATGTGTTTTTAGACCAATTTTTTCAGAAGCAAGAGCACGCAACGACACGCTCATCTACTGAAAGTTCGAGAGCAAATTTGAGAACATATTTTGTGAAGTCTAAAAAAGATAAGTATCAAGAAGAAGGTTTAGAAAAAGAAAATTTCCACTTCAGATTACAGAATAATATTCTGTCTTTTTGAACTACCCATTCTTGCTTTCTTTTTGTGAGTGTGGGTAAAAAATATCACTGCTTGTATATACAGTTTTCTAAAACAAGTTAACAAATCAAAATATGTGACTATTTGCTGTGAACAAATAGCATGACATTTTTCATTATGAGGAAAATCTCAAAGAACAGCTGACTTTATGGATAACCTACAGTATAAATGACAGTATATACTTTCAAGATCCTTATTTTAATTGGTGGAGACAATTAGGATTTTCAGTAGCATGATTCTGTAATCTATGTAGGTATTTTTCTAAGAGTAAATTTTAATTTAGAAGTGTAAAGTTTTCTCTATTGACTGTAAAAGTTAGTTTAAACAAATAGTTGAAATGTAGATTATTATTTGGTGACATTTTGTAATAGGTTGTAAACCTACGTTTCTACTGGTAATTATAATTTCTTCCTCCTTTTATTTATGAACTCAGTGAAATGTTCCAGATTAGTTCAGCTCTGCCTTCCTTTATTCATTTTGTCCCCTGTGAATTTTACTGCCACATCATCATTGCTGAAATAGTTTCTTCCATTTAGTTTATCTCTTCTAATAGAGCAGACTTTTATTTTATTGTATTTTATAATTTAACAGTTCTTTATTCTTTTTCTTTTTCTGGTCAAGTTTAAAACTTAACTGGTTAAAAACCAATAACCGCTGCAAATAAACAACATATGTATATTTCAACTTAAAAGCATAACTCATTGACTATTACTGTAGTTTAAAGTAGACAACATCTAAACATCTCTTGCCAAATACAACTCTCACTTGTCACAGCATAAAGGAATTTCAACATTTTTTCTGATTCCTTATTTAACCTTTATTAAAAGAAAATATTTGTAGCTGACAGTCTTTCTGTCTACACTTGCCAAGGAGCAGAATTGATAATTTTCCAGGCAAAGGGAGTAATTTTTCATTGCATCATAAAAAATTTTCCTCTCATGCTATTTTTGTTCTGATATTGAGTATTACGGTTAGGATCATATTGATTCCCTTCGTCAACAGCATGTAAATAAGAGGAAAAGAGCAAGTATAGAGAAAAATAAATATTATCCTTTCTGCCTTTCCATTTTTTTTGTTTTGAATACCAAGCAGTTTGACATTAGTAATCATCCATTAGTAATCATGAATTTTCAACTATTTACTATTTATTTACTTGTTGATTTATTTAAACCTGGTGTCTTCTTAGTAGACCTGCCTTATCTTTTGTTTTCTTTCAGCATCTAAATTGATAATAAAAGAGGTCCAAACCCCATTGTCTTCATCCAAAATACTGACTGCCTTGGATCTATTCTGCTTATGGATAGCATCCCTTGTGTCAGATTGGAATTGTCTTAAACTGAGGGAAAAAAAATAAAATTAAACTGCATTCATAATCAGTGATCTAGTAACTGAGCTTGTGCTTTTTTACTTAGCAGTATCTTCTTCCTTTTTTTTCAACTTCAAAAAATATAGCTTTTTATATTGTGGCATAAGCATTTTCCTGTGTATATCTGTTATTTGTGTCATACTATCTTGTCTATTGTTATTCAGCATTTAGGAAGAATGTTTTCCACATTTTTATCTTTGTTATACTTAGGTTCATTTAAATTACTTTGTCTCCTACAACTTTATCAGAAAAGACAACAGAACAAGGTGTCTCTTTCAATATTTCAGATATTTTTTCACATGCTCATATTGAACATCTGCGGAACTTCTACACATCACTGGGCCAAACTTAGTGTGGATTTACTAAAGGACGCAATGTTTCTTTTTAAAGTAACTGGAATTAACTTTTGAATTATTATTTTGTTCCTGATGTGTTATAGCTACAGAGAGGTACTATTTAAGACATTATCTCAGTTCAATTTGTTTCTGGGTGTCACCTTTGTATGTATAGTTTAATTTTTCTTCCTCTTCTTGTCTCTCATATTCAATCTTGTTTTGTTAGGGGATTTTTTGTATTAGAGACAGTATTTTTAAAACTTATAGTATTAGCTTAAAAATGGCCTTAAATAACACATTCTAGAGAAATATGTTTTGCAGTATGCCACTTTTTCAGCTTGTTTTTCACCATCCAGCTATAATGTCAAATCAGTCTGAAAGTGTGCTACTTTGTCAGGTTTTCTAACTCAGAAACTACTCCAGATTTCGTTGACACAATGTAGTGTTACCCAAGGGGCTTTCAACAAACCCTTTATGTACACAGGCCATTTTTGAATGTGTCTGTCTTCGTGAATGAAACCACAGAAGGTGCTAAACTGAGTAAATCAATACACATTTTAGTTAGTATATTGAAAAAATTAATATATTAAAAATATAATGCATTCTTTAAAACCTAATATTCATATTTTTAATATGTATATATTTCCCTTGACAGATTTCCTTCTGACATTAGTCAGTATTTCACCCCACCCCCAGTCTCCCATTAGTTGCTATGATCCTCAAGAAGCATTTTCTACTTAAATATCCAATTTAAATTTGTACATCAATTACTATAAGTTTATAGTCTTCTATTTTTGCTGTTAAGATGAGGAAGGAGAAAGCCAATTAAAAACCATAATACTGAGAGAGATATGCAGAATTTGAAGTATTAATTAGGCTGTAAATTTAGAAAGATAAGTCACTTCTATACTGATAATTCTTCTGATTTGAGTTCAGATTCCTGAGTTATGCTAGATGAAATTATATTAACCTCAATTTTAAATGAAAACTGACAGTTTTTATTATTTTGTATAATCTATATTCTATGATCACATAATGCAAAAATAGAGGCTCAATTTCTATTTTTTTTTGTTCTAAAAGTTAATATTAAGCTTCAGCTATGCAGTATATATTTGAACTTCACTTATTAAATTACTTAATTTTTGTCTAGGTAACTCAACTCTGCTGACAGAAAAACCCTAGAACACGTTGTTTGGTTATATTTTGACATTACAAGAATCCAGAAAAAGATTAACTTTATTTTTTGTATAGTTCACTTTTTTTTGAAAATGAACTTCCTATGTGTATTTTAAATTTATTAAATTGAAAAATATATATCTGAGTATAACTGAAAAAAAGGACAAACAACAAGACCCAAACCAAATCAACCCAAAAACTATTCAGAACAAGCTAACTTCCTAAAATACTATTACAGAAACTTTCACAAGATTAGACTATCATCTCTGAAGACATCATCCTATCTTCTCATGGCAATTACAGTTGAAAATATTCTGAAATCTATAGGAAGTAATTTGCTCCAAATAAAGCAGTTAAATTCTTCCTCTAGAGAGTTGCTAACAAAAATGGGACTTTGTCAGGGGATGTTTGGGTTTAGTCAGTCTATCAGTCTTTTTTTTCAAAGCAAATTATTGCACTTTCAGTCACAGGTCTGGACATCAGAGCACTTAGAAAATTGCAATTTAATATAACATCCCATTGCAATTAGTTTTATAAAAATGAAGACTAATAATACCCTTCTGTGTTTATCTCTATATTTTGTTGCAAGTTCTAGATACCACATTTGATCATATCTAAATTTGGGATTTTTTAAAAATTTTTAGTCTAAACAAGATTAAATCCTTTGTGGGGCTAAAGAAGAAGACAGCTTATCAAGGTAGACACACATCCAGCATCTAGGTTGAATTATATCTTGAATTAATTTTTACAAGATGAACTTTACTACATGACAACTATTAGTGGAACCACTGTAGCTATGAAGTGCCTAGGGTTTAGGCAGATAATATCAGTTCATATGAATCTCAGCCTGACAGGTTTTTGTTAGGGACCAGTGCACATAAGCTAAAGATTTAATTCCAGGATATATATAGCTCATTATAATTCATGTCTAAGTAAAAATATTATATCAATGTTTTATTAATATCTAAATATGAAAAGGTATTTTCACTTATTGAAATGTGAGAACGATGAAAATCACTCTCACACTTGTTTTCAAGAAATTTATAGGATTAGAAATCAGTTTTAAGGGTTGCCATTGCAGTTAAGTTTAATAGGTTTTAGTTTTTTTCTTATTTTTTACATTTATTTTGAATTAAGGATTATGGAGAATTTTGGAAAAATTGTATTTTTAAAAATATTAAAGAATAAAACCAATAAAATCAGAAGAAGGTAGGAAAAAAAGTCAGATCATTGTAAAAGCATAAATTAAGTCCTAATTTAGTTAATTTAATTCATGTCACTCCTTTGGTCTTTTAATTTTCATCTTTAGATGTGTGAAAAGAACAATTAGCCCCAAAGATTAATTTTTTTTATTTAAAAAATTGAAACACATTTTCCTTTTCACTGATTTTGTTTTTACACCCATAGTGGTCATTTATCTGCCTGATGTCATTGTCTGGGATGCCATAGAGACACTACTTTACTAGAAATTTTTAAGACAATGAAGTCAACTGCAGACCATGAGGGAGTTAGGCATCTAGATTTACAAGATACCTCCCCTCTAGCCTCTATACTCATTATGTACCTCAGAATAAGATCTTGGCAGACAGATAAACATAGATATGCACGTCAAATTCTGTTCCTCTTTATAGTATTCTGCTGGAGAATCTGACCTCATGCTCGTCATAAATTTTTTGGGTCTTATGCCTTATCTGCTGCACTATGCAGGTGTGTAGAAGAGCTGAAGGAATTTTAAAAGGTGTGGCAGTGTGGCCAAATTAATATATCCCTAAATGACTAAGCAGTATGAAGGCAGATGAAGCTGACTGTGGAAAATGTTCAGTGGTGTGCATGGGGAATGGGAGGGCAGGCCATGAAGAAAAAGAAAAATCCCTACGTGCACATACAGAAAGGAGTCCTCCTAGCTGACTCTTTCAACTCTGTAGAGACATCTAGAATCTTTGATAGAAAATTGAAAAAGAAACAATTCACTGCTCAGTACAATGAGGAAAGCAA
Source organism: Pseudopipra pipra (assembly GCF_036250125.1). NCBI lineage: Eukaryota > Metazoa > Chordata > Aves > Passeriformes > Pipridae > Pseudopipra > Pseudopipra pipra. The sequence continues at coordinate 73,874,249 of NC_087550.1, read as the reverse complement.
CCTAAAATTAAATATATATATATATATATAAAACATAGCTATGTTATATATAACATATATATAATATATATAAAATAACCACAAAAAACACAGGGATTCAAATGTATAAATGTGTTTCAACCACTTTGAGGATGGGAGTAATTCCAGTTCCCTTACCTAAAAAAGACACAATAGAATAGGAAAAGTTTCAGAGAGCAGCAAGAAGGATTGATTAAGATTTATATGTAGGGTGTTGAATAGTCTAGAGCTTCTCAGCCTAGGAAAGAGAAATAATAACAAAGTTATGACATAAGTCTAAAAGCTTGTAAGTGGTAGAATCAAAGCACCTGAGACATCTGTTCACTCTTTCTTCCAATACAAGGACTGTAAGTCACCAAATCAAAGTCTGGGTTCAAAACAAGAAGGTAGTGTATTTCATGAAGAGAAGAGCAGACCTCTTTCTGCTTTGCAAAGGACCTTGTTTATGCTGGGAATTTTAGCAATCTCAAGGAGAAGGTAGACAGTTGGAAGAGAGATTCACTGTAGATTTACTAACCACGAAAGTCTAATTGTTAGAAAACGGAACAGAAAACAGTCAGAAGCTGAAAGAGTATTATGAGGGAAGTACTGGACACCTATTTATGGGCACAGTTTGAAGCAAAGTAGGATGGATGAACAATGTGTGAACCACAACTTAAAGTTTAATTCTATTCTTCCATTCAACTCTTTCTTTGACTTGCAGGTGCCATAATTCCTTTTCTTTCATCTCAGTGTAATAGGCACAATCGCCTTGAAGATGAGCTTTTTTGCTGAATTATTGTCTCTTGTCAACACTATTAAAGAAGAACCAGGAAACAGAGAGGGAATATTAATCTTGTAGGTTGACAAAAAGTTGATGCATTTGACAATTAAGAATTCTAAACTTCCAATTCTTTTACCTAGATATATTTAAAAGTTATAAATCATAGAAAATAAGGCTTGGAAGAGAGCTGTTACAGGATATTTCCCATTTATTAAGCCACAGAAAGGATAAGAAGCACCTGTCTTATTCCCAATTAATATTGTCTAGCATTTCTCAAAATCTGTGTCTGAGGTTCCATAATGAATGTTTAAAGCATGATAGAGAAATGAGCCTAAAATTAAGAACCAGAAACCACTTAGTCACCTTCCAGAAAGATATTTTGCCAGTGAAACTACATAATCTGTTGTGTTCTTTTGCTATATAAAGTTTTATCTTTCTTTGATTGTTATTAATTTATTAGCATGTCTCTACCTCTTTTGTTCCTTTTGCTCCTTTTCCTGGGCACAAACTATATGTAGTCCTACAAAATTTACAGCATATTCAGCCTAGAAGGGCCATTTTCTGAGTCAGTGCTCTAAATTTTTGGTCAGCATAATCAGAACCTTCCACACCATTCATGCCATGCATAAAAAGAATGATATTGTAAAATCATTTTGTAAAAAAATGGTTAGACACAGGAGCAGGTTTCTGCGAGAAGCTGTGAATGTCTCTTTGCTGAAAGTGTTCAAAGTGAGGCTGAGCAGGACTTCGAGCAAGCTTATTTTGTAGAAGATGCACTGCAGGGGACACTGGCAATAAACTTTAAAGGTCCCTTCAAACCCAAACCAAACCATCCTGTGGTGCCACAATTCTGTGAGTCTAGTGTCTGACTATGACTTTCCTAATTAGCTGACACAAATGAGCCATGATACCAGGAGATAATCAGTGTTCGTAGCTCTTACTGAGGAATTCAATCTTAGAGCTAAACAGTAGAGGTTTCTTAGGGTACAAAAAAAAAAAAGGGTAGTTTACAGCAAGTTAGAAGAGAGATGTTAGCACAGGAAATGAAATGTCAAATAACTGTAACATCTAGAGAGAGGGAAACTGGAAGAAGAGAATAGGAGGCCAGAGAGAGGAGTTGTAAAAAAATTCTTCACTGTTCATAAAATTAAGTGCCATTTCTGTGAACAATATATTTCAAAAATGAGTTAAACAGGTATCTAAGCTGGTCAGTGAAAGCTAGATTGAATATTTTTATGTTCCTATGTGACATCAGAGTAGACCTAGGGTAAATCTGATCACAAAAAGAAAATACTTTCAGTAAACATTATTTTTAGATTAAGAAATTGTCAGTTCATAATACTTCTGTGAACCTTTCCCATAAATACAGGACTTGCTGAACACAAATAGAGAAAGTATTTCAACAAGTATTTCTTAGACACATTTATGAAGATTGTTCATGATTTTATTGAGCAGTAAATTCTGACTGCACATTCATCTATAACATTCAGAACTTCAAACCCACATTCTATTGACTTGCACAAGAAAACTCCAGAGGATAAAGAAAAAAAAATCTGACTAACAAAAGACTCTTTCCCAGAAGTAACTCCGTGTGGGAAAATTTTTCACAGAATTTTCATTAAAGTCAGTGAATATCCAACCTCTGTAGGAGAAAAAGCAAAAATATTAAATTGTACTATACAATTTGAGCCAGCATTTTCATCTGACTGTCTATGGACTGCTCATGAGGTAAAAAGGGAGAACTTTATAGTGGAATTTATGAATAATTTTTGAGTAACAAGTGTCATTATGACTGCCGCAATCTGCTTGTGAATATGTCAAGATAAAAGTGTTGAAGTTCACTACGTTCTTACTTAACTCTTAAAGACTTTTCCACATAACTCAAAAAAGAAACACAACTCACTTATGATTTCATATATTTATATTTTGCTTTCATTCATATAACGTAAGGTTGGTACAAGTATTTTCCAATGAATTCATTATCATTCTGTAATGAAGACTCAAGATCAGCCTGTTTGTGCTTTCCTATCAGAACAATTACTGTGCTGTTCATAGAAGTAATATATGTATACATTACTCTATAATTATGGAGAAATTATTCTTAGTTGTCATGATAACATCTTTTTTCCACAAATGCATACCTAGTACTTTACGTCTTGAAGAACAAAGCAGACCTCAAAACATTAAAAAACCCCACTACAACAAAACCAAACCAAACACAAAAAGCCTCCAAGACTCTCTAGAAGATTCTGAACATACATTTCTTTTGGAACGAATGAACTCTCAGCGGCTGAAGTGAGCAGCTCTGAGGCCAGCATGATGTGCAGCCTCCTTTTATTGAATAGAAGGTCACTCTTGTCCCCATCACCCTGAACCCTTTCTTTGCCAACTCTACCCACCGCTTCCTCAGTTCATTTTGCACCCTCCTCCTCCTCCTCCCGCTTTGTTCCTAGTTAAGTCTTTCTTACCTGCCTACCAAAAAATGCTATCAGCCTCCTTTAACAGGTGGATCCTAGGTCTCTTCCTAGCAGTCCTCAGTCCTCAAAGGCTTTGACACTATAGTGAAAACCAAATCTCTTTTGTTGACACAAACTGTGCAAACAGTGTATAGTTGCAGTTTATGTTTTACACCTCTTGATCCACGAATTTTCCTCTGGCTGGTTTAGACTCCCCCTATTTTGTCCTTAAGCATCTCATTCATAGAAGTACATTTTTCTTAACATGTAGGTAAGTAATACAGAAACCTAACATCAAGGTAAATAATCACTAAATAACATAGAATCATGGCTAGGCTTCGTGAACGAAGATTTGGGAAGGCTCTACCCACATTTGCTACAGGGACGCTGGTGGCTTATGAGGCCAATACGTGACAGACATATCCGATTGCAAAAGGCACGCAGGATCACCCTCGAGGAAAACATAGAATCATATAATACACTAAGGGAAGGGACTCCTTAGTATCATCAACTCCAACTCCACAGGACACCCTAAGAATCACACCATGTACCTGAAAGCACTGTCCAAACATTTCTAGAACTCTGTCAGGCTTGGTGCTGTGACCACTTCCCTGGTGGCCTGTTCCAGTGCTCAACCACCCCCGGATGTAAAACTTTTTCCTAACCTAAACAGGATTTTTAGACATTTCAGTGTTCAACCTTAGAACTTCCTGCTTGTAGTTTTATGGCTTAATACATAGTATTAATCAGATGTATTATTACATTAATTTTAAATCATCAGTAATATAATTTTTAACCAACTGTATATTTGCACTTAGCATAAGTTGCAGAGTTTAAGTAGCGAGGGACTACAGGGGTGACCTGTTTGGGAAGAGACTGTAAACTGTCAAATGACAGTCATATCCCATTCCAGGCAGCTCAAACTGTTGTGAGTAGCCTGTCATGCACGAAAAGTTCAGACCATCAGAGAAGCACACAGCACCTGTACTCAAATGTATCTGAGAAATAAATCTGAAACTTCTAGGGGCTGGAGACGCACTCCACATTCTGGAGGTGCTGCTGGACATACACTCAAGGAGGAGACATCTGAAGCCAAAAGGGTCACATCTTCTTTTTTTTTTTCTCATTTATTTCCTTGTCGAAGATTCAAAATAGATGATGCATTTGCTTGTTGCGGAACGCAAATCCGAATGGGAACGCTTCCAGGCGTAGAGAGATGTTTACGACACCTGAAGACATTATATTTTATGGACTTTCATGTTTATACCCAGTTTTGAACACTGTTTAATGTATTTCCCCCACGTATCCGCATTAATCCCCTTTGTCTGTATAGCCCAAGACTTGCCCGGGCTTGCCCAATGTTATTTTCCTGCCAAAAGTTGTTTACTCCCTTACTCTCTCTAGCTTTCCCTCTCATCCTGCACTGATTGGCTGAAATATGCCACAGCACAGAGTGAGTCCCCATTGGTCCTGCATGCCCCCACCTCTCCCAAGTTCCTCCTCCTTCCCATTATACCCTGAGATGTCCATCACATGATCTGCCCCAGTTGCTAAGCCTCCCTCAGCCAAACCCTATATAAGTCCTTGCTCTGCTTTAATAAAGTGGCCATTGCACCCCAACCTTCTACCTTGTCGGACCTCTTTGTGCAGTGTCGCAATCCTATTTCCCTACTCCCACCGGACCGTGGCATTTACTTGCTAAGAAATAAATGTCATGGTAATTATCAGGATGCAAAATCTTCTGAATTCAATCTGAAGTACCCTCTTAGGCTGCCTGTTTCTCAGATAGCCTGAAAAACTGTCATTTTTGTCACTGTCTTACAGGTCATAAAGAGCATGAACAAAACAAGAGTAGTCCAAGAATTGTGTCCTCCATGCGATTCTGTAATTCCTGTTTGTTGTTTTATTTTCATTCATATGTTACAAAAAGACATATCTATCTTTAGATGGTACTTTGGTAGACACGTTAAAGCTGAAACCTTAATTTTTTTAAGCAAGGACACGTACTTTCTTAAGTTCTAAGTGTATTCATCTACCTACAGAATATGACATATTATTGACTATAATCTTCTGAGGGGAACTCTGGATGTCCTCAATCTGTTGGCTTTTCTTGCATTTTTACCCCAGGGAAAAACTCGGAAACAAAATAGAACAAGGATCTGTTAACCTATCACACCTACTGGCCTCCTAACAGTGCCTTATACAATGCTTCTTCATTGGTGATTTCCTTCTGCTGTATTAGAACATATACTGACCAATATCTGTGATGAAATTCTGTCATCTCTGCCCTTTTTTGACAACTGGGTAATATCTCAAGTCTCTCTTCCATCAAACACTATCAAAGGGTCAGTGCTCCTATATCTCTGAAAAATTGAATTTATTGTTAGTAGTGGATACGTCTCCAGGATATTTGAAGTTGACTTTTTCATAAATTCACCTCCTATTTGTGCCCTGTGATAATATCTTACAACAGATCACATAGTTACTCAAAGGCTTTGGAGAACAAGCACTTTAAACTTGGCCGTTTTGGGTCTATAGAGAGTTTTTGAAACTCCAGCTTTATGCTGTAGCAAGTACTGAACACATACTCCTGTGCTCTTGTACTGCATAAGAGGTTGCTACTACTGCTGATATCACTGACAGATGAACTAGAGGATGAAAGGAAGAGTAAAACAGAAAGAAGCAGAGTGGTGGCAGCAGGTGCTGCTTCCCAGTTTTCCATCAGTATTCGACAGCCTGCTCCCAGATGTTGTAGGGACTGTGGCACTTGCTGCTTAGGCAGCTGTCCTCTATTTTCTCAGGAGAGGAAAGAAATTGGGCTGTATGGAAAGGTCTGTCAAAAATGGAATAAATTAATGCCGTTTATAACTCCATTTTCTAGAAAATGATGCAATTCTAAGTCCAAAAGAAAAATGGTAGAAGGAAGAAACATCTTTTGTCACCTAAACTACTTCAGAAATAAAAAACAACTTTAAAGAGTAATGGATCATCCCCAAATTACAGACATCTGTGGTGGAAATGATGACAGACCTCAACTCCTACATGGTCTCATTCTTGTACTTTGACTAGAGACTTCTTTCTTTTTCATGATTTGTGAAGTGATACTACAACTCCACTATGAGGTTGAGTATATAAGCAAAAAAGACAGATTAATGACACTTTATTTTCAGCCTGAAAGAAAAAATAATTATTCACAAAAAGTTTTCTCTGCCTTTAGAATCATTCTTAGTATGGTCATGTTTCGTAAGAACTTTCTAGTAAAAAATGTTTAGAAGGAATAAAAGTTTATATTAAAAAAAATGAAATTTAGTAGCACAGATAATGGGATGACAGCTAATAGAGTTTTCAAGGAAACACTATATTCCTTCAACAAACCATGTTGTAGAGCATTGTAAGCTATACTGACAAATTATATACAGCATGAAATGTAAGTTAATAGTCTAAATTTCAACAAATATAAAGATAGCAGTATTGCAACAATGTGAAAGTTCCTCTAACGTGTACCTACAACCTGAAATGATTTAGATCTTTTTCTATATTCTTAAGGTGTTAAATCATATCAATAACAACAACAACAAAAAAAAGTTCTTCACCAAAATCTGTACCTTTTGATTTAACTATGTTCAGCTAAGTGGAATTTACCACATATACATATATTAAATATGCATCAGCAGAATGAAAAATAGTTAAAGTTCTAAAGATTTACAAATATTTATTTGCATTTTATTGATGACATAACAACAGAAAAATAGATGCATAATTTTTGAAAGATCACAAATAATTTTGCCAGTTGAAATGTTTCAAAGTAATTATAGTAATTACTTGAAAATAACATTTGGAAATATTGTGATCTGTCAAAATATTGTTTTGAAGCAGTAAGAATTTACTTAACAAAATTACTGTTATATGGCAAGCATAAAACTGAAAGAATCTTTGCATCCAGACAGAACATCAAATACTGATACTGACAACAGCAGCAGAAAAGACAAACTGAAGTGCTTTTATCACAGACATGAGCAGCAGCTGCTATAATGCAGAAAAAATAGTGACTGTGCATAGTCTACAAAGGGATGTGTCATTTGGCAAGATCTGCAAATACCATTTTGACTGGAAAGTCAAGTGGGGAAATTTTTCCAATTTTCTGGGCCAGTCATATGCTGACTTTACTCCTACATATGTGTTTGGTACATAGTGTATAATTTAGAAATTCTCTTGAAATCTATTTTTATCAGAAGCAGACTAGCATTTATGATACTTTTCAACATCCTTCCTAAAAATGGTTCCAATTTAAAGGATAGTGTAAACAAAGAAAGCTTCAGAATAAGAATTAAAAATGTCTGGTATGCTTTCTTCTAAGTAAGAAAATTAAACCCAAAAAACCACACTAGAACACAGGGGTTTGCTTCACTCTATAAACTCGACTTGTCTTTATTTCTTAGTAGCAACACTTTCTCAACAAAGGTGGGTGTCAAGAGTGCAAGTGTGTCCAGCTGGATAAACTTTTTTGGGCAGGTAGCCATGTTGCATGAAGAGCTTACTCTAACTGGGAGATGTCAGTATTATGCACTGACACAGGCAAAGTGACACTCCTGCCTCAAGCCCTTGAAAGAGGAAGGTAAGTTAGCTTACAAAATTGAGCTGACAGGTTTGACTGATTTGCAAGACAAGGGAGACTGGACTCTCATCTCTGCTCAAAGCAGAAGGAAGTCTACTTCTTGCTACCAATGTGCCCCTACATAACAGATAGGATGCTCTGGGCCTGGAAGCAAAAAATTTCACATTAAATACTCAAGACCAAGAAAAGAATAATGGTACAAAGTTGGTACAATCAACCATCCATATTAGAATGACCACCAAGAAAGTGTGAAGACTATTAGTAATTGGAAACTTCCCACTGAAAGGCCCCAAAGCACCCATTGTCTGGACAACCTCTCTAGAGAAGTTTGATACCTACTGGGGCCTGAAATTGCAATGTCACAAAGAGTCTACTAAACCTTGTAAAGTCAGAGGACTATCATTCACTCCTACTCCTTTGTGAAGGGTCAAATGAGGCTGCAATGAGAAGATTGCAAAATATCTAAAGGGACTTCGTGCCCCTCAGAAAGAAGTTGACGGTATCAGAAGCACAGGTAGTGTTCTCCTCTATCCTCCCAGTTGGAGACTGAGACTCAGGAAGAAGGAGATGATTGGATTAGTTGAACGACTGGCTGAGTGGGTGGTGTCATGCTCAAGGTTTTGAGTTCTACGATCTTGTGTGCACCTTTGTGAGACCAGGCATCTTGACACTGGATGTGGTGCACCTGACCTAGCAGTGTAAGAGTGTTCTGGGAAGCAAGCTGGCTGGACTTATTAGCAGAACTTAAAACTAAATTTGGTGGGGGCAGGGGATGTACTGTCAGAAACAAACCAGGAAACACCACCACTTTAGAAAGCAGTGGGGAAATACTTGTAAATTGTCCCAAAATAATTAATGAAGGCCTCTTCCAATAGGGAAGGCTACTCCCTATCAGTGAAGAGGCTGATAGCCCAGCTGAAGTGCCTCTATACCAATGCATACAGCAGGGAAAACAAGTAAGAGGAGCTGGACACCATTGTGCAATTAGAAAACTATGTCTTAATTGCTGCTGTGAAAACCTGGTGGGTTGAATCACACAACTGGAACTGAAATAAGAAGATTAAATAAAATTTTTAAAAAGGCACTGTTTACCTAGCATGGAAAGTTGAGGGAATAGCAATTAACTCATATTGATGTGGTAATTTTTACTTTTTATCTAAATAAAAGATAGTTTTTCTTTATGTTAAATCTTGCAGCTTAATACATTTACTGTGTGTAGGAGTAAGGTCAGAAGACAATAAAAGTAAAAGAATTAATGCTTCTGTCTATATCTTTCATCTTATTACACAGGAATTACTCAATGCATCAATAGTAGTATCAGTCAAAATGTCACAAAGATTAAAGAATTAAACTGAAGAGGAATAGATGGTGTTGTCATCATGTACACTTTCCCAAAATTCAAAACATTCAGCATACTCAGTGCATACTGACTCAGTGCTGACTTGACTGCTTCTTGACTAACTTGGCTGACTTGACTGGATGTTGCTCACTAACTCATGTTGAACTTTTGAATTCCTTGTACAAAGTCAAATAAAAGAAGTGTCATAGTGTTCTGCAATCTAAGATGATTTCTTGAGGTCCTGCACATCAATGCTTAAAAAATAGAGGACCTGTTTTAAAAACCTTGACTTGTATTGCTGTATCTTAGCTACAAGGAAGAATAAAAAACTGCTAATAAGTTTAGAACTCAAACAAAGTAAGAAAAAGGATAATATTCACTAAACAGTTTGTTAATTACATCGAGTTTAGCAACTCTACCCGAAGGCTAAATTCAATGCAATATTTTACTAAGGAAGTGTCCAGGCTAAACTCCTTGAAAATGGCTGAGAAATTTAGAAGAACTACTACTAAATAGATAAGATTTCTGCCAGCATATTTTACAGACCTATGTAATAATGGTTTATTCTTAATGTAGAAATATTTTGATATAATTTCATTTATAAGTGACAAAAAAGATTGTTCAATTCATAGGGAGAAAGAAAAGGTGATGTAGGAGGCAGGCTGTGTGCAGACACAGAAAGGTCAGAGAGTCAAAATGGCAGAAAATTCAATGTGTGATGGTTATAAATGTTGCATCAGAGTCAGGGGAGAAGAGTCTATTTGAGATACTAATATCCTATTAGTATCCTAAGTGTCAGAGGTAGTCGTCTCTGCGGCTGTGCATTTCTGTTGCTCTAGTTAACAGTGTTAGCTATCTGTCAGTTGCTATAAAGTAAGATTCCTACTGACCCTAGATTGTTTTCTCATCAGTCTGAATGGTTTCTAGTGTTTCAAGTTCTTCTTCCTCCTTTTAATTTTTTCATCTAAAATTTTATTACTGAGTTTCTCTTAAGGAATAATTTTACTTGACCATATGGCTCATACTTTGAATTATTAAGTAAAGCAAGAGTAACTTATGAGTAGCATCTTATCTGGTTTATGACTTGGGTATATTTTATCCTATTAGGACTAAAGGCATCACAGCACATAAACGAGTAGCTCAAATTCAATGAGATACAACAGACTGGGACAGGATGAATAAAAAAGGTCTTGGCAGTTAAGATTTCAGGTGTATGCTTATACCCCCTATAACAGTTACTTCCTTTACCATTTGCCTGGTCTTGAATGGTATTTCAACCCAGACTAATCCCAGCTTCAGAAAAATGTTGTACTTTCCAAGAAAGTAGGAAAAAATTTCCAAGTAAATAAAATGTTTCCACTGGAATATGTGATCCTTTAGTTTCTGGAAATTGTATTCAGCTGATCAGATATAGATGTACACATGGAACTTTTTGAACTAGTTGTCTAGACTTTTAAAACCAGTGGAAAAAGTACAGTCATGTTTAGTTCACGTATCCTCTCATCTCAGGGTAAACTGGAAGAATAGGTCAAAAAGTAGGGGAAGTTGTGGATGCCCCTTCCCTAGAGGTGTTCAAGGCCAGATTGGATCGGGCTCTGAGTAACTTGGCCTAGTTGAAGATGTCCCTGTACATGGCAGGGGGATTGCAACTAGATGATTTTCAACATCTTCCAACACAAACCATTCTATTATTCTATGATTCTGAGTACCTGGTTTCACCATTAAGACTATTAAAGAAAACTAGTTCTATCCGCAGATGTCTGAAGCTAGGTAAGATGAATCCTATTTAGTTGCCTACAGAAGACTGAATTATGCTTTCATGATTTTATGATGCCATCAGAAAAATCTGCCTATTACTTCTCCTATCCACTCCTTGCAGTAGCTGTATCACAGCTAACACCTAGAGGACTAGCTCTTCTATATTAGTCATCTGACATACACATGTTCATTGATAAAGATCCATTTATTGCTAATTCAAGGAATCTATTTGAACATATCTTCTTTAAACCAGGATAATGCTCAAAACATCGGAATGTGCCTCTCAGAGAATTTTATTAGTGGTTGGAAAAGTAATAAAATGTTAATTTAGGTAATAGAGGAGAAAAATCTTCTAGACAAATAAAAGTGAAAGAAAAAAAAAAAAAAACAAAGCAAAAAAGCACTATGGGTTATAAATTTCATGTCAACTATTTGTAGTTTATCACAGAGATATGTCACGGAGAACAGTTCCAGGAGGAGGACAGAATGGTACCTCAGAACCCAATACTCTGCATGGCAGAATAGTTGGCATAGTGAATGTGTTTAAATTCTTTTTTTGTCATACAGAGCAAATCTGAATAGTGTCTTTCTAATTTAAAAACAAATTGAGTGTTTCATCTTCAGTGCCGTTGGCTGCCCTGACTGTATGTTAAAAATTTTGTCTTTGCCAAAAAAATCCATCTCTTTAGAAGTTCATGTGCTGTTTTCTGCAAGGCTAGGATTTCAAACTATAACCAATTTCCAAAATAAGATCAATTAACAAGAAAATTCTCAATTACTTCTAGGAATAGAAAAGTCTTTCTTGAAAAAGATAGAAAAGACACAGTAATTTTTTAATGTGGATAATACATGGAACAGGGAATGTGAATAATTTTCATTTCATCCTTTGTGTATTTCACCTTTCTCCATTATAAGTTCTTTGTCTTCAGTCATTAATATGACCCCTTTGAAACAGATTTGTTAAAACATAGGTTGTTCACATGCAGATTACAACTGCTCATCATATTTTCTAATTTTTAACCTAATCCAGTGTTCCAACATTCATAAATATCACTTACCTATTGAAAAAAAACAACCAAAATGAAATGAGGTTAACTGCAACATTAACACTATTTAAAATGCCCGTATTGCATTCAGCACTGTTCTGAATACTAAATTACTTCTAGCTGTTCTATTACAGCCAGCTCACACAATTGATCTGGCAGCACATAATGGTAAGTGCAATCAGGCACTTAGAAACACCGACATCAGATGATGGCATCTTTTGTTTTGAAACTGCATTTGATCCAGAGAAAACTAGCTGTACTTGCAAATGTAGTGCGGTAATGCAAAAAATTATGAGTCTTAGATTGCACTTGGAAATTGGACGTCCTCTAAGAAAAGCTCAAAACTAAACACCTCACACCTTTTGCAGGAGGATTTTGGAGCCACTGAGAAAGGATTTCTCTTGCCTATTTTGACCTCTGTTTAATGGAAAATGCTTGATGCTCCAATGTGTTCGGGTTTTTTTCATCCAGTTTTTTGACTGGGATATTGTTTTTCCCAACTGCTTCCAATCCACAGGCAAGATATTCTGTTCATCTAGTAAGCCACACATCAGGTAGACATTAGAAATAAGTGCTATAATTATAAAGATAATTTTCCATGTAAAAGAATAGGGGAATAGAAACAACATGCATTTGAAGAATACCAACTAAGAGATATAGTTAGATCAAGGAAATATTAAAAATGCAACCAAATTAACTTTTAATTTTTGAGGCCTCATAAATCTGTCATATGCCTCTTGTCCTTGTTCATATTCCATTTCCACTTTTATTTCCTTATGGCTGCATTTGACAGTGCATTAAATATTCACATTTGTACTTCCTGTGCTTTACATGATTGATTGAAAAAGTAAATCTGTTTGAAAGAAGTATATATTAATTAATGTTTTTAATTGCAAAGATATTTCTATGTCAGATTATTTTCCTGTTTGCTTATCTTCAGTTCTTAGGCAATCTAAGATAGAAATAAAACTTGCTCAGAAATTTTATGTATTACAAAAGAGGTTTTTGCTTAATTTTTGCAGAACATATTTTTTGCAGAATGCTAAAGAATACTATCTCCTAAATATATGATTATCATTCAGTGTGTACTTTACATATACATCTAATGTTTTATATACCCATATTCATGTAGTTAATTTTTTATGCATGAATTTGGACAAAAGGACCATGTCAGGCTAACAAAAGATTTAGAAAGCAAAAGAATCTAACTATGCATGACAATATTTTGCTAGACTCTCTCTGTAACATAGCAATCAATATTTTTCTTCATGTTGTACTTTAAAAAATACTCCTACATAATTTGAAAAGGTAGAACACAGATCACTTGCTTAAGTTTAGAGATAAGAAGTGTTAGATGGAACCACAATTCTCATAGGCAGAACAGGTAAGAAAATCTTTAAATTTTTGTGTGTCTTTTTTGTTTTTGCATTTTTTGTACAACAGTGCAAACACTCATGCACACAGAAATTAAATACCTTTATAAGATATACATAGATTTTTGAATTTTCTGATTTTTCAAAGCCTGTATTTGAAATGAAATAAACTTTAATATAATATGAGATTTCTTCATGTGACTTTTCAAGATATTTTGGGGGGTTAATTTATTTTGTTTCTAAAGTACTTTTCAACATTTTTAAGGATCTATTTCAGTATTTCCTTTTTTCCCATCTTAATATTAAACAATTTTATAAAAATAAGTTGGTTCACAGGAAACTACTTACATCAGCAGCAAGAAGGAGTAGAGATGTCCTAAACAGTATAGTGTCACTGGGATGTCTTCATGATATAAGTAACTGGAAACAGCCTGTCTACTTTGTTCTTTCCTCCATGGATATATTGTGTCACAGGACATGCTGTCTGCTCCTTTGCTTCCCATTCAGCATGTGTTGACTGCTGGGTCAGCTAGAGGTAGAACTAGGTCTTAGAAAGATGTCTCAGGATACATTCAGCCTTATAAAGGCTGCAAAATACTATTGTTAGAGCATGCTGCAAAAATTCTCTTGAATGATTCAAAAAGTAACTTAAAGCACCTCATCCCTCTTCTTCTTATCTCACCTCGGTGCCTGCAGAGCTGTTTCTCTCACATATTCTCACTCCTCTCTTACAGATTCTGCCTACTGGTTTTCTTAACCCTTTCAGAAATATGTTATCACAGGTGCATCGAACAATTCTGAAAATGGGCTCAACTTCTACCAGCAGTGGATCTGTTTTGGAGATAGCTGAATCTGGCTCTGTCTGACATGGGTGCATCTTCTGGTGTCTCCGCTACAGCAACCTGCTACCAAAACCTTGCCATGTGAACACAATACAGTGCCTTAAATGAGTGTAAGATGACTCATACCTACATGAGTAAAGTGTGGACAAAAGTTAGTGGAGATATGTGCCACCTGATGTATTTTTGGCAACCTCCCTTCAGTATCAAATAATTATTCTTCAGTTATTTTTATATTTTACTTCTTGTAAATAAATTAGATAAGAAAGCTCAGCAAAATCCAAATAAATTCTCTGAAATTTTGTGTTACAATTAAAAACTTAGTTCATGGTGTGAAAGGAATATAAGTATTGTTCAAATTTTAAGAGCCTCCTCTTCATAGATTAATCATCTTACAGTAATTTATTAATAATAAACAGATACTCAAGATAAGTGAATTTCAATAGGTGACTTCTTTTAAAAGATCTCTAAAAGCTCAATGTGCTTTAGTGTGAAGCTTCAGTCTCACAATTTCATGGACACCAAGATTGTAAATGAAATATTGCATTGAGTTCTGAAATCTCATCAGATTAACATGATAATAAAAATTTGTATTACACATCTTTAAGCTCAATTATGATTTATTTATATTCTACTTCCTTAGTTTTATTATGCAGCACTTGAGTAATACAGTGAATTATCTAGGATGAAATATTTTTTTCTGTTTCCTTAACTTTTATACAAACATATTTCTGATATTTTCCTTTAGATTATCAGCCGCAAAAGAGGGTAAACTGTCACCAGGTAGCCTCAATTAATTTTGTGCACATTTTTTTCTTGGAATATTTCTTGCAGAGAGTACAATAGTCATTTATATATGTATAGTAATCTATAGCTATCGGAAACATGTAGATCCACAGTTCAAGACATCAGTAACTAAAGAGGAAACAAATATGATCCATTTTCAGTTAAGTCTTATCTGTTTCTCAAATGAGAGAGTACTGGAAGACTGCCAGCGTTAGAAAATGTTTTGTCCCCTTAAGATGCAGCATTTTAGTTTTGGGAGAACAGTCCTGGTACGTGTCCTTTTCCTTCACTGCAGGTTGTAAAACTAGGAAGATCATTTTGGTGACTCCTACTCTAAGATGCACTGGTTCTCCACAGAAAATTCCACAGTAAGGAGAAAAGACATCAAGGTCCCATTTAAAGACATTTCGAGTCATAACATTTAATAGATTGTAGACCTATTTTATGTCATAAATACGTTAGACCTGTAATATAACAATTGTTTTAGCTTTACTACAGTCAAATAGCATTTGATGTGTGTTGCACATATTACTTACAAGTTATTACATATAACTTGAAGTTAGTAGGTCTTTTTCTTTTTTGTTTTGGGATAGCACTTGATGGAGGAAAAGAGAGGCAACACTGGTAATGCAGTTATTACTCAAGGAATTTATACTTGCTCTGAGTAAGCTTCAGCATCACTCACAGAATTCTATTGGCAGATCAAAACTGAACCTGTCCATTGCCCTTGAAATCAAACAAATCATGGATCTTAGACTGTGATTTATTTTGAAATATGTCGCTTTGGTTCTTTGCTAGTTGATATTCCTTTAACTATAAGAATTATAAGTAGCTCAGAAATTCTAAATCTAAATTCTAAATTAGCTACTGTAAAATTGCATAGCAGCCTCAACAAAAAAAGGATCTGGTTATTTATTTTCTAAACCTATTTGTTTTCTTAAACTATTGTACAGAGTGGATTTATAAAGATTAGGTTCTTTCAAAGTGGAACTAATATTTTTAATTTGGACATACAGAGCTCAGATAGAGCTTAATTACAAGTACATAATCACTTGCAAAGCATCATTGAGTATTAATTAACAGATACTCTATAAATATTTCAGTACATTTCCATGGTTATTTGATTCATTCTGTTTATTAACTTACAGTGTGTGCCAGATTTTTTCATCTTTTTCTTATGGAATCCTATTGGTAACATCTGATATAGATATGCAGAACCATGTAAATGGTTAAATTTTTAGGGTATATAAATGGTCGGGTGAAATCTACCACTTTTCCCATAGAGTGACCAAGGGGTCTGAAGAACTAAATCACATGATGCTTCATCACTTTACTTTCAGAATTAGGATGTCAACCTGATAGGTACCACAAATCTGCAACTCTGAATCTGGAAAAGTTCCCTAGTTCAGCTCACCAGATCTCAGGCATCCTACCAAAGCACCTGTTTCCAAGATGGCATTCATGAACTAAGAAAGGAGGTCATGAAAGTATACTCTGACATAAGCTTGTAGAGAAAAATTCATAGAGAGTTCACCATAATTCACATAGAGTTACTAGAAAGAAATAAACTGTTCCAAAGTAATACTCAGGGGGCACAAAATTAGGTTCCTGCCATGAATCATCTTTGGGATAAACCCATTCTTTTCATTGACTAAAGGGATTATTTTGACTGATGCCTAAATTCTTAAGAACACAACAGTAGATTTTTGTCGCCTTAAGTTCCTGCTAAAATCAAGCAAACACACAGAAATCTCGAGTCAATTTCAATCTTAGATATTCTAAGATAATTTAGTTAGTCTTCTAAAATTACACATCCCTGTCCATTGTTATCTTTTAAAAATTAAGTACCTTAATTTTAGATGGCTAAAGCTGAACACAGTAAATCTTTTCCTAGCCACTAAAGTTCTAAAAATCTGCCTGCAAAAATTTCAGAGAGCTTGAAGTGTGAAATCTGGGCTACCTGAGCCAAGTTCAGGCACAAAGTGAGGTCCAAGACTTTAAACATAAGGAATCAAATATGAATTCCAAACTGGGTTATTATTACACTACCATATCTAACATAATGCAAAAAAAAAATATTTTCATAATATTTTATATATTTTAGTTTTAAAAAAATAATATGATTCAGCAGTTTCACATTATTTCTTTTTCTATACAAAGCCATTCAATTTCCATAGGAAAGTATCTCAGATTTCGTTTTCAACATGGAAAATTTTAATTTTTGTTATTTATCATACATAGCTCATATGCTTCATTTTCAGATATTGTGATAGCCTTGTAAAGACAATGGCATCCTTATTTATGTCTGTACTTCTTTTTCTATATATATGTATGTATGCATCTAGAAGCTAGATAACACAACCGGGCCCCATCCAACCTGCACTTGAACACTTCCAGGGATGGAGCATCCATAGTCAATCTGATCAACCTATTCCAGTGCTTCACCACTCTCTGTGTAAAGAATTTCTTCCTAATATCTAATCTAAACCTTCCCTCTCTCAGTTTAAGACCCTTGCCCCTTGTCTTGCCAGTATCTTCCAGTATAAAAAGTCCCCCTCCTTTCTTTTTATATGCCTCCTTAAGGTACTGGAAGGCTGCAGCCTTCAGGCCTCCCCGACCCTTCTCTTCTCCATGGTGAACAACCCCAGCTGTCTCATCCTGTCAATTTGTACAGGGAACCTGTGCCAGTGTTTGGCCATCCTCACAGTAACAACAAAGAACTGTTTTCTTACACTGGGGTGGAGTCAATTCAATTTCCTGTATTTCAGTGTGTGGCCATTGCCTCTTATCCAGTCACTGGGTGCTGACCACTGAGAAAAGTCTGTCTCCATCATCTTCACTCCCTTGCATGAGGTGTTTAGAAACAGGGCTAAGATTTTACCCTACTTATTTGAAGGGGGCTGTTAACGGATGACTGATTAGTCAAAACCTTTTACTTTTTAGTCTTCAATCATGGGGCATGAATGTAGTAATAAGTGTGCAATTTGCTTTGTGAGAAAAGCATTAACGAGCAGATTTGGATAGAAGTTCTTATAACACTTAGAAGTTGTCTTATTACATCATTCTTTAAAGATATGCTTTGGAATTTTCATGATGAAAACTGTCTTTGTACTTTTAGGATGCTAGTGGATAATATGCTTCACCTCACATTCAAGTTCAGGTCTCAAAAATTTCAGGGGAAAAAAAAAAAACCTAAAACAAAACAACACAAAAAGATACAAACTAAAACCCACTACAGGTCAAAGATCTAAATCAATGTATTATATGTAGTACTAACAATAAAAAAAAAAAGGAAAAGTAAACAGATGTGTAGTGGACATTATTAACTTACATTTACACTTTTCCCTTCTTTTTTTTTATCTGAATTGCACACTTTGAAAGTCTAAGCTGGATATCTCTGTGAAAGTTTCATGAGAAAGCAAAGCCGTATTTTGATTCCACATTTTCTTTTAATAAAAGAAGTATGAAGTGAAACATTAATATGAATTGTTGATAGATTTGACATATGCTGAATCCAAATTAATAGTTTTGCAGGCATTTTTACTTGTTACTATTTTATTAATTCTTTTTTGAGTAAGCAGCCATGAAAAGTGGATATATAATTTTTACATTTTTTTTTATGTTTCTATTATTTATCTTTAAATGAAGCATTTTGTAATCAGTTTATGAGTGACAAGTGTCATTCTTGTCCTACTATGAAGTTCCTACAGAATTAGTACAGAGGAACATTTTGGTAAAATATTTTCTGTAACTTAAAAGTATCAAAGTAATGTTAAATATGACTTACACGTTTTGCCCAGTGCATTGCAAGATGTTTCATTTATATGGTACTAGATACTTAAGTAATTAAAAATTGTCATTGTTATTACTCAGTACTCAGGATTTAATGAAAAATTTTGGATTTCTATCCAGAGCTATGCCCTTCATCTGATGTGCAATGTTATCTTTACTGTAACAATTTCCTGAAATGTACAGCATGTAGTATGCTTCCGTAATACTTTTTTTCTTTTCCCCCATTTCTCAAAGGCAAATAATTGCTAAGCAGCTGTCTAAGGTATGTGGTTATCTAAGCTACATGTGAGTATTCTAATGTAATAATAAAGTACTTATGGACTGTTTTAATGCACACAACTGAAACTCTAGTTTTCCTGAGGAAGTAGTGACATCTTGCAGATGTCACATCAGAACAGATTTAAAAAAAATAATCACAAAATCCCCAAACAAAAACCACCTAAAATCCCCAAAATAACAACAACAAAAATAACCCAGAAACATAACGAAAAAGCACATGTAAGAGGTAGTATAAATATTCTGTAGTATAATAGGATTCTCACAAGCAAAAGAATTAAAAGCTTTTTTCTTCTCTGTTTACAGTGATTTTTCTGCACTTCATCTTTGATTATTGTTTTAACTTGTAGAAAAGAAATTTATTAGGTTTGTTTGTTTTGGGGGTTTTTTAACTATCTTTTTGAAAGTGTCATTGTAATTAGGTTCTTTGTTGTTCTTTCCGGCATGGGTCACTCGGAAAGATATTCAACGCAACAGATATACACTCATAGACATAGAGTTTTATCTCTCATTTAAAGTACTGAATTTCCTCAGTGTTTAGGACTGTTACAGGTGACATGTGTTTTGGTTTATTTTTTCCAAGAAGTAATCAAATGTTTATTGTAAATGTTTTTAAGCTGAGGGCTTTTGATCTCTTCAAGGTCTTTGATGATTATGAAAGAATTTGTCACCATGGAGTTCACAGTAACTCTCCAGCTGCGTATCTGCAAATTCTGATAAACAGTCTTTGTTACACTCCTGTTCCTATTCCATGCTAATTTGTTTTGGTCAGTGTCCTAATAGTAGCTGCTGGTAATTTTAAATATCAAAAGCTAAGGTAAAATATGATTCAAATGACTAATTACAAAAGAAATTGCTTATAACTAGAACAAATTAAGTTTAAAGGGTGTCCAGTTCACAGAAAAACTCATGCTTGTGTTTGTACTGATGCTTGTTCAAGAGAGGACTTCACTCCAACAGCACAAAATACATGAGCTATGTCTGCTTGTACTGTGGCACTGTGGGTTCCATTTTATAGCCATTGCAAGATGCCTTGATGAAGAAGTCATGCTGTCCTGATTTTTCAAGTATAACATTTGAATTTCTAAGCTGACCACCAACAGCTGTACTTTCTGCATGGATGGTTAGCACAGGAGGATACAAAACTGCTGGCAAATCGAATCCACCTTTGGAAAGTACGAGATATCATAGGGCATGTTCAATATGCATTTTTTTTGCATCTACATTAACATAATCCATCTAAAAATGTTGTTACTAATGTTTAAATAACTAAAATTAATTATGCTGGCTCAAAGAGCATTTGTACTCCTACCATTTGTAACTCAACTGTGTGGTATTATTTTAACTCTGGTTAGTAAGCCAGTACCTTGAGATTTCTGTCATTAGACAACAGCCATAAACTGGATTACCTACTGTATCAATGTTATATGACATTCATTGAATCACATGCTTATATAACACTTACAAAATTGCTGATAGTTTAGAAAGCATAACAGATGAACAGTATGAAAATTAAATCCTAGAGTTTGCTTTTTGGGTTGTTCATTTTGGTTTGGTTTTGGTTGGGTTTGAGTTTGGTTGTTTTTTTCCCTATCTTTTACTTGTTTTTCATGTCTTTCCTTACTTACAGATAAATAGACATAAAAAATAGAATTTAGTATCTGGCAATGCCTGAATCAAAAGTTAAATTTTTGTGAGAGACCAAGCCTTCTCCTGTAATTATGCAATCATTACATAGTATTTTCATTTAATTTCTGAGATCTAAAGTCCTAATTAAAAGTAATTCTCAGTTACCTGTAACCACCTTTCTTCCTTAAAAGGCAGATTCAGATGTTATTCTGACATCATTCACGGTCAGAACTGTAACTAAGAATTAACTGGTTCTCTTCATGTATGACTTATAAGTAAATATATTTTTGTTGACTGTAAATCTTAGAAATTATGAGGCAAGATAAGGATTATCATACTGCCCGATGCTTTTCCTTTTTTTTTCTCTTTTCTGTCATCATTTTCAGTCACTCTTGCCTTGAAACATCAGGAGCTTCATCTGCCTTGAAGCAACAGGAGCTTCATGTACTGACCAGTCACTTATCCAGGTTCTACTTATCTGCCTAAATAGCAGTTAAAAATTTGTATAAGTTGATTTATTTTTTTTTATTCTGAATATTATACTTTTGTGTTAATATTTACAAGATGGGAAGGATTTTGTCAGTAGAGGCTGAGGAGATAAAGTTCACAAAATTCCAAGAGTTTCTAAGTAGTAAGAGTCTTATAATAAGCAATAGCAATTACAAAACATTACATGAAATTCTAGAAGCTCAAAGAAAACTAAATTTTCTCATTTCTGATTTCTGTTTTGATATGTGTCTGAGTAACCTAAAAAAAAACCCAAACAAAAAAAACTACCTGTTTTTTAAACTCTGTGTTTGAATTCTTACGATTTCAACTACTGTATGCCAGATCTAGATGTATGTGGTATCTATATAAATCATATCCTATTAACAAATTCTCCTATAAGTAAAAGGAACTATTTTTAATGAGCAGTATTTTGTTATAAGTTAAGTAAGGATTCAACAAGCTTTGGATGAGTTTTTAAAAATAGGAGGAAATTCAACATGTTTGTTAATTTGAGGTATATTATATGTGCCACTGAGCCTATTATTCATCAACATCATATAAATTATATTCCTAGACATAGGAGTCATTATAATCAAGTACAGCAACCAGAAAAATATGTACATTATATCTTATTTATATATTCACATTTGGCTCATTTGTGCAGTTTATCAAAGACTCTCTTTGCCTGCTTTTTATCTTAAGTGAACATTTAGCTACATAACATTTTTTATATAGCAGTAGAATATCATTTTAAAACCATGCTATTATCTCTGTCTTTATCCTTCAAAAAAAGAATGAGATAAAAAAGAGTAGAATGTAATGGAATATTTAATGACAGATTAAAGTTGCAAAGAAGTTGAAATACATGGGACGTGTTACAGTATATATATCTATTAGGACTATGAGAAAAATTAGACACATTTTTTACCCAAGAATCTGAGTGAATGCTCATAGTGAGTTTAGCATTGTTAAATACTTTATCACTGAAAGTGATAAAGTTTTCTTGGGTATAGGAATACAATTCAAGGGAAAATTATTGGATGGCCTGAAAGCAAGAATTCTGCTTCATGACAAGATATAAACAGGTCCAGAGTGTATCTTTTTCTGATATAAAACAACAGTATTTCTCATGGAAAATTAAACACAATGATCTACCTCTGAGGGGAAAATATTTTCCTGACAATATTTTTCTGACAATATTCTTTTTCTGGATTATCTCTCTCTGTCTCTCTTTCTGCTTAATCTGGAAAAAAGATTCTTGTCTTTTGGTCTTCATGGAACATCTCGCCATACTCAGTGAATGCTTTAAAATTCATACTCAAAAGATGTGCACCTCATCATCTGGATATCTCACCACCTATTAGACACCAGATCTGTAATTTTTGGGTCAGAACCACCTTGTGGGGTGTGTGTGAAGGAAGAAGGGGTGGGTTGAACCTCATTGTGGTGAAGTGGCATCATATACCTCATGGGCCCCTGGATCCCACATGGGGAAGGCCTGGAGTAGCTGTGAGTCACAAACAGCACGGGAAAAGTATAACACACCACACCTCCTACGGTTCTTCACCCAGCTCAGATTGGCAGGGACAGTGAGGACACTGCCCCTCACCCTGGCCTGGAACCCCAGAATGGCCGTTGGGTCAGAGAGCCCACCTAGGGGAGGTTGACCACAGGGATCAGAGCAGATAAAACCAAAGGCATGTGTTTGCCTCATGTCGTGGCCCTGCCATTGGACACGTGAGAGCTGGTCTTCCACAAAGTTTCAGTAGTAGCTATATAATCTGTCTCATCCTCTTTTTCCTCTCTTCTTGCTCCCTCTGCTTCTCTTTTTTTATTCCTTTCTTGATGCTTTGGGTGGCTTGGAGCTGGAGGGATTGGATTTTAAGTGTTGTGGATGGATTGGATTTTAAGTTTTGTTAAGGGATTGGATTTTGACTTAAGTGTTGTGGATTAGTGTGTGCTGGGTCAGTATCGTGGTGGAACATTTTGTCTAGCTTGTGTGGTGCCCTTTTGAACTTTTGCCAAATTCCCTTATTTTCTTCCCTTAATTATCAATAAAAATAGCTCTTGGGAAAAACTCTGTAGCTTATTCTCTTGATGCTATCTCAAGGCATTAAAGAACCCTATATCTATATTTTAAAGTAAAACTCCTGACTCAGCCCATGAGCCTGCACTAACCCACACCAAGTTGCTTCAGAAAATCTTATTCTACAAAGTTCCTTTCTGAAGTCTCTTAATGTAATCTACACCATACTAAGTGCGCCTACTCAGGCATAACTTCCTGATTCATCACATTTGGTATGTAGACTGTTTTTCTTTTCTCCTCAAAGCCTCTGAGGATGGAAATGAATAAGGTTTTCATGTGCTCTTTTTACATGATGGTAAGAAATTACTGTTTTGCACCCACATTGATTCAGGGTATAGTGCAGAAGTAGTCCTTGGTGTGTTAGACATAGTTTTCTCCCTTCCTTGATAGAGAGACTAGTCTCAGAGTTTAAGTTTCTTAAGCAGTGTAATTATCCATCACATTTTCTTCGAGCTGTGACTAGGAAATCCATTGAGATCTAAAATAATGTTTCCACAATAGCAGAAACACAGCAATCATGTTAAAAGAAGTCTTTAAAGAATTTAGAAAACATTGTTCGAGAGGAGATTGTGATTTATCAGACAGCTATCTAAATATAAACCAGCACTGAAAGCACAATATAATTTCTGTTTTATTTTCTTTCTAAGTCTGTGATCAAGGGAAAGCTTATGTTTGAATGACAAGTAGGATTTTAATGTTAGTGTAAAGCAAAGATGCTATTGAAGAGGATTTTAATAAGCTTATCATCCAAGTATACCCTCCTGTTTTATTTTGAATATCCAGGACAATTAACACTTTTGAAAAAAAAAAGATGAAAAAAAAAGAGAGAGAAAAATTATCAGGTACGAACTCAGTTCCTATAAATAAATTTACCTGGTTGCCAGGTTTATTAGGGTTTTAAAATAATGTTGAGACTATAAAATTTCATGGTGGCTGTTAAAATGATATAATTTTAACAAATACAGTTTTGCTTCCTAATTATAAATCTCTAAATGTCCTTCTAACTAAAAGCAGTGGGAGAATGAGGGAGCTTAAATTGTATTGATCTACATGTTACCGTTAATTATGTTAAAATTAAAGAAAGACAGGAGGACTGATCATCTTTCTGAAGAGCATAGAGATAGATCACAGAAGACATAACTTCTGAATTTTTCTTAAGGCATGAAAAAGCTGGGATTTGAGTCTTTTTAACTTCAGTACTTATCATATTCTTGTGATCAGAATGTACAAAAAATAGATGATGATAAAATCCTTAGTAATACATTCATTACTCCAGAGGTTATCCCTTCCTCTTACAATCCCCTCAAGCCCTGCTTCTGTCTGAATTTTAAACATAATGATCCTGTAGCCTGACCTAAGTCACACATTTGAAATTCAGTATATCCTGAATAATTCATTGTATTGATGTGCACTGATGTTTAAAATAAAATTGATAATGCTTAGGGTCATGAACCTCCTCTTCATAAATACATTGGGATTGCATAAATGTTAGTTGAGGGCTCTGATACACAGACAGAAGAGCAGTCAATTCTAATTCTGGAGCTGCTCAGACTTTTAGCCTGAGTCAAACTCTGGTGACACATTGCCTTGGGATCTTGGATGTGCTTGATCATTTACCTTGTAGGCTTGCATGGCAGGTTCAGTGGCATTTATTAATTATTCTGGTAATCTGAAAAAACTATAAGAAAGATAATGAGGAAGCCTTTAAAATATTAGGGAAATTGTGCTTTCATCTGCTCATGAAATATCATGGGAATGATAATATGCAAATAAAAAGTTAAAACTGTAGACAAAGCTTTGCCAATGCATTAAGTCCAATGGAAGCTGCACCAGTGGCATCATGTTGATGTTTACTAACAAAAAGTTTTGCTTGTGGTTATTTAGTACATATATCTTTTTGGCAGTCAGTGAAATTATGTCTTTACTAGACAAATCCTTCACACTGAGTAAAGACATATTACATAAAAAGTGGGATGGGGCATATGTGTAAAGTAGCATAAAATTTCTTTTAAAGGTGGGGTTTTTTTCTGAGACCATCTGTAAAGAAAAGGCACATTTTCCCTTAAGATTGTCTGAGAGCTTGTCCAAATGGAATACTAAGGAACAGGGGGAGGCAAAAACCTTATAACAGAGACACTACCAAGAAACAAACTTGGTAGTTTGTTTCTTGGGAAAGAAACTGAGTCCTCAGCTCTTCCTCAGCAATTTATCTGTTCCCTCCTTAGGGATCACCGTATGTGTTTTTTTTCACTCTTCTCTTCCATAATACTGTACAGTAAAAGTTTCTCACCCAAGCCTACTCTGCCCTAGCTCTTTGCCTTGTTGTTTTTGTTTGTTCATTTGTTTTTCCTTATGAACCTTTTCAATCCACTGGTATTCACAAAGCAGCAACTGAGGAGTGTGTTATGATGAAGATTTACAACACTTTGCTCTTTTTGATGGATGCTCAAGCAAAAATAATTTTTTTTGCTTGTTGATAGCTGTCAACAGTTGTCACTACACCATGATGAGAGTATCTGAGTCTTCTAATCTTTATAGATTTTCTTTAATCCTTTTTGGTATTATTTTTCCTTCTCTCTCACATAATTTATTTTTTATTTAAGATTGAATTTCTGTTTTATTTCTGATGTAATGTAGTATTGAATTTTGAATATAATGTTGAAATTTTCATTTAGATAATCTTCTAAAATCTGATATATAACATAAACCATTATATTTATTATTACTATTCCCCCACTGTGCCTAAGTCACTAAGTCGGGAGAATTTCATAATCTCAGAAAATGAAGATTTCACTGTAAAATATTTCTGCGCCACTTCTCTGCATATATCTAGGTTTACCCTTCGATTAATAGTTTGTGACACAACCTCTGCTCTAGATCAAAGATCTCAGTAAAAGTTTGTATATTTCTGATAAAAGCGTAACCTATGCTTGGGTTTTGTGGTCAAGCATTTTATTAACCCTCTCTAACCCTAGGCTATGTGGGAGCTAATAATAAATCATCATCTGCTATAAACACTGAATAGTTTTCAAGGATATCACCTCATTTTCAATGCCAGTTTCCTGCTTTTATATTATAAGTCCTTCCTTTATTATAAGTAACTTCTGTCCACTACATTACCAGTCAGCTTTCTTAAAAAATCACAGAAGATGAACTCTATATGTTCATCTCTCTCTCTATATATGTAAACATTCTTGTTTAAGAGCATGTCATCTATCTTTATGTCATACTTACATTTTATCAATAACAACTTAAAATTTTGCGAGTTTTGTGTGTGTGTACAGGTGTTTTTAATCAGAGGTTTTGCAGGAAGAAATCAAATACTCAGCAAACACCTTACATTTGTGAGCTGAATTTATACTCTCATAAAAAAGCAAATCAAACTTTTTTGACAAGACTTATTTTTTTATTACACAGTTTGACTGGCATTAAGTATATTACTCTTCTTTAATTCTTAGCCAAAAGATTCTGACTCAGTTTTGGTGTTATAATCTCCAGGGCCAGTGTCAGATTAACTAGTTTAGAGTTACATGATCTCACTACTTCTTTTGCATTGTGGTGCAGTATTAGTACTCTTCCATTAGAAGTATAGCTTGAATGAACTGAAAAATTCATGAAAGCATTTGCCAGCATTACCGCTTACCTTTTGAACTCAAATTGTGCTTCATGAAATGTTTCATGCCTTGGAAGCCTTTAGCATAGGCTGACTTTCCCACTGATATTGCAGTGGGTCTCGCAGAGGATCAAAGATAGCTATAATTTCTGATGTACTGTGTTTCACTTCAAAAGGACAAACTATTTTTTATAGATGACTATGTATTGTCAGGTTGTGTAAAATCCATTCTTGAATATCAGTGTGTCGTGTAATCATTATCTCTCAGCCTGACTGCAGAAAAGATGCTGAGTTTAGGTAATCTGATATTTTTTCTTATTCCTGAATGCATTCTGTGTTAGATAATTATTTAAAATGCAAAAACTAAATGTTTGCTGTGCTGGCAACACACAATACAGAATATATACAAAAAGTTTCTACATAAATCTATGTTCTACTCTATTTTTAGCTAGCACTCTTCAGACATGTAAGAATTCCATATCTGTTTTAAGTGGTAGTCATTTTCCAAAGTAGAAGATTCTCATCTATTATGGAGATGATTTTCAAATAATTATTACAGGAACTGACAGAGAACAATGGCTGCACTGCAGCTGAAATAAATGGCCTTCCCTATAGGTGATTTTAGAATACTGGTTATAAAAAATAATTTTCCTGACATTTGCATGGAAAACTCAGATCACTCTGATGATAAATATATCTCATGGGTTCATCTTCTCAGGCAAGCCTTGGGGATACATTAAAATGAAACAATGGGATTTTTTTTTGACATTGTTTAATTTATTTCAGTTTTTTCTTCTAGAAGTCATAAAGCTTTTCAAACACAAAACTAATCAAGCATATAATTATGGGTCAATTTCAATGTAGAGTAGTGAAATCAATGCATATGTTTGATTTTTTCTTTCTTAGAGGCTAAAGGACACAAAAAAGAATAAGCACCAAGTGTCACATATGAGAAGGAAAGATTCTCAAGTTAGGTTTTAGTCTGCAAAACTTATTTAAGAATTCCACCAGTAATAACTTTGTTACGTTAAAAGCTGATCATTTTTTGATAGAATTAATTTCTTCTTTGATAAAGTTAGTCTAGTTCTAGGTCTATGTTTTCAGAAATTATTGATAATAAGATTTTTTTCCTGCATATTGTTTTGCAATTATATTTAACTAATTTGTTGCCTTTTATTCTAAATATCCCTTACTTAGTGAGTGGTATATAAGCCAGAAAAATAAACATAAAATGAACTGTAGTATAGTATGAACATATACAACTTAGCAACCCAATGACCACTGAAGCACAAAATTCATGGAACTAGAGTTGGACCACAACCATTGCTTGCCTTAACAGTTTACTCTTCAATCTTATCCTCTGTATGTGAGGATAAACTAAGGTTCCAGAAGGAAAAAAAAAGAAAGAATTAAAAAGAAATAAGAAAAAAAATGTATTTGAAAATGTATATTTTTATGGTAATAATGAAAGAAAATATAAAATGGGGGGCTATATTAATTCTTTACATAGAAAAGAGAGAGCTTTTTTAAAGTTTTGTAGGCTACACATTTATGCTGCCTCAGTTTGTGCATACCTTAAAAGATGTATTTTGGGAGCATGCTGAGGGCTGGAAATCAGTAATTATGTCTTGGCATTTAATGTTTGAAGTTTGACTCCCAAAAAACTTAGTTCCTTAATTCATGAGTCATTTTAGACATGGCTTGATAACACTCATACACGGAGAAGAACCAGCAACTGGTCCTGATCATACTTTATGTTATAAATTAGATCCTTGCAGATCACTTAGGAATGTTTTTACTCGTATGCAAATCTGTATACTTCATTTCATTCATTGTGCAACCTGCTCTAATATTTTTATTTTCGTGTGGATTTTATGTTAATTTAAGGAGAAAAAGAATTAAAAGCTTTTCTGAACAGTTAACTCAAATAGTTAGAAGTTTAGAATTAGAAGTTTATTTCAAAACAATATGTAGGTTTTATATATATAATTAGTATTACCATTAATGCAACACATTCACATAAGTTTTTCAAGTCATGCAGAAAGGAGTGTGATAGAATCTTACACACATCAATTATCAGCACTTGTGCAAAGCATCTGACACTGTCCCAGATGACATCCTTTTCTCTAAACTGAAGATACATGGATTTGATGGATACACCAGCTGGTAGATGGATGCATCAGCTAGTAGATAAAAAAATTTAACTGGACAGTCAAAGAGTTGCTCGATGTCCAAGTGGAGTGGACCAATAGAGACCAGTGATGAGTGACATTCCTCAGGGGTCAGTACTGGGATCAGCACTGTTTAACATCTTTGTCAGTGACATGGAAAGTGGAGCTGAGTGCACCCTCAGCAAGTTTGTCAATGACACCAAACTGTGTGGTGCAATCAACACACTGGAGATAAGGGATGCCATCCAGAGGGACCTTGACAAGCTTGAGAGGTTGACCTGTGTGAACCTCACAAAGTTCAACATGACCAAGTGCAAGGTCCTACACCTGGGTCAGGGTGATCCCAAGTACAAATACAATCTGGGCAAATAAAGAAAGATCTGGGGAGAAGAACTTGGGAGTGTTGGCGGACAAGAAGCTCAACAGGACCTGTCAGCACTTTCAGCCCAGAAAGCCAACTGGATCCTGGGCCAACAGGTTGAGGAATGTGATTCTACTCCTCTACTCCCCTCTAGTGAGATACTACCCGAAGTACTGTGTCCTGCTCTGGAGGTCCCAACAAAAGAAAAATGGGATTCCGCTGCAATGAGTCCAGAGGAGAGCTAAGAATATGACCAGAGGGCTGGGACACCTCTCCTATGAAGACAGGCAGAGAGAAATTGTTCCGGCTGGAGAAGAGAACATTGAGGAAACTTTAATAGCAGCCTTCCAATATCTAAAGGAGGACTACAGGAAAGCTGGAGAGGGACTTTTTACAAGGGCATGTAGTCATAAGACAAGGGGGAATGGCTTGAAACTGAAAGAGGGTAGGCTTAGATTGGATATTAGGAATAAATTCTCTACTATGAGGATGATGAGCCACTGCAACAGAGACAACTGTCCAGAGAAGTTGTGGATGCCGAGTTCCTGGGACTGTTCATGGCCAGGTTCAATGGGGCTTTGAGCAACTTGGTAACCTCGTATAGTAGAAGCTGTACCTGCCCACAGCAGGGGGGCTGGAACTAGATGATCTTTGAGATCCCTTCCAACCCAAGTGTAGTAGTTTAGTCTAGGCCTTCCTTGGTGATCAGTTTGTAAGCAAGGAAGTGCCCAGATTTACCCAGTATTCCCTACAATTTTTACGTAAGCCAGGGTATAAGAAGAAAGGAGAGGCCTTCGCCGCTCTTTCCTTCCGGTGGCTTTGGAGATGCGGGTTTCCCTGCTGTTGAGTCTGTCGTGTTGGGGAGTGAGGCCTTGAGAGATGGAGGTTGCTGGTGGTTGTTCCAGCATGACTTTCTGTTGTCCCAAGGAAAATAGTAAGATATTCTTTTGCTAATTCTTTTAGTTGCTAGATCTTGGGCTATTGATCATGTATATTTTATTTTGGATTTGTTCCTTTTTTCCCTTCTCCCTTCCCTTTCTCTTTTCCTTTTGAAATTGTACATATATTTCAATTGTATATAAATGTAATATAAATGTAAATATATTTATATATATTGCTTTAGGTGCCTCTCTCTCGTTTTGGTTCTCTTGGTTTTTTTCCTTTTCCCTTGGTTTGAGGGTGGGGGGAGCTCTTGTGATGGGCTTTGGAGAATCTATGATTTTCATCTATTGTGCAGTAAACTCTATTTTAAATGTGGCTGGGTCTTTGGGTTTTCAGTTTTTTGGGAGTTGTTTTGTTTTGGTTTGGTTTGGTTTTTTGTAAATTGGAAGACTGTGTCTGGTGTAATTTTCATCTGATTTATTAAAAATAAACACAGCTTCTCTATCTATCTGAAGCTTATATGATTTTCATGTACTAGAGTTGTATTTATAATAGCTTCATCTTCATTCACTTGGAACAGATGGAAAAACATCTTTGATTACTGGATTTTTCTGTGTTGCAGACTGCAGGGCTAGAGACCCTGTTTCCTACTTTTTCTAAACAGTAAAGGAAAGTTTGCATAGAAGAGCTGCACAGAATCTGTTTGGCATATTTGAAATGGATGACTTTTTGAGTCTGACAGTTTCTGTGCAGTTCTCCTATGTAATTTTTTCTTAAACATTGTCAGAGCAGTAGGAGCCAAGGTCTCCAAACTCACAGTATCTAAGGTACTAAAAGCAAATAATCAAAAAGGCTTTTCCAATCTGTTCCTATTGAAAGAATAGTTAACTCTTCTAGAATGGCTGTAGCATATAAAAGCAGTAGATAGCACAATAAATTCTTCATTGATAGATGCTTGATGACAATGAAATTATGTAAAACTGTATCTCCTGCTGTGCTATACATACACAAGGAATGTTTGTACATGAAGAGCAGAAAAAGTAAGGTTATAAAGTATGGCAAAATAAATACACAGCTTCTAAGAAGCTAAATGAACGAAAACAATGTAAACTCTCAGCATTTGACAACTTGGTCTCTCTATCACCCTGAGCAGCATAGATAGAGGGGAGGTTTAGGAAAAAAATGAAAATCTGTAAAGGAACATTATAGCATTTGTTCACACTATGAGTTGTCAACAATCATTCATAATTTAAGATTGCAGCCTCTAACAATTTAACCATGCTTTTCTCTGCTCGAGGAGCTGGATTTTCTGTGTCCCTGATGAGATTATATTGCCCCTAGCAGCATCTTGTAAATAACCCATACTGTCCCTCCACAGAGCCCAAATTTAGATTTCACAGATTACTGCCCTAAATTACAAGTGCTGGTCTGCCCTACTGTCATAGCAACATTATGTGATCCAAGTTTGTTAATTAAAGAAACATTGTGAAAATACAAATTGCATCAAAATCCCCTTTGGCATGTTGGCATATAATGTTAAAATTATTAAACACTATGTCAAAATGTTCTTAAAATGTAGCAATCCCTTTAGTCTTTTTTCTCTTCTTTCTGAGGAAAATCTATTTTATGTAATGCTCAATACTATGCACAATGTTGTCTTGGTGTTAAAAGAGAGTGATTCCAAATGTCAAGGGGATTTTTGCAAGGAAACATTACATTTATGTGAAAGAAATGGGAACCAGAAATGGGATTTCAGCAAAGACAGATGACTGGTACATTTTATATAATTCACAAAAGGAAGAAACAAACAAAAACCTAACCAAAGGCAAGCCACCCTGATCCTAAACACTTGTCTGATTTTTAACCTTGAGACTTTTCGTCTGTGTGTTTTGTTTTTTTTTTTAGTGGAAAGGATATACTATTATAAAAAGAGGAGTCCTTTGTGAATGGATTTTTTGTTGTTGTTGTTGAATGAAACTGAAGTATACAATATGACATGCTCTAAGAGTTCAGTCCTTAAACTGCCACAATAGTGAACAATTTTCTCTTTGCTTCAAGATTTTTTTTTTCATTAGAAATGTTTTTCTCATGTGCAACATGTTGGCAAATTTTGGAGTAGAGGGTTGGTCGAAATATTAGATTAAAAACCATGAAAATTCAATTAAATTTGTGCTTACACAACAGTATTTAGGACATCAAATGAAAATAGTACTACTACCATTAAATTAGAAACCTGAAGCAATTAAGAAAGATGTCATTTTTGAGTGATCTTGTGATTGGAAACCAGTAGAAATTGAGAAATCAGTATAATGAAAAGGACAAACTTCAGTCTCATATATGGAAATAGATTAATAATTACTGTATTTATTAGTGACATTATTTTTTAATGCTGTGTTCTTATAATGAGCTCAGAAGCTTTGCTATTTCATAGAAATATTCACTTATTCAAAAACAAATGCCAAACAGGTAAATGTGAGCTCACACAATCTCACACAATATCAAAGAGCCATGCTGTGACAGAAATACTATTTTAATGTTTTCTTGCTTCCTGCTCTGTACTACATACTAAAATAATTACTTTTCTGGAAAAAAGTCTGAAATTATATAAATTATTTTGTAACCGCCCTACACAGTTTCTCAGAATGTGTACCAGTTTCTGCCTGCTGGCTGAGGTATCAAAGTCCTTGAAAGGAATTATCAACATCAAGATGTCCCACATTTCTCCAGGATGTACTATACATTAGCACAGCCTGAAAAATTTCTCCTTAAATCATCTTAGGTTGTAAAAACCAGGCCACATTCTGCTTATGTTAATCACGAAACCCAGTCTGATAATTATTTTATTGAAATCACTACAGCATTCAATACTGTAGAAGACACAGTGACCTGGAGTGTTGTGTGCCCCTTTTGTTTAGTAACTCAGCAAATACTCCAACTCATTCAGGCTGCAGGATGACACAGCTAATTCACTCAATGTGAAAATGAAAGTCTGACCCAACATCTCGTAGGTGGATGCTTAAGTCAGAAGCTTATAAAATTGATTATAGCTGAAGAGCCAGAAGATTGTTCTCTCTTATGCTGCCTTGTTGAAATACCTTCACTTTTCATGGGCCAGAGAACAAGACTATGACTGTATATCTCAGGGGCTAAAATATGTCTTCTCTTGTCCAGAAAAAGGACACAGGAATGATATGTTGTTAAATAAGAGAGATAAGGACATATCTTTGGCTTTCAAGGATATGTAACATAGATTATCTTATGTTCACATTTCTGTTCAGATGCTCCATTTTCTAACAGATGTGTCTCAGTGGCCCAAAGAAGGTCAGAAAGCAAGCTAATGACTGTGCAGTGTCAGCAATCACGGCACTCAAGCTCACTTTTTCTCTCTTACTTAATAGCATAAATATACCCTCAGATTCCCTATAAGGCTCAAAAGCATTTTAAACTAATCTTTATTAAATATTCAGCAAAGTAAGTATTTTCCATAAAACTGGGTATTAAATCTCCTAAAATATATGGATATATCCTCCCTCTGGCAAATGTAATAATTCTTAACAAATATTTGCTAAGAAGGTTTGGATGCAAGTCAGTCCAAACATTCCTCTGAGATGCTGAATATTCAAGTCCCAGTCAACTACAGAAGAAGTAAGACCTTACCCTGGCTTTGCCACAACCACAGCTGAGTGCTCTGACCCTTAGAATATACATATAATCTTTTTCTAGCTTACACCTGAGAAGTGGGTGATCAAAATGCCTCTGTCTCAGTAGAAACAACTATAGCTCCAAGTTTTGTTTATAACCCTGATTGAGAAAGACAGAACTGATGCTTCCTACTCTTCAACTTTTCCACTGGAGAGGC
Source organism: Pseudopipra pipra (assembly GCF_036250125.1). Lineage (NCBI taxonomy): Eukaryota > Metazoa > Chordata > Aves > Passeriformes > Pipridae > Pseudopipra > Pseudopipra pipra. Next base: position 73,840,098 of record NC_087550.1, on the reverse strand, counting down.
TGTGTGGCCAATTACTTAGAATATTTCTAAATTTTGCACTTAACAAGCCACTTCCACATCAAAATGTATTTCAGATATCCACAGTTTAATAGGTCTTTTCATTCAAGAACCACTGACTTGTTAAACATTGTTGTTTCAGGATCCTAGTGGTTAAATTCTCTGTCAGCTACACTCCCCCCAAACTATTAGCTATATTATTTTTTTCCCTATAGCAGAAGAAAAAATATCTAATAATGTTTTTCAGTGTTTCAACAATGTTTTGATTTAATTTTTCTATTGGTCTCTCAAAAAAAAATTGAAATTCCTTTTGTACCAGACACCAAAATCAATTTGAGTTTTTCCACACCCCCTCCCCCTGCAGAATACACTGTTAATTACCAGGAGAACTAAACTACAGGACATTAATGTGGGAAATGACTACTGAACACTTTTGTGTTAATCAATTCAGAATGAGTAATGAATCCCTTAATCTCCAAAAGACTAATTTAACAACATGGACATAGTCAAAAACATGCTGGTCTAGGGACCACTGACTTGGACTGATATACCTTGTTTTGCGTCAGTGAAATCTAGACCCTGTAATACCAGAGAGAAATCACAAGGCATTTGTACACCAGCAGAGTGCAAAGAGTTTCAAAAGACAAGGATTATTCTTCATTTAACACCACCCCTGGCTATGCCTGCATGTATATTTCAGCTAATGTAGCTTCTTTACAGCTCTTCTTCAGTTAATGTATTCTGATTGAACCAATCTACAACTAAGATAGTAAGAAGTGATTCTCCTATGATTAACTGAGTTCAGAATATCACAGTCAGCATAAAGTATACTCCATAGAAAGTTTTTCCTCACAATTTTATCTTGGTTAATGCTTTTCAGTGCTTTTTTTAATTCAAGTATTGGCAATTGAAATGGTCATGAATTTTCTTGACAAAAAATAGTGTTAAAAAGTTTGCACGAACAAATCAGGAGAACTTAATATTTTAAATGGATTAAAAAAATAAATTAATATTTTTAGAAGGCTATCTTTGCTTCTACCTAATGTTGGAGAACATATTATTGAATTCACTTTCATAATTAATTGTCCCTAGTAAATGATTTAATTCTTTTTCTACAATTTGATAGTAAAAAAAATTGATTTAGCCACCTGTGTGCCCAGGTGGCTAAGAAGGCCAATGGAATCCTGGCCTATATCAAAAATAATATGGTCAGCAGGACTAGGGAGAGAATTTTTCCTCTGTATTCGTCACTGGTGAGGCCACACCTTGAGTACTGTGCGCAGTTCTGGGCACCTTATTTTAGGAAGGATGTTGAGGTGCTGGAGTGAGTCCAGAGGAGGGCAGCAAAGCTGGTGAAGGTTCTGAAGCACAAGTACTATGACAAGAAGCTTAAGGGAGCTGATGGAGTTTAACCTGGAGAAGAGGAGGCTGAGGAGTGACCTCATCACTCTCTACAACTATCTGAAAGGAGGTTGTATCCCAATGGGGTTTGGACTCTTCTCCCAGGCAACTAGTGACAAGACAAGAGGACATAGTTATAACCTGTGCCAGAGGAGGTTTAGGTTGGATATTAGGAATTTCTTCACAAAAAGGGTGATGAGATATTGGAATGGGCTGCCCCAGTGATTTCAGCGGTCTTTTCCAACCTAATTGATTGGACAAGAAATTGAAAATAATTTTGCCTCATTACATTGCAAGATACTAAAACTTAAAAACCTGTGTTATCAAACTGTGTTATCACTGAATACATTTTATAATTGCCAGAGTTGTATCATCTTGTCCTTTATTTTTTTCCATTTAGTTTTCCAGTTCCAAAAAAAACAGCGTTTATATCAACATCCTTAGTGCCGGATCTACATATTTTTTTCTATTTTTACAGAACAGAAATATATACCTTTAGCATTGAGCTGTCATATTTGTGATGCTATGCAATTTCCATAAACAAATTCCATACCTTATGACATGATGCTCAGTAGCTGACGAGGGGAAGGTGTGCCTGGAGGTCATTGGTCAAGCATTGGCTGTGTACGGTTGGTTGGTGGTGAACTATTATTTTCATTTGTGTTACTTGTCTTTCTTGGGTTTTATTTCTTTCTCTTGGTATGGACAATTTTTATATTTCAAAGCTAGCTTTGAATCTCTGTCTCTGGAATTTTTATTTCTAGATGCAACAAATAGCTGAGATGAGCAAGTTGTTGGGCTTTGTAACACATCAAATGAGTTTTTGCTGGTCAGAAAGGTGTCAGTCAGGCTGGGATGGGTCAGGCCCTATTACTCTTTGAAAGAGGATAATCCTCAGTATTGCTGAGTTTCCATCTTCTGATTTTCTGTTTTTCCCTTAAAATTTTTGATTTTTTTCATGTTAGTCTTTATCCTCTTCAGCTGCTTAAGTACCCACACTTCAACAGTGTCACCATAGCTTGCAATTTTACATTTTCTTATCTTGCATGGCTCTAGTCTAGGTACTTTCTCCCAGTTTAGCAGTTTTCCCAGATGTCTGAGCCAAGGTTATACTGTTGTGCTATATGAAAACAAGGTTGCAAACAGCTGAATCTCTGACAGGAGGCTTGCAATTTCATTTTCTTCAGAATAAATAATAAAGAAACCTTAACCCCTAACTTAATAAAACCCAATTAATCTGGGAGAAGGAAAGGATCTCCAGGGAGATTAAGTCATATGATAATTAAAAAGCTCAGAAAATGCTTCATTCCTGACTTCAAGCACTGAAGTAAACGACTTGCATTTATCTGAAAGAAACCCACCTGGTAATCACTTATGATGGAAATCTAAGACATTTTCAGGTGTACATAAAAATTGAAAGATCCCACTGAGGCAATTCACTACTGAAAATAAAAAAACCCAAGTCAAAGAAAACACCAACACCAAAGCAAGCAAGAACAACACCACCACACACATACACGGAAAAAAGCTCCTCACTCTAAACATACCTGAAATAACTTTGTCTAGAGTTTATTTACCTAATGTACTTGAGAAATGAGAAAGGATAGGATAAAATAGATATAAACACTTAATTAATGAAGATAAAAGTTTTAAAATATGACTTTTAAAGTTCTTCTCTAACAGGTGTTCCTTTTCTCACATAATGAAAAGGGATCCCTTCAACAAACTTAAATACAGGAAATTACAAAAATAAGAAAGGAAATTATTTTTTTCACACAGGATGAAATTAATTTCATGTAACTTCCACTGTTGTAAAAGCTGATTTTCCCAAAAGGGGCCTTGGTGGAATTTTCATTGCTCAGTCAGCAGAAGACAACAGAAAATTGTATTGCTGAGTTCTTTTTGCAAGGAAAAAAAAAATGTATTGTAGGGCGAATTAAGGTAAAAGCTTATGGATAGATTGAAGAGTTTAGACAAGGAATCTGAATTATGTGAAACATTCTGACTTGTAAGAAAAAAATAGAAAAATTATGCAACTAATCTAAAAGGAAGCATTTGAGGAGGAGTTCAGTGCTCCTGGCTATGCAAATAACTTCAGAACCATATGTATTTTCCAACTACAGTGAAGAACTGCAAACAGCCACAAACAGTAGACTATAAATTACTCACGACTACTAGACTAGTTATATGGACTACTCAAATTTCCAATGGTTCATGTCCTAACTGGGTCATGAGTTTGCTTTCCTTCATGTTTACTGCTTGTCACCATTCCAAATTTCCCTTTTTCTGTGAGGGCCTGAAAGTTTTGGAACAGGCCTTAAATATCAGTTCTAGGGCTTGTTTAGAATTATATTTTAAAACACACTTTTTCTAGTAATAAAATAAGGATAAGACATTTATTCTCTTATATCAGACAAGTTTTTTTCAGTTTATACTTTATTCCATAACACCCTTCAGGCACAGAACCTTCATTCATAATTTTTGATTTGCAGAATATAGGTTGGAGACAGTCAAATGTGGTCTATTTAAAATTGCCCCATAGTCTTTATTAAGGTAATTTGACTTAGCTGAGAAATTATCCCCACATTATTAAAAAATCCAATAAAATAAATATAATTTACTCAACTGTGAGAAGATATTATTCCATTAGGAACTTGGTTGTCTCAGACTGTGAAACAGAAGATCCTATTTAGCCCCTTGATTAGATAATATGATAATCTGTTAATATTTCAATGTTGCATAGTTGAGAAGTAACTAGTGACTCTAGATGAATCTATTCATTGACTGTCTATTAACCAAATGAGAAAAGTGTGACATTCAAATATAATAGGAAAATTGAAAAATATTGAATATAAAATTTTAATAACTCCAACGATAAGTAGATTTTTGGGAGGGGGGTAGGGTGTTGACTCCTACTGCCCATCAATGGCCACTTCACTGACTCTGGGACTGTCAACCAGCATTTTTATTCTAAATAGTATTCAGAATATTAGTGTGATATTAGTGATTGGATCAGTAGCTCCTTCCCAAGAAATCTGAGTCAAGCTAGATCTCAGAAGAATCTAAATAGGCCTGAGAATGACATGAAAAGAAGAGCAAACTGGCAGCTTCATTAAACTGGCAGCTTACAGAGGTAAGAACTGGGGTCTCCAGAAAACCGACAACTACTACGGTTAGATATCTGACTGAATTTCTCCTGAGTGTGACAAAAGGAAAATGCAAAACCTGCTGAGCAAGAAGTAAGTTGAGTGCCAAAAGACTGAAAAAGTTCTGCTGTCTTGAAAACAGTAACCTTCATCTCTGCAATCTTTCCAACCTAGTGCTGAAGTCTCAAGTTAGATTGTACCATTTCTACATAGTCTGTAGGTCTTAGTTAAATTGTACCTTAGTTTTGGCACCATCATGGATGTCACTTTCTCCAACTCTCTCATAATTTCCCCAGCTTCATTCCTGAATCCAGAAACCTTTTCACTTCAGTGATCTTAAGAGAAATTATTGCAATTAGAACAGTTCAGCTGCTGCCAATCATAGTACAGGTTACAGTGGACTTTTTCTTTATTTCAGTGTTTAAACAGTAGATTGGAATGTGATTGGAATATTTGGGGCTGGAGGTGGGAGTAGAGGGGTTTTGTTGTGGATTTTGGAGTGTTTGTTTTTTGGCTTGTGTATGGAGGGGTTTGCCTTTTTTTTTTTTTTTTCACTAGCTAATCACTTTAGAACAAGAAAGCATATTTGGAGTGAATCATCAAATTGTCTGTTGGTCTGGGTTTGGTTCTCATCATGGCACAGTCTTAACACCATGAACAAGGTTTCCTCTGTGTGAGATGAACTAGAAGCACACCAAATATGTTCCACACTGAAGTGGACATTGAGTCTACAGCAGGAGATGAGAGGTTGGTGGGAAGCTAATAGTGTACTTACTGTGATAAAGTGGATATAAAAAAGCAACTTTTCACCTCACATAATCACTCCTATTGCTTTGCACAAAGTGCTTATATAAATGAGTTGCAAGATATAAACGGTCCTCAGCAGAGCAGAAGTCCATAATGCACTCAAAACATTTCTGATCTCCTGTGACATTGAGCACATTTACATTGCTGAGGGGAATGAGCTCAAACACAGGAACTCTGATTGTTCAAAAACTTTAGCTTCAAATTTACGTCCTACTTCTGGTTTTGATGAATACAAGTAGGGCCACAGAGACAGCTCTGCTGTGTAGGGAACCAGCCTTAGACAATGTGGTTGTGAGTCAATTGCTGCCAAATGGCCTCAGGGCAAAGACTCAATCCCTGGACTTCTTTTATTTAGCAGAATAGAAAGAGTTATAGAGATTGTGAGTAGGAAGTGAGCTACATGTCTAGCCCAAAAATGACTCTGCTGTTCTCTTGTGCTGTTAAGTCTATTTGTAGACCTTTGTGCAGAAAATTTAGGATTTTTTTCTCACATTTGAATATTATTTATGAAGATGAGTTTATAGATCAGGGAGAAGCAAACAAGAGCAAGAAATGCTTTTATATGCAGCTCTTAAAAGGAGTGTCCACAAAGTTTCTTGCAGTTTTTTTCCTATTTACAAAACACATTCTATATTTCACAGAAAGAAAAGTGCAACTCACTTTCAATCCTTCCAATTCCATCCTCAAATCCTATATATAGTGGCATTTAGTAACCTCTTCTTCATGGAGCAGCATAGGGCAATCAGTTCTTTGGAAAGCACACACCCATTACTCCTCACTGCAAGTAAACTTTTTATCCTGTACACAGCCTTTTCTCATTATTTTTCTATCTAGAAGAAGCTTTTACTACTTGCACAGAAAAGTTTTCTCTCTGACCTATTCTAACAAGCTAGCGGAGAGAGGGCTGGCACTCCCATAAAACCTATGAGGAAGTGTCTGTTCCATGTTTGTAGAAAGAAGGGAGATGAGGTCAAGAAAACATTAGCTATAGACAAGTGCTAGCAGATGCATGTAGTCCTTGTTGGGTAGAGACACATGCTGTGACTGGATAAATATAAAATGAGATTTTAGCTGCAGAGCAACCTGCTGTTGGAGTACAACTGGAGATAGTCAGAAAATGCTCTGTTTTTACCAGAGAAAAGCTAAGCAGGTGATAGGGCTGTAGACCCACTGGTCCTACCTGAATGTCTTTGACTATGGCAGTGGTCATGAGACCAACTCTGATTCCTGCCCACGGGCATATAGTCTTTCAATGCTGAGGATGCTTCAAAGGAATTTCTCTAATATCCGTTTGTTTTAGGTTTTTTTCTTGGAGATATTCTGGCACTACATGTGACTTGTTAAAGAGGGTGGTGGTTAACTCCTGATGCGGGTGCACCCCACTGCTAATGTTGACACCTCATGTCTTCGTGGAAAAGCTGCATGGGAACACATGAAGACAGTCTTCAAAGTAGAGCTATCTAATTGTACTGTTCAAATAGGATCTGTTGAAATATTGACCAATGGGCTATATTCTTGGTGAAAAAAACAAGAATATTGTAAGTCACTGAAAGCAAAAGAATTGCCTTTTCTACATGTTTAGTCTCACTAGACACTAATTCTTTTACTTTTTTTTTTGCTAAATATGGGCAAAAGAAGAGAAAGAACCATATTCCTTTGTGAAAAACATCAGCAAAGAGAGAGTTATATGTGTCTGGAGGCATCACATAGTGAGGTGGGGAGAGAGAGAGAAGAGAAAAAAAAACATAATCCCTGTGTCCTAATCCCTGTTTGAGCCAGTTCTCCTCTTCTCCTTGGAGAAAGAGCAAAAGCAAATGGAATAGGAGCTAATGCCTCACTTCTCTGTGTCAACAAAACAGTAGTATCTGGAACAGTTTATAGGCAATAGTTACATAAATCAGCAATCTGAGGAAATTCACAACACAAATATATATCCACTCTCTTGTTACATTGCTAATATTTCAATGTATTTTAAACAAAATTGGCATTAGATTTGATATTTAGACTTGCTGCAAATACATCTTCACACCCTAAAAATTCTATAAACATTAAAATACATACTTGACAATCAGAATATCATTCTTATTTATGGGAAATCAATAAACAACCACATGCAAGTTAAAAATATACATTCATCTTTGATAACATAGATTTTGATGTCATTTCTGTATGCCAGAATGCTAATTACTAGTAAAATTTGTTATTTTTTCATGTCTCAGAAGGAAAATTAAAATATAAATCCTACCTTCAGGGAATAATCAAAGAGAAAAATAGAGCAATATGCGAGGGAAAATATGCAATAGGTTAATTTTATTATTTTTTTTAAATTAGCTCATGATATATACATCTTGTGTGATCAGTTTTCAGTTTTTAAGAAATTAAGTTATTTTGTATCCCAGTCATAAATACATGCTTGATTCAAGGTCTGAGGATCAATAGTTCTCTATGAGATTGTTCTTTTGGAATTCCAGCCTTTCCTGTAATATAGGAAGTGTTCTGGTTTATTTTGGAAGTTAGATTTTTCTTTTAGAAAGGTAGTTCTTAGCAGGTTTAATACAGATGGAGTCAATTTGGTTTTTCTTGTACAAAACAATAGAACACTTCTGGCACACTGAAATGTTTTGACCATCCAGAGGCAGTATTTGAATATTGCTTTAAGATTAAGTTAGGTAACAATTCACCATTAATTATAAAAGGTGACCTGAGAGATAAATCTGCATGTTTTATAAAAGCCTTTAGGGACTTGTTCATCAAAGTTCCAACTGTGGGAAATCAGCCTCCCTTAGCTACCTTCTACAATAATGCACATATTTAACACCTACTCACACATGGTTTATTGAGTTTTACTTTAAGAAACAATTTACACGTGTTATGTCTCAGGAATAATATTGCTTTAATTGTACTTCAAAACAACACCACAATTAACTGAACTGTTCAAGATAGCCAAGCTGGAATAACTGATGGTTATAAGTTGCAAAGTGAACTCCATAACAGAATTCATTAAAAAGAAATATTTCCACTCTATTGTTTCATTAGTCTCAAATAGCTCAATCTGTTCATATTGTAAAACTCAAGTACAGGAAAGGGGATGTTCTTTACTTAAAGTGAGATACCCAGTTTATTGGTCATTCACGATCTTAAGCATAGTTAAACTAATGATATAAACAATGAGGGTGCTCTATGAGCTTATAAAACATATAGAAATTGTCCCCTACACACTTTTATGGCTGACATGTTTCTTGACTCACGTAGCTGTCTGTACAGCAGCATTACTTCAATATATTGGGATAAACCCAATATATTTCTTTAATTTTTGATCCCAATCACCTTCTTTATCAGTGTTATCTAGCCCTCTCTCTAGGTGTAGGAGACACATTCCACTGTTGGTGAACATCACTGCTCACATTGTAATTCTTTTTTCTTGATTGTACACATGCTGTGGGCTACACTGTAGTTTTGCTAAATGGTTCTGTGCTAAATGGTTCCCTTTCTTGGTATTTAAGGGGCTGGCACATCCCTGGTCTTGTCCTTGCATGCCGTATGGATGTAGTCATCATACATGTGCCACTAAGGCTTGAAAAACTTGGAATTAATAAGCAACATTAGATGCTAACATTTCTAGATTTTAAATTTTGATGCTGTGAGATGTCCTTGCTCTCTGACTTCTTTATACCTGAGGGAGTATTTCTGGAGGGGCATATAACTGGAGGGGCAGCACTTTCAAACCTATAACATGAGTTGTTACCTTTTTCTCTGTTAGCAGACTCACGTGAAAAGAGAATGGTAGAGAAAAATAAAACTAAATAAAATAAAATAAAATCTTTGAATGATGGTAGGAAGAAGGTGGCATTTGTAAAAACTTTCACATTATATAGTCTAAAGTTGTAAAAGAAGGAAGATAAAGAACAAGGAAATGGGAAGGGAGAAAAAAAGAATAAAAAAAAAATAAAAAAAAAAAGAAAGGAAAAAAAAAACACAGAAGAAAAGATAGAATAAAAATAGCAGAAAAAAACCAATCCATAGCCAAACAATGCACTGTGTTCTCCCAGAGACAACAAAGAAGGTATTACTTTCAGAAAAAAATATAAGGACATCTGCCTACAAAAACAGCATGAGCATGGAGAAAAAATGAACCAGCATACTTGGGAGGGGAGGGGATGGGAGGGGAGGGCAGGGCAGGGTGGGGAAGGTTTGGGAAGGTTTGGGAAGGGAAGGTTTGGGAAGGGAATAAGGTCTTAAATCAATAATTCATATGCCATAACTGGAGTAGGGCCATGTTTATCAAATAAGCAGGAAACACCCTCTCCTTCAGGGGAAGTATATTATGATAATTGTCTAGAAACATGGTAGAATTGCCACTACACACCTATTAAATGCTTTATAAATCTCCTTACATTATAGATATGTCTTTTCTGGCTGCAGGAGGATCAGTCAAGAATTGGACTCTGGCATTACTATAATTGATAAGTAAAATATAATATTAATAGCTGTGAGATTAATTTCGGTACATTCAGTAAATATTCAATGCAATACAGGACTGTTATAGAATCACAGGACAGAATTTGTATTTATTTGGAAATAATTCTTGAAAAGTTGATGAAAGACACTACATTTACATTGCATCAGTGCACTACAATTTTGAGTAAAGAAAATAGTGTTTAAGTAGAAATTCCTGTCAATCCTTACAGCAACATTATATCAAAATAAAACACTACAGTATAGTTTTTAGTGGCCCACTTTCAATTTAGTCAGAATATGCAATGATTTAGCAAATATTAGCATATAGAACGCCTTATACTAGCTTTTTCAAAGAGTAAAGCAGCATCCTCCCCAGAGAACAATCCTCCTTTGCTTCTCTGCAGTGCTGCTTTTATTGTTTATTATTATTAGTCTACTTCCTCAGACTTAATTACTAAATGTTATTCAAATAAATAACACAAGGAAAAGAAGAATGCTTGCAGATAGATGGGAATACTGGTGCTTTATTTTTCTTCCTTTAATGGACTACTCCTTTCAACAGTGTTTCTACCTCATTTTTCAGTGGTATGAAAAAATCTTATGTTAGTCAAACTATTCAAAGAAGAAAGTTGATGTTGTCTAAACTTGATTTTAATAGTCTTTTTGAGTACTGCTGGTATAAATGACTCACAGAAGGCTTCTACGCTGATTCACATTCATACGTAACTTTGGGAAACTTATTTTATTTGACTGTTTTGTTGATTAGATAACACACAAAAAGGTGTGAAAAAAATCTACATTTTTTAAAAACACACTCCAAGCATATTATTAGAACATCAAACACAGGGTCTAACATCGTCCCAGTTTCCAACAAGGATGGGAAAAATGACTCCAGAAACTATAGGCCTGTCAGTCTCACTTCAGTGCCTGACAAAATTGTGGAGAAGATTATTCTGGCACACCTGAAAACACCTGAAGGACGATGCAGTCATTGTCACAGCTGGCACAGCTTCATAAGAGGAAAGTCCTGCTTGTCAAATCTAATTTCCTTTTACAACCAAGTAACCCACCTAGCTGATCAAGGGAAGGCAGTTGATGCATTCTTTTTTGGATTTCAGTAAAGCTTTTATACTGTCTCTTACAGAGTCCTTCTGGACAAAATATTCAGCATAGAGTTGGTGCAGCAATTGGCTCACAGGTCGAGCACAGAGGGTAATAGTGAATGGGGTAACATCAGACTGGCAACCTGTCACTAGTGGGGTTCCACAGGGCTCTATCTTAGGTCCTGTGCCCTTCAACATCTTCATAAATGACTTGGACAGAGGACTTGATTCATATTAAGTAAATTTGCTGGTGAGACTAAATTGAGAGGAGCTGCTGACTCCCTCAAAGGCAGGGAGGCCCTGCTGAGAGACCTCAACAAATCAGAGCACTGGGCAATCACCAACCATATGAAGTTCAACAAGGGAAAGTGCTGGATCCTGCACCTGGGAAGGAGCAACACTCAATGTATGCATTGACTGGGGAATGAGAGACTGGAGAGCAGCACCACAGAAAGGGACCTGGGGATCCCAGTCAAAGGCAAGTTGAATCTGAGTCAGCAGTGCCCTGGCAGCCAGGAGGGCCAACAATGTCCTGGGGGTATTAGGCAAAGCTTCACCAGCCTGTCAAGGGAGGGGATTGTCCCACTCTGCTCTGCACTGGTACGGCCTCACCTGGAATATTGTGTGCAGTTTTGGACACCACAATATAGGAAAGATATTAAGCTGTTAGAGAGTGCTCAAAGGAGGACAACGAAGATGGTGAAGGCCCTTGAGGAGAAGCCATACAACAAGTAGTTGAGGTCACTTGTCTTGTTCGGTCTGGAGAAGAATCTGAGGGGACACCTAATAGCTGTCTACAACTTCCTCATGAAGGGAAGTGGAGGGTCAGCCACTGATCTCTTCTCTGTGGTGACCAGTAATAGAACTCAGGAGAATGGCATGAAGCTGTGCCAGGGAGGGTTTAGGATGGATATCAGGAAACTGCTCTTCATCTCAGAGGGTGATTGGGCATTAGAACAAGCTCCCCATGGAAATGGTCACAGCACAAAGCCTTCCAGAGTCCAAGTGTTTGGCATATGGTGTGATTCTTGGGGTTCCAATTCCTGTTCAGGGCAAGGAGTTAGACTTCAATGATTCTTGAATATTAGACCTCAAAATATTCTATAATGCTATTATTCTGTGGTTTATACATTTGTAATTTTTTCCCTGTAAAATTCTTTGGACTTTTACCTGAAATGCTTTAACAGAATGAAACTGCATTACAGTAAAGTATCTTTCTTCATCTTGCCAAAAATTGTATAGTGTCACAGACACTTCCATAAGAGCTCTTAGATTGAAGTCAATGGGCAGCATAGAATCATAGAACCATAGAATCATTTAGGCTGGAAATGATCCTTAAGATCATCAAGTCCAACCATTAATCTAGCACTGTCAAGTCGTCCACTAAACTGTGTCCCTAAGTTCCACATCTACACATCTTTCAAATACATCCAGGGTTGAGGACTCAAACTTGCCTGGACTGCCTGTTCCAGTGCTTGATAACCCTTTCAGTGAGAAATTTTTTACAAAATCTAATCTAAACCTCCCCAGTACAACTTGAGGACATTTCCTCTCATCCTGTCACTTGGGAAAAGAGACTGACATTCACCATGCTACAACCTCCTTTCACATAGTTTAAGGGAACAATCAGGTCTCCCCTGAGCATCCTTTTCCACAGGCTAAAATCCCAGCTCCCTCAGCTGCTCCTCACAAGACTCATGCTCCAGACCCTTCATCAGCTTTGCTGCCCTTGCCTGGACACATTCCAGCACCTCAATGTCCTTGCTGTAGTGAGGAGTCCAACACTGTACACAGGATTCAAGGTGCAGCCTCACCAGTGCTGAGTACAGTGATACAATCACTGCCCTAGTCCAGGTGGCTACAATATTTTTCATACAAGCCAGGATGCCATTCTCCTTCTTGACCACCTGAGCACACTGTTGGCTCCTGTTCAGCGGCTGTCGACCAACACCCCTGGGTCCTTTTCCACCAGGCAGCTTTCCAGCCACTCTGCTGCCTGCCTGTAGTGCTACATGGGGTTGTTGTGACACAGGTGAAGGACCCAGAACTTGACCTTATTGAACATCATACCATTGACTTTGGCACATTGATCCAGCCTGTCTAGATCCCTCTATAAAACCTTTCTTCCCCTCGTTCAGGTCAGTGATAAAATTATTAATCAAGATAGGCCTTTGTACTGAGCGCTGGGGTACATCACTTGGGACTAGTGACTGACTGGCTGTCAGTTGGATATAACTCCATTCACCATCACGTTCTGGGCCCAGCAAACCAGTGAAGAGTACACCAGTCCAAGCCATGAGCAGCCAGCTGGTCCAGAGAATGCTGAGAGAAATGGTGTCAGAACCTCTACTCAAATCCAGGTAGACAACCTTTCCCTCATCCACTAGGCAGGAAAAATTGTCATAGAAACAGTTCAGGTAGGACCTGCCTTTCCTAAACCCATGCTGACTGATCCTGATTGCCTGGTTGTCCTGTACATGCCATGTGATGACACTCAAGAAGACCTACTCCATGACCTTCCCAAGCATCAAGGTTGCACTGACTGACCTGTAGTTCCCCAGATCCTAAAAACTCCTATGCATAGTAATTAATTTTGATTATAATGCTTGGCTATGTCTAGGCCAGAATTTCAGTGTTTCAGTGTTTTTTTAAGTGATAATATAATGCAAACTATAGTGCTGTTTTCTTGTTATAATCATGTAAAAGTAGTTCTTATAAAAGTAGTACTTCCATAGGTTGGTTGGATTTGTAAGTATTGTCTCATTTTCTTAAATTTTTTAATGTTAATTTTTTTTTGTTATTGTTTTTGTTTATGTTTATGTTAATGATTTAACTGCAGAAGCTGGCTGAAAGATGAACTAAGCTACAAAATACTGTATTTTGACAGCTGGTGTCATGCTTATATATTAATGTGATCTGAGAGATAGAGCTACTACAGGGTTTCTTTATGATTTTGACCCAGAGAAATAAAAAAAACTTTATCTGTTAGCTATAACTTAGCTGTAGAAGTACTTTTAAAGTATATGATCGAAGGACATCAGCATACAGCCTGCTAACATACATAACACACTTAGGTGCACATGTTCTAAGGTAAACAACATGAAATCTGGCATCAACTAGAAACAAAGGTGAGAAAAATAACTACAGCTCTGTCTGGGTGAATAGTATTGAACTGTAAGATTATTTAAGATACAATAAAATCCGAGATTCACACTTGAAAAAAAAAGCTGGACCACTTATTTTCCTATGTATTCAATAGAAGTGTTTCTTCTGGCTTTTCTTGCATCTTAAAGAATTTCACAAACTCAGATGAATTTTCCCTTAGACATTATTTTATTTCTTTCTTTACTTGGAATGTTAGTCTCAGACTCATGCTGCTAACTTTTAAATATGTAGAATTAGGTAAGTTGAATCATACCTTTAAAGATTTGTTTCTCTACTGGAAAGAGAGGAACAAGTAATACCAACTACTGTATTAATTCACCATATATGGTTATTTAACATCCACGGATTTGAGGGCTGGATTAAATTAAGAATTTGGGGGTTTCTCTATGACAACCAAATTAGGTAAACACCTCTGCAAAGCAATTAAAATCTTAATTAATTAATCATCTCATTTCTCTGCTAAGTACAGAACGAGTCTGAAATGATTAGACTCTGAAATGTAGTGCATTGAAACAATAATTCTCTACTCTTCATACACACACTCACACACACACAGAGATATATAAACTGTGTGTATATATATATACATGCATATTCATATGCATGTGTGTATATATATGTGATTGTATATGTATCTCTAAATTTTCTAATCTTTTCTAATCGTTTGGGAGATGACCAGTTCTGTGTCTCCCAACCAGATAGAAAGGGTCAGTGGAGGCAGATATACAGACTGGCTTTTGCTGCCCCATCATCCTGCAGACTGGACAATCTAGACTACATAACTTATCAAGGAATCTATGTTATGGTAGATAGTGACATGCCATAACAAATAAAACCCTATCAATTCCAGATAAGGAACCTGAAGACTTTTAATAACGTATTTCCATTTGAGGCCTAACAGGAAAAATATTTTGGACAGTTCATTTCTGCATACACTAACTACAAAAAAACCCTCATGTACCAGTGTTTTTTTTTTAAAAAAAGAACACATTACTAAAGAAAAATGAAAGATTGTGAAGTTTTTCAAAGCTTTACTTATACTGATAATATATATAAAAGTCACATAAACCTTCATTGAAGTTTTGTGTTTTAAGAAAAATTGGTTCTGTGTACTATATTTGTTATATTTCAGTTGAAGGAGAACACACCATTAAAGCAAGTTTAACTTATATGAACTTAAAAATAAATCAAAACACAGGAGATAAACCCCAAAACACTGAATTGTAGTTATACAATCCATGTCTCCTCTTGCAGCCCTTGTCTCCTTCTGCTTTTGCCAGCAGCTACTGTAATACCTAAGGCTTATTTAGAGAACTATCTATATTTAAGTAGGGATATTACCTGCTCTTGCTAGTACAAGGCTGATTAATCAGTATATATTTTGTTTCAGTACACTCATGAAGCCTTTTTTCCACTAATGAATCCTACAGACACAGAATACAAATTAGGTAAAAGTTTTGCAGTGAAATGTAAAAATTATTTAAACAGAGTAAAAATGCATACTGAATAAATAGCAGAAAACCAGGTCTATCACTGAAACATTCAAGCCTCTTATATGGAAAATGAAAAGAACATGAAGATTTATGTATGGTATTTAACACTTCTTCTGACTCTGAGAAAATTTTTCAGTGCTGTGTTTGGATAATTTTAGTGAGTCGAAAGACTCTGTCTTCACTGAAAGTGGTTTTCAAAGAAATTTTTAATTTGATTGAAACCAACAGGCTCATAAGTCTTCATCAGAACTCCTTACTGTTTATTTTCTTCTTGCAGTATATTTTTGGGGATTTTCTATAGCATTCAGATTCTTGCTTTGCTCTTTCTCTTTTTCTCATTGTGGAAACGAAGAAGCTGCCTTAATCCTCAACAAAGAACAAATCATGGGTGTGTATGACTTATTTATTTATTCCACCTAACTTTTGGCTTCCTATCTAACCAAATTAGAAAGACAAACTACAAACTTATTTCCTAAGAATCGTTTTCTGAAGTAATCCACCCCTATCCATTTATCAGACTGAAAAATTAGGTTCTTAGCTTAACCGTGCAATCTGTATGCTAAAAACTAGAGTGAAAAGTTACATAGTGTGAACACTTCTGCCTCATAACTGATCTCTTTTTAGTAGTCTTTTTTCAAGGTAAAACATGAATTTAAAAGAAAGGAGGGGATTTCTGAGAGTCGGTCAACACCACTCACAGAGTGTTATACTCTAGTCCTAAAGACTGAACTAAATTTATTTTTACAGTTCATTCTGGATCTCTATTTATTTACATGCTCATAATCTTTGACCCTGCTTTATTTCCTCCAGATAAAAATCTCTCCATGAAAGGAATTTCTATGAGAGCAAACATATGGAGAAATATAATCACCTGATCTTCATATGAATTCAGATTTGCTTTTGTGAGAGTGGAGTAATACAATTCCCTATGACTGTGATTTAATTTATCCTTTCTCCTCAGGGGATGTACTTGCCAAAGTCAGCTTTCCTACTGAAAGTATGTGAAAAAAACATTTTACTTAGCTAAAATACTTATAATATCTTAAAATAGCTTGTAGCACAGTGTCCAGCTGCTACATATTTAAATCAACCTTGAAATGACCTGAAATTATTTGTATTATAGAAAGTGAGAGTGGAAATACAATGGAAATGACAATGTAACTGAATAAGTTGCTACTTTCTTGTTATATATATCTAGAGAGAAAAATGCTACTTTTTAAAATAGATCATGGCTTATCTTCTTTTGATGTGATGAGAAATCATGGCTATCCTAAATTTAGAGAATCACCAATCACATTCAGAAGCTCTAACAAGAATGTTTTTTTAAAAGCTGAAAAACTACAAAATTATAACAAAGGATTTTTGTTTTTTAGAAGGCTTTACTGTTGCTTGATGTAAAAAAAAAATCATATAATCAAGTGCTATAGTAAAATTATTCTTTTTGAACCAATACTGTTAACAATTACTATGTTTATTAACACTTAGATTGTTTTGAATCTTAGAATAATTGCTAATCAATGGGATGTCTCTTGCAAGATTTCAAATTTACATCTAAAAATGCAAAAATGGTTTATTAACATTCATGACATTATGACTCAAATTAATTGTATATTATTTTATCAGCTGTTACAGTGAGTTATGACAAGGTTAAAAGGGAGATGGTGAAATAAAATCTACCTGTAAGGTTCCTCCTCTTCTCTGGAATTGTGTTAATGAATAATACTGTTCTCTGGGGTAAATTTTTGGTCTTCTGATGACCAAAATACCTTGGTTTTTCAGACATTTCGAGATTGATTAGATATATTTCAAAGAATTTCATGAATTGGTGGATAAGAAATTCAATTGTCTATTTTTATGGAGAGGAAGCATATGCTTAAAGATTTTTACATTTCTGTAAAAATAATTTCCTTTCTTCATGTCGATACTTAAATGAAAATATATATCCCTAGAGTATTCTTGGAATATATATTGGAAAAGTAAAAAATTATCAACATCATAAATAAAGAAAGGAAATCATGTTTAATGAAAGAATTACTGTTCTTAATGCAATACTAGTATATCATAATATGACTTTTACTTTAAAGATAATGAGGAAAAATAGTAGGATTTTGTTCACCTTATTTCTCTTATATGATACCTTGCTTTGTGTCTCATTGAATATTTTTTCACATTACTGTGCAAATTTATAACTGCTTTCAGATGTACTGATATAAGAAAAGTTAAATGAAATCCTGTTCTGCATTATTAATCAATAGCATTTCTTGAACTCAAATGGCAAAATATTTTTCTTCCTTTTATGCTGACAATAGCTGACAAAATAAAAGTAACTTGGCTTCTGTTGCTCATGTTCTTTTTTTTTTATTAAAATTTTATGATTTTCCAGGGTCTCAGATAACAGCACCCAAAAACCTTTGTAAGACAATGCTTAAGAAAATTTTTGAAAGATTAGACAAAATCAAAGGTAGATTCTGAGTATATGTTTTTACTATTTGTAGGTTACATGTAGTATCAAAATTGAAAGAAAAATATTACATTGTAAACATTTTATTTGCTATGCCTTATAACTTTAAATTGTTCCTAAAAATATGTAAATTGGAACATCTATTGAAAATACTATTTTTCTCATAGTATATATGCAGATTAAAAACATTTTATGAAATAATTTCTGGTTAGTTCCTAAACTTATAACTGTTGTCAATATTGATTTTTTTAAATTATCTATGAAAACTACTTAATTGACCTTTTGAAATTATTTTAATACTTATCTCTGTTCTTAGTTATCTGTGTTCACTTCTGTAAGGGTAAGAACAAAGTGACAATGATCTTTAATTTCAAAGCTAAACATCTCTGGAGCATTTATGGGTTTTAAAGTTCTCTCCAGTTGGTTAAAAAAAAAAATCTCAGTATAATCCTGTAAGAATAATACTTAATAACTATAGTGAGAGTTACAACAAAGCAATTATACCCACATTTCCTAAATTGCATGTTTGGTAGTTCCCTCAGCATGCCTTCTATAACTGTTTTTCTCTTCAGGATAGACTTGATTTCTTTGTTTGCAAGGTGAAATGATCAGGTTCTTAACTAGGAAACCCATTGTCTTCTTTGCAACCTCAACTGTTTTGAGCAGTTTGTGACTATTGTTTTACCACCTGGTAAAAAAGGGAATAGATGGAACTTAGACAGTAACCTAATTGGAGTCCTGTCCTATCTATGAGAGTTGGAAATTTAACAAGGAACTTATTTTATTTGGAGAAATATATATAATATGTATATGTATGTGTGTGTGTGTACATATATGTACATATACATATATATAAAGTGATACTTGTCTTAGAATTTCATGTAAAATAAGGTTAACATATGTTTATTCTCTTTGTAATGTGTGTATCTGTAGCACATTATTGTTTACAAGTCCCAGCATTATTAAATATATTTTGTATGAAGTATGGAAAAAGATATGTTAAAGAAATTACTGCTTATACTAATGTTTTTGGGTTTTTTTTAATTATTATTTAAACCTATGTTCACAATCTCAAATGCATTTTAAGCTGTAACAAGTACCAATATGAAAATATTTTTGCATAGATTTAATGTACAAACATTAATTTCCTTCTTGAAAAATATGTTTTGTTTGAAGTCTATGTTGAAAATGAGTGTCACAGAATTGCAGAATAGTTAAGTATGGAAGGGACCTTGGGCATCATCTGGTCCAACCACCCTGCTCAAGGATGATCACCTATAGCCAGTAACCCAAGACAGCGTACAGATGGTTTTCAAAGATCTCCAAGTATGAAGACTACACAACCTCTCTAGGAAACATGTGTCAGTGCTTAGTCACCCTCACTGTAAAAAAAAATTTGTTTCCTTACACTTAAAGTGAACCCTCTGTGTTTCACTTTGTGACTGTTGCCTCTGGCTCTTTCACTAGACAGCACTGAAAAAAGCTTGACTCAGTCCTCTTTTCAACCTCCCTTTAGGTATTTATATTCATCAATTAATTGCCCCCTCCCAAGTATTCTCATCTCTAGGGCAAACTGTCACAGATCTCTGTATTTCCTCATAGGAGACATGGTCGTTCAGCTCACTGTCTTGTCATCCAGCCATACATAAAAATTTTTCTATATGAGGATCTTATGGGACACAGTGTCAAAGGTATTGCCGAAGTCCAGGTAGAAAAGATCCACTGCTCTCCCTCATCTACCAGGACACTCCGATTCCTACCAACAGGAAAATCTATGTCAGACTTAGACACTAGCAGAAGAGATCTAGGTGCTGTTGAACTTTATAGTCCAAAAGAGAATATAGAAAATGACACTTTACACAGTTTTTGAATAATAGGTAGAATACTCATAACAAAAATACATAATTTTTTTTTAACGCTGCTTGGACATTTAGAACCAAAAGATGAAATACTATGTCACGCTTCTGAAGATATCTGTCTGTTAATTGATTTTCCTGTTGTGCTTTACTGAAATTGAACTATTTCCATATTGCTCTCAGGCTATGTAGGACAAAATGAGAATTTTTCTCCCAGAGTTTGCAAAGAATTGGATAATAGTTACTAGATATCATTATCTTCACTTTACTAATGAGGAAGTAGAGACATACTTCTTTTGCTGAAAATCACAAACTTGTCATTATCTTTTCCTAATGTTCATTTTTCTAGTTAGGGTAAAATGCCTCCCTCAAAAAATGCCTCCTCTATAGATACTAAAAGTATATCTATAAGAGGAAAAGTATACTTGCATTCGTATTCCTTTTCTGCATGAATAATAAGGTATTTGCAGATGCCTAAGCCTGTCTCTCAGCTGTGCAGGCAAATGCTTCCTTTTCTCTGTTCAGCTGCTGTACCTCATTTACTGGAAAAGTAGTTACATTTTAAGGACTTGTTTTGGGACAATTGACTGGTTTATTTCATAAGTAACCATATATATATACACATATATATATGTATTATGTAAATATATTTTGTCCAAAACAATTACGTGAATTTTACTGAAATTATTTTTATAATCTAACTGAAACAGTAGAACAGATGAGTTTCCAGTGCAGTTTAATCAAAAGTGCAAATATTACTGAAACTATTAAAATTATGCTGCAGTAGTACGAGCGCCCCTTTAAATGTGGAATTTTGTAAGACTACTTAGATCATATCATATAATTCTCCTGTATAGGTTTTGTATAGTTCTTACTACTACATTTTAAAATAATTATTAAAATGAAATCACATGGCAGAATTAATTGTTGCAGGGAAATCACAGAATCCCTTGAAGATATCTGGTTTCAACCCCTCTGCCATGGGAAGGGAAGCAACCCACTAGATCAGGTTGCTCAGGGCCATACCAAGTCCTGTGTTTCATTTTATTTCAGCAATAATCTATGAAAAAATCTATGTAGCGTCAGAGTCACTCAGTGCATATAGGCTAGCAAGTCTTAAATCTATAATGTACTAGAGGAAAGTGGAGAAATAGTGAATACAGTGACAGCGTGTGGCTGCACTCTGCTGGATTGCAGGTGTTTAATTTAGGTGGAAGCCAGACCACCCATCAAGATGGTGAGTTACTGTAATTCTTTGCTGTTTCCTAACACTCAGTGCAATTGTGTTGATATAGGTATCTCAGGGTGATGCCACCCAGTTGTTTAGATTCTGAACTATTCCTTCTCTGATATTCATCTGAGGTTAATTCATCTAGTCTTGGTTTTCTTTGAAATGGACAAAGCTTTAAGTAAAAAATGTTACTCTAATACAAAAGCAATAAATACCTAGCAAATATGAGAAAATATGAAATTTAAATTTTTTTTGTTAGTTTCAGAGTAGAGAAATAGACACTTCTTTGAATGTTTACTTATATTTTCTCAGCCTTACCAGTATTAAAATAGAATCAAAGTATTGATACATAATAGAAATAAGAACTTTCTTTTATTTCATAGGAATATTAAATGGACAGGACTAATTTTTAGACAAGTAGTAGTCGCAGAATAAGAGTTGGAAAAGTACAAATGTAAAGGTGAAAATACCCTTTATAAAATCCTAGTCACCGAAATATAATGAAAGGCAGAATAAGAACCAGACAGTAAGTAGCCCATACATAACAAAGTTTGAAATGATGTATATTGCTAGTATTGGTCTTTTCTTCTTTACCCTTTAGGGAAAAGCAGCTATAATCTTGGAGAACGATAGAAACAAAGATGTTTAAATCAAGTAAATTAGATTAAAATTATGGATACTGGACATATTGAGAAAAATGTAGTCATAACTACTACAAATTTCAATTTGTACATTTGCACTGAATGCTATTAAATAAAGAGATTAAATTCATCTGTCTTTAAAATATTCCAGTTTCATCTTCCTCCTATTTCTAGATTTAATTTTACTTTTCTGAGTGTAACTCTTAACATTTGCCCAACTCAGTTATCCCTTTCTGGAACAAGGAATTTCATGTGCAATCAAGTGCAGAATGTTGTACAATGTGTGCAGGCATCTCTGCTCCAAGCTTTTTATTTCTCTTCCTAAGTATGAGGCAAACTCCATTCTTCCCTCTAAAGTACGAAACTCTGACACTAAAAAACAAGGGAATAAATGGTCCAAATAAGAAGAGCTACATTCCCATTTCTCCAAGACCAAATGAAAAGATAACTGAAATAAAATGAAGTGGATTATTTTCGTCTTTATCAGAAAAGATACATTGAGTGTGTTAAAATTATTTTTTAAACATCCTCTCTGGATTACTTTAGATTTTATTTTTCATTGGAGGACATCGGTGCTTTGAAGATGTGTAAAGCTGAGGTTCCGTGTATTTTTAGTAATTAAAAAATCAATGAAACCATACCAGAGGGTTGGGATTCTATGCTTGAATCCTGGCCAAATTCCAGTTTAAGTAATTGCACTCTAGATACTTCGAGTTGCTGCATGCTATTAAGCAGTTCAAGTGCTTCATCTTGGAATATTTCACTAGTGTATTAAATTATCACTGTTTGTTCTTTAGCTGACTGGTGTTCTCCTCAGAATCACAGAATTGGTTCTAGAATCTGTAGTGTCTTGGGAGACTTTAAGGAGAAATATGTAATGAAATCTCTTTTATTTCCAACATTCCATAAACTGTTCACAGTATTTATTGTTTAAAGACTTTAAGTGAACTTTAAAAAGCAAAAGAAGAATACTTAAGGATTTTTAATTCACAGTGAAGTCAATTAGCCTCCGCAGCTTGAAAATAACTCTTTGCTTAAAGAATTACCTTCTTATATACAACATTTTTGAGAGTAAAATGGAAACGGATGTATTTGAAAACAACAACATAGCATTAGTCTAAATGAAATCTTGAAAGTTTAATGAAAAAGTTTTTAATAGTCCAATCCTACATATAGAAAAAAAAAATCCATGACAAAAATTATCTTTTTAGGGAGGAAAAAAGATCTTCATATTAACAGTTATACTCTTTTGCATCTATGTTTTCTCTCTGTCATTACATTAAATCTTCTACTACTCCCCTGTGTCTTAAAGCATTTCCAGCTTTCTCCAAGAAGACGTTTGAGGGAATCTACAGTAAGCCATCAGCATTCATAGTTCCTCACTCTGAGGAAGGAGGGTGGTGATGTTGGAGATAAGGTTTATAACTCCTTGGTCCTGAGCCTACTTTATCCAATCTTTATAATTTAACACAATCAATCTATCATATTTTTTTTATTGGTCTGCCATTTTATGTTATGTCCTATCCTATCCTATCCTATCCTATCCTATCCTATCCTATCCTATCCTATCCTATCCTATCCTATCCTATCCTATCCTATCCATCATATCCTAATCATTAGAGGCATTAAGACAACTTTATGTTTCTTGTAAGCACTTCTTTCAGATCTTTCTGCTTATCCTAACATGTTTGATTTTGATCATGTCTGATCCCAATTATAATGAGACACAGACCCAATAATGGGTTAAATATATTAATCCTGTTTCCGATTTACGTATTAATATGAGGTATGAATATCTCTTTTCATATTGTACCAAAAGAGACACATTTTCTTACAATTTATTCTAGGGGGGTTTTATTTTGTTTTTAAAGAGTATAATTGAGTGTTAGAAATAAGAAAAAATGTTTCCTTACAGTTTTGTAACTATAAGATTCTTTCATTTTTGGTAAAAATGTGAGAAAGGAAAAATAAAAAAAGAATCAGCTTTGCAGAAACAGCGTGTGAGGTTGTTTATTTTATTTGTTTGTTTAATTTTATTTCATTTGTTTGTTTCACCCAGTAGATCTGATTTTAAAGTTACTTTTGTTTAGTTGCTATTCCGGTAATATAGTTTCAGAGATTCAAAACTCTGTGGTATTTAAAGAAACTTATGTCTCCTTCAGCATCAGCTAATCAATAGATTAATCCTAATCAATAGATTAATAGGTGCCATAGAATGAAATATCATATGCAATCATCTGAAAAATCATTCTCTAGCCCCAAGAATGCACAGATCATTTTCAAAGTCTTAATAATATTTTCTCGGTATTATTTACAGTATTTAAAAATAAGATTTACATAATTAGAAAATATGTAAAGACAAGGTGAAGTCTTATGTATATAAATGTTTGTGTAAGATTTTTCAGATTTAATAAAAAAAACACAGTATTTACTACGTTGCATTTTTGCATTTGGGGGAGGCAAAGGAAGTGGGATCTATAGAAAAATGAACATACAATAATTCTAGACTTGTCTTTCTGATGCAAAAGCCAAAGCGGTTTTTGGTCACACAGTTAAAGTGGCATAATGAAGCAAATGGAGCTACAAGTTTCTCTTTGCTTGGTTGTGGCGGTTTTTATTATCTTTTTTTTAAAGTTAAATCATACTTTAGGGATATGTAAGATGATGTAACATTTTCATTCCTTTTTCTTAATGATCTATGGACAACTGAATTTGTCTCTACATTTAGAAGAGATGGTTTGGACTATTTCTATCATGAAAAGAAGAAAGAAAAGAAGTTCAGGAGTGATGAAGAGAAAGCTCTTATATTGGCATGCAGAATTCAGGCTAGAAAGCTTACTTATGAGTTTAATTGACCTCTGTTTGTAAACCTGGTGTGCACTGAATCTACTGACTTTCAGTGTAGTGACCAGATTCTGATCTCACTTGCACTGACTAATGCAACTCCTCATTAATACTTCCCTGCCAGTCAAACTCATAAGTTCTTTATTCATTAATTGCTTTCATATTATTTTTTTCCATTCTCAAAAACTGGATTTAACTCTGCACACTGACCATAGACTATCCAATATCTACCAGCCTATCCTGTAAGTTTCCCACTAACTCTGTAATCAATCTTTTTCTATCAGCTATGTTCTTTCCTAAATTTTACTACAATTGCAAGACAGTCACAAGTATTTAGTTTGGTTATACAGTCTTTTTCTCTCTCTTGGATTCTAAGGTATCTATAGCATAGGCAAATAGCTCTGTTTCTGAAAATGAAATGCAGTGACTTAAGTTTGAAGGTGAATCCCACATTTAATAGGATGAGTCTCACATCTAGCATAAATAAAAGCTAAAGAAACAGCAGTGAATCATAAAGATTGCTGGTGGAGAGACATAGTAAATTGCCTCATTCATACAAAAAATATGCTAGTTCAATTTCTATCACACCATTCTTCATTGTTTTTCCCTATACAGATTTTGAATGTGTTTTCACCTGATTGTGGAGAGCTGCATTTTAGCAGAAAGTGATGAGTAGTGAAAAGTTTTATCTTTAGTAGAGGCTTCTAACACTGCTGTGCAATCAGCATATAATGATATGAGGGAATTCACAGACTTTTAAACAAATTTGGAAGCCAATTTAGATAGGCATTAGGAAGTACTCTCTGCTGTACCTATACCATTATGCAGAGAAGAATATAACATTTATTGGGTAGGTAAGAAACTAAGCAAAAGGAAGCCTGATTTTGTAGTCTAGTGCCAGAGAGACTGCCTTGGGAGGGAAAAGATCTTTTGTCTGTTATGTTCTTCCACTTTTCCTTATGAATTTTATTCAGTAACTTTTAAATGCATATGCAAAGGAGTCCTTGAGGAGTAGGAGGATTTCCTTAACTGGGAATCTAGCACGTATGGTACTAAAGAGTTGTTAAAATACATGTACAACACCGAAAGGTGTCACAAAGGTTCCACTGAAGGTGGGCATAGACTAATCAGTTATGTTTTGTGTAGGCTAAACAATGAGAGCACAGGCAGGACCATGTTAATGCAGAGCAGTTAAATGGAGGCAGAAAATCAGGACCCCTGTGAAATCTCAGAAGTGATGTGTTCTAATATTTTGGACTCATACAGATCTAGACTTGACCTCTCCAACCTACTTCTAAGCAATCAATAAAGCATCAAGATGCTTTAGAAACAAACAAAGTGAAAATGGATGAAAGAAAAAGAAAGAGAGAAATAGAGAGAGAGAGAAAAAAAGAGAGAAAGAGAGAAATAAAGAAAGAAAGAAAACACACAAAACCTGAAAACAAAACAGAGAGAAAGTATATCTTTTAAATGTTCCCAAACCTGATATCACCTTCTTAAATGAAAATATAGGACTTAATTAACGGATGGAGTCAATATTAAACAAATAATGATAATATTTATTATTTTTAATAAAAAGGTGGAATTTACTTTATAACATTTTTCCTTCATAATATAAAATCACCTTTCAGAATGAATTTTTATTCTAAGAAAGCATACATCCCACAGCTATAAAACTTCATTAACTTTTGCAAATTACTCCTTGGTTCTGCTCACCCAACGAACTGTACTGTAGAAGTGTTGATTCAGTCCCAGGACTTCTTTTGGAGAAAACCTTTAGAGTGTTTTAGAACAAAATTCAGGTGTAATTCTGATGACAATTAAGTGCAATGACTGCTTTCAGCATTCTGTGTATCTCAAACACTTTGCAGCTTTTAACATTATCCCAGCAGTCTTTGAACACCATCACGTGCCCCTGTGCTACATTGTCTGGTAAGTGGCTATTTCACAGTATTCCAGACAGCCTCAACTGCAATGAAAGCAACCCCCAAAAATAATAGATAAGCCATCTGGGAAGGCCTACAGGGCCATTATATTTAATTTGCAGGAATACTTTATAAGTACTAGATATTATGAGTGTGGCAGCCTGCTGTGAAGGTAGTGGCTACAAATATCTCTGCGCAATTTGACCTGGGGGAGCAGAATCATTAACCACATTTAGATGTGTAGATTTCACCGCTGCTTTCCATCCGTGTACTGCTGAGGAATATATATGTGTGTGTGGTCCTGTCACTACTCAGGACTGCTTTTATGATTTGGTGCTGAGGTGGAGATCAGTGCTACACTTTTGTACATTTAAGTCAGGTAATGCATGACCTGCTGCTAAAACTGCACCTCCAAAGGCCCTCGGGTAGTTTGTACCAGGTCATTTGCACAAATGTTAGCACTGGGAATGAGAGTAGGCTATGGGACAATATAGACACAAAATAAATAGACACAAGATGGCTGTGAATAAATTCGGATTACACAGAATTAATGTTGGTCAGACAAATGAGATTCTGGAAATCTCTCTGTGAGAAATAGAGGAAAAAAAATATCCTCTTAGGAAAGTTCAAATATTTTTTTTCAACTTTAAAAGATCATATGCCCTGATTTTGTGCCGTAACAAAAGTCTTTACCAAATGAGTATAAGGTCCTTTGCAACTTATGTACAATAATGCCTTGCATTTTTTAAAAATATTTAACAAGAAAGAAAATGTACAGAGCTAGATGAGCTATAGAACAATTTACAACTCATTGATTGGAACAGTCTTGCACTCTGTCCTTCTGAGATTCAAAACACAGACAGAAGAGCTCAAAGTTAAAATAAAATTGCCTTATTCTTATGAATAATTCTATATTCAGAAGTCCTCCTGAGGATTATTAGAAGAAAATAAGAACATCATTATGAGCCATGTTAAAATGGAGGTGATAGGTGATGGATTAAACAGAGGAGAGAGGTCAGAAGTGAAAAGTGAGAACTCTGAGTCTTTTACATTAAAATAGTTGGAACCATGAGGAATTTATGCAGAAATATCACATCAGAAAAGAAAAGTAGAGGGTCACAAATTGGAAGACAATCCAGTGAGAGAGATGTTATATATAAAAAATCTACCATTGTGAAACCATGAGCCCAAACCTCTTAGCTGTAGAGGCAGGTTTTCTTTTGCATACTCTTTTATTTGCCTGTGTATACTATGTTACAGATTATTTTTCTTCAAGAAAATATTGTCCTGTACACTGACATACAATTTTTTGGTCTTTGGCTAACTCATCCTGATGTGATAGATAAAAAGTGTTGCCAACTTGTGTGCCTTACTTGCAGAAGGAGGTGCTAGAAATTAGAAGAGAGATGGACGGAGAGTAGTTCTTAGAACAGTGACCCTAGGTCTATTTGTTAGTTATGCAATGCCCATAGCATTAAGATCAGTTATCAAAAAAAGGAGAAAAACCTGTTGGATAATGAAAACACTAGAGAAATATTTTGAAAGGGATGAGATTTTTACATGCTTGAAAAGCGCTGTACACAAGACAGTGTTTAAGTATAAGATTCACTGCAAGTGGATTCAATAGGAGTGTTTGTACAGTATTGCATCCATAAAGCATGTCCTCCATGACACAATTATAAATATTAAGGGAAATGCATTTAGATAGGTAGGAATGTCAGCATTCAAATCACTATAAAATTAGATGGAGTACAAAAGAAAGGAAACCACACAAGCAAGCATAACAAGCATAACATGGAAATTCCCTATGGATAAAAGTAAATATGAGAGACAGCGAAATTTCAAAAAGGTTCTGATCCAACAAAACTTAGGAAAAGATTCATCATAGCTAGAGTTTTAATACTCAACAGAAGCTGATATTTTCAGTGTGTATAAAATATATTTGTACCAACTAAAAAAAAAATATTATTCCCATATAAATAGCCTAAAATGCAGTAGTGGCACAATGTACTTAAAAAAAGAAAAGGTGGAACTTATATCAAAATGAGTGTAAAATGTATTGAGCTTGTATGTCAAGATTTTGGGCATGGAGAGGGTGGTGGTGGTGGTGTCTGTGTGTGGTACAGAGGTGGCTTCTGTGAGAAATTGGCAGAAGCTTCCCTGTGTCCAATAGAGCCAATGCCAGCTGGCTCCAAGGCAGATCCACTGCTGGCCAAGGCCGAGCCCACCAGTGACAGTAGCATCACATCTGGGATAACAGATTTAAGAAAGGAGGGAAAAAAAAATGCAGCAGCAATTACGAACAGAGACAAGAGTGAGAATATGTAAAACAACAGACCTGCAGACACCCAGGTCAGTGAAGAAGGAGGGGTAGCAGGTGCTCCAGACACCAGAGATTCCCTTGCAGCCCATGGTGAAGACCATGGTGAGGCAGGCTGTGCTCCTTCAGCCCATGGAAGTCCGGGGTGGAGCAGACATCCACTTGAAGCCTAGAAAGGACCCTGATGGAGCGAACTAATGCCTAAAGGTGGCTCTGACCCCGTGGAGGGTTTTTGCTGGAGCAGGCTTCTAGTAAGACTTATGGACCCATGGAAGACTGTGCTGAAGCAGGTTTGCTGGCAGGACCTGTAATCCTATAGGGGTCCCATGCTGGAGCATTCTGCTCCTGAAGAACTGCACCCCATGGAAAGGGATCCACTCTGGAGGAGTTCATGAAGAACTACAGCCACTGGGAAGGACTTACATTGGAAAAGTTCATGGAGGACTGTCTCCCATGGGAGAGGCCCCATGCTGGAGCAGAGAAAGAGTGTGAAGAGTCCTCCCCCTGAGGAGGAAGGAACGGTAGAGACAATGTGTGACAAACTGACCACAGCCCCCATTCAAGTCCTTCTAGCCACTGCAGGGGAGAAGTTAGGGAAAATAGGGAGAGATATTAAGTCTGGGAAGAAGGAAGGAATGGAGAGAAAGTGTTTTAAGGTCTGCTTTTATTTGTCATTATCCTACTTTGATAATAAGTTAATTTCCCTAAGCTGAGGCTGGTTTGACCATGACATTAGTCTCTGAATGATCTCTTCCTGTCCTTATCTTGACCCATGAGAATTCTGTTATATTTCCTCTCCCTTGTCTGGTTGAAGACAAGTGATAGAATGGCTTCGGTGGGCACCTGGAATCAATTCAGGGTCAGCTGATCTCATAAGCACAAACCTTTATGTGCAGCTGTATATTTCTTCTTGTCTAATATGTGCATTCCAAAGGGAAAGTTGTTTCCACAATCTTTCATTAGGCTGCCACTATTTTTCATATCATACTTAGGCATTCAGTTTTACAATCAGCTAGAAGGGTTTTGGTTTTCTCTTGTTCTTCATCAAATATGTGTGACTTTCCTAGGTCACATAAAAGCTCAGTAAGTTGTGCACATCTCCTGAGGGGACAAAGTCAGGTTTTCAAAGCCCTCATGGAAAGCAAACAAATGTTGGAGTCCCTTCACAGACAAGTCTTCATTAGTACTGTCTGATCTTAAAAACACCCCAAACAGTCTCTGAGCTCCTCAGCAGAATCACAAACCTCCTGTCTCTTCACAGATCTTTCATTGACTTTGTCTTTCACACACATTATTTCTCAGTACTTTGATCCCCATGTGCTGAGTTCAAAAATTCCCATATATATCAGACCTTGCTCTCATCAGTTTTATTCCAGACAAGTGAGATTTGCCTTTGGTATGGCTTACAGAAAGCATTGAAAGAATAAATATTTGTCTCAGTTTAAAGAGCCTGGAGTGTTTTGCTAAGGAAAATGAGTTATGAGGTAGACCAAACTCTTCTCTCCCAGCAATTGTAAATCCGAAATTAAGAGGCTTCAATCAAGGAAACATGGAAAAAGAAAGAAATAACAACTCTTTCCTTCATTTTCCCAGAAAACAATGTAAGGGTTGGCAACATTGTATCTAATCCTTGAACTTTTGCAAGCTTCTGTCCTGAGATTTCCTACTGTTCTATCGCATTGACAGCACTTTTTACAGCTTAGCTCCCACCTACATAGGCATTGACACTCTGGAAGTGCAGTTCACAGACTTGTCTCCAATGACCAAGAGAGACACTAGACCTATCTTTGTACAGTCAGTAAAAAGTAGTGGCTATGTATGCTGAAATTCTATGATTTTCTAAAAACATGTTTTTGGATTCATTTGGACAAGTTATCTTATAGGATGCATGAGCATACTCTGGTTAAGATTCAACAGCAGATGTATCAGTCTCTTTTCTTTGTCTTGTAATATTTTGCCCAATTTATTCCTCAGCGTGTATTTTCATACAGATATTAATATTCTGCCACAATTGTCTGCCAAATATCCTGCTGATGTTTCTAACAAAAAAAGCATCTGACCACAGGAAACAACACCCCATCAATAATTTTTACAAGCTCCCTTTAATTTCACTAAATAAGAGTCAACCATTAATTCAATTTGAATCCTATACTGATAAAAGGCAATTATAAAAGAGACTATTATTCATAAGTAGAAAACAAAAATTCCCAAGTATGAAAACTCTTTGTTTTCTACAATGTCAGATAACTCTCAGTACTAAAGACAGTTTGAATAGGGGCAAGTCTTCATTTTATCCAGCTATATAGGGGAACCACTCAGCAGATATTAATTATATTGGAGAAAATCTAGTCTGATTGCTGCAACCTGTGAATGGATTTAATGTTTTATTGTTTCAAAAGTGGGGTGAAACTTTATTCTTGGCTTTTGAATTTTAGTATAAGTTTAATATATACAGAGTTTGAGATCCAAAACAAAACTCTGGAAGATCAAAAATCTCCCTTATCAGTTCCTTACCCAAGGACTATGCTCCTTGCAAGTACTTGAAAAGAGAAAACACAACCAGATAAAATAATATGGACATCAGTTAAAGTTATCACGGGAAAGGACTTTGTAAGTAAATAAGCTAAAATTACTTCTGTGACAACATTCTTTTCTTATCAATGAAACAGAAGATGGAAAATATTTGGTAGTATGTGCCAGTTTCACTGATAATCATTTTCCTAGACAATCATAAAAATTGCCCAGCAGGCATGTGTTCCACTGAGTGCTGAAGCCCTAAATGATCCATATTCCAACACATAAAGATGAATTTTATTAGGCACTTCATGGAACTCCAGAAAGACAGTACTGAATAGCAGAAATTCTCTATGCCTTTGAAATTTTTCTCGTCATTCTAAGACATGTTAAACTTGTCCTAATCCTTTATTTCAGTGTGTCCGTTACTATTGCTGCAGTTCAGAACTCTCTCTCAGATGGAATCTTTTGGCTTTTTGGCAGGTTGTCAGCATGCTGTCTCTTAACTTTCCTGCATAAGGTGAGGCAGGAATGCCTGGGATCCGTGGAGAATCTTGCTTCCTTGAAAATATTATCACTGATAAGGTAGAAACTAATTTTCACCTGGGAACCTCTTTGGAAGACTTACTGTTGAAAATGTAAGCTAACACACAATAACTTTATGTAATAGATGTAACCAGGGGAATCGCAATAGGTCAGTTTGCCAAGAGACCACTCTGTACCAAATGTTTTTAGTTTCATCAATGGAATGGACTGCAGAGTAGAAATGGATTTTGTGAGCATCCATTTTCCTTTCTGATCTTCTGGCTCTGGCTTTTACACACACACTTTAAAAATAAATGCTAAGCACTATGCATTGACAACTTTAGATTACTGAAGTATCTTCAAATTTGTCTGTCTTGCAGAAAGACTAGACAAGCAATTCCTAAAGAAGTTGTTGTTGTGTTTTAATCCCAGCTGTCAACTAAGCACCACAGAGCAGCTCACTCATGGCCCTCCCACTCCCACCTCCTGATATCTACTGGAATGTGGGAGAGAGAAAAGTGACAAAACTCATGTGTTGAGATAAAGACAGTTTAATAGGTAAAGCAAAAGCCGTGCACAAAAGCAGAGCAGAACAAGGAATTAAGTCACCACTTCCTGTGGGCAGGCAGGTGTTCAGCCATCTCCAGGAAAACAGGGTTCCATCGTGAGTAACCATTACCTAGGAAGACAAACATTATTATTCCAAAGAACCCTCCTTCCTTCTTCTTCTCCCAGCTTTATAGAGTGAATCTGTGGAGGAACTAGAGAGTCTAACCTAGTCTACTACTTAGTCTAACCTCAATTCCTGGGAAAAATTATGGATAACGTTACACTGGGCACTATTGAAAGGCATTTAAAGAATGAGGGGAGTGAACAAGTAGCTTTTGGTTTGGGAGAGTCTCAGTGGAAGGCACTGAACTGGGGACTACTGTTCCTAAACTAGAATATTCTCCCATATACTAAAACTGTCTAAACAGTCTAGATTAATATTTTGAATTGAGATACTAATTTCATTTGCAGATAACTGGCCACCACAGAACAATCACATAAATATATATCTGTACCCAAGTCCAAATCAGATTTGTTAAGTTTCAGGTTAATAGCTTAGACTTTTAATTTTCCTCATATTCATTTTCCAGTAGTCCTATGTGAACGTTTCACTTGCATCCATAGTCCTAGATGACATACTTATTTCACAACCCTGATATGGTTATGAGAGAGGTTTCATATCACATTCAAGTAGAAAACCAAAGCTCCCCTAGTTGTAAAGGATTAGTAAGGTTGTTCAGTCATCTGACCTGTGTAGGTTCAGCACAGTACTCCAAACACAGAAAGACTTCTGTTTTGCTTTCTCTTTCTAGTCTCTACTCAAGCGTTGTAATGCTATTTATATTGAAATATATTAACATCTCTACAAATTGTTCAAAGACAGGAGTATTACGTAGCTCTAGACCTGACTGTGGGCTGCAAGAAAAAGGGGTACCCCTTTTCACTTTTTAGCCTTCTTGTAGCTGCTTGATCCTTCTGTCTTCCTTGCATCAGAATATGCCGTGAAAAATTATTTCTATCAGAAGAAATACTCAAACATTTTTTTCAGTGAAGGGCTCCAAGACACAAGCAGCTTTCTGCATTCCGTAAGACAAAAACTTTTATTCTGAAAAGGACTTCTGTTTTCCAGTTCAGTGTAATGCATACTTTTGAAAACCAATTAAAACATAATAATAACATATTCAAAAATTCTCTAGTCTATTAAACGGTTGATTGTACCCACAGTCTTTTAAGAATGTATTTAGGAATTTACAAAGTAGGTTAACACCAGTATTAGCATGAAATTAATGGTCATTTCTCCTAATGAATATCTCTTTAATGTACATTACTGTTTTCATTAATCTCTTAAATTTGTTGTAATAAATCTGTTTGCAACTCATTATTGTAGTTTAAAGTCTCTACCTGGGTATCTACAATAGATCTGCCAAATAAAATTTATTATTTTATTTTCTAATTTGTTCTTTTTTTTATTGTTGTTATTTTGGCTACTCTACAAAGAATGAAACAACTTTGTTTTCTGTTTAAAATCTTAAAACAACACTACTCGAAATGACTCAAATTGAGCATACAGAAACTATGGAAATGGAAATAAATGGGGGCAAAAAAGTAGGGTCACCTTCTACTGCTGTTAGTTAGCTTAGACTGCATACTTTGCCAAAGCTGCTTTCATTTCTTGTCCCTATTACATTTATTTTCCCCTTTGCTACTTTTCATCTGTGCATTTGAAAACCTTTGTTGTTCTAAGTTCACTGTTTTTCCTGCAGATAACCGACATTAATAGCAACATCATACCATATTGTGCATCAAAAGGAATTGCCAGCGGCCCTTTACATATCTCAACTTTATAGAGTATTTTGATTAGAAATAAACCACGTCTGACCAGTGCTAATCTGATCAGAACAAAAAAACCACAAAACCACTACGTTTTCAAGCTGTGTAATTGTTTCATGGATGTCAACAATATTTTATTATCTTGATAGTGAAACTTGGAAGCTAAACACTGTACAAATGTTTCATAGTTTTTAAATTTTGCTTTAGAGTTTCACTTTTGTTTTCATTTTTATTGTCAGTGTTCTGAGCCCTGAAAACTTTTGGGACATTTATCAAGTCCAGTTCTAGTTTGTTGTTTGTGAAATGAGGCAAGGTTATTGAAATTTGAGAGATTCAGCTAAGAAATTGATTCTATCTAGAAGAACATTCCTTTCAACTAGAATCTAACAGTCTGTGATGATTTCCCACTCCCCTGTTCTGAGTTAGTATAATACTGGTTGTGTCACTCCTATAGGCTCCACTAAAAGTCATCTGTACATGACACATTAGTTACTGTTTCATTCCTTCTTAGTAGCATGGCACTTAGGAAGTTACTTAAGGAGTTCATCACTTCCAGGCATGGATACCTGGTGTTTTTAACTAATTTTTTTTCTTTTTCTTTTTTTTTTTTTTTCTGAGACAGTAAAACAATATATGTGCAGTGTCTATGCAATCACTTGACAGAGAGTCATGTTCATTCATTATGATCCTAGTTAATAAAGCTTATATCAGAGCTGTCCTAAATTGCACTTGCATTATTTAACATTTGGAACTGACATTGTCTTCTAAAGAACATATTCATGGGTACAGTTTAAATTACCCAGTTTGAAAATCAAATTATTTCAGCAATTTCTCATTTCCTCTCCTTCCAAAGAGATTCTTTTATTCACATAAATGAATTATACTTGTCTATACTGAAAGGCATAATTCTCACAGAGAATACAATATTCTACTCTTAAGTAAATTTGTTGGAATCTAAAACATGATTGATAATTTGTGGGGGGTTATTGTGTTCACACACCTTCAGTTTTATTTCTTTGTCTCATATTTATTCAACCTTTAAATTCTAATAAGTTTCCTCCTATGAAAGAGATAAAGAGCCAGAACAAAGAAATAAAGTATCACTTCAAAAGCTACCTGTGATACTTTTAGGTAAAACAAAGCATTTGAAATTTTAATAGCATAATGATCTTTCGTAGACACAAGCAATATAGTTTGTAAACTGGAGTGACAAGATAGAATTTGGAAGACATCTTGTCTATGATAGTTTCATGTAGGTAAGATAATTTACAGCCTTTGAGATTATTTTCTTAATTTGAAACAGATCGATAGAGTCACTCGGATTACTACACAATATTTACACTGAAAGCATGGCTATTACAGCACTTAATATTCTGTTTATCAAATTCTAGTCACCTTTTAATAAGAAGTTCCATGAAAACAGGATTGGTTATATGGAGAAAGCAAGGCTGGGGTTGCTGACAAAAATAAAACATAGTATATGGATTACTGCCTGTCAGTGATGCCACTTGTACCTAATTCACATTGTTATTTCCTTTAGACGTGTTTACAAAGATTTTTCTCTGCTTTCTTTATTAAAACAGACTTATTTTACTTAGACTAGATATCCAGGAAGAAAAGTAAGTTGTAGATATTGTTCTAGTGCCTGCTGCTGCAAACCATCTTGGCACCATAACCGATATGATAATAATTTTATTTGTGTGGTCACAGATTTCACTTATCTTACTTGGTGCTACTTATATCTCAAAGCTTATACTCAGTATGCTATTCTTCCTCTCTTCTGTTTGCTCAGCTATGTCTATTTCTGTTTCAAATGTCTCAAAAGGTAAGGCTTCAAGTAACTTATTTTACTGGAAAATGCTCTACAAGGTCAAATGGAAGGGGTGGAAAGGATATTCACTTATTAACAAGATGTCTTCTGACATAGCTGATACATGAACATTGCTCAGGCAGTTAATTGTTAAAGAGATTAAAATTCCTTGAGTTCCACATACTATAATCAGTATAGATTGCAGATTTCAACCCTGTTGAATGTTCCATCTGCAAGACTAAACCGGTACCTTTTATTTATCATAGAGAGATTATTTTTTTGTTAATGATAAGGAAATGCACTTGTAAATACTTTGAGACGTTATTATCTCAAAGTTCAATTTCAGCCTCTAAGTTGATGCAGTATCCCCAGGGTAGCAAGAAGAATCAACATATTTTTGCAAACAAAAGTGAAGAAAGATGCTGATAAAAAAAGAGCAATACAGTATTTTTCTAAAATAGCAATGCATTAAAATTACTTTTGCAAAATAACTTATTTCAGAATTTAGATTCATTCCTTGGATCATCAGCATTTGTTAAAATTAGACTCAAATATTTTAATTTCCATACATCTAATTGCAACATATTCACTGTCTTGCTCTGCTGATGTTAATATTCTGAAATACTTTAGTTTCCTGTTTTACATTTAACTATTCCAATAATTGTGTTGGGTTAGTGTAAGGTCTGTTCAAAGTGCATGATAAATCTACTTTTTTTATTTATAGACTATGATTACCTCTTGCAAAACTGTGCAAAAAGATATTGGAAAATAGAGCTATCTCTGTGACCTATTAATTGCAAGGCTCCGGGAAGTTCAGAGCACTCCCACTCCTTCCAACTCATTACTACTTAGGCAGTCAAAATCCCATGTGCCACATGCACAAGTCAGCGATGAACTCAAATGTGATTCACTTAGGTACTTTCAAATAACTTTCTGCACATTCAATCACCATTTTTATAGAAGTATTAAATGCTTATAAAAATTCAGGAACAACAAATAAATAAATCAACATTTAAGCAAAAAAGTAAGATGAAATAAAAAGAGATGCATAAAATATTATGTAAAACTTAATTGTTTGAATTAATATTACCTAAAAGTATAATGAAAAAAGACATTAACCAATTTTTTTGAATGCTTAGAGTGTATGAAACCCTAAGTAGGACCTTCTATCTTTTACTTTACAGTGCAATTTGAAATGCTTTGTATGTAATCTAAATATTTTGAGGAAGAAAACAGTGAAAATTTCTTCTAAAAAAATTAAAATTCACCCAATTTTGGACTGTGATATACAACTAAACAAAGCAATCTTTTACAAACAGATAAACAGTGCAAAGAATTACTATTTATTCATGTATTATTAAAGACTCCAAGGACTGAATATCAGTGACCTTAATTATCCTACTTCAAGGACAGTTAGGCAGGATTCTAGTTCTAGTATGTTAATTAAATAATTATAATAATTATAATTTCTTGAGAATGTTTCTGTCTTTGTTGTTGAAAAACAGAAAAAGAAGCAGCACAGCATTGTGCAAAACAACTCTAAAAAAATTTGAAGTCAAGGAAGACTCAGAAGGTTACAAATCTAGAACAAGTCAATAGTATTACAGAAGAAGGTATCATCCATTAAAAAAAAAAAAACAACAGAAATTCTGTGATGATCATTTCTGATCTAACCTACTATACTTTTGTTTTAGAAAGGTACGTATTTTTTGAGGACAGGTGGTTTAAGACAGAAACTGAGAAATAAGTCAGCAGAAACCAAACTGTGGTGAATATTTTTAAAAAGTTTTAAATAATACACTTCCAGGAAACAAAGACACAGTGTAGACTGACTCTTTAGAGATTTAGGTAACCCGTGATGCATTGCAGGTCCTCTCATACTACTTGCTGAACAAATAAAGGTAGTTAATGAACTTGTCAACACCTACTATGTAAACATAATTAAGTCCTGTGAACAAGGTGTTACCAAATTAAGTAGTTATATTTAGCTGGGTGTCTTAAATTAATATTTTAATTATCCTGGAATATGACTCTCCCAGAAAATTGTTGTGTTTTGTAAATATAAACAGCAATGCTTTCAACACAGAAGCCATGGATTAGCATTCTAACACTTGCAATACTCATTATTTCAGTAATATGCTTTGCAAATAGGCCTCAGGTGTGTAACCCATTTTTCTGCTCCAAAATATTCATATTTTGAGATCTTCCCTTTTATTTAACACCACAATAAAAAGGTAAAGCCACAAGCCATTTCTAAGACTGGGCAGAATCCAAGCATATTTTCTTAAAATTTACATTTGAATCTGTGTTTTTCACTTCATATTTGGATCAAGTACTGAATCATTTGATCAAGTCACTACTGGAAGTCTGTAGCAGAGCCAGGATGCAAATTTACCAAGAACAACAAATTTTCCCAATTCCAGCCTGATCACAAGTATGTTTCTTTCTTTGCTTATTTACTTATTACCTTATAACTTTCTCCATGTCTGATTCATAGTAGAATGTCAGAGGGAGGCGTTAACTCTGTTTTTATAAAAGCCATATCTGCTTCTGCTTCTGTCAGCTCTGATACAATTGCCATATGTGGGGATTACGGCTACACTACAATCTAAGGCAATCAGCAATGTTTCTTTCTTATACTCTCAGTCCTCTGCTCTGGCTGCAGCTGTGCAGGGCTTTTTTCCTCTTCTTAAATCTTTTATCCCAGATGCTGTTGCTGATGGGCTTGGCTGTGGCCAGCAGTGGGTCTGTCTTGGAGCCAGCTGGCATTGGCTCTGTTGGACATGAGGGAAGCGTCTGGCAGCTTTTCGTAAAAGCTGCCCCTGCAACAAGTATCATCTCCACCTCTTACCTTGCTGCCATAACTTTGCCACATAAACCTAATAAACAGAAATTTTAAAAGACCTCCTTCTACAGCAAGGAGGAAACTAGGAAAGGTATCTCACAGTGCCCAGAAAGTAGTAGATGCCTTCATGTAGAGAACAGAATCCCACTCCCAATATCTCATTTTGGGGTAGGCTCAACTAAGTTTCATGCAGTCTATTGTCACTCTACTGATCCTGATGGATGCTTGGACACTAAGCGTGGACTCGCCTACAGTGTCTTAAATCTGGACTATATATAACCACCGAAGGCATCACATGTAGATCTATTTCAAATACCTTCAAATGTATTTGAAATGTATTTCAAATAGGTAACCTTTTAAAGAAGGGTTTCTGCATCCTCCTGTCCTTCGACTTCTTTCCCTTGTAAGAACTCACCAGAATGCTTCCCAAGGGTAGAACTGAGCTGCCAATATAGAGGGTTTTTTCTTTTTTTGTTTTTGGTGACCTTCAGTGTTTCACCTGACCATACTAGGATTAGATGAAAAGTCATGAGTTTGTCAGAAAGTCAGTGTTGTATTTGTCCAATTTACATGAATATCCTTGATATCTTAAGAGACCTCAAGCGACACTAGACGTCTACGTGTGGACTGCTGAATCCTGCCCTTACTTTCAGTCTTACCTCTCTACTTCATTACTCTGGTATGATAAGATTCTTGTGTAGCTTACATTGCTTTTATATATGTGCATGGTCCTAAATCCACATCATAGTTTCATAAACATTTCTAAATATTCACACTGGAAACTTAGGGCTGCATGCTTTTTCTTACATTTTCTTATAATTATAATAATACGGTTTTTCAATACTAAACATATATTTTAACATTTTGAAACTATTACCAGTTGTCTAGTACATGAATTATTAGCTAGTCTTTATTACAATAGTCACTGTTATCTAATTAGAGGCAGTTTTACCCTCAAGAGCATATCCCTCCGTGACAAAAAGCCATAGAAAAATAAAGAGATTTTTTATTTATGGACAAAATACTGTGTATTGTCTAGATGAATTATTCTTTCTAACAAACTTTTTTCTTGCTTCTTAGTAAGTAATGGGATATACTGGGCAAATAATGATGAGTAAGGAAAAGATCTCAAGAAAACAATGAACTGATCTTGCTTAATTTAAAGAAGCAACTAGTCAAATGACATATGAAAAACACACGCTAAATAATGTTATTGAGAAAACTAGTTAGAAATGTTTAATTTCATTCCATAAAGGTAAAGGAAGAAAGGATTATTCATATTAATGGAAATGAAAGCTGCTAAAAGCAAGTAAAATTCATATTTTTTTGGGTAGAATTTATTACTCTAATTATAATCAATATCTTGTCAGGATAAAAAGAATTTTACAGGGACTACAGAAATATTACAATAAAATTTTTATAAAGAAAAAAACTTCAAGTTAATTTCAAAAGCCCTTTTACAAATGAGATATTAGTGTATGCCAAACATGGAAAGAGACCCATGTGAACTATAGGTACCCTTACAAAGTGATAGGGAATAACAATGCTCCCTCACACTCCTTTCAACTGAGAAAGTAGATTTTTATATTGCCTTGAATATGCCGGGCTGAAATCTGTAGGTAGTGCAGCAGCCGTCATGAAATGTTATCAACTTTCTAGCAAAACATTTCCACCTTAAAGTAAGGAGAATCAGGGGCAAACTGAATCTCAGGAGGTTGACTTTTTTTTAATTTACTTGCTCTATACTTTGTCTAGGGTAAAAAAATCAATCTCTTATTATTATTACCCCTAGTAATGTTTAGGAGAATGCATTTTACTCCATACTGTGATGCATTGTCATAAATTTTCAGAGGACAGTCGCAGCTGCTCGAGATATAACAAAACCGCTTATATTGTAATGCAAGGAGAAAGTTAACTTTTGCCTCTCAAAATATCAGAAGGAAAAAAATCCTTCAAATTTTTTTTAAAAAAATGACAGAATTATCTGAAGTATAACTTAAAAAACTATTATGAACTAACACCATTGTGAAATTAAATTTTTAATGATTTGTCACTTTCATGGGCCTGAACTTGTTATTAACACATGCTTGTAGCATTTCTTCCACGACAAAATTTCTCTGCTTCTTGGGGTTTCTGATTTAATAACAGAAATAAATATTTCTAATTATAATAATGTGGTTTATTTTTAAATTTTGTGCTTCATATATTCCAGAAATCCTTTTCTGATCCACTTTTTAGGTAACCAGCCATTGTTAGATGTTTTCATCCTCCTGTAAGTTGATTTCTCATCCCATTAACAACAAATGTTTTGCCCTAAAATGGGTCATGCTAAGACCACAATTATATGGTTTTGATGTTTAGTTATTATTGGTATTATTATTTTTTATAATCTGCAAAATAATAATAAATTAAAGATAAATTTAATACTTCCATTTGAATCTCTTTCAATTGTGTTTCTCAGTGAAAAACCCAAGTGTTTTTAAACATTTCATATTAAGACTAAGAAAAGTGTCATGTTAGGAGTTGCTATGAGAAACTGTGATAAAAGAAACATATGGTACTTTTGCAACTCAGAATGCCCCTTTGACTGCCCTGAGCTAAAACTAGTAAATGTATAACAAAAATAAAGATTAAGAGAAAGTGTAGTTAACTTACTGATGTACCATTTTTAACAGAGTTTTTCAAAACTCTATGACATATCATAAGACTAAATAGGCAGAGAACACTAACTTGATCAGAGACAAAAACTGACAGCTGCATAAAACATTAGGAATTTTATTCCTAAGGGGATTTGGTTTT
This sequence comes from Pseudopipra pipra, assembly GCF_036250125.1. Lineage (NCBI taxonomy): Eukaryota > Metazoa > Chordata > Aves > Passeriformes > Pipridae > Pseudopipra > Pseudopipra pipra. The sequence goes on along the minus strand of NC_087550.1, from coordinate 73,798,378 downwards.
TGGGTTTTGGTGGGGGTTTTTTGAGATACTGCCTTGATCATGGTACTAATCCATCGTTCCCATGGAAAAGAAATCCTGGTACAAATAGGAGCTGCAGTACATGCAAATAAGTCTTCCAGTCTAGAATCAGGTGATACGGTAAAACACACCAAACTGTATGTTGACCCTAGAGTACCAATGGGGCCTAAGCTACCTATCATCAGCAGTAATAAGTCCCTCTAGTCAACAAGAAAGAAACAATTTTTAACTCTGCTTACCTTTTTTAACTTTTAGAGTTATACAACTTTTTTTACTTGCTTGATCTTGTCTCTTGATGAATGTTCCTTACTTAAGCCATTCTCAGGATTCTCTGCTTCTCAATTAAATTTCAGATTACCAAGATCAGTCAGATTTGCCCATAATGACATAAAGGAGACCATACATAAAATTAATTAGGGGCATTCAGTTTTAGAATAGACAAAATTTTACTCCAATTTATCTTCTGCTCACAACTTCCCATTAAAGCTTTTGAGCCTTCCTGAATAAAACCCTGAAATAAGTAGTTCAAAAATTCTGAAATTCAACAAATTTCAGCAGCCACACATGAACATATATGGATATTTTCACATAGCATGTTAGTGAAATAAGATCAAAGTCCTTTGAAACTTCTCAGTTATCTATCTGATTCTTTTCTCAATTAGGCCAACATAAGATCTTCAAACTGAATGTTTGGATGCTGCCATATACAGTGGTTATATTTGTCCCCCACATGCCTACAGCTCTAATTGTGAGTATGTACAACAACCCTCTCTTTACAGAGAGGGTAATCAGACGTTGGAATGGGCTGCCCAGGGAAGTGGTGGATTCTCCATCCCTGGAGGTTTTTAAGATGAGGCTGGACGTGGCACTTAGTGCCGTGGTCTAGCAACTGTGGTGGTAGTGGATCAAGGGTTGGACCTGATGATCTCAGAGGTCCTTTCCAACCCGTCTGATTCTATGATTCTATGATTCTAAAATGAAGAGTCTAGTACACTTTTTAGATCTTCTGAATAAACTAAATACAAAGAAAATCACCAGGCTCCTCTACCTCCTATGTCATATATCTAGACTCTGCAAACATGCTCTACATGTGCTGCAATGAAATATATAAACATTTACAAAAACATGTTCATTTAAAAAGTGATTATTGGAGTAGACTGTCTGCACCCTCAGTGTTCAAAGAGGCTTTAGTTGTCCTTATCCAGCTCAGTGTGAAGTCTCCACCCACTCCAATGACAGCCAGGATGTGAAATTCAATTCTCTATAATCTGAGGTTCCAACTTAGCTGTACATGTCTACATTTGAGCTGACTGACCTGGCTTTTTTAATAATTGGTAGAAGTCTGGAGTATGATTAAGTTCCTTAACCACAATGTCTTGTACTATTTGAGAGGTACTGGAGGATCCCTGAGTCACTTTCTGCTTTTGAAAGGCATGGGACCTCTTTAAGATCTGTGATAGGTAAAAATTACTAATTCTATTTCCCTTGTGTTTTTGTCTTAAATGTAGCTAGACTCACCACAAAAGCACCCATGTTTAAATAATCCTGTCTTATCATGTATCATATAGGCAGCTTTCATGCTTAAATGAAAATTCACATAGTATTTAAAAGGTCAGTATTATGATATGAACTTGTGAAAATTTGTATCAGTACCTTCCTAGAGATATCTTTTCACCCAGACCCGAGTGGTAGAACAGTCATTCCCCTGTACAAGCCTCGCACTGATTACTGATATTTAGATCCCTCTTCTGCAAGGCCAGACTTGAGCTGGACTCCCTATGGGTTCATTTTGTCTCACTATATTTGATTGCTTTAAATGTTATTTTAATCACCAATACAAATTATACCTTAAAACAATGAACTGGATGCTGCTCAGTTGTTTCTAGGCTTTTAAAGGTCTAGGTTTTAGAACAGAAGAAAACAGAAGCAGCATCTTGCTGCTGCACTAGGTTGGATTACAGACATCCCAAGAACACCACTTACTGTGGGCCGGCTGAACTGCATCCCACTTGGCACAGGCTCTGGAGACTACAGACAAAGTTGGTCAGACAGCAGGTGTCCATCAGCTTTTTTTTTTATTCATACTGTCTTTATGTGCCTGTATTTTCTAAATTACTATAGAGATTTTAGCCCCTCTTGTGCTGAAGTCTTGTAAAAAACATTTTCTCTTTGTGGTACGGTGTATAACTTGTTTCATGCTGAGACAGAAATACAAGGAGAAAATTGCTTCCAGCAATATGTTTCCACTTCAGACCCCTCAAGTGTTTGTTGATTTAGGCCTATCTATACTAAAATGTAAAAAAAAAAAAAACAAAACAAAAAAACAAGGTAGATTTAGCTTTTTTATTATTTTATTTTTCTACTTGAAGTAGATTTAATTTACTCCGGTGGTTAAGGTAAAGGTGAAAATGAAAACAAAAACTGTTTTATAAAAATAGTTCAAAAATTATCTGGATGATAAGTAGAATTTCAAAAGTATGTTGTTTAGACTCTGAATTTTTGGGATCAGAATAAGCAGTTGTAACATTAATTAAAGAGTTGACAAATATTTAAAATTTTATTCTTTTTTCAATCAATGCTTTTTTTTTTTTTTTTAATAAATTCAGGTAGTTAAATAAGGGACTAATTTTTCTATTTCCCCTCATGTACTGAATGTCTATCTTGTTCAGCCAATATATTGCCAAGTAACAGATTCAGATAGCAATATTCACGTCTAGAGAGGCAAAGCAAGTTACAGAACAGCAACCAGGGAAAGCTATAGAACTTGACCCAGTGTACATAATTTTGAAATAAAAGTCTAAATATTTGCGGCTGAGTTGCCAAACACTTTAGATGGGCAATTCAAAGTTCTCTGGAGCTGTTATTCCACAACTAATTAGTTTCTGCAGTGAAAAGAGTATAGTTTTCTTCTGCCAAATACAGTGTTTCTGCAGCATCAGATGGTATTGACATTACCAATTAGATATCGTTCTAACACACTTGCAATTCACCCATACGTCCAGTAGGCCTCTGCTACACTTGCCCAAATCAATAATTAATCAAGACTGCATCATTTTCAATAAAGTTCTCTTGCTTTTTCAATCAGAAAGCAGTAAAGATATGTCAAAGTTTATTCTACAGTGTATTCTTTGAAATGACACAAAAAAAGTCGTTTCTTTTGATAACAATGTTTTCTCTCTCTGTTTTTAACACTGTAGACACTGTTTTCTACTAGGTCCAAGGTTAAGGATTCCTATACAGAGCAGATTATGTTTTGACATTTACAGCAGTGTAATCAGTCTGCATCTTACCAAAGAACAATTGTGTAATAGTCATATCCAAAGAAGAGTGAGGAAGCTGGTGAAGGGTCTGAAGCACAGGTTTCATGAGGAGCTGGGGTTGTTTAGCCTGGAGAAAAGGAGCCTGAGAAGAGACCTTATCACTCTCTAACTTCACCTGAAAGGAAGTTGTAGCAAGGTGGGGGCTGGTCTCTTCTCCCAGGTAACAAGTGACAGTATGAGAAGAAATGACCTCAAGCTGCATCAGGGGAGGTTTAGATTGACTATTAGGAAAAGTTTCTCCACCAGAAGAGTTATATAGCATTGGAACAGGCTATTCAGGGAATTAGTTGAGTCACCATCCCTGGATGTATTTAAAAGACATGTAGATGTGGCACTTAGGGACATTGTTCAGTGGTAGACTGGGCAATATTAGGTTTATAGTTGCACTCAATGATCTTAAAAGTTTTTTCCAACCTCGATGGTCCTATAATTCAATGATAGTTGTTCCTGAGAGAGTTAAGTTATTGTGAAGATATTCTGACAAATAATTCTTTCATTTTTCATCATGAGTGCTCAACATCAGTTACAGTTCAGCTGGAATAGGTTGTACAGAGAGTTTGTAGATTCACTGCTAGTGGAGATTTTCAAACCGCAGCTGGGCCTGACTCTGAGAAACCTGGCTGAAGTGCAAAGTTAGTCATGAGGGGAAGAGGAGGGGCAGGCACTGATCTGTTCTCTGTGATGACCAGTGACAGGACCTGAGGGAATGGCCTGAAGTTCCAGGGGAGGTTTAGGGTTAGGTTGGATATTAGAAAAATGTTCTTCAGCTAGAGGGTGGCTAGTGATGGACTCTCCGGGGAAATGGTCACAGGAGCACTGACAGAGTTCAAGAAGCTTTGGTTAGGAATTTGGATCAAATGACCTCAGAACATATCTTCGAGACCAAACTAATTGTATTACTCTATTCTACTATTCTGTGATTTTATTATTCTAATATCTTAGAAATCAGAGCAAAATCACACTATTATGTAAGAACTTACAAAAAATGTTTCATTCTTACTATTAACCCTTCAAGGTAATATTAGAAGAAATTTAATTTTTTTTCCTTTCATTTTTTCCTCAACTTTTTTGCTTTATCCAAAGTACATCCAAGGTCTGTATGCTTATGATAGAGTTCAAATCCCAGCCACAGAAACTCATATTTGAAAAGAAAGTTCATCTCTAGTCTAAACCTAAAATTCTGATAATCCCAACTGCTGTAATGTGAAGAGAGAAACCAGTGAACTTTGTATTTTTTGCTTGAAATCCAAATGCAGATTCTGTACCTGATACTTATTGCTTTGTAAACAAATATATTTTAAAATATTTTATCTTTAAATAGAAACTTAAATATGTAAGAGAGGAGGTAAAGAAAGATTAAGTCCTATGAATGTTTATATTATTGAGATGGAGAAGCAATTCCATACTTCACTCAAACCTTTTCTACTAAACATAACAGTTCTTTCAGCATCACTTTTTGTAGGATAGACTGAATTCCAGAATGATTCCCTGAAATCTGTCTTTGTCATCAGGGAGTGATGAAAAATCTTGTGTGTGCATTTGTGTACAAATGTGTACAGATTGTGTACACTTGTATGAGTGTTTGTGTACAGCTGTCTACATTTGAAAAGATTAGATCTTCCAGCTTTAGCACTCTTTTTGTTATGTTACATGACAATTGGGAATTTGAATGTAAGAATAACATTTTATATTGGTAGATATGAAAATTTTTAACAGTTGCCAGAGATAACTAAATCAAGTAAATCAGAGTGAAATCTCCAGATTCAAGTAATGTATAGCTATAGATTAGGTGTGTTTATACAAAATTTTATCAGTTATTTTAGTAGAGCAAGGCAATATTCAGAGGTGATGTAGTTCTATGAAGCTTTGCACTCTAAAAGAGGTTGCAGAATTCTAAACTGTCATAGATACATTCAATCTTATGTGCGGAAGTGACTGCCTTGTAGGAGGGACCATAGGCTAGAATTTTTCCACAGCTCTGTCCCTGCTACTCAGATCTTTGTGGGGGATTAAAACTTCTAATACTAAACAAATATTCCTATATAATATTTCCAGTCAGTATTAGAAACTACAATAAGATGAGCATTTTCAAGAGATTGATCTGTCTTAACATTAGATATACTTAAGTGTGAGCTAATCACTTTTATTTTCTGTTACTTAACTGCAGACTTCTAATATATAGAAAAGTAGTAAAAAATTCAATTACCTCTACCATCTGTGGTGTGAAGGAGGAACTTCTGAATGGTAACCATTGGTAATCCAAAGACAGAGTTAAAGATTTTTGTCTCTGGTGGTACCTATTTCTTGCATAGATTAGGAGAGGAACTAGTATGGGGCTTTGTTTTCTGCTGCAAACAGTGTTGACAACACAGGGTTGTTTTAGTTATTGCTGAGCAGTGCTTAGACAGTCAAGGCCTTTTCTGTTCCTCATACTGCCACACAAGTGAGGAGACTGGGGGTGCACAAGAAGCTGTGAGGGAACACAGCTGAGACAGCTGATCTCAACTCACCACAGGGATATTCCATGTCATATGATGTCATGGCCAGCAATATAACTGGTAGGTGGAGACTGGCAGTGGCTGCCATTGCTCCAGTACTGGCCAGGCATTGGTTTGCTGGTGGTGAGCAATTGCTTTCTTTTGCATCTCTGGGTTTTATTTTCCTCTCTCTTCATTGGCTTTCTTACTTCAGATTTTTTCTTTTCTCTTTTTTATTTTTTTCCCCTTTCTTAAACTGTTTTTTTCTCGACCCTCGAGTTTTCTAACTTCTACACTTCTGATTCTTCCCCATCTTATTGTGAGCAGTACTGAGCAAGCAGTTGTGTGGTGCTTAGATATTGGCTATGGTTAAACCACTACATATGCAAAGTGAAGACATTGATTGTTCCATAGATCCATAATATTTAGAGTTAAGGGTGAATGCCTGAGTTGAAACAGGGGAAGTTAGCCACATGCAAGGGTATGTTGAAATTGTCAGCTCAAAGACTCTGCAAGGAGAAAGTCGCATTTAGTGATGAAAACAGATTATTCTGTCTGTAACTAGCATTAGAGAGTCTCACCCTTTTGATACCAGATGCATATTATTTTCATTTATACAGCACCATGAATTATTTTCTTTCAATTTCTTGAACAGTTCAAAGCTATATAGCATGCATATGTCTTTTTTTAGTCTTTGAACTTTTTCGAAAGCTATTTTGGACTGTCATTATCTTTCCCTGTAGAAACTGTCAAGTTGCATTAAAAATGAAACAACACATTTCCTTAGAAATACGGTACTTGTTGTTATGAAAAGGGAACAACTTGACCTTACTAATGGGTCAGCAAGAGCGTTATCTGAGTGTTTTCAGATATGGAAATGTACAGAATATTTGTTATGACCTTTTCAGATTTCAGGTTCATATTATTGGTCGAGATCACAAATCAAGAAATATAGAAATTTAATAGAAGTAAGAAAAGAATCATATTTGTATCTGAAGTTTAAAAGAAAGTAAATTGCTTAACCAGTTGAGGTCACCACCTATGTATCTGTATTTGATGAAATGGTAAATTAGCTTGTAGTAGTGAGCCACCTGAGTAAATACTTCTTTCTTTTTCAGTTTGCTTCACTATTGAAGTTCCCCTACATTATTAGTGGAAAGAAGAGGCATGATTAAGAGCTTAAAAGAGGAAAGTTTATTTTCTTCTTCCGATCTACAGCTAGAAACACCGTGGAAAGGTCATGGAATTATTTATATTAGAAAGTTATAAAATGTGTTTTTAATGGAAAAAATAAAAAGCATGTCTCTATATTGCTGTGCCTTTTTAGGCAGTGGAGTCTATCTTATTCTTCAGCAGGTGTTACATATGCAAAACTTGTATCTGAAGCATAGCTTTTATCCCATTTTAGACTCATGGAAAGAAAAGTAATTAATCATATAAACAATGAATTTCCAGTCTTCTTTTTGCTTCAGCAGTAAACAGTTAATGATGCAAACTAGTCTTTCAAAACAGATCATGAGCAAGGAAAGCATTTTGCATATGGTGTGCATTAAAGAGTATGTTACATGTATATGTTGATATACATATATACAGACATACATATATAACATATTATAGAATATGTTTAATATATATGTACATACACACCTATATGGAAAAGACCTTTAAGATCATATGAAGAAAAGGTAAAAATATGTCATGTTATTAAGCTTAAAAGGGGTTGCTGCTCTGTTTTTCAGTCCAGGTATGAGAAACAGAAATGGCAGACAGTGACTTTTTTCAGAGCTGTAGTTGAAGCAATGCAACATATCCACCTGTATTAGGCCTTACTTTACAAGGTGAAAATGCTCATGCTGAAGTCAGTAGATAATACACTGGGCACTTGCAGGGGTGGAGTGGAGCTGAGCTCATTCAGTGTATAATTATGGTGAATAAAGAATGACTCTTTCAAATCTGACATATATTCCTCCTTGAATGTCTGATATGCATAACCCTAGGATGATAGATAGTACACTGGCTATAGTTGACTATATTGACAAGTCAAAAAATATCGAAGAAAGACAAATTTCAAATGTAAGTCTCCAGCTAGTTTTCTGAGACAAGATTCTCTTCTGAAAATCCATCTTTATTTTCCAATTTTATTTTTTAATAAAGCAATTCTACGTTTCTATATTAAACTGCCAGTGTCACAGGTAATTCAAATATATTTTACATGCCTGCAATCTGTTAATTGGCTTGTTATATGTTTTATCTGTGTTATTCTGTCCCAAATACTAAAAAGTAAGTGTACACTGCTTAAGTTTATTATGATTTTAGTGCAGCTCTTTTTCTCTTTTTCTTCTGTCCTTGTCTTTCATAATATTAGATTACATATCATAGAAATGATTTTTTATTTTTAAAATGCAATCTTCATTTAAAAAACAAAATGTACTCAAGATAGTTGAGAAAGGCAATATCATAACAAGGGCTACAAAGAATCTTTACCTGCACACAAGAATTTCCTTCTCTGAATTCAAGACTTGTGTTTCTTTCCTTGATTCTGCCTCCCTGTTGAATTTTCTGCTGTTACTGAAGCATCAGCTGTTTTCTTGCTTATTTGTGCTACAAGTATATAACGACAGCTGTTCAGACAGTGATTATAGTACTCTACTGCAAAATTGTGATGAATAATCAGTAGAGCAGACTGAAAACCAGAAAAAGGTACTATGACTATGCTGCTGTTTTTTGTGTTTGTTTTTTTTTTTAATTTAGGTTTGAAGAAAACTAATCTCCTCAGACTGGAAATAACAACTATTGTAAATGTAGCAGCCATTTTAGCATACAGCACTAGGACTTGATTCTAAGACTCAAGTAAGTTTTCTGACAAAATTCTTGATAACAGTGATGTTTTTAAAAATTATATATTTGTCTTGTGAAATTAAAACCATTTCTGTTCTTTGCTTCATTACTGTGGAATAAATATTCTGGACCAAATTATTTATAGTACCAGAGATAGGTCTTCTACTCTAAAACAAACCTCTTCCTGTAGAAGGTCTAATTCGGTTGTGCATACAAAAAACAAATAAAACAAGCAAATTACAAGACTGTATAGAAATATAATTCTGAATTAAAATGTATGTATAATTTTGAATTAGCCTAGTTCCTTAAGTAAACAAATTTTATAGACTCGGGAATGGATTGAAGATATATGCCTACCTGTAAAATATATTCATTTACCTCACCCTGGAAAAGAAAAAAACAACTTCTGGATTTAGAAAAATTTAAATGAGGTTAAAAAGTATTGAAGCAAAATAATTTTCTAAGATTTTATAAAGAACAGCTTGCCAACAAGGAGATGGGCAAGTTTGTTTCTAATATATTTTTTTTATTATTATTTTAACAGTTGAGTATGTTGATGTATTCTTCGAAAGTACGTTGTAAGTTTACATGGAGATAACTCAAATTTAGAATATGGTCACACAGACAAGTTTGGCACCTTTAAATTTTCTTGAAGTTAATTTTTCTTATGTAAGAAGCATTCTTAAAGCCAGACTGACTATTTTTTGAAAGTAACGTACAAGAAGTGGTTTTTAATCTTTTGTTGAAAAGCTGAAAAGATCAGTGCAAGTTTCCAAAAGCACAGTCATTATTAAAAATTAAAAAAACACTGATTTGTTAAATAAATCACTTATTTATGATATATGGAGGTGTCTTTTTTGAGGAGCATGCCAATAAGTTAGATTGTGATACAGAAACATCTCTGATGAAATAAATAGTAGATACAATTGCAAATAAGGTAATAGAAGAGGATGAGATGGCTTCTACTGACAAATAGAAGTCCTTCCAGAAATATTTTTGTCTAAGACATTCTAAAGCAATAGACAGTGATAATGATAAGTTATTAGGTAATGGATAAAAAAGAGGGAGAGTTCTAGATGCTGGTTTATGATCCTGCTTGAAGCCGAGAGTTTCTTTAGTCCAAAGCAGTTGCAGAAACGTAAGCGAGAACTCAAAAATGGGAACTAAGAGGGTTCCCAGCTTAATACACAAACAAGTATGATTCCATATTATTAATCGACAGTTCTCAATAGGAAGGAATTCTAGTACCCAAACAATGTACTAAATCCTGAAGCCAGATCAGAATAATCGTGAGATTCAAGCTCTAATCATATGCAGGCAAAAAGCTGGAACACCTGAGGCAAGTTCAGTTAGAAAAGAAACAAAGATATGTCAAACACTTTAACTGTTGACAGTTGTCCTTGAGTTGTTTATAATGACTCTTCACTATTCATTCTAAGTGATTGATCACCCAAGTCACAATAGTTTCTGAAGCCTCTTTTGGATTAATGAAACAATTCAAATAGAAGAAACAAAGAGTAATGAATAGTAAATATACTCCAACCTTTGGTTTAAAACTCATCAGGTGGTTAAATTCCTTCCTCAAACTGGCACAAAGAATTTAGCGAAGGTCACAGAAAGCCTACGACAAACTGGGACTGCTGCTCAGTTTTCAACTATGAGACATTTTACGTTTTATAAAACTGCATGTCACAACCTTATGTGGCATTAAAACTGTATGCATCTTTTGATACCGAGATGTAAAATTAAACATTTTTTGTTGAGCTTGTTAAGTCTTCTAGTGTGGAAAACAGGTGAAGTCAAATACCAAAAACTACACATTGCTGCAGAAATTCCATATATATTTTAATTGTGGTGTCTAATTTCTTGGAAGACAAGTTGTTTATTGTAGCTTTCAAAATTATTTATACAAATATAAAAATAATTATCAAAATCTAATTTTAATGTCATGTAACTATAATTCATTTATTATTTAAATTATTAGCTTGCTAGAGGGAATCTAATTGATGCCAATTTATGCCCCAAAACAAGGCGCGGAGAAACTGCTCAGAGACAGAATTTCAGTCTATAAGCAGGAGGTATTTATTTCACGGCCGGGGAGCAGCCAGGTCGCCCTGGACAAACTGCTCCAACTCGAGAAACACACAATCCAACTTTTATACACTTCTTGCTAAGCAATTACATCATATATTATGAATATTCATTACATTGCAACATCTACTTTTAATATTCATAACAGGTGGAGTTGAGGCGGAGTTAGAGGCGTGGTCCTTAATTTGGGGAGAACTTCGGTGGGAGTTCCGGTCTTCCTTCATCATGAACCTCATGTCCTTTTCATCATCATCCTCCTAAACTTTTGAACCTTCCCTAATTTGGGTAGCTTCCTTATGAATTTGGCAGAGAGTTTCGGTATTTGGCACCAATACCTAATTTCTTGGCATGTCCCTCTCTTTATCTCTTTGGTTTCCTCTCCATATGTCTCTTTTTGTGTGTACTAGCATTTTCCGTTCATGTTTATGTTCTCCTGTGTCAGAGTGACCTGTACCTCAGTGAATTTATTGTCTCCGCTTTCCTAATGCTTGATTCTATGTGCCTTGCTAAAGCTTGCTTCTACATTTCGTGCTTAACTCTTTATATTGCTTAAATTCGCTTTTCAGGTGTTACCTGGCTTCATTTCCCCCCTTTTCTTAGAACTTACGAATTCCTTCGTCAAGTTCTAATCCTAAAGGGCGCTGATATGCTTTTATCATTGCCTAGATCATTTGGGTTCTCTTGACCATGGACCTTAACTTACACCACAGGCATATGTTCATGAGGGTTAACAAGAACATGCCTATAGCTATAATCAATATGGGGTGTACTAGGTAGTGAAAGATTTGAGTTGCTGTTGGAGAGTACCCTGTGAAAATGTCCCACCAGTGATGTTGACCTACTTGTGCAACTTTCGTCAAGATATTCTTTATACCTTCTGAATTATGCTCTACTTGCCACACCATGCGTTGGGTCGTTTGATTCACCTTTTGAGCTAACTTTCTTACTTCAGGATGCATAAGCATTTCTTTGAGAAGCTTAGTATCCATGCCTATCTGTAAGCATTAGACCACGGTCCTTCAGAAGTAGAGTTTTGGGACAAAACTATACTTATCAAAAGTCCAACGGTCCAGGTCGAAGTAATTTGGAAGGACGTCGGCTTCATGATGTGGAGTTTTCTTGCTTATCTTCTGGAGCTTTCTTGACTCGAGAGTAGTGAATCCATGTAGGTCGCTCCTTGATCCTAACCGCGGTGAAGGTGGTCAGCAGCACTTGGAAAGGTCCCTCCCACTTTTCTTGTAGGGGTTTTCCTAAAAGATTCTTAACATACACCCAATCACCGGGGTTAAATAGATGCAATTTACAGTCAGGTTGCTTGGGCTGGTGTTCTATTACTACTGCAGCATTTTTATCAAAATGTTTTCCTACAGCAATTACATAATCATATATATATTGATTGCCTATTTGGTCTACAGCATCACTATTTACAACTTGCATAGCATAAGGTCTACCGTACAGAATTTCAAACGGGCTCAACTTTTCTTTTGATCGAGGTTTGACCCTCAATCTAATCAGAGCAATAGGCAGAGCTTGATACCATTGTAAGTTAGTTTCTTGACATATTTTAGCAATTTGTTGTTTGATGAGATGATTCATCTTTTCTACTTGCCCACTAGCTTGTGGTCTGTAGGGCGTATGTAATTGCCATTTAATCTGCAATGCTTTGCTTATTGCTCTCACAACTTTTGCACAGAAATGTGTACCTCTGTCTGAGGATATACTCCTTGGTATTCCAAATCGTGGTATAATTTCGTTTAGCAAAACTTTAGTTACCTCCCTCTCCTTGTTTGTTCTGCAGGGGAATGCTTCAGGCCACCCAGAAAATGTATCAGTTAGTACCAATAGGTACCTATACCCCCCTTTTCTTGGGAGTTCAGAGAAATCAATCTGCCATACTTCACCTGGGAATTTACCTCGATTTATTGCTCCTTGATGTATCTTGGTCCCTGTATTTGGGTTATTCTTCAGGCATCGTTCGCATTGGGTTGTAACTTGTTTTACAGTAGTAAATAATTTTGGCCCTGCTATTCTAGTTTGCAAATACTGGTAAAGCGGGTCTAAACTCCAATGTGTTTTCTCATGTTCTGTTTTCACAAATTGCCACATTAACTTCTCTGGTATTATTAATTGTCCTGTTTCTAATTGACCCCATCCATTGTCTAATAATTTGCCCTTGTTCTTTTGAATCCACCTATGATCTGAGTCCTGGTAATCTGGTTGGAAGTCGGTATTTAGCTCTTCTGGTATTAGAGCTGTTATAACCACTTCCTTGGTTCTTGCAGCAGCTAATTTAGCTTCTGCATCAGCTCTCCTATTTCCTATTTCTGGAACAGTGTTACCTTTTAGGTGTCCTTTGCAATGCATTATGGCCACTTGTGCTGGGAGTTGGACTGCTTCTAACAATCGTAGAATTTCCTCTGCATGTTTGACTGTTTTCCCTTGGGCGGTTAGCAGTCCCCTTTCTTTCCAAATTGCTCCATGAGCATGTACGACGGAGAAGGCATACTTAGAGTCCGTCCAGATGTTAATTCGTATGCCTTCTGCCAATTCCAGGGCTCGGGTAAGTGCTATTAATTCTGCCTTTTGGGCTGAGGTCCCTGCAGGTAAAGGATTTGATTCGATTACCTCTTCCGTTGTGGTTACTGCATAGCCTGCCATCCTTACTCCTTGCTTCACGAAGCTACTGCCGTCCGAGAACCAGTTGTCTGCATCTTCTAATGGCTCTTCTTTGAGATCTGGGCGACTGGAGTAGACTGCTTCGATGGTTTCTAGGCAGTCATGCTCTATTGGTCCTGCTGACATTCTTCCTTCTAGAAATGAGGCTGGATTCACAATGTTAGTTACTTGAATGGTTACGTCATCTGATTCAGCTAGGATTGCTTGGTACTTTAGGAATCTGGAAGGCGACAACCAATGGCCACCCTTTTGTTCTAGTACAGCAGGCACAGTGTGGGACACTAATACAGTCATTTTCTGGCCCATCGTGAGCTTTCTGGCCCCTTCTATGTTTATGATTACTGCGGCCACCGCTTTCAAACAGCTGGGCCATCCTTTGCTTACTTCATCCAGCTGTTTGGAGAAATAGGCTACAGCTCTTTTGTGTGGTCCCAACTGTTGCGCCAAGACTCCTAAAGCCATCCCTTGCCGTTCATGAGAGAACAGCCAGAATGGTTTTGTTACATCAGGGAGGCCCAAAGCCGGGGCTCTCATGAGTTCTTGTTTCAGTTTCTTAAAAGCTCCCTCTGCTTCGGGAGTCCAAACCAGGATGCTCTCAGCTTCTTTTAATAAATCATACAATGGCTTGGCGAGTACCCCATATTGGTAGATCCATAAGCGACACCAACCTGTCATTCCCAGAAAGGCTCGTAGATCTCTCACCGTTTCTGGTCTGGGCATCTGGCAAATGGCTTCTTTCCTCGCTGTTCCTAGGGATCGTTGTCCTCTGGAGATCTCATATCCCAGGTATACTACCTTTTCTTGCACCAGTTGCGCTTTCTGTTGAGAGACTCGATATCCACTTAGTCCCAAGAAATTCAACAAAGAAATAGTCCATTTAACACACTCTTCTTCTGATTCAGTTGCTATCAGCAGATCAGCTACGTATTGCAGAAGAGTACCATCCCCCTGTGGCCTTTCCCATTGTTCCAATTCTTTGGCTAATTGATTCCCAAAGATTGTTGGACTGTTTTTGTAGCTTTGAGGTAACACTGTCCAGGTTAATTGGGTCTTTGTTGAATTTTATTACAACTCCCAAGTTTTCCAATAAATCTCTACCCAGTAGAGGTTTTGGAGAATTTGGTAAATACAGAAACTGATGGATTCCCATTTGTTTTCCAATTTTGTATTTAATAGGTTTTAGGAAATAAGCTTTTTCTGGTTGGCCTGTTGCTCCCACAACTTGTACAAACTCATCGCTCTTGGGTACCAACTCTTGATTTAAAACCGAAAATGTTGCCCCTGTGTCTATCAGAAAATCCAATTCTTTTCACCTTCCTCTAGCTCCATTTTAACCAGTGGGTCTGCTAGGGAACGACTCACTGGTCCCCTTCAGTCACTGCTCCGTTGTACAACAGCAGTGTTTGCAAGCCTTTCTCCGAGCTGGGGGCAGTCTCGTCTCCAATGGCCTAACTGAAAGCAATTGGAGCATTGATCCGGTCCTACTCTGATGGGTTGGGGCTTGAGTCCCCCTCTCCCCCTCATAGGGTAACCACGACCTCTACCCCTGGCACCTGCATCTGGGAATTTTGCGTTTTGAGTTGCCACTGCTACTGCCACGACTCGAGCAATTCTCTTATCTTCCTTCTTTTTCTCTTCTTTTTCTCTGTTGTTGTATACTTCCCAGGCCTCATTCATCAATGTCTCTAGATCTCTATTTGCTGGATGTTTAAGTTTTTGTAATTTCCTTCTAATGTCGGGAGTACACTGCCCCATTACCAATCCTAGTAGCTGTTGTCTCCCTTCTTCTGATGCTGGGTCTAGGGGTGTATATTGTCTCATGGCGGTCCTGAGTCTATCTAGAAATTCTGAGGGACTTTCATCCTTTCCCTGTCTAACATCATACAAAGCTGCCCAGTTAATGGCTTTAGGTATTGCTTTCCGCAGACCTAATGCTATTAGCTTCCTATATTGCACCAGTTTCCCATAAGAATCGGGGTCGTTTGGATCCCACTCCGGATCTCTACTTGGAAATACAACTTCTAACTCTTCAGGGAACATGCTGGCATGATCTCTCCCCGTTTTTAATACTAGTTCCTTTTCCGTTTCTGTTAATTCTGATAGCATTACTTCTATATCATTCCAGTCAATGTCTAGGTTCTTTGCAATTAACTCGAACCTTTTAGCTACCCCTTCTGGATTTTTCCTAAAATTCCGGGCTTCTTCTCTCCAGCTGTTCAAATCACTCGTTGTAAATGGCATCTTTACTTTTACTCGTCCCTGCTCTCCTGCGATAGGCATTATCTGTCGGAGGGGAGCTATTGTATGACTTCCCCCGATCCTTTCTCTTGCCTCTTTTCGTGCTACAGATCTAGTATAGTGTAGGTGACTAATTCCTCCCCCAGGGTCTCCTTCTTGGGCCCCAGTATCTATTCTATTCTCTCTTTTTTCTTTTCTCTTTCCCCGTTTCGGTTCCTCGTCTTCACTTCCTGTTCCTGCCCAGTCGTCTTCTCCCAACCTTCTGGCATGGTTCACACAGTCTAGCCGCTTCTCTTTCTGGGTTTGGAGGAGACGCTGTCGGCGCTCAGCCTGTCCGGGGCTGCTCTCTTCGTCTTCTTCTGTCCCTCTGGTATCTCTCTTATCATCTATTTGAATCACTATGTTTAACCTTTGGGTGTTGTCTTCCTTTTCCCCTTGAATTATAATGCCACTATATCCTACCTTGGGGGAATCGCCCCCTTTTTCGTTACCTCTTAGCCTTAGTGGGCTACTTTCATTCTCATGACTAGCATCTCTTGGTGTACTACTTTCCACTCTGTAGATACTGTCTTCTTTTCTCGGTGTACTGGTATCCCTATTCCTGCTGTCCTTTGGTTTCGATGTGCCACCCTCTTCTCCATAATCTTCTGGTCTCGTGGGGCTACTCTTCTCTTTATCGCTCTCCTCTCTGTAACTTTCGGATCCCTGTGGACTACTCAGTCCCTGCGAGCTGCTTTCTCCTTGGGGGCTCTCCGATTTTGATGGGCTACTTTCTTCCCAACTGTCTTTTGATTTTTGAGGACTAGCTCCGGTCCTGGATCTTCCTAGCTCTAGCGAAATATCTCCTAATAGGCTAGTGTCTCTTTCACCTTCTCTCCGCTTTGGTCGTGGTATCCCGTATCCTGGAGCATATGGTTGGTACTCCCATAAACTTATTCTACTTTCTTCTTCACTGTCCCTTCTTTTTAATTTAAGACACTGTTGTCCGATACTACAAGCATCACAACAACGTCCCTTTGGTTTCAAATTTTTCTTATCCTTTTCCAAAGCTAAAACCAAGGGGTCCTGCGGTGCAACATTTACTCCGCATTCTCTCTGCCACTCAGGCTTATTCCTGAGCGTGAAAAACATATCGCAATACATCACTTCATCCCACTTGCCCAGTCGACGGAGGAACAACATAAGCTGTAAAATAGTGTTGTAATTTGTTGTCCCTTCAGGTGGCCATTTCTCATCATCATCTAGTTTATACAGAGGCCACCATTGCGTGCAGTACTTTAAGAGTGTTTTCTTGCTTATGTTTCCTCCTGGGGCTCCCCCTAGATCTCTCCAATGCTTTAGGATACACCCCAGGGGGGTTTTCATATTTATGTCCTTACTTTGCTGGCTTCCCATTATTATCGTAGGGTCTGGTGATGTAGTGATGGATAAGGTTTGTGAGAGGTAGGGGCTTACCAGACAAACCTATAGGGTGCTCTTCCAGATTTTTCTACTATCTGTGCGTCAGTAATATACCAGCTAATCTGGGGATCGTGTTCCCAAACGGGTGTCCAACCAAGAAACTCTTCTAATACTAGAGGATCGTATCCCAACCTCCCACTCTCCTTTTCTATTTTTCTTATGAATTCTTTTACGTGATATTCTATTATGTCAAGCAATTCTTGTCTCTGAATTCGTGCTTCTATGTCCAATCGGGCTAGGCTTCCACTAATGTGTTCACACTGTGTAGCTTTCGGTATGTCAGTAAATTCTACTTTAAATCGCAATACTTTCCTTATCCTATTCCACCGTCTTAGAGTATTTCTGATTCTGCCCCAATACTTCATGTACGCAATCTCCAATCGCTTCGTCCGTTTCTGGCCTGGCTCCTCGCGGAGAACAGGAACCGCAGAGCGGGACTCCCACTCGCCCCGCAGCAGAGCCGCGTCTCAATCACACTCGCATTCACACTTGCACACTTGATATAGGAGAACTTTCCTACCTTCTGGTTTCTATCTGAGCAATCTGCGTTACCAAGCAAGGTCGCGAGATGGCGCCGCAGACCGAGAGATATGGCTTTGCTGTCGGCTGTCCGATTTATGTTATCACAAACTCACAGGATGTTGCTGCAAACTATAAAACACACTTCTTACAGAAAATGCAACCAAGATGTTACAAATACCTGTCTATGAGTGTGGCAGCAATAAAATCTCACCCACTTAGTTTCTGCCAAATCTTGATTTGACCAACAGCGTATACAGTAGAAGGTAAGGGTACGATTGAGCGCTATTTCTTGTGTTCCTCTTGGACCCAGAATATATTTACCACAATTGTTACACAAAGCTCTAACATACAGTGAACAATAACAGAAAGGACAGATTTTAATCCTAGGATTTATACGTGCCGGCAAGAGCTTATTCACTTTTATAGAACTGAGATTGCATTCATTTCCCATATAGAGTTAAAAGACGTCTCAAGGACTATACCGTATACGAAAAACACAACATCTAATTTTTCAACAGACAAACAAACTGCTGCAAACAATGAAATCGTAAATGAGACTCTCTCTCAGTACTTAAATAGCTTATTTTAGTTTCGTTTTACTCGTTGACAAAAACCAGAACAGTTTGCAAGGGAAATCGCATTCCAAGAATTCTTTGCTAGTACAAGGAGCTTTTCTGGGTCCTAAAGCTCCTAGAAACTCTCAAGCAGCCTCGGAAGAATTAAAAATGGTTAATTTTCTGAGTCGAGCACAGTTTCCAATGCATTACCAGACAATATCTTACACAAAACAAACAAACAAACAAACAAAGAATGATCAGGGTAAATTAGAGCAAGAACATTTGTGAACAGGACACAGAAACATAAAGAGTGAACACAGCATTACAAAGAAAAGACAATTGTACACTGCAGTGCCGGGACTCTAACCCGTTTAGGGACTCTAACCCTTTCTTGGCAGGACTCTAACCTGCTATCTGTGCAGGACTCTAACCTGCAACTTTCAATACCTGGGACTCTAACCCAGCTTTAGGGCTAATGCTGAGGCGTCCCTCAGCTCCCTTTTGGGCGATAGCGTCCTATCCCCACCAACTTAATTACTTTCCTTTATAAACTGCAGTTCAAAACATAAATACCTCTTAATTTGAAGCAAGAGGTTCTTGTCCACCGTTGCGCAGATCCAAGGGGTCTGGGAGACTCTGCCGACAAAAATTCAGTCGGGGGCCCGAGAGCGTCCCGGCCCCCTGGGTCCTGGCTCGGGAAGACTCACCGTCCCTTCGTGGTCGCCAAATTGATGCCAATTTATGCCCCAAAACAAGGCGCGGAGAAACTGCTCAGAGACAGAATTTCAGTCTATAAGCAGGAGGTATTTATTTCACGGCCGGGGAGCAGCCAGGTCGCCCTGGACAAACTGCTCCAACTCGAGAAACACACAATCCAACTTTTATACACTTCTTGCTAAGCAATTACATCATATATTATGAATATTCATTACATTGCAACATCTACTTTTAATATTCATAACAGGTGGAGTTGAGGCGGAGTTAGAGGCGTGGTCCTTAATTTGGGGAGAACTTCGGTGGGAGTTCCGGTCTTCCTTCATCATGAACCTCATGTCCTTTTCATCATCATCCTCCTAAACTTTTGAACCTTCCCTAATTTGGGTAGCTTCCTTATGAATTTGGCAGAGAGTTTCGGTATTTGGCACCAATACCTAATTTCTTGGCATGTCCCTCTCTTTATCTCTTTGGTTTCCTCTCCATATGTCTCTTTTTGTGTGTACTAGCATTTTCCGTTCATGTTTATGTTCTCCTGTGTCAGAGTGACCTGTACCTCAGTGAATTTATTGTCTCCGCTTTCCTAATGCTTGATTCTATGTGCCTTGCTAAAGCTTGCTTCTACATTTCGTGCTTAACTCTTTATATTGCTTAAATTCGCTTTTCAGGTGTTACCTGGCTTCATAATTGTCAAATTTCAGCTGAGTAAAGTGATATGTACAAAACTAAGTTGCTCTCCTTTTTACTGTGTGATCGCTCAAACACATTGGGCCTGAAAGATTGATCATTTTCTGTCAAACTACAAACTACATTATAACTTCAGACTATAGTTGTTTGTATCATCTTTTATTAGTATGTAGGAAATTCCTGCTTGCTATCAGAAAGGAAAGTTCCTTGGAAATATTGAAATAATTGATCAACTAACTAGCATTTTTCATACAAAATCATGGTTGCTGTTTAAAGTGGTACTTAGGCTTCAACACATTATATTGTGTTACGTAGAAATCATAAGTAATAGAGAAAATACAGTGACTACATATATTTTTTACATGAGAATTTTCTCGTCCTTTGCCTATCTCCTCTGCTTGTTAAGTGTGTAAACAAAACTCTGAACACAGAGTCAGAAAGAAAGGTAACATATAAACAGCCCATTAGCGGGAAATTAATGGATATATTTAAGCATCTCTGTAGAACTCTTTACTTCCTCCCATAGCTCCCCTGGTCTTATGTTCCTAATTAGTTAAATTTAATATACTTTGAAAGCGACTCAAATGTTTTTTTATTTGCCTGTACAAATGGTGTATTTGCACCACCAAACTGTATAGCTAATCAGTCAGCTGGATAAATAAGAATGGTAGCTTGTATAACTTTGTATCTATATCTTTTTTGAGCCACCAAATGGGAGAATCACTTTTCCTGCTTATATTATTATAGATGATTATTTACATTTATTTTCTTATTTTGAAAGTTATAAATGCTTATGAAATGTAGCTATTTGAATTAACTCTATTTATTAAAAAAAAAGAACAAAAAAAAAAAAAAACACACCAAAATTTAAAATAAACAAACCACCACACATCAAAAAAGAATCAAGCTGTGGAAAATTGTGCACATCTGCCTTTATAGTAGAGGTGGACCTTTGTGAACTTCTCTGTGTACCTCAGTCTTTGTATTTCACTCTTCACTTACAGACATTTAGGTTATAAAATATCATGTCCATTACTTCCAAGGGCTATAAATTAAATTACTCAAACAAAATAAGATGGCATTCAATTATATACTCCCATATCCCTTCAGGAATCACCACAGCTACCATAATGTCATAATGGTTGATGTAGTTTATGAGGGAGTGTGGAAGACAGGACAGCACTTCACAGTAATTTCATTCAACAAGTTGTTTTCCCAGGGTGTCAGTTAGTCTTAATGTGGAGAAATTAGAGTATTCAGGGAGGTACAAAATACTGCCTGGAGCTAGATGTGTTGCTCTTGGTCTGTTTGCTTTTTTTCAGCTGATGCTGCAGAGTAACAACAAATAAGTGAAAATTTGCATACATTAAATCCAAGAAGGGAAAGGAAATCTCCTTGTCTGAAATAAATAAACAACTGACTGTATTCCCTGAGGACAGAACTCTTTTCTTTTTTTCTGTCAGTTTTTGTGTCAGAAAGGTAGGCACTTGATTTCAGCTACCTGAAAAGGTCAAGACATTAGGGAAGAAAAAGCTAAGTGTACTCCAATTCAGTGAGAAGAATCCTGAACTCTTTGATCCTACCTAAAATAAATCCCTGAATATAAAACTAATACTTCAAATCACTGATGTTAGTTTCGTTACCCTCTGATTCCTTTGTTTTCTTTAGTTTAAGTATTCGAGTCCATGAAAGGTAAATCCCAAACTATTATGCTTCAGGTAGATGTACACTTTGTAAATAATTCTTTTTCCTGGAATTCTTAAAAAGGAAAATTATCCCAGATTTTTTTCTGAAGAATAATGACCTTTCTCTTTTTTCACTTAATTTTTGTCCAAAGGAAATAAAACTAACATGAAATGGGGGATTGGTCTAATCTTCATTTCTGGTGCTGATAAATCAGAAATAGTTTTTAAGATATTCAGGAAATGAGAAAAAAAATATATGCCAACAGAAGAAGTTTATGCAGCAGTGTCCGGTTTCTATTTTGTGAGTTTCTAGATTTTCTGTGAACAGGGTCACAGAACACCTGGAAAACTTTTAAGAAACTTGAGAACTTCTCTTGCTGTCAGGTGAGGATGAGGCAAAGGGAAACACAATGGGGCTGTCCCAAGAAATCTGTAGCAGCTTCTTGACAAGCATAACCAGCTGCTCTAGATCCATGGCACTGGGAGCCTTTATTGCAGGCTTCCTCATTAGGGAGTGTCAAGCACCCTTTAGCCAGCGCTCAGCAGAGGACTATATATAAATCAGATCCAGGACACACATCCGTGACAGATGATTCAAAGAGCTAATCAACATTTAATTTTACAGTACAACTATCAGAGGTTCGGTAGAGCTCTGTCACCTGATGTGGTGAGAAGGGTAAAACCTCCACCTTTTTCAAGGTTGCCCTAGCTAGCAATCCAGGTGGGATCAAGTTGGATTACACATCTGTTGTTTAATGGACTTGAGAAATTGTTATGCATCAGTAACTCTCACAATGGATGACTGTTGTATATTTTGATATTTTTCTACAGTTTATCTACCAGACGCAGGCAGACCTGTTATTCATCTATACAAATAAACTTAAACCACTAATAATTTAAAATGTAGTTTTTCTCATACTTTTGTTAATAATAGCTAATTTAAAATTTATTTTGGTTATAACAGATGAGGTATAGAAAAAACACAAAGTCATATTTTAATGCATTTATGACAGTAAGAGTTACACCATAATTGAAAAAAGTCATTCTCTTTGCATTCTCAATACCTCTGTTGTACTGAGGCCATGAATGTAGTATAGAACACATATAGTGTGAAGACTCTGGGGGAAAATTTATTTGAGATAATTGTTGTAGTTTTATTTTTTTTCCTAATGGAATAGCAAGCAGAGTTTATAGAGATGTGAGATGGCAGATTTGAAAGTCTTTTTCGTTACTATAAAAAATCTGGGAAAGCAAAAGAATTATTCTGTAGTTCAAAATATCAAGAAATGTGGATGACAAGAATGATCTTCTTTTACTTTAAGATATAAATGTTTAAAAGATATTCACTGTATTTTCCAGATACTGAAATCTCTTTCAACCCAACTTCATGTACTCAAGAATGCTAGCAATTTTAAACTTGAGAAATGATTTGGGCACATAGATTTTCCTGTTATTATTTTCCATCATATGTAAGATTTTCAGTGTGCATTAGATTTTCTCGTCATATGTAAGAACCAACAATATTTTATTCAGAATTTTCAGTTCTTAGCTCTGTCTTGGAACCTAAACCCTATGTGTCACAGCCCTGAACTTGTGGGTGCCTTAGTTTTGCAAATAGAGCAGTGCTTACTCCGTATGGAAACAGTGAATTTCACAGCTGAAGCTCATATACTGTTCTGCCTTTCATCTACTAAATATAAAAGCTGTCAGAGCGTCTAACAGAAACATTTCTGTCAATGCATAGAAGGGAAAGGTCAATATTAAGTTAAAATGAAAGGAATTTCACTTGTAGGGAAAACAAAACAGGATATGTAAGTGGGAGTGAGTGCAATCAGTGATGCTTACATTTACATAACTTGATTAAAAACTGTTAGTTCTGAAGAGACACAACCCAAAGAAATCATTCCAAAAAGTTAGGATGAAGAAGTACTCTTCTGAGAAGATACAAGTATTGTTTTGATGATGTTGCATTGCAACTAATGTAATTATAGCTATCTTATAGCTGAATTGACTAAAATTTATAGTACAATGTGGAATATATCTGTCTTGAAAAAAATGTTATATGCCCACTCTGAATGTTTTTTTTTCCACTGAGCATCATTATTTCTACTTAATTTAGACTGGAAAAAAAAAAAAGTCATTTGGATAACAGTTCCACACAGTCAGACTCTTATGAGAAGAGATAAGTAAACCTAGAATTTTGTTGGAACATTGACGTAAAAATCACATTTCTGTCATATTCAGTTTACTCATACATGAACAGGGATATAGATAATGGATGGTAGGAGAGAGAATAGAATAGTCTTTTTTATTATCTTAGTCTATTTATACAAGTACATGGGTAATAAAAAATATCTACACTCCCCACTCCCCAAAAAAATTGTTTGCAAATGAAGTGCCTGGAAACTTTGTTAGTGTAGTATTTTTTTCATTATGGCGATTAAATTCAAAAGTGATAAGTGATTTAGAAATAGAACTTCAAAAATTTGTTTTAACAAACCTCCAACAATATTTGATTTAAGAAGCTTTTAAAAATAGTTCTTGCAAAAATACTATCATTATTTAAACATATTCAGTAATGTAGTATTTGATGTGTATCTGTAGATTGAAAGCATATTTGAGAATTTCAAATTGAAATCTACTGAATGTACATATCAATTCTGAAAATTACACTGCTGTCTAAGTAAAATTTATTCCAATACAGCAAAATTTATAGAAATAATGTTAATTGTCACCAATGATATTTAGCTACTATAACTAATACTTACATACATATTGAGACAGACATTGACTGAGGGAAATTATTCCACAGACTTCAAGCCTCAGGCCTTGTATCAAGCTCTAAAACAAACTCAGTTAAAGTTCTTCCCTGGAACTGCAAACTTTCCCAATCTCATTAATGCAACTGTGACTGTGATATGTCACACTTGAGAAATATGGTGCATATTGATACAAGGATTTAGGTCCAATACTCATTAAAAGTAGGATGGTAACATTAAATAGTTGGCAGTGAAACCAGGGAATCTACAAACTGTGATATTTGTAGTGTTAGCAATGGATTTGAAGCCTTTTCTGATTCTCTTAGGCCATTGCTTTGTTAAATATCATCACAAACTAACTGCTTGTTAGAGCATAGACCTCAAAATAATACCGAACTTGTTATACTGGGCATATTGGATTTAAAGGGAAAGAAGCTATGTATATAATTTTAGAAACTTTAGATGAAGCTGAGATATTTTTTTAAGGGTGGTTTCTTTTTCCCTTTCTTGATCAAAATAATAATAAAAGAACCCAATTAACAGCGAGCTAGTCTTCTACAGTTCAATGTTAACATTGCTTCCAAAATGCTGCTGAATGTTAATAGAATAGGAGCTGGTATGAGAGCCTGAACAATTGCTTGTACTTTGGGTGATGTTCACCTTGAATGTACATCAAACAATTTGCAAACTCAGTGCATTAAGAAGGGATAATTAAGTCATCATTAATTCATACATGCAAAAAAGTTGGTATCAAGTTAAAATTTTATGCATAAATTTAATGTTGTCTCAGAATATTTTCTCAGTCTTTGCCTGGCAATGTAAAGAGATATTAACATAGGAATATAAAACCAAAACTTTTTACATCAACTAGCCTTCACAGACGGTTGTATTCAGGAGAGTGACATCAGGTAAATCATATTTCCTTTCATTTGCTTCCAGGTTTAATATTTTTAAACAAGTATGACAAAATCAAGCACTTGTCCTGCATGTACATATTGCTTAGAAAAATGAAATCACAGATTTAGCTTTTCTTTATCATTTGTTTTCATGTGCAGAGGTTATAGCACTTCACCTCACAAATCACTGACTGTTAATTATGATTCCCATGGACCTATATGGTAGATGTGAATGCACCTCATTTTATAAAAATAGGGTTACACAGTTCTGCTTGTCTCTTGGTTATATAGCTGTATTTAAAAATGGATACTTATTTATACAAAAACATTATAAGGCATAAAAAGATTTGCCCCAGGTAGAAGCAGCTGCACCATGGTGAAGGAAGTAGTCATGTTTATTGAATGTCCCTGTGGGCTTTATACTAAGAATGCAACACTTCATCTAAAGAACACCAGTTGTTAGGCTCAAATTTTTATATGCTGTACTTGTTCTTTAAGGAGAAGATTATAATCAGAGTATTTGTAAATTTGGTACATCTCTTTGCAAATTCAAATATGAAAATAAGGTAAAATAATTTAAAGATGTTATTATATCGTGCCTATTCCAGAAAATACAGTATTTTAGGCTGTGATGGTATCCTTTGTCATCACTGAATCTCTAGTCACTGGTTTTGCATTTTATGCTTTCTTGTTTTCTTGCTTTGAATCCTTTAATCTATTTTTGGTTTCCTATTTCTTTTTTTTCCAAACAGTCTGTCAGTTCATGCATTTAGTTTCTGAATCAGTTCATACGTAATATGTCTTCAAATATGGAATTTAAATATTTTTCCCACCGTAATTGGAGGCTGGTCTTCCACATTTCATTGGTAGTCTCTTTATTTGTGATGTGCAAATGCTGGTACCTGTTTTCTTTGTTAGTCATTCCTCTGTAAATGCTTGACTATAAGATAAGGGGTGAATCAAATTCTGTAGGTTAAATCATGTTTTTTTTAACATCCACATACAGCTTTTATGATGTACGTAACCAAGAAATAATTCATCTTTGACATCAGTAACATGAGTGAAATCTGCCTTTTTTTCACTGTAACAATACCTTTTGTTGTAAAGTGTCATCCACTGTTCTACTAGTAGTTTGATTCATTGCTGAAAATATTAAAATGGATATATTTATGAAAGTGCCATGGATTATTTATTCATATCAGCAAGTTCTCAACACTACAAAAGATCTCTCCCAGGATATGTACCCCCACAAGGTACATGGGACACACCTCAACCAGCTTAGCAGTGCACAACACGGGCATTGCATTTACTCTGTTCTTCTTAGGCTTTATTAGTGACTGTCAGTCTGTCAGTTGAGAGAAATGGTCTCTTTCAGAGTACTATTCACCTAACCTAATTTAGGCATCTATTTTAGGGCAAGATTAATTGTCTTATACAAGTAGCTGTTTTTGTCCCTTGAAGGTAAATAGACTGTGTTGATTAATATATATAGTAGTTGTCTATAATTGGTCAGAATACCATCCAACATATCTCTGCTACAAAATGAAGAGTCTGAGAGTAACTGCACATGAGCTAGTTCA
Source organism: Pseudopipra pipra (assembly GCF_036250125.1). Classification (NCBI taxonomy): domain Eukaryota; kingdom Metazoa; phylum Chordata; class Aves; order Passeriformes; family Pipridae; genus Pseudopipra; species Pseudopipra pipra. The sequence goes on along the minus strand of NC_087550.1, from coordinate 73,771,859 downwards.
TATAATGAATAACACAAGTAGTATAGTTAAACAAGCAGTGTCATTTAGCTGTACTAGGCAATGATGCTGTAATATGGCTAAATGACCTCAAAAACCTGAAGCTTGTTCATTCAGAACTGGCATAATATTTTTCAAAACAATTATGTAATGTAAAACTACTCCCCTTGTATCATACCTCATGCATGAAAATAAATATGGAAAAATTATAAGTTACAAAGAAATGTTTTAATTGCCTATACCATCAGGGGAAAAACTTGAAAGAAACATGCAAAAAAAAGTACTTGAAAACAAGTTCATCCTGATACAGGAGTTAGTCCTGCATTTCCATAAATTTCTGTTACTTAAATTTAATTTTGTAGGAATAATTTAGGTTTTTGTTTAAAGCCTTTATCTACTAAGATGTCTGCTTAGATATTTATATAAGCAAAGATGTGTGATCAAAGCAAAGTGGCACATCAAAGCAAAGTGGCACATCAACCTTACTTGTTTTAAAAAGGTATGGAATTATTTTACTGTTATTTCACAGATATTTTCTTATTTTGTGTATTTCAGATGTAGTTCCACAAAGTATTTACTCAAAAAGAGACAAGAAAATAAGGGAAATAAGAATGATATTGTAATATTTTTTCTGTCTTTGTTGTTAAAAATATTTGAAAAACACTGCAAAATCTGAGTTTGGGACAAATACTAGTTAGAGGACTAAACATCTCATACTGTATTCATTTAAACTACAGAAATTTCACTGAAGACATACAAACTACTTTATACTGTTTTGTAGTGTTGTCAGGTTTCGTAACTATGGGTTTTTTCCACATTCGATAAATACATCATTTCAAATTTTTGAAAATAATAGTTACTTATGTCTCCAAGTTTGTTCAAATTTGATGTCTTTGGAATCTATTTTGATGAAAAGTTCTGGATGTGAATTGTGGAGGGACAAGCTCCTTTACAAAAAAATTCTATGTCATCCTCCCTTAACTGCACTGAGAAAATTCAGCCTGTACTTACTTCCATGGAATGAGTTGGCATTAGATACAACCTGATAAAACTGTAGAAGGGGCAGTTTCTTCCTCTCTATGTAATTTCCTGAAAGTTGAAAGCTTCCTTTTAAAATAGAATGTAATAAATTAGTTATCCTCTGACAAAATCAATTCAGTTAATAGAACATAGCACCTTTTGATGATTATATTAAGATTATAAATATCTAAAAGGCAATGAGTCCCAGCTTTAGTACCAATTAGTTACTGATACTTAATCCATTTCACCTGAACATGCTCAATGGGGTTTATAAAACATCACAAGAAAGATGTCAAAGGCATTATAGTTTACTTGTCTTTATTCAAGGAACCACTTGAGATACTAATATATCCCTGTCTCTCAAGAGGAATCTTGAAGATTTTTCCTTCCTTCTGTACTCCAAAAGTTATTAAGCTTGTATGAAGGAGAGTCATGATTGGTGATCCTACTACAGTAGTTTCCTGAATCAAGAACCTACTACACTGGAGGATGACCCTTTAAATCCAAACATACTTCAGAATTTTAAGACAGTTTATAACCGGGGATTTAAAGTGGCTTTTTATTATTTTTTTAAACATTTAAAAAAAAATGCAAAGCCAGTAATCCTTTTGTGTTCATGCTCTTTCTAGTTTATTAAACCCTGGTCAAGGCTCAAAGTTCCAAGGTTTTTGAAGTAGCACTTAAAGCCACATTAAATGGCACTGCTTTCTCTAAAGCTTATCAGGGAAGTGGGTGTTCTCAGACAGAAAAGATTTCTGACATTTAGTTATTCTTTCCCTCATCTATTCTTCGGTCAATATTCTCTCTTTGTCAAAGTAATTTTCATCTCATTGGTCTGCTTTTGTCACCGCTTTAGCAGTGATTTTTCTGTGTTTTTTTTTTTTTTTTTAAACCTTGCATTTAATTTTATCTGTTAGGTATAAAATATAAAGCTACATTTGGAATAAATTCAATTTTTCAAGTATCTGATAAGTTGTGGAGGAGTTTGGCACCTGAATGATGTCAGTAGAAAAAGATTGGCTTTCCTACAGGCTTTATAAATTATGTAGAAGAACTTCACAATTCCTGTAGGACCTGTTATAATGCTTCAAGCTGTTTTAAGAGTTTGCTCAGATAAAAATAAAATATGAAGGTGGGAGTTCCTTTTCTCCCAGCATTCATAGTGATCATATTTAGTAATACATATTTCTGAGATAGATTTGGAAAAAAAAAGACAAACACAGCTAAATCACAGGTATTGTCACTTGAGTAATTAGTATTTAGTTTAAAGAATAGACACAAGTGACATTTTAAGAGTCCAGTTCTTATCCTGAAAGAGGTAACAAACATAACTCTCTACCCTCCAAAATTCACAAAATATATACAAATTACATAAAATCTTGGGCTTTTTAGTGAAATGTTTAATCCCTCATCTTTAATAAAAATATTCCAAAACCTTCAGGCTCACACATAACTTCTGTTTTTTACTATCCACCGTTTTTGAAAGGACTGCATTTCTATACACAAATATAGTGGTCAAGGACATAGTTAACTCCAGCCTTTTACTTGAATCAAGCTTTCCTCTCAGTTTATGGGTACCAGCTCCTGTTATCTACTCATAATTAACAAAAAAATCAGTTTCCAAGCATATGTATTTTTGAAAGAAATTAAGATGTGTAAACATAGGCGCCTAACACCATTTTGAGATGCACTAAGGTACCATAGATATCTGTATTGTGTTGACAAGTATGATGCAGAACTTATTAGATTGTGCAGTTATACTGAAAAATAATGTCTCACATTGCCTAGGATGATATTGATGTTTAGACAACTGAATCTTACACTTTTTTCAATAAATTAAAAACTATTATAATGAGTTTTTTCAGAGCATAATTTCAGTTCTGAGATTTATAGCACAATGCTCTGTCATCCTTTTTATTTTTTTCTCTTCTTTTTTTATTCTCTTTTTTTTTTTAATAAAGTTACCAATGTTTGTGGAATAATCACAAATCCCAGAAACACAGAATGGATAATTTTGGGATAACTTTTGGAGATCATCTAGTCCAAACACTCTGCTCAAGCAGGTTGACCAGGGTCATGTCTAGTCAGGATCTGAAGACCTCCAAGAATGATGACCCCAAGTGTTTCTGGACCACTCATTCCAGAAGCAGTTCAATCACCCACTCCCTGAAGTAAATAAGTGTTTTTCTTATGAGGTCCTGTCACTGGATATTTTGAAGAGGAGCCTAGCCCCATCTTCTTTACACTCTACCTTCTAGTATTTGCGCAGACTAATAAAATCTACTCCTGAACCTTCTCCAGACTGTGCAATCCCAGCTTTCTGTCTCTCCTTGTATCAAAGATGCTGCAATTTCTTAGTGGCATTTGTGACCCTTTGTTGAACTCACTGAAGTAACTCCATGTCTCTTCTGTGCTGGAAAGCCCAGAAAATAACACAAGAGTCCAGATGGATTTCATCAGTGCTGAGGGGAGAGAACAAACTTCCTTTACCTCCTGGTAAAACTCTTCCCAATGCAAGTGATGAGGACCTTTCTTTCTGCAAGGACACAGAAGGTGACCTTTCAGCAAAGGGGGCTTCTGCTGACTCTTGGTCAGCTTGTTGTCCACCAGGACCCGCAGGTACTCCTCTGTAGAGCTGCTTCTACTCAGGCAGCTGCCAGCACCTTCTAGTGCATGGGGTTATTCCTCCCCAGGTGCAGGAATTTAAATTTCCTTTTAATGTACATAAGGGGGTTGTTATGGGCAAATTTCTGCAACTTGTTGAGTCCCTTAGAAGGTCAGAATAAACATCTGGTGTACCAAGCACTCTTCTCATCCTTATATCTTCTGGAGTGCTGAGCGTACGTGTCATGGGATGAGAACTGTGACTGGAGTCCCCTGTTGGATGGCTACAGGCTCTTCAGGAGGGATAGGCAGGGCAGAAAAGACAAAGGGTGACACTGTATGTAATAGAAGGGTTAGAAGATATGGAGCTCACAGTTGGGCAATGGCACAATTGAGAGGTTCTGAGTAAGAATCAAGGGACAAACAAATAATGCAGATGTCATCGTGGAAGTCAGCTATAGACCTGCCAGCCAAGACAATGACACTGACAAATAATTCTTTGAGGAATTAAGAGACACTTCTAAGTCAACTGCCCTTGTCCTTATGGGGGACTTCAACTTGCCAGTAATTAAATGGAAGCACCATACAGCTGGTGCACATCTGTGAGCTGCCTTGGTTAACTGCACTCTCTCAAAGACTTGCGGTTTCAAAGATTTCTGTTTTCAAAAAAAAAAGGAGAGACAGTTTGGTATTACTATGACATGTCATTCTTAAACTTTTTTGTGAGACACCTGGGTGTTTGCTCTCTGCTTATGAGTTTGGAAATATTTCCTGAATCACAGATTTTTAAGGGAGGTAAATCTTTTACCTGTATTTTCTCTGATCTTAGTGTGGTACCCTGAAGTCTCAGATATATTAAATACAATGTGAAGAAGGATATTTACAGGAAGAGGTTACCATGTAGCTTACCATAATCATCCAGCATGTGTCTGTGTTGCCACAAAAGGGATTTTCCAATCTCCCTTTTTATTTCTATCTATTCTCAATATCAGTACTGACACCCACAAGACTACAAAATTAATCAGATGATAGAACTCAACGGAATAATAATAATAATAAATAAATAGCCTTTGTTTTTTTTTTCTCCCAGTGAAATGGGAGCAAATAGAAACACAGAAAAACTACAGAGGGGCTGTGTTGACCTGAGTGTTTTAGCAATGATCTTATGGTTTATGTCAGAGAAACTATGGTTCAGCTAAGCAAATTCATTCTCTTTTTCATCAAGATCATTTTTTTCAACTCATGCTGCCTGAACAGCAATATAAGATTCAGACATAAGTGAAAACTACAAAGGAATCATTAACAATTTATACAAGCAATTCACTGGCAACTTTAAATCTCTCTATGAATAAGAGTTCCCAGTGTGACCTGAGAGGGACAGTGGAGTATGGGGTAAATATTAATGGAATGCTGAATTGTAAAGTAGTGGTTTGCTGTCAACAAAGCTGATCTCAGACTACTATCACAGAACTTTCTTCAGTGCAGAATGGCTTGATCCATGCCATGTCTTCTACAATGATAATTCCTAAGATTTTTCCTTTCATCCCAGTCTCTCTTCCTCCAATATCATGGAGGAGTAGCAAAGATTGAGACAGACTTTATGGAATATGTTATTTGGTCTCCATCTTCAATTTTCTCAGCCCTCTTGAAATTTTAAGATGCAAGTATTGATGTGTTCATTTTCTTCTATTAAAGTTTGTAATCATATCCATACAGGCATCAAGCCTGTTGCATTCTGGGGACATAAAATGAGAAGATATTGTTTGGCTGATGTGAAGAAAATAGAGAAAAGAGATATAACAATACCAAAGGAAATAGTATATAACAAATAGAGACCAGTTGAGAAATGAGTGAATGATTTTGCAATACAAAGGGATACAGAGAAATAAGGGACTGTTTGGAGGACAACTTAAGTTCAAGACCTTATGTTGCTTTTCTACAAAGAGGCTGGGCAGAAGTCCATCCAAAAAGAACCACTAAAATCTTTTAGATTCCAAACTATGAAAATGAGAATATGCTCCAAAAAAATATTGTCTGTGTAAGTGTTGTCGTGGTTTGGACCTTGTTTTCCCCCAGAGGCTAAGAGAAGTGGTAGACCCCAAGGGGTGGAAACCCCTAGAAGTTTTGAAATTTTGTCCAATGGGCGCTCCTGCAGAAATGTAAACATATCACAGCCAGACCGGAAGAGATGAGTTGTAGTTTTGGTTGTTGGAGGAGACGTGGCCATGTTGTAGGGCCACGAGGAAGGGGCTCTAAGCCCCTTGGGCCCTCTGGGGCCTCCCAGCCCCCGGCTGGGGGGGGCTGCAGGGACCTGGAACAGCATAAAGCTGGGCTAGGTGCCTGTAGTTATGCTGGGAGATGTTTTCTCCATGGGCGCAGAGCAGCAGCCGGGACTGACCGGAGAAGGTGGCAGAGAGCCAGAAGATAAGACCTGAACTGAAGGAGCAGCAGAAACAACATGCAGCACCAGAGAAAAGACTCCTGGAAAGGGAGAGAGAGAGAACCAGCAGCTGAGAGACAGAGTTTGGGGTAAGACTGTACCAGATTCCCCAAAACTCCCTTGGAGACCCTCTTGGAGAAGAGGGACATGGACTCCTATTTAGGAGAAGAGTTTTAGACATGCAGCACCGGAGAGAGAGAGGAGCTGAGAAGCTCAGAGACGTCCCGGGAGCTGGACCGGGACGGCCAGATGGAATGCGGGGGGAGTTGACCTTGGCTTCCCCCCCCTTGCACTGCTGCCACGGTGGCAGCCTGAGAGGCAGTGGCACAGAGGCCCTGCAAGCAAGGAGCTGAGTCTCCTGAAGATACCAGACCGTCACGAAGACTCCCCTGTGTCTTCGTGATATGACGTGGTGATACGACCTTGTCTGGGGTTACGAAGCCCACGGAAGACCCCTCGGTTGTGAGGCGATAGGGCTGAGAGAGAGAGGCTTGGATACCTCCCTCGTGGATGCTGGCAGAAAGCCAGCCACAGCTGATGCATGCATGAGATGAGGAGAAACCTGCTGCCTTAGAAGATGCTGCTGCTCAGAGACTGGAAGGGATCTGTCCTTCTTTCCCTCCTGGACTTTTATTTGAAGGGGAGAAGAGATCTGGTCCATTGTAAATACTATATGTCATGGTAGAGATAGTTGTAATCATGTGTATAATGTGATGTTATATTTATTTGTACAGTCATTGTAATATATTCCCTTTCCCTCACTTTGAGTCTAGTGTGTTTTGTCTGGAAAAGCCCATCTCACATTAGGTTGAGATGTGGGAGGGGGATGGAGCTAGGGAATTGGATTTTTGGGGCTATCTCAAACCATGACGAAGAGACATGTTAGATGGTGCTTGAATGTCCAGGGTAACATGAGAGATTTCTAGATTTTAAAAAAATGGTTTTAGATTTGTGCTGAATTCTTTCTATTCAAAAGAATTACTCAAATTGTCCTTTATGGATAAAGGTTTTCTTATTAGTATAAACCTTGTCTGTCGTCTTTATATTAGATTATTGAAATAAATTCAACAATAGGCAAAGAATTAATTTGCAAGGTATGCATACTTGCTCATTTACTGTCTTTGACCTAGAGTGTAGGGTCCACATGAATTCAACTAGAATAAATGTAGTCCAGTGATGAACGTTTCTGAAATTCTCTCTTCTCTGGAAGAGAAGGTACATTTTTAAGGGACGTAGTATAATGGGAACATATACCTGAAACTCACTGATCTGCATTGCTAAATAAAATGCATGCTGATTACTTCTGCTGATTAACTCATTCCCTTTAACAGCTGTTGGGAACATGCAGTGAAATGTTCCAAGCTAACAAAGCTCCTAAACTGCATTTCCCATCTGCTTATCACTGTCTTCCAAAGTACCGCTATTTTCTATTCTGCTAGAGTATCTGAGAATCCAATTCTTCTTTGTGCTTGCTGGAGATTGCAGTTTAGAAGAGGATTTTAAGAAGTGAAGACTACACTCCTGGGACTATGTTACTGTCAGGTCAAGTAAACTAAGTATGGGTATTGAATGGTACTGGCAGGACAGAGAGATCAAGGATAAGTCACAAAATGCTGAGTTGTTGGTAACGGGAAACACTTTAACTTGGAGAAATCCTCGGGTAGTTTTTTTTTCAAACCTAATTTCTCTGAACTTCACATTAAATCTCTAAGGTTTTAGCTGTCCATGGAGACAAATGATCATTCTGCAGGAAAGAAAGACTCATTGAATGAAGTCCCCTGAAACACTATTTTTTTTTCTTCCATTGATCTCTGAGATCTAAAACAAAAGGTACTTCTAATTTTTCAGTTGGTCATCAGAGTACAGAAAAATGTAGTGGATATAAAGGAAATGTGTGTACCTCTATTGATTTGTTTTTGACTATACTTCATGCCTAGTTCTTCTTTGCACAATTTACAAGCACTTTAAAATGAGATACTTCTATTAGGTTTGCATTAGCATTCAGCAAAAATGGCTATGACATGCATTATTTTGAATTTTCTGCATTGCGGTTGGGTTGTGCAAAGGCTGAGCAAATGCTGATGATTCTATGTGATGATTCTCCCACACCTTTTTAGGAGATTTTGATAGATCAGTCCTCTACAAAGCTAAGTCATAAATAAAATAATTTGGTTTTGAACATTTCCCACACTGGGCCCTAAATTGCATAAGTGACTAAAAAGTGTTATTCTAGAGCTGTGTTATGGCTTTATTAATATAATAAATAAATAAACCCATATGGACCCGGCTAGTTGAGGGTTCAGCAACCAAATCCATTTATTGGAAGCAAACAACACCTTTTATATGCACTTCAAACAACACGTGATTCCATTGACCGATCACCACGGGGTATCTCACTGCACATGTGCATTGAAGTACATTTGGGAATACAGCTCTCAGAGTGTCTCTTCTAGCATCCCTAAAACATGCCTCCTATGCTGTGTTGATATGTTAGGTCCAAAATTATGACTGAAAGATTTTATGTTACGGAAAACACTAGTTTTTATATTCAAGACAAGATATTTTTTCAAAAGGTACCTAAAAATGTTGAAATTAAATTAGTATGAAGACTGTATAAGTTATGGCTTTTAGTAAAAATTTAAGGAAGAAAGGAGAAAAAAAAGATACAAAATAATCATCAGCAATATCTTCAGATAAGAAATATTATGGAAATCATAACTAATCACAAAAGAAGCAGTAACTCTCTGAAATTTCAATGACTTTATTACAAATATGAGACAAATTAAAAGCTCAAAAGACATCCACAAATATTCCTTTACATTTATTTCTCTTTCATTCCTAGATATTCTCTTGCACTATTTCCCTGTAATTTCAGGTTGAATATCTCAGTTTAAATATCTGAGGAGATACACAAAATATGTGCATGTAGATGTGAACTTATGTCGGTAAATCTAAAAGAAAATTTTTAATTCAGGAGAGAAAAAACTTTTTCAAATACAAATGAGACATAGCCACACCATTGGGCAGTAGGTCTCTTTCACATGGTACTGAAGCTTCTGAAATTACATGAGTAAGTCTTAATCTTCTCTATAAAAATTTAAATTTAGAAATCAGTTTAAAGGAAGGTGGTGGGCTTGTCTTGGCTAGTTGCCAAGTGCCCATCAGGCCATTCCATCACTTCCCCTCCATCAATAGGAGAGAGGGGAGAAATTAGGACAAAAAACCCATAGGCTGAGATAAGGACAGGAAGATTGCTTACCAATTAACATAATGGCAAAATAGACTCAACTAGGAAAACTTAATTCAGTGTATTGCCATTTAGTTGTAGCAGAATTGGATAGTGAGAAATAAAAACAAAACTAAACCCACTTTTCCCTCACCCCTCCTTTCTTCCTAGGCTTAACTTCATTCCCAAATCTTCTACTTCCTCCCCCACCCCAGGCAGAACAGGGATTGTGGTCAGTTCGCAACACTTCGTTTCTGCTGATTCTTCCACCTCATGCTCTTCTTCTCTGATCTGGCTCCTGCAGAACCTTTTTCCCTTTTTCTTCTCCAACCTCAATATATGCAGAGCTGTTTATCTCACATCTTCTCACATCTCTCTCACACATGCTGAGCAGCACTTTTTACCTTCTTAAAAATATGTTATCTCAGAGGCATTACCAATGTCCCTGACTGGCTTAGCTTTGTCTAGCAGTGGGTCTGTCTTGTAGCTGGCTGGAACTGGCTGACATTGGAATAGCTTCTGTCAGTTTTTCACAGAAGTCACCTCTGCATTATGAACACCTCCTCCTAGCAAAACCTTGCCATGCAAACCCAGCACAAGGTATTCATCCTGACAACAAATTTGCGTTCCCTCAGGATGAAAAACTCACAGCTATAATAAAAGATTATATTCCAAATATTGTTGATGAAGGCAAAAAAATGGCTGAAATGTATAGATGTGAAGAAATAACCTGGCTACAACAGAGTTATATAAAGAAATAGCTCCAAGGGATTTCATCTATCCTGAGCTGCAGGAATGATTTTTACAAATGTTGACTTCAGTATGTCAATGTTACTTCTTTTTTGATTACTTTGAAATATTATCTAGTGTAGATACCCACCAGTGGAAATATTACTCCTAAGATGGAGAAAAAGAAATCTAAATAATTATTCTAATATGTTATATATTATCCAAGTACACTCCTGACTCAGGTCTTGGAACATGTCAATTACATAGCATTTAATGCTATTGAGTTTAACAAAGGTCTCCCCTCTGATCTCAGTAAATAGGTGCTACCATCCTGGACACACTCCATAAATTAACATGGTCTCCTGAATGTAGTCATAGACCAATAGGGTAATTCAGCTTAAGAGGATCCCTAGCCATGCACACAGTATGAAGAAAAAAAAAGAGGAGCTTGAAGCTTTGATCCAGTCCCAGAGATTTGACATCACTGGCATAAATGAAACCTGGTGGGATGAGAACTGTGACTGGAGTGCCCTGTTGGATGGCTACAGGTTCTTCAGGAGGGATAACCAGGGCAGAAAAGGCGAAGGGGTGACATTGTATACAATAGAAGGGTTAGAAGATATGGAGTTCACAGTTGGGCAATGGCACAATTGAGAGGTTCTGAGTAAGAATCAAGGGACAAACAAATAATGCAGATGTCATCATGGAAGTCAGCTATAGACCTGCCAGCCAGGACAATGACACTGGCAAATAATTCTTTGAGGAATTAAGGGTCACTTCTAAGTCAACTGCCCTTGTCCTTATGGGGGACTTCAACTTGCCAGTAATTAAATGGAAGCACCATACAGTGGGTACAACCTGGGCCAGAAGATTCCTAAAAAACCTGAATGACAACTTTTGTGGAAGAGGTCTTAAGGGACTTGACTTGGAAAGATGCCCTTCTTGATCTACTAATTGTCAACAGAGCAGATCTTGTGAGTGAAGTGGAGATTGGTGGCTGTCTTGGCCACAAAACCCCCTAAGTGATCAAGTTTAAAATCTCTGTTGATGAGGAAAAGTGCCAGCAAACCCTCAGCTCTGGACATGTGGAGAACAGACCTCAGGCTGCTCAAGGAATTAGTAAGTAATGTGCCCTGGCAAAATGTTTTTACGGGTGCTGGGGTTCATCAGTTCTGATCACTATTTAAACATCTCCTTCTGAGGACACAGTAGCAGGCAATTCCCAAATGTTGGAAGTCAAGCAGGCAAGGCAGAAGGCTGCCTTGCATGAACAGGGATCTTCTCTTGGAAATAACAATCATGGAAACCTGTGATGGAAATTAAGAAGATCACGTCAAGGTGTGTTTCCTCATGGAAATGACACTTTACATTTATTAAGTGTTTTTCTCTTTTTTCTCCCACCCTCCCTTCCTCTCTTTCCAAAAATGCATGCACACTTGAAAAGTATATAGAAATTTTATAGAGTTTAAGAAGTCAAATATGTTGATGTATATATGTACCTTACTACTACCATATATTATATTTGTGCATTTGTATTGATAATTTTTTTCACCTTTCTCTCAATATGTATATTGGTATCTCACAACATATTGATTCAAACAATAGTCCTTTTTTGAGGTCTCTAACTCCTAAATAATGTACTATTTAACCCTGAATGATTTAGTAGCGATGAATTAATTTGTTTACAGGGGACATTATAAATAGTTGATAATCAAAAAAAGGCCGTTTTTATAAGCATATATTAGATGGGTTTTCTGTATGTGTTTATCAGTATGTCATGTACTTCAGTCTGCAAATGAATACCGATGATTCACTTCAAAGTTAAATATTTAGCTGATAATTTTCAGCAATTCAAACAAAAATGAGCAATATGAACTAAGTAACATCACAGAATGGTTTGAAGCTTTGGATCTTTTCCTTATGCTGGAAATGGAATGTGACACCTCTTGTGGTATCTGCATCCAAAATAATATGGAAGTATAGTAACTAAATTATTTCTTTTGGTCTTTTTCCTTTGGGCAACATCTAACTCTAAGGAGCATAAAAATTTTACCAAAGTGATTGGAAAAATTACTGATTAATGGTTCTTTAGATTTTCACATAAACAACTTGTGTATTCAATATTTTTTGTCTTAACCACTGTGACTACTAAAATTTAAAAATACTATAAAATAATAATCCACAAAACAAAACAAAAAAACTTTGAGAGTGAGTCTGCGTTATGGAAAGAAGCACCACAACTGCTTCCTGTTACTAAAAGTACTCTGAGAAAAAGCATTTGTAAATGCACAAATAGGCAGAAAGTTCACAAAACCCTGCTGCATGAAGATACACTTTCTAAAAATATAAACAAAAATAATAATGCTTATGAAAGCACAGACATGTCTATTATCACATAAGAACATTGCTCACTTTCAGGACCCAAACTACAATTTCCTTTTGAAGAGTGTGCTCCTCTGTTGTTACTGAAGTTCTGGATACCTTCAAGAATATATTTTTAAAGAAGTTATCTAAAACTGTGCCACAGGATAAGCACATGATCATTTATTTAAACAAACCTTTATTGAATGCATGCTGCTCCAATTTTACCTGTATCTTTATGGGCACTACCACATAACTTGAGTCAGATTCTCCATTGATTTTCCTCTGTGACTGCAAGTCAATTTCTGAAAGCAGGAAAATGATTTTCACTTAGTCTACTGATGTAATTTATAGAGTAATAAAAATAGATTGTTAAAACTAGACATTTTATTCCCTCAGATTTGAATGTACTTTAATCAACTGAAGCATCAGTGTTAAAATACAGTCACCCTCTGTAATCAATGCAGAAAAATAGTTTTACTGAGACAGTTCTACTGTCCCTGAGTGAATTGAATTTCCCACTCAAAGTGTCAGTCCACCAGAAATTATATTGTGAACACCAGGGTAGTGTTAGAAAGCTGTGTTCCACCAGGGGGAAAAAGAATCTATTTTGGTTTTTTTCACATTAGTTGCATTAAAATGTTTGTATGCCTCTCCTGAAAAATGCAAATTTCTTTAAAATTAAAAGTTCAATAACAAGATATTTCAAAAAGCAACTGCTAAGGACAGACTTTGGTAATTTGCATGAATGTTTTGTGCAGGGCATCAAATTTAACATAGATGTGCCTTGCAAATTCAAATGATCCAACAGAAGCCTAATGTTTCAAGCTTAGGAAAGAAATGGAGGAAGCTTTTCTGTTTTAAGTGACCAAATTATCCTGCAATGTTTGGTGATTAAATTTATAAACAATTCCAGCCTTTTCCCAGCTTAGAAAGCACTTAATACAGTCAGCTAGCAGCTCCCAGAAGAACCTGTCCCAAGGAAAGACAATAGGACAACTCAAGAGGAAAGGTTGTCAGGCATGTGAGGAATACCAAATGCAGCTGTCAGTGTAAAATATTTTCTCTGCTGAGACAAAACATATCTGTGGGAGAATGTGTGCATATGCCTTGCTTCGGGTACAGTCACTGGCTTCAGGACCAGTTTTGTTGCTTTGAGAAATTTAGGAAAACACTTCAAATTAAAGCAGAGAATAGAGGAACACTAGACACACCCCAAACTGTGGATGTCCACAAGCAAGAGCAGGAGAGAGTGTTACTGGTGAGTCCAGTGGGAGCACAGGCTACAGAGAAGGCTGTTTAAGGAAAATTCTCAGCTCTTTGCAGCAGACCAAGGTTTGTCACATGTAAGAAAGTGTCACAGGAGGTACATAGCCCACAGTGAACTATGAGTCTGTGGTAAATGGAGACTTAGACAATGGGGACTAAGGACATTTTTCTTTTTGTTCTTTTTGTTTGGTTGATACTTGGTCCAGCCCGAAGAGGAGTAAAGGGTACTGGACCATCTGTCATACAAGAAGAGGCTGAGAGACTTGGGTCTGTTCATCTTGGAGAAGAGAAGGCGCAGAGAGATCTTATCAAAGCAGAGAGAGATACAAACAAGGCAGTGTCAAACTCTTCTCGGTGGTCTGATGGGACAAAAGGCAGTGGTTATACTCTGACATACACAAAATTAAATTTACACACACGCACACACACACAGAGAGAATACTTGGTTATTTTGAGAGTGTCAAATACAGAAACAGTTTGTCCGAGGAGCCTGTGAAGTAAATTTCAAAATCCAACTAAACACAGCCCTGAGCAATCTGGTCTAAATGATATGTATTAGAAATGGATGAGAAATCATCTGGAATCATGACTATCAATCAATCATATATTAATACTGAATAGATTTTTCAGAAGAAGAAAATCAAAAATTTGACTAATGTTGCCATTATGAACTAAAATCTGTGATAGTTTAGGTCGTAATAGATCTTGTTCTGCCAGTTACAGTAAAAATAAACAAAAAACCCTGTTCTGATTGCATGCTCCTTACATTCAACCTCCTTAGAATTATTTTGTTCCTAAAAATGGAAAAGAATTGCTAATTAAATTTCTAGTGTTTCTTAGGAGTATAAGAATATATTATTTCTGAGTTTGTAGGGAAATAGTGTCTTCTATAATATGCAACTGTGTGGTTAAAGTTTCTTAGAGGTCTCTCTATGTCCTGATCTCTCAATACTAAGCTGACAGAATAAATAAAATGTTATAAAAGCTATAAAACCAATATTATAAAAGTTATAACACAAAACAAAACGTCGACAGAGATCTAGGATTTTCTGGTTAGTTCACACTTTCTCTAACATAGAATTCAGACTTCCCCCCTCCCACCCCCACTTCCTTTTTCTGATAACATTTGAATTAGAGAAGACTATATCCTATACTATCCATAGGTATGGATGTAGAGTAGGAAGAAATCATATGCACACACTGACACATGAAAACAGGCTGGATGTTTAAGTAAATATGCCTGAACCCCCAAAGACCATGAATATTTGTTCTAAGGAAAAAAAAAATCATATTGAAAGGATGTTTTGATTTGTTCATACTTGAGAGTTCAGCTGTCCTTTCTGTAATTATAATCAATCTATATCAGAATATGCTCACCTTCCCTTCCACTAAAGAACAGGAGATTGAAATTTGACTTTCTGAACGATTGTAGTTAATAATTTGATTTTTAATTATAAACTTTTGTTATACTCTTGCATTGCTTTTAATAATTTCTCAAACATGTATAGACTTTTCTGTTGATTTTGGAGGAGGTCTTCAAAAAGGAGGACATAGATTGAGTTGGAGTTGTTTAGGATTTATGTCTTTTTGTGGGTGCATTTCAATTTAAGCACTGTTTTAAGTGAAAAGTTTGTTTCAGCTTGTAGAAAGCTCAGATATGCTACAGAGTATCTTACATACAACTGCAAATAATCTGAATGCTTCCTTATACAGCACATAGAGTGTTAAAAATTAGATGGATCATTGCACAATCTTCTACAACACTGAAAATTCATGACGTTTGTGGAAGATTTCAAAATCAGTGACACAACTGGACCAGGAAAATTAACTAATTAAGTGAAACAGTGATATTGATCAACTGCCATTTGATACTGATGTCATAATTTAGAGACTGGTTGTAGCAGCTCAGCTGCTACATACTGCTTTGAAGTAATATGAAATGAATTATTACAAGGTATAAGGGAAAAAAACCTACCATATTCTGGTATGTATTTATATATATATATATTTAATCTTCTTGAACTGCTGCTACTATCTGAATAACTGCAAATTGTCTAAAAAATCATTTGCCTATGATGATTTATGAAGTCTCACAAAAACATGTGTGTTTTCTTGTAAAAGTGTCTTATTTCTGATCTCTAATGTTTAAATAAGTATTAAAGAGAACATTTATTTATTATTTTAATGGAATGTAAGCATAACAAGGTCTTTTGATACATCCACTCCTCGACTCCCTTGTATCTACTAGTATTTTTAATGCACAAATCCTTTTGAGTATCTATTACCATCCTACTGCTAACATGCATTTAAATTTGCAGTGAAACAGTGTTAATTTGATTTCTGTACATAAGCAAATATAGTATTCTCTTGCAGCTTTTGTGTATCTGCTTAACTGTCCTCAGCTTGTGTATTGATCTACTGCTAACAATACATAACATTCCAAAAACCTAAGATTTTTTTTTTTTTTTTTGGGGGGGGGGGGTGAGTGTTCTCATATCTTGTTCAATGCCAGCAAGACTTCTAGGAGTGTGCCTTCCATGAATGAAGACATATATGTGTCTTTATGCCGGGCATGAAACAGTGGGGCACAAAAGCCATGTAGTTACATTCAGTTGGAATTATGTTAACATAATGTATAGCACAATCCAGAGTATCTTGGCCCTTCTGCCTAGAAGCAGACAGATGACAGGGCAAGGCAATCAGTTGTTTCATTATTTCTACCAACTTTTATCCAACTGGCTATATATGGCCATAATGAGCATGTATCTGATTGTAAATGATGTAGCCATATCTTAGTTAACTATTGTATTCATAGTCCAGAGAATTAAAAAAATATGCTTTAAACACAGTTGTACTTTCTGCAAAGAAAAATATACATAGCATTCCAACCTCACCTTGAATTAATTTTAAATTCAATAATAGAATCGTAGAATGGTTTGGGCTGGAAGGGACCTTTGAAGGTCATCTAGTACAGCCATCATGAAATAAACAGGGACATGTTCAACTAGGTCAGGTTGCTCAAACACCTGTCCAACATGATATTGAATGTTTCCAGGAATCGGTTTTTCCTCTCACATTCCATAGTTGTTGTGTAATCAGTTGCTACAGATTTCACCAATCTCTCCTCTAGCTCTTAAAGACTAGAACCTCTACAATAACAGATGGCCCTTAAACTTCATAAAATTATACTGATCTACCCCAGCCAAAGAAATGATCTGTCTCCTTCATTTATTTGTTGTTTCTCTCACTGTCTTGAGAAGGGCAGTACCTCATTCTTTCAGCATTCTCTGACTATGAAAAATATTTAGAACTCAGCAACATAAAAAGCACAGATGACTGTTCTTTTTTAATATACTTCAAGATACAGAAATGTACAGGACAATTTCAGCTGAAACTATTTATTTTACATTGATTAAGCATTAAACTGTAAACTGATCTAGAAACAATACAAAAATTTGAGTATGCATATTCATTCTTTGACATTCTTTGTTTATTATTTGTTCGTTTGTTTGTTTTCCCTGTTTTAGAAACAATTTGGTATGGACTAGAATTTTTTCTTAATTCTGTTGTGTCACAATGTTGTTAGACTTTGGCTAGATGTTTGTTTTAGATGCACTCAGAAAGACAGCTAGGCAGTATGAAATAAAAAGTTTGGTTTAAGGCTTTTTCCTGCTGTGGTTTTTTTCCTACAGATAGGAGTGAGACATTAATTTTGAAAGCTGTGAGTATGTAAGACATAAAATATCACTGTCATATTTTTTAAGAGAATATTAAAGTGAGAGTTATATATCAGAAAGATTTCAAATTGGTTAAATTAGAGAGAGGATAGATTCTGAATATGCCCAGGCTGAGGTTATTCTATGTGATAAAAAAGCACACAGTAAAAATGTAAAGAAATTCTAGCACTGTGTAATCTCTGATGAAGAGATGAATGAACTACAAAACTGAACAAGCCTACTGAGACATCTTTGAGAAAAAGCTGTTGGAAAGCAATTTTGTTTGTGTCACATTTCTGACAAAGCAAAAATTGCACATTCACATGAAAGTGAAAGATCTGTTTTGAAACAGTAGTCTTCACTTTTCAGTCTATTTACATCCATTGCTGTAAACTACTTAGTAAAAGGAGAATGGTTCAGGAGGAAGAGAGGAAAGCATAAGTAAATAAATGCTTGACAAAGTGTAGGAACATAGTAAATAAGGATGAAAAAGGATGAACATAAAACCAATAAAAGTTGACAGAAATATGAAATTATAAGACAGAGAAGGAAGCAAAGAACAGGATAAAAACAAGAACAGTTACTACTGAATCATAGAATTGTTTGGGTTGGAAGGAAGAAGAAGATCATCCGGTTTAAACCCTCTGTCAGTACCTCACACTTGACCTTGTCGAAATTTATGAGGCTCATACAAGCTGGACCTGCTCTTCAAGCCTGTTATAGACTCATTCAACCATTTAGGTTCAAAAAAACTTGAAGAAAATTAAGTCTAACCATTAAACCAGTCCTGCCAAGTTCACCACTAAACCTTACATCTACACATCTTTTAAATGTCTCCAGCCACGGTGACTCAACCACTTCCCTGAGCAGCCTGTTCTAATGCTTTATAACCCTTTCTGTGAAGAAAATTTTTCTAATATCCAAACTAAATCTCCCCTGATGCAGCCTGAGGCCATTTCCTCTTGTCCTATCACTTGTTATTTGGCAACTTCAAGTAGCTGTAGACAGCAATAAGGTCTCCTCTCAGCCTCCTCTTCTCCAGGCTAAACAACTCTAGCACCCCTGGCCACTCCTCATATGACTTACTCTCCACACCCTTCACCAGCTCTGTTGCTTTTCTCTTGACATGCTCCAGTAACTCAATGTCTTTCTTGAAGTGAGGGGCTCAGAACTGGACACAGTACTTAAGGCATACCCTCACCAGTGCTGAGTACAGAGGAACAATCACTGCCCTGGTCCTGCTGGACACATTATTTCTGATACAAGTCAGGATGCCACTGGTCCTCTTGACCACCTGGGCACACTGATGTTCAGGCAGCTGCTGACCAACACTCCCTGGTTCTTTTCTGTTGGGCAACTTCCCAGGAACTCTGTAGCACTGCATGGGATTGCTTTGACCCAATTGTAGGGCCTGGCACTCGTCCTTCTTGCACCTCATACCACTGGCCTTGGCCCATGGATACAACCTGTCCAGATCCTTCCATGGAACCTTCCAACCTTCCAGCAGATAAACACTCCCACTCAACTTGGTGTCATCTTCAAGCTGATTGAGGGTGCACTTGATCCCCACTTCCAGGTCCTTGATAAGGTTATTAACAGAACTGGTCCTGATACTGACCCCTGGGAAACACCACTTGGGACTGGCCACTGACTGGATGTAAATCAAATCACTACTACTTTTTGGGCTCAGCAATCCAGCCAGTTTTTCACCCAGCAAAGAGTATACCAATCCAAGCCATGAGCAGCCAGTTTCTCCAGGATAATGCTGTGAGAAATGGTGTCAAAACCTTTATTAAAATGTAGGTTGACATCAACATCTCTATGGATGGCATCCCTTCCATCTAGCATACTAACTGCACCACTCAGCTCGGTGGTATCTGCAGACTTGCTGAGGGTTTACTCAGGCCCACTGCCTGTGTCACTAGTAGAGGTATTGAACCATATCAGTCGCATTACAACTCCTGAATGACACCACTTGCTACTGCTCTCCATTTCATACAATCATTGCCGTCTTTTTGAGGGAAGATGCAGAAGCCCACCGAAAGGCATCTCCTTGAAGCCTTGGTAGACTTGATTTTGACAGAAAATTATACAGTAACTACTAATTTTTTGCTACTGTATTATTTTGTATTCTGCTAGTATGAGTGTTGCAAATCAATTCCCTTGTTTTGTTTGATGGAGCAAAATAAATAGAGTTTTCTGTATTAATCAGAAGACAGAAATGGGGGGCCTTTGCTGAGATTTCAGTTCTATTTTCTTGAGAAGGACCAACAGATTTTCTTCTTTGCTGTCCAAAACTACCCGGTCAACCATTTCAAACGGTTTGGTGATTACTAGGTAGCATGTCTGTCACTGATGCCTACAAGATATAAATATGACTTAATATCTGTTGGGTAACAGAGAATATCAATTAGAAAAATATAAGCGATCATCATGCAAGATGCAGTTTTATCTCTGGTTGTGTATACATGCTAATGTGGAAAAAGATTAGTGGTTTATGTCCAAGATAAGTGAAAGTGATTGTCTCAGATCTGTGTCTTTAGAGACTAGTCCCATTCCCACAAATTTATTTTGAAGAAAGCGTTATTGTTCAGCAAGCCAAAAAGGAGGTGAATTAATTGGGAACTGATCTAACAATTAAGTTTTTAAAATAATCCAAGTTGAACTATTTTAGTTCTGTACACCTCCATATTTCTTTATATAGTAGGGCAGATGCGTTTTTGGAGCCCAATACCTGTTTTGATAGGTAACGCTAAATTTCCACAGACCTGCAGGGGAAAGGTGATGGAGAAAGGAGAAACATGATGAAAAAATAACTAAAAGGAGAAGGGGAAGAAGAAATCCATAACAAACATTTAGGTTACTTTTCTTTACAGTCCTGGTGATTAAGTAACATCTCTAATATAAACATTTTAAACTATATAATTGATTTAAACACATAATTTTATCAATGGTTTTAGTATTTTATTTGTGAATCTAAATTGAAGAGCACCGCATGCTTAAAACACTATACAGATAAAATTAACTTGTATGCTATTTAAAAAGCACGGTTGAGGAAGAAAAGATTATTGTGGCTGTAAGTATTGATAATGACATCTGATGTTTACAATTACAAGGACTAACACTAGCCTTCCAACAATAATAATAAGAAGACCACTACTACACCAGACAACTCATGAAACTCATCATTACTTTACAGCTTGCCTGCAGGCAACAGTTTTCTTTATTATAACGGTTAAGATATAAGTGAGATTAGATAAAGGTCAAAAGCACTCAGAATTTAATTATCTGGCTCAAATGTCACTGGTTTTAAAAGGATCAATGACCTTATTCCTTGTTGGATGTCATATATCATGCCACTTGGATAATCTCATCTAATTTTATGTGCTTGGTTTTGGTTTTTGAGACAGGATACAAAGAACAACATATGCTCTTTTTATTGAAAGAGGTTTCTTCAGGGAATTATTCTATCCCACTTAAAATCTGAATTTCTCTCTGGTAGATGTCACAGGATGACAAGACACACCAGCCACTGTCCACAAATGGAAGGAAACATGGGGACAAACCCTGTGTTCACAAGCAGTAAAGTGCTGTATCAATAAACACAGACCTACAACAAGAAATTAGAATTAAGTAGGTTGATTCCTTTACTTAGCTCTCCTCTTTTTACTTCCTCCATGGGTAAACTTAATACTGAATTTCCTGTATTTGTAATGTATTGTTTTGAGAAAAATACAATATCTTGATAATTTTTTTTAATAACCAAGAGAGTTGATACGTGCTGTCAGTCTTAATTTCATTATAATAATATTTTATGCTTGTATCATATTTAAATAATATACAATACATGCACACTTCTAATATATTTCCCCCCATATTTCAAATTTTTCAGCTTCTCAAGAAATACTGCATTAGACACTGACTTTCAGTGAGTTAAATGAAGATAAATAAAATTGTTCTATAAATCTGAATGATATAAAGGCTGTATATAAGCAATATTTTGTAAAAGTGTGTACAGTAAAGTCAAAGTGGAAGTAGAAGTTTCAGTTACAGTATTAAGAGATGGATGAATAATGCACAACCATGTAAGCAAAATATAACAATCTAATTAATTGTATATTGAATATTTAATAAAAAAATCAAACATATTATATCAAAATCATTCTTTTTATTCTTGTCTTTAAATATAATATTTCTTTTGTAGTGATGACTAAATGTTCAGAAATAAACTACATAACACTGAGGTATTGTGCTACATTTGATGCTTTACGAGAAATTGATAATAAAAATAATAAAATCATAGAATCATAGAATCATAGAATCGATTGGGTTGGAAAAGACCTCCGAGATCATCGAGTCCAACCCTTGGTCCAAATCCAGTCCATTTACTAGATCATGGCACTCAGTGCCACGTCCAATCTGCGTTTAAAAATCTCCAGGGATGGTGAATGCATCACCTCTCTGGGCAGCCCATTCCAATGCCTGATCACTCTCTCTGTAAAGAATTTTCTCCTGATATCCAACTTCAATTTCCCCTGGCGGAGCTTAAGCCCGTGCCCCCTTGTCCTATTGCTGAGTGCCTGAGAGAAGAGACCAACCCCCACCTGGCTAGAACTTCCCTTCAGGTAGTTATAGACGGTGATGAGGTCACCTCTGAGCCTCCTCTTCTCCAGGCTAAACAACCCCAGCTCCCTCAGCCTCTCCCCATAGGACTTATGCTCCAGTCCCTTCACCAGCCTTGTTGCTCTTCTCTGGACCCGCTCCAGCACCTCAATATCCTTTCTGAACTGAGGGGCCCAGAACTGAACACAATACTCAAGGTGTGGCCTCACCAACGCAGAGTACAGGGGAAGGATCACTTCCCTGCTCCTGCTGGCCACACTATTTTTGATACAGGACAAGATCCCATTGGCCTTCTTGGCCACCTGGGCACACTGTTGGCTCATGTTGAGCTTCCTGTCAATTAGTACCCCCAGGTCCCTTTCTACCTGGCTGCTCTTCAGCCACTCTGTGCCCAGCCTGTAGCGCTGTATGGGGTTGTTGTGGCCAAAGTGCAGGACCCGGCACAGGGAGAAGGGTTTAAAAGTGACCAGCTAGGTGTAAATAGATTGCTGGTTCATAAGCTTGTCTCACTAACTTCTTGTTTGACCACTGCAGTCAGTGCTGCATTTTTATTGAATCTTTCTTCTCACTATCTTCTCTGTCAGCGCACTCTCTGTTCTAAGTGGTGAAAAGGAGCTAATTTCAAGCCAGACTAGACAGCAGATAGAGGTCTGAGTACCAAAACCAGGATTGAGACTGCAAATCTGAAGGGCCTCTAGGTCTGGAAACCAACAACTGGAGGGGGACAAGGCCTGGGGCCAATACCTGGGCAGCTTGAATGTCTAAGCTACTTAAGTGAAGATTAATCACCTTCAGTGCTCATCAACTGGAGAGGAAGAAGAGGATCAGGTTGCATGGGCTGTTGTCTTCATGTAAGGGTTGTGTATTTCTGTTAGGGCCAGTAAAGGCAATGTTTCCCATCTGTGTGGCCAGTCATTTCTGCATTCTGTGTCTGCATCTATCCTGATGTTCAGTCTCTGGTTGGCTCTCTGGCTGTATCTGGGAACAAGGAACCACATCAGCCTCACATCTACTGTGCTGGGAAAGGAGGACCACCCTCTAGCCCACCAAATTCAGCTACAAATTTCTGATGGATATCACTGAGTTAAAACTAGGGATTTTTCTTTAAAAAAAATGTTGCCTTGAAAACAGAAAGTGTTTCCTCTTGGCACAAGTATACATTGGCTAATGCTTGCCATACGGAAACAGACTGTCCCTGTCTGTTAGAAAAAGAGATTGCTGAATATGCACAACTGGTGGATAAGTCCGCTGCAAAAAAATGGTTTTTTACCAAACATGAATCTTTCTATTTCTGATTAATCTCACTTGCAGACTGAACTGCATTCTGTGTTTTTGTAATATTCTAGCAGACTATCTATTATGGAGTTATTTTCAGAGATTCATGCCATTTATTTTTTTTACTCGACATTTATTTTTTATTTTTACCTTAATAAAAGCTGGGAAAAGAACCAGAAATGCATTTCTTCTCAGCATATTGGAGACCAAAAAAAGAAAACAACCCTGAAAATTTAAAGGCTACAGGATGAAAATACCATATCCAGTAACTTCTGCTTAGAGATTTTAGTGAATTTCGCAATAGTATATCAATATATATCAATATATATCAATATATATCAATATATCAGAATCATGACTGATTCTGAAATCTCCATCAAAACCCTCATAACTGATATCTCCTACTTAGATTCACTACTGCAGTGACAGTCTTTATTCATTTAAATTAATTTAAGATAGCTATATAATAAACACTGGCAGTTAATGTACATAGAAAGCATTTGTACTGTTTTATTGTCAGCATGATTCCTAACATCACTTTGCCATGAACAAACTGGCGTGCTTCCAAGCAGTTTCCAAGTAGGGCTCTGGAGATACCATGAGCTAAAGAATAGTGGGTGATTTACACTGATCACACTTTTTCAGATGCTTGCGATCCCATGCCAGTAGGTATTAGTGCCAGAGAACAGGCCCAAACACGTTCATTTGACTACTATAAATTTAGCCTTTAGTGTTATCACATTTCTCCATGCTATCTCCTTTAGATCAGTGGAGGACAACGTTCTCTGGTGCAGCATACCATTCTCAGGCTGCAGCATTCCCAGATAGATTTCTTCTGGAGTTGCACGTGGTGGGAAAGACACAGTGCTGTATACATATCTTGAATCTTATCAATAGCTGGGACAGTTGCACTGAAACTTCATGACAGTGTGATTTCTGTGGAGAGGAGGACATCTTAACAGGCAAAAGAGTGGCGTGTGACACTGGAGTGTTTTACTAAGCTCTTCTTGGTATCCCTGCTGATGTCTTAATAAATTATTAGGCACTTTGTGACTAGATTTCAAGTTATCCTTAATAATCTAGTTCCAGTGGCTAGATTAATGTAAAAATGAGTATCAGATAGAAGCAGAAGGAAGATAAAATAGGATAAAATAGGCAAGGACAAAAATATAGACATTTTATAGAAAGGTGCATCAAGAGGAATGGCACAATAAAGAATATATACAATAAAATGAATTTTTTGCCACAATGAAATGATAAGATACTTTACAGTAGACTTCAATAATTCAATGTTTCTACTTGGACCATGTCATTCCAGGGTATAGGAAAGGACACTGCAATGAACCTACTACCTACGTGTAGCATCAAATGACCATATATGGCATATTTTTCTCCCACTCTCAAATTATATTGGGGTTATAAAATTACAGCAAACCAGTTTGTGGGTTACTTGTCCAGAAACAGGTATTTGTATGGAAACAGTTTCTAGTTTAATAGAATAGAGGAATTAATCATTATTCACTGTACTTTTTAATGTATAATTTCTAACTTCTAGACTCAATTAAATACCATGACCACTCACACCGGGACATACTTATAATTTAAAAAATATCAATAAGAATATTAAGAGTTATTTTGTAAAATAAATAAGTAGAAAACTCAAATGTAATTAAATACAATATAATAGATTATTTCAGTTGTGAGGGACCTGCAATGACCATCTAGTCCAACTGTCTGACCAGTTCAGGGCTCATCAAAAGTAAAAGCATAATATTAAAATCATTATCCAAATGTCTTTAAAACAATGACAGGTCTAGGTTATTGACCATCACTCTAGGAAACCTGTTCCAATGTTTGGCCTCCTTCTTGGTAAGGAAATATTTCTTAATGTCAAGACTAAAACTCCTTGGTGCATCATTAAACCATTCCCAGGTGTTGTATCACTGTATGCCAGGAAATACCCTAAATAAATAAGTAAACAAATAAATATTTAGTTCTCCTAAGGGAATTATATTTGAATTCTAAGCAAAAAATATGAAGAAACTCTTTCAAGACGTGTAATGGAAAAGTGCACTTCAGCAAAACCAAAAAAATAGGGATCTAGTGATGTCTTTTCTAGCCTCCACATTATAGTTTTGTTCTGAAAGCTTACTGCTTTTTCGGCAGTATAACTTAAGAGACATTTGACTTCTTTTTATATTTATATCTTCATCTTTATACCATGTCCCAAAGAGAGGAGAACTTTAGCAAATAAACACTACAGCTGGCAAATTACTCAAGTCTCTCTAGGGGATTAAGAATGAAGTTATCATATACCTACAGAGCTTGTTATTTTAACATTTCATGCACTTCATTTACCTGACTCCTACATTTTCAATACATAGCCCTACAACAAAATAGTTTCCTAAAAATGACCTTCCTAACTCCTTGGGACAAATATTAAACTGTTTTAAACACTTTTTTTGTAGAATCATAAGATAATTGAGGCTGAAAAAGACCTCTAAGATTATTGAGACCAACCACTAATGTAGCACTGTCATGTTCACCACTAAACCATGTCCCCCAAGTGTCACTTCCACACATTTTTTAAGCACCTCCAGGGATAATGATTCTACAGCTTCCTTGGACAGCTTGTTCCAATGTTTGATGCTACATGAAATAATCAGTAATTATCATTATCTTTATCACTACTATGATTATTACTATTGTTGTTCTCCTTATTAAAAATAGAAAATCTTAAAAAGACATTAAATGTTAATAGCAGTTAAAGCAGTGAAACAGAAAATGACTGTCACTCTGAAAGAATTAATACATGAAATTTGGTGTCCTACAATATCCTGATCATTATTTATGTGACCTCATAGGTGTATGCAACATGTGATAGGCAAATAGAAATCACAGCAGCATTAGCAACACAAAAAATATGCACCTAGAGAGCAGAAGGTCATCATCTGTTTTTCCAGGCACTGATACAGATCTCTAATGATCCAATTCTACATCTCCATGCCTTGCTATCATTTGAAATCACAGACAGCTTGGTAGACAAAACATCCAAAATCCAATCAGATAACAATAGGATTAGGGGTTTTTTTTGTTTGTTTGTTTATTTAAATATTTTGTTACATGGCCCAAAAACTGCTTTGAATAGTCATGTTTCTCTTTGCAGCTGTTCTCTTTATCTCCCTCTCTGTTTGGAGACAATGACTTCAGTTCTCCAAAATAAGGAAGACACTATTCAGAACGATAGTTCCAACCACTGAATTAAGGACTGAATTAGTTATAAAATGTAGATATAAGAATCTGGTAAATTTTGAAACCATTTTTGATGACACTTAGTGATTCTCCTAGTGCACTTGATCCTTTTTCTTACAGAATTTTTTTGCCTTTCTTGTTGGCGAGTTTAAAGGAAGAATCTGAGAAAGCCCTCATTAGACTTTGAAAATATCTCCATTTGGTTCTTTGACCTTGGCTTTAATATAAGTTGTCTATCTCATAAGCTGAAGCTTACCTTCAGTAGAAAAGAGGTAAGCCAAAGATCTGTGACTAGTCAAGCAAGAGACACCAAAAGCACTGGTACGAGCACCTTCAAGTTTTTATTTCCATTTTGGAACTAAAACCTAACAGTTTATTAAATTTCTTTATTGGAGCTGTCTGTAGTTAAAATAGACTGCATTAGTGGGGAGACAAATCTATGTTTATATTTCTGGGTATGCGTGTGTGCATGTGTGTACATATACAATCCAACTAATTTCTGATTGAACACTGCTTATGTTGAGATGCATTGGTCATGGATACTTTTATTCATTAAAAAAATAGGTTTAAATTCTTGAAAGTTTGTTATGTTTTCTATTTATGCAGGATGTAGAAATAACAACAGAAAGCTTTGAGCACATGGTCTGCAAACTGGAAAAATTTGCATAGTAATTGTTTTGGTAGTTTCAAACATGATCACTGGCATGGGTGGTCATGCTTTTCTTTCAGAAGAGACGTTGTATATTAAATCTATACTGATTTAAAAGACTATATTATTTAAAAGACTCTATGATTTAAAAGACTCTTTTTCCTTACTAGAATTAGTGCAAAAAGTCACAGTTGTATAATATTTATGGAACAGATGAGAAATATCTGTTGGTCTTGTTAGTGGATTTACAACTTTTGTTGTAGAAGGTAACCGCAATAATAGACTTCCACTGCCATATTACAAAAATATTTTGTGTTTTTGTCATAACAGAAGCTGCCATTCTATACAGTTATGAGCATGAGTATGAAAAAAGAAAGTTAAACTGATAGCCCTTAAGGAGGACAAAGCGGTATCAGTGAATGATTCATAAAGATTTTCTGGAATGAAATAGTAGTATTTGCTATTTTGCTTAGGCAGTGTTTAATATGAACTTGTTTGAGTATTAGATTTGTCCTGAATTTCTTGTAAAATGCTGACACTATAAGATTATAAGAAACATTTGATCAGATATGGAGCTCAGGAAAAGCTTAGGTTTGCTCTTAAAATACTCAACTTGCCCTAGTTTTGGTCTGCTTTCTTTGTTCACTAACTTTTTATCTGCATGTTTCTATCTAACACTGCATTGATCAACTTTTTGCCAAAGAAAAGTAGTCTATTTTCACTCCCATAATTAATGGGATAAAGAAAAGTTGGAATTCTCTGTTGATTAGTTCTTGTCTTTCTTATTTACCTTGAAGAAAGAGTTTTAAAGTAGTTATTTTCCTTATAAGCAAAGATTCATAAAATAATATTCTTTAATTTTGCTTCCTAAAGAAAATAATTTCTTTTGAATAAGCAATTTAATGTTTCAGTTCTCTTTACACTTCTTGGTTTACTAGATCACTGTATCTTTCAAGTTTTGCTTATTTATACACTAACAAATAAACATACTTTTCACCATTAAGTAAAAATTGTGAAAGTTTATGATAACTAAATGCAGTTAGTAATTGTAAAAAATACTACTGTGAGTAATGAAACAACATAAATATAAGAACACAGAATCTCTATGTCAAAAATCAATCACTATCTCCAACTCAGTGTGGAGAAATGGGTAACTTTTCTGAAAACACACTCTCCAGTATATATTTACGTATTTATTTATGCTTTTGATAATGATCACCAGCTATCAGTGGGAAATAAATCACTACCAGATGTATGAAAATCAAAATCAAGTCACAACCAAACCTTATTTTTGAGAAAAAGAAAGTCAAAGACAAAATGCATAAAGTATGACTTCCTCTGGCAATGACATCTACTGGAAAGAGTGTTGAATACAACTTTAACTGCTCATTTTCTTTAAGGGTTGACCACACAGTATAAATACTAGAAATATTACAATACCAAATATATTATCTAAGTCCTAAAAGAAACCTACAGAACACAAAAATATTTAATTTTGATTTGGTATTTTTGATTCATATTTTCCAGTGAGCAAAATATTTCTGAACCCTGTTTTACATTTCTCAGTGTGACCCACTGAATCTCTCCTTTCCTTTCTCCTTGCCTTGCCTCGCCTCACATGTCACCTTTTCATACCTCATCTCACCTCACCTCATCTAACCTCATCTCGCCTCACCCCAGGACCACTGACATTTCCTGTCAGAAGTCAATAAAGACCGTCAATTGAATTTGTATCAATCAATCTGTAAAGGTGTCTATAGTTTTGGAGTAGAATGGGCATTGTGGTTCTCTTTTTCTGCAAAAAGGTTGTCCATGACTTAATTGACTAGAAGTGTGGAAGCTTTTTAACCCATCTTTTATGGTTTGAGCAGTCCATATCTGCAGTTGGACAGTAAATAGCATTTCATCAATATTTTAAAGATATATAAGGGACTTCAATAAGTCATGAAACAACCTGATATGCTCCAGGAAACATAGACTTTAGCTACTTGGTTTGGTGAAGGAATGGACACAAGAAAAAGAGATAAATTTGATTGAAATGTGTTTTGCATTGCCAAAGTAGGAGTCATTCTATTTTACTGTTTCCTTTTAACCTCTGTTTCCAGCACCTTTTTGATCTTTTTCTTTCCTCCT
This sequence comes from Pseudopipra pipra, assembly GCF_036250125.1. Classification (NCBI taxonomy): domain Eukaryota; kingdom Metazoa; phylum Chordata; class Aves; order Passeriformes; family Pipridae; genus Pseudopipra; species Pseudopipra pipra. The sequence goes on along the minus strand of NC_087550.1, from coordinate 73,742,565 downwards.
AATCTTTATAAAGTTTATCTTTATTACAATGTGTTAATTAGGTCTCACCAGGATTCAATGCAAGACAGATATACTACCACCACTTTTCCTATCTATAAGTCTATTAAAATCCTGATCTAATATCATTTTTAAGGTTATGTCCATCCTGGAAAATCAGACCCTCTCCTGTGTCTAAGTGGCAGGAACTGACTCATGGTTACAATAATTTACCTGTTTTTACTCTTTCAATAAGCAAATTTCTGTGAATTACATTTGCATTTCAGCAATCACTAATAATAAAATTTTCATTTTTTGATGTATTTGATGCTACCTACCTTTTCATGCAGAAAACTGCCACAGTGTTGGTTTTTTTTGGCTTTATTTTTTATCTTTTTTTTTCTGATAATCAAAAATGTTATTTGCTGATTCCTGCCTACAAGCAGTTCTAGATGATTTTGGAAGTTTAGAAACATCTGTTCACTGGCCCATAAGTGTTTTTTAAAGCATCCACTTCTCCACTATCTTATTAACATTAAAAAATTTGACTGCAATAAATATGCTCTTCACCAGAAGAAATTTATTGAATTCATTAAGAACCTCTCATGCTTATTTTGAAAATGCATAAATACAAATGGGAAGAGAATTTAGGTTGAACAGCTGAAAGGCACAAAATTAATTAAAAAAACCCCACAAACAAACAATCACAAAACAAAAAAAAACAAAATCACAAAACAGAACAAACAAGCCAAAACCAAACCACACCAAACCAAACCAAACAACACCACCAACAAATAAACAGTCTACCTTGTCTACATGAGTCTGATTGACCATGGAACCATCACCTAGGAGAAATATGGATGTCCAGATCTGGAACTGATGCAACAGCCTTTGTCTGTTCAGTAGCACAAGAACAAAGCAAGCATGTGCAGGTTTTTACCTACATCTCACCATATTTTGCTTATCACATGGATACAGACTGCTGACTCTCAGGGACTTTCTAGATCAGGTGTAATGAAATGCCAAGAAAAGTTTTATGCTATTTTGGAAATTTACCCCAAAATCTTCACTTCGTTGCTTATTTTTACTTGTATTAGTAGGTGATCCTTCTGCTCACTATCTCTGGGGCTCTCATCTTTCTCTATTTTATGCTACAGTAACTCTATAAATTTTAACTGGTTGACTTTTAATTTAAATCTGAGCAAAACAAATGTCTCACCTGACATTAACTGCCATCGAGAAAATAGCGACTGAATGTAGGAAGATGTCATTTAAATCTTTATGTATAAAACTCTATGTAGGGTATTATCATCTTTCCAAGGACAACAGTACATAAAGATTTAATGTAAAAATTAAGAAAAAAATCTGAATGATGAAAGGTTTCAATGTATAAAGACTCTGCACTTTATTTTCCATATTAAATTATTACTGAGGTAAACTTCCATTGATATATAAACTACTATGAGGAAGTACGCCTGTCCAAACATCTTTCCCGTAATACCAATAAAGTGAAAATGAAATGAAAAAGCTGAAGAGTCAAAAGAAACCTCAAAAACCCACAAACAAACAAACCCCCCCCAAAACAAACAAAAAAACCCCTACCCCCTGCAAACAAGAAAAAAGCACAAGGCATCTCAAATGTTGGGATGTCTATAGAGCTGATTAAAGTGTCATTCTTGTAAGAACAGATAGTTCATTTAAGAGGTAATTACTGTTGTGTGCTATGAAAAGCTACTGATTGAACCATTCATCTGTGAAGCCTAGACCTGGCTACTTACAGGATTTAAGCCCATTAAGTTCCAATCTGATAGATACCAAGGATTCAAGCTCTCATCATTCTTATCTCTCTCCAAAACAGTAACATCTAGTTGTTGTCAATATCTTCTTTGGGGGAAGGAGTAGAAGAGGATGTGCAGGAAAAAGTACCGTGTACCCAAATATACCTCATTTCAAAATGACAATTACAGCTGCTAAACAATTAAAAGTTGGGAGTGAATAAACATTCCAAATTCAAGACTGTATTGCAAATATTTATATATATTTCAATCTTTGACATTTTCAAGGTAATATACTGTTCATCTTACTGTAGATGTGCTGAAAGTGATTTTGGGAGTTTGGAGCATTAATTTCAATGATTTGCAATAGTTTACCCTTTTTGAAAGGGAATTATATATTTCTAATTATTGTAAAAATTTTATTTATATTTTTTGGGTTTCATTGTCCCTACTGTACCCTTCAAATCAATCTGTAACTCTTCATATAGTGTTTATTGATCTTTTATTTTAAATTTTCAATAGAAATTTGAACCTTACTTGTGTTGTTGATCACTCAGTTATGCAATAGTTCATGAACATGAGGAGGTGTATGATAATGCCTGGACTTTCAGCTTTGGTCAGCATGAGAACAATAAATACATTTGGAAGTATTACCAGAGTCTTCATCAATCATCATTTTGTGGGAAAGATATGAGCTTTTTCTAATAATTTTCTCAAATACATAGAGACTGTAGCCGGCCTGTAGCAAACAATTGCATACTACAGTCAAAACCTGAATTACATAAACTGTCCATTCAATATCAGGAAAAAAAGATGTGCAATGAAGTAGAGCTATCAAGTAGAACAATAAAATCCAAACTATACCAAATTGCATGGAAATCATCAGTAAATGGGGAATAAAAAGCAGAAGATGGAAAGGTCATGGCGATATCACAGTTCTCACACAGTAGAATTATTGTGTTTGAATTGACAAAAAATTATGGTCACAATAGTTATGTCTCAAGCAAGCTCTGCTATCAGCAACAGATGACTTTGGGAGAGCATGATTCACATATAAAAGAAAGAAATCCTGCTGTGTTAGTACACCATCAAGAAAATTCCCATATATGTTAAAGACCATAGGAATATGAAACTGAAATTAATATTTACCAATGAAGGAAATATGAATATGAATGAAATGAATATGAAGAATATGAAGGAAATACACTGTTTAATATTTTTAGATCTGTCTAGTCTTGATCTTATTGGTTTTCATTTTGTTGTTGTTTCTTCCCTACATGAAAGCAAATGGGAGAAATCCCACTGGAAAGCGCAAAAAATGCCTGAGGGACAAATATCACTATGTTTGTGGACTTTTTTAGAATTGTTTTTGTGGTAGGTATTAACTTTTAATTGTAGAAAAGTACTGAGTTGTATGGCTTTTATAAGTATTTAAGGGAAACCTATCATAGGCAAGGACCGAGGGCCAAGACCTGATCTTGAAAGCAACTTCTGAGCACTGAGGCAAAAGGCCCAAATAAAGCTTCTCTCATCTCGTTGTCACTACTGCAGAATGATTCCAGGTCACCCAGCTGCCCTGTGCCAGAGTCAACCTTCGGCCCCGGCAGCTAAACCTTTGAGGGTCATGGATGCATTCAGGGCCCTAGCTGGGGCCAAATGTCGTATATTGTATGGGACAAAGGATTGTCATATATTGTATGGGACAAAACTCTCTGAAACACTGAAGGTCCAGCTGTGAAATGTCGTGACATTTATTAAAATGTCATCTGTACTTCTGTCTCCTCTCTTCCTCCAATAAATGGAGCTAAGAAGACAATGTGCTGCAGAGGTGACTGTACGTGGCTGGCTACCCCAGCTCTGAAGTGGCCTCTCTGGTGTTTCTTGCAGTCCTCTAGGGCATGGCATACACTGTGAAGAGAGTTAACATTGCAGTAAAGATTCTGGTTGCTGCCACTTGGAAATGCACAAAGCCTGTGTGAAATCATTCAAGAGAACAAAACCAATCTTGGTAGCTCAGCTGAACTAGGAATAGGAGAGTAGCAGATAATGAAATCACTAAGATGTTTTTATGATGATTCTGTTTACTGGGAATGCTTTTTGAACCATCTTTGTGAATGAGAAAGAAATTCATTATTCTTTCAAGAGTGATTGAATAGCTGGAAAAACAGATGTTATTTACAATATGTATTTGCAAGTATTTATTCTATTAACTATTTTAACAAGTTAAGACACCCAATGTTTCCATTTATTCAGACTTGATGTAGAAAGTGATGTAGAAAGAATTTCTATAAAAAGTATAAATATTGTAAAAAATTCCTAAGAATACTAAGCAAATACATTTGCTAAGAATATAATGTATTGAATTACACAGAAGAATGTAAAAAGAGGTAATGGTTGTCAGGTCAAAGGTCTGGACAGTCAAACAAGTCACATCAGTTGCACTAAGGAATTCTTCTAAGAAATAAACTAAACAAAAAATGAAAATTAATGTATCCTTAGATTTTCCAACAATTTGCAGGTTAAGGACTGGAGATTTCATTCACACCGTTGTACTTATTAGGTATTGATGGACGTACTCTTCATTAATTTATCCTGTTATTTCTTCAATACAATTAAGCTCTACACTATGTGGTGGAGAATGGTTCCACAATTCAACTATAGTGTGCAAAAAATGTTTCCCTTTATTTTTTTTATTAGGACAAATAGTAAATTACAAAATGATAAACTAATTTAGGTTGGAAAAGACCTTTAAGAACATGGAATCTAACTATCAGATGGAGTCCAACTTCCATATTATTTTCTCTGTATTTCTAATTTTATGAAAATATGCCATAACTCATCTTATTTTCATTTACTCAGTACATCTCACTCCTTAATATGAAAACCAAGTGATAATGATTAAATCTGAAATTTTTATTGTAAGTTAGAGGTATATTTTTCAGTATTCATTACTTTTTACTCAACAGCATTGAATTTCATCCTTCATTTTTTTTACAATAGGATTCAAAATCATTACATCCTTCTGTATTTCATTGCGCTTTATTTTACTTTTGACTGCCCTGAAAAACTTTATATCAGCTGCAAATTTTGTTCTTTTTATGCTTGAACACTATAAATGACTTAGTAATTTATGTGATGAAAGTGTAGATATCCCCTACTTGCATCAGGAATGGTTGAGTTGGGTTTTTTTCCTCAACATGATGACATTTCAGAAATATTAGAATGGAGTTTTGTCATATTTAGATAAAAACAACATCATTTTTCTCAAAGTTATTAACAATACTCTTCTCGCCACAGTTTTTATACTCTTTAATTTATTTACCTTTTCCTACTAGAGATGGAAGTATCATTATTGGTCCAGAATTAAACAATCTGATCAAAATCACAAAGAAATTTAGTACAAATCCTAATGTCAAAATCACATCCTGTAAAATATGTGATCAGCAGGCTTCAAAAATACGATATTTCACTCTATCACATTATTAACCTAACTCTGATTTTCAGAAGTGTTCATTTGGACTAGGAAATTGTAGAAGTATATCTCTTCTTTAAATCCCGAAGTTGATCTGATTATAACTATCTTCTCATCTCAAATTTGGCAGTAGTTTCAACAAATATATTTTCCACTATACTTATATTTTTTGATGTATATGTAGTACCAGATAGCATGGTTGACTGAGCTCATTGAAAATGTATTAAAATGGTTTTCATGAAGACACAAGCTTTAACTTTCACACACTACAAAAAAAATTGGTTTTACATCTCTCTGCCTTATAGAATTGTTCATTTCACAGAGGTGCTTATATTATTTTAAGTGATGGAAGAGATTCTATGGATTGAAGAGTAAACATCAGAGCAGGAGATGCACTCTTTAAGCTTCTTATGCAGGCAGAGAGAATTTCAGTAATGAGTAATATACTTGAATGTTAGACAGACTGTACAGCTCTGTTAATGGCCTTGGAATTTTTATTACCGTGCTTGAGTAAAGCTTCAGCCCAAACTGCTAAGGTTCCTGTCTTACTTAAATACCTAAAACTACTTTTCTATTGATCAGGAGCTTTAAATAAAGCTGCAAGAGAGCTCTGAAAATTTTTGAGACATAAATTCCTGAGCCAAATGTCAAATATATCAAGGAGGTACTCACTTTTGGAGGAAGTTAAGTGAACAACCCTGGCTTTTAATTCTTGAGAAATGAAGAATTGGTTGTAGTTGGTTGTAGTTGGCCCCCCCTCCAAACCCCAACAGACCACAGCAAAAACCCTCCAAAGGAAAAAAAAAATGGAGTAGCAAAAGCTATAGTAAAAATATATATATTTTACATATATCACAGATATATACAATTAAAATACTACGTACACATAAACACAGGAACCCCAAACAGCTTCTAAAAAGGGTAAGGGAAAAGGGAAAAGGGATAAAAAGGGACAAAACCCAAAATAAATACGCACAATCAAAAACCTGGGAACCAGGAAAATAAAGAACCAACAAAATGAAATCTTACCACTTCCCCTAAGAAGAAGCAGAATCGCCAGACACAGCCAGCACTCTCCACCTCCAGCGTGGCAGACAACAGCAGTCGCTGCAGGCCTCAACTTCCAGATAAGCGAGACCAGCGCAGGGACCTACTGTTCCTGAACCTCACCGGAAGAGAAGAGAGTGAAAGCTTTTCTTCCTTTCTTATTTATACCCTGGCTTATGTAGAAAAATGGGATGGAATACCTACACATGACCACTTCCCTACCTACAAGCTGGTTTCCAGGAAGGCCTAAAACTATCGCATTAGGGATGCAGTGAAGACCACAAAATGGTAACTTTATCAGTCTGATTTTCTAAATCAATTCTTTGACTCATCTTTTTTTCTTTAATAGAACCTGATTGAACCTCATGGTTTTGCAAGACCAAGGAATTTACTTGGCCAAAAATCTCTTGTCTTTACATGCCCGCAGTATAGATGATGTTTATAGATAAAGCCTATTACAGTTCTAATTTTCTCCTTTCCCATTTCCATTTTTCAAGAACTGGGCAATATACTCCAAGATTTTACGAGAAATCGAGTATTCAAGATTCTGGCATCCCTCTCCACCCCGAAGTAACTCCATTCTTCCCAAAACCAAAGACCTATACTTGGGCTTTGGCTTAACAGGCAGACTTTATAATTTAGACATTTCCTGTTTGTCCCTGAAAAAAGTTCTTAAGTAATAATGTTCCTTAGCTCATGTTTTGAGTTTAAGAAAAAAGGAGGATATTAGAAGAAAATGAATAATTTTTTCTGATTCATTGAACCTGATTAAGGTATATGATCTAATTTTAGTTTCCATTTGAATTTACTATTCAATAAGAGTCCTTCCAGTATGTTCTGGTGTAGTCCATTTAGACAGATTCTTTATTATTGCAGTTTACAATTCACAGATCTTCACATGACAAAGGCAAGAAGGAGGGAGAAGGGGAGTGGGACACAAATGTTTAAAGTGACCTTTCCAAACCCGTAACCAAATGTAGTCAAAGAATTTTAAGACAAAAGTTTAAATTTCATTAACAAGGATAAAGGTATTTTGTAAATGAATTAAAAGATTTCCTTTAGGTTTCCATTTTCTTCCTTGTTTTAAGTTGCTTAACAAGAAAATATCTAAAAAGTGATCCCATTTGTGAGCATTGAAATTCCCAGAAAACATGAGAAAAATCACAGTAACGTTCTTGTCAATAGTAATTTTTCAGAAGAAAGAACAGCTGTTTTATATGATTTTTGCAAATTTTGGATTAAAAAAAAAGAAAGGAATAAGGCAATTCATTTTTGTGAAGTTCAAAATACATATATAAGCACTGTCATTGTCTGTATCTGAAGTCATTATATTATTTCTGGTCGTAAAATAAAAAAGCAAACAAAAAACAAAACCAAAAACCAGCAATGAACCAAAACTAAAGAAATGTTATGGAATCAAAATCATCTCATCCTCTTTTCCTCACATAATTTTACAACTTTTCAAATCCTATGTAAAAATTTAAGATAAGACAACGTAATGTCATTTTATATAAAGGAAACTAAATGTAAGGGAACATTCCAAGATGTACATCTCAGCAGAACATGTCATACAGATACTTTTATTTTCAATTATTACATCTGTTTTCTAAATTAAGCATAATCCCTACATAGTCTATAAACAAATAATACAGACAAAAAATAATCTGTTGTGGTGGTTTGAGCCACCACAGAAATCCAAAATCTAATTTCCAGGCTTCCCCCACCCCTTCCCGCAGTTTTATCTCAACACCGAAGAGAAACTTTCAGGCAAGAGGCTTCTATAGGGGAAAAGGGGAAGTATATACATTTATTACTATACAAATAAATACTGTACAAGCTAAAAGCAACTGTATATATAATATTACACACTTCTATCATCCTTTGAAGCTTCTCCTTTAATTAAGTCCAGGAAAAGCCTTTCAGGCTGATAGGTAAAGCAGTCTTTCTCTCCTGGGAGTGTTCAGGGAAAAGGGTTCACTCCCCCACCAACCTCCAGCTGTTTGCTGAAGTCCTTTCTTCCTCATGAAGACCAAGAAGATAGCTCTGAGTCCTTTCTCCTTGATTCTGCGCCATCTCTGCTGTGTGATTCTTTCTCTTTCTCTCATACCTCGGTTCCGTGCTGCTGTAGTTTAGTTCAGCTTATCACAGTACACGTCCTGGAATCTTCATTCCTCCTCCTAGTTTTCGGCTGTCCTCCATTTAAATGACTGCAAGGACATCCTCTGGGCCTTTCTCTGGTCCACCTCCAATTTCACCTGGGGTTATCTCCCTGGCACCGAGCTGCATTCAGCTCATCCACTTTGTCTCGGCTCCAACGCCTCGCCTGGCCTCCACTTTACAGTGAGAGGGGAGGGAAAAGAAGAATCCCCCTCCGAAGTCTAGCTGCAAAGGGGGAGGGGGGTGGGGAAGAGGGCTTGGCTGCAAGGCCTGCCTCTCTCTCTCTCTCTTACCAGCTGTTTTGAGTTTCTTTCCTCACAAACACACACTCACTCCAATGCTACCTCCAACCCTGGCTTAGCCAGAGTTGGGGGCCGCAGGGCCCCCCTTCCCCCCGGAGGGGAAAGAAGGGGGCCCTGCCACCCCTGACCTTCTCATACCCCCCCACACACAGCAGCAGACACAGTAGCAGCCAGACAGACTGATTGCCAACAACTTCCCCTGGTTGTGTACATATGATTTTTCACAAAACGAGCAGTGATTGGCCCTCTAGGGGAGACTGCCCTGGCACCCAATCACCTCTAGGCTCCCCTGGGTCCCGGGGGGGGGGGGGTGGGCAATTTTAAACCATGACATCTGTCTAGAACATTTTATTGTAACAGATGTCTGAGTTATAAATGTGCTGATCAATCTGTTCCATTTGGAAGAAACAAAGAATGCTCGTGGATCGTACCAAGTTTTGATTTGTATCATAGAGTGAAGAGTAAATCATGAGGAAAACTTCTTTCTGTGGAAAGACAGAACTCTAGAATCTCATTAGAGTTTGGTGTAACACCTTTTTTATGAAGTAAAGTACTATTTCTCAAAACTGCATTTTTGAAAGTAAGAAGAAATAGAGGTCTCTTATGTTCTATAGTGTTAGTGGGTTTGTTTTTTTCTAATCTGCAACAGATGAAACAGAGGGGTACAAGCTTGTTCAGCTCGATGTTCAGTTGGGTGTTGATGGTTGACACAGGAATGAGAGAAGTTGCAAGTGCTGTGCCTCAGAAGAGACCCAGAGGCACAATGTTAGCTTAGAGATCTGATTGAGACACAATAACATGCCCTGAAGACCCATGGAGGACTGAATGGAGTCTGTTACAAAAAAGAAGACAGTGCAAGCTGGTGGACTAAAATCAAATCTGTCTTTGTGTATAGACTGTAGGAAAGGAAAATATTTGTTTAGCAGTTATTATTTAAAATATTTATTAGTTGGGTGATTTGAATTTTCTCTGTATCAAAAGGTACCTTGCTCTAATTCATACTCTAATAAAAGTCCATAGAAATTCAAAGACAACTTGACGGTACTGGAATATTCAGTGTCAGGAAAGGGACAGGTAAATCCATCTCGAGCATTTTATTGTCCAAGGAATTTCCACTCTACAGAGATTTTCTTTCCTATGTAGATTGCTTCTCATTCCAGACTGAGCTCTAGACCAACAGTTTGTGTAATGCAAAACCTTAATTTGTGTACACTTAATCATTTACAAATCCAGCTTAGAATATTTAGTGACAAAATGAAGGTATTCATGTAACAAAACTGAACAAGGGAGTGAGAAGGAAGAACATGATTTCTAGATGAAGATGGAGACCACTGGTAATTGTGCCATTTGTTGGTCTTTCAGCTAAAAGAGTTTAAAAGTCTACCAGCTGCAAAAAAAGTAAAGCAGCAGGTGAGATACATGGATGTTCATATTGATGGTTATATAAGATCACCAGTATTCTCCTGGACTGACCTCTCAAGGACATGGGTTACAAAGTTCATAATTTGGGAACTCTTTCGGGGTTTAGAAATAAAATAAACACTGAGCTACATAGATTGTCATTACTCAGTAACTTCATATGTGTAAACAGATATATATTTTCCTGGAGGGGTCTCTTTTTGAAAACTGATGTGTCTGTAAAGTACAGGTAATTATATTTCACCCTGTGTTCTTAAATACCACTTGACTCAAGATTCCTTTTTATGGTCTACGATGTATAGATACTTTTGAAATCCTACCTTAGTGTACTGCAAAATTAACACCTACTAGACAGTTGTCTTTTGCTGATTCTCTCAGCTTTCTTAACAATGACATTGTTCCCTTAATTGTATAATTAAAATAAAATGTTTGTTTTAAAAAAGACAAAATCATAAATCAAAATACCTAGAAGTTTCTAAAGATACCTTCAGGCATATTTATTTCTTCAAGAGTTTGGAAATTTCAAAACTTACATAGCTGTAACTGAACTAATAAAATCTCAGTAATTGTCCATTTTAATTGCCCTTCAGCATTCTTAGATTGAAAGCAATTATGTAGAACTGTTGAACTGAAGTACAATGTGAGCTTTGAATTGTCTGTCTGTATAATTATATGCAGAAATATGCTGAATATCCACTCACTAGTAAGTGAAGTGCTGAGGAAAAAGAACTAATCAAAAGCCCATTTTATAAAGTCAGTAGTTTTATCTTAGCAAAACCCACACATTTAATATTAGGAGTTCAGGAGCAGCTTGTGTACTTGTATGGTAGTCAATGAACTAAAGGATAAGGTATGGCTGAGGAAGTGGCCCAAGAGTAATGTGACCACATTAACATGCCAGAGCACAAAAATATAGCACATTTTTTTAGGGGCAATTACATATTTTTCACTTCTTAAATTTTTTTTCCTTATACTTTATGAAGTTGTCTAGAAGGATAATGATGGAACATGGTATGCTGCAACAGCCAACAGATTTCTTATGCAGTAACTCATAAATTTGTGTGTGTGTATAGATGTATATATTAGAACAAACACTAAAACAATGTCCCCAAAAAAGCCTGAAAAGTAGTCTAAGGTTGTTCAATGAATTATTGCATTGCAGTTCCTGAAAGATTTGGATAGAAATAATTAACGCCTCTGACTCAGATCTCAACAAATAGAACCTCTTTTTGCAAACTTATTCCGATGATCTATTTCTGTTCATTGCAAAGTCAGATGTAGAAGTCCACTAAAGTATAACCATTAGGGAATAAATTGTTGACAAGTTTGGAGGTTTAAACATGAAGAATGAACACTTTTGATCAGTCCCACATGGTCCAAATTTTCAGTTCATAAATTTTTCAATTGCATTAATTTCTTTAACTGGGAAACAGTTACTCAGGTAAATACAAAATCACAGAATCAGAGAATGGTGGAGTGGAAAGAGGGCTCTTAGATCCTCTGCTCCAACTTCAGTTCTGTTAAAGCAGGTTGCTCAGAATTGTGTCTGTTCAAGTGCTGAGTACCTTCAAAGATGGAAACTCCATGACCGACTAAAATAACGTATTTATTTAGCTATGTTTAACATATTTAGAGGAACAGCCACGGAAAGCTCTAAGATATTGCCTAGAAATTACCATCTTCATAGGCCTTTATCAGTTCCTTATAGACAAGTGGCTGTGCTATCTACTAGATCTAACAAGTAAATCCTGATGGCAACTACTCAGGACTTGAGTTTGGGACATTAAAGACAAAAAAATGCATTTTATGGGCTCTGGGCATATGTTTTTCCTTCCTTCTGGCAGGAAGGTAATTTGTTGAAATTTTAATTATTATGATGAAAAGACATTAAAGAAGGTTCTCTAGAATGCATACACAGACAGTACCATACTAGAATTGAAGTTGTGACTACTGTAACATTTATTCTTAATTGTGTAATACATGTGATATTCTAAAACAGAGAACATACTGTTTTTTTCTTCATAATTCTAGAAAACAAGAGGAATTGATAATCTGAGAGGTAGACTCTGCTGACACCTCTAAAATTTGAAATTGATTCTCTTCTAAGCTTTCTGACACTTATTTGACTATTATAGCCTTTTATCTAAAATTTTTTCTCTTCTCATTCAGAGGAATTCAAAATCTACTCTGCAGTCTTGTGAGGATACATCAATGTTTTCAGTAGTACTGATTTTTCAGTGAGAAAATCAGAATTTCATCAGCTAATTTTTCTTTATTTGTAACATGTGAAACCTGGGATCAATTTTCTCATGTTCTTCTGAAACTTCTATAAGTTGTGAAACTGTTTCATTGTGGATTTTTCCTCTCTAATTAAAATACACACACACACACATATACACACATATACATGCTTATAAATTATGTTCTTTTAGAAGAACTTGAGCAGGTACAAGTTCTGTATCGTTCGTTTTGTTGATTTGAGCAACTGTCCAGAGAGATCTCTAAAAGGAAGGAGGAAAACTGAATCCTTAAGAGCAGTGAAGAATGACCATAAGAAAAACTTTCCAGAACACAGAACACCTTGGAAAGTCCCTTTACTAGCTTTTGGGTGGTTACATTAAGAAAATAATGGTGGCAATCCACCTCAAAGCTCTAGAAAACTATAAATACTGTAAGGCACATAATGAAGTTTTTAGTTTTTGTGACAGCTTCTATTGTCTTCTTGTGATGAGGAACAGTTTCAAACAGTTGCAAACAGTTCTAAATGACACATTTTATGCAAGAGCAGAAGCTAATAATTCCTTTCAGCTCTATATTCTTATCCTATGAAACTCCTTGGAACAATTTAAGCTTTAATGCTGCTTGCTTCTCAGAAGTCAGTTTGCAAAATATGTGAGATAATTGTCTCTAGAGAAATCCGTTCTGAAGGCTGAGATGCGGACAGATTTTTAGTTGGGTTTGTTTGTTGAGGTGTTTTTTTTTTGACCGAGATCTGTGTATGAAAAATGGTAAGATAGGCAAACCTGTCATACATTTTAATGAACATCATAGTATCCTTCCATTTTCATAATGCTGTTTATATTCTCTCATTAGCCATTTGAACTCAAGTCTCATAAATCTGTAAACTTAGTATGAAGGTATTAATAAAAAGAGCAAAAGTACATGACTATGTATGATTTAGTGATAAACAAATTCTCCTCTATATTATGATAAATTGGATTAAAGCTGGTTTAATTCAGGTAATGCTTCCAAATACAAGGGGATATACCTATCTTCTGCCACCAGCATTTTGAATTCACCTCCTTACATAGTAATGAACTCAGCAATTTACAAGCTCTGTAATCAAAAGCCTCCTTCCATGGAAAATTTTATATATAGTTGAAAAAAACTGAATGTTCTGAGTTTTGGAAAGAAAAATCAGTCTTTATTTTAACCCTATTTTCATATTTATATCCACGTAATAATACATTATTTAGAATTTCTTCTGCAAGCATATTGAAATAACAACTTTTTAAAGCTGTACTGCCTATGATCTCTCCTACCAATTTTAATGTCTTTGTATACTGAAAAATTACATGATGATTTGAAGATCCGGACAGACTCTTTTGGATAAAAAACCAAAGTAATGCACTGGGAATTCTTTAGAATAAGGTGTTTGTTCTCTGTATCAGGAAGTAATTCAGCTCTGCATAGTTTGAGGAAGGTGTTTGTGGGGGAAATTTTTTGTTTCGTTTTTCTTTAGTTTACATTACAATAATGTTAAATTCTAAATAAAGGTCATGATGGCGCCATAAGACACAGCTCTCGTTCTCAAAAGTTTGTAAGTGATTTATCATCCTAAGAAGCCTTTCCTTATTTTAGCTGCCAAAGGAAAATTGTGTCTTAAGAAAACTAGTTCTTGACACATGGTGTATGGTTAATTGCTACCTAAAAGCTCATTATTTCAGAGGCTTTTTAGATTTTAAATTTTACATCCTCTATTTCTATACTTATTTGGGCAGTACTTAACATACTTGTTATGTATGTTAAGTATGTTAACATACTGCTCTGCCTGTACCAAAGAATGGTTGCATTGTTAATAAAATGGGAGTGAACTGTATATGGGCAGAATTAATGAAAGAAAAAGAGTAAGATGACCCTCACTATACTATACAGCTCTTATGAACTATGTCAAATCAATTATAGACATTGAAAACCTTGTCAATAAAAAATGTTCTGACAAGGACATTAATTTAAGATGCATAAAAGTTTGACTTCACATAAAATGCTATTAAGCAGAAACGACAATACAGTAACAAAGTTTGAATGCTTAATTCCGTGTACTAATCTGACTGTGTGGGTCTAAATGTCTAGTCCAGTCACCACTGACATCACTGGCAAACAAAAATCTCCCTCCCTGCAAAGAGAGGATGACAAAGATGTCATAGCAAGCACACGTTTTAACTTAGCTTTCTAATGTGCTTTATAATCTTACAATAGGTGTTCCTTTGGTTTTACCAAAGAGTAAAATAGCGGTAAGGGATTCTGAAGTCATTTAAAGACTAACTTTAAAAAGACTTTCCATGTACATATTCAAGCTAGGTTACACCCTATTTTATAGAAGTATTAAGTGTCATTTTATATGTTTTTACTGGCAAGCCTGTCATATATTAATATTTTTAACCAGGACTGCATTCAACATACAAAGCACAACCTCAAAACCATGAGCTTTGAACTTTTAGTGGTGTAAGCTTGCTCTGTACACACATAGTGAGATAAAACATAGAAATAATTTAAATTTTGGTGAAGTTAAATAAATAACTTTTGCTTTCATTTTCCTAACTGTAACTTTTTTATTGTGACTCTTCTCTGTCAGAATATAAAATATAAGCAATCATAATGATAAAAGAAAATAAAATTAAAGACAGCTAGCCTCATCTATCTCAAAATGTATTCCAAGTAGCTGAAAAGAGGTAGTCCCTTCACATCCCTTTCATTCCCCCAATTTCTACTGTGCATTTTCAATATTTAACTGTGCTAGTTCTAGTATGTTTCCAATTTCAATGTAAAAATCACTAATGCAGCAGAACACAAGCCAAAGGGCAAAAGCAAGCAGATAAACAAACAGAAAAATAAGGGAAAAGGTTTTGCAATTATGACTTAGAGCAAAATAGCAGTCTGATGAGAGTTCCTTTTCCCTTCCTGTAATGAGGGGACCAAAACTAAACACAGTATCCAGCCTGTCCAGATCCCTTTGTAAAACCTTTACAAGCAGACTCCCACTGTGATATCTGCATTGTTGACCTTCCTTCTGATTCTTACCCAAAATCCTTCAACCCTATCATCACCATCATCAAATTTTAGACAGTCAAAAACACTGCCTAACATTCATGGCTATCCCACCCCCTCTCCTTCTTTGCCTATCCCTTCTGAAGGGTTTATAGCCATCCATCACAGCACTCCAGATGTGTAAGCCATCCCACTGTATTTCCATGAGGGCAACTATGTTGTACTTTTCCCGCTGCACAATGGCTTCCAGCTCCTCCTATTTGTTGCCCATGATGCGAATATTGGTGTAGATTTACTTCTGTTGGGCTATTCATCCTGCCACCCTTTGTAGTGGGGCAGAAGCCCTAATTCCTACAACACCATTCTCAGGTGTTTTCATGGTTTCTATCACATAACTAATCCTTGTGTCTTTGCTGCTACAAAGATCTCTATCCCCTACCTTCTTCACTGAGACAGCAGACCAAAGGTCTGCTCTAGTACATCATCCCTCAAACATTGGTGTGCTGCCCCAGACTTGTTTCTGGCAAGTCTGGTTTTATCCCCTTCAAATCTAATTTTAAGCTCCTTCAATGATATCTCCTAACTCCCGTGAAAAGATCCTTTTCCACCTTTTTGAATAGGTGTACCCCATTTGTCATGAGCAAGCCTTGTGTCATGTCAATTGACCTGTAACCTGTGACCAAGAACCCTAAAATTGGACCAAGCTATTAGTCTACTGGCTCTTCCTGTTTCTTCCCTCATCATTCCCTGCAATTGGAAGGATAGAGGAGAACATTATTTGCTCTCCTATCCCTTAACCAGTCATCCAAAGGCCCTGACGTCTCTCTTGGTGACCCTGGGCTTGTTGCAACTTCACTGCTTCCTACCTGAAAAACCAGTAATGGACAGTGCTCTGAGGGCTGTATCAGGGTAGGAAGCTTTCTCTTCACATCTTTAATCCAGGCCCCAGGGAGGGAGCAGGCTCCCCTAAAAAATGAGTCTGGTCTGCATATTGGGCCTTCTGTTCCCCTCAGGAGAAAGTCTTCTATGGCAATGATCCATCTCTTTTTTTCCTTTATGAAAGGAGTTTTGACTCAGGGCATAGACGGACTTAACCTTAGAGAAACTTCTATTTAGATGAACCATTGTGCTCATCACTGTTTGGTTCCACTCGTAGAGCCTTCTGTCTAGGGAAGGTGGGGCAGTCATAAAGGAGAAGCACCTTTAGTCATGGCCCTGCCCCGGTCCCATCAGTTGTCTCACAAGCTGAGGGTTCACAGCAGGTTCTCTTGAGGGTTCCTGAGGTTCTCTTGGAATGTGAAACACCCACATGCACTGCACTAGAGCACTCCTCTGCTCATTCTGCTCGCACTGCAGCCACTTGCCTCAGCAATCAGTTCATTTTTCCAAATAGAGACATTTCGGCTTCTCGTAAATATTGAGCTTTAAAATTACACTGCAGCAGGAGAAAAGAGAAGAAATACTGAGTAGAATTTAAGAAAATAGAATAAGCAGTTATTCTATAACGGATCTAAAAAATCATTCATTTACTTTATAAATTCAATTGCATTCAAACCAATGTCGGTGTGGGTTCTTCAAAAAATTAATGATGAATATAAAGTAAAATGTATCACCTTTTACATAACCTTAGTTACAGAGAAACCATTAACATGATACATGATCTTGTCAACTTCCATTTAATCACTCTGTCTAATCAACATCTCCAATTTTCCGTGGAATTTTAGCATTTCAACTTGCAAAACGCATGATAATAAGGGGTTTCAAAAATCCAGTTGTCTTTTACAGCACACATCAATGTTTAATCAAAATGTGCATACTTTATTGTATTGGCATTTTTCTGATGTTTTAAAAATCTCATCCCAGCGAAGTCCTGCATTTTTCCTTCTGAGGCAGTGATAGCTAGCTTTGTTGTTTTCACAGCATTTGTTTATGATAGAATTGTAGAAGAGATGTAGATAGGTCTTGACAAGAATAGACCTGAGAAGTTAGTTAGGTGTAGCACCAAGCCAGTACCCAATTTTGCTCTCACTTTGCTAAAGGATTAAAGGTGACATAGTTGATCACATACAAGGTAAACTGTTAGGGCTGTACCATTTTTTAGCAAATCTGCATCAGTAGACCATAACTCCTTCCGAAGTTTAATTAATTGTACAGTACAAAAAGACTCAGGTATCACCATTTTCAAAGAAGAAATGGCTATGCAAAAGTATCTGTGTACAAGGCCACCTGATGCAATGCTCAGATTTAGTACAAACTCACTGTGCTGATTGAAGTCTGCTCAAATTTTGACAAGGTAACTCTGCAGGAGCAGGTTTTATTCTGTATCAGGCACTGTCTACCTGCTCTTCTCAGACTTTATGCCAGACCCTCTATGTAGCAAGGATAATTTAAACATTGCAAAACCAAACATGCAAACAAAATACACTTGACTTAACTCTATACAGTGTGCTCTGTATAGAGCAGAAGCTGACAGAAATGAACTCAGTTGCCAATATTTGATATGGATCCCACTAGTGCCTTGCAATACACTTATCTGGAGTCATAATAATTGCAACATGTTCCAAATACCTGAAACAAACTTATTCGTAGCAATCAATTTTCAGTCGTAATCAGGTGCTGTCCTCATACAACTATTATTTTTTTCTTCGAAAATTATTTTCTTTTGTTTAAGACTTGTGACATGATTTATTAATTTTAATAAGGAAAATGTATTTAGGTGAAGGGCAATAGCATGTGGTTTGCTGTAGTATATTGCCATTCTCAGACAGATAAAATTTTACACAAAAATACTTGTGAGGCAAAACTGAGTGAGGTGGGGTTATTCAGACTGGAGAAAAGGAGGCTGAGAGGAGACCCTATCATTCTCTTCAGCTACCTCAAAGGATGCTGTGGATGTTGTCTGTTCTTCCAAGTAATAGGTGACAAGACAAGAGGAAATGGCCTCAAGTTGCACTAGGGGAGATTTAGATTGAATAATAGGAAAAATTTCTTCACAGAAAGTGTTGCCAAACATTGAAACAGGCTGACCAAGGAAGTGGTTGGGTCACAATATATGGAATTATTTAAAAATGTGTAGATGTACTTAGGAACAAGGTTTAATGATGGATTTTGCAGTGCTAATTTAACAGTTCAACTCAGTTATTTTAAAAATTTATTTCAACTTAAACAATTCTATGATCCTATGATTATATGATACTATGACTCTATATTCCTATATGTAACTCCTTTGGATGTGGCGAACTACTTCAGGATTCTCCAAGTTTTCAGAAAGTATTAGCACTGCCTCCTTGAATTTTAAATAAGGAGACTTACAGGTGCTTATCTGAAATGAGGGCATCACCATTTTGAGTGGTTAATCGTAATAAATGCAGTTGGACTACTCGGTATTTTGGAATGCAGAATCTAGTTTATAGGTGCCACTGTGTAGCCTTCCTACCTTGGACATATTGTAAGCTAGGAAATTCAGGAGCCAATCTGCAACTGTCAAGACATGTAGTGAGAACCTGCCTGCACACAGAGCACTGCTACTTGAAGATAGGCAAAATAATGTAAATTCTATAAATAAATTTTAAATGTTTTACTCAAAGACGTTTTATTTCATTCGAGATGCATATCCTAAATTCCTTCAGAGAAATGTGTTTCTAAATTGTTCCTAAAATATGTCAGAAAGAGAAAGTTCCTGGGACCCCAGAATTTCCTGACACACGGATCAAGAGATCCTGACTGAGATAGGCAGTGAACCAGGAATTTGCCTTTTTTATGTGTTAAAAACTGTAGGAATAGGCAAGTGGATCCACATCTTTCACAAAAAGTTTTGATTCCTTTGTCTAGAAGTATTGTCCATCCCTCTTTCAACTATAGTGCAATATCCCTCCCAGTGTCTTGCTTCTACTCTCACAATTCTCGGTCATATATGGATGTCTTAACTCCTTTGGCATCTCCAATGACATTAATGGTTAAGGTGGGAAACTGAACTAAGTTCCTACTCATCTCACCTCTAAGTACTGTCAAACTCAAAATCTTGTTACAAGACAAATTAAGCTTACTATATTTGCAAAGCAAATCATTTATCGTTAGTCCAGTTGCAGTTTCAAAAGTCCAATATTTCAAATTATCTAATTCTAATGAAAATACAATATTACAGACAGAACTGCTAAGCAGTGTACATTTTTCTTAGGTATTATGCATACCCCTTCAGTGAACCTTGTATCTGAGGCTGACACTTCCCAGTCTTTGTAGAGAAAAAAAGGGGTGGGGAGTTGTAGCAAGACGTTTTCCTTCTTATCACAGACTTCCCTTGGTTACTGGTTTGATGTCTGGAATTTGCACAACTGCCTTCTCCAGCCTTGTTTGACACTAAGGCCAATTGCTTTTTGCACAAGGGACCACCTAGTTTTGTCAGACTGTTACTATGTTTGTTGTTCAGCAAGCTGAAGCTACAATAGGTCAGGTAATAGTAACAACCACTATTACAACTATAGTTGTTAAAACTGAGACTGATACAAGCTCTGAAAGCTCCGAGTCCCAGTATATCATATAATGCCTGATGTTTTTGACTAGTATTAGTAAAATCCTAGTTCCATGGTGAAATTTAACAACATTGCCAGAGTGTGTACTAATGAAACTATGAAGTTTCATGCCTAAACCTGGTATATTTATACTCCTGTCATGTTCACGATGTAAGAATATTATTTTCACGCAAAGAATTTATGGATTTGTCATCTAAAATGAGCTTGACAAATAAGAAATCCATAGGATTAATCTAATCAGGACTAGAAGACTACAGTCAGAGTTCAGGCAAATGAAAGGGTTGTAGTAAATGCTCTGTCTATGTAGAGGTCTTTGTAGCACTTTATTTTAATGGAGCAAGGAAAAGCGGAGAAATAAGGCGTGTCAAAGTGTTTTTTCAAGTGAGTAGTAGCATGTAATAAGTCACAAATTAAATTAAATTAAATGTCAATCACCATTGTAAACCTATTGTTCTCTGTCCTATAGTCAGAAATATTTTGTACTTTGAGTTATGCTTAGGGCTTTTTTAAAGAAGGAGGGTTTAATCATTTTGATTCCATCTTTGTCAAACCTAAACTACATATTTTATTTACGTGAAGAAGCCATCAGGTGATACAATTTACAAGAAGACCTAGAGGGCAGAAGACTACAATATAACAGTCTTATACAGTATATTTTGCCCTCTTTTTGCTTAAAACTGATTTTTTAAAATAAAAACAGAATAAGTTGTTACTTCAAAAATGTTACATTTTTAAACATTAAATACATGTTAGAACACCTATTTTGATTTTTACACTTACATTTTACAGTATTTCATCCCCTTGTACTAATAAGTGCAAGAACAAACATAATTTAATTTTAAATGTCATGGTAAAGACATTTTAAGATTTTTTTTTTTAATAGCAAATCCTGTTAAGCCAGCAACCATGGATCTTATTTACAATGCAATTAATCACTGATCACCCTTCTGATGACCAGAAAATGTTACTACAATACATCTCATAGGACTATTTGACTTAAAAGAAAATAAAGAACTTTGTGATTGATAAGAAACAAATACTTTTTATTTTCAGAAACTTCAAGCTGATTTGTTTTCTTTTTTACTTGTTATATAGGGTGCTACATACAGTTATAAACGTATTTAGAACAAACCAAATAGAACTACATTATAATTTTAAGAGAGATTTTTTTTTAAATATCAATTTGGAGTAAAGAAATGCATTAAAGCTTTATGATGCTTAAGATGAAAACTATAATAGAAACTATAATAGAAATTCTATAATAAAAATTGAGACCATGTTTCTGTTTTATTAATTTGAAAAAAATATTTCACCACAGATATCATCTGATTCTCAAAGCCAGACCAAAGGTTTATTTAAGTCAATAAAATCAATTTGCAATATTCATTGAATCTTGGATCAGATAAATATAAAACAGAGTAGATGGAAGAGAGTAGAAATAAAATTTTGCAGTGTGTGAAAGTTTAACAACTTAAGATTTTCATAAAATCACTTTTTTTTCCCCCTCAGACTAATACTACCATAGTTCTTCCCTGAAAATTCAACATAGTCAAAAGAAGACTCTGCCCTTGGACAGTTGTAAAGAATCTGATGTTTCTGTCTACTGTGCAAGCAGCCTGCTTCTGATGTATCTGAACCCAATAGGATTTATGCTATAGGCTTTAACCCAGCAAATATCAGCAAAAAGACACAGCCCCAACAGAACTGGATTGGGAACACTCTTTGTAGAGATCAATTCCCACGTGGTTTCTGACAGTGCACTACTGAAGACATGTATCAGTGAAAAACAGTCCTTTGCATCTTAAACATGATTAATTTATCATTAGAGTTTTCAAATGGGATAGAACTGCTGTAAATTATTGAGAAAGATTGCTACAAGATCTGTCATATTTTTATTTCAAAGAGAATGAGCAGCTTTCTTCATTTGGATAGCTTCTCCTTAGCAAACTGATACCACATTTCAACAATTCCTTTTGTAGGGAAACAGATTATTACTATAAAATATGGTGCCATTATTTTCTGGAACATATGTACTGTGATCGAGAGGCTGTGTAGGTGCTCTTTCTGAGCTCCTAAATGGCAAGCTGAGAGTCAGGTTTTGATTAGCAGCTTTATGGCCACAACAGATTTACCTACACTGTCGCATCACGCAGTTCCCGGGTCCAACTCCTTAGTACCTTCACTGAATAAATGCATAAATTAGAAGCCAAATCCAGTGGACTTCTGGGGCGCAGACATTTCTCCTTCCAACCCTACTTGAACATTAACAATGTCTCTAAACTCAGCTGATAACCAAGGCCAGACCCTGAGCCCTTTCTTTAGTCAATTTCTCAGATACTGTGTATTTGCAGATGCGTGTCTCCTTTGACTAATAGCTTGAAATGATGCTGAGATTAGCTCAGTTGGTTAAAGCCTGGTGCTAATGACACCAAGGTCATGAGTTTGATCCATGTACAGGCCATTCTCTTAAGAGCTGGACTCAATGATGCTTGTGGGTCCCTTCCAACTCAGAACATTCTGAAATTAACTCAAATGCATGAGCAAATTACACACAGAAAAACAGAGCAGGGTCAGAAATAAAATATTTAAGAATACAGTTTCATAAGAAGATAGGACAGACTGTGGTGATCAGGTCCAAGGCTCAGTCTGATGAGTTTGTTTAGAAGTGACCTTTTATTATCCTCTTCCCTCTATTTTCTCATGGTTGTTCTTCCCCTACCTACTCTAGTTTGCCTTCCTACTTGGTTCATCCCCTGTCATTTCTCACATCACATCCAACCCTATTTTGTGGTCTCTTTTGTTAGCTAAACATCAGACTAGTGCCTCAGCACCAATATGCATATCCTAGTACACACTGTGGCAAGGAGACAGAAAAGCACATTCTGAATGAACAGATGATGAAATAAAAGTAAAATCTATTGTTAATGGGTCCAAAATAATTCATATCTAACAAATAACTAACTACATACATAATTATAACCTTTAATGGAAAAAAACAGAAATCATATAACAGATCTTATAATTGTAGACAGTGCTTGGAAAAGAGTAGTTCAGCGTTGTTACAGTTTAAAATGAGTATGTTCTAATATGTACCACATCTGACTGTGATTTTCAATGTTTCATTTTCAAGGGATGAAAGAAAAAAACAGAAAAGATTCTAGGACAAACAAAGAAACTAAATTATCAGAAATTAAGTTAAGGTCAATGACGAGCAGTTTCTGTTGTCATATCTATCTTTCAAAAGAATGACCCACAAGTTCTGCAGTCTAGTATTTTATCTAGGGACACTACATGTATTCCCCCCCCCCCCCCCCCCTTCTCCTCTCTCCAAGTCTTCTTTTTTTTTTTTTCATCTTTGTCCTTTCATTCCACTGGCAATAGGTTTTTTGTTTTTCCATCCCTGGGCTCCCATATTTTCCTTCTCCTTTAGAGGTCCTCTGCCAGTCTCTTTAGATTGCTGTTATGACACACACCTTTTAAGATTATTTTTCTTTTTTTTTCTTTTTCTGTTTTCACTCAGATTCTAAATAATTTACCATTATATAATTGCAGATTAAAGAGCATATATGTTCTATCATATTACAGGAAAACAACAATAAAACCACACAAAAAAAACCCTTGTATGAAATAACTAGCAACTCTCAGTAGAAGAAAATAAAAAAAGCAAGTAAGCATGTAAACAGTCTACTCTCTCTCTCCTCAACTACAGCATTTAACAAGGAGCAGACTTTCAGACTGCTTGCCATTTGAGGAGGTTAATTTTTTGTCTCTTTAGTAGCTTGTCTTTAGTCATATACAGAATGACTTCCCTCTTGGATAAATTCTTATTTAAACACTAATGAATCAATGAACATTTCTGTCAGTGAACAATCAGACTATGATGATTTTTGAGTCATTTGTGCATCTGAGTTTTCTATCCATGTGGATCAGTCAGCACAACTTTGCTGACAGGTATATAGCAGTTACAGGTTTGGTTCAGACTACTTTTCTTGCTGAAGAAAGAGGGTATAGATGTAAACAGCAAGAACTGGGATCTGAATCATAAAAATTTCCCATTATTTGCTACAAGGTCTTGCTCAAATACAAGCTGTTCTTTTTACAGTTAAGCCAAATTTAGGTAGTGGATGGGTCCAAAAAATTTCATCTGTCTTTGACAATTTGCAGATTTATGGTTCCAGATAGAAAACTTAGAAAAATACATTAGGCAAAGAATTTGAATTGAATTCCCTCCAAAAATTGAGTATATATATGTTAAAAAAAAAAGTTTTTCTGTAAACAAGTTCAAAATGAATCAGGACTTTTAACATTATGGTTGATCACTAAAGAAGCATGTGAAATATTTCTGTTTAAGAAGGGATTCAGTATATATCATAAAACTAAGGGGGAAAAAATGAATTCTGTACATTTCAGCAGGTGAGAAAGAAATGAGATCCCATTTATCAAACAGACTTACATTAAGCTTTTTACATCTGCTTCTCATCAATCACATCTCCATCATAGGTAGTGCTGCAAAATTCAATAACTTTTTCATTGAAGACTGCTTGAGGCAATTGAGAGACATTTCCAAATCCACGTATCTACAATTCTACATATCACAACAGAGCAAAATGTATTTTCCCAGAGATATCTTTTTTTTTTTTCTGTAAAAGAGCTCAGCAAGAATTTGTTTGATCAAATGAACTTTGTAACAGGAAGAAAATAAGGGAGAGAAAGAAAAAGAAAACACAAAGAAACAAACAAAAAACCCACAACATTCTCTTCAAGAGAACTGAGATATAGATTATGAGAAATACAGGACTTCTCTGTTTGATGGTTTGGTTTTATGAATAAGTATTTTTCAGCTGTAGCCAAAGCAGAAGCCTGTAAGTCTTACACAACTGGCATACCTTGAATGTAAAAATAAGTAGATATAATAAATCAGTGTAACTGATAGCAGTGTAAAAAAAATTTGTATTGTTGTAATGACATAACTACATACAACATATGAGCATTTTAGGTAAGTATGTGAGCAATGTAACCACCAAAGAGCAAAGACTTTTGTAGTTGTACTTCCATAGCATGGAAAAGTATGAGAAAAGCAATAGAACTTGCAAGATGAATAACGAAGAACAAGATAAGAACATGGGACTCTAAATGGGCAGGGTATACCACTGAACAAGCTGGACCTGGTAGCTGGCAAAATCAATAACAAACTCTATTGGAAACAGATGAGACACATTTCCCTTTTAACAGTGATTAAGTAGCATAAAAACATCATTAGGCATGATAAGGAAAGAGAGAAGAAAAAAATCCCATTGCTTTCATTAATAAGTTTTAAAAAAACATTATTAGTCAAAATCTAATTAGTATAGAAAAAGGAATAAAAAAAAGCAAAGAATATTGAAACAAACAAACAAAATCTCATCAGTAACAGTACAGTTAAATGTGGTATCTACATGCTTCTTAGTATCTACCCAATTTCTATTGTTATGTCCATGCTTCTATTGCTTATTGGAATCCTAATACGTATTCAGTATGGGAAAGGTGAGGCATGAGCATACTGAGTAATATGAGGTTGTTAGTAATGTGATCTTCCTCCTCACTGTAAGATGTCCTTGGAACTATTATATAATTTTTCACATGTTTTACTGTTTGCTTTTTCTTCATTGGTGTGAAACTTCGCATTATGCCTGACTGTATCATATATTTGTCTGGTTTATATGTAAGATACCTGCATTTTGCTTTCCCAGTTAACCCAAAAACTTAATATTGTTCAGTTCCAAAGTCTGCAGTTCACTGACCATTAGTGAGGTGTTTTTATAGCTTTAGGACTTTCAGTGCCAGTCTCTGTACCCTCTCTTGTGCCCTGCAAATGCACACTGCATCTTTCATCCCTACTTTTCTATGTGCCTATATACTACCACTTCAGTATGTTAGTACTGAATGAGAATGAGTATTTCATTAGTACAATGAAATTCGTTAGTACAATGAATTCATTAGTACAATGAGAATGAGTGTTTCATTCTCATTCTACACAAACACTCCTTTCTACTGTGAAAATTATGGTGACACTATATAAATATAAACAAAAATAATCAGACATAGACACTTGGTCATTAGAAAAAAACACTGTTACAGATAAACCAAGTGAAAAAAATATCCCTAGCAGGTCAAGTTCAGAAAAACCCTTACAAGCCTTTGCTCCGACACCCTGCAAACTCAGCACAAAGCCCATGGCCTGCACCAGCAGCAATATTACTATATTTACAGGACTAGCAAGGAAAATGTGAAGCAGAAATGCCCCCTATGGAGAAAAAATTGTGGTTCATCTGTACCAGAGCTGTACAACCCTCAGTGAAATTCTCCAGTGCCTTTGGCACTTAGCAATGGGGATACCCATCCCACACTCATAAGGCACAGGAGTGGAAGGCATGCAGCAGAGCAGGACATGTGCAGTCCCTGTACCATAGACCTTATCTCTCTAAAGTTACAGAGGTGGGTATGTCATAATTTTGACTCAATGGGAAAGATAAAGTGCAGGGGAAAATCAGAAGTTCCCAACACCCCATTTAAACTCTGATTTCACTGGGAAGTCAATGATGACAAATCATTATATAACTGTATTTCAGAATTTCAGAATATTACAATGTTAGGAGTTTTGATTGATTTGGATTTCGTTGGCTGTGTGTTTTTGGTTTTGATTGGGTTGGGGTTTTTTTATTGTTGTTGTTGGGGTTTTATTGCTTGTTTGGTTGGGTTGGGCTTTTTTCTTTTGTTTTCCCACAAGTCTTTATCTTGTACTTTCTGTCATTGACTTCTTTATTAAAGGCTTTGTATATCCATAAATTTTTCATAGAATTTGTGTTAGTTTCATTTTGGTTTTTAAAGACAGTAAAATCCAACTCAAGCTCAGTAAGATGTCGGCATCCTGTGACACATATTTTGCTTCTGTTCTTTTCCTTTAGTTATGTCTAAGCTATTGGAATGTTGCATTGACAGTAAGCAAAAGGGTCAAAAAGAATAGTCTTGTTTGAATCATCTCTGCCTATCATATCAGTGAATTTCCATATCAGTGAATTTCCATATGATCACAGATATTAGAGCCTTACATCAATGATGCAATCTCAGGGCTTTTTAAATGTTTTGTTTCCAGTCCCACCTCATATAAAAATGTGAAGGCTGAGAAGAGCTCTCAGGAATGTCTTAGCTCAGCCTGATAAAATAATAAGGAACACTGTATCACATTAAAATTTGATTTTGATGTCCTTCATATCAAAGAAATAATCCCGTGCTAAAGAATTAGGATAATGGTTCTACAGAACATCAGGCAGAAGGTTAATTAGTTTTAATGCTAACAGTTTACTGACAAGCAAGACCTTTAAGTCTGCCGCTCTGTTCAGAGCACTTGACTGTATTTGGAGCAGACTCTCTTCCTAAGAGATCAAAGAAGACAATTTCGATTTCTGGATGGAGTTTTCTCAACACTTTTGTAGCACTTAATAAGGGACAAATATGATTTACAGGATCAGTGGGAGGCATTATTATTCAAATGGCACTAGAGACCCCAACAACCTCCTGTTTCTGAACCTCCTGGTTGTGAACCGACAAATGAGGAATAAAAGGATGGCTTGGAGTAAAAAGGTGTTACCTAATTTCATCCCAATTTGATGATAAATATAAGCATCTTGACATAAAAAATCTCTCAAAAATATTGATTTCATATCATATGTAATATGTGAAAGTTATAATTGCTTAGAATTAAAATGTTTTTAAATTTAATCATAGTCCTATTCTACCAAAAACGTATGACAATTCTTAGGCTATGTTTACATTTTTATTTCATAATGTGCTCAAAGTAGTGAAAGCAGAATGCATTTCTTACATTAAAATTTTTGGTTTTGTTAAATTATAAAGTGGTGGAACAAAATAGGATAAATTTCACTGAAGCATGAAAAATAAACATAATAAAATTCCTAGTATTTGAAATATTCATTAAAGGGTAACAGAAGACTGCCATCTCCAGTATCTGAACTTGGTCATTAATTTCATGGGGATTACAATTAATCCAAATTTATTAGGTGTGGAACAATCAGTAACCTACAATTTGAAAAGGGATCCAAAGTGATTATAACCACATAGAATCTGAAAACTGGAAGGAAGAAAATACCTTTCATCTCCATTCTTTCCTTATGCAAAGATTTAAGTGTTTGATTATTTGCTGTATAGGGACTTCATCATCTTCCTGGAAACTCTTAGATATTTTTAAGTATGCATGAATCAAGTTGGGCAAATGAGCTTTTTCCTCCTAAAATTCATGGCTGACTGGAAACTCTCAACCACTTCTGCCCCCCTACAGCAGAATATTATCTGTCATCTTAAGAATGAAATACAGCTTTACAATATCAACACATGTAATGCTTCCACATTTTTCTGGTAGGGCCTCACCATTGAGTGAAACAACTTTGAGCAGCTATATCCCTTTTCATGTTAAAAATAGTAGTCACGCACAAGGACTTAAAACCTAGACATTTTCAAAGAAGATTTTAATACAGAGCTATTTTTAATCAAAAAATGTTAGGAGTCTGTTTCCTTTTCTTCCACATAATTGTAACTATATGGAGACACTGGTAAGGGCTCATCTGCTTTTTATCCTCATGTATGTGTTTCAGGTGTATTAATCAAAAGCTTATCAGCAGGCAAGGTAGATCGTGGAACAGAATACATAAACACCCTCAAAAGGAAAAGAAACCATCTCAAGGAATGTTCGTCTGTTTCAAGGTCTCTTACTCAACTTCATATAAGTCCTCAGGTCTCAGCTGAAGTGAATGACATTTCAATCAACCTATAAATCATCAATTTATTATAGTCTGAAACAAAATGAGAAAGTTTCTCTTTCAATTTCATGACTGCCATGTAGCTCGTAATTGAATAATGAGGGCTTGCAAAACTCTATCCAAGAAAATTATGTTTCCCTATATATTACAAGAACAGAAATGTTTTTTCTATATGCACTTGCTTTCTTGCTTTGATTCCCTACAATTCTAGTATTCCTATTGAAATTCTTGTATGTGGAGTGCCTTGCCTAGTGAGATTCATACTGTATATGTTGCAAAAATGGTTAATTTACTGTTTCATCGATGACCCTAGTATGCATCAAAAGTGTTAGAACCAACAGAAATATCTCTTTAGTGACCTTCAGGTAACCTACAGCTTTTCTTTGCCATTTGAGGGATATTGTGTCAGTAATGTTCTCTCATTTT
Source organism: Pseudopipra pipra (assembly GCF_036250125.1). Classification (NCBI taxonomy): domain Eukaryota; kingdom Metazoa; phylum Chordata; class Aves; order Passeriformes; family Pipridae; genus Pseudopipra; species Pseudopipra pipra. Next base: position 73,713,381 of record NC_087550.1, on the reverse strand, counting down.
TTCTGGAGAGTAAAGTAGAGTTATGGATAATGTTACAAAATTGTACTAACGTGAAAGATCAGTCATAATTCAGGAACACAAAGTAATGTCACCACTACTACCTCAGGGAAAGCCACAGGATCAAGATTAAAAAGTTAAATTTTATAAATAAATAGGGAAATTGATATATTTTCATTTGAAAAAGAGGATAAAAAGAAACTGCAACTACTACAGAAATTAAAATATGCCTAAAAAATTTAGTGAGAAGTTCATATATTAAATATTATTATTTGTGAATGTCATTAAAATGTTGTAGTTTAACCTGGCTGACAAGAAAGTACTGCACAGCCACTCATTCACTCCTCCACAGAGGTATGTGGGGGAGAATTAGAGAGTAAAAGTGAGAAAATTCATGGTTTGAATTAGAGTTTAATAATTAAAAGAAAAAAAAAATTGTAAGGACAAAAAACCCTGAAACAAAACTTCAAAGAGAGAGAAGAATAAAGCCAAAGAAAAACAAATTATGCATAAACACTCAGTTTCTCACCACTAACCAACTGATGACTGAGCAATAGCAACCCCTACCAACCTCCACCTTCCCAGTGTTTATTGGTGAGCATGACATTATATTGTATGAAATATCCCTTCTGTCAATTGGGGTCCACAGTCCCAGATGTGTCCCTTCCCAAACTTTTGCCTACCACCAGCCTACTCACTGACAGGACAGGGTGAGAAGCAGAAAAGGCCTTGGCAATATGTAAGCACTGCTCAGGAATAACTAAAACATCAGTGTGTTATCAAAACTATTTCCCTCACAAATCTAAAACCTAGCCCAGTATTAGCTACCATGAAGAAACTTAACTCAATAAGAAATTGAGGTGATTTAATAGGATATGCAGACCTTTCTTACCTATTAGGCATCTAAAAGAGCAGCCTCAGAACAAGTAAATCATAAAGACTACTCCATAGAGTTTAAATCCAAGGTAGAGGTATATTATCTAGTCCTCCATGTGTTACTGGTGACAGGTGAAACATTTCTGAAAGAACATGCCTGAATGTCTCATACAATCAGAATGGCCCCAAAAGGACTAAAATTAATGAGTAAGATTTCCCTCTGGAGTCTGCTTCAACTGTTGAAGATTTCTTTCTTTGGATATTCATTAGGCTTTAAAAACTGTAATGGAAGTTGAATATCTATTTTAAGGAAAAAATTTTATTAGAAAGCATTTCCACAATAAAAAGAACATTGTCATTAATTTATTCACCACAGAATCTCATACATATTTTTGAAGACATAGATACAAAACCAGGGGAACTGGGGAACACAGGGACTGATTTACCTTCTTTCAAAATATGATAACTGCATTGCTCTCCTTTTTACAAAGCAAAGGTAGAATTCTCACATTATTTTACGAGTGTAATTTCTCTATCTCACATCAAAAATCTGCAGAGGGCATCCAGATGACTCTCACATATATTACATCTCTACAGAGATATTTCTTCTTGATAGTTAGTCACTGACAGACATACTTTTTTCTCTTTTGATTAACAAACATTTCTGCTAAAGTAATCCACAAATTAGTTGACTACTCCAAGTTACTGTATTTTATCACTAGAGTCAATGGAGAGACAACAGTACTCCAAGTTGCAAGTCATTCCCTCTCTTAGAAAACTCCTTTAAGGTGGGATGAATTGCTCTAAGGAAGTGTCTGTCTCTTTCTAACGATATAAAACCAACTAAACTGATAGCTCAGATCTGAGATGTGCTTCAGTTACTTAAATATAGGTTTAGCACCATTAAAAAATATTCTTGGGTAATTTTCCTAGCCTCTAGCTGTTGCCTCAGAACACGTCTCCTGCTTTCCTGTCTCTTTAATTTGTAAGAAGTCAGAAGGACAGGTAAATTATTTTTTAATATTGCACAGAAAATGCCTTGAACTAAAATTTCAGAACTCAATTCTCTGTGTTTCTATCGAAGTATTGGCTTCAGCACATCTTGGTACTGCAAAATAAAGCTCTGTGTTGGAACTAAGACATAAAAACACAGGCTTTAATCTTTCAGTATCCAGGGCATACTCATGCTGCTCATGTAATTAATTATAGGATGAAAGTTCAAGCTGTAATAAAATTTGAAGTGGCATGAATTAGTTCAACAAAATTGAAACTGGGGGACCCTGCTGATATTAGTGAAGTGCAGAGGGTTGGTTTTAATATTTGTGTCATTCAGCAGAGACATTTTCATTACCTACAATTCCACGGAATTAATCCATTTGAAAGAGACAGACTACTGGAAATTCATGACAGGAAATTCATGTAGGGGTGTTTAAAAAAAGATACAACTTCTGTCATGCCAGTCCAGCAATGCTTACTGACTGCAATGAGACAAAAAAAACCCTTGTGCACAACTGCAAAATGCACAAGAAATAGAGTTAGAAAGTGTGAGATTGATCTGACTGCTAGAGGTATTTGACCAAATGCAGAACTCTAGAATGCAAATTCCATGACCAGAGACATCTCTGAAATACCTTAGGGACAGAAACCAATCTTACATGGGCATAAGTCAAGACATCAGGTGAGTCCAGTTCAAAAAGTATCTGCTTCCTTTCACTGACTAGAAATAAACTAAGAGTACCAAAAGATATAAGCATATTATATTACTATCAATTTAAAATTGAGACAAAATATATTGCAACAATTTATGATCATATATTCTTTCCTATTTCTATATGCATACGTATATTACTATCTCATACAATCATGCAATATATAAAATCATAGAATGTTTTGGATTGAAAGGAACCTTAAAAATCATCTAGAGATCTAGTTCCAATACCCCCTGCTATGGGCTGGGACATTTTCCACTAGATCAGTTTTCTCAAAGCCCCATCTAACCTGGCCTTGAACACTTCCAGGAGTGGCGAATCTCTGGGCAACACATTACAGTACCTCACCACTTTCAGAGTAAGGAATTTCTTCCTAGCATCTATTGTAAACCTGCCCTCTTTCAATTGAAAGCGATTCCCCTTTCTTGTAGACAATCTTTTTAAGTACTAAAAGGCTGCTAGCAGGTCTCACCAGAGCTTCTCTTCTCCAGGTTTAACAACCCAAACTCTCTCAGCCTGTCTTCCATCTTGAACCTATGGTATAAGACATATCAGTGATAATACATACTATTTAGTATTTCACTCTATTGTTATTCATAAAACAAGTATTGAAGTATTGCTTAAGTCTCCCTCTACTATGGTAGGTACTTTGTATTATTGAATAGTTTAGTTTTGAAATATGATTTTGGGCAGTTAGAACTGTTCTTCTTCTGGGACATATGACCTTTTTGGTTTTTAATTCACTTGCAGATCTGCATTTAAAAAAGGAGGTTTTTAGGTCTCAAATGCTCTTTCAAAAGGTAGTTCCAAATTTCCTCAATGGAAAAGAACCTTCTTATAAGGTTCTGCTTTGGGTTTTTTTTTTGTTTGTTTGTTTGTTTGCTTGTTTGTTGGTTTTTGGTTTTTTTTTTTAATCTATGGTTTTGCTTTATTTTTTCTTATATTTATTTTTGCTTTTTTTTTTATTTGTCAAAATTTATTTCTATTTTTACCAAAGCTGTCCTTCAGTTCAAACAGTATTTCTATATAATTATAGAAATTAGCATTTCTCTCTTAGCATTTGTTTTTCTGTTCTGAACAAGCCCCATTATTTTTATTTTCTGATTGCAAAATTCCATTTCATACTATTAATCTTTCTTTGTACTAGCTAAGTTGGAGTTGACTCTGTGAACTATGGATGATTAAAACTAAATTCTGTACTTTCTGTAAAGTTCCAGTAAATCTTTGAACAGAGGCAACAATCCCAATAGTCTTTTTAATCAACTTTGTTGGGAAAAAAAATAATTACAGATTAATTCCTCATTCCTGAATTCACCCCTTTGTCACATTGTGATGAAATCCGTAATTAGACAACTTTTTTTTCCAGTAATTACCTAATAATAAGGTCATGGTTTGTATCTGACATTTTTGTTATTAGATTCTTAGTCAACAATTTTACCACCTTCATTGTTTTATCTAATTTTATGTTTGCAAAGTTTTTTTATCTGTGATAAATTAATATTCTGTATTAATAAGTATTGATAAGGGTGTCTCAGAAGCAAATTTCTTTAGCATGTATCCGAATCTTATTCCAAGATAATTCAAGGGAAATACTTGTTCATTTTTTCTAGTTATTTCACTTATATTTCTCCTTTCAGTATTACCTGTTTCTATCTTCTTATCAGGTAGCCATCAATCACTCTGCAATCTGTCCATTAATTCTTATCTTTTACAATTCCATGTGATACTGTAGCAAATATTTCACTGTCTTGAAGGATGAAGTGATCTACCACATTTACTGCAGCTAGAAATAATTTTAGTTATCACAGAAACATATTATGTTAATCCAGTATGACCTACCTCTGGTAAATTCAACAGAATTTTACAACAAACTCTATTTCTTAGACATTTGCCTTAGATTTTTTTTTTCTTAAATTCTAATACCGATTCCTTATACTTTAAAAAAAGGAGCAGAAAAATTTTCCTATTTTTGCTTATTATTGTGTCTAATACTCTTGGATCATGTAGCACTTCTCAGACTTATAATTAAGTCAAAAATTACCTTTTAAACTTGATGAAGGTACAGTGCTACTCCATTTTGGTTATGCTCCTTTTGGATCTAATCTAGCTCACATGCACCTCTTTTAGCTTTTGCACTGTTCTTACCTCCCATTTGTTACTGACTTTCGTACCATTAGACAACTAGTGACTGAACTCTTTTTACAGACATGTAAATATTCTCCTACAACAAAGCTAAAAATAAACCCCAAACAAAGCTCACAACAAAATGAGATGCCTCAACACTAGAGAAAAGAGGACAAGAGACCAATTTGTAGGACTAAAGCCAAGTAGTTCATGTAAGCGTGGTATAGGACTATCACTCTCTATAGGAGACACATCTTGAGAAAGGTTGATGCAGTGGTCCAAAACAAGCAAGAACTTCACTAATAACTTAAAAAACAGGAAAATGGATTCTGGGTATTTTTTATTTAGCAGTGCAAAGTGTAATAAATAGAAGAAAGGAAAGGAAGGGGCTTTTAAATAACTCTCTTACTTTCCACTGTTGCCTTTCAGGCAGGGCCATGCTTTCAGACTTGATTTCAGTCTACTCAGTGAGGCACGAAATTCTACATAGCCTCCTTCTTTTTTTCCTATTCCTTGGAGATTACTTCTTGAAGCCCTTCTGTGCTTCTGTTCCCTGTTCTTCTGAGCTGGAAATCCTTGATTTCCACTTCTGCCTGACAAAAAACACAGTCTTTTGAAATTTGCTCTCCCCTTCAATACCAGGCATACTGCTTGCTTCTCCAGAAAATGCGCAAACATCCCTTTCTTGAGAGATAGGAGAGTATTAAGATGTTTACAAAGATATCATCTCTCAGATTTGATGGAAATTTCAGGTGTTGGAAAATGCCATGGGGATTTATACTAAATTAGCGGAATGAACTAGGCTGATGTAGTTAACATTGAATATATTCACACTAATTATTTCCGGTATGAAATATCACCTCTTGCACAGACATTTACAAATGTTGGATAAAAATCAATAATTTATTGGGATCTTTACATAATTAAGACTTGCTTAGGGAATCACATTGCTCAAGTAGGATGATAGTTCACTGTATGGAGGGCAACAGAAGTCTGTATTCCAGGTGTCCTTGCAATGGCATCTTCAGCTCAGTAAGGTGAAACTTCTTGAACTGCTATTCTGGTGAATTTCCTATGAGGAAGATGTGATTTGGGAGGCTGTGCACTTCTAAGTCCACTTATGTACCTGCAAGAGCACGCACATTATTAAAATGTCTTGGGATTATAGAAGAGTAATCAGAAAATTTTAGTTATATATTAATATTTGCAAGTGTCTAGTACTGTGGTTTATCTGTCCTATTGCAGTTGCTGTTCCTGAATGGATAGTTCCATTATTGTGGCTTAACTACATGTTATTAATAAGTCAATAACCCTCCTTGATTTTACATTAGGTGAACTAAGATGTGTTTCGTTGTGACTCTTCATCCTGTTTCCATCACTGCTTGCTGCATTTTACCTTTTCCCACATCTGCCTTCTTATCTGAGATCTCAGTTTATAATATAGATTCCCTCCATCTTCAGGATTGTCACTGGTTAATATATTTCACCTGGGCTTACCAAATATTTTTGATTATTGATGCTTTTGACTAACAGAACTTGAAAACTTTTGAATGGCTGAGTCATTAGTATTTTTCCCACTGTGGACTCTGAGTCTCTGAGAATTTACCACAATGGGGCTCTCCTAATAGGAAGAAGAATTCAAAGTGAATTATGCAAATATAAGAAGAGAGGATACAAAAATTGTAACTTAGTTAACAAGTCAATAAAAAGGTATAAATACATTGAAAGACAAATTTCATTTGTGTAAATGAAGATATAATGAAAAAAAGCTTTTAATAAAAGGACCAGAGGTCTATTTAAGGTAAAATTAGATTGCAAAAAAAAGTTTATAAATGCAGAAAAACCTATATAATTATCAGGTCCTTCCTTCCGCATAAATTATTCATAGAACTACAACCTATTAATTCCTAATATATGCAGAGTATACCTTTTGGGAAACCTAGTCAGAAATTAAAATTTTCATTTAGACTGATTCTAAAATGAGCCTTGCTGGCCTTTTTATTACTGGTAAATTGTCTTTTTGTTTAAAATAAAAGAAAAAGCCCTCTGCTACATTTAGAGTTGTGCAATTTTGTTTAACAGAGAGTTAAAGCAAGAACAGATTGTAGAAAGGTAACTCTATAAATTCATTCTTCAGCCATTACGTCTTATTACTTTGTCAATTACTTCTCTGTTCATTTTATTTTCAAATTTATGTTCCCTGTGAAGGCAATAGAAAGAGATCATGTTAGTGTTTTAATCGTATTTTTGATAATTCAACAAAGCTCTTGTAATCTTTAGCTGTAAAGTATTCATTTGTCTTTCAGTGATTATCACAATTCTTTAAAGTTATTCAGACACTTCCTGAACTGTCAATATCAGACACGTGATCCCAGATATCTCATCAGTTCCAGATATAGAGGCTCTGTTTTCTCTTTTTCATACATACGTGACTACTAGTCTTTTGGTTAGTCTGATACTGCTTCATGGTTTAGATTCCATAGGTGTGATGCACAGTTACATTTGTTCATATAAGAATACATATGTTTGTGATCTTTTAAACTGAGCTTTAGAATTCTATTGATCTATAATTATTTAACATTCTTTTTCTATTTCTGTGTCCTACAAACTTTATTAACAAAGTGTTATCATTCATGGGACTGCAGAAAGCAAGATTGTTTCTAGATCAGGCAAGGCCAAGGCTTGAACAACAGAAAAAATTACAACTTTTATCTTATAATAAAAAAATGTGTTTTTCTTTCTGAAGATAAAATCCTTCATAAAAAGTTAATTTTAGAAAACAAATGGTCTGACTTTCTCCTCTTTTCTTTTGCATCATCAGGTGCTGATTCTTTTGGGTGCCACAAGAAAGGATCAAACTCTCTCAAGTAGTATGAGTATTTAATTAACTTTCTAAAAAAGGCAATAGCCAGTTTTAAAATCTTACATCCCTTCTGATATTGGAAACCCAGGGTTGATGCAGCATTAGAGTAACCTCTGGTGTGGCCATCGCATTCTGAACAGGTACTGTCCAAGGGGAAGACTGTGGGAATTGTGGTTTTCAAAGGTTTTATAAGATTTTCTAATAAGGACCATAATAGAAAAGGATGTTTGTATGGGATGTTTCTTTGCTTCAAGACAAAGGCAAAGATAGGCTAGTGGCTATATTGCTGTTGCCTAAGTGGGTGCAGCCTCCAGGCTCCTCCATTACCATCAGCTATCTGGGGTCATATCCTCTGAAGGAATATGTGCAGCACAGCACAGTCTGGGAGATTCAAGTGATATGTGCAATCATGTCTTCTTAGGTCAGTTGTTATGTGTATCATTAACTCCTCAAAGTACAACAGTCTTTCAGTCAGAATCACTACATCTTCTCTAGTTTGCATGAATGAAAGTCAAAGAGTTCAAAAGAGGATACTGTCGAGAGATGTCCAGTCCTGTTACTGAGAAAGAAAAGTTATTTAGTCTTCAGAAGCTAAACTAAAATGTTTGCATCTGCTAGTCAGTTATCTCTTTTTTTTTTATCTGCTAAATAAAATGAGGACTCAAGCAAATGTAAACATGTCAAGATGAAATTATTGATTAGGAAGAAAGGAAATAATTTATATCTTCCTAATAGATATAGAGCTAAATTCAATCCCTTCCACCATAGGAAAGCTTCTGCATCACAGTAGGCAAGGCACTTAATGCTCTCATTTCAGAGATGTCAATTTATTACACATCCTATACTTTGTATGTCTGACTTAATTACTGGGACAAATTATGCAGAAAAACTTATGCTTCTAGGAAGTGACTGAAGTTCCTGGAAGCTTCAGGGGTGGGGAGAAGAAGAAAAGACAAGTAGTGCAAAATATGAACGTGGAAAATGTAAGCACTGAATGATTAAGTGAATGTGGTTAATTCTGTACCTTGACTATAGCAGATTCTTCTGGAAGAAAAGGGAAAGGTATATAAAGTCATCTAATGAAAGACTCTAACTTAGACATAATGTGGATGAAGGATACTCTATCCTAACCTTTTCTGGTTTCAGTTAAAGAGTTATATTTCTGTGTTACAATGGTTTAATAATTACACTGTTTTCAGTTTATAATTATCTCCTAAGAGAGATGGGAAGAATAGAATGTATACTTAGGCTGTAGTCAGGACTTTCACATATGTAATGATGGTGATACTCAAAAAGAGAGCAAAAGCAGAATTGTTGATATGTATTCTGAAATCAGTGAAATCAGGACTCTGAAAATATTTTGTAGATAAGACATTTATAATAATATAAAGATTTTGCTCCTACTGCTGCTGTCTATCTTCCCGAGATACAACAAAGGTGTATGAGCAAGCAGATGTGTGTTTTTGTATAAATGGATGTAAAAGAAATGCACTACATTTAAGTTCTTAAGAAACTGGGAAGCTTAAACCCTGCCTATAACCAGAAAACAATTTCAAGTTTGGTTTTTTTTTCTGAAAATTAATTTCTTGTGAGAAAATCATTCAGGAGAAAAAACCGTAACTGTTGTAACTATCATATACTAAGATTTTGGATATTAATATAGTGGCCATAGGTGCAGCTCCCAATCATCACCTAAATAGCTAGATAATGGGGAAAAGATTGCAAGGTGCTATATGACACTCTATTTTGTGATAGAAATATTAGAAAAGAGGGTGCATATATGTTAGTATGTACAAGAAAGCACTGGTTTTTGACTCTTTGAGGAACATACGTAACAAGCAGTGTTCCCTAGGAATCAGTTCTGAGTTCTCTCTTATTCATTATTCATCTATGACCTGGACAGAGGGACAGACTACACCCTCAGCAAGCTTGCTGTTGATGCAACACTGTGAGGAGCGGCTGCCACTCCAGAAGGCGGTGCTGTCATTTGGTGACATCTTGACAGGCTAGAGTTTTGGGCAGAGAGAAACTTGATGAAGTTCAAGAAAGGTCAGCGCAGTGTCCTGCACCTGAAAGGGAATAACCCCATGCACCATTGCAGATTAGTGTTTGACCTGCTGGAAAGGAGCTCTGTGGAGAACGATCTGGGAGTCCTGGTGGACACGTTAACTATGAGCTACCAATGTGCCCTTGTTGCTTTGAAATCTAGAGAGATTAGTAAAATGCTTAGACTATTTTTAACTCCAACTATTCTTTATAACTTCACCTACCATCTTTCTCCGTGGTGGCTTTGCATCAGTCAAGCTTTTCTTCTTCTCTTTGCTGCCAGTATTCTAGTAAACAATTTTCTTTCTTCCTGATTTTAACCAAAATATGTTGTTACTGTTCTTATTAATCTCTTGAGGACTTTAATCGAAGACCTTTTTTAAATAAACGGTCCTGAAACACTGCCTTATTCCATCTCATAACTTCTATTTGGAAGTCTTATTAATATTAGCTTTTTAAGGTACTGCTGAAATAAAGCATTAATTAGAAAGTATTTTAAATTTCAGGAAACTCTAGCAGCACTTCATTCTCCTTTGATCTATCTTGGTCTGTGTACATATTTATATATTGATAGGTAATAATATTTGCTTTACTGATAATACTTGCTGTAGCTTTATCATTAAAGAGTCCGTGAAAAGAAACAAACCTGAAAGTACACAAGACTCAAACTAAAGCTAGAATAATGAACATGAAATTAAGTTACCATGTAACAAACACAACTTTACATAAAGAATGAAGAGACAATTATATTCCTATTGATATGCTAATATATTAGTCTTCACGCTTAATTGGACGTTATCAAGGCAGCTGCAAATTGAGTAGTTTTAACAGCATATTTATAACTGTAATACTTTTTATTCATTCATCTGGTAATTTTATATTACCCTTTTTCAGTAATCTATGCTACTTTAAAGGTTGTTTTGTTTCTTCTTGAGTTTTTGCAATGCTGTTTATTTAGGCCAAATAACACTGAATGCAAGATAAATTTTGGCAGATTAGACTATGAGACAAAGATGTTTTCTCTAGTATATGCTTTTTGATTCTAAGTTGTGATTGCAGTATTTTGAAGACAACTCAAGGAGTCATGAGGAGGCAAAATCAGAGTTTCAAGTGATCAGTCTATCATAAAAAATTGTACTTATTGTGCTCTGAAGCCTGACTATATCACAAACAATGAGAGAGTTCACAGTCTTTACTTTTCTTCAAAAAAAGTGTCTGTTAGAGGTTTTTAAAAGTGGGGAAAAGTAGTAGGAGAAAAAAGAAATAAATTACGTAATTTACATTTGTGATTACAGTATACAAATATATAATTTCTTATTGCTCTGAGCCATGAACTAAAATGAATGTACCTATGCAAGATTTATTAAAGTTTTTCAACTTTTTTTGATTGGAAACATTCAAAATATTTAAAGCACATGATCTCTAATACATGAGAAATGGAAGACCATTTAATTCATGGTTGATCCTTTAGTAATGCAGTCAGATTGTTTTGCCTGTGTCATTTTGCCTATTTCATGTGATAAGCACCACTCACAGATACCAAGGGGATATATATGAACACATAGACACACAGTACACTTTACTCACTTGACAGTTTCTTTGTTTTAAGCATAGAAGGTGTCTGATTAATAACTTAATATAATTTATCAGAGAAAGTACTAATTCAACAGCAAACATTTGACATATGTAAAAAGCAAGCAGTAACCCTGACTATGGTTACTTAAATTCAATTTATTTACTATATTGTTTTACATTTACAGTGAGGTTCAATGTAATTTTGCAGGTTTGGTGTTTTTTTCCTCATAAAAATGCTCTTTGGAAATGACATTATAAACCTTTTAGTATCTTTGAGGCTTGATCAGACTTTTTTACAGATAATTATTTATTAAATAAATTATTTCTGATATTTCTTGATGTTTGCTTTGTTTTGGTTTTATTGAAAAAATTAACTAAACAAGTGAAAGAGAGAAAATTATGGGATTTACTGTTCCTAACATATTCTTCAGTGTTGTTCTGTAGTTCAGAGTCCCTCTGCATTCACAAAGATAAGATGAATAGTTAAAAATTGAGCTGTGAACCTCTGAACCAGTAAATATCACAGTGCTAAAACAACAGTGAAAGAACAAAATGTAACAGACAACTTAGAAAGATTTGCTCTGTCAGCCTTCTACTCTTTTCCTTTCTAGGCCTTCCTTCTTCATGAACTTGCAAACTACTTATGAAGAGAGTATTTAAAAAAATACAGGTAAATTTACTTTTCAGTATGCTTTTTTTTTTTTAATTTAAATATTGCATTTACCTTACAATACCATGTGTTTCACTTTTTAATGCGACTCATGATGTAAACATTGCACATACACACACATACACACAAAAAGGGAACAAAAAGACCCCTGAAAATCAAACAAAATGATCTTGATTGAAACTTGAATCTGTCTACAGTTTAGGAGAAAAAGGAGACTGACCAAACTGTAGCTCACTGGAGTGTTGTCTACAACTGATTTTTAATATCTGCAATTGAGCCCTTGTTCATCACTGCAATATCTTAGAATTAAGCCTACATAATACTATTGATACTAGCAAAAGTATTCCAGCATGTGGCATGCTATAACAGCAAAAATATCCCTGAAGCATGAGACACAGATTGATTATTGGAAGTTTTAAAAACAGAGGTTGATTGTTTAAATGCTTCAGCAAGCAATTATTGACTTTTTTATCAGATCTGTAATTGTAATTAATTACATCTTGGAAGCTGTAGGATCTGGTTTATCAGTAGTTGCATGGATTAAACACAAAATTGATTTCACTTAGCTGTTCTACACTTCACCACTCCGCTTAAAGGCTCTTCTTTCTTTTTTTTTTTTTTGTCGGTTGAGCGTTCTCCTCCTATTGTATGTTGTTGTTACAATAGTTAATTTGCTTAATGTTTTAATACTTCCAATTTCACCATAGTTTCAATAATTTCCATTATTTGCCAATGTGCCTCTTTGAAGTAATAATGACTAATATTACAGTTTAAAACAAAGTCAACAATCAAAACCTGATTTCCACTTATGGTCTAAATTATAAGATTGTGTTTCTTCATGCAGTTAGGGTCATGTTCTTAAGATAACTAAAACAAGCAACTAAGAAATCCAGAGTTTGACCACATAAGAAATAAATAGGAATGCTAGAAGTCAGAAATCCTGAAATTCGCTCTTCCTTACACTGGAAAGGTCCAGATCATCTTTTATCATTACCACCAAAAGCAAAATGAATGGAAGCTTATCTCTAAGTTGAAGACTCCAATATTTGGGTGCCTAAAGGTAGAAATGGATTTCAACTCACATGTCTAAATACAGAGTGATCTATTTGGTCACATAAATACAGGTGTCTAGTGTTTTTTCAGATGATATATGCTACTCTCTGTGAGCTCAGACTGCATCTTCAGTTGAACTTAGGTGTTCTGTAGGACATCTGTAACACATCTTTCAGACAGAGAATTTATATGCAGATAAGCATCCTTTCAGCAAGTTTAAATGCTAGCGCTCTCCTTCTGCTACTTTAGAAGTAGGTAAGAGATTAGAGATATTTCTTCAGTTAGTCTTAACTAGAGAACAGTAGCCTTTCAGCAATGATGTTTCATATTCCTTTGTGTTGAAACTGTGAATAAAGGGTCTAGTGTATCTTTTGTACTTTTAGGTAATGTAGTGCTTTCTATTGTGCTTTTTGACTGTTTAGGCCTGTGATTTACTGGATTGATTTTTACTGCAGGAGAATAACTTTCAATTTTCTGTGTCCCTCTCAGATATCATAGTTTTCCTGAGTGCTGTTGATGTTTTCATATCACAAAGTAAAACCATTGTTCATTTAAACAAAATATTAAAACAGTCCCTGCATATGCATTGATAATTTTTTTTCTCAAATTGGGTTTTGAGAGCATGTGTAGCTGCATTTTGGAAGTTGGCTGGGCATTCAGAGAATAAATCTGAAGAACATTTTTCTCTTGCTTGAGCTGGCCACAACATTTCTGTAACAGCATTCAATTTATTTTTTTCTGTTTAAAAAGGTAAGTGATCAACTCCAAAAATATTATCAGGTCAAGACTTTACCTATACTCAACTTTATTGTGTAGTTACAAGGAAGAATTTGGGGATCACTCAGTTAACCACCAGAGTGGTTAACTCACATTTTTTCTGTCAACAATGGTTCTGTCTATTCTCTGTAACAAAGACCTAGTGGAAAAATCTTAACTACTAGATTAATAATTTTTCATAATTTTTAAGTTCTAGAAATCTCTTTGACACACTTAGCCTTGTGTCAATGCACAGGTGGCACATGTCACTAAATATTCTGGGACAACAATTCAAAAGATAGCTGTGGAGAGAGGCTATTTCTAAGAGCACACCAGATTTCGCTACTTCATCCCATACAGTGCTCCAGGACCATTACAACCACCTCTACATATTTTCATGCCACATACTAAAGAAATACAACCAAAAATTCAAGGCTGTGTAAATATCATTCTGGCAAGAAGGAACTCCATTTTATCTCACACACTTGAAGTTGGAACAAATGACAAATGTGTCAAAAATGATACATATTAGGACTACTGAGCACCAAAGGAGTCACAGGAAAGATACGTGGCCAGAGCTTCCATAGTGTAAATGCAGGCAGAATGTGCTACTTAATTTATGCTTAAAGAGTAGTCTCTATCCTGATTTTATTAAGTAATATAGACATACTTGGTCAGAAGATAGTTATGAACTAGTAACATTTACACTATTTAGTGTCTCTACCATTTACTGTATAATGCAGTTTGGTGCAAGACACAATTAATACTAAAAGGCATCAAGGAGATACTGAAGGGAAAAAACTGGTTTATGCCTCGTTGAAATGCAGATTTACTTATTAGTTACTTGAGTGCAGGTGACTACATTTCCTCTTCTGACAAAAAGATGCAAAGCAACATTTACTTAATCTACAGAAGTGGCACAACAAGAATAGAGGAAATTTTAGATGAAAGACCACGTTTTTGTGGCCCAGCAGAAGAACTGAAAAGGGATATAGGCTGTAGGAAATTAACAAACTCTTACAAAAAATAGTGAGGGAAAGGATGTGATTTGAGATTCAATTCCATTTGAATGTGCGCTCTGAGAAGTGATTCTGAGTGTGTTCTGTAGCGTCAGCTCTTCAAGAAAGTCTGTATTCTATGAATGATTCTATTGATAAATATTGAAAACTTGCTGAACTGGAATATGTGAATAGAAACCCCAATTGTTACTTCATTAGGGGAAACACAGTAAGTCATTAAAACAAAGACTGAGATATTTGCTAGGTACTTCCTGTAAATACAACAAGGAGATTTCTTTCCTTTCTGCACCATTTCTCTCTTACAAGGATTTATATAGGTGTTAGCTATTTTGAGTGTTGTTAATAAAGCTTCTGCAAATTATTTTAATCTAGGTTTTTGTGGAGTTTTTGATTTGTGTTTGGTTTGATTTTTGGTTTTGGGTTTAGTTTTTTTTGGTTTGGTTTGGTTTTTGTGGTTCAGCAACCCTGACAGTAACATGGCATTCTACTGTTTATTAGAGAATGCTGAAATTGTAAAGCAGTTCTTCGGTCGCCTTAAGCAGTCAGTACCTTAACTGCAGCACACTCTCAATGTTCTAAGTCTAAACCAGTATATTCCCTTGGAGAGTTTGTATTGCCCAAATCAGGCTAACAGAAAAGTCTTCAAATAACTGCTGGTGTGATCAAAGGCTTTCTGGCTCGCAGAGGGGTCTTAATATTCACGGATAAATCCATACACATACATGCAAATCAAAGGAAACTCCAGCAGTTACTAAAGTTTCCATACAGTTACGTTAGCTTATTGTAATAGCTAACTGTAACTTCAGCTAACTTTATTAGTTTGTTCTTGCAAGGATTCCTGTGAAAAAATGAATCTTTTTAAAGGATAAATCTACTTATTTACGACTTCAAAAATATAAAAGATAGTTAATGCAAGAGGATGAATAAACAGACATATCAGGTAAATGTTCTAGCTCTGAAAAATATCTAATATATTCATTTAAAATGGGAGACTTTTCATGCTCTTCTGTCTTTTGAACAAAACCTGGAGTAACTCAGACATACAACTCCATTATTTTTTCAGTTGGTCTTCCCAGGCTTATAGCAGAACAATATTTAGAAAATCATGCAAAAAAGCTTGAAATGTTGTAGCTAACATGGCTGAAGTGTCTGCCATCTCTTCTAATTCATTAATTTGTCAAATATTTTAAAGTTTCTCTTTTTTAGTTTGTCTTAATTTCTCTGTATGGAAATATATATATATTCTTAGTTGTAACTACAAGTATGGTATCTCCTTTCCCTCAGGAGAAATTCCATTTGAGCAGTGAATACCTGATTTATCTAAAGATGCTTATTTGTCATTCATGAACAGAGCTGGAAAAAATTTTACCCTGGAGGATGAAAATTATGTTCTAGTGCATATCCTTAGGCAATTGGGCTATATGTAGGTATTTAAGAAAATATAAGGTTTCCTTATAAAATTCTATTTATAAATTCTGTATAGATCAAATCTATCCAGTTTTGCTTTCTCCTTAGAATATTTTAAACAAATGCTTAAAGCTAAGCATAGGCTTTATTGATTTGCTTTTAATTCTGGTTTTATTGACACTGACAATCTCTCATGTCTAGACAGTGTTCCCAAAACTAAGGCTGGCACAGTTCTAAGACTCTATTATTCCTTTTCAAAAGTATTATTTTTAGTTTTATTTTCCATGTTTCAGTTTAATATTCGACTGTCTCTTACAAAAAAATGTGTATGCTGTACTTCTAGTATCTGAATCTGTTTTAGACTTTTCTTATAATGTTAAATCACCTTAACCCCTATCTAAACCAAAATCAGTGATTTTATGGGAGAGTAACTAAACAAAACTTAATCAAGTAAATGCATTCAGAAATTAATTCGTATCCAACTAAATTTCTGGTAGCTTATGAATGACTGTATACTTAACTAATGGCAAATATTCCATCTTGCAAATTCTCTGCCAGATTTCTTATAACTAAATGTACTCCATTACCTTTTGAAGTATCAAATCAATATAGTTTGACAGCCTTTTTTTTCAGTTTGGGAAAGGCTACAGCTTTTGGAGAAAATCATGGTACGCTGAAGCAGTTTCACTTCTATATATCACAGACAAAATACTAGAAATGCAACTTTCAATAGTATAAGTATCATGATTAAGATTTCCCAAACAGTTAATTCCTTCTGTCTGACTAATTTATTATTTACTACATAGTTATCATACACACTACACTACTACAAGATAACTGTATAGAATCACAGAGCAACACAGCCGGTTGTTGTTGGGTTTTGGTTTGGTTTGGTTTCTTTTTTAGAATGTTAACACTGCTTATGTATTTAAACAACAACAACAAAAGAAGAGTCTCATGATGGCTGCTTTTTTATACATACCATACATATAGTCTATGAAGTCTTCCAAATATTCAATATTTAATAAAAGGCACAATTGTTTAGTACCTAAAACTCTTTGAATCAATTCAATTTTTGGTTCTTTTAGATAAGATAGAGACCGTCTTTCTTTAAGATATACAGCATATTTTTTCATCATACTTGCTATATTTCTGTTATTCATCAATGATTACATTTATAAAACAAATATTATTTATATTACAGTTTAGTGTCTCCCCAGGCTATATGAGGTAGTGCGACTTCTTAATAGAGAAACTTAGTTTAAACCCTTTAGTACAGTAAGTACATTTCTTATTTGATTCTATGTGTAAACATAGAACAGCAATTGACTTCTGATCCTCTGGGCCGATTGATGCAGTATACATGAACATTGCTTATTCATACAGTACATTTTAAAGTATACCTGCCATAGCTAAAATAGGCTAAATGTCAATGATTATTTTGATACTACACCACTAGAAATCTGCCTCAGACTTACCCCTTCTATTTCACATGAGGATAGAACTGCCATTACTTTTGTATAATAATTTTTTAGCATTCTGCTTCTGGAAAATTGCTCATTAAGTCATTCATGCTACAAAATTTTTATCAAAACAAATGAATAAGTTCATGACAGACAGAGGGAAAAAGAGAACAGAGAGACTTTCCTTCTACTAAAGACTGGAAATGTCCCTGTAGTGGGTTGACCCTGGCTGGATACCAGGTACCCACTAAAGCCACTCTCTCACTCTCCCTCTGTAACTGGACAGATGAGAGAGGAAAAAAAACAGCTAAGAACTCATGAGTTGAGATAACAGCTGGGAGAGGTCACTTACTGGTTGCCTTCACTGGCAAAACAGACTCAAAGTGGGGATAGTACTTAAATTTATTACTAACAGGGTAAGACCCAAAAAGTGAGAAATAAAACCATCTTAAAAAATACCTTCTCCCCCACCCTCCTTCCTTGTTCTCCCTCCTCCCCCCAGTGGTTCAGGGAGACGGTTAAATGGGGGTTATGGTCAGTTGTTTTTCCTTCCTGTGCTCAGAGAGAGGAGTCCTTCCCCTGTTCCCATGGCGTCCCTCCCATGTGAAACAGTCCTTAATGGACCTCTCCAGCATGAGTCCATCCCTCAGGCAACAGTTCTTCCCAAACTGCTGTCCCATGGGTCACTCCTCCATGGGGTGCAGTCCTTCACGAATGAGCTGTACCGACATGGGTCTCCCACAGGGCCACAAGTTTTACCTGGGAAAAACCTGCTCCTGCATGGGCTTCCCTCTCCATGGGCTGCAGGTCCCTGGCAAGACCCTGCTTCATCTTGAGCCTCCCATGGGGTCACAGCCTCCTTCATGCATCCACCTGCTCCAGCACAGGCTCCTCCAAGGGCTGCAGGTGGGTCTCTGTGCCCCTGTGATCCTCCATGGGTTGCAGGGGCACAGCTGCTCCACTATGGTCTGCACCACGGGCTGCAGGGGCCACAGCTCCAGTGCCTGGAGAACTTCCTCCTGGTCCCTCTACACTGACCTTGGTGACCTGACGTTGTTGTTCCCATGTTCTCACTCCACTCTTCCCTGGCTGGAATTCTTTCTGTGCAACAACCTTCCGTTCTTAAATATGTTATCACAGAGGCATTACTATCACTCCTGATCGGTTTGGCCTTGGCCAGTGGCAGGAAGCCTGTTCTGGAGCCAGACAACATTGGCTTCAAGGGAGAGGGGAAGCTTCTATCAGCTTCTAACAGAAGCCACCCCATAGCCCCTCCTACTACCAAAACTCAGACACAGAAACCCAATATAGTCCCCTATACTGGTGGGTGATAGCAAGACCTGTTTCTTCCCACTGAATTACTTCCTTTCCAGGCTAAAACATTCCAAAATATGGTATATAAATTCATATATATTATATTATATGTATGTAACAGAATTTTATGCAGATTAAGGTGCTTTTGGATTACAAAGCACAGAGACAAATAGCAAAGCTAGAATGAATCCATATGTAACAGAATGGATCTTCTTTCCCTGCTCACCACAGGTAATCTCAGTTTCTAAGAAAACCCAATTGTAAAGTAGTTTGTGCTGGAAGAGATACTAATCACAGTTCAACATCATACAGCTATCTTCCTCCTGACTTTCTTTTGGTGCTAGACTACCTCATTTTCCTCAGAGAAAATTGTTGGAATCCAACTACTTCTTTTGCAACTGAAATTCAGAAGTAGCCTAATGGAAGCAGCAGGTTAATTTCTAGTCCTGGTAGTGTCTACAAATTTTTCTGTTCTTCCAGTCTGCAGTTCAGCACCTTTTTTAGAGGTTAGTAACTATCAGAACCCTTTCAAAATTTTCTTATCCTTAAAACCAACTTGTGCATTCTCTCAACAGTTTATAGCAGACTGTGTATTTCACCCACTTGTTCCTATTTTACTTATTTTTTTCACTGAAGTTGTTTTTGAGTTCTTTTCTATTCCTATATATCTTACTTTCAAAAGAGAAATCAACATCCATTTGCTGTCCATATGTTATGACTCACCTCTGAAGGCGACGGTAACTGAGATTCTTGGTAATAGATCCCTAGGGACAGATTAGAGTGAAACAACACCGAATGACCACTGTTTAGAGTAGAGTAGATAGCAGAGAGGAAAGATATCACTACCTGTGGATCCAGTGATGAGACTTGATTCTTGCAATTCAGATGCCCATTGGTCAAAGTATTGTCACAATCTTGATCCATGGGAGGTGAGGGAAGCCCATGAAACATAGAGCTCAGTGGGTTAATTTATGTTGATGTGGGAACACACCCAGGTACCTCCTCTGGGGAAGGTAGTTTTATACTGTCTGATGCAACACTGTGAATCTGTTGCAACACTGTGGATTTTTCACAATCCTCTGGTGGAAGGCCCCAGAAATGAGTCTGGGGGCATTTCAGGGGGGCTTTGATGGTTTATGACCTTCTAAGACATGGCAGCTGCCTCTCACATCAGCATAGTTGAGCCAGTTATTCCCCATCAGAGGGAATGATACCTTCAGGCCTACCTGTGAATTCGAATATCCTGATACCTCCGTGGGACGGAGTCAGTTCTGAAACGGAGGACATCGGCATGACAAAAAGCATTATCCCACCCAGCAGGATCTGCTTCTTGTTGGCTTCTTCCCTTATCTGGCTCAAAACCCAGCTTGTTGCTAAACAAATGTTGATTTGTTATGGTCATCTTCAGGTGATGGGTACTCATCTTCTCTGCACCTGGGCTGTTCATATGCAGACCAGAGGTTTTGGCCACCACAGGTCCAAAAACTCTTCTCCTCCCCTTTTCTGAGCACCCTTCTGTTTGCAGCCCCCAGCCTAAGTACCCTGCTGTTTTTGCAAATGGATGACTGTTTTAAGTCATTAACCTTTAATATTTCAGTCTCTCACAAATTCTCCTGTGTTTTTTTCTTGTACCACAACTAAACCAATGTCAAGAAGAGCTATACTGTTACTTACATGTACAGTCATATTTTCTGACTTGACCTTGAAAAGTTTTTAAGAGCATGCTATCATGCTCAATATCAGTGAACAAGATAAAATGTATTTTTTGAATACAGTTTATGTTAAATGAATAAATTTATCTTATAAATAAATATATATTTACACTATCATCCATGTAAATTTTCCAACAAGAACAAATGCCAAATAAATGCCTGTGAAGGTGAATAAGTGTTGCTGTAGGGTAACAGAAAGTTGCAGTAGAAGCAAGTTGTAATGATCAAAGACGAAGGGTGATTATTATAGATAAGCCTTACGCTAGGTAACAAAATTTTTTGACAATGTGAATGCAAACTGGTTTAAATCAGATTATCTACAAGCTGAAGTGAGAATGCTATAACATCCTGTTGAAAATACTTTCTGAACATAAGGGTAATGAACAATAGAAAGATATTATGCAAAGAGGTTAAAGATTACCTGTCAATGGAGATTTTAAAGAGCAGGTCAAACATAAAGATTAGTTTAAGCATTAAAATGGAACATATCAATGAAAATGTCAGTTGACATTACTTTGCCCTTATAGAGAATCTTATTAAGCCAATTGAAACATTTTTTAATCAAATAAAAATATTTATTTAAATTTATTTTGCTAAAATTTTGTAAACTAGTCTTCATAATGAAAATAGACAAGGTAATCAAGACATAAGCAAAGATCGTGAACCTGGAAAAGACTGACAAATTGATAAAACTTGGGATATGAAATAACTTCTCTTAGTAAAGTATTTTTTCACTCAAAGATTTAGGAAAAAGTAAAACAACAACAACAACCACGCAAGAAGAATAGCAGGATTTTTTAATCCACCTTGTCATGGGACCTATAAGTGAATGTGTGAAAGCTTACAGGCAGTAGTTAACTATATAAAAGTCCTGTTCTGTCCTACTAATTCCTTTCTGGACTATCATTCCAAGGACATCACTGTTCCTATTATACGAAATTTCTTCATCTGAATGATGGGAGTTGAGGTGACACAAAAAGCTTGAAGGCAGAAGGCATCTTAAAAGAAAAAATACTATCATTTCAGCTAAAATTGAAATTATCTGGTTTTACTGATTGAAATATACATATTATTTTGACTCAGCTTTTCATGAATAGCATGTGTGTATATACAGAGATAGAAAAGCAGGGCATGATTCTACACAAGAGTTCTGCCACAGTAAGAAAGACAATAACGAGGCTGTTCAGATATATAACAATGGACTGTAGGTAAAATAATTTTATCATTTCAAAAGACTCAACAATTTTTTTAATTAATTTGCTGAAACCACTGGCTCTTGATAATCTATACAACACATTACAATACTATTCAATATTATGTCATACTATGTGTCATTTACATCTGTAACAATTATAGTGTAGAAAAATAAATTGAATGAAACGGAGAAAAAAGGCTAGTTTCAGTTTTATTTAACTTAGAACACAATGTGAATGAACACAAAAAAAAACCCTGGTGATCATGGATCTCTTTAATTTCAGAATAATATTAGTATATTTTTTTTATGACACCATTTTTAATTAGCATGTGAAAAAAACAGGAAAAAATAAGTTCTGAGGAGAAGGAAATTGATGAGGAACAATTTCATATGTGGGAAGCTTATAAATCTGAGATCTGAGGCAATCTCATTTAATTTAGGCATTTAGAGATGCAGACCTCTCACATTTCTTTCTGGAACAAGACGATTGAAAGTCATCATTATTTGGATCAATATTGTAAGTAAACCGCTCAGCATTGAAAGTTCTCAATGTGAAAAAGTACGTTTTGTTAATGGCTAGAAGTATTATATTTTTTTTAGGTATCTAATTTTATTTTTGGCATTATATATTATACTTCCTTTGTAATAATCTCATTTGTGGTATAAAAATCAGATACTAAGTACATTACTGCAGGTTTATTTGCAGTATTTTAATATCCCCTAGGTTTCATTTTACACTTGTAAAATTTTAATTAAATGGTATAGGAAAAGAGAATCTATGCATTATCCAAATGACAGCTTGTTCTTTTAAGGGTTTCAAATAACTGTGCATTGTTAAAAATAGAAGTAAAATGTTTGGGATTAGAGTTTATTGGTCTTTATTAAAAAAAATTATAATCATAATATTTTTCTAGATTTTTTTTTGAAAGCTTATTTTGTGAAACAGTCATGTTTTTATCTTTGTTTATAGGTGTTGACTGTCTAACATACTGAAAATGCTGAAAAATTTTTTGTGCTTTAAGGCAAAATGAATTCTTCTGCCTCATCTCTACAAAACCTTATGTGTCTCAGAACCTGGTACTTTGTGCTATTCTATGTGTAATGTATTAGAAAGTACTTAATAGCTCCCCACCGTTTATGTAAAAAGTATACCATTTCCAGACCACTGTGCTGATCATCCTTAAATCTGTGACCAGGTTTCCAAATAAACCAACTAGTGGGAAGTAATAGACTGGAAGATCCATGTCATCAGTACACAGTGGGATGAGCAGGTAATGTTCCAATATAAAATAGGTTAGAATGAAGCACAGTATAGTCGTACCCCTATCAAACTTTTGGAATACACGAACACAAGAACTGGAAGTTTTACTGGTACTTCTGCCCAACATACCCCTTACTCAATATGCTTAGTGAGTATGATTGTAAACAGAATCTGATTTGAAACAGACAACATGAAATATTCCCCAAATGGGATCTCAGTCCCATGTTATCATTTAGATATCCTTCCTTAAAAAACGCAGGAGTCTTTATACCTCCTCTTCTGAAGCATTCTCCTATATGGAGCCTGTCTTGAATTTCAGCTAGAACTTCTTCCTTTCCTATTCAAGCCCCTGATGCCAGTCATTTTCAACATGGAAACATAAGCATTTCTTCTGTAACAGGTTTACCTTTTTTTTTTTTACTTTTTATTATGCAACCTCTAGAAAAAAATACCCTTGGGCTTTTGACTGTACTGCAAAAGTTATTTTAGCTTCTCCTAAGAGAAAATTGGCTGTCTTCTTAAAATCAACTGACAATAGACTAAATATTCAAAGTTCTGTGTCTCACTTTAACTGTGTGTTTCAAAATGCCAACCTGTTCACTTATGTGATCAGATACCGCTGCTAAACATTGGCAGGGAGTGTTGCCCAGATCAGGAACTTGAGCATACACACATTCTAAAAAGGTTAGAAGACTGTCTGTCAGAGATTTTGCTTAGGCCAATTCTCCCAGTCAATATTTTCCACGTGTTTAGAGTTGGCTTAGAGTAAGAAACATTCCCAACAGATGCTTGGGTAAATCCACTCTGTTTTGAAGACCGTTTAGCAGAATTAATTCAGGCTGTCCCACAACAACAGGTTTCGGAACAATTTGTCTATATTTGTCAATCTAAATATAGCCTATCAGCCCTTCTGTAACAGAAATGGAAGAAGTGTATTTCAAGAAGGACACTATTGAAATAACAGAAAGATTTCAGAAGACTGTAAGTGTTAAAATAAGACTTGTAAAACAGTAAACAGGAGAGTAGAAACACTTTATGCCTTCTAAATACATCAGCTGCGGAAAGGTGAAGGATTGACAACTGCTTCTCTATTGCTTAATAAGAAACGACCCACAGTCATAAATACTGTTGTAAAATCATATACCTCATTTCATATTGTTTATTTTGCAACAGAGTATAACAGAGATTTGTTTATAAAAGACAATCAAGGATAACTTTCATGCCCTGAAGATATTACCAAGAAAGTATTTCCAACAAAATACTAATATTATCCTACTGACAGGTACAATTGCAGTACAGAGTGTAACAGTACTGTTAAATCCACTTGACATTTTATTAGGTTAACATCTTTTTTTTTAACCATCTTTTTCCAGTCCATCTTTTTCCAAAGACAATGCTTTGAATGCATATATATAATCTAAAAATAAATGGAGAAGATTTTGCTCACTGAAACCAGTATTTACAAAGTAGTATTTATATAGATGATGCAGGAATGAGAAAAGTGAGATTTTTTGTAATGCTGAGATGACTCTTTGAACTTACTACTATATTCACTTAATGGTACCAAAACAATATTTTATATGTGCTTCAGTTCACTCACATCTGTATAACTGAAATGGTAGGAATGGATCACAAATGGTATTTGAAAAAATTATAAAATTATTTATGGACCAATACAGAACTTTGTTTTCTATTTTGGAAAGGTGATTTTTCCTTACACGATATTAGAAACTTAAAAACATATATATATTAAAAAACCTAAAGTTCTCTAAAATATTGAATTGCCAGACAGTTGTAGGGATAATAAGAAGGACTGTAAGAATTCACAGCAAATAATACACGTAATATAATCTAGAGAAGAAATAAAAAAAAAAAAAGAAAAACAACCAAAAACCCAGAAAAACTCAAACCAACAGATTTTAATTTACAATGCAAGTCCTAATTTCTAAATCTTCCAGTCCGTTCACAAAGCTTTTATAATATGTTGGATTTATTTGTTGGTACTGAGGAAGGACTCCATTAATAGTTTTAAATCGTATATTTAGTACCAAGTTGTTCTCATACAGGTATTTACAAAAGACTTAAAAATGCTTCTCGTAAGTCACAAACCACGATGAAATTCAGTGTCTCAGCACTGAATGAGAGACATGCCATATTGTCTGTATGAGAATTCTGCAGTTCTGCACCATGAACTAAGAATGGTCATAATGTTCCCCACTTAATTAAGCAAGCTGCAGGATCTTTCACTGATGGATGAACATTTCACACAATTTCAGTACAAATATTACTTTTGCTAACAATGACTATGCCACTTTCTTCAGCAGTGTATTTTAAAGTATGACCAGTTTATTCCAATAACTGTCTAAAGTGCTATTTTTTGTGATAAAATAGATAATTAACTTGAAGTGGACATTCTTGGGAATCAATAATGCCATTTTCTAAAGGTTGTAGCCAAAAGGATATCAGGAAGTGTGGAAACAGTATGGAAAGTCTATCTATTTCACTCTGAAAGTAAAAAACACTTCCATTATTCATTGACTGAATAACCTTTCCTGATTTCCCAAGTGTCCAGTTTCAAATTATAATAACTGCACATTTATAAGGAAGTGCTTCCACTAGTATTTATCTCCTTTCCTTTCATTGCTTAGGACTTTACAACAGCAGCGGGGAAAAAAATATTTACCCTTTTACTGTAAATAGTGTACTCAGTTTGATGCTTTGATTTTAAGGTCTGCTAAATGTTTTATACAGACTTATTTAATAGTAATTTTGAAACTCTCACATTACTTATTTATTCCACAAGTGTATTCTAGCTGTAGGGTCTAGGAATAAGGATACAAGCTAACTGTATTTTAGAATTGGTGTTGGTAGAATTCCCATTTAGGGATGTGAAAATCATCTTTTAATTAGACTCATCCAAAGCTGTGGTTCTTGAAAAAGCAAAATTGCTATTTTAATTCTATTTAGAAGAGAAAGTCTATAGATAGTGCAAAGCACTATACTAAATGGACAGTGTTGCTAAAAAATAATACTATAATGAATTGCCATCAAAGTTAATAAGGTCATGAAGATTACATAGAAATATATTTGAACAGATCTTAAAAAAACACATTTATCATCGCTCTTTGATACCTATAGATCATGGAAAAGTCTCACTCTGAAAAGTGCAACCATAACTTTGATTAGCTGTCAGAAGAACATCCTCAGATATTAATGTTGTTACTCTAATTTAAATGGCATCAGGATTTATGGTTCAAAAATTAAGTGTATATGTATCCTATTAAAAAAAATCATATAGGAAATCAATTTTTTTAATCGGTTATTTTTCTTAATCACTGTCTATGAAACGTAAAGACGATACTTCCCCTAGCATGGAAAAATGCATTGAAGTTCTGAAAAATAAATAATATATCAACTGATGACATCTTTAAAGATGAGAAAACAGAAATAGAAACCCCAGGCTAATAAAATATGACAAGGTAACCAGATTGCAACCAGAGATCCTGCAGCACATTAAAAAGAGAAAGAAATGAAGCAAGACAGTCTAATAAATATAATATGTTTCCTCTTCTTCTCTTTTTTCTCTGTGCATAGGTTTTATCTCTTGTTGTGAATATTTAAAGACAAAAGCAGTAAAAGTATCCCAGTTGCCCATGTTCAAAGTTCTGTATTCAAAGCAGTGGTATTCAAACTGTAGAACTCTTGAAGGGTTAGTGTGAAACACTGTTGCTTACACAATTTTATGATACAATAATAAAAAAAAAAAAGAGTAACAAGAAATTGGTCAATAACTTGATCACAGTTTTACTACGTAGTCTTACTAAAGTAAAAGCAAAAACTAGTCTTTAGAATGCACCACTACACCATCTCAAATCTTCAGAGACTGTAACCCTTAGCCTTTCCACAGCTAATTGTTAGAGCTAAGGAGTTTAAAAACACATTCAAAGTCACTAATTAAAGGATAAAAGCAGTAAGAAAATAATTTTAGCTAACTGATATGTTTTAACAGAAGTCTTAATGCCTGTAAGTAGTAGCAAATTAAAAATTCTTAAATACAACATTTAGTAGAAAAATATACCAGCTGGAATGTTGAGATATGCAGCACAAAATACAGTACTACATCACCCTTGATAGAAAAAACAAACCAGGGACATGACAGGGTGTAATTAAGAAAACCAGTATTACCATATATAAATGCGATTTGCATTACACATTGAGCTCATGTTTTAAAGAAGTTCTTAAGTTCAAAAAAGAATTTTCCATAGCTTCAGAACAATAATACATCTCCAAACAGTATTCAGCTCTGTGCTGATATTGTGCAGCCTCAACTAGTGAGGGCAGAGGAAGTAAACGGGAGCTGTACATTTCAGAAATATGTTTGCTGTGGTTGCCCATTTTTAAAATATAGGCCACATATTAAGAAAATTGAGTGTATATTATACAATTCCAGCTAAATTTATTGAAAATTCTCATTCTACTTGTTTTCTTCTGCATATTTGTTGTGTCTTCTTTTTACGAGATTCTATTGTAATTCTTTAGAACTATTAATACCTAACTTTTACAGAATTAGAGCTATGTAAAAGAAATTATTCCATAATCCATGTATTCATAAAATGTGCCTCTTTTCTATCTCCTGCAACCTACACATTAAGTCAATCTACCTATGACCTACAGCTACTTTCCTCTATTTCATATTGCAGCATATGAAGTAAATTCATTCAATGTCTTCTATTTGAAATTCCATACATTAAAGAATTTTAGTCATTTTATTCTTTCCAGGAAGATTTCACATATTACATTACACACCCAGAGATTTTTGGTCTGATTTAACTGTGAATACATAAAAAATGCCACTGAGATACCCAAATACTGCAAGAGAGCAAAGTCCACAGTAAGTAGCCATACAAAGCCCACACCATACTGCAAAGCTATTCTTGTATCAGCATAATAAATTCTGTTCAGGTGCACCAGGGTGCTTATCCTATCCATGAACTTTTGCTGCAGTAGACAAACTAACCAAACTGTTGTTTAAGTAGAAGAAGATGAAATATGGTGGATTACCTGTCTCAAACAATAGTGCTAATGTTGAATAGTTTTTGTATGCTCAGAGACGTATACAGGCAAACTGTGCAAACAACCTGTTGATCATAAGAAGTAAAACCTTTCAGAATTGTTCTGAAAAAGCAGGTATTAAGCATTAAAAAAGGAGACCATAAAATAGGCAGCATTAGTGTGGACCAGTCACCAAAGAAGTATTCTCTTCCCAATCTTATAAATAAGGAACTAAGGAGAGACTCATCAGGGAACACAGAAACAGGAGAACTTGAGATACTCTGAAGGGATCCCACAATCCTTTCCCAGGTCTACAGCTGGAATAACTGTGCTGATCTGCCTAAATTTTCTTCTGGATTATGACATCTCTCCCACGGAAAGGGGAAGTAATACAATCCATAAAATTGCATACAGTTGTGATTAAAGTGTTTTGGTTTCCAAACTCTTCACAGTATTTTGCCTTAAAGAGCTATGTAAGGGTGCTAAAAAGATTGATGACATGAATCTCACCACTGATCTAAAGCAACCATGGCACTTTACATTGGTACTCATGTTTTACACAATCTAGAGTTCAAATGTTTTTCTTACTGCAGAGTGAAGGTTCACTTATTCTTTAGAACTAGGGATCCAGATTTAACAAAACAAGAACCCATGATTCAGATAAAATTTTAGCATCCAAAAACTAATTTCGGAGTTTGAAGTACAAATTTTGTTCTAAGCATGTTTTGTTCTAAGCATGTTCTCAGAGTATCTTTTAATCAGTATAATTTCCTCTCATGAATAAAACAACATCTGTAGTGTTACGTATTGGAGGCTTTGTCCTCTGATTCCAATAAAGAATAAAATATATTTTGTCCTAAAGAATCTTGTTGGACAACACGTCATAATATTTAATGAAAATGAACAGTATTATGTCTTGATCCCTAACATGAAATATATCCCACTCGCTTTCCTTAGTCATGCTGAGGATCATCATGGTCAGTGATTGACTGTTTCACCATAGAACAGAATGAACTGCATACCATACAATTTTTTTCTTGTGTCTGCAACTGGCTTAAGAACTGAGGATATAAGCATTGTCATTTAAGCCATGCCAGACTGAGCATGCAATAGTACTTTCACTATTTTAATTATAACCAACAATTTTTTTCCAGATTGATTAATTTTAAGACAAACATCACAAAACATTTCACACACTAAAAATCTCACGGTTTTAGCATGAAATATGAAATGCAGCAGAAAATTATAAAGGGAGTATTTAAAGAAAATCCAAAGCATCTTCCTGAAATCTTGTTATGCAGGTA
Organism: Pseudopipra pipra; assembly: GCF_036250125.1. Taxonomy (NCBI): domain Eukaryota; kingdom Metazoa; phylum Chordata; class Aves; order Passeriformes; family Pipridae; genus Pseudopipra; species Pseudopipra pipra. The sequence continues at coordinate 73,683,985 of NC_087550.1, read as the reverse complement.
AAGTGCTTGTACTTGTATAGGAATTGTGCCACTGCAACTGACATTGTGGACAAGGATCACTTAAGAGGCAACTCCTCCTATTTAAATAGCAACCTTCTGAATGGGATGAAGTCCTTGATAGGGGCTCAGTTTACATATTTAGCAACCTCACTTTTATGCAAAAAACCTTACTAGTTCAAATATACTGTTTTTATATTTTCCAGCAGTACTTAGTTGCCTGTTTTTTAGTCAAGAAGAATGGTCTGTGATTAATACAGTGATGGTTTTATGCTAATCATTCATCATTTATTCATAAACCTTCAGATGTTAGATTTTTAGAGGTAATTTCATCCTTCCTGAAAAGCTGTAAAATTGCTACACATATTACACGAATATTACAAGGACATGTTCTTACCAATGCTTTGTTTAAAAGTCATACTCTTTCATCAGTAGCTGCTGTTGGATGAGGTTATTGCCTTATATAATTTTTCTGGCACTAGTTTTCTAATTTTTTGTAATTTCACCCTGTGATGATGTATGACCTAATATATCCCTTAGTTGTCTATTTCCATGTGCTATCTCTTAAATGGCACCATGTGATGCAAAAACCAGTCAAGCTATTTTTTGTTTGCATACAAAAATATTTAAGAGACCCCCAAGTCTAAAAGAAAATAATTCAGAGAAAACAAATAAGTTAGATTCACATTAAGTCAGTAGAAACTCAAAACCATTTGCACCAGCTTTTGCAATATGCCTAATGTGTGTTTTACTTAGATAAAATTTACCAGCTCAGCAGCCAGGCATAGGGTCTCCAATGTCTCATCAGTCATATCGGGAAAAGCAGGCCATGTCAGTACAAGAACCAGCTTACTGGAAAAAGGCTGGCCATTATTGTCAGGAGCTCCTGGAAACTTCCAGAGCTGGCAACTGGCACCAGACATCTGGATTTAACAAAAACAAACCCAAAACAAGTAAAAAAAGTAATAAGCCCATTAAAAAAAAAAACAAAAAAAAAACCCAACTCATGTGAGAAGAGCATATTAACTTCCCTTCCCTCCTCCTCCCAAAACTTTCACTATTTAAATTCTATGAAATTAAGTAAAATCTATATTTTGTTTGGTGCCTAAAACTATCATCACTCTTACAATGTGATGTAAGACAGCTTAGACCAACCCAACCCTGCAATGTACCATTTATTAGTTATGTATTCATACATTAGATTATTGGTGAGTTTAAAAGAACTGAATACTTGTATTTGTAACACTGGTGATACTTTTTGAAACAGAACACATTCAGCATTTTTTATCACGTTACTTTTATTAAAGATGTGCCAAATAGTTGAGATACCTAGCTTAGAATTTCTGGAAGCTTTTCTCCCTGAAGAGAGGAAAAGGAAACTAAAATTATTTTTGCGTTTCTTTTATCATCATTCAAATGCTATGTGGATTGGCTAATGTTATTTAAAATGTGGTATACTGAAGCAATATGAGTAAAGTAAAGAATATAGAATTAATGCACAGTAAGAATGCGTTAGTCAACCTTGTCAAGACAAACAAGTAAGAAACAAAAATAAAAGCTTGAAGGCAGCTAGATATTGTAATAAAATTTACTGGAGTTTCCTCCCCCACTCTAGATTAAGCAGATTGCTTTGAGTTCTAGCACTACTGTAAGGCTTTTTGCTCCACTGTTTATTTTAGATAATAACTGTAGTCTCACAGAAACAAGTCAGAGAATGCAAATTAAAAATATTATTAAGTTCACTTAGTAACACTTTACACTGATAGTGTGCCCTAAATGGGCTATAACCCTTACTCAGTATGAATGTATTTGTACTGATATGTCATAATACGGTACAGAAGCTTCTTCCTTGAATTTCAAATTAAAGTAATGAAAACATTTTAAAGAAACCTGAAGGTAAGAGAGGGAGAAAAAAAAAAAAGGAAATTTCATGGAGTGCTTTTTTTGGAAAATGACCAGTTTCGTTCTATGGGACAGAAATTAGTATTCACGAAGTCCTGTGGTTGAAAGGTGTTTGTGTAACATCTTCAGGATTCACATGCAGTTTACGTGCATGCATTCATATGTAATATATACACATGTGAGCTGTAGCCATGCGTATGAATCCAAAATAATCAGTGTAAATATTATCATTTTGTTCTCTGTCATATGCTGAAGTTTTCACTCTTACTTTAAATTCTCAGTCCATCAACGCTGCCTCCGCACAATCCTAAACATCCACTGGTCAGACTATGTGACCAACACATCTGTTCTAGAACAAGCAGCAATCACAAGTATTGAGGCCATGTCGATGAGAACACAGCTGCGATGGGCAGGGCACGTCTCAAGGATGAAGGACCACCGCCTCCCTACGATCTTGCTTTATTGTGAACTTGCCACTGGCTGCTGCATGAGAGGAGCCCCAAAGAAAAGATACAAGGACTCCCTGAAACAACATCTCAGCCTTGGCCATATTGATCACCATAACTGGTCCACTCTGGCCTCAAATCGGGAGGCCTGGAGACACACCATCTATAACGCAGCTGTCTCCTTTGAGAACACACTCAGGATCACTCTCGAGGAAAAAAGGTAACGCAGAGAGAACCGTGTCTTGCAGAATACACCATCTAAGGAGTCTTTCTGCTGTGCCTTTTGCAATCGGATATGTCTGTCACGTATTGGCCTCATAAGCCACCAGCGTGCCTGTAGCAAATGTGGATAGAGCCTTCCCAAATCTTCGTTCGCAAAGCCTAGCCATGATTCTAAAGACTGAAATACTGAGAAAAATTCTCTAGAAAAAAAATATTTCCTGTTCAGAAATATTCTGAGTAAGATATTCTTCAGTTGCTACAGCAATATATCTTAGAACTTGTGTTCCTATATGAGAATTTGTAAAATTGTGAAACATAGATTATTAACACCTGAAATATTTCTACATCAATGCATACAGCATGAAGAACAAACAAAAGGAGCTTGAACCTTTGGTCCAGTCCCAGAGATTTGAAATCACTGGCATAAGTGAAACCTGATGGGATGAGTCCTGTGATTGGAGTGACCTTTAGGACTGTTACAGGCTCTCCAGGAGGGATAGACAGAGCAGAAGAGGCAAAGGGTTTACTCTGTATGTAGAAGAGGTGTTAAAATGTATGGAGCTCACAGTTGTCAATGGCACAGTTGAGAGCCTCTGCGTAAAAAAAAATCTGTTGACAGGAGGAAAAGTGCCAGCAAAATGTCAACATTGGACATGAGGAGAGCAGGCCTCAGGTTGCTCAGGAATTAGTAAATAAGGTCCCCTAGGAAAATGTTTTTGCAGGTGCTGGGGTCCAGCAGTGCTGGTTACTTTTCAAACATCATCTCCTAAGGACACAAGAAGAGGCAATTCCTAAATGTTGGAAGTCAAGCAGGCAAGGCAGAGGGCCAGCTTGGCTGAGCACGAATCTTCTCTTGGAAATAAGGCAAAAAAGGAATGTGTATGCCCAGTGGAAGCAAGGTCAGGTGACATGGGAAGAATACAGAGATGCTGCTTGTCACTGTAGGAAGAAAATTCACGTGGCCAAAGCTCAACTTAGATGAAGCTGCCAAAAATTTGGGGGACAATAAAAAGAGTTTATTCAAATACATAGGCAGTGAAGGAATATGGTTGTCCCATCACAGGATGAGGACGGTCACCTCACACACAGGGACAAAGACAAGGCAGACATGTTTAATGCTTTCTTTGCCTCTGTCTTCAACACAGATGATGGACTAAGCTGAAGGACTGTGACTGCAAGAATAATTAACTCCCAGTTTACCCTGAAATCGTGTGGGATCTGCTGCTTCAGCTGGATCCCCACAAATCTATGGGGTCTGATGGGATTCATCGCAGAATACTCAAAGAGCTGACTGACGCCATTACAAAACCTCTTTCGATGTTTTTTGAGCTGTCTTGGAAATCCAGAGAGGTCCCAGATGACTGGAAGTTGATGAATGTTGTCCCAGTTTTCAAGCAGATTGGTCAGAGCACTAATCCTGACAGAGTTCAAGAAGCATTTGGACAAAGGTCTTGTGCACATGGTGTGACTCTTGGGGATGCTCCTGTGCAGGGCCAGGAGTTGGACTCATTGATCCTTTTGGGTCCCTTCCAATTCAGCATGTTCTGTAATTCTGTGAATTTTTATTTCGACAGAGTTATTGCAAGGTTGAACAAAAAGCTTTTCCTTGTTATTACTTTTATTTATAAATTCTTTCTAGTTTCTCTTAATTAAGAAGAATCTTAAAATTATATCCCGCCTCAATGAACATTTAATTATACTATAAATTTAGAAAAACCTCAATGGAAGAGATGAAAATACTGCTTCCCTTTACCTTAAAGTTGAGTCTTTTTTTTAAGAAATACCTGAGTTTGAATCATACCTGGGAGATCCCAGACACAGACTGTTATGACTAGTTTGGAAGAACAGTAATGCAAAAAGAACTTGTTAATTTTGATAGCATTGGGTAAAGCTTAGTAGGAATGAAATAGAGTCTGCCTTTTGTCAATGCCAAAATCTATAAAGTATGTAAAATAGATAACTGCATAATTCATATCAGTGTAACCAATATTGTGTGGTTTTAACATTTAAAAGTGAAATGATTTTTCAAGCAGTCTTCTAGATACAAATGGAGCAGGGAGTATCATTATAAGTGAGTTTCCTAAATACCTACTACCTTGCTATTGGTTTGGTATGGCTGAGATATCACTGTTCTCTGGTGAAATGCTTTCTTGTTAAAACTACACCAATGTTCCCTAAGAAAATGAAAAACTCTTATTTCTCATTAGCTACTTAAGTGAATTATGTGCTACCTGGTATTCAAAGAAAAATAGCTCTCTGCCCTCTATTTCTTAACACAGAATCACAAATGGATTGATCTGTTTCTCTTTTCTATTGGTTTGCCTAGTTTATTTGTTTGCCTATTCTACTGAAAAGAAATTGATCTGAAGACTGAATGTTTATATGTAGTCATCTTGTCCTTACAAGATGACTTACACCACTACAGGACAGGACAGGACAGGACTTTACTAAATTTAGACTTCTATAATGTACACCCCTATATTCAGGCTAGGTCCCCTAGGCTCCTGTTGTCCTGACTGAAAAGTAATATGCCCTTTTAAAATAAAATTCACCTCAACCTAAAAGTAGGTCAGATATATTGTTCCTTAGAAGTACTCGTTTCCCTTCATTAATTATAAAGGGAGCCTTGGTGATTAATTCAGATGAAGATATTTAGGATATAGATGTCTGATGGCTGGTTCAGTTACCTAAACATAGATGTCTGGCAGCATTTAAGATGCCCTAGGTTATCCAAGGGCACATGCACAAGACTGGAAATTATGACACAAGGCTCATGGGAGAAGCCAGCTGTTCTAAAGAAGGAACTGGAAGCACGGTCATGTTTGTTAAGAAACCTCACATGGGCTACTTCAGAAAATTCGTTAAGTCCTATGGCTGCTTTCAGTTCCAGATCAGTTGCCTGCCTTTGAGTATCTATTGTATATTGTGAATAACTACTGCACTAAAACTAATCTGTTTAAGCATACTTTATCAGCTCTACAGTTTTCCAGTCTTCACAGAATGTATAAACCGTGCAAAATGTAAAGAGGTTAAAAATTCTGACTACTTACATTTCAACACCTAAATTCACATGTTGGCAGTCTAGAAGTAAATCTAGCCTCTGAAGTGTTATAAAATTAATTGAACTTGCAAGATTGTTGATTGCAAATAGCATAGAGTTACACAATGGTTTGGGTTGGAAACCACCTTATAGATTATCTAGTTCCAACCTGTCTGCCTTAAGCTGTGACACCTTCCTCTAGACTATGTTACCCAGAGCCCTATCCAGCCTGGCCTTGAACACTTCCAGGATGGGACATCCACAACTTTTCTGGGCAACCTTTGCAGTGCCTCACCACCCTCCCAGTAAAGAATTTATTCCTGGTAATACCTGATCTAAACCCACTCTCTTTTAGTTCATGGTCATTCCTCCTCATCCTATCACTATGTGCCCTTGTCATGACACCATCTCCAGATTTCTCTGAACATATCAAGTCTATTTAAATCCTTGTACACATTACATTTATGTGCTGGAACAATAGACAAATTCTTATATTTGACTTCTGAATTAGAATCTCTGTAAGAAAAGTAGTGAAGATATGGTCCAATTGAGACATAAACTCTGAAAATCACCTTTATTAACCAGTGACAGCCAGGTACTTAAGAAAGGACAAATACAGGTGATGAGAAGAAAGTAGGTAACTTGAGCTAGCACTGGATACTATATCAAGAATTATTTAATTAGATAGGTAAATGTACTTACCTAATCCGGCTTTTCTTGCATAGTTTAAATCTCCTTCCTACAACCTTCTGCCTTCTCTTCAGTCCTTGTTCCAGTTCCTTCTTTGCTTTTGTAAATTTATTTTCTTCCTTTCCTCACTGTTTCTCCTTATTTTACTATTATTTTCTCTTCCTGTACCTCACTGCTGGGAGCTCCCATATACCCCCACATTTCAGTTTTCACCTTGTTTATTTTTACACATTTCAGCTTTATCCTCATATATCCTAATTTTCTTTTTATTCTACCTTCACAATAAGGGCTTTCATTGCTCTTTCTCCTTTGCTTCTTGCTACTCTGACAAATCCACTTCCTTATTTCTTTCAAATGCTTTTCCTTTTATTCTTGAAATCTTCTTGAGCTAATTTCATTCATTCTTTAGTAACACTTCATTTTAATAATCTGCATTTAATAATCCTATTTTTAAAATCTGATTTTAATTATCTGATTTTTACAGATTGTACTGTTTGATGTGACGAAGAAAAACCTTCTCAGAAAGACAAAGTGCCTGAGTATCTGTATCCAAACTACAACTCTATTATCAGAATACAGTACTTTCTTTGTTATACTGCTTTTGTCAAATTTTCTCTCTATTGGAAAATGATAACAGAGCTATGTATACCTTTCTGAGGTTTCTTTTTGAAGACAAGGATAAAAAATAGTTAGTCTTTAGTTGTCCTAATATGGCAACTTTTAGTTTCTTTATTTGTTTTTAATAAAGGAATATTTATTTTTTTTCCTTTTTGTTACACAGACATATAGATTTGAGTGAAAGAATTCATCCATTTAACTAAAGCCATCTGTCAGTAGTAGGATAAAAAGCTAAAAGAAATGAAGTAATGTGTGATTTAAATATAAGCAGCATCTTCCCTGATGACAATGCCATCCTTTAGTGTCTCTGAAATATTTTTTATATGTACTAAAACAATAGTCTCAGAAGAATACTAAATGCTGGGGAAATGTTACAGTATGAAATAAATCTACTTTAGCAGATAAGAATGGAAGGAAAATAACAGAAGAAAAAGCTTCTTAAATTACAATGAAATTCATAGACTTAAATGAACACCTAGACAACTGTGTTATCTCTTGTGGGCCAAATTGTGTTCAGACCGACTGTAACATCACTTTGAGTTAACCCCAAATGAGTTCAACAGAGGAACTGCATTAAAAAATTGAACAAAACAAAATAAAAACATCATACTTCTTTGGATTATTAATGCATTTCTTTTTACCACAATATGTTGTAATGAGTTTCTCCTCAAACTTGGCACACATAGCTTTGCTTTGTTTTTTTCTGAAATACTAGGGAAGACTGGATTTCATGTCTTGGCTTAAATTTGAAGACTCTCAGGAATTCAGATATTGTCTCCATTGCAAACTTTTTATTCTATTTCAGTTTCCCCACAAAAAACCCACAAATACAGGTTATGTACATAGAGAACAGCAGCTTATCAGGTTTTAAAAAATGTCCTAAAAATAGCCACATATTTCTCATTAAGAACTAATTCTAAAGCAGTTCTTCTTTGTTCTTACCTTTTTCAGCCACTGTGCTATTACTGGAAGTATATGACCAGGAATTATTAATTATAGAAAGTTTCATAGAGAATGCATTCTCTACCAAGAGTAGAGAGAGACCAGAGAAGCACTGACTCATTCATTATACAGTCTCAAACACAGACCAGTTGACTCTAGTGTGCCTTAAGTCTTAGAAAAACTTATCACAGTTCTTCCCAGGAATAACTTCCAATTTCAGTGGTATCTCAACGACTTCCCTTAGTAGAAGTGATATATGCAAATATAATGGTTTCAGATAATTTTAGTTGTCTACAGTACTAATATCTAAATCTAATCTAGTCACCCTAAGATTCCTTTAAAATCAGAGACAAATAAGAACTTTTTAGTGTGATGCCTCCTAGGAATAATACCCTAGGAAGAAGTGAATTCCACTCTATAACTAGACACATGCAGTTGGCCAGACGAATCCCATGTAAGAACATCTGATGAATTTGTTTTCAGTTAATATGTCTAAACCTTTTTTATTTATTTTTTTTCTGGATTTTAGCATCTGTGTTTCTCTTATCTGAAAGTCCAGTAGATAGTATTCCTTAGCTTTTCTTTGGATCCATTTAGAAGCTTGTAGTGGTTTGAACCAGGTTTTCCCCCTGAAGCTAAGAAAGTGGTAAAATCCCAGGGGGTGGTGACCCCTGGAAGTTTTGAAGTTTTGTCCAATGGGCGCTTCTGCGAAATGTAAACATACCACAAGCAAATGGAAGAGAAGGTTAGTAGTAGTTGGGTTGTAGAAGTGGTAGCCATGTTCTGAGGCCATGAGGAGCAGAGGGTAGAAGCCTCCTGGGGGGCTTTGGCCCCCCCAGCCCCCAGCAGGGGCCTGCGGGGACCTGGAACAGCATAAAGCTGGGCTAGGTGCCTGCAGCTGAGAGCTAAGAAAGTTTTCTCCACTGTGAGTGAGCACAGACAGCAGCGGCAGAAGCAGCGTCCAGAAGCGATGGCAGAGAGCCAAAAAGATAAGACCAAGCAGCAACAAGGGCATGGAGCACCGCAGAGAGAGGACTCCTGGAAGGAGAGCCGAGGGAAGAGTGTCAGCAGCAGAGAGACAGAGTTCGGGGTAAGAACTGAACTAAAAGACCCCGGACTCCTTTGAGACCCCTCCTAGAAAAGGAGGAAGATGATGGACTCTTACTTGAAAGATCCTTGGAGTGTTGCAGCACCAGAGAGAGAGGAGCTGAGAAGCTCAAAGAAGTCCTGAAGCTGGACCAGGACGGAGAAGGAATGTGGGGGGGGGTTGACCTTGGCCCCCCCTCACTGCTGCTGACAAGCCTAGCAGCCTGAGACAGAGCACAGGAACTCTGGTAGAACCCTTGAGGCAAAGGCTTTCAACTGAAAGCTGCCCAAGATGTTCTGACTCAGGGGTGAACCCCCCTGAGAAAGGGACTTTCACGAAGATGCCCCTGCACTTTGTGATATGCCTGTGGTGAAGCGAGTTTTGTCCCTGCTGGCAGTCCACAGGTGAGTCCTTCACTTGGAGTTGAAGGAGAGCCAAGAGGGGTGAAAGGAGACCCCCTTGTGTCTTGAAGACCCTTCGTTTGGAGACGACGGGCCCAGAGGCTTGGAGATCCCCTTGTGTGTATTGAAAAGAAATCCAGCTATCAGCTGCTGCATGTGAAGAAGACAGATGACTGCTGCCTTAGAAGATACTGCTGCTCAGAGTAGAGACTAGAAGGGATCTGCCCTTCTTCCCTCCTGGACTTTTATTTGGAGGGGAGAAGAGATCTGATCCATTGAAAATACTTATGTCATGGTAGAGATAGTTGTGATTGTGTGTATAATGTATTATAATATTTATTTGTACAGTCATTGTAATATATTCCCTTTCCCCCATTCTGAGTCTCGTGTTTTGTCTGGAAAAAACACATCTTATACTAGGTTGAGATGGGGGAGGGGGCTTACACTAGGGAATTAGATTTTTCTGAGGCTCTCAAACCATGACAAAGCTATGTTTTAAAGATGAAGGAGTCAAAATTATGGAGTTGAAGGATTCTAAATTATGGACTTGACTTGTGAGGAACACTTACACAAAAAATAATGAACTTTTAGAAAAATTTCTAAATATAACTGAGACCCTAGCACTGAACACAGAGATGGAGCATTATCAGTATAGGAATTCCAGTGTAAATTTTATTTGTCCTGTATATTGAAAAATGTTTTACAAATACTTTCTTGGCCTGTTGTCAGATATCAGATTATTTCAATTACTCTGTGTCAGAGTCTAAACTCATAAGATTAAAAAAAATAAAATGTGAGCTTGTAATAATAAACATGTTTATTTAAAAATCAACTTTCCTGCAAACCAGCCCACTGATTAATGAAAGTTGCAGACAATATACCTACTGTCTGATATATAAATAAGTATCTTAGAAACCTCTTATTTGCAGTCTTTGTTGAACCAAAAAAAAAAGGTCAGTTATACCTCTACTTCTCTTGACAACTTCTCCAATGCACATGGAAGTTTATTTTTTAAAATCTTTGCAGTGTAATTTTTTTAATTATATGCTTTTGGAGGTCTAGAGTGATCACAAATATGAACAGCATGTAACAGAAGAATATATTTCCACTTACATTTTTGTGTTTTACCCCAACCACTGTTGTGTTTGATACACTTGATTTAGATGGAAAGTTGGTTGTTTCTATAGCTACTGTGATTTCTGAGTGATACTCTGTAAGAAATACTGTGTTGTCATTTTATACCAAAAGGTTTGTTTTAATGAAAGTGTAGTTATGTGGAACAGTGTATTTGCATGAAATGCATTACAATGCATTACATAGGATCAGTCTTACAAACAAACAAACAAAACAAGCCAAAAAAAAAGAGGAAAAATCCCAACCAATAAACTTAAAAAACCCCAACACACCTGCATTTAATTTTTTAATGAAGATGAGAACCCAGGATAGCAAACATCAATATATAAAACTGATAGGAAAAATAATCCAACACATTGAAAAGAAGAATTGTTAATTGCTATATGCGTACAGTGAAAGGTCATTTTCAATGTCTGCATACCAAGTTGTTCGGATATTCATTCATCATTTATTTGAAGAATTTTTAACAACATTAGAAGTTTGTTTCTGCTGAAAAAAATCATCCAAAATGGAAAACAAGGATAAATCTTGGTACTTCACCTTATTTATGATGCAAATTATTCTCATTTTACCAGTAAAAATTGAAATATGCACTCTATCTATGGCAAATATGGGCATTGAAAGAAATAAGGCTGCCACCACACAGAGTTCGATTTTGGAATTTGTCCACCGATCTCTCTGGCGTTTCCCTTTTATTAGGATTCCTTTATAAACAGCACCTGGTGTTTGTCTTTTAGTTAACCAAAATTCCCAGGATCATCCTAAAGCAGTGCTTTGATCCCACTCACTCACACTCACATCATGTTTAACTGTTTTCAGCCACGGGAAAAACATGCAGACCATGCAGATCATTAAGTGGTGTCCCACTTTCAGAATGCAGCCTCTTTCTCAAAAACACAGATCATGGCCAAAACACTGCTTTTTGATCCTAATTAACAGAATGCAGGTGCTACTGGCTCAACTTTTTTCCACATCTATCTATCTATCTATCTACTTATCTATCTATCCACATATGTAAATAAACTCCAAAATCCTAGGGAAACATTTTGCTTGTTAATAAATCCCCATCTATCTCAGGTTTGTAGACAATGCAGAAAGAATCAAATCCTGCTGAATACACCACCTAAGGAGTCTTTCTGCTGTGCCTTTTGCAATCGGTCATGTCTATCTCGTATTGGCCTCATAAGTCACCAGCGTGCCTGTAACAAACGTGGATAGAGCCTTCCCAAATCTTCGTTCACGAAGCCTAGCCATGAAATGAAATCTCAGGTTTGTATAATTAAACAATATTATTGAAAACATAAACTCTCCTTTATAAACTGTAATATGACAATTACAGGAAAAGAAGCCCTTTCAAATATTCCTATACTAGTGTAGTTTTAGTTAATGTGTCCAGTTGTTGCTTTTTAGACACAAGCTTAATTTTCATAACTCTGCAGTAGAGTTAACATAAGGTAACACTGATTCTGACTTTAACCTTTGTACACATCTGCAATATAAATGTTAGGGAGTAGTAGTAGACATGAAGAAGAACAGCAAAAAAAAAGGATTCCTACTTCCTTCAGATATCCAGAGGTTACATACCTCAAAATTCACCGTGCACAGGTGAGTGGAAAAATCTGGTGCAAAGATATTCTACTTTGAAGAAAGGTGAGGAAGTGGACTTGTATTGCTTGGAAAAGAAGAAATGTTGTTTTCTCCTTTGCAAGCTTGCAGAGAGCAGGAAAATTTTGAAAGAAGATGCAGATGCTATTACAGATAATTCTCAGATTATTCCTTTCTGCATGGGGGAAGCACACTGAAAGCACTTTGCTTCCAAAGTCTGACATTTGCTAATGCAATTTAGTAATCTGAGGACAAATCTCTCCATGATTTTGGCTGATCATAAAAGCACAATTTAGCCCTATACAGAAAGCAGAGTAACATTTTTATGTATTATTTTTTCTCTCCCTTTACTCTTTCATATAACGATCCCAGATCTGGGGGCAAAAACTGGAGTAATTTATTGAACACGAGTGCTATTTAAGGGTCTTGGGGGCTTACATGCTAATGAGGAGGCAGGGTTATTCCAAACAGGGGTTTCCACAATCTATTAGCATTTCCAGTAGCAGGGGTGACATAAGGGAAAAAAGGGATTTACGTTTCTCAGATCCGGTATTTACATTTGGGGGGGAAAGGATTTGATATTTCCAGAAAGATTATACTGGGGAAGGGTGGTCAGCTTTTCCCGAAATAAAGATTTACACAGGGAGGGAGAAAACAATGAGATATCTGATAGCATCATGCAAAGTGTCTCTCCATCCTGCTGAGGGAGATCAGGAAATGGAGCTTGTCTGGTTTTTTAGATGGTGGCTTTTTTCCCAGCCCCTGTGGCCCAAGGTTTCCTGTTTAATCCTAGTTGTTCTTTTACTGTTGGTATTCAAATTTCGGACTGCAACACTTTTAGAAAATATTTTTAATATAACCAAAAACCACTGAGAGATCAAAAAATTTTGCCTCTTGTTTTCACATTCCCAAGCCTATTTTATTTTCACTACTTTTCTGCAAAAGTCCAAGTTAATGTTTACTGAAAAAAACCACTAGTACTTCAAATGTTTGAATTTCTGGTAGAAAAGTAGAAAATGTTGAGTTTGAGTGACTTGATTTTTCTAAGAAATAAGAAGTCATTATTTATTTCTTACTGTACACCCAAATAATGACATTTTGTATACAAATATACATATGAATAACAACAATAATGATCCTCTGAGAGAGGAAGAAAGAGATATTTAGGTTATTAACCTATTTCATTTTGATATTCTGTTCACCCTTGTTTAAAATAAATGTGCAATATATAATTTCTGTGAATATGTTTCCCTAAAGTTATTTTTATCAAATAGTCCTTGGAAACAATTGTAGTATAAATTGTAGAGATTTAAAAATCTCTGCATCTCGAGAATATACTCAAGCTGTCTGCTACACTGACAGTTTATAAATGCAAAGGACTTTCAGATCCAGTAAAACTACTGCATGACTACTGTGCATAGTAATCAATGCAGCATTATGTTACCATTTTTATCTGATGAAAAAATATATTCTATTGAATAACCGAGTAGTTTTACCTCTTGCTGCTCCTGATTTCTCTGAAGACATACATGGAAAAACCTCAGCAGATTAAGATGGAAAACAATATAGCGGTACCACTTTCCTAAATAGCTCTTTCCCCAGTTTTTATTTTGCTTCCTGACATTTACTCTTGACTGCTAGGTAGAGCTGATTCAAATTTTATAAGTAAACAAGTTTTTCTCCACACATATTTCTTATTTGATATCATTGTCAATCAAAAGCAAATAAACAAATTCCAGGACATCAAAAATATTTGTGCAGTTGTCCAAAATGTTATGATCAATTGATAAGAAATATTTTTTTAAATGGGTGTTTTGCTATTGAATTCCAGTAGGCATACTTTTATAATACTTTTTTTTAAAGTTCTGCTGAGATGTAGAATTTTTTCTTGTAGCCATTTTTGAGATAAGAGTCATTATTTCTTGGACTTACTGTCAGAATGCCGTCTTCTTTAACATAAAAGAATTCCTTACCTCCAGGAATATATTGCTATGACATTTAGCCTTAATACATCTCTCATGATTAAATAACTGATCTTATAGGGGTTTTGCAGATAGGAATTTTAGGAATCAGATGCATCATCCCTATATGGAAGGTGACAATATTCATGATATAAAAGTCTGTGCTACTTTTAAGGATAATCCTGGAATTAACTGAATTTTACCATTATAAAGAGTTAGTAAAGGCTGCTGGTCTGAGGGGTAAGCATTTGCATATTTGATATGGTGGCATATTAATTAGAGGAATGTATTAATTCAGTCTGTACTACTGCTTAGCATCCAAAAAACATTGATATATGCAAATGAATTCTAGAAACATGACTTTTTCCTTTATTACCTTTCTCAGGAAATAGCTGAACTTCTTTTTTATCTCTTGCCTATTGACAAGATTTCTCTAACAGAAAAGAAAAACATAGAAAAGGTCAGTTGAATTTAAAATGCTCCCATTAATACTTTTTCCCCCTGATTTTACAAGCTGTAACAAAGAACTTTAACAAAGAGTTTGAATCCTTTGTGTCTGATGCTGTTCTTGCACTTAGATACACAGCAGCTTTCCCTTTACTGATTCAGAAAGGAGTTGTCATTATCTTATCCGAGTACTGAAAAAAAGTTTCTTTTAGGAAACTGCTTCAAAAGTACATGTATTTGTAGGACAAATAATGCTGTCTTAATTAAAAGCTGCAGTTACCGTAGCAACCCCTTACTACATTTTGCTCACACGCATGCACACACATACACACACACACGTTATATCTCTCTCTCAATGTATACTTAATTACACATAAAATCAGAAATCTTTACCCCTGCTTCCACATGGAAATTTTTCTTCTTGACACAAGTAAATTAGTTCTGAAATATTTTATAATATACCCTATCTTGTCAAGTGAAAAACTTTCTTTTTTACAGGGTTTAAGGAAAATAAAGGTAGTTTAGATGTCAATAAAGCAAAAATATTATAATTTCACTCACTTTTAGTTTTATTTACGATTTCAAAAGTGAAAAAAGATATCATTACAACAGAGAATCCAACATTAAAACATTGAGCAATATAAGGTGAAATATATTAGTCTTATTTTATGACTGACTACCATTAAAATGATCACTCTTCTGTGGTTGAAAGACAAACAAAAGAAATTAAAGATATACATAACTTGAAAGAAAAGGGGAAAAAAAAAGAAAAAAACCCAAACACACACAGACCTACAACTTTTAAACTAATTAGAGATAATACAAAAAAAGTTGTCATAACCTATTTTACACCATGCAAAGAAACACAGTAAAGAGGTGCCTGAATGAATGCCAAAAACTATAATTTCACCCAATGAAGTACTAGCAGACATGTACTGCCTGTGTTCTGTTAGCCAGCCAAGTGCATTCTGAAATTCATCCTACCATCTAGATGCATTGCACCTCCCTTTTCTACATTTGTACCAATCCTCAGAGAGGAAAGTGTACCTTCTATAAACTCAGCCTGGTATTTTCTCAATAAAGCCAGTGAAATGCTAAGAAAGATGTCATGCTGCTGTTGTTGAAACAAAATATACAAAGTGTTTCATAGAAGTAAATAAAAGTTTTTTTGAGATAGTATATGGCATACAAAGGTCAAAACATAAATCACTGTTCCTGTGATAAGGGAGACTAATCATTACTGAAGACACTTAACCGCTATTACAAGCCAAATACATTGATTAATAATTGTGATTATTAATCACTGTATATTCCCTTTTATTGAACTTTTTATTTTATGCTTGCATATACATATGCAATACACTATTTAGTCTTTTCAAAAGGCTTGCATTTGATCTCATGTAATTTCATGAAGAACAGGTTTCTATTAATTTTTCAGATGTTATTAGACAACAGATTTCCTCTGACCTGTTACTCAGGTATGCACTCTTACCTAAATATGAAGTACACTCCCATCTGAAGACCCCAATTCAGTCCTAAATGTTAATATCTGCAGTCCATACCTGCAGTGACTCTAGTATTACAGACATTCTGAGAACAGCATGATAACTATAGATTGACTGAGAATTTTTTCTGTGCTGATAGCTGCCACTTGCTCACCAGAGGAATGGCATAATATGTAAAGGAAGCACCTGGTCCTGGAGTTATAGATCGGTATTTCTTCTTTAATGTTGCCATACTTTATTGCTCTCCACCTTCCATCCTACTTCAGCTAGAGTGGTAAGTTCAGCTTCCTAACAATGTGCTTGTTCATGTTCTCCCTGCTCCTTCTCCAAAACCAGGAGGACTGCCTGCCCCTTAAATTCTCATCCAATCAGGAGTTTCCCATGCAGTTTTGTCTGCATGGCTGAAAAGTCAGAGACTGCTCTTGCAACTCAATAGTTGCTGTACAAGAATTGAATCCGAATAAGCATGGCAGAGAAATTGGGCATTTTAGAATGACTTTTGAAAGGAAAATTTTAGAGTTCACTTATTTCTTCCATAGCATTTACATTTGAAAATTTATACTTTCATAAAATTTGTCAAGTGCCATTTAAAAACAAAATTTCTTGAAATTAAAAATTTAATCGACTTAAGGTCATGTGGTTAACCTCTCAAGAAGAATCCATTTCTTTTGTTTCTTCAGCAAAGCACAATAAGGGATACTTGCAATAATTACTGAAAAACAATGTTGGTTTACTACATTTTATAAGATATCCCAAATTAGAGGCATTTTTTTTAAAAAAGATGAAGAAAAGTCCAAGATTTAAAGCTACAGTATAGCTCTCTGCAGTTAAATATTTCTTAAGAAAAACAAATAGGTTTTTTATTTTTCTGTGTGTGTTTGTGTAAAAATTACTCAGATTCCTGATCAGAGGAATAATTTCTTTTAATTATATTCACAGTGAATAGAATGACATTTTTGCTCAGTCCCACAGAACGAAGTGCTCATTTGAGGTATAAGTACTGCTCAGTGTTAATAAAACCCTGTCCTTTAGTTAACACTTTTTATATATGCAAAAACAGTTTTGGTGGAAAAAAAAAATCTGCATACCGAAAGAACAGAATAAAATACCATAGTTATGAAATTTTCCTTTTATTTCCTCATAGTTACTCTGTAAAAATATCCACTTTATGGCAGAGAGAAGTAGTATGCATTTTTTTATGTAATTAACCCTTTTTTAAAAAGCTATGTGTTAGATGTTGATATTATTGGATTAGATATCTTTGGCAGTGATATTTCAAATGCTTAATTGAAATGCTTATTTCTATTTGCACAATGGTAATAATATTAAGAATGTTCAAAAAGAAAAGTAGCCAAAGCCCATATCTTGATTTTTTCTTATTTTTGTTACTTTTAAGGGAGAAAATGAAGTATCCAGTTGGTTTAAAATTAAAATTATTATTTATTACTTTGAATTTATTTTGTAAAAAATAAGCAAGTGTCAAAAGTAAGTATAAAGATGATCAAATTGTTTGTCTTTTATTTTCATCATTCCTCTACAGTTTGGAGTAATTTTTTTTTGCATTGCTATGGAACAAAAACAAAGGATTTGTGTGAAGATATATCTGATGTCAACTTAAATCCCGTGAAAAGACTATTTTATATTTTACAGTTAATGATAACATACAAAACACTGAGAATGGAAGACAATTTTAGAAATATATGTACACTCATGCTTTGAAAAAAATCTCCATTTTGATTCTGAAAGAATTACAAGTGAAATCACAAAGTGTAGAAGCATAATGCATGCTAAGCAGACTATGTTATCTAAAAAGGATTAATAGACCTGTCTTTCACTGCAGCATATTCCTTCATACTCTGTTGCAGAAAGGCAAATTTCACAATATTTGCCTCTGGCTCAGGGATATTGTTTTTCAGTTTGGTTCAACTTGATTATTTCTCTGAAGAATTTCACTGCAGTTACTGAAAATCAGGTTCTCTTCAAGTCTTTCATAATTGTGTTCTCAAGAAGGAAAGTTGGAACGTATAAGTATCCTGATAAAGTAATTATTTGCATAGCTGAAGTAATAGTTGATATGTATCATTGACATTATATTATTTATACTTCTAAATAGTTAATGATATTTAATTTGCAAATATAACACACTAACCCTTCTTATCTATATAAATTATATCTGGAAGTAACGCAGACCATATTGTAAAGAATTTATTTTCATCTAAAGCCTTCAGATATTAGTATTCATTGGACAGATGAACACAGAGTCCTTGACTGTGAAATATTCAGAAAGCTTTGTTACCATCCCCCATTGAATACAGTAACTACCATCATGTCAACAGTATGAATCAAGATGTTAATAACTCTTTTGTTTACCCTCCAGCCATCTGGACTATTTAGCAGATTCAGATACTCAAAACAGGAAAGTAGCATGCTCAGGTGCTGCAGACTCAGGTCCCTTTCAGCTGGACAGCTTTTTTAACACAGCTATTGGCATGGTCCACTTGAAACATATAAATTATTTAGAAAATTCATCCTTTCTCATTAGTTTTACATTAAAAAGTAGTTCATTTAGACAATTAAATTTCACATATCATTAACATTGTGAAGTATGTTGAAGATGACTGCATTGAATTAATCAGTTTATTTTACCTGGCAGACCAAAAGGTAACACTAATAACACATGCCATTCTGTAGATATTGTAGCAAATTGTAAGTTGGAAATGAGGCAGTAAAAGCAAATGTTCAGGAAGATAGAAGAAACATTTATGTAAATCTTTGAGAACATCTTGGAAGTAATTTGTTAATAATATTTGTGTTGACTGGTAGAAACACATATTAATATTAACTTCTTTGGACCAGTTGCAAAATTTAAAGGACTTGCATTTTTTAATCCTAGATCACAATACAAATGGAAATACAACTCTCTTACAACTGCTAAAACAAGTTTATAAGGAATCTTCAGTGAAGAAACCTAAATATACAAGTCGTATATAACCAGTAGTAACTTACAGCAAGCATTTTTTTAACTTCGTTAGTAATCTGGATGAGAACAAGTTTGGAAAGTGCAACTATTGATTAACTAACACTACAGGGAAAATATTTCTATTGAATGTGTAACTATTTTTGTGTATCTAGCATCTGCTTGTTCAAACAGGTTAATGAAAATGAACATATTAGAGCACAAATGCAATGAATTAATTAATGATACCACTTGGAGGTTGTAATGTTAAGAAAATAGAAAGACAAATAGCAAAGTTTAATTGAATTGATTTACATTAGCATTATTTCTCTATGAGTTTACCAAAACAAGACAAAAATTGCGAGTTAATTCCATCTGTATATGTGCTGGGTAAATATGGGACATCATTATTTTTTCCAACTTCTCTTTGTTTTTCATATTCTGAAAATTTCATGTCAAATTGGTCTGTTCAAGGCTAGAATTGTTGTTCTTCAACTCTTCAGCAAGGTGCATAGGACATTATAGTATGGTAGAAAGAAAAAAAAGGAAAAAAAAAAGGTTTGTATCAAAAAACTGACACTTCTTTAGGTAAACTAAAGAAAGATCAAGAGTTGAATGAATTTAAAAAAAAATTCTGCTGCTTAAGTAAGAGAACTATGCCATGGGCAAGATAAGCTGAGGTCTTGCTTAAAACAGAAGACTGGGACAGAAGGTCCCCAGAGTACCTTCTAAACTAGACTTTTCTCTAATTTTCTGAAAGCAGAGTTTTGGGGTTTTTTTACATTATCCACATGTTTTCTAGTATATTTATCCATAGGAACCAAAGGTTTACCAGCTCTCCATGTATTCTTTTTTTCCTAGAGAGTTTTGTTTCTAATACTACTTTTATGTTATTTCTGAAAACTAGGAATGGTTCCCACTTCCATTTGTAATTTTAATTCATGTAATGGTGCATGAGTTTCCAAAAGATTTTGTGAGGAAGTCACTCTTTCCATCTAGTTCAAAAGGACAGCAAGGGTAGAACTGTGTTGCAATCTATTCTGTCATTTCTTTATGCAGATAGCCTATAATAATTTAACCATCCTTGTAATGCTACATTTTTTATTTTTTAGTTATATTTTTGGGGAGTTTTATGGTTTTGAAAGTATGCAGTAAACCTACAATACTATTTTAGGTAAAGAGCAATCTAATTTTCTACAGAATATACTATTTTTTCACTATAGTTGACTAAATTCAGAATATATTTTATTAAAATTTAAAACTATAATGGACATATTTTGCTTACTTAAAACAAACAAACAAAAAAGCTATTTATTAAGTGGTGATGTATTTTATTCCATAAATTAGAAATTATTCCATAATTAAGACATTTTTTTCAATACTTTGCAAAACTTTGCATAACTGTAATCAACAGAAAGATGAAGACACCAATAGGTAATAGATAAATTTATAGCCTTTGTTATAAAACATAAATAACTTATGCTGGAGTAAATGTTTTGAGGCTTTTTTTGTACTATAACATTGCATGTGTTCTTATTTATAATTATCATTTGTTATCTTTTAAAAGGGAAAATAAAATCTTTATTAGTTTTAGTCACTTTGTCAAAAAAAGCAGCAAATTAACTGAATTTTTGCCTTCAAATTCATCTCTTAACAAATAAAATTTTCTGATTTTTCTTATATACCTCTGGATAATTAATTCTAAAAGTTCTGTTGCTGTACAATAATCTCCAAGACAACTCGTGTCCTCATATATTCACCATACACAGTTCATATAAAATTAGGAGAGATGCAGAGATTACTAAAGGCATTGATGACAAACACTTTCTTGCATCTCAGACAAGAGATATACAGGAAGCAGGAAGTTTAGGGATAAGAGATGGGTCAAATATGGGTAGGCCATTTTTTCTTTTTTTCAAGTGGGACAGAAGTCATCAGTTGCTTCTTTTTTGGGTTTTCTGATTATTGAAATACAAATTCTTTGAGTTTACACTAACATCTGAAAACTTTCATTACAAAGGTAGCTCTGTTTCTTTAATTCTGATTTCCCCCCCCCTACTTTATGTATGAATGAAGGAGGTGACTCTGGTCTTTTAGCAAACAATGCATACTTTTCAGGAATAAGCAACATGTAACAGATGTTTACTGATACTTCTCTTTGAATTTTTGTTACGTTTAAATAGATGCTTTAAGGGTTTTTTTAGTGTGTGTCTTGGTTTAACAACAAATATTGGAACAGGAGCTCCCTTTTTATGCCCCCCCCCCCCCAAGATCTCCCCCCAGTACAGAGGGACAAAAAATGCAAGGAAGTTATAAGCCAAAAAAACCCAGGTTATTAACAAGGAAAAATTGCAACGCCACAAAGATACAAGGGAAATAGCTACAAAAAAGAAGTTCACTGCATCTTGTGGTTGCCCGGGAACAAAGGGCAAAGATAATGGTGGAGGGTCCTTCCAGCCAACCACCCCCATCAGCCCAACCAAAAAAAAAGAAAACAGTGGGAGAACAGGGGCAAAAGCAAAAAAAAACGAGAGAACTGCACTGCTCGCAAGGAACCACACTTCCAAACTGGGCACTCCACGACACCCAGTCAGGTTCAGGTCTTAACTGTAGTGGTTCTATCAGTTTGGAGTCTCTTTGTTTCCTGCTACCCGTTACCCCTGGCATGGTGCATTGGCCTGCTTGGTTTGGCTGGGCTGTGGGGTGGTGGCAGGGGCTCTAATACAGGCAGTTGTTCCATGCGTCAAGCGAGTGGCTGCAGTCCCGGACGATGCTCCAGCGGTGGTGGCTATGAGTTTGTGGCTGTGCAGTGGCTGCGACAGGGGTGACCCCCATCCTATTTTGATCCCAGCATGGCACAGTGGGTCAGCAGCTCCTGGCTTTCCTGCTGTCCCAGTTTCTTGCCACAGCTGAGATCCTGAAAAAGCTTTTTTACCCATGGCAAATACCCCCAAACTCCCCTGCACCTGGTAGGTGACATGTCACCTTCAGATGATATAATGATATGGATATTCATCACGATAGCTCCTTTCCCTGTCTTGTAGCCATAATATTACATCAATTTCTTAGATCTTTCAGCAACTGTGTCTGAAGTGAACAATTGGTATCTGACTTATAATTGCTTGGCATGTATTACGCCAAACAAACCAGAACAACTATTCTGTCAGAGTGATTCCTAGAGGAGTATGGAAAATTTTAGTAATACAATTCCCACCATAAATTTGTTTTATTTTGCAACAGTTTGAAATATAGCTGAGAACTGAGTGACATTTTTATTCCAATAATCATCTGGCACAATGTTCTGTTCAAAATCTACTATCTTGATGAATAAGATAAAACAGAGATTCAATGTGCAAAACATGAAGATGCATTTAAAATATATTTTAGCATTCTGTTCATGCTGCCAAATCAGAATCAAAACTCATTGTTTTTGCTGTCAGCAGAAGGTTTAATAAACATAGTCTCTACATGCATAAACATTCCCGATTTCCAGACTTAGAGGTGGATTCATCTGATACTGCAGATATTAACAAAATGATTAATTCCCAGGGTCACATCTATACTTCCTGGTCAGGAGAAAAAGTAATTTTCACTTGATAAAAAGTAGATGTATACTATGCTAGTAAATCCACTATAGAAATGTCTATATTTCTTCACGGACAGGAAAGTTTAGATGAAAATGCAGCTGTTCATACACATAATGAAAATCTCAAATTAAAGAATTGTCAGTTTTTGTTCCAATACTACTGAAACCATTTTTTAACCTTTTGAATCTTTACACAGTTTGCATATGCTAATGCAACAATGGAACCAATTAAACAGACCAGAGAAGTCTTACATTAACTGAGAACGATATGGATGGGGATCCTTTGCATATATTATTAGGATACTGATGTGTGCCTTTGCCAAAGTATAACATTTTTTTCAGCAGAATGTAGGGTATGACAAGGTAGTTTAGCCTTCAACCAGAAGTACTACTAGGAAAAGACTACTGAACTTTGTTGACATACACTGAAACTTACTGAATTTGAAATAATTCAAGACCCAAAAGAAGAAAAGTTGTAAAAGGGACAGTGTAAGAAAAGTGTGTGCGACTGTCTGCATATGTCCATGCATGGGGAACATTCTGTAGGAAAACTAGGCTGTATTTATATAACCATTTCTTACACATTTTGTCTCATTTTATCTTTCTTTTTTTTTTTTTTTTTACTCCCTATATAGTGATGCGAATTTTTATTTTCTAACACTAGTTTATCTCCCTTTTCACTGTTTTAAAGTCTCCTTTGTCTATTTTGACTTAACCAAGTTGCTAGTTTGTTGCATTTGTATACTTTTGATGCATTTGATGATTTGGTCTTATTTTTTACCTTACACTTAATTCCGATGTAATTTCTGTTGCTATTTCCTGATATTAGTTATGACTGTCTCTTTAAGACCAGTGTTTTATATTTACTAATATTCCTTCTCCTCACTTTAAGGTTCATAAATTCCACAGTTGCTCTTGTTGAAGTTGCCTTCTGTTATCAAATTCTCTATTAATTCATTTCTGTTAGCAAAAAAAAAGACGGTAGTTTATTTCTGTTGTGTTTCTTATCCACCAAATATTTTTCTAAACTTTGTAACTCACAACAGGTGCTCCTTACTATATCCTCAATACATCTTTGAAAGATCTAGGTCAATTTATTTACATTTTCCTACTGTTGAAAGTGATAGAACTTCATTGTTCCTTGACTTCACTCTTTTAATCATCTTGAGTATAAACCAATGCGACAACTAAATCGTTATTACCGTAAAGTAACATTCAGCACCATCAGCTGCCCTAAACTTTGGATAGATATGTCCTCCTTGCTATGACTGGGCAAAGCCTTAACTTTGTAATGTTTTTGGTCATTCTAATATGTTTAGGTATGTCCAGCTAACTTTATGAGAAACGTGAAAAACTCTTGGGATTACTATCTGGATATGAATGAATCTTCTCTGTAAGAGGAGATTTTCACCTCTGTGAAAACTACACATTTTGGGCAAGTTTATATATTCTTCAGAATGGGGACTATGAAACTCAAGGGCTTATAGAAATGAAGCTTCTACAAAGAAGTAAATACCACCCACATGTAACAATTATGTAGGCACTGTATTTTGTCAATATGCATCCACAGATGTATCATTTATGAAGTCTAAACAACAATAACATCTCTTGAAGGGATTTGACAACCATAATTGTAGTGGTGTAAGAATCAGTTGTTGAATTTTGTTCCAGATTCAAACATGTACTAAATGTCTGAAAGTTCTTTGAATGTTACATTCATTGTAAACATAAATTAGGGATAATGTTTCTATCTCATGTAAGGGAAATTAATGTGCTATTTGCAGTGAGTTCCTTACTGTTCAGTCTTGTGTGATAACAAAAAAAAGGAAGAATGTTCTCGCAAATTGTAAATGTCGGGATTTATTGGATGGAATTATTTTTTATGTCTTACAGTTGATATTCTTCCTACTGAGGCAGCATGTTAGTGGCAGTAGGCAATCTTTTCACTTCTAGACATAACAGCAGCTCTTAAATTTTGTCACACAGGTAGACAAACACTGGATAAAGGCTGTTGCCAGCTCACAGAGTTTCGGTTCTTAAGTGCATTCAACTACAGAAACATTTCAGTACATCTAACAGGTAATTCGGTCTTGGATTTCAACCACACTAACATTCATACTTCTCCAATATTATATCATTTGTTCATGGTACTGTCAGTCCAGTAACAGACATAACTCCAACTGCTTAAAAACCAGGAGCAAAGTCTAAACTGGTAATCACAGAGGAAGGTAGTCACTCTTCCAGTGTGTTTTGATCTCAGACACCCTTGCAGAAAGGAAGGATTCCTTCACTGAGGAGGCATCTGCCTCTCTAAGAACAAAAACTGTGTTTCAGGTATAGACCAAATAAACAACTTCTAAGCTATTCTCATGCAAGAATTTAAAACAAAGAGTTAAATTTTTGCTCAGACTCGTCTGAAGGGCCTTTCCCCTGAAACACCCTCTGAGTCCCAATTGAGAATTTAAAACTAGACCTTGGTACCCTTTCTTTAAATGACCTTTGAACTAAATCTTTCTCTCTTTCTAATTGTGATTAATAGATATCTTCTCTTTCTAAGTCTTTCTCTGCAGTCTCATTTCCCTTTGCTCTGATTAAAACACTGCCTATTTTTGTTTCAGAAACAGTTAATGGAGACGAACTTTAGATAGAAAGAAAAAAATTGTACTTCACAAAAATACAGTAGTTTCTGACTGTGTTTTCTGTTCCTTTAAGATGTTAAGTAGTTGGAAGAGAAATCTTAAAAAGTTTGAATTTTAATAGGTTCACAAACCTGTGTGCAGAAGTTAGTAGCAAAACATATAAGAAACTAACTAGAAATGAATTCTAAAACACATATTAGTTGGTAATCACATGAAAAGACAAACACATTAATTTTTAATATTTATTTTTGCTTTTACTACACTTGTTAGTTACAATGTACCAAAGTATTAGGCCAGAGTGCAGCATAGAGAGGAAAACAAAAAAAGATAAATACTAGGTTGCAAGGAAATCCCAGACCTTGCAAATAACACTTGCTTTTTTTTTCAAACTCTGAGCAGAAAAATGTCAACGTTAATGTTCAATTTCAGATAATTTTGTGAACAACTAATTTCCATTATTCAGCTATTGAAGGTCACTTAAGTAGTTAATCAGAATAATTAAATTACCTCCCCAGAGTTCCCTGTACTAGACCATGTTCAACAGTATTAAGTTAGGTCACATTATCTACATGAACATCACTGAGTAGGTCTACTGAAGTATCTTGTTTTTTAATCAAAAAAAGACATCCTTTGGTTACAAATTGCAGTGACTGTGAAAACTTTCATATCTACAAGTGATAGATATTCACTTAGCAACAGAATGCAGCAGGTAGATTCTCTTAAATGAAATTTAGTATGTGTGGTAGGCAGCAGCCTCCAAGCTGCACTCCCTGCACATAGTTGCAGTGCTTTTCTGAACTGTGGCATTGTGCTCTGCATGATGGTGTTAGTCCAAAATAATATGGAAGAAGGGCCTATCAGGAAAATAGAATTTCCATGAGCAATCATTTTGTTCCTACTGTTTGACAAAGACAAAGAGCATCCATGGCTGTAGTGGCATTAACAATGAACTTACACACTGGAACTTACAAAGATTCACAGTTTATTCCATGTGAAAAAAGTAAAATAAAACAGTCTGTAAATATAAAACAAGGTAACAACTGAAAATTAATTTCCCAAATCTGAGCTCTGCATGATCATAAAGATAGCCTTTCCTTCCATTTAGAATGCCTTAAAACCTACAAATTCACTCAGGAAAACAATGCTGTTCATTCAATATGTTTTATAAGACTTCCGTAGTACAAATTAAGATTTAGATTTTAGCTTTAAGATGTAGCCTACACAACTAAGAGAAGGTGTTAAGTAATGTGGCTCTATGTTATTCTAAATGTCTTGAATCAGCCATCTAGCAGAGCAGAAAGCCACATTACTTCCACATTCTCTCTAGTGCCAGCGCTTGCTACAAGTCAGCTGGCCCTGAGCCTGTCAACTACACATTCTGGCTTCCAGTTTTACAGATAGAATTGGAAATATTTAGTTTCTTTTTTTTTTCTTCTTTTCTTAGGGAGAGGAGGACAAAATTTTTTTTCCTTTTCCAGTGATGCAATGAATTTATCAGTAAACTTGCATATATAATCATCCAGACTTTACACAAAGAGAATATAATTTTGAACCACACATACAAATATCATTCTGTGTTATAATGACTTTCTTTTATATTGGACTCATTTTCCAAAGTGGATTTCCCGAAACTTTTGCATACTCACCACAGTTTTTCTAGTATTACCCTATCTTTTCAGTATGGAAAAAGTATGAAGACAAGTTTTTATTCTGAGGGAAGCACAGTATCTTACCGGTCACTATATTTAACCTGCCATTCTGTTAGCATTACCTGTGTTAATTAAGCCTTTAATTTTTGCCCACCTCTCCTGCATGTAAGGCATACAGTACTGTCTCTATATGTGGCCCCAAAAGTGGTTTCTGGGTGCTTCTCAACAGAGAATAAAACTGCCAGCATTTTCTATGATAACAAAGTTACCTTTTAACTCTATGTGACACATAGACCCTCCTGTCATTACTGATGCAATAGTTTTTTGTCTCTCAACAGGGAAAAAAAAAGGAGAGCTAGCCAATACAACTGTAATAAACATTGGTATCATATTTTGTACAGGAGTGCATATTCTTGGAGGAATAAAGAGCCTAAAATGTTCTATCCTGATAAAATGGAAAGCAAGATAGAAAATGTAGAGTATCCTGAAATGCTAATTGGATATGTCTACAGAAAGTAGAATCATATATTTTGACATTAATACACGGCATTAGTAAATTGTGATATGCAGAACCCTCTGGTATCTTTTTAGCATAACTAATTTACAGTCGGGTTTAAGTTTTTACTTTAGACTTAGTTTAGCTTATTGCTTTATTAAAAAAAATGTATATATGGATCAAATGGTACATGCTCAAAGCAAAAAATGGCCTGTATGTAAATGTTTTTATTATTAATGAATGTAAATTATCCAGGAAATGTCTGACTGTCTTAAATTAGAAGGGATTAAATTAATAGGATGCAAGAGATTAGGCTAAAAGTATTCTGAAGATGTGTCAATGTACTGAAAACCTCATTTTAATTAGTATAGTTCCAGACTAATATTCTACTAAGGATTTAAACAGGGTGAAGGCTATTTCCAAAATGCGGGAAGCATATTTGGCAAAATGCCACAATTACTACAATACCAACTCTTCTGCATACTTTTAATTTGAAGAGATGTTGAAGACACGTTGAAGACACGTTGAAGACACAGCTTCATTTCATTTTCTTTTCTTCCTTTGTATAAACAAAAAGGTGTGTCAGCACTGAAGTTCACTGTTCACAGGTAATCAGCAGTAAGACAGCTTAATGTGTCACCACATAACTGTTATCCTAATGAGTCCTGCAAAGCCCAACTGCAAGACACCTGGAGACACACAAATTTCAATTAATAAAAAGTTTTGAAAATTTTGAACTTTAGTTTTTGGCAATTTTAACAAAAAAAAAGGTTCTTCTTTATATACATATCCATCTAGAGCTAATTATGCTAATTGCTACTGGTTGCCTGCCAAACTTACAAAACTTTGCAATTTTTTTTTCTTCCAGTTGAAGAGATAAAACACAAGTGAGAAATACTCTACTGGTATAAAGAGTTATTATTCTCTACAGCAGTTACTAAGTTGTTTCATTTTTGTAATTATGATTTGACTTTATTGACTAACGTTACTTCATTATTTTAGTGCTAATTTAGTTTAAAAATGTTATATGCAGACATACATAGTCGTATAGAATGAATCAAAACTTTTTTCTTTTTTTCTTCCTTTTTCTTTCTCTCCCTCCCCTTTTTCCTTCTGGGACTGCTTTACTACCCATGAAATACAAGCTTAGCATGTGTGAAATTTCTGGTATCTAAACTGATATCACATGAAAGAGGGGGGGTAGTTTGCCTTATCCTTAGAGAGGGGAGATTTTCTTGACCCTCAGTAATTTGTCTGTCAGTGCCCCAGTGAAGCTGAGACCCTTATGTCCGATCAGTCCGTCAGCATTCTGTAAGAGGGGGGACATTCACTAACAGATTCGCAGGATCAGAGGGTGATTTGGCTGCCCTTTTCAGGGGGGAGATTGAGCCAACAGTATGGAGACCCCTCAGCAAATCCTGCCAAAGTGTTACCTGCTGGCAATTGCCAGCACCTATAAAGGATTCACTCTTAACAGTTTATGGAGTAACACTCTTCTGGATCCCTTTCCCCACCCACAACGTGGGGGAGCCCAGTTCTAGTTCCATCTCCATCTGAAGAACCATTCCGACGTCTTGAAGGGCGGGGAAAGGGAACTCCAGCGACAGGGTTTTTCAGGCCCCGAGCCTGGAGGAGAGAGGTGCCCTCCCCTCCCCCCACCACCCACGTAGCTCCATGGCAGGCACAGAGACAGCACACCGGGCGTGGAGAGGAGGCAAGAGAGAATTTATTGTTGGGGATGTTACATTTATAGGGTTAGGGAGAATCACAGGTTAACCAATTAGAAGTCTCAAGGGGCTTACAGGAACACCCAATCACAGGAAGGGGTTAACAAGGACCAATGGGAAACACCTCAGAACACCTTCCCAGGACATTCCTGCATGGGAGATTACAGTTGCTGTGGGGGGTGTTGGGAAGAAGAAACACGTGTTTGCAAAGAGACCACAAAAAGCCATTTTAAGACATGTTTAAACAACAGTTTTCCCATATAATGCAGGTTTAGTGCCACAACACTTTATTAATACAAAGTGCGACAGGTTAATAATGTTCGTGGGTTGTTGGTGATAGTGTCTGACTGGAAAAACATATTTAAAGCAATCTAATAATACTACAAAGTAAGCACAAACACAAGCTCTAATACAAATCAATCTACTAATACACTATAGAGCAAAGCACAAGCTCTAGTCCTAAAACCAGCAATCAGTGTGCACAGAATAAGTCTCTTAACAATAGACATACCTAACGGGAGGGGGAAGACAGGTTCAGCCAACTGACTGGTCTTTGCGGTTTTGGTGGAGTCTTCCTCTTATTTCTCTCTATTTCCAACTAATTTTTATAATATTTCTTTAGGTTTAGGTGGAGCTCAAGTGACCTTAGTCATAAATACTTAATTGGGTAGTCACCCTTAGCATGTATGTCCGTTGGTGGACAGATACTATATGGTCTTTGAACTACACAGTGTCATCATGTTCCCCTTCCTGCAGGATGATTATGGAGGGAGGCCACAGTGCCTCCATGTTACTCCCCTCTTCCATTCCATTCCCCATAGCATGTGCTCAACATTGTTTAGGGAATCTGAGTGGGGCAAGTAGACCGCGTTCCATCCCAACAGCTGCATTTTACCCTCTAATTCTTAGTGCTCTCTAATTTTTAATCCTATCCATTATTCCACAGCTGGAAAGGTTATTGGTCTTCTACAAAAGCTCATAAAAGTTGAAGACAGTAGGGCTATTAGGATCAGAATATTTTGACATCATAGGTGGAAAGTTGTTACTCAGATATTTGAAATTTAGGTATATGGCTGCATGGTCTTCTGAGTGAAAATGGCAAAAGTTGGACACATAGAGACAGCTCTTTTCCTCTACTAATAAAATAGTTGTTTGAAACGATGCTTTTCTTTCCCTCTAGAGCAACCTTTCTTTGACCGTTGGCCAGGTAAAGAGTTGAGACCCCTAGGTTAATTTACATGCCTAGTTTTTTAATGCTAAATATGTGTATGATAACTCCTATTCCTATGTAAAACAGCTAATGTAA
The DNA here is from genome assembly GCF_036250125.1 of Pseudopipra pipra. Classification (NCBI taxonomy): domain Eukaryota; kingdom Metazoa; phylum Chordata; class Aves; order Passeriformes; family Pipridae; genus Pseudopipra; species Pseudopipra pipra. The sequence continues at coordinate 73,653,629 of NC_087550.1, read as the reverse complement.
TTCTATCAAGCAAATGAAAATAAACACTATAACAAGGACAACATTAGTCATATACTCAGTTATCTTCTTAATGTACTATGCTAAATGAAGTGATCTGTTTAAAACAAAGCATGATTTAAAGCTTGTTTGTCAAGGCTTACAAATTTACCATAGTACTTAGAATAATTATTCACATAAAACATTCACTGAATTAATACACAATATTATCTATGAACAAAGAATGTACGAGATTTGGCCCTTATTTTAATTATGCGTACTGTTTTCCAATCAATAACTGTAGTAAAAGTATGATGTATTTACAATATCATCACTATGAATAATATCCTTTGTTTGATAGTTCTATATTTTCATATAGAATACTTTCTAAAATAACTAAATATCTTATTGTTTGAAATTTAAGGTGTGAATTCAAGGAATTAGCAGATAATTCTAAAGATTTTGCATGAATGATTTTGAAAAATCTCAAAAAACTGTCCATAGACCCTGACCATACTCTTTCTTCTTTAGGGAGATAAATCCTGTTTGGTGTCCTGCTGTAAAGTATTTCTTATGAGTACTACTTTCTGGTGTGTATAATGTGATCAGGTACAAGGATATAATTTAGTTATCTATGTAACTTACTAGGCTATCCCATCCTCACTTACTGAGTTGTTCAAAGAACTCTGCTCTCTATGTGAGCATAGTCTGTGGTAATATACACTATTCAGACTTTCTTGCTTCTAATTTCACCTTGTCTGGTCAGAAAAGGAAATTTTAGAAGCACATGACATTATACCTGTTTATATTTCAATTATGCACCAATATTTACACAATGGGAACCAGTCTGAGTTCTCTAAAATACTTTCATTAAACACTTTCCATAAAAGAATGAGAGAAGATTCAATGATGGCAAACGATGGCAAACAATTGGAAAAAATGGAAACATTTTTCAGGGATGGGATCATAACTCAAAAAAGTGACAAAAAATCAATAATGACAAAGGAAAGGTATTATATCTGATAGGACTTTTTATAAATAATAGGAAACATGGTGGCTAAAAGAATTTACATTTCTGGATGCTAGTAGACTTCAAACTGAAAGAGTTAAAATGCGATGTCAATGCAAATAGAAGAAATAATCTTTTTTTAACATTAATGATAACTTCAAATATAAAGTTTATTAGTAAAATATTTACATGATAACAATATATACTTAGTTGTAATATTATATGAAATTTCAGCTGTACATTGTAAAGAGATCCTAGCAAATTTCTGAGTCCTAAGCAGAAGGAAAAGAATTATCAGGATTTTAGACAGCCACAGTCATGATGAATCATTGATGGACTGTAACTTATTGGGCAGGAATTATAAAAGGAGGAAAGTAGCAAAGAAAGGCAGGAAATAATGAGGTGAAAACATGGGATTTTTTAAAAAAATAAATGGAAAAGCTATAAAAGGTTCTTGTGAACTGAGACAACAAAATATTTTACTTATACACAGACTAAGGTTAGATATTAAAGAAAACCAACACCTCTGAATGAGGACTTAATTAGGACTATAAAGTAGCTAGTAAATTAGTAAAATCTCACTCTTCAAAGATTTTCAAGAATAAGTTAGGCAAACAGATACATGGACCATCTACAGATGTCTCTTTATATCTTCTCACAAGTATACTCTTCAGTTTCCTTGTCTACATTCTACCACTGTATTTTGTAATGTTATTAAAAAATGAACTTGATAACAGCTATACTCCAACTCTAGGCTATAAATAATTTGAAAGCACAAGAAAGAGGAAAATCTGTTTTTTCCTTTCCCCTTAAAAGACTTCTCTAGAAAAAAAACTATAAAAAACTGACTTGGAGAAAACTTCTTACTGCTATGTGGCTTTGCTTTCCTTGTTTTGAGTAAAAAAATTTTATAACTTTGTTTTGGTATTAAAACATAACTTATGCAGAAGGAAATTGAACTCCATACTGGTTTGGTAGCTCGAACATGCCTTGATTAAGAAGCCTTTCTATTTGTATATTCCCTCAACATGGAAAGATCATGGTATCCCATCAGGAATGCCCTTAGATTTCCAAAGCCTGAGTGAGTCCTCAACAGAACGAGGGGCTAATATGTATGAGATTATGAGATTCTTCTGACTACATTTAGAAGACAGCTACTGTCACTTCACATTTGTGAAGCCTAGTTGTTAAGGTGTACTCTAAAAATGTCTAGTGAAACAAGCTTCTGATGATTAACACGTAGAGAAACAGCGTATCTGTAGTTCAGATTTGAGTACGGCCCATTTGTCTAAGAGTTGGACTTGATGATCCTTGTGGGTTCCTTCCAACTCAGAATATTCTGTAACTCCTGTCTGTTAAGCTAGTCAGCAATCGGTTCACAGAAGACAAACATCCATGATGGAACTTACATAGCAAAATCTAGGAAATCTTAAATATTGCAGAAGCAGAACAGTTTCCTTTGATCATTATGTTGAATGCAGTTAATTGAGTAGTTAGACTTCCCTGAGACACATAGGTCAGCCTGCCTTTGTAAGGAAACAGAATAAACTGATGAAAAAACAATTTTCTACTTCTACTGCAGGTATATTGAATAGGTGAGATGTACCATACTCTCTAAAAGGCTCTTTTCAAAAAATAAAAATAATTTAAAAAAAACAAATTGGATTGATTTAGTCCAAATTACACCTCATAAATATGGGGGGAAATGTTGTTGACCAAGGACTGACATCCATCCACTCTGATGCACCCTAGTACTGTCCCAAATATGGAGCTGAAAAATGTGACCTAGGAACCACCCCTCCAGAAGGGTCTTTTATGACAGATGCCTAGCACTCAATCTATATCTGGGTAAGTAATACTACTGTAACCTGCCAGAGGGTGTAAATATTTGTACGAGTCTGGAAGTTATGGTACAATACCTCTGAGACATCTTCACCCTTTCTGAAGTAGCAGGTTAAAGCCAGCTGGGTTCCAGCCAGGAAATCTCAAGTTGATTGAGACATCTGTGTTTTAACAACTGAATTGAGTCATAGGTGTTTTAAACCTACTTCTTCTCTTACCTAATGCTTTGTGATTTAGAGCGTTCTTATCACATGAAGGACAGTTTGTCCTTACTTCTGAGCAGTTCTAAACCTTCACCTAAAATAAACCATTGAATTCAATGCAAACAATGTTTTATTTTAATGAATTTCCCAGAAACTAATAACCAGTTTTCAGGTGTATTGCTGTCTAACTTATTATGATACTTTCTATCTTCTACTAGCATTATTAATACACAATGTCTATATTGTCAAGGTGTTCCTGGCATAGCAATTGTACTTTTTTTTTTTATTATTACCACAATTTTAACAATAACATCTGAGAGTTACAGGAGCCCAAGATATTGCAAACATTTAAAAAAACAGGTTACATTTAAAGGTACATATTTAAATCGTAACTGTTTGTGCTGAGTTTGTATACTATACTAACAAGGAAAAATGTATTTGTTTTAAATTACTTTCTTGTGGTGCACAGTCAGCACAGCTGTTTTGTTATCTGCTTTGATGTAGTCTAGTACCCTTTATAACAACTTAGTTTTGCTGATTCAATTCCTTTTTTTTATTTGGATATAACAACTATTGTTAAGATTATGGTTTGATCCCAAGAATTTTGATAGGATAATTCTGAGGTCATTTTGACTTTAATGATGTTCAGAGTCTGCATGTGATTTAATCTTATCTGACAAGCAGTAGGATCAAACAAAGTTACTGATTTTCCTTTTGCTTTTGAAAAATAAAATAAATCAGTAGATCAAGATCTTTAGACTGGGATGTAGAAGATTCAGACATACAAAAAGACTTTCATAAGTTCTTGCATGTATTTTAAATTGAGATTAGTGTAAAATTACAAACAGAAAAATCAATCCTACTCCATTAAAAAAAAAAAACAACAAAAATGTAGCAAATGTCCAATGATTACGTTAAAGTTTCGAGATCAGAAATAAAAGGAATGAACTCATATGCATCTTTGTGTGTAATCTTCAATGTATATCAAAGATATATTGTATTTATCTCACCTAACTTTAGGAACAGACACAGCTGAGGCTCTTGAAATTTCTGTTATGACTCCTCTTAGAGCTACTTTTCATTTCTCTGCATGACAACTACAATACAAATGATATGGAAAATCTTATAGGAATTCAAAGAAAACAAAGTATTTTAACAACATACTGTTCTGCATGAAATTAGCTATTTGCTTCTCCTTTGTTTCTGGACTTACATTTAACTAGTAAGTTAGCCATCACTTCTCTGAATTTACTCCATCTTTCAGAATCTGACTTGCACAGAGAGATCATTTAGTCATACTGAGTCAACAGAAGAAACGAAAGAGGTATTTACATCTCCAATTCTGATGAAATTTTTCACAATATTTATATATTCAGTTCTACAGATGTTTGTGATAACATCTGTTTAGAGCACGTTAACTTCGGCCTAACACCTCACTGATCTGGCTTTCTGGCTTCTGTGCTACTGCTGGCCTTTAGTAGTCAGCTTGAACCACAAACATCAATGTATTTATCTCCCTACAATGTCTTTGGTATTTTTAATTAATTTTTTATTTCACTTTGCTTTCACAGAGGAGCCAGGGAATGGGGGAAAGGAAAAGGCTTTTGTCAAATCGCATGTGTTCTTTTCAAAAGCTGGTAAGAACAAAGACTATTTGTACCCAGATAGCAATTATTTTATGTTAAATAAAATGCTTTTAATATAAGTGAATTAATGGATATGTAATATGAGGTGCAAAATCCTTTTGGTAGAGCGATGCTTTGGTACCTCTTTGGGGCACCAAGCTTGGTTAATTTTTACCATGTTTAAGTAGGTTAAACACAAGGCAGTATCTACAGGACAAAGCTACATAATAGACAGCTAAGACTAACAACTTGTAAAGATGGACTTTAATACTGTCATCACCTCCAATAAGATGCCTTAGGAGTTGATCACACACTTGCTCGTAAGTTGATTGCACTCTGTTGCTATTTGAAATGGCCTGATGTCCAATGTTTCTGAGCTGCAGACTGTTTTGTTCCTTTTTTTTGAACAGTTTTATACCTTCTCGCGCCAGTGTTTTTGCTCTTGAATCCTTTACTTACCCTATATGCAAAGCTCAATGTCCTTAGTTCTGAAAATCTGGGTTTGCGAGTCTGTCTTGAACAGTTCTATTTGATGTACCTTCTCCTATAGCTTTCTCAGAATTTGGTAGTCTTCTCAAAAGTCAGAGCTCAGGGTGCACAAGTATGCAATACTAAAACTAGACATAGAATAGCAAATTGGACACTCCAGGAAAGGCACTGATAGAGTTATCAAGCCAGGAGGTAAAAGCATATTGCTATCTAAGTCTTCATTTATTTTATGATTTTCTTCTAAAATAATTCAGAAAACCGATGTTTTACTATTGCTTTGTGTTTTATGTGTGTGTGTTTGGTGGGCAAAAACAACCCTTTCCTCAACACTTTTTACAAGTGTTTTGGACAAATCATCAAGACATTATAGCTTCTATGATATCCTTTTGAATTCACCTTTTCCTCCACGTTTGCAAAACAGGCTTAGGGATGTAACATGGGTCCATGGAGTGCTTTAGTGGTAGGATTTGCTTTGTCTACATCTAGCACTGTAAAAATTAGGCATCTAGCGTAAGTTTTATAGTTCGCCTCTCAAAAGTGTGATTTATTCTCTATATTTTATATATTCAAGGTGTGGGTGAGCTTTGATCTGTGGGTACAACTGTCTCTTCATTTGTAACAGACATTGGCCAAGTATTTTAAATCAGGCAACTAATTTAAATAATTAGAGCTTAATGAGGTTATTGAAACCATGTGAATCAACCTCATGTCAGTTGTGAAGATTCCTCTGAAATCTTAGACATGTGTTTGAATTCTGTTATAAGAAGCAGCCATTTCCTGGCACAAGGTTTCTTTGGTGCTTAGACAAAATGAGATTAAGAAATTAATGAAAAATCTTGTCAGAGAACTTAAAGATTGACCTTTGTGTTTTCAGGTTTTTTCCCATGACACTAGGACACTAGTATGCTTCTTAGTTTACAAATGGAAGCATTATCTTCACATGGTTTACATCTTAACTAGAAGGTGATTTTTCAGAGTTGTGTCTAAAGTTTTTGACATTTTACTTAGTACTATCCTTCACAGGTAGATAAATTTGACCTGAAGAATCCTATCAAAGTTGTTCAATATTTCTTAAAATAAGCACACAATGACTTGTGATACTTTCTGTCATGACACTGGCATTATATTTCTTCTTTTCTTGACTGCAGTACTTTTGCAGTTTATTCAAAACATTTGTGATATGTTAGTCTTTTGGATTCCTGTCTTTGGTTAAGAATATTTAAAATTCTGTTCTAAAGCTTAATTAATATGATGGATTGAAAGCCAAGTTTGTGAGGTTTAAAAAGCAATAGGAAAAGATGCCCTCGAAGGGAGAGCATGTTCAGAAGGGCTTTGATTTTCCTTAAGCCTTTTGAGTTCATGACAAAGAGGAAAGCAAATACTGTCTGACTTCACTTGTCTTATGTAGGTTTATTCAGAGAGACAAGTTCTTGGAGTATACTGTGAAGTAAATGCATGTTCATATTTCATTTTAAGAAATGCGATTGGCTAATATATTAATCATAAGTGAAATATTTTAAAATAATAATGAAAGCGAAAAAAGTGTAGTGGAATTGATGTTTATATTTTGTGATTTTATAAGCTTTTCCTTGCCATTTAATACATTGTAGTAAATATCTCAAAGTGCTCCTAGAGCCATAGCACCCATAACTGGATCTTCTGTCCAAGAAGAAGGAAGCACAGATAAATTTATGTCAGTGGACTTTAACAATGAAAATTACTTTTTGTAATATAGACAACACTAAGTGATAAAATTGAGATAAAAATTAATAGTTTGGAGACATTAACCTTATAGTTTAAGTGGAACCTATGTTTTTGTTTGGATGCATATTACTGCAAAACAACTATTTACATCAATACAGTTAGTTTAGTTTTTTAGGCTACTTGTAGGTTTTGTAATAAGTTCAATCCAAAAGGTTTGTTTGGGGTGTTTCTACCTTATATTTTTACCTTATCACTATTGTCTCTTTATTAAACACTTTTCTATTGGATTAATTTTTAATGAAAGAATTAAAATGTATTTAGCACCCAAATATATGAAATGACATATGATGACTGCTGCATCCAGCTCTGAGGTCCCCAGATATGGACCTGTTAGAGAGGGTCCAGAGGACAACCATGAAAATGGTCAGACAGCTGGAGCACATCTCCCATGAAGACAGGCTGAAAAAAGTTTGGGTTGTTCAGCCTGGAGGAGAAAGCTCTGGAGTGACCTCATTGTGGACTTCCAGTAGCTAAAAGGGGCATGCAAGAAAGCTAAAGAGGAACTTCTTCAAAGGGCATGTAGGTGTAGGACAATGTCTTTAAACTGAAGAATGTCTTTAAACTGAAAGTGGGTATATTTAGATTGAATACTAGGAAGAATTTCTTCATTATGAGGGTGGCTATACACTGGAACAAGTTGCCCAGAGAAGCTGTGGATACGTCATCACTGGAAATGTTCAAGGTCAGGTCGGATGGGACTTTGAGCAACCTGTTCTAGTGAAAGGTGTCCCTGTCCATGGCAGAGACACTGGACTATATGATCTTTAAGGTTTCTTCCAACCCAAACCATTCTGGTTCTTTCTCTTTTTAGAATGCCTTTAAACCAGGTCTGCTTCTAGATAAAACCCTTCATCTTGTCTGAGCCAAGCCTTTGATAAAAGTTTTCCCTTTTCTTGAGAGGTCAGATTGGTATTGAGTTTTTTATAATCCATGCCAAACAGAAGAAATTAAACTGAAATTCTTCTATTTATAGCTGAAATTACACTATCATCTAGGACCAAATTAAGGTAATAAGCTTAATCCAAAGTCAGAATGTGCACTATCTAGAATGCCAGCTGCCATAAGAGGGAATGAAAGAACAATATTTCTCCTCCCACATTGTAGCAACAAGCTAAAGTTATGTGACATAGCTGGCAATTAGCACAATAAACACTTAAAATTGCAGGGGAGCTGAAACAGATGTAAATATTAGGTCGAAGTAACGGTACAATGCAATTCTCAATTATTTTGACCAAATTAAAAACAGGCAAAAAAGGCAATTCATTTGGTTTTTGACTGTTTGTGGGGTTTGTTTGATTGGTTTTTTGTTGTTGTTGTTGGGTTTGAGTTGTTTGTTTTTTGTAAGGAAAAGAGATTTGCTCTTAGATGTTATGATTTCTGTATCAGAGGGTCACAAATGATCAAAGCTAATATTTCACATACCCCTTTAAATTAGTCTGGATTCTTTTACTATAACGTAGCCTTTAGCTATTTTATATGTCATTCTATTCATACATACATTATTAAACTTCTGCAGTTAACAAATCCTTGAATACAGTGCACATTACTTCTGACACAGAAAAGATATAAAAAGTAGAAAAACTAAAACAAAAGAATGTCAAGGATGATTGAGAGCCAATCTCTGTATAAGGAGAAATTAAACAAACTAACACACTTGAGTCTGGAAAATAAATAACTGACAGGGAAAACAAACAAATATGAGAAATAGGAAAAATCATTCATTTTTTCAACAGAAGATCTGTTTTAATGAACTGGAATTGAACAAATTCCAGATGAAAAAGAAAGCAAATTATTCACAAAATACACAATTAAAATATGAAAGTCCTTGAAGAAAGAAAATTACACCAGTTCGAAACCACTAGAAATGATGCATGAAAATAAAATGCACCTAGAGTTATGACCCACAGAGCATGCCATCCTTTGCTCAAAAGATTTCTGAATTCATACTAGCTAGAAGCCAGAAAGATATTCTGTTGAAGTGTCATTGCACATAATTCTTTTATTTTCACAATTTCCTCATTCATTTTTATTGCCATGTTGTTGCCTCTTGTTATGGGTTTTCTTAATATTCTTTTTTTTTTTTAAGTACAGAATTTACTACTTGGCAAAAATCATTAATTTGTTAAATTGAACTGTAAACACGTAAAAAGTGCTTCAGAATGTAGAGATACCACAATCCACCGTAACTAATCCTGTATTTAGCTGTGTATGGGCTATTAACAGGAATCATGATTACTAAAGATAGAATAATTTTCAAAATAGCATTGCCAATGCAACCTCAACTAGAAATACAAGTCAGTGTGTTCTACCTCTGCATCATTACCTATGCTATATTGGATATCCTATCAATATAGCACATTCTGTAATATATTGCAGCCAAATCAGGGCTGATATTTCTATTCTTCCCGTCCTCTCTACATTGTTTTCTTAGCCATATGGAGTTAGCGTTAAGGAAAAAAAGCTGAATTTGAATCAGTAATTTTGCAATCTTTGATTAATAAATTGTCAAGGACATCAGCAATTCTCCTATTTATTATTTTCCATTATTATTTTACATGCATTAACATTATTGCTGAGCTTCTTGGATTTCAAAGCAGTGACTGTGTCATCCTTACATTATTCTTCATTTGATCTTTGGAGCATACTGCATTGTCTGCAAAAGAGAAAAGAAGAAATGAACAATAAATTAGAATTTTAATGTAACACAGTAGAAGAGATAAATTATTTTGACATATCATAGAACTTAAATGAGTTCCAGAAGATAAACATGTGTTGGAATTTATAGGGTATAAACTTCATTTTGTGTGGCTGTTATAAATCACTGGGCAAGAAACTGTAACATACTTAGTATCATACTTTTTTCTACTCTACCACTGAGCATTTATACCCATCAAACAAATTACAGCTCAGATAGGATTTAAGGTGTCATTTATTTACAGACGACGATAATGACAAACAAATTCTTACCTACTGCACTGTGCAAGCTCAGTAACAAAACTGAAAGACACAGTAAAACATGATATCAACTCAATAGATGTAACTATTTTGTGGCGCTATGACATGAGTCCAAGAGGATGTAGCAAAAATCTTGCTTCATATTATCAGTAATTTATTTTTTAACTCAGAAAAATTAAATATCTCATATGAGGTGGTTGATTCTGTGGAGTTAAAAGATGATGAACACATTCGGAGTAGAGGACTAAAATGCCTAGTCTGTTGTGTGGTGAGGGACCCAGTTTGATCACAGAACATCAGCTGTTTCTAATGAGAAATTATTCCAGCAGTCACTTACAACAACCTTTAAGGTCTCTTTCCCTCCAAAGCTGTGTGACCTTCTTTAGCCTGCTTTTAGGGGTTGTCCTATGGATGTTCTGAAGTTCCATGAGAACTGCTTGAGTGCCCAACCAGTGGAACAAAAAGATGACAGAATCTTTACATTCCAGTAGAGTTTAAATAATTAGTATAGATAATTTAAAGTAACTGCGTCTCTCCACTGAGTGTAAAAGAATTCTGTGCACGAGATGTAGTTGTGCTTAGTATACAAGTTTGGCAGAAAAATTCTGGTTTTGCAGTGCATGATAGAAAGGCTACCTTTGTGAATTCATATATCATCACATAAATGGTTTTGTCCTCAATGACTGTTAACAAGCTATGCTAGTTTTTCTGGATTAATTTTTTTTCATTATTTGGGTTGTGGGGGTGGTTTTCTGTGGTTTTCTGGGTTTTTTCTATTTTGGGGTGTGTGTGTGATTTTTTTAGTTATTTGGAATCTTGAAATCCTTATATTATCATGTACATCTTAAGAAATAGTCTGCAAGATTTAATTAAATGCATTCTTTATTTTTTTACAGGTGTTTCTCCTTGTAATATTTCCTAGTTTATTTTATTATTAATTTTAGAAAAGAAAGACTCTTTATTCTTGATGAATCAGATAATTAAAATTTTTAATTAATTTTTACAATTAGTTATCAAAGTCATCATGTACATAGACATGATACTTACTTGTATACACAACTGTACATGTAAACACAAACACACACACTTAGCTTAGTATTTTGGTTTTTGAATGGTATAAAAGATTTTAAGATTACTTAAAATTAACAAGTTACTCCAAAGAGTTAAGTTTCTGTACACTTTTCTGTCTACATAGATTGCATAATACTAGGAAGCATTTCAGCGATAATGGACTGGGAGGACTTCAGCAATTTATCTCTTGTTTTCACCCTGTAATGTATATTTTCATAGAATCATAGAATCAACCAGGTTGGAAAAGACCTCCGAGATCATCAAGTCCAACCCTTGATCCAATACCACCGTGGTTACTAGACCATGGCACTGAGTGCCACATTCAGTCTCATCTTAAAAACCTCCAGGGATGTTGAATCCACCACTTCCCTGGGTAGCCCATTCCAATGACTGATTACCCTCTTTGTAAAGAATTTCTTCCTAATATCCAACCTAAACCTCCCCTGGTAGAGCTTAAGGTTGTGCCCTCTTGTGCTACTGCTGGTTGCCTGGGAAAAGAGATCCATGCCCACCTGGCTACAACCTCCTTTCAGGTAGTTGTGGAGAGTGATGAGGTCTCCCCTGAGCCTCCTCTTCTCCAGGCTAAACAACTCCAGCTCCCTCAGCCTCTCCTCATAGGACTTGTGCTCCAGTCCCTTCTCCAGCCTTGTTGCTCTTCTCTGGACATACTGCAGCACCTCAATATCCTTCCTGAACTGAGGAGCCCAGAACTGGACACAGTACTCCAGGTGTGGCCTCATCAGTGCTGAGTACAGGGGCAGAATCACTTCCCTGGTCCTGTTGGCCACACTGTTCCTGATACAGGCCAGGATGCCATTGGCCTTCTTGGCCACCTGGGCACACTGCTGGCTCATGTTCAGCTTCCTGTCAATTCAAACTCCCAGGTCCCTTTCTGCCTGGCTGCTCTCCAGCCACTCTTTGCCCAGCCTGTAGTGCTGCCTGGGGTTGTTGTGGCCAAAGTGCAGGACCTGGCACTTGGCCTTGTTGAACCTCATCCTGTTGGAATCAAACCATCTCTCCAGCTTGTCCAGGTCCCTCTGAAGAGCCCTCCTGCCTTCCAGCAGATCAACACTCCCCCCTCAACTTGGTGTCATCTGTATTTTGAAGTGTACTAATCTACTGAATTAATGGACAAGTTAAGAGGAAACATTGCATAAAAGAGTCAATTCAACAAATATTTCTTTAACCTTCATAATGATTTATCAACTCAGAGCAATTAATTTTAACACACAAAAAGAATAGTTTCCACTTTCCTGCCTCCTCTTCTCATCTAAATTTCCACTGTCCATAAAATGAGGAAATAAAATGTTCCTTAAAACAGCATTTTGAAGACAAAATAAAATTGGTTGACAGAAATGTCAAGGGAGGCAATGTTTGTACACCAACGTAATGAAAACTTCTCTTATAACATCCCAATTTACAGTGTAAATTTATAGTTAATTAACTGGGATAATTGTAATGGATAGTAAAATTGTGGGATTACAGGATATCATACCAAGCACTCCAAGCTCCTAGGTACCTAATTCCAGTCTACTGCTATCAGAACTTTAGATAATGAACTTCATTCCTTAAGAAACTAAATTCTGGTCTTCAGTATTTTTGTAATTTTGGTCTTTTCCTTCTAACTAGAAGCAAAAATTAGTCTAAATGTTAAGAGAAAACATTTAATGAGAGGTTTGGAAACTTTCGAATCTGCCCTCATAATAATTTAATGGGCAATGCCTTGTATGTTCTGCAAAATTTAGGAAAGCATGAATAGATTAACTGGTAGAAAACCAATATGTAAAGGTACACAGGACAAAATAAGGAGGTAGAAATGGAAGAAGCAAGAGGGAAGAATGAATTAAAGATGACAAAAAGCTTTGTGGGCAGGTCTCAGTATTTTCAACTGAATTTTACTTTTAATAGCGACTTACTGGATAAACTACAGGGATTAGTGATAAAAAGAATAAATAAATGTTTGGGCTTTGGAGGGAGGGATCAGATCTGCAATTCTATACTCTTAAAAGCACCCAGGCAAAAAAATATAAGCCTGGAATATTGCTAACAGAAAGGAAGGTAAGCGAAACATAACATCAGAACTGACAAGTAGACAGCAGTTACTAGTACCACTGAGTGGAAATATAAATTATTTCAAAACTCTATGTCCCTGTTCGATGCATAATTTTTTCTTCTGTGCTTTTGAGTTACGACAGTAAAGATCTCTTTCCTTCTTCATTATAGTTTAATGAAAATCATGATAATTATTCAAATTGGTATATTTAAATTCATGAATATGTAGGATCCTCTCTAACACACAGTGAGTTATAGCTGAAAGGACAACGGATTTTTACAAAAATTGGAATAAGGAGAGAAGTAACTAGAAAAATTCTCACTTACAAAACCTGTAATTAGGACTTGCTTGTAATTGCAAACCCAAATCCTCGGAGGTATCAAAGATATCTCTGCACACGTATTTGAAATTATCCTTGTAAAATTGTTTATCCATTGAAATTTCTCTTGCCTATTAAATTGTCACATTATAACAAAAAAGCTATGAGGAGAACATCTTAATTAATAGCCATTGAAATTAGATGTGTTAATGGATTCCCTTAAAAGGGCATTTTTAAATGTTCATGCCAGGGTGGTGGAAAAAGGGAAAATAAAGAGACATTGTATATTTCTGTCTCAAGGCACCGCTCTATGTCAAATACTTCTGTGTTTTGAGTGGAGGAACCAAACCTGATTTTACAAAAAATATGTTGAAAAAAGATTTCAGATTTGGAAATCACAGACTTTCATTAGACAATTTACATCCTGTGCAGTCCCAGATTAATACTTAGGAAAGTGGATCTGAAAGTTATGTGAGTGCTAAAATGGCAAGCCACTCCTCAAGCATGAGTGTCCAAGCTGTAAATTGTTAGTATGACCTGTAACCTAGATTTGTTCTCTCCAGAGATCACTTATTCCCTGTTAATTCCTGGTCATTGTTTTGCAGATATCAAGAGTAAGAGGTCACTTGGAATAGATGGCATGGACAAGTCTTTTTTTCTGAGGAGATGAAAGTTTATTAATATGGGTACAAACAGTGCTATGCTGCTTTTCCATGGTCCAGAGAATGGGCCTTGGCCCTATTTAATTAGCTATTATAGACATTGTATCCACACAGCCAAACTGATATTACTCTGTATTAATTGAGGTATAGTATTAATTGAGGTATAGTATGTACCTGGTTCATAAAATTAATTTTCAGCACAGATTAAGCTAACCTAAATTAGGTTAATAAGCCCCTGGGCCGGTGTACTTTTCAATCAGGAGAAAAAAAGTAGCCCAAGAATTTGATTGCCCTTTTAAGATAATTCACTGCCTTCCTTGATTACAGAAGCAGACTAGGGAATTTTTATAAACTTCACTAATTTTCAATTTAAGCATTCAAATAATTGTTTACTTTTACATGGAATAAATCACATCCTTGACAACCACTTCTGCAATATTCAACTTTTAAAATAAACTCAAGTTTTCCAATTTTTGAATGGTTCTATTGTTCCCAAAGACATTTCTGAGTTTATTCTTGAGGAATTTAAATGGGTAAAGTACATATTTTTGCTGTATCAGCTAATGCAGTCGGTGCTAATAAGCAAAGTCTTTGCATCTGGCGAATATTAATGTTAGACTACAAACCTGGAAAAAGCTAAGAGGAGGTAAAAGCATACAAAGTTCATGTGTATATCAAAACTTCAACTATTTAACAGTTGAAAAAAAGCCCCCCAAAATTTATCCCTCCTTTTTGTTCGAACGATATAGCAGAACTCTTGTTCTAGTTTCATAAAGATTGCATTTTGTGCCAAAACATTTGAAAGCATGTACTTATCAAATGAGAAAAAAACCCAGCATTTTGCATGAAGAAGAAAGGAAGTGTATCCTATGAAGTTTTGTGGATGTTTCTTCCTTTTGTCTTTTCTGAACCTAGTCCAGGGCAACTAACTGTAGGTGACCCTGCTTGAACAGGAGGTTGAACCAGATGACCTCCAGAAGTCTTTTAGCCTCAACCATTCCGTGATTCTGGATCTTGCTTCAAATTATTATGTGACTTTATCTGTAGTTTTAGATGAACAGCAGGATGCACTTTCATTGTCTGATGATCATTTAATTAAATTCTTTCATAACACAATAAAATGGTGACAATTTTGAGGGCAAAAGAAAGTTTATATACTTTTACAAGCCCCTATATTAATGTACAAAAGTTTATATGTGACCATTATTCGGTCAAAATATTTACTTCATCAGTGCCCAAAATAACATAAAGTGACTGCTTATGCCCAATATTCATAAGATATACTTTGAAAATATTAAGCATTCAAACCTACAGGAATTAAAAAAAAATACAACAGAACTGAAAAGAAAGTTAATTATTTTGACATTGCTTATATCTTTTTGCTCAATTAATTTATTCTTTTTTCCAGAATAATTTATTTTATGGAGACAATTTTTTTTACCAAGAAACATTTCTACAGACAATGTATAATTTTAGAGAAGAGTAGTCATTTTATCAGTCAAAATACAGGGGATACGCAGGAATCCTTGCCTAATCAAGTCAGAGCAGTCTGAGATGAAAAGCACTGTTCTGCATTTTTCAAGAGCTTCAACACATAGTTCTATATTCACAGTTAGTGTCCTAATTCTCTGTACTAACCAAAGTGTCCCATTTTATACAAACACTTTCACCTATCCAAAAGTAGTGTCAGGTTCTTATGCAAAAAACAGAAATGGTAGAAAGTTAATTTTCATCTAAAAATGCAATGAAACAAAGCAAAACTGGAAACCTGTTCTGTTTTTTTTTTCTTTTGTGCCAATATCAGACAAAAGAAACGTCAAACATCAAATTTGACTTAAACAAAACAGAGATTATACTACCTGAACCTGCAAATATATTTAATATTAAATTATCAGTGTTTTCTTATTAACATTTGAAACATTGCAACAAGAAGATTTCCAGCAGGAAAATTCAAAAAAACCATGAAACTATATTAATATTTATCTGGTACTTACATGATTTTTCTCATATTGCATAGTTTAGTTAAAACTGGGAAAGACATTCATAGCTCACTGGATTTAGACTCAGGTTCTATGCAGCCCCCACAAAGTTACTTACATGGAATGTTATTGGAATTTGTAAACCTGCTTTCTTTCATAATCAAAACTTATCTTTATGTGTTATATAGATCCTATCATGGATATGCAATTATTGACTTCCTACGCAGTAAGAAGGGTCAATTTGTAGTTCTCTTGGTGCTTGGCTAAGTCCTAAATAACCTGTAAGGCAGCTAAAATTCTTATATTAGGCTTTCACACTGTGACCTTTACATCCTATACAAACACAACTTAGTATTTTCTAATATTTTATAACTGGGGTTAAAACACATCATAGAACTCTTTCTTTGTGAGCAAATAAAACTAAACATAATTCTTCTGAAGCAATAATAAATGTAGACATATCTGCCCCAAATTCTGTTTCTCAGGATCATAGTGACAGGAGCAAGGAGAATTAGAGATCTAACAACTAAATTAGAAAACCAAATACTTTACAGTGTTGTGTATGAAATAATAAGCTTAAGACAGTAATTATAACAACTAAAATTGAATAAAGACTAATTAGGAATAATCTTTTCTAATTTAAAAAATGAAAAGTGTCCTTATTACTTTAGATTACTTGTCTTGAGACTATATCACTCTCAGGGCAAGACACATACTGGTGATCACAAACATCAGTGTAACAAGAATATAAGGCCATAATAAGAGGAAAATAAAAAATAAAAAGAGGATAAATGTTGAGGAGCAATAATTTTTTTATTCTGGAGAGCAGTACAGGTTGACCAAGGCATTTGATTTTCCACCAAAAGTTGATAGCACAAGAGTCTTCCAAGGTTCTTTTACAATGTGATAATGCTTCTTGACACAATGACTAAAGTTATAACATGTTATATTAGCTATGTGTGCCTTTCAAAAAATTTAGAAGCCAATTTTTTAGGTTTTTTTTCAGTAACATTGGAAAACACCCACAGACTTCAAATAAAAAATGGATAGATATTTTAATCTTTTAAACTGAAACTTAATGCACCAAAAGAAACAAAAAAAGAATATAAAAATTCCACAAACAGTATCTAAATGCAAAACATGAATTTAGTTTTGAGCTCACCACAGTACATACAAATATCGTGTGCCCTTGCAATAATGTCTCTAAGAAAATTATGTTCCATAAGAATGTTGCCACACATTAGACACAGGACTTCAAATAAGTTCTTTGGGGTGCAAGGGGTGAGCAAATGTGGGAATTATCATATAAACAGTCTTTGTTAACATATTGAAATTTATATTTGTATGTCTTTACTAGAATATTTAGCTCAACAGTCACATTTTGTAAAGAAGATAGAAAATGCACGTGTTTTTTTTTTTCTTTCCTTTTTTTTTTCATCTAAGGGATAGCATTTAGCACTAAGAATAGATTTCTAGTTTTATGAGAAATGGAATGATATCAGACTATTTGTATGAAGATAATAATAATAGAAAAATAAATCACCCCACACAAAAAGAAGCATAAAATCACTCTCAGACTTATAACTATTTTAGGAATGTTTCTAATTATAAAAGAAACCCAACAAGAGTTTTCCTAAATCCTGATTCATACAAAAACCCCTCATCATTTGCATATGCAAGACTGTTATATTCATAAAGACTTCCAAACAGAAGAATAAAATGTTAATTGCAAATTGTTTTCGTTCTTAATGTAACTCTGACTATATAAAGAACCTAATCTTGTGCTGGAGCAGGTCCAGAGAAGAGCAACGAGGCTGGAGAAGGGACTTGAACACAAGTCCTACAAGGAGAGGCTGAGGGAGCTGGAGTTGTTTAGCCTGGAGAAGAGGAGGCTCAGAGGAGACCTTATAACTCTCCACAACTACCTGAAAGGAGGTTGTAGCCAGGTGGGCATCAGTCTCTTCTCCCAGGCAGCTGTCAGTAAGACAAGAGGGCACGATCTTAAGCTCTACCAGGGGAGGTTTAGGTTGGATATTAGGAAGAAATTCTTTACAAAGAGGGCAATCAGGCATTGGAATGGGCTGCCCAGGGAAGTGTTGGATTCAACATCCCTGGAGGTTTTTAAGATGAGACTGGATGTGGCACTCAGTGCCATGGTCTAGTAACCACAGTGGTATTGGATCAAGGGTTGGACTTGATGATCTCGAAGGTCCTTTCCAACCCATCTGATTCTATGATTCTAAAACAATAATGAAGTATTAGCCATTAAAATTAATTTGATATGCATCAAAGTATCATATTAACATAAAAACCTTGTGTTTTAATTAAGCTCATGAAAGCCAGTACAAGATAAAAATGAAATGAACAAACAATCTAATAGCATGCCTGTTGAAAATCTAATAGCATTTTCTTTTGACCATTTAGGAGCATGTTTTCTCTAGTAGTCATTCTAATTGCTCCAGGAAACTGAAAAGCTGGTCGCAAAAATCAATTTGGTAAGACCCTGAAACCTATGTAAAATTTTGTGCATCAAAAGAAAAGGAAATCTCATATTTATATCAAATCTCATGGTATTTAGGACTCCAACACATAGTTTTCAGCATTTCACTGTCACCAGTAATTGAAGTAAATTTTACACTACTTGGTTCTAAACATTTTTTTGCACCTTTTTATATTTTTGGAAGAGGTAAATGAGCACCCACATCATCATGACACTTTCCTAACAAGCATTTTTACCGTTAGGTTTCTTTCAAGCACACAGCTTTCCAACCATAGCTGTAAAGGCATTCAACTGAAGGTGAAGCTAAAAGAACAGAAAATGGTGAAGACAGATGGCCAAGGTTCTGCACATATACAAGGCAAAATTCTAAAAAAATCTCACTTTAGAAATTTAAACAGCAGTAGGAAAGCTAGTCACTTTGCTGCCACTTTGCCGTCTGGCATATATACATACATACACACACTCTTACACACATAGATATTCTCCTATAAAACTTTTGATTGTCTAGTCTCTTTGTTGCTTTGAAAGTCTAGCTATATAAAAACATCATCTTCTAACTGGTCCAAAGGTAATAAATTCAATGTCATTTTTTTCTTTCCGTTTTTTCAGTTTCCAAAAATGCATGTCAACAGGCAATCTGTAGATTTTGGACAGAAATTACTTTATTCAAATTGGTACAGTTAAACCTTACTTATTGATTTTAGTTATGACACATATTGATAAAATATTTTATCAACAACAGAGTTAATTACAGCAAATGACAATATTCATAATTCATTATAAATTATCTAGAGGTGAAATAAAGTTTGGTGTCGAGGGCCTTTCTGACTCTTTACTAGATAAATCTGTGTTTCATTTCGGTGAGAGGCTACAAAAGAAAATTCCTAAAAAAACCTAGCAGACTAGTATTGCTTGGGTATGGCTTAAGGCTACAAAATGATCCATTGAGCACGGGTAGGCTGGAAATACATGAGCACATGTAACTTTTGGGAGTTAAATATTTCATAACTTAGGAACATTGATCTTATTACAATCCACCTAAGACGTATGCGTCACTCAGCTGAACTGGCATTTGACCAATGGATCATTAAAGGGATTTTTTTGAAGGCTTCCTGAGGACTCGCAGTACACTGGGCCAAGTGATTCACAAAGTTTCCTGTCACTACCAGAACCATCTCTCTGTGTGTCAGTGAAAGGAATAGGAAGTACTTTTGATCTTCAGAAAAGCAGGAAAGAAGAAGAAATCTTTCCAAGCACTTTAAAGTGTTACAGTTTAAAGCACTTAGAAGTTAACAAATGTACATTAAGCAGAAAGTTCACTTGGATATCTCTCATTATTCTTAAGTCAAAGTATTTCTGTAGTGGAAGCATTGTGAGTTACCTCCATTGTATATTTAGCAATTTCTTCTCCTTTTCTATGCTACCTTCTTTACTCCAATTAATCAGTCATTGAGGGCTCCAATTAATATTTCCTTCAAATATATGTCTCATTTTTCAATGCTTTACAAGCAGCTCAAATTTAATAAGTTTTACCTCATCTAGATGGATGAAAGCAGAATTTTCAAATCCTTGATTCTACCAGCAACAACTTCATTCATAAAGCTTAAGGTGTAGGATCTGTCTTTCTCTCTTTACTGTCCCATGTCCACTAGTGGGAGGCATTAATAAAAAGTGCTATCACTACTTTTTCGAATTATTTTTCTTTTACCTCGCAAGTAATGTCTTTGAATTTGTGGGCTAGATTATTTTCATAGTTTCTTTTCTTATGTCTCCATTAAAAATTATAATTTCACCTATTGTATTTTTCTCTGCTGTGTCAACCTGTATAATGAAAATTATTCAAGAATTTTTATAAGAAGTGAAATTTGATTTCTTAATTTTTGTTTTAATCTGCAAGTGCAGCTTCCTGTACATATATATGTAAATATTTCAACCAAGAAACTCCTTAAATTATCAGTATACATTTTCAATAAGACTAGAAGAACACTGAGGGCCTGAGAAAAAAATTAAATTTTTGAAATTCTGACACATTTCTGCAAAAGAAAGGTAGTTTTAGAACTATCAGCCCAATATTTATTTTTAGCAAAATAAGACAAATTTTAACTCAGAACTCAAAAAGAAAATACAATAAATCATCAAAAACTTGTATCTGTAGGAAATAGCTCTAACCAAAAAAAATAAAATATTTTTGATGGAATTGCAAGTTTAATTAAAATAGATAGAATTATGCTGTGTAAGCTTTTTAACATATGATATGTCCATTTCACTTTAAGAAACAGAACTATTCTTAGCAACAACAGATCACAATTACACCTTTTCTGGATGCATGTAAATTTCTTCTTCAGGGACTATGTATGGACACACAGATACTGACAGGAATGATTAACGTGGTCCCTAATTATTTAGTTTCTAAAATCTAGAAATCTTAAGTGATTGTTGGTGTTAAATATGCCTATAACGTAGGTTACACACTAAAACCTGATATTTCTATTCTTTACGTGAATCTCCAAGGAGAGCACTCACATGGAATATTAAAAAAATCCTGTTTCAAGACCCCAGTTTTACTGACTATATCAGGCAGCTCACTCCAGTTTTTCTAAACACCGTATTGTAGTATATTCCTGAAGAATCTTTCCTAAACATTTGTTGTTGTTGTTGTTGGCTTGTTAGATTTAAACTCTTCTACTGTATATAGAGTAGAATTTCAGTATTTATTCAAGTACTTTTTTTATTTGGGAATTATTGTATGTATTTATTACTACATATATATCACTATATATAGCTATATATATTACCATATATATGTTTTTAGACAGGAAATATTTTTATTGTCTGTACAAAACATAACAATTTCCATTGTAAAGTCCCTAGACCACTGCGGTGAGCTCACTGTGGCTGGATTCCAGGCGCCAACTCAACCACTCTATCACACTTTTCCAGATGGACAGGGGAGAGAGTAAGATGGAAACAACACATGAGTTGGGATAAGGCAGTTTGTTAAAGCAAAAGCAAAGTGGAAGATTGTGTGCACAAAAGCGAAATGAAGCGAAAAATATCATGGTTTATTCTCTACTTCCCAGCAGTAGCCATGGCTGATCACTTTTGAGAAGCAGGGCTTCAGCATGCATAACAGTTCCTCAGTAGGAAACTATTGGAGACAATGAATACCTGCCTTCCTGCTCCTTGCCTTAGTCTTTGTATCTGAGCTGACATCATATGGTATGGAATATCCCTTTGGTCAGTTTACTTGTGTCCCCTCCCAGGATCTTGTCCTCAATTAAGGAAGGAACGTTACAGTACTGATGCTATGCTCAGCAGTAGCCAAAACACTGGTGTGTTATCAACACCCTTCTACCTACCAGTGCAAAGCACAGCACTGTGAGGACTACTGTGAGGAAATGAACACCATCCCAGCCAGGTTCACTCCAGCTGCCCAGAATCATAATTTTGTTTCTTTCTTCTTGAAAAGGTGATTAATTCATTCATGATCACCGATGGCTTATCAAAGTTTACAACATTTAGGTGTGAAAAAAGGGACTAAAACAGATCAATAGGAATTTGAAATTATTGTATCTTTATGAATGGTGACAGGGAAATATGAAAAAAATACATTTTTAGTTTAATTTAAAAGAAAAAAAGGTTACAGGCTCCAATGACTAAATTAGAAGTAGCCTAATTCAGACTCAGTATATATTCTTACTAGTGAAATTAATTAACCCAAATTAATAAACTTATTATAAAGAATCCCTCTTCAAATGAGATTTTGAAATTTACTATTTCCTCTCTAAAGTATTCTAATGAACTTTCATAATTTGTCGTGTACAGCAAAATATGATTGAGTTGTCCTGTGAAAGAGTCCTCCAAAATCAGATGATGCAGTCTTGAAAAATGCATTCTTAATTAAGATGTTTTGTGTTCCAAGTGTAGACTTTAATAGAGTATCTTAAAGGCAAACCTTATTAACAAAAAAAACCAACCAAAAAAAAGCACAAAATCCCCCCAACCAACCAAACCAACCAAAAAAACCCAAACCACAGACAAAACCCCACAGCAACAAAAGAAAAAAGTAAACCACTATATATCATTTGTTCCTTTTCTACTGTGTATTAAACAGCCTGTATGAACCAAAAGCAGACTGAAACATAAACTAAGATATGACCTAATTAAGTTATATGTAACCTTGAAAAAACAATTATACAGTAGTTGTCAATGTCATGTGATCATGGGAAATGTGAGATAGATTGAGAATTTTTCAGTTAATTAGAAATTTCCTTAGCCAGAAAGTACTTTTTTTTTGTTGTTTTTCAGGAACGGAGAACAGAATTCAACTAAAATACAACTACTGTGAACACATGGCAACTTCATTATATGTTTTATCATATAAGATTTAATCTGGAAATTTCCTGAAGGAATGTTTTCCATTGAGTTCTTTCTCCTTATCAATTATAAGAGCAGAGTACACAAAAGGACATAAGCCTGAGAACACTCCATGTATCATACCTGTTTCAGTGGCCTGAACTTCGGGACTGAAATCACAGCTTTAATGCACCTCATGCTCCAGTAATTATGAATTCAAATGAGATTGGATTCACATCTATCAGCACACTAAACAGGAGATATCTAAACTAGGCGATAGCAGACACTTCAAGAGGTTGTTTCTGAAGTCCCAGCCCTCCAAGCATTTTTCAATTCCTACTTCATTGCTTTTGTTTAGACACCCTTAACGCTGATGTCTGTATTTGTCAGACATAAACCAGAAAATCTATATTTCTTCATTGATAATAAAAGGTATTCATTCAGATGTAAACATCCACACGGGCAATGGCCTAGAGTTAGGTGATGTGAAATCCATCCCTAATTTCCAAATAACATGATTTAGACATCTTCAATCCAATCTCAAGTATGTGAATCCCAGCTGGGTATATGTTTCATTGATTCTGCCAAATTGCTGGCAACTGTTGGCACATTGAATAGAGGGAAACTAGGTTTCTATACTAATAAAAAAATAAATTTTATGTTCAAAGTATTCCATGTTAAAATTTTAGAAAGTCATTTTTTAGCCCTCTGAGTTCCTTTGGACTTTCTTATTAAATGATTTAGATATGGTATGTGAAAATTGATCTTATATTTAGAGTCAGCAGGCCCACACTCTACACTACATATGCCCATCAAGTTATTTCTTGGTTTCTCTTCTCAGTTACAGATGAAGTTGCAGACAACTTTACTTTCTGAGTACCAATTTGAAATGTGGAGGCACAGATCTCTTTCCTACAGAAAGCACACCTTCTCTGTGGTACTCCAATGCAGACACATCTGAATGACACATGGAAAATCCATCTACAATCAGAGCCTTCAAAATAAAGGCTAGATTACTAGCTAACTGCAGAGTATGTAAGAAAAATTATTTCAGTTCAGAGGCCTGGTTCTGCCAAAAAGCCAGATTCTCAGTTCATGACTATGTCTTGGCAGACCAATAACTATGAGAGATCTGTTGGGAGGGGGCTATATTCACCCAAGAGAGAACAGCATTCATAAAATACATGACAAAACAAACTGCAAAAGCCAGATTGGCCTAGGTTCTAGGTGTGGTAGTCTCGAGTTGTGTCTTCAGGTTCACATATGGGCAGAGGTTAGATAAAGGAGGCAAAAACTTTTCAATCCAAAAAGCTATTAATTAGAAAATCTGACTGTGTTTTTTTTCCAATAATGCACATTCACCTCTCTTTCCAAGAGAGTAACTAGGCTACATGGCTGTTATCTTGGTAGAAATACATATGAGAAAGAAATTTTGTCTGAAAAAAAATGTAAATTAAATCCCTGAGTCAATGTTTAAGGCATAAGGTGTAAAGGAGTTTTCTATTCAGTCCCTCCTCTTTTTGCACATTTTATGTGAAGAATAAAATCTTTATTTGAAGAATAAAGAAATGGTGGGATTCAGATTCCTGAACATAACTGTTAAAGTAATTTTATAGCTAGGAGTTTGACTCGATGATCCTTGTGGGTCCCTTCCAACTTGGCATATTCTGTGATTCTGTGATTATGTGAACTGTCTCAGTCACTGATGCTTCAGCAACCAAGAGTGAAGGGAAGTCCAGAGGGTGAGACTCAGCTGTACGGGGGGCTTCCTGATTCCAGGAACGCCCAAGCAACAGCCCCATGACCCAGAAGCCCTCGGCAGTAAATCGGAAGAGGAGACATTGGTACTGGGAGTGATCAAGGGCCATTTAAATGGCTTCAGGGAGTATGAGCAACCCGGAGTGTGGCAAACAGGTGCCAGCAAACAGGGATATGGCCAGGCAGTCTACATGGCAGTTCGTGCAGGCAGGATTAGCGGGAAGGGCTCCTCTCTGACCATCTGAGAGCAACCAATAGAGACAGTAAACAGACTCAGTAGCTGGTAAAAAAGAGCAAAGAGATCCTTTCATCCCCAGTCTTATTAGTGTATTAGTTTAAGCTTGCTCAGTGATTGAGTTGGTGCTCCATAAAGCTCGATCCCTTATAGCTGCAGGAGTCATGGGACCAGCCTTGTCAGAGCCCTCCAGACAACCAGACCTGCTGATGGCAGATGCAGCTCTCCAGGTCAAAGGTTGCCAGGAGTGCCTGATGCCCCTTGTGAGGCTGGGGCTGACAAACAGTTATTCTGCAGAAGGTGTGCCATGGTTGAAGAGCTGTGTCACCAGGAGCTGCGGGAAGAAGTGAACAGGTTGTGTAGTATTCAGGCAACCGAGTAAGAAAGAGACCAAATATTTTCAGAGACACCACAGTCTTAAGACTCTCAGGAGTCTTGAAACTCCGTTGTAGTGGAGAAGCAGGTGGACTCAGAATCTTGCAGAAGGCTGGCTTGGCCAAGAAGAGATCTTCTCTTGGAAATAAGGCAAAAAAAAAAAAGGTGTATGTCCAGTGGAAGCAAGGTCAAGTGATATGGGAAGAATACAAAGATTCTGCTTGCCACCATAGGGAGAAAATTCATGCAGCCAAAGCTCAACCAGAGTTGAAGCTGTCAGAAATGTGGGGGACAATAATGGGAGTTTTTTCAAATATATTAATGGCAACAAGCAGTATAGAAATATCATCAGCCCATTACAGGATGAGGATGGTCACCTCACAACAGGGATAGAGACAAGGCAGAGATGTTTAAAATTTTCTTTGCCTCTGTCCTCAACACAGATGATAGACCAAGGGAGTCTCAGTGCCCTGAGCTGGAGGACACATGACTGTGAGAATGATCAACTCCCAGTCAATTGCAAAATCGTGTGGGATCTGCTGTTCCACCAGGATCCTTACAAATCTATGGGGCCTGAGGGGATTCACCCCAGAATCCTCAATGGATGATACTCTCAGGCACGTGGTGTGGCTCTTAGGGATGGTCCTGTACAGGACCAGGAGCTGGACTTGATGATCCTTGTGGGTCCCTTCCAACCTGGCATCTTCTGTGATTCTGTGATTTCAGAAGGACACAATTCTTCTGGAGGTCCTGTCATATTTATTAAAGGCATAGGATGTCTCACACAAGCAAAGACATTTTCCATTGTACTAGACTGAGGAATTTAATTTCAGAAACCTGAATTCTTTCCAAAAGTCATTGGAAAATGATCTGACTGCTGGGCCTCACTATTTATTGGTGAATACCTTAAGCATGTCCTAATCTTTGGGGTAACAATCTTTCCTGTTGTAGGCTAGTGAGTTAGTAAGTATTTGACAAAGCAGAAGAATCTTATTGATCCACTAAATAAATCAAATTACCAAGTACCCTCCCACAAAGCTTATATCAAAACAGACACTAAAATCAATTTCATTCCATGATGATAGGGAGACATTTCTCTACAGATTTTAGTGAGTAAGAAGAACCTTAATGTTTTGGTTTGTTGCTTGCATTTTTTTGGTTGTTTTTGTTTAGTTTTTGTTTTGATTTGGTTTTTTTTTAGAAACAAAGTAACTTTATTTGTTAACAATGTTCCTAGTTAACTATTTTCTTAAATATGTTCAACAGATGTCTGTTTCTTATTCAGATACCAACTGTTTGACAATGTGTGCTGAATTCAATCTAATCTTTAAACAGTTACACCTGTTCACATTACTTAATGCATAGATATTCCTGCTGTCTTCTGATAGTTCAAAATTAAGACAATCTTATTCTTTCTTTCAAATAGTTTCAGCATGATCCTATTGTAACAATTGGACTAAAACAATACAAATTTAATTTCCATATAAAAGCCTAAGAGCTACTTCCTTCAGTCCCTGCAAAAGTCATGGAATGAATCCTCCTGGGGACTTTCATAAGTCAAATGAAGCACATGCTTGGGAAAAGCCAGCATGGATTCACCAAGCTTAAATACTGCGTGACTAACCTGACTGCAGTCTATCATAGAGGTACCTACTCGGTTGATGTGGGGTGAGTAGTGGACATTGTCTACTTGGATTCTCCAAGACTTTTGATACAGCTTCCCCCCAGACTCCTGGAGGAACTGATGTGTTACGGTCTAGAGAAATGGCCGTGGGTGAGGACATGGCTGACAGGTCACACCTGGAAGGGTAGTGATTAATAGTTCCTTTTCAAACTGGCAACTTGTCACAAGTGGGGTCCCCAGGGATTGATTTTGGGCCCAACACTATTTAATATCTTCATAAGTGACCTGGTTGATGGGACCAAATTTACCCTGATGAAATTTGCTAATGATACCAAACTGACAGGAGTAAGCAGACGCTTCAGAAGGGAGAGCCACCCTGCAGGAAGACCTGGATAGGCTGAAAGAGTGGGCTAACAAGTCTTATGAAGTTCAAGGACAAGTGTAAGGTCTTGCACACAGGAAAACTTAATCCAGGAGTGCAGCAGTCTGGGATCTACCTGGCTGACAAGCAGCTCTGTGGAAAGGGACCTGGAGATCCTGGTGGACAAGCTCAATATGACTGAACAGTGTGCAGCTGCTGTGGCAAAGAAAGCCAACAGGTTGCTGAGTTGCATCAACAAAGACAACACCAGCAGAGATTAAAAAGCCATTATCCCATTCTATTCAGTGCTCATCAGACCACACATATAATACTACTTTCAGTTTTGGTCCCCACTAAGCAAAAAAGACATGGGCAGGCTAGACATGGTGCAGAGAAAGGTCACAAAGATGATCCGAGCCAAATGGGGAAAGGCTGAGAGAACTGGTTTTGTTCAGTCTTGAGAAAAGAAGGTTTAGGGGAGACCTTGTCACCCTGTCCCAGTATTTAAAGAGTGGCTACAAAGAAGTTTACAAGGAGTCACATGAAAAAGATGAGGGGGAATAAGTACAAGTTACTTCTGGAAAGATTCTGACTGGACACAGAAGAGGAAAATTTTTCACAATGAGAACAATCTGCCGTTGGAATAATCTGCTCAGGGAAGTGGTGAATTCCTCAATGCTGGAAATTTTCAAGACTCGGCTGAACAAGGTGCTGGGCCACCTTGTCCAGATTATGCTTCCGCCAAGAAAGGTTGGACTAGATGATCCTTGAGGTCACTTCCAACCTGGTATTCTATCATTCTATAATTCTATGATTTGTAGCTACTGACTATAACTTAGCTTTATACAAGAAAAACCTGACACTTTGAATCATGAGTCATCTGTTTTTTCTGGCCAGAGAGAGTGTTCTTGACAAATACATCATTTCACTGTGCTGAGTCTGTAAAGTGTGGATGCCAGCTTTATAGGGGGAAAAATAACTCTATTGTCTGAACATTCTTATAGAGCTTAGCTGAGTTTCCTTTCCAACAACAATAAAATGGTATCTAATGAAAATGCAGTACTATCTGTTCTTTGTTATAAACTATACCTTTGTCTCATTCTTTTATTCCTGAATTAGACTAGTTCAGAGGATCTGAATAGAAATAATACAGTCTTATCCGTAACCAATTCTAATAGTCATGATAGTAAAATAAAATTATTGTTCAATACCTCTTCGTTTGCTTCTTGAGAAAATTCTGGCAGGTTGAATCATAAATACATTATAAAATAGGCTTAAAATTCACTGTTAAAAAAAAGGATGAGATTCAGCTCTCTTTTATTTCCCCCACTTCCTTTTCCCTCTTCATACTGTAATTATATCTACCAGTCTTTTGCACAGACATAGTAACTCTAATTGTAAGTTCTCTGATTCTCTTTTTTGACCTTTTTTGCATTGTGGCATGTGCCTGAGAATGCTGTCTCAGCAGGAAAAGACAGCTTTCCTACAAGACCAAGCAGTTAGCTGGGGAAAAGCGTATTAGTAAAATGGCTGCAGCATGCCAAGCAGGAAAAAGCAACAAAGAGAATGAGGAAAGCTTTGCTTGCTCTGCAGTTCTTCAGAAGATGCTGAATTCTGTCAGCCCCCTCTCTGGGGGGCTAAAACAACTTCATAATGGCTAAGGAGTTAGTTCCAGTTAATTAGGCCCTGAAGATCAGAAAGTAATTTTTTAATAACAACTTACTTTTGAAAAACCTTACTTTCAAAAACACTTACTCTTTCAAAAAAACCTTTAGCTTCTCCCTAGATGTAACAAAAACTTCTGTCATCTTTCCATTCCCTTTCCTTTACAGTTCCTGTGAGAAATGATTGATTCGTTATGTGACCCAGCTTCTGGCTGAAGTGCCCTATGAAGAGAAAACCATGTTTTTCTAGTTTCTAATAGCTCCTACATTCTGCTCCAAAGAAAAAAATTCCTACCTCCCACCCCAGACAAGAAAAATGTCCATCTTTTCTTCACAACATGTAGTGGTTTTGGCTAGAGTAGAGTTAAATTTCTTCACGTTGGCTAAGTTTTTGATTTGTGTTGAACATAGGGTTAATAATATGATTTTGCTATTGCTGAGTAGTTCTTACACAGAACCAAGGTCTTTTATGCTTTTTATACTCACACACTGGAAGTTTGGAGTGCATGGGAGGCTGGGAGGAGAGACAGCTGGGACAGGTGAATCCAGCTGACCAAAGGGATATTCCATACCATATGACATCATGCTCAGTATATAAAGTGAGGAAGGAAGAAGAAGAAAGAGGGGGGATGTTTGGAGTGATGACATTTGTCCTCCCCAGTAACCATTATGTGTGATGGGGCCCTGCTCTCCTGGAGGTATCTGAACACCTGTCTGCCCATGGGAAGCAGTGAATTAATTCCTTATTTTGTAGGTTTTACTTTCCTTATTAAACTGTCTTTATCTCAACCCATGAGTTTTCTGGCTTTTACTCTTCCAATTCTCTTTCTGATGCTGTTGGTGGGGAAGTGAGCAAGCAGCTGCATGGGGCTTAGTTGCTGGCTGTGGCTAAACCACGACACAGCACAAGATAGTCATTCTGACACATGCTGAAATGCCATGAAATCTTACAGTCCATGATCCTTTCTGTACTATCCCACACAACACACCTAGTAAGAAGGCACAGGGTAACAAAAAATGGTGAAATATTTGTACTTAAATCAGAAATATATCAGAAATGTACAAAAAATCAAAACTTCATTTACTGGGAAAGCCAAAATCACTTAGAACTTAGTGAGAGAAACGTGATGGGAAAGGGTCTAGAACTGAGTGAAAGAAGGAAGAGATCAGAGGAGATTTCAGGTGGTGGAAAATCATCCAACATTAAAAACAGGAGTGAGTGGGTGAACAGGTGAACAGGATCCTTGAGGGAACAGCAATAGAAAGACTTGACAACACTGACTTTTGTTTTCCTCAGGAGAGAGACAATTTCTGTGAAGGACCAATGAAGTGAAGCTCTGAAGAAAAGGTACTACAAGTTCCTGTGAATAGTAGGAATGCCCAGGCTACCAGTGGGTTGCTGTACTTTCTCTTTTGTGCACCTTCCAACCGCAACATCAAGTGAAGGCAGAATACCATAGGTAGGTGTTCACCTGATAGGTGTTTTGGCTAAAAACTGATGTCAAAGCAAGACGGAAAAAAGAAAATGTGTGCTCAAATACTAAAGTTAGTTCTTTGTTTCTGTAGTATTTCCTGAATGGAGACACTATGAAGAATTTCCTACTCTTTCAACAGCCCAACTGTACTGAATGAGATCTTGATTATAGCAGAGGTGTTTTGTCAATATTTGTCATGATCCTCCCTCATGATATGTTACTGATGGCATTCATCATATAATCATTGAATAATTTAGGTTGTAAGGGAACACCAGAGGTCATACAGTCATCATCTTCCTGCAGTACCAAAGAAATAACTTTGTTCAAATTATCTTCAAAAGTCCCCCGGCATTTCAGACTAAAACACTAGCACTCAGAGTCTGCTGGTATTAATATACTTATTTGAGGAGATCAGTTTCTATAAGTTTTGTAGGAAGCTGCAATAATGTTTCAAAGCTGAAGAGTATCTGTTTGTTTTACTGCCTAACTCTTGCACTGATGCTATTGAGCTATTGACAGTATGCCAGAATTCTCAGAGACCCTTTGTGTACTTTCTCTGATTAATGTTATTACTGGCATTCTTCAGTCTTGCAAAGCAATATATTAAAAGGAAAGATTTTTTTTTTTCCCCTAAAACAAAACGTATAGAGAGATGTAGTGGGTTGACCCTGGCTGGATACCAGGCACCCACCAAAACCGCTCTGTCACTCCTATGGACAGGGGAGAGAAAATATGATGAAAGGTTCATGAGTTGAGATGAGGACCAGGAATTAACGTACCCAGTTTTTAATCATAATGATCTTCAGAAGAGGTGTTCTCCCCTTGTATTCTTAACATCAATGTAATATTACTATTCTCTTCTGCATTACTGAGAATGAGTGGCATGGAACTAATCACCTGTGTGCTGATTACAAAACATTCTATTCATTCCTCATTAACCTTTATGAACCACTGTGAAATATTGAACTGACCTGACATATTTTTATTGTCCTCTTTGTGGCTTGCCAGGCACTTAATCACTATAGCTCCATAGAAATTACTTGTAACTTTGTTGGTGTGCATTTTTATTTTCACACTGTTGTACCAAAGCCATGAATATTTGGAATGCTCAGATGCAGGTCAAATCAAATAGAATAATTTTTTTCAGAAACAATATTTGCAATATGAAGCAAACTACAATGACATTAAATTGAAACAACATAGAAATAGAAAGTTCAGAAAGAAACTTATCTTTACTTAGATAAGGAAAATATTGACTGTGACAGCATTGACAATATTCCAAGGGTGTTGCTTGGGTATATTTAAATAAATCATAGTTAATGATTTATTGATCTCTAATCTTAGAGAGCTAACCCTAAAGACTTAATAAGTCTCAATTCATAGTGTTTGATTCACTCTCCTGAGTGTGCTCTTGCTTTCCTACCTTCTGGTTAGAGTTCATTTTACCAAGATTTATTGTCCACATCTGAACTAGACACTTCGTTCATATTCAATTGTGATGGGTTGACCCTGCTTGGATGCCAGGTACCCAACGAAGTTGCTCTATCACTCCCCTCTGCAACTGGACAGGAGAGAAAAAAATGTGACAAAAGGCTCATGAGTTGAGATAAGGACCAGAAGAGATTACTTGCTGAATACTGTCACAGGCAAGACAGGCTCAGTTTGAGGATAACAACTGAATTTCTTGCTAACAAAATCAGAGCAGGATAATGAGAAGTAAAACAAATCTTTAAAACATCTTCCTCTCACCCCTCTCTCCTTCCTGTGTGCAGCTTGAGCCCCCCTCAGTGGCAGACAGAGGCAGGGAATGGGGGTTACAGTCAGTTCATCACACATTGTTTCTGCCACTATTCAGGGAGAAGAGTCCTTTCCCTGATCCAACATGGAGTCCCTCCCATAGGATACAGTCCTCCCCAAACTTCTCCAACATGAGTCCATCTCAAGGGCAACAGTTCTCCACAAACTGCTTCAAGTTGGGTCATTTTTCCACAGGGTGCAATCCTTCAGGCACAGGCCTGCTCCAATGTGAGTCACCCAAAATGTCCCAAGTCCTACCAGAAAACCTGCTCCCATGGGGGCTCCTCTCTTCATGGGGCAGCAGTTCCCTGCCAGGAGCCTGCTGTAACACTCCAGCCCTGGAGCAGCAAGCTTATGTGCTCAGCTAGTTTTACTTTAAAAAAACATATATAGGGTTCTTTAATACCTAGAGATAGCATCAAGAGAATAAGCCACATACTTGTTCCCAAGAGGTGCTTTTATTGATAATTTAGGGGAGAAAATAAGGAAACTTGGCAGAAGTTCAAAAGGGTACCACACAAGCTAGACAAAATATTCCACCACAATACTGACCTAACATATACTAATCCATAATACTTAAGTCAAAATCCAATCCCTTCAGCTTGAAGTTACCCAAAGCATCAAGAGAGGAGCAAAGAAAGAGAAGCAGAGGGAGCAAGAATTAAGAAGGAGAAAGAGGGAGAGACAGATTGTATAGCTACCATTGGAACCTTGCAGAAGACCAGCTCACAAGTCCAATGGCAGGGCTGTGACACAAGGCAAACACATGCCTTTGGTTTTATCTGCTCTGGTCCCTATGGCCAACCACCCGAAGTGGGGCCTCTGATCCACTGGCCATTCTGGAGTTCCAGGTCAGGGTGAGCAGCAGTGTCCTCACTGTCCCTGCCAATAGGGGCTCCAGGAGGTGTGGTGTGTTGAAGTTTTCCTGGGCTGCTTTTAGACACATCCCTTCCCCCTCCACACATGCACATCCCACAAGATGATTCTGACCCAACAATTACTGATCTGCTGTCTAACACCTGCCCCAGCATGGGCTTCTTACATGTTCAAAACCTCCAGCATGGGTCTCCTCCATGGGCTGCAGGTGGATCTCTGCATCTCTTTTGACCTCCATGGACTGCAGGGGCACAACTGCTCCACCATGGGCTTCACCACGGGCTTCAGGGGAACCTCAGCTCCAGCTCCTGCAGCACCTCCTGCTCCTCCTTCTCCACTGACCTTGGTGTCTGCAATGCTGTTCCTCTCACATATTCTCACTCCGCTCCTCTCTGGCCACAATATCTTCTGCATAACTTTTTCCCTTCTTAAATGTGTTATCACAGAGGCATCACTCTGGCTCAGCCTTGACCAGTGGCGGGTCTATCCTGGAGCTGGCTGGCATTGGCTCTACTGGACACTGGGGTGTAAAAACTCCGTGAACTATGGTCTCATTGAAGGAGTTTTACTTCAAAAATATACAAGGCTCCAAAAATTCACCCACTGAATTTATTGAAAGAGCCTTCAGTTCTTTTAATACCTTAAGAGAGAGTGCAAGGGAAAAATGCTACACATGTTTTCTCAAGATGTGCTTTTACTGGTAAACTTCAGAAAATAAGGGACCTTGGAAAAGTTTTAAAGGGTAGCTTTCAACCAAACTAAAGCATTCCACAAACCACTGACTTAGCATACAACTCAGCAAAATCCAACCCATCCTGCTTAAGTTACCCAAAATATTAAGAAAGGAGATTAGGAGGAGAAGGAAAGAAAAAGAATAATAGCTACCACCTGGAGTTCCACACAAGTCCAACTTCCGCATGTCCAAGTGTCAGGGTTCAAACAAAGATGGAGAGCACATATGGCTGCTTTATTTGCTTTGGCCCTGCTGTGGCCCCATCCCCCACCTCCAGGGAGGACTTCTGGTGTTCCAGCCAATTAAAGGCTGGTTTAGGGGCCTCAGAGGATGTGATGGGGGGCACTGCTCCTGGTGTCCTGTGACTGACTGCCCCGGAACTGCCCAGGGAGGCTCCTAGGGGCTGGGATACCTTCGTGAAACTTGACCTATCCCTTTCTCTCCCCCTCCCGCCCCCCCACTTGAGTTGTTCCAAGCCAATAATTAATATAATAATCCATTGTCTCACAAGGGAAAGCTTCTAGCAGCTTCTCACAGAAACCACCTCTGTAGCCCCCCCAGCTATCAAAACCTGGCCACGCAAACCTAATGTATCAGTGAAGGAAAATTTAAGCATAATTCACCAGAACAAATGTGTCTCGATGACTCACAGACAAGTATCTGGTCTTTTCCATTGTCTGTATGATAATCTGGAGACACTACCTATTGGGTTAACCTCCATAGGCAGCTAAATACTGCACAGTCACTAACTCACTGAATCCCGGTGGGTTGAGGGAGAGACTCAGAAGGATCAAAGTTAGAAAAGTCATGGTTTGAGATAAAAGCCATTTAATAGGTAAGGCAAAACCTGCATGAACAAGCAAAACAAAACAATGAATTCATTCACTCCTTCTCAGCAGGCAGGTGTCCAGCTATTTCCAAGAAAGAAGGGCTCCATCATGTGTAATGGCTCATGGAGAAGACAAATGTCATAATTATAAATGCATATGCACTCCTCTCCACCCCTCCCACCCCCTTACTCTTTCTATCCCCTTCATCTTTTATTGCTGAACACACCATCATTTGGTATATGATATCCCTTTGGTAAGATGAGGCCAACTGTCCCAGTTGTGTCCCTTCCCAACTTGTTGGGCACCCCCGGCCTCCTCACTGGTGAGGAAGTGTGAGGAGCAGAAAAGGCCCTTGATGCTGTGTAAGCACTGCTCAGCAACAGCTAAAGCATTGGTGTATTATTGACACTGTTTTCATCACAAATCCAAAACACACAGCATTATACAAGCTAAGAAAAAAATTAACTCTTCCAGCTAAAACAAATACACTGCCCTCAGATGTGCATCTGTCTACACTTGGTGAAACATCTGGCTTGTGTCTGAATGCATTTCCAACTTTATTTCATCACTGGAAAGTTTTTTTACTTTTACCATTTCTTCCTACTTTTAAACTTTTTAAAACTATTTTTGTTTTCCTATTCAATTTGCTTTCAGAGTGACATCTCTGCATGTATCCAACTGTATCTATTATAGTACAAAGTATACATAATATCATCTGTAAGATTGCTATCTGTATCTCCCTTTTTTCGTGTTGCCTTAGCTTCTCCAAAATAAAATAATTTTCTGGAAATAATAAGTTGTGGTGAAAGATGTTGTTTTTTACCTCAAGATATACCACTGCACTACTATAGATTTTTTATATTCAGATATCTTGATTCAGCTGAGAGCATGACACAGAAATAAACTGAGTAGCAGTGATGAATGATTAAAGACAAGAAATATATAAGGTTGTCTCCTTGCATATCAGCAGCACAT
This sequence comes from Pseudopipra pipra, assembly GCF_036250125.1. Taxonomy (NCBI): domain Eukaryota; kingdom Metazoa; phylum Chordata; class Aves; order Passeriformes; family Pipridae; genus Pseudopipra; species Pseudopipra pipra. Next base: position 73,618,123 of record NC_087550.1, on the reverse strand, counting down.
GACACTGCTGATCATGAGACATCATTATCCTGACACGCAAGAAGGCATACCAGAAGAATATATCAGTCTCCATTTTCCTAGATTGTTTATGGCTGAAGACATAGGAGACATTTCTACCACAAAACCTTCCTTCTAGGACTCATTAAAAATCTGTTTTTATCTCTATACAAAGCAAATTCTTATTTTTCTTTGAGATGTAAAATGCTTAGAGTTGCATCATTATTATATTTGAAAAAATTAAAAGAAATAACTTTGTACATTTCCATACTTAATTCAACAGAATATGAATTGCACTAGGCAACAGTAAAAATAACTTACAGCTCTAGTACAGTTTCCTTTAGCAGAAATGTTCACATAATAAATTTTATCTGCAATTTGAGTATATTTCCGAATTCCATACTAGTACATAAAATGAGGTAACATAGCAACAGCCTGATAAATGTTTTATATAATCTGACTGGATAAACAGCTTCAGATACATCCCAGTGCATGATGACTACCATTAGTCATAGTCACCTCTTTATGGCCTTAGCCTTCTGGAAAATTTAATTCATCTGTTATGCTCTGTGCATAACCTGACAACCATGAATATAATAGGCATTTGTTCTTTGCCTGCAACAGTCAGGTCACAATGTCCAAGTGTTCACAATGCACATTCAGTGTTACTGAGCAGAGAGCACTGTGGTCATGCTGATGTCAGATAGGAGGTTGAGGTCATACAAGACATATAACTGGCATTAGTGCATGATGGACATACATTTCCATAGAAGCTAAGGATCAGTACAGACTACAACACTTCTGAGTCTTAATATGAGCACAGTTTGACCTTGTTTTCTTTAAGAGGGAAAACACAGCAGGTAGGTTACAAAAACTAAAGCCAAATGTACAAATAGGTCAACCCTATACTTCATTGGTGTGTAAACATACTCATAGCAAAACAGTAAGAAAGAAAAAAGGAAAAATCCCCAAATTCACTGAGTGCACTTTCAAATTATCAGGGGTTCAGATACTTTATTAATGCAAAAACTACACAGATATTCTTGAATTTTGGAAAGAACAAACAGCCACCAGTAAGAACAAAACTTTATGCAGTTAGAATGGGCAAAAGTTGAAGTGAATGTTTTCTTCACAAAAAAAATCAAAAGAGACAGAACAAAGAGAGTAGATGGGAGAAGGAGCCTGTCCTAGGCATACTGAGAGCATTCACCAAATTCCAGGACTAAAATAAGGCCCTATATCCTCAAGGAGCTTCCACAATTTTAAAATCTTATTGATTCCCTTCCATAAGAAGGAAAATAAATTAGAAAATAGCAGGGATACAGCCACACATATTTTTCTATCTTTTACATACTTAAATACAATTTAGACTAAAGAACATTCAAACTGTTTAAGTATAATCCTATTATAAAAATCTACACACTTTTTGTAGTCAGAACGAATCCTCAATGCAGATTGCACTTATTCAAAAACAGCTTATGACTCTGCCTTAATGTGGACCAATGATCATATAATTTGTTAATGTGAATTGTAGTTTTGTCTGTAAATAATGTCATGTAACTCCAAATGTCCTCAGTTGGAATGCAAATGGAGGAACCATCTCTTTTTTCTCTGAAAGTGACAGGACTGATACTTTGTGTTTTCTAATTAGAATGTATGTTACTCACTGCTCTCATCTCAGGAAATTTCTACTTAGGTGTCTCTTAATGGACAGCAGGTTAAAATTCCATTGTGATACTGTGTCAGGTGCAGGTGCAGAGGCTTTAGTATCTGGGGAGACTCACAGGGGTGGCCTCTGAGCTACTGGGGCTGTCCCACTCCAAATACAGACATTTCCAGCTAGCTCCAACAGACCCACCACAGGGCATGGCTGAGCCCACCAGCCACAATGGTGGCACCACTAGGAAAGTGTATGTAAGAACGGGTAAAAATTCCACAAAAAGGAAGGATGAGATTTTCTGTCCTTTTTACATTTTATGGGGGATAGTAATATTTCTAGGCACCAAAACATAGATGCAGTATAAACATGGATTTGAGGTAATGATAAAATTATAGCAGAAGACTGCCAATATACTTCTACTTTAAGAATGAAGAAACAGTTACACAGATAGTCACTCAAATAGTATAAGAACATTAAGCCTTGAAATCCCTTAAAATCTGCTTTACCAATTGAACTGACCCCTTATTTCCACTCTATATAGTGAGTGAGTGGATACCTAACTCACAGCTGGTTGCCCACACTGTTCACGCTTAACTGAAGGTATCTAAATCTGGAAATGAAACCAAGTAGCACTTGCCAAACATAGACTTATTCCAAAGTTTTAAAATCAACTTAATTACAGGACACAAAGGATTTGTGTATACAAGAACTGCAGAAGAAGGTGCAAATCCTACTGAATTTGTGCATGAAAGTGGACTAAGTGGACAAATAGACATACATAGAATGACACAAAAATATCTGTGCAAACACATATATTTCCAGGAAAAGTGAAAAAAACATGTCGGATAACCTCTTAGTACTCAGTAAAAATCACACATTTTATCAACTATTTAAAAACTAGTGGCTTGACTTTATCTTTCCTTTTCTATTTATATAAAACTGATAACTGAGCAGTTCCAAAGTCTGGGTACTTCCTCAAAATGACACCAGACAATACTTTCATTAGTAGCAGGAGAATATCTTTCTATTTATTTTGCATCTAAAGTTGATATTTTTGACACATTATTTCTCAAGACTGATTTTTTATAATCAGAATAGAGTTCAGCTTGTAATGAATTTTTAGAGCAAGAGATCAGCCAGTTTTATTAACCTAGTATACTGTAGTCTGACTACAAAAAGAAGAGGGCATTGTGGAAGATTCTACAATATTTTAATTACTTATTGTGATTGTAGACTGACATATCTACAATTATGAAAACTCTTTATATTCAATGCAGACATTACAAGAAAACTCCATCAGCAACCTACAAAGTAATGTAATAGTTATATGCTCACACTCAAAGGAAGAAAACAATTTGACAATTTGTATTTGCATTTTGGTTTGTGTCCTTTTCTCAGAATGAAATATAGGTCATAAAGAAGAAATTCCCAAACTAAGTACTGTCTTGAATCACTTTCTGTTTTGTCTTGTTTGTTCCTTGTTCAGGTAAGACACAAATAATTATTTTGAAATTATGACTTTTCTCTGCAATGTCTAGGTCAGTACTGCCCACTTTAACTTCTGAACCTTCTTCAAGTCAAGATGAAAATTTTGCCTTTTTCAAACTATTTCTATAATGAAGTCCACAGTCTCTTTCTTTCCCGAAAACTGTTCATCTTCTCTTTTGCCCCTTCTCCCTTTCACCAAGGTGGGGGAATTGGGGTGGGAAAACATTAAAGTTCCAAATTCCTTTTCAGTGAGCAAGACTCATAAAATTTAATTCTCACCATCTCAGACTTAGGTTTGAACTTATGATTTTATTTTCCTCATATAATCAGTAGGGAGAAATAGGTACCTAGAAGGTTGATCAGTGTGTCAGCTGTTAAAAGCATCTCTTGTAAAGTCAGGTGAACCATTTTCAGAGGTATCAGTTTTCCTACAATGACCTCAAAAGAAGTTTAAAATGTTGTAGCTTTAGATATCTGATTCAACATGTAAGATTTCCATGAGGTAATTTAGACGTGTTAAGTCATACTCTTGATTTTGTCTATTAAATCTGTAGAAAGCCAGTAGGAAGTTGTTGAAATAGACTAAGAAAGAGGCATGGAATTTAAAAGAAATGTAAATGCTTATTGGCACATCAAAAGAATCAGTTCAGACTAAGGACTATTGTATATTCATGATATCATCAAGTTGAAAAGTGATAAAATCATTAACTATGGCAAATATCTGAGCCTCAGGTTTTTTTGAGTTTGTGGGTTTTGGTCTTGTTGTATTGCTGGTCACTGGTCTTTTTTTGTTTTATTTGAAAAAAACCCTCTTCTTATTGTCCCCCACATTTCTGGCCAACTTCAGCTCCAGCTGAGATTTAGCCATATGAACTTTCTCCCTACAGTGGCAAGCAGCAAGGTTTCAACCTTGTTACCAATGGAAACACATCTTCCTTTTTTACCTTATTTCCAAGAGAAGATCCCTGCTTAGCCAAGCTGGCCTTCTGCCTCTCTTTCTCGGCTTGGGAATTGCCCGCTCCTGTGCCCTTAGGGGGTGATGTTTAACAAGCCACCAGGACTGATGGACCCCAGTACCTGCAAAAACATTTTCCCAGGGAACCTTACTTACTACTTCCCTTAGCAGCCTGAAGTCTGATCTTCTCATGTTCAGAGCTGAAGTTTTGTTGACACTTTTCCCCCGTCAACAGTGGTTTTAAACTCGGTCGCTTCATGGTTTCTGTAGCCAAGACAGCCACCAATCTCTACGACACTCATGAGATCTGCTCTGTTGACAAACAGTAGATCAAGAAGGGCATCTTTCCGAGTCGGGTCCTTTAGGATCTGTTCCATGAACAGGTTTGTTGGGAATCTTCTGGCTCAGGTATATCAACTGTGTGATACTCTCGGTTAATTTCTAGTAAGTTGAAGTCCCCCATAAGGACAAGGGCAGTTGATTTGGAAGTGTCCCTTAGTTCCTCAAAGAATAATTCATCATCATCATCATCCTGTCTGGGACGTCTATTGTAGACTCCCAAGATGACACCTACAACAGTCCTGCCATTGCCAACTGTGCACTCCATACATTATAACCCTTCTATAGTATAAGCAAGGATAGTCAGATAATATTAATGAGTGATGAAACAAAAGAAGAAATAATGATTATATGTATTTACTCCTATAGGACAACAAGAAAGCCTATGAATAAAATTAATGCTTCATTCATCTAAGAATTGTTTGCAGTAATTAATTGTTATGCTGACTAATAGAGGAGTTCAGCTTTAGGCTACTTCAGTCATTTAAAAATCCCCAAATTTTTCCATGAGACCTGTAATGAACACAAAGACACAGGAATAAAGCAGATGCAGTTCAGGCATATTTTGTCATAGTATGGATATGGGGCTAGGATTCATCTTACTAAATTTTCACATCTTTGTTGCAAACGTGAACTAGTTAATCTGAGATAAATTAATAGTAAGGGGAGAAAATCACTTGTCAAAATGTGAGCCACCTCATCTTGATAAGATTATCACATCATAGCATTCTTTCTTTAAGCAAATAGACATCCTAGGCAAATACTCTCATAAGCTGTATGATAACTATCTTACTTTTAGACTCAATTATATTGCTTGGACTTATACCATAGTTGCTGACTTTTTTCAATGCTGTATTAACTAGACACCAAAATCTCTAACATGCATCACAGACATATTTACAGAGAGTGACTGAACATTTATGGAAAAAGAAAATATAAATTTATAAATATAAGTTTACTTTGTTTTAAAGATGACTCTTCTAATCGAAACAAATGCAAGTTTATGCTTTTCATGCATCTATGTGAAGGGCTAAATTGTAAATTGGACCTTCAGAAACCCTATACTTCTACTTTCCAAGACTGTTATCAGCTGCATTATGGTAGTATATTTAGCAAGTAAAGGAAACTGCAAGTATTTATATAATGCTCTCATTTTACTCTTCCTGTTACAAACACAGAGAAGGTCAAATTATTGCTGGCTACATGCCCTGATCTCTATTTGGAGGCCTATCTTTTTTTGTTTAGCAATACTTTTGATGAGGCAAAATGTTTGGAAGAAGTTTTTCAGGTATAAGAACTTGGATAAATATTCCGGTTAAGTACATCCTTAATTTAAATCACCTTACTGTTTTTCTGAAGATGGAGATTTACAAGACCTCTAATAAAAATCCTTAACAATATTTTAAAATAAAGTCAGCTCTCCAGACACAATGAGGCTATTATGCCATGTTGTCATCTGGCTGTAATGATTGCCCAAACTTAGTGTCATCAGTCTTCTTCCTTAATTCTTTTAAGATATTAGACATTTGCCTTTACAATTTTGTTTTATGGGTCTTGGTTACATAGGCATAAAACTGCCTCAGTCTTTGTAATAATTAATTATCTCTCCTGGTTCTGGCCAAGACAGGGCTAATAGTTTGTAGTAGCTGGGAGGAGGCATGGCTAGGACCCAGATTCTATACCATCTCATGTCATTGCCAGGGATGTGGAAAAGAGAATCTCTTCCAGGGAGGAGTAGTTCCATCCACTCAAGAAAACATGGCAGAGGGAGCTGTCCGGTATTGTCTATTGTCAGTCTTTTTTTCTGTGTGAATCATTTATTTCCTTATAAATTTTTCTATTAATATTGTTGCTGTTACTGTTTGTTTTCTTACCTCATTTCTGTTTCCAGTAAATTGTTCTTATCTCAAGCCATAATTTTTACCTTTTGTCCTCCAATTGGAGGAGAGGAAGAGGGAGCAGCATGTGGTTTTAGTGGGAGTACTAAATTGGAGAATACCATTCAACCATGACAACCTTTTTTGGCAGTGAATATCAGACACATTAAACCATCTTGTCTGGGAGCTGCTTTATGCTGATGACGCCGCCCTTGTCGCCCACACAGAAGCAGCTCTGCAGCTCTGCAGCAACATCCTGCTTTGCTGATGCTGCTGAGCTCTTTGGGCTGGAAGTCAGCTTAAAGAAGACAGAAGTTCTCTATCAACTGGCACCTCAGGAAGTCTTCCATCATCCCCATATCACCATTGGCAAATCAGAGCTCAAATCAGTCCAGCAGTTTAATTACCTAGATAACCTCATCTCCTCGGATGAGAAGATTGATGGAGAGATAGACAACAGGTTAGCAAAGGCATATAGTGCTTTTGGAAAACTCCATAAAAGAGTATGGCATAATAAACACTTGAAGAAAAGTACCAAGATCAGTGTTTACAGAGCCATTGTGCTGTCTACTCTTTTATATGGTTCTGAATCATGGGTCATCTACCGCCACCACCTGCATCTCCTAGAACGCTTCCATCAACACTGTCTCCGTACACTCCTAAACATCCACTGGTCAGATCATGTGACTAATACATCTGTTCTAGAATGAGTAGCAGTCACAAGTTTTGAGGCCATGTTACTGAGAACACAGCTGCGTTGGGCAGGGTACATCTCAAGGATGAAGGACCACTGCCTCCCTCAGATCTTGCTTTATGGTGAACTTGCCACCGGCTGCCACAAGAGAGGAGCCCCACCAGCCACTCTGGGGTTCCAGGCCAGGGTGAGGGGCAGTGTTCTCAGTGTCCCTGCCAATCTGAGGCTGGGTGAGGGGCTGCAGGAGGTGTGGTGTGTTATAGCTTTCCTGGGCTGTTTGTGACTGACAGCTATGTCAGGGCTTGCCTTTGTAGGCTCGATGGCCCTGCCATGAGGAATACGACGCCACCCCACCTCTGTGAGGCTTTACCCATCCCTTGCCCTTACACACACACACACACACACACACACACACACACACACACACACACAGACGCTCCCCACAAGATAGTTCCAACTCAAAAATTACTGATCTGATGTCTAACACAACAGTGCACCATTGACAATACTGCACCAACCAGGACTCTGTGACCCCATCCTTGAGATGATTTGTGAACTGGAGAGTCAGGGAGTGGTCAGTAAAACTCACTCGCCCTTTAATAGTCCTCTATTGCCAGTGTGTAAGTCCAATGGAGAGTGGACTTTGGTCTGCACCAAGCTGCTAAGGCCCTTCTCCAATCTCCCAACTGTAAAAGACTCTCTTTTACCACTTAAAAATATCTGATTTACAAAACTGATAAGACATTCAAGTTGCATGGATTTTTCTGAAACACCTGATGAATATACACTGGAACAAATTCCAGAGTAAAGATAATTACGTGCCATATAACATTTGAAAGTCCCTTTCTTCTGAAGTTTGAATGGTGCTACATTGCTTTGTAGATTACATCTATTATTGAAATGTTCTATTCATAGGCTGATAGCGGGAGATTTCTTAACAATTTCTACTTTATGTGTGTAAGAATTGTGTCATCTGTCTATGACCCCCAAAATTGTTATTGACTATAGTCACTCAAACTGCCTAAGAAAAAAAAGTATAAAAAGAGATGGGACATGAGCACTATTGGGGAGAAGTTCCATCATCTTTGCGGGGGTAACTAGGAGCTTCCCTGTCTCCTTCCACTCCTTCGAACCCTGTAGGGGTGAGCAACCATTTACTCTGCTTTCTTTACCTTGACCTTGCCTTATTCCTTATAGATTACTGTCTTTCACCTTTACCCCACTGATACCTTATTTACTAATTGTACTCTGCTACTTTACTTTATAGATGCTAATTTTACCTTGCCCTACATCTTGTAACAGGGGCCTCTGGTGGTCTAGTGGTTAGAGTGCAGGACTCGCACCGCTGCGACCCGGGTTCAATTCCCGGCCCCCCGGGCAGCTGGAGCTCGTCAGCCTTGTATGGCAATCCAGCTACGTCCTGGGGACCTCACTGCCACTGTCCAAGCTTTGCTCGGCCCCGGCAGATGAACCTCAGGATTAAAGGGTGGGCTCAGTTCAGCGCACGCTGTGTCTCACCTAAAAAAAAAATCCACTGCGCAGGCTCGAAGGGTTCATGACCTTTCCCAAATCTTCGCTTGCGAAGACTGGCCATTATTATTACATCTTGTAACTTACCAGGTATATATCTTATTTTACATTCTTTTTTTTTTTTGTTGTCCTATATGGTACTTTATTGCCGACTCAATGTTCGTGGTTTGCTTGGTGAGTTAAAATGTGTGTTAGTGGGAAACTTGCTTTCTTTTTTGCTTTCTTTCTTTTTTGCTCTAAACACGAGCGTGTTTAGATATTGTTCTAGTCTTTGTAAATTGGTCTGTCACAGAGGGAGGTTGCTTGAGTTTGTTATTAAGGCTTAGGTAGTTGTGTTGTTTGGGGCCTCTGGTGGTCTAGTGGTTAGAGTGCAGGACTCGCACCACTGCGACCCGGGTTCAATTCCCGGCCCCCGGGCAGCTGGAGCTCGTCAGCCTTGTATGGCAATCCAGCTACGTCCTGGGGACCTCACTGCCACTGTCCAAGCTTTGCTCGGCCCCGGCAGATGAACCTCAGGATTAAAGGGTGGGCTCAGTCCAGCGCACGCTGTGTCTCACCTAAAAAATCCACTGCGCAGGCTCGAAGGGTTTATGACCTTTCCCAAATCTTCGCTTGCGAAGACTGGCCATTATATATATATATAGTTGTGTTGTTTGGTAAAGCGTGCTTCTAGTTTTTGGGGTTTTTATTAGTTAAGTGCAATCGTGCAGTTAAAGGTTATCACTGGCTATGCAAACCCTACAGCAGTTTTTCATATACTTGTATCAATAAAAGTTGTTTCATGAGCTGCTAGAGTCAGTCCAGTTTGTTTCTCATGCTGGCTGCCTCGTAACTTGTAGGAGAACATTGCTGAGAAGGTTCTCCATTGCTGTTAAGTGCTGCCCCCATATCAGGGTATCAAAAGTCCTGTCCATTGCAGTGAATCTGTCTAGTGAAGGTCTCTTTAGGTGAGGCACAGACAGTTTTGGGCTTTAAAAAGCTTTGATATTCTGGGGACGCTGATAGCCAATAAAAAATATATTAATACAGGTGGGACAATAAATATTTGCATTTCTGCCCCTTTTCACATGACGGATTATTTTCCATATAATGCTAATGGGTCAGATCTTCCTCCTTAAAAAGAAACTGTGAATATACATTAGGCTACAACTGCAATGGTAAATAAAAAGGCCAGGGATCTGCTCCAAGGCCATATGACACTGATCGATTTATGTCTATGCTATTTGAGACTAGTCTCACCTATAACAGACATTTGGAAAAAGGTAGCTGTGGTAGTTCAGGACAAAGCTAGTGAACTCACTTGCATTAGGCAACATGACCTGTCAGGGGCCCTCTATTTTAGTGCTTTTATTCAGGCCAAAAAATATAAGGAAAGCAAGATACATTTAATTAAGAGACATTTTATAGTTATGTTTGTATGAGGTTTTTTATTTTCTTTTTTAGAGAAAAATAGTAGCAACTTCCCTTAGTAAAAATGAGTGTTAAAATACCCATCAAGAATAATATGGAATTAGTCTTCACTATGTTTCACAAGAATAAGAGGAAAAACTATATTTGTAGTAACACTCCACAATTAGCTCTCAACCTCCTTCCCCCAGCTAAACAAAAAAAAAAAATTGTTTGTTGTATCTCTGAAATTGCACTATACTACAGATGAATGAGCACAAAAAGTGTTAAGTGGAAAATTATGAATATTTCTTCTGCTATTACATGTACAGATCTGCTCTGTTGGCATTGCATAGTTTTATCATAAGTTGTTACCTTCTAAAGTGCTCTAGCAAAGCTTTAGAAAAATTCTTTCAACCAAGGACAATTTATTCACTGACATATATATTGTATTTCTGCCATTTCTGTGTTAGACTTGCAGTAAGGACAGAGGTATTTTTGCCACAGTTTATGAGTACTTCTGGCAACTTTTCAAAGCTACTTTATTTTACTAAACACTGTGCTTTTGCGTCATGTTCCTATGTTCTAGCTTTCCATTTCACTCAAGTTTCATTTGCTGATACACTCGCACAATCAAACTATGCTTTTGCTACACATTCATTTCTGGTTCTTTTGAATAATGATATATATAGTACTAGGAGATCAAATTATTATTATGAGGAAAATAAAAGGAACGTACTGACCTCTTCCACAGTCCTCAGTTTATTAATTTAGCCATTGACCAGATTACATTGTCTCACGTTATTACAAGAGAGAAACACAAAGTCTTATTTTAATTCCAGAAATTACTATATAATATTCAAATTTCTACTTGTAATAAGTCTTGTTATTCAAATATCAGAAATTACACGGTTTTATCTTACAGAATCTAGTAAGAGACAGCAAGTTTAAGGTCACAGAATTGACACCAATAAAATGACACAATGTAAAAGAACCTATCCATGTTTCAGAACTGTATCCAGCTATTCTTGATCTTATAGACCATTTGTTGCTAGCATTTGGACCTACAGGTTAGTTTTCTAACAGTGATAAAGCAGAATGAGGAATCATTTGATTGGAAATAGAGGATTTCCCCTGGACTGTAAGAGTTTGTAAGGCTCGGAAATTCCTCTATTTAGGTATTGATTTAGTCTAATTAACAGCAATCATCACTTCAGTCTGAGATTCCTACATATCCATAGAGAGATGGAACAACAAGGATTGCCTTAAAGAGGTGACGTATAATGCAAGAGATGATCATAAAAGTTTATGGATGCTTATTTTCTATAAAACAGTAGATAAATTATCTATACAAATAGGCAAAATGAAGACTTTTTTTTTTTTTAAGTCTCAGAGCTTAAATGTGTAAGGGGATAAAAAAAACTAAGAAATTAAAATTAGATTCCTATCTGTTTAGGCAGCAAAATCAAGACAAGCAGGAATGTAATCTTAAATATTTTAAGCAATAAAAACATATTTATCTCACTGTAAAAATGTAAGAACTTGTCACAGTTTTCTTCCCTAGCTGATAGTCAAAATCATTAGATTTTATCATACAGTGGTGGAGGATTAAAGTTCTGAATTTGCAAGGTTCTTTTTAAAACTTTATGAAATGGAACATCACTTTCTAAACAACCTTTACAAATCTTTATGCAAAAATATGCGGCATGACTTCATACAACTCTGGACATTCAGTACAAATAAAAAACTGACCAGTGTTTTCAGAGACTTGTGCTGGTCTTCAGTAACCACCAGCACTGTAAAGGATTCAATCTTATTTATATGGATGTCTAAGAAAATGCTGCCTAAGCTGCACATTATTGAAAATGCTGTGTCCAGAATTTTAACTCACTCCAGGCAATTCAGCATGTCACTCCAGTCTTGAGGGAGACTCACAGTGCAACTGCTTGTCAAGTATAAGATTTACTTTAAAATTGCTTTAACGACATCTACGACAACACACAGTTTTGGATTTACAACCAGGACACAGGAGTGATAATGGGGGTAGGGGAATTGAGGAAGTAAAACATATGCTGTAACAGAAATAGACCAGTCTAATAAAGAAGCTTGAGTACATCATCTGTACAGCAAAATTAAAATCAGATTTTTAAAAGAGATAGCCCTAATCTTTTAATATAGCTGAACCCTCAAAAGGGTTATGTTTGAGGAATCCTTAATAGAGTTTAGAGTATGGTCCTAAGCAATAAGAGGTGCCTTTGGTCATATAGCCCAGAATACATTACTCCTTTAGTAGGAAGCACTTCAAGGAACAGCCATGTTTCCTGAAGAAATGGACAAGCATAAGAAATAGACAAACATGTAAACGGTTGGGCTACCTTCTTAACAGCAGATATATAGCTTCTATACATGTATATCTACGTACGTAAATGTGAACAAATATACACATATATATATACATTACAGCATGTATAGAAAGCATACTTTATATAGATGTTGCATTTATTATATTTTTATTGCTTTTATAGTGTCAGTTCTTCCTTATAGCTTTTACTTTTTTTGTCCTTTGTTACTCTTTCCAATGACTGCAATGTTATCATGTACCTTCTGTACATCATTATCTTTGTTTTTCTTGATATGCAGACATTGGTCCTCTTTCAAATGAAGGCAATGTTATCTTACTTTCTCAAATATCTTGTACTGAAATATATTAATTCCTGAGACTTATACAACTATCTCAGATTACTTTGATTTAGTCATAGCTCTGAAAGACAAAATTGTGCCTTTATAGTGTAAAAGGCATTCTGAGACAATTTTCTGCACTAGAAACCTAGTCCATGATTTTTTTGGTCTTACTAATGGTCTGAACACACTGTCTGAATCAAGATGTAAATGTTATCTAGCAGAGGTTGTATAATGCATTATATGTAATACACTTTGTATACATTTCATTAAAGCTCAACCATGTATTACCATGAAATTGATTTTGTTTATATGTATTTGTAGAATTTTTCCTTGACCTTAAGCCATTGATAACTTTCTTTTTAGGTTTACTGCCAGATGCATACATAAATGCAATGGCATATACATGACTAGAGAGTAACTGTACACTCAGTCTTTAATCCCTCAGTAACTTGCTTTGTTCAACACTTTCTTCACCCTTGACCCCATTTTGCTGTGCAGTGAATGCTATTATGCAGTCAAATGGAAGAGTCAGAAAGCAATCAGATACTTAGGAGATGAGAAGCTAGAGTCAGGCTGACAGGAAAGGGGAACTGCACCAGAACTCTGTTCCACAGAACCAAGAAAATAAAGGAGAAAGGAGATCGATCAAGTATATATTAAATATGAGATTTTTATTTTGTTGCATTTACATTATTGAAAATTTTATATCCACAATTTCAACTCACTCCAAGTGAATTTCAACTCACTCAGCACACTGACTCAGTGTTTCACTCCGTTCTTAACTTCATAAAGCTTCAGAAATTCTTTCAAGAGCATTAACACCAAGCTGTTTTCTACATCAAGGAATATAACCTTTTGTGATGTCTATTGTAATTTCAACTGGTGTATCACAATGCTGTTCAGAATGAGAAACAAAGGTTTAGCTAAGCATCAGAAAAAACTTGTGCCATAACTGAGCTTATACTTTCACTATTGTTTATATTATCAGGTGATATAGAAAGTGATTTTGTGTTTTACCTTTTATATCTGAACTGAATAAATATACATAAAAAATAAAATACTACAGAAGCCATAGACCTACATGTTAAATACAAAAATCTGTAGAATGATACTTGAAAAACTCCTTGAGAACTCTATGTCCATCTGCATTTGCTTTGCATTCTCCTTTTCTATATTAATGGTTTGGCTTAAATGTCCAACAAAGTAGGAATGATTCCACTCTGAAAAAAAAGAAAAAGTAGTAAGTTAAGGCAAAATCTTTAAAAATGCCATAGTCATACACCAATGCTCAATTGTTTTGACATTTGCACTAAATAGGCACCATGAAATAAGAGTTTATTTCCCCAGTACTGACAAGTGATGACCTGAAATAATCTTTTTTATATCTATTTTAAAATTTCAAGATTAAAAAGATTTTTGTTTGTTTAAAAATTTAATTGAATTTCTCTATTGCATTTTCTGAAAGGAATAAAGACTAAATTATGTCTTGAAAGCCAGCAGATTTTCTGGCAGCTGTAGCACTTCCTCCCATCGTGGACTCATTAATCCTTTGACTTCTTTACTTTGTGAGGAAACGTTTTTATAGACTCAAATCCAAAGAAAATCTACCTTTATTATTCTTTTCTTATTTTTGTTACTTGTATAACTTTCTCTGCATTTAGCTAGCTTATACAGCTTCCCTTAAGCTTTTTCATGAATAACTTATGGGCCCATTTTGTCTTAATTTACATATTTTTGTTTTTAATCAACGGCTTTATCACAATTGAGGGATGCATTTAGAATATCTGTTATCACATTCCAAATTTTCTGTTGTGAAGTGTATATATTTCATCACTTTCTCAGTTCAATTTTAATTTAAAAATTAATCCAATTTATAACAGTTCCGATGAGACTATGCAACTATTTAAATGCAGTGCTCTACTAGCTGAAACCTAAGTATTCATTCTAAAACTGTTCCCAGTGATTTATAGGTTGTCTTTGTTAAGAGCAGGAAAACCTAGATAAGCAAAATGACTTCACTACAACCAGAATCTGAGTCAAGGTTAGAATGAGTTACCATGCATTTTTTTACTTACAGAAGTAAAGAAATTCTTCCTCATGCTGAGGTAGAACTTCTTGTGTTTTAGTTTATGGGTATTACTTCTTGTCCTGTCGTTGGGGACCACTGAAATGAGTCTGGCACCATGCTCTGTGACAGCTGTCTTTGAGATATCTGTATGTATTGACGAGATCCCCTCTAAGTATTTTCTAAACTAAACAGGTCCAGCTTCCCCCATCTCTTCTCATAAGAGAGATGTTCCAAACCCCTAATCATCTTTGTGGCCATCTTCTGGACTCTCTCCCAACCTTAGGTTGGTTTTTTGTGGTGCTGTCCTAATCTGTGGTATTTTCTTTTAAATTTACACTATCAAAGATGTCTTCATGTGAGTTCATATTAATATATAATATGAAACGGCAAAACCCCTGAACTATTTTCTTGAAAGCACCGAACAGCTTTTCTGACAAATAAAGTAAACTTGTTGTGGTATTAGTGATGAAACATCTTGGTGACAGGGCAGATATAGAGGCTCAAAGTCTCATCTGTTAATGATTTGGTAAAGATTCTTCTGTCTGGCATTTGGTAAAAATTATTGAGTCATACATAAATATTGGACAAGCTGTTCCTTCACATATAGTTTATTTTAGTGGATACAGTCTTCTATTTTCTTTATTCAAGAATTTTTTAATGTTTAGAAGTAGCTGAAAATAATATTTTGATGATGATAATCTGTAATGCTGGTTTTGGTTTTGTCATGTTTTGATCAGATTCCCCTAGGTCATGCTTTTGATTCATAATTGTTTCAAAATCTAAGCATGTTCCTCAGACTCAAGATCAAATTCCATCTCCAATTTCAAAAGCCAAACCAAGTCAACCATCAGAAGTAAATGAAATGTTATTATAGCTTATCCTGTCTTAGGGAGACATACACCTTTCAGTGATCCATCAAGCCCTGTATTATTTATACTCTGAACATTAATTTTGTTGTATCACCCTTATAGTTTCACTTTCAAAATAAATAACTATACATAAGAGCTTGACATAGTACCCACATCTAATATTTCAAACATTTCTGTTTTCTGTATTTCAGAATGCAAATGACAGCCATATGATAATAAGCAATTGATGGTTTCTGTGTTGTTGGTGTTTTTCTCCTCAATCAGTGCTACCCTAGTAGCAATAGGTCTTATATTAAAGACTGAGGAAAAGAAGGAATTAAATATCTCAACCTTTTCCTCATCCTTTGTCACTATATTACCACTCACATCTAATAAAGAATGGAGATTCTCCTGAACCCTCCTTTTATTACAAATGTATTTATAGAAAATGCTTTCATTTTCTTCCATGGCAGTAGTCAGATTAAGTTCTAATTTTCTTCCTGTATAAACTCATGACATCCTTGTAGTGCTCCTGACTTCCCTGCCCCTTCTTCCAGAGTTCATTAATTCTCTTTTTTTTGCTGAATTCCAGCCAGGCAAGTCTTCTTTCCTGATGACTCATCTTTTGGCACATGGGAAGTCCTGCTCCTGACTCCTCCTTTAATATTTACTTCTTCAGAATATTCAACCTTCCTGGATTCCTTTGCCCTTCCAGGCCAACCAGGCTTTGAAAAAGCCTTCCGAAGTCCAAGGTAGCAGTTCTGCTGACCCCGCTCCTGCCTTTTCTGAGAATTTGAAACAATCATTTCATGATTGCTGTGCCCAACACACCCTTCAACCATCACGTTACCCACAAGCCTTTCTCTGTTCATGAACAGCAGCTCCAATGGGGCTCCTTCCCCTGTTGGCTCACTCATCAGCTGTGTCAGAAAGTTATTTACACACAGTCAAGGAACCTCCTAGATTATTTCCTTGCTGCTTATTGTATTTCCAGCAATCTTCTGGTAAGTTGAAGTCCCCCACAATAACAAGGCCTAGTGACTGTGATGCTTCTCCCACATGATTATAGAGTATTTTTTCTACTTCATTATGCTGGTTGGATGGTCTATAACAGACTCTCATCAGCAAGGATATCTGCCTTGCTGGCCTTCCCCGATTCTTACCCAAAAACATTCATCACTATCATCAAGCTCTAGATGGAAACTCCCTAATATATAGGACTATCCCACCACTTCTCCTTCCTTGCCTATCCCTTCTTTGCCTATAGATACCCATCACAGAGTTCCAGTTCAGTCAGCCATCCCACCACGTTTCTATCATAGAAAATACAGCATAGTTTTCCTGCTTCACGCAATGGCTTCTAGCACCTCCAGTTTTTTCCAATTCTGCGCGCATTGGTGTATTTCAGTTGGGCTATTGATCCCGCCACCTTTTTTGGGAGAAGCCGTAATTCCTGCATGACCATTCTCAGGTGCTTTTGGGGTTTCTATCACATCACTTTGCTGATGCAAAGATCTTCATCCCCTACCTCCTCCACTGAGACAGCAGACCTAAGGATCTTGCTAGCACAGCAACCCTCAAACACTGCTGTTGCACCCAGGCTTACCCCTAATGAGCTTTATTTTATCCCTTCCCTTGGTCCAGAGGGAAGTTCTTTCAAGGAGCCTTTCTAACTCTTGTGCAAAGATTCTTTCCCCCATTTGAGACAGGTGCACCCAGTCTGTCACCAGCAGGCCTCCTGTCACGTATACTGACTCATGATCAAAAACTCCAAAATTTTGCTGGTGACACCAGGCTCAGAGCCGGGTGTTGATCTAGTGGCTTTTCCTGCAACTGCAAGAATGAAGGAAAACACTACTTGCTCTCCTGATATCTTGACCAGTCATCTCAAGGCCCTGAGGTCTTTCTCGGTTGCCCTCAGGCTTCTTATATCTTCATTGCTTCCTAACTGAAAAATTGAAAATGGACAGCCATCTGAGGGCTGTATCAGGGTAGGAAGCTGTGGTGGGTTGACCTTGGCTGGATGCCAGGTGATCACCCAGCCACCCTATCCCTACCCTTCCCAGATGGTCAGGGGAGAGAGTAAGGTGGAAAAACAATTTGTGAGTTGGGATAAGGCAAAAGCAAAGTGAAAGATTGCACACACAAAAGTGAAGCGAAAGATAGAAGGGTTTATTGTTTAATTCCCATGAGCAGCGATGGTCGGCCACTCTCGAGAAGCAGGGCTTCAGCACACGTAATGGTTCCTCAGCAGGCAGCTATTGGAGACAATGCATGCCGGCCTTCCTGCTCCTTATCTTAGCTTTTATATCTGAGCTGACATCATATGGTCTGGAATATCCCTTTGGTCAGTTTGGGTCAGCAGGCCTGTTTGTGTCCCCTCCCAGAATTTTGCCTTTGATTGAGGAAGGAATGTTACAGTACTGATGCTGTGCTCAGCAGTAGCCAAAACACCGGTGTGTTATCAACAGCCTTCTAGCTACCAATGCAAAGCACAGCACTGTGAGGCCTACTATGGGGAAATGAACTCTAGCTCAGCCAGACCCAATACAGAAGCTTTCTCTTCACATCTTTAACCTGAGCCCCAGGGAGGCAGCAGAATTCCCTAAGAAGTGGGTCCAGTCTGCAGATTGGGCCTTCTGTCACCCTGAGGAGAGAATCACCTATGATAATGACATGGTTTTTTAATTTAGGGAAGCAGTTTTGATGCAGAACATAGGCTGACTTAACCTTGGAGACACCTCCAAGCTAGATGAACCATTGTCCTCGTAATTTCTCAGAGCCACTTGCAGAGCCATGTACCTATTATTCCGGGACACCTGGGAAGGTGGTGCAGTCACAGAGGAGATGTGTCTACTGTTACAGGCAGGAATTTGTCACCATCACACCCTTTGCCTTGAGGCATCACATTCAGTTATTCAGAGAGAGGAAGGAGAATCCTCCATATTGTGCCTATCTGCATGTCAGGCCTGTCCCAGAGAAAGTAGAGTGTGATTACAGTAGTCTCTTTCTCTTTCTTGACTCTCTGGTGCTCCTCAACCTATAAATCTCTTTCTGAAGCTCTGTTACGAAGAGGAGGATTCCCCTTATCAGGGTACACCTCCCAGAGGTGTGCTCACTGCTGCCATCTGGTACTGACGTCAGACCCTGCAGTCTGACACCTGGGCAGCAGAATGTTCTCACTGGAGGGAGCTCTATCTGGGTAGGTGCACCAGTTGTGGCAGATGAAGACTTCAGAGTGGACATAGCCTTTTGCCAGGCAGATGCCATTGCTCCCTGGTTCAGTTGGCAGGGATCCTGCACATCCTTCTATGCAAACTGTCATACCATGACATTGCTGATGCATCATGACCTGTTTGTCCACTCTGTTCAAAGTGCTCCTAGTCACTAGTACTCCCTAAGTGCTTCTTTTCCAGACGTGGAAGGGACATGGCTGACATTGCTCCTGGCTCTGCACAAGTCTCCTCAGTCACTGTTGAACAAGCTATGGGCTCCGGGCCACTCTCTTGACTCTTACGAGGCTTTCTTGGTTCAGGAAATCTCCCTGTGCACTGCATTAGTATGTTAGAGCACTCCGCTGCTCTTCGTGCTGGCACGGGAGCTGCTCACTTTGACAACTGCCGAGACCTTTTTAAACATCACACTAGCAAGATAGTGATGAAAAGCACAGAAATAATAACTATGTGTAGAGTCATTTTGGACTCAGGACATTGTTGTGGCAATAGGGGCACTGCCAGCCTGCTCTGCAAAGGGCAATCTTTGAAATGTTTATATCAACCGGTTCAAGCAGTGTATGCAAGCCGCATTCCTCCGATTAAGGATTCATTCCTGTTCCTCTTGCACTTGCAGATATAAAGAGCAGATTATATTAAAACTTACTTTCATTTTAAACCAATTCAATTTCTGTAGTTTGGCATAAAATGTTTGTATGAAAACATATAGATTAGAATGTAAATTCAGAACAAATAGAATCACAGATTATCCTGAGTTGAAAGGGACCCACAAGGATAACTGAAAGTCCAAATCTGAGCCCTGCACAGGACAGCCCCAAGAATCACACCACGGGCCTGAGACTCTGGCAGGCCTTGTGCTGTGACCACATCCCTGGGGACCCTGTTCCAGTGCCCAACCATCCCCTGGGTGAAGAGCCTTTTCCTAATATCTAACTTAAACCTCCCCTGACACAGCTTCATGTCTGTCCTGGGTTAAGCGACTCTTCCTCCCCCCATCTCCGGGGTGGGGCCCTGAGTTAGAAATGGTTAGTCCCAGTTGAGATTCTGGCCAGGAGGACCAATAGCAGCTGTTCTTTTTTCACTCCTGTGAAATTAGATATCACAACTGCCGGAAGTGAGTTGCCAGAGTTGGCAGTCAGGCTGTGTGTGACAGTGTGGGAGAGAGAGAGACAGAGAAGCCAAGGGGTGGACTGGGTCCCCATGTGGGGACCCCATGCCCCCGTGGCCCTGGCTAAGCTAGGGCTGAAGGCAGCATATAAGAATGAGTGTGTGTTGTGAGGGAAGAGACTCACAACAGCTGGAGGTAAGAGGAAGTGAGAGAGGCAAGCCCCTTGTGAGGAACCTGGACCCTCTTCCCCCCCCCCCCCTTTTCAGCCAGACTGCAGAGCTCGGGACAGTTTATAATTGGACCAAACACCTGTAGCAAAAGCTGAGCAGAGGCTTTTCCATCTCACTGTAAGTGGGAGTGGATGCAAAGTTCAGACTTTTAAGCTGAGCCAAAGGAGACAGGCTGATAATGGAGCAGCTCGGTGCCAGGGAAAAAAACCCAAGATGAAATTGGAGATGGACCAAGGCAAGTTCGGAGGTGCCTACGTTGGATTTAGACACGGCTACCGAAATGGAAAACTACAGCAGCTACGGAATAGAGAGAAAGAGAGAGAGAGTGTCACACAGCAGAGATTGCACGGAACCAAGGAGCACAGACTCAAAACTATCTTCTTGGACTTCGTGAGGAAGAAAAGACTTCAGTAAAGAGCTGGACGTTGGTGGAGGGATGAATCAGAGGAATCCTTTTCCCTGATACTCCAATGAGAGACTGTTTACCTATCAGCCTAAAGGCTTCTCCTGGACTAAATTGTGGGAGGGACTCAGAGGAATGATAGAAGTATGTTAATATGGTATGTGTAGTTGCTTTTAGTTTGTATGGTATTTATTTGTATATAAATGTATGTATTTTCCCTTCCCCCATACAGAGGTGTGCCTGCCTGAAAGTTTCTCTTCGGTGTTGAGGTAAATTCTGGGGAGGTGGGGGGAAGCTTGGAAATTGGATTTTTGTGGAGGTCAAACCACCACAATTTTATTCCCATGAGTCCTGCTATTGGTTACCAGGGAGAAGGGATAAGTACTTGCCCCTCTGCTTCCCCTCATGAGGATGCTGAAGACCGCAATTAGGTCTCCCCTCTGTCTCCCCTTCTCCAGGCAGAACAAGTCAAGTGATCTAGATGCTCCTCATGTAGCTTCCCCTTCCACCATGTTTGTAGTCCTCCTTTGGACACTTTGTAATAGCTTTATACCCTTCTTTTCTCCAGAAAGAAGAGTTAATAAAATGTACTTAAAGTTGTTCATGCTTCTGCATCTTTAACACAGCTGTTATTAAAATGTGTAACAAAAATATCCTTTTTTTTTCCTAATATTTGGGCAGATCTATATTATTCTTAAAATTAGTTTTATATTGCCATGTGTATAAAACATCAGTTGAGAAATTCTGTGATTGTAAGATTTGGGTTAGAGACAAATGATAAATTTAGGATGTTTGAGGGAACCACTAAACCTAATTGTCCCTAAGCAACACACCTGCAGCCTTCACTTACATACCCTATACATGAGCCCAGAAGCTCCATTTCAGCTTGGGTCTTCAGTTGCTGTCTTAATGATTTTTTAGTCTTGTTGATCTCCAGCTCAGTTGTAGCAATATTTGATCCCATTGATCCTGATCTTTGGCCTATTTTCCTGGCTTGACCTCAGCTCTTCCTCATCACTATGATCCTGTCAGCATACTCCAGGGCTGTGTCTGATCCTGACTCACCTCAGCAGGCTTGATCCTATGTACTCTAACCTTGAAAATTTCTATAAACCTGTCTTTTTCAAGTGTCTGATACCAAGGCTTTAAATCTAAATTAATTTACATTGGAATGATTTTGTTTGCATTTCTAATTTCTTTATCAGTTACTTGCATAGCAATTTTGTGCAGGAACTCCATTATTTGACTGGAAGAAATTGAGAGATATTTAAGTAAATGACTACCAGTAGCTATCAGACCAGGAAAGCCTAGAAAATTTAATGGGAGGTTGCAAAGTGTGTAGCATGGCAAGGGTGGTGAAGTGTGCTCAGACTAAGTAAAACTGGCAGCATAAATAGCTTTTAAATGGATGTATAACCTTTTTAAAGGTTAGCTATTCATTCTCCCTCTTTCACTTTTATCTGACTGAAATAAATGTCTCCATAATTCCAATAAGATCTGAGATACTGTGGGAAATTCACCGAAAACATAAAGAAAAGGAGGGCACTCCTGAGTACCAGAAAAAAAGACTTTGGACATCTGAAGTCTTTTTCAGGTGTGTGAGACATTCCTTGATTCTCTTTCTCATCCCATTCTTTCCCTCTTTCATATGAGGGCATCCTCACACTGTGTATATACTTTGAACTTTAATCATTTTCAGTATTATTCTGACCTCTGTAGCTCTCATACTATCCTGTGCTCCCAAAACTTCAACCTGCCTTCACATCTAAGCAATTAGGTTAAACATTTCCTTATTTTATGAACATCGTTCGAATGATGAACTCAAAAAATAATCTTTTGTCTGTATTTACAGACATAGGGTTACATAATTTTTTAAATCCTCTATATACACACACTTTATTCCTAATCCTTGCTGTGGATGAGATTCAGGGGTGAGATCAGAATATCATCATATTCATCCTCTTTATCTTTGTCTTTCCCTCTCCTCAGCTTTTTCCTCTCTTCCAGTTAAGTTATGGTTTTCTTCATAACAATCTCAACATCTTGCCAAGAAGTATGCAGCAGTACAAAAAGTCTGGGCCGTTGGTCTGTTACAACTACTGGGGACCTCCCGAACTTCTATTACCTTTCAAAGAAAATAGGTAATATCTTCACAAAGACATCTTCCCTGTCTCACCATAGGATACAGCTTGGCAGATGCAATAGTTTTTTATGAGTAAAGGTTGCTCAAGTACTCCCTTACTTGATCTTCATCCACCACTGATGTTTTTCCTCCACTTGAAACCCTTACATTAATCAAAAAAGCCTGAGCTTGTTGGTGAACGCCAAAGAGAAAATTACATATCTACTGACATTTGCAAGTCCTTTTTTCTTTCATCTTCTCCACTTAGCAAGCTAATTAATTAAATTGTTTTACTTAATTTTTCAGGTTCGTATTTGAGTTTAAGAACTGTCAGGATTTAAGTTTCACTTGGAAAACTCTTTTTTTTTCCTCCTTGAGTTTGACTTGAATACACATAATTTATAAGTTCACTTGCAGAGTGCTTAGATTCTTAGAGGCAAAACAAATTCACCTTGCCCTCTCACAATGGAAAGGACACTGCAAAATAATGCCTTTATTTTGTCTCCAGATTTGTTCAGTATATGTTTTGTTCATTATTATAATTCATATTTGAAAGTATTTTACAAATGCTTAATTGGCAGCAGTTTTCTTCCCCATCATATTGATTACATAATTATATTGCTACACATATAATATATTATTTTTATTGTCTACTACTTCATATATTTTAATTATGCTGGTATTACATTACCCTAGCTTAAAATTTTACTGGTAAAGAGAATGGTCTGAAGTCTCTATAATAAAAAAGAATGTAAGGAGTTCTTTATTGTT
Source organism: Pseudopipra pipra (assembly GCF_036250125.1). Lineage (NCBI taxonomy): Eukaryota > Metazoa > Chordata > Aves > Passeriformes > Pipridae > Pseudopipra > Pseudopipra pipra. The sequence continues at coordinate 73,594,732 of NC_087550.1, read as the reverse complement.
GATTTAGATTTCTGAAAGATGTAAACAGGGAGACCATTTGCATAAACCTGTGGATGTGTACCATGAAAAACTAAAACATCTTATGGATGTGTTTTAATTACAGAATTAGATTTGATCACATAAGAACCTTGTGGCTAACAATCTGGAGAAATGGAAGTACAGTCTCATCACATGATCATTTCTAAATGTGACATGACAGCATTTAAATTTCCATTACTGAAATAAATATAAAATTTTTATATGAATGCACCATGTGATATTGTATGTTAACAGATGCTTTAAATGTCCTAAAGGAAACATTTTATTCTCCATGAGATACTTTTTCCATTGTTACGCTTTCTCAACCTTCAATATTAGGTGAATCTTATAAAATTGTATTTTGCAGAGCAAAAAATAAATATTTCATTCTTAACACTTTTCTTTCAAAACAATGTAGATGATGTTGCTTGATAAAACCTGTTGGCGGAGGGGCTCAGGACCGACTGCATACGACCAATATGATCTTCAAAATGTCCGTTTTATTTACAAAAAGATACCCTTTATATACTTTTATTACACCCCGGCACGTGATTTCTCTTTTACATTATTGGTTACATGAAAGTGTTCACGATGTAAACATGCCCTTTTGACCACTTCTAATTGGATTATTACAGGTGTTCACGCGAGGTGAAGACACATATATACCTTTTGGGACTCCATCTTAATTTTGGCACAGATCCTTCTTTGTTTCAGCTTTAGAGCCTGAAGCCATGATGATTGTGTAGCTTTTTTTACTGTCTGTGCCCGGCCTTGTCAAGACAAGGTCCACAAAAATAGAGAAATTGCTCACAAAATCCTGCTCTCCTGACAAAAACCAGTACCATTGATCTGCTTCTTCGTGTTAGTTTCATGGATATCACATTATCCTATTGCTCTCACACAGACATGACTTTTACTACAGTTAAAAACTTAGTTAAATAAATCTGAATTTTGTGGTGTTATGCTTCAAGACTATTAAGTGACAAACTAAAATCATACTATGCCAACACTGATACAGGCCTCAATCTGAGCTTTGTGTGATATGAAGTGCCATTAATCAACATCCAAACCTTGCATTTTTTTCCACATTGAATCCTTTTTAGATTTTAACAATTCCCTTTCACTACCTTTTCTGCATCCAGAACTGTAAAACAGCACTGAAAACTATTTTTTTCTAAAGGGTTTAGCCATGTAGCTGTATGCAGTATTAAATATTTCCAGAAGACTGCAAACCGGAATGCGAGTACATTGGTTTGAAGATATTTTCTGCAGTTAGGCCTAGGTGTAAATGACAATTATTGTTAGGAGAAGCTGTTAGCTGTAGAAAATTTAGGAAATATTACATTAGTTAATGGAAGGCTGATAAACATTTTCAATAAAGCTATAGATCATTGAGACTGCAATTAGTATGGAGGACTTAACATGCAGATTTCCAGTCTTAAGACAGAAATTTTTCATTTAACAATTAAGAATGTATTTTAGGATCAGTTTGTCAACTCCACCATTTAGAATAAACTTTTTAGATTAATTTCAGGAAGGAAAAAAGTTATTAGAGAGCATCCAAAGGACAGCAACGAAGATAATGAAGGGCCTCGAGGAGAAGCTGTATGAGGAGTGGCTGAGGTCACTTGGTCTGTTCAACCTGGAGAAGAGCAGACTGAGGGAAGACCTCATTGAAGTCTACAACTTCCTCATGAGGGGAAGAGGAGGGGCAGGCATGGATCTCTTCTCTTTGACAACCAGTGACAGGACACAGGGGTATGACCTGAAGTTATGTCAGGGGAGGTTTAGGCTGCATATTAGAAAAAGATTGTTCACCCAGAGGGTGTCTGGGCACTGGAACAGGTTCCCAGGGAAGTGGTCACAGCACCAAGCCTGACAGAGCATTTGAACAATACTCTCAGACACATGGTGTGACTGTTGGGGATGGTCCTGTGTAGGGCTAAGTGTTGGACTTGATGATCCTTCTGAGTCCCTTCCAACACAGTATAATCTGTCATGCTGTGATTTTGTGAATTATCTTGTCTTTAGCTATGCACAAAGGGACACAGTAAGCAGGATAAGTGCATCTTAAAAGTATAAAGCAGTTATTTGTAGCTAACACACACACAAAACAAAGCTAGGATTAATGCAAGAAAAATCAGGAAAATGAAAAAAAAGCTAGACAAAACAAGACAAAGAAGACTACAGCTCTAGGCATATTCAGAGAGATTGATCTTTTCTCCGTAGAAAAGCAGTATCTGTACTGTTTTATCTATAGTATATATATACAATTTAATTGAAATACATAAAAATCACTATAAATTCAGTTTCATGGGAAATTATATTATTGAACATTCAGAGTATTTATCTCTTTAAGAATGTAACACCAATGCACAGTCTTATACTACCATGTAACTGCTAATTATTCTGTTCCTATATTCAGAAATTGAAGTGCAATATTAAGCTGAAATCAGTCTAAAGTTCTGAATAAATTTACATGTGCAGACCCTGACCAAAAGAATATGTTTTGTCAACTTTTATAAACGGTTTACCTGCATATGGTTGATAACTACAGCATATCACTCTGTTTATCTTTAGCTTGTGCAAACAATTTATCCTGCCTGTACATGTATAAATACTCAGGTATGCAACATTTTGCTCCAAAGGGATGGTGTAAACCAAGACCAGCTATTTAATTAATGGCTAGTGTTTTTCTGAATATTGTTATTTGGCAGTCACAATTCACTCATTTCATTCTGGTTTTGCTTTATATCTCAGTCCTTGACAGTGAAGAAGGGCTGCCTCTGTCACATCAGAAATGGAACTGGCACCTTGAGACAGTAATTTCTTCATACAGAAGATTAGTATGGGGAGATGTAGGCAAAAAAAATAATGTATTAATAATTATAAATTCATAGCAGACTATTGACAAAATCTGTTGCAAGTTTACATCATATGTTGTTGTATCAAAATGTTATGTTGGTGTATAAAAATCAAAATTACTCATCTGAGTATAAAACTTTGAAAAACCAGTGTCAATTTAGCAGTTTTAAGTGTCCTCAGAATTCCAGTAGCTGAGTTGTATTGCAATTACTGCTATCATTACTAGCCAAACCAATGATATAACATTTTATCCCAAGTCTATAGCTTGTCACACATAGTTATTACACTCTATGGTCATCTAAAAGTCTCAGTGATAGCCCTACCATGCTTAGAATAATGTATAAATATATAAAGATCTGTTAAAAAGATATGTATTTAAATAGACTATAATGTAGCAGTGATGAGTTATAAGGAGTTATCTTAACAATTTTCCTTGACCACTTCAGGTATACAGCCTAGGAGTGGGATGACAGTTTCCAATTCTCTATAGCCCTATTGTCTATTGCTTCTAGTAAACATGCAAGTCCAACACTCTCAACTACTTTATATCAACTTTTCTAGTTGGAAACTATAAAACATTGTAACAGAAAAAATATAATATCAGTACCAGTAAAGTTACAATCATTATACACAAGATTTCTAGTGTCTCTTTTTTTTTGCTGTTGTGCTCACTTTCCCATAATCCTTTCATGTATTTATGTCAACACTTGAGTCTTCAAGAAGATGTGATGATTTGTAATGGATCATCAGCATACCGAGACCTTGTTGGAGCAGACCCAATGATTACAGTGAGGTCTTCCCCTCCCTCACTATACAATTTTTTGGGGACTATTTTGATGTATATTCTAACATGCTCTGCCTGTTGCTTACTTTTCAATGGTTTCCACTTCTGCCTAACATACACACAAATTGTACATAACGAGTTCCAATATATACTGGATACTTGTTCTTTGTTCTCTTTGTTAACACTAAAATCTTTGTTACGAAGCCCCCCTGAGCGGCTTCCTTTAGTGACCAGTAATTGACCCCTAGTGAGTTCACAGCCCCGAGGCCTGCATCACATGGCCCTGCTTTGAAGGCCTTTACTGTTATCATATGCCTTCAATAAGTTGCAATTTTATATTGCCATTGTAGGCAGTTCATGCTACAGAGTAATCACCTTTTATTACTATTTCTTTGAAATCTTGGACTAAATTATCATATGTTTGTAACAGAACAATAAAAAGTAAATCAAATGTAAAAGAAATAACTCAATATTCAGTTCCTAAACAGGTTAAAGCAAAGCACCAGGCAAGCCCAGGACAGCCAGAATTCAAAGCAAGCCTGACAACTCTTAATCTTGAAGCCTTGAGAAGTTAGCACAAAGTTTATTACTACAATAGCAGTTCTTCCTTTGCTAATCCAGAAGACTATAATACATTGCCTCTATAGACCTTACAGAGTTTGTTCCAATTTTATTTGTCAGGAAAAATTTACATGATCTCAAACATCTGTGATTAGTGTGTGTAATCATCAACAAATTCCAGTGTTCCATGCAGGCATTAGTTGAAATTTTAAGTTACATAAGTTCAGCAACACCTTGTGTCACCACTGATTGGATATCAGAAGTATTAAATTTGCACTATGACATAGCAAGCTGAGGAGAGACTAGAGACTAGACTAACTTACTGGAGTATATTTATATTGCAGAATTTTAAACTTTTAACTTATATGTCAAAGTTCAGGGTGCTGGAGTTCCTACACACTCTATATATGATGATGGCAAGTTTCAGACAGTTCACGTGTGTTTCAGAATATCTGTGTGGGCTCTGAGTAACTTTGTGAATTTAACTTTTCTTCCTACACCTCTGGTCACAAAGACACCTAGAAACATTAAACTGTCATTAATATGAAATTTTGCAAGAGAAGACATAGGCAGCATTGTTGTGACTTTTGTTGTGACTCCCAAATATTGTGAAGCAACTTACAATGTTTCTTCTCTGCCATCTGAGAGTTAAAGATGCAGAATATGGGGTGATATAGCACAATCTCCATTTTCCCTGGCTAATAAACTGTGCATCTTTCCTTGGACTGTTTCATTTTTGGTCCTACTTTTTTCAGTATAAGTGTTAGATAGAGAATGTCCAGACCATGAACAACAATACAATTCTCAAGTTCAGTGAGGGAGCCAGGTACATCTAAACACATTAAGCATATATCCTTCTATTTTTCTACATTCTGAAAAAATAATTATCTCTGTATTTCAGTCTAGCCTTTTTCACTGGCCTTGCTGGAGGTTATAATTTCACAGCTTCTTTTAAAAGAAAACTGTTTCCTATAAAATCCTGTCATCCTTGGAATGTTGTTTTCTTTAAAAAATCTCTATGCTTCTACAAATAAGAACAGACAATATCATTTTCCGTTAAAAAAATTGAAAATGATAGTATTAAAAAGATTTGGTTTGAGTTTATATACAGAATTTTAAAAGATTCTACACAGTAGAGTAAATTGGAAAAACTACCATTTTCTATGAAAAATTTGTAAAAGAAAAGACTGTAACTTTTAAAAGTTTAATTTTTCCTTTAAAAATATTGTAATGAAAAATCATTTTTTTTGTCAAATTTAATTTTGTCCAAGTCAGTTTGCTAGAAGTGGTGTAGGAGTTCTAAGTTTCACTTTTTCTTCAAAGACAGTGGAATAGGGATGAGAAAACAGTAAATTAAATTAATATATAGGTAATATCTATTAATATGTACATATAATAATAAACATACAGATATTAAATATTTTATTACAATTCTCTAAGATACTTTTGCTTAGAGTAATAGTCTGCAATGTTTTTGTTTTAATCATTACTGCAAAATTATTAATCATGACAATGAATATATCCTTTCTAAATCCACTAAATAATTTAAAAAGTTAATACTACCCATCCCTCTTATTTTAATAAAATTTTTTGAAATTTAGAAAAACAATAGTTTATATCTATATTTCAAAAATAAAAATAGCAATATTTTTAAAATATTTTAGAAAAACTCATCATGTATTCTATTATATATAAAAAAAATAAAGCAAAGTTAAGTAAGTAAATACAATCCGCATATCATGCTTTGAGGTTTGATAAAACCCAAACCAAACTATAATTCTCAAAACCAAAACTCAGATTTTAATAGCATTACTGAGTCTACTCATTTCAAAATTGATAGGGCAGTTAACCATAGTAATGATCACAAATGACTGAGGTAGCAAAGAGATTCAATCCTGAAAGAAACCCCAAACAACCCAAAATTTGAATATTTTCAGTGTGTGGTAGGAAGAGCAGACAGAAAAAGAAAAACTGTCAGAAATAAAGAACTAAGAAGAAGTAGAAAGAGATAAATGTAGAACAAGTCCCCGTTTTATGCAATGTTTGCTCCAAACATGTTTTATTCAAAAGCAAATGCAGCAGCAAAGTAATAACAAAAAGCTCTGTAGGAGCTGAAGGGAGTATTATCAAAAATAGTTGTTGATACCTTTGAAGCCCTCAGCTAGGAAACAAGGATACCATAGAATTAGTCAATAACATACATAGGAACTGGGGTGAATAAAAAACAACATTAAGCTTAGTCTGTTTAATTACTTATAACTGAAACTTATATGAACATAAAGTGGAAACAGTGTTAAGAACCTCATCTCTTTAAAGAATGCTATCTATTGAATTCAAATTATGCATTTGATACTTCTAGTTTTCATTCCCTTAGGAAATGCCATCGTTTTCAATAAGCAATAAAACATTTTCAAAAACATAGCAATCTAAATTCTATTCTACTATATTCTTCTCTAGTCTTTCTGGGTGAGGTTGTAAAATATATGATGAATATGTCAAATGAAAAGAACTAGAAGCAACAAAAGCCCAAAAAGAACACTTTCATTCCTGAATAACTCAAGTAGTCACTTGATAAGTATCAAATATATCCCTTGTCCTATTATATCCATTACCCTCTTTCCTCAAAATACAGAAAAAAAAAGACAAAATATTTTCTGAAGTACCTAAGAATCTGGGATGAAAGATTGTTTAAGCAAATAAAAAATTCTGCTATGTCAACAGTCACCACTGTGCCTCATATTTTAGCAGCTTAGTATGAATGTATGGATGAAAGTATTTATTTTCTGAGAACAGGAATAGCTAAGATTTAAAGCTTAAAGTTAGCCACCAACTAACTTTCTGCCCATATGATCTATATAAGAGACTATTACTTGCACAATAGAAATAACATTTGGCTGATACTCCCTATAAAATTAAAATATCCAGTGTTTGAGAAATACATTAAAAACATATTAATTCAAAATTAGGTATTTTAAATTTATTGGTCAGTTTTCTGTCATAAAGATATCTCCCGAACTTTTTCAGAAATTTTATGATCCATCCAACTTCTGAATAATGTTCTGGGCAGGCTCTTATGAAATACTTTTTTCTTTGTTTTTTAATCTACCATTGTGAAGAGGACATGTCAGATGTTTGCAGAAATTTGACATGGGATAAAAAAATTGTTCTTTGAACAGTAAACCATATATACTCCAAACTCTGCATGAAACTATTTAATCAATTAAAAAAAAATCTAAAAATTAATTTCTAAGGAGAAAGTTAGGAAATGTGACAGTCATCTGCAGGAAGAACAAGAAGGAGGATCTAGGAAACTATAGGTGTGTCAGCCTGATCTTGGTACCAGAAAAGGCCACGGGGCAGCTCATTTTGAATGCCATCATGTTGCATGTACAGCTGAACCAGGGGATCACACCCAGCCAGCATAGATCTATGGCTTAGTGGTTGAGGGAAAGGCTGTGGGGATGTTTTCTACTGAGACTTCAGTAAAGCCTTTGATTTCCCACAGCTTTCTCCTGGACAAACTGGCTGCTCATGGCTGGGTAAAAAACTGGCTGGATGGCTGAACCAGAGAGTGGTTGGGGAATGCAGCTAAATCCAGCTGGTGGCTGGTCACAAATGATATTACCCAGGGCTCAGTACTGAGGCCAGTATTGTTTATCAGTGACCTGGATGAGAGAATTGAGTGCACGCTCTGTTGGTTTGCAGATGACGCCTAGTGGGAGTGTTGATCTGCTGGAGGGTAGGAAGGCTCTGTAGAGGGATCTGGACAGGTGGGATCTGGACAGGTTGGATCAGTGGGTCAAGGCCAGTTGTATGAGGTTCAAAAAGGGAAAGCACTGAGTCCTGCTCTTGGGTCAAAACAACCCCACAAAACATTACGGTCTAGGGGGTAGAGTGACTGGAAAGTCACCCAGCAGAAAAGGACCTAGGGGTGCTGGTCAGCTGAACATGAGCCAGTAGTGTGCCCAGGTGGCCAAGAAGGCCAGCGGCGTCCTGGTCTGTATCAGAAAGAGTGTGGCTAGCAGGACTAGGGAAGTGATCGTCCCCCCGTACTCAGCACGGATGAGGCTGTACCTCAAATATTATTTTTAGTTGTTCTGGGCTGTTTTTGAATTCTTTGGTTGATTTTGGTGGTTCATTTAAAATACATTACCCTTTACATTAGTTAGGTACAGACAAAAAACAAACAATTTTTTGACTCAGTTATTTTTCATTCTCTGAGTGCAGAAGTGAATATTGTTATTTTTTCTTATTTATGTTTTAGATTTGTTTCAAATAGAAGTATGGCATAAATTCAGTGCTTTATGGACATACAGTTCTGTGTATCCATGTAAACTTAACTGTTGCTGCTACCACGAAGGCCCCAAAAAAAACTGCTCTACAGTTAATAACAGGATTTCTAATATTTGGTTTGCTTTCCTCAGAATTTAGTTGTTTTAAACTAAAACCTGTTTGATCAGATTATGATTAATATTTTAACCTCTAACATAGAACATATATATTTATTAAAAATTACAAATACCAACCTTTTTTATCTGAAGAAAATGAGCACCATGCATGTATAATACTCAAGACAGTTCAGTGTAAAAGATATGGAAGAGAAGAGAAGTAATCTCTTATGTAGAACCTCAAAGTATAAGGAATATGATCTCTGAAAAACAGTTTTTTGGAGTTTTTGTTTTGTTTGGTTTGGTTCTTTCGTTGTTGTTTTCTTTTGTGAAACATCTGAACTTCCATTAACTTCAGGTAAGTGGGTTTTTTTGCCTTTTTTTTTTTTTAAATCGAAATTTGACCCTGGTGAAAACAAAACATATGGAATGTTGGTCGTAGTTTCTGCTTAGATTTGGCCATTTGACTTTCTTTATCATTATTGAAAGTTGAATATAACAGATTCAAAACTGTTTGCTACCTCCTAAATCTGTTGTTGCTACAAATTTCTGAATAATCATTCAATCTGGAACTCTAAAGCTATAAAAATAACACTGAAAGAAATGGAAAATAAATACAAAAAGTATCTAACACATGAAGACAATAGGAAAATGCAAATGGCTGGAAGAAAAGTATATTGAAATTTCACTAAGCATTAAATGTTTTACACAAATATCTATTTATTTTTTGTTATGTTTGCATAGTTTTTTTCATTTAGTAACATATACAGATTTGTTGGGAAATCTGTCCTTACACAAAGGGATTATCATTAATTTAATTCAACAATGTTGCAAGAAGTTTTGTGCATCATAATTCTCATTTACATTAGTATTCTCCCCTCATGGATTTTGAAGACTAAAGTTTATATCTTCTTCCATTAATTATTAAGTCACAAAATCAAATTTGATTTCAAATTAATAGCTCTTTCCTTATAATCTTCCACATTAAAATGCGTAGCAGCACTTCTCATTGCAACTGAATGTCTTTAAATATAGGAGGGTTTATGAAAACAAATATCCTTGAGATTAAATTTTATCTGTAATTGTTTCATTATTTGGAATTATGTTTAAAGCATTTTAAAATGTATAATCCCTATTGAAAAAGATTAAAAATATTGGACACATAACACTAAAAAAGTTTTATTGCATAATTATTGAATCTTTTTCCTCGTGAATCTTCAGTTATGAAAAATCATTGCAGTTACTTAGGGAATATTTTGGACTACGCAATACTTCAGAGAGCATATTCAAACCTAAACATCTCTGCTTTTTTTGGAAGTATTCTGAAGTATGGCTCAAGAAGGCTTCCTGATCACCCCAACTGGCAGACACATAGTGAAGAGTTTCAAGGTGCACAATAGATGAAAAATAGCTATTTCTGATAGAAATTGTCATCAAGTGAAGGCAAAACTATACTTTATCTACCCTGTATTCTTATTTTTGTTAACAAAGCCACTTGTAAAAAGTGAGCTGTAGTGCATATTTCTTCATACTGAAATAGTGTCATATGGTGCACTGTTGAATTTTGTGGTAAGAGCATGTTGTTTGTGAAAATAAGATTTCACTGTTCCACCAGTTATTTCTGAAAATAGATTTAATTTAAATTATTTCTTGAAATCATCCAGTCCATCCCTTTGCTCAAACGAGGGTTAAATTCAAAGTTATATCACATTTTTCCATCTTCCTTTCCTTATACATCTTGTGTAACCCCCCAACTGCCTCAGCATAGGTATCTCCTTCAAGGCAAGATGAGTATCTATTAAGACTGGCTTTCCAAAGGCCATAGTAAAGCTTTGTATACTCTTACCTGAGTGACTTCAACTCTGTGACATTTTAATTTAGGAACCTAGCCTAGATCATGAGAGCTGAAGAAGTAAAAGACAAAAACAAACAAACAAACAAAGTAAATTATGAATACTGCCAATAATATACTTTATGCACTGCTACATATGAAAAATTCCTTGGTTAACTATGTTGCATTTAAGGAACACCCAGTTGCAGGTAGAGTGTTTTTGAACTGTTCCAGGCTGGCTCAGGATTCATTCTTTTCTCAGTCAGCAAAGGCGCACTGGAAATTAAAAGGTAAGTTTCACTTTCCACTAAATGAAGCCATCCATTAGATGGCTTATTTTCTATCAGAAAATGATTTCTTGTAAATTATTTACAGAATCTTGTCAGTTTTGTACATACCTGGGACTTAAGAGGTGTTTCCAACTTCACAATATACTCTTGCAAATTGATGACAATTATTGTGTACCTTGAAACAAATGAGTGCAATTCTGTGATGACTAAAAGAATAATGGGGGGGAAATTATCATCATTATTACAGTTGCACTTTAAAAAAGTTTTCTTTGTTTGGTTAAGGTCCCTTACATGAAGGTCCTGTTTTATAGCACAGAATTTTAATCATGATCAGTATTCAGCATTTATCTTACTTTTTCAGGTAGAAGAGTTACTAGTGACAGGAGCTACAAAATGGTCCATAACTGGACAACAGTTGTACTAGCATAAGATGATTATGTGAGAACATACCTGAGTCTTCCTTTGAGATCTGTCCTCTGCCTCTTGCTAGAAACCCACAGCAACACATGGGCCTCTGGAAAGCTTATGAGGATCAACAAAGCCAAGTGCAAGGTGCTGCACCTTGTTCGGGGCAATCCCCAGTATGGAGGATGAACAGACTGGTAGCAGCCCTGTTGACAAGGACTATTGGATGCTGCTGGATGCAAGTCTGGACAAGAGCCAGCAATGTGCACTTGCAGCTCAGAAAGCCAATTTTATCCTGGTCTGCATCAAAAGAAGTTGTTATTTTTTCCACCTGAGTTACCTGAATATTTCTGAGGTGAGCTTTAATTCAGGGCCGCTTAGTTTTCATTCTGTCTATATGTGGTAGTTAGTTAATGTCGATTGTTATCTTTTATTTTTCATTTGAATGGAAATGTGATTTAGAATATGTGTGATTCCCTAAGTTCTGTACATATATTGAGCAGCTCTGTCACTTCCACTGAAAACACTGCTTCTTTGGAAGGAAGCTCTTTCACTTTATTTCTTCAGTTAGTCTTTATTCTGGTCTGCCAGTAGCATAGTTGCTAACTTAATTTGACATTTTATTCGCTAATCAGGCTTTTAAGATGAAATTTCTCTGCCAGATATTGCCTTATCCTCACAATGCTTAGAGTTTCTCAGATAGGTTATCTTTTTTTAAGTAGTGTATTAATAGTTCCCATGCCAGCTGTGCCAGTTGTCTTTCTTTTCTGATATTGAAAGCTAGTATTAAAATGCAAAAACATATTTAAACTGAAGGCTGTATGTGAAAGTGACAGTCATGTGGTTATATATATATATTATTTCTCATATTATAGGACAGTTGATACAATGGAAAACTATTTTTTTTAAGTTTCCCTCATGCAATATCCTCATGCTATACTTGGCCATTTTGTCTATCACTCTCACTTCTATTGACTAAAACACAGGTTCTCCTCTTAGCTAAAAATTAAATGCTATGTTTTTCCATTTAAAAAAAATTGTATTTCTATGGAAAAGAAGTAATATTAGTTGCCCTGTAGTTTCCAAATGTTAATTTGAAACCCTTCTTACATTTTAGAGTCTAATGCAGAGAATTATGTCATCACAGAATAAAAGCTGTTTTGCAACTTCTGCAGATAATACCCTCAGAAGACAGCTCCTTCCTGAGCCACGTGTAAGGGAATTGTAAAGCTTACTCACAACTTTTTGACTGTATAAAATTTCTATGATCATTCTTAAAAGTTTGCATCATCTCACTGGATCTTTTGAGATGAAATTTTCACTCTCAGTCAATTTGTCTTTCTGAAAGCCAAACTGTTTCTATGGAAGAAGAAGAGATCACAGAATCACATAATATGCTGAGTCGGAAGGGACCCACAAGGATCATCAAGTCCAACTCCTAGCCCTGCGCCTAAATGTAGCAAAACTCATTTCATCTAGTAGATGAGATAATTCATCTTTTTATTTTGTGGCCCAAATTGTTTTAAATAATGTAAAAAGTTGCTCTCCCTTTATTTTATAAGCACCTTTAAATACTGGAAAGCCACACTGAGGTCTCCACGGAGCCTTCTTTTCTCCGTGCTGAGCAATCTCAACAGTCTCAGTGTGTTGTAGGAGAGGTGCTTTTACAATTCAGACTAGTCATTATGTGTCTCTGTTTATTCTTTTGGCAAATTGATATGCATCAGCAATATTAGAATTTTCCAACTAGGAGAAGCCAGTAAATGGTGAGAAAAAAGGCTGCTATTATTTTGGCTAATAATATTAATGTGACCTAATTTTTAGATCACACAAAGTTCAGTGCATAAGTTAGACTTTTGCTGTTACTGTAAATGTGATAAGGTCTCCCTTGAGTCTCCTTTCCTCCAGGCTAAACAACCTCATTTCCCCCAGTTCTACTCCAACCTCTTCACCAGTTTCTTTGTCCTCCTCTTGACATGCTCCAGCACCTCAGTGTCTTCCTTGGAGTGAGTGCCTCAAAAATGAACACAAGATTCAAGATGCAGCCTCACCAGTTCAAAGTACAGAGGGAAGATCACTGCCCTAATCCCACTAGTCACATTATTTTTTATACAGGCCAGGATGCCACTGACCTTGGCCACCTGGGCACACTGCTGGCTCAGGTTAGCATCCCCAAGTCTTTCCAGTCACTCTTCCCCAAGCCCATAGCAATGCATGTGGGATTGTGATACAGGTGTAGGATCCATTACTTGGCCTTTTTGAACCTCATACAATTCGCCTGATTTCAGTTTTAAGACGCCATTGCTGTATGGTGCCTGTGTTAAATGATTCTTAGGCTGCCTTATGTAAAAGGTATTACAACAGGAGTCACCCAAACTAATTGATGATCTTAAAGGCCTTTTCCAACTTCAGCAATTCTATGATTCTATTATTCAACAGAGAATGAATCTTGTAAGGAACCAGGCAAGTGCAGTGGTGACACAACGTAAGCTGACTTTGATATTTAGCAGTCCAGCACAGCGAACCAACTGTCCTATACTCATTGATCACATTAATGGATGGGACCTCTGATCATGGACCAAATGAACTCAATGGCCATTTTATGGATCTGTCATGGACACTTTACAGTGGTGGTCCATAAACTAAAGAAATTATGTCTGCGTATATCAAAGTATGGGAAGGGGGGAATTCACTAATGAGGATGGATTTCTTAGAGTGAAACCAAACTGTGATATATATGGTGGGGAATAAAAGATAGAGGTTGTACTGATTTTGTCTGGGGAGCAGAATTGGAAACAAAAATCTTTCAGTTATAGTGGAAGTTCCACTGCAGTTTCAAGTGTATCTCTGGCTACCCCAAAGTCACAATGAACATATTCAGTATGAATAGAGCTCATGGCATAATATGATATGAATTCAATTTTCACAGACAGAGTCTAGTGGCCTTTTTCATTACTCAAGTACTCTCAGGATGCTGTAACTCTTATTTATATTCACCAATGCTAATAAAACTCCCTATGGTGAATTTTTTGTTGCAAAGTATGGTAACTTTCTAAGTGAAAAATAGGATCTTATTAAGTTATATATTACTGTTTTATATTGCTGTAATGTGACTTTTACTGTGACTATCTGAATGACTTGAGTAACAATTCAACGAATCTTCTCCTAAAGGAAAATGTGAAGTATCACTGAATTATTGCTGTCAAAACTAACAGAGGGCTTATATTATAGTGACAGTCTTTGCCATAAAAAAAAAAAATCAGGTAGAGAGAAGAAAAAACCCAAATCAACTACAAACAAACAAACAAACAAACAAATCAAAGGAAAACCACAGTACCTACACAAGTATTTTTTTCTCTGCTTTCCTGTAAATCTTCCTTTTTGTCATCTGAATATAAACATTGTAATACTTTCTATTAGATTTATTTTTTTTCCTGTTTTCAGATTATTTCTCCTTTTCTTAACAATCTCTGTAGAGGTCACTTAATTCACTATTTAAAAAAAAAATAAAAAGCAATAAAACATCACAGGTAATGTTTTCACAGACACAACCAGTCTTGTTATAATTGTATTTACACAGAAGTTTATAGGAAACATATTGACAAGCACTGGCAGCTCTTGAGAAGCCCCCTCTATATTGTGGTAAACTAATAATAATTCACAACTGAAAATTTAGTTTGAAGATACAAGCTGAATCACACAAGGGAGTGTGAAACCACTAAAAATTTAATTTGACATCTGTCAAAAATCATGACACATAAAAAAGAATATAAGCAATGAAGAACTTTACTTTTATGAAGCATAAACCAATGAAACCACTGTTGATAGTAATGTCTTGAAGCAGAATTCTCTGTCTCTTCCTTCAATCTCTATTGCAAATGGAAGTTGATGGTAACATTCTCACCTTTAATCCCTCTTTTGAATGCAAGCAGGTCTTATCAGGTGTGCTAAGCATGTGTTGCTTATGGAAATCTTTTGCATTTTATGTCCTGCTTGTCAATTGTTTAAGAAGACCTGCTGCTGGAACTGCAGATCACATCTTATTTGGAACACCATCTTGTGTTCTGTGCATCCTGAGATGAACTTTACTTGAAACTGAGTAGGTGATACCTCCCCAATCAACCACCAGATCCCCAAAGAGGCCCACACAGGCACAGTAACAAGTATTGCATAAGGTTGCACAAGCTAAATGACTGTGCACTAGGCAGGCAGTAACTATGTATTAGATAGGTGGATTTATATAAACTTTAGCATATAAATTCTTTTGCTTTCTGTTTTGTGTGCTTGGGAAAAACTTCCACCTTGCCCCCTGTGCAGAATAAACAATGTCTTCTTTCCAAATCTAGCTCTTTGTCCATGTCTAAACAGTTGCTAAAATTCAGCAACAATAGGAATGTTCATCTGCAAAAGAATACATAGGCTTGAATACTTCAACATTTTATTCAAATATATATGAAGGAAAAATGGCATTTAAGTCTTGAAAAAACACAGATTTCACTTTTAGGACTTCATATTTTAAAAACAAGAAGTTTTCAGATTCTGAGAAATTCAGGGTATGGGGTTGGGGGTTTGGTGGTTTTCTTTAGATGAAAGGTCTGAAAGGAAATGAAAATTTCAACAACCCTTCTTATGATGTACATATTTTGTATGAATATTGTAACTCTCAACTAAATTAGACTATGGAGAACCCAATAGAATAGCCTTGTAACACTAAGCATTATAGATTAATTTTGTGTATATACGTATGTGCTGGCTTCTAGTTTGGTTTTTTTTCTTGTTCAAGCACTCCCATGTGCTATCCCCAACATATACAAGATATATCCTTGCTTTCATTCTACAAAAATAGTGTTGTACTCAACTGCAAAAAAAATTCCTCACGTTATTTTAGACACATTGCACAGAAAAATGACAGAAACTAACACATATGTTGCCTCAAGAAAATTCAGGGAGAAAAAACTCCGAGACAACTTAGTATGGAGGTAAGGTAAAAAAGAGGATTTAAGAGTGCCTCTAAGGCAATAGGATTACAAGACGCATGCCTTCTCTGTCTTAGGTGTTATAATTTATAATACTCTCCGTCCAATCCCAGGCTTTTCCACCCCCTGGTTTTTACCCCAGTCCACCCCTGATCTGCCCCTTGAGAATTAGGTTTGGGGTCTTTTACTTCATCATCTTCATCTTCCTTGGAGCACAAAGGGCACATGGTCACCCAGTTCTTGGCTGTATCTTGCGGTTCAGGCTAGAGTACAAGTGTTCTTAAACAGAAGAGGCCTATCTTGAAGAGAAGCCTAAATATTCTAATGGAATTCAGGGGGTAATTGATATGGGGAACATGGAACGGGGTAAAAGGGTTGAGATATGTGTGTCTACTGTGCTAAGGGTAAGGGTAAGGGAATATATGCAGCTGCTTCTAAAACCTACATTTTCTACATAACTACTTATAAAACTTATGAAAATTAGAAACAATCAAAAAATCAAAAAGACTCTATGGCATCACATATAAAAAATATTTTAAAATTTTATACAAAGTTAAATAACTGCAACTCTGTGTTAGATAGGTGTGCCCTTAGACTGAAGTCAAAAGGTATAGGTTTTTTCTCCAGCTTGTAAGACATTCTTTGGATGACCAGCTCAGCCTCAGAAAACTAGCTCGTTATAGTCTAGGTTAGAAAAGGTCCGTTACCATTATAGGTATTCAAAGAGAATTTAGTAGACTAAGAATAGTAAAGATTTGTGGGCAAAAGGGAAACGAGGTTACCTTCAGAGAAAGGTTCACTGTGGACAGGAAAACATCAAACGAAGAAGGAAAATAATGAAACAGAAGATAGTAGTTTGTTAGAAAACTCGTGTACAAGTGATGAGATCTTAAATTCTGCAAGACTTCAGATGACCCATAAGAACAGTTACAGCTATAGCACTGCAACACAGTAGATGTAGTTTTTTCACAGTAGTTAGCCCACAATGGTTCTTTCACTAACTTAGGAATAAAAGGCATAATGGTTTTTCAGGACCTCATGGACCTCTCTGTTCTTGCCTCTGTTTCAGCTTAGTTTTAGCTGCAACACCGCATTGCCCAACAATCTGATGACGGTCTTCTAACTTGTTTGTAGCTTCAGATTAGCTTTATGCAGCTATACCAAGGAATTGTGCAACATATGATAGAGGTTTAATAAAGCTTAATGGTCATTGATGGTAAAATTCTACATCAGGAAAAAAGAGTAGTGTTAGCAACAGACTGGTTGGAAACATGAAACGTGCAAAACTGAAAAGAAAAGAAAGTGAACTATCCACTATTGATACTGCCCTCGACAAAGGACTCTGGATATCAACAACGAACCATCTCATCGCATAGTAGGAAAAATGGCTCTTCATCTTTGACTGTAGGTGCTTAGAAAGGCGAGTGTCACAATGGATACCAGCAAAAGATACTAGAATGCCTATGTGCACAATATTTTTAGAATAATTATTACAGGGAATAATTTAACAATTTGACTGAAAAGTGTTAATATCATTGTAATGTGATTAATGATAACCGCTTGTTGTATGTTGATTACACTGTTAAAACGTTTCTTACACTATCAATAAATTCTTGTGTCTGCATAAAAGATATGATCCCTGTTTGCTCATTTGAAAATTTTGAGTGTGAAAAAAATTCATTCTGGTGTATATGTACCACCTCTCATAATTTTGTACAGGTTTGTATGTGTCTTGTACAGACTGAAAGTGAGTGTGAGTGGTCTTTAAACTGTCTCAGAATTACAGAAGAAAGAGATAAAATATTATGTGTCTCTGAGTGCCTGGAAGGACATACTGATAAAAGTGTATTTATGCCACCTACTGTGGGAATCTATCTTAGTTTTTTAAAAGCTACTTCTGATGTATGAAATATAGGATTTATGTCCATGTTGCGCATCCAGATATGCACTGTAATTGTGTGTGTTCACTGGCACCCAGATGTAGAACTCCTCCTTCTCTGTACCCAGTTAGAAAACAAAAAAAAAGGCCAGTAGTATATATGGTGGCAACTGTTATAGTCTTCAGCAGTCCCCTACTCTGGGTGATCTAAACAGACTCTGTTCCAGAGCTTTGATGCTGAGTTGTGCTCAAGTAGCATCTATTTCTGTACAGTGATTAAAAAGAGAGCATATGCTCCTAACATAGAAGCAAAATAACATGCCTAGAGATATTTATGCTAAAAAATATTTTGTTTTTCTATTCTGTTGGCAATAATGTTATAAGACTTTTTAGGCTAACAAAACAGAAAGGAAATCTAGGGAAAAATGTCTAAATCTATTTAAGGGAAAAGTTGCTTAGAGAAAAGGGATAAAATAATTAACAAAGTATGCTAACATTTCTGAATTCCTTGAAAGAACAAGAATTTGTAGAGGTGTTCTGGAATAAAGCTTAAGAAAAAAAGAGCATGGAGAAAAAATGGTGAGAACTTACAAAACCAATTCAATTTAATGAAGTACATCAACCCTTTTATTCAATATAACGATATGTGTAACATATCAGACACAGAAAGCTTCATGACAATACATAATTTTCCACAGATGTTTAAAACTCTATGTGATACTAATTAATGATTAATTAGTTATTCAATAATTAGTTATTAATATGATATGCTAAAGGAGTGTGAAGAAACAAACCCATATATCATGTCAGGTAGCAGACAGTTTGTACACACATCATTCTGTATTGTTGTAAAATGAAAATATGAAGGCATATTCTATATTAGAAGGTGTGGAATAGGAGACTTTTCAACATTGTTAGTTGGCATTTTGAGGACAGCAGTCGTGTATTCAGAGATATGCAAAATAAATAATAATTAAAAATACATCAAATTGCAATTAATTTCTGGGACCTACTCAAAACAAGTATATATGACTCATAATTATAATTTATTCAACTCCAATCATTCAGGTGTCTGTGAATATGCATTTCTTAATCTTAGGTTCGCTGCCGTTAATGTCACAGGCATGACCTAGTAAAATATGAAACTATTGGTGTTGCTTAGTGAGCACAATATTACATTATAGTGATAAAAAGATGTCATTCATAGGTATTGTTGTTTCCTTTTATAGGCCTGAAATAATAAAAATCATAGTAACTTTAAGCAAAAACATGTTTAAAGACACATCTCCCTATATGGTCCTGTTTTCCATCAGATGTTTCTCCACTCATTATTGAATACTAGGACTGTAAAGAATTCTCGATGAGATGTCCAATGCCCTTTTCTGTACTTTGGATATTTCAGTTGGTCGGAATAGGTTTTACCACACACAGAAAAAAAGACAGTGATGGGATTCTGTCCAAAAGTTTCCTTCATTCACATGGAAAGTGTCAATAATTTTAATGTGAGACTTCTGTCTGTATGCCAGGGGGTACTATATGCCTATAGAGAAGATTGTAGGGTTGTGAGGAAGTCAAATCAATGAAAAAGCTTTTGCAGCTTTTGGTAGAGGCAGATTTTAGCCATACATACAACAAAATCATGTTCCTTTTCTATCTTCAGACTGTAAAAGATGGATTTTTTTTTCCCATTGATTGCTTAAATTCAGATATATTTAAAGGTGTAAGAGACACATGGCATCATTAAGATGTGCATCATCAGAACAGAATAGGAAATGAGATTTCAACAAATTGAAGATGTCTTTGGTGTTAAATGAAAGCAGTCATTATATCTCTTTATATTCCAGAAATAAACAGAGAGGAAAAAAAGTGTGTTTTTTTTTTCTTTTTTAACTGATAGGCAGAAATATACAATATGGATTGTAAACTATAGAAAACGATTAAACAGAGTAGGGAGTAAGACTTCCTTCTGTAATTCTTTATTTGCCTCAAGAACAATTATTCTATGATAGGAGATACACTGAAAAAATGTATCTAAATATCAGTTAGAGATTTTAAAGGTTTCATCTTATCATTGTGCTAATAACTAATCATCTGGAAAATTTATTCTTTCTTCTTTTCCCTGTATTTAATTATAGGAAGATATTAACTTATTTTTGAGGTGCTACTAGGGAAGCACTGGAACCGTCTGTACACTAGTACAGTTTACGAGAAACACAAACTACCTAATTAACTGTAAACAGACATAATTTTTTTAGATGCAAGAGTTTACAAAAATTATATTTTTTCTTGTAATACATGCTGAAATATGTATTGATTGAAACATATTTTTCAATATTCAGACATTTCTAAGGGATTTGCCTCTGGTAATTACCTACACTTTGAATGCCATCCTGACTTAGAGATTCAACTGCTAAATCAGTGTATCTATATTTTCTGTAGTTAGCCTCAGATTTCAAAGACGGGAGTAGATGATGAAAAAGTTTTCCTGTAGATTTACCAAGGTTAATGAATAATTGGGTAATACAACACATACTACATTCCTTCTAAATAACAATGCTGAATCTTACCATGTTCTGTTTCTCCTTGCTTTGACTAATTTTTACATAATTTAAAATATTCCTGACCAAGTCAAGAATGGCATATAAACAATTACATGCCTTTAAAGATATACTTAATTGTTTCCAATTTTAAGTGCATGTTTTGTTATATTATAATGGGTTTGTTATTCTCCCTGAGAAAGAAAACGTAAATAGGATTGGTCATTTGATGTGTATTTCTGCCAATAAGATATTCCATACCATGTTACGTCAGCCCAGATATATAAACAGACAGGAAGGAAGCGAGCTCTCTCTCCTCTTCCGGGTACTGAGCGAAGCGGTTTGGGTAGTTCCTTCAGGGGAAGAAGAGCATCAGTTTTGGGGAAGTATCTTTATTTTTAATCCTCCTCTGTGTGTATAGAGTTTATATCATTTTCCCTCTTTGTGTAAATACATAAGCCGTCTTTTCTTAGCAGCTCCGATTTGGCAGTTGTGTTTTTCCTTCTTTTTCCCACTTCTCCCCCCTCCTTCCACCTGGAGGCTCAGTAGATATCTGAGCACAGGCTCAGTAGATATCTGACGTTCAACCAAAGTAAACAACCACATAGATCTTCAATAAGACCACCAGTAAGGATGTGAGCTACAAATTTTGGAAAAAGAATTAGTAATCCCCTACTTAGCATAAAATATAACCTAAATTTAAGGGGGTGGAGTGTATAATAATGTTGTAATTTTCACAAACCAATAATTATGCATTACCAAATTTGATTGAAAACTAGGTTGCACGGCTCCATGAAAGAGCAATCTTCCAGCTAGCAAATAGGCATCTAGGATAAAATAGGTATTTCAGCATCACAGTATGGTAATCAATCTTTTTTCGGTGACAACTGTTATAAAGTTTTATTAGGCTAAAAAGGTATCATCTTGGAAAAACAAAGAAAGCCTATGCTTTGATATAATGCATAATAATGTAAATATTATTTTCTTAAATCAACTTTTACTAAAAGAAGCAACCTTTTTCCTTTTCATCTGAAACTATGAAGTGTAATAATCTAAAGCTCTCATAGAAAATGTTTTATACTGGTTTTTGACGAAAAAGATAGCTATGAGGAGAGCTTGTTTACAATTTAAGTATGCATGCATTGAAAAAATAACATTAATTGTGTTTTCCTGTGGAAGGGAAAAACTATGTCACAGCTTATAGCAACATAGTGCAAAGTATAGGTATTAAATAACTCTAAATGAGTCAATTACAAAATGACCTGCTGTTGTCATAGATGCTTTTTAGACAGTGTAGTGCTGAAACACATCTTTTGACAATATTTAAGCAGAGATAAGTGACACAAAAGATGACTAGAGAGAACAGATATCTTTCTCCATTGAGCAGAGAGAAACACCTAGCCATTTCTGGAAAACCTTTTATTGTGGTTGAGAAAGTGATAGAAGTAGTGGTTGTAGACATACAGAGACATTTTATTGGTAGTTGAATTTCATTTTTTTCCTTCATTCTTCCATCAGGATGTAGAACTGCATTTTGCTGAGTATTAGACTTCAAAGTCTTAATCTACATTTGAAAATGCATCAGATGTAAGTATTCAGCTTTTGGCATCAAGGAGCTGCAGGGGTAGCCTCTGTGAGAAGAGGACAGGGTTGCCTCATTTTAGATACTAGCATCTGTGGTGCACTCCAAAAGCTGGGCCTACCTGTGCCTAACCCTTCTCTGGAGAACTGCAATTAAGCCAGAGATCTCAACTTTATTGCCCACCTCAGCTGCGGTGTCACAGCAATGCTTATGTTTGACTGTGGACCCTGTTTGTCTGAATGTGGACCTGAGGGCCAATGACCCAAACCCATCCTTGTCCTGTCCGCTGGAAGGGCAGGTGCAGAGGCACAGGCCTTGGCCACACAGCCCTGGCATTATGGCCCCATGGAGAGACCTCCAGCCCCAGGGAATTGTTGACCCATGCAGAGCCCCACTGAAATTTACTGTTTGTTCCATCTGAAAAAATAGTTATATTCTATAAAGAAGTGGATCATATTTTATGAAGAATTATTAACAAATGAATTCACTGTATCATCACAGAATAGGAGCATGGAACTTCTTAAGATTTAATGATTTTGTGTTAATGTTCTGTTGAACTTTGAATTTTTACTATCTTTTACACCTTCATTAATTTTCAAATTATCCCTCTATTATCCCTCTTTCCAAAAATAAATTCAATGTTTCTGTGATGTTCTTTGAGTTCTGCGGATATTGTCCTGTTTTTCTTCTTATTTTAGCTTTTGTCTTTAATTGTTTAGTTGTTTTAAAATCCAGATCTGAATATTGTGTCAAATATAAGGCAAAAAGCAATGCTTCATTTTTTACAGCTACCCATTCTACAGCATTCCTCTGGGAGTCAGAATCAGCAATAATTCTGATAACAGCATGTCTAGAGTCAAGTAAAATTCAAATGTGACAGTGAGATACCCACAGGAAAAGTAATCTTGCAGTCCTTAGCTTTTCACCTGAGCCTCTCTCCTTCTTCCTGGAAAACTACTCTGACACGCATCTCAAGATGAATGTCTAGGTATAAGTGTATGTTGTGTTGAAAAAGAGAGCAAATAAAAAGACAAGGAGTGATTTAGTAGTTCTTCTTCAGGCCAATAACATGACCTTTGTCATGAACTTGCATTAAAGCAAAAATCACAGCTTGACTTTCTCATTGCTCACTTCTCCATGTAAGCACGAAGTCATAAGCAATATTCACTCTGAAATATTTTTCCTAATTCTCTCTTAATAAAAAAATAAATTCAATAAAGAAACCTGATATAACGTTTACCAGGTTTAATACTAGAGAGTTTAGAGGAAGGTTTACAATTAATTTAGTAACTAAGGAGTTATAGGGACTTTCAGTTCACAAATAAACTGGATATTCTTTAATCATTAAACTTCAAAAAAAAAAAAGACAGTAAAAGAAGAATAGCGCATAGTGTTTCTTAAAAGAAATGCAGTAGTAGAGCCGCTTTCATACATACTAGGATAAAGACTGTCTAAGGTATATCTTACAAATTCGATTAAAACAATATATGCTTTCTATTCCAATGTATTAAGTTTACCGAAGTGTATAAACACAACTTGCTAAAGAATTAATGTGCATATTGTAAACGTCCATTAAAAAACAAACAAAAACAAAGAACCATACTACAGCATACAAGCTGCTTAAAAAGGGAGTAAACAAGTAGTCCTATCAGGAGAATACACTCAGAAACTCTTTTAGAGAGAAGTTCAACATATAATTAAAAATCACTGCATGTAACGTACTAGTATAAGTTACTGTCAAAGTATAGTAGATATTCTCTATATATAACATAATAATGAATATATTGCCCTATACATTAAATCCATAGAGTAAATAACATTGATACTTAATCTGTCATAGGAATACATTACTAGTTGCTTAAAATTTTTATGGAATAAACATGTCTTTAAGCTTTGGTGTAA
This sequence comes from Pseudopipra pipra, assembly GCF_036250125.1. Taxonomy (NCBI): domain Eukaryota; kingdom Metazoa; phylum Chordata; class Aves; order Passeriformes; family Pipridae; genus Pseudopipra; species Pseudopipra pipra. Next base: position 73,570,714 of record NC_087550.1, on the reverse strand, counting down.
ATGAGACTTTACAGAACTGGGATCTATTACCTCATTTTTCGTGCTGGTTTATTTTAATAAGGACAATAAGAAAGCAAAATAAACATATTAAATCTACTGAATGTTGAAGAAAATCCAGGACCTTCAGTTTTTATTTCTGACTACTTAATTTTGATAGGTTAATATTGAACTGCTGCATCTGTGTTGATATAAATAATAAAACATGTAGGTCCTTACATCCATACATAGCATATTATTCATACATTTGCTGAAATATTTCACAAAAAGAACTCCTGATCCTTTTATACTGATGTTGACTACTCAGGCTGGGATTTTTCTGGTATCATTTGGGAAAAAGAATGTTATTTTATAGACTAAAGGGATTTGAGAACTGGCCTGGAAAAATATAAAAAGTGGTGAGCATAGTTTCTTTCTCTGGCCAATTTATGTTTTAAATGTCTTAAAAATAGGTTCTTTGCTTGAACAACTTGAAAAAGAAAGTTTGGGTGTCCAGATTGTACCAGTTGATGATAGTCAGACTTTTGGCTATCCAGAGACCCTAGACATCCAGTACTGCAATTTATTGTTCCTGCAAGAGTCATATAGAGATATCCAGGGCAAGAGATGGAAAAATGCAAACATATGTAGTAGGAGGATGAATCTGGAGAGTAGGTGCCTCTATCTCAATGAATTCAGAACAATAGTCAGTCTCCTGAGGTCAGTGACAACTGCTATTCTTTAAATAGTGTTTCTTATTTCTTACACTATTTCTGGCAGAAAAGTCTTGTCTCTAAGCCCTGTTCAGTGTGGAGGAAGGTTGCATGTGAACTCCTTTTCCAGAAGTGATCCTTAATCAGAAAGCTCTAGGCAATTTTGTAGTAGAGTTAGATTCCTTCCTTCTTATAGCAACACTTCAGAGTATCTGTAAAGAACTTTGACTTAATACATTTGTTTAAGTGAAAAGTATTTTCACTTACATGTTATAGCACTGAGATTTGAATTATCTTTTGAAAATATTTTGCACATATTCATAATTAGAGTTTATGATAATGTCCTGTGTATATACATTATACGTATCTAGAGGTAAAATATTCGTAATTCAACAAATCTTGTTAAACTTTCCAAATAGTGTTGAAAAGAGTTTTGTGGTACGGGTATCAGAAATAAAATTAAAATTTTGAGACATGAGAATACGATGCACCTAATTCTAGAATGTATAATAATATAAAGAGGAGTCACTACAGTGTAAAAGCAAAGCCTGAATTCATAGCCTAGAACAGCAGTTGATCTCTGCTGAGAGCTTGACAAGAAAAAGGCAATAACTATGATGCTTGCCAAACTGCTTGAGCTAAAGTAAACATACATAAAAGCTTTGGTAACATTCCATCAATCATAGAAATGTTACAGAAAGAGCCAATATAACTCTCAGAGTATTATTACTGACTTTTTTCAAAGTATTTTACTTGTGTATATGTGTTAACTAGAACTCAGAGGTCCTTTTTAACAAAGCAGACAGCTAGTGTGGTTTTCCTCATTCTTTATCTGAATATTTTATTATTGCTAAATATATGGGATGATATACAACGTGGTATAATTTTTTTAAAGTCAATTGACTTCTCTCTGTGTAATTTTCCACAACTTACAAAAACTTACAGGTAAAAAAAAAGTCTGTTGCACCTATAAAGTAGAAAAATGCCAATGAATTTTAACATTGCTCTATTTTGAATCCAAAAATAGTAATACAAATATAATTACATGAACATTTTTTATTCAGTAACCCAGTAAGATAGCACCAGTCATAGTATCAGCCTTTTTAGCAAATATATCTAACATGTCTTTTTGACACTACAATGAAAGTGATCTCTGATTTCCTAAATGTTGTGTATATATCTGGTTGCAAAAATCAAAATGGTTAAAACATAAGGAAAAAAATTATGACAGGATCTGAGTTGAGATAGTTTTCCTAACTTCACTAAAGGGAAAATAAATATGGGTGTAGGACCTGAGGAACCCAAGAACTCTGTTCATGCATGCAACTTCTACATAAAATTCAGTCTTATTCTTTCCTTCCAAATAACTTCCTTTAGTCAATTAGTCTTTTGCATAGGAAAACAAATTATTTGCTCTCTCATGACTTGTCTGGTTATGAGAACACAGAGAGAAAATGGTGAGCCTATGAAGGTCTAATTTTTGTTACTTAAAATGATATCCTCCTTCCTATTCAAACACATCCTCTATGGCATAAGTACTCTTAAGCTGTAAAGCTAGAAGCAAAAGAGCAAAAGACAGGACTAGTGAAACTTATGCATGAGCAGATCTACTGTATGGGTTGTTCACAGAATTAGGGAATAAAAAAAATGGAAAGAATTGCAAGAAAGGTTAAAGGAAAATTTGAATCTTATTCCACAGTATGGGAAAGATACTTTGGTGGAATTGACTACAAGCACAATCTATACTAATATACACTTAATGTTTCATGAAGCTTTTTATCCAATCGAATTTCAGTTGCAAAACAGCTAAATAACTGCAATGTCTAAGTGCTTTTGAGTGTCTAAAGAATTTAGTTTATTAATTTTTTTTATGTCTTAATTTTTATTTAACTAGACATTTTTAAGCAATTCTAATGGACCTTCAGAAAGCTGTCATTTAACAGCTGCTCATTATGAATTGCTAAAATATAAAAACTGAAAGAAATTAAAGCCTTATAGGTTTTATTTTTTTCTTTTATTTCACAACATAGATATAATCCATGTCCAAGAAAATATTGGCATATCCATGTAATTTCAGAGACCAGTACTAATGGCTGCCTTTGATCCTTCCTGCTTCATTGCTAGGGCATATTATTAGGGTTTTTTCCTTGAGTTGTTTTTTTGTTTGTTTGGATTGAGTTGGTTTTTTGTTTGTTTTCTTTCAGTGTAAGTCTTCAGTTTATTAGGAGGTAATTTAGGAAAAAAATTCATGGTTCAAGAGGTATAATAATATTTAGGTGTTCCATAGACTTTTTTTGAAAGAGATATATAGCATATAATATAAGAGATATAAAGCATAACTTTCTGCAAGGTACTTCAGTGTGCCTTCTATCTTGTCAGAGTTGGAAAATAGAGCAAAAGTCATTTGTTCAAAACAGTATACTGTGAAGAAAGGTAGAAAAGGTTAACTGTAACCCCTTGAAAGAAATATAAGAGGAAAAAAAGGTAAAATATATTGGCCAACCATGGAACTTTTACTAAAATTAAATTCCATGCCAAAAAGAAAATCAAATACATTATAATTATCAGTTTTTATCAAATATTTGATATGCTACTAGAACTATCATCTGATTTTATCAGACACTTGGAATTGTATGGATAATATTTGTTTTGTACTACAGAAACTCAGGTCCCACAATTATTTTTATTTCACTGCATGTTTTCTTTCAACAGTTTTTTATACAGAACTTTTCTGTGAATGAAATCAGTCTTTTCTCACTCATTATGATTAAATATTGGCCACGTGGGACACAATTGAGATGACTTATACTGGATCAGTAATCAGACCTTAGTTGTTTCTACTACAGAGTTTGAAAAGAATCCAAACCTCCAGCAGTCCTGGAGCTCTGTTACTGACACTTTCACACTGTCACACTAAATTTAATTGCAGTTGGAGAATACACAATGTGTTCTGAGCTAAATCTTTTATACCTACTTTCTGTGTAAGCAGAACACCGAGATTTTGTCGTCAGGCAGAATAAGTACCCTATTGAGTTAAATCAAAAGAGTAAATGTATTTTTCTTTAGGAAAACAAACCAATTTACAAAAAAAAAAAAAAAAAAAGGCCAAACAAAACCAAACCAAACAAACAAAAAAACCCCAAACAACCAACTTCAGTTCTGCTCTTCAGAATGGATGTTAAGTTAATATGGCCTACAGGCTGGCAGGACCATAGATGAGTCCGTATCCATTTTATCTGACAGTTCCATTATTTTGTGAGTAAGCCTCTGTTTATGTCCTTGTACATAATGATTATATATTTGGGTAAACAAAAGAACAAACAGAAAGAAAAATAATGACAATAAAAACTTATTTTAACTAGGTCACATTAAAATTTGATCCTAATACTGAAATCTTGCTAAGATTATGAAAGAAAAAATAAGTATTATTTCTGGTGTTAAGGAATTTGGTCTATTCTCACTGGATATTTCTCACTGATAGCAGGGAAGCACTCCAGCTCTCTTTCATTAGGACACACAGACTGTCTTCTCAATGTTGCTCTCCCAGCATGATGTAGGGCACCCCAGCTCCTCTGACTGCAAAAGTTAGGCTCATTTAAAGTCAAGAAAAATGGGAAAATTATCATGTTATGCTGTCTCGATCAGGCTGCTCAACAGGTAACTCACATGCCACGTGATTTGACAGCGCTTTTATACTTTTTCCTGCTCATTCTGCTAACTCAGACTTAACTCCTCTGAATGTTAGGTCAAGTCTGTTCTCTGAACATGAGAATTTGTAAAGGAATAAAAAAATATATTGATTTAAATCATTGAGATGTAAAATAATTTTCATATTTTTTTAAGATAGTATTTAATGTGAACTTGCATTTCCTGCTTATACTGACATTGAGCTGTATTTATGGAGCCAGAAACAATTTCAGCATTAAATAAAGTTAGTTGTTATGAGCCAAATTATGTGTGCAATTTCACAAGTTAAGGAAATGTACAATGCTTAGGTTCTGCTGGATTATCATAATTTAATTCACAGATTGATTAACAGCTGTCAAAGTTTATAACAGAAAACAGATGCATGTTAGATGTACATTAAAAATATTTCGATGTTCTAAAGTATGTGTTTGACTTCTTCATCCTCCAGGACTACAGAACATTTATATAGTTCAAATACAAAGTGTCCTGTGCTGAATGGGTGGTAGACTTGCATGTCAAATATATTTTGGCAAGTCTGACAGAAGAGGAAGGTGACATTATTAGGAGTCTATATAATGGAATGAACTTTCAAGTGTGATGCAAAAACATTTGTTTTCTTAAGCTTCCCAGCTTTGTCAAATGTTTATGAAGAAAACTCCTTTCTTCTAGATAGAGTAATTATTTCAAACTCTATTTTTGGAGGCGTACACATTTTATCTGCAATTTATTTTGTTTCTACTTTCCACAAAGAAGCTTGTCATTAAACTAAATATTTAAACTTTTAATTTTTGTTAAAGTAATCAGTGGTTGAAATTTGTCATCAGCAAAAGAAAAGTTGTTAAGACAACAGCTGAATTCTAAGATAAAATCTATTTGGAATTTAAAATACAGAGAGAGCAAGTTCAGTATGACAGCCTTTACTCTGAGGATAATCTAAGGGCAAAAATTTCAGTTTTAGTTTGAATAAGATGTGTGTTTCTGAAAAAAAAAAAAAAAAAGCTCCTATTTTTTCCCACTAGCTATTTCAGCCCACAGTAGGATTCTGGAGTACATTAATTAGATTCCTTTCAGATGAAACCAAAGCAGAAGACTTGCTGGATGGAGGCCTTCAGGGAACTCCAACCACAAATGGACCCTCAGATCCCAAAATCTGAAGTCATCATCCCTGAAATGTGCATAATGATAGTGTAGTTTCCTCTACACTGACTGTTTTGCACTCTGCATCCATTTCTCTGCAATGAGCTATCTGCTGATGTAGACAGCATGGGTAAATAATGTTTTAGCCCAGCTAAAGGTCTATACTCATGTGCATATCATACTTGAAACACACCATGATTAATTCTAATTCCTTGTAAGTTATGTTTTATAGAGAAATGAGAGTGGTTTTTTCTATTTTTTTTACTTGTGTATCAATACTTTTAATTTTAGTTACTGCATGACCTTCATACTGTATCACCCTCTTACTGTATCACCCTCTGTGATAATTAGAAGGCATATTTTTATAAGGGTTACAGCTTGATTTTCAAACCAAAAATTTCTAAAATGTTCATACAAACCTTTTTCCTAAGGATCACAAAAGTTTAAGCTTTAACAGCCTTTGATCTCTTAGAAGTCCTTCATGTACTTGTTTTTGATTGTTTTTAATTAGAAGGAATGGTATTCACAACTTGACAAGAAGATAAGAAAGTATTTTTGTGATCTTTCTGAAGGAGTAACTTGGCTACAACAGAGTAAATGAAGTTAACAAGGTCATTCAGTAGGTTTGTAATTACTGTGTTCTTACGTAAGCACAGTTTCACTCTCAAACCTAGAAGAGTTTGTTCCTTTCTTCCCTTGTTTTTACATTCATTTTCTCTGTCCAGCCCAGTCATATCTCCAAGACACATAATGTTGTCAATTACTTGGTCTCTCCTACCGTAGTTTTAGGAGGGAAAAAAAAAAATCTGTCTTGGGACTATGAAAAAATTATCTATAATAAAAAAAATATCACTAAACTATAACTCAATGAACAAAAATGTTTTTTGTTACCCAACCTGTCTTGATATTAATTCGCTGTCTTTTGTCCCATAATTCTGGGTTTATATAGTTATTACAAATAAATAGAGAAGGCACAACACTTAAGAAGATGGAGTGTGCAGGTCAATAATGCTAAGACGATCACAGCTTGGGGGCAAGAAACTGGAATCGTTTATTGGACTTACAAGTTCATATTTAAAGGGTTTAGGGTCTACATATTCAACGGGCATTGTGATTGTTACAATTATTACAATTAGGGGGTTTCAGGGGATGATGTAAGGGGAAAACCCAGGTTAACAAATCTGGAGTCTTAACACATACATCATAGGGGAAAACCCATTTTATCTTGGGGGAATTACAGGGGAAAAGAAGGTATTTGGATCTACAGAATGCAAGGATTCAGGGAACACAAAGGGAGAAATAAAACACAATAGGTCCTCTGCACAGGTTTGATGAGATCAGGGTGTGGACTCTCTGGCTTGGGCAGGGCACTCCACACTGATGATATCTCATTTACTTCTTAAACTGAGGTTCTTTCCCCAACTTTCATAGCCTGTACCTTTTTGCAAAGACCACTCAAATATCTCTCTGCAGATATTATATTTTGGGATCCAACAATAGAGTGAAAAATAATATGACTAAATACAAAAGACAGAAGAATCTTAAACTAAATTGAAAATATGTAGATGGGATAGATATATTTTTGGTTTGAGGTGATACATCATTAATAGATAGTTACAAAAGATTTTATATACATTAAGAAATAAAGAAAAGCTATGACAATCCTTGTGTCTCTGTTGATTAAAAAGTGTAGAAGTAGGATTCTGCTCCAAATTCAGACTTAAAATGTGTCAGTAACAGAACTAGATATCTAGGCTCACTTTAAAGCCAAGTGAGATATAAATGCTGTCACTGAGGTCTGAAAAGCTGTTTAGTTCAACCTAAAATAAACACTTAATTTAGACAGCTGGGTCACTCTTTACACTTCAATGACTGCATTTGCTACAGTGTAATTCAGTTATCCATTCATAAATGTCTAATCCTATTTGAGGAACCATACAGCTTTGGAGACATCTGCATGAGGTTTGCAGGTATGAGACCAAACCTGTGAGAAATCTGATCCCTCTAGGGACAGCTTCTGAAGGCAACAGAGGAAATGCTAGAGCATTTCAAGCAGCACCTAGTACTTCAATTCTGCACAACCTAACCAAATCCCAGGTCCCTCTTCACTCAGCAGGGAACATAAACAGTTAAGCAATCAAATGAATTTCTGAAACATAGAATTGCCTATAGAGAATGTGCAGGAGACAAGGATTAGGCATACATTTTGGAATTTGCTGAAAAGAAGAAATTTAAATAATTTTTAACTACAGCAATTCAATTGCTATTCTTTCTTTTAGATTCCCCATTAGAAATTGAATTTATCTGACTAAACATATATGCTTTGTTCAGCTGCCCAATCCTAAGGGTCTAGTAACAAAGATATTCAGCCTGACTTCTAGCTGACACTTTGGACATTCTTGTGTCTTTTAAGTCCTGCATCCTATTTTATTCCTACCTGGATCTTTCAGATGCTCAGATGAAACCTATATGGGAAAATTAAACAAATCTTATATATTTACATCCAAGTCCAGGAAAGATGTGATGAAAATGTAGTCGGGTTTCCTATTCATCCTACACACAAACACACACACAGACACAGACCCTCTTCTTTTTTGCCATCTCTGATAGCTAATGCGACTTAACCTAAGATAAGAACACTAGGTGAGTATTGCAGGTGAAACTGTCTGAATGCTGGTGCAATTAATGCATTCCAGAGATGAGGGAGATGAGATGTTTGCGGTTGACTTCAGTGCTCATCAGCCTGCAAAGTTTATTAAATGTTGCTGGAGACTGAGCCAATTGGGCAAACTGGTCTCTGAAGGCTGCAGGCAGCTTCTGGATGGTTCTCCAGGATAGTCCAGTCCAAACATTTTTCGGTAGGTGAGTAAAAAAGCATTACGATTCAGTGAAATATGGAGATAAAATCCTTAAGTAACCACTTGAGTGCTTTGGAACTGTGAAGGTGGCAAGGCCAAAGACAGTAAATCTGTATGTTTCTAGCTGAGCCTGCTTATATTATTAAGTTTTAGACATAAACTGTAGACTGAATCTAAGTGGACCAAACCTAAACTTTTCTGAAAAGTTGAGAAAGCGATGGGGTCTCACTGAAGCTCATGACTCAACAGGAGGAACCACAACCTGAGTATACTATAGTCCATTGTAATAGTGCATGCAACTTCATTGGCAATATTTAGATACTGTATCATCAATAGATTTAATCAAAATCATTCATATAATCATTGTGTCCTACTTCTCGTGCCTTGCAGAGAACCTTCCCTTGTCTACTCTGCTACAGAAGGCTAAGTATCTTTCTAGTCAGAGAGGGAGACCCATTTGGGGTACAATTTATGTTATCATAGAGTAAATGTCTTAACCTGATTGGATCAGTTGTGTACTAAAGCTGTTTATCTTCTTTTTATTGTCTCTAAAGAAAATCTGAGATAAGTATTTCAGATACAGATTTCAACACTGCAAACATTTACACTGAAATTCATTAATCCAAATGTAGACCCAAAAATGTCTATGTGAAATGTGAGAACTCACTGTCCTTATCCTAATTTTTATCAGTCTCTGTCAAGGTGAAGGGCACTGGTTTTAAGAAAAAAGAGGAAATGACTGTGTTTAGCTCTCTTGAAACTTGAATGATGGGAATGTTTCTGAAAAGTTTTTAGGTGATATGCATGAATATACTAGATGCTTTCTCAGGCAATAGAATATCTGCAACTGGTTCTTCAACAGAACACTACAAATAATTCTACTTTGTTTAGTGGGAAAAGACTTGAGATTGAGAAGATCAAGTAGTGGCAGTAACAAAGCAAAATGTTTGAAAATCTCTGTCCTATCACACACATACACACACACACTCTTAAAGCTTAAAGAGTTCAAGCTGTAAGGTTTTTTTTCTTGAATGGAACGAGATGCATCCTTAAAAAGAAACCAACAAAAAACTTCAACCAATCAAGAAACACAAAACAAGATGACTGCAATTTCGAAATAAACTTCAATTGAGATCTCAGAAATACTCTCTCTTGAATTATTGTGTGAAAAAAATAAAGTTGAGAAATTTTAAAATTCATTTTTTCCTCTAGAAAAGATAATATCAATACAATGGTCATGTTGAGAAAAAGAAAGGGAAAATAACAGGGAGGAAATATGAAGCAGAGACAATTGCAAATGTTACATGCACTATTCTGTAAGTAAATATAAAGTGTTTGAGAAGTGCAGTAAACCTTTTAAATGTCTGCATGATATAAAGAGAGAAAATAAGCATAAGTGAATCTGACAAAAAAATCATTGTGAGAAAATGAAGTTTGACAGTATTAAATGTAGGCATTTCAAAGAAATAATACAGTCAGAAGAATTGAAATGACCTAAGTTGTTAAATTAAGAACAACTGAGGTGGTAAGTTTAATTTTCCTTTATAAACAGTCTCCTTGGGACAAATAAAGACAGGCAGCTGCAATACCATGACTTTCCTATCTCTCAATGAATACTGAGGACTGATGTCGTAATTATTGCTGCTCTCAAAGAAATTATCAGGTATGAAAAATTATTAATGACTACTTGGTATTTGGAAGAATGTTGAAAAACTCATTGTTCCACCTCTTTAAGAGAAAGGGTATAATATCATTCCCATGTTTAAATATCATTTAGCATCATAACAAGCTAGCATCTTATACCAGGATGTTATTATGTTATTTATACTCATAAGGCCTTTAAACATCTTTTGATTAGTGCATTGTAGAATGTAAAACCACTGTATATATATATGTATATATATTTATATATAAGAAAAGACAGGATGATGAGCTTTGGAAAATTAGTAACTTCTTGTAGATAATGTCTGTTGCTCTGCAGAGGATCTTGAGACTGTTTCACACATACACACACAAAGATTTATTAGAGGAGTGCATATCTGGTGGCATACATATGATTCTAGTGATTAAATGGTTAAAGTTACTCTTCAGAAAAAAAAAAAAAGAGAGAGAGAGGGATAGAAATGAAAAGAGGGAGGAGGGGCGAAAGAGAAAAGGGAAAACTCCAGTGTCAAGTTATTTCTGTTGTTTTAACATGATTTCCTGCATGTCAGTTTGAACCCATTTCCTCTTACTTTATCATTAGATTCCACTTGATAGAGGCTGGTTACATATTTTTTGCACCCTGCAGCCAGGTCATCGTGCACTGCGAGATTCCCCCTGAATCTTCTCTCAGTTAAGCAGTCACAGATCTCTCTACCTTTTCTTATATGAGAGATGCTCCCTTCATGGAACTTTGACAGACTTAGTCCTGTACATCTATGGGTAGTCTGTTGTTCAGTTACATCATATCACAGAATCATTGAATGCCTTGGGTTGGAAGGGACCTTAAATATCATCTAGTCCCAGCCCACCTGCTATGGGCAGGGAACCTTCCAGGTTGCTCAGAGCTCCGGCCTTGAATACTTCCAGGGATGAAGCATCCACAATTTCTCTGAGCAACCTGTTCCAGTATATCACCACCCTCGCAGTAAGGACTTTCTTCCTGATGTCTAATCTAAACCTACTCTCTTTCAGTTTAAACCCATTCCCCCTTGTCCTATCATACGTCGTATTCCAATGCTACAACACAGTTGATAGCTGTGACAGATTACCTTTTGGCTATGTGATATACCTGAACTGATCACATCAAAGAGAAAACTGAAATCCAGTATAAGGGTCCAGTTTCATGTGTTCATATTTTTTTTATTATTCAATGTGCCTATAAATGTCATCTGCCTCTGCCCCGTGCAGCCTCACAACTGCTCTTGAAAGAGCCCTTTGCAGAGGGGCACTTCCATTTCATCCGTCTACACTGAGGTGAGTTAATCTCTCACCTTATCCATGTATGCACTACATAGCTCCAATAGGGATCCCTTTCGTTATCCGTCAGATAATCTGGGTGGAAACACTACAGGATGAAGGCACTTTTCAAGCTGATCAAGAATCCCACAGCTAAGGGATTTCTGGTTGTTATTAGTTGTGCTAAATCCCATTTAATGCCAGGCAGATGAGATAAAATGCAAATAATGACAGAAATTCATAATCAGATAGATAGATAGATAGATATACATGCTAAGATATATCAGAAGGTATCCCTCTCCCTTGTCCAGTTGGCTTTCTGCCATTTATTAGACAGACAGGATTTTTTTAGTCTTTGGTCATCACTGTTCAATGGGCTGCACCTTCTTAGACCTGGTTTTTAGGGACTTACCTGCAGAATTTTCCTGCAGTGGCTTCCATCAGGAACACCTCCAGAAAGACACCCTAGAGTATGACTCTACAGAACACTCTAGCAAAATATGCTAATCGTTTAGCAATACAGTTTCATTCTATGGCTTTTATTACTTTTTGTTTTTCAGTTAGGTTTTCATGTTACTAAGCTCAATTAATTTATAATACAGTTTAAGAAAGAATATCCAGAAAGTAGGACAAAAAATGTTTTTTTAATGGTAATTTACAAAAGACAAAAATCTTCCTTTTACCTTTTTGATGAAGACTGCTAAAAAAATTGCTTGAATAAGAAAGCCCTTACTGCCACAAGGGGTATAACAATGTCGGTGAAATGCCTTTTTTTTTTTTTTTTTTGTAAAGAAGAGAATTACAATTTTGTAAAATTCTCAAAAGTCAGTTTGATTGCTTTTGGGGGATTGGGTTATTTATTTTTCCAGAAAAACAATTTTGACATTTTATTCTTTCTTTTGATAAGTTATAGTGGTAATATAGAACTATTCTGGCTGCAGAAACTCTTGATTCACTTTTTCATCCATACACATATGAAAAGAACTAGTTTGTCAAAATATTAATTAGGCTTCTACTTGACCCTAAGCTAAATACTTCCATATATCCTAGGAGATGGCAAAAATAGTCACAGCAGGGGAACTTAGCTCTCAAACGCTTGTAGCTAAAGGGCTTTGCTTCCTGTTATAAAACAGAGGAATTGGGGCTTTATTAGATAAAAGTAGCAAGATCATGCTGCTAACAGTATGAGCAAGCGGCCAACAAGTGAATGAATAACAGTCTCTCCTGCATTTAAATTTTATATTTTTCTCTTTCTTTTTTTTTTTTCTTTTGAATCTCTCCTTTCTCTTACTGTTTCTGAATAAACAATCTCAGTAAGAACATCTCAAGATGCTAAAATATTTCTTTTTCTTGTAAAATACATGCTTTTTTTTTTCAAAATAAGTAAGCTGAAGTATTCTTCATACCAGGAACTTGAAGGCTCTGCTTTCCAGTTAGAAGACTTCTTTCATTTTTGATTTAGACATATGAATTCAATAAAATTTCTGTGACTAAAGACTATTTCTCAATATATGGACAACTGCTAACTGCATGTATAGCAAGATGTATGCAAGAAGAGATATCTCAAAGGAATCACATTATGGTGGAAAGTCAAGAAATAGACTGCTTTGATGATTTTAGTTTTTTTGAAGATAGATACCATCTGACAAGTTAGTATTTTAGGATGCTAATTTATACTACACAATAACATAAGTATTTAAAAGGAAGATGATAGAGGTAGAAATGACTATCACAAGAAAATATTCTTATGACAAATATTTTAAATTACTTCATATTTAATAAATAAAATTACATGCCACACAGAGTACAGATTAGTAATTATAATTAATTTATGTAACAGCAGCACAGCAAAAATTTGTTCTTAATTTAAGATACTTAACTCTTCTAAAATGTAGGTACTCAGCATATTGAATTTTTTATAGCATTGAAATAAGCCATAGCTTACCTTTTAATGAAGTGACATATATTAATGAATTAAATGAAGATACTAATTGTGTAATTGGTTCAGGAAATTAACTTAGGTTATTTTTGCAAATAAGGTAATGCTAAGTTTATCAATGTTGCTGAAAAAAATACCCAATGGCAAGAAAATATGAACTTGCTTCAACATAGTTAAACAACAGATATCAAATAAGTGTACAAATACAAGAGTCTGGCCTCTCTTGTGACTAGGTTTTCTGTTAATTAAAATCACATTTAGTTTTCACTATTGTGCATTTTCTATATAGCTAAAACTAATCAGACTAAGGTCAGTTTCTTAATAGCTTCTAAAAACTAGGTTCAATGAACACAATATTTCATAATCTTATTGTGCAAGTACTCTGCATTAGCAAAGATCTTCCTCAGCTAATTCGTGATGAGTTGTTTTCTTTGGTAATTATCTTAACATCTACATACCTTTAGACCTCTTTATAAGAACACTCCCTAGCACTTATGCAGATATGTAACACTTGACTTTCATTTGATTTAATGAATCATACTTAGACTAATAAAATTATTGCAATTTCTCTTTAACATCAATTCGTAAGATTTGGATAGCTCTTCATAAATATTTGATGTAGTTAGTTTTATTTTCATTTTTCTTCTGATAGCATCATCTCTACTGTTCTTTCGTCATGACAGAGAACATTTCTGTGAATACTGTTCCATGCTAATGTATTTCTTTTACAATGCTAAAAATAGCTAAATATTACTAGAAGTGAGGAATTTAATGTTATCAAAACTATGCTGTATTGATACTCTCAAGGTTTTAACAATTTAGCCTCAAAGAAAATTGCCTGCATATTTTGTAGTACTTCTCTTAGCTAGGTTTATTACTTTTTAAACTTTAGTTTGGGGTAGATGAAAATCACTTAAAACTGACATACAAGTTGAAGGGACTATATAAGAATAGCCACAAATTTCTTTGTTCTTGTAGTGGGGTAAAGAAATTATAAGAGACAAATACTGCTTTCTCAGAAAGTGAGATCAATTTTACTTCCTGGCAGTTTCTAAATTGTGTTTACCAATTGTGACTGAAATTATGGAGACAGATGATTGCTGGTCTCAACCTTTCATTGTTCCAAGGCCACTGAGTGAAGAAGTGGTGCACTGCTTTTAAACTTTCTTGCTTTGTTTCAATTTACAGGATCTCAAGTTTCATTTCTCAAAGACTAGAATGGAGATAAGTGTTTCTGAAATCTTTTGTATACACAGGGTTAGCACATTAAAGAATTTGGTTTTCTCACGTATCTTCCCTTTTATTCTATTTCTTTTGAAAGTATGATAGTAAATATTTTAGAGAGGACATGATCAGAAGGAATATCCATCCCTTTCATAGATCTAAATTTAAGATTTTGTTGTATTTGTTTAAATCATTTTTGCAAATTAGGTATGGTATTAGCTGTAACAGACTGGACCTAAGTTGCATTACTCCTATTTGCATTTCTTTCTTACTAAAATCAGTTTAAATTATAAAATTTAATTCCCAGAAAAAGAAATTTTCTCTAATTCAGTGTTGAATTTTAGATTTAGATGTTTTTCTATAAACTGTCTTATAAATATTATATTTCTAAAAATCTCTACTATATAATTCTTTATAAAGGACAGTTATATAGTCCTGGATATATAAGTAAAAAAAAAAAGACAAATTTGCTGAAGGTCTCGTCAAATTTAAAAACCTGTTAGTTCAGAGTATTTTTCCCCTTGCAAAGGAAGTGTAGAAAAGCTGTAATAACATAAAAAAACACCCAAAATCCACAACCAAACAAATCAAACGGTGTCAACACACATTAGCTGCTACCATTCCAAGGCGGGGGGGGAAGTTGTTGGCTTTTTTTTAAGGAATAAAAATAAGGAGGAAGGTCATTATTCTTTGTCAATTAGACATTTTCACTAGTGTGAATCTTTGTAAGCAGTAAACCCTTCGTTTTTAATTTACACATGAAAAACTTTAGGGGCCAACTACGGAAAGATTAGGTCACTCTTCCACTTTAGAAATGAGACTTAGCCCTTTTAATCATCAAATAGGGAGGACTAAAGGAGCTGCCTAAGCTATACAGGAAGTCTATGATGATGAATCCTGGTCTTTTCATTCAAATTTTTAGCCTCAGTCAGAAATCGGTCTATTATAGGTGTTACCTTAAAACACTGGAAATTAATTTAATGGGAAATAAGTTCAGTCTATGCACAAAAGTATTCAAGAGCTGATCTTTTTTCTAAATATTTTCTTTAAATAGCAAATAAAATTAAATTTTATTTGTAAATCTAGTAATTTTTAAATTAACTCTTTAACTGCCACAGCATACAGCAGATTTTAAAAGAAAGGACAAGGTCTTATACTGCTGGAGAAATATGTAATTGTTCCAAGCAAACAATACCATAAGAACGAGTGCAAATATCATATAAACCTAGTTTGTTTGCAAACTATTGTTACTGCCCCTCAAATTCAGATAATCAGTTTCATAAATCACACTCATGAAATAAAACACTTCACAAAGTTAAATGCTAGTACATTGATTTAAATCCTAGCTCTTCAAAATGAGAAGATAAATGAACAGCTCTAGCCATATACAGCTCCATAAGGAAGCCCATTAGGTAGGGATTAATGGTCAAATCTACTCCACCTACAACAGAGCTTTGAAAAGCTTGCCTTGCTGCTACCAGCAGGAAAAATAGCTCTTGGGATAGTAGGTAATGCTGGGAAAGAAGGGCATAGGGAAAAAGTAAGAACTGTCAATCTCCTGGTATTTATGCCACCTTTTCCTTCATCTTCTGAATTTTAGATACCTCATCCTTATAGCAAGCCTGATTCTAGTCTTCCTTTCTTGGGACAGCCACTGATGTATCTAGAGGTTTTTTTTGTTGGTTTGGGTGTTTTTATGTGTTTGTTTCTTTCTTTTTTCCTCTCCTTTTCTTTTTTGCCTCACTGCTGAGAAGTTTTGTTTTTACTCTCTTACAGAGAATTTGTCTCCTGCAGAGATGGAACAATCTTATGGCTAACAGTCCCAAAAGAACATAGTGGTTGTAGAAAATAATGAGCATGAAGGAAAAAGAAGGTAAACAATCCCACTGCTGGCAGACGTGTCCTGAGTCATCACTTCCTGGGACAGCCAGTGAACAAAGCAGAGCACCAAGTAGGCATAAGGAAACCATGGAGATTTGTGTTTTTCACATGTTCCTCAGGAGATATTTCTCTCAATTATAAATGAGTTGTAGCTTTTGATCTTCTGAGCATTAAAATTGTAGAAAATGAATGTAACACAAGAGCGTGACAAGAGGTGTTGAAATTACAAGTTAAATGGATATAATTTGCATATTGGTCATTGATGGGAAGTTCAATCTCTGTTCACAACTGCCTTCAGGATTTTGAATCACTATGATTGCACTTATAATACAAATACTGATCATTTCCTAATTAAAAAAAAATTTAAATTACCATGACTAGGCTTTGCGAATGAAGATTTGGAAAGGGCTCTACCCATATTTGCTACAGGCATGCTGGTGACTAAAAAGGCCAATGCGAGATAGACAAGTCCAGTTGCAAAAGGCACAGCGGAAAGACTCCTTAGGTGGTATATTCTGCAAGATGTGATTCTTTCTGCGTTGTCTTTTCTCCTTGAGAATGATCCTGTGTGCTTTCTCAAAAGCTTCAGCAGCATTATAGATTGTGTGTCTCCAGACCTCCCAATTGGAGACCAGAGCAGACCTGTGATGTTGATCAATATGGCCAAGGCTGAGATGTTGTTTCAGGGAGTCCTTGAATCTTCTCTTTGGGGCTCCTCTCACGCAGCAGTTGGTGGCAAGTTCACCATAAAGCAAGATCTTAGGAAGGCTGTAGTCCTTCATCCTTGAGACGTGTCTTGCCCAATGCAGCTGCATTCTCAGCAACATGGCCTCAATAGTCATAACTGCTGTCTGTTCAAGAACGGACGTATTAGTCACATAATCCGGCCAGTGGATGTTTAGGATTGTACAGAGACAGTGTTGATGGAAGTGTTCTAAGAGTCGCAGGTGGTGGTGGTAGATGACTTATGATTCGGATCCATATAAAAGAATAGACAGCACAATGGCTCTGTAAACACTGATCTTTGTACTTTTCTTTGTTTATTTTGCCAAACTCTTTGATGGTGTTGTCTAAAAGCACTATATGCCTTTGCTAACCTGTTGTCTATCTCTCCGTCAATCTTACCATCCGATGTTACCTAGGTAATTAAACTTCTGGACTGATCTGAGCTCTGGTTGGCCAATGGTGATATGGGGATGATGGAAGACTTCCTGAGGTGCAGGTTGATAGAGAACTTCTGTCTTCTTTAAACTGACTTCCAGACCAAAGAGCTCAGCAACATCTGCAAAGCAGGATGTTCAACGCTGCAGAGCTGCTTCTGTGTGGGCCACAAGAGCGGCGCCATCCGCATAGAGCAGCTCCCGGACAAGATGGTTTAAGGTCTTGGTGTGGGCCTTCAGTCGCTTTAGGTTGAATAGGCTTCCATCAGTAATATACCTTATGTAATAAATCAGTCTCTCTCACAAATAACTTTAAAATAGATATTTATTCATTCAACATTTCCCAGCTTATACATGTTCATTTATATGCTACTGTTCTTACTTCCAATCACAAAATTCTACCAAAATAAAAATGGAAATATAAAGAGATTAATTCTCATTTTCACCAGTTACCTATTTAACTGTTTTGTCAATCCTGAGAAGACAGAAAATGGTGCAGATGGCAATTCTATTACTGTTATATTTATATAACGTTAAAGGTGCCTTCATGTTGCCAGGAAAATGCAACGAGTCCTAAGTTTATGAAGGAAATGGCCTATTAGATATCTTCCACCAAAAACAATTGTTATCTCCTATTATAGAGACACAAATACATTTATGCCAAAGAAAATTAGGATAATGATACATCACAATGAAGAAAACATGGCCCCTGAAAAGATTTTTTGTATTGTGTTTAAAAAACTTTGTGTCTGGTTAAATAATTTTAAATCTTCAAATGGATATTCAAGTGAACTTTATTTAAAATTTATTTATAAATTTTCATGATGAACACCCTGTCTGTGAAAATATAAGGTCTCTTCCAAGAAGCTTAATTATCTGATAGAATTAAATCTGAAATATACATTTGAAAAATCTGAATTTATAACATTTAAGTAGTTTGTAAATTATACTTACACCCAAGCAGACTTCATGGAAACTTTAGGAACAATAGCTGTCTTTTATCTACTTCCTCATCATTTACAAGAGTGTGCTGAGTGTCACAGAAGAGTAGAAGGTTTAGACAAAATTTATTAAAATTTTGCTCTGCTGTTGAGTCATAAGATGCAGAAAAGACTGCCTTGCTTTCTAAACCCCTTCCCAGAGAGAAGCTGAGGTGCAGCTGCATCCAGTCTTAGCCTTGGATTATGCTAATAGTTTAAATTTAAGGAAATATAGAGGTGTGATTAAACCACAGGTTTTAATGATTGGCAAAATGAGAATATATATATATATAAAATGAATAATTTATTTTATACAAATGATCAGACAAAATATCTTAATCAGAGCTATTTACTACACAATATAAAGGCTAAAAGTACTACTAGTATAGTATAAGATAGGATAGTGCACTATATTGAGGTAATTATTAAAACAGTTATATTGAAGTTGGCAAAAAGAAACAATTATTACGTAGAGAATTGATATAACTCACCCACACCAATGCTCGCGGGAGATCTCTTTCTCTCAGCCTCGAGAGTATTCTTGGTGGTGTCCCCAGCCCAAGGGAGGAATCTCCAAACATACACCTTAAGAAGGGTTGTGTTAGAAGAACCTGACTGCATGAAAAGGGACTGGACTTTTATAGTATAAAGTGACTGACTGCTACTCACAAATTTACAGGCCAGCTAACAGCTTATTTGTCAAATTAGACTTTAAAAACGTTGCCTGTTATCCCCTGAAGACATTCACCTTTGTGAAAGTGTTTTCCCAGTTTCACAAAAGAAGTTAACTTTTCTTTTTCCATAGGATGGTGGCTAAGAAATATTCTGTGATTTAAATTTTTTATTAGTTCAATGAAAACTAATATGGCCTCATAAAATGTTTCCATTGAAAAATACCAATTGCATCCCGAAGAGAGTTAGAGAAAAAAAAAATAAAGTAAATAGAAAAAAATAAAAGACAAAGTTTCAGTTTTGTAACAAATTCAAACCTGGAAGCTGCCAAACAAGGACTGAATAAGAAACAACTAATATATTTCATTTGCAGAGAATTCTAAAGTGGTGTAGATGACATTTAAAATCATACTGAATTGGTAAAGGTTTGAAGGAATTTCACTAGTGTTCATAAGGAAAATAATTATACACTGGTAGCAGTCTAACATCAGCGCAGAAGTACAACTTCTATTTCATTTATTTTAACACGTTAAACCTATGTCTAATTTAATTGCTGAATCTTATAGTCTTAAGTATGAATAAATAGTTTAAGAACTGATCACTATCATTGTGTTATGCCAATTTAGTAAAACATCACTTCAAATATAACACTGAATATTTCCTAACTGAAACTGGACATGTGAGGGAGATGAGGCACTGGAATAGGTTGCCAGGAGGTGGATGTCTCATCCCTGGAAATGTTCAAGGTCAGGTTGAATGAGGTTTTGAGCAACTTGGTCTAGTGGAAGGTCTCCCTGTCCATGGCAGGGGATTTAGAATGATATCCCTTCCAACCCAAAACATTCTGTAATTCTATGTACACAGACACTTAGCTCTAATGTTAGTGAAAATCATGTACTATACTGAACAGCAAACCACATAATTAATAAATCAATGAACTGTACTGTATATCCATGCATGCCAACCACTCACATTTTTTCTTGCAATCTTCTGCATTCAACAGCTCAATCCTTTCAAGGATTTATCTGTTGAAGTTATCAATTTTTAGGGCAACACCACAGTCTAGAACTAAAAGAATATTGAATAGGCAGGGAATTACAACATTTCAAAATTAGACTCGCAGCATACAATGTGTCAGAGAAGAGTCACCAGAACTACACAATAGTAAATACTATTAAGCTGGACTGTAAGCCAAGTTTTTTTGATTGCTCATATAACTGATTCTGACATCTAGAAAGGTACTGTCCTCTCTCCCTCTACTTACATTTTAGACTTTTTCTTTCTTGTGGACTATTGACAAAATTCACCTGTAAAATCAGTGTTGTGTAAAAGCTCTCTAGCTAGAGCTCTCCCTCAGGCAATTAAAAACAGAGCTACAGGTGCTGCTTCTGACTATGGAATTCTACCCTACTTATTTCCACTAAAAAGACAGAAAAAAAAGAAATTCAGAAAGAGGGTGCAGAATGTCATAACTACAACTATATCGCCAAATGGAAAGAAAATTATTTGAAAAATGAGACAGATTTTAGTGCTGGGATTTCTTACACCAAAGTCCTTAACTGTTTCCTAACCATTTCAATAATATCTCTTGGGTTCAAATTAGTTGTTTTGTACAGAACAATTGCTTCATTGGGGTTGTTCCTGAGGAACATGTATGCCTTTATACGGCATACTAAGCATGAGAAACATTCACCCAGGAAAAATGTAAGATATGGCATCAGATTTGACTGTGCTGATTTTCTATGTTTCATTTCTATTTTCAAAGTATTAGTTTATCAGTCTTAAAGCTGCTTAGACCTTCAACTAGCTGAGAGAGAGAGAGAATATTATTGTTCTGGACTTACAGTCTATGTCCATGTGTTTGGACGTGGCAGTCCATGTATGACAGACATGTATGTCCATGTTTTTGGACCCTGGAAATTTTCGGTATGAACAGAAAAAAATATGTAAGCTTTGAGGAATTTTACTGGAAGAAATCTAAACATTCTATCTACCTTCAGGGTTATGCAGTAGGTGAACACAGTTTTCCACATTTATGTTGTGGATTAAGTTCTTAGTGGTAGGCACATAATAGTATGTAGTTAATTAACCTCTAAATGGTTATACAAAGCACCAAGTCATTGATCCTCTGTGGATCTGGCCTTAAGACCTCAGAACAAGAGCAAATAGTAGCACGGTATAACATAAATTCTATGTCTATGACAACTATGTTACATTTAGTCTTTATATTTAATTGCTTTTTTTAAAACTAACGACAAAGACAATATTCCAGTGTTCGTGTTTGCTAACCTGATATGCACACATAGCTGTACTTGAAAACTCTGAGAGAATTTTGTTCTGCCAAATATGTCAAATATGAACAATAAGCCCAGTTATGTTTAGCAGCATTTATAGACAATGGAAAGTGGAAAAAAAACCAAAACCAAAACCATTTTTAGGGCACAATTCGTTTTATGTGGTATTCAACATCCTGAGCATGGTCATTTTAGGAACTGTGAGATATCTGATGCAGATTGTGTTTCTTGGAGGTCCCTTTTATATCTACCAGTCCTCCCTCTACATTCACACTGTAAATAAGATAATGTAGTCTAATTCGAAACTAGATATGTGTATTTTGCAACTATTCTAATTCATAACTAGATAGGTTATTGGGTCGCTTCTCTGGGATGATAAGCATACTGGTGCTCAGCTTGGTGACTCACTAAATCCTTGATATCTGATATCTACAATAACCAATGGATAATTGCTTTGTACTTGCAGCTTGAGCATACTGTATTTGCTTATATCTCTTTGTGCTTGGCTAAAGAAGTCCCAACTAAACTAAAAAAAGTCTGTAACAAAACACATGACGTCTTATCAGTAACCACAGAACATTCATTTTGGCTTTAATCTACCTCTGCAAATGAGTACAGTTATGCCATGGGTCCTGCATCTTACCTACCAGTGCCATTTGGGTGTCACAGATGATGTAAGGACCAATAAAAATCACTAAGATATCTATATTTTGAGAATCAAATTCTATCCTAAATTCTATATCTGAGCTATTAAATCTGAGATACTTTTGTCTTCAAATAAAAGAGATATCACATCTGTATAATTCACCTCATGTTAAGGGGGTTATATAAAACAGAATTACTCTATCAAAGTATTTATGTCTACGAAGTCAGTTGAAGAAGGCTAGCTCAAGCTAAGACATCTAGAATGGAATTATATAGTAATGCTTTGCAAAACCGCTATGTTTTCATAACTATAATTATATTATTTTATTATAAATATAAATGTCACTGTAAAAATAATAAACATTAAAAAGCTGAAATATGTTGTATGACTTTTCTCTCTCTTAGAAAAGACAATTCTTTTATTAATTTAACAAATCTACCTATAGTTTGCCAATTGATAGTAAACATACTACTGAGTAAACATAATACTGAGTAAACATAATAC
This sequence comes from Pseudopipra pipra, assembly GCF_036250125.1. Lineage (NCBI taxonomy): Eukaryota > Metazoa > Chordata > Aves > Passeriformes > Pipridae > Pseudopipra > Pseudopipra pipra. The sequence goes on along the minus strand of NC_087550.1, from coordinate 73,548,103 downwards.
TGAGCACAACATTTAAGTCAAAGTTCAATAAACCAACAACACTTAAATCAAGATTGAATCCCTCCAGCTCCAAACCACACCAAGCATCAAGAAAGGAGCAAAGAAAGAGAAGCAGATGGGGTAAGAAGAGAGAAGGAGAAAGAGGGAGAGACAGATGATATAACTGCCATAGAAATCTTATAGAAGACCAGCTCTCACACGTCCAGTGGCAGGGCCACGACACAAGGCAAACACATGCCTTTGGTTTTATCTGCTCTGGTTCCTGTGATCAACTCCTCCAGGCAGGGTCTCTGACCCACCAGCCACTCTAGGGGTTCCAGGTTGGGGTGAGGGGCAGTGTCCTCATTGTCCCTGCCAATCTGAGCCGGGTGAGGGGCTGCAGGAGGTGTGGGGTGTTATAGTTTTTCTGGGCTGTTGGTGACTGACAGCTACTCCAGGCCTTCCCCATGGGTGCTCCAGGGGCTGCCACCCCACCCTGAAGTTCAACCCATCCCTTCCCCCTCCACACACACACACACACACACACACACACACACACTCTGCATAAGTTGGTTCTTACCCAATAATAATTGATCTGTTGTTTAACATTCATGAAGATCAAAAAGGCCAAGTGCAAGATTCTGCACCTGGGTTGGGGCAATCCCAAGGGCAAACACAGACTGGGTAGAGAATGAATTGAATGCAGCCCAGTGGATAAACACTTGGAGCCTGACAAGAAGCTCAACATGACCCAGAAATGTGTGCTTGCAGCCCAGAAAATCAATTGTGTCCTCGACTGCATCAAAACCAGCATGGCCAGCAGGTCAAGGGAGATGATTCTGCCTCTCTACTCTGCTTTTGTGAACACTCACATGCCCTACTGCATTCCACTCTGGGGCTCCCAACATAAGAAATACTTGGACCTGTTGGTACCACTCAAAAGAAGATCCATGGGGATGATCAGGGGTCTGGAATACCTCTCCTGTGAAGACAGGCAAAGACAGTTGGGGTTGTTCGGCCTGGAGAAGAGAAAGCTCCAGGGACACCTCATAGCTGCCTTTCCTGTTTCTAAAGCGGGTCTACAATAAAGCTGGAGAGGGAATTTTTATAAAGGCATGTAGTGATAGAACAAAGGGGAATGGCTTCCAGCTGAAAGAAGGTAGACTTAGACTAGATATTAAGAAGATATTATTTTCTGTGAGGGTAGTAAGTTACTAGAACAGGCTGCCCAGAGAAGTTGTAAGTTCCCCATCCCTGAAAGTGTTCAAGACTGAATTGAATGGAGCTTTGAGCCACCTGGTCTAGTGGAAGGTGTCCCTGTCCATGTAGGGCAGTTGAATGGTCTTTAGGGTCTCTCCCAGCCTAGACCATTCTGCGGTTTTATGATTCCTTTTAAGCAAGTGAATTTTTCCAGCTGTGAATTTGCTACAGGACTATCTCTTTATGAGTTTCAGATTCTCATTAGAGATCATTAGGCTCTTGAGAGATGTTAACATCTCACAAATACTATAAACAATACGTTTTTAACCTTGATTGAAGTTTTTATATTCCCTGATTAATGTTTGTGGACTGAGATAGATTAGGAACATAAAAGGGAGACAAACATTTGAATACATGACCTTGATAAACAAATTCTTTCAAAATGCCTCATAACAATGAGTAAAATCTGTTTGTTTCTTTCTTATTAGTTAAAATAAGTTAATCTCTGAACAACCCTCACTGACATATAAGGTAACATAAAGATTAAATTTTAATGAATAATGTTTTGTAATAAAATTTTTACACATCCTTGAAATGTGCTAGCATAGAACTTTACTTCAAAAAGCTGTTATATTTTTTGAACTAGAAAGGAATCCTTAGCATTTTGCAACATTGCATGTTGATCTTGGCCTACTGAAGCATATTGACTTAGATAAAATTTTTAGCCTCTTTACTGGAACAAAACCACCACCATCTTTTCAATGTGACAGAAGAATTGGAAATTAAATAAATAAGATGAATTTTGCAATAGCCCTACTATGTTCTAGCTGTAGGAAACATTTCAACACATTGCTTGATGGTAGTTGACCTCTGGAGACAAGAGCTTCAGCTTAAAATATAATCACATTTATAAATTCACCTAGACAGAGCAAAATATTTATTGAAATAGTTGGATATGTTTTTTTCCCAAAGCATAACAAAAAAATGCTTATGGCTTCATTGAATGTTGAAAAACATGTGCTGTGTTTGTGTTGCTGTGTCCTCAGGTAATGTGAAGGGCTATGCAAACCCAGCTGCACAGCCTGAAGCTGGCCTCCGGCATAAGCTGTTAGAACTGTGACCTCTTTATGGCAGGCAATCCCACAGGCAAAAAAGGTTACTGAAAACAAGAGAGGGAGGAGCAGTTAAAGTTAGTATTATAAATTATTTTAAAAGATCTGTTTAAGCTGGTAAACAGACCATATTATGGAAAAGATATGAACTAGCTAAGACCCAGGTGAATGAAATAGGCATTTAAACTGACTGCCAAGGAGAAAGTATCAGTAAAAAATATTCATGAGGAAAGATAGGTCAGAAATGGAAAGATGTGTTGGAGTTGTCAAAGAGACAAATGTAGGTTTTATCATTATACAGCAGAGGGTAAGTGGGCTAGAAACGAAGAGGCAGAGGAATTCTAAATTGTAGTAAAAAATTCCAACAACTTTATGCTCATCCCCAGACAGAATGTTTTGGACATAAGAAGACTTCGAGGTAGAAAAGTAGCTGAACAGATAAAAATATTTCTTGAATTCTCTAAAAGTATAGACTTCTGCTGTACATCATAAAACAGTGGTAATAATTATCCATGCTTTTTCAATTATCTATAAATATGCTCCTTTTTGTTAGAAATTATCTGACATATCATCTCTAGGTGCTTCTTCTGGTCCATCAAATTTATTTCTCATCTGGTGCTTGACTTTCAGTTGATGCTTTTCATCCAGACACATTTCCCCTGCAATATAGGACTTGCATTTGCTAGGTAAGCAAAAAGAGCTGAGGATTTATATTAAGCTTATGTCAGCTATCATACTTATACATTGAATATCATAATATATGATTGAGAGGGCTATTTCTGTAGTATCTTTTGTAACATCACCAAGAGAAAGAGAAAAGCAATTGTGTAATAAATCTGCACTTCCCCCTGTGAGAAACACCATGAGATGGATGGTAGGTAGTGACAACAGCTTTCAACAGGTCTTCCAAAACTAATACAGACATTTGAAGGCAGAACGTGGCCTAAGAAACATTACCATTCTCTGCTGCAGTCTGTTGACTTCTGACATTTACACAAGTTGAGGTTTTGCCCCTTCGGTTTAAACATATGTTTATGATATCTTTAATAATAGATTACCCTTAACTACACCAAACATTTTTCTGAGATTTCCATTCCAATTTAAATGTTTACGACTTACAGCCAGCAATCTAAAAACATTATATTTATTGACCATAAATATTATAATGGCTTGATATATCAGCTTTGCTTTTAATTTCTCATCCCTTTTCCTGTATTTTTGTTTTATAAATATTATATAAATTTTATATAACATTTTATATAAAATATATATAAAATTATATATTTTACAAAAAAATTATATAATATTTTATAAATATTTTGTTTTATAAATATTATAATGACTTGATATATCAACTTTGTTTTGCATTTCTCATCCCTTTTCCTGTATTTTCATTGTATGGGTTTGTGCAGATTCTTTTTCTTTAGAATTTTGGTACTGTGAAGTGCGGTATCCATTTCATTTTAGAAAGCAAATCCATGTAAAGTCTTCCCATTTAGAAAAAAATAATAAAAATTTAGAGTTATTAATTAAATATCACATTCTCACTATTTTCAAGTAATGCAAATGCTCTCATATTGTGTTTCTTTGCAGTTATAAAGTGAATAAATGAGATTTGAATACTCAGCTTTTCACGAGGTATAGGGTAACAAAAATAGCATATTCATGTAATCGGAATACAGAAGTAATTATATGTCTGAAAAATCACAGTTTATTCTCCATTATTATATTTTTTTCTGAAAGATAATGAAGAAATAAAGAACCTTTATCAGTTCTTTTTGATGATATTTGTATTGTCTCATTTATGGATATTTGCTGAAAGTTTTACATATTTCAGCAAACTATCGTGCCACGGTATATTTATGATACATACGTTTGGATTTCATGGGCTAATTTAGGAGCTAAATTAGCATAAATTTAGTGAATCAGAAGTATTAAGCTTTACTTCAGCTCTGAATTACCCTTCTGTTATCAGTGATTGCATTCATAGTTTATCTCCCATTTTTTACTACTCCCTAATTTAGGTATTTTAGGTAATGTTTAGTCAGAGACATTAGTGCCATAGTTTGTAGGTATTGTGCTTCAATGTATTTGTGTGTATTTCCTATGGAAATCAAAATATCAGAGGAAACTAGAATGGTGAGGTCTCAGTATGGAGCTGGGAGCTACTCCACCCCTGAAATGAAAGGGTTTCCAAACTGTATTTAAATACAATTATTTGTAGCTTAATTTCTTGGGCTTTGAATGCTCCTAAAGGTGATCATTAGTAGTCATAAATAATGATCATCATGTGTATCATAACAATATACATGTATTATAGGCAGCTACAAAATTTGAAACTAGAAATATATATTGGTCTATCTCAAATAAAAAAAAATGCTAGGATTGTAGCAATTGACCAGTACTGTTACAACATATACAGAAACACTGAACTACAAGTAATATTGTAGGGGAACAATCAAACCCTATACTAAAAGGTCTAAGACCTAAATAATTGCTCCCCAAAGGAATGTACAGTTTGCAAGGATATTCTTTGGGGATCCCTTTGTTTTTTTCTGTTAGAATACTATAAAACTGAAAAAGACTATTGATCTTTAGTTTGAACAGGAAAGATCTTTGGATTTTCAAGAAAGCACTGCAGAAAGGAGAAGAGCCCTGGATTACTAAAAAAGAAAAAGAGTCCATACAGTCAGGACAATAAACAGGATTCTAAATGCATGGGTTTGACTTTCTCAGTCAGTTCCACTTAAAAAGCCTAGTATTTCAATGTATATAATGTCATTCTGTAATTAAAGGCCATTTAATTCAGATTTTCTTGTAGTCAAGTCAGATTCTTAAAATATTTGAATAGAATATGTTTTGCATTTACATTTAACTGAAAACTGAAAAAAATGTTGCTGGTCTGAGTAGCAACTGAACTGTTCATCCATCTTCTTCTATGTTATCACATTACAGAATACTGATAGCCAGAAGACTGCAATTGTCGAACAATTTTATTGTATTTTGGCAATGGAAGTATAAAAGATCCTTTTGTTGTCAAATATGATCTGAAATTAAATAAGTTAGTTTTCTGGTTGTAAAATAAGTCCAGCAAAGGAAATGCGTGGGTCGGCAATATGCTTAGTCAATATTCTACACCATATAATTATCTATGATCAACTTTTAGCCAACAAAACTATTGCCCTTGTTTAATCTTTCACTCTATCTCTTTTCTTCATGCTGCTATTATACCTTTAGAAGCTGACAAATGTATTGAATGGAATTTGACTATGGGGAAGTGGTCTGAAGACAGAAAATATGTAACAAACTGCAAGAGTATATCTAATTTCACCTTGATTTTAATTACTCCCAGACTTTGTCCACTTGGTCATATTGCAAAGGAACACTGAATACTAGTCCATAAAAACCTGTTGCACAGTAAGGGTTTTGTGTGTTTTTAAATAATCTATCTGTTTCAGTTTCTCCTCCTAAAGAAACAATGTTCTCCTCCTAAATAAACAGTATTTTGTTGAAGAAGTAAAAAGGAAATATCATCCACATTCCTTCTGGATTAAATCATCTACTAGATTTACAAATAGAGATGATCAAAATATGGTCAATCTTATGTAATACCTTATATTTTGATGGATATACTAGGCTTAATTAGTTTTTAAAGGGGTTAGGAGTTTTGATTGGGTTTGGGTCTCCTTTTTTTTTTTGTTGTGTTGTTTCTTTTTTCTTTTTGATTGATTTATTGGTTTTGTTGCCTCCTTCTCTTCCAAAAAAAAAAAAAAAAAAGAGAGAGAAAAAAATTAAGAATTGTTCTTTTGCTTTTTTCCTTCTTTAGTTCTGTAAATTAATGGAAATAAATCAAATTTTTCACTGGCCTGTTTCTTCCCCCTTTTAATTTGATTAAAATCAGAATATATTAAATACATCAAATCAATAACTCTTACCTAGTCCCGTGAGTATAAAAAAGATGGATCGGTAGTGTCCAGAGAAAAACTGCTCAAAAATGTATGAATTTTGGTGATACGTTCTTTTTCTCTGATTTTAGAACCAACTAACCAACCATAACAAACCCATTTAAAAGTAGTTGATTTTCGTTACAGAGCAGCTCTTTTTCTTTTTGTTTTACAAGTGGTAAACAAGTGGTTTTTCCATCAGCAATCTTTTATCTGTTCATTGACACATTTGAACCTTCATCTTACATTTAATATTTATTTTTCTTTGCATTGGTTTGTACTAAATTGAAAGGTTAAGATAAAGGATCAGTTATAGCCACATTTGAAAATCAAAATTATGTTATGAACAATTTATTAACAGTCTAATTTCACTGACATTATTGCTTTTGCATCTTAGACAAAGGTATTCGGTAACAATATCAAACCCAGAATTAGCAGTGAAAAAGTCTTGACTCAGAGTAGATATCAATTTGTTTATTGTAAAGGTGTGGGAAATTATTATCTGCCAGAAAGTTCAATTTGACGCTTCAGGACTTTATCATATATCTGTATACACTTCTTTCCAAAATTCTTTTGGAATTTTTTGCAAAATTCAAAAAAATTGAAAGGTGAAAATTAAAGTTTAAATCACACAGCAAAAATAAAAGATGAGGTATTTTATTCATACTAAATAGAGAAGCACTGGCATTCCTTTTACATTTCATAGTTCCTTATCCTATTTTTCTAACCTGTTTCACGAGCAAAAAAAGCGAATGATATATATATATATATATGATTTAACCTTTCTGTCTCATTTCCTACACCAAGGAGACACATTCTGTTTGCCTTTTCTCAGAAAGATATAAGGTTATAAAACCAAACTATTTTTGTTAACTGGAATTATTTTCAATATTCTCAAAAATTACTCTTTTTCTTTAATTAATCATAACTTAATCTAAAGTGGGATTTGAAACTTGACTGGTTTTGATCAGCCCAACTTTGCCTCTAAACACCCTACAAACTTCCAGCAATACATCTTTAGGGGAGCACTGATGGATAAGGAGAACAAATGTCTTTAAAAATGGAAATTGTTTTATGATATTTATTCTTGAATTGGCTGTTACTGAAGTAGAATCTGAAAAAAATACCTATAAAAGTGGTGTTGTCTGAAAATGATCTTCATGAATATATTTATATGCTCTTTATAAGTATTGAACACCACCTGCTTTTTATATTCTGAATCAGGCCACCAAAAACATGCATTGACATGGGACATTGTCTTATCTATAGAAATAATAAGAAAGAAATTTGGATTTTTAAATTTATATTGCTTAATATATATTATATATTATATGTATATAATATATATTATATAATACATATTATATAATATATATTTATATTACTTAACCTGGTGAGTACACATAATTCATCATACTATTATGAGAATATGACATTCAGATTTATCTAATAAAAGATGCAATTCATACAGTTCATACAAATTCATGCAATTTAGTCTCTCAGAATTGGCAACACTATAATGTGGATGTTTCTTTGCAAATATTAAGAAAGTTAAATCAGGAAATGGTCTAAATGCAAACTTCTTCCTTAAGAACAATAAGACCGGTACACTGCTTCAAGTAAGACAGCATCTCTTGTAACAAAGGAGAAAATTTCTTTGTGAAGTCAACTGCACATGTTTTAAAAAGTTCTGGTAATAAAATATTTGAAATAGTCTTGCTTTTGACAAGGACTGAAAAGCAGGACAGATATTGGAGTGAAATTCAGAGAAGGTAATCGACAGTTGTAAAAGAACAAAGGTGGAGAGGAGACAAGACATAAGGTTAGCAAACAACTCAAGCCGGTGCAATATGTTATGATAAGAACAGAAATATGTTTTTGATACAATATTGCCTCCTATAAGAAAATAGGTGCAGAGAGATTGCACAACTAGGCATCTAGAAATGGTACAACTCAACACATTTATCCATGTTGCAAAGCTGTCAGTATCCCTTTATTTCAGCAATAAATGGCACCAAGTTCATTTGGCTTTTCTCTGACTACCACCCACCGACCAAAATGGAAGAATGGAACTGCTCTAATATGTTTTCCTGCCACAGTACAAACATTGGCAAGTGCCTACAAGCTGTGGGCTAGGAAACATTAGGGTAAAGCAAGAATCCATTTTCTTGGGTGTTGAGATTTTTTTTGTTTCTTTTGTTGTTGTTTTTTTGTTGGTTGTTTTTTTTGATTGTTGTTGCTGTTGTTGATGGGGGGGCCAGAGGTGTTGTTTGTTAATTTGGGGGGGTTTTTTGTGGGTTTTACATGTCTCTTTGCTACGTGCTTGACTTACTCTAGTGAACTCATCAGAAGATGCTGGGAATAATGTTGAGTTTTTATGCTAAAAAGCAGTTCAAACCCATGAATTTTTGCATGCCCAATATTCAAGTGACTCATATACATCATGATATATAAACTTTGCACAACTTTCATCCAACATCATTTGGAAATTCCTAAGTTGGAATGAGTCCTAGCCTCAGCAAAAAAAAACAATGTGAAAAATGTGTTTCAAAGGGTGAAGTAGCAGTGTATCTACTGATTAGAACAGAATCTCAATTGAAAGAACAAGATCTTGATTTTATTTAAATGCTTTATTTTAACGTTTGTAATTTGAACCAATTTTATGATATCACTGATGTATCAGAAATCTCTGTCTGATAAATCTGAGATGTATTTTTAAGGCATGGACCAACATGATGCTTCATCCCCCTGGGACTTTGGAAATGCTAGCTTACACTGAAAAAAAACCTTACTACAGTCTGTATTGCTTCAGCTATTATTTACTCTCACTGTAAGATTTTGATATTTTCATAGTTTAGAGTTTTTCAGCTTCAGCTTCTAGCCACTGAATCTTGCTATATTTAGCTGTTAGAGTGTAGAATCTCCTACACTTTTGGTTTCCTTTAGTAAATATTTATACATGATCACCAAATTCTGTAAATACTATTTTGAAAACTACAGAAATTGACTTCTTGAGTCTTTAGGATATGTTTCTAAATGTTTTCATGATATCAATAGCTGTTCTGTAAACACTTTTTCGTTTCTTCAGTATCTGAAAGTGCAGGAAACAGTTTACTTAGTCACATTTCCTTCATTAAAGACCATCTAATTGTGACATAAATATTGAAATATATTAAATCAGCATGCTGAACAAGGTTATTATATGTGGGAAAATCTCTTTTAAGAAGAGGGACAATGTCAAAGGCTTTTATTGCCTGAGGCAGGGATCTGTAGGAGCACACAGAAATATCTCCCGAGTTATCCTATTTAAAGATGCTTGAAGAATGCTAACTCTACTTTTGCTTCCTCTGTGCTGCAAAAAAATATCATGTACTGGGAGGGAAGAAAAAAAAAAGGAAGATAAGTGTATACCACATATTCTGGAGAATCAACTTGTCTTGTGGTTTGACTTGCCAAAATGCATTAGATGATGCTGTTCAAGTTCTCTCATTTTTTACTTAGATCTGGCTTAAATACATGCTGCTGTCCTTGTCTTCACTTTTATGATTTTTCCTTCTTCCAAAAGATTCTGGGTTTTGTTTTATCTATCCCCTACTTTGATCCCTGATACACGAGACCATTTATGTGTTTCCATTCATGGTTTTCCCTACCATCACTTTCTCAATGCTGGTTCTTGGCCTCCATATATTTTTTGTAATGTTTTTCCATGGCCTTTCTTGCTCCATCTTTCCCCTTTCACTATGAAAAAGAAGCCTCTTATTCTCCATTTGTCTGTGAGATGGCAATAAAATACTGATAATCATTACACTATCTTACTCAATGGAGCAGTTATTTCAAAGTGAACTTTATGGACCATCTTCAGAACTGAAATTAAAATTATTCTGTTAATTTAAACATTGAGATTTGCAGTAGTCGCTACTGAATACTTGGAAATCTTTATATGTCATCTAATTCACAGCCTCAGCAAGAAAAATCGTACTGGTAGCAACTTGACAGGCCTGAGAGAAAATTGTTTGAGAATCCAGATTGTCATGGTGTATGAAATAATCAGTGACCTGAAATATACTACAAAGTCTTTCCTGTGTATCTACTGTCTTTATAGTGTTTGAGAAGAATAAAATTATCTCTATTATTGACACTAAGAGAGTCACTGCAGTCCACTGAACTCTACTGTCTAAAGAAGAAACCAGAAATATTTTATAGTACTAGAAACTCAGTTATGGTATTATGGTAAGTTTAAAGAAATATCAATTCCACTCCATATTTTACTACATTTCTTTTACTTAATGTATTGAATGTCTAAGAATGTCTATCATTCATCTCCAATATCGAATAGACTCCTTTTTAAGAGACACGTAAGCATAAAGAGATATACAAAGAAAGCCTCTCATTCCACATCATGGAAATTGTTTTAAATAGAAATTTTAGATAAGATTCAATTAACCTATATTAAATTAAAATGACATGTCTAAAGGAGAGAGAACATGAATTGTTTTGTAATCAATGTGCAAAGATACCTGCTGATGTCCAAAAAGATTTTCCCTTTCCCCTTTTTTTTCTATTTTTCATTGTACCCTTACCTCCTTTCCAGCCGTTGCAGTATTGCTTTGGCCTTTTGTAGTTTTTATTACCAAAAATATGAAATACACAAAATTTTATCTGGACACCTTATCCATCACAAATTTTTAGCCCAGAGAGGGTGATGATTCTTGGCTTCTTTATTGCAAGCACTCAAGTACTTTTTTATTGTCTCCATCCCTTAATGAAAGACAAAATTCTCTTCTCACTTCTTCATCAGCAATAATTTGCAACAGGCAAGCAGAATTATTAGGGAAGATAAACACACACACACAGAGATTGTTAATAATTCAATTCCATATGCTAGGGCTTATCATTGAGAACCCAATCCTTCCCTTCCCCTCATTCCTCACCAGAATCAGGATATTGTAATCAAAGATGCAGAACTGTTACTTTTGTTTTCTTTTTTATATTCTATTTTAGTAGTCTGAAGGATATCATACTTCACATTGCAGTTTAAGAGAGCTAATGAATTAATCTTCCTAATGTTGTCAAGGAAACTCCAGAAGCTGCAGATTTAGTTGAAAGACAACATATAAACACAGCTCCAATAATCTCTTCCCATATTTTCAAACCCTTATATCACAGTAAACCTATTCACGTATGAAATGGAAATAAATTTAGTATTTTGGTTGTGTTAACTCATTATTTAATCAGTCCCTTTTCTTTCAGTTCCCCTTTGCTTCCCTTCTTTTTAAATTTTGAATGTGCACTTCCATGCATTCCCAAAGATGCTTCCCCAAATCCACTACATTCCACAAAATTACCAGAATCCAAAAGTGTGTGCATTTTTTCCTAAAACCATACCTAAATGACTCTAATGGGCCAGAATTATTTAAAATCATGGAGATCAGGCAACTCCTGTGGAATTCTAATTTAAATAACTTCTCTGACACTGGGGCTAGGATGCAAGCTAGCGTAGTGATTCATGGCACCTCTCTATTTGTGTATTACTGCACTTGAAATGCTACATTTATTCAGTCAGCTATAAGAAAACAAAATGAAAAGAGAAACAACAACAAAAAAATTAAGCCCTTTGTGGTGGTTTGAGACTTCCCCACCACACCCTTATTCAGTATCATCTATTAATCAAAACTCGCATGTTATTTGATTTTTGTATTTCCTAATCATGCTAAATTCCAGTAACCAGTCTATTAAGAGTAAAGACTTTATTTATGCTTGTATTTTAGCATCTATATTCACTGTGTCATTCCGAAAAGGTCAAATAAAAAATGAACTCTCGTATTACAGGTATTTTCATAAATCTGACAAACAATAATGAATTCCTTGATGCTCTCAGATGTGATTGTATGAAGTTTTTTGCAAACTATCATTACATAAGACGCATGTAATTTTATCTAACAGAAAATTTGCTGTTCAAGTATTATTTTATGACTACATTCAGAATGAAGAATCTGTTCAGCTTATCTTTAACACAAAATTTAGTGGTCAAAACCTTTGCACACTGTTTTCTACTTCCCATTCTGTTTTTCTTTTCTGTCTCTTTTAAAAAAAATATTTTTATCTGAGTATGTGCTGTTTTAACAGTTTAATTCCTGCTTTTTGCTATATTTCTCTTTTGCATATGTTATTAAAATTTTAGCAGTATGTCAGGACTAAAGACTGGAATTGAATTTGCATATAATACATTTTACCTTGAATGCTATATTTTTTTTCAGTTCAGCACCTTTCTCTCTATTTCACCAATAATATCAGTATTTTTCTTAAGTACTTAGGCTTCTGAACAGTTTTTAAAATGCAAATGAGACGTATAGACCCATAATAAATTCAAAAGACCTCAAAATTACATCTCAGATTTTCAGGAATATTGGTTCCCAACCTTTGTTCTGAAGGCGGTATCCAAAGGGAAAAAAAAAACAAAACAGCATGTAAGGGCTAAGAAACAGAGCATATTATTGTATATTAGCAATGACACACTAATAGGGTTGCGTAAGTTTCTGGTTGACTTGGAACAAAGGCAGAGGAATTCTGCATCTGCTCTGAGTACATGTCTGGATGCAGCCTCTTAATATATGCTTCGAAATAAAGCTGAAAAAAAGTCCCCTAAGATCCAAGGCAAAAATATTTTGAATAAACTGTTAGTTCTTGAATGTCTTTAATTTTTGCTTTTTATTTTTTTTTCTTTATTTGTATGCCTGGCAGGATGTATTTGTATGCCACACAAAAGAATGAAGGTGAGAGGTGGGATTCAGCTCCCCTAATTCACCCATCAGTGAGAGAGACTTCTAAATCAGAATTAGCCTGTATTTCTTTGTGGTCAATAGAGAGAAATGGACAACATCTGGAGGGCAATTTATCAAACTTCTTACATAAATATTTAAGAATTTCTTCACTAATTCAGAATTTATCAAGTCTTTTTTTTTTCTACTTCTCAACATATGAAGATAAATCACAGTTAGTTAAAAATATTTTTAGCTACATCATAATAGTATTCTGTAAAGCTGTGTATACTGGGAATGAAAAAGATATATATATATATGTATGTAAGCTTGTTTCCTTTTTCTGGTTCGGAGACCAAGAATCTTGCTCTACCTGTGTAGAAGTAAACATATCATTGTAAAATATCCAGCGTGATTGGAGCTTTAGATTCTTTGGTTTAGAGAGTTAAGACAATTTAAATTAGGTGCCTGTACTTCAGTACATAGTAGACTCAGTAGCCATTAGAAAAAGACACTAGTCCAGTTTGAAATTAAATAATTTAAAATAAATGCAAATAGAACAATCTGTCTATTAGTATGGCCAGTCTTCGCAAGCGAAGATTTGGGAAAGGTCTTTATACCCTTCGAGCCTGTGCAGTGGATTTTTTAGGTGAGACACAGTGTGCGCTGAACTGAGCCCACCCTTTAATCCTAAGGTTCATCTGCTGGGGCCGAGCAAGCTTGGACAGTGGCAGCGAGGTCCTCAGGACGTAGGTTTGTTTAGAGTGACCTTCTCTTAGATGGATGGCCTTACAGGGCTGACGAGCTCCATGTGCCCAGGGGAGTTTCCCTGACCAGGAAATGAACCCGGGCCGCAGCGGTGAGAGTGCTGCATCCTAACCACTAGACCACCAGGGGTCCCCATATCACCAAATAAAGTGTCACTTGACTGGAAAATATTATGGACTATTCCTATGCCTTTTTTCCTAAATTTTTTAAGTCTTTTCTGGCTTTATTGTTTTGCAAACATCAATTTTGTCTCAAGAAAAGTCTCAAAATGGGTGGCTGTTACTGTTTTAAACTCCCAGAGCTTAAGCAAAGGCCCATTGTGGTTTTCAGTCCTTATTTTTATGTCATCTAAAATATGGAAAATTACTAACACAGCACATCAGAAAACAAAGTTGATTAAATGCTATAAGAAAAGAGAACATTGATACCAAAAATAGGAAACTCCTCTGAAGACTTGAAAAATACACTATTCTAATTTTTTTCATTTTAATAATATCTAAAAGTCCAAATATAAAGTGATTAGAAACTGAAAGATTTTTGCACACAAGGAAGTTAGTCCCCAGGAAACCCCATTTACAATTTGCAATGTATTAGCTCTTTTGCATTGATTGTTGAATTTACTAGTATATGAAGGCAACATAGAGGTCTAACATGTTTATTTACTCATTACATACGATGTTTATGTCCTTCAAACACAGAAAATTCTGAAGGTCTTGTCAGACCACCTAAATCTGATCTTTCTTAATACTACAGACAGAGATACAGCACATTACTTCAATGACTTAAGAGTAGATCTAGGGTAAAAGGGCTCCAAACTCAGACCTAAGGTACAAGGATGGATGCGACGCAGTCAGAATCAAATGTTGAGAAAAAAAAATTAAAGTCGACATTGCCAATATCATTGCTAACCCACCCATATAATCTATTTATACACTTATTCCCTTTACAAGAATGAATACTTTTCAGATTAATAATTGTAATAATGTAATATAATAATATTTTCTTTATAAGTAAGCTATGAACAAAACTCTGTGCCTATTCTTTATTTTTAATGTTGTCTGTGGGCTGTTGAATGTGGAACACCATATGACCACTATGAGCACTGAAATGTTATCAAGAATAGCATTGATAAAGCACCATTTACTGGCAATTTCACTTGCCCTACCGTTAGCTGATACATCTTGGTTGGAGACATTTGCAAGCATCTTGCCACAGTCATTTAAAGAAGATTAATGTAAAGTGATTAAGAAAGGATTGTATAAAAAAGCTGCTGCCTCAGACTTTTAGCATTACTTGTATAAAATGGTCTACAGTGAAAAAGCTTTTAGAGCCAATTCCTATTCAAATTTAAGTCAATGAGGGCAGAAATTAGACTTCAGAAACTCACCAAATTACATTTTTTTCATGTACTATATAACAAGATTATATCTCATGCTTAATTACTCTTTCATAAAGATGAGGGGTTTATTTCTCCTCAGTTTTAGCAGTTAACCCAATAAAAGTTTTTCTACCTTTATACATACATAAAAGAAGCCAAACTTTTATGTTTGCCAGATTGAGGAAGTAAATTTATTTTTATTATGAAAGATACAGGTAGAAAATGTGATATAAGAACAAAAATTTTATATATTAGAAAAAAATGTGAAATATTCCACCTTTTTCTGGTATACAATAAAACTTAATTTTTACTATTGCATTTTTTAATTTGGTTGTAATTGTGATAAATGCCAACTCTAAAACAAGACTAAAAATATTTGTATTCAGGTTTTCATTATAAGCTGGAGTTTTAAGTCTTGCCCTAGAGTGGAAGGATAGAAATCTTCACAGAAGGAAAGGCAAAATGTAATGATTCTTAAACTTTAAGCCCTTAACTTTAACTTAAGAGAAGTAAAATGAGAAAGGGCACTTTTGAGTGAGTCATTGTGCCATGCCAATATCCTATAACATTTCCTGCACTCTACAGACAAATAACTTTAAGTCATTTGGGATTTGCTAGGCTAACAATATAAAAGCATCTCTTCTCCACCTTTCCAGTAATGAACATATTTTCTGCTCCATTACCCTCTATTAACTAGGTACCCTTAGCAGTATTATGCAATATTTCTATCATTCAGTCAGGCTAATATGAGCATAAACCAGTGTATTTTGTTGGCAATAGGAGACATAATAAGGGTGAAAATGGATTGCTTTACCTTTAACTCAGCAGGAAACTCTTCCTGAGATGAGGCAAAAATCTTGAGGCATTTTCCCAGGCCATATCTCCGTTATGTATTGTATAAAATTGTCAATCTTTGATGTTGAAACATGTTTTGAAGACTGTTTATTTATTAAAGTATTTTCTTTTCAATACCCTTAAAAAAAGGGGTCAGGAAAAAAGTCAGAAAAAGAGCAGTAAAAATAATTTTTTCAGAGATTATGAAGTGATTTTTAGTTGTTTGCTTCATTAAACACTAACTGCTTGGAAAGAATACTAAAGTATTAAAATGTTAATAAAAATGTGGACATCTTAAGTTGAAAATTGTATAACATTTTCAAGCTGCTTTCACTTGCACTTCTTGCATTCAAAAACTCCTGGCAAACAATTTGTGCCCCATAAGAATTGGAAAAATAATGAATGGTAAATAATTTTTAATGTATTGAGAATCTCCCTAGTTAACCCAACAGTATTAGCTGATCTCTAATTACAACATGGTATAAAACCTGTATTTAAAAACAAGTGTGGATTTGTCAGCTGCAAAATATCAGAGGAAAAACACCAGTTTACAATAGACAATAATGTTTTTTCTAAAGCACCCCATTGACTCGTGAATTTAGTCTGATTTAAGAAGACTGGTAAGAGAATTTTGAGATAACTTCACTTGACATTCTCATAAGCGTTATGAAATAAGAAGCTAGGTAATTACTTTGGAGGTGCAAAACTAAACACAGGAACAGAAACAGGCAAAGAAATAGTCAAAGAGTAGTTATTGAATTATTTGTTGTCAGTTTGGGAAGACACAAGTCTAGCAAGTTTACAGAAAGGATTTCTCTAGCATTGGGCACTGTTTGATTGCTTTATTAATTTTCTGAATAATAATATAGAGAACATGTTTGCCGTATATACAGATTGCAACAGATTAGGTTAGCTGGAAACATTTTGGGATTGAAGAGTCAAACATTTTTTTAATTCTTTGTCTGTCTTAGTGTTTTTAATCAATTTGTGTCACACAACGAATACCACCAGGGGACAGATTCAGACTTCAAAATAATCAAAATACAAGGAAAATATCTCAGCTCTATAACTTTCAATATAAAGACAACTATGGTCTAAGAGGAAAATCAATGTCAACATATAAAATAGAAGCAGGTCATGTTTTAGATATGAATCAGTGAGTGACCCATGTCACAGAAATAGAACAGATATGATTTATCTGAATGTTTGTAACTACGTAATGGACACTTATATCTGCAATTCATCCTAAGTTCCTGCTAGTGTGAGCAGCTCAAACGTGGGTAAGGATGGCTAAAATTAAGAAAGATAAATAACACACTCAAGACTGAGAATATCAAGACTGCTGTATGAAGATATTTATTCAGAAATGAGAGCTGGTATCTTGAAAATGTCTTTCCTCCTGCTGTTACCTGAAACATTTTTGAAGACCAATCTTTGTTAAGGGATGTTATAAACAGATGCTCTCAGCTTCTAAATATTCTTATAGTCCATCTTTCTTCAGCTTAGAGAGGGGAAGATGGTCAGGACCATAACAAAGAATTTGACACTTTCTGGACTGGATGGTGTTCTTGAGTCTTTGGATACCTATATACTGGTGTCACAAATACTTCCAGTCATATGTCTAGGCACTTGATCCTTGTTATTTGTACTCTTTTTTCATCAGATTTGGTCTTCATGTTTTTTCTTCAGCTATTTATTAGTCTCACAAAACTGGTCTCTGCGATAGTCTCTGTGATAGACTATCATGTCCAACACTATATCAGAACATCTGACTTTTGTACAAAATACTAAAATCTAAGGATATGTGGACTGTAGGAACACTTGATTTATTAGGCTATTTCCTTAAGGATAAGAAAAACAATAAACCAAATGCACAAACACCTATGAACAGGAAAAAAAAACAGAGACAATAAAAAGGACCACAGATCTCAGGCTGAAGGGCCACTAAAGGAATCACTTAAGGGTAACCTTGGAGTTGTTCAGACAGAACTTTGCAACTGATAAAATTACCATAGGTCCCATAAAAAAAAGAAAAAAAAAACCCCTCTTTATGAGACATTTGAAGGAGCTTGAGAGATTGCATAAAACTTCTTCTGAGATGTTTTGAGTGAAAAGAGATACAAATATTATTATGTGATGTTTAGAGGAAGGCTCAAAAGAGGGATCAAGGTAGATCACATAGGAATAAGAATGGTAAACTGAAGGCTAAAATGGGCTAGTAGCACTTAAGAAAGGAATTTACAAGTACACATGCCTTGCCGAGCCCTGCATCTGATCACCACAGCTTGTTCTATGTTCTCTTTAAACTACCTTCTTATTTCCTACAGTAAAGTTGAACTTAACAACTCTGTGAACAACCTAAAGCTGAACTTAACAGTAAATAACATGATAGGGTCAGCTACTGGGGAAACCATAAGTGAACTAGATATGAGACAGACTTGTTATGTGTGTACATATCTGTGTGTGTGTGTACCATCTTCTCAGCAAGCTTTGAGACAGAATAGGTGGTTAGAATAGGGTCAGGCCATTTGTATTTCTTATGTTTATGTAAGCACTGTGTGGCGGGGTATACGGTGCTGATAAAGTCTCAGTTCCCCTGCTTGCCCTCCCTAGCCTGCTGGTAGCTGACCATGTTTGTAAAGACAGCATGTAGTGATTGTGGATTTGTGATCAGTCTCACCACAGACTGGACCTGGGGAAGAGGAATAGAAGTCACCTTACACCCAGCAGAACAAAAAGAAAGAACCAGTCCTGTCTCTCTTACTTCAGCTCCACAACTTCCCTCCTAGTACCACACTGGCACAGTCATAAGTTTCATCCTGATGATGATCAGAGACACTTTGGAGCTCATAAATCAGTCATTTTGTAGATGTTATTAAGGTCCTTCTAGTCCTTCTATTGAATGATTAATTTAATAGTTTGTTGTTTGATTGTTGGTTTTTTTACTGATCTGCCTTGTCAATTTTCTTCCACATACAGTTTATTTTATAGTAAAACTTAAGAGTTATACTTATATAAATATCAAGTTTGTTGGCACAGAGAATGGAGGACATTTAGGTGATTAGTTAGTAATGAAAAAAGTACATAAGACAGAGTTGTGCTGGCAGCACTGGGGACAGAAATAACCAAGAACTGTAGTGGTGACAACAGATTTGGGTGTGAGATATCAGTGGGAATGTGCTGACTTAAACCGTGTGCTGAGCTTGACTTGGTGTATGATGTGTGGTGTATGTCTTTGTGCTTGAAGACCTTCTGGGAACGAAGTAGGTGAAATGAGAGCATGGTAGGTGTCATGTGCTTGAGAAGCAGTGTAGGATGTGATCTGTGATAGGGTGAATATCAACTAGCATTCACTTTGGACAAAGCCTTTGTTTTGCATATGTTGTTTTCTTACAGTAGATACTGATGCCTTAAGCCCCTAATGGTTTTCATTTTTCTAATATTTGTAAGACTTATGAGTTTTATAAGTAGGTTTAAAAGCAGAAACCCCTTCCTTCTTTGTCCCTTGTCCCTTTCCCTTTCTCCAGTACCCTTGTTTATACATTCCCTAACCCTCTTACCCCATTCTGTGCTCCCCATATCAATCCTGCTTCTGAATACAGCAGAATTGTTTAGTCTTTTGTCAAGGCAAGGCCTAGACAGTTGACAGAACAGCATATCTGGGCCTAAACCACAGAATAGGTCAAGAATTAGGTAAATATGTGCCCTTTGTGCTCTGATGAAGTTGAAGATGATGAAGTAAGTGGTCCCAAAAAGACCCCAGACCCAATTCTCAGGAGGAGGGCCAGGGGCGGTCCAGAGGAAGGGCCAAAGGGTGGACACATCTGGGATTGGATAGATAATGTTATAAAAGGTAACCTTTCGGGCACGGCCGGCGCGCGCGCGTCGTATACCATCTACTGCCTTGGCAAATAAACCCTTTCTTATCTCACCCCTAATTAACTGCTCCGGAGATTTTTTTCCGAACCAAAATACACCGGCAACAATACTTATGCCAAGATAAGCCATTTAGAGTCAAAGAGCATGCTCTGGTTTCTTTTTTGTTATTAATACAGATGTTGCTCTCAGAGTAAACACCAGACCTAGGAAAGCTTATGTTAGTCATAGATTCACAAGTAATGTATTTAAGTTTTTTAATGATAAAATACAAAATATAAATTAATAAGCTATAAGTCAAATAATTTCAGCACATCACAAAAATATAAAGAATACTTTTATTTACAGTCAATGCACACATTCTCAAGTAGTTTAGTCTCTTTAAATATCCTCATTTATAGACAAGAGTGTATATGACCAGAAAAATGCTAGAATACAATAGCAACACATATAAAAAGAATAATTTTCTTCTCTCTGCAAGGAAAAAAGTCCTTCTTAATAAACTCATAGTAACTGAATCAGTTTATTGTTGTGTAAAAAACAGGAAAAAAATCAAACTTTTTAATAAGCACTGTTTTCAAATAAATGTTTCTCAATATCTGGTCAGCATGCTCTTTAAAATTGAAGAGTTTTTTTTTTTTTTTTTTTTACTATCTATGCTAACCAATACAATTGCAATGGAATAAAAAGATTTTTAAGGACCACTTCTCAGTGTAAAACTACACAGCTGAAAAAAGAAAAGTCTTAAGCAGATTATAAGAGCACTCAGGCGAATGTTTAAAGGTTAGGTTGTTAGAAGAAACACGACAATACATGCTTTTATGTGCCTGATATTTTCAGGAGGCTATATACATAATGATGTATCCATAATACACCTAAGAGTGTCAAGTAAAGCTCTTTAAAATTTGTTTATCAAAGAAAAAGTAAAATCTAAGCAGAGTCTGTGTCTTATCACTGGGCTGAGGAGAAACCCTGGCAGGATTTTAAATGTAAGTTTTGTCAGCTATACTGCTTTTTGAGTTTTGACTCAGTTTTATGTCTCCATAATGTACATAAAAAATAGGGAAAGCAGCAATATTTTGACAGATATTATTAGTAATAACACTTTTTAAACTATATATTTCATCTTGGTCAAAACACAAGTTCACATGCTCAATTCATGCTGACTTCGTATGTTGGTTTTTATTGATGCTCTTGATCCAGGACAATTCTAAGGTAGCAGTGACAAGTACAACTTATATTCTGTGAGCAATGGCTTCAGTGTTTCAGAAGAATCAGTTTTTATTTGCTGAAGGTAATCAACTCCCACAGCCTGTGGTAATAAGGTAAGTTTGCTATGCATAAATACTTTTCTTGCTGTCAAATTACCTTCCTCTGTAGAATATACAACTTCAGTAAACTCATGGTGGTGAATGTAATTTCAAAAATGTCATCAGATCGATCTACCATTACTTTGTTCCATATGCCATGATTCATAAGTTTGAATCACTGGGTAAAATATGCAAAAAAACATTCCAGAAAATATACTCTTATTGATGTCTATGGCATCTAGGCAACAGGCATTCTGTGAGGAAGTGGTTCATCACTTAGTTTTATAAACAGTGATATTACTTATTATTTACTATGTTGTGCCTAACAATAGAAGGAAGAAGGACTGTCACAGTAATATACTCCAGTGACTCTTCTCCATTAGTCTTGCTAGGACTGAGCTGTTGTCAGGCAGTCTGGAAGACACACAGTTGAACATTATGTAGATTATATTGTTTTCCATGTCAGTTATGAACTGTAATTAGACATTAAGAAAAACATACAGTTACAAGAAAAATGAAGGTTGTGGATACTTAGGGAAGTTACGAATTATCTATATAGAAAAAATTTGCAAGCAGAATGTATAAATATCTGCTAATAATTATTCAAGTAAAATTATTTAAAGGGAGAAGCAATTTCTGTCATTCAGGTGCAAAAATAAGTAAGACTTCAAACTGCTAATGCTTCTTTAGGTCTGAAACAGAAAAAAATCATACAGTAAAATTAGAACAATTTACAAACAGTGTAGTTCTACTACTTTGAAGTCAATGAATATTCTAAATAATTTTTTCAGGCCCCATTTTCCATTTTGCAAGTACTTTTAATTTATCTTGTGCTAATTATGACTAACTTACAAAGAACTTTTGTACTCACTGCCTACTGGATTATTTGCAGGATTTGGTTACATGTTTTCAGAAGATTACAGATGTTTACTCATTTGGCTGATGGAAGAATAACCAGATTCAGTCAGGGGTCCAGATCACCACAGAATTATGAACTGATAAGGCAGACCTGAGCTCAAGATGGGAAAACAAACTGGCAGATCAGGGTGAGGAACAGTGACACTTGGGTGTAACTACTGTAATGTTTCGGATACTTTACAAATACCTAAATACACAAATTATTATTTGTCTAGTGTGAAGTGCTAGAATCTCTGTCAAAGAGAACTCTCAGCAGGTAGAATGAACTAATTTCTGCTGATCCATTATTTACATGAATTTTTAAAGTTGTTTTGTAGTTGTTCAGCAGTAAATCACTTTAGTTTTTTTTTAAATAAAAAGGTGATGAATTAGCAGAGTGGTCTGTGATATATTTTATCATTCATGAAATTCAAATAATTTAAGGCTGCTGTTCTTTGCACTAAGGATGTTCAGATGACTTCCTGTAGATGACTCCTCACAGTGTTAGGGAGAGCATCCAGGCTGGCACTTCCCTGCCTACACAGGGCATCCAGGTCTAAGTTTTGCTGGAGAAAATAACATAAAATAGATTTATTCTCTTTCTTCAGTCTGATATGGTTAGGCAGAAAGCTCTTCCACAGGTATTCTGAACAGATCCAAACATTGGTTTACTTCACCTTGTACTTCTCTTTTTCCTTTTGAAGTTCTTATCCTTTACCACCCTCATTCCTTTTCAAATAAACAACTCTCTTCTGTTTACTTTTTTCTTCTGACCATGGTTTAGCAGACTTTATAACCTTATTTGGTGCTTATGATTTGATTGCCCTGGTAATTTCTATCTTGTTCAGCAACTCTGCTAAGCTACTGCTTTCGTTATGTGCAGTTTCCTGCTGTATTTTATATTGGTGTCTTATTAATGGAACTCTAGGTCAGAGTCAGCCCTTTGTGTATGCATCAGTCCTACCTCGTTATCTGCAGCAGCCTGTTATTCCTTATATTGCTGTTTTTCAGAGTTGCCACATGTTAGGATTCACCATAACATCCTATGTCATAGTTTAAATGTCTCTATATTTCTGTGACACTCTGTCATTTCATTGTCTGGTTATGTAGATGAGCAATAGAGGGAAAATAGTAAGTAAAAAAAAAAATCTTAAAATCTACTTCACATTTGTCATTTTAGAAGCAGTGATTAGCAAAGGTATTGAGTAGCAAGGTTGTAAACCTTGTCTGACACATGATGTGGCAACCATTCAACTTAAATGAAATATTTTCTTTGTTTAGCTCTTTCACTGGGAGCATAAAAACTAAGTGCATCTTAGGTAATGAAATTGAATAGATTGGATCTTATACATAGAGCTTAAAAAGGAGTAAAGAGACACAAAGTTCTGTAGCTAATAATTAAAATTAAGGTTGTTTTATTTCTAGTTATCTCTTGATGTCAAGAGATCCATTTCTTTGCAGGTGTATTAATAATTGATTAAACTGAATAATTGAACAAGAAGACTTTTAATATAAAAAGAATTGTACATCTAATAATTTAATTAATTTGAAGTTCATTTTGTCAAATAAGTAAATGACTCATAAAAGAAGAAGTTATGGACAATAAAAATATATGGATTGGACAGAGGGCAAAATTGTAATGAACACCAAAATTTAAAGTGGTCCAGTTAACAGACCAGTGATGCCTCATTATTTTTCTTAACATTTAGGGTATTAGTGTTAATGAGCTTTAAAAAATAAAAGTGTTCTATCTAGGAGCTAATTCAGTACTTAAGATGTAGCATGTAACAGATCTGAAATTCTAAAAGTATGGCTGAAATCCTTCTATTACTCTTCCACTGGTAACAAATCCTGTTTTACAAGCTCAAGCAGAAAAGATTTGATGATTGAGTATTCCTTATAGAGTTTGTGCTCTTTTATTGTGTCTTGCAAGTAAAGGACTTTAATAACAGCTAAAAGATCACTGCAAACTAATGTTTCTTTGAAAGGTGAATGAAAGAAACAATACAGTTGGTTTAGGCATTTACAGTCAGGGAAATCATACCTGTGTGTATTTTTCCAGTCCTTCATCAGAGTTGCACGAAACAGGATAAAATCTTTATTCTATTGTCCCAGTGACTAGACCAAATCTAAAGTTGATATAGGGCTTGATCCTGAAGGCCTTTCTTACTTGAATTTTAAATAAGATTTCTCAATTAAATCTTGTTCCATCAGATCTTACCAATTTCTTCTGCAGGAAAAAAACTCTTTTGGCTTCATCTGACTTCACTGACATCACTGGCTTCACTTTACTGAAGGGTAAATAACAGTTCTGGACACTGGGCTCTTTTTCAGGATTTCCGAGCACTGAAACATTTTGTAGTGTTCAGGCTGAATGATGGTAGTGGTCTA
This sequence comes from Pseudopipra pipra, assembly GCF_036250125.1. NCBI lineage: Eukaryota > Metazoa > Chordata > Aves > Passeriformes > Pipridae > Pseudopipra > Pseudopipra pipra. The sequence goes on along the minus strand of NC_087550.1, from coordinate 73,523,656 downwards.
TGACTGCAATCAAATGTGCAATGGTAAGCAGTTATTTGTATAAATGGTCTTACAAAACAAAACCTGTATAGCAAGATAAGAGATTCTGGGAGTGAAATGAAGCACTGGACTCTTGAACCATTAACCGTACTGCTTAATTGTTAATTCATTCCATAGTTTTACCTGAGTCTGCCTCACCTAAATCTCTTGTGTGGCCTTAGCTAAGGACAAACAACATTGTCTTACTAGGAATAAACTGCACAGATGAGTCAAACTGTGTAGAAAGGAACTTAAGGCTGAATCACTAGCTTTACTGAAACATTCTCATTCCATGCTTATGAGCATTCACATTGAATTCACTGTCATCTTGCTTAATAGGAATATCACAAATAAACCTTGAAACTGTACTTCACACCTTCACAGTTATTTTTTGTTCTACCGTCTTGTAAAAATTCACCCTTAAATTCCAGCAGCACTAGAACTGACTAGGTCTAGTTAAAAACATGACTTCCAAATATGTTCTAGTTAGCACCTTATTCAGGTGAGTTTTTCACATGTAGGACAAAGCTAATTTGAAAAAGAATCTGTGAAAAAGGATTATATATTTACTCCTTCAGATTTTTATTTCCCTTACTCCAGCTTTTTAGGTGTTTGCCAAAAAGATGTGAAGTTCTCTTCTATGTTGATTTTGTTTGTGTTTTGCTGTCAGCTCTAGTCTGGGGTCTTTATGATAGTTTTTGGTTCTGTTTTTTTGTTTGTTTTTTTGTTTGGTTGTTGTTTATTTATAATAAAAGGGATTATATTACTTCTTTCCCCCTACTAAAACAGGTGAGGAGTTTAAAGGACCTTTGTGCCTAATGGTTGTGGCAGGGGGATAGTGACAAAGAACACAGATGAGGCAATCAATGTCTTTGTCTTTTTTTTTGTTGTCAAGAGAGATGCACAGTGATAGGATGAGTGTCAACAGACACAAGGTGGAACAATGAAAATTCCCACCACATAATAGGGAAAAAAATTACCACAATAACGGTCTAGCATTGGAAAAGCTTGTCTTGTAGGGTTGAAGAATCTCCACCCTTGAGGCAGTCAAGACTCAACTTCTGAGCTGCAGTTAGGATGATATTCAGAGTTACATTTGATCTTAATTTTTCTATAATCCTAAGTTTCTATGAAAAATAAATAGAAATTTTAAACATACATGTATCTGTAAATTTCTCTCAGTATCACTTATTGAATATTTGGGATATTGTGCATATAAGTCAGTTATTTTTATAGCTTGCGGATTTTTGTTTTATACTTTGCTCTATCACATCTTATGTATAAAACAGAGTCCTCAGACTAAAATTAAGAAACTTTGACTTGCACAGTACAGGAATTTTCAGAGGCAAAATCTGTGTGATTTAGAGAAAAGGGCAAGTACTATGCTCACTTTGTGATACTTACACTTTTAATGAGTAATATAAAAAACTAAAGCTTAAAAGTAGTCTTACAGATATGTTAATTTATTTCTGCCTCGAACAGGTAACCACAATATGATCAATTTAAATATCTGTATTGCTACTTTCTTCTCTGACACCAATTCTATTCCTTCTCCTTGCTTTTCATACCAAAGGAGAAAAAATCATTTTAACTCTTGTTGAAACAAACAGATAAACCAAATCAACCAACCAAACAAAACCAAAGAAAAACCCCTCAATTAGCAGATTCCCTTGCTCCCTGACTGAGGCAGCAGTGACTCCAGGCCGTTTTTGAAATAGCTGCTGAGGGAGGGCAGCTACTCAGGGAAACACTCTGAGAGTCGCAGTGCTTCTGTAGGCAAAGATCAAGTACAGAGAGAGGAGTTCATGTCTGCTCCAGCCTTTTACCTCCTGTCTTCCAAGTTCCTGGGATGCTCCACTCCAAGGACCCACCTTTCCAGCAGGTTCTGAGACCCCAAGGGCATTCTTCCCTGATCCGGCTTGGACAGGGGTGGTCCCCCATGCTCCGAATTACTTGGTGGTATGAAATATTTATCACTGAAAAATCCTTCCCTTTTGGCTAAAGCTACAGTAGTACCCATCTTTTGGTAAGCCAGAGGAAAAATAAACCCACATCATTCACAGAAGAATTTATTCAACAAGACTACAAAACTACAAGACTATGTGTGGAAGGATATGTTAGCTAGTTGCACCCTTTGCAAACTCAGATGAAATCAATACAGAATCAAGAATGTAATTTGTTTATTTCCTAGAGAAATAAGCAGATTTATTCAGTTGTCTTGTTCATTTGTTTGTTTTTGTTGTTTAAACTGCATAGGATGTTTGCTGAAATTAAGTTGCCTAGTAGCAGAATATATGCATTTTTCACCGAACACTGGCTTGATAAAAATGTAAAAGTAAAACACCTTTGCCTTGAGCAGAATAACATCCTTTCAGGTAATGGTGAATGAGATCAGTAATTTCAGGTAGCCATTATCTATTCCTTTACTTTCTTTTAAAAGTAATATAAAAAGACATCAAACACCATCTTTTCTATGTGAGAACTACCCTGAGGACAATATCAGGAAATCATGAAAGGAGGAAGGAAAAATATTCCCCAAAACACTGTGCTTAGCATGTCATTAGTTTTCTACGAAATGCAGTTTTAGATCTGGTTCTACCCTTTGGAATCTCTTAATACCCTCTACAGACTGCTCCAGAAGTTAAGATAGGCACTTAAGTCAGTCACTTTGAATGATGAGCTGGGCTCAAGTGTTTAATTTTTAAATAAGTACATAAGGACTACCTCATTGTAGGGTGAGTTGTTGTGCTATGTTTCCTGTTCTGTTCAGCATATCAGTGTGTGTGCAGCTAACTGAGGCAGCTAACATACGCAGCAGTTTGTGCAGAAAGGCACAAACCCAGAGCCAGCAGCTCTGTGCCAAACAGCAGACATGTCCCTAGCTATGGTGCTGACATGTCACAAGTGACACTGCATGGTTCCCAGCTGCCATTAGAGCTATTGTCCCTGTGACATCCAAGGCTTGACCCAGACAAATTTTCATAAGGAGGATTCAGATTTACAGATCTCAAGCTGCAGGGAGTGCCTGGGACATCTCAGTGAGGTTACGCCAGATGGTTTTACAGCTTGTAGCAGCTGTACAGTTGTCAAGAAGCTGTGCTACCAAATGAAAGAGCTGCAGGAAGAGGTCAGCAGACTGAGCAGCATCAAAGATGAAAAGAAAGCAGTTGAATGGCTCTTTTCTGAGAGACTGCAGCTTCAAGAGCTCAAACATCCAACTGTAGAAGAGGGGTAGACAGAGCCTGTGCCTGTCAGGGTGTGTGACATCCCATCCTTAAGGAGATGGCAGCACCCAAGATTTGTAGCTGCTTGTGGTCATAAGAAACTACAGAAGTCAGAGGGACTGCCAAAGTTTACAAAGTTTTTTTAGTAAATTACACACATGGAAATTGGTATGTTAGTCCCTGACCTCCTAGTATAAGGAGTTTTGGATAAAGTGGTAGAGTGAAAGGGAAGAGAGAAATTAATGAAAGAGGGGGAAACGAGAGAGAAAGAGAGAGAGAGGAAGGAAGGAAGGAAGGGAGGAACAGAGGGTTCCACTGCTGGTGCAGGTTATGGCAGATGTTCATCATACAAGATATTTTATTTTAACTTACTCTGGTTTTATTCAATTATTCTAAAAACAGAGAGAGGTAACGATTCATTTTACATTGTTAGAGTTCATTTTATAGAACCTACTACTAGATTAGAAATTAATTCCTGTTCTTCATCTATTTTAAAGTAATTCATTTCTAGCTAAGGTAAAGTAAACAATATCCAGAGTGGACTACACAGTTATAACAGCTAGCAGACATACATGAAGTAAGAAAAAACCCACCAAACCATCTATTTCCATTAAAATTTAGTAATTTCTCAAGCTCAATTTCTATAGATTTTTTTCTGTGACTCACCTATTGTATAAAATCTGTTTGAAGCTACATTTATTAAAAATAACTACTTATTTATGTACTGTGCCAGCTGTAATCAATAACTGAGTTTATGAAGTTGTTCAGGAGATGTAAAAACATTTAATGTCTGAAAACAAGTTTCCTTTTTTTTTTTCCTTAAATTTAGTTATCTAAACATAACTACCTAGTGGTAATTTAGACAAACACCTGAACTATCCATTTGGGGCTGGCAGTTGGAACACAAAACATATGTGAAGTCATTTCCTCTGACAGTGGCAGTTAGAAGACAAGCAAGATGAGCCAACAGAGCTCAAATGGCTTCAGAAGGTACATATTCAGAAGGTGCATATTCAGAAGGTGTGTAATTGTAGACAGGTGATTCCATCAGTTTCCCAGTATTTTTAGTAGTTAGTTACCTTTGCTTTAGTTCTATGAACAAAGGTACTCTTTGTTACACCAAGCATGATCACCTGTTTTAAAGGATTATCAGCTCCTGACACCTGCAGGTAACTACTGTATCCTGCTGTTTTTACCCTTCTGTGGAGGCAGATCAGCATTTGCAGATATTTCAAAATGGCAGTATACCCTCTGAGAATGCAAACAATGTGAGATGTTACTGCCGACACAGCTGCTTGTTTTGAACTATAATGCATGGGTTTTGTGTCATAGTGATAATGTTCTTTAGAACATTTCCTCTCAGCTCTCCAACTCATCAAAACACTTCCCTAACCAGCCTCCAAAAATTGTCAGCCATATCTCTTTCAGTACATTTGCATTATATCTTCCTTCACAGGCATTCACTTAAAACACAGGATGAGAGTATGCAATTAACAACTCATTGCTTAAAACTGAATTAAGAGAGTGAAATTCACTAGCTGTTCCACTATATATGACAGACATCTGGCACAAGGAAGTGGCACCAGAGTTCATTTGGCATCATCAAATTGTCTCTTGGACAATCAAAACATTCCTCTTACTATTTCAGGATTGGTCATTGTCTCTATGACATAAATATCTGTTTCACATAGTATTCAGTCTGCTCTCAGGACATTGCACTTTTTTCCAGAACGACTAAGTACCTATTTCTTCTGAATTCTGTGCTAAATTCTGTTACTTCAGGTGTATTTACTATGAAAAAAGTGGGTCGGCATTCAGAAGTCATATATAAAATTGCATAGTATAATCCTGGTGCAAAAAGTGTCAACAGAAAGAATTTGACTAACAGGACATTGCTATGCATCTGTCCAGACCCTGTAGAAATATTAACAGCGTTGGAGAGAGTATTTGTTTCATTTTTATTTTTTATTATAGGTTCATGTGAAACTGAATCCTCAGTTTGATTAATTCTCAAACTGTCTCAAACGCATAGAACAAGAAATAATTTCTTTTTGATGTAAAGGAAAAAGTACCAGATAAAACCTTTGCTGAGCTGGAAAACAGAGGTTTCTAGGGAGGTGAGAGAACTGGCAGAATTGGAGCTACCCGGGAACAAGAAATGTCACCTGTTCATTCAGTTCATGAGAGGGAGAATGGATTGCATAACTTCATGCCAACCTGAAAATACCTTTCAGATTCTTCAATTAAAGCACAGGAAGCTAAGACTGTGCCTCTGTGTAGCACCTGTAGGCTACCTAGAAGTGGTTTCTCAGTGAGCCATTGTTCCAGTCTGAATGCAGAGGCATATAACTGATTATGAATTGTAAAAAGGGTTTATGCATCTCACACAAGCTTCCATATTACACTGTAGGTGGTTGGTTACACTTAAAAGTCAAAAACTAAAAAAGTTAACATTTTCAGAGACAGTCATTCATTAAATTTTATCATTATCTATCTCTATAGATAATAGAGAACTGAAAGCTTCTTCATTGGTCCAACTCATTACTGTTTCCAAACCTCTCATCACAGCAGAAAGTAATTATAGACGTTATAAAAGTTTTTAGTGTGGTAGATTTTGCATGTGATTTCATATTGTATGTAATTACTTATATTACCTTAAAAAATACATTTAAACACATGAACCTCCTTATTTTATATTTCTTTATTAAATTTTCTTTCAGAAATCGGCAGTGTTAGGATAGGGTTATATTTCAGTCACAGCAGGACAAATTACTGGTTAGATAATGAATCTGCTAGCGTGGGTAAATGACAGGAAGAGAATTGTGAGAAACCAGCAGAAATGTTTGATAAAGGAAATTATGATTAAAAAATTCTTTAAAGTGAACTTTTAAGTATCCTTTTCATTAAAAGGAACTTCGGAAGCTGTCCATTTCCATGCATTGTTAGTTCTCATATTTGTATAAAATATGACATGAGTTGATACCAGAAGAAAAACTCAGGATGTGTAATGGAGGCATATACAGCTGCAGACCAGTTGCAGAAGCAATATAATACATTTTAAAATCTATTTACCCAAAAGCAGCTGTTGAAGGGAAATCATCATGCAAGATAAACAGTTACATATATGCCCCATGTTTCTATGCCAAGTGGAAACCCCATCTCCCCTTTACAGCCACCTAACCTCCTGGGCCTAGAAGTCCTGCCCCTTTTGCCATCACATGACAGGATTACCTGCCTCACTCTGTCTCATATGATCCCTGAATGCCCAATGATTGGAGGGCAACTGAATCCTAGAAGTACATCAAGTCCCTCCCATAGCCCAACAGTGTGATGTCATTTTGTCATATGTGATTTACGAATATTCTGTGATCACATGGTTGCTTCAGAAAGCTCAGAAATTCCTCATAAATATGTATCTATATGTGCCTACATACATGTATAGAAATAGATGCAGGATATATATTAGTTTAATTATATATAGTCACATATACATTAGAAACATAAACCTATCAATGTATATAAGTGTATACATAAAAAGGACATACAATGTATATAAATGCATATACATAAAATGAGCAAATTTTAATTATGATTTCTAGAAATTTAATACACAATAGCACTACAAATCAATGCAAAATGTATTTAAGTGTGAAAAAGGGATCTAAAATATTATTTAATCTGAAATATTTAGATAAGTTTAAATGTGGATAGAAAGATCAAACAAGTCAAAAGACAGATTGGGCTCATGGCTTCAGAAGGTTGGAATAACTCTCAACACATTGTGGGGATGGTAAGCTTAAGAGGGGAATCATGCCACTGAAGACAGGGTAGAGGGACATGCACAAAACTGAACATATCTGTGGATCAAGGGATGACTCCTGTGAGGCCAGCCATGAAAAAATTACTGAATACCTGTGCCTTGCAAAGAGGAGACCATATGTGGGAGTCTGACCTAGAGGCCTCAAACCCTCAGCTCCGAACTTCCAGAGTAACCATATAAAATTGTTGAGGAAACCTTTGTGTTTTGTGCTGTGTAGCACAACACAGGCACCATTGTCAACTATAATGGAAAGTGAGAACAAGAAGACAACATCTTATGAGCTTGTACAGGAAAATTGTCAATGGAATCCTGAAAACAATTATATTATTCAGAAGAAATTACAAATGGGCTAGGTATTTAGAAACATTGAATCATAAACTGGTTTTATCGGAAGGGGCCTTAAAGACCACATAGTTCCAAACCTCTTGCCATAGGTAGAGACAACTTCCACTAGACCAGCTTGCTCAAATCACCATTCAATCTGGTCTTGAACACTTCGAGGGATGGAGTGTCCACAGCTTCTCTAGGCAACCTTTTCCAATGTCTCACCACATTCACAGTGAATAATTTCTTCCTCAGATCTAGTCTAAATCTATCCTCTTTCTGTTTAAGGCCATTACCCCTAGTTTTATTACTACATACACTTCTAGAAAGTCCCTCTCCAGCTTTCATGTATGCCCCTTTCGGTACTGAAAAGGTGATACAGGGTGAACCCAGAGCCTTTTCTTCTCCAGGCTAAACAACTGCAACTCTGTCAGCCTGTGTTCATAGGAGAGGTGCTCCAGCTCATTGATGCTCTTCGTGGGTCTCCTCTGGACTTACTTCAGCACTTCCACATTCTTCTTATGTTGGATGTCTCAGAGTCAGATGCAGTGCTCCTTGTGGGGTCTCATGAAAGCAGAGGGGAAAAATCTTCCTCTTTGTACTGCTGGTCACACTTCTTTTGATGAAACCCAGTGTATGGTTGGTTTTCTGGGATGCAATCACATATTTTTGGGTCATGTTGAGCTTCGAGTCAACCAACACCCCAAGTCTTTCTCCCTAGAGCTATTCTTAATCCATTGTCCACCAGCCTGTACCTGTGCTTGACATTGTCCAGAATCAGGTGCAGGACCTTATACTTGAATTTCTTGAACTTCATGAGGGCAAAAGCCATTCTTCTTTGGTGAGAACAAGGTCCAGTGTAGTATCTCCCTTTTTTAGCTCCTCTACTCATTGGAAAAATACGTTATCATCAATGCAGTCTAGGAACCTTCTATATTGCTTATATCCTGCAGTGTTTTCCCTTGAACAGATATTGGGGTGCCTGGAGTCCTCCACTAGAATAAGGGCTTGTGAACAGAAGAAATCTGGGAATAGAGAACTGACATAAGTGCCACCATGGAAATGATGGGTGGTAACAAAAAATCCTTTGACCACAGCTGTTAGTGAACTTACTGCTTGTCATGCCATTACATGCTACAAGCTTTGATATATCCAACACTTCTCAAATACCAAACACTATCCTCTCCATCAAATGCTGCAGTGGAGACAGAGATAGTGTAATATGCAGCTTAGAGAATGTGCAGCTGTGGGATTGGCCAAACTAGAGGTTCAAGGCTAGGCAATATGTCGAAGGGTGCAGGTTTGTTAATTTGGACAATTCCCCACTTAGGATTTACACCAGCTGTTTGAACCTGTTGATTATGTTGAGGTCTGTCTCGAAGCTGTCAGCATGCATGGCTCTCTATGTTTTTTATGTATATATTTAAGCAGTGTGAACAGAGAAATTATTAGACTTGATCAGTAATCTCCAAAGTAAATAGAAATTTGTTTTGGTCAAACTTTTTATCTGGCTGTGTGTAAAAGACTCTGGGGATTGGATACACCATACCCTAGACCTATTTTCCATTCTGAAATTTTTGAACTAGGGATATTCAACAGATCTAAATAACAGGGGCAATACGCTCTGCTGGAAGCCTTACAGTGTTGAGGGATCTGACATCCAGAACTATTTTACAGTGCAATAGTGCTGCATGGCCAAGTAGGGTGGTCAGTGCACAACAAGATTTTACTTTTTGAGTTATATGGTTTTTATTTATTTGTTTTATATTAATATGTGTGCTGACATCCTGACAGAGTTTTAAAAAATACTGGGGGAGTGTTTTAGCCAAATGACAGCATTTTCAATGTTGAATTTTATTTTATTGTTAAGGCTATTTTGAAAAAAATAAAGGTTAGATTTGTCAGTCATTTGTCAGACTTTCACAGATATAAATGCTACTGCTGTGCCTGCCTGTTGTCAGACTCTGCAGCCTACAGACTGCTGTACAGGCCTGGGGAATGTTTACAATGGGAATAGGTCTTGGCAGTTAAACTCCCTTAAAAAAAACAAATAGATTTTCAAAGAATTTATGTGACACTTGTAAAGCCTGCATGGGAAAGCTTCATGAACATAAAGGCTGGAAAAATGGTATGTGTTTTAAACAGATCACCAAAAAAACAGAAACAGAAAAAAAAAATATTTTCTGTGACTTGGAATATATGTACAAACTGGCGTATATGTTCCGAATTATAGTATAACTCTGGACTTGGCACCAAAACCAAAAAGGGATGAAAAAGAAGGTAGGAAAAGGAAAACTGAAGAAGAATGAGAGCTTAAAGGTGCACATCTTATGGTCTTTATTGTGTTGTTTATGAATGCAAAGTTTGGCGGTTATAGTTGCATAAGTGTGTAACATCAAAGGTTCTGCTGACTATGTTTTAGTTGGATAGCTTTTGAAAGAAAAAATGTAGCAAAGGATGTAAGATGATGAATTCACGTGTGTGTAAGTTGCCACCCCAAGTATATATTTCATAGGCTTTAAACTGGCTGCGAAACTAAGCAGCTTTTCTGAAGCGCTGGGATTTGAGGGTTGAAAAGTTATTTCTCCATTTTCTTCAATACTGAAAATCATAACTGTTCAGACCCTCACCCACAAACAGAATATTATGGAGAGGACAGCTTGGGGAGGGATAGAAATTTTTTGCACGGCCCACAGCTAGTGTACAGAGAAGGTTCTTCACTTGCAAACAGAACCAAGTTACTACTGTCAACAAAAAATGAAACTATGAGGGAACCCTGTAGTTTACACAGGAATGAGGTTATAGTGCTGATTTTTGTAATACATTCAGTGAGAGAGAAGGTGATGAAAACATGATCTAGCTACCTAGATCAGTCTATAGATCCCTTTTAGGATCCTATGCTGGTTTCTTCTTGTATGGTTGTGTACTCTTTTATGTTCTGTAAATAGTGTAGCCCTCCTATCCCTCCAGATGGCTAAAACTGAGGAGGATAAAATCTTTTATTTTCTCTGTTCAATACCTGTACTATGTGCACATGCTCAGATTTTGGTACGAGGAAGACTATAGGGAAGGTGTCTGTGTGGAAAGGTTGGGACTGCCCTGTGCAAGATACAACTTGTTCCAGTGGAGCCAGTGCAGAGCACAGCTGAGCCCCTCAGCCAAGGTGATGAACACTTGAGGAAAGAGTATTTGAGAAAAGGCAAAAAATGCCACACAAGAAGAGGGAGAGAAGAAAAAAGTGAGAAACACTAGGGGAAAGCATATTAAGAAATGCTAAATTGTGCTCAACAGAGAAAAGAGAGGGGGGGAAAAAATGTGAGCTCTGCAGACACTGAAGTCAGTGAGGAAGGAGATGGAGATTCCCCTGCAGCCTATGATGAAGATGAGGACCACGGTGGAGCAGATCTTGAAGGGTTGTCTCCCATGGGAGGGGTCCCACACTGGAGCAAGGGAAGAGTGTGAGGACCAAGGAGCAACAGAGACAAATCATTATAAATCACCAAAACCCCTATTCTCCATTCCCCTGTGCTGCTCAGCAGGGAGGATTCACCAACAATTTTCGGTAGCTTGAAAGGTGTTTCACATCTGTACCAAATATTACCCTGGACCACATCAGAGTATGCAAAAAGTCAGAGCTTTAATATTACCTCTATGCAGGAGAGTGAACAGACCATTGTAATAAAATCAGATGGGGAACTTGAAGAATTTTTATAAATAAAATGCCTGCATTACTGAATCCTAGTGGCAATTTTAGTGGCAAAAGTAATCTACTTATATTAAAAAAACAAGCCCTGATGAAAGATCATTCCTAGAAATTTAATTGCTTGTAGTCCTTCAGCAGCAAAATAAACCAATATCCTCCTGGGAATCCTGAAATTATATGTGACAATTTTGACAACTCGACAGCCTATTTTTGTACACTCAAAGTAAAAATGTATCCATTTTATGATCTTTTCCCCATGGTTTCTGTCAGGGTAAATGGCAATCTATTATTCTTCTCCTGCACCTGTGCTGAAACTCTTCAGAAATCCTGCGTCTACAGACATAATGCATGGATACATGTAACACTGCTGAACTAAAGAAGGCTCTGGAGGATACCCACAAGGTTTGTGAAATCAATGAAGTTTTGCATTTTGAAGAGATTTCAAAGTGTGTGGTTTTGGATTTTGGGTGGGTTTTCCTTTTTGTATGTTTTTTTTTTTTTTGTTTTAGATTACATAAACCCGTACTTCCATCAGAAGCAGAAATCTTCAAGTTATGCTGCCTGGTACTCAGATGCGGAGTACCAGCACAGTGCATCTCCAATGCATCAGTGATCTCAGGCAGAAAGAAGGCTTTGCTTTGCAGCCTGGGTCATAAAGAAAAACCCCACAAAAGAAAAAATCGAGTGTTTTAAAATTTTCTGTGGGATTGTTTTCAGGGATTCAATTTTCCACAGAGCATCGTGTTAATAAAAACAGGTGATCTGTATGGTTACCTCTTTAAGAAGGACCTCAAAAGGTTGGAGAGATGAGCAGAGAAGAACTATTTGAAATTTCACCAAGGGAAATGCAGAGTCCTGCATGTGGGGAAGAATAACCCATGCAGCCTTACAGGTTGGGGGTCAACCTGCTGAAAAGCAGCTCTGAGGAGAAGGACCCAGAGGTCCTAGTGGAAAACAAGCTCTCCATGCACCAGCAGTGTGTCCTTGTGGCCAAGAAGGACAACAATATCCTGGGGTGCATTAGGAAAAGCTTCGCCAGCAGGTCAAGGAAGGTGATCCTGCCTCTAGTGAGGCTGCATCTGGACTGCGGTGCCCACTTCTGAGCTCCTCAGGACAAGAGAGACATGGAGCTCCTGGAACGGGTCCAGCAGAAGGCAACAAAAATTATCAAGGGACTGGAGCATTTCTGGCAGTTGCTGGCAGCAGGTAACTCATTTGACTGCAGAGTACCAGGAGAGGGTCTCTCTTATGCTGTTGGCATATGTCCCAACAAGTCAGCCACCCTCCAATCCAGCAGCCTACTCAGTGGAGAGTCCCCATAATGGGACACTGACAGACTGGCTGGGCACAATGGTCTCGGCTTTCCTGAGGTGCTGACAGACCAATCAAAAAGAAAGGATTTGAGAAAGTCATCTCCCTTTTCATATTACAGTAGTTATTACTAATCATAGAATCATTTAGGTTGGAAAAGACCTCTAAGATCATTGAGTTTAACCATTAACCTAACATTGCCAAGTCCACCACTAAACTCTGTCCCCAAGTACCTCGTCTAAACATCTTTTAAATAACTCCAGGGATAGTGACTCAACCATTTCCCTGGGCAGCCTGTTCCAATTCTTATAACCCTTTTGGTGAAGAAATTTGTAACTAACGTTTTTCTAAACTCCTCTTTTGCAACTTGAGGCTGCTTTAGTTTAGGAAACCTCTTTGTGCTCTGCACTAGAGCACTTTGTTGTGCATCATGTTGGCACCAGAGCTGCTCAACTCAGCAGCTTATTATGCTTATAAGCAGAAATGATAGCACAGTTATAACTCTTCTGACATTATAAGTATTCACAAGGTATTACAATCAAGGATTTAAAACTTACATATTTGCATATTTACAGAATTTTCTTTTATGAAATGACACTTTTGATCTTTCTAATTGGAAACACTTGTCCATATATAAGAGTAATAGAACTCAAATTGGCTTGTATGCAAAAATCTTCATAATATAAAATGTAACCCCCAAAACACTGTTATATTTCTGGTTCACAAATCTATTATGACTAGTTAAATGTTTAATTATTTATTACTTTTTTGCAAATTTTTATAATAAAAATTAAATAAAAAAATACTCAGGTTAGACTTAGCTATCTGAGGCATAAAATTAATGCCATGAATATGTTACATATTCCTGTTTAATTGTTTCCATTTCCTAGTAATCGTTGAAATTTTGAACTCAAAATGGAACAATCAAATGCAATGAACTAGAACTATGTGATCCTATGGTCTACTTTCCAGTGGCTTAGAATAAACAACCAAAGTCACTGAAACAAGATTATAGATATGAGCTCAAATTTTTTATTAAAGGATGCTACGTTCTCAGCTCCATTTCTACTGCTGTTTCTGTTTTCTTCACAGAAAGAACTCCAATTTTCCTCCATATTTGCTTACAATATTAGTTAATATCCCCCCTCCTAGACAGAAACAATATCCTTTTCAGAATATCTTGAGTGCAGCATAACCACCGTAATAAATCTCTGATGATATTTCTTTTATTGACAGGCACAAACTTTTCTAACTAGATAAACTTTAAGTAATCAAGACACTATTTTCCTACATCTTGATGTAAATTTTTTAGAAAACAAAGGCTTATCATAGATTATATTAGGTTACTCATTTCAAAGATAATGTTTATGTCCCTTTTCAGTTTAGTAACCAGTTTCTATCAACCATGTTATACTTTCAGCTGACATTTATACCTTTCTGTTTGGAACTATTGCCCTATAAATATCTAAAAACTCTCTTATTATTATTTTTTCCTGAATTCTTCTTGTTCATGATAAATTTAAAAAAAATTAACTATATCAGATACTCAAAAATCAATCTTGTTATCTCCTTGCTTCCATGGTTTTGCATATATGCCCATCTGTGACCATCTGTTATCTTATATATTGCACTTAGATTTTAAATTCTCTCAGGCCAGGAGTATCTTTGTTCTGTCTCTCTGCTTTGACTATTATAACAAATTCTGTTTATTTTCATCAAGAATCTATTATTAGTTTTAATTTATATTTCAATACTGTCTCTCACGGTCTCCTGGACAAAATGTCCAGCCCACAGCTGGATAAATGCATCATGTGGTGGGTGAGCAATTGGCTTATGGGTCAAACACAGAGGGTAATAGTGAATGGGGGAACACCAGAATACTGATCTGTCGCTAGAGCGATTTCACAGGGCTCCATCTTAGGCCCTGTGCTCTTCAGCATCTTAATAAATGACTAGGTTGCAGGACTGGAATGAATTAACCTTCTGTTAATTGTCAAGACTGAGGGTCTCCTGTATGTCTTAAGAAACAGATATTTTAGATCTTGACTCGCAATCTGACCAAAATTTAGCTACCTGAAACTTAGACTAGTAGGAGCAGAGCCTAAACACTCAAGTTTCATATAAGGTAATGGAGATAAATACTTAGAAGAACTTGCAGAACGTCTGCCATTGTAAAGTACTGTGAATTTAAGTTTTCCGTGTTACCTCTGCACTTTTATGTATATAATAATCAGATAGTTTATAGTCCTAGCTTAGAGTAGCATTTTTCTTACTGTTAGGCATCTAAAACTGGATAGGAAGAGTCTGTAGGAAGATCATAATGAGTAATGATTGTCATATATGCCTCTTGTTCCATCTACTAGCTAATTACTTCACGCATTTCACTAGAATGATAATCAGGATAAGCAACAAGTAACCTAGTGCTATTTGAAAAAAATAAACGAAAAATAAACATAATTTTAAATATGTCATAATTCTTTTTTTAATTTTTTTTTTTTTTTTCAGAAATAGCTCACCTAAATTTAGACATCTGTGATGAAAACATCGGAGGGAGTTGGCTAGGTCTTTTTTGACAGTAGATGGATGGACACTTTTATGACGTAGGTCATAATGTTTTCAGATGTCTATTTCATATTAGATGTACTATGTCTTAAAACTGCATATTTCTATCCATCTCTCTGTAAAGGATACTTACAGTGATTATCTTAGACCTAGATATCTACTCCACAAAAACTTACTGTCATATCACTCACCTTCCCTGCAGTCATTGTAAATGTACATAAACTCAGAAACTGCTCAATAGGTAACAACAAAAAAGTTTTGTTTTGTTGTGGTTTGTTTTTTGGGGGTAGTTTTAGTAGTGGGCAAGCACCCTTAAAAGATTACAGTACTCTTTTCTCAACAGTAAAAATCTCAGACAGTTGAGAGAAATCTTAGAAAAGAAGAACCTTCATTAGCAGTGTAAAAGACAACAAATAAGTGATACAAATCTAAACAGGCCTCACTTCAGCCATTGAACAATGCTGAAATCAAGTCATGGTGGTAAAAAGACAGAGATTCAGAAGAACACTATCTGCCATAAGTACATTCAAGGACTTTGGGCTACATTTCTTACATCAAACTATGCAAGGCATTTAAAAAATGTGGACAAAAAAACTACTGAGGCAAACAGAAGAAGAGTACCAAAGGGATGATCACATGGGTATATACATTATATGTTTATAAGACTTTTTATGTCACTCTAAGTGAAAATAATGTATTGTGTATTAGAGAGAAGACTGTTCTTAAGATTAAATTTGTTTTCATTGTGTTGCTCTTATTTTCTCTGCATTACCTATGCAATCTAAGTATTTATTTAAGGCCACTGAGTTCTTCTGAATCAATAAGTTCTGTATTCTGTGTGCAAAATTTAAAGTACAGAGGATGTTGGGAAGGAAGAGTAATGAAGGTAATACTACAATAAAAATTATAGATTGAAATTTCTCCAGATGGTAAATTTGTCTCTTGGAGCTTTTACTGTGTTTCCATACATCCTTGATCAGTTTTCTTGAAACTAGTTTACCAGTGCACATTATCACATATAGTATAGATCCCAGCTCTCCTTAGTGCTAAATTACACAAAAGTAAAACATATTTTTCAGTAAAAATATAGCAAAAGAATAAATTAGGCCCCATTCTGAAAAGTAAGCCTGTTTGAAAAACCACAGTAGTGAAATTACTTGGGAGTTCCTGAATGCCATCTCTGTATACAGAGGAAAGGATGAACAGGATTGCTCCAGCTTAGGACTGGAAGACTTCTGATATTGCTTGTTTCACACTCCTTTCTTTCTACTCTTTAATCTCTGTAGACCTTCTTTCCTAAAAACAGAAAAAAGGCAACTCTAAATCTGAACTTTCACCTGTCAGGTGTGACAAACTGCATAGATTCAATAAAGAACTTAGTCCTCTGAGTTTACTGATACTCCAGTTTAAATGTAACAAATTATAACAAATTACCCTTCTCTCAAAACATGTCCTTAGTAACATTTTCCAGATGGAAAATGTTTTAAGACCTTGAAAACGACATCTTCTAATGTCAAATTTAATAAAGCTCGTATGACTACTCTATAATCATAGAAGATAATTAAGTTAATTGTAGTACCTGAACTAATGAGTTCCAAGTTCCCTCTCTTATTATATATAAAACTTTCAGGGTATGTTTTTAAATGAAATAAAATAGACAGGACTCAGCCTAATTTCCTGTGTTATATATTGTGCTTTCTTCCTGCTTCTTTTAATCTTAAATGCCAGTATATAGGCATTTAATTAAAGAATGTGTTTTCCTTGCAAGGTTAGATGCATGAACTCAGTAGCCTCTGAATCTTCTTGCTGTTCTGTGTCTTGCATTTCTAAAATATCTCTGGGTAAATAAACAAAAAACTTATTCTTAAAACAACAACAACAACAGCAGAACAAAACCAAAACCAAACAAATATAAAAACAAAAAATAAAAATAAATAAATAAAAAGACACACACACAAAAAAACCCAAAACCAAAAACAAACCCCCCCCCCAACAACAAAAAAAACCCAAAAAATAATAACCCTCACTGCCACCACTACTAAAGGTCTGAATATTTCTGAAAACTTTCTATGTAAAAATAACTCTCCTAGAATATATTCATGGAATGAATTTTTGTGCAATATAATTTTGGTGAAATATAGGGGGGTTTTTGCACTTGTTGCTCTACACCATTGCATGTTTGATGTGCTAGATGTATTATAAGTGTATTCTGGCAACACAGAGTAAGGAAAGAAATCTCAGTCTCAAGCCTCTGTATTATTATTCAGATTACTGTTTTTCAGTCTAAATTCTTTGAATCTACAAGGGGTCTAATCTTCTAGTCTGTGAAAGATTACCAGGCAAAAAAGATACAGTGTTATGGGTAAGGTAGTAGAAGACTATTTAAAGGTGCCTATGAGAGACTGAAATAGTTTATGGCTTAAACACTGTTAAGGCTGAAAGACTTTTGTCTACTGTAACAGACTGTGTAAAGAAGTAACTACTCATGGAAGTCCACCCCGCCCCAAATATGCCGTCTAACTTGGACTGTGATGAGATAAGGTAAAGGTGGACCAAGTATCCCAGGAGAAGAATGCATCCACAACTGTGAGAAACTGGAACGCTAATCATAGAATCATGGAATCAACTGTGTTGGAAAAGACCTCCAAGATCATCAAGTCCAACCCTTGATCCAACACCACCATGGTTACTAGACCATGGCACTAAGTGCCATGTCCAATGTCATCTTAAAAACCTCCAGGGATGGTGAATTCACCACCTAATGGCTCAGACAGTCAAGGTGCAAGCCGATGATGTGTAAAGTAACTGCCCAGGTGCTGAGGGCATGCACATCTGACACCTCAGGCTACAAACTGGGTGTTGAACAAGATAAGGAGAGAGGCAAATCCTGCAGGATCATTTACACAAATGACTCAGCTGTGATAATGCCCCTCCATACAGAACAATCCATACATAGCCTGAAGATATTAGTCTCTGCTAATGGGCCATAATGGTCCCTAACAGATTCAACTGTGCTGACATAACATTTTAGAAGATGTTAAAGATTCCTGAAATGTCCCATGATCCAGTATTACATAATCCAGCGTAAAACTCCCCACCTCAGGGAAGGTACCAGGAGCATTTCTACCTAGCCTAAGCATCATAAAAATACACTTCACTCACACTCTGCTCACCACATGGGACTCCCTTAACCACCACAGGCTTCTTCCCTCACCACACAGGCTTGCCTCACCCCCCGGTCTTCCCCCAATGAAGCCAGACTGCGACCCTCACTTCAACAAGACTGGGACTCTCACCACCAGCAAGAAGACCACAAGAAGAGAATCAACACCACTGGAGTCCACGGAGTGGTGATATTTTTTCTATTTAATCTATCTCCCTGTCACTCTCTCTCCCCTCTCTCTTTTTCCTATTTATTTCTATCTCTCTCTACCTCAGATTTACCACTTAAATAAAAAGCTGTACTACTGACTTCAGCGTACGGTCTCTTTTGAACCTTAATTTGGGTAAAGGCATCTCTCTAATAACTTTAAAGAAACTGATCATAACAGTACCACATTCCAAAATTAAATTAGGGATTCTGTGATCAAAAATTCTCTTAAAGGATGAAAACAACCAATTGATCAATTGAAAAGTGGTGTGTTTAAATATTTTAACAGAGAACATGATAAGTCAATATTAGTAGGCAAACTCTTGAATACTTATTAAAACTTTTTTGGCTAGCCTGATAATATGATAGAAAATTCTAGGTGAATCTAACATATAAGAATGCATGTGGCATTTCTTTAAATATCTGTACCTTAAGTAACACTTCTTAATTATATGCTTGTAGGTGTTAGTGCAAAAATAAGAAACTTTTTTCTCCTATTCATGATATATATGTTACATTACAATCAACTTTTCTCTATGTGTACAGTAGCTCAGTGTTTCAAAAATAGAATATATAAATTCTCTGCCATTTTAAGAATCAAATTATTTTTATAAAAAAGAAGTTGCGTCCATTTTCACTTCTATCATGTATCCCACATATTTTCTGGAAAAACATGAATCATCACATTACAAATGGGCTATTAAAACTATCATATAATCAGTAATTACAAAAAATACAAATTTTGAAGGAGGAACTTTTTCAAAATCAGCTGCATTTTTGAGGAGTTTAATTGGATGAAAACAATTTTGCAAAATTAATTTTTCCATTCAGCACTGAGAAAATTTTGTTCTTCCTCCCAAAATGTTGTAGTTTGTTGGAGAAGCAGCTTGCAGCCAAGTAACAAAGAAAGCCAGGGGAAGGAGAGAGACAAAGAGAGAGGCAAAAAAGAGGATAAGGAAAGAAGGTAGGAAGAAGCTTAACACAGAATAATATACCAATCTAGGAAACAAGAAGATACGTATATCTATCTATTTTTCTTCCCCACTTATTTTCCGTAGTTTGACTGCAAATTTTGTGCTCTAAAAATCAGAAAAAATGCTCATGCCGCACACAGCATTATGAAGTGACTGAGATTCCCTTGGTCCTACTGAGGTAATACACCTGCAGAGTTCAGAGGACAGCAGTCCTAGTTCTGCTTTTTCTTGGCTTAGCTACCTGCTCAGGCCAAATAGTATATACTACGTTATTATGATGTAAGGGTATCACAGGTTTTGCATATTTTCATTCTATAATATAAATTATTTCGGGGGGAAAAAAAACCCAAAACCAAAACCCAAAAAACATAGCCCATTTGTGTAGCACAGTGTTAGCTTTGTGTAGCACTATACTGGCATAGACATATGGTAAGCTCTAAGGCAGAATTAGTTACCCTAGGAGTACAATAGACCTGATTCATATGCTACAGCCATGCAATGGAGAAAACAAAGGAAAACCTATGCAGATTCTAATAAATTGAAGACTGACAGGCAGTTTACAGGCATTGGAAGGCTACTATTTGTCTGATTATATCGTTGGAAAAGATCTCTAAAACATATTCATCTTATGCCAACAAGCATTCTCCTGAACATTTATCTGGGAGGTGTTGAGGATTTAACACAGGATGAGGACTATTGTTAAAAGGGTTGCTGCCATGTGTCTATCTTGTGTCGCCAACTAAGGAAGTTTAATAATGGGCTGTTAACCTCTAGGTTAGGAAGTTGAAGGACTTTATTTTTATAGATGAAAGCAGAGTAATTTCTTTGCAAGAAATACTGCTGGAGATGACAGTTTTTCCCAAGTTTATGGCTCTGCCATGCAGAGTTCGTTCAGATAAACTACTTCTAGCTAGTTACTTGTAGCAAGTTTTTTCACGCTGCTTTTGCTGCCTCTTTACCTCATTTATATCTGATTCTTCCCCTCCTGTTTGCCTCCAGTTTCTGAAGTTAGATGTGATTTTGTCATTATTCTTTCAATAAGGCTCTCCCTTTTGATAATAAAAGGAAAACAAGTGGGAACACATAGGTGGCACAGTGGAGAATGGGTATATAGTGAGGACAAAACATTATAGGGACAATGGTGCAAAAAAAAAGGGGCAAATTTCCCACTGTTTATTTTGATCTGAATCTCTCTTACAGGATGTGACAGGGTTGTATGGTTCCCTCCGTTCAGTTTCAGTGGAAAAAAAGAAATAGGAATCCATAAAGCCTGTGTAATTAACAGTAAAAATCACATCAAATATATACACTTAAAATGTCAGAGTGACCCTGGCCAAATATATTATCTGAATTTCAGTACTTGATTGCTTTCCAACTTACAGTACTGAATCAACAAGGTGACAGTGCATGTGCATATGACTGTGGGTGTATTACACTTTCCTTGCATCTAGTAAGAAGAAAAGCAAACAATCTGTAAAGACAAACACTTCCTTACTTTTTTCATATGTGGGAAATGAGCAAACTAGAACATAATGTTCTCTTGCTCAAATCTATGTAAATGGTAGTTAAATGCCTTTGGAACAGCTTAGAAAATAAATTATAAAAAAAAGGGAGTTAGAAGAAGAAGAAGCAGAAATCACTTCTTTGGCTCTGTTTTGAATCAGGCTTGGCATTCAGAGAAGATGCTGGGGCAGCTGCTACAGGAAACCAGGCAGGAACAGTTAAACTATTGTATAAAAAAAGAAGAAAATGACTGCTAGTTAAAAAATGCAAAGCCATAGCCATTGGTAATATACATGGAAATGTGCTTGGCAATAGCTACAGAACCAGGGACAGAATGCAGATGGCTAAATGGCAGTGTTAGCAGCATCTTCTACCACTATGCTCTCTAGGGCAAAACACATTTTTGAGATTCATGACTTGTATCCATATTGTCCAGGGAGTTCATGTTCTGATATTGTCACTGTAGCTTGAATTGGACAGTAATGTTGCCTTTTATGGTAATAGACACATAAAATATGTAAATAACACACAGCGATAATGTCTAATGATTAAATGGATATAAAACATGTATTATTTTTATACTTAATAGTTATATATAAAAAAAGGATATGATTTCTTTCCATTAACTGTTCAGGAGAGCTGAAGGTGACAATTTCAGACAGACTCTTGCAATTTATGTGTATGCTGCTCAAGCAAGATATTACCAAGTCATTAACTAAATAAATCTTACTACATCTCCTTTTCAGATATACCTACATTGGAGGATATGTGGAAAATAGTAAGCACTTACAGTAAAAGCAACCATTTCTTAGACTATTCTGGAAAAGATTGAAATCACATGACTTGGTACTTTGACACAGTTAATACCAATGTTCTAAATAAGTCCACAAGGTATGTGAAATTTATTAAAACAAAAAGTGAATTAGTAGTAAAACATCCCAATTGATAGAAATAAATGTATCAGTTGAAAGCAATTTATTATGAGATCAGGAAGGAAACATCTTCACCACAATCTTACAGTAAGAAAACAGGCACAATACAACCTGCTGTACTATGCTATGTAACTGAAGAGCATAACATCCAGCAAAGTGTAAAAGACTGAAGTCTGTAAGAATCCACATTTCTTGCATTATAGAAAAGAAGTAACAAAGGATCCCTAGACATTTATTAGGTACACTGTGGGACTTAAGCTGAAATCAGTAATCTAAAACGTCTCAAAATCTTTATTTGCTTTTCATTTCTTTTAGGAACATATAGCAGTAGACATTTAAGGCATATCACTGTTTTAACTTAAAATTCTCTTGAACAGCTAGACTTTGACTGTCTGAAAATTAATCAACTAGATTAAGTAAAAGCATTTAATGATCTGATCAATAAAGACATATAGATACCTTCAGAGCATGATTCATTCCACCCTAAAATGAGACAGAGGTATTAGACAGCAAGTACTACCTGTGGCTTCCCATGAAATTTTTTCATATCTTATGTCTGTGGTAAGCTAAACACTATTGCCCAACTGGTCATGCAAAGCCTACCTGTGTGTATCATCTTCATGTGATCATGTTTTTTGTTGTGAAAGCTAAAATATGATGCTGTTGTCTAGTGAGACATAATCCAGCAACAAAATTTTCAGCAGCTTTTCTGTTCTGTTTATCAATTTAAACACACACAGGTGAAACCATACATACAATTGATTTATTCCTAATTACAGAGTGGCAGCAGTATTTGAGAGTCCAGTCCCAATTATATGCTTAGAAGAAGAGGTTGTGGGGGAACATCAGTTAATTTTAAGTGTTGAAAGAGCTCTCTTGTAAGGTTTTTTTTCTGTTTAGCTTGCCTACAATTTTAAATTCCTTAATTTTAGTGGTAATGTAAGTTAAGTAGTAAGGTCTCTGCTTAACAGCTTGAAGTGCTAAGGAGAAACATGATTTTGCGTTTGATCCCTTACTATATCTACAAATGTCCAGATGGTCAGTCAAGAGATGCTGTTGGAGAAGTAAGAGGCAGAAAAGGGACTAAGTTAGATAAAAGATGTCCTTAAAACTGAAGAAAATGAAGAAAACGAGTTCTGGTAAAACATCAATTCAGGGAATGAGAAAGCCCTACAGGGACATTCTACAGCTATGAATCCAGGAACAATCAGAAGAAAAGATAATTAACATAAATGGAAATTAATTTCTTGGACTATGATTAATGGAAAAATAACAGCTTCTATAAACTAGCCAGTAATTAAAATTACACAAAAATATAACTGGCAACATCACCTAATTTTTACATTTTTAGCAAGATTTTATTGAGAAATTGTCCAGCAGTGGTGGTCTCTCCGCTACCTCCCTTTCAAGCTCATTGTACAATGAAGAAAATTAAAAAAAAAAAAGACTGTAACTTCCACACTGAGTTATAAAAAAAATTAATTTTGGGGCAGTGCATTTCAGGCATCATCAAAACAATTGATCTTGTGAAGATTTTTTTTTTCAAATGTAAGGATCTTTGCAGCTCGCAAAAATCTCTGATAAAGAATGACTGAAAAATTTCACACAATAATAAATTTTATAGATACATGCATACAGTTATACATATGCAGTTACATATATATACATGAATACATACATATATATATATTTGTATGTATATATATATGAATATATATAAACAAGCTTCTGGAACTCAGGAAAAATTTCAAATTTGAGCCATACCTGTGGTCAGCAGCTGAGTAAACACTGTATAATTTACAATATGTTAACATTGTAAAAAAATAATTAAAAAAAATACCCAGCTAGAGTTTTTGACACATAGATACTCTTTAATGAATACCCTGTCTTTTCTATATAGACTGATGATTATCTAAGCCTTTATTGTTGAAAGTTTCCCGGTACCTAAAGTTAAAGCCAATCTATTAAGAGGCCTGGGAAAATAATGCACCATCTAGATGATATCTGATTTCTGTCTCCTATCAAGATCATTTGTGTAAAAACAGTGAAAAAATGTGAGTTTAGGAGCAGTGGATTGTATAATTACTGACACCTTCAAAGGAGCAAAGCTGAAGAAAACCGTAAAATGGCTAAATCAAACAGGAATAAACACCTCAGTATTACTGGGTATGTGCAGCTTTACAGAAACTGAACATTATGAGAAAGGCTGTTATCTCTTGAAATAGTAGATGTTACAGTTCAAACTGGAATAGATGTTGGGACTGATGTACTTGACAGATCAAATAATTTAATTTCTCAGTTGTCTAAATAGCCTCCTGTTTGACTACTTCTGCTTAGAGCAAATTATCCATTTTCTTTTGAAGTGCAGAAATGTGTGGTATATTTGCTGCTGATTACATGAAAAAGGGAAATGGTGAGACTGGACATAAGATGAAAGGTTGACCTTCACAAGCGCTTAGACTTCTTTGAAATACTTTAAGCTCCTTGAGAGATTAAAGGAAGGTTGGTGAACATGAAACTCTTCAGGAGAGGAAAGTGAAAAGCACGCTATAGGACTTCTCAAGTGGCACCGTAAACTTATGCTTAATCAATTGACTTAAACCATGACAATTTTCTGGACTACTTTTCATTGACATCAACAAATATTGTGCTAGGCATTTGGCATTAGGTATTTGGTTCACATGGGGATAATTCCATGCATGCATGTTTGACTGTGGAAGACTTTGACAAATTGTTTAGGAGTAAGCAATGATCAGAAGTCTTATCAGCTGTTTCAATGACTGCATTGTGAATCACAAGTGGAAACTGCTTTGGAAAACAAAGAGGTAGTCATGGACACTGTGGAAAAGTTGAAACATTTTTTTAGATGTGAAGAGTTTTATCTGTGAAGAATTCTTTTAGATTTTACAGTCAATGAAACAACCCTGGGAACTTTCTGACAAATTTGCCTTCACAGTGGTATGCATTCAACCTTTGTTCCTGATGCATACTTTATCTCCCTTAAAGATCAACAGTAGTCATTAAAAGTCTTCATAGATATATCTGCTCATTTAGATGTCACTACATAATGCATGCATTCCATACAGTAGGTCCCAGTAGTTCTTTAATCAATATTAGAAAGGGAGAGATTAAGATGAATTGTATGACACCCTTATTACCATGGATACCTGCAATATTGCTTTTGAGGTAAAGCAGGGTGAAGTGTCTTGTGAAGTAATGCCCTCACGTCAATGACTTGGCTGAATTTTAATTGTCAGGGCATGTTTTAGGAAGATATTCCAGCTTATCATTTGCAGCTGGCTCATATTCGTGGGACTGAGCCCCTGAGCAACATATGTATGCATAGTAGCCCCACTCAATGACATCTGTCATACATGGCAGGGCATTCATTGTGTGTTTGCCTGTGATTCTGTCTGCACCAAATGTATGTCAGGATTGCTAGGTACAGGTTCATCCCAAGGAATATGGCTTATACTAGGCTTTTTGGAAATTTTATGGCAAATTTTTGATGTTGGTTTCTGGTTTTTTAACAGATGGTACTAGACTGTTACAGAGTTCAAGTTGCATATGGGATTAGCAAAAACCTGCCGTGTCTTCTGTTGCTCATTGAAGCTCTTAGCTTGTCAGGCCTCTGTAATTGCTTTCTCAAGCAATTGACACCTGAGTGTCAAGGTAAAGACTTTTCTGACATGCAATGATCTGTGATGCCATAAACTATATGACCCTGTATCATCTGGTACTGAAGTCTGCAAATGAAGGTGGCAAGTTTTGCTATGATTTAATGCATGGGAAAAACCTTCCACATATTCAAACTCTGTATAAATCAGTCCTATGTGTAAAGAAAAAAAAGTAATTAATGAGATTAAGAAGTATTAGAAACGGATAAAATAGCAAACACAATCTCACCAAAACCAGCAGCATATGATTATTTTTTCATCTGAGACATCTGGGTGAAGATATAATTTGATATTTTCTCTCTGTGACTCCACCAGATACAGAGTAGCTAATTTGCTATTCTTCCGGTTTTCTTCTGGCTTTCTTAAAATAGTCCAGTTTCAGGCCTGTCGTTATCAACCTTCTAAGTAAATTGGCTTGGAACAAATAACTCTGTTGAGAAGTTGTTTGTGAGCATTGCTTTCCACACATCTTTCCTCACAAATCATGTTAAGCATGTACAGTGTTTTCAGGGTTTCCATGATCCCACTTTGCCAGAAAATTTAGAATGATCGTATTATTTCAGCAAAAGCTAAGTGTACAGCTCTGATGTACTTAATTCATTCTCAACAAGCCATCAGATTAAGATGAACATTTCCTGAACAAGTAAAAAAAAGCATTGCAACTTAATGACCCATATATTTACACTCTAATAACAGTCTGCATAAATTGTGTCACTTCACAAGCTCCAGCTGCTACAGTTTTGTGCAACTTCATTTCCTTTCTCACCACTGACGAGTGCAGAAGTATTGACTAAGGAAATCAATCGAGCTGATTTTCTAAAAATGATTTTAATATGCAATAAAATATGCAATAAAAAATAATAAATTTTTTAAAAATGTAAATAAAGAATGTACACTAAATTCATGGTAATGGGGATCTCACAATATGTAGGCTTCCAAGCAATATATTTATCTCACTACTGAGTGGAAGAGATTGTTTTCCTCCTACTGCTTTCTCAGGAGGTAGTTGATCATGCAGAAGCAGAGTAGAAAAGGCATGTGATCCTCTCATCTTCATCATCAATCAGCTAGGAAAAAAAAAAGAAGTGCAAACCTTTCTTTTTATAAACCCTCCTGTAATCTCCACTATGCCAGTAGATATAATGAAATATGTTTAGACTTGTTTCCAGGAGTTCCTAAAACAAAGATTTTGTCAAAGTTTCTGATCTCTTTGATAGTACTGGTGACAACTGTGGAAGACTCTGAGGAAGATGGAAGTAACGAATGAATGGTGATGCAGTTTCTTAGCAACTGAGAAATGAGAACGACATTTGGAATTAATGTTTCTTAGATAAAGCCTACTAAAGTCCACCTGAATCTGAGAATTTTGACTCAGAATCAATTTAGAATTAATGTGACAAACAAATGAACTTGACATGGATGTCATGTTTGCCTAGGTGTTTTCTAACCCAATCCTCCTTGACCAAGAGAAAGGCTTCTTTTATATTCTGTATGTATAAGCCATAAAATGTGAAAACATGACCTCCACCTCTGTTTTCAATTGAGAATGAAAATAATTATTAGAAAATTTTATGTGAATAAACCTACTTAATCAGTCTTAAGATTTTTGCGAAAATTCTAGAATCTACTTTTAAAAGGACTAATTTATATTCAGATGATTAATTCTGAAACTACATGTTGTGCCATTGCCTAAAGCCATGTAGTCTTCATTAAACTAGGAAGTCAGAGATGGATGAATTTAGGCAATTTTGAAAGTAACTATTTAAGTAAATTTTGTCAGAAAGGATACTAAAGTTGGAATTAGACGTGTTTGTGCTATTTACTGTGTTTCAAAACATTAAGCAATATCATAGAGGTTACTAGGACAGCACTTAAAATATCAGTTCACTAACACGTGCATATCATACAGGACGCATTTTTTGTGGCTGTGGACAAGACATGGTTTGCAGAAGATGTGTTATTTTATGATTTAAAATTATTTCTACTGTCTCAGAGTTGCAGGTGTAAGTTTAACCTGTGAAACCTGTTGCAACTACAACTAAGAAAAAGAAGGAATCTTTGTTTATCTCATGTTTATTTCATTAAAAAAAATCAACAAAATAACAGGAGTTAAAAGCAAAATTTAAAAAAAAAGTAAGTAATACAAACTTATACAGTCCCAGTGTAGCATAGTAGATGCAATTTTGGTGGTTTTTTACATTTCATATTTAACTTCTGATTTTTCAGTATACTATATATATCTATCCGTCATTTTCTTTTATAGCTATGGCTAATTTCAACACTAGATGTGAATTGAAAAAGCTAAAAAAATTAGAATCAAATATATTTTTGAGTATTGATATGTGTTTCAAATAAATAAGCCTGTATTGTGAACTCTTAAGTCACTAAATGACAAATTCAGTAAAAGTAAAAGCTTTGGAAATCATGCTTACATTTCTTACTGTATTTTAAACGTAGATCTCATGATCGGGAAAAAAAACCCCAAACCAACACAATTCTTGAAATTCCAGGAAAATTCTCAAATTTAAAATTGAGATGAGTCCATTTTGGTTGAATAAACAGTTACATATGTCACAGCAGTCAGAATACAAGAAAACAAGTCAATAAATGAAAGCTTTGTGACAGGCAATAGAATGAATGGGTGAATGGAAATATGTGAAAATGAATGAATGAATGAATGAATGAATGAATGAGTGCAGTCGTGCAAATATTTACTTCTGTGTAATTACATGTACAGAAATATTTGCATTAGAACTGAACAAAAATGAGAACAAATCTTATCTGATTTTTTCTTATACGATAACTGGTTTTTTGTGCATTTTTTTGTTTGTTTTGGGGTGGGGTTTTTTGTTTTCATTTTTTTTTTTTTGTGTGGGTTTTTTTTCTTGGTTGTTATTGTTTGTTTGTTGTTTTTTTTTGTCCCTGAAATACCTGTTTCAACGTTGGTAAATTAAAATACACTGATGCTCTAATTTTGAAATGAGAAAATGTTTTATTACTAACCCTCGTTGTTATAGCTAAAACAATACCAAAGTAAAAGTGGGAAGATCATACACCCAATAGTCTTCAAAGAGTCTACAGCTTTCAGAAAGAGAACCCATGTCTCTTTGTTCGGAGTTTCTTTGTTCCCTGCCATGTGTTACCCCTGGCATGGTGTGTTGGCCTGCTGGGCTTGGCTGGGCTGTGGAGCCAAGGGGAGGCAGGGGCTCCAGCACAGAGAGCGGTTTCACACAGTGAGTGAGTAGTGGGTGAGTGGCAAGGGCAAGGCAGCAGCTCCCGGCTTTGCTGCTGTCCTGGCAAGGCAGGGATGGTTACCGGTGGTAGCTGAGACTCCAGAGCAGTTCTGGCCCACAGCAAAACCCCTTTCTTGAACTCTCCCTGCCAGGTGGGCGAGGTGGCCCCTTTCAGATGATGTAATGGTATGAATATTCATCATGTAGCTCCCTCCCCTAGCTTGTAACCATAACATTGTGTATCTGTGGTAATCATGATGATGAGAAGCTTGGATAAGAACTATATGAATAGAAGAAGAAAAGCTTGCTGCCAAAAAAAGTCTTGCCACAATTTCTATTTAATCTTACATAAGTCTTACTGCACCTTCAATGCCCACCCTTACATATGGGTATTTGACTGAAGCCAGAAATCTCAATTGCTTCATATAGATTTTCTTGTATTAGTTTTTTAGCATTAGTTTTTTAGCTTTAGTTCAGACTCCATGAGAAAATAGACTCCATGCTTCTCAAGAGAAGTGATCTAACAAACAAAATTATTGTACTCCTCCAGTTCATGCTGAAGCTGTGCTGTTACCACATTTTTCTTATATCTTGCTTTCCTTTTCTTCGCTTATAAAGAGACAGTCCATAAACTGAATACATTAGGAATTACTGCATGAAATAAAACTCCACTGAATAATTCAGTAACAGCTTGTTTGTTACCATGAGGAAATTATTATGCTTTTTTTACAGATTCATTTTCTGGTCTCCACTTTAAAAGCTCACTTTTTAATTTGTGGTCTGCAGTTAGACAGCAGAGATTGACTGGATTATGTAATACATGAAGTATCTCTAATAGAAATTCAGGTCAGTCAGGATGCCCTCTCTTATGACTGAAAAATTTTGTCATTCACCTTGCTTATGGCTAGGATTTTCAACTGTCTTTTTCTTACCCATTCGTGGTTTGCTGAGTAATGGCCCTTAATAAAATTTCAGCTGTTGTACACTGAACAGGCACAAAACATCTGCCTTCTGCACAGTTAAAAAAAATAATTTCCTTCTTTCTGACTCAGGAAAAACTATATTGCCTTGAAATTAGACACTTCCAAGCATTCTTGATCATTGTAGTAAATATTGTTCCTGTACTGGTCAGTTCTTGGACTTATGGGTATGAGTGAGATCTCCATCAAAATATTGGCCAGACAAAACTTAAATCAAATGTGATTTTGATAATAACAATAATATGTGCAAGAAAGGAAATGATTTTTGTTTCTCAATGTGGCAAGTTGACCTTGGCTTGGTATCAGGTGCCCACCAGGCTGCTCTATCTGTCCCCTTCATCAACAGAAAAGGGAGAGGAAATATGACAAAAGGCTCATGGTTTGAGATAAGTATGAGGAGATCACTTAACAATTACCATAACAGCAAAAACAGACTGAACTGGAGAAATTAATTTAATATTTTGCCAATTAACAGTAGAGTAGAATAATAAAAGCAAATCTTAAAATACCTTCCCCCACCCCTCCTTTCTTCCCAGACCCTCCTTAGCTCCCAAATTCTCTACCTTCTCTGCCCAAGCAGAAGAGAGGGATGAGGTACGGTTGTTGCAGTCAGTTCATCACGTTTTGTCTCTTCCAAACCTTTCTCCTCACTCTCCCTACTCAAGCATGGTGTCCCATCCTCCATAAATTCCTCTAACATGAGTCCTTCCCATGGGCTGCAGTTCTTCATAAACAGTTTACTTGCCTCTCACAGGGTGCAGTGCCTCAGGAACAGATTGCTCCAGCATGGGTCTCCCGTGGGATCACAGATCCTGAAGAAAACCTGTTCCAATGTGAGCTCTTTGTCATGGGTTCTCAGGTCCTACCAGGAGCCTGTTCCAATGCGGGGTGTCCACGGGGTCACAGCCTCCTCCAGACATCCTCCTGTTAGTGAATGGGGTCCTCCATGGGCTGAAGGTGGATGTCTGCACCCCCGTTGACCTCCATGGGCTACCACGGGACAGGTGCTTCACCCTGGTCTGTACCACAGGCTGTAAGGGAATCTCTGCTCTGATGCTTGCAGCACCTTTTCCCCGCCTTTTTTCACTGACTTTGGTGTTTGCAGGGCTGTTCTCTCACATATTTTGACTCCTCTGTCCCAGATACTGCTGCACAGCAGTTTTTACCCTTCTTATATGTATCACAGAGACGCTACAGATGCCACTGATGTGCTCAACTTTGGTCACTGGCAGGTCTGTCAGAGCCAGCTGGAACTGACATTCTCAGACATGGGGGAGTTTCTGATATCTTTTCACAGTAGCCACCCATGCAGTCCTCCCACCTCATTACCAAAATCTTGCTACATACACCCAATAGAGTAAATAGTGAATTGCATCAGGCCCTAAAATAAAAAAAATAGAGGAAATACATACTTTTTCAGGCATGTTTAGTCACTTTAGTATGATATTATTGTAAAACATATTTATGTATTTTTTACTGATATAAAATCAGGGAACTAATACAATTTTGAAATGTATTCTAGTGAGTTTCACTGGAAACTTGAAATGGTTGTTTATGAGATTATATTTTTACTTGAAATTAAACATTTACAATGTTCCGAAACTAGCTAAGTTTTGGTCTAAAACTACATGAACACTGTAACACATCTTATGAATCACAAAAAAATAGGATCTATAAGCATAGTTTAGCAAATAGTTGGTAAATATCAGGGGATAATTCATAAAAAAAAACCACAACAAAAACAACAACAAAAAACCCCTCAGCATTGTTTTGTTATCAATTTGCAAGCTGAAATCCATTCACCTGAATTGAGTAAGAAGTGCATTAACCATTGGGGACAATATTATTGGTCTTTTACTATGGACCTCTCTTAGTTCTGTTTACAAAGGGTTTATGTTCCAAAATCAGAGTCTGATGGCATTGATTTCAAAATGATTTTCCTGAACTGATGGACCTTTGCAAATTCCTCGTATTTTTTTCTGATAATAAGCAATGAAGTTCCAGGTGATAGAAATTTTGCAGCTGCTGTATTCTTGCATTATCAAGGTAATTCGCTGCCATCATAGGGTAAAAAATGGTAGGTTGTAGCATTTGTAGATCAATACAATACATTTGCAGCAGCTGCTGCTGCTAGATTAAAATTACTATGCATATTTTCTTATTACTTCTTTCTAAAAGCACTTCTTCTCAAATATTTAAAATGCTATCACTTCCGACAAAATTATTCCCTCTCAGTTAAGAGTAAAGAAATATTTGCTATTTTCTTAACTTTTAGAACCTTGGGTACTACTCTGAAGATAATTTACAGAAAATATACCGTAGTTCAAAAAGGTGAAAATAAAGTCATATTCAAGACAGCTGTATGACTGATGACTTCTAGAAGAATGTGTATTAAGTTCTCAAAAAAATCAAGAACTTGAGTCATCAGCAAATGTCAACAGATTCTATTCAGAAAATATTTATATTACAAAATGAAAGACTATGATTTTTGATAACAGAGCATTTTTGAAGACTACAAGGTTATAGAAGATCATGAATTCTGATGGCTGGCTAAGCTATGGAGAAATATGCAACAGGTTTACCTCATTGCAATAGGCGTTTTGGATAAAATTCCATCTGGCATATGGTCCCAGCAATTCCCAACTGGTAAATGGTCCATTGCACAGTCTACAGCAGCTCCTGGTGGGTTAACACTGGGCAGCAAATCAAAAAGCTGCTTCTGGCTTTCTAACAGACACTCAGCTGCTGAAATTCAGCACATCAGAAGCTATATGAGTAAGAATCAAAAAGTTCATTACTAATGAGGAAGAAAATATAGTTGTAGTAAAGGCACAAAATTATTCATGCTGTCTGGGTGGGAAATTAGACTGATTTATCCTTTACAATCAGATATTAGATCAATTCTTGAGTAAGTATTAAGGGTAGCAATGCAGAGTTGTACAATGACTTAGTGACATAATCACTAACCTCATCTTTTGCCACAGTTTTGTCCTCAACACTTTGCTTGGAGAAAGACTGTACACTCATCCATATTGATTTTTGTCTTCATATACTTAGTGGGTAGTAATACTGAAGGATTTGTTACCATTACAGATTATCTGCATGATATGGAAGACTAAAGAATCTACCTCAAAATTTTGTAAACAGTCTTTAGTAAACAAAATGGAAGCAATAAAATCCCAAATTTGAAGATGCAAATAAGTGTGTTAATGTTGTTCACACCCCTTTCAATTTGAAGGATAATATAATTCTTCGTGAATACAGGCACCTGCGGTGGGGATTCTTATATGGTTTTCTGTGATGACAATGCATCTTTCACACTTCACTTTCATTAGAAAAAAAAATTTACTCCCTTCACCTGACAGAATTCTCTCTTTATAAAGATTTCTAAAAATGTAGTATTCAAAATGGGAAAAAAACCTCTTTGTGTTTGCCTCAATCAAAATTGTGTGTCATTGAAGTACAGGCATGAATTCCTGGCCCATTGAAATGATTGTTTGTTTACCTTACTGTAATTACTAATTTTGGAATAGAAATGACTACCTGTTAATGGATTTTTTTTAATTAAAAAATATCGACATCTAAAAAGACTGTATTTCCTGGAAAACAGATGTAGAAAATAACCATTTGACAATCTTCATAGTTGACAAAATTTATAATGAGACAAATTTTTATATTGTACTCATTGTTCATTAATACCTGTTACATTTATTACTATTACATTAATTATTACTATCTAATAACCTGGACTTAAGGAATTGTCTGGATGCATAAGACAAAGTAAATTTTACATTTTATGAGAATGCACATGTA
This sequence comes from Pseudopipra pipra, assembly GCF_036250125.1. Classification (NCBI taxonomy): domain Eukaryota; kingdom Metazoa; phylum Chordata; class Aves; order Passeriformes; family Pipridae; genus Pseudopipra; species Pseudopipra pipra. The sequence goes on along the minus strand of NC_087550.1, from coordinate 73,490,212 downwards.
ATGTTAGATTTATGGCTATAGAACACTGCAAGTAACTGAATATACATGACATTCTACACTAAAAATATTTCATATGAAGTCAAAATAAGAATGAAATAAAAATTCTCCACAAAATATCAACAACACTACTTAAGAAATCCAGCTTCATGATTTTACTGGATGCTTCAAAATTCAGTGTAGAAAAGGGAATAAATGTTTTCTTGGTTTTGGGATAGTTGGAGCAGCAAAGGCAAAATCTATTTGAAAGATTCACCAACAGAAAGTGGATTGCTGATTATTGTTGATTTATTTAAGTTACTCTTTATGTCACATAGGCAATATCCACTCAACGTTTTGTGTAGATTATGTGTTTTATTTTCTAGTAAACTGCACACAGCTCTACAAATGTTATAGACATAAAGAAAGAATAAATTTTACTTCGGTTACTGCTAAATACTTGTAGTAATTCCCAGTCCAAATTCAATATCTACAGTTCTGCCCTCTATGTCCATGAATTACACGATCACCCTCACCTTGCCATTCTGTCTCCCCACTTTTGTTCATCCACGTATAAGTCAGCAGTATTTTTCATCTATTCAAAACTGCATACCAAATGCTGCCTAAACAAATAAAAGTGTTCTCCAAAGTATGTCACTCATGAATTTAAACCCAGCACGTGGTTAATTAGCCCATCACATTTAAATCTAAGGAAGGGAACTTAAAAAAACAAGGACTATCCCCGCTCTGTCTTCACAGCTAGCTGCGTAAGACAGAACTACACCAGGAACACAGACTTACTCACATCCATATGTATAGGTATTAATACCAAATATTCCAAGAAGGCTCTTTTTCCCCCTTTACTCTTAGAAAATGTATACATAATCTGACTTATTAAAAAAGACTTCCAAAAGTTACTTAGTTGTGGTGGTGGTATGTTATTTTTTAAAGTAAATCTAGATTTAACTTAATTACACAAAAAAAGTCTACAGTGTCTATTTTGCTATCAGATATTATTGTTAGTATCAGGGTAATGTTGCTGTGGAAGAGTAAACTTGTGAGAAAATTGAAGCCACGTGAAGTTTGCACAAGCAATCTGACACTAACTCTCCATGTCTGCAGGAAAAAAAATCGTACTCTCCGTTTGTTATCATCCATTTCTATCTCCTTGTTCTGCCAGAGAACAGCTTGTTTTTTTCCTAATCTATGGTCTTGTTTTCGCTCCTGAAGTGAGAACGAATCCACATGCAGTGCACAGTGGGTCTCAGGCTTGGTGTGTCCCACATGGTGGGACAGGAGGTTGCTTGAAGTGCGAGCTGGAGGGTGCCAGCAGATGTGGCAAGGCATGGCACGCATCACTTGTACCAGGGTTGCTCTGCACATGCCTCTGCACTGAGCCTGGGGAGTCAGGGTTTCTCTCATGTGGCCACAGAATTATTCACACTGTTTTAACTCCTTATAATGAAATCCAACTAATTTTATAACATCAAATTTTTATTCCTTATTTACAATATTCTAGTTACCACACAGAGTTAATACTCAATGAGAAAGAAATGGTGACTGCTTGGATAGAAGATTATTGTCACGATTCCACATAGGAGATTAGAAGCCTTTGTATAAAATGAAATTTATTTTTGCTGAATTTCTTATAGCAGCAACTTTTGCATCTGCAGAAAGGAATTTAATTTCTTCTTAGCCCCATCCGATATGCAATTTTAAAGATTCTGTTTATGTCAACAGGTCTTGAAAACCAATTCCTTTTTCTTAGATTCTTTTTCATTGTCTTTAAAGCCTGCACATTCTCCCTGAAGTTAGCTTCATTGTGGGCATAAGTGACAGACTGTATTTCTAACCAATCCTGTTCCCACTGGAAAAAAAATATTTATTTTTCAATACCTGAAGACTAGTTTGTAACCTACTATAGCAGTCTTAGACTCTTGATCATGTAGTTTGTTTTTTAGTAGTTTAGCTATGGTTGGCTATCTTTTCCAAAAAGCTCCCATAATCCCTTTTCTCTGAGTTTAGTACTTATATACAGAGGAAATTTGTTTTTATATTCCACTGCTGGTTTTGGACAGTTTCAAATTGCTTATCCAGAGAAACCACTCTTATTCATAGGTTATGTCATTATCTAGTTGTATTTTATAAGGTGATCCTGTCTCTCCATTATCATCTTCAAACTACTTAGATTATTTGGTGAAAAAGCACTCCAGAGGTACTCCAGAGGTAACCATTTGTTTTCTCATAAGAGTCATTGAAACTCTTATATAGAAGAAATCCAGACAAAACCATTAGAAGTATTGCTTTTTATGTGCTACATTTAGAGCAGCTGCGGATTTTATCTTCTTTCTACACTTTAAAAAAATACCTAACACTACTCCACTTATCTACTGATGTAATTCAGAAATACTATTGTTTACATGCAAAGAGAATTAGTGTGATTTAATTATTGATCTAGGTGAATAAATCTAGGCAGAGTATTTTCCAGTTTGTATTGAGATTCTCGATTATAGGTACTTCACTGGAATACAAAAAATTATCCAAGTGCTTGATATAATGGTTAGGGGTGATTTGATAATCACAGCACTTTTACGCATTAGTCTCTTTTTACATTAAGAACCCGAACTTCCAGACCTGAGTAAGTAAATTTTAGTCAAAGTGAAATGACAATCTGTAATACAAAATGCTGCTCACATTACTCTTTGAAATTCTTCAAATAAAAGCAAAAGCTAAGTTCATTAGCTCTTTAAACTTAGTCTATGTTAAAATATTGAAAGGTAGGTATTTCCCTGTGTTCTCATTTTATTCCATGGCAACAAATGTAGATGTATGGAAAATTATTAGTTTTACTCAAAAAGGTTGGCCACTCTAAACCAAAAAGGACAGATGTAACTAAATTAAACTGCTCATTTCAGATCAATTATCTATTTTAGTAGTTCATTAATCAGCTACTTGTTGGCATTTCTGACTACTTCTTGATTGGTCTAAGTGGGGATTAATGAATGAATAATTCTGAACTACAAATAAAGAAAATGGATATTTATATTTCCCAAAAATGCCCTTTCGTACTCAATATTTATCTATATAAAGAAGAATTGCTGTCAACTTTTAAATAAATAAAGAATTGTATTTCTTATTGTGAAAGGGTCATTTTTTAGACAAACAAGGCACTCGATATAGAGGAAAGATTTGCAAATAAATTTTTTGTATTGTGGCACTGACTAAAATATTGAGCAGATTACTGAATACTGGGTTTATGTTTATTGACTGTTTTGTTGGCTAAGATATATTGCTATCAGTTACAGTAATAATTTATAGAAGACACCTTTTGTTTGATGAAAAGTGACAGTTCCTGATGAAAGTACCTTCCAGGTACTTATGTTGAAGTGGTTTCACTGTATGAAAGTTCCTCTCTGTCATTGAAAATTTTCATCATATATGTAATATGTCATTACATACTTCCCATATGTCAGATGTTTCAGGCCCTTCATATCTACATAGTCCTTTACTGGCCTCACTTCAGTGTGTCCATGACTTTCTTATATGGGGAAGTCCAAACTTACACAATGTACTACATATGTGGCCTCAGCAGTGCTGAGCAGAGGAGAAGTATTGCCTCCCTCAACCTGCTGACAACGCTACTTCCATTGAGCCCAAGCTGATTTTTCATTTCTTTGCCGTAAGTCAGCATTGCTCATTCATCTTCAATTTGTTGTCCACCAGGACTCTTCTCAGGAGAGAAAAATAATAATTCTTTCAAGATAAAAGAGACACCAAATCAAAAGTAGAAGGGAAAATGTCAGTGTGCTACCCAGTGGTAGTAATATGGAAAATATTTTTAAAATACTTTAACTCTGAAAGCCTGGGGTAAGACTTGCATTTGAAGCTGTGAAAACGGCAATCAATAGTTCCATGTTGGAAAAAACTATAAGACTGAACACAGTGCAAAAGGTTGGAACTGCTATGTGTGGAAGCCAGAGCATGAGCCAGGACTGAGCTATGGGGAGAGTTGGAATGAGTTTCTTATTTTCTCTGAGGCCGTAGTACTGGCCACAGCTGGACCAAAGGGTCAGGCACCTTGCCTGGTGTAAGTGCAGATTCTTTACAAAAGGTATCTATGTGCCATAAAATAAGAATCCCAGAATATAAATTGGAGGGAGCATTTACCCTAGGATCTAATTTGAAAAAAAAAAATAACGAAAAGAACAAGACTGTACTTCATATTAAATTCATATTGAACAGTTGGGGAAATTTTGTAACAGACATTGCCTCCCCTCAGCATTCTTTATGTCCTGAGGCCACAGATGCATATTGGCACGTGACATTTACCATAGGCTTTATGTCCTACTTTATGCTCTAATCTATTAGCCAACAAAAAGAGGGAAAACAAAATCAAGGAAAAAAAGAGCAGATTATTTGAAATAAGAAAGGAAAAAAAAAGAGGAAAACCAATAAATCTCAGTTATTCATTACCAACGCAGATATACTAACATGGCTGTAGACAAATTTGTGAAATCATCAAAAGCCTCCACAAGTGTACTTTCTTAAAATGAAGGTGATTTGAAGATAGGAACTATGTCTAAGGGCTTTAGTAGCACTCGTGGAGTCCAGCAATGTTCCAGAGCCCAAAATTACATAGGTATGGACACCATCACTCTGCCTTAAAAAGTGTTATCCCTGTTGGGGTAAGACAAATGGGGATTACAGACATGATCTAGTTCATGCCATTTGCCCTCAGAGCCTGAAGTCATCCTTACCCATTCTCCATGTAACATCAAAGACATGTTTAGTATCCTTCTTCCCAGAGAGTTACATCATTGTCTTGTATCTATGCTATTTGATACTTGGAAGAAATACTTGGCGTTCATAGGCAGTTTCTGTGTTAGGGAGAATAGTGTAGACTGGTGGTAGCAAAGTTTTCCAAGTCTGAGGCAATCAACAATGTCGTCTTTATCATGCAGTATTTTGTCTTGAAAGTTCATGCTTTGCAGTTCAGAGGTTAGTAGATGAAAGAAGCCCTGCTGACAGAGAGGCAGACAGAAATTACACTGTAGAATATTATGGTATATGAGTTGGTATTTTTTGAAATTTTATGGAAAATTATCTCATATCCCTTTGGAGAAACTATTGGAAGATCTCTTATCTAGATTCTTGTACCAGGCATATCTTCCTGCTAAACATACAGATAATAACTTATGCTATAAAGTGGACAAGCTTTCAAGAATATGAAGCCTAACAGAAAGGAAGGAATAATTTCTTATTAAGATAAGATTAAGATATCACTGGATCAGAGGACAAAATTAACAGACATGTCATCAAGGAATATCTGTGCCATTGATATTTCTAGGTAAATTGTTATCTTTCAGAAATTGCGAGCAGAATATTCCCAACCCTAACTTCAGCACAATAGCTCTTAAATGCTTCTGAGGAGTACTACCTATCTTTTCACTGATTGATCAATCAGCTGCTTTAGTATTTTAAAGTGATGCTAAAAAATTCACTCCGGTAGTGCTTCTATATTCTGCTCCAGGTGCAATATACCATAGTTCCCCAGGGTACACAGGTACGCAGGGTACCTTTACTCCACATCAATTTATCCTGCTTGATTTCAACAGTATTACACTGATATTCCCCTGAAGCATTTCTTTTGTTTGCTTGCTCCTGAGCCTTGCTGATACTTTAGCAGCTGCGTCTCATAAGGGCACTACACTTGAGAGATAATGGTATAAAAATATTGCAGGTAGACTAACTGTAGATTTGCAGAGAAAAAAAAAGCTAACACTTCTCTGAAGTGATCTTTCCAGTTGTCATCAAATAAAAACCATTCTTCTTGGCGAAAGCTTTTTGATAGACACCTCTAGACAACCTGCCAAGAGGAGATTTTTGGGCTAAAACTATTTTTCATCTGCATTTAATAATAGTAGCACCTGACAAGAAGCACTATGACAGCTCAGTGGATATGAAAATGTTGTAATAAGTTCCAAGGCATTGTTGCATTCACTAATGTTACATTGTATAGTTGAGTGAAGAGAGAGACAATGAACACTTTGAAAGCCAGGGATTTTCATGAGTTACTTATCCCTATAGACAGCAACAACATGTGTTTTCGTACTTGCAGAACGGAAGAGAGATTGTCCTACAAAAGAAAAAAAGCTAAGACATTCCTGTAATATCAAGAATCTCCCATATGAGGCATTTGGGCAGGTCTTTCAAAATAGTATACAAGAATTTTATACATGTGAACAGCAGGTTGCATATTATTTTCAGTACTTTGTCAGATCACTAGGGACTGGTTTATCTTTGTTAGTGCAAATGTCCTTGCTTATTCTTTACCAAATGGAGACATCGTAACAAATGACACTGTGGCTGTGAACAACTTCATGAAAGTACCAAAACAAAACTAAAGTTTTCAGAATTAAGGAGACTTTTTCTGGATACTTATACATCTAATAATATCTAATTATTTATTTAAAAAAGCAGAACTTTTAGTGGTATAACAGGTTATCTAAGGGTTTTCAGAAAAGAAGAACTAAAAGTGCATAATATTTTTGTACAGCTTTTCATATTTATTCTATTTCTAGTTCAACCTTTACTTACAATTCATACCACAGTATTCATCAGAATTAATTGTGGGGGAAAAATTCACTAAATTGTTTAGACATTAAATGCAAATAATTTTGGTAGGTTTTATTATATAGGATGTTGATTACATATTATATGTGCATTATATATATATATATTATATTGTGTCTTATGTCTGTAGATTAAACATATACCTGCAGTACCTATTGTAAATGTATGTAGAAATGACAATTTCTTAACTGAATATTTTGCATTTCATCATTCAATAGCCATTTTCTACTGAAAATGAATAAATTAAAGAAATAAAAAATATTTACACCATATATTTATTAATTTCTAGTTTCTTCTTTGCAGTAGTCATGTCTGTATAAATTTGATCCAAAAAAGTGTTTGCTAATGAAACATTGAGATCTTTTAGACTTTGATGAAAACCCTTCATGTATTTATCAATCTTGTTTTATTATTTTCAATCTCGTTTTATTGTTTTATGCAATTTTTTTTTCATAAAGTATCTCATATAAGTAGTGTCCTCTAATTGATACATGATAAACCAATAAGATTGAAAAGAGCCTGAAACTCCACAAACATTTCTGACAAGAATACAGGCATTTACTCTGAAGAGGAAAGCAGTTTACAGAATTATACTGCCAAATTTATTCTACAACATTTTCAGGCACCTCACAAATAACAGGATTTGACGTAAAAAATTAAATCCTCTGAACAACAATACAAAAACTCGGCATGTTTCCATACACTAGGTGAACCAAAAAAATGAAGTTTGTATATGTCCAGTTGAGTGCCTCCCCCTTTTTGAGCCCCATTTTGGTAAAGAGCTTCTTCTATTTACTTTATTAATATATTTAAAAACTGCAAATCATTCAATCATGTCCAAAATCATTCCATGTATCCTGTATTTAATTTTTGGGTGATAAACCAACTCTAGAAGCATATATAATCAGAATAGCATCAGTTGTATAGCATATGTATGGTGAGGCATTTAATGTTTCCTGACAAGGACAGCTGTTTGGAGAGAGACAATGCCATCTGCAGCAACAAGAGAGTATAATGATTGCAGTCCATCTCACTATTGCCTTTTTAATAACACACACTGCAAAACTGAAAGAGTTTGTGATTGTCTGAGGGATGTGCAAAACTTTCCTCAAAAGGAGATTAAACAAACCAGTTAGAGTTAAGACTGAGTTTTATAGGATGGTGTGTTGCAGTTCAGTTTGCTCATTCACCTGCAACAAGGTCTACACTGAGTGTAGACTCAATAGCCAACAATATCCTGCATTATTAAAATACTATCTTGCCTCTAAGTTAATAAAGGACAAAGAGCTCCATGTTTTAATATTAAATATATACAAGTATAACTACTGATTCATTTTTTTGCACAAAGATCTGTTTATATAATCATAGTAACTATCTGCTTGTTTCATAGTAGTATGTGGAAACTGCTAAGGGAAAAAACAGAGGAAATAAAGAAAACCTGGTGAAGCTCATAAAATCTTAAGAAGTCCATTAAATTTCTTACATCTAATAGAGGTCCAGGATCACATCAGTTGCCCTGTGAATCCACATTGGACATCTATGGGTGGGCAACTGAACTGATCCCAGAATAACATTCTCATATATAGGGACTGGATTCAGTAATATATGAGCAGATAGTTAATGATGGTTTAAACAATTTTGAATGTCCTGCTTAGCCTTCACCTGTCACTCCTGTTACACAGTGCCTTGACTATCCTTTCTACCCTGTGCCATCTCTGCTAGACCTGTGTTTATGTCTTGGATATCCTAAGACACTGCATATGGCACTAGAATATTAAAAACTTACTTTCATGTAAACATCTTAGTCTTGGCCAGTTTATTTCTGAATCCCTAAAATTATGGGAGTAGACTGTATACAGGGGAAAAAAAAAAGACATATCCTAAGGACTTGAAGCAGTTTCTGGATGTGGTGAGCAAATGATAGATATTTAAATACACTAACAGCTCCAGGTTTCTTCTGGAGCTACCCCTAAGAAGTCAAAGGCCAAGGCAGATTTTTCAAAAAGGTCAGTGAAAGGATCAAGTTGAGCTATGAAGGCTTTAGCAATTTGAAGTATAAAAAATCTTTCACAACATAAAAAAATCATCTCTCCAATTATTCAAAAAGAACTCAAATTTAAGTCTTTTGTAGCTTTGGAAGGTATTATTCCTAGAAATTATGTTTCCCAGTAAAATCTGTAAGTACTGGCATTTGACAAAATGCTTTATAGTATTAGCAAATATGGAATGATACAGACAGAAAATTTCAGGTAGATGTATGTCTATTAAGCTTGCAGAGGTCTGGAAATTTCACTGTGTTGTGGAATCTTTTAGTGGCAAACGCAAATTATTCAAAATCTGTTTCATATCCCAAGTTTAATGCCTCTAATGTTTTCTACACATAAAATTATCTTGGTCTTCACTTAAATTACAAACAAAGAAAAGTCCCAAAACCCCACAGAATTTTCATGTTAGTCATAATGAGCTAGTGTGAAACTTTTGTACATCTTTGACCGGTTGCACAATTTTCACCTCTGTGAATATTCATGTAAAGATGTCAGAGAAATGTGATGTTTATTTTCTGCTATCATGTCGAATGCTTTCTAAGTACTAAAATGTGATTTACTTCTGCTGCTATAGGAGTAATATAGTGCTTTTAGCACAGCATTAAGCTAGTTAAATTTCAGTGTCCCCAGTGAAATGAAATATGTAAGTGGCTATTTTCCTCTTTTGATGATAACTGGAACATAAGGGTGGGATTCATATTACTCCTCCTAAAAGTGGGTTTCACAGGCATGTCATCCCATTTTACATGCTGCAGTTTAAGGACCTCCTGAAGGATTTCTGGCAAATACAAATACTTAGGTGCAAATAATTATACATCACAGCAGTATCATACCAGAGTTTGGCTAACTAAACTCTGCAGGTGTGAAAATGATAACAGTCAGCATATAGGAAAAAATTGTGTCACATAATTTACAATAGAATGCAGCATAGCTTCTTATCTTGTCTTTCTGTTCTTCATTCTTTCCCTTAAGTACCTTACAGTGATATATGAAATAATTCAGTATATTTGAGATGACTGCAGGAGGCTAAACATTATGACATGAAAGAAATACAAACTTCCAGATTGACAGCTGGAAGTCCAGGAGAATTAACCACAGAAATATCAAACAGCATCAGATATCCAGCTTTAGGTAACAGAATAAAGATACAATTCTTGAACAAAGTAAATGTTTGATTCTAACTCCAAAAGAAAAGTTTTAATTCAAATCTGTTAGTTCATGTATCTTCAGTATTGGTAATATTTACAAACATACTTTTCAGTTAGTAGAACTGCTAATAGTGAGATGCAATTTTCTAGTACATTAAAATAGGGATCAATGAAAAGACAGGTGTGATAATCTAAAGAATATAGACTTCTGCAAGTCAGCAGTGTTTAAAAAGCTTAATTTCAAACATTTCTGCATTTATTTAATATTTCAATCATTAAGAAGCCAAAAGTTCAATTCACTTGCCTCAAAATATGCACCTGAGAAGTTCTAATGTTGTGATTCTGTATGGCCCGCGGTTGATGCTCTGTGAAGGTATGAATACTAGTGTAAGGAGTGATGCTTCAACTTTCTTGTGGTTTCTCAGCTATGAGTAACAAATTATGCAAAATGAGTGGATCAAGATATATCAAAGAAAAGAAAATGTGACTGTATAGCTGAATGATTCTGGCATTCTCCTGAAAACACGGAAAGTCCTTGATCTTGTTCTTTCCTTCTATAACTTTTCATTTAAAAAAAAAAAAAAAGGATGGAAAAGAACACATAATCAGTCATTAGACTAGAGAGTAGGATTGCCATCTTCATAGTCAAGTGAATTATATTGTCTCCTACTTCATGAATTTCACATTTCTTGCTGATTAGTAGCCTAATTTGAACTAAAAATAATTAAACTAAATACTCCAATCTTTATTAATTTATATTCTTCCTACTGTTATTTTTGCACTTATATTAAGCAGTCAATAAATAATATTAGGAAACAGTCTTCGTAGGGCTATTTATGTACATATGTTTAGCAGTGAATATGTAACAATAGAGAAAGCAGTTTCTTATTTCGTTCGTCTGGAACCACAGTAATGCTTACTGTTTATCTGTTCCTGAATTGCACAGCAACATGACAGTTCAGCACTAAAGAAAAAGGTAAATTAGACATTATCCTTCTAAGTCAATCAACAGAAAGATGGCAAGAATGACTGATGAAATACTCTACTTGGGTTCAATTTTCTTCAGGATTAAGAGAATACAGATTTCAAACTGTGCTGGATCTGGCTTGGATGGAGTTAACTTTCCTCACAGCAACCTGCATGACATTATGTTTTGGATTTGTGACTGAAATTGTGCTGATAAGACACAAATGTTTTGTCATTATTAATTATAATTAAATTAATATTGTTAGTATGTGGGACAGCGCTTTCATAACATCAAGACTTTCTCAGTTTCTCACACTGCCACCTTCCAGAGGGGTGTCCCACGCCATATAACATCATATTCAGTAATAGAAAGAAAAAGGGATGCAGAGTGTTTGCATTCCAAGGTAGATGTTGCTCCGAGACTGGCTGGATATCAGTCTGCTTGTGGGAGGTGGTGAGCAATTATGTTTGCATAATTTCTTTGATTTTCATTTTTCTGTTGCTTTCTCTTTCACTTCTTGAATTGTCTTTATCTCAATACATGAGTTTTCTCATTTTTACTCTTCCTATTCTCTCTGTCATCCCACTTTGGTTAGTCAAAATGAGCAAGTGTCTGTGTGGATACCACAACACAAACTCTCTCCTTTGCTTACTCCACAGACCAAGAGCACCAGATAAGACCAGAGAGAATGTACGTAGTTTATGCTGCAGGAAGAAAGGAAAGAAGGAAGGTCAGCAACAACCCTGTCATGGGCTAGTTTTGTTGCTGCTACTGATGTTCTTACTGAAGAATTCTACCACTTCTGAGAGAAGAATTGGATTTCAGAAGTAACTTTCGCGAACAGCCTTTGTTTAGTATCACAGCCTGTAGAATGCAAATCCTAAAGACCTCAGATATTCCTAGAAATGTAAATCAGACTTCTAAATGTCACATCTAGGAAACTTAATTATACTAATTTCTACTTCTGTTAATTTTTTTTTTCTTAATTTGCCATAATTTTCTTAATTCCTACTGAGGCTGCTAGCGTGTAACAGCTGGTGACATTTGTGTCTGAGTCCATGTCTTTGTATTTCTATCAGCTAGTGTAGTAGACCTAATGACTAATTTCTCAGTCATATGTATCTAGTACAAGAAGTCCAGGATCTAAAACTAGCCTGAACCAGCATAATATCTCCATCTGTAAACTGTTCATCTTCTAGGAAGTGGAAAGCAAAGAGTTTCGTGTTGTATTAAGACATTCTGTTCACACAAATATCACGTGATCTTATTTCTGTAGTCTGAATTATTTGTCAGACTAAAAGGAAGGAATAGACATGAATCTCTAATTATATAAAATATTAAAATTTTCTAATTCCTGTCTATACTGTTTGTTTCTTCACTACTCTTAATCCAGCTGAACTCTAGGAAGTAGGACTATCCCATAGCCATTTTGCCTTTTACTTTATGTTTTCACTGTGCGTAAATCAGCTCTTAATGAATAAATCCTAAATCCTAAGCTGAAATAAAATGCTCTCAGTAATGACTTGATGCAAAACTACTTTTTAAAATTGTAAAATCATAGCACAAGAGGATCAGTTTTTCTTCCATGTTATTTTTCTATAGTGAACAAGTCTCTTTCTGTCTTGTATTCTTAAAAATCTGACAAATATTAATAATAATAGACAATAAAATTAAAATTGTGTTGTCTGAACTTTACATACACAGAAAATGAGCATATGACACAGCATCATCTTAACTGTGTACATAAGAATAAGTTTAGTATTCTTTTTCTCAAATAAAACAAAAATTTGGAAGGATGCTGAATCATTTCTGTAAGGAAATATAGATTTTTAACCAGAAAAAAAAAGACCTGAAATGACTTCTGAATTGAACAAAAGTTATACATTGATTTTCTGAATGAGACCATATTTTTAGAAGGAAATATTAAAGAAAAAAGGTATCATGATTAAGTTACTAATATTAAAATTCTACTTACAGTGAGGGTTACTTCATTAACACAGCTATATTTTCTCATAACCTAAAGCCCTCACCTACATGTAACTAGGTCTGCAGAGCACTTACAACCAATCGATAAAGTCAGGATGTAGAGTGATGACTAGGACACAAGATGTGATTCACCTTTCTACTGTATTTCTAGAGTGTTCTAAAAGCACCTCCTGATCAACCTACTAAAATGGACACTACAGTGGGATCAAATTACCTAACATGCATCTGGTGAAATTTCAGATACTACAAGATATCAAAGATATCTGCACAGCACTAGCTGAGAGCCTCAGAGACACATTTGGCATTCTAAACAGCATATAGAAGGTCACTCATGATGAGCTCATATATTTTAAGTTTCACTACATGCTTATGCTTTTACAGATGAGTCTCAGCCCTTGTGTCTATTTAAAAGCGACCTGATGGACCAGGTCAGTAAGTTCAAATTAACAAATGATTAAATTAATGATGAAAATAATAAAATAAAAGTCTGAGCTGGACAGTAATACAAACTATTTTATGTCTATATTTTTTTAAATAAACTAAAGGAAGCAATAAGTGTTTTTGCAAGCTTTTTTTTTTCATAGTAACCTATCTTTTATTTTAGTCAATGCAGTAGGTATCTGAAACTGGTTATAGACACACTTACAATGTAAATGCCAGCTCTGTTCTTCAACACATCCCATGACAGTCTGTTGCATAAGATAACGACTATAAAAGAAATTATGAGGAAACAAGCAAACAAATAAACAAAATCCCCCAAACATATAGAACAGAATGCTAATCAAGAACATTTATCAGGAAAGTATTTGTCTAAAAAGAATAGCAAATAATGAAAGAATTTTGGAGATTATTATATGAAAAACTGAAATATGGTTTTTCAGAAATTTCTCTGAAGAAGGGCTGAAGCCTAAACAGAAGAAACATTTTTAATTATAAGATTCAAATATGTTGACATTAAATCTTGCATTCTCAATGTCAGCTGTGACTGTCTCCAAGAATTTTACCTCGATTTATTAGAGAATATATAGCAAGTGTTAAATAATTCTGTACATTAATAATAGGCATCAATTTAATTGATAAGCGCTTACCTGGAGATAAAATTGGATACATAAATGTAAATAGAAAAATGTAAATATTTCATTGACCACTGCATCTTAGTTTCATAGGTTTTGCTCTGTCAGGAGGGTTGTGGTATACTTGCATTCAGATATAAATACATTATCATCATTGTGTGCAGTGATAGTGAAACTGATAGTGAAATAATGCATTACAGGTCTACAGAACTGTACAATACCCAATTAACTAAAGGGGAAGAGTAACCTTAAATAATAAAGCTTACTCCAACCACATGCTGATTTTTACTTTAGTCTATAAGAAAGTGTAAAATCTATATCAGAGTGTTTGGCCTATATGCCTAAATTGATTTTAGGGAAAAAGATGTCCTAATTTGAAAAAAAAAAAAAGGCAGCACAAGCATTTATATTTCTCTCACAAAAACTCCACTAGCATTTAAATTCAGCTTAGATTAGAAAATTTATTTGTTTATTTCTAGTAGTTAATGGTCATGAAATTTATTCTCTGACCTTCAAATGCTTCATCTTGGAAGAACTTCAAATTACTTTTGTAATAAATATCACTGAATTGATGCCTGTCTAAACCAAATATTAGAAGAATTGTAGTAGAAATGCCTTCTAGCTGGCTCTTCTTTTACCCCAGAACTGTCCTGAGACATGCCCAAAAATGACACTTTTTTTTCCATCAGAGTACCTGCGTGGCAAAGAAAGGCCTATGCTGAACAAATAAGGTTATCTGTGGGGTTTACATCTCCATCTCATTTGCTAGGTAGGGATCTTAATGTGGTTTGTAGGCTAGGTTGTGTGAATTTTACATAATACTATCCCCTTCCCTATAAGCATGGCTACACAAAGCTTTGTGCAGTTTAGATTTAGGGGATATGTTAACTCACTATGATTTGTGGAATTAAATCACTTTGCTTCCATAAATTGCTGTTAAAAAAAGAAATAAACAAAAAAACAAAAGCAAGAAAAAATATCATAGTACTAAGTGTTAGATTAGCAGAAACTTGTTTAACAACCAATCTCAGAAGAGAAGTAGGATCCTCATTTCCTTTCATATTATATATTCAATTATAACTCAGTCACAGTATCTGGAGAGAAGTTTTTATTTTGAAATATAGTCAGTAGTGTTGCTATCTGCCCTTTGCATAATAATGTAATGATGAGAACATTAGTTAAGATTGTGGGAGGTCTGAGTACTAGAACAAAGAAGGTGGTAACCCAGGCCCTAGTTTCCAAGTTTTCTAGAATAATTTTTGTGCTAACTGGTAATCCTTCCCTCACTGTTGCTGAAGTCAAATCATCATGAGGTAAAGAATTCATCATTTATAGAAAAAGGAAAATTAAATTGAAAGAGGAGTCAATAACATGGATAAAATTGTGAAAGGGTCTAAGGATTACCTGTATTTTAATCATGTTTCAGGAATTTGTATATATTTTTCTTAGGGAAAAAAAAAGAAGAGAGAAAGACTTGAAGTACATGAACAGTAGCATTACTATGGATCAATGAACTACAGAAGATTATTTTTATTTCTCTATGCACAATGTTTCAGTTTCATCAGTAAGGATAGAAAATAGCACCATCACAATTTAGTGTTTTCTTTACATCTCTGACAATTTGCTTGAAGTGAGCCAGTGCACTCTGATTCCTTTATTTTTATTATAAGGCAGGTCTAAACCCCAGCTCCAACTCCTTTAACAAATTCTTTCATGGGTAAAAATTTTCAAATTTTTTCCCTGTTACTCCATCACATTCCTGTCTCAGAATACTTGGTTATAAACTTCAGTGAATTGAAAGATGTTTCTGGATACCAACAAATCTGATGTTATTCATATATTTAAAGTACCAGAGTTTCCCACTGCCTGTCTTTACAGAATATATGGTTGATAAATGGGAAGCACTAAATCTTCCTTTTATGGAGTCAAGAATCATGTATGATTCTCCACATTGCAAAAAAAATAATCCCTTCTTCCCTTTAACTTCTCATTAACTAGTATCTATCTTCAATATCTAAGTCATATGTATTCTGCTGCCTAATCTTATCTATCCAGTCTCATCTGACATGCAATATGTACCTGAACAAAAACACAGGTCTCATAGAGAAGATGCAAGACATGCAAGAGACATGTTCTTCTGAGATACCATCTGGAAGCAAAGGATGCCAAGTGGTACTAAAAGTTTATGTTTAGGGATTTTACCCTGTCCAGAGGATGTAATTCAGACTAAAAGTTAAAAAAAAAAAAAACAACCGCCTATATGCAGGTACTTTTATGTAAACAAAGTCGGTCAACTTTTCAGTTCACCTTGAACCAGTAGACATTTCTTTTTGATTTGCTTTGTAAAACTCATTCTTTGTACTGATAAAATCTGTAAGTGGGAAACTGAGACCTAGCTCATGATTAGAAACCTTAAATAGGGTATTTAATATGGAAACTTAAATGAACAAAGCAATTCCAGCTACTTTTTAATGTTCTAAGACAGCCACACAGGGCTGATAGATTTGACATAGGTTCTACAGGAAGCATCTCTCAGGAGGGGTGTGCTGATTAATCTCAAAAGTTATTAGATGCTTTTGTATGAACAATTACATTCAACCCACAGATATCCACATCTGAAATTGCTACCATATTCATAGCCAGACACTCCTACAGAATGATTAATCTACTGTATTTTAGAAGCCAACTTCTGGAGGAGATTAATTATGACCTGCAAGTACATATTAGCACTTACATGCAGATATCTACATTTTCACAGAATCACAGCATATGCTGAGTTGGAAGGCACCTACAAGGATCATTGAGTCCAACACTTGGCCCTGCACAGAACCATCCCCAAGGGTCGCACCATGTGCCTGAGGGTATCATCCAAATGCTTCTTGAACTCTGTCAGGCTTGGTGCTGTGACCGCTTCCCTGGGGAGCCTGTGCCAGTGCCCAACCACCCTCTGGTGCGGTGTTTTTTTTCTTATATCCAGCCTAAACCTCCTCTGATACAACTTTGGGCCATTCCCTTGAGTTCTGTCACTGAGAAGAGATCACCACAGAGAAGAGATCGGTGTCTTCCCCTCTGCGAGAAAACTTGTAGACTGTGATATTAGATAAATTCCTTCCTAGGCTGGGAATTCTTGAAAGAATCACCAAACGAGTCTGAAAATTCAGTACTTCCGGAATTAGTAATGTTTGTAAATTCAAAGATAATTATTAAAGTCAAAACCAAGCACTTTAATTATTCAACATATTTTTAACTATAGAATCAGCTATAGATGGTCAAAGGTTGGCTATTCATCTGTGGTCTTATTTTTTCTTAACAACTTTCTTTCTCTGTGAGAAACAAAGGAAGTTGCAATTTCACAGCCATACTCAAGATCATGATTATTTAAGTAGTCAGTCTGCAAAACTAATCAATCCTTGTAAGTAGCTAATTCTGATGCAGGTAGGAGGATAATGACTTTAGTGCCTTGCCAAGAAAATCATCAGATATAACTTCATCACCACTCCATTGTTCAGTTCCACAAAGTGAAAACCTTCTGGATTTTTCTTTAATGGAGACAAATGACTCTCTGTAAATCCCTGGATATATTTTATTCAATCAGTTACTACACAAAAGGTTTAACTTTAATTAAAATTAAAAAATAATTACTTATATGCTATTCTGTACATTCATGATGTAAATTTTATATAGTGCTACCATATTCTCAGCATAAGCAAACCATAGTAACAAGCTAATACTTTTGTATTTATTTAGAATATATATGAAATAATTTTGGGGATTTTTCCTTTTTTTTTTTTTTTTTTTTTTTTAAGTAAAGCCATCACAAAATCTGTGACAAAATCAGAACTGTAACAATTTCCAAAGCTTAAGAGCTGTTACTACATGTAACTGGGTTTTGATTTTAGTTTGTTCAAGGTTTTTTAATCCAAAAAAATCCCTGTAATTAATGAAATTTAGTAGTTTAGTGTCACCTGTATGAGAATGTAGGTGTTTTGTTAAAAACCTGAAAAGGTATTATGGTAAGAAACTTGTAAAGAAGTGTAGGAGTAAAATCCTCTGACATTTTTAGATATATCTATGTATATCAATATGTATTAAAAAATATAAAAACAAACATATATTAAACTAATGATTTTGCCTTGGAAGACAGTTCAACCCCAGTAAGAAAGCATACTTCTTCATAAAGACACAGAAATGTGACAACAGAATAGTTACCCTATCAAGAATCATTAGCCTTGCATTTACCAAAAGAGGAACAGAGGAACATAAGTGTTTCAGTATCAGTAGATATGATCAATCACAGAAGCTGACTAAAGGACACTGCATGCCTGACTACCAGTGCCTGAAAAGAATTAAAGATAATACTGATGAAAAAGAAGACTTGTAAAGTCATAACTTAAAAAATCCTGCTGCTTCTCTGTAATAATGCCAAGTAAATTTTCTGTAGCATGAAATATTTAATAGAAATGCAAAATTTGTGGAATCAGAAAAATAATCAAAACAGAAAGCTAAGCAAATACTGTACTATGTAATTTATATATTCAGATTTCAAAACATATTTTTTCATTAATAAAAAATTTACAAGGCACACAGTGCCCTATCCAATCATCATTGATGTAAAGATCATTTTTTTATACCTGACTGGAGGGAAAAATTGTTAAACAGCAATAGCAAAACTCAGTTGTGGAGATCCTTATCCTTACAGAATTTGGAAACACTGTTTGATGACATCTTTAAGTGGGTAAACAATCTTTTACCTTTTATTTTTTCTTTTCAATCTGTAGGAAGAAAATAAATCTCATTGGTTTGTGATAAGTCCAGAAATAAAAATGATAACCTACTTTGTAATGCCATTTCCCTTTCTCATAAAGCACACTTGTTTCTCTCTTTTGTTTTTTTTTTTTTTTAAATCCACTTATTTTCTCGTTGTCTGGAAGTAATTTTTGACAGTTTTTCAATTCCCAACATAAAGGCCTCCAGACTCTGATGAAGGCTTGTGGTTCTTTGTTTTATGTATTATTGAAAATAACACAAAATTTTATCTGCTTCCAGATGCTGTTACCAAAGGGGAAAAATAGCAGCAGTCCTTTCTATGAAAAGACAAAATATTTCTTTAACTAAGAATCTTATAGAAGGCGAATATGAAATTACAAGTTGAAGAAAAAGAATGAATAGGGAATGAAAGAATTAGCATTAATGGATGAAGCTATGCAACAATTTAAAATAAAGAATGCAGTTGATCAGTACAGACATAAAATTCTGCTAGACGAGTATGGCCAGGCAAGTAGACTATCTTGAAGCTACTGTAAAATGCTTCATAAAGCAAACTGGTACATATAAAAAGCTAGATAGCAGATAATGAGAGAGACGAGGTTCCTATGGGTTACTATCCAATCTCCCATCAACAGTGCATGTAAAAACCTCTTTAAACACTACCAAGATAGTGCTTAGCAGCTCAGCACATTAATAGAGAGATATAAGTAAAGTCAATGTCTCTGAACAACATTTGGACTAACGATTCAAATTGACATATCCACAATTTGAAAAATAGCAATGATTAAAAATTTCCCTATTAAAAATCCATGATTTAAATGTTCAATTTATGATGAGCAAAACTGTTTACTCCTTAAAATAATCCAATTAATTGTTTTCTACCATGAAAACTTACAAATGCAAATGCATTGCCCCTCTCCTCTGCTGCACTGTGTGCAACACTCAGCTACTTGTTTTGGGGCTTTTGTATGTGGATTATCATAACAGATCTGAGAAGGGTTTGTAAGAAATGTATGATTGAATAAGCCATATGGCACTAGGTACACGTGTAATGGGGCTTTTACATGCATCTTGGGAGAAAAGAATAAAGTTATCATTCCCACAGTACAGGAAAAAATTGGATGTAAATTAGTGGTACCTCTATGATGAGTTTTCAGAGGTACAGTGACGGCCATGACTTTCTTGAATAACAACAAATCATTATGTTGATTCTAATGAACTCTGAAAATGAATTAATTTGAATGACTTAACGTCTTTATGGGCTTTTTTTTTCCTTATTAAGTGGCCTTAATATGATTTAGCATAATTAATTTTAAAAATAGATTAAGTTAAATAATATTAAATTTATTCTGAAACTAAATGAGAATACCCACATAAAGATCTTATGTATCTTAATTACCCTATATCATTACCATAGTTTCTGTGTAGACAGGGTCTTATTTTCAAGGTCAGTTTTTGGCTGTAAGTGGTGGTATTTGTTTGATATTTTTACATTTTAAGTAAGACAAGCTGACACATGTTCATCTGTAAAAGGGGTGAAGATCATTGAGATTTTAAAGGTAAAAGCTTGCAAAAAATATATAATCATGTAAAGTTTGTCCTTGGTGTCATTGCCCACTGCTCTTTATGAATATATCTAGTTGTGCTGAGTTACAGAAGGGGAGCTTCTGAATTGCAGGAATGTAATCTCATTCAGAGTTCAGGATATCATTAATGGAGTTTGAGAATAATTTTAATATGCAAATTAAATACCAAATTACAGTAATCTTCAGTGAATCCTGAGGATGACACTTTCTTTAAGTTTTTTTGACAGTTAGGAAATGGCTCTTAAAGGGGTCTTCCTTTTCAAAGGGAAGGCTTTCTATCTGTCCTTCTTGAAACTCAAGAAGTTACCGATAGCTCATTCCTCCAGCCTGCCAAGGTCACTCTGAATGGCAGTCCAGAGAGGCTGTGGAGTCTCTCTCACTGGAAATATTCAAGAACCATCTGGATGCACATTTCTATTAGAAGATACCTTGGATATGAGCACAATTCCAGGACATCACATATTCTGAGGCAGGGCAAAAACAAAATGAGAAATAAAGAAAACTACCTAGATTGCTTTGCTTGCATCTAAGCTCTATCTATAGAAGCAGTTGGAAAAGTTTATATAACTGTACACATACACAGATACATACATACATATGTATATAAATACATATACATACACACACACACACACATATATATATGTATATATGAAAAACACACACACTAATCTTGGGAAAACTGAAAAAAATTAAGACCTTGGGAGTCTATCCAGTCCATCTTCCTGAAGCATGATGGAATCAACTATCCCTAATCAATTTCCTTCATTTTTGTCTAACATGGTTTTCAAAGTCTCCACTGAACGAGACACAGATATTTCCTTAGGCAATCTATTCTGCACATGCAGCTGAGAATGGTTTACTAGTATCTAACCAAAATACCTGTTATGGCAGTTCAAGCCATATAAGCTTTTATCTTATGGTTAGTCTAGGTAGATAGTATTCTATGTATAACAGAAATATTTCAGCCACATTATTCTCAATAATAATAATATAGAGATTTTGACCTTAAAATTTAAAAAAATACATATTTTTTTCCAAATGAGTGAATACTCTGAAGAGATTTATTTTACCTGTTTCGAGATAATCATAAAAAAAGAAATAAAAAAGAAAACATAAGGCATTTTATTCTTGTGCTTCTTGCATTAATACCATATGTAAATGATCTGATCTGCAAGTGAACAAATAACTAGCCCAGATGAAAGCTGGCAGAGAATATAGCTCTTGGACTTGCAACTGACTTTGGGCTTTCCTATCAAAATTAATTTTTATATATCTTGAGCCATTTAGTCACTAAAAGAGGGTTGCTGAACTTAATGGAATTAATGTAAAACTGTAGAAATATGCTACATTCGTGGTTTGAAACCCCATTTCACACGTAATAAATCTGGTTAAACACACCAGACACTTTCCTTCATCAGAAAACTCCTAAAATTGTATTTGTACTTAGAACAAGTTTATTGACAAATACACATAATTACCAACCAGTACTGGTTTTGCATCAGCTTGGAGAGCTCAATGAACATGCTGTACACAAGCAGTTTTACAAACTAAACATTGTAGATTCCTTGGATGTTTGGGTAGTTTTTACTTTGCTCAAAAGTTTTCTTTATTATCCCAAGACTGAAGTGCATTAACCTCATCTCACAATTATAGAGTCCAGTATTTTCGTTATGTAAAGTTGCATCACGCATTAACTCAAGGGTTTCTAAACATCACAAACTATTCTGAACTTTACAAGCCTTCATATCATATTGAACTTTTCTTTATAACCAAGTTTTTTCAAAGCATTGTTCAACTTAGTTCTATGGAAACTGTTTTCACTTTAATTAATACTGTGTCTTCTTGGTTAATTCAGACTCACCCTGTCCTCCATGCATCTACACCATGAGCCCAATGTACTTTCTTCTATCAGTTGTGATGCCGGGCTTGTTGCTGGTATGCTTACTGCCATTGTCTGTCACTGTCTGTGCTTGTGTAAGGCAAAGAAAATAACTCAAAAGCTTTAACTCAGGTAAGCCTGCATAAGATTTTGATAGTGACAGTCTCCACTGTTGCCAGTAGAAGAATTTTTCCTGCACTTATCAGTGGCATAGATTTGGAGTCCCGGACATTTTTTCTACCAGATAAGTATCTAACAACCTTTAAAAGTCTATGTCTCTTGATGACTGTTGAAGTAAGCATTTCACTTGGTAGATGTATTTACAAGATTACAATCTTAAGCCATATAGAAGTTTTCAAATATGTTCATATTTAGCTAGGAATGGGAGGTCCTTAGAGGAAATTCTTGTCTTGAGATCAGAATTGTGCCATTGACCTCAAAAAGATTTGAAATTTTCTTTTCTGATTAGAAATTATTTATTTAGGTTTCACATTTAAAATATAATTAACTCACAATTTCCTTTCTAAAAAACTCTTAATTTGATTTAAGAATTATGGATCTAATAAAACATCATCATCAACAATACAGGTTAAAAACCTTCTAGTTTGTAAATCTAAACAAATAAAAAATTAGAAAATTATACATGAAAACATTCCACTGTGAGATAGTCTTCAATCATATGCTTCCCTTTTTCAACAAAAGCAAAAAGTTTTATATTTTTTTATATTCTCCATACTTCTGACAATGACAAATTGTAGTATATAATGCAAGCTGTTCAAACCCATAATTTCTTAAATTAAAAATATTAATTTCTGCAAGTTATTACTACTAGTTTCAGTACTGTGTTTGACAGCTTTACAAAGAACATTGTGTGCTCAAAATACTCCTTTAATCCTGAACAATGTTTTGTCTTTTCCCACTGACAGTTTCTGAGCCACAGTAAAAGGAAAGGCAAGCAAAAAGTTGACCACTGATTTTAGGAGATAGGACCTATATTTTTTAAGTACTGAACATTTTTACAGTGACTGATTTTTCCAAGGCTATCATCAAAATGTGCTGGCTA
Organism: Pseudopipra pipra; assembly: GCF_036250125.1. Lineage (NCBI taxonomy): Eukaryota > Metazoa > Chordata > Aves > Passeriformes > Pipridae > Pseudopipra > Pseudopipra pipra. The sequence continues at coordinate 73,467,086 of NC_087550.1, read as the reverse complement.
AAGGCTTTTACATGTTTAATATTTTGATGGTTTTTGTCGAGCACACCCTCATTCTCTATGAAGGATTCCACCTCAGTCACAACACCTTTATTCTCCCTCAGATTCCCTCATGACTGCTTGCATTTAATAATTCCTTAGCAAAGTATCATACAGGAAAGTATTCCTGAGTAACATTTACCATAACTTCTTATTCTGCTCTTTTGTTCTTGCTTGATTTCTTTCTCTCCCCAACTCCTGTTTCTCCCAATCACCTCCTGTCTAACAGGTAGTCTTTATGTGGGAATTCTAACTTAATTTCATTTTTCAATATTTTTATAATTAGCAACAAATGAAATCATTCAAATAGAATTTTTACTTTAGTGACTGGTGTATAACACTGGTGTATAATGGATAACTGCAGTTAACAAAACTGTTCTGTGCCTTAAATCACAATATTTCACAGTAGAAATGTGCACTTAAAGACATTAAATGGTCTAGAGGATTTCAGTTTTGAAAAGCTGCACTTTATGAAGACAGAAAATAATATCAGGGAGCCTACCTTCATGTAATACTGAGTTATTAGATATTTTTTTAGACTGGTTATTTCCAACTCTATTTTGTGTAAAAGAGGAGTATAATTACTCAGCAAGTGTTTCTTAGTCTTAGCTGTTTCATCATTTATTGAATGTAATGAGTGTTAGTTTTTGTATTCATAATTAGTTCTGCATTATATACTCATTTTCCCTAATCAGATCCTAACTTAGGATACAGTCAACCATTTTATGCGGAAAGGACTCTTCGCAGAATATTCTGAGTGGGAAGGGACCCATAAGGATCATTGAGTCCAGCTCTTAAGTGAATGGCCTGTACAGGGATCAAAACCACAACCTTTGTGTTATTAGCACCATGCTCCAAGAAACTGAGCTCATCTCAAGGTAGCAACTTAAACATGTATATGTTCCTTCAGATAAAGCACAGCTTACAAACCATATAAAACCAGCAAGACTACAAGGAAGTTTCAAGCTTTGTTTTACTTGCAACCATGTCATTAGAAAACCATGACACATGCTATGCTGTTTTTTAATCTCTAGTTTTGTTCTTACTTCCAGATATAATTGATACAAAAAATGAGGGGCTGGGTTCTATCCTGCCCTACACACGCATTAACTACCGTCACCCAGCTGCCTTACTTCCTGTGTGCATGTCTGTCTGATATTGATATAATATAATAATAGATTCTACTGAATTGCCAAAAATGTGCATGATACAAAAACATATATTCTATATATGAATATATGCATAGTAGATATACAGAAAAAGATTTAGAGCAAGATAAAACAAAACTATAATTAGAGATGCAGACTTAGCCTTACAAGCTTGGGAGTTTTATTAATAAATTTTTCAGTGCAAACTAAATTTGCTTCCCCTTCTCTATAACTCCTAAGAAATAAAAGTACACAATTAAATAAATTGGGTTTTTCCATCCTACCCTGGAAATGAGTTCAGGAGACTACTGCAGACTCTTACTAACTTTGATTATTTGTTATGTAGATGTAGAGTAAAAGAGGAGACTGCAGACACAGGATGGTTTTAGTAAAAGCAGTTATAAACCATCCAGAACTGGATTTCTTCATCTTACTTCTCTTCCATAACAGTCATATTTTTCCTTTTCTAGTCAGGAATATAGGGGGCCAGATGGAATCACTTATGTCCTTAAACACAGTTATATGCGAGTTCAGGGAAAAAAAATCACTACTGGGAAAAAGGTATCTGGATTTTACTATAAATTTGCTTTTCAACATGTAGTAGCCTATTATTTTCACATCCATTTTTAGAAACTTTCATTTCCAGTATCGAGGTATATACTGATACATTTTTGTATCAAAATAGTTTATCACTTCACATAGGAACTTTTTGTCACTGGAGTTTATCCCATGTATACTTAAAGACAGCCTTTATATCCCTTTTCAAAATTTAAACCAATAAATTAAGTATATTAAGATGATTTGCTCTCCACTTGAATGTTTCCCTTTCTTCTGACCATAACAGTATTCCTCTACTGGATTGACAACAGTTCAAATTCACTTTTATAACTAGTTGTGGTGGGTTGCCCTTGGCTGGATGCCAGGTGCCCACCAAAGCCACTCCCCCTCCTAAGCTGAACAGCTGAAAATATAACGGAAAGCTTGTAGGTGCAGATAAGGACACAGAGAGATCACTCACCAATAACCATCATGTGCAAAACAGATTCGTCTAGGGGAAACCAATCAATTAGGAATAGGGTAATAACAAAAAAACCCAAATCTTAAAACACCTCTCTCCATCCCTCTTTTCTTCCTGGGTTCAACTTCACTTCTGAGTTCCCTAAGTTCTTCCCACCAGCAGCACAGGGAGATGGGGAATGGGGTTTGCAGTCAGTTCATCACACCTGTCTACCAAACCCTCCTGCTCAGGGCGAGGACTCCTCACACTCTTCCTCTGCTCAAGCACGAGGTTCCTGCCACGGGAGACAGTCCACCATGAAATTCTCCAACATGAGTCCTTCCCACAGGGTGCAGTTCTTTACAAACTTCTCCAGTGTGGGTCCCTTCCACAGAGTGCACTCCTTCAGGAACAGATTGCTCCAGCCTGGGTGCCCCAAGAGGTCACAAATCCTGAAAGAAAACCTGCTCCACTGTGTGCTTTCCAGCTTCCTTCAGGCATCCACCTGCTCTGGTGTAGGGTCCTCCATGGGCTGCAGATGTATCTCTTCTTAAATATGTTAACCTAGAGGTGCTACCACCATTGCTGACAGGCTTGGTCTCACCCAGCTGTGGGTCCATCTTGGAGCCACCTGGCAGTGGTTCTATGAGACGTAGGGAAAGCTTCTAGCAGATTCTCTGCTCAGAGCAGCCACCCCTGTATCAAAACCTTGACACGCAAACCTAATACACAAATGAAATCAGAAATATACATATTATTATGGAGACTGTTTACACCTAATGTAATATCATTATTAGTAATTTAATGCCACTGGAAAAAGACTTGTTTGCTAAAACTTAATTGTATACTTCTGCCTTTCTTAGGTGCATTGCATAAACAATGTCTTGATTTGTGATTTCAATGTATTTTGTGGCCAGCAAGTTTCAGAAACTGGGATGTATGCCCACATGTCAAAGAGGATCAGCTAACATACCTATTTCTTAGCAATTTCTTAAAGAAAAATTTTGGACTTGTAAATGAAATGTTCATTTTTTCCCTAATGTAGGATTTTTTGTGTATTGTTAAATTTCCATTCTTTTCTATTCCTCCCACCCTTGAGATTCTTGAGTTCTACCTATGATATTCAATCCTCTTATATATTGATAAAACCTCTTCAGCAAACCCATCTTCAACATATTTCATCAGCACTTACATTTCCTCTGCCAAGACCATTAAAGGAAAACTCAATATATCCCAAATCTGATCCTTAAAGAAACACTTCAAGTAACTTCTTCCATATTCCCCTCATTTAATTTCTTCCTTCTCTCCTTATATTAATCATCACTTTTAGATAAAAATTTTACGAGTGAGAAGATATCTCATGAGATTCATATTCTCAGCTTGACCACTTTATGTTAAAAGAAACAAAAAAATCTTATATGAGAGCAGTATTTAGATACGTCTAGTCTGATACAGCCTGCCTTTGGAATACTTATGATGGAGCTTATGTCCCAGCAGGTCATGAACAATCCAGGAGGTTCCTGGAATGCATTGATGATGACTTCGTTGTCTAAGTGCTAGAGCAGCCAGGGAGGGAGACATGCTACCCTGGACCTTGTTCTCACCAGTGAGGAGAGTCTGTTGAGGAACTTGTACCTCAAGGGCAGCCTGGGCTGCATTGATCAGGAAATGGTGGATTTTGAGGTCCTTAGGGCATGACAAGCTCACTACCCTGGACTTCAGAGACCCCAACAATATCAATGACATGGACCTGTTGGAGTGAGCCCAGAGGAGGGCCACCGAGATGATGAGAGGACTGGAGCACCTCTCCTATGAAGACAAGCTGAGAGTGTTGAGGTTGTTCATAAAGAAGAGAAAGCTCTGAGAAGACTTTCTAGCAGCCTTTCAGTAACTAAATGGGGCCTACAAGAAAGTTGGAGAGGGTCTTTTTACAAGGGCAGGTACTGACAGGATAAGGGGTAATAGCTTTAATTTGAAAGTGTTTAGCTATGAGGAAGGAATTATTTACTACGAGGGCAGTGAGACACTGAAACAGGTTTTCTCTGTTGTGGGTGCCCTTGTTTCCCCTGAAGCTGTGGATGCCCCACCCCTGGAACTGTTCAAGGCCAGGTTGGATGGGGCTTTGAGCAACCTGGTTTAGTGGAAGGTGTCCCTGCCCATGTCAGCCCAAGCTGGGACTAAATGATCTTCAAGGCCCCTTCCAACTCAAACCATACATTTATATTATCCCATTATTTGTCTCTGGTCTCCATTCACCCTCAATATGAGTATTCTATATTTTTCTTCTTCATTATTTGAATCTGAAACTGTTTTTAATAGCGAGACTTGTCTAATAGGCTTGTATTTGCATAGATTGTTGTAGTGGATTAAACCCAGACAGCAACTAAGGACCACACAGGCACTTGCTTACTCCCCACCTGGTGAGATGGGGAGATAATCGCAAAAGTGAGACATTTCACAGATAAATACATTTTAATAAGCAAAGCAAAAGCCGCAGATGCAAGTGAAGCAAAACAAGGAATTTGCTCACTGCTCCCCAGCTATAGGTTGGGGGCAGAGCGGCTGGAAAGCTGCTTGGCAGAAAAGGACCTGGGGGTGCTGACTGGCAGCCACTGAAAGTGAGCCAGCAGTGTGCCCAGGTGGCCAAGAAGGCCAATGGAATCCTGACTTGTATCAGAAACAGCATGACCAGCAGGACCAGGGCAGTAATCATTCTCCTGTACTCAGCGCTTGTGAAGATGCACCTTGAATCCCATGTTCAGTTTTTGAGCCCTTTAGTACAAGAAGGACATTGAGGTGCTGGAGGGGATCCAGAGAAGGACAACAATCCTGGTGAAGGGTCTGAAACACAAGTCTTCTGAGAAGCTGCTGAGGGAACTGGGGTTGTTTACTGAATCTGAAAAACTCGGTCCGAGAAACTGCTCAGAGACTTTTTTTATCTTTAAGCAGCAAGGTATTTGTTTATTCAACGCTGGGAGCAAGCCAGCTCGCGCTGGACAAACTTGCTCGAAGGCTTCACACAAAATCAGCATCTTTATACAATTTTCAGATGTGATTAAATGCATATTCAAGTGACTACAACATCTATCTATACATATTAATAACAGGCGGAGTATAGGTGGAGCTCAGGTGGGGCTTGGGGCGGTCCTTCTCTTGGCCCTCAATTTTGGTGGTACTTCTGCTCTTCCTCCATGGTTCTGGGGGCTTAAACTCATCTTCCTCAGCCTGACCTTTCTTGTCTTCTATTGTTCTTGACCCGCTCACTGAAGCTTGGAAAAAGCCCTGGCTCCCGGCCTATTTCTTCTATTCAAATGTCTACCTTATCCTACTGCATTTCTAATTTATTACCTCTAGGCCTATTGCATGTTCTTGTACTATTCTCTTAAGCTTTGGTCCAGTAAGTAGAACAGAACCAACACACATCATTTTGGATGTTCTAGCTTGTTAGCAGGCCCAAATTTCTTAGTTAACTCTTTTGGGCCTGGCCTCCTGTTTCATTCGCCTGGAGGAAAAGGAGGCTTAGGGAAAACATTATCATTTTCTATAACTACCTGAAATGAAGTTGTAGTGAGGTGGATGTTGGTCTCCGCTCCCAATAAGCTCTCCCAAGAATTGTCTCCAAGCTGAGTTTTCTTTAAATTCAGAGTCATATCTATTCATATTAGTATATGTGTACTTTTTAGGTTTAGGTTGTCCATAATATCTTTCTTTCTCGTGCATTGTGGATAAATGTTCTTGTTTTGGGTTGTGGGTTTTGTTTTTCTTTTAGATATAGATATTTGTAGATAGTTTTAACTACAAAAAAATTTTTATTTATTTTAACTTGTCTCATGAGGTACAAGGCAGCTTGACTTAATAATTTGGGGTATTCTCAGTTTTTACCTGGACTTTCAATACTATATATGCTCCAATTTCAGTGTATGCAGCTTTCCTAAGTTGTATAATTCATGCTTAGTCCTAATATATCTGTAAAGTAATTACTTATTCTTTTAGGTTTTGGAACTTTCCTTACAAACTTCTTCTCACTTCTTGCTTGTAATGATAAATCCACACATAGCTTTATATGTGTCATGCTAATACATCAGCAGAACTAATAAAATAAATTTTCCTAATGTTTCTGCTATTGACAGGCATTTATGCTTAATCCTGTGCTCCCCAGTACAACAGGGCATTATAGAACAACCCATTGCTAAATGGGTCACAAAGGTGGTCAGGGTGCTGGAGCACAGGAAATCTGAGGAAATGTGAATTTTTGAGCTATACAAAGAGATAGAGAAAGGGACAAGTTTTTGCTGTTTATGACTACTAAATAAGAATGGCAGTTAAGAGCCTGACACCTTTGAGAAACCCACAGTGGGAGAAGAGGAGGTGGGGGGACATAAGCTGGAACATGGGAATTCTGAACTTCCTTATGTTACAGTAAAAGTCTTTCACTATGTCAGTCAAGTGCGGACACAGGATGCCCAGAGGGGCTGTGGAGTTCCTGAAGATGTCAAAAATCTGGTGACATGACCCTGTGAAACATGCATTAGCTGACCTTGATTTAAGCAGGAAAGTTGGGCTACCTTCACAGGTGTATTCCCACCTCAGTTATTCAGTGTTTCTAAGAAACTGATGATATGGAGTGACATTTATTCTTTCAGGAAAAATATCTGAAAAAAAGAGTATCTTTGCAAAGACTGTCTTTCTAGGACATGTCTAATAATCAACCTAGATGTCAATAATTGGTATTTTAACCCCTTTACCAGAGATAAAAACATTTGTGTCAAAATCACAAAGTATTATGGACACATTTATCCCAGAAAAAGAAGTTATTTTAAAGTTTTCATTTATTTTTCTTTGAGGAAAGCTAGTATATTTAGAGATTTTGAATTAAAATAGCATAAATTTCAAATAAAGGAAACTTTGTTCAAATTTTGATTACTTCAAACTTCCAACTTTCATTAAAAATAAAATTATATCTCTCTTCACTTCTAGTTTCACGTGTATTGCATGTTTGTGCTAGCCAATCCAAGTTAACAACATTTTTTTGCTTTATTTTTCTAATAAACACAGAATTAATATAAATGCTTTTCCCATTTATAATATTCATAGAATCATAGAATGGCTTGGGCTGGAAAGGACCTTAAAGATCATATAATTCCGACCCCCATGCCATTGGCAGGAATACCTTTCACTAGATCAGGTTGCTTCTTTTGATGTAGCCCAGGATATGATTGGCTTTCTGGGCTGCAAGTGCACATTGATGGTTGAAGTCCAACCTCGCAACCTCCAGCATCCCCAAGTCCTTCTCATCAAGGCTGCTCTTGATCTGTTCATCCCCCAGCCTGGATTGATACCGGGGGTTGCCCCAACCCAGGTGCAGCACCCTGCACTTGGTCTTGTTAACTGTGTGAGATTCCCATGGGCCTACTTCTTGAGCCTATCCAGGCCCCACTGGATTGTATGCTGTCCTTCAGGGGTGTCAACCACACCACTCATTTTGGTGTCATCTGCAAACTTGTTGGGAGTGCGCTTGATCCCTCTGTCTATGTCATTAATGAAGATATTAAATAACAGCTATTCTAATACAGACCTCTGAGGGACAGCTTGTCATTGGTGTCCATCAGGACTCCGATCCTTTAACCACTACCCTCTGCATGTGGCCATCCAACCAATTCCTTATCCATTTAACAGTCCACTCGTCAAATCTTGTTGGCTGTCTTGAATCACTTCCCTGTCCTCTGTGTGCCTTAGCAGAGCTTCTGGGAGATGGGTACAACATTTCCCTTTTTGCTGATTTTGGGAATACTGTAATATGACCGTAGTTCTCCCAGTGGGCTCTCTTCTCAAAGACAAACAAACGTGTATAAAATACATAACCTTCCTTAAAAGTGACAAAATAAAAAGATTTTAATTGAACATTAAGAACAACATCTTATTGTACATACTTTATTTCCATATTTATGTTAGCTATACATTCATCAGATACAACCCATTAGCCAGTTGTTACCTCCTGTTTATTCTTTGTTTCTGCTCTGAACAATAACTGCTTAGGAGCAATGTGTCCAGTGCACATCAGACTAAGCATTAAAATTATTAAAAATATCTGAAACAATTCTGTGGGTATATCCAACACAGGAAGAGTTCATTACAGTCCAGAAGGATGATAAATGTGCTAAGCCTAGGTACAGTGCTTTAAATCAGTGGTGACAGTGACAAGTCCTGGCCTCCTACCAAGCCAAGTATAGCTTAGCTGTAGTATGTGAACTACCAGGTGGCAAAGACAGAAGAGCCTGAGGATCCCTGCTTCATATCATCCATCACACTGCTACGCATGTCTATTGACTCCTTCTAACTTCTGCTGAGAATAACATGTAAAACACATTCTCCTTTACCATGGAGCCCTATCTCATTTGCAGCTCAGGCTGAGAAAATGTAAGAGTCTCTTATACAGGTCAGAAGAACCTCTGTCTCATAGTTTGTTAGCAGCCCAACAGCTGAGTGATAGCTTCAGGATCACTACCATATTTGAAATACAGATTTTTCTTAAAGCTGATGCTTGATACAGTGTTTTTATTAGCTTTCAAATGGCAATGACAAAAAATGGCAATAATTAATAACTATTTAATGATAAAGGTGTACATTTCCCAACTACACTTTAAAAATTCTGTTTGTCTAATTTAGGCAGAAGGTGTCAGAGGGGTGACCTTATTGCTGTCTACAGCTTCCTGAGGAGGGGAAGTGGAGAGGGAGTTGCTGATCTCGTCTTCCTGGAATCCAGTGACAGGATACATGGGCAGAATGGTTCAAAGCTGCATCAGGTGGGTCACAACTGGGGTACTCTATCCAGTTCTGGGGCCACCAGTACAAAAGAGATGTGGACATACTAGAAAGAGTCCAGAAGAAAATTGCCACTAAGGTGATTCAGGGTCTGAAGCATCTCTCCTATGAGGAGAAGCTGAGACATTTGAGACTCTTTATCCTGGAGAAGGCTCAGAGAGGCTCTTTTCAATGGTGCCCAGTGGCACGACGAGAGGCAATATATACAGACTAACACACTGAACATCAGGAAACATTTTTTCACTGTAAGGGTGACCAACTATGCTGACACAGGTTGCCCAAAGAGGCTGTGGAGTCTTTCTTCTCAGAGATATTCAAAATCCATCTAGACATGTCATGAGCGATTGGCTCTATGTGACCTTGCTTGAGCAGGGAGGTTGGCTGAAATGATGTCCAGAGGTAATCAAAAAGGGACCTTTATTCTGTGGGTTTGGGTTTTTTTTTGTTTTGTTTAGTGTTTTTTGGTTGGTTGGTTGGTTGGTTGGTTTGGTTTGGTTTGTTTTTGTTTTCATTTCACAAGCAATTAAATTTGTGTCTATTTTCTTTCAGAAGAAGAGAATAATATTATGGTGGATTTTATCGCCAATTTTTTATTTTAATTTTCTCTTTTCAATTATGCAATAGTTAAAAGAAAAAGATTTTTGAGCATAATAGTTCAAATCCTGTACTGCTTTATTACCAGTCAATGTCATTCAGAACTACCTATTCTCCAAGCTGCAGTAAAGATTGTATTTCTTTACATTTAACATGAAAGAATATGAAAGAGTTTCTTTGCCTGATTTTCCAAAAGAGAACTATATAATTTTGAGTACAGAATATGAAGTCTGGATAATTTACCAAATTAAATGTCAACATTAAGGCCCCTAATGTGACTTAGACAGCACTGTAGTAATTCTTGCCTCTGGGATACAATTTATACTTTGTAAATGTATGTATGCAGAAATTTAGTTTTCATTTTCCAAGATGAGTGGTAGCTGTTTCCACTTACAACATTTAATTCTGTATTTCCAAAGAACTACAAAGAGTATTAGGTGAACACTAGTATGCTTAAATTAAGTACTCTACAATAGAATGTTGTATTTTCACTCAAAATATTACAGCACATGAAAAAACCCACAGAACAGGGCATTTCTATTTGACATTGACATTTGGTAATGTTATTTCAATAATGTTATTGTAGGAGTAAAAAATAAATTAAGTTACAAATTTTAGCTGAACAAGGTATGTATGTATACTCACAAAATTATGAAATACAGATATCTGAGTGAAAAGTAATCAATGTAGCACAGAGTTTAGAAATTGTTAATATTTAAAGTTTTAAAAAATTAGTGTGTACCTAGCTCAAGACTTTTTTGTGCAACTTTCCTCAGTGGTGAGGCGCTGGAACAGGTTGCCCAGAGAAGTTGTGGATGCCCCATCCCTGGGACTCTTCAAGGCAAGGTTGGATGGTGCTTTGAGCAACCTGGTCTAGTGGAAGGTGTCCTTGCCCATGGAAGGGGTGTGGAACTTGATGATCTTTAAGGCCCCTTCCAACCCAAACCTTTCTATGATTCTACTATTAAGATTAGAATTTTCAAATTGTTTATCCATGGGCTAATTCTACCTTTTCTAGAATCAGCATTAAACCACTGACTTTGATAGGAATAAAATATAGAATTCCATTTGAAGTCTATTGGACTTGGACACATCTTGGACAGAGCAAGTGCCCTGTTAGCCTGGTAGGACAGTGGGGGTTTAAACAGGATGGGAGAGTAAAATACAGTGATCTTCAATAGTAAAGAAGGACATGATATGTCACTGGGTGGTGTAGTTATGTTCTGGCATCTATCCTACTATAAATTAATCGGTGACAATTTTCGGGAAAGACTCAAACGGATTCATGCCAAATAACATTATTTCTGTGCTGTTTCTTCACTTTTCCAGACAACAAAAAATAATGGAATTGTAATCTTCCAATCTATTGCACTATTTTGTATAAAAATAACAAAACACGGAAATGTCCTTTTAGACTTATTTGAACTACCTTATAATTTGGAATGGTTTTGATTTTAGGTTGCTTTTTTTGGGGGGGACTGGGTATTTTAGTCCCCTGCAAAATTCAGTGAAGCTATTTGAATGAAAAAATGTTGCAAGGCAAATAGTTTCAATCAAAGTTATATGGTTCAAATTTTAATGGCTAAGATATTTGAATAACTTAAATATTTCATTTTTTATACTGTTTCATGATTTCATATTTATTACTTAGAGTTTCATTATTTTAAATTGCTAGACAAAATTATGTAGGCTTCTGTGACTATAAAGAAACAATCACAATTTTTGCGTAGTGGAGCAATTTGGGATTTTTACTGTTTTTGTTTTGGGTAGTGAAGTAATTTAGGTTTTTTGCTGTTTTGTTTTTTTTTTTTTGTTTTTATAAATAATGAGTAGATTAAAGTCTACAGGATGCCTTTCCTGTTGTAGGGCTGTTTTAATAATGTTATTTTTAATAACTCCTATCTATCAATATATCTGCTGTTAGTAATCTTGTACATTTTGCTGTAGATCTTGTTGTTAGAAATCTTGTTAGAAATCTTGTAGTTGCAGTAATTTATTCCTCTCAATTTACGCTTTTCAAAGCAACTAATAATCTCTACTTTTTGAGATATTTTTCCTTCCTTGCTTGCTTGCTTATTTGCTGTCTTTTCTTGCCTACTTGCTTGCTTGCTTGATTGTACTGAAGAGCCCAGATCTGGACTCAGCACTCCAGCTGTGGCATCGCCTGTGCTGAGTAGGGGGGAAGGATAACTTCCCTTGGCTGCCTGCAGGAAAGACCCTAATGCAGACCAGAGTGCTCTTGATCCATTTAGTTATTGTGTGCAATTTATTAACTTGTTTGAGGTTTTAGCTTTTTGGAGAATTTTTTTTTCTGCATGCTAATTTTGCCATCTGATCCTTACCTGAAGAGGGTACCTTGCAACCTTTTTGTCTGAACAATGCAATCTCTTATGTAGCCAAAACTAACGAAAGGATTGTCCCAGATGTCCAGGTCATTATCCTGGAAGAAAATAAAATATCTAATGGATGTAGTACCATGGCAGAAACAAAAGTTTTCTTATTTAGAGCTAAGAGGAAGATGCAGGGAAAAGCCTCATTCTGCCAAAATTGCATGTCATTTACTAACAAAATACTTAAGAGAAAGTATATCAATTGGTGAAAAATTATCAAGAAAGTTCAGTTAGACAGAGAGAACCAAACTATCCTGATAGTAGTTTCTCATTAGTATGATCAAAAATAACTTAGCTGTCAAGAGACAGAACAGTACACCCTATTTAACTTGAATTGGGCTTGTTTCTATTGGTAGTTATAAACAACCCATGTTCTAAAACACCAGTGTTGATTCCTTTTGATTCACACATCATGTTAACTTTTCAAAATGTGATGAACAGCCCCCAGAAGTCCCCAACATAGCTGCTTCTGTAGCACTTCAGGCTATTCTATAATCACCTTGAGACTAGATTTAACAAATGTCCTAAATCTCATCATACCATGTTTGTTCAGTCAGCTTTACCTTTACAAGCCTGAAATTATTTTCTGTGAAGGCATCACAATAGCATGATAGTAAATTTAGTTTGTTAATTTCAGGACAACAGCTAAAAGCAAAATGTCACCTGCTCACCATGACAATCTGAATTTGCTGTACAAACCAACTCTGAACTCCCAGGTGAAATGTCTGTCTTCCAGTAGCATCAATGTTTATGGGCCTAAGCATCACCTTTCACACTTTAAAAGTAGTCCTTAATGTCTACAGAGAATGGGAGTACATGCCAAAAAAGAGAAGCCTCAGGAGTCAAAAACCAGCAATTGTCTTTCAGAGGTAACTTTGCCTATCTCTGGATGAAATATGTAATATTACTTAAGCAAGTAAGCATTTTAACTCATTAATATGATCCTGAAAGGATAAAAAGGTATAATATAACTATCTCAGAGTAACTACTGGACAGAACTAAAAATTTTTAATCCAGTGAACCTTGATGTCCTCTTACTCTGTTTTGAAGCAATAAAAAAGCCAGTCAGACACTGTATCTCCTCTAATTGGCACAAAGACAGCATGTTTCTTGTCCTCAGAGGTGCACCCCTAATTTTTGTTGCTCTTGTTGTTTGACCAAACCCTTTCATGGCTTCAAATACTGGCTATTTAGAAACTTTCTCAGTTTTAGAACAGTTTGAATTTCCAGCTGGATGTCAGAGTACCTGTCTTCAAGGTTCAGTGCAATAACTTTCTGCATGATTTTGGGTGCAATTTTCTACAGGTGGCTAAGCAGAAGGTAGATTTATATAGTTGCAATAGAAACAAAATAGTTATGCTTATATTAAAGGAGAAGGTTTTCAGCAACTGTTCTACGAGCTTTCTTTGTCTGAAGTGTAGCAGGAAATATGATTTTCAATGTGAGAAAACTGTTAGAAATGCAGAACCAGACTACTACAGCTGGCAGGTAAGAGCCTTTAGGCTTCCTGATTTAGTAATTAGGTGTGTCCCTACTGAAAATAAGTGTGTCTTTTTCCTACTTTGACCTGTCAGGAGGTTAGATTTTTTTAAGTTTTGAATTGAAACTTGCTACCATATAAATAGAAGGCATGCCATATTGAATCTTCATGATATTTTATAAGAAATAAGGAGGAGAATAAGGCTGAAATTTTCAAGTAACATGGAATAAATGTACATATTCCTCAGGGTTATACTCATTATATGCTAGAACACATATCAGTAATTTTTGTGTTGTTTCGCTAAGAATATTATAATTTTTCTTAGTAACTTTAAATATGTATCTTATATGCTGCATTTTTCCATTGATTACTAAATCACTAAGTAGACTAAACAAGAAACGTCACCAGAAATTGTTAAGACCCTTACAATTTAAATAAACCCCATAACACTTAACTGTACTTGCTATGTCTATGAATAAACTACTTTTTTTAGTCTGATACAGAACGACTAAACAAAGAGTTCAGTATCCCATATAACTGATAATGCAATTTGCTACAAAATATTTGTTTGTAAAGTTATTTGATAATACCAGAAATATAAAAAACAAATTGACGAAAGAACACTGACTATTTGATCCATATTACCTGCAAAACCCATGTAAAAACCAAAACTGATGTGAGAAGTCCCTCTATTTAAAGAATAAATAAACTTTCAATTCCAGTTGACAATGTATTTAAAGAACTTGTTTTAGAAAATCCATAATTTTTACAATTAAGATTAGAAACGCCAATATCAGCTTGTGATTTACCTTTGTTGCTGTTTGGATCTTTGGATGTACACTATATAGGAAACGGCAAGGTACTTCAATGTTTTTGTAAACAAGAAATTGTTTACATTGTGCCATTTAAACAAGAAATGGCACAATGCAAGAAGCTAGAAACACAGTGATGTAAAGTTTTAAATTTCACGGAAGAAAGTTCAAATACATATTTGCAGCCTTTCCCTTTCCCTACCTTGCCTTTCCCTTACCCTTCCTCTCCTCCCCCTTCCTTCCCCTTCCTTTCCCCTCCCTTCCCCTCCCCTCACCTCCTATCTGCTCCATGATTATTATTATTAAGAATTACACCTGGCTCTGGGATATAGGCCCAAGACTATTTCAGACAAAACTAAAGTACAGCATGTAGGAGTCACCTGATGCACTTTTAACTTATGCTAAGGGTCTTAATAAATCTACTGACAACCCCCTTTTTTGGATGGTACAGGCCATTCATCTCTGTTCAAGGTAGCCAGAAAAAATTATAAGTTTCTGGGAATTTGCATGTTAAACTTTATGAATTGCTAACACTGTTCTCAGTTTTGTCATTGATATGAGAGAATCTGAAATAACTAGCTTGAACAGTATGTCTGTGTAAACAGGCAAGATTGAAAAATCAAAGCATTAAAATCTGTATTATTTCACTTTTCAGCCATTTTGCTTCATAGTAGCATTTTTAGTAAGAAGTAGCGTTTTTAGTAAGAAGACCTGTATCGTCTTAATTTCCTGGAAGAACATCTTAGCTAAATCCCATGCAATTGACAGCTCTTGAAGCTGGGGATGAAAAATTGTAAAGTTGCCTTCATAAAAAGCCATTTCCCTGCAGGGTAGTAACAGGGGTTTGCAGGGGATGAAGAACTTGGATTTAGCTCCCGGTTGCCAGGCAACAAGTAAGGAAGAAGTAGATCTCCTTTCTTAAAGAGATTGAGTGGTCCTCCCCAAGTGTTTACACACAAAGAACCACAGCTTGAAAAACATGTAATAAGAAGAAAAAATTTTTTTGCACAGACAAAATTACTCAACAGTTTTGAGAGTGAAAGGTTCTGCAGTCTACAAACTACTCCCTGACATCAGCAGAACCATCACTTTTTTCCCTTTATGTGACCTTGAGTGCTGGTTTTGGTTGGTTGGTTAGTTGGTTGGCTGAGATGTTTCGGGTGTTTGTTTTCTTTTTTATTGTTGTTGGTTTTGTTTGGTTTCCCTTTTTTGCTATTTTTGTCCCACTTAGACACAATTAACTTCCAAAGAGGTGAAGGGGTTTTTTTGTTATTTTTGTTATTTTGTATTTTTAAAAATAATCAAATGATATGGGGTTTGATATTAAAAGACAAATCAATCTTAATACTTAAGTAAGCATGTCCAAAACAGGACATAAAAAGACTTCCAACAAAAAAGAATTTTAATATCCATTCATTACTCCTCTCATGAAGAAGTAAACAAAAACGAGCACATTACTAATCCTTTGCAAACTTCCTCATTTTGATCTTATATTTCATCACAGAATTTATTACTTTCCATGCTAATCTAATTTACCATATGTGGCTGCATTCAAAGAGGGAAACAGAAGGTTTATCTGAAAAAACAGGTGGTATTTTATGTTGGATTTTTATTCAGATATGTAAGCATATTACCAGAAGTCATTCACATATACACAACTGTAGAAAAATTGGAATTTAAGTGGGGAATTGTCCTATTTAAGAAAACACTCATATTTTCATTGGTTTAATGCAGTGCTGTCTAGGTAAATAAATGTGAAGTTATACCTTAAAAATGTAACTGTTAGGCTTTTCATATCTTTGTTTAACTTTCTGATAAGCTCTGGTGGAGGACAAGATAATATTTTCTCCTACAATCAAACTGCCTGAAAGACAACACTAGAATGAGTGACATAATTACTGTGGAAATGAAGATGTAGTTTTAAAGCTTAGAAGTTAACTAAAATATAATGCCTTCCATCTGTTCGTATCAGAACAATGCTCACTGAGAAAACCATCTTCCAACATGCGTAATGCAGGTAAAAACATTATTCAAAATTAGATGTGTTGATCCTAGTGCATTAGTCTTCAAGAATAATTAAATTCACTCCAATGAAGACTGAAACTTATGTGAAATAAGAAAAAAAATCAATTTTCTTTTGTCATTTTTGTGAAATTCCAGTTTTTACAAAAAAAATAAAATAAAAAAGAGGGAAATATTTTTCTTTTCCTTAAAAGATTTACTGGACAGCATACTGTCGAATTGTGGCTAGCTGTCAAAACTGAAATCTATGTAAATAAATGTGTATATCTTGTGAGGGACTTTGACTTGGTTTTGGGGCATTTTTTTTTTCCTTTTCACTTCCTATCTATCTTTTTGTTTTGTTTTGTTTTGTTTGAGCTTTTTTGTCAGTTTGGTTTTTTTTTTTTGCATGGTTCCAGCCAGGACAGGGGTAACTTTTTGCAGTAGCCAAGTAGAGGTCTGGCCAGGCCCCTGTTGTTATTTGATAACACTTCACTTCATTGCCAGGGCTGGGGGAAAGGGACTCTCTCTTGTGGGGAGAAGGTCTTCCTTCCGGTCCAGAAAATGTGGCAAGGGACTGCCATCAGGTATTGTTTATAGCCGTGGGCTCCGTAATGAGCATTTTTACATGTGAATAATTTTCCCTCTTTCCACACTTTTGTTATTAATATTGTTGCCGTTACTGTTCATTTACTTATCTCATTGCTATTTCCAGTAAATTGTTCTTATCTCAACCTGTGACCTTTTCTTTTTGTGCCTCCAATTCTCAACTCCATCCTACCAAAACAGGAAGTGAGGGGAAAGATGACCAAGAGAGAGCAACATGTGGTTTGGGAGGGTCTCAGTGGGGGGCACTGAATTGAGGAGTACCATTCCTAAACGAGAATATTTTTAAAGTTCAGTTTTCTTAACACCCTCAACAGCTGATTCAGAAATCTGAAATAATGGCAGAGTATTTGAAAGCACAAATATTTTCAGAATCCTACAAATTCATGTCATCTTTATCACCATGATTTTAGCTTCAGTCATTTCATTTTAAGCTAAGGGAAACATCTGCTTAACCTAGAGGCCTATTTTAATCAATATTTTACGAAACTGTTTTTTAAAAAAAATCCTGAAAGGGGCATCCTATGTCCTATAAAAGTTAGCAGGGATGAGAAAGTGCTTATGAACTTAAGTGAACCTAGTAGATTGTGCTCCTTACATTTAGGCATAAACTAGTTATATAATTAAGACCTTCTTTGAGTCTCAAGTGAACTTTAGAGATCAGTTTCCTTCATCTATATAGCTGGCATACACAAAAAAAAAAAAAAAAAAAAAGAAAAAATACTGCATTGGAAAGATGTGAACTTTTTAAGATTCCTGATGAAGTTCCTTTCAGAAAGCTTTGGGACACCTCTGGCTGCTGAAGTTGAATAAGACCTATCCACATCTGCTTGTTGAAACCAAAACAGGAGTTTATATATTTTAAGATGCATAAAGGGACCTATCTGGATTATATTGAATACCTTACTTCAGTTTAGGACAATAAAGATGTGTTATCTGAGCTTACTTCCTCTTTGTTTGCATCTTGGCATGTTTCATATGACTTGGGCATAGTTACTCAGCGACAACTAGAAGGCAGTAGTAATCCTGACCCACAACTACTGCACAGGATCAATATATCCAAACCATCCAACTCCATCATTACTTTCTAATAAGCTATGCAGGCACAAAATTATTAGAGAAGCAGTAGACATTTAACCACAGAAGCACATTGTGCTGCATTCACCCAGAGTAAGTATAGACTTCCAATGGATTTAGTTGAGAAGATACATCCTCTGACTTCATGTGAGCTTGAACACTTAGGTGATCACTTCATCCACAGCAGAGTGATTGTAAGAATAAGCCTGTGAGGAAGTTTTTGGTAGAAAATATGATCATGATTGTTATCCTACATAACTAAGGTTAAGGTTTGGCATTACATTTTCCAGTTTGCTTTCCTAAATATCAGTTCTGGTATTTAAGTCTCTGCCTGAGTGACACCACAGGGTCCTCAGTTTTGTTTCTGGTCTCATTCATTCTCATTTGTTATGTCTTCATTCCTATTACAAGCAAGGCAGATTTGTATATTTTAAACAAAGAATGTCTTCATTTTTCTGATCATCCATACATTGAAATGCATGATCTACAAATCACATTCATTAACAACAGGTTCTATGAACAATGTTTGAAAAAGTTACCTTTCTTGCAGCAGAAAAAAAGTCCAACACAGAAATAAAAAGTGCTTAACTTCTGTCTGAAGACATTTCCTCATTCATCACATACTGTGACAATCTTGAGAAAACTCAAGTTTTCAGACACGTCCTTTTGTTTTCACACTACATCAAGTCTGTGGGATTTCAGTGTTTTACCTCAAAATGGCTAATGAGAAGCATCTGTGGTAACATGAGGTTTTACAATTGTTTCAGTTCATATTTCAAGTGAGGATTTCCACTGAACTGTTCTCTCACAAGAATTGCAACTAAAGAATCTTACAAGATTGAAATATTTAATCAGCATTTGTGCAGGCTTTTTTCCCAGTTTTACACTCATGGTTTTGCACAGAAAATTTATAGATGCATAGCGCTTGCATGGCTGTACATATTTCATTTGGGAAATAAGAGGAAGTTTAGCAAATTTTATAGAATGTTTAATTATGTATTTGTCCTTTAGTTATTTAGCTATTTAACTTGGTATTTAGGAATTTAAAAAAAAACCCTAATTTACCAAATTGCATACTATTTGTAAGAGAAGTCTTATAAATTCTCTAGGTTGCCTCTTCAGAAGCCATTACATTTTTTTGCCAATATGCTAAATAGAATCTTTATTTTAAACACAGTAAGTGATATATTTTTAATAGTTCAGAACCATCACAAGCAGTCAGTAATACTAATATATTCCTCTTCTACCCATTTGTAGAGTGCTTTAATTTAAGTCTTATTGATGTATTCACTTTTAAAATAGTGTTAGGAAAAACTGCACTTAAACATTTCTGATTTAATTAATTAACCACCTTTTTGATAAGCTTTCTAGAGTTGGTGGAAGAGGTATGATTTCTCCCCAACACCCTCAAAGCTCTCTTTTCTACTCTTTTTTCTTGCTCTCATACCACCAGATCACCACCCTCAAAGGATATTTTGACTATGTAATTTTATTTTCATAAGTAATATAAATAAGATAGAATGGACATATATTCCTAGTATTTCAAATACAGACCAACTTCTTAAATCTATGACAAAGAACAAAACATTTTCATTTGTATCAGTTATGATTGATTATGAAAATATTTTGAATATAGAGACAGCACTGAAGCCATAAGTATTTCATTTATTACTTCCTGACCAGTGTAAGAATTACCTTCAGAAACTACAAATAAGTAATTGTCAATTGTAGGATCTATGATATTCTAAAATAAAATAATAAATTCAGTTTTGGGGAATACCATAAGAACCTAAATCATAATAAAGTTCATTAAATTAACAGATTCCTAGATAGACCAATTTTTAGCTGAGAAAAAAAAATTCCAAACAATTAAATATTTTCTGTTAACTTTGAAATAAACATTGAAGTAAAATGTATCTATTAATATTACTCTGTACTAATTTTTAAATGAGCTGCAAAACCAAAACAGTTTTTCCTTGAATGTTAAAAATATTCCAGGCACTGATGCCAGAATGCTTGTAGATACCTATGTAGGTAGTCATCATATTAAAACCTAGCTGAAACCTTGATGTGAATTCTTAGAAGCAAAAAAAATTTAAAAAAAAGCTTTTTAAGGACAATACATTCCAATTCTTAACATTAACTTCATTTAACAATGGGTTAAGAGCTAATGTAGCCCAAATATCTCCTATTTCTCCCTATTCACCTCCCAGATAATGATCATCTTGACACACATTCAGTCTTGTTCAGATCATGTCACCTCATTTTGTAATCGCTTCATCATGAAAGGTTTAGCTGCAACAATTCATAGTCCTTTGAGAAAAGAAACAGATTAGACAGTCTAGGAAAACAAACCTGAAAAATTATAAAGAATGTGTGACAAAGGAGCTTTGTTAAACAATTAGCAGTAATAAGAACATCAAAAAGAAATTTAAAAAGGAGCATTAATTGTTTGATCTATACTACCTATAAACCCATGTAAAATTTGTTGAATATTATGATTTTTATAACAATCAATATAGTGTATTTCACCAAAAAAACACATAATTTCAAACTTCTCAGAAAGCTGATACCGATATTAATTTCCATTGACATTTTCTTTACAGTCAAAAATGTATATTATCTAAAAAGAATAGAATTGCAGTGAAGTATTCTGAAACTTGTCGTCTGACAATGACAAACAAAATAAAGTCAGCTCAGTTAGGATTTTATTTTCCCTGTGAAACTATTATTACAGTGCTGATACATTTGAAACAGAAATCCTAATCAAAGAACATTAATAAAATATCAAGTGTTAAGGACTTAATAACTATAAAACATTTCAAAGGAAGGCAATTTTAGCTCTTTGCATAAATCTATTCTGCATTTAAACTGCTAGGAAAAAAAAATAAAAATTCCTTCAATTTTCCAGAGACATTGGGAAATTCCCTTAAAGAAAGTAAATAACTTATACTCTGGAATAAGGGATATATATTGTTTGCTGATATTTTATTCTTTATCACATTGGTTTATTTTCACTGGCTCACATTAATCCTACTCCCTGTAAGTGATCTCCTTTTAGAAATGTAGGACAGTCTGTACACTTGAAACTGAATAAATCTTACACAAAGGGACTCATGTTGTGGGGATTATTTGTTAAGTCACCAAGGACCTCGGACAAAGGAAATCTGCAAGAAATTATTAGTATTGATTTAAATAGGAATTTTACTACATATTTTCTTGTTCCATAACATTCTAAAAATATATACTTGTAATATATATGCTTATAATATATGCATAAATAATAACAAACCGTTCTTTTTTTTTTAATAAATAATTAAATCCTGAGAGGGACAAAAAGAGAAAAGTGTCTAAGTATTCCTCAATCATGGATTATTATTGAAATATGAGTTTTAGAGTGTTCATTGAGTTTAGAAACTTACCCTTGGATGTTCTGGCCTTATTATATCTTCTACTCTTCTACTTTGTGATTAAAATGTAAAACTAATACATTTTTAGATTTGATGCACACCTTTTTTAGCTATAATAACAACAAAAAATAACAAAAACTGTTATTCGCTATTATCTTGAAGGGGAAAAGAAAGTACAAACTGACCCACTATTCAGTTTTCAGAGTTATTAAGATATAAGGAAAAAGTGGACATTATCTCTTAATTGTGGACAAGGGCATATATTTATACTGAAACTAAAACTTTTTAATCCATTGCTTTGATCCTGATGGAACAAATTCTAAGGAGCAGAGACAAGATAGAAATCCATCTGTTCTTACTATGGATGTAGCAGAATGTAGCTGGAGAAATAGGCATGCATCTTTCATACTTAGAATTCTTACTTGTCTTTCCTCAGTGAATCAGTCCCTTTCTAAAATTTTTTCAACTTTTCTATGAATTTTGAACATCTTTTGAATCATAAATATATCCATGAGGGAATGAAGAAACTTTGGTGACTGTGAATATATCCCTTGGAGTGTGAAGGGCATTCAGCTTTCTAATATAATATAAATGAAACATAAAAAGCCCATCTTCATAATTAAAACCCAAAGTTAATGGAAGAAATACATCATTATAGAAAGCATGCAAACATTTTAGAACAAAGACTATTGAAAAACCCAACCCAAAAAAAAGAAATTGACATCTCCCTTGGAGAACAAATTCTTACCAAAAAAATAAATAGAAAAAAGGTTTTTGTTGGCTGTTTTTTTGTGTGTGTGCATTTGGTTGTTGTTTGTGGTTTTGTTTTTTTTTTTCCAGAAGTCTCATTTTGTCTTCTACTTCCTGCGGCATCTTAAATTACATTAGATGTCTATCTTTAGCAACTTAGTCAACTTGAGGTGTCAACACAGAGATGTCTACATTTGAGTTAGTTATGTAGGCTGTCTTTGTAGCTAATGAAGAGAAATGAGTCACAACTTATTTGCCTTAAATAATCTATAGTAGGATGAGATGATTGGCAATCTTTAAGTGTATCTTTGTTTTCCATTTGCTATAAAAAGAATCTATGATGACTAACTCAGATGCAGAGATGCAAAATTTAACTCATTTGATTTACTGGTATATTTGGTTACAGAATCACAGAATCATTTAGGTTGGAAAAGACCTCTGAGATTATTGAGTCCTTAGATTGAACACCACCTTGACAACCAGACCATGGCACTAAGTGCCACATCTAGTCATTTCTTGAATGACTCCAAGGATGGTGATTCAACCACCTCCCTGGGCAGTCCATTCCAACGTTTAACCACCCTTTCCATGAAGAAATTTCTCCTCATGTCCAACCTGAATTGCTCTTGGCATAACTTGAAACTATGTCCTGTCATCATGTCACTACTTGCTGGGGAGAAAAGGTCAACCTCTGCCTTGCTACAACCTCCTTTCAGTTAGTTGTAGAGAGTGAGAAGGTAACCCTTGAGCCTCCTCTAATCCAAGTTAAACAATCCCAGCTCTCTCAGCAGCTCCTCATAGGGTTTTCCCTCCAGACCTTTCACCAGCTTTGTTACCTTTCTCTGGACATGCTCCAGTACCTCAATGTCTTTCTTGAAACGAGGGACCCAGAACTGGACACATTATTCAAGGTGCAGCCTCAGAAGTGCTCAGTACAGAGGGATGATCACTGCCCTAGTCCTGGTGGCCACACTATTTCTGATACAACCCAGGATTCCATTGGCCTTCTTGGCCACCTGGGCACATTGCTGGCTCATGTTTAGTGGGCTGTCAACCAGCAATCCCAGGTTCTTTTCCACCAGGCAGCTTTCCAGCCACCCCGCCCTCAGCCTGTAGCACTACATGTGGCCAAAGTATAGGACCTGGCATTTGGCCTTGTTGAACCTCATACCACTGGTCTTAGCCCATCTATCAAGCCTGTCCAGAACCCTTTGCACAGCCTTCCCATCCTTCAGCAGATCAACACTCCTCCCCAACCTGGTGTTGTCCACAATCTTATTGATGGTGCAAACAATCCCCTCATCCAGATCATTGGTAAAGATATTAAACAGGACTGTGCCCAGTACTGAGCTCTGGGGAACACCACTAATGACCAGTCTCCAACTGGATGCAGCACCATTCACGGCCACTCTCTGGGCCTACCCAGCCAGCCAGTTCTTAACCCAATGAAGAGATCACCCATCCAAGCCATGGCCTGCCAGCTTTTCCAGGAAGATGCCATGAGAAACATTATCAAAGGCTTTGCTAAAGTCCAGGAAGACTACATCTACACGCTTTCCCTCATCTGCTAGGCAGGTCACCTAATCATAAAATTAGATAGGGTTGGTCAGGCAGGACCTGACTTTCCTAAAAGCCATGATGGCTGGGCCTGATCCCTTGATTGTCCTATTACATGGCTTCCACTATATATGATCACTATGATGGCAGAAATCAAACATAAGAATACTTTTTTTTGTAACATCAGCTATGATTGCATAAAGGAGAAATTCCATAAGACTGAATCATTATTGGCAAGGTAGGTTTCTTCTCTCATTTGTTTTAGGATTCTACTTCTTCCTACCTTGAACATCAAAACCTGACAATATTAATATTTTTCATTGATTCTATTCTTATTCAATGAAATTGAAAATAATACCTCCTACAATATACAGCATACAGATTATTTTCTATTTACTAAATAGGTGCTAACTAATGCTTCTGTGAAATTCAATATATTTGTAGTTTACATGATAATTCATCTGTTTTATCTGGTTTTAACCTCCTGTTTTTAACCTACCTTTTTTAGTCGTGTATATTTTTAAAAACTTCTCAAAAGTCATAACAATGAAAGTTTAATGCAGTTTTAATCTTCTCATATTTTATTTTACTTCAAACTAGTACTTAAAAGGAAGTTTTATAAGAGGATGAACAATGTCAGCTTGCTAATTCTGTAGGCATAAAAACAATAGTTTATTAGTCATCACCAAATGTTAACGATTTTGGCTGGAAACACAAGTGTGATATAGAAATATGCCTGCAAGGCAGAAAAGTTTTCACATGAAAGGGGAAAAGAATCTAATTCATGAAAATCCTGGCAGCGCAAGGACTCAAGTGCCAAATTGTCCTGATCACCCACATGTATTCCAATCTGCTTATTTTCTAATGTTGACTAACCTATAGGGGACTATACCATTTAAGTTCTTCTCCATTTAGCATGAAAATCTCCTAGGAGCACAACAACAGACATGCATTCATGCTCAGAGGTATCTGCTTTGGCTACAGAAGTGCCTATCACTTAGCTTTTTTGTAGAGCAGGCTGCAGTGAATAACTCCTAAAATGTGTTCAGTGTCTTAAGAAGGTGGAAAACATAGGTTTGCTGTTAGTATTGTTCATAATATTTAACTGATGTGAGTGATTATTCCCCATGAAATACAAGCCCTATTCAGTTTGAGGACAGCATACAATTTCTTCAGTTTGCAGGGTGTTTTGTGGTTACATTGCAACAGTCCCACCTCTTTTTTACACTGCTAAGTATGTAATGGTGACAGTGATCAGGCAAACAGGATTGTGGCTTCAGTCATGATAAAGCCATTCTTATTGAAGTAGGTGACAGGAATAGACCTAGAACCTTGATTTCCAGTTTCTGCCAATTTCTGGTTTATATTGTGAAGTATAAAGTTTATGCGTTTATATCTTTCACGGAAATGAAATCCTACTTCTTCCTCACACAATATACAAGTCAGGTTCCTTTTTACCCTGGTATCCATGACTTGTCCTTCTGGTTACATCATAAACAGTAACAGAAAGACTGATTATGTTTTAGGCCAAAGAAGACTAAATTCCGAAGTTTATACCTGCTGATCAGCTGGTTTAGCTAACATCTAATTATGGGAAGGAAAGGCAGGGGAAGTAGAGAATGTGTCAGAGGATTGTCACTACTCTCTTTACATTCTTCTTCCCCCATTAGGCACTTATTCTGTGAAAAAGACTAGGAGAAACGACGAATATCATATTTTTAGATTCTATTTTTCTATATTTTCCTTATGGAGCTAAGTAAAGTTAGGTTTTATACAGAAGCTTTGAGATAGAAATGAGAAACTGTGAAAGAAACAGCCCTGCAGACACCAGGGTAAGAGAAGAAGGAGGGTGATGATGATGCAGACTGTGGAGGACCCCACACTGTGGTGTGCCCTGAAGTAAGTTGTTCCCCATAGAGAACCCCTGCAGGAGCAGGCTCCTGGCAGGAATTGTGGCCTGTGCAGAAGAGTACACACTGGAGCAGATTTTAACAATTTCTTCAGCTATCATTTGAAAAAAAAAAAAATTTCTTACAGTTAGCAGTTAGTAACAATACATTGTTGAGTAGCATTTTTGATAAAATGCCAGTAGTTAGTGTGTGCGTACTCTCATATAGAAGCAAATTTAACAAAAAGAAAAACATCCTGTAACTTTCTATAAAATGACATCTCAAGAGAAAATTGTGTCAGGGTACTTTTACTTATAGCTGAAGAAAGAGTTCTTTGAAGAAATTTTTGGTTTCTTTTCAGTTTAAAGTGATTTTCAGGTGTCTGTTTCTGTTAGAGAATCTCTTTGTTTGCTCAGAATTATTTGAGTTAGCAGGCTGAAAATTCTGACTATAAAAATAAATCTTGAAAAATTAAAGCCCCCATTCATTTTTAACATAGTTGCAGTGAGCACCATAAAGAAAATAAATCTCCATGATACCATGCATAAGTGTGTCAAACTACTTGCATATAGTAATTTGACTTTCAGTACAGATTTCAGATTCATGAAAGTCAAAGTGAAAATGCAGAGTATGAAGTCACATTGATTTAAACAGAATGTTTGAGTGAAATGGTGAAAGAGCATAATATTAATTTCCACAAACTCCTATAATTTTACAAGAAATTATAATTTGCAATAATTTTGCTAGTCCCAGAAATCATATCTAATAGTGATTTTTTAAGTGAGGACAGTGTTTCTTTCTGGGGAACCAGAATTTTCTTTCACATATAGAAATATACAGTATTCACCTTGCTAGAAGACTTTTAGACACTTGCTAGTAATAGTCACAAGACAGAAAAGGCATAACCAGAGAGAGTCAAAGATATAAAGTTAAGATATTACTGCATATTCTACCACATCATTGACTTCTGAGAGTAGCCTTTCTGTGCATGTGCTCATCTGAACAGACACATTTCTCTGGAAAGTTGTCTTTATTTCTGTAGTGGCACCTGTTCTTGTCTTCCTTCTCTGAGAAAGTCTGCAAGTACACACAATGTCCAGTAGTAAGTCTGTGTTTTGGAGAGAAGATCACACAGTGTCTTATAAATGCCCCATGCCTTCTCTCCTATAGCACAGTATTGGGTGTGGGTGCAAAGGTTTTGGCAGTGGGGGAGCTTCATAAGGGTTTATTTCTTTTCTTTCTTTCTTCTACATATACATGGAAATACAAAATTTTGTATGCTGGATTTTGAAATTTTAAAATAAATATTGCATAGCAGTTTCTGAAGGAGAAAAACAAATATATTTTATAACAGAACAGAAGAACTTTAATGAAAAGAAAATAGACTGAATGGAACACACCCTCAGCACTACAATATATGATATTTCTTCTTTGTTTTTTGGCATATTTGTGGGGTAAGAAATTAATCATGTGCATGGATGTCATAATATGTTTCAAAGTTTTTGTTTATTTTTCAAATAAACAAAAAGTCTTCTTTGTGATTAATGATTGTCAAAGTCATCACCTTACACATTTTTAAAGAAGTTAATAATAACCTACATACCTGGAATAGTTCTTGCAATCATAATAATTAGAAAAATCTAGTAATGTAGAAATATTTGTTGCTTTTGGAGTTTACCAGTCTATGTCATCTGCCTCTTTGTTTGTTTTGTGCTTTTATGTTTCCTTGAAAGTGAAGGAAAAACCCTCCTCTGCTCTCCTTCTATGTAAAATGATTCTTCACCTCTTCTGTACCTTCAGAACTTCAGTAGCAACTTCAAGAACTAAAAATCTTTTCTGTTTGTTTTGACTCAAAACTGATACCCAAACTCTGTGATCAATGGTCTGTAACATAAATGAAGTGAATAACATATTCAAAACTATTGTTGACACTGTAGGTAGACAGTCAAATCTTCAGAATAATGTTTGTTAAAAGCTGAAATCAAATTATGGCTGTGTTTTATGAGACAAACTGAATGACTATCTTACTCTATCTGATTGTATTTGTTCTTGGTAATCTGATATAGGTGGATTTCCAACTAATAGATGTTGAGATCCCTCAAAAACCCCTCATACTCACATGTTTACTTCCACATATTGTTTTTGCTATTCAAACAGCAGATTCTTGTAAATATCTCCAAAGGCAAAATACTCTACAATATTTCCAACATGGCTGGTTTATTAAGCTTATTCATGGAGCATGAAAATCTTCCCTTTCATTTGCTGTGAAAAGTTTCCATGTCTCTGAAAGTAATAGTGATTTGCACTGTATAATAAACTGTTTTCTAAAGCTGAAAATCATAATTATGTATGCACCACACATCATATCAATTTCAGTAAAATATTTTCTGTTGGTTTTGTGTTAGAATTATGCTAATTTTAACTCAGAAAGATGAATGAGAGATAGAAGGATCTTCTATATACAGTAAATAACCTTTATTTTAAATGAGTTTTTGATATAAACCTTGACAATTTGCTCAATATATAGCCTGTGAACCATTAATTGTAAGTAAATCCTTCAGAAAAATACACAATTTAAAGAAAACTGTCCCTTTTTTCAGCAGGATATCAATGTATCAGTAATATTGTCCCTGGGATATTATTCTCACTTTGGTAATAATGTGCATAATATACTACAATATATATCCATGCTAGACCATAAATTTCTATGGCAAACTGAGGCCATTAACCTAAGTACAGCACTTTCCTCAGCAGTCAGTGCAGCCAGGGTGCATGGAGGGCAGAATCCCTTCTCAAGACTCTGCAATGAAGGTGGTGACATCTGGGCTGTATGGATGAAGGATAATAACACACGACACATAGCACAGAGAGAACAGGGGAGTGTCAGACTCCTCATCAGTGGAAAGGAAGCTGTCTGCTCCCAGGACCATTGAGGGAAACGTTGAGATGTTTATAATCAGTGTGAGACTCCCTGGGAGCGGTCAACCAAACAAGCTCTCCCCAAAATGCTTTGCAGATCAAAGGAGTTATTTCCTCTGGGGTTTTAAAAGTGGTTATGGAACACAGATAAGGGAGAATTTTTATCTGTGCTTACATTTTACGGGATATTTTGAAGTAGATTGCAGAAATGTGAGTGACTTCTCACGTGATATGTTTACGTGACTTCTTGTATGGGATATGTTTAGAGGAAGGAGCAGAAATGGAAAAAGAGGGGTTTAGACGTTTTACAGAGGAAAAACTGTTAGAAAGTAGAGAAAAAGGTATGGGCATGTAAAGTACTAACGGCTTGTTAGTCTGCACACCTGCTTGATTGAGTCTTATTCTCATTAGATTCTGTTTCTATTTAGTTTCTGTGTAGATCCACCCTCTATTCCATGCATGAACATGAGCGAGCTTCAAGCTGGAACCACCAGCAAATATTTTAAGAGGTCCGTCAAATGGAGTGGTGATGTGACCTTTAAGGCTTATAAGTCCAACTATTAGAACTTGAGCAGACAGGGGAAACTGAGGTCGGCTAGCAGATAAAATTCTAAGGGCAGCTACTGTGAGATGTGTGTGGGGGGGTGTGTACATGTGTACACACAAGAGTATACATGTATTCCACAAACAGAGCTCAGTTTGAATCACCTGATCAGCTGGATGGAAAAAAACCAGTCAGGTAGCCCATGTTGTTCATGTGTGTGTGAAAGCTGTGTAAAGTCTAAGACCTGGTAAAGACAATGTTCTCTGCCTGTGTTACTCTGTATGACGTGTTGTATATTCTCATTGTATATATGTGTTTATGCTTCTATTAGAAATTCATACTCAGTCTTGCAACAGGCTGAACCTTCAGACATGGAGTCTGAATAATCTTGCCTCTATGGGGCTACTGGCCTCAGCAGTCTTTAGCACTGACGTGTCATATCTTAGACTGCAAAATAGCTACAGCAGTTATCCCCACTATATCAGAATCAGATACTACCACCGAGAGAAGGTGCTGGATCCTCACGTCTGGCATTACGCGCTGCTCTGGAATTGCCCTAGCAGTACCTGGTGCCTCCCTACAGAGTCTAACCAATGGCCTTCCCATGTGAGACATGCTCTGATTGAGGTGCTGTGCTACGAGCTGAAAGGGCAGTGGGAGGAGAAGAGAGGCAGCTGGGGGCTGCCCTAAGAGGAAACAGTGAATGGAGGTGTCCGTAATGGAGGAGACTAGAAACTTGTGACTTTTCGCAACACAGCAAAGCTCCTTCTCGTTCTGCATCCAAACCAATGCAGCAAGGGAAACAAATAAGAGAAACTAAAAATCTGTCCACAGCTGCAGAGCTGTGACTTCACTCGGATTATAGAGAGGTGGTGGAATAAATTGTATGAGTGGAGCCTTAGTGGCTGAGTGCAGACTTTTCAAGAAAGATAGGTGAAAAAAGTGAAGAGGGGTTGCACTCAATGCCTCTGCATTGGTTGCAGCGCAGGCAATTGGAAATGAAAATGGAAATGAACAGCTTGAGCAGTTTGTTATGGGTAGGCGTAAGAGGAGAGACCAGTAGGAGCGGTAATGAGTTGGGAATCTGTCACAGAAAGCCTGATAAGAAAGAGGAAGTTAGATGGAGTCTTTGTTAGAAAACTGGAAAAAATCCTCACAATTGCAGATCTCTTCACTATCTGCCCAAAGGGCTATGTGCAAACAATATAAAAGAATTCTGGAGTCTTTTGCAGAAAATTTCTTGGTGCACATGATCAACTAGTCATATGGGACAACTGCTTCAGCTTTTACTGACAAACCACGAAGAACATCAACAGCAATCTTAACTGCAGTGACCATGAGAATGTGGAGTTAAAAATCGTGAGGGAATGGAGGCAAATAAATAGTATGTAGCAAAAACAGAGGCCTGTGATATCTATCAGTTATAATTACAATAATCAGGATAGAACAAATTTACTTTAAACACAACATATTCCACTCAGTATAATCAAAATTAGTATGTAGGTATCTTATACTACTATGCATACCACTTATAAGAGTTTTATGCAAGTTCGTGAGCACTGTGAACACCAAAAGGGCAAAGATTTGCCTAGCTGCATTAAAATTAAATGGGAAAAGATATCAGCAGTGACCCAAGTAAAAGAATTTGCAAGACAAAAAAATAAGTGCAAGGGAATGGAAATAAGTAGAATGTTTTGTTGAAAACAGAAGAAAGATAACTGGCAAAAGCAGCACGAAGACAAACAACTTTGGGAGCTCAAGAATGTACAAGAGAGAGTGTTCCTTAACTTTGGGAATACTGTGATTACTACTAACCCTCAGCTAATGTCCTTTTTAACCCAGGACAGCTAGGTAGGATGGAATTTTTGTGAACATATTTAGACATTCATATCTGATTTGTAAAAGGATGAAGCGAAAAGAAGACAGATGAATTTCATCTTTAAAGTGTTTTTTTCTCCTTATTATCTGTTAGGAAGCTTAGATATTAGCATAATGTCATAGAAACCCACCTTAAGAAATAATTGAATCTCAAAAAATACAAAAGGTTTGAAGACAAAAGAGACAAAGGACACTAGAGGGCTAGTTACACATATTGAGCACAAGATTTTCCACTCCAATCCCAAAACAAAGGAGAACAAACCAAAACAAAATGAAAAGGATCTGTTTGCTGTGTATTTTGCAAAAAAAGTTCTGTTCTTGTATGCGTAAAGTGTAAATCATATGTTGTTCTACATCCAATAGACAGCTGAAGCTGAAGAGTCAGATCGAAAAGAACTAATGAGGCAAAGTTCCTGAAAAGAATACTTGCCTTTGGCAGAAACTGTAAACAAATATTTCTGATCTCTTCAAAAACTCATTGGTATTCATCATACATTGGGCAAAATAAAAACAAACTCAGTGATTTGTCCTGAAACAGACCTTTCAGGCAATCAGAGAAGAGCAAGAAGATAAGCAAATAGAAGTATTAAAGTTATTTCCTGATTGAAAAATTAAAAGTTTTGACAGTTATTGTTTTTTTCTGGCAAATCCTTAACTGTTTATCAGTTTTGGAGAACTTATTAAATAATTGGTAACAAACAAGTGATTTCCGTACTGTTCATCACTTTTAAATAACAATTCAATTTCATGTGTGCATTATATGCACATTAGATTGCTGCTTTTAAATGGTAACGATTGGTGGCAACATGCTAAGCAGATTGTTTTCTAATCTTTGAAGAAGTATTCTAAAGGCATTATTTTAGCACTACTATGAATTCAAAAGTCTTTATTAAATGCAGTAGGGAAGTCCATTTGATTTTACTTTGTTGAATGTGCTGAATGTTAGTCTTGCAAAGCATGAGGTTGTGCCATTCATACAACACAGCTGAGGGTGTGACTGTGATTAAAGCTCAAGACTGAGTCCTCTTTTCTTCAAGCAAGCCTGTTCTGTACTTTATGTACCAAAGAAGGGCAATGAAGATGGTGAAGGGCCTTGAGAGGAAGCTGTATGAGGAGTGGCTTGGTCTGTTCAGCTGGAAAAGAGTGTGGGGAAAAGACTGGGGGGAGACCTCATTGGAGTCTACAACTTCCTTGTGACAGGAAGAGGAGAGGCAGGCACTGATCTCTTCTCTGTGGTGACAAGTGACAGGACCTGAGGGAACAGCCTGAAGTTGTGTCAGGGGAGATTTAGGTTTAGATATTAATAAAAGGTTGTTCACCCAGAAAGGGTAGTTGGGCACTGGAATGGGCTCCCCGGGGACGTGGTCACAGCACCAAACCTGAGAGAGTTCAAGAAACAATTGGACAATACTCTTGGGCAGATGGTGTGACTCCTGGGAATGGTCCTGTGCAGGGCTAAGGGTTGGACTCGATGATCCTTGTGGGTCCTTTCCAACTCAGTGTATTCTGTAATTCTGTGACTCTGTACTTGCTTGAAACCACTTTCATTCTAATGTAGACTTGTGTGAAGGCACCCACTTACATCCATTACAGCTACTTCTGGAGTGTTGTAGCTATAAAGGTGGTTTTTTTTAAAGTATTTTCACTGAGAACTGCATACATTTGATGCTGACCTATACAGGGTTCTAGATTGCCCCAGAAGATATAACTCTCCTGTATTGTCAAATACTGCCTTTCAGTCAAATTTTTGTTTATCTATTTGTCTCTTTATTAGTTTGATTACTGCTTTATTGAGGATATTGAATGCTTTTTTAATGCTCCTATTCAGTAGTGGGGACCATCTGTCTCCTTTTTTTATCTTCTTACAAACCCTTCTATTTAATCTCCTCATGTGCCTTCAATTTAGCACTCTTTCTTTTGTATTTTTTTTGCTACTCTTGTGATTTGTTTGTTTTCCAGAAGTGGCTTCATTAGTAAATCAACAGAGTTGATCAGAAGCTAAATTAATGTAGTCTTTGAGACAAATGTTTATGCAAGGTTTCTTGAGTGTTCTGCCAATGTTGTCTTGAACTGTCTCTACACTCCAAGGGAGTTAACAATATAGGACACAACTACTCTTCCAGAATTTCCACAGTTTAATGCTGCTGAGAGGTTGTTCTGAAAAAGCAATAAAGTTAAGAAGCAGCTAACAGGACTAGGTAAAGCTGGAAAAAATATGCTGTGTTATTATGTGGGACCATAAGGAGACTTAGAATCATAGAATCATAGAATCACAGGGTTGGAAAAGACCTCCGAGATCATCAAGTCCAACCCTTGATCCAACAACGCCGTGATTACTAGACCATGGCACTAAGTGCCACATCCAGTCTCTTCTTAAAAACCTCCAGGGACAACGAATTCACCACCTCCCTGGAAAGCCCATTCCAACGTCTAATTACTCTCTCCGTAAAAAATTTCTTCCTAATATCCAACCTAAACCTCCCCTGGCAGAGCTTAATATTGTGCCTTCTTGTCCTACTGCTGATTGCCTGGGAGAAGAGATTGAGGCCCACCAGGCTACGGCCTACTTTCAGGGAGTTGTAGAGACTGATGAGGTCTCCCTGAGCCTCCTCTTCTCCAGGCTGAACAACCCCAGCTCCTTCAGCCTCTCCTCATAGGACTTGTGCTCGAGTCCCTTCACCAGCCTTGTTGCTCTTCTCTGGACCTGCTCCAGCATCTCAATATCCTTCCTGAACTGAGGGGCCCAGAACTGGACACAGTACTCGAGGTATGGCCTCATCAGTGCTGAGTACAGGGGAAGAATCACTTCCCTGGTCCTGCTGGCCACACTGTTCCTGATACAGGCCAGGATGCCATTGGCCTTCTTGGCCATCTGGGCACACTGCTGGCTCATGTTCAGCTTCTGGTCAATCCACACTCCCAGGTCCCTTTCTGCCTGGCTGCTCTCCAGTCACTCTGTGCCCAGCCTGTAGTGCTGCCTGGGGTTGTTGTGACCAAAGCGCAGGACCCGGCACTTGACCATGTTGAACCTCATCCCGTTGGAATCAGCCCATCTCTCCAGCTTGTCCAGGTCGCTCTGAAGAGCCCTCCTGCATTCTAATTGTCAAAATGTCATGTCGCGCAAGTTAAGGATGCCCCACCAGTTTACAGTTACATTCTATTTTTCCCTGCTATCAAAAAAATCATTTTCTAAAAAAATTACATCGTATGGCTATGTATTATCTTGTTCCTTCATTTCAGTTTCTCTGATGAGCGTTTCTTCATGACTTTCTTACATCTGCTACTGCTCTTGTAGACCACTCTTCTTGCCAGGGCCCCTTTCCTGGGATTCTTCCAAGCAGATCTATGAAGAGGCCAAAGTGTACTCTACAGAAAGCCAGGGTTGGGATCCTGCCATATTCCTTGCTTTTTCCTCTCAGGAGCCTGAACTCCACCATCTCACAGTTAAAGAGATCAAGGCTAACCACAAACGGTTCTTCCTTGTTTATAAGTGTCAGGTTTATGAGGCATCACCCACCACTGACTTCTTGATCCCTTGTCCCAGGAAGCTGTCATCCAGAAATCTGGGTTGCTTGTGTCCTAGTGTTGCCCTTCTAGCAGACATGGATGTCCTAAAGTCACTTGTGAGCACCAGGGTCTTGGAACATAAGGCTTCCTCCAGTGTCTGAATAACGTTTCAGCTACTTCTTTCTTATGATGGGATGTGTAGCAGGCTACATTATCACCCATGCTGGTCTTACCGGTAATCCTGACCCATAAGCTCTCAGCTGTGGTCCTCATGTGACCACAGACAGACCTCCATATATTCCTTCTGCTCTCTCATGTTAATGGCAACTCTCCTGCTTCACCATCCCAATCTGTCCTTTCAGAATAGCCTGTCCACTACACCATTTCAGTTGAGTGACCTTGTTTCTGTCATCCAAATGAGATCATAGCCCTGCAACTGCTGTCAGACCTCTAGTCCCTCCTCCTGGTTGTTCCCTGTGCACATGCATTAATATATACGCATTCCAGCTGTGCTCATTTTCCAGAGAATGTATGAGAGCTTACCCTGTTATACCACCCTATAGATCTTTCCTTATTTCTGTGCATACACTTGAAGTGTGTCTCTTTCAGCCTTGTTTCATAGATTATGAGATTTCTCTTTTCTATATCACCCTGTGCAATTTGCTTGGCATTAAAATATATAGCAAAGGGAATATTATAGCAGGAGACATCAAAGTAAAGTTGATGGGTTGTAAAGTCTTCAGTTACCTATCACATCAGCATTATTGAAAGAAAAATTAAGATAAGAGAGTAGAGAAGGTACGATCAATGAGAACCAGGTACAAATGTTTGTAAAGGATCAAAAGCAAAGGAAAAGAACACATCCAAATTTTTAGCTCCTCATTAAGACTTAGGGGAAGTCCCTAATGTTGCTCAAATTGTTCTGTTACCTAGAGCCTTGCCCTTGGCTATGTGACCACAATGCTCTTCAGTCCAAAAGGCCATGGCAAACAGCCAAATTTTTAGTTTCCTGAAAGTGAAATCATGTAGGTCTCAAGTTGGAGTTTACTCTTTCTGAGCCATATTTTATTTCTTTATTTTTTTATTGTGTTCATGCTTCAGCAGATAATTTCTTTATTTAAGAGTTTTTTGTTCTTTTTTTTTAACTGCCTATATTCTCTATATCATTTTGACCCATATCACTGTGTTAAGGTCATGAGGTCATGCATGACTAGCTTCTCTACTTCATCTTCTTGTTCTGTTCTGGCCTTAGCCCTTCAATATGGTTCATGCTGCATGATAATTTGTTAGTATGTGAGAAGCCAGAAACAAAACATGGTTGTGACAAATGCTGTTTAGTGGAGTGTTACGTTATTACTAGGAAGCTGATGACAAACAAGCAAGAATGAAAATCTTCATTCCTTGAGAAAAATGGAAATATTTATGGTTTCTTTATAGTTTTATGATGAATCTGAGAATGTGAAACTAGAGTTATAATTCTGGACTTCAGGAAAAATACCTGCAGCTTCAATATCATAGGTTAGCCAAGAATTAAAGGGGCACAATTTTAAATTGTTCAGCTCTGACTAAGACTGTAAAACATCTATCCTGGATGAGTAGCACAATTACTGTACCTGGATCTTTTCACTGCTGGGATGTTTGACATAAGCATGTAGATATAATGCTTCTAAGAGAATATTTTCTATGAAGTCCTGAATGCAAAAGAAAATTTGATTTATGTATCAGTATGAATACAATAGCAGCTATGAGGGGTAAAATTTGAAAGTATAAAAATAAAACAAAACAAAAAGGCTGAAGGAAATTATAATCACAGATTTGACTGGTCTCTCAGCAATGATACTATACATGGAAAAACTGGTTTGCAGAAAAGCATGCACTGCAAAATTAAGAAAAACTTTGACAAACTTAAAGCCCCTCTGAAAGATGAATGGAACTTGCTGCTGCTGTAGTCCCAAGCCCTGGCACTGAACATCCTCCAGTACAGACTGCATTATGAAATTACATCCTTCGTGCAATCTTAAGCTTTGTTTCTTTCTAACAAACTCTAAGAAAGTGAAATTCAGCCTTTGTTGTGTTTGACTCTTCACCATCAATAGCTACAATGGATCTACATATTGCTCTTAATGTCCTTTTAAATAGGCACAGTGAAAGAAAATAAACATTTTTATATAGTTATCTGATATGCAGATTAAATAAGATATGGCAGAATATTATATCAAAACCTAAACCAAAATATTAAGCAGGTGTATCATTGGTATAATACAAATCTTCTTCAAATGTTTTGAAAGTCAGAAGAAGCCTTATCCTTGACCTTAACAGTTTCATAACCTGTCCCCAGGTTATTATTTTCTTCTTGTTATTTAATGGGATATTCAAATGTCATATGAAAGCTGTCAAAGGTTTATCTACACATATTAGAATTATCTTATACAGGAAATTAAACTGAATTAATTAATGATGTGGTATTATTGTCAAGGATTTGGGATTTTCTGCTACAACCACAATAATACTATGGAACTTGTCATAAATAGGTAACTGATGATGGGGTTGTTGTTGGCAATTGTCAGCAAACTAAAAATAAAACCTGCAAATATCACCGCCAGTTATAATCATTACATCCTGTGCATGTTATTAAAAATGACATGATATCCTAAGATTTTTTTATCCATGTTTTCAGTGGTTTTCAATCTTTATGGATTTCAGTAAAGTTTTTGATACTGTCTCTCACAGGATCTTTCTGGACAAACCATCCAGCACACAGCTGGATAAACACATCATACAGTGGGTGAACAATTGGCTTATTTGGTCTGTTCAGCTCGCAGAAGAGGAGGCTGAGGGGGGAGGCGTTATTGTAGTCTACAACTTCCTTGTGAGGGGAAGAGGAGGGGCTGGCACTGATCTCTTCTCTGTGGTGACAAGTGACAGGACCTGAGGGAACGGCCTGAAGTTGTGTCAGGGGAGGTTTAGGTTGGATATTAGAATTAGGTTCTTCACCCAGAAAGGGTGGTTGGGCACTGGAACAGGCTCCCCAGGGAAGTGGTCACAGCACCAAACCTGAGAGAGCTCAAAAACCATTTGGATGATACTCTTGGGCACATGGTGTGACTCTTGGGAATGGTCCTGTGCAGGGCTAAGGGTTGGACTTGATGATCCTTGTGGGTCCCTCCGACTTGGTATATTCTGTAATTCTGTGAACAGCTGGCGTAATGAAGACAGAGAGAGTATGTCAGTTCACTGGTTAGGGTGTTTACTCACCCTGAAAAGGCATTACAACAAAACAAACCCCAAAGACCTAGATTGTCATCAATATTGCTTCTTTTTGATCCCAAATAATAAATATGTAAACACTTACATTTTTGCATAACAATGTAAATTTCTGCAAGTCTGCTTCATTACTTAAATTATAATTTCATTCCTGTGAGTAACTAAGCAAAAAAGAACATTTATGTTGAAGTGTTCTTAGGTAATTTTTCTCTCAAAAGCCAGCAAAAGAAAGATATCCAAATAAAAAAATTTTAAAAATTTATGGTCAGTGTTTTTTTGTTCATTATCCATTTTTTTATAGATGTATTTTGTGTGCCAGAACAATAGAGACCTCTGCATTAACATTAATGTTATTTTGATCAGGTATTGTATGGTAAACCACTCTTGGAATCTAGGGTTTATAGGAAAGAAAGTAATTAGAAATTATCATTGATGAATTTTTAACGTATGCACAAGTTTGCTCCTTCCAATATTCTTTTGTCCATATCAATTCCTCCTTTCTCTGTAATCCTTGACTTTGTTCTTCTGGAGTTAGAAGGCTGCTAAGGATTACAAAGTTTCATATTACTTGCATCATGTCTTAGTCTAAGCCTAGCTTTCCTCACAAACATCTGTTGAAATTTATGCCTTTCAAGCTTTCGTTAAAAAAAAAGGCTGTACAGAGTTAACCTATGAAAGTGTCATAAAATTCTCATTTTCAGGCAGGGTCATTTTGCCTATATACCCTCCTGGCACTTCAAATACATTCTAGCCAAACACTATTAGGAGAGTAGAAATGAAACACAATAGGATAGAGATAACTGGCTTCACAATCTTCACTCTGGATTTTATTTTGTTTCAAAATGTTCAGATTTACTTTTCTGAATGGTCATTTTGACTAGGATTTGAATATCTGCATCTGGTGATGTTGCACAGTACAGGATGAAACAGTAAAAGCAACTATCACAGCAGCAAAGGAAAAAGAACATTAGCAATTGAAAACTGATGAAGTGGAAGGAATTACATTAAGTCAAAGTAGAGACATGGACTTTGATTTGTAAGAATACCTTATACTGCAATATGATACATATATATATTTTCAGACTATTTTATTCTGTATTGATTTTAATATGTTAAAGGTGGATGAAGACCAAGAGATTCTGGTCAAATGTGTATTTACGCTTAGAGATTATTAGTTCCATACTCTCAGATCTGAGGAATCAAAGAGAGATTTCTCAGTTAGGAAGTAACCCATCAAACTGATTAAATATTTGTATCAAAATCTATTTATGAGCTGCCAAAGTGACTGATACAGTCAGTGAAGATCTTGTTTCCGTAAATGTGATCTGTTGAGCTCCCTGGGCTTCATTCACTTGCCTGCACAAAGACAACTACTTACATCTGATATTTCATTAAGTATCTAGGACATTTTCATGGATCTGGTTAATATAGGCCATTTGTCTTTCTTGAATGGGGAATTCTGGGCTGGGCTACTAAATGAATCATATGACACATTTAAATTTGGACACTGAACTGTTCTCTAAACTCTTCACTGGTTAAAACGTGCACGTCTAACTTGAGGTTATCACAATTGCAATGTGATAAAAGCTACTCTGCATGTTGCAATTCTAACTAACCAGTGATGCTTAGTGACTGATCGGCACAGCCCATCCACCTCTTAAAAGTCACAGAACTAGAGTTCAATGTCAACCAATTAAGGTAATGGAGAGTATTTTAATGCAGTTGGTGGCAGACAATATTTTTTTCCCCACATTTGTAAAGCACCTAATTTAATGAGGGGCATTTTGAGACCTTCTGACTGGACATAACTTCATGAGTAAAGAATTTTCATCTTAGACTACCCGTTGTTTTGAATTGTGAGGGTATAAAAGGAAACAAAAGCCTAAAACCTGAAAGAATGGTTCCGAGAATAGTTGAAATGAGACTGATGCTGGTGATTAAAGGGTGTATCCACAAGCAGGACTTTGAAGCATTGTAGCTTCCATGCTGACAGAACATACTAACCTTTTCTCCTTCTAACCAATTGATTCATTCCTGGAGTGATTATGGAAGATTATCACACCAGGTTGCATGATAGGTCACATAAATAATTTGTGAAGTCCCATGAAAAATGTTCCTTTGATCATCTATTCCATCTAATGTATATTTAAGGTGTATTCTACAGACTTTAAATTAGTTTGTGCATAACTTAAAGCAGCTGCAATACAAAATTACATGTTTGTACAGAGTATAGTGTAATATGTTTCAACTATGGATTAATGGGCATTATTATTATAATACAAATAGCAAATACAAAAATCTAGAAAAATATCATTAGATAATAAGAGTAAAAAAATCTAAGCTGGAACCTTTTTGTTGGTATTACCTGTAACTGTTGCAAGAGCTATGCTGATGTTAAAAGAAAAACAATTGTTACTGATAATAGAATAGATAGATTGATGGATGGATAATAGATAGATAGATAGATGAATGGATATGTTAATAACTAAAATACAAACCCAGAAACAGCATCCTCCAGTTTCTAACAAAAT
The DNA here is from genome assembly GCF_036250125.1 of Pseudopipra pipra. NCBI lineage: Eukaryota > Metazoa > Chordata > Aves > Passeriformes > Pipridae > Pseudopipra > Pseudopipra pipra. The sequence continues at coordinate 73,426,874 of NC_087550.1, read as the reverse complement.
AAGGGTATTTTCCTCACTGGTGACATGCTTGATCCTCCTTCCCAAGAAGCTTCTATATTTTATTCATTAAAAACCCCAAAGACTATTTCCTGCCTTTTGCTGTTATTGGTCCAAATTATCAGTGTGTGAAGATTCTATTTAGAGCAGGAGTTTTTCATGGGACTACCTCCATCTATATTGCCTGGAAATACTATTCAGTTGACCTACTGCGTATATGATATACATATCTCCTCATTACTGTCTTTACAGTGTAAATAGCCTATTTTATGTAAGTAGACAAAAACTACTAGTGATTTATAATCTAAAAAAAAAATCTCATTTACTCGTGAGATTTCTTAATAGTGATTCAAAGCTAAATTACTTGACAAAACAACCATATGTAGTCAGAATACAGAAAGAAACTTGATAAACACATGATGTGACAAAGCCTCAACATGAAAATAATTCACTGGAGAATATAGCACCCACTAAAAGGAGCTCATTTCATATAAATCTAGTTCAGTCATCTGTTACTTCATGTATTTTGCTACTGCAACACAACTGCCCTTGAGAAACCTCAATCCCCAGCTTAATCCCAATGACTGTACTGTAAATTTGAAAAAAATAAAATAAAGAAAAATAAAAACTGTAATCCATAAGTACTATAAAATACTGTTGAAAAAGTTAAAAGTAAAATCACCAGTTTAGAGAACTTTTTTATAAATAAGATGATAGCTAAGCTAAATTTTTCTCACTTTACACTACAGCTCTTGAAAAATTTCGATTGTTTCTTTAGTGCAGGGAAGTCTCCACATGAACTATAATTTTTTTCTGTTTAAAATTTTAGGGGTTTTTAGTCCTTAGTAAAATAATTGTTGACAAACTTTTTTCTAACACTAAGAAAACAATCTCTGTAAAATTACAGATTTTACAGATTAACTTAATTTTTAATTTACCTGAATGATATTCTAAGATGGATATTAGCTTTAAAACTTGGAGTTAAGGTCACTGAAGTTTTAGCTCTTGAAACACAAAGTTGTTCAGTGGACTTCTTCATGCCTGAAAGCTTGATTTTTAGATATAAGATTTTACTTATAAACTGATGGCAAAGTAGAAAGTGTCTTGGATAATCTTTCATAATAGGAAGTGAGATAATGAAACTTGTTCACATGGGACTTATTTTTTTCTGTACCAAATTTGCTGCTTTATGCATAGTATGAATCAATATTGGCTCATATGACAGTTTTTGAGTCTCCAAAAATTAGTGATATGTTGTTTCTACAGAAATTTGCACAATTTCATTGTGGTTGCACTTGCAAATTAAGTAGTTTAACAGAACATCTTTGGGCACTGAAATCCCTTACCTATGCCGCTAAGCTCTTAAAACTATGCATGCCACCGCGTCAGCCCATACCAACGAGCACTCTACTGAAGCAAGCCTGTTTGTAATACTAAAGATCTATCATCACTCCTGATGAACAGCTTAATGTTTCACCCTGATTATAAAGGGTAAGAGGTGCAATAATGTGGGCACGGGCCATTCAGCAGGAGCATAGTATCAGGTAAATTAGATTTATTAGTACATTTGCTAAGCTGCTGTGCCTCAGAAAACAAACTCTTAGCAGCAATTGCAGGGTTTTGCACTAAATCTCGAAAAGAACAGCGTGCATGAAGACAAATCAATATGGCCTATTTCCATCTCACTGTTTTATCCCTATGAAAAATGTAAACTCTAGTCCAACTTCAGGTACAAAGAAAGGACAAATACAAGATTATTTATGTAAAAGAAGCTGTAGGTGAAACAAAGCTGTATAAAACGTTGCTGAAATTAATAAGAAAACTGAAATCTTTTGAGGGTTCACATTTCCTAGTTTCCTGTAACTGTACTGTGCATACTCTTCTGGTACAGGTCAGTTTGCTGACCTGTTTGCTGGAAATTATACTTGAGTTTATGTCCCTGAAAATTTATATATTTGTCTTATGTTTTCATAATATTTTAAAATATCTCATTTATAGGTTCTGGATCAAATCTAGTTATTTGACTGCTTATTGATTTGAGTCAATTATCAAGGTTGTTCCCAAGCTTAGCTTACAATTAATTGTTCCTTGTCTTTCCTCAGGTTAGCTTTTTGAAAACAGATGGAACATGGATGAGAGCTCAGAAAGCTGACTTAAATAAGTGAACCTATAAGACATATTTAACAATGTTTCATTGATTCTGTCCTATCATCACTTAGCAAGACTACAGTGAAAGAATAGATTTTTAAACTCTTGTGTGTCTATAATCACTAAGTAGTTGCACTGGTTTTGGCCCTTTCTGAAATTTTTATTATGCTTATATGGTTTTGTAAGATATAAAAGCGACCAAAACAGGAAAAATTCATCCGATGATAGTTCGTAACATTTAATGTAAAAACTTTTTTTGTCACTGACTATACAAAGAGTTCAGATAGCTAAACTAGATGTCTAACTTAGAGATGTCCAAATCTGGGGGGAAAACATTCAGTCTAATAATTATCATTAGAAGTGGATTTAATCAGTAGAAGTTGCATATTTCAATGCATTAAGGCAGTCATGACAGAGTTAATCCTGGGGCGGCAGCCAGAAACTTTTTTACTCCTGTGTTACCAAATGTAGCAAGTACCAGGTTTGCAGTCACCATCCTAATGGATCACATCTTGAAATGAGCAAACTGACCTGCACCAGAAGAGAATGCACAGTACAGTTACAGGAAACTAGGAAATGTGAAGCCTCAAAAAAAGAGAAGGTGTGTTTGTAAAGTTAGTAATTTTCACGATCAGACGCGTGGCAAAGAAGGTAGACTTATTTGTGGAGCGAGAAACCAAAGCCCAGAGTTTCTATGTACCTTTTTGAATCAAGTCCTAATTTACATGACTTTTAGTGCTGCTTCTTCCAATTTTTTTTTTTTTTTTTATTTCAGTAGGTAAAAGGTTGTTGATTCCTTGCTTTATGTAAGAAACATTTAAATGTGAAGAGTCCAGAAGTAAGGTTTCCATGGTCATCTGTGATTCTAGGTGCATAAATTTTTCACATAATAACATCCAATTTTAGACAGTTAGCTACAAAATTACTGAAACATAGGTTGGTAGACTTTGAAATGTTCCCAAAATTTGATACATACAAAATTGCACGCCATCATCTCACATACTGAGGAAAATCAATTAACTACAAAAATAAAGTATTTACAGTCCCTTCGTATTTTGTTACACACTTTTTTCAATTCTAAGCCTAATCCTGATACTGCCACTTTGAAAAGAACTCTCAAAAAAAAGAATTTATTATACCACAGAATGTGTGCATACCATACGTAGATGGCATGTGTATATACTCAAATATGCGTCTACAGCTAGAGACACATGTTTTTGTGGTCTTGAAAGCGTGCCTTACAATGAAAGAATGAGTAACTAAAATGACATAAACAGAATGCCAAGGCATATTTTTCACAGGTTATAATTTTTTTTATAGAACAAAATGTCAATTCTGATGTTAAAAAATATGTTACCTGGTAAATTGAAAAAAAGGACAAGTTGAAGTTCAACTGGTTTAAAGTTCAAATTGAAAACCAGATATTTTTGCTTTATTTATGATTTTTTCTATATCAGCTCAGTAAAGACCAATAAATTTTCATCAATTTTCCATCAAATGCTGTCTTTAAAGTGATGGATTGCATTTTTCATTAAGTTGACATGAATAATCAGAATGGTACCTTCTTGTCCTAAAAAGGTAGCTTAAATCTGGAAATGATTGACATTAACTGCTATACAAAGTTTCCTCACACCTGTCAATGAAAAGTGTCTTCTGTTAAGGTCCTGGAGAAAACCAGACTTTTAGACACACTAAGTTTATTGTCACACAACTACCTGAGCTCAGTAAATTTAACTACTGTGCTCAGCTCATATTCACTAACTACATTTTTTTTTAGATCTCATATCATTTAAATCTCCTGTGAAAGTTTTGTTCACATCAAAATCTTATTGTACCTCCAAAGCAAAATGTCAGTGCTACATAACATAAATATTTTGTATCAGTCACAGATTGTGTTACTCTTAGAGAAGCCAAGAGTCTATTCCAGTATTTCCATTCGGAGAATCTTCCAATAGATCTCAGGTTTGTAGATGTTTTCACTTCCTGAATCAGCATCAGCTTTTTTTCCAAGAAAGTTTTAGAAGGGTCTATAAACTATGCAAATGAAGCATTTTAGCATTAATTTCAAAGGACTTGTTTAGCTTTTCATTGGATTAATTTTGTTTGTATTAACAGGTTGCTCATATCCTCAAAGTTCTTGAAGTTCTTAAACTTAAAATACTTCTTTATGAAGTGTTGTCATTCTACTGACCTCATTCCATCTTACTCTTTTCAGCATGATGTCTTTTATAATATATCTTTTAGGAACTACTTACAATAAATTAGAATTCATATATATACACATATAAACACCACCAATCTCCCCCCATAATCAGATACCACACAGCACTATAATCAAAGAGAAGCTCAATTTGGGCAATTTATTTTAAATAGCTTTTTTTGCAATTAGTGCCGGTAGGGTGTTTTTTAAGTCCTGTGTAATACCAACATCAGAAGTACTTATGCATACTGTGTCTCATGTAGGTATCAGGAAATATTTAGATAAAAAATAGAGTAAAATGAAGACTTCCAGTCTCTTCCAGTCTATTAATATACAATTAGATTTACCAAAGATTTTTGTATGGTTTGTAACTAATTCTTTCTAAAATGCTGATAAAATGTTTATATTATTTACCCTGTTTTATTTATAAAAGTGAAATAGATGGATAGATGGATAGATAGATAGATAGATAGATAGATAGATTAGATAGATAGATGGACAGATTACCCACTTGAACCATGTGGGAGTCCTATCACACTTTCAAGACTTTTAAGAAGCTTTATGCTAAAGAGTAATATATTCAGAAAACATCTAGGATCTATTCCCAATAGTCTTCGAGGTATTGGATTGTCACAATTCTTATCCTCATCTTCATCATCATTATCATCATCTCAAGGCTGGTGTTCCAGACACTGGTTATTTCCAACCTCGTAGAAAAATTAAGTGACTCAGGAGCTGATTTTATGCTACTCTATGTTGCAACCCTATATGCATGTTAACGTAACACTTCTGAATCCATAGTTTGCAGCAAAGGTTATGTAGAAGACGTGAATAGCTTTTTTATTGTCTGTATTTGTCATCAGTTATAACTGTTTATATTTTTTATTAGATTTTTTTTTTAAACAAGTGAAAAATCTAAAATGACAGTGTATATGTATCTCTAACATATCTACAAGCAAAAGTTGGAGGTAAGTATGTATTACATATTACATATTCAGGTTCTTGACCATTGAAATTTAAGATTAATAGAAAAATACATATCTATTATTGATTTCTAAACAACCTCTATAATGTCCAAGTAAGATTATTAAGGTTGAATATAAGTTGAAATTCTTTGCTAGTCTGAGACTGGCATTTCTTGTCTTGAGGAATAAGTAGCATTCATGAAAAGAAGTGTTGGACTGACATCAAAGGCTAAACCAGGACATTTCAACCATAATTTTATTGGTTTTGTTTGTTTGTTAGCTTTTACATTTTAAGAATTAGTGACCAAGTAATGGCAACTGGGCTCCAGGGCTAAAATCTGGAACATCTTTCTTTGAACTGAAGTTCTTTATCCCTAGACTGTAGAATCACACTACCCAAGCAGAGACAAGTTCAACCAATTCTTTCTTTTTTTTTTTCCCTCCTTCTACAATACATATTTTCCATTCTTCCTCTCTTTCTGTGTTTCTCCTCATTTTCAGTGAATGAAAATCAGCAAAATCCTTAGATATTAAAAATAAAAATAATGACAATACAACTAATGAAAAAAAACTGTCTTAACAGACCATGGGTAAACGGAACTTGTATTTCTGCAGAGGGCTCTTCAGCTTCAGTATCCTAGTAAGAGACAGTTTGGTGGAAATAACTAGTGTCTTCTTAAATACTGTATCTAATTTATTTTCCCCTCAAGAAAAAATCCAATTAAGAATCCAATTTTTTCTCTTGTCAGATATCAGACAAACTCCTTCTATTCTCTTTCTTTTCACTTTTGGGGTAAGAAGAGTGCTTGAGGCCAATTTGTTTCAAAGTCCTGTAGCATCAGAAATGTAGTTTTATGCTTGGTGCTCTAGTTGAGGTAAGAGGTTCAGCATTCCTGAGGCATTGAGAAAACTGTAAAACAGTGTTTATTGCTCACAGTAAAAGGGACTGATGGCTTTTGAATGCCAAAGCCAAGGTACAAATTTTGATCATTATCAAAAAAATTCAAACTACTAAATGTAGCTTTGTGAAAACAACTTTTACTAAGTACAATTTTCTAAAAAGAATTCTTAGTATATAAAAACTATAATTTTATATTTTTTTTTTTAAAAAACACACTCTTGTATTTGTAAAATTTTCTATTTATTACTTTAACAAATTTTAAGCTTGATGGGGAAATTTGTCTGGCATTACTTCCAAAGAGCAGTCATTATCAAAGTACAAGAGTGCTTGATAACACAATCAAGCATCTCCATAATTCATGATCCTCTCTTTATCCAGGAAGATATAATGATAATATGCAGTAGGTAAGTAAATTACAGAAAATTGTCTGTTTAAATGTTCATACGTATTTAAAAAATAGAGATTCCTTTTCTGATAAACCAAGCTCTGCATCACTTAGTCTTTTTTGCATGCTGTTATTATGATTCTGCTGTTTCTGGAATGTTGTTAACTTTATTCTTCCCAATTCCCTTAATAACAAACAAGACTATGAATTCTTTCATTTGTCGTGCTATTCCTACCATATACAAGAGGGCAACTATAATTAACCCAAGTAGATCAGATTATAAACCACTGTAACTTGATTTTCATAGATGTTGAGAGAGTCTCTAGTAACCACTTTGTGGCTCAAGTTCATGATCTTACAGGATATGGTTTAAAAAAAACAACCTCTTTTTACCACGGATACTAACGTACTAAAAACTTTTTTCTGACATTTTTAAAGTCATTTTAAATAGCATCAAGACTAAATTCCCTTCCAATGATTTCCTAGGGAAATAACTTAATGCTTACTACACCCTGATTATTTGTATTTATTCTGAAGTAATGTTCCAGTGTATAAGGTTTTTTGAGTGTGTAAAAACATATAACAAAATTGTGGTGCTTCTTCTGCATAAAAATACACCAGTATTATCCTTTTTCTTATACAAGGTATTCCAGACTGCTTAAATAGACAGCAACTGACCATTGGCTTTAAAAGGTCTAAATTATAGTATGGCATATGCTGAGAAGATTATGATCTCACTTCATAAATATCAAACATCAAATGTTTTAAGTCCTATTCATGGCAAGATGCAGCTGTTTTCCCACACCATTTCTCCAGAGAAGAGTTTCGTCATGTATAAATAGTAAAATATCAGATACAAATGCATATGTTTCTGAAGGTCTAAAGAAGCAGCAGTATTTTGGTTTTATTGGAAGTGATAGACATGGGCGAAACAATATTCATCTGTATGATCTTACTTAAGGAGTATTTTATCAATATTTGTAATATCACAGTATGTTGCAAACAGATCTGCACTTGCTGGGGGAAAAACAAAAGATGTGTGAGTAACATCTTTGCTTCATTAACTGCTGTTGGTTTCATAACATTATTGATCTTAATGAGGTTACACAATACTTGCAGTGTTGGAACTCTGTGAAATGAATATATTTTTTGAATGACCACAGAAAATAATCTATGCTTTGTCTAGAACATATCAGAAACCTAAGAGGGGAAAAATAGGATGAAAATATATCTTTTCCATCAGAAAATATATTCATCCCTGAATTTCTGCTACCAGACATTTACACGAAAGAAATTAAACTGGAAAAAAAAAAAAGTTGTGTAGTTTCAGGCAGGTGCTGAATAGATTTAGAAGAAAGTAAACAATGCCTGCATTTTGTATCAAGTTGTATAATTAGTTTGTCACTGAGTCTCTGCAATTATTAAAGATCTATTAGAATATGGATGTATTCTAACAACTTTGTCAGACGGCTCTTTTTATGTGTAAATTCTTTTAATGTATGAAAATAATTGAAGTATCTGAATCACCAATCAAACACCTAATCAACATTCTAATCAACAGTCAAGTATCTGACATGACAAACTGGGTTAATTGTCAACTGTATGTCAGGAAAATTAAATTATTAATTAAAAAATATAATAATCCCTTGACAGAAGTTAAAGGTTAACCACAGATTGGAACCTCTAAAGTAAGTAAAAAGGAATCTCAGATGTTGCTTGTGATCATTGCATAGAAGCATCTGAGAAAAAAATATTATGTAATTATAGAAATGTTTCAAGAAAATATTTGCTTATGTCACAGCTAGGGCAATCATAAACAAATATACTCTTTATCAAATTTCAATAGAAAAATATATTTTACTGCCAAAAATATTAATAATATATTTAAATTATTAAATAGTCTTTGTTCTTAGTAATTTAGTCATCTTATAAAAGATTGTAGTGAGTTGACCCTGGCTGGACACCAGGTACCCACTAAAACCATTCTCTCACTCCCCCCTGCAACTGGACAGAGGAGAGAGGTCACTTACTGATCACCTTCACAGGCAAAACAGACTCAAAGTAGGAATATTAATTAAATTTATTACTCACAGTATCAGAGTAAAAGAGTGAGAAGTAAAATAATCTTAAAAACACCTTCCCCCCGCCCCTCCTTCCTTCCATGCTCTTCCTCCTCCCCACCAGCAGTGCAGGGAGGCAGGGAATGGGGGTTACAGTCAGTTGTTTCTGCTCCTGCTCAGGGAGAAGAGTCCTTCTCCTGCTCCCATGGGGTCCCTCCCACAAGAGACAGTCCTTCACAGACCTCTCCAGCATGAGTACAGAGGCCTTGGCCAGCAGCTGGAAGCCCATCCTGGAGCCAGCTGGCATTGACTCCACTGGACAGGTGAAGCTTCTAGCAGCTTCCAACAGAAGCCACTCCTGTAGCCTTGTCCCACAACCAAAACCTAGCCACAGAAACCCACTATACAGATTTTAACCTACATCTAAATTTCATTAAATCAATAAATACAGCTGTTACTGAATTCAGATAAAGAAAATGCTGTTATAACCACATTTATTATGGTTATTCAATTAAAATACAATTATTCGCTCAAAATAATTAATTACTATTACATATGTTAAGCATAAGTATATGGTTCTAAAACTCTGCCAACCATTTCTAGTGATGGCTATTAGGCAGAATTTGAATTCTTAATAAATATTTGCTGAAATACTCGGGGAGTTTTTTTAAGTAAAAGACCAATTGTTTGTCTTTCACAGCTTTGCCATTTATACACTCTTAATTCTGAAAAATGAGTGATACTCATGGCCTTTCACTGCAGAATCAAGATTAGGCAGAAGTAAAATGAAACTTTGCTAACTTACAGGAAATAAGACACTGCAGGATCAGTGTTCTTCTGAAGGACACAGCCATCTTGACCCTCTCTTGACCTCCAGAAATTTTTACAGTCACAGCTTAAAAGGATCCACAGTCAAGACAATCCTTGACAAACCCAGGGGCCTGAATTGCTAAGTCATCCAAAAGGCAGTGGTGTCTAGTGATTAGAGGCCATCATATTTCTCGACTGCACAGTGTGGTGGTTAATCTCCTTTTCTGATGGGTGGAAAAACCTGGTAAATGCTATCTGCAGTTTCAAGGATTTCAACTGAACTGTAGGCAACACTCCATGTCCTGTTAAAAATCTGCTAGTGTATGGCAGTAGCAGAGTCAAAGAACAGACCACTTTTCCAGTAGTACTATAGTGAGTTTATTAGTCAAGAAAACAAATGGAAGGGATTTCTTCTTGGTCTTTTTGTGTTGTTTTTTTTTTTTTTTTTTTTTTTTTTTATTCTCATTCAAAATTCATTAACCAAATTGTTAATTTTGTTAGCACAGAAGCACAGGTTCCTTTCCTCTGATAAGAGTAGTGCTCCTTCGGTGAACTGTAAAGTCAAAATCTCATTTTTGTTCTTTCCTAGTGTAATACACAAAAATCCATGACTTTTCTTCCTGAGTCTGGAGTGAGCACCAATATGACTAGAAATAGAGGGAAAGAGGAGGCAAAACTAGATAACTGTGGAGCAAATGCAAACATAGAGACTGAAGGTATGTTGTAAAAACTGAAAACTATAGACAGCAGAGGAATAACTATGGAAAGGATGGGCAGCTTAAAGGTGTGTAAGTAGGGTGTTGGAGAGCATCCAAATCTAGGCTAACAAGGAGGGGTTAGCTTGGTGGGCAGAAGGTGGTTAGACTAGAGAACATTAGAATCACATCATTAGGAAATACATGTAAGAATACAAAAGCATGAAACTGCCAGCCTGTTGGAACTGCATCACAGCTCTTACATTTTTTTACAGCATGCCAAACTGAAAAAGAAGTTTCAAAGTACTGGAATCTTAAGAGCACATGGACATCACTGAAGATACAGTAGAAAACATTATGAACTGCGGATAAAGTATGCTGCTCTAGGGTGGATGAGGGCACCTAAACTTTTCTTTCCATGGAGGGTGGTTAGGCACTGGAACAGGTTCCTCTGTGGTCACATCACCAAGTCTGCCAGAGTTCAAGAAATATTTGGGTAATATTCTCAGGCGTATGGCATGATTCTTGGGACTATCCTTTACAGGGCCAGGACTTCAATGATCTTTTTGGGTCCCTTCCAACACAGGATATTCTATGATTACATTATCTTTTGTTGTTTGTCTGTTTGTTTTGTTTTGTTTTTTCAGAGCAGAAGATGTTAGTAAATACCTTTTTGTCACCTTCTCATATTTGCCCTTTTTGTATTTTCCACTCCTGAAGGCTCAGCCTAGTCAGGATGTTTTGCATCTTTCACATTTCCCAAAAGAAAAAGTGCTGCATTTGCATTAGGATTCACTTCTGCTACTTGTTTCCTTCCCTAACATAATACTCCATAATTCTGTCCTGGAGCTACAAAAAATTATACATACACATGCTACTTTCTTAAATTCATTGGTCTCTGCCTGATATTGTATGAATGTTGTGAGTTATCTTCCAAACAGCCTACCCACAGCTGCTGCTTTCATTCCACAAAGATATCTTTTTATTATTGGATGATAGACTTTTGCCAGACCAATGAACCCATGTTATGTATCTGTGCCATCTGGATCTCTTTCCCCCCATGGCATAGGGCGGCCCAGTTCTAGTTCCATTTCCATCTGAGGAACTATTCAGATGTCTTGAAGGATAGGGAAAGGGAACTCCAGCATCAGGGGTTTCTTCAGGTCCTGAGCCTGGAGGGGAGAGGTGCCCTCCCCTCTTCTCCCCACCCATGTGTTTCCATGGCCGGCACGGAGACAGCACACCGGGCGTGGAGAGGAGGCAAGAGAGAGTTTATTTTGGGGGGGGTTACATTTATAGGGTTTTGGAGGATTCACAGAGTAACCAATTAGAAGTCTCAAGGGGCTTACAGGAACACCCAATCACAGGAAGGGATTAACAAGGTCCAATGAGAACACCTTAGGACATCTTCTCAGGACATTCCTGAGACAACACTACCGTGGGGGTGTTGGGAAGAAGAAGCATGTGTTTGCAAAGAGACCACAAAAAGCCATTTTGAAACATGTTTAAACAACAGTTTTCCCATATAATGCAGGTTTAGTGCCACAGTGCCATGCAGTCACACCATGTCCAATATCTATAATAGAGCCTGTGCCGGAGACAAGACCTCTGGGAAAGAAACGTCCAGCCAACAAATTTAGGGAACTTCTACATTTCCAAGGACATGGGGAAGATTAAAGGCAGTTCAGGAAGTGCAGTTGCCTTTTCTGCTTGAGACAGACTATTTCATCTGATGCTGATTGTAAGTGGCTGTTGATACTGGAGACAGGAGCTGTGATCTGTGCTTGCTGTCCTAGAGGATATTGTTTGAGAAAGAAATATAAGCTTGTATTTCAGCAGTGACTGGTAGGGACTGCTGCCTTTTTTTTATGCAGAGTGCACTTCCGTGTCTTATGTGTCAGTCTTGTTCTTTAGGAAAAATTAGTGACTTCCAGGGTCTATTTGTAGATGGAATAGCTACATTTACAATGAAAGCATAAACTCTGTGAAAAACCAAGGAATGCATACCAGTATTTTTAATGTTCTGACCTAGCAATATCATGAGACTACCATGAAACGGAACCATTCTGACTGGATGCCTAGACATTTGTAAAGTTTTCCATTATGTGAATGGAAGAAAAAAATGTCCTTGGGTAAATGAATCACTGTTAAAAATAGTCACATATAGTGGGAGAGAAGTGTCACTTGGACACCTGCTTTAAATGAATGAGCTTCAATTTCAAGTGCCCTAATCATTAGACTAGAATCAAGGTCCCTTTTTCTGTAATCTAATGCAAAGGCTCCTACTTGTATGTTCAGAGTGGCTGAGCTTCAAATGAAAAGGTGATGGGCAAAGACAATCAGAATACATCACCACTTGGTGATAAAATCACCCTCTTCAAATGAGAGAGGTGCAAATTCTGTCTTTTGCAAGCAGCAGGAGAATTAGAATGAAAGTCTAGGGATGACAGCTTTATGAACATCAGTGTACACAAAATTGTGTTGTGTAGGAAAACAGAGGGACTGAGATGTTGGTAGAATGGACCCTAGAAAAAAAAATTGGGTTAACATACATAGTTAAAAGCATTTCTTGAGCTGAAAGCTTAAAGTAATTTAGTGTTTTTCTTTTAATATATAGGTAATAGCACTACACCATATTTTTAATAGCTTTTTCAAGCTTTGAAGTGCTTATTATACTGTCAGTTCTGCCTGAAGAAATATTTTTTAGGAAAAGAGAAGGTCACCAAGAAGAATATTACTATGTAAACATTGTTAGGTACAGTCGGAAAGTCATTCAGTGTGCTTCAGACCCTTGTTTACACATTAAAATAGCTCACATTTTCTAGTGTTTGAAAAGGAATCTGGTTCTAATTCATTCAAAATAGCTTTTTTAATGTTGTTATAATTGCAGAAGAAATCACAGTCCATGAAAAATTTAAAAGAACTGTTTAGAAAGTCAAGAATATAGGAATTCAAAGTTCTTAATGTAGTGCTATTCTTTCTACAAGAAATCAATTTTATTAGTGCTGTGAAGTAGTAAACATCCCTAATAGGGAAAAAAGCAGTAAAACAGAAATCCTCACAAGTCCTCCAAAAGAAAATTATCATAAAACATGCTTAACCACCCACTATTGGCCTGCATCTCACTTTGGTGTATTATATTTACATGTTTAACTCAGAACTCTAGTCTTAGCAGGTTTCCTATTTTAGAATACTGTTCAGGAAATAAAAGTAAATCAATCTTCTGCTCTTAACATGGCAAATGAAAGCTTTTTTTATAATATAGAATGCTCATGCATGTGTTTTTATCTGCATGTCAATGTCAGTGATATCAAATATGCTTTAAATTGGATATGTGAATGATAGAAAGGTGTATTTGCTGTTTTTAGAGGCAGTATGCAACAGTAACAAGTTAACTCCAAAATAATGCATGTACATATATTTAATACAAAGCTTAACTTTTAAGACTGTGCAGGTCAATACATAAGGATTAGATATTCATCTGGTGTAAATTAATGAAGCTGCATTGATTTCCTACATCACATACTTTTCCAGACTGGAAAAAAATTCAGAAACTCTTACTCAGATTGAATTATTGAGTGCACTCTCATTCAAATTCACAAGCCTCAGCCAGAGCAGCACCCCCATTGTGGATAAAAAAAAAAATCTGAACATAAATGCCTTTAGGTCTAAAGGATTTAAACTGTTTTGGATCATTCTGAAGCATTTTTCTTGACTAGGAATGCACAGGAGTATGTGTCTAAATGCTTTTTATTAGATTGTTTTGGGTTTTGCTTGGGTTTTTGTTTGTTTGTCTTAAGCAGACTCAGTATTTAGAATATAGGGTACTGAAATAAAAAGCATTTCTAATTTTACAAGAAATATAAATTCTAGCTTAATGTGATTATTTCAAAATAAAATTTTGCAAAACTTTAATTTCAAAAAACTGCTAATCTTGACAGAGCTGTGTCATTACCTCCTTCCCTATGACTCTGAAGAGAAATCTATCATTTCACAAATATGAAACTGAGGGAACTGAGCCTGAAAAAAGGTATTCGGGAATAAAAATGTTTTTAGGTAATTTGTGACAAGGTTCCAGTGAAAATGTCAATGTTCATCATTCTGCAAATTAATAGCTTGGAATATAACCACTTGATCTGTGCCTTTTGGGCAAGGCATTTGTCATGAACCACTCTTTTCCTTTAAAATAGAAAAAATAAATTTTCCTGAAAGCATGGTGCTTTTGCCTCTGCACCAATAATGTGTAGAAATTCTCCAAATTTATCTTATTGCAGTAATAACTTCTCAACCCTTCAAAAAGCCATGTTTTGGTGATTTTTGGTGTTTGTTTTTTTTTTTTCCTGCCAGGAAATACAAAGTATATCAATATTAGAAAGCTTTAATTTGCAAGGAAATTCCTGAGACACAAACTGGTTTATTTTCTCTGACAAAAACCCACATCAACCCCAGAAAACAAAACAAGAAGAAAAATTATTATCCACTCAGTTTATATCTCTACATATGAAAGGTTCCAGCTACCTCATGCTAACCTGAGTTGAAATAACAGCAAATTTTATATTCTGTAGTATTTTGGGGCTGATACAAATGTTATTCAAAGGCATGATGTTTATTTTAAGTCTAGAGAGTTTTAAAAAAACTGTAAGTTTTTGTTAATTTTTGTTCTTCAACAAACTTGCCCTGTTAAGTACAATACCTTTTTTTTCATCATCATCATTTTAATATATTGGAAAATGAAAAAATAGTCTATAATGTGAAGTAACAAAATTGGAAGAAAATAGTTTTCGTAACAGTATTTCCTTTGTCCTGATTTTTAAAAAGAGAAAAAAGAAAAGTTTCGCCTTTCAGGTCATACGGTATTTTTTACCTAAACCTTCAAACTTTAATGAATTATTCTTTACTTTGATGATTGCAGAATCTGATTAAATTGTAGAATGTGATTAAATACCTTACTTTAAATAAAACAAATGTGTCACCGTATCACAAACAGTTTGTATAAGCCACTTCTTGGTAACCTCAGAGACCGCATGTGTGTTTCCCATACATATCAGAATTATCAGAATGGTTTTAGAAGCTTTGATTCCATTAGCATTAATAAGCTTTTTCAACTACATTGATTAGACTTCACTGGTGTAGTAAGACAAGTACTTGCACAAACTGCTAGATGATGCACATGAGCTGAAATGCTAAGTAGAAGCAAATAGCAGACACATAGTAGGCCCATACCTTGTGATAATGGTTACTGATAGCTATATCCCATTCTTTAATAGCATCAGCCAGACCTAAATACGGAAGAATCTGAAATAGAAATGGACTCACTAAGTAGAGTAGGACACTGCAGGGAAGGTCAGTGCAAATAGAAGCAGCTAAGGGATGCAGAAATTCATGAAGCGATTTCTGGGCTCTCCCCCCCAAAGGGTGCTGCTGCTGCTCACACAGGTAACTAAGAGAGATGTTTATTCCTAGAGTCTAGCAGTTTCTAACAGCCCCTGGGAGCTAATCCTACTGAAAAGGTGCTTATATCTGCTGTCTTCAGCCAATTCTTAATTTAGAGTTAGGAATTGTCAAGCACCTCTTCAGCTGGCATCAGGGAAAGCATCGCCAGCTGGGAGCACAGCAAACAGAGGCAGCAATTTGTGCAGCAGTTGGGGTGGAAGGTGTCCAAAAACTCTCTTGAGTGTGAGACTGCTCAACACTGGCAATGACGTGCCACAGGGCATGGATCCCAGCAGCAATGGAAGCAGCTACCCCAGCACATCAGACACCTCTTGAACTCCCATTAAGCTCTGCAAGGAGGACACAGCCATCCAGCTGGGAGCATGATTCCTTTCTGTGAGCCTTGGGCAGGCAGTGATCGTGGCCTTGCCTCTGGGAGTTTTGCACAGGCTGGGGAGTCATTAAGCATTTCAGGAGAAGGTGAGTGGAAGTTTGCACATGTTGACTTTTAATGGGTCAGTGACAGATATAGAACATCAAACTTCATATCAGACTTAATTTTACTCCCAGTTGACAGTAATTATTTCACACATCTTAGAGTCATACCTTATTACAAGGGGGGAGGGAAGAAAAACAAAGAAAACCTTAAGTTTTTCATTGGTCAGATTTTTGTATTTCTTGATAAAGTAGGAAGTTTTATGCAAAAAAATCAAAGAGTGTGGATGAAATTACTATTCTTTGGGTTCGTTATCAATTTCATTGGACATATCTGTCAGATAACCCTAAAATTTTAAATCAGTTCATTCAACATTATCTTTGCTTTTTTTTGTATACCAATGAGTTATGACAATAACAAATACACCATCTGCTGGAAGCACAAAATAATAAAAACCAGAAAACCAACAAAACCAAAAAAACCCAACACCTAAATGCTTCCTACAGTTTTCCTAGAAGTAAAATAACTTCTGCTGTGGCAATTTGTGTCTATATTTTTCTGTGTAGAACTTTTACTAAGATATAAACTTATATGAAAATTTCCTTTCATTTGTTTTAGCTCCGTGATCTGAAAGGGAAAAAATGATGAAAAAAAAAGAAATAAATTTTTGCCTCCTTAGATGAAATAAAAACTTCACCATCTGTGGTAACAGAACATACGAAACAGCGTCTGCCAAAATTAACGAGGCATAGATAGACAAATTGATAGACCTAGGCAACTCATGCCCAAGAATCTTAAGGGATGTAACAAATTACCGTGATAGTAACACATTGTTTTACTGTCTGAACCATAAATTTGTTATGAAGGACTGAATAGCTGAATTATCTCCAAAACACTGATTTTAATTTTTTAATAACTCAGAAGGAAATTGAGACATTTCAAAGGTTCAGAGGACTAAAAACAATAGCAATGTTTGAATTACAGTGAAGAAAAGACCCAGAGACCATAGGCTGTTTAGGCAGATTTAGTTTAGCTTATCTTTGATAAAATGGTTATCAAAGAAAACTTGGAAATAAAAGTTCTGTGCAAAAAATCAGGCTATTTATTTGGAATCCACTGTTTCCAGATGGAGAGGGACTGCACAGATTTGATACGAGCAGGCTTCTTCTACCCTTGAAATCTGTAATTTGATAAATGCTCTTTTTATCCCTGGCTAGCAGGGCTGCTTTTATTGCCCTTAGCTTTTTCATATATTGTCATAATCACAGAATTCGGAAACCAAAGTGATCATAACCTTCAGGAACATTCTGCTAGACCCAGGAGGGATGGGTTAGTATGATTAAAAAAAAAAAAAAAAGGGAAAGATGAATTAATTTAATTAATTCCTTGAGAATTCATTGTCTTGGAAAAACACTGGAATACAGAAAAGAGATGAAAGAAATCTCAACAGTCATCTATTAAAAAGAAAAAATCATATATTGATACCACTAAATAAAGGAAGGCCATGTACTGATGTCTGGGTATACCTCTCAGCTCCATGGAGGATCATTCACAGTGTTTGAACTTGCTTACTTTTTAAAAGTTGAATTTAGCTTGCTTCTGGGCCACATATTGTATATTAACTACTCCTATGAGATTTTTTTTCAGATCAGAATCTGGTATAAAGAAAAATTTCCATTGCTTGATTATCAGAGACCTTTTTTATATGGAACTGAACACATGGTACGTATGCTGCTTTCACTGCATGATGACCTGTAAAAGTTTCTGAATATGCAAACCTTCTCAACAAATACCAAACCCACCATCCTTTGGATTTGAAAGAACACTGAAAGGAAGTTATTATGCAACATTTTAAACTTGGTAATTAACAAGATTTTTCTGCGTTAGATTATTTAAATATCAGGACTGAACACAACTTCTTAGCTACATATATATGTTGTGGACTTTTTTGTTAACATAAGATTTAGAGTCCAAAAAAGGCCTCTTTTGTCCTCTTTTGTGGTTCTGAGGCTTCACCGTTCTATAATACAGTTTTAATATAGGTCATAGATAGGTGATTCCACACAGGATAGCTACTTGTTATTCTAGGTAATGGAAAAAAAAAAAGCATAAAATCAAAGGACATTCCACCACATAGTATATACAGATATGCTAAAGCTAAAATCCCTCAGGCAACAGTTGTTTCATTGCTAGAGAAGCATTTTTGTTGTAAAGCAGATGAACATTAAGGGTCATACTGGCCTGGACCTATCCCCGCAATGGTACACCTGTCCTGGGACTTTACAACGTCAATAGGAAGCCTGTGGCCTGTTGCCAGCAATGGCAATACCAAGATACAGAGCTACAATTCATGCAGATTTCTTCCAAAGAATTGGAAGAACTAACTAAAATCAAGTTAGTTCTCCAAACAAAACCTTAAATATATTGAAGAAACACTCTTGTTTACTTGTCCCATGTGTTTTTCTATGAATAACAGTACTACTGTAGATTTCAGATCAGTTTTGTGATTATCATTTACTTCCAGGTAATTTATATGTATTTGTCACCTAATTAGTTGATCTACATCTCATGTTTCTGTAGTTATCTATTCTTACCAAAACAGAAAATGCATAGTTTACTTAGTTGAATTATTTATGTTTTTCAAAAATTTTTTCTAATTTTTCAAAATAATTCTTAATCCCAATTCCAGTCCCTCTTATTTGGATACAACTGTTTTCTGAAGCCCAAATTCAGTCATTTTATTCACGGAAAAAAAATATGTGAACAAAGTGCAATGACCTGTGTCATACTGGAGGTCGGATAAGATGATTTAAAACACCTTCAGGGTTTAAAACCAAGGAAATCTCTATAAAATCTATCAAGTTTCAAAAAATATTTCACTGTGGTAAATGACTGTCTGCTAAAGAAGCTTGTATGAAGATAATAACTAAATAATGATTGCTTAAAACATTAAATAATGATTGCTTAAAACCTTAACTCCAAATTTCCTTATCTATCACCAGATATTTCAGCTTTGTTCTATTTACACATAGATATATAACATAACAGTTTATGTTATCTCTTATCTCAGAGTTACAATACTTTTGAGATGATTAAATTCTCTCTTGAAGTTCTTAAAGATATGCAGGCTGTTATTTAATATCTAGTGGAACTCACAATAGTGCGTTTTCTAACAGTGCATTATACTGGAAAACAATACATTGAAGTTCTCATTTTATAAGGCAGTGCTACACAAGCAAAGTCATGATTAATAGCTGTACCGTATGCAACAAGTACAATAAAGAAGTCTTGCTGGTAAATAGGAAATAATAGTTTGAGAGTTCTCCCTATGCTACCTAACACTGGAACTACTTTTGCATTTCACCCATGAGTTGGGAAAGAAAAAAATGACTAAACCACACATGACAATGCATCTCTCCTGCTATATTCCTACAACTGCCATCCAAGTAATCTTGACCTCATTTTGTTTCCAGTATTTGACATAATGAACAGTTTAGTTGAAATCTCAACCACAGACCATTAAAAAGCCATAGATAGCAAAACATATGTCTTAGAATACCAAGTACAAGATCCGTCTACAAGATCTTTCTATGGGGTCATTCAGACTGAACACTCAGAAAAGTAGCTGAAAATGTAATGTAAGAAATCCAGAATGTTCAGGGACAATTCATAGTGAGGAAACCAAACAACGGCTTAAAAGTACAGACAGGAAGCATATAGCATAAAGTAAGATTTTAGAATTTAATTTTACGTTTAGCTAAAACAATAAATAAGAACTGTTCAAATCACTTTTATTGCGAGAAAGAGGATAAAAATACAGGAAACCTAGAAAAAAAAGCATTACAAAATACTGCTGAAAAGAAATATGCCTCTATGATACCACTTTTTCCTTTCTCTCTCACCACCTTTCTTTTAAAACATATTTATTAATAGAACCATAAAACAGTTAGAAGGGATCTTGAAGGACCATCTGGTCCAACTTTTTTTTTGTGGGAAAGGGAGCCTAAACAAGAGTATCTAGCACCTTGTCTTGAAAACCTCCAGAGACAGGGACTCTAGGACATCACTGGGGAGGTTCTAAGGACTGATTGTTCTCACTGTAAAAAATTTCTTTCTTATATCTAGATGAAATGAGCCTCAGTGAATATGGCTGTAGCCATGCTTCCCCTGCTGCCAACAGCTATACGTGGCTGCCACTACTTTCTACATCAATGAAGCAAAAAAATAACTCCTGTAGATGTTTTCCTTTCTGTAAGAATTATCTGCAAGCCAGGCGGAGAAGATAGGGTGTAAACTAAACATATCCAGTTATAATTTATCTTGTTTTATGTGTTCAAAAATATAAGAAAGCCAAATGAGCTAAATGCTGAACTCATTTACAATTACATCTCAGTGGGTACTGAATCTGGTCCATAGTGCGTAAACACTGGATAAAGTGAGAGAACACAAATTAATAAATAGTGCATTGCTTAAAGCATCAGAAAACAGTCCTTCCTGAAGACTAATTACAAATTAAAAGATGCCTATCAAATTACCCATGCTTCAGGCAAGCGGAAAATGGAATGGATTATAAATAAAGGAATTAATACTACAGCTTCTTCTCACTTTTTCATTTTAAAGCACTAATCACAAATATTATTCTGAAGATATGAAAACAAAGCTATTGCTACTTTATTGTCCCTCTGCACCAGGGAGCAGATAGAGCATAACAGTACTTGCTTACAGAACAGAAAATATTTCTCTTGTATTGTCTCATGTAGCATTAATTTAGTAGCATATACAACTTGTTTTTGAATGATGTTTAATGGAGTTTGGAGTTGCCTGGAGTTTTTTTATAAAACTATGGATATATAGAGCTGAAACAGCCTGGTATTGCCCTATCTCAGAAACTGGAGTGTTAGCTGAGCCTCTTTGAATTAAATTGTCATCTGCAGCATTGTTTGCTGTCCCCTTTTCCAACTATCTTTTGAAAATTGTTAAGGAAATACTTTACTAGTAATTTTTCCCTAATAGTTTGGTGAAAATTAGTAATTTTTTCTAGATAAACATAAAGGTTGACTCTCTAATAGTCTTACGTATTTTGAAGACTGGGATCAATCTTTTCTACTTAATGGTAAAAAAATAAAATTTTTTTCACTCTTTGGTAGTTCTAGATGTTCTCTGGGATCCTGCAGTTGATCCATAATGATTAATGAAATGTAAAGCTGGAAACAGAAAGCCATACTCCACCCATAGACTTAGCAGTGCTGAGTAAGTGAATGGTTTATTGTCTTTGATCTTTGTATTGCAGTATAGTATTTTCTTCTTTCTTCTTTTTTTTTTAATGACATTAAAAAGGTTATTTACTATTACTTGAATAATCTTTTGAAATAGCAGTTACTTGATACCTTCAGAAAATGTATTTAAAAATTCCACCTAATCTTTTAAAAATTCATCTTTATTTCAATAATTTTACGTTCATTGAGGTGGCTATAATAAAAACTGTCCTTCTAGGAGACACACAGAAAATCTTCATTTCCCACAGAGTACCTCCAAGTCATAAGTTGACAGAAGGGAAGCAGAAATAAATAAATAGAGGAATGTTTTGAAAGTTATTAAAAACAGCAGCAGAAACAAGTGTTATGTTAAGAATTATGTTAAGAAATATTTTCAATGTTTAGCTTCTGCAAAGAGTGTGCCATTCTAGCTAGAGCTGTGCAAATAAAAAAGCTTTCCTCAGCACAAAAGGAGCAATAGCTGTGTAGATTCATTTTCACATTCTACATGCTGCAATATCTGCAAGAAAAAGACGGTGAAATATTATTTTAGGCAAGTGAGAATCATCCCACTGTAACCCCCATTAAAATCAGTTATTTTTTTTTCCCAGAAGACAGAGAGTTCAATCAACCATTGTAGTTTAAACACAATCCACATTATGTGTTGCCTCTATCTATGTAAAGAAATGCAGTAAAAGTGCTAAGGGCAGTAGGCATCTGTTAGAAGAATGAGCTATATAAGTGTACACATGTCATGCCACCAGCCAGAGAAAGAAAATATTTGAAGTAACTGTAGATCCTTTAGGGACAAGGGACCTGATTATCTACTACCTCAAAACTTAAAGAAATGTTACTGACAATGAAAGATGCTTCTGTTCAGATGGGATAGAATTTTATGGCTGCTCAGTGGATAGCAAAGAGGCAAAGAAAAATGTATAAATATATTATTGAGAAGATACTGCACAGAAGAAACCAAGAAATATTTAATCTTAAAACACACAGTTGATCTTTAGTTTTCCAGGGATATTTTTCGTCTGTGTTCTCCCCAGCTCTCCCCCAAAAACTGGCACTTTCTGATTTCAGGAGTAAAGCTGTAAGTAGCTGCAATCTGTCCTACTGAGCAGTTTTCACTTTCACAGTTAAATGTGAAATTTATGTAATTTTAGATATTCTGGCATTGGAATGTGCCCACAGCTCTGCCTGTAATCAGTGGGAAGAGAGGTATTCTTAATGCTATTTACCAGATAACATAATAGACTTAATGCAATTAAAAAAAAATATTCTCTGAAGTTTCAGCTTTTTCTTTCCCCACTAAGTGAAGAGGAAACCTAGAGAACCAACATGGATTAAGCAATGAGCTTTTAGAGAAATAAATTTGTGTCACTGTAAATTGCTAATTTTTTTTTGCACTCAAATATAAGTACAGAAGGATCTTGGATGTGGATATGTGAGTGGCTCCTAGCAGCACAGATACACAAAAACCCTAACATCTTGATTTTCTATTTGTTCAAGTCCAGTCTTTAAAACCTCCCTAATCTCCTTGCTTTTCTTTTTTTCTAGTCTACACTAATCTATGTAAAGGGGTTATGTTTCTGTTGACACTTCTAAGCTTTAATAGCAGCAGAAATATATATTGGTGTAGTGTAAAGGATAGGATTTTTTTCGTGTTGATATGTTATTATGCCAAATGCAATGTAAATTTCTCTAAAGATGAGGGGCACTGTGTGCTAAATGGAAATTTTCCTCAAATTGTTTCTTTACTCAAATTCAGAAGATGACTATGCTTGGCTTCAAATTTCCTTAATATAAATGCCTATTCACAGTAGCAGGACTTATCCATAAAATATGAATTGCTCTTAAGTCAAAAATTATTAACTACTTCAAAACAAACATGGCACTATCCCATGCCTTAAATGATGCACGCCTACAAAGCACCAGTGCTTTCTCATTTCAAAACTACTAAATGGAAAATTAATCCTAAAGGTGAGCCAAATCTTCAACCTATGGAAAATGGTAGTTTCATTGAAGGCAACACGGAGCAGCAGTATTTTAAACTTCTGAAGATCTTATGCCAATTGTAATTTATCACCACCACATAGGTGTATCATGTTGAGTTAGTGCAGTTACAAACATGTCCTTGTTAATTTCAGTTGCAGTTTTGTGTACAAAACAATCTTAAATGCAACATTCTTCAATTCTCTCTTTGTTAGTAGGTAACCTACTAAAACTCCCAGCATTTAAATTTCTAAATTCTGATAGGGATTATCATTCTGATAAGCATATTCATTTTGCCTTCCTGCAATGATTTTCTTAGGTGAGGTGTAGATGCTACCATGTAACTTCACTTTTTGGTAATCAGTTCTCTTAAATTCATTGCGCTTTGTATAGGTAACCCTAAGTAATTAAAATAAAGGGCATCACACTGCAAGTCATATACCTCAAAACTAGACCACTAGAAACCTAGTCAATGCCACCAGCCAAGAAGTGGCTGGAGCCTAAATCAAATGCAGGGTGGTCTTCTGTATATTGGCAAAATATTATGTCTACCTTTTAAAAACTAATCATAAAATATAGCTTCTTTAAGAATTAATATATAACTATGAAGATAAACAGTAGGAGAAAGTAGGACCTATCACTCTCATTTTTAGTTAAAGTCAAACAGGAAGGTTTTTATTGATTTATTAATGACACATGATTAACCAGCACTCAGGAACCATGTGTTCAGGATCAATAGCAACAAAACAGATGAAGCATAGCACTGGACACCAGTCAAACTAAATAACACCAATAACTTTCTAAACGCCCTTTTCAAGAAGCTCTAACCTCCTTCTACACACATACACACTCAGTTACAAGTTCAGCTCCCTTGCCCAGCTTGTGGGTTACCACCCCTGTGGAGACATGAGTGCCCCAGCCTTGCGTAATCCCCTTGCTCACAACACCCCAACTCACCTGCACCCCAAGGAACGTGGTCCCATGCATGCTGCCCACACACTACCAGACCACTGCTGGGTGCAGGCTCCTCCTGACACCTGAAAGGAACCAGGTTCACACCTCACTAGATTGTGTAATTATTGTGTCGGATTAACCATCTTGTCTGTGTGTGTGTCGGGGAACGGGTCATGGTCAGGCCTGCAGGCCTACAGAGTCGGGAGGACATGGCCTGCAGCCAACACGGCAGCCTGGAGCGCACATGGCAGCACGGAGAGCCGTGTGGCTGGGCTGTCAGTCTAAAGACCCACTAGGTAGCCCACCTACACCAGGGCCCCTGAAGCCTCTGATTGACTATGGCACTCCTCACTTTGGCTGGGAGGGCACTGAGTGCTCAGTGAATCAGGTGTCCCACCTTTAGAGAGTGGCCACAGTAGTCAAATCATAAATAGAGGTGCATAGGGCCTCCGTCTTGTCCTGCCTTCTCCCTGGAACCTGCCAACCTTATTCAAACCTCTTTCTTTACTTCTTTCTTCTCTTAACCTCTTTCTTTCTTTCCTCTTTCTATAATCTCTTATGAATAAGTAAACTAATGGGTGGTGTTTCACTAATGTGTGGTATTGGTGTTTTTGGGTGATTTAGTGTAATGGCTCTCTTTGGTTATTTGTTACTCTTGTAAAACCCTTTTGCAAAAACACCTATTTTCTCACTAAATTAAAAGAAATTATCTTGGGAAAAAGTGTGTAGCTTTTTCTCTTTAGGTGATTCAAAGTATCAGGGAACTAAGATTATGCAAAATTTCACTTGGGCAAACCATTGGGAGTCTTAAATAAAAATAAAACACCTGGGCAAGTGTGTGGCTTTGGGCCTGGAGCTTTACAGCATCCCACAGAGAGGTTGCACCACCCAGACCGGGCAGGGCAGTGTCCTTGGGGACACTGACATCGGAGACCACTCCCCTGTGATGGCTACTGCTTCCTCTAGCTGCCTGTCCGCATATTCACAAATGTATATGCTTTCTTTATACTTCTTTTTTCAGACTGACTGATTCTTTGCACTATAATTTTTTTTTAACTTCTCTTGTTAGTTTAATCCCACTGATGGTCATCTTTCTCTTCAGGACTACCAGTGTGGGGCAAATGCCCTCTCAGAGAGTTTTGGGCATCCCCTTCTCACAAACTGTTTTCACTTCCATTCTCTTTACCAGCTGATGTTATCCAGACTCTGTTACTAAGAAAGAGATGTGCAGGGAACCCCTGCCTTTTTTTTTTTTCATACTTAATATCTGTTGCATATATTTTTTTCTTTCTTTTAATTAGTGTATTTCATAGCTTTTTACCTTAGTGATTTTTGCTTCATACAAGCTTATATTACAATATATTTAATTTCACACACACACAGAGTTTTTATTTGTTTAAAATGTCATGTTATCAATAAATGTGCCACATTTTCTCTGTTTTGCTATGGCTCAGAGATTGTTGCAGACATGATTGAGAAAGGTAGATATATATCTAAAGATGATGATTTCTCATAACCCGTCTGGATCCAAAAGTATAAGGCAAGATAAATCTAAGGAAAAAAATACCTGAATATCAAGGGAATCTCTTGAGCCTTCTAGGGATGGCACACAGTGTCAAGCTATAGCAGCCAGAAATTTATATGTGCTATAAATTTTGAGTACATAGCTCCAACCCCTTATAGGATGAAAATGTTACATTCTGATACTTTGGTTATTAATTGTGTGTGATATTAAAATCTGAAGAAAAATTCTTTTTTTATCTGTTTCATACATATATATTTTATATACAAAAGGTTGCAGTTTCTAGCATAACTATATAATCTACATCTACACATATTTTCTGTTGCATTTTGTGGTCTACTAATACCTTTATCTTTGTGTCATTTTAGTTCCATCAGTGAATGGTTTTCCTATAGTGGTGAAAAGTCACATCGACAGACTGACAGATTAATGGAGAGAAAGTATCCTTATGAGTATCTAGACTAGCTTGCTGCTTAACACACGCTGCACAGAATTGCACACAATAACCGATCTGTGGAGCACTTCTGTATCAGCTGTGACACATTTTAGAAAATGTCCAGTCTTGATTTGAAGAATCAGGTGGTGATTACAGATTGTTGCCAACAAGATCTATAAAACCATGAATCTTTTCCTCTCCAGACTTTCCTGTTACTTGTGCAAAAACAAATTTATAGAAAATTTGTATCCTAAATATTATTACAAGAACAACTATCTAGGCAATTCTAGGAAAAAAAAATCTGCACCATATTTTGGCACTTCTCAATGTATTTAGAAAGCAAGATGATAGTCACTTTGGAAGTACATATGTTTGAAATAAGTGATAGAGAAAATTAGGTCCATATTCAAAGGCAAAGTCCTAAAACCTAAAGTCCTAAAGACCTACTGGAAGTTACACTATTTCTGCTACTTGTACATGCAAACATATGTGACAAAATTATACTCGAAGACTGTTATGGATTGACCCTGGCTGGACACCAGTTGCCCACCAAAGCCACTGTATCATTCCCCTCGTCAGCTAGACGGAGTAGAAAAAAAATTTAACAAAAGGTTTGTGGGTTGAGATAAGCACAGGGAGAGGTCACTCACCAATTACTATCATGGGCAAAACAAACTTGACTTGAAGAAAATTAATTTAACTTATTACAAATCAAATCAGAGTCCAGCCAGGGTCAACCCACAGAACATCTCCTCTAAAATATGGTTTTGGCAGTGCTGTAAGGTAAACTGACAAGCTTTCCAACTGAGAGTGGCGTGTTAATCTGCTGCACTATTCACAGCACACAGAAGATATTGTCAGAGTGTATTTTACCAGCTTTTGTTAGGTTGCACATTAGAATGGTTTTTAGTGTGTGTAATGGTGAGTTATTTCTTGATTATTAGCTTAGGTGCTAATGGTGTTGCATTTGGTGCTGCCGGTAAAGTCTTTCAGATTTGAGAGCCTTAGAGCACGAATACTTGTAATTTTACAGAAACATTTGAAATAAAGCACAGAATAAAGTACCTTTTAAGATGTACTTATAAGATGTGAATAATAACAAAAAAAATCACACAGAGAGGGCAAGACCATCTTTCCACGATACATATTTATATGGTACAGTATTTTACTGTCTTGCTGAGCTGTAGTTGTCAGCAACAGTTTTGCTCTTGACAAAAATGCATATGGTGATATTCCTAGTGGATTATTTGCCACAAGCATCCATTTTCACTTTTTCTTTTCTCCTTTTTTTGTGTCTGACAAACTGAAAATTTGTGAGAAATATATTGAAGGACAAGTACGATCTAGGAGTTACAACATGGAACTGCAAAAGCTGAGTACTTCTTTCTTTTCTCTTGGTGATGTTCAGATAGTTTCTCCTAATCTAGTGTGTGTCATCATAGCCTATGTACAAAATTAGGATAATATTATTTATCATTTGCATGGATTGCTATCAAGTTGTAATTAGCTTGTACAGTTATGTATTCTGAGAAAGAAGAAGCTGCTGCAGTATGAAACTTGGTTTAATGATGTGTGTTAATTCTAATAAGTTATAGTTCAGCAGTATACAATTTAGTAAACTAGATGACTTAAAAAAAACCAACAACAAAAAACCCCTCACCAAGATCTCGATTAATTTGAAACATCAAACTTGAGGTCTAACTTCATCCTATATTTTTAAAACATTTGAGTACCTGGAACTTGTTACTTCCTAGGTATGATCTTTTAAAACTATAGTTATATAACTTATGGTTATATAGAAAACTTTGGTTTTCTCTCTATAATGGACATACAAAACTGTGTGCTCTAAAATGCAAAAGGGCTTTGAAAGACCTCAGAAATAAAGATGTTTCTTAGGCTGCTTCGACTTTTGGAAAGAGTGTTCCACAGTAATATGCGACCAGCCTTCCACTCCCTCGTATCTTAGAAGGACAACTGATTTTGTTATTTGAGTTTGTACAGGATTTACAGACTAATTCCTTTAAAAGATCTGAGAAATTAAATTGTGAATTTTAACACCATCTTCAAAGACATATGGTATCACTTCCTCTGTCTCTAATTTATCTACAGATATCTAGTCAAGGCCTTAAATTTGCTGTGAGGAGACCCAGGTATTATCCCATTTATTTAGTTACTATATGTTTACATATTTCACAAAAATTCAAGTCGGTTCAATTTCTTTGGTGTTCATGATATTTCTGAGAAGCTATTGATGGTGTGCTCTTAAATTCAGTTAGTAATGTTGTAATAAATCAATACAATCTTTGAAAAAATTTTTACATTTCTCATCAAAGACAGTACTACATTTGGATATATCTGTATTAGTCATATACTACAGAACTCGATGATCTTTTAGTCATTTTCCAATGTTAGTGATTCTGTGATTCTATAAGAGGGAAAATTCTGCAATACCTAATTAATGAGAGCTCTTTTGCTGATATGTATCAGACAGGCTCAAGAAATAAAAGCAGCTATTGACCTTCTTTTTGCTTTCTGTTCTCCATCCAAAAAGGCAAGTGCTGCAACACAGAACAACTTTGCTCATGACCATTTCTGTAACCTTTGCTAAGGAACAAAATTTCCACCTGCTTTTCATTTATATTTGTATCCCTTTGTTTTAGTATAACTACTTGAGTGTACATTATTACTACCATGCGCTCAATTTATGTCTGAAGTGCCCAGAAACAATGGTTCCACAAATCAAGCATAAGCAGGCTCCGTCTCTGGCTGCTGTTCTACTCTGATACATTCGAAGTGATTAACACCACCTGTGGCACTCCTAATTCACAGCAGCAGACAATTATATCCCTTGGATACCCATTACGGGTAATTATTCCCATGACAGACTATTAGATATGGATTGTGAATGTCTCAGCTGTAAACTTTTTTGCAATTTTATTTAAATTCTGATATTACCATTGAGAGGCATATTTGGAGAACAAATCAGTGGTATATTAATGGTGTGCTTGCAACAAGCAAAAGATTCATTTTTATTTCTCGAGTTGTAGTCAGATTTATTATTTAAATATGTGATTAAAGGAGACTTTACATGTTTGGCATTACAAGATTATTTTATTTCATTCTTTTAGTGCAGAACAATAGCAAATCCTGCTGATAAAGCAACACTAGAGACAGTTAGAAACTAATTGTTTTTATTTTAAAGACTGATTACTCTTCTTAACAAATCTTTTTTTCCTTTTTCCTCCTGAATATACATGTCTGATCCCTTTTACGTGTGTGGGGGAATTATCGGTATGAAAAAAAGTTTAATTCAAGGATAAGAATTAATAAAACTTTCCTGGTGCTGTAGCTTTAATTTTAAAGATCCACTTTTTTTTTTTTTTTTAATGAAATAACAGGCTTTGTCACACTTAATCATAATCTCTTTGATTTCCTATCACAGAAAATATGGTCTTATGTGGAAAATAAGCACACCCTGAATCTGAATTGAGAACTTAAAGGCAGAAACAAGTGTACTGAAATCAATGAAAATAAAATAATAAATGTAAATTTAAGTTAATGAAAAAATGGTTCTTCTTTATCTATTCCTTTTCAAAATGTTCATTTATATAAAACTGCTAATATTGGGTTAAAAGAGAGAAGGGGACAAAGGAAGAAATCAATTTTTTTATTATATTAAAAATGGAACAAAATATGGTTTTCAATATATTAGAATAAAAAAAAGTAAACTTAAAAGGAAACATGTTTAAATATGATGTGATTTTTTTCAGTCATGGTTTCATTAATAAGGCTGAGTTCAGATTGAATTTCCTGTATTAACTTAAACTCTGATAAATATGAAGAAAACGCTTTCTGTGATGCCCCCATCAGGACCCTCCCTCTAACCCCAGGCCATATCTATAAGTAAAAACCTTAGCTACTAATTATAGTTGATCCTACTTTGGGGACAGTGGAATAGACTAGGTCAGCTGATAAGAACTCCATGCTTCTTTCTTGTGATTTATTGAACTTTTAAAATCCTGGAGGCATTTCACAAGTGTTGTTGAAACGTGCAATC
Organism: Pseudopipra pipra; assembly: GCF_036250125.1. Taxonomy (NCBI): domain Eukaryota; kingdom Metazoa; phylum Chordata; class Aves; order Passeriformes; family Pipridae; genus Pseudopipra; species Pseudopipra pipra. The sequence continues at coordinate 73,396,625 of NC_087550.1, read as the reverse complement.
TGACAGGTATGCTACAACTGCCCTTAGTGCAAGCTCATGCTCAGCATTATGCTCTGGTAAAACCGACCTGACTTCTGTAATATCAAAGAGAGATTAGGTTAGCATAATGCAGAAGAAACAGAACAAAACCAGTCCTTGTTACTGCTGGCTAAATGGCACAACAAATGGAATCTGACTCTGTTGCATGTACAGTCTGACTTTATCACGATTTGTCACATGCTGGTGGATCTCTCAGAGACACTGCAGCGATAGAAGTAAATGGGATTTGTACAGGGTCTGTGTGTGCTATAGGCTTATACTGTGTATCAAATAGTGTGGAAATTTCAATCAAAGCTATGACATCTTGCAGCCAACAATGTGGACATGAACAGCTCTCTCAAACAATTCTTCCTGATGTTATATTTTTCAGTTAGCAGAAACACACTATAGCTTCCATAAAGACTAACTGGTGCAATGCCATAAATTAAGACTTGGAAACAGCATTATTTTGAAGCTCTGTAATTATTGCCCAGTTCCTCTAAGCAGAACTCAATTCCTTATCCTCCTTGGACAGGTAAACTAGGCGTTGGGAAATATTTATGAAGTTGTCTGCCATAGCTGAGAACTATCCTCAGGTCACTCTCAGGTCAGAGGAACATTTTTAAATAACAAAACAACACCAAATTTCATGGGACAGATTGCCCTTAGGAATTCACTGTAACGATACAAATATGAAAATAAACATGCTCAATAGGCAATTTATCGAAACACGTAGATCTTTAGGTGTTTGAAGATGACGGTTCAGTACAGTTCTCTACAGAAATACAACCATATTTCCAGGCAATCAGTGAGAAATTTATATCTAAGTATCTTTCATGAACTAAGCTCTTGTCTGTATCTACTGAAATTAATACAATAGCTAACAAAAGTCTCTTAGTAGCTAAGCCAGAAATCAAACGTATGTTAAGAGAAGTAGTGATTAAGGATCTTTGCTGATAACATGTATAATTTCTTTGCCACGTTGAAGGAGTAAAACCAGTAGTTTGCAAGACTGTGCAACAGCTTTTAAAACATGAACAAACGTATATTCAACATATGTGGTGAATGTGAAGAATTTCATCTGAAAACTGGTTTATCCTGTTCTTCTCCAGTGAGAACACACCAATTAAAGTGAACAGCTAAAACCAACTAAACAGTTAAAATAATAATGTTCCTTCAGTAGTGAAAAAGCAGTGAAAGTTATCTGTGACTAGGTAAATTAAAAGTGGAAATGATTCTATACCCTTGATATTACTTCAAGAAGCACACATCACAGATCTAAATTCTATCACTAAAATTCCCTGAAACTACTCACGCTGCAAGGGAGAAGGGGGAGACAAAGCAGGGGGATAAGAAAAAAAAAACCTACACCCTTTCCAGTAGGAGTTGCTTGTAGTAACTTGACTTTATAACCCAGGTTTCATAGTTTAATGTAAAGGACTTTGCTGAGTTCGTGAGAAAGGCAAAGCAATATCCTTTCTCTTTATTTTGGCTCAGATATAAAGTTTCAGTACGGCCTGCTGAAGTCAGTCAGACTCACAGCAAGAGTTTGGGCACTGGTACTTACTGACTGCTTTTGATTTTCTCACTTCATCCATCACAGGTCAGTTGCTAAATCCTGGCAGTTTATAAGAGCACATTAGGTGTGGAAAGCATTTACAGAATACTTAATGGCCACATGCTAAAGATTTTAAAGTTCAACCACACCATCAGAACAATCTGCTGAAGAGCAGTCCTCTTAAAGTAATCTGGAAATTAAAGTCCAAGGGCACTCTCTTCTACATGCATATCAAAGGTAGTACAGAAGGCTCAATGCTTACTGCTCAAGCACTGATAGGCAGTCCATGGCTTCACTGGCTTTGCTCACTGTGAAAACTTATTTCTTATACCTAACTGTATAAAGATTCTCTTTTATGTCTCTCCTAAAAAACAAAATCTTGCATTAATTTAGTGGTCTGAGGTTCTTGATCTGTTAATGAAAGACTGCTTTGCTGAAAAAAAACATTTTTAAGCAGTGAAAAAAACTTGTGGAGCATGTGTTAAATGTCTTTAGAGTTGTTAGAAACAGTGCAGGCTCCCTTTCACACTCTTCATTCTATTACTGACAAAAGGTCTTTTAGACTTCAACTCCTTTCCAACTGTGTTTATAAAAGAAAGAAACAATGCCATCTGTCAATCATTTTCTCCATAGGTTGAAATCACTCTCTCTTATGAGCCGTATGTCTGCAAATAGACCTGCGGAGAGTATTTCTTTCATGGTAGTTACTAAGAAGAAACTACCTAGTAGCTTGGGACTGATGTTATTGTCATTTTATTTGTATTCAGACCACTGGGTGCCCAAAGCAAGTTTTACCACAGCACCAATAAAGAATTGAAGAGATATTCGCATATTTCAAAACTTTCAGGCAGCGTTTAGCACTACTAACACTAAAAATATTTGTGATGGCTTTATTTTATCAGTGTAATTGCAAAATGAAATTTTAAAACTTGGAAGAATTTAGAAAATAAAGAATAATGTATTTATATGAAAAGAAATGGGATTTTACACATTTCTCTTTTCAAGAAAAGTAGTTAACTTAAAGCACAATTTTTACTTTTCATTATTAACTTCCTCATATCAAACAACATTTCAGTACTTTTAGCATTCATAATGTTTCTAATTATGATATACCGCTTTTCAATGTACCAATTTACTAAACTATAAAATGGTGCTTAAATGTGAATTGTGCTTCATATATATTAAAAATGAAATAACATTTACTGTAATCCTGTTTGGACAACAATGTCTACTAAGCATTATAGTGCTTCAGAAGATTCCACTGAAAAGCCTGCTTCAAAATTTTCAGATGACAAACTTTTTAATAAATTTGAAGCTTGTAAAAGTTAAAATATTCATAATAATTCAAATGAAATCAGGATTAAGTGGTGATCTGAATCCTTCTCAAATATCCTTTTTCCTCCTTTCTATTACCTGAAATGTTTATTAAGTTCTAGGAAAAAACATCCCATAGCAATGCAGTGATAATACACTTTACAATACACGCTGAAAGTTATTAAAATAATATCTTTTTTGGCAAACTTTTGTGCTACATATTGCTTTTTAATGTGTCCTATAAAATAAAAGAAGTGGAATCCGACAACCAGAAAATAAAAGTTAGAAAGTCCTGCAAGGGCATCTGATCTATCATCCAGAAGTTTCAATGATGCACATTTTGAATTTCAATGGGCTTTATATCCAATGAGTGCCTTTGAGGATTAGGATCTACATATTTTGCAATTTTCAATAGAAGACTGGATTAAAACGCAGTAAAAATCGTCTGTAAAGTATGTATTAATTTTCCACAACCTAGCAGATTTGTCAGAATCTTCTGCCCTTATCTTTATTTTCTCCTGCTTGATTTCATCCCAAATGATGTTTGTTTTAGTACAAACAACTCTTATCCCTGCTTAGTATTCAGGTACTCAGATTCTGGTGTAAATGTAATAGAATTTTCTGTATATAAATTAAAGAGTAAATTAAGGAAATTTCTCTGTAGACCTTGTGGTTGACACTGAAACAGATGAGCAAGGTTTTAGAGATTGTTCCAGAGAGAAGAAAGTCTAAAATTGAAATGGACTTTGTTGACATTGTCAGAGCAAGAAGGATCTGAATCAAAGGCATTATGGCATACATCTGAAATACACTCCATAATATTTTACAGTTTATTTGTGGAAGATTTTTGTTTTTAAAAACATTGTTGCAATAATGTATAAAACTCTGTACAAACTAATTTTGCTTAAAGCAATAATGTGGACAGTACAGGAGCAAAAGTCATCATCTGGGAAGAAGTTAGTCATAAAGTTACAGACTGGGAAGTTACAGACTGACAAGTCTATAACCCACCAGGAGCTTGCACTGGCAACATCATCAAGAGCCTGTCAAGTCTGGTGAATCCCACAGATTAGCATGCACTCTTACTGTTCTACACAAGGTCAAACAGCACTGCACTGAGACAAGTTAGAACCAACGAAAGAGACTATATATTCCTTGGAGGAATGTTAAAAGGGTATAGAGCACAAATAATAGAATCATGGAATAATAGAATGGGTTGACTTGGAAGGGACCTGTCATAGGTTTACTTGTTCTAAAAAACCAAATAGGAATTTTTCTTTCCCCTACCCCATTGAAAAAGAAAGATGCTGAATGGGGGAAGGTGTTTTTGCCTTGGGTGATGTATCCACACAAAAGAACTAACTGGCAGGATTGCATTCCAAGCTGATGCCTCTCTCTAAGGCTGTGGGGGAGGGTGTGATGAGTTCTTGTCCTCCTCTCCTTGGAAAGGGGGCACTTCACTTTTGCCTTAACTCAGGCAAGGTGTGTGTGTTGGAAAAGCTCCAAAGTTGTTTTGTTCTCGGCCTGGCCAATTAGCTGTTTTCTGGCCCTGGCTTGACTGTGCCCTGTTCTGCCCCCAGCCTGGACCTGCTTGGACTTCATCAGAGAGGTTTGACCCACCTGTCAAGGAACCTTTCGGGGAGGAGGTCACTCTTTCCCTCCTCCACTCCTGTGTTGGGCAGTGGTTTGTGCCTATCGACAAAAAGGGGGAAATCCCAGCCACAGCCAGCCGCAGACAGCGTGAGTTTTCATGGGAAGAACCCTCTTTTGTTCCCTTTTCCCCTTCCCCTTCTCAGTGTGGGAGGGAAATCTCCATAGCCGGCTTTCTCCTGCACACCGGGACCCCACGTGGCAACCGCCAGAGCCCAACAGCGCCCCCTGCTGACTAACACAGAGCAACTGCAGGCTCTGCTCCTCCAGTGACCCAACAGCACCTCCTGCTGATCGTGGTTAGAATTGCGCCAAAAGGAGGAAAATACCGAACTGAAGCGGATTTTTTTGGGTTTCCTTTAGAAGGGAATTTTTGGGTACAAGATTATTGTTTGGTTGGTTTTTTTCATGTTCTTTTGGTGTTCTGCCAATGCACATATATCCTTTACAAAGAGGCGGTTATTTTTTCTTTCTCTATACTTCCTCAATTGAAACCTTTAATTTCAGATTTACAATTGCTTAGAGAGAGGAGATTAGTCTACCTCATAACTCATCCTCCTTAGCAAAACACTTCAGTCTCATTAAACTGAGACAGGACATCAGTAATCAGTTAGTTCCAACCCCCCTGCCATATGCAGGGACATCTTTCACTAGACTAGGTTTCTCAGACCCCCATCCTTGCTGGCCTTGAGCACTTCCAGAGATGGAGCATCCACAACTTCTCTAAGCAACCTGTTCCAAATAAGATAGGAGAGGTGGTGACAAACAGCATGGAGAAGGCTGAGATTTTCAACATTTTTTTGCCTCCATTTTCACTGGCAATGGCTTTTCCTGCACCTTTCCAGCCCCTGAAAATCAAAGAAGGGACTCGGGTAATGTAGTCCTTCCCTGGTTTTTGCTGGGATAGAGTTAATTTCTTCTTAGTAACTGATACAATGCTGTTTATGGATTTACTATGAGAATAACGTTGATAACACACTGATGTTTTAGTTGTTGCCAAGTAGTGCTTACCCTAAGTCAAGGACTTTTCTTGTGCTCTGCCAGTGCTCAGGTGCACAAGAAGCCAGAAAGGAGCATAGCCAGGACAGCTAACCCCGACTGGCCAAAGGGATATTCCACACCATAGAATGTCATGCTCAGTACATAAACAGTGGGAGCTGGCTAGGAGCTGCCAGTCACTGCTCAGGGACGGGCTAAGCATCAATCGGCTAGTGACCAGTGAGCATTTGGTCAGCTAAATTTCCAGTCATTAAGCTGGAAATTCCTGAGAACTTAGAAGTTAATGCTATTTACCCTGATTCACAGTGAAAGCAAGAGGAATAAATTTAACAAGTTTTCCTGTATTCTTAGAGAATACTTTTATCAGTGGAACTTCTTCCCATTGGCAGACAGGTGTTCAACCATCTCCAGGAGAGCAGGGCCCTATCATGCATAACTGTTTCTTGGGAAACAAACGCCATCACTCCAGATGGCCCTCTCTTCCTCTTCATCCCCCTCACTTTACGTATTGAACATGACATATGGTATGGAATATCCCTTTGATCAGTTGAGGTTGCCTGTCCCAGCTGTGTTTCCTTCCAGCCTCATACGTATCCCCAAATTCCTTGCCACCATAGCAGTATAAAAAGCAGAAAAGGCCTTGGCTCTGTGTAAGCACTGCTCAGCAAAAACAAAAACATCTCTATATTTTCAACACTGTGTTCAGCACAAATCCAAAACATAGCCCCACACTAGCCACTGTGAAGGAAATTAACTCTACCCCAGCCAAAACCAGCAGAGATGCATGCAGCAAAGGGCTCAGTGGGAGAACATTATTAAGTGTTATGTGCTTCAGAACAGAACGGAGATGCGGAATTATGGAGGAAAGTGTAGGCAGTGGTTGATTTTGTCAAAATAGTGGGAAAAAAGTGAAAGAAGTCTGTTTGAAGATATGTAGTACGAACAAGGAGAATGAGATTAATAATATGTGAGATAAGTAGGAAGAGAATGACAGAAGATGATAGCAGCATGGCCACCAGTTGGGATTTTATTCTGAAATTCATAATAATCTTTGATTGATTTAAAGAAACCATAGTAATTTCTGGTTTTTTTTTTCCCCTGCAATCTTCAATTAGATAATTTTTATATCTATGCAAATGGTTGTCATCACCCATCACAATCATAGTACTGAAGGCAGTGGAATCTTTCTATAAGAAGGCTGAGGTGTCCACATACATTTTGAAAGTGCAATGAGGCTGTACAGATGCTAATCTCATATCCCTTTTAATGGGGTAAAAACAAGTCTGTCCTAATGGATGACATAATTCCTTCGCTATTTTGTCAGCTAGGCAAGGCACAGCAATACATGAAGACATCAAGAACTATATGACAGGTACAGTAGGCTGAGTATCGTGGTAAGAAAAAGAAATTCAGAAATTCCCTGAAGCATGCAGAAAGTATTAGAGAGGATGATGCCTACTGCAGTAGGCCAATACTGATGAGAGGAAAGTGTCTCTCGGAGAAGTATGCAATATATCTTTATGTCTAAGTAGTATATCTAGTGAAGGAATTATCTGGAAATCACCTAAGAAACCATTACAGAAAGACAGACTTTGGAAAAATGCAGAAAGCAGGAAAGAAATCTGGGAATAGGAATAGGAGGCAAATGAAACAAGTAGGTGGGAGGCTGCCCTCTCTATCCAAGCACAAAAGGATATACACAGCACAGAATCATATGTCTCTTAACAAAATTATTAATCAATAATAATCATAATAGAGCATGGTCATTTCAAAACTGCACATAGGGAGTCCTGAGCCTTTTTTAGGTTGGTTACTTTTCTTTAGTTGTTGTTTTGGTTTAACATAAAATATTAGCCTTTAAAAGCTTCATATAACATGCTATTAAAGCTGTGTAACCTGTCACTTGGATGATAATAAACCCCATGGATTCAGCAAGCAGTGAAAAGAATATCTCAGTGGTCAGAGAAAAACATCTTGCTTCCAGCTTAGAAAGTACTTATTCCGCAGTTGGAATTTGGAGGATTATTTAGAGAAAAAAGTTCATATACTGTTCCTATCTTTATAGTCCTGCTTTCTTTTCCAGGTATCCATTACCTGATACTACCAGAAATGGGATACTGTGACAGACAGGCTTAGTCTTGCATTACTCAGATAATATTTTTACTTTCCTGTTGCAGACAGATACTGAAAATATCTCTTTTCAAATCAAAAGAATGAAAATTACAGTCCTTTATTAATTTTTTTTATATTTAATAATCTATGCCACAGTCAAGATATTCCTGTCATAGAAACTTATCTCTAATAAGGATAATACTTTGAGATTTTATAAGAAAAAGCAACATTACATCACTTAAGGACTGAAAGGCCTTGTGAACGAAAACACATTTTCTGAAACAACTCAAGAACAAATTTACACTACAGATGTAGCAAACAGTTATAAGGTACTAGTAAATAAAATTATATTCTCACTGTTCCTCATGTGTTGAGAGCTCACATTGTCTGTAATTTGCTTTGTCCAAAAATGGAGTAAAAGAATGAATCAGTAACATTTTTTTTTACAAAAACAGTGTCCCTAATGGCCTCTTTGATAACAACTATGCAATAAAGGGATGCTATTTTTATATGAGTATATGAATATAGGCTTGCAAGTGGCTTTAATGACAGCAGACTATATATCTATGATCTTGTGATGCCCTCATGCTGCCATTGCTGTCATTGCTGGCAGTACTTCTTTACAATTCTCCAGAATTACCATAATAATCATTCATGGTTAGTAGTCCTAGATATATTTGTTCAGTGTGCAGCTTAAATTATTTTATATCCAGGCTTTTTATCTCTGTAGTGTTTTGGAAGGGCTTAGAGAGTCTCTTAATGGACTTCATGATCATGTTATACTGGGCAAATCCTAGACAAATATTATTTTGGGTGTATCTTTCATATTTATTAAGAGGAGATTACGTTCCATATAAAGGTTGATGCTTGTCTCAGTCTGACAGATTTCTTAGTTTCAGAGTTCTCTGGAGATAGAGGATGGTTCTAGTAATGTCTGACTAAATGTACTGAAAATGTAATATTTCTTATGTATTGTTTTTCAGGGAGAAACTTTTATAAGATGAATACAATCCATTGAAAACCACTTTACCACAAGTGTAATAACATGAGCACTTTCTTCTCTGCTATCTTTCTCAGAACAGAGATATTTAAATGTTGGACCGTGAAATTTTTCCTTTAGCATTAATAATTACTTTTTATTTCTCCTGTACTCCTTCTTTCTTACAGTAAGAGGCAATATCCTCAGAAGAGGATGTTGCATAGAGAAATATGTAAGGATATGTTGCATAGCCAATATGCAAGAAAAATATTTTTTGTCCAATCTCATAGAGTAAGAAGAACCCAGTGATTTTTTGGTACAAGAGATTCTCATAAAACTATCCTGGTACAGTTATTTCACTTTGGTATTGTATAGTTAATATATTATGGACTGTATGATTCTATGATATATAAAAGTATCTCAAACATATTTTTATTGCTTAGTTAGAGTTCATTCTGCACCTCTCTTTCTGTCATGGATAAACATTCCGCATTATATTAAGTATACTGATTTCAGCAGAATTACCTGAATAAGGAGGCCTGATGGACAACAGTTTAAATAACGTATGATGGGTTTTAAGTGATTATGTAGGGGAATCAAATTTTCCTCTCTCATGATTTTCAGACAAATGCCTATGTTTCTTTTCCCATTAGAAGTATTCATCTTGAACTCAAGAGCTTTCAATTATACAAGGAAGCCCATCATATTTCTGGGGATATGTGAAAGTGCACATGTATATACATGTATGAATAAATCTATTCTGGAATATTCATGTATGAATGTAGGCTAATTCTGTTATTTAGCTGGCAAAGTCAAGTATGAAAAAATCAAGAAGTCAGTTTCTGTTTTACTTTGTAACCAGAGTCATTCTAGAACATTCTAGTAAACAGACTGGGCTTATGTTTGGTAATTTCAAGTAACACCAAATAAATTAAAACATAAAGATGTTTGTATCTCAGCAAACCTCAATATATAATTTTTTTTTAATGCAAGTATTTGTCAGTTTAACCTTTCAATTTAAATAACCATTGAACACCACTCCTCTAGTGCAAAAATGTTAGTAAACTTAGCAGAAATGAATGAAATTAGTACTCTATATTACACTCTTTTGTTTTGTTTTAAACTGTAATTATTCATTAGATAGAGGGTTTTTTTATTTGAGGTAAAACTGAATTACATTCAAATCTGACTAAAATCACTAGCAGACTACATAAAAATTAAAATCCAGAAACAAAAAGAGAAATACCAATAATGTGGTAATAGTGTGCAAAAGAGAAATTATATGTAACAGTTCCTATAAATTCTTCCTTTAAAGCAGTGTCCCATACAGTCATCAGGAAGGTGAGGCTGACAGGATTGGACAAAAAAAGAATTAACTTATTTCTTCTTATAAGGATGGTAACACAAGTTTGTGTTCTGTCTCTTCCATGTATGTTGGGGGCTCTTTTATCTAAGGAGATGCAGTTTTTCTTTATTAACCTTGTGTTTGCTGACAAGTGCAAAGGATCTGATTGGAGCAATCTCCAGTACAGTTTGCAGCCAATGGCTTTGGAATAAGATATCTTATGTCAGTAATGCAGATGAAAAGGAGCTCACATTTCCCGAATGTATAAATTCTAAAACCAAAATTACTTCAGAATATCTTAAAAAATACATAAATCCACATAATATTTTAAGAAGGGCCTTAGGAACATCCTTAAGCTTGGGTAGCACCCAAACTATCTTGACAAAACCTCTGTCTCAGGCATATGTGTTAGTTGAGTTTTGGTGTAAGACAGCAGAAAAATTTAGGCCCGCTTCACTTCTCACCAAAGTTTGAATAGTTAGGTAGAGTTACAGTGTGAATGAGCCTAAATAGAATAAGCTATGTAGTGATATTATGTGATAAATGTTAGGAATAGAGTCCTTCCTAAAAGATTCTACCTAGTTTTTGGGCATTATCTACAAAGTCTGATGTAGTCAGCCTACACTCAGTCATGAATGCAACAGGGCACTCTTGTTGTACCTTGATTTCAAAGGCAGCGCTGTAGATATCATCATCATCATCATGGCTAGGCTTCGCAAATGAAGATTTGGGAAGGGCTCTACCCACGTTTGTTGCAAGTGCGTTGGTGGCTAAAAAGGCCAATACGAGATAGGCACGTCCGGTTGCAGAAGGCACAGCAGAAAGACTCCTTAGGTGATATATTCTGCAAGACACGATTCTTTCTGCGTTGTCTTTTCTCCTCAAGGGTGACCCTGCGTGCTTTCTCAAAGGCAGCAGCAGCGTTATAGATGGTGTGTCTCCAGGCCTCCCGATTGGAGGCCAGAGTAGACCAAGGCTGAGATGTTGTTTCAGGGAGTCCTTGTATCTTCTCTTCGGGGCTCCTGTCTTGCGGCAGCCAGTGGCAAGTTCACCATAAAGCAAGATCTTAGGAAGGTGGTGGTCCTTCATCCTTGACATGTGCCCTGCCCAGCGCAGCTGTGTTCTCAGCAACATGGCCTCAATAGTTGTGATTGCTGCTTGTTCTAGAACAGATGTATTGGTCACATAATCTCACCAGTGGATGTTTAGGATTGTACGGAGACAGCGTTGATGGAAGTGTTCTAGGAGACGCAGGTGGTGGCAGTAGATGACCCATGATTCAGATCCGTATAAGAGAGTAGACAGCATTATGGCTCTGTAAACACTGATCTTTGAACTTTTCTTCAGATGTTTATTTCACCAGACTCTTTTGTGGAGTTTTCCAAAAGCACTATATGCCTTTGCTATATATGGACTTAGGTTCCACAGCAAGTGGATGTGTCCTGAAGGAAGTTGTGACACTGTGAGGAACCTGAGCTGGACATGCTCCAGGTAGGACCTGTGATCCCATGGAGAGGAGTCCACATCAGAGCAGACTTCTGTCAGAATCCATGGCTCCATAGGGGACCAACGCTATAGCAGTTTATTCCAGAAGAACTGCACTCTGTGGAAAGTATCTGCACTAGACCAGTTCAGGAAGAACCACATTCCAGGAGAAGGACCCACATTAGAGAAGTTCATGAAGGAATGTATCCCAAGGATGGGACCTGATGCTGGAGCAGGCAATGAGGGTGAGGAAGAAGAAGCAGCAAAGATGTGGGATGAACTGACCATAATTCCCATTGCCTGTACCCCACATTGGTTGGGGGAAACTGTGAGTGAAGTTGAACCCAGGAAGAAGGGAGGCCTGGGGGAAAGGTGTTTTAAGGTTTGGCTTTATTCCTCATTACCCCATTCTGATTTGATTGACAATAAATTAAACTATTTTTTCCCCAAGTTGTGTCTGTTTAGCCCATGCTGTTAATCAGTGAGGGATCTCTCCCTCTCCTTATCTCGACTCACAAGCCTTTCATAATATATTCTTCCACTATCCAGTTGAGGAAGGGGAATGACAGAGCAGCTTGGTGAAAACCTGTCAGCCAGTCAAAGTTAATCCCCCACAACAAACAAAGATATGTTTAGGTAACATGTTTCATGTGTCCTGCACAAAATATCGTTGCAATTAAAGTATTTTGTTGTCTACAGAAATTGTCTCCAGGAAGCCCAAAAAGTATTATTCTTTCAAAAATTCAGATTGAGTCCAGTTGAAGACTCCAATTAATTGATCAGATATTTTTAAAGCTTTTTATGAAATAGTCTCAGTATATAAAAAAAATATAAATTTTTCAGCAGACATGAATCTGTTTTGTTTATGCTTTGAGCACATAAAGTTTAATCTTCTCACACTTCCAGTAAACCAAGAGCTGCTGAGTGGACATGGTAACCACAGCCTTGAGCATGAGTTAGTGGCATTGAAGGTCCACCAATTCATACTGTAAGTATATTATGAAGTGAGATTTGGATGGCTGCATTGAAATGGATTCTGATTGATTTAAATCACGAACAGCCGTACAAAGGGAACATGTCTTAAGGTTTTACAGGGTTAACTGCTTTCATTAATTTTTTTCTGCTACACAGCAAGAAGTCTTGTGTACCAGGACTGACATTAAATGAGTTCACCATTTCTTTTGCTTTTCCTGAGAGGAGTAAAATGAGACCTCAGAGCTAATAAAATGTAATGAAATCTGTGTAAGCACATGTTTAGAGTGCATATATCATTCTCCAGATCCTACAGATTGTAATACTGCACACAGCTTTCCAAGAACAAATGGTAAAGCATACTGTCGAATGAGGCATATTGTTGAAATTTTAAGGTCAAATACTAGACTGATTATTAACAAGACATTGAAAACTTAATTTCAGTTCCATTCAGTGCAACTTCTTTATTAAAATTTCTTCCATTTTTAAAATGGAAGACTTTCACTCTGGTATTTTTCCTGCAGAATTATGCTCACTGTATGTTGCAACACATACATGCTGTAATCAGGAAGCATACAGTAAGTTGCAATGATTTCCTTGTAGACTGTTTTCAGAGCCACATTATTTTTCTTGTTCCAAAAGAACCCTGAAAGCAACACATTCCTAAGAAAACTGTTTGAATAGTGATAATATCATGAACAGTAAAAGCCCCTGTGAACACAATCCTGTGGGATAAAAGATAGTATAGGCATTCAGGGTATATTAGTTGTTCTGTAATTCATACATTTAAAGATGTTTTTATCTACGCATCCCATTTCTATTCAAATGTCAAAGAATATTATTTTTCCCCCAAATAACATTATAATTTTTTAAATTTAATTTGTTTATGGAAACTCATAAAAATATTTGTCATAGACAGACAGATTTGGACCATCTTTTTTTATTTGAAAATTACTGTCAACCATGTAATCAGCAGATAAAAGGCCTCTAGATATCTCTTGGAAGTTCTGTGCAGCTGTAATCCTAGCTGACATTTGACAGATTCTCTGTCAGATTTCCATGTTTTATCTTCCCCCTCTGAGGTTATTTTTAAAATGTGGCTATGAAAACTCTGCACTGTATAGAAAGTTTATTTGTAATTGGCATGGTGCCACAACAACATATGGAGGTATTGAACATATTGCAAAATTCCACAAATGTGAAGCACTTATTAGAAGAAATTTTTTTACGCATATGACTTAGCAATGTTCTTCTTTTCACAATGTAAAAGTCTATTTTAATTCTATATAAAAAAGTATAAATTTATTACATGAATATTAAAATTTATTACAAACTCGAATAGGATGCCTATTGAGATCTCCATGAATATAATATGTGTATATAGATAAATTTATCTAAATCCCATCTATTCATTTGTGTACCAGACACAAAGAGTCTGTCTACCTCCCCAAACTGTGTTACCTTGAAGACATTAAAATTAATTCGATAACTTTCTCTTTAGTTTGAAAGGTTCCCAGGCATGTTTAGAAATTCTTATTGTAAGGTAATAAACATCATTCCTCTATTTAAAAGCCCATTATATGAAAGATTTTGGTGAATAAGCCTAGGAAATTTATCAGAGTGTCACCAAATCAGCATACTCATCTGAACTTCAAGAGACAAGTTGTTAAGCTATGTAAAAATCTGCTGCATAGAGGTTTCCCAATTGTCATACACCACAGCATTCTCTACCTCACTGGTGTTGCAGAAGCCAAGCTATTGCACAGACTGGAATGATGGAGAGCTAAGATAGGCCTCACTGACTACAACAAATAGCAGTGTATCAGGTGCAGGTTCCCAGGTGTTGGCAGAGGTGAGGCTGAAGGGTAGCCTGGGTGAGGAGAAGCCCCATTCCGGACACAAATGTTTCCAGCAGACAATGGACTCACCTCAGAGTAAGGCTGAGCCCAGCAGACAAGATGGTGACACACTGGTGAAAATGCATTTAAGAAATGTCAAACACAGCAGGGCAGAGAGGAGTGCACTGCTGGGGATGTGGGCAGCCAAAAGGAGCTGGGAATGAAGGAGTGAAGCTGAGCTTGAGAAAAGGTGGGCATGAAGGTGTTTTAATCTTTTGTCTCAAGTCTATTTTAATTTTCAATAAATTAAATTATTTTTTCTCCAAACAAGTCTGTTTTTCCTGTGATGGCAACCGATAAGTGATTTCCCTGATTTCAACCCACAGGCTTTTTCATATTACTTTCTTCCTCTGTTTTTTCCTTGTTGACAAGTGAGAGAGTAGATGGATGGCCATCCAGCCATTAGCCAGAGTTAACCCTCCATGATCAGAGAAAAAGATGTCTACACTTAAGCCAGTAGTGTAGACATCTGCCCATTTTAATCTCCCTTCATTCTGAGAGAACACAATAAGGCACTTACAAAGCATTGATATACATTTCACCTTATTTTAGTCACAGACTCTTCTATGAAAAACATGGAGTCTTGTTTCCCCATGAAGCGAATAGCTCCCATATTCTACTTATGTATCAAAGCCACATTACATGATTTGCAAAAAGGTCACGTGGCCACAAGTGCTGTTGGGCAACTAAATAAGCAAGAGCAGCCAAAGCTGACACCTCTAGGCTACTGTTGGTTTCAGGTGACTATCAAATCCTGGACTTCAGCACCAAATGTCAGAGCCCGGAGCACTGTGCTGGGGACTCAGCTGCTGGTGCTCAAGCCGTCACTGATCCTGGGATCAGTGTTGCCTGGGAAACAGGCAACTTCATGGGAAAAAGTTGTGAGGAGTAAGAATCTTACTCATCTCAGCTTCATTTAAGTTCAGACACTATCCTCGCCTGTGCTGTGTAGCAGATATACCTGTGTCTGTTGGTGTATCGTGTTGATCCTGGTCTTGCTCTTGACCCACTGACCTCATTTCCTGCGTTCAACCTTAAACCTGTCTTATTGCTCTGGACTTTTCTGGCCATCTGGCCTTTCAGTTGATGGAGGTTTCTGTGGCCAGACTTGCTCAGTGACTCCTGTTCAGGGTCTGCAGGACCGCACTGTTTGGTGAGCAGCCTACACTTTTTGCTCCCTGACCCTGGGGGCTGTTACTCTCTTACAAAGTGTTTTGATATATAACCTGTGGTCTGTGTGAGTGTTTTGGAATGCAATACACATATAAAGTCACAAGGAACAAATCCCCAGCTCAGAGGTCTGACGACACATTAGGCTGGAGTCTGTACTGCTTAGTGGCAGCTCTTTCTATAGCAAAAAGTTTTGGACAAAATTAATTAAAACAGAGTCACAGAATAAACTAGCATTTAAATTATGGAAATAATCAAGAATACAAAGATCTTCTTATATTTCACAATAGAGGCATACATGTACCTGAGACAAGGGAAAGTGAACCCCAAACGACTAGATGTTTCTAAGACATTCTGTTTTCAAAACCCTTAGGGGAGGAGATCTGTGCTTAATTACAGCTGTTGGGATTACACTCTGGAGGTATAAAAATAGTAAGAGTTATTTCAGCTATTATCTGTTATTGTAGGTGTATTGATTGTATTGAGCCAAATTAATTTCCTCTTCTCTAGTGCCATGCATGCAAATTAAATATCTTCCTGTGGCAGACACTTGGTTTAGAAGCTGAAGTTCCTCTGTTGTGTTATATTAGCAGCAATTCTGACAGAAGCAGAAATAGATCCCAGTACGATACAAAACTTTTTGACTTATATTTCAAATTACATAAATGGTAAGACTCCAGTAAATGGTAAACAACTCTTATACTATATTATATTTTATTGTAGTAACCTCACCATTGTAGAATGTTTTCAATATTGAATAAATTGACTTGAATTTGGGAATAATAGTAATAAATAATCAATAGTAAAATATTGTTAGAATATTGATGGAAAAAGAGAGTTAAGTAATTATTCAGGCTTATGTTTCTTGATACTAGAAAAATATACCTTGAGATGTTTGGGTTTTTTTCTAAGCCAGAAGCACTGGAATTTAATACAACCTTGAAAAAGTACAATCTGAAATAGACAGTTAACACTTCTATGACTTTGTTTTCAATTTATAAAATCATATAACTATTTAGGTTTGAAAAGACCTCTAAGATGAAAGAGTCCAACCATTAACCTAGCTCTACCAAGTCCCCTACTAAACCATATCCCTACGTGTCACATCTTTTAAATACCTCTGCGAATGGTGACTGTACCAGTTCCCTGGGCACCCTGTTCCAATGACTGGTAATGTTTTTGGTGAAGAAATTTTTCCTAATATCATATCCCTTTGGTCAATTGAGGTATAGCCAATAAGTTCCCTCTGTCACATACAATTATTAAGAAGATATTCTTTCTAGATTAATTAGGAAACTTTTATTCCGTAAACATAAAAGGCATAGAAGAATTCTAGTGATAAGGGCCAACTTATCTGAGATATAAGATTATATCACTTGTTGATTACATTATTTTAAAATCTAAGAGAATCTTGTTTCAATCTTTAAATTACTACAAAGTAAGTTAAATATGAAATTATAGGTTACAATTTCCTCTTACTGGGTCTTCTTTTTTTTTCAGGCACGTTTAAAGTAAGGACAGATATTTTTCAAAGCATATCTACGTATACATGAATAATATACAGCATGCACAGCAATTATTTATTAACTAATACTCATTGCAGAGTATTAGGTCATACTAATATTGTATTAAACTAAGTCTGAATTCTATAGAGCTACCAGTGCAGGTAATGTGCTGTTATTTGTTGATTGGTCAATTGTCACTAAGTTTGGGATGCATTGGTTGAATTGATGACTTTTCACCCTCTAGTTTTTTAATTAATATTTCATACCTTTTTATATCAGTATTTTTCTCCTTAGTCTCTAAGTTGCTATATGGTACTATCTCAAGAAGTCCATTTTTGTTGTCACTGTTCTTATTTTTTATGGCCTTATATATTTGCCTAGTGCTCAACATATATTTATTTTTTTTCAATAAGGCTGAGCTGATTTTGCACTCCGTACAACTGGACTTCAGCCACAAGCAGAGGAATTTCTGGACTCTATATAAAAAGCACTTAAATTAGATGCCTTCTCTGAGTAGCTCTTTAGAGGAATCAATCTTTCTGTATTGCCTATATGAGAATCAACACAGACTAGTCTTCTAATTTAAGTCCATATATTTGGTATTCACCTGCCCTACTTTAGGTATCTAAAAGGCATACAAGTCTTAATCAGTCACTCTGGTCTAACTTTCCAATAACATCCAAGTACAATTCACTGCATAAGAAAGGGCACATGAATTGGTGTCTGGTAAAGATGCCAGTATCTTTTTGCAAGCTGTACAAGGAGTTTTGGTTTATCAAACCATTATGACCTTAATTCTGTTGCTCATGTAAAGGTATTTATCCCACTGAGGAGCTCTAGGGAATCTGGGATATCTGCGTAGGGCTAATAAAGATCATATAGGAAACCAATTGTCTTCCAGACCACCAAAGAGATAACTGGCAGAACAATAATCTACTAAACCTGTAATAGCACTAAAAATGTTTCTCATGGTCTAAATGACCTTTAAAGGTCTCTTCCAACTCAAACTATTCTATGAATCTATGATTCTTTGTCCAGAATCTTATCACTACATTTGAATGCTATTCCAGATTTAGAAAATTTATTTCATTTTTCATGTGTTAGCATCTCTTTTCTGCTGTGGAAGTGATGGTTCTTTTGAAAACTTAGTAAGAAAGTCACAGGTGTTCAAGGCAGATCATAGGATTTATTGCATAAAGGATGGAAAGTATAGAAAACTCAATCACAACCTTGTGTTCCTCTTGATTTGAGGAACACCAGCTGTTGCAGTGGTGGATGAGCCCATCTTCACTGAACATGGCATGTTGCACAGAATTCTTGTCTGTGGTAACATTCACCAGCACAAAGATCTAGTTCACAATACAGATTCATCAATCACTGATAGCATTAAGTCTGAAGAATCTCTTGGACAACATACACTAACATCCTAATCTCATTAATGAAATTACAACCTCTGAAGACCTGCATATAATATTTCCGGTGAACAAGACAACACGGTATACATATACAGTTACAGTTAAGTGTACATTGAATACATGTACATTAACAATGTATTGATTACGTGTACTTTGACTAATTTTACTATTATTTAGATATACTTTTATTGAACAGCAGTCACATAGCACCTCTTATACGTTGTCATATTCCTGAATGATCATGGGTAGTGTCTACAGGTGAATTATGTGTACAAATTTCCACTACAGGCGCTAGTCTTCTGGGACTTAATTCACTTGTCTAATGAGATATGGCAAATGCCATTTGAGTCCTAGACTATCTTCCCTAGCCTCCAGCTCCATTTTCATGGAGGCATGGATCTCCCATCTGTTTCCTCAGATAATCTAAAACAACTTCAAATAACACTAGAGGCAATTTTTAGGCAGCACTTACAGTCTGTGCAGCACAAAAAAACCAATTAATCACACCAAACACTGTGGGTTAGGTCTAGCAGTTTATACATCAGTACAGCCTTTATTGCTGCCCCAAGATATCTGAAAGATAGTCACTTAAGTGACACAGGTTCTACAAGATACTTGTACGATTTGATGTCCTGGAGCAGCTGGAAACTTGTAAGGATAACTTGTAACTCAATTATCCCCCTTTTAAGGCAAATTAAGCAAACTTTATATGTCTATTTTAGAATCATCAGAATTACTCTTTAGTCTCCACTAATGAATTCACTGTATTGACAGCTTACACACCTCAATCACATGGAAACACACCTGTATTGAGACACTTAACTGTTTGAAATGGGAACAGAATTCTTTGTTTCCTCCTTAAATCTGAGTGTATTTGTTCTTGCTGAAATGGAAATAATATTCCCCATAGCAGCCCTCATAGTGCTGTGCTTTCTGGAAAGGTACTGGTAACACACCAGTGTTTTGACTACTGCTGACCAGTGCTGGCAGTGCTGTTTCTCCAACATTCCGCTCTACCATCTCCTTGCTCCTCCACTGGAGGTGGGCAAAATCTTAGTAGTGGTCATAGCCAGGACAGATGACCCAAACTTACCAAAGGGATATTTTGTTCCATGTGGTGTCTGCTCAGCAGTAAAAGGTAACAGAAAGGAGGAAAATGGGGAGGGGGCCTTCATTATTATGGCATTTGTTTTCTGGAGTGACTGCTATGCATACTGAAGCTCTTCTTCCTGGGAAGTGACTTACATCACCTGCTGATGGGAAGTAGAGAATAAAATCTTTTGCTTTCTTTTGCTTCTATGGGTAAACTTTGTTTTTCTTTTATTAAGCTGCCTTTATCTGTACCCCTGAGGTTTTTTCCATCTTATTTTCTTCCCTCCCTGTCCTGCTGAGGCAGGTAGTGATGAAAAAGCTTGGTGACATTATAGTCACCAAACTGACTATAATGAATTCCGTACAAAGTCAGGTGTATATGTTAGGTGATGTAAATATCTCCCACTGATTTTAGATCTCTTGTATTCAAGTTGTTTTATTTTGAATAAAAAATTCTATATTCATAACGCTAGGAACCTGAACCCGATGAAACTACATTCCAAATAAATGGTCTCCAAAACTGCTGACTTAGTATTTCAATGTTTGAGGATGGAAACAGGCATTCAAGTTTTTATTTTTCTTGGTAGAGAAAGAAAACAAATACTAAAAATTTCACTAATCATCTCTCATCTAATTCTAATCAAAACATTTATTAGTGGTATCAAAGAATTGTCAGCTACTTGCATCCCTTCCTGGCTACATAACATAAACATTTGGCAAACTTCCTTCTACCCTGTACTTTGCCCTCTGCTTTCCAATGCAGGTTTACGATCCCTGTGATAGACTGCAGAAAAGAACACGCATAGAAAACTACAGTTTCTGTGTAAAAGTCTTAGCTGTAACCATCTTAGCTTCAAATTGTCATTTAAATTAGGTTCATACAAAGGATTTGTGCCACACATAACCGTTCAGTGAAAGCTGTTCCTTTTAGTTTACTCTGCTGTGAAGATGGTACACCATGGCAGAATGACAGAGTGGAAAACTGAGAGCTATACCTTAATATGTCTTCTCCCCAGCAAGACTTGTCAGGATTTCATTTCATGTTTTAGTACAACATTTATTTACTTAATTTCAAATCACAGCAGATTGGTTGATGCCTTAAACTTTATTCAAAGTATCTGTCTGTTTGATTTCTTTTTCCCCAAAGTAGGGCTCAGACAAGTTTGATTGACAAAACTGCAAAATATATTTACTGTCATTATCTGGATTTTCTTCAGCATCAGAAGCAGAAATTAAAATAACAAGAACATTAGATTTTTCAACGAAGCCTGAGACAGAAATCTTGAGCATCCCTACAGGCTGAACCACTGTGCCTAGAAATACAGGTCAGAGGACTACAGAGGAAGAACGTAAAAGACAGCTTTAGGTCTGTATGACTATGTACTTTAACTGGAAATATAAGGTTATTTTTCCTTTCTACACTTTGCTTTTACTAATTCTTTAATTTTTTAAAGTCATAACATTGTAATGTGAAATTCTAAAACACTCCTAAAAGAAAAGGCTGTAGCTAACCTCTTGTTTTTCAGTACAGAAGAACATCTAAGTCACTATAATGCATCATTATGTTCCTTTTGACTCACTCTTCTCATAGAAGGGCACGACAATTTTCTCTCTTTCAGTATACTGGACATTTACAATAATGCAAACAAGAAATTTTTTTACTAAAATAATATTACAGATTATTAGTTGAGTTTGATTATATTATATGAGGGAAATTACCATAATTCATCCTTGAACTGTGATTTTATTTATATGTAGCGCATTGAACTAACTCCCTGAATTTTGGAGCATTTATTTGCAAATAAAGGTAATTACCATTTAATTTCATATGAAAACATATAGTAAAAGCCAGCTCTTAGAAACAAGCTACATTTTTAATGTGTGATATTTACATCTGTTAATAAAATATTTTAGTAGTGCCTTTCTAATTTGCATCTTAGTAAATGAACAAGGGTTAGGCAGTATCATATTTAAAATCATACATTTTGAAGGGAATGTATTGCAGAAGAAAATCTACTAGATGTAAATAAAAAACAGACATTAGGAGATCAAAATTTGCAGTTATTCAGTGTATTTATCCCCTAAAACATCTCAAAGATCATATAGAATGAATTTTTATGTCTATAGAGATGTACACATACATATTATTTATACATATATTACAGTCCATCACATTTTAGCACTGCTTCTTTGCTAGCAAACATCTGTTCTAGACATTATGAGCCTACATAAGACAAACTACGTGCTGAAACTCTCAAGTATTAAGCTGGTCATTATCTTTCAGCCACATAAAACATACCCAGTAATTAACATGTAGCTATATTACATGTTTATCATCATTTTTTTTATCATTTGAGACAGTTGCATATGTCTTTTCAATGCTATTTTATATTAGTTTTTTACTTATTTAAATTTGTAATTCTTAGTCTACCAGTGTTTTCTTCTGTTAAGCCAGCTTAAAATTGTCTCTCTTTTCCTTTCTGAAAAGCTAGGCATACTGCCTGTGATAGATATATTGATCTTTTGTCACCTATGGTGCATTTTTAAAAAGAAGATTCACTTGATTATTCACCTAAGTGTCAAATCTTCCTTTTCTATTTTTGTCTATTCAGAGCTGACAGCTGCAGGAGCATGATTCTAAAATGATTTCACCTTTCCAACAGACATGACGATGTAACCTGTTTCATTCCACTCATCTGATGTGATATCTTATGAAACTCTACAAATTACTTCTTTTTTAAAGAAGTAGGAAGAATTTATGCTAATATCCCTCTGTTCTTATGGTAGACCTTAACAGAGAAACAGTTTACTGACCAGTTACACTATATATGAAAGCTAGTCAGGTTGTGCACTGTGTCATCATAAACGACAGAGGAAATGGTTCACTATCAGAATATTTCTGAAAGGAAACAATAAGAAATGAGACAATATCATCTATCCTCATGTACAAATTACTTGATGGTGTTTGCAATGCTGCTTATTTTCTGTGACATGGATACTGTACATATACTGTATTTCTCTTTGTTTTCATACTCTACCTCAATTACACGTCAAGCTAAGCAGACTTCACAGATTATTTTGAGTTGGAAGGGACCCACAAGGATTGTTGAGTCCAACTCTTAAGTGAATGACTCATACAGGGATTGAACCCACAATCTTAGTGTTGTTAGCACCGTGTTCTGATCAACTGAGCTAATCTCAGGGTCAACATCATTTTAGAATGGTTTCCTACTCTATCCAACTACTGAAAACCAAGATTCTATTTGAGAACACATATACTTATTTTGTTATCAGTCGTCTTCTGGAAAGTTTTCATTCTGCCATTTCTAGTAAAGACATCAGTAAATAAATATTTCATAGATATTTTGGGTAAAATTAAGGAGAAAGTTTTTATAAGATCTCAATAAAGTAATCTACAAATAAGATTGCAGTGCTGAGTGACATCTGCTATTGAGCCTACGGTAGATTTAAGCCACAGGAGAGCTTGATATATGTCACAGCATGTCATTTAGAAGTACTGTCCAGATGTTATCCCTGGGGAAAGTTTCATTTGGCTCTAGTGGTTTAAGGAAATGCTGAGAAATGTAGGTTACAAACTGAGCAATCCCCAGCTGTGTTATATACTTTTTGTGTCTGAGCCTATTACAACTCTTCCATTTATGCTTGATAAAGCTGTGTTTGCTGTCATTCTGCTGAAGTCACTAAGTACTCTCAGCATTATGTAGTGATCATTCTAATTGAGGAAAACACCATTAAGTGTATTTTATTTTCATTTCAGTAGAACACAGTAACAATTACAGTGGAGCTAGAGTTCATGCCTCTGGCACATAATCACAGTTTCTCTGACTTCAAAGCTTGTTGTCATTCGATATGCTCAATTCTCTATCATCATGATCTTAGGCGTTGCCCAAGGGAGCAAAAATTATGAGCAAATTCTAGACACCCCCTCCTATCACCATGAATCTAGACAATGAGAAGGCTGTAATTTGAAAATATCATAAGACATATTTAAAGGACCACAAACAACAGTCAGTTCTTAATCTGTTCTAAATACAGATACTGTTATACAATTACAAGGACTGTCTACAGGCACTAGTTTAGTCAAGAGTTGTGGGATAGGGAAGCAGTATTTAAAAATATTTCTCTGAAAGAAATATAAACACAATTAATTCTCAGATATAGAAATATCCCCTTCTAAAAACAGTAAAATAAAATAAAAAAAAAGGTTAAAATTTTTTCCTTCCTACTAAGTGGAGAAACCTAGGAATATAGCATGTATATTTCTCAGGTCCTATAGTTGTACTACAGTCATTCATTTTTAGTGATGTGGGATACTGTGCTCACAGTCTGTGGATTTAAAATGCCTGCTGTAACCATTTAGCAATGCTACTATCTAATATCTAAGATATGTAAAGGAAAAATTTCTCACTAAAATCTCACCTTTTGCTCTCAGTTATTTAGAGGCAAGACAGCTATCTGACATCCTTAATGCTATGAAAAGTGAATGTTCAGACTACCTCCTGTATTTCGCCACTAATAAAATATTCACTGAAGACATATTTGTGAGTTTGGAGTGAAAATTAGGTTAATTTCCATTCTGGTATTAAGAAGACTGTATTTAAGTTTATTTCATAATATAGGTGTAGCATGACGGTTACATCCTCATTATGACAAGCAGCCATATCTGAACTACTAAAAAAAAAAAGGAAGATATATACAGAGAAAAAAAGTCCCAGTGGAAGGAATCAACAGAATTACACATCAGAAAAAGAGCAAAATTATTGAAAGGTGAAGCAGCTTAAGTCTTCTTGGAAGACTCAGAAAAGCAAAAGACTTGAAAGTTCATATATTACGTGGTATATCATGTTCCAAGAGTCAAGAATCTATCAGATGTTTTTTAACAAAGGAAAGAACTCATAGCTCCATCATCTGTTTGCTTGATTGGAACATTTGTTGATCTGGGCAGTAAACAGTGCAACACTTGTCATCTAAGGGATAGTGGAACCAGGAAGAAAATGAATGTTCTTATGTGTCAGTGCAGTGTTTACAGTGCTGTTTGCTTTCAAGGTTTTAATTATCATTTCACTGTGTCTGCAAACTCCTTTTCAAAAAAGGCCCCAACAGGAGCTTGGGGAAGCCAACAATTAGGTTGTCTGTAGCTGAACTAGCCCACAGTTTGAGAAAGTTAGTAGAATCTATTAAGTCTCATTCCTAAAGTGAGAAGATCAACAGTATGTAATGAATTAACTCAACATTTATATTTGAATTCAGGGTCACAGCTGAGAAAACAAATATTGTATGTTATGTGCATTAATTTGCTTATTTGCCTAATCCCCTAATCATGAAGTCAGAATCAAACATTCAATTAAAAAAAAAAAAAGAATTTTTGCAGTGTCATTAGGCTCCATCAGTTGGGGTTTTTTTTAGTGAATACCTCCGCTGCAGAATTTAAATTTTCCATATCAAACTCAGTAAACATAATTTACATAAGAAATAAAATTTCTGTCACCTCATAATTATCTTTTCCTGCCATTTTTAAAACTGAGAACGTGGGCACTCTTTTTTAAAGTTAATTTGCATAAAAATGGATCTCATTCTCACTCTATACTTATATACATAACAGAAGCTTGAGTTAAAACATTTTCATTTAATTAGAAAGAAAACTCCAAAATAAACTTTAATAATTTATTCTCATTCACAAAAGTAGACGTAGTAGACTTTTTTTAATGAAATGTGTATTTCAACTTTTATACTGACCTAATCTCCAATATTTTTTTTAACATTTTCATCTGTTAAAGCACTTTAGATTATTTAAATTTTAAAAATAATCCCAAAGTGAAATATTATTTTTCAAAGAAAAAATTGCCACACTCTCAAAAATTCAATTGTTTTTTATTTTTAAAAATTATTTTGGTCTGATTATCAGCAACACTTCTTCTATGCTTATCATACCAAATATCAAAACATTGTGTATCAAATATTATCTAATAGGTAACCGATTATTAGTCAAAATATTCAGTGCCCAAAAATGAAATGGTAGTAGATTAAAATCAGCAAAGGTGAATATGGTGCTTGGAACAATTGATTAAATTAAAACTGTAGATGCTGTGCAATATGGGAAAATATTATTCTTTAAAAAACACCGCTGGACATTGTATTGCATGTATGTCTCATCAGTTTGGTAGTGGTGGTGGGGGGTTGATCTGCAGGGGCAGAACCTGTGAGTACAGGTCAGTTCTGCCATGTACCAGGCTCAGCCTGTTCCAGTCAGGTCCAACAGATCCACTGAAAGACAGGGCTCAGCCTCAGAGGCAAGATGCTGGCACCTTTCTGGAAGTGTATTCAAGAAAAAGCAAAATGCTACCTTGTAAAGCGAGGAAAAAAAGTGTGAGAAACAAGCCTGTAGACACCAAGGTCAGTGAAGAAGGAGGGAGAGGAGGTGCTCCAAGTGCTCCTGCAGCTCCTGAAAGAGGACCACGATGGGACTGGTATTTCTGTGCAGTCTGTGACGAGGATCACACCAAAGCAGGTATTCCCACTGCAACCTGTGGAGGACCCCATGTGGGAGAAGCGCAGCCTATGGAGAGAATGAGGGTAATATTTATGAGTATGTTTAGATGATTCCGTGCTCCTTGGGTTGATGGGGAGCTGTAACAGCCCAGCCTTGGAGATGCAAGCTCAGCCCAGAGTTTTACTTTTAAAAATATACAGGGTTCTTTAATACCTGAGGATAGCATAAAGAGAATAAGCCACACATTGCTTCCCAAAACGTACTTTTACTGATTATTTAGGGGAGAAAATAAGGGAACTTGGCAAAAGTTCAAAAGGATAGCATACAATCAAAACAAAGCATTCCACCAAAGTACTGACCCAGAACATGACAACCCTCAAAACTTTAAAACAAGATCCAATCCCATCAGCCTTATGCTACCCAAAGCACAAGGAAAGGAGCAAAGAAAGAGAAGAAGCAGCAAGAAGAGAGAAGAAAGAGAGAGAAAGAAAAAGATTATGATACAGCTACCATCGAATCCTTGCGGAAGATCAGCTCTTATATGTCTAGATGGCAGGGCCACACTGCATGGAGAGCATATGCCTTTGGTTTTATCTGCTCTGGTCCTTATGGACACCTCTGCCTAGGAGGGACCTCTGACCTACCGGCCATTCTGGGGTTCCAGGCCAGGACGAGGGGCAGAGTTCTCACTCTCCCTGCCAAGCTGAGGCTGGGTTAGGGGCTCCAGGAGGTGTGGTGTGTTAAAGTCTTCCTGGGCTACCTTTGACTGGCAGTTGTTCAAGGGCTTCCCCATGTGGGCTCCAGGAGCCTGTCATGAGGGATATGATGCCACCTCACCTCCGTGAGGTTCCACCCACCCCTTCCTGCTACACACACACACACACACACACACACACACACACGCATATCCCTGAGGTGGTTCTGATCCAACAACTACTGATCCAGTATCTCATAGGAGATTTTCAATGGCTATTTTCAGTGGCTGAAGTGAAATGTTACCTGGTGTAATAGAGAGGGGTTCGAAACCATACTGAAACTTGAAACTCGTGACACCATTAAAAGCTTAACAAAAAACAATATTTATTACCAAGAGGTGGCCAACAAAATGAACAAACCCAAAAGGGAGGAAGGAGGAGAGAAATAAACCTCCAGCACGACCTCCCCAGTTACCCAGCCGTTGCCCATAAAGTTATCTTACCCACCTAGAATGCCTATAATTAACCATAGCAGAAGCTGCATCCTTGGAGAGTCAGTAAGTTCACAAACTGGCAGGTGTCCCTGCCAAAAGGCAACATTGTCCTTAGTGTGAAGTTAGTTCTCTCCAAGAAAGCACTATCTGCTTTTTATACAATTAATTGAGTGACCGCAACCTCCCAGGTGTGGCCAGCACCACCCAGCCGGAGGCCCTCAGTCCCACCTCCTTGGTTATATAAGTGCATCTCTTCTGTGCATGCGTGGCTTTCCCTGCACCTGCGTACTGTACTCGAGGGGGTCTTTTCCAAATGAGTCTGGGGGAGTCCTTCATCCTCCTCCTCCTCAATCTCTTCTTCAAGCGACCTTGGAGGAGAATTAGCCAATCACAGAACACCAATTAAAACAGTTTAAACCAGAAGCTCTCTTCAAGGACAACCTTCCCGTTTATCAGTGCTTGTTTTCCCATAACTTGGTAGGGAAAGAGCAAAGCTTTCACAGGTGGCAGGGCCAAACACAGACCAAAAGTATCAGCATAATTCACCCTGGTACACCTGGTAATGAATTTTCCCTGCTAAGACTTAATTTGCACTGAAATACCTTAGTGTTGTGTTTCAGTAACTTAGCACTAGTAGCCAGTTAGGATATATTTATATGGGTATTTGCATATCAGTAAATCCATGACAGAACTGGACAATTAACACTTTATACACGATACTGAACAACTAATACTTTAGACAGATAACCTACACAACATAGTATAACAGTATATCTTCTCTGCACAACATCTCTGCCCTGACAGTTGTGACACATCACGGCCACATATCTTTTTCACTGGATGATAATTTTGACATCTATGTTACAAAAGACATTCAGCAAAAAAAGAAAAAGAAAGCAAGAAATTTTCAGTCAGCTAAAGCTACCAGAACAGGCAGGGGTTTAACTACTGAATGTGAAACCAAGCAAGACCAAACAATACATAAAACTGTAGTGAAATATGACAGTCTGGGGCTGCACTGTGAGAAGTGCAAATTTCCAATGGTCAACAAATTATAAATAATACCTATTGAGAAGGCAAAATCCTTAAACATAATCTTTTAGGGGTTTTGCAATATTTTTTTAATTATTTTTCCCCCTCACTTCCCATAAAATGGCAACACTAAATACATTCCCTCTGCTCTGGTGGGTATGTGGAAAATGAACTGTGAGTCTCATCTCAGAAAGGTCTACATAAGCCCTTGCTCCTGCTACTTCATCTCTTGCAATATTTTCTACTATAGTAGCAGAATTCTACATGGAAAAATTATAGCATTGTCACGAGCTGTCATAAAATATAACCAACCAGAAGAAAGAAACAAGTCTGCAAATGACGCAGTGAAAGATATTCTCACATTCTAGTACTAAGAAAAAAATGGGATGTTTCCATTAGATCACCAAACAACACTCTTCCATAAAGCATGTTCGTTTTATCCCTTATTTCATTACATTTTATAAATTTACATAGCTTTGAATTAAAGACTGTCAGGAATAAATACATGGATTGTGGTTTTTGTTCAATTGTCTTGCAGTCCACAAGTGGATCTTCATTAACATAAAAAATAGAAAAAATTTGCACAGCTTATTCCTGATACATTTAATCCTCAAACTGAAGGAATAAGGAAGCTATCAATAACTGAAATGATGATTTAGAGTAGAAGCTGTTGCATTCACTAAAATCAAATGTTAGTGCTGCAATTACTGTACCAGTAGGAAAGGGAGTACCAGCAGAAAAGTCGACCTGAAGCCAAGGTATGGAACATTGAGTGTCATTTCATTAGATTCATATAAGGAATTTTTAAGCCCATGGTGAGCTCATGGTCTATAAAAATAATACTGTGCAGTGAAATAGATGATGTAGAAGAAAAAAATCACAGACTCAAATGCTAAATTTTTAGTCTTATATAGTTTGGTTTTTGTTACGTCATTTTAAATAACATACTTTAAATGAACAAAACTGCATATTAATTTGTTAGCAAATAAAAGTTTCAAACTTTGAAGAGAACATATTTTCATAATATTCATCAAGCAAATACATAAATTGTTAGTGTACTATTTAAATAACTTTTTTTCTGTTGCTTCTGAAACCTCTTGAAAGTTTCCAGTATAAAATTAGAACATTTGATGTCTGCTAACAATTCCTCACATTCATATGTTGTGATTAAAAATAATTAGAGATTAATAATGTCTATTCTTGTCAATTCCTTTTATAAACAGCTTAAACGTCATATGTCTCAGTCTTCCTGTGTGCAAAATGGCAACACAGCTTCAGGCCCCGAAAGCTGAAAGGAAAGAAAACTGTCACATGGCAGTTATGTTGGGGGTGTGCATTGTGGGTTGTGGAGGTGTCTTTTTTTTTTTTTGGTGGTAGTGGTTTGGGGATGAGGGAGCAGTTTTTAGATTTTTTTGGTTTTTTTCAATTAAAAAACGTTTCTGGCCTTTTTTTTTTTTTTTAAAAAAACGAAAGGATTAAAGTCCAGTAAAGTAAATTTTGTCCAATGGCACATGCATAAAAAGCTTGATAGCTGAGCTACCAGATGGAGTCATTGTTCTTGATTTTGCTTTCATCAGTACTTCACTTAAATAATTTCCCTGTAATCTATTGAGTTTTATGACTGGAATGTTGCGAGCAAAAACCTTGAATCTGTTCTCTCTGGGCTCAATTAACTCTATCAAGTTAACAGAGCACTTTAAGCTGACAGGACTGTCTGAAATGAACTCTGCTCTAGGGTCACAAGTTATCTCCTGTTCAATTCTTGGTCTATAAAGAAGTCTTTTTAACTTTTCATACAGCTGCTTATGAGTTGCTGTCATGTGTTCACTTTGTGATAGTGACTAGAAATCAAATTAAGAGAAGGCAGGTCTCTCATATTCTTCTTTATCTGGTTCTTGCACACATTCTAGTGGGCTATGATTAAAAGAAACTCTTCAGGTTCCTTCCCATAATAGCATTCACAGTTGGATGAAGTACTAGCAGGAGACTTACATACATGGTCAAATTTATGCATAATATTATCCTATTACCTTTTTTATTTGATGCTGTGTTATAAGAAACTGCAAACCTTTCTCAACTCATTTTGTTCATACCATTCATGGTTTTATAAAAAACTGTCACTTCCTTCCTCGAACATTTTCTATTCAAGCTAAAAATTTATTAAAAATTTCCTCACATGAAAGTTGTTCCATAGTTCTGGATGACTGACCTTTTTGCATCAGCCTGTACCTTGTAGAGGGTACACTGCAGGGTTTTTTTTTCATTCTCTTTTTTCCTTTATTTTTTTTTTTCAGGGTGCAACAGAATGGAAACATGGATTTAGAATGACAAACAATTTTTTTCCTTTTGTTCTCATCTTTTTTTTTCTACTAATTGGCTGATCCTCAAGTATTTTTCTGGAAAAAAACTCGGAATTTTCATTTTCTATTGGTGAGACATTTGAAAGACAAGAGGACAAGTAATGGTCAGCAAAAGACTGTTCTGAATTAGATTCTGCAAAAGTTTCAAAATGCTTCTACAGATCCTGAGAAAAGTAGATCATCCAACTACAAAAAAATATTGAAAATAATTAAGACAAAAGAACAGTTTTGTCTTTAAGGAGGTAATAGTGATTTTGTTTTAAAATATTATATTTTATTTTTTGTTCTTCATTGAAGACCTATAAATATAGAAATATCTCATTGTCAGATACTATTGATATATTTGCTTTCTATTGATAACAAATGACGTCAGAATTCTAATTTATGGGAAATGTATCTGGAAAGGAAATGCGTACTGATCCAGATACTCAGCATCCAGTACTAAACCCATGGGAGTTTTGCCTTTGATTTCTGCAGGGAGAGGATTTTCCCCACATGCTTTTATTAATATGGCTACAGTTCTGCATGAGGGCATGGAATAGTTTTATACACACATATTTCTGTAGATTAGTTCTATTCTTTAGATCACTTTACACAGGGTGTTTAATAGCTTGCTATAATGGTTTTCTTATCACTTTTCCTGAATTAACTGTACTTGTTTCATATAAGTTAATGAAATAAAATTAAAGTGGTAAGAAACTGGTTACAATTATCAATAATGTAGCACAGTAACCAGCAATACAATATTGATACAGACAGGAGATATTGCTACTTGAGCCACTATCTACTTGAACCACTATTTTTCAGTGATTGGCCTAAATTCTTTATGCTCTTGGCAATTATCTAAAAAGGGGCAGAAGGAATATTAGAAGTGATAAAACACAGCTCTCTAGAATTCTAAGCCTCTTGAGCATTTCTGACCTTGAAAGAATTCAGTAAAACCTGAATCAGGAACCTGTTCAAAGGACAAAACTCTCACAATAGTGACAGTTGCTGGCAAATTTCCATGTGTGCTTCATGTAGTAGTATAGAAAGTCCAACATTAACTTAAATACTAAATGGATGAAATAAATACATGAAGTAAGAAGAATCATCAATTTTAGTGGCTGTTAACATGGTTTTGGAAAAGTCTTTAATGCCTATTTTATAAATGCTTGCCGTTCTCTGTACTCTTCAACAAGAACAACAGGACAGTGGAGTTTGCTTCAGAATACCTGATTTCTATTTTTAGCTCAGCGGCTCCAGAACTGACTCCAAGATCATCTCAGATCTCTTAAAATTAATTTTTTGCTTTTAGCTCTTTATTCTCCTTGTCTTTTTAAATAATAAATAATTGATTCAGGGCAGAAACTTTTTTATTGAAAACAAAATATCTGGAGCTACAGGTATTCAGACTGTCTAGAATGGCTAGAGTATTACACACCTAAGTGTACAACTCTGTATTTCTTCCTCTAAATTTATTTCTTTACGTTAGATTTGCTGCTTTAAACTCACAAATTTTCTTTTGTGAGATAAGGGTTTTTCATTAAAATAATTAAAATGGTTAAAATTGTTTGTTCATAAGGAAGCTACCAAATCTGAATATCATATAATACTTGGGTGTATTTCATATTTTTAATATCAATTCAAAATGTGAATATACAATTCAGTTAATCCCCATTCAAATGTAACATGGGTAAGTAATCACTTCATTCCTCAGACAACAATGCAACATAAATATTGCACTGAAAATCGTAAGAAACTGAGATAATGGTGAACTGAGAAGAAACCTACCAGAAAGATTCTGGCAATCCCTACAATGCAGAGTTGAAAGCCCTTGAGAAGTGTTTGGTCAGGAAAACCCCAAACACACAGGGAAAAATTCTGTTGCAAGTGTGATCTTTACAGATTGATTTACCACTTAAAACTCAAGTAGATGAGATTTCATAACAGCTTCAAGTAGATGGAGTAGGATGAAGTGCTTAAGCTTCTCATTCAAGAATTGTAGACTTGCTACTGGAAGCATGGCCCATAAATAACTATGATAACAAATAATAGCAAATAACATCTGTGGTTACACTAACTCAGGAAAAAAAAAATTTACAAGGGCCATCGATCTTCATGCTTTAGGACATAAGCTGACCACCAGCTGACATCCACAAGCAATCTCTCTCATAGTGTTTTATTACACAGTAAATTAGATTAAGAGCTTTTGTGACTTTGGAGAAAGAACAAACATTGAGCACGGGCACTGTTAAAGTACAGGACTAAAAAGACCACTGCTCCAACTCAAGATTACAATTTTTGTAATACATGTTACACCTTCCTTGTAAATTTAAGACTGATCAAATGTTAGGTTACCCACTGAAGCTACTTAACTAGTCAGTCCGTAGAGAGAAAAATATTTTTAAAAATGGAAATTCATGGCAAAAATAAAAAAAAATTATTTATATAGCAAGTCTTGAATTTATATCATACTGGAGACATTCAGACAATTAGGATAATATCAGGTAATTAAATAGGTAATTAAAAGAGATTCTTCCTTTGACAACAATCCCTGAAAAGTAATAGCAGCATATTTCCCTGAGAAGAGTTTCAGCTGTGTAGGTTTTCTCAGAATCTGAGAATCCAATTCACTTTAACATGAAAAAGTAAAACGAATGAGTTAGTTATCTTTCTGTGATAGAAACTGGAACTTTTTATCCTATCCACCACACCATTTGGGGAAAAACAAACAAGCAAACAAAAGAGTAAAGGTTGTGTGTTGTTTTTAATGAAAGCTGGCTTTTATACCTAAAAATTCTCATAACTTCAATATATTTTTTACATAGGCAAAGAACATTGTAGTTCCAGAGACCAAGTTTTACTGCTACTGAAGTAAAGAGACGAGGCTTCCTAAAAATTTGAGTAGAAAAAGGGAAAGCCCTGCATAATATTAGATTACTTTTCACAGCTGTATTTTGAACATGTCTACCTATTGGGATTTTCACAGGAGTTAAAATTTTGAGTTTATTTTGAGGAGAAAAAAAATTAGTTTAACAGAGCACAAGTTAGAGGTTACAGGTTTTAAACTGAAAGACAGTAGGGTTAGATTAGATATTACAAAGAAATTCTCTACTGGTGATGAGACACTCGCACAGGTTACCCAGAAAAGTTGTGCATGTCCCTCTCTGAAAGTACTCAAGAGGAGGTTGGAACTAAATGTTCTTTAAGGTCTCTTCCACCTCAAACTATTCTATGATTCTATGATTCCATGAATTTAATTGTGAATAATTTGGATTTAAAGCCCTCTACACTATTTACTCTCCCTGCTATATGTCATAGATTAAATCTGGAGTCTAACTCTCCTGTGGTTAATTTGATTTATACTGATGCAAGAGTCACATAGCTGAGAACTGAATGAGATGTTGGCATATATAGATAAGAAGAGCACAGTTGAACTTTTTTAACAAGAAAGTAGGTCATTATACAAAACATTCCAAGAGTTTGGCATTCTAAGAGAAATCTTGAATGTCATAAAAGAGAAGCTGTAAATTATTTTAGAAAACAACTGAATAATGGCATCAAGCACTCTTAAAACCTGAGACTTAGATTCTTATTCAAATTTCTTTTTTCATCTCTAAAAACAAATCAGATAAAGTAGATGGCCAGCTTATTTTAACTGCTTGTATTTCTCTCTCCATTCAATTCAACACATGGGTCTAGAAGAAAAGAATAAACAGAAGAACTTAATTATGTGGTCCAGTGAGAACAAAATAACTGCAGAAGGCTGGGAAGGGTTGTTTGTTCTCCTTTTTTATTATTACTTTTTATCATTAGGGTAAAGAACATTATGACCATTGGGAAAATACTTAATAATGAAAAAATTTTGGGTATTGTTATAAACCAGTAAACTACGTATGCCCATGAATACGTCTGGGCACTGGGGCCAGGTGGCAACAAGCAGTGAGAATCAAACCTGGCAAGCTAGTCTCCAGAGCTGGGTGTCTTTATGCAGAATTCCTTTTGGAATGGTTTGCAGCAAATGCTACTACCTAAGGAGTGTACAGACTCCTGTGGGAGATTGCTGGTTGGCACATGACAAAAATCATCCTTGGGAATTTTCTAGGGAATATTCTTAGGAATATTTTAGTATAAAATATTGTGTTCTGATGTTTGTGAATGTTCCCAAATACTGTTTAGTTTACCTGTATAGACACAGCTTCTAGGAAGAAATTTTCCCATGAATGTCTTCTATATTAGGAGCTCCATATTCACATTCTCTCTTGCTCATTCAATTCTGTGAATTTTTGGTCCCATTAACTTTGTAGTCTTTTTTCTGCACAGTAAGCTAGAGTTAGTGGAAGAATGAAAGAGAACTTCCTGTAAACAGTTACGTTTCTTGTTACTTAACTTCCAATGAGTGAGGCACTGGAACAGCTTGCCCAGGAAGTTGTGGATGTCCCTTTGTCCTGGGTTACACAAAGACTCTGGTCTCCACCTTTTCTTTTCTCTTTTCCCTAAATATGCCTACTGATTTTGACTGTGGGAAGAGACTTAAGATAAGGGTGTTACTCTATTATCCTACAAGAAGAATGTATCCACAAGTCTGAAAAGACTGGAATGCTGATGACTCAGACAATCCAGGTGCTGAGGCCATGCACACCTGTCACCTCAGGCTATGAACTGGATGTTGTTTGTTTGTCCTTACACAAACAACTCATCTGTGATAACTCCCCTGAGGGAGGCATCAGGACAATTCACACACATGGCCTGAAGATATTCGTCTCTGCTGATGGGCCATAATGGATCCACCTGTGCTGACATAACAGGCAGCTGTAACATCTTAGAAGGTGTCAAAGACTATTGAAATGTCCTGTGCTCCAGTATTAATCATCCAATGAAGAACTCCTCACCCAAGCGGAGGTACCAGAGGCTTTCCCACCTACCCTGAGCCCAATAAAAGACCACACTCAGACTTCATGCAGCTGGTTGAGGGTCCTCACTCCATGGGACTTTTATCACCTGGGCCTTTACCACCATCTTAGCGGATCAGGACCACAACCACCATCAGAGCTGTAGCAACCAGGTCTCATCACTGGATCCACTGGATGTCTTGTGGGTCTTTCTGGTCGCCTGGGGTGTCTGCAGCCCTGCTCCAACTGCCTGTGCCAACACTGCAGCCTCACTCCAGCACTGACCCTCCAAACCATTTCTGTCTGGTTTTAATGGGTGGGGGGAGGCCAGCCGCCATCTCGTTTTGGTCCAGTGGGTGGGAGCTTGGAAATTTTCTCCTCACTGGTTAGCTTAACCCAGTTTTATCATATTGTTGTTTAGCATTCTTATTAGTAAAGAGGGTTTTTTTTCCAATTACATCTGCGTGTATTTGGTCTCTCTCTTTCTATTTGAGAGAACTAGGGATATTGAATTGGAGGAAGGAGACTTCTGTCTGAGGTTTCCACCCCTCCAAATTGTCTCAAACCATGATACCCACCCCTAGAAGTGTTCAAGGCTAGGTTGGATGGGGCTCAGACCAAGCTAGTCTAGTGGAAGGTGTTGCTGCAGGGGAGTTGAAACTAGATGATCTTCAAGGTCCCCTTCCAACCCAAACCATTCTAGAACATGTTTTTCTTAGCAAGACAGAGTTCCCTCCAGCTGAGATAGATCTAAACCACACAGATTCCTCATCTGGGATAAATATATTGATGAACAGAAGTTTATGGGAGAGGAAGTTCCTTTTGCTTTGTAGCAGTCATCACAGGAAAACTAGGCTTTCTGAATCCTTAAGTACATTTAAGTGCATAGGAAGGATTTGCCATGTTCCTCTGTTAGGATAAAGTTATTTATTTGATGTTATCTATTGGGCAGTTATGGGCCCTTTCCCGGCTGCTCACATTTATCATCTGAGGTAATTAAATTATTCTATGCCAATTCCCCATGCAGTCAAAAGAAAAAGTATTTATCTAATTTAGCTGTCTTGGAAAATCCTGTGGAGACCTATGCTTCACTCCTTTGGCTGTAACCAGTGTTCTTTACTTAGAATGTTTGGATGCTTTAGATGTTACATAAAGAATAAGTTAAGTGTTCAAAGCACAGATGCTGAGTATCATCTTATACTTTATCTTCTGGAATCAGAGAGAATTCCACTGAGAAAGGAAACACATTTTACAGCTTACAGAGCACATTAGAGGTTCATCCTGCTTCAGAAATGTCATTGTGTTTTCTTCTGCCCTATAAAAAAAAAAAAAGCCCTTTAGGGTCCTTTTTCTGTTTCACAAGTACTATTTTTAAAGCAAATGAACCAGACAAATAGGCAACGTCCTCTAAAGCCTTTCTTTCTTTATCTTTGTATAAAACATATTTGTACAAATAATATAATATTAATTCCAACACTGGTTTTTACTACTTAGAATGTTATTGTTTTATGTTATGGTTTCAAAGAAAGTAGGGAGGGAGATCTTTTCTTAACTGTACAATTTAAGAAAACCCAAGTTGCGTTTTTCAGAACCCAACTGTCATCAGGCCAGTTTTTATGAGAAAATATCTGTAGGAGGTTTTACTAGCCTCTAAAGAATGCACATTAACAGCTTAGTACAAAACATGTAGCCATTATACAATGCACAGAGCTACAAGAAAATCATCATGCCCAAATACCAAGAAATAACCCCTTTCTAATGACTAACTCTAAAACTGAACTAAAGAGTGCCATTTGTTGTCAGAAGTAGCAAAACACAGAATGAAAGTCAAACTAAACATGTTCCCGGGAGAGAAATATTTCATGCTTCAGGATGCAGCAATTGCAGCCTAAGAGATTTGAAGCACTGAAAAACAGATTTATGTTCATGTTTTGAAGCAATGTCTTGAAAATGGCAATGATTACTGATGCAAATGATTTTCATACTGAGTATTGCAGTCTGACTTGAAGTTTTGGTTGTTGGGCTGTCTTTCTCATTGACTTGGGAGAAATACTGACAGAACTCAGTGTAAAAGTCAAACTTTTTTTTTTCTTTTTTGTGCAAAAAACGGTCCAATATTTCCGTTCTTCCTTAAATTACTGCTTATTTAAAGATTTATTTCAATGCAAAAGACTAGGACCGTGACTAAATCAATTCTTATGGACACTGCTGAGATCAAATGTTATTCAAATATTTAAATGAGTGGTTTTCTTTAGCAGTGGATTAGAAATTAAATCTTCATACACTAGTAAAATGAATTATGATCTTCAAAACAAATCTACTTAAAAAAACCCTCTCCCATTTCTGTATGTAGGGTCACTAACATAGATTGGTCATACTTCAGTATACATGCAGAAATACTAACAGATTTTTGTATCTGGTAATTAATACAGCTGTAGGAAAACTGTCTTTTGTTTCTCGATGCTGCTGTACCCACGTCCTCTCAGATAGCCCTGTCTTTAGTTGTCTGCTTCCTTTTGAAAAGGAAGTTCTCAGATCTAAAAAAATTAGGCATTTATATAAAATAAACACATTATATACATGTATAGAAATATATATAAAAATTAAAAAATATTTTTAAAGTTGAGATTTTATACATAGAGAAAATTTTTTTAGCATATGCTTCTAAATGTGCATATAGAGGAATGTCTTGTAAGTTCATCTAGACATCTATAAAGCTTTAGAAATTGAGTACAGATGGCCATAAAAACATAGGTATAAAGTAGATGAAACATTATATAATAGAAAATAATTGAATAAGTAATTAAAATTTACTTGTGAATAAATGTTAATTAAACAAAAGTAAAAGGTAGGCTCAGGTTCCTCCACTTTACCAGGCTGCAGAGAAAGCCCTGACATGTCTACAGTGGAACTCTGCTTAGAGTTTAGTTTTGATATCCATGGCAGTTTTTATAGAATTTCAAAAATAAAATAATTAACTGACTTAATAGGACTATGTACTAGTAGTTCATAGAATCATAGAATGACTTGAGTTAGAAGGGACTTTAAAGATCTTCCAACCCCCTGCCATGGGCAGGGACACCTTGTACTAGACCAGGTTGGTTGGAGCCCCATCCAACCTGGCCTTGAACACTTCAGGGATGGGGCATCCACAACTTCCCTGGACAATTGTTTCATTGCCTTTTTGTGATATTCAGGCTGTGATGGAGCAATAAATGAAGCTCCTTCTTCACTTACATGCAATAAGTTAATTTGTTTAAGGGATTCTAAAAAAGTTAAGAAGTATTTTGGGTAGTGGGTTTTTGTGGTTTAATCCCAGTAGGCAGCTAAGCCCCACTTAGTTTCTCGTTCCTCCCTCTGCAGTGGGATGAGGGGGAAAATCAGAACAGCAGAAGTGAGAAAACTCATGGGCTGAGATAAAGACAGTTTAATAGGTAAGACAAAGTCATGCATGCAAGTAAAACAAAATAATTAATTCTTCTGCAGGCAGGTGTTCAGTCAATTCCTAGAAAGCAGGGCTCTGTCACACATATTGGTTACTTGGGAAGACAAGTGTCATAACCCAGAATATTCCTTTTTATTTCTTCCTCCCCTACAGGTTTTATTGTTGAGTGTGAAGTCACATTATGGGATATCCCTTTGGTCATTTTGGGTCAGCTATCATGGCTGTGTCCCCTTCCAACTTCTTGTTTAACCCCAGACTGCTTACTTCTCTTACTGCTGGGGCAGTAAGAGAAACAGAAAAGGCCTTAACGCTTAATTGCTCAGCAATAGCTAAAACAGGAGTATGTTGTCAACACTGTTTTGGTCACAAATCCAGAACATAGTACCATAATACCTGCCATGAAGAAAATAAACTCTGGCCCAACCAGACCCAGTACCTCTTCAAAAGAGTTTTGGCTCTCAAAACAATAATAAAAACTGTAAAATTATTGGAATCATGGATACAAATTACATTTCTGGAAAATATTTTAATAATAGTAAATGTGACTCCTTCTAATTTCTTGAAAGAGCCCAGTGTGTGATTAAGACTGCACTGACTGATAACCTCCTTGAATTTCTAAAAGATCACTAAAAGCTTTTAAGGAAGATGAGCAGCTCAAGAGAATAGAGCTATTGATAGCTAAATAATTGGTTAGGAGGTAGGAAACAAAATGTCAGAGTAATTTTCATTTTTCACAGTGAGGGAGACAGCTGTTAGGATCTCTAAAACAATCCCTGCTAGAACTCATCATGTTCAGTGGTCACAAATGACATAGAAAAGACGGTGAGGGTGAATAGAAGGTGAGAAAGTTTTCTAATGATACTGAAGAGACTCAAAATGAGAGACAAATGTGGATTATTGCAGAAGAATCGTACAAGACTTGGTGATTATGAAAGAAAAAAAAATGTACTCTAGACAAATGTAAATGTTACAAACAAAATACGAAGCATCACTACAACATCATAAAGATCCCTACTATGCTTTAGTACCAATGATGAATGACTAAGTAGTTTGGAATTCTTTAGCTTAAGGCAAAGAAATGATGGACATGAGATGTGACAAAAGTCTGTAAGGTCACGAATGGCAGAGTGTTATTTTCACAGATAAATAAACACGACACATCAAATGAAGATGGCAGTTTCAAAACAAACAAAAGGAGACAACTCTTCATGAGATCTTTAAACATGTAGAATGCCATGGCACAGGTTTTTAAGTATCTTAAGTGGACTGAGACTTAATAGAACACTGGACAGCCTACAGAAGCAAAATACTTAGAAATCTCTTAAATATGAAGACATCTCTTTGAACCTAGAAAGTATCAGACTGACATAGTTGTGTAGACTTAGATGATATGCTAAGAAACTGACACTGCAGTTCTATTTGTATGTTCTTCCTAAGGCTTCCATGCTTGATCCTGAGGTGTGATGAAACATGGCCATCTTACATCTGTCTGGTGGTGTTTGATTTAGATCAAATAAAGATGGCCAGGGCTTTATGTAGGATCTATGTAGACAGTGTAGAGAGCTAGCCAAGGATTATTTAAAGGCCTTTAAATTAAACACAAACAAACAAACAAAACAAACTAAAAAAAACCCCCTTATTTTAGTTAGGGAACTAGAATAATTTTATTTTTAGCTGCAAAAGTTATTAAAGAACTCAAGTTAATGAAAAGCTAGCAGCCCTTTACCTTGTCCTTTCTTCCAACCAGCCAATTCAGCAACCTCTGTAGAATCTTCTTTGGTCGAAATTTTTCTCTCTACTGTCTCTAAGCCTATCACACAGCTCCATGATCCTTTTGCCAATGACTTAGTCTCTACATAATTGTAAATTCTTGGGGATCTCATAATCCTATGTTATATCTAATATTTTGCAGTGTCCTGGAATAACCAGCTGTTCTCACAGAAAGTTCAATATACCCTGTGCAACGAAAAAGTTCCACATGATCCAATAATTTCAATTGTTAATAAAAATTTGGAAAAAAGTCACTTGTCTTTTACAGCTCCAAAGGATGAAAACATCTGAAATAAAAAATAGTAATTAAGATAAACTTTTGAATATGTATTTTTAATTGAACACCAAAATTTTTCTATAGGAAAATATTGTGGAAATTTAAACTTCCTAAATTTTTTTTGTCTCCGTTTATGAGTATCATGAGTCCTTACTCAGAA
The DNA here is from genome assembly GCF_036250125.1 of Pseudopipra pipra. Classification (NCBI taxonomy): domain Eukaryota; kingdom Metazoa; phylum Chordata; class Aves; order Passeriformes; family Pipridae; genus Pseudopipra; species Pseudopipra pipra. Next base: position 73,355,495 of record NC_087550.1, on the reverse strand, counting down.
AATCTTGAATGAAGATTAGCATTTGGATAAGTGAAAGAAGGAAAGAAAGTCCACAAAAGAAATTATCAGTGGAATTAAACAACACTGCCTTTTAATAGAGCTTAGAAGATTTCAATTAATTTTGGCTATCATAAACTAGATACATTGAAAGTCTGGAGTTATCTAATAATAAAACCCAAATGGAAAGGAAAAAAAAAGGGAAAAAAAAATCTTTCTCTTCCTATCTGAATAATGTGTAAAAGGGAAAATTATTTCATGATATGATAGAATTTGGTAATGATAAGGCATTGAAATAACAGAAAGCCTTTGAAGGTATTTTGTAAAACTGTCTAAACTTCAAAGTCTTTAGTAAAAAGTGGGAAGACTTAAATTTAATAAGTCTCCTAGATTTTGGAGTAAGGAAAAGAAAGCATCTGCAGTTACACAGTAATGATAAGGCTAGTAAGAGAATACCATGATTTCAGAGACATTTTGAATAGATATTTTTTTGAGTGAAATTTGTTTGTAGCTTAAAGAATAGATATATCCATAAAAGTTTACTATCAGATGTTCAGGTCATGTTTAAAAGAGATGTAACTGAGCCACATTCCTTGTAATTGAGGTAATTTTTTTTTATTTTAAAGTAAAATAAATATAGAAAAGGAAATACAGTTCCAGTACTCAGTAAATTGAAGGCTGTCTGTATTAAGTAGTTAGGTCAAGTAGGTAGGTAGAATCAAAATCATGTGTTAAGCTGAGCCATAAATAAAGACAGCAGTTATATTTTAGAATCAAATTAAGGTAAAGGATAAAAACACAAGGAAAAATAAACTTTATAATTCTGATACAGAATTAAATGAGACAACTATGTTTTGACCGAGACGTACCTTTAATAGAAGAAAGATAACAGAATTACTTTTTTGTAATTGTCCTTCAACAAAAATTATTCACCCTCACTGCCTCCTTATGATGGTCTTCATCCTGTAAGGTGTCGTCTCTCAGATGCCACAATACAGTGAAACTAAAACTCGCTTTGAGAAACCTCGAACTATTTCAAAAGGGTAAATTCCCAACTTCAGATTGCTGATGAAGTCCATACAAATAATATAATAATAATAATGGCCAGTCTTCGCAAGCGAAGATTTGGGAAAGGTCATAAACCCTTCGAGCCTGCGCAGTGGATTTTTTTTTTAGGTGAGACACAGCGTGCGCTGAACTGAGCCCACCCTTTAATCCTGAGGTTCATCTGCCGGGGCCGAGCAAAGCTTGGACAGTGGCAGTGAGGTCCCCAGGACGTAGCTGGATTGCCATACAAGGCTGACGAGCTCCAGCTGCCCGGGGGGGCCGGGAATTGAACCCGGGTCGCAGCGGTGCGAGTCCTGCACTCTAACCACTAGACCACCAGAATACTCTGAGGCAAAGAACCAGCACTAAGCAAAAGACTCAAATGCGCTCCAGACCTGCATGAACCTCATTTATCCATAATGTTTCACTGTTAGGTCACCTCCTGGATCTGTCCTAGTCTCCTTGAAGGTTTTGCAAAAAATGATAGAGCGGGACAGCCCTCAGTGATCTGTGTAAGAACCAGCTGTGCCAGCTGATCTCATGAGAAGGGATCATTTTCTACACTTCTCTGTTTTAAAGCACAGACAATAGTGACTTCCATGTCATGGTATGGAAATATGGACATCCCTGAACTATTGGTAACCTTCCTTTCAATAACCCTCCCCCACCCTTTCCATCCATGTCTTTGGTTTGATGATTTAGTCTGGTTGTTAGCACCATCTTTGCTTTGTAAGACATGCATTATTTTGATACAACTACTCAGTGCAGCCTTGAGCTGTATTTCTTTCTGATTAGTAATTTAATTAGCAAAAAGCTGCGTAGGAAGTTATGGCACTGAAGTAAGAGGTGAATGTGGCTGTGTTCAAGGCTCTTCTAAGGTAAGATTACTTTTCATAGCTGTCCTTTTCAGTTGTAACACCATGACCTTTAATGGACTTTATTATTCTGTTTCTTTTCACAAGGCCAGTGGTAACATTGGGCAGTAGGCAATACTTGTATTGGGGTAGTATGATGATTTTCCTTCTAAAAATTAAATCTTGGTTACTGTCTATTGTGGTAATCTAGTGATCTAACCTTTCTGAAGGCCCCCAGGAGTACTGGACTCAACTAGAAATCCAACACTCTGCTTTAGACTGGAGAACTACTTTTGAGATATACTAATTAATTAGTCATTATATGTTCTTCATGTCCTGGTCATCATGGAATTTGGAAAAACTAGCTCTAAGTGGCTTCAGGGTGTTTTGGTTTTTTCACCTGTGCAAAGTCCCAAATAAAACTTCCTCAGCTACTTCACCTAGTTACTAGTATAAAAAAAAGCCTTTACATCTCTGTTTCATTACATGAACTAACTGTTCCCTCCATCCTACATTTTTTCCCCCTGTATTTGTGATAGTAACTTCTGATACTATTGCACTTTTGGTCATTGCAAAACAAATTTGCAGTGCAGTCTGAATGAAAACAAGCAAAGCACTGATTGTTCTCTTTAAATCTCAACAGATTCCTATGGCTGCAGTTTTATCTAAGAGGTACACTTGTAAGACCTCAGCACCAGAGCTACAGGCTCGACAAAGGGGTTTTACTTTAAAAATATACCATGCTCCAAAAATTCACCCACCGAATTTTTTAGAAGAACTTTCAGTTCTTTTAACACCAAAGAGAGAATGCATAGGAGAGAAGCTGCACTCGTTTTCTCAGGAGGTACTTTTACTGGTAAACTTTAGAAAAAAACAAGGAGCTTGGCAAAAATTTAAGGGGTAATATTCAACCAAACTAAAGCCTTCCACAGAGCATTGACTTAGCACATACTAACCCATACAACTCAGCAAAATCCAACCAATCCAACTTTAACACACACAAAATACTAAGAAAAGAGATTAAGAAAAGAAGTAAAGAAAGAGACAGAAAAAGAAAAAGTTATACCACAGGGATCCTGTGCAAGTCCAGCTACCACGTGCCCAGGTGTCCCGGTTGAAACGAACATTGAGAGCTCATGTTGCTGCTTTTATTTGCTTTGGCTCCTGTGTCCACACCCCCACCCCCAGCAGGGACCTCCAGTGCTCCAGCCATTCTGGAGCTGGGTCAGGGGCTCTGGGGTGTGTTGTGGGGTAGAGCTCCTGGTGTCCAGTGATTGACAGCAACTCTAGGGCTACCCCAGGACACTTGCAGAGGCTGAGGTGTGGGGTAAAGCCATCACCTCATCTCCGTGAAATTCGACCTATCTCTCCCCTCCTGCCCCACACATACACTTGAGCTGGTCTGAGACAGTAGTTTATAATAATCCAGTGTCTCACAACGCTAATGCTACTGTTGCTACAGCATTAAATTTTACATGCTGTGGTAATTGTGTATTATATCTAAACTGTTCTGATTTTGGCTGAATAGAGAAATACCTGATTACAGAACTATTGATAGTAGTGCCTGTTTGGACAGGAAGACTTAACTACATACATAGACACAGTTCAGCTCTCACAATTCAATGTACTGTTACCTTCGAGGCTGAACCCTCTGGAAAGTGTTAACTGCACTCTCATGTATTTCACTCTGTAGGCATTCATTTGTTGGTCTTCCTACTTACAACGTGGCAGGTGGAAGTGAAGGTTCCTAAAGAGGGCATAATTCAAAGTGTTGCAGAATCATATCCACCTTTTATAATCCTGTAGAAGAAGCAGAATAATCTCTGATTTTCACTTGGTCATTTTCCAGACATAAGTTTAAGAGAATGTGAGAATTCACTTTCCAACTTTTCTCAGTTTCTACTTTAACATTTTATCACGTTCAGTCTCCTTTTTGGTCAACTTTTAGTATGTGCAAAGATACTGCAGAAACAGATTATACATTATTTGAGAGTAAAAAGCAATCATTTATTGGCTACTATAAACAGTATATTGCCAAGATTAACAGACTACTACAGTGATCAATATTATCTTCATCATGCAGTTGCACAGAAAAAAGTGAGCTTTTACTGCATTTTGCAATGAGATGGCCCTCAATATTGCTAAGTTGGTGTCTTTTAATTGATCTCCTGTTCTGGGAAGGGAGGGCTAAAGAGGATTTTAATGTAATTATTTTTACCCTTGAATCTTTGAGCTTCTAACTCTCATCATTTCACCAGGAACCCTTTTGTCTGTGTTTTTATTTTTCTTTTTTTTTCATGGCTTTAAAGCACTAACTTTATCACACCTTAGCAACAATTTCCTCAGTAAAATTGGTCCAAGGTCCCACAGCTGCTTTGAATGAAACAAGGCCTTGAATTACAGACAGCTGAATTTGGTTGAGTATGGGGTTACTTCAGATTGAACTGAGTTGTTTCTCCAGATTAAGACAGCCCTTAATCTCCAAACTATTGCAGTGATTCAGTTGCCCAAACGTGACTGTCTAATTTTCTGTGAGATGTCCTGGCATATCCACCTGGTTTCTGGCTATTAGAAAATCTTCAACTAATTTACATAATATAAAAAAGATATTACTTGAGTTTTTTCTAATTTTTTTTTAGACTATTGTAGTGCAAATATTTTTCACATTAAAGTGTATTAGTACATGCCATTATGATATGCCACTAGTGTTAACTGGTTCCAAAACAGTTTATTCAGTCTCAATGATTTTTTTTTTTAGATCTGCTTACTCAAATTTTGCAGCAGTCATTATATTTTGAGGTAATTTTAACTTTTCCCAAATTCTGCTGAAAGTTTTACTTGAATGTTATAAAAATTACTGTCAATTTGCTTATACTGTGAGTGGATATCACATCCTTTTAGTATCTTTGTTTTCTTCAAGTATGAAACATGATGGCAGACTGACTAGAAAGGTACCGAAACAGAAGGATAAGACTCACTAAAACCAACACTCAACGTGAAAAAAAAAAATCTCCGTTACTTTCTATGTCAAGTGTGTGAGCTGCAAAAACCTATTTTTTGTCTGCTCAGTCATGGAAAAGGAAGTGACAACTGCAGCATTTTACAGCTCATAACAATGTCAGAAAGAAAGTCAGTAAGGAAAAAAAAAAAGGGGGAAAAAAATCCCTCACAAAGTGTACTTCATTGAAGCAAAACAGGAAATAACAAGAAAACATCTCTGCAGTGACAGCAAATACATGAAAATAACAACAGAAAACAATATGAAAAGGCAAAACAGAATATGATTAATAAAAGAAAATGGTTTCACTGGGTGACATATGTACTCAGAAAAACATATAGACACCTAGAAAAAGAAATGCTCCTGGGAGCTAGGAAAAGTTTTGGAAAACTAAAGTTAGTGGAAGTTTAGATTAAGAACTAGGCAGAGATGGGGAGGGACAGATTCTAAAATACTTGTCTTTAGCAGGGGGAAAAAATGATAATTCAGATAGAATCCACATATATTTCATCATTCTGGATGTCAGTTCCTCTGGCTATGGATTATTTAAGTTTGAGTAACTTTTTCTGTGTTGTATTAAAAATCTTAATCTTAAAGCAGTTTCTTTTATTTCTGTACATTTGTAGAACTGCTTTAAATATTGTATCCTAAAAAATAGGTCATCAGGATTGTTGCCTTAAGAGACTGCAGAGAAAAGAGACTCCAGACCAATTTAGTGTATAAGATAAGATAAAGAGAGTAGGTCCTTTGTTCTCAGGCCTGAGGCCCAGGGAATACACATGACACGCCCCTCTGGACAGTGGTTCTATGATTTTATGATAAAGTCCATCCAATTCCAGATTTGTCCACCCCCTGGTTCTGCCCCCTGACACGCCCCTTCAGGAATCAGGTTTGGTGTCTTTGGGACCCCTTCTTCCTCATCTTCATCTTCTTTGCATAATGCAGAGTTCTTGGAGTTCCTCCAAAGTTCTGGTCTTGAAGGTCGCTGTGTCTGTGCAATATCCACACCTTAAGTTGTTTTTCCACAATTCTACCTTGAAAAGAAGACTAAGCGTGCTAACGGAATTTAGAAGGATTGATATGCAATGGGGTAAGAGTTAGTTATATGTAACTACTATGTTAAGGGTAAGGGATATAATACAGCTACATTAAAATCTACATTCACTACACAATTACTTTTAAAATCTACAAAAGTTAAAAAAACCATCAGGATCAATAAAGGTATTTCTGTTAAATTTAAAAGGCTTTAAGGCTCTCATAACGTAAAATCTCTTCACTGATACGTGAGTACATAGATGATAAAGAAATTAAAAAAGAAAAGGCAGTCATTTAAAAAATAATTTCCTGAAAAAAAAGATTTCTGACACTGAAGCAATAGCAGCAATTTGATATCTGATCCTTTCCACCCCAAAGAAATCTTTGCACTGTATGACCTTTGCTGCTATTTTATACAAAGGGTTGCATCCTCTTATTAGATTTCAGAATTGGTTCCGGAAAACTGCTTCATTTAACGTATCAGTGACAATCTTTATAGGTCTGGAATCTCTAGCCTTGCAGATAAGTATAAGGATTTGAAGCTGATCTGAAACTGTATGAAATGTAGTGATTAAAGAGATAGGGTAATAGGTAACATGAAGAAATGTGTTTCTGCCTATTAAGTCAGTAAAGATACAATTTTTTTTTTTAAAAATGCTCTTTTCATCTTTCAGGGAGCTGGTCCTTGGGAATTTCTGTTCTGTTGCGGAATAACATAAATCTTCAGATGTATCAAAAGAAGAAAACATCAGGGAGCCTGGTTACTGCTTCTTAATAAAGATAATGATAATTATTTAATTTGATTTGCTGAGAATGTTAATAATCAGATCTATGTAAAAGCAAAATATAATGAAAGCTAGATGGAAGAGCAAGCTTATTTTCTCCTCTGAATATAGAGTGCTATTTTGCTATGTTAATACCCTAACTAATGAAAACCAACATTTATTTTATAAAAAATATTCCCCCCCCCCCCCAAAAAAAAGAGCTACATATTCCAGCAATATTCAGAAATACAAAACTTAGGATGTTCATCAGGAGAAAGTATATGTATTTGAGTTTCTTGGTATATTCTAAAGTATTTGAATCATGTTCCTCAAATTTACTTGCATAAGAAATTCTCTTAGGGAAAAAAAGTGATAATTTATGCTAATAGCAATCAAATGAGACAGTCCTTACAATTTCTGTTATTTAAAAGTTTGGAAAGGTAGAAGAGAATAGCATTTTGAATTTCTGTTGTTTAATAATAAATCTGCTTCTAGCAAGCAAGTAAGCTAGCAAATAGAAACCCTGCGATCTATGGAAGTGTTATTTTTTAACTTATGCATCATAATAAAATCATTATTCTTATTTCTGACAAACAAAATTAATTATCAAAATTCATATACATTGGCAATAACTGGAAGACGAAATTTATGCAAAAATAATAAAATTATATGGCCCATTATTTATCCTGTTTAAAAAACACCAAAACAATTAGTTCATAAATAAGAACCAATGGCTTGAGAAAGATTTTTCCTTAAAGCTAATTTTGAAAACAACTGACAGGTACAGACTTAGAAGAGAAAAAATGGCACATTTTAAACAGAAAAATAAATGCTAAATTCTGTCTTTTATGTGGCAGAAGATATGTTTCTTCATTATTTAATTAAAAAATACACTAAAGAATAACATTACTGCTAATTAAATGTTATGGGGGTTTTGGCATGTATTCTTTACATAGGCTCAAGAAATGAAAACCAACCTGATAGAAATTGGAAAAAAATATGTTTTACTTGTAATAGTATTCTGTCCCTTTCTGTTGGGAAGCAATGGTTAGATTGAATGTTAGATTGCAGGTAAAGCATGATTTAGGTTAAAATTATGCTCTGGGGTGTGACAGATTATAATGAAACAGATTTGTTAGATTTGTACATCTCTTGTATGTGTTCTGAGTGGAATGCTTTGAGTTGAATGACACAAGGAATGTATTCCACTCATGTTTGGTGAATGATAGGATTCCCTTTGTCATCTTCCTTTGGTCACTAACAATTACCTGTGTTCCAATGACAAGCAGTAACTTGTTAAGCCACAGTAATGTGATTGCATGTCTTTGCCCTCAGGTTTTATACACCATGGCTTCCAGATCTGCTACCATCATGACGCTTTTTTTCCCAGTCTCTACAATTTCTCACACACCTGACTGACTAATGTTCTAACCTCTGCGTTTGTTCCTAGAGAAATCCCCAGTCACCTAGCTGAGTTTCTGCTCAAACTGTCTTAATGTATGCTTAGTTTGGAACATCTCCTCTTACCAGCTTGTGTAAGAAAGACTAAAAATATCTTACAATTATTTTAATTGTAGGAAGAAAATTAAAAGGAAGAAACAAAAAAAACCCCAACCCAAACCAAAAAAGTCCCAACACTCTTCTCAACACCAACAAAATAATTCTGATTTTTTTTTCTCTTGTATTTTAGTTGGGTTGTGATTTTGGGTTTTTGGTTTTTTTGGGGGGAGGAGGTGTTTGGTTTTTTTCACCTACTTGCTATGATTCTTTCAGGACAGACAAGCTATACATTGTCTACCATCTTTAAAATGAAAGGACTATTTTTCGTTTCTTTCTTTTCTGTAACAAAAGTGCATTCTTCTTATTAAAAAAGTTCAGATAGGTTAATATATTTTAGAAGTTTTTTACTGATATGTAATAATAAGAATCAAATGTAATTATTATAGCAAAATTAGCTTTATTTGTAAAGGTTATTACAAAAAACCTTTCCTTGAACATATTATGAATGGAAAATTTACAAATGACATTATGAGACAGGTGGGAAGGGACGAACACAACAGGTTGCTATTGTTCTATTATATGAGATGGGTTAGGAAAGATTATGTCAACCATTAGTTCATTTGAGGAAATTATAAAGAATTTAATACTCAAGTGCTTCTGAGAAAAACTGTAGTTTGCATGCATTATGTAGCTCTTCTTTGTGTCCAATCACAGAGTATACGAGTCTTTTCTAGGCCTTATCTATAGACCTAGTCCTTTCATTGAAACTGTAGAGAATTATGACATCAGGAGCATTGGAAGTCCCTAGATCACACTAAGACAATAGCTGTTGCAAATATGCTCTTGTAAAATGAAAGAGCTCTGCACAACAGTAAAAGCAACTATCCAGTTTGAAAGAGGAAACAATACCAGACACTGGGCATTGTCAAAATTAAAGCTGCCAGAACAATGCCTTCCCTAGTCCTTACCATGTATTTTAAACTGTCTTAGATAATTAGGGAGTAGGAAAAAAAGTGTCTGGTGCGCAACAAACCTGTAAGAATGTCAGATGTGGGCTTACTGGCAGAAAGGTATAGCCCTTTTAAAATTACAAAAGCCACAATTTGCCAAAGGAAAATATTTAAGTGTGAAAGCCAATTGAAGTTAGGTTCTTAAAAGATTAGGTCTGTTATTCAACAAGACATTAAACATCATTCATATGGAATTTGCAGTTACCTTGAGGAAAGCAAATCAGAGACAGCTTGCTGTCAAACTCCAATTTCTGACTTGCTGCTTCCATGGGAAGGTTCTGAAAACAAGATACAGGAGAGGAGGGAGCTGGTATTCAGTAATGTCTCACTCAGAAAGAAAGCAGAGCTCTGAATCCCCAGCAAACTGCTTCAGCTTCCAAACTTCAGAGTCATGTTTCATACAGGGATGCTTAACGTGCCAGCACTCAGCATGTTGGCTGCTTTGAATAAAAACTTAGGTTCCTGTATTTGGTTCATAGTTATATCTAGGCACCTACATTAGCACTGCATATTCAGTTTTTAGTACCTATATTTTAGATGTTGCAGGGCTAAGCATCACAATGCTGTCTGTTGAATCCCCAGCTGAATAATTTTCAAAATGAGATTTGGGAATAAAGAGAAATAAGGGATTAGTTATATAAAGGAGTACTAGAATATGTAGACACATATCAGCCAATCTGTGCCTAAATAATGCCTATCCTTTATATATGTAAAATGTGTCAAGATTGTGTCTGATCAGAATGTTTTATATATATTACAGTTCTTCTACATGTGCTTAGATCTTGCCTAAACAGACACACAGATTTGCTTCATGAAAATCTGTCTTCAAATTCTGTCATCATACTTAACAAATACCAGAAAGAGCAGGCCTGTTATATTTTTTCTTTGCTTTTTTTTTCACATTAGCAACACAATCAGAAAATACTGCCATTACCATAGTTTAAAGAATTTTTCTAGGAAACACAAAGTGTATCTTGGCAGATACACAATTTTAAATGAAAGCTTATTACAGTATAAAAGATGCTTTTATTAAGACCTTTAAATATGTATAGTTTTATTCATATGCATTATTTTGGTCTAAAGGCTTTTTTGTAGTTTCAAACTACATAGCTACATAGAATGAACTATAATTACTATAACATTTTATTGTTTGTTTATTATTGTATTTACTAATGTAAATTCATAATTATAATTATTTCCTGTCTATCACTTAAGGAAAAAAAACAACCATCACCAAATATGATAAGCTACTGTAAGATAAACTTGCCAAGCTCAGCTGTACAGTTGTACTTTCTGTTCCCAGCTGAAGCAGATTGCAGTGTTTAACTTAACATTAAAATAAAAACCTATTTCTTTCATCATACTTGATGCCTCGTCATGGTTTAACCTAGCAGGTAGCTAAGCACCACACAGCCAGTCATTCGCTCTCCTCCCCAGTGGGATGAGGAAGAAAACTGGGGAGGAAAATAGTAAAATTTGCAGGCAGAGATAAAGAAATTTTAATAGGATAAAACCTGAAGGGAAAAGAATAATATTAATATGGATAAAAGAATCAGAATATACAAGACAAGTGATGCACAGCACAATTACTCACCACCCGCCGAACAGTGCTCAGTCAGTTTGCAAACAGCAGCCCCTAGTCAGCTTTACCCCTAGTTCATGTACTAAGCACAACAACACATGGTATGGAAATCCCTTTGGTCAGTTGGGATCAGCTGTTCTGGCTGTGTCTCCTTCCAGCCTCTTGTGCTTCCCAGTCTTTTCGCTGGTGGGGTGGTGTGCAAAGCAGAAAAGTCCTTGACTTAGTGTAAGCACTACTTAGCAACAACTAAAACATCAGTGTGTTGTCAATATTATTCTCATCCTCAATCCAAACCACGGCATTGTACCAGCTACTAGGAAGAAAAGTTAACTCTATCCCAGCTTAAACCAGGACACATCTAATTTTGCATAAGATAAAAATCAAAACTGCACTGTTCCAATATGCTCTCAATGAACCATAAAGATGATGTGGAACTGCAAAACACTGGGTAGTGTTAGGGGTAACTCAAGACGCCAGTAGTTGAAATCACGAATAAGGTCTCCAGGGGTCTGTTTGTGGAATAATTTGGGTTTGCAATGGCAATTGTGCTTCTTAAATAGAAAGAGATTATTTATTTTGTTAAAAGAGCAAGTCAGGAGAAGCATCTCAACATTTTTTTTTTCTTACTGCAAGCAGCTTCACAAATGATCTGGAGCTTACAGGTACACTTTCAAGCACTTTTTATAGAAAATGAACAAAACTATTAGATTGAACTATTTAACCTTGACTGTTAGGTTTTACAATGTTTTTGGTATGAGATTGCAAAATGCTGTGATTCAGCTGTTGTGTTATACACTGGTGTTACTGCAGAATCTTTGTATATACACTACTACAGCAAACAGTCATGAGTGCATGCAGAGCAGTTGAGTGAGAAACATCTTCTGTGCGGAGTGTAGGCAGTGTATGTTTGGTAGCTAACTGCTGCTTATCTGCTTAGCAATAACACTCCTACTCTGCTAAATAAAAGAATTTAACGCAAGATGCTGCATGATAATCCAGGCTGTTTAATTGTCAGGTCACCTTCTGAACCTCTTGTGGACAGCCTTCATTTACAATCTTCTCGAAAGCCTGTATTTTTAACACTCTAATACTGTCTTTGTGTATAGCTAAGGAAAAAGGCTAAATAAGCAAAATAAACCTCCAGGGGAGGAACAAATTAAAACTCAGATAGTATAATATGTACCATAGTATTCTGGAATGTGACATTAGTCACAGGGATTAGTCCCATAGATAATAGGCAAAAATAGTGCTCAGAGATTGGATCCCTTCATTCCACATATGCCTCCAACCTTAACACAAAGAGCTCTGTAACCTGCATTACCACTGCATGTCCTCCTGACACAAAAGAAAATATGAAATATGCTGACTCAGTTTCACACTAGGAAGGAAACAGTCAACTGAACCTTTGCAGATTAAAAAACTCTTTGGAAATAATTCTGTCTTAAAATCGTACAGCTCCTATACTGAGTTGAGAGCACTTCCAGAACCAAATGCTATGCCGTGGGGATGTGGCAATCTGCTCCACAGGGAGCTGGCTTAACAGTGGGGGAATGTTTTTCTATTCATCAATACACAGTCTCAGTGATATTGTGAGCTTTCCTTTCATCTGGTTATCAGTGAAAATTCCTGACAATTATTCTTACACATGATATAACCACAACTTTTGTGCTTCCAGCAGAAAGAAAAGATCAGAATATAACTGAAACAGTCATTTTTTTTTTCTGTAATCATGTCACATTCCAGAATACTATGGTACATATTATACTATCTGAGCTTTAATTTGTTCCTCCCCTGGAGGTTTATTTTGCTTATTTAGCCTTTTTCCTTAGCTATACACAAAGACAGTATTAGAGTGTTAAAAATACAGTGTAACTGAATTTTTTCTTTAAAAGGCATTTGCTTTTGTTAGCTTTTTAAACATTACTGTCTATTGCTCTTGAAAAGACTCTTTCTGATTGCAAGCATATCTGGTTACATAGCTCCTATGTTAAAGTCAATTTACCCTTTTAAGTAAAGATGTGGAAACTGGAAAGTAGAGTGCATTTGATATAGAATGATATAGGAATAGCCTAATGAATCGAGGAAAAATTAACAAAGCATATGAATATACCGCCTGTGAAGTAAATGACACTGTGCAAATAAGGAAATGCAAAGGTAGTGTTATCACCAAGACACCCTAGTGAATCTGGGGAAAAACATTTTTTTCACCATTGAAATAACTGTGATGATTTTAATCTATAATTATTTTTATATTCTGATAGCAATTAATAACCCTGTAATAGATTGTGGTCATTCAGTACTAAGGTGTAATTTGACATCCAGATATACAATTTCCTTGTATACAATGAATTCTGTACAGCATTGTTTAGTTCTTCTGTCCCTTGACTCTAAGAACTGGTGAGGTGGCACAAAGCAGACAGTCAAGATATGGATTGGCATGCTCAAAATTTGTGTGTTCTCAGTTCACAAAAATGAGTGAATCCATGTCAGTTTGGAGAGTACACAGGATGAAAGAAAAGAACATATTCTGAAAGTTTGAAAATAAATAACTTTTAACTCCTGCACACTGATAATCACTGCTGATACAGAACACTAACAGTACAGCAGCTTTGAGTTCTGAGTGCATGATGAGTGGGAAAAATTGAGGTCTGAATATACCATAATATAAAACTAAGAAAATGTAATCAGCTCCCTACTGTGCCAATTAGACTACAAAAAATAGAGAAAATCCTTTGAGTTTTTTTGCATGTTCAATTCAATACAGGCTTCCACCTTAGCAAATTAAAAAACAACAACAACAACAACAAAATCCCCCAAAAACTTAACCCAACCCAAAACAAAACAAAAAGGAAGAGAGAAAAAATGTGATTAGATATAAAAGATCCAATCCTTATTTTTGGAAGCTTATTTATATTTCCCTCTTCTTTAAATCATACTATATTTTTGTCTTCTGTGTCAGTGAACATTCAAATCCATCTAATTGCATAACAGAAAGCTCTATGGAAATTCCATTGCAATGGATACATATCACTTGTTTTAAGATTGCAGAAATATTCTTTGACTTGCCTTGCATTCCTTACAAGACTCCAAGTCACTTAGATTTAGTCAGCCGAGCTTATGCTTTGTCTCTCTGGGAATGTATGCACTCTTGCTGAAGTCCCCAGCCTTAACAGAAGCCACTGAATGAACATAAAATGAAGGTAGGACTGGTATCCTGAAAGGCAACGTCTCCTGTTCATGCTGAATACACATTATAATTGCTCTTAGTAACTCAGTTAATAAACTTTTGCATTAACTCCTTCTGTCAAGATGCCTGGCTCCATCTTAGGAATTACTCTTAATATTACCTCCAGAGGTTTCTCCTGCCACTTTCATTCTCCTTAATCTGCCTATCCCTAGTTTTTCCCTGCTTTTTGTTACCTGTATGTTCACAATAGAATCTGAAAATGCAAGGTTATCCTTTCTCTGTGAATTGATCCTTCAAGTCTCTGATTACAAGCAGAAGTAAGTTTCTTAGTTCTGTTTTACTGTCACGCAAATCCTCTGCAGATCACTGAGGAAACTGTGGGCTTGCTGTTCTCATAAATTCCCTCGACATGAAGTCCTGCTGGGCCAGTAATATACTTTCTGCTATCTTTCACTGTCTTTGATATCAGAAAATGTATTTTAAAAAGATGTATTTCACATAAGAAGGGACATAAGTAGATTTTATGTAAATTAAGTTTAAAAGCCTTCAGACTTATTTACTTGAAGTGATTTCCTATAAAGAAGGGCTAAGGGAATTGGAATTGTTCAGCCTGGAGAAGAGGAGGCTTTGGGGTGACCTAATTGCAGTACCTGAATTGAGCCTACAAAAAAGATGGAGAGAAACTTTTGACAAAGGTATGTAGTGACAGAACAAGGGGGAATGGATTCAAACTGAAAGAAAATAGGTCTAGATTAGATATTAGGAAGAACTTCTTTACTGTGAGGGTGATGAGGCACAGGAACAGGTTGCCCAGAAAAACTGTGGCTGTCTCATTCCTGGAAGTGTTCAAGGTCAGGTTGCATGGGGCTTTGAGCAACCTAATCTAGAAGAAAATGTCCTTGCCAAGGCATGGGGGTTTGAACTAGATGATTTTTAAGGTCCTTTAAATACCAGGCCATTCTATGATTCTATGATTTTATGATTAAGAAAGCTGCATGGACACATTTCTCCTGCCTCTTGACAATTGAATTTTGATTAACTAGACTTACTGTAGTGCTGTGTATGTCAACCAGGAATAAAATGATTGTTAGCACTAGGGAATAATCTACTCATAAGAAAGACTTAATGTGCAATAGCCTGTATGATATGGATGCAAATTTTAAATGTTTCAATATGTAAAATAGTCTTAAGGGCTTTGCAGTAGGTCTGTATAGACATACTCCTCCACCCAGTATTGGAGCTTAGCATCAGTAATGCAGTACATTCAGCAGTTGAGTCTTTTTATCGTTCTCTGTAGTTGTTCAGTCACATAGTTCTCTTAACATTTCATGACACTGCATTCATACCATTTTATTCTGTAATTTGACTTGGGAATGTTTATATTTTGGGTAATGTATTTGAAAGGTGCACAATATGTGGAAAACAAATAAATCCAAGGATTTAAAGCAGTTCCCTTTGGCTATGGCACCCAGAAGAATTTGTAACAACTGTCTTGATTAAAGCTAGTATAAAGGGGAATTCAGAAATAAAGTCTGCTGTTGCACAGCTGTTTCACAAGATGCTGTTTTTCACCTTAGCTTAATAAATTTTGAAACCTCCTCTATGTCCAGGCACTGCCTAGGTACTCTCATTTTTAACTGAAGACAAAAGATTTCATGTCTGGCACTCTATACTTTAACACAAGCAGCTACGACAGTATTTTTGCTTATAACTAACCTAATGTGGTGGTTTGAGACCCCCAAAAATCCAATTTCCGAGTCCAAGCCCCCCTCCCACAACTCACCCCAGTGTGAGAGGGATTTTCCAGACACAACACAAGACTCAATATGGGGGGAAGGGAATTATATTGCAATTATTACACAAATAAATATTATTATACATTATATACACAATCCTAACTATCTCTCCTATGATAAAGCAGTATTTACATTGAAACAAATATCTTTTCCCTCCAATAAAAGTCCAGAAGGGAAGAAAGAAAGATCCTTTCCATGTTCAGGGCAGCAGTCTCTCTCTTCTTCAATGCAGCAGTTGTAGCTGGAGTTGTAGCTGGATCTCTTTCCATTACACACAAGGGGGTCTCCTCTCAGCCCTTCGACTCCAAGCAAAGGTCTCTCTGCCCTGTGGACTGCGATAACCGGGACAAAGGTTCGCCTCACCACGTCATATCATGAAGTGCAGGGGTCTTTGTGACAGTCCCTTCCTCAGGGGATTTAAGCTCCCCCTGAGTCAGAACGTTTAGGGCAGCTTTCAGTTCAATCTTTGCCCCAAGTGTCCTATCAGAGCTTCTTTGCTCTGTCTCAAAACTGCAGGTGTGGCAGCAGTGGGGGGGGAGGGAGGACAAGGCCACTTCCCCCACATTCTGTCCGGATGTCCCGGTCCAGCTTCCAGGACGTCTTGAGCTTCTCAGCTTCTCTCTCCAGTGCTGCTGCATTCCAAGACTCTTCTCAAGTAGGAGTCCACCCCCTCCTCCTAGGAGGGGTCTCAAAGGGGTTTTGGGGGAATTTGATTCAGTTCTTATCCCAAAACTGTCTTACTTGAGCTTTCTCTGCTCTATTGCCAGCTCTCTCTCTCCTTGCAGTATATCTCTCTGCGTTCCTCAGTCTGGCTATGTGCCACATTGCTAGTTGCCGGCTATTTTCTTGGCTTTCATCCATAGCACTCAGCACTGCCTCTGCCACTGCTTTTCTGTTTTCTGCTGCCTACTCACAGTGGAGAAAACTCCCCCAGCTTTCTAGCCACAGAACTCAGTCCAGTTTAACACTGTTTCTGAGTTTCTGCAACCCCAGATGGGGGCTGGGGGGCCTTGGCCCCCCAGTGGGGCTTCTGGCCCCTCTCTCTCTCTCTCCTTGTGGTCTCAGAACATGACTACTACTACTCCAACTACCTCATCATCCTTCTTTTCCGGTCTGGTGTGATATGTTTAAATTTTGCAGGGGTGCTGATTGAGTCAACATCAAGAGATACCACCCCCTCGGGGGTTACCATTTTTTTTAACTCCAGGGAGAAAAACACTTTTTTTCCCCACCACACCTAAGAATGATAATGTCACTGTATTGTTTTTTACAGTGTAGAAGAAACACTGGATTCACATTCACATGCAAATCTCTTCCATCTCAGGAAGAAGATAGGTTTTTGAGGTAGGATTCAGCTGAAATAGGTACTAGGAGAACTAATCACTAGGAGACTGAAATCTAGGGTTTTTCTAAGTACCCACATTAACAGCACTGAAATCAAGCAGTAATTCACATACAAACTTGAAAGGATTAAAAACGAAAGATTAGAGAAAGAAAAATTTATGTCTTCTCCTTCACATACTGCTAAATTTTGCTCGATGTACTCAGATTTTTGTACTAATGAAATGGATATAGGTTTTCATTGATTCTTGACAGGGCAAGCGACAAGTGTGATCCACAGTCTTTGTCCAAATTCACAGTTCTCATCTCTGCTGTCCATACTGTGGATAGAGACAACGCAGAAAATCATGTCACCATGCTATTCCTGCACAGGAATAGTCTCATCAGCAAGGTGACCCAGTGATGACTAAACACCTCAGCAGTTTTATTCTTACATCTTATTTTACTCAAACTTTCAGAACCATAAGTACACAAGTCAAATATAGCTGAGTTCCAGGAGTGGTAATTGTTGTTACTAAACACAGAATGAAATTCTGTCATCAAAAAATAAAATAAAATAGAATAAAATAGGTGTTTGAAACCCTAAAGTTCAAAAGTACAGTATCAGCGGGTTACAAAAACCTATCCCGCTAACAGTTCCAAAATTTTTCTCTCCATTACAGGAAAATGGTAGTTGCATAAAATTTTAATGAAATATGATTACCTTTTTAGGTCCATGATCAGAATTCAATTTTCTATTGAGCCTAGACCACAGATGTACATTCTACCACTCTCCACCTCACTCCTTCTTGACATATTTTCTGTTTCATTTTTACATATTAGCTGTCTCAAAGTGTTTTGCTCTGCAAATCTGCAGATTGGTGACTTGCTTTTGTCTTGCAATGTCAAATGTACTATAGTTTTAATCTTTCTTGTATCACTTCTCACCCATGCTAGGGCATAAAAAACCTTCATGATTTTTTTGTGCAGCCCTATTATGAAAGGCAGGAACAGTTTTCATTTTCCATCTACTCTTAGCTTGATAGCCACACTCTGTTTGTTATAGAACAGCAATATGACCCTTCCTATTTCTTTGTCGATTTCATAGATTTCATCTTTTGGGGACAATATATTGAATGTGCTGATGTTCTGCTGACCACAGGTACAACAAAACCAAAAGCAAAACATCATCCATTTCTGAGATCAACAATGCCCATACTGCTTTCTACCTTCTTAGGATTTGCACTAAATGCGTTGACTACTGCAGGGAAGGGAAGGGAAGTTTAAAAAAGGGAAGGCAAGACAAAATCATACAATCTCAAAAGTCTTTATTTGCCTACAAATAAGGGATTTTTGTTTGTTTGTTTGTGGTCCTTCCTTCCTTCCTTCCCTCTTTCCTTCCCTCTTTCCTTCCTTCTTTCTTTCCTTCCTTCCTCTCTGTTTCTTACTTTATTTTATTTATTTTATTTTATTTGTGGCAAGGCAACTCCGAAGAATTAGAAAGGTTAAAAGTGCCAAGAATGCAAGAAATCAAACTTCTTTTCTCAAAAATACATTATGAGGACTGCACTTTGAATAGATGTGAGATTCCCATTTCTTTGGAGAATAAACATCAATAAAATGGCGAACAAAGACAATTTCTTACTGTCATATGTCTATTGTATATCCTAATTTGCAAACATTAGATTTTGCATGTGCTTTGTTTTGGTTTTAATAAAAATTAAGGAAAAAAACTACATTCTACCTTAGAATAGCCAGGTTTTCATTATGAATTATAAGTATTTGGCTTGTATTTTGTAATTTTTTTTTTTTTGGTAATAATTCAAGGAAGTATTTAGTAAACTATTTTCATTTCCAAGCTCAGCTTTTATTTCCCGTTGCTACTATAAGATCAGTATGCATGCATGAAAATAAAAAGAAAACTTTTTTTATTCTTAAACCTCATTGTTGATATTTTTATGGGTAAAAAATATATGATTCTGTCATAATACTCATAGTGTGAAGAAGATGAGTCAGAAACCTAGCTGCTATCTCTGAAGCACTAATACTGTATCTCTGTGTTGTATTCATGAATGTACTCCAAGACACCTCTTCTAAATGAGACCAAAACAAAATTCACTTAATTCCGCATTAGTCACAAAGATGCATTTATTTTCCTGAAGCAAGGACTTGTCATACATTCAGATGTTCCACTCCTTCCCCTAGAGAACACATATGTCATCTACATGCTGTCTCAGCCCACCGAGAGAATAATAATTTTTAATAAGACTGCTATAAAAAGACAGTTAATTTGCACGTGAAATGTTTTGCTATGAGAGCAATTATAAAGAGCAACTATGATTACAGATATCAAAGCAAACAACCCTGAAAACAATTTAATTGTCTGGACAACACTATCAGAACATTACTAGGTAAACATGGTATATCAGTTGTTTACCGATGAGACAGAACACAATCAAAGACAATGACAATAGTAGTGGACCTGCTATAGAACCAAACGTTCTTTGACGAAAATAAAACTGACATATTTTAAGAAAAAATAAAGTTCACTTTCATTGTTATACCTTTCTTTGCACACTGAAATTCTCTTTTTTGTTCTAGAAAATATTGATATGTCAGGTATGGGAGATTATATCCCACTTATGAAATAAAAAGTTGACTACATTGATTTTTTCTGTACTCAAAACTGGATGGTTTGTGTTTATTTCATTATGTCCTCCACCAAAAGAAAGAGCACAAAGGCAAAATCTTCCTTTGACAAGTTGCAGATGAATATGGTTTTATATTTTGCATTATTGGCAATTATCACCAGAGACCTAAACATAACAACCTTTGTCTAGAAGGAAACAGTTGGAAGTAAAGTAGAACATCATAAACTGTGCTTGCCTGTCAAACACAGATAGTAATGCCTGTCAACAGAGAATAAGTCTATTGAAAGAATGATATTTTACTTAAATTTTGTGAATTCAGAACACTATATAATTACACAAATCTCCATAAAAGGTATAATTAGGACTTACTAAGATAGTATTTGTTTGGAAGGTCATTCACTAGATATGCTTATACCTACTGGAAAACATTTATATGGGCAAGATTTTGGCTGAGACACTTTCAAAGGCACTGAACTTTTCCCACTGAGGAAATGTAGGCTTATTTTAAAATAAACAGCCTACTAAATGCACATAATCTAGGCTCATTAGGAGTTCTTGGTTTGTATTCTACAAAGTGCCACTAATACCTTCCAGAACACTTTCTAGAAGAAGAAATACACTGTCTAAACCATAGTTTTCTGTCACCAGGGTGCAATTGTCTAAATCATAACAGATGTTTTTATGAATTCAGTAGCTGAAATAGATAGTTTACCTTAAATTAGAAATGCTGAAGATTTATAATAGTGCATAATCTTTTAGATGAAATTGCCTCAATTCTGTAAAATAGCTGTGTAGGTACTTCAGAAAGAAGGAAGTTGTTATTTATTAGTTAGATGTGCACTTCTCACACTACAAAACCCACACTGGATGTTTGGTGACATGAACTCGTGCTTGGTAAGTTTTCTCTAGACATCTACTTCTCATAGTCATTTTGAAAACTGTTTCTGAAAGACTATATGAGACACTGTTATTCTACTAGTTCTTATTCTCTTGAAGGAGAATATATTTTTTACCTGGAATAAAAATAATTTTTACCATAAGAAATGAATGTTCCTGTATATTTCACCTTAACAAAACAGTGACCTTTTTCAGAAGCATTTTGAATGCTTTCTCAGTTTCTTACTCAGATGAAAATGTTTTCCTAGAAATGGTAGTACATCCCTTGTGACAGAAAATGTTACCACATTCCTTGAAGTATCTTGCTTAACAAATGCTAATCAAGTGACAGTCACCTTAAATGATAGGTATTTCTCAGGAAAGTACATGGAACTTTGCTTGCTTACTTATCAATTGTAAGAAAATATTTGCAGACAACCGTCTTTCAAAATGTCTCCCTTTGTCTACAGTGTGAAATCTTTCCTTTTACAGGGCATTTTAGTGTTTCAGAGCCTACAAAGGTGAAGAAATTTCTTTTTTATATACATCCTATGTATTTTTAGCACATAATGACTAACTAACATAATGCCTTTGCTATATGTTTTCCTGAACATGAAGATTATCTTTTTGCTTCCCGGATTTGGAAATGCATGTGTTATAGACCTTTAATTGGTGTTTTTTGAGTTAATCAAGAATGTCCACAGATTATTTAATTCTTACAGTAATTCATAAACCTGTTTCATGAGACCTGTGCCCTAACATATTTTAACACTGTTTTGCAACCACATAATTTGATAATTTGTTTGGGTTTTTTTTCTAGTTCATTATAGAGGACATATAATTTATACATTTTAAGTGCCAAAAAGATCTCTGTCAACCTTGAATTTCATGATATTATTAATTCATGTATGTTTGATTTTCTTCAATGCAGTCTTCTAGTCCATTGGCTTGTTCCACTTACAACTAGTAAATTTCTCCTGTACTTTCAAGCTTATAATTCAGTTCTTTGTTCAGTGCTATAAATACTGCAGTTAGGCTAAAACTTTGTTGCTGTCCATGCTGTGCAAATTCTTCTCGCTCTTGCAAATGCTAACAAAACACACTGTAATTCTCTCATCTTTTCCAAAACACTGGATACCTTGTTTTATAAAACACTGCACACAGCCTTTGTTTTGTCTTGCTATTTGTATGTAATTCTGAACTCTGAAAACACCTTTCTGATTCTTTTTTCCTATAGTAATTTGGAATTATCATTATTGCTACAGGACTAGAGTATCAAAGACAGTATATATGCTTTAGTCCAGACTTCATGACTTCTTTGGCTGGCAAATTCAATTTTAAGGTGGTAATTCTGGGTCTCTCATATGACTTTGAGAGTTTTGTTGCGTTATAATCTGATCTGCCATTTAAACTCCCAAATTCAATGAGACTCATGTTTCAGTCTTGTGTCTGGGACAGATTGCTTTATGATTCATTTTTTGAAAAAACATGAATTGATCACAAACAGTGATTGCTACAGTTCTGTAGCACTCAAATTCTAGCAATGTCTCCTGTGCCTGAATTAAATTAATATTTCGAAGGAAGAAAAGCCCAAATATAAATCCATAATAAACTATTGCAAAAATAACATTAACTTGTCTTCTTCCTGGTGCCACTGCTTGAAAATGCAGAATAAAATAGTCTGAACTTCCACTAGCTGTCCTTTCCATATGTGGAAGTTATTAAAAAGTTATTAACTGCTGAAGTTGTTTTCACAGAATCATTTTTGAACAGTAATCTCTCAGTGTCAAGGAATATAAAAGGAACTACTTCATTGCTTGGGATTTAGTCGATTCATTAACTGAGATTTATCTAAACTCATGTAACTAAAAGTTCCAAGTGGCTCCTTGTAAAAGTGCTTTACATTTGGAGTTCCTCAGTTTCCAGCTCATACTGCTTGCTTATTTCTTACATGTCCGAAGGATACTAAATATCCCAGCTGCTCCGCAACTCCAAGAATTCTGTCGCAATCACGGAGTTTTCAGTCCCATCAATTCAAACATTTCTGGTCAAACCTTTGGGAGTATCATGAACTAACACAGGTGAGAATTGCCTCATCAACGTCCTTATCCTTTGCATCCAGAAGACTATCATACATGTATGTGTTTACAGACAAAATCAAATGCTAATTAAAGCTGAGTAAAAAATAAAAGTAAATGGTTCTGGTCAGAAGAAGGACATACACAAACTAATTATTGATTAATTTTAGTTTGGCACTATTTAGGATAATGTGAAACCAAAAACGTCATGTGACTTTTTTTTACTGAGCCTACATGCACCTGTCACAGCTCTTCAAAAGAATCTTCTTACTCCTCTGGCAAGCAAAATGGAATTCCTCCTAAGAGAAATATCTGCCTTTTCAAAGCTGTATATATCTTCTTTCTATAAGTTTTCAAAAATAAGTTTGACTGCTAGAAAATTTTGTGATACCCAAAGTTTGGGGTTTTTTTAACAAGTAAATTGTTTACTAAAGACTACTTATTATCTAGTTTATGCCTCTAAAATGGATTGGGAAAAGACTGGGAAATGGAAATTTGAAACTCAGGTCTGGAAAATTAAAAGCCTTTGGATTAGGTCTGCACAGACTTTTGTAAGCTCCATGAGGTATCAATTAGATTGAGACAATAACAAATGTAGCCGTTTACCCAGCAGGTTAATGAACATCGTGCTGGGGGACTCTGCAGTGTTGTTGAACACCTGACTAATTTTCTAGTGTCTCGTATATGTCTGCAGGATATGGTCAGGAGAAGCAAAGTACAGGATGTGCAGCTGGATGCTCCAGCTGTAAGAAGTACAAAAACCATATTGGTTCAAATTGGTTAGTTGCAGAGCCCATCAGTGACAGTGGTAACACCTCTGTGATAAAGTACTTAAAAGGAGGAACAGTTACTGCAGGACAGCATTTGTAGCTGGAAAGAGGAGTGAGAATATGTGAGAGAAAAAACTCTGCAGACACCAAGGTCACTGAAGAAGGAGTAGAAGAAGGTGCTCCAGGACCGAAACAGAGATTCCCCTGCAACCCATGATGAAGATCATGGTGAGGCAGGCTGCGCCCCTGCAGCCCATGGAGGTCCACAGAGGAGCAGAGATCCACCTGCAGCCTGTGGAGGATCCCACACTAGAGCAAGGAGATGTCCAAAGGGGGCTGTGACCCCATGGGAAGCCTGCACTGGAACAGGTTCCTGGCATGACCTGTGGACTTGTGTGAGAGAAGCATACAGCAGTGCAGGTTTGCTGACAGGACTTACGACCCCACAGGGAACCCACCACACACTGGAACAGTCTGTTCCTGAAGGACTGTGGAAGAGACCTACACTGGGGCAGTTTGTGAAGAACTGCAGCCCATAGGAAGGACACCATTAGAGAACTTCATGGAGAACTGTCTGCCATGGGAAGGACCCCATACTAAAGCTTGGGAAGAGAGTGAGTAGTCCTCCTCCTGAGGAGGAAGCAGAGGAAGAGACAGTAAATGAACAGTCCTCAATTCCCATTCCACGTCTCGCTGCACCACTCGGGAGAGAGAAGGTAGAGAAAACTGGAAGAGAAGTCAAGCCCAGGAAGAAAGATTTGATTGGTAATAAAATAAGCTAATTTTCCCAAGTCAAGTCAATTTTGCCCATGATGGTAACTCTTTTCTTGTCCTTATCTTGTCCCATGAGCCTTTTGGTATATTTTCTCCCCTTTGCCCAGCTAAGGAGGGGAGTAATAGAGTGGCTTGTTGGGCAACCAGCATCCAGCCAGGGTCAACCCTCCATACTAATGTAGTTGGCCTACTCATAAGGCTCTAGTAGAAATCAGGTCAAGCTTGGATGCTATGAAATTTTAAATGTCCAGGTTTTACAATGGCAAGCAGGTGAGTTGCTTAAAGGTGTAATTAGCATAGTAAAAGAAAAATGCACCAGACAAAAAAGCAAGTTCCATGACTGAATGAACTAAATGACTGAATTAACCTGCATATCTGATGTTTGAAAAAGTGTCAAATGAACATTACCTCTTACATGACTGATTTTTTAAATGCTGTTTTCTGCTGGACTTGGCGTGGAATTAGGCTTTGATCTAGAGTGCTGTACATAGAGAAATCATAATTTACAATGTGTATGCTGGATACTCATTTCTGAAGGTATTGAAACATGCTTGACTGTTATGTACGGTATTTTTGAGATCTTTTTAGGAGTCAAAAATGCTGAGGCAGCCCTCAAAACTCTGTATACTGAGAGATATTGCAGCAAAAAAGGAATCTTATCAGTGTAGCTTTTTTTTGCAGCTTCTGCTACTGAGGGCTCTGCGAGATGTGACAAGATGCTGCTATGAGGAAGCTTGTAGAGGTTCTGAAGCACAGCTGCTATTGGAGTACATAAGCAGTTATTGAGTGGATGCATGAGATGAAAACTTTTGGGAAACTGAAAAAATGTCAGGATATAATCTGAACTGAAAAGAAAAAATAAACCTAGCTTGACATTTATAATATTTCTTTTAAGATGCCAGGGACCAGGGAGAAACAAGTGAGCTAAATTACCTAATTGTCTGTAAACTGAGTCATAATTTTTGGAAATCTTTGGAATAACACGTAAAAAAAATCTATAATGATGAAGAAAATGTAAGAAGCTTATTTCTGTTTACCAGTAAACTAAATTTAATATTTTTTGATTGTAATAAATGAAGGTGTGGACAAAAGAAAAGAGAATCTTCAATGAATAAAAATATTAATAGATATGAAGCCAGATAAGGTTCTTGTTCCATAAAAAGGTATAGAGTTGATTTCATTTTGCAAAAAAATCTTCAACAAACACAATCCTTTGAAGATAAAGACAGGCTGTTTTTTTCCACTGACCATGTAATAGAAAAAGGTAATCTGCTGTGTCATAATAATATTATTTCTCCACACTATATCATATCTCTGAGCCTACACATCTTATGCCAACATGGTATGTGATACACACAATTTACAGCTTTTTTACTGGATATCTTGCTTTTACAGCATAAACTCCCGTAGTTTACGACTGCAAATAAAATAATGGAATGCAGGGAAAGCTCCCCTGAATTAAGTGACTGGTCTCTGGAATTCATTTGGGTTTTTTCACACTAACTGAAAAGGACAGAAAAAAGTGTTTTAAAAAGTCTTGCAAATATTCAAAAATTCCGCTAACATTCCAACTTAAATTCCTGAACAAAGACATTAAGTTTTCAGCCAATCTGATACCAAATTCAATCTCTGGAGTTCTGCAGTCTCAGATGGGACTTTAAGCTTGAAAGCTTTCTTCTTTCAACATCTTTCTCTGGTCTTAGACCTCAGATAAGGCCTACCTTTCCCATAATGTACTATGTGGTGTCCTAATCAGCAATCGCAGACTGAGGAAGTTCAGGCTGCTTTCTCTGGTGCACAGTCATCATAAATCTTTGATAGAAAGAAGAGTGGCAATTTAAAACATTTGATCTAAATGTCTTCAAGGCCTCATCAGAAGTTATAGTTTTAACAGCGGCTCAAACCAACACAAAATATTTGCTTAGTTGCAACAAACCAAAATATATACATGTTTTTCTAAAACAGAAGTGAGGCTGAATTTTTGGAAGCTGTACTTTATATAACAGTTTTTTCAACAGAAACCACTCCAGATTCCAGTCTGAATTCTCTAAAGTACTAATCATCACCATATGACTGATACTTGATTACTTATTTAGTGTGAGGTATCTTCCCATCACACAGATCACCAAGTAAAGGGAAACAAATCCCATTTTTATAGTCCTAAGCAGAGAAAGCAATGGGTAGTCTCTGAGACAGAACATTTTGTCACAGTGGTATCCCAGAAAGTTATATCTTATTTTAAAACAACAATTGCTTAGTAGCAAGTAATACATAACATGAACATGACTATTTTGTTCACACATTTTCATAATGCTCTGGTAGTATAGTACAGCATAATGCGACAAATGAGATCCTTTCATTTTTCCACATACTACAAGACCAGAGGATATTTACTAACATAATTTCAGACAAAAATATTAGGACTGGAGAAAAAAAATTGCATCTGCCTTCAGATATGTATATGTAAAAAGACCAGGAAAACCCACATATTCCTTGAGTCAAATTTTGACTCCTAAACAGAGGTATAAAGAAGAACTTGACTGTTGCATTGCTTTTGGCTTGGCCACTGACCTGTCATGAATTTTATAATCTCATTCTTCAATCATGTATTTTTAATTTAATTGAACACATTAATTTAGATATTTTCTGAAATTAGTAAAGAAAGGAGAAAAAGGAATCTAATAACAATACTACTGTTGTTATTAGGTTCAGAAATTCATATTACTATGAATAATAACAGCATTAAAAAACTAGATGCTTTTTTTATGACTCACAGAAAAGCAGGATTTGCTTTCTAAAAAGTGTTAGACATGTTTTTAAGACAAGGTTGCAAAGCAAAGTCGAGCTATTCTAGGGTCAGACAGGATCACTGTGATTAAGGATATATGATAAAGTGACCCAAAGAACTTCCCTGAATAAAGTGTTTCACAAGGATTTCCACACAAAGTTAGAGATCAAACCCCCAAAGTCTCAGGACATAAACCCTGTCATGGCACTCTTCCCCAGAAGACACTAAGATTCTTAGGGCCCAACTCCTTAGAACCATAGAATCATAGAATGGTTTGGTTTGGAAGGGATCTTAAAGATCATCTGTTTCCAATCCCCTGGCCATAGGCAGGAATGGTATCCACCAGATCAGGTTGTTTCGGGCCCAATCCAACCTGGCCTTTAAACAGGTCTTGGGGATGGAGCATCCACAAGTTCTGTTCCAGTGCTTCACTACCCTCTGAGTAAAGAATTTATTCATAACACCTAATATAAATCTCTTGTGTATTAGTTTAAAACTGTTCCCCTTTTTCCTATCACTATCCGCCCTTGTAAAAAATCATTCTCCCTTGTTTTTATAAGCCCTATTTAGGTACTAAAAGATCAGTAGTTCATGAATTGTTAGGATATCAAAAGGGCAGAATTTAGGTATTACTATTATTATTAGAAAGCTATCGTACTGAAAATATTGATTATCACTGTTAGTCCTAATTCTCTGATTCTATGAGGAATTTACCATCTTTCTTTTTTAGTGTCTAACCACAACATTTCATCTTCACAGAACTGCATCAGCATTAATGCATTGGCGTAGTGCTGGAAAAAAGAATGAAGGAAGGCTGCACAGTGCAGATCTTATTGTTTCATGTGCCTCTGAGCACATGCAGAGCAGCTGGTAAAAGCTAGTGGGAACACAGAGATCATCTCCTTCGCTGGCTCAGGAAATCAAAGTCTGGATTAGCTTCCTGTTGGATTTGATCAAAATCCAGAAATTAACCATTAAACCTTCTTTTCACCCTCATCACTAGCTGTAGGCTAGTCACAGTGTGCCTGTCTGTTTCTGTAGAGAAGTGCAGATCTAGTGACAAGACCTTATCAAGACACAGTAACACACACTGACAGAATCAGGCTCCATATGTAATGTAGCATTAGTTGACTTTTTCTTTTTAAAAACATGATGAATGTCAATCTCTATTTGAAGGAATATTTTATGCCTTAAAGGAATAGCTAAGGATACAGACAACAAATTATCAATTTATACTCTATAGGTAGGCAAGATGAATCTGACACCGGTGACTTTTGTAAAATATGCATACTCCTCAGGGAAAAGGGAATGTTATGATCTCTAGTTTATCTGGTAAATTTTTAGGTCATTTTTACACAGTGGACTTGCTTTAACAGGATTACTAGAAACTGATCCAGAAACATTCCTAAAATGAGCAGGCAACCATTGCTTGACAAGAGAAGTAGCAGTAGATGCTGGATTTTGATTTTCCATGCAGGATGATACCTCAGCTCCATAAAAGAGAGTATTTGA
Organism: Pseudopipra pipra; assembly: GCF_036250125.1. NCBI lineage: Eukaryota > Metazoa > Chordata > Aves > Passeriformes > Pipridae > Pseudopipra > Pseudopipra pipra. The sequence goes on along the minus strand of NC_087550.1, from coordinate 73,326,956 downwards.
CAACATGTTAAAGGGTAAATTTCATTCATTTCTGAAGAAGAAAGGCAGAGGCACTTCTAACTGAAGTGCAATTCCAGTCTGTGCAGTCAACGTTTTTGTCTAGATCTAAGAATCCATACCAGTATCACATTAGCATGGGTTCAAAGACAGCTCATATCTTTTCATATCATTTCATATCTTTTTTTTGTGTGGAGACCCTGGGCAAATAATGTCCCTATATCATGACACGTTTCAAATCACATTTTGATACTGAATGTCTAGTAAGTCTTTAAAATATTGAATATCAATTGCGTCAATAGCATCTTTCTCAAAGGGCACATCATGGAGCATGCACACAAGTGTGTGAGTGTAATCCTTCAACAATGAAACCAGCATCATTTAGATTTTAGTTCTCATCAACATAGACATTCAACCAGTTTTTAATGAACCTGTGTTAATTAGTCATTAATAAATAAGTTAATAAATTACATCAAATATCATCAGCTACATTATCATGCTTGGGACCAGGATCAGTATGAATGGCCTGTAATTCTTCAGGTCATCTCACTTGCCTTTTATATAGAATTAACTTGGTCCTTGGCAAAGTGTTTTAAAACTTTATCTAAAACCTATATCTTTATATATATCTTTATAAACCTATATCTTTATAAACCTATGCTTTATCTAAAACCTAATACCTGATAAGTTTCAGAAGTCTAAGTTTAGTAGTCAGTATTTTATATTTTTCTGGCTAATGTGAGGATGAAACATATGCTGTCAACATAAAAAATATATTTGCAAGAGTTTTTCTCCAGATGTAGATCAAAATAGCGGAACACTTCTACCTATGCTTGATTATTGGTGCTAGCAGTTCAACAGGTATCACATTTCTATAAAAAGAGAAGACAAGTGATACAGTTAAAATAAATATACGCTTTGGAGAGCGGTAATTTTTCTCAGATCCAGTGGATGAAAATTCTAATGGAAAAGGAAACAGGAGCTAATTTATAACACTGCATTTTAAAACAAAAATTACTGCCTTAATTACCCTATTATATTTTAAAGAGGAAAAAGGGCACTATTCCTTTATCCTCCTTAGAAATGTAATGAATCCTAGAAGGTAAAAAAATGCCTTCTCTATTTGAGAGGAAACACCTCCCTCTTCTGGGATTTTCAGTGAAGTGCCTGGCAATTAAGATTCTGGATGCTGCATGAAGCATTGTTTAGTCCTATGTGCACATATCATATAGGAAAGCTGGCCATTAATTCTTTTAAATCTAGTGTGTCATTAGCTTGAGGAAGTATAGAAAGATGCTTTTTTCTTCTTATTCTCCTTGATATTTTTTATGCCCCAAGGACCTAATTGTCCTTTTCACAAAGCTAATCACGAACTGCAAAAGCAAGGCAAAAGGAACATATGTTTTTAGGATTCTTCAGTTATTAGTGGCACATTATTAGCTTACTGTAAAATCCTATCCCATTTGTCTTAAATTATTAATCAATTTAAGACAAAATGAAAAGGCACTATCTCTGTATCAGACAGTTGCATGTACTGTGTTAAATGGTTGGCCAATTTTCATGAATTATTAATAAACACAGTAATTTAGCTGAAAGAAAGTTCATTTCATTAATGTCTAAAGGATTAATAGTTACAGTCTGGCAACCAGTTTCCCCCTCTCTGTGAAGCAAGTATTCCCAAATTGTACCTACTGACAGCAGGTACATTTTTCAAATCGTAGGTGCATATTTCTAGTACAGTGCTCACCAAGTATAAACTGTTTCTTAAACTTATCAGCAGCTGCCACAGAAAATACTATGCTATTATAAATGTTGTTGAAAATCAAATCATCACAGGTGTAATGGTACCACATTATGGGAAACCACTTGTGACTATCTTAATAGGAGGTGCTCCTAAAATGAACAGGGGCACAGACTTTATCTAGATTGTTAGTTCCAACAATCATAAGTTATGGGAGTAATATCTTCTTGCTGTGAAGCTTCCAAGATTTATGAAAAAAGGTACTGTGAACAGTTCTCAAGTATATCTTGTAGTCATTTTTGTACAAAACACTGTAGAATCTATTATAAATACAAGAAGGGCAATTATGTCTAACTCTAAATATTCCTACTTATCTGTAAGCACAGAAATATGTGTATATTTATGCATGGAAACACAAAAAACACAGTCTGTAAGAAAGTATTTTTCGTGTCTCTACAGATATATGAACATTATCAGTATAATGGAAAAAGTTTCATTGGGGAAGTTGATGCATGTGAATTCATAGCATGTGCACACAGACTATCAACTGAACTCATATGCATATCGGATTCATCTTTTAAAGTAAGTAATTTATGATCTATGTGCCATGTAAGTGCTTACGTTATTTTGTTTCATTATTTTAATAAAAGGTAATGAATTTTGTAGCAAAACCAATATATTTAAGATATTATAAATCTCTGTTTCTCATTAACTAACTTAAAAGGAATATAATGAAGAACGTAGGAAAAGCTTATGATTTTCGCAAATAGTTCTGCTCATGATTATATATTATTATTTACAAAAATTAGGGACAATAGTCACTACAAATCAGACGTTTGGGAAGGGTTACTTTTTATAAGCTATGCTTTCATACCAAGAGAAAAGCTGGTATTTCCAAAGACAGTAACCAAGCTGGTATGATTTATCAGTGCACATAGATTAGACCAACTAAACCACACTTAAACAAAAGTTACTTGATTTCAAGAATTCCAGAGAAATGTTTAATCACTTCTGGCCGCTCTGCAAAGGCTTTCAGGGCTGGAGTCACCCCCCCGCCACCCGTCCCTCGTGGCAGGGACAGGCAGCGGAGGTACTTAAGCCAGGAGACAGAGACCACGCAGCAAGCAGGGAATCCAGCAGCGAAGAAGAGCCTTTATTCAAATTTCCCGCAGCTTATAAGGGCTGCTGGGCCAAAGAGGGGATTGGCCATTTGGCTAGCCAATGCAAGGAGACAATATAATAACTATGGCAACACAGAAACCAATGGTTGACAAGTGAATTAACAGCTTCCAAACCCCGACAGTAATGTTCTCAGCTCTTCAAACTAACGCTGACTTCTCTGGACTATCTCAGCACGGATTTTAAAAGTCTAAATATTTAGCTATCACTTTTGAATCAACAATGTACTTCATCTTTCTCTGACCACAGAGTATATTTAAAATCCACCTCTGAATCTTGGAATAAATTTTGTCCCTTGTGAACCCTGTAAAACTTCAAAGTAGTTGTACCTTTTAGCTATACATAATTGTATACATGCATAATACATACTTATAACTCATTTGTAAAGATTACTGCAGTTTACCTGCATTATATTACTTATACCCAACCTATAGCTTGTCAGTTCATAGGCTACAAGTAAATGTATACAATTTATAGGAGAGAATTAAAAGAAGATAAAGAGCTTCAGAATCTCTATGCCAACAATAAAAAGGATTCAAGTACTTTGTATGATAACTGTTCAAATGACCAAACACTAACTACTTTTTTTTTTTTTTTTTTTTTTATTTTACAAAGCATTCGCAGAATCACAGAATGGTTGAAGTTCAACAGGACATTCAAACCTCCTGCTTAAGCAGACTGTCTAGAGCAGTGTCCAGATGGATTTTAATATCTCCTAGAATGAATACTCCATAGCTTCTCTGGGCAATCTGTGCCAGTACTCAGTCACACTCACAGTAAAAGTATTTCCTAATGTTTAGAGGGAGCCTCCCGTGTTTCAGTGTGTGCCTCATTGCCTCTGGTCCTCTCCCTCACTGGGCACCATTGAGGACAGTCCGGCTCTGTCTTCTTTACAGCCTCCCTTCAGGTATTTATACACATTGATGAGATCCCTCCTGAATTTTATCTTCTCCAGTTTGAATTGCTCTCTCACATGAGTGATGCCCCAGTCCCTTAATCATCTTTGTGTCCCTTTGCTGGAGTCTCTCCAGTATGTCCATCTCTCTCTTGTACCGAGGAGCTCAGAACTGGTCACAAGACTCCAGATGTGACTTCACCAGTGCTGAGAGAACAGGAAGGATCACTTTCTTTGACCTACTGGCAACAATTCTAATACAGCCTAAGACACTACTTAATATTTTTTTACAAGGTCATGATGCTGGCTCATGTTCAGCTTAGTATCCACCAGGACCCCCAGGCTCTCTTCTGCAAAGTTGCTTATGCTGGGGCCAATAAGTTAGAATATTGGTACATGGGGTTCCTCCTCTCTAGGTACAATAGTTTGCAATTCTTCTTGTTGAACTTCATGAGATTGCCATCAGACCCTCTCTCCAGTTTGCTGAGGTCTCTCAAGATGGCAGCACAAGGATCTATCAGACACTCCTCTCAGTTTTGTGTCATCTGCAGAATTCCTGAAAACACACTCTGCCCCATTATCCAGATCATTAATGAAGACGTTAAACAGGATTGGACCTATTACGCAACGCTGATGTACGCCACTAGTTACTGGCCTCCAGATAGATTTTGAACCACTGATTGTCACCCTCTGGACATATCCCATCAGGCAGTTTTCCATCCACCTCACTATCTTCTCATTCATCCTATAATTAATCAACTTGAAAGTAGCATTGAGGGTATGTTACTGGCGGCAGTATCTGTACTGACAGCAGCAATAACAACAATAATACTAATAATAATGTGTCCTAGCCATGAGGGGGCAAAGCCTAGAGCTATATGGGCGTGTCTAGGTTGTTATTCAATACTATGTCATCACTGGGGGATGGAAGTAAGGGACTCTCTCTTCCGTGAGGAAGGGAATGTGGCTTCAGGTGGAAGAAAAGGGGGACACATAGATCCTCTGCCACCATTTCTGTTCCTTCTTTTCTGAGGGAGCAAGCGACGAATGTGGGGGTGGAGTGGTGCCAGTCCAATCAGAGGGTTTGTCTGTCATTGGTTTTTTGTTGTCTTGGGTTTAGGGAAGGATCATGGGTGCAGAGGGATTCACTGAGCCATTTTGTCTTTGTCCAGGAGCTGCGTGGCACCAGTGATTACATCACATTGGTTAGACTCCATGAGCATTTTGCCTGTAATCACCCTGTTTTTGTATATTTTTGATATTAACTTGTTACTGTTACTGTTACTCTTCTTATCTCACTGCTTTTCCAGTAAGCTGTCCTTATCTCAACCTGGGATCTCTGCCTTCTTGTCTCTGTCTCACTGGAGGAGACTGGGGGGAAGTGAACAACTGCATGGAGCTTAATTTCCATCTGCATTTAAACCACAGCATGTTATTTCTTTACCTAAACTGCTAACATTCAACTTTGAGATTTCAAAATGTTTTCAAGGGAAATCCAAATATCATTTGCCAGGGCATCCTGAATTTTGTGAAAGGACCAGATTTACATGACGAGTACAAAACTGGTCATTGCATAAAGCCAATGTGGTCTCAGCCATAATTTTACTTAAATTCCTGGGATTTACTGTGGACTAATAAGCATAAAATAAAATCAGGCATGAAAAACCTCCAAGCTACTAGTCAGCTTCACATGTGCCCATCAAGGACTGCTTGGGAATGCAGGAACAACTGAATTTAGTGAAACTTCTTTGTCCCCAAGAACTACAGTCATGATCTCTTTAAAAACAAGCAGTAACAAACCTTATGCATTTGAAGAGCCAAAGATAATTTTGGCCTAACTGAAATTAATATCTAGCCAGATATTTTTATTGTTAATAGTGTTATTATTACACATATATTACTAAAATAGTAAGTTACTTAGGTTCAAATAAACACAGATAACCTCCTTATTACTATTCTGAAAAGTGATTTGTAAAGAAAAGCGACTGTCACCAATCCCTCCTCTCTGGCACTATGCATCTTTGCTGATGTCCCTTTGGTGCCCAGTCCAGTGATGCCAGTTCCCCTCAGATCAGAGCAGTGAACGTTGCAAGGAGGGTCAGCATCAGTTGGTCCCTATGGGACACAGTGAATGTGACACCTTTGACCCAGGCACCTAGCTGGCATGTTGGGTTTGTGTTTCTACTCTCCACTGTCTACGCTGAAATGAGGATGGTCTCATCACTGCTGCCTTGTCATTTCCACAACAGAAATTGCAACACCACCACAGAGAGCACCAAAAAAAAGACATCCTGTTTTGGGTCTGTGTCAAAACCTGAATCTGTCTGTTTCCTTGGGATTTCTGAGGAAGAAGACCTTAGTTTTACTTGAAGCAGCATTGACCCCATCTTAATATAGTTTATCCTAATACAAGATAAGAAATAAATCTTTTATGCAGTATGATTTATAACAATGTAATTAGTGCAAGACTTATTTTTTTCCAAAAATGGTTCAACGTTTTATAACTAAAAAAATAAAATTAGAATGTTACTTGCATTCACAATAGACAAGCAAAAAATGAGCCAGAAAAGGCCAGGGAGTTTAAATTGTTTGTTCATTATGGATCAAGGTGCTATTTTGAGGTTTGATTGTGTTTTCACACTCTGAAGTGAGCTTTATTCTAGTTTAACAGATGATATTTAAGCAGTCTTTGCAGGACCCCTAGTGGAGAGACTTCTCTACAAAGCATTATTTGCAGGAGGAAACTATCAATTTGCAATAATAATACCTGGGTTCAGCTGATCCACTGTTGGTTTTTTTTCCCCTTGTCAATCTTAATGATCAAATTTACGCACCTATTAAGGTTTTCTGAATTATAAGTAAAAGAAATTGACATATTTGTTTTGGCAAGTGATCATACATGAATCAAATTCTGCTTACAAAAGTCTAGTGGAAGCCCATTTGAAGACTCTAGAATTAGAGGCACAATAAACTGCATAACAGAGCACAAATTGTACTGATTTTTGAATCATTAGTTCAAAAAAGGAAGCTTTTGGGATTTTTTTTCAAGCTGATGAAAAGTACTTATCCAACATAGTGCAGCTGTGAGAGTAAGTCCAGTACAGTAAGACATTTTAGTATTGCAAAGAAATAAAATCCTGAACTGTATTTGATGTGAGGGTGGTGAGGCATCCTTTACTAAGGGGGCAGTGAGGCACTGGAACAGGATGCCCCAACCCTGACAGTGTTCAAGGCCAGGTTTGACAAGGCTTTGATCATCCTAGTCTAGAGGAAGGTGTTCCTGACCATGACACAGGAATTGGAACTAGATGGTCTTCAAGGCCCCTCCCAACCCAAACCATAACTTATGATTCTGTGGATATATTTTTATGTGGGTTTTTTTTCAAAATAATTAAGTCTCAGATATTCAAAAGTATTTTTTAATTATATCATAGGTCCACAAAGAAAGAGACATGAGGTAGAAATTTTTGGTTGAAGTTCAAAATGTATCTTACCAAAATTATTGTTCAACTTTATAAGATCAGAGTTCTTTAATTGTTCAGTTTTTTAAAAACAAATTCCCTTGTTCCCCCTACATTGATACTATGAGCAGTCAGACAGCTACAGTGAAACTGTCAAATTTGATATTCTTTTTACTTTCTTGATCTTGACATAAAACCTGTAGATATTTTAATTTTTTTGAGTTTAAGCATCTTTTCCCCCATACCTTGCTCTCTTTTCTCCAAGGAAAAAGTAAAAAGACGTTACAGTACGTCCGAGTTCATCAGTACTTGAAGCACTTACCTGAACTCTGGGAAAACAAAATCAAGTAATTATTCTTGTTCCTTGTAGAGCAAAGTCTTGAACCCATGTGTTCCACTTCTTCCCAAATACTGAGTAGAGTGTCTGTACTAGGAACGTACATGGAGTCAGGAAAAAATGTGAAGAACTGCTACATGACTGTCAGCATTCATCCTGAAATAGTTTGGCCAGTGCCAGGGGGTGCTTGTTAACAGTGTTAAACATGAATCCCAGGATGCTACATGACAGAAAGTACTCTAAAAAGAAATATAGGGGATGCTGCCCTAGTTTATGAGAGAAAAAATATGCTGTGGTACTGTACTGTTTGTCCGTACAGCCAAGTCTCAGTTTTTATAGGGACAGATATATAGTTTATGGTATTTTAAAAGTGATTGTTTAAGTCTCCCTTGTTGATGTTATTCCTCTTTGGAATCTGAATTATCCATCATGCCATGTAATCCTTATTTATTATTTCCAAGACATAATGAATACTAAAATGTAAGAGGAGTATAGCTTCAATTATAGTGATTCAGTATATTCTAAAGAAATACCTGTAATAACCTATGTAATGGGTTGAGTGCAGGTATAAATTCCAATACTTGATTCAAGTCTAGTAGATTATTGTCTTAGTGTCATCTGCATTCTAGCTGTCCAATGTGATCATTTAAGCAGGTGGAAGAATCCAAGTGTAGATCCCATAGTCAAATTCATCTATTTTTGAATGGCTGGAGTTAGTTTTGGCATTTTGTGCTTGCTGGTTGCTACATTGCCCCATCACAACACAGGTTTAACCTCTTAAACTGTAAATGTTTGACTCAACTGTCTTACCATAACTTTCTGAAGTTAAAAAACTTAGAGATTGATCTCCTGTTATTCCTGAGGTGATTTTCAAATACTGACAATGGAGTAATAGCACCAATGAAGAGAGGAGTTTTTCATAGACAGAGCCAGTTTCTAGGAAAATAAAAGAGTCTTAAGACTCCCTTTCCACAGGTCTAAGAATAGGTCTGGTTAACAAGAGGTTAGAAGAAGGAGTTTAAGGAAATGTATGCAACATAACATTACTTCTATAGTTTAAAAGTACCAACTTTTTTCCATTCTTTCTGATCTAAGTAGGCATAGATAAATGGAAGTGAAACCACAGTGATTCTTGAATTTATGAAACTGAAACCTCTTTTAGCCATCAGAAGTTGGAATTAGACTTTTGATGGTAAGCAAGCATCTACTTTAGGACTGTAACTCTTTATTAAGATATTTTTTTTCCCCTGAGGTGACGTGAAAGGACAAATAATATAACATAAACAAGCTCAATATAGAGACTGAAGTCAGGAGTGCTCCATAATAGTAACTAAATGCAACATTACTCATTTCAAGTAATCCCTGGAGCTTTTAAGGCCAATATTGTTTTCATTTGCCATGATAAAAAAAAAATATTACTTTTTCTATTGTTTCCAAAACCCTGCTTTTCCATTGTCTGCATAGCTGAGGTCATGGTGAATACTTACAGTTTTTCAGTCTTCCCTGTTTATCTTTCAACTAGTGTAAGCATTGTGAAAAATGAAGCCTGTAAGTACCTAGTTTTTACATTGTCCCCTGTTTCTTATTCAGTTTATTTTTTTCTCCCTCTTCAGTTCTGTGCAATAAATGGATAAGATACTAGTGAATGGGGTTTCAAGGTACTGAAACATGATTCTTTTTACTTACACGCACATTAATGTATAGGACAAAGAAAGGACTTCTGAGCAGTTATGGTTGTCATTTGCAATGCAGTCTAACCTTTTCTGACACAGATAAATGCCATTATCTGTAGGACAGAACCTGTTTTTTCTTCATACGAGGTTGACATTGAAAGTTTTATAAGGAAAATAAAACAAAGGAAAATCAATAACAGAGTGGCATTACTGGAGAGGCATAGGGGGAAAATTATGTATTTTCTTTCAGAAATATGAAAACTGAAAAGTGTTTTGTGCAACTGTAAATTGTATTCTGTCCAGTCATATGCACCTAGACAGTTTCCTTCTTCTTTCTAACAGCTTAAGTTTAAAATTTTTATGTGTGCATAATTTTACACAACACATATATACACTTGAGATACATTCCCTTCATGCCTTCATTTTCATTCTTTAATACTGGGGACTATTCCAATGCCTTCATGCATAATATGCTTTCAATGTAAGTTTGCACCACTTTTTGAAAGCAGAAACTACCCATGCTCCAAGCTAAAGGGAAGTCATGTATCTACATTAGTGTGGTATTAGCTCGAACCGTGAATCAGATTTATTAGTTTGGACTCAATGTTGTGCTATTACTAAAAGCTTAGGGTTCTCAGCTTCAGCATAGGCAGAGATCACTTGCAACTTTCTGCAAAAGATTATGTAGACATACCTTTCCATTTTTATACTACTGCTAAATTACACACAGTTGCATTGCACTTTTGAATTATATATTCACTGTTATAATTTTTTCATGCAACCAGAATCTCAGTTGACCATCTGAGTGTTGTTGAAATTGCATTTAAATTACCATGATCTGTTAGTTCTAGGTTTTTCTTTCAGGGAAGCTGGGTAATATAAAGTCATAAAAAACTGGTTTGCACCCTGTTTCACCCTGAGATGGAGCTGTGATACAGGCTGGGACAAACACTATACTTAGCAACTCACAAACACTCAGAGGTTTATTAATATAAATATAGACATAGTGACATTATCTCTTCGATGATCAGAGGATGAGGGAGTTTTAATGCCATATACATTGATGAAATTATGATAATACTTAAACTATTTTGATCTTATACCACTGATTCATCTTTTTACTTTCAAATCCTATGGTAGATGAACTAAATTTTGAGAATAACCCTTCTTTCTTTGAGGGTTATAATAGGTCTTTATCCTTACATGTGCAAATGAATCGACATGTTGAATTAACAAATACTTCTGTACGTATTGTCTCTACATTTAATTATATGAAAACTGAAAATTAATTGTTTAATTTCAGAATACCCATATGAACATATAATTATATTTTTAGATGTCAGTTAATTATTTAATAAAACATGATATTTCTTCTAGTTCATGCAGATCTCTTCTAAGAGGGTGAGAAACGTGGACTTTCTGTTGTAGACCAGTGCAAGAGGACCAAAACTAAGATTCTACCTGTTTTATGGGAAAAGTTAGTATTGCTAGCACCAACACTCCTGACAACGCTAACACAAACAGAACTATTCCCAGCTGCTGCCACATCCAAATGTTAAAACTTCAATATGTCTCTTTCTTGGATGCAGTTCCTATAGGTCTCTAGCTTTTGTTTTACAACCTGAATAATTCATGAGGAACAAGACCAGGTTCTCAGGAGACAGATATGTTTAGAATGCTAAGAGAGTAAGAATTTTCTTCAACAATTTTGTTCCAAGAAAATACAAAGTGTTACAGTATATTGATTGTGCTTAAATTGTGTGTATTTACTTGTAGCTATCAATTCTCTTCATCTCTTCGTTTATGATAAAAATAGATAAAAATGCTGTGTGTTCATTTCTGCCTCAGGGTTTTCATTTTAAAAATAAATAAGAAATAAAATGCGGATAATTATATATTTTGAGGAGTTAATTTTTGACTGTTGAAAACAAATTAAAGCATCATTTAAAACAACAAAAAAATGAAAGTTTAGTCATTGTTCTGAGCAGTGGGTTATATTTCCCATTTTAAAAAATGAGTAACTATGAACTTACACATAATTTATTTTAAATTTACAGAAATATGTAAGAGAACATACACCTTGTATATTTTGTGTACATCTTCTGTGCTACATTAGATCAGACTGTTGACTTAAAATACATCACAGTGAATATTTCAGTTCAGAATATTGCTGGATGGTATAATGAGATCAGAGGACTGTAAAATATGGGAGGTGTTTAGTATTTACACGTCCTTTTTTTATTATTTCTTGTTCTCTGAGAGCCATTAAAGATTTTCAAACTTTTCATTTCACCAGTAATACTAAATTATTGACAAAAAAAATTGGTTGAAAAGAAGAAAGTGGTTTTAATCTTCAGTAGATGTAGTCTTGGTAGAGGTTATGGAAAACACAGTATGATGTCTCTCATAAGTTAAAGGACCAGGGGCGCCAAGTTCTCGGTGAGTGCTCTAGCAAAAGCCATCTGTGGAATCTCATGGATGCCGGCTTCTCTTCAGATCTTCTTACAGAAATGAGGTTGATTGTATATCTTTCAGAATAGAGATTTTCATGGAAATCTTGTACCACGTTAAAAAAAATTTTCTAAGTGATCTACTGGAAAAAATCTTGTTTCTCTGGCCTTTATTAAAATGTAATATTCAGACTCAGAAACTTTCCATCTGAAAATTTCAGGGGAAGGGAGAACGTGTAGTTATTCAAAAAGGTTGAGTCTGATCAAACTGACATTTTCTAATGGAATACTAACAGGTGGCAAAATATTTGCTAAATTCTATTTTAAGTGAAATATGTTCAATGAATTATTCGTGAGTTATCTATGAACATTCTTCCATTAATTCAGTTATGATTTAATATTTCTGGTGTTTATATAAACAAATACTCATGCACTCGTATATGAAGATTCTTTCAGAGCTAAGTTTTAATTGCATGTATTGGTTGAGTGTTACATTTTAAATAGCTTGAGTTCACACGGTGAAACAAAAGGTCAAGTGTAATTTCTGGAGCTCAGAGTAAGCCAATCAAAAAAATAGATAAGGAAAAGTTTAATTGTCAAATTAAAGACTTCATAATTAATAACTCAGATAAGGGTCATTTAGATCAGTTTTTTTAATATATGTTCTCAACTAAGAGACTACTAAGACATTTATAGAACATTTTACTGTACTGTAGTTCCATATAAAGATTTTATTAAGAGACAGTTAAACATACACAGTTCAGTGTCAGGAAATAACAGGCTAAGTTATATGTGCTCAACTGTGCTCTTGTTTACAAGTACACTATCAAGTGTTGTACCTCAATGAGGATAAAAGAGAATGCCAAGTTTACTCAAGTTACCATGTAAATCACTTCCAGAAATAATGGTACCTTCCAGAAGAAGCAAAAATTAAAGGCAAATTTGTAGAAGTTATGCTTGTTGGGCATGTTATTAGCCAGTTAAAACTATTGCTTGTATTCAGAAAGACCTTTTCTAAATAATCAGAAACTCCTTTGGTAATAAATGTTTTGAGCTACAAGAATTATTATTTTCTCCTGTTTTGTGTTTTTCAAGTGGAGTAATAGAAGATGTATTTCTAAATACCTCAAAGCTTGTTCAGTGTTTAAAATAGTCATAAAATAGCCAAATATTTAGTACGTTTTGGTTAATTGCTTCTTTGAAAATATTGCACATATTTGTTATGAATGGCTATAAGCAAAATCTTCAGAAGTATAGGACAGGGTTATCAACCTTCTGTCCTCTGAAATCAAGGAGAACAATTAACTTGTACAACCTTTACGGCACTTAGTCTGCATTGTCTCTAATCTTACCTAGTGTTTAATGATGTAACTGGAACAGGGGCTGTGATTATCCTATAACATCAACAAAGAATTTCAGAAAGTATTTAAGAAGTCATCAAATGTGTGTATTTTTATAGGTTGACAAGAATATTGGTTATAATTGATCCTTTCCAGTTTCTTAAGACATTACGTCCAAATATCCCTGATGTTATTTTACAAGTAGGTCTGGGTAGACTTATGTATGTAGAAAATTACTTCAATATTTGGATTGGTCACTTAGTAGCAAAACTAGTTAACTGTATATTTTGAGAATTGCATTTCTGATTCATAAAAGTATGAGTTGCAGCATCGCCACTGGGAACAACCAAAACCTGGAAGTGTAGGACCTATTCTCACCAATGGGATATATTTTTCATTAAATTTTCATGTCTTTTATTTTCAATTTATGGAAATATGTAAGAGGATGAAAAACAATCTAGTGCAAACTGGGAATCTTTTTATTGTCTCAAGTTAGACTAATAAAATAGCAATGGATATTGACAGATCTAGGCAAAAAAACCATCCAGCACAAACACTTCCATGCATTAAATTGTCATGTTTTGCATAAATTAGATAAGGTAGGACTGTACCATGGCTTTAAAGTTTTCAGTAATATCTAGTTTCTTAAATAAACACAGCATGTTTTGTTCATTTGTTGTTTGGTTGTGAGTTTTTTTGTCTTTCCAAGGAACTTGGAAGTTGTCTTCTTACAAAAACAATGATGGAGATAATTTTTTATCAGCTCAACTTGTATAACTTTTTTCTTTCTCAGTCAGTATTTTTCAGTTCTAGAGCACTGATTGTTAGATTCAGTTTCTTTTAAATGCTGATACCATAAAACTTATGGTCATTAACATTTCTGTGATACTTTTCACACAAACTGGCTCAGAGGAGCTGATGAACTCTTCTTTCCGGTTTCTGGTAATAGAATGCAAGGGGATAATTTAAAGCTGTGTCAGGGAAAGTTCAGATTGGATTCTTCACTTAGAGGGTGGACAAACACTGGAACAGGCTTCCCAGAAAAGTGATCATGGTCCAAAACCTGTTGGTGTTCAAGAAGGTTTTCAGCAATGTTCTTGCGTATATATGGTTTAACTTTTAGACTGCTCAAGAGTGGGACTGGATGACTCTTGTAGGATCCCTTACAACTCAGAACATTCTATGATTCTAAGACAAAATCATTCATTTACAGATCTTGTATTAAAAAGCATTAAAAAACCTCCAAGCATTTTGAATCTTTTGTTGTAGTATGAAAATATCAGTGGAAAATTCCACAAGTTCCTTAGTATCTGCTTTCAAAGATGGTTGCTCAAAGTATCATTATGACCCACTGATTATAATAAATCAGAGACAGAAAAATTTCTAATCTTTTAAAAAACCAAGAGACAACAAGCAAGGAAATACACAACACTACAAAATAAACAACAGTTCTGTGAAATAATTTGTTTTGAAAAAGCTGAATATGTTGTTTCTTATAACAGGTTTTCAAGAAGTAACATTGGAAAGGACTTTAGAAAATTATCTAATCCTTTATGGTCCTAAAGGTGAGATCAATAAAGCACGTTTTTAAAACTCCTATCACTTTTTCCTCTGCATGTTCTTTAAAACCCTAGACCTCTGATCAAACACCTTCATTTGATCCTGCTGTTTTAAAGTTATTAATAATTTCTAGCATGAATATACTTTGCTTCAATTTAGACCTATTTCTTTTTTTTTGCACTGTCCAGAAGAGATACAGAAAATAAAATATTCATTTCCTTTTTGCAGCAGCCCTTTACAGATCTGAAACTTGTTTTCATGTTCATCCCAAACTGAGATGGATTCACTCAATCTCTTTTCATTCACACTTCATAAAATCTTTTCTAATCCCCTTCTAGTCATCCTTATCTGTTCTGAAACAGCAAATTTAGACATGATAATCCATCTCAGGCCTGCTGAAACCAGGTTGGAAAAAGTCTTATTTTGCATTGTTTATACATCATACATATAATATTTGATTTTTTTTCCAACAAACATTTTTTAATTAAATTCAGCTGACAACAAAAAGTAGCCTCAGAGCTTTTCTTTCCCCTGCAGAACAACTACTTTGCATTCACAACATATTCTGCACTCACACTATTGAAAGGTAAAGTATTGTTGAGTCATAACAACATAGAAATCAACCCACCAAATAAAAACCTTCTTAAACACTCTGGTATTTGCAGTTTTTCTATGATGTTGTGGTTGCATGATGCTTGCTAATAAATTTTTATTTACATTATGACTTATGAATAAAAAACCAATGAGTTTAAGTTGCTGTTCTTCCTGGTTTTTTAGTTGGAGAACCCCTCTTCAGGGCTTGATGTTAACAAAGTAAAATTTGCCTAGACCTTGAAAGAGCGAGCTTGTAACAAGGATAGCACAGCTCAAATACTGAGGTTTTTGAATTCTTGTGTTTTTTGCACAATTCTTTTTTTGTTTGGTTTGGTGGTTCTTTTTGTTGTTGTTATTTTGTGTTTGGAGGTTTTTTTAATAATCAAGCACCACAAGTAAATTAATTTCATCTTCTTGTAACCATGTGTCCTGGTTTTGGCTAAAGTTATTTTTTTCCTGGTAGCTGTTACAGAGCTGTATTTTGGATTCAGTATGGGAATGATGTTGATAACAAACCCATATTTAATTTTTGCTGAGTAGTGCTTACCATAAGTCAAGAACTTTTTAGTTTCCCATGCTCTGCCAATGAGAATGTGCACAAGAAGACAGGAGGGAGCATGACCAGGATGGCTGAGCTGAACTGGCCAGAGGGATATTCCACATCATAGAATGTCATGCCCTGTACATAAACTGGGGAAGTTGGCCAGGAGATGCCTCTCACTGCTTGGAGACAAGCAAAGTCAGTGGATAGTGAGCAAATATAATGTGCATAATTTTTTTCTCTTGGTTGTTATTTCTCTCTCTCTCCTTTTGATTGTTATTATCATTTTTATTATTGTTGTTGTTGTTGTAATCATGATAATTAGTTTTATTAGTATTACTATTATATCTTTTTTTAATTATTATACTATTCTTATCTCAATTTTATCTTATCCTAATTTTTATTCTTCAATTCTCACCCCACTGAGGGTGGAGAGTGAACAAGGGACATGTTACTTAACTGCTGACTGGGGTTAAATCATAACACCGTGAAAGAAAACAGGAATTATTAGTTCTCTGGAGATGACTCTTTCTTACCAGTTGGACTGTCTGTCTCTATACATGTTGACTTTTATAAAGAAATTTTAGAAATAAACTAAAAAGGATGAGATTCAGTTCTAGATTAAAGTATTTCACTTAAAATACCTCTAATATAGTTATTTCTAAGGCAGTCGCAATTTAAATCCCTTAGTATTCAAAAAAGACAAAATTTCTTGTGAATAATTCATGTTGTCAAATACAGGTTTCTAGTTTAGTGTGATGGGATATACTCTAAAGACAACTAAAGGTATGATGTCTGAAAAAAAGGGTTGAAAACTTCCCCATGTAGATGTCAGAAAAAATATATTAAGTTGATTTCCCTGTGTAGAATTTTACTAGTTTTCTTTTTTGTTTGATGAAAGAAAAATAATAATTTAGATATCAAGGGTTTTTTAAGACTTAAAAAAAAATCTTTGTAGCACATTACTTGTATGTTCAGCAGTTGCAATACATTGCAATTTCAAAAGTTCTTTTTTGGACCGCCATGTAAAATTTGTCAGCAGACACCCTGCAGAAAATGGACCTGTGATAACACTATATTTTTGGAAATGACTGACTAAGCTCCTCCTCAATGAAAACAGTCACAAGACTGGTAGCTCAAAAGACATTGATTGTTCCTAACTGGAAAACATGCTCAGGAAAATAATGAAGAGATTATTGTCCCATATTTGAATAAGGGTTTTGATTTTAAAAATCCATGGGACCAGATGTTGTAATAATATCTGTGGATAAATTTATATGTCATACTTGTTTGTTTTTTTGCTTGTTTGTTGTGGTTTGTTTTGTTTTGTTTTTTGTTTTCCTGGTCTGAAATGAAAGGAGATAGTGTATGCCTGTATTTGTGAGACAGAGATTAGAGAGAGGCTTTGAAAGCAAGAATACAGTTGTTTCAATGTTGAAGAGGAAGTGATATGGAGGTATGCATAGAGAGATCTGACATGAGAAAGTGACATGCTAGGAATACTATCTTAACATATTATTTTGGAGAGATAGTGATTAGACAAGATGATGTGAATGTAACGATAACATTAAGCTAGTCAGAAAAGAGCAGTAGCTATGAAGCTTCACTACATACCTCAATCCATGATGAGTCAAAACAGTGACCCAGTTTACATGTCCAAATCTCACATAAGGCTCTGTTATTGTCTACATTGATTGAAAATTAAAAACAAAACAGAATTTTTTGCAGATGTGGTTTTGTCAGAGGGGGGTTAAAAACTTAGACGGTTCAAAATTCTGTTGTTAAATATTCAAAGTGACAAGTCAGAGACACTTGAATTTGAGCAAAAATCATCCATTTTGAGGTGAAAGAGATTTGCAAGTCTTACACACAGTCACTGAATACAGTTTTGGAAAGGAAATAAATTAGAGATGAATGAGGAAAGACAAGGTCTAAGGAGAAAATAATAATAATGATAATAATAATAAAATAAAAATAATGGAAAAGCTCACACCAAAACCCAAAGTACTGGTAATGCTGAGGAAAGAAATGAAAAGAAACATCAAGACATGGTCATGGAATATATAGAGTGAGATTCAGAACAATGGAACAAAGAAGATTAAATGGTGAATGATGGAAATTAAAGGGAAATACAGTTTCTAGAAACATGTTCAATTACAAACTCAGTTCATAGCTCAAGTAAGATATCATAATGACTCTGGAATTTGGTCAAAAGAAGGTGATGAGAGATTTGATGTAATAGCTGAGTAGTCAGACAGGGCCGTCTAGGATGGTATTAAAAAAGAATCTACACAAAAACTGTGCATTACATATTCAAATACCTTAAAAATAAAAGGAAAGTGTGGCAATATTTGCAATTTAAAACAAAGGTAGTCATGACTCTTTATTCTTTAAAGATGGTAAAATCCTTTTGTTGTCAAAAAAGGAGACCTTAAAGCAAAACTGTGAATGAGAAGAAAAAGGAAAGGGAATGAAGATTCACTTGCAGAGAAGAGAAAAGTGATGGAAAGGGAGAAAGGTCAACCATATTATGTCAATTATTTCTTACAAGGGATCTCTGTGATCATGTAATTAGAGGGAACTGGGTGCAGAAGCAGATGAAAGATTAAAAAATGAAGGATGAGAAAAGACAACAGGCAGCCGGGCTGCGAGGAGCCTGGAACAGTATTGAAACTGCACCGGGTGCTTGTGGCCAAAGGCTAGGGGGCTTTCCCCCCAACACACTGTCCAAGAGAGGTGGTGGTGCGGACTTGAGAGGCCAGCCAGGGGGTTGAAGCTAGCCCCTCCTGTCAGGCAGGCACAGCATTGGAGCCGAACCAGAGACAGGCCGAGGGGTGTTCGAGAGCCAGAGAAGCAACTGTGATTGTACAGAGCTGGAAGAATTCCAGGCAGAGGAGACAGACCAAAGCAGTCTCGCTGCTACCATCTCCCCCCCATAACAGCAGGGGAGAGGTAGCGACCTTGAACTGAGACTTAACAGCGGAGAGACGGGCCGAAGGGCTTGGAGGAGGCCCTACACAAAGTTTTGGCGAGAGCAGCCGAAAAACGAAGGAGGAAAGCGGGAGGGGAGGAATGCCTCCCCATGACACATGGAAACTGAGAAGCTACAGCAGCTGAAACAGAGACAAGCCAAACCGAGCAGGCTTTTTCTGGGTAATGACTTTTGGTGAAAACTATTTGGGGTATAAAAAACTGAGAAAAACCCAGAAACTCTGCAACCTGGAGAGGAAAAATGAACATCTTACTCTCTGGGAGGAACTGTCACAAACCAAGGAGAAAGGACTCAAAAACTGACTCCCTGTAATCATGATGAAGACCTGGTAAAACAAGTGTTCCCTTGTAGCCCAGGAGGACACCTCAGCAGAAGCCGAGGAGCTGGTGGGGTTGCAAAAGACCCCTTTCCTGATACCCCAATGAGAGAGACTTTAACTATCATCCTGGAGAGTTTTTTCTTCTGAAAGGATGTGGGAGGCCCCCTAGGGGTTGTAGAGATTGTATTAATACTGTGTATTTACTTACTTTTTAGTTTCTATAGTATTTATTGTGTTAGTAATAACTTTTGATATAATTCCCTCATGGTGAGTTGTGCCTGTCTAAAAACTTCTCTTCCATGTTGATGCAAAATGTGAGGGGAGCTTGGAGATTCGATTTTTGGAGTCTAACCTCCACAATTCTAAAGCATAAAAATTCAGACAAGTTTAGTAGAACACTGGAATGGATGAATAAAGGAAATAATGAGTTAACCCAGACAGAGAAAGGAAGTACATGAGAGAATGTACGGTAGATTAGCTACTCAAGAGGTATATATAAACATCATTTGTGCACGAACGAAAAATGAAAGTAAATAGTTGAGACAAAAAAAGTGTCCACAAAGATTTCATAATTTAAAAAAAAAAATTTGCTGAATGGAAATTTTAGTAAAACTGTAAGTGTGATGGAAGCTGTGGTGGGTTTACCTTGTCTGGGCACAAGGTGCCCATCAAGCTGCTCTATCTTCCCATCCTCAGGGAGAGGGACAGGAGAGGAAATAGGATTAAGACTCATGGGTGGAGACAAGAATGGGGAAAGATCATTCACCAATTACCAATCTCTTAAACTTGTACACAAAAGGTGTCTTTAAATCCATTGTCCATGGAAATGTATTCCTCCATGAAAGTTTCTATGACTCATATTTATAGTAGGAAAACTGTTCATATATTTGAAAAAAATCCTCTAAGGTAAAATCAACACTGAAAAAATCTGTCCCACAAAGGAAAGATAAAAGGAAGTTTTTATTTTAAAATCTATTGAGGTTTTGTTGAAATATTAAGATATTCATATATTTTCAGGGCACTTCCAAGCACTTTGCCCACTGATTGTTGTTTCAATCAAAACAATACTTTCAACACAAAATGGATGTGTGCGTCTGAGAATGTGTTTCATAGAAATTTCATAAAACTTCTTATTAAAACTCCTCTTATTCATACAAATACTCAGTGTAGGTGGCAAAAATCCACAGTATGTTTGTAAAAGTTTAAAGTTTCAATGTGGACTTTTAAAAAGACTTAGCACTTTAAATTGTGCTAAACATCCCCATTTCCTGAAAGCAACTAAGAAGCAATTACAGAGATTTTTACATAATTCTGTTGAAGTCAATGGTAATTTTGAGAGACAACCAAGTTCATGAGATGATTCCTCATAGGATAAGGACATACAAAGTTTTAAAACATGTTGAAATGGGGAAAAAAAACTGTCATAATCTTCCTTGATTTTAGTTACATTTAAAAAAAAATGGAGATATCAGAAATGTGTTCAAGAGAACTATCATGATAAACTCCAATCATATTCTAAGCATACTTATCAAAGCCCTAGTTGAAGCTGAAATACCACTCTAAACGCTACATTTTACATCTACTTTCAGATTCTAAATTTGGATATTCTTCAATTCAATGGAGGTGGATCTGCTCCTTTAGAGAACTTAAAACCATTGTAAATATGGTTGGCACAAGATAAACAAGATCCTTTCCTTTATACAAATTTAAATACATGATGTTTACCTGTGGAATTCTATGGAAGGAAAATTCATAATGGAAGTTTTATATACATTGTTATTCTTTGATTTCTTAATGCTATAATGAACTCTGAAAGTTTTCAACAAATTATATTTTGGTGCAGAACTGTCATTTTGTTAAAGACTGTTTACTGTACACAACAACCACTTTGTGGTGTTGCAGCTATGTTTTTTTGTTATGTCTGTTGGGGTTTTTTTATACAAAATCTATCTTGTTGCTTAATTCTTTTTGTTATCGAGAACTTTTATGAAGATTAAGAATTTTCTTTCTCATTTCCAAATAACTTTTCTTTTTTCCTTTTAATTACCTGTTAGTAAGGAGTAACTTCAAATTTTCATTTATATATTGCTTTGAAAATGTTTATAGATTTTTGTATGCCTCTCTTGGGCATATTTGCTGTGAAAAACACAGTCAGTTCCTTTTTTCAAAGATTATCTTATTACAGAGTTGAGCATTAATGGCTCAGTTAAGGAGCTGGATTCTAATTCAATCATGCTCTTAAAGGACAAGTCTGGAGGAAATCTTGCTTAACATTTCCATTAATGGTCTTGGCACAGAAAACAAAAATGTGCTTATAGAAAATGCTGATGACACAAAGTCACAGGTCGAGTTTGTCAATAAAAAGGTGGGTTGGGACAGTTTATAACTGACCGAATGCTTGTAGCAAAAAGCTGAGCAGGGGCTTTTCCCTCTCACTGTAAGTGGGAGTGGAGACGGCTCAGTATTTTGAAGCTGAGCCAAAGAGGACGGGCTGTTGACTAACACAACTTGGCGCCAGGGAGGAAAAACCCCAGGTGAAACTGGAGACAGACTGAAAGCAGGTTCTGTGGTGCCTATGTTGGATTTAGATGTGGCTACCGAAATGGAAAACTACAGCAGCTACGGAACAGAGAGAGAGTCACACAGCAGAGATTGGCTCGGAACTAAGGAGCATGGACTCAAACTATTTTCTTGGACTTTGTAAGGAAGAAGAGACTTCAGTAAACAGCTGGAGGTTGGTGGGGGGTGGATCAGAGGAAAATCCTTTTCTCTGAGCACTCCAATGAGAGAAAGACTGTTTACCTATCAGCCTGAGGGCTTCTCCTGGACTGAATTAAGGGAGGGGATTAGAGGGATGATAGAAGTGTGTAATATTGTATATATATAGTTGCTTTTAGCTTGTACAGTATTTATTTGTGTAGAATAAATGTATATATCTTCCCTTTCCCCTACAGAGGTGTGCTTGCCTGAAAGTTTCTCTTCGGTGTTGAGGTAAAATTGTGGGAAGTTGGGGGAAGCTTGGAGATTGGATTTTTTTCATGGGGGTCAAACATTACATGGATGTAATGAACTATCTGGTTCATTCACAGCCTGCAAATATATTTGTTTCTTTTATCCTCATTGCTTTGCATTCTCCACAAGCTTTCTAAAAATTACATTCCAGACTTACACAGCTGTAGGGTTTTCAGGTGTCACTCAACACTCAGTTTTGGTTTGTTTTTGTTTTCACGCACACTAAATTTTCTGCTATAATTCTGTAAGACTTTAACTTCATCTGCAATTTTCTCTCAGCTAGCTATTTTTCCATTGACTGACATTTAAATTTCTTTAAAAAGTAGATTATTATCTGCTATGATTTGGTTTTGGTTTGGGGTTTTTTTGGGGTGGGGTGTTTTGGTTTTTTTAATGATGATAAGGGTAAAAGTTTTTTAAGTTTCCTAGATAACAATGTTGCTTATTGGAATTAAACACTCACGCTGAAAGGCTACTGACAAACTAACCCAGTTTAAGTGTCCACTACTGATAAAGAACATACTTCTCTTGAAAGAAAATGAGATAGGACATCTTTACAGTGTGAAAAGAGCTTGTGTACAAAGACTTCATAACTAAACTGTTAAAGTTTGTTTGTTTTAGTCATGTTACTGCACTTGATTGAGCTCCAATCCCCTTAATCTTCACTGAGGTCCTCAGCCTAGATAATCTACTTCCTTGAAGCAAAATCTAATATTTGCAGCAAAACTGAATTCAGGATTAGATGATATGACAAGGAGTAGAATACTAAATAAACTACTGTTTCACAGAACATTTATTAAAGTACATTTCCAAATGGCTTATAACACATATGCTCACTGCTCCATACCTACTGTCATAACTTTTTTCTTCTTCATAATTTTTTCCTTAAAGCCTTACTGTCACCTCAACAGAATTAGTTTTGGGGGGCTGAGGGGGTGTTAATATTTACACTGTACTGTTTCTTTCACCCAAAGATCTAACAATTTTTTTGCTGTCCACACTTCCTATATTTTCACTGCAGTATTTTTGCCATATAAAATGCTCATGGAAGATGCTAGATGTTTTCCTGTTGTTGTTTTTTTTTTCCGTCGCTGTTTGGGTTGAGGTTTTTTATGTCAGGTGTCTATTTCTGCACATGTTCAGTGATCTCAGACCATTCTAAAAAGCATTTACTGAACATATGCAGAAAACCTGTATGTTCACAGTAGGTTAAACAACAAATAGTCAGTTACTGATGCACCATCTGTGCATTACAATTGGAGAATCTCTTAGAGTCTGAGGAGGTTGATAGTGCCGGCTGGGGTTAAGCCACACCACCACATCTAGTCTGCCTTTGTAGCAGAGTAAAACTCTGGTCACCAATCTTACTTCTAGAATTCCAGTTGACTATTCAAATCCCCAGCTATATCAAGTTCTCCAGAGCAGCACTTACCCTTCAAAACAAGACAGTAGGTCATGAAACATGCTCAATTTCCACTAATGCGGGAATAATTAATCTCTCTTTATACATCTCAAAATTCAAAAAACAAATTACGGATCAGCCTTACAGAAAAATCAGTTTGCATTTTTTTGCATTAGTAGATATTGAATTGTCTATAATGTTGCAGAAAATGTTGCTAAAAGAAAATTGTTAGTTGTCCCAGACTGCTGTAGTAATATATTACTTAGGTAACAGATAATCCTTTCCTTAATGTATTTAACTAAGGTTTTAAAGGAAAACTTGGATTAGTTTGGGTGGGGAACACCTACAGAAGCAGTCTTTCTTTCTTACATGGGTAGTCTGAAAGAGTATCAAAACTTGGTTACAATATCAAAGAACTTATGTCGACTCTAATAACAAGTCTACATCATGCAGTCATGCAATTTATTCTTTTTTTTTTTTCATATACAGAATCAAAGGAAACCTAAAACTGAGGTTTTCTTGTGAAGAAGGCATGTGAAAGTTTCAAAATGGATATCTGCAGATGAGGAAACAAGAAGAGTATCATTCAAAAAGGGAGTACAATCTATTGCCTTAAAGGAGAACTTATTATCTGGCCTGGTGGAAATTACTCCTTGCTATGTAAATCAAGTTGGTTATAGAATAGAATAGAATAGAATAGAATAGAATAGAATAGAATAGAATAGAATAGAATAGAATAGAATAGAATAGAATAGAATAGAATAGAATAGAATAGAAGAATAGAATGCGATAGTACCAGTTGGAAGCAATCTACAACAATCATGCAGGCCAACTTCCTATAACTACTATTTCTTATATAAAGTTAACTTACTGCATTTGACTAACAATCTTTGCAAAATAAAACTTTATTCACTGACCATAAGTCAGAATTTCAGCACTTATATGAAAGTGAGCTTTAAATGTCAAAATTGTCTCAAGAATTTAGGTGATGGGACGTAGGGGATTGGCTTACCTTTTCTTTAAGACACATCTTTTGTGGAGCCCGATCTCATGCCTAGAAGTGTGGTTTTGATGCTTCAAGTGTAGTTTGCTCAGGGTTCAGCTCCCTTCATAGAGTACAAGGATTTGATTTTACAACTATGAGCATATTTCCCAATTAATAGGAAGGGATTTCTCCTTAACTACTTCAGCGTAAATTGTATCAGTACACGAAAACACATATATTCAGAAAGACTCATTAATTAAAGAGAATATCTGTCAATAGAAATTTTGGCTTTGATCTGAGCTCTCTTTCCTAATCTCAGTCTAGAAGAGAAGGACATGGAGACTTAAACTGAAATCAAGGAGTGAGGCACTTCTTTATCTCAACAAAGCATAGAAAGGTACTGTATCAAAATGTAACTGAGAAACAACCACAATTCAGAGGGAAAATAGAAGTGAAATCTTTGAAAAAATATGAAACCCAGAAGGAAAAAATGGATTCGGTGGGAAAGAGAAAGCAGGATGGGAAACTTGGAATTTACTTAGGTAAAATCTAATGACCTAAATTGTTTAAGTAATTTCCTAATTTGTTGTCTCTTTTCAAGTGTAACGATCATATTCTTCAGATGAAGAAGGTGTTCATTATATCCATGGTAAATCACATGCAGCTACATATGTATCAAAAGAAACTTCTCATATTTTTCATCTTCTAAAAAAAATTCTATGCTATTTCCTAGTTTTAAATAATCTAATTTATGTAAGAAGTTAAAGATTTATACTGTAAGCTAAGTAAATTCTAAAAGAAACAAAAAAGTAACTTGTAAAGAAATCTATACTACCAACATTTATGCTTCTTTTCATGATGTTCTTATGTTTTTGATGACAAAATTGCCTATGTACTATCTCTTACAGTTATACTGGAAAATAAAAAGTAACATACGAAGTTTAAATCTGACAAAATTTCCTCGAGTTGGAAAGATCTTTTATCATATATGAAAAATAGTAACTATTACTAATTTTATACTAAGAAAATGAAGGGTTTATGAGGGAATTGCTAGATACTGTATATCTTTTTTTCTGAATATAATGTTTTTCACTTTCTTCTTATAATTTCCAGAAACAAGAAAATTATTAAATGTATTAACAAGCAAATGGAAGTAAATGACAGACATTCCAAAGGAAAATAAATGTAAAATAACTAATAGAACCATTATTTATTTTTGGTATATTAATACAAATATGAAAAGTTTTGCACACATAAATACAGCAGAAATGGTCCCAGCAAGTAATAAAATGCAGACATTTTCAGTGGAACTATCTGTAATTCCAGATCAGTTTTCACAGATGTACGGTACACTGGAGGACTTAAATTGGAGGGAGATAAATATCTTATGTAATGCCAACAGAATGTCAGACTTTGGCAAGAAATGAAGGGTATGTGGAAAAGATAAATCAGAGCGAGAGTAACAATAAAACCAAATTAAACAAATGCTATTCCATTCGAGAAGCAGGAAACTGGAAAGGGAATTGGAAAGAAATATTGTGGCATGGTTTCTTTTATGCACTGGAATTCAAGACACTGGAAATACTTTAAAGTGTTAGCAATTGATATTAGTTCTATGATACTGAAAGATCATGGAAAAAGGAAGTACAGAAGTGATTCAAAGTTCACCAAGGTCAATAGAAAGATTCTCTTTTACCCTGTCTTATCATCCATGTTTTCACCGTCTAAGGCTCTGGCAAGACCGATCTACAGAACAGCCTGCAGTGAGAAATGGAGCAGAAGATATCAGATTCCATGTTTCAATTTATTTTATTATACCTTTTTTTGATAAGACTTTATTTGCTAATCTCAAAAATTTTTTTCTGGCTCTTTATAACTGATTTTAGTCCAGATCTTTAAAAAAAAAAAAAGCAAGAGAACAAGGAAACACTCAATAAAAATCCTTTGAAGGTTCAGGAATTCTCAGAATAAAGTGTGACAATAACCTTGCCATGACTGAATACGTAATGATAGAAAGAAAAGCTTGAAATTGCAAACACTGGAAAACTGGAGGTAACTGAACTGAAATGTAATAAAAGTATTAAAATCTCAGGTTGATTATTTGAATTTTTCTAGGTCTTTTATTTGAACACAAACTAGAAAACACACAGAATATTTAATATACACCCGTTATACATCTTAATATTTTCTGCTATTTTTGTATAGAAAGGATTTTTAATTTTTTTAGAAATAAGTAGAAAATAAGGTGAATACAACACAATAATATTGATATATAATACCATATAAAATAATTAATATAGTAGAGATTTCTTAGTATGGCAAGGTAACCCACCTAGCTGACCAATGGAAGCCAATCCTGTGATAAGCAGTATTTTCCTCTCATGAAGCTGTGCTGCCTGTGACCAACGACTGCATTGTCTTTCAGGTGTTTTTCTGTACTTCCCAGAATAATCTCCATAACATTACCAGGCACTGAAGTGAGACTGACAGACCTGTAGTTTCCATGGTTCTCCTTCTTGCCCTTCTTGAAAATTGGGACAACATTCACCAGTTTGCAGTCAGCTGGGACCTATCCAGCTTCCCAAGACTGCTCAAAAATCACAGAGAGAGGTTTTGCAATGACATCAGCTAGGTCTTTGAGGATTCTTGGATGAATCCCATCAGGTCCTATTGATTTGTGGGGATCCAGCTGAAGCAGCAGGTCTCACAGGATTTCAGGCTGGACTTGGAGGTGATCATTCTCTCAGTCATGGTCCTCCAGCTCAGGACCCCTCTACTTTGCTCTGATGAGGTTATATCTGGAGTGCTGTGTCCAGTTCTGGGCTCCATAGTTAAAAAAGACAAGGAACTACTGGAGAAGGTCCAGTAAAGGCCTGGAGCATCTCTCGTATGAGGAAAGACTGAGGGAGCTGAGCCTGTTTAGCCTGAAAAGAAAAAACTGAGAGGGGGATCTTATCAATGTGTAAAATGTGTCAAGAGGATGGGACCAGACTATTTTCAGTGGTATCCAGTGACATGAAAAGACACAACATGCACAAACTGAAACACAAAAAGTTTCACTTGAACACCAGGAAAACAGCAGGAACAGGGATGTCCTCGAGCTCCACACAGCCTTTCCCTACCCAGACAGGAGTCCTACTGAGTTGGACCCACTGATGGGTGTCTGGGAAGAAAATAGAGCTTCTTTGGAACAGTGAAAAGAGGGTTTTTTAAAAATTTGTTGGTATTTAGTGATTTTAACAATTTGTAAGAGTCATTTATCTGCTACATTGCTATATTGATCTTGAATATATAGATAATTAATTGCTCATAAATCATGTGTTCTCAATAAACCATTTCAGTTCTGATCTGACTTTAGATTATGTGACATGGCCAACTCTTCCCTGTGACAGAAGTCTCTTTAGTCTGACTCAGAAATACTGACAGAGGATTTCTTGAATCAGGGAAGCAATGTTAGTTTCCTTGAGGCATCCATTTGCCTTAACAGTACTTCCACAAAAAGTAAACTTTCCTCGTTCCTTTTAATATTCCTCTACTTCATCATTTGCATTTATCAGGTTATTTATCTTGGTTCATCATTTTTCAGACTTTGTCCAGTAGCAATGTCATCAACAAAGTACGGGACTTTGGGCACTTAATATCAACTTCTGCTGTGTCATGTCTCTGCTGTTGCTGTTCTTGATGTGGTGGTGGTTTTGCTGTTTTGTGGGGTTTTTTTTGTTTTCCTTAGAGGTCAATATATACTTTTACAACATCTAATCACTTCACAGTAAAAGTGATAAGATGGTGATTGATAGCACAAAGCTTAAATTTCACATTACATATTTCTGAGGAGGGAAAGATCCCTATGGACAATCTGCTCTGATGCTCTAAAAATGATATATTCAATATTCCATTTAGCCAAGAAAAAAATGGAATTTCATGTGGAAGGAAAAAAATAAAAACTTTATATTTCCCTTCCCTCTCAGTTCACTTTTCCATAGTTCCTTCTATTTTAATCATCAAAATTATATTTTACATATGTGTTCAACAGAGATTAATTTTGTATTTTCCACATTCAATATATATGACTAAATTTGAGTTTCTAGTTAACTCAATACTAAGTCAGAAGTGATATTTTCCACTGGAGAAATTAAAATTAGAATTGTTCTCAGTAATACCATGAGTGAATTATGTAATGACATACATATTAATTTGACAATTTTTGTTTTGGCATTGTAATTTGGTACATGAATATTTATTTCGTAGTTTGAAAGCATTTTCGTTTTCTAAAATATGAAAGTTTTGATCAAAGATGCAAAAAAAAAATTATCTATATGTCTAGCTTATAATGCAGGTTAATTTTCCACAGAACAGATTTGGGCACTATCAATGTTTATTTTGAAGTTATTTTTCCAATAAGAAATGATCACAAAATTAGCAGTTTATTTGAGTTAATTGACTAATCTTGTTCACAGTTGTTTCTTGCTGTCCAAAACTGTAACAGAATTAATATTTTGGGACATACTTGCAAAGAAAATTTGTCAAGAAAGAAACAAAACCCTTTCTATGTAGGTAGATATGTTGCTATCACTGTGTAGAGATCCCTAATAATCGAGCAGGTATGGCTGTTCTTATAAAAACTACTGAAAGAAAAATCCACTTATTCTCTTAAGTTATAACTGAATCTAAAGTCAGGGTAAAAGAACATTTAAAGATAATGGGAAAAAATGTAGCTTCATTAAACACCAAAAATTGGCGCAGAGAGTAGTCCAAAATACCTTATGTAAAATCTTCAGGGTTTATAATGCACAAACACTATATTTGAATTAATTAAGCAACCTGACCTTGCTATTTATTACTTGCCATTTATTACTTAGTAAAGAAAAGGTTATTCTTTGAAGGACTGATCCACTGCAAGCTTACATTAAAAATACTCTTCTGATTGGTGTCAGTGGTTTTTGCAGTCTCCAAATAGTGATAAGTTCTTACAGTGGAAAACAGTTTTGTTTCTCTGCCTAGGTAATGAATAACAACTCATACCTATCAGTAGTACATTGTCCATGGAAGAACAAAACATGTTTTTTACTATTTTTTGCATGCAGTACGTGTGGAAACTCTCCAAACTATTACTTTTTCAGAAAGCATTAAAAAACGCAATGTCAAACTTGAATGTGCTGTGAGTGTTCCTATAAGAATAATGGCATCTGAATAAATGTAATGATGATTGAGAGAGAAAAGAGGAATCTAGAATTTACCAGTGAAGAATTTTTAAGTTATTCTTCACTCTGTGAAAATATGCTACAGAAATAGACACAATCGAGTGTTGCCGTTAGCATTGATGTGTCCCTCTTTTGTTCATTGTTCCTCTGAGTTTTTGATCTGTTTATTTTCTATATCTTAGAATATGAGTATCATCTCATCCAGTATGAGATGGCATGGAAATTGATATAATAGCTTAATTTGTAATAGAGACAAAAATGCAGTACAGGGACAATAGCTTTATTCAGTTAGGGTCTAAAGGTACAAAGTATCCTATTTTGTACTTATTTAGCTTCTTATGGACTCATCCTGTCCACTGATTTAATATATTGGGAAATATCCTGAAATCCTACAGTAGATGTATCACCTTCACACTACATAACATATACTAAAGTATTTCCATAGCAAATAAATTCTACAACTTGTCTAAAGAAGAGTACAGGTGAAAACTGCACTTTGTAGAAAAATTGACTGGATTTTTCTTCCTTTGGGGTTATATCCTGACTGTTCCTTTTTGCATTTTTACTTTGGCAAATGTAGAAGTTTCATCTAAAATTGAGGAAAATGTTCCTTAATGTTGTGATGTACATCTTCAATCTAATTAGTATTTACTGGAAAGAACTGCTATTTCCCTCATCATCTTCTCTATTTTATTAAACAAAAGCAAAGAGTGCACTCTGAGGTTTCTGCCCTTCCTTCTTTGTTTTTAAAGCTGCAATGCAGGTACTTCTGATAAAATTATGCAGAAATGAAAAAAGCCACTGTATAATATAGCCAAACTTTATTTAGGCTATTTCTAACATTAAAAAAGATATATTTAGTACTCTCCATCTTTATTTGTTCTTAAACCCAATGTCTAATAGATGTCAAAGATAGTAATGTAAGTGCTAGATAGATCTTCAGAAGGTTTTAAACTGTGCTATTAGATAGCATTTTAAGAATATGTAAAGTAGTACTGTTTCCTGAGGTTTTTTTTTCAAGATAACAAATGAGATTGCCTATCATTTGATTTCAGACTCAAATGCTACAGGCTTTGAAATTTTTTTTTGTCTTCTGTTACTATTCCTGAAATATGTCTTAATTGCCTCCTTGGAAGGAAACAGAATTAAGTGACAAGTCCTATGCAACTATTTCTATTTATGCTCACCTACTGTAATTCTAAAATTCTGTTCTGAACGATTTTAGAATGATTTTCATTGTTATTATTAGGTTTTATTAACATTAGTTGTTATTAATATTATTTGTTAATTTGTAGCAAAATGTCTTTCAGGTACCCATAAATGCTTCTAAATGTTCATAAGTTAAGGTTAGGCCTTGTTTTTATTTCTTTGATTTTTCAGATGGCAAACATCATTACAATTTGGCAATAATGCTGATAATCTCTCATGATGCCTCAAACATCAGATGGAGGTGTTTTTCAAAGAAATTTTAGAGTAAAAAGAGAAACAAATTCTTGCAAATATTGAAAAAAAAAATTTTGAGGAATACAGTTTTTCTTGGATGAAGCTTTCATAGAGTTTTTGCGGATGCATCCACAGGCACCATGCAGTGGTAGCCGTTGAGTTAGTAACAGCAATTGTTTTTTTTTGTTGTTTCAGTTAACATAATACCTCATATTTATATGAGAGGCTGTGTCAAAGTGCTACCAAAAGATCAGCTAAGAAATCCTTTTATAGTTTGTTGTGTAACTCCCAGAGCCGACTGGAACGAATCCCATGCTGGAGCTACATCTTCCCACTACTGCAGGACACTCCTTAATCTTCCAGCAACACTTGTGCCTGCTTTAAGTGGAACATTTTGAGCTTCTACCAGTTTCATTGATACAGATCACTTATTTATCAGCTTCAACTTTCATTTCAAACTTCTGGCCTCCACTTTCATTCTCCATGCTGTGAATGCCTTTGGACCATTACTTTTAATACTTAGGGACATGTTAGGTATTCCCTGAGCTTTGAAAAATAAAAGACAAAAGTGAAAATAAATAGACAAGTAAGAAGTTCTGCTAAGGCAGTGAAAATTAATTATTGTTTGGAGCAAGCTACCATGAGTGATGGAGTTAGTAATCACTATTGGGCCCAAAACCTTGATGTATTAAATTTTATGTATGCAAGTACGTCCAGATGACTGATGTCTTCAGAACATTCAGGTGAAAATTTTGGCTGTCTTGAGTTTTGGCAAAGAGTTAGAGCCAAGGCTGTATCTAAACAGGTTCTTATATCATCAGAGAGCAGTTAAAAAAGTTTGGCTGTTTTTTTTTTCTTTTACTATTTACACAGATCTTTGGAAAATTATTATATCATTGCTGCTGGCTCAACTCAGGACATAATAAATATATTCTTGTCAGTGAGTTTTAGCATGATGATGAAACAATCCCTTCCCACCCTAGTGCTTCAGTGTAACTGCATAAAATCATATTTGAATGGGGTTTTACCTCACCTCCCCAAATAATTGCAGATCCAAGAAGTATGAAATTTTTGATCAGAGCAGTACTTTTGAACAAGGAAATCCAAAACACTGCTATTTTTGTTGCTGAAATTAATTACTAATGAAAAAAATATTTGTTTCACTCAGATGAGATTTTTTTTTGACTGTCATGGCCTCAAGTACTCTTTTTCATTGTCCCATTAAACCAGTGAACTACTGACCTTTGGAAGTTTTTTAGTCCCCTATTCTTACCTGTTGGCTCTTTTCTATGTGACAACTGTTTTTATAAGGATTTATTATAACTTCAGATGCTTTGGTGGAAACAGAAAAGACATAGTGATTCAAATTTGAATGTCTGGAACTTAGTCTGCTATCATAAACTTTTTGCAGTCTGCACAGAGAAACAAACAAAAAAATCCATTAGGTAATTAATCTGATCAAGGATAAATGTATTTTATCCTGAAAGATACTTTGGGAGACACTTACAGAAGTACAGAGCTATTGCCTGAAGAATACAGTATATTTAAATTTGGACACATGCTATAGACTGGGTAGGAAATCTAATTCACATAGAAGAATGGAACAAACAAGGTGAAAAACTGTATAAAAGAGATAGCAGGAAAATACGATTAAATATAGTATTGTTTTTGAGGAACTGAAAGCAAAATAATAACATTAAAAATCGGTTTCAGGAATGTAAAAAAGCTTAATTTTAGCAACAGCTGGGAAAATATATATTGTTAATTATATTTGAAATTTGTATGATGATTTTTAAAATACTTCTGTTCTATTTTAATCTAAAATTCTGTTTTAATTAAATTAAATTATCTTGGATATTTAAAATAAGTTCATTAGTTGAAGAGGTGAGTCTGGCCACATGAAATAATAGCTGCTTCTACTTTAATCACCAATGTTGTGTTTTCTGATCTGCAGGTTTATAGGTGTGAATTCTCCGTCATTATCTCCCTTAATATAGTTTGGCAATGTTTCATCCACATACTGGATTTAGTTATATTAATTTTTGAAAACTATTATAATAACGGTGGCATTCATTCATATTCTCTGTTTTGATTAGGAATAATCTTCATTGCAGTTATCAATCTTAATCTGTGCCCAAATCTGAGATTAAAAATAGCCATTATAATATTAAAATTATTCTATGTCAGCATTATATAATCAAATTTTTTGAGCAAAAAACCTCTTGTTTACTGTATAGGCATTATAAAAAGGAAATAACTTTTCATAAACTTGATCGAGAAAAAGAGGAAAGAGACTGATGGGAGCACATACTGATTAGGTAAATGCATATTTTCTAGGTTTAGCAATTTAGTCAGTAACAACACAACATTTTTCATTAGTCTGGGATCAGTGTTTTGATCTTATATAAAGAAAATCTTTTTCAGTGACTCCAAGTGAAACAAGTCTGTTGCTTCTGATAAATGAACCAGTAAATGGGTACATATATCTGACAACAGTAATCCATTCCTTTATTTCCTCAGGGAAAGCCGGTAGTTCAGGTTCATGCTACTAATCAAGAAAAGTGTATTGTCTTTTTTAACAGGTGATTTCTACTTTGTTCTTTCAAAGCATGCTTGCAGGCTGCTTTACTCTGGAGAAGCACTTGGGTTCTTTATCTTAATTGGATGAACTTAATTAAAATCATTTAGGTTTTTAGTACCCCATTAAGTCAACATATCTCTGTCCTGAATGTTTTTTTTAACCCAGAACTGCTGACTTTTAAGGGTACATATGCAGTGTCAAAGAAAAGAGACCAGAAAGTGAGCCCTAGCACTACAGCCTCATCATCTACATAGTTACTTATTAATTCAGTTGCAGACTCTGTTCAAAAGAAGTATTGAAGTTACTCAGTGCCTCTAATGAAAACTGAGATAGCTTGAACATATGCAGACAGCTATAAGCAATGAATGTCACCCTCAAGGAGTACTTAGATATTAAGGACCATTTGATTTTCCCTACTGTATCCTGCATAGTCTATGGTATCCTACACACATAAAGACACAAGTGACTTGTAGTTCTTCCTTTACACACACTATAAGTGTTTCTTATTCTGTAGGGTATTTAAAATGTCATGAGATGACACTTCTTGGTCTTGATTTCTGTCCAGATAAGTTCACCCCAAATCAGAAACACCATGTAATCATACCTGCCCCACACTTTAGAATCATCCAGTAACTATGCAAAATACTGTATACCAGTGTGAGTGTTCTCATTGCATAAAAATTCTGCTAACGCAGTGTCAGGATTTTATTTCTTTTGAGAATGAAGAAAGCCTCGGAATTC
Source organism: Pseudopipra pipra (assembly GCF_036250125.1). Classification (NCBI taxonomy): domain Eukaryota; kingdom Metazoa; phylum Chordata; class Aves; order Passeriformes; family Pipridae; genus Pseudopipra; species Pseudopipra pipra. Next base: position 73,292,512 of record NC_087550.1, on the reverse strand, counting down.
TATGACTCCATTTCTTTACATTCTGTTCTTTGAAAAAGACTTAATAAATGGGTAAAGTAAAAAATTTCTGAAGTATGTAATGAAATATTCCTAAATTTCTTATATTATTCCTGTACAATAATATTAATGCATGTCTTATTCTGGGAGCTATGCTAAACAGGCATGTTAAACAAGATTAGCAGTGAATTAAATTGCCAGTTGTAAAGACCAAAGTTATAAAAATAGTTTTATCATTCTGTTTAATATAAGCTGAAAATTTAGCAGCTGGAATTATTTGAAATGTCAGAGAGTTTGGCATATTGTTATTTAAATAAGCACTAGAGCAAAAAATATAACAAAGGAACAATGAAGTATTAGAAAAATCACAATTACTGGTAACAAAGCTGTGTTGCACAGTAAGCACCTGAATCTGAAAAGTTTAATTATAGCAACGGTTGTATATAATAGTGCTACCTTATCCTCTTGCAATGGGATTCAGCTCTGTAGTGAGTTAACCTTGGTTGAGAGTAAAGCAACACTTAGCTGTTTGCTTACTCCCCTCACCACCTCCAGATGGACAGGGGAGAGAATAGGAAGAGAAAAAGCAAAAAAACTTGATGGGTTGAGATAGAGATATCTCAATCAGAGAAGAAGAAGATCACAGATCAAAACCCAAACCAGCCTAATCACTATGTAGGGGATATCTATGTAGGGGATAGAGTGGGAAAAAGAAAAAGCCTGACACTCTGCAAACACTGCTCAATAATATTCAGAACAGTGGAGTGTTTGCAACACTCTTAGTCACAAACCCAAGCACAACACTCTGTGGATTGCCATGAAGAAAAAATAACCAGAAAAATTTGAAGGACAATTAGTCAAACTTTTATGTGACAAAAATATATGATATTGTATATTGGCAGCAGTGCTGAAGCCCATGATGCTGTTTGCTACTACACAGCACCAGGATCAGGAGTAGTTGTTATTTGGATGAAACTACACGGTTTACATCATCTAAACCAACCTGTCAACTTGAAAGTGACCTAACCATGATTTATGACTGCATTTTTCTAGATTATAAAAAAAAAAAAAGGGGGAATCTCCCTCTACAGCATACAAAATCACCTGACATAACACTTTACCTGTCTTATTGGTTTACTCTAACTGCGTACTCCTTGTGTGTTGAATTCAATACAGTACTCAAGCAGTAGGTAAAAGCTCCAACTATTGCCCCAGCACTGCAAAATTTAACAGCTTTTTTTTTGAAAGAAGAGATACTACATTCTGGAAATTACATTCTGGTCAAATTAAGATCAAATCAGAACAGTTTTTGAGAATCAATATCATAATTTCTGAGCTGTTATTATATGGGTAAAAAGTCAAACCCAACAAGACAAGACCCCTAATTATTTTGGATTGCCTGTCTGAGGCATAAAGATACCTGAGGTTTGTGCTCAATTATGATACCCTGACTTAAGTGTCATATCTCAAAACTACTTGCTCCTTATATATTATGTTTTTCCATAATCCATAGAATGTCTCCTGAAAATTAAGGACATTTAATTTCCTACTTTCAGATGAAAGCAGAAACTCTGTGAGAAAAGGCTCCTACATCTTTATGGGATTCTTAATGACCCAACTAGTTTTATGAGATGATTCAAAAGTTTTCATGTTTTTACTAATTGCTTTTATCCATAGTATGGTAGATAACTGCAACTTTTGAAACATTTTCCTTTCTTTCAACTTGTCTTTCCATATGCAGATTTTAGGGCATTGCAAATACAAGTATATGCTGGTATGTCAAGAATCGCAGTATTTCAAATGCAAGAATAATATAGGATATTCTGCAGACTGACTTGTCTAATCTAATTTTAGCCACCTAAAAGTTAAGTATGTGAACCAAGCAGCTCCTCTTAGCACTCAATATAGTAATGGAAGGAGACAATGTGAATTACTGTTAGACAGATAGAGTGATTGTTCTTCAGTTGTAAAATAATGGCCTAAGACAAGCAGAAGACACTTTCCTTAATTTAGAGACAGATATAGATAACTAAATTATGAATGACTTAAACTATATGAAAAGAATCCTACTTGTAAAATTTATTAGATAACTAAGCCTGAAAATAGTGCTATGGTGCAGTTGACAAGATGATGTTCAGTCAAGGGTTAGCCTTGATGATCTCAGACGTCTTTTCCAACCTGATTGATTCTATGATTCTATCTCTAAATTTACATTACCACAGTTATTATATTACTTCAGAAACCAGAAATAATTAAGTATACTTTTAGCTGGTATTTTTGCCCAGTTATATGTGTAATTTTGAACTATAGTCCACAACCTGTGGCCTTTCTAGTCTGAAAGATGTATTCTATCCATACAGTATATAAACCAGAAGAAGATACCTTGGTGTCTACAATTTTAGAAGTATGTGGCAGATGGGAACTTTGTAAAGGTTATGATCTAGGAAAATGTTTTCTCCACTATTATGCCAAGTACTTCACTAATATATGCATATTTTTAAAGTATATATTTATCAGATAAACAAAAAAGAATACATTTCCATTTAAAGCAGAAATTAGAAGTTAGTGAGTTTGTGCTTAACTCATTCCACTTCACTCACAGTTAATGTTATTTTCTGAAAATCCAAGATTTACTTTAGTCATATATAATATGAATCCTCAGTGGATAACGTTCTTTTTTGGGCACACTCTCTTTAACAGAGTGCTTAAGGTGCAGGTTTTCCAAACTTAAAAAATCTTGAAGGGCACTGCCAAGCATACTTACACTTTTGAGAAAGATGACTAATCTTGTAGCAATATTTACTTATTTATTCAATTGCCTAGATAAATCAATATGGGAAAAGTGATAACTGCCTGGGATAATGGAACAATTTTGATGAATTGTCAAAATGTAATATGGAATTCAAAGTAAAAATGCTAATTCCTCACTGGATGCCAGACTATTTTAAGATTAATTAGAATCTATTTAGGCTTTCTAACTTTTACTTATTTTTCTGATCTGTCGTTCACAAAATTTGCAAGCCAGTTATTTTTCCTGTCAAAAGTGGAAGAAATCAAACATGTAAATAAGGAAAGCAGGTAAATTTAGAAGGATCATTACTAGGAATGCTCAGAAAATAACAGTACTGTTTCCCCCTTTTCTTTTGGTCTTTTGTAGTTTTATTTGTTGAATTATTTCTGTTTCTGACATTCTCTTCTCTCTCTTTCTCTTCCCCATCTCTAATTGACTTCCACGTCATGAGTACAATTTAGATAACTAAATGTGAATGTCTCTGTCATTTCTGATGAAGACATTGTGTTTTGGGATAGGTAAATATAAGACAAGACGACAGGAGAGCCATTCTTAACTAGATCAGCACACAGAGTTACTTAGGAAACTCATGTATCCCAAATTGCACTTGAATGCCTATGTTTTGGTAGTCAAATACTGATCTTACTGTTTAATCTGAGCTACCTGCTTAGATGCTCTGCAGGCAGTAAATCTAGTGAAAAACATCTTATCCTCATATAATCAGCTAAGGTAGGATGCATTACCATCATGAGAGAGCTATATTTATGCATCATACATAGAAAGTAGCAAAACGCTGGATATCTCCTTGAAAAAGAAAATGTCCTACTGCACAGACTTAATTGACTCGTGCATAGAGATTTGGTGTAAATTGGGAAATAGTATCTAAGTGGTTCTATAGCTGCCATAAGTGCACAGATTTCTACTGAGGTTTCTTCATATTTCATAAGCACACAGATTTCTCTTATACATGCATCTGCATAGATGGATAAACATGGACAGCAGAATTGAGCAACAAATTACCCTTTAGAATTCGATTCTGACTGCAAGCATGTTTAATTGTTTTAGAAATTAATGTATAATAATTTCATATAGCTTTATGAATCATCAAAATAATTGTTTTTCTTCAATTTTTTGATAGAAAAAATAAGAGAATATTAAATAAAAAACATTCAGCAGCTTGTAGAGTAGTGGTCTGTGTTCAAAATACTCAAAATAGACTCAAACCTCCCAAATCATAAGAGTTGTCTGCGTATTTTGAATAAAAAGATTTAACAGGAAAAAGAAAAATAAAAAATGCTCATAGTTCCTTTTTGTTTGCCAGGATTTTAATATGTTCCTTAGAGAAGTGAAATGGAAGTTGCTCCAAACAGCAACCTTTGATATGCACTAACTATTATGAAAAGATCAAAAGTTTTCCCTTTATTATATATGCAGTCAAAATCAAACTATGTCAGTCAATATGCTTTTGAACTCTGTTAAAGCACTGATTGCTATTCCTGGGGAGGAAATTTTGCCTACAGGTAAAAGACTTCATCTTATGAACATGAAATATTGAAAATACATGGGGAAGCAAATAGGAATAAAATATGTTATGAATTATGTTAGAACTACAGACAGAGGAAGATAATATTGTCTGCATGTTGTTTAAGACTCTGTATATATAAAATATGTCAATATTCTGAGTATTTACCATTGGTACTAAAGCCATCTAAGTGTCAAATTTCAACACGGATCTTGGTTATCTAAAGGCTGTTTATACAAGGAGTATCTGTTTGGCATGCAGTTATTAGTACCTTCATTTGTTTTACAGTTGTTGAGAAAGATACATTCTTGAGAAGATAGATTGCTTCCCTTGTTTAAATTCATTCTCAGTCTTCAAAAAAACTCCTATAAGTTGTCAGACTTAGCTTTGAGGTAGTCTTAGAGATATTGGGAATAAGTACTGCAGTTCAAGACAAAGAGAGAGCTATGCATTACTAGTGAACCAGTTAATCTAACAGTCATGATTTGGCAGATGTTACTGATTTTGCATAAGCAAGTCATCCTGAAGGACAAAGAAACCCAAACAAAACACAAAACACAATAACAATAAAACCTCCCATATTTTTCTGTTGAAGATCTCCTTCAGCAAAACTTCAACCATAAACACCTTTACTTTTTAAAGCACCACTCCAAAACAGAGCTATTTTGACGAGGTACATCCTCAGCTCTAGATATCATGACATCTTTAGACTTAGAGCAGATTGAGATTTTTTCAGGTAATTAATTGTAAAATGCTCTCTAAAAATTCAAAATATGTGACATAGTAAAATAAGACAATATATGGCGAAACATACACACACAGAAAAGGAAGCTAGTTTGTGTTTGAAGCTAGTTTGTGTTGGAAGCTAGTAGTCTGATAGAGTGGGCTTGAGTTCCTTGGACAGACAATGGAGAGAAATTGAGGGTTTAGTGTATCTGATGCATTTTAGAGATATACTCTACTATCACAGAAATTACTGTCTCACACTATCATTTTCTTTCCACTGGGTATATATTCAAACTCAGAAGCAATGAGTATTTTTAATCAAAAATCTTATAGTAAAAATATTTTAAAAGTCAGATGGTTTCAAAAAGAAAAATTGGCAAGATTGCCTGTCCATTGCACTGTTCAGAACACATGTCCACTAGTAACAGCTTTACAATTTTTCCTATTCCCTTCACTTTATTCCTGGTACAAAAGAAGGCTGTATAACCCCAGATGATGCTAGTCTAACTGGTGCTATCAAAAATGCAGTCAAAACTTCATGTCTCTTACAGTGCATTTGTGACGTACTCATATTCACATTCATTGGTTCTTTACAACCTCTTTACAACCTCTTAATATTTTCAAAATGTTAGCAGTTACTGAAAAGAGACTGGGAGTGTGATAAGAATAAATATATGAAGATTTTGAAACTTCATTCCACTAGCATTCTCTAATCAAGGCATTTGACTACTTGCTGTTGTTGCAAACAGTACAAAAGCAAGTGGTCCTTTCCCTCCACCCCAAAACCTCCCTCCCCATCCCGCCGCCACATATAAAGTTAAGGTCAGTTAACTGATCTTCAGAAAAATCACAGGAGCTGGTTGTACTTAAAAGTGTAACACACTAAAACTGCAATGTAAGCTATAGTGAAACAAGCTTTAAAAATCCTTAGAGTAACACTTCGATTTAAGTGCAGAAATGGCTAAGAACATATAGTTACAGAAACTGAGCTGATAGGTAAGTCACTACGCCATAGTGATTTGTAAACTTCCATCTATACTTTGAGTCTAAGAGAGTCACATTCTGTGCTATTAGTCTGAATTATTTTTTGTGGTAACATTTAACTGCAGTAGTCTAATGACTACAAAGCCTTTAATTGTTTAATTTTTCTTTAAAAAAAAGGTTAAAAAGTCCTATCTGGATAATAAGTATGTTTTGTTGCAAGATTAGTCTGTGTAACAGGGTTCTTCCAGAATAGATTCCCATTTCACTCCTCAGATATTGTTTTCCTGGTAATAGAAAAGAATCTATTTACTGAACTTTATTTAGTTAGGTAAAAGTTCCTTCTGCTGACATTTGAGATAGGCTAGTTTTTCTAGTACCTTCCTTTCAGGCTGGAAGATATGGCAAAAGACTTGTATGAGGTCTGCATCTTCCTGAATTGGCAGAATTGGGCCAGCCACCTTAACCAAAGCTTCTCAAATGACTTTAGGTTCCTACGCTTAGGTAACTAAATTGAAGCCACTGTCTCTCTGAATACCAGCTTCATCTGGATTTACACAATTAGACAGTCTTGTTTTAGTGGGACACTTGGAAAATTTGTTGCTGGATGACAGGTCGCTGGTTGACAAGTTGAATATGAGCCGGCAGTGTGCCCTTGCGACCAGGAGGTTCAGTAGTATCCTGGGGTACATTGCGAAAAGTGTGGCCAGCAGATCTAAGGAGGTGATCCTGCCCCTCTACCAAGCCCTGGGGAGGCCACATCTGAACTGCTGTGTCCAGTTCTGGGCTCCTCAGTACAAGAAAGATAAGGAACTACTGGAGGGGGTCCAGTGCAGGGCCACAAAGATGACTAGGGGTTTGGAGCATCTCTCTTATGAGCAGAGATTGAGGGAATTGGGCCTGTTTATTCTAGAGAAGAGAAGACTGAGAGGGGATCACATTACTTTTTCTGCTTTCCCTGATAGCCCTAAGTTTTAATGCCTGAAGTGTATAGACTTGATTAAGACTTCTGTTTGGCATAATTGCATTCAGATTTACTTGAAAATATTCTGAATTCTTTGGAACTAGATCCGTGTGCCAATATTTTGGTTCTGTCTTATGTAATTGAGACAAAAATTCTAAGCCCAACCTCTTGGAAGAAAGGAATCTCCAAGTGAGAATACCTGGGGTTTTTCCATGTGTAGATTGTGGATTTTGACTATGCATGTTAGACTCACAGCAGGGCCACGTGATTTCTGCACTGGTGTGGTTTGCACTGGATTACCTGCAGTGGATTGGTCTGGGCAGACTGCCAGGTGCCCACCAAGCCATTCTCTCACTCTCCTACGAATAGGAAAGGGGGAGAAAATATGATGAAAAACTCAAGATAAGGACATGGAGATTGCTTACCTGTTACCACCATAGGCAAAAAAGACTCAACTTGGGGAAACTAATTTAATTTGTTTCAAATTAAACACAGGTCAATGAGAATTAAGAACAAACCTAAAAACATGTTCTCCCAACCCCCACTTGTTTAACATATGCTGCTCTCCATGGTCATCAGTTCCTGCTAGGAGCTTGCTCTAGCATGAACTCTCCATAGGCTGCAGCTGTCTTCAGGATGTATCTGCCAGCTCAAGTATGCGGTCCTCTGCAGGGTGTAGGGTGGATATGTACTCCACCATGGTCCTCCTTGGGCTTCACTGGGACAGCCTGCCTCACCATGGTCTGCACCACAGGTTGCAGGGGAATCACTGCTCTGGCACCTGGACCACCTCCTGCCCCTCCTTCTTCACTGACCTTGGTGTCTGTAGGCTGTTTCTCTCACATTTTTTTACTCTGTTCTCCCAGCTGTTGTGCAGCCATTTCTTCCCTTTTTTTAAACATATTATTACAGAGGTGCTACCATTGTTGCTGTTTGGCTCAGCTTTGGCCAGTGGCAGGTCTGTCTTTGGGGCCAGCAGGAACTAGCTTACAGTGTCTTCTCCACAAAGCCATCCCTGCAGCCCCCATCCACACACCTGCTACCAAAACAACAGGTGTTTTGTTCTATCCAGATGTCTGTGTTTCTATGTCTGCAGGTGTCTGTGTTCTATTCAGATCTCCTTATTTTGTTCCCTTCTCCCTATTTAATGTACAGAAAACAAACAAAACCATGCCTCAGCTGGGATTCCGGGCCCAGCCATTCAGCCACTGATCATTTTTCACAGGCATTTTTCTATTATAAATTCAATGGTGGATCTTACTACAAAGGGAGAAAAATAAAAAAACAACTGACAAAGATTATGACAAAGATGATGGTGACAGCATCAATTGTAACCAAAATATTTTACATATAGATTATATATTCCGCTGAAAAATGAAAGAAGCCATAAAGCAAAAGGTAAATCTCATTCACTTTTGAAATGTAGTCAGGATAGTAACTATACAGAAATATTTTTTGATTTAGTGCAGAATCAGCTGAAAACTGCGTTGCTGTTTTTGCTGTAGAAATAACCTTCTACAGACCAGTAATCCATAAATATATGTCAGAGCTGGGACTTAAAGCCTAATGTGACTGATCAGTTTAAGATTTGAATATAAAACTTAGGAGGTAATACCTGACTGCAAATACAGCCTTACTACACTGTAAAGGCTATAACTGAGGGCTTTATTAATCTTAGAGATGGATGAACCTTAGAAAATCTGCCTGCAAAGTGAGCTCACCAGCCTATCTAATGTGCTCTTAAAGACTGCTAGCCCAGTAGGGTGATGTATTTGGTTTTTGAATGTATTTCCTTCTGTGAGAGAGAGCATGAAAAATAGTCTTTATTTCCAAGCAGCTCATGGCTTCGTGTTTTGTTTGCAAAAGTACATCTCTAGTTCCTATATTTTTTTATTACAACTTAGAAGACTGCTATTTTTTTAATTGAATATTTTATCAGTTCTCTTAACTTCAGTCTTCAGTTATTTCTGTCTTTCTGACTACTGATTATTCCATAACCAGTTTCAACCTCTGTTTTTCATTCACTTTCATCTATCGACTCTTTTATTTGTAGCAATTTCTTCTTTAAGTTGTCTGTTAAACCTCAAACCACTTCATTTTTCAAGAATTTCTTAAGAAGCTTCTGAACTTAATTCTCTTTACTTGAGACGCATCAAGTTGCACAGTTCTAAAGGAATTATTCTAAAATTCTACACACATAATGGAATCCTAGTGTCAGGCACCTAAAGTTTGTGAGTCTTCTTCATTACACTTAATTTTTTATCTGGGCTTTATCTACCTTAGCTTTGGGGTAAAAATAATTGACCTTTTTAAGACTGTAATTGTTCAAGGACAGCTGCCCATGGAGACTTTAATTTCTGACTTTTCTAACCCAGGGAAGGTAACACTATGAATTAAACAAGCATCCTTGCATAGTACTGATACTGCCTCATACAACACTGAACCTCTCTCTGGCATTTCTGTTCCCTATGAAAGGAACTCCTCTAGTAGGGATATAACATATTATATATTTGTGAGAGTTGATGTTTTCAGTAAGGATACTCAGAATTTCTTAATTATTAACTGCTGATAATTTTTAAGAGTAGACACAACAACAAGTATTCCTATAATTTCATTAGCTAATGAAGTGGTATTTTATCCCATTTTATGTAACTTTCTTTTCAAGTCCTCTGGAAGAACTTGCACTTTTTTGGGGAAAAAAATCATGGTCTAGATGTTGAATCTCTGGCAAAGAAGGAAGCTGTAGTTCAGAATAGATAATATTTTTCATTCCCATGGGGGGAAAAAAAGTGCAATATGGACATAAGAGAAGTTGTGGAATTACTCGGGTATCTGCATCCCTTAATTTTCTCTTGGTGAAAAGGTCACTATTTATATTACACAAAATTAACAAAGTTAACATACATTTTAAAGTAAGAACACATTTTTTTTTCCCTTATGTTATTTTTGAGGGTGAGGAAAGTCATAATACATTTAACAGGAAAATTGTTATCTAATTTCATTTTTCAAAAGGTAGTACCTGTTATGAGTGATATTAGAAATATTATTAAGCTCAATGTTTATGCCCTTTAGCAGTTCCTGTTCAAATATTTGTGATCCTTTATTTAATCTATTTTTTCTATATTATACTACTATTAATTCTTACTTTATGTTATTTTCTCATTTTCAGTCTTTCAATTTTTGTCCCTTTCTAGACCCACCTTAATTTTTGGCAGATGCCTTCACTGTATTACCCTATTCCTTGGTACAGATAATATTCAGAAAGAATAAATAGAAACGCTTCTTTCATTTCATTCACCATTCTTCTTTCATTTCATTCACCATTCTTCTTTCACTGCAGATTTACTAAAACCAGTCTGTTCTAGCTATCATTGTTTGGGGTTTTTCCCCCCCTCTGGCTTTTTTCTATGCTCTGTAGTGTCAATATACTTACATTCTGTGGAGCTCTATTCCTTGTACAAATAATTTGTACAAATTATTAATTTTTTTATAGATCTTGACATAAATTCAGACTTTGTTAGCAAGAAATACTTGAGAAAGAATTTTATGTCCTTGCTAGCAATAACATGTGCCCTTTGCTTGTGTTGGAGAGCACAGAGTGCAGATTCAGTTTGTCAATGGTGGGTAGAAATGTATTTGCTTACCTTTCTCCTGTATTTGATTTCTGCTGATTTAGTGAAGTGAATCAGCCAAATGGATGCTGAGGAAATACTGTAATGACCTTAAGGGAATTGGTGAAATCAAGAAAGGGTGCCTTTCAGTGAATTGTCAGCTCAATGGTATTAGGCTACTATAGGTTTAAATGCAGGGCTTCAAAGTAAATTACTTTGTATTTCATACAAGAAATAAAGATAGTTCAAATAATTGGAAACATTGTAGATCAATGTTACGAAAATTTATTAACTCTCTTTATTTTAGAAAAATAGTAATTCTACTGGTCTGATGTTTAAGGTTATATGGATTGAATTATGCATGTCAATTATGCATTTGGCTAGGTAGACAAATCCGAGTTTTAAGCATTTGAACAGTATATCAATGAGACAATACCGTAATCTGCTGTAACTCTAGAGTTTGGGAAAAGATAATGAACTCAGATTATCTATTTCATAATATTTGAGACAAAAAAATAAACCATTATGTATTTAAAGCCTTCACTTTAACTGAGCTCTCATCTTATTGATAAGAACTTTGATCTAGAACTTTCTTCAACTTGAAGTATTCAAAATATTGATTAGTAATAAATTGATTTCCTTTTTCCAATATGACAAGTTGTGCTTATTAATAATCTAATATAGTTATATTTGATGTTATAAAATCTGTCTCTCTGTGTTTTAAATGAACAAGGAAAGCTCCATTTTGAATTTTGTGATTTTCAAGTATTTAAATTGTGTTGCATTATCATGTTGTTTTTTTTTGTTCTTTAAATAACAGAACACTTCAGACTGATATGGATTTAATGGAGGTTTTTTTTGATGTCTGTGACGCACTTCTCATTTCTAATAAACTGTTTTGCATTACTTCAAAGTGCTGTTGATTTATGAGTCATAAATATGCAAAGGACTAATTTGCCATGTCTCTAGTATGCCCTTTCTGGGCTTGTGTTTATTGTTGTACTTGTAGTTGTTTCAACATAATTTTATTGTAAGAAAATATTCTGTATCTAAGAAGTACTTGAAATATTATTAGATCTAAGAACACTCTGTCTTCATCTTAGAATCGTTGCTGACTCGGTTATATTCATAAATGAAGTTCCTATTATAGTGTTAATTTTTTTGCAGTCATTCCCACAGTGGCAAAGCCATAATATTACTCATATTATCATTCAAATAAAACTAATTATTTAATTTTCTTTTAGTTTACTTTTGTGCAGAGAATGATTTTCTAATTAGTAATGTGCCATGGATATTAAAATAAAAAAAAAATACATATTCTCATCAACATTATGCTTGTGGTGGTCATAGTGATAATTTTTAAAAGCAGAGTAAATAGAGCTCTCAGACTGTATTGTGAATCAAGTCTTCCTTAAAATGGAAAAGAAATTAGGATAGAAATAGTTTTACTGATTTTAGCTATATAAGAGAGGAAAAATTCATACCATATGCTCTTATGTGAAATCATTTGTTAAGCTATCAGAATAGGAAAACTTACCTTTGAAACATTCCTCAATTGATCTTTCTCTTGTATTTTTTTTTTTTAAAAACTTTGAGGTTTTCTCTCCTTATTCTTATTTTCACTGATGATCTTTATCTGATATTCAGGAATAATAAGAAAAAACAAAGTATACAAAGGGATATCTAAAGAGAAAAGTAAAATGAAATGTAAATCTTGTCTTTCTTTGCAAACCCTCTTTAAGTGTACATAATGTTATTTCAGTAATGTTTCCTTTCTGTTTTCCTCAAAAAAAGGAGTAGAACAGACCTATAGTATTATATTTACTTTTGTAACTTCTTCAGTAACAGCTACTGTTGCAACTATGATATGCTATTTCTGTGTATTCTCTTAGTGGAGAATAGCTCAGACATGTCTGGTTTCTTTTAGATTATTCTTTTTTCCCATGGCCCTTCAGAAAACACATAGTAAGTAGTACTTGTTGCGTACTCTGTATAATAAATATATTTAGAGCTGATTCACGAGCAGAAAATGTACAAATTCTTAGCTTAAAAAATAGGGTCTCAGTAGTTGGAATGTATAAATCTGTTCTTAGGATAAGAGCAGCTTATGTATCTCATATTCCTATCACTAGTAAGCCTAAGCGAGAGAAGAACTTGGAAGGGAAGTGTTTATGTCAAAATCCTTCCAAATGTAGTTTATTCACTGGACAGCAGGAAGAGGGCACAAGGAGGAGGTTATAAAAATAGGTGTGTACAGTACCTATTTCTTTGAACATTGGTAAGTGATAGTAACTCAATATCTCAGCTGATATTGAGCCCAATCCTGCTGTTTCAATTGTGTGTCAAAAAATTCTTTATCTGTAAACTCTTACCCTCATGTAAAAATCACAGTTTGAAGACAATAATAGCTACATAATAGTATCAATTTACTGTAAAACTCCAGCATGAATTCTGAAGCATATGGGAACAGAATTCCCAGTATTCCTTAATATCATGGCTTAGGAATGGTACTCCCCAGTGTAATGCTCCCACTGAGACTCTCCAAACCATATACCACCTGCTAGCTTGCTCACTCCCCCATCCCCATCCTCCTCTCCCTACCGAGAAATGGAGAGGAGAAATGGAGGCACAAAAGGTAAAGATCAAGGGTTGAGATAAAACCAAACTAGTGGAAACAGCAATGAGATAAGAAAACAAACAGTAACAGCAACAATACTAATGACAAGGGTACAAGAAACGAACAATTCACACAGAAACACCCCTATAACAGACAATACCTGATCTCTCTCTCTATCATGAGAAGCAAACCCAGAAGGGACCTTTCCCCATCTCCAGAAAATGACATGAGATGGTGTAGAATAACCTCTGGGTCTTAGCCACACCTCGTCCTGACTACTGCAAAAATTAACCCTGTCCTGGCTGGAACCAAGACACTTACTTAACAAACATCATTCACGGATTTTGCTATGATCAGGAGTAAGGAAATATTTTAATTTCATTGCATAGCCAAGATTACAGTGTGTTTTGGGAACTGATTTTCAACGGAATTAATTTTCCTTAAACTGAGATACCATGTTGGAAAAATAGTGACTATAATTAAAGAGAGCATACATTATGTAAGCGCTGATTTTAACCACACGAATATATAAAAAAAGTTTTCAAAATTATCAGTATTCTAAAAATGTCTTTAATAAATGTATGAAACTTTGCCTTGGGGGAAAAAAGAATCAAAATATACACAAATTGTGTACATTTTTTATCCAGGATAAACTATATTTCTCTGCGTTTGTAATATTTTGTTATACGAATCCAGTAGAGGTTTCCATGATGGGAATTCACGCCAAGATACAGATCATAGTGTTCTTTTCAGGTAGAAAAGAAGACAACCACATGAATGGAAAACTACAGAAATGGAAAGAGATCATGCACTGAAAATTAAGAAGACTTTAAATGTTTATTTTTGAAAATGTGAATAAACCTGAAGGAAAAAGGTACAGTAGAAAGAAGAAACCTGCAGTGCATTTATCCAAATTCAAGCCAACAAAACATCTTGAAACTTTAGAATGATGACAACAGTAAGAAGCTTGCATGAAAAATATCATAAGATACATAAAATCACTTTAAAATGTGTGGTTTCAGCTCTAAGATAGTACATTATAGTCATAATAAAGTCTGAAGAGGTTTACAAACTTTTCAAATAACTCTATGTTAAATACAGACTTAAATGCAAACTTCAGACCTTATAAGATCTAGAAAGATGGTTGTTGTTTTTTTTTTTTGGTGCTAAAAACTTTTGAAACATAGTAATCTTCACTCCACTAGTAAGTGGTAGAGGATCTGAGGTCACATTAAGGCATTATTTAGTATTTTAGCTACATATTTTTTTTTCTATTTGTGATAAGATGTTGACAGGGGAAAGAAGATAAAGTAATCAAATTGCACAAGATTTCTTTTTTTCTTGCTTAGGAAACAAGTATTTATCTATCCATAGTGGGACTAGGATAAAATAGTCAACAATCTGAAACTGTAGATAACTCAAAGAGAGCTTCTGCTTCAGAAGGTTTAAACTTTTTTCTTTCTTTTTTTTAATGTTCTTTTTTCTTCCCTTTTTTCTTTTTTTTTCTTGTTCCATTTTCTTTTCTTTTACTTTTTTTTCCCTCAGACTGCAATTTTCAATTGTACTGTGTTTGAGTATTTCTGTGAGCACTTATGAGCCTTTGTTCACTGAAATCCCAGTCACTTACACATGTCCACCAGCATTCTGAAGAATAGAGGGGGGTTATCCATGGTCCTGTCTTGGTGTCAACACAATGACTTTTTTGAGCAAGCGACTCAGGGGTCACACTTACTGACAGTCAACAGCAGATAACACTGAGTTATCTATTCTCAAGTATCTTTAGAATAAGCTAGACAGAGGGAAAATGATGTGCCAAAATGATACTTTCTCCTATAAGAAAAGATTAAACACTTCAACTAGAACCCCATGCTGCACAATTACATTTGGTCTTTCTACAAGGGGAGCTGTATGGTGTCACTCTTAAAATGAAGAACTATGGGGGAAAAAGTAACTAAAAAATAAGAGTCCAATAATACATTTAGAAATATGGAGTGAAAATTGAAGGTCAACACGTAGTAAAAACTTCAAAAGCTTTTACCTTCTATTTCAATCATGTAGGGATAACTGAGGTACAGGAAGCAGTGTAGTACTCTAGGTATTGTAGGCTAATGCAGAGATATGAGCACATTTGTATGAGCCATTAGTCACTGGTTGTACCTTTTGCAGAGGTGAAGTGGATTTACTGGTTCTGCTCCCGGCTAGGTCACTGCTGGATGTAAGCAAAGTATGTAGGGAAATGTGGATATTTGCATGACATTGCTTTGTAGGTAAAACCTAAATGTCTTTGGTAGGGTGGTGGAGGCAAAGTCTCTGCAGTCCTCAGCTTTTCCAATTTCAACTTCAATGAAGATTTCTTCAGTAATTCTCAGAGCAGAATAAATAAAGATGTGTATTCACACTATGAAAAGCCTTTTCCGTGACTTGAAGGAACTTTGCTCAAATTTGGTTAATGTGTTCTATACAACAGATGTAAAACCACAGAAAATGTTGTCTCTCAAACTGTCTATTTCAAAAATGAGTTGAATGTGGGGCATAAAGTCATATTAAGTGCCACTTGACAGCTTTGAAAGAGTAAAACTGAAATTCTGCCATGTTCTTGTCAAGGCATGGAGGTAAGAATGATCCTTTGCTATATGGGGCACCACAATTTCATTCTGGCAGCATTCAGGTATAACGGTCCTGTGGATTTCTCTGTTGGATATCGGACTGTGACTACAATTAAACTGAAAAGTTCATAAAAGAGTAGAAGACATCTGAATTTGCATTCCATAATATATGCTAGCAGGCTCTTTAGTTCGTATCATTACATGCCAGCTGCTGACATGCTACCAAACCACTTAAGGAAAGTCACCAGAGTAAATTTAGCTGCCACAGGCTGTGAAACTGAGCTGAAACATATTTAACATCCTTGAAGCCAGAGTTGCTATGATTTACCCTGCAGTAAATGTCTGCTGTGTTACAGATACAGGTAGTGCTCTGCATTCTGTCCTTGAGGGCAGCCAGGAGTATGTACTGCATGGAGTGTTATGGAGTAATTATGGGAAGGACTGAAAGACCAAGATCCCTTGCATCTAACAATGAGACAAATGGACCCCATTGCAATGAGAGATAATAGATGACTCCTGCAATTAATAGTATAAGGTCCTGGATTGCTTATATTTTAAGCAGTGCAAAAGACCATGGAAAATTTTACACCAGTGGGGAGAAACCACTGCACAGGTCAGCCACGCTCCAAGGCTGCATGAACTTTTTAAAGGCAGAAGTAAAACACACAGAGAACTTTCACATCCTTCTAGTATAAGGGAAGGTTCTGAACTGATTTGATACTCCTGAGTTTGTAGACAAGGTTATGCAAAAATAGGATGCATTAAGGAAACCACAGCTCAGAAATTCTGGATAGAAAGGTACAAAATTGCATTTTTGAGGCAAAATAACAGCACAGAGGAGCTATATTTCAGCTTTGTAGCTAGTATTCAGGTCAGTTGTAAAGAATAAATCCATTTAGTAATCAGGACACCAGGAAGGACTTGACTCATGCTAAGCTGAAATAATTCAATAGTTTCTAGAATTAAAAACCCCTGATAGCTGTTAGCAAATGCCTTCCTACACCCATTTTCTAACTTTCCCATGCTAATCTGTGTTTCTATAAAAATTATTTCCTTTAAGGGGTTGATATACAAGGCTACATGAAAGCTCTCTATAGTCCATATATAACCAATAGTGTTTGCTTGTTTTGTTTTATTATGCTTTGTTTTTAAACATGGCATTTACCTATAGAGAAGTAATATTTAACCGACAAAAAAATCCTGCAATAAAAACAAAACAAAACAAAATGCAAAAATATACCATTTACATACTGTCATAAATTTGGCCACGTAAGGTGAATTCTGAGACAAAGAACATAGTAGGTCCCATGGAAATTCTGTGTCATAGATTTCCTCATGTGCAAGGGAACTAACAAGACATCGATCTGAAAGACTGAAATTGCCTAGTTGATATACAACTTGCAAGATATTCAAGGAGAGATGATCTCTACAGGAAATCCATTACAACATCTGAATAAACATCTGAGATTCTGATTAAGATTCAGACATTATATTCTTTAAGATACAAAATGCAATTTCAGGTCATGGATGAACATAAATGGAAAATTCATTCCAATCTCTAGGCCTATAGATTACATAAAAATAAATATATATATTCCAGAATGTTTGACTCATTAGTAAGGATTTTGGAAATCCAACTTGTGACAGATATAGTGGGCTAGAAATAAGATCATACTAAAAGAGAATCATAAGTCTTGAATGTTGTAGCAGCATGAATGCTGAATGAAAAAGTGAAAAAATCAGTGTCTTGACATTCTAGTCTATTTTGATGTATGATAAAACTTGACATTTACTCATCTTTAGGTTATGTACGTGATAATACTACCATGCCATAATAATAAGAGTCACTTTGAATTTACACTATCACAGGTTGGGCAGAAAATAAAATTTTGTGGTTTATGTTATCCAGAGAATATTTCATATCAAGTAACTAAATATCATCCTAACACCTTCCTGAAATTAAAAATTAAAACTTTCATACACAAAGACATTTAGACACGTAGTCCAAAGACTGAAAGAAGAACATTTTTATCTCAGTAGACCTCACTAGAATAGGTCTATACATGGACTGATAATGACCCAGAAGAACACTGGAGGTAATCAGGTAAGACTCAGAGGGTTGAGAGTATAATATGGCTATTCTACCATCATCTCCACAAGAAATCTGCATTTTGATCTTAGGATTGGTTTTCTATGTTTTTCCTTTCTTTCCTTTTTTTAATGCCCACGTGCAGGAAAGATCATTCTTTTACTCTACGTAGAGAAAGTGTCTTTAGGGTTTCAAGTGTTCTAACATTTAATTGCTCTCTACAAGGGAAAAAAAAAAGAAAAGAGAAAAAAAAAGTATGTAGAGTAAAAAAAAAATCCAAATTTACAGGCTTCAGACTGAATTTTTCTCTACACTGATGTGGAAAGAGTGAATTGGATTGATGGATCTGCATTTGCTAGACATAAATGAAGCTACATAGGATTCAAATGAACTGGAAATGCTACATGGAGTGCAAAAACTAGTGTTATTCACAGTCAACTTTGTTGCTACTTATTCTATCTGAATTTTCTTAGTCGTTCACACAAAGAAAAAAAAATGTAAGCGTACATGTACATGTCAAGTCTGAATACAGGTTTATGTAAGACGAATATGAAATTTGTAAGTTACGAATTTCCAGTTTGCACTTTAAAAGTGGAACAGGAAAATTTCCATTTATTTACATTTCCTGAACTGTCTGCTACTACTGTCACTGAAATATGAATCCTTCTGGTCTTACAGAAAATAGATTATCTCCTACAAAACTTCTAAGTCCTTCCTTTATATCATGCTAGGGAAGATTTTTTTTCAATTGTTTTACTGAGAATAGTAAATTTTTTTTTTTTTGCTTTTTTTTTCAGTTAATTTACTGAGAATAAGCAGACAATATAGCCAAGAAGAGGAAAAATTATCTCACCAGGAAGATGATATATGCATCTAGAGCATTCTGAGAAATGTCCTTAGATTAGCCCTACAAGGCTTTATTACATTGGAAATGGTGACAATGGAGTACTCTACTCCAGCATGCAGCATGATATTTATAATCTTGATCCTACAAAATTCTGTCTAGCAAAATTTATCTCATGCTTTCCCCATGAAAAAAATACCTTATATTTGATGTCTTTCTTTGTTTAAATTGCATTTATATTGAGATTTTTTTGTTAGTTATTTCTCTGTGAGACATCTTCTATCTATAATCAACTCTGTTTGATATTTACTACAGGCCACCCAGTCAAGAGATTGACAAAGCCTTCTTGCTTCAGCTACAGGAGGCATTGTGCTTGCAGGCTCTTGTCCTGTTGGAGGACTTCATCCACACCTATATCTGCTGGAAAATTAACACAGCAAGCTTTAGGCAATCCAGGAGACGTATGTATGCACCTACCAGAGTAGAGTGTATTACTAGACCAGTTGCCACCAACACAAGTGACCTAATCAGGGACATCAAGATTGGAGGCAGCCTGGGCTGCAGTGGTCATGTGCTAATGGATTTCACAGTTCTGAGGGATATGGGCCAGGTGAAGAGTAAAGTTAGAACCCTGAACTTTAGAAAAGCAGAATACCAGCTGTTCAACACTTAATAGGACACCCTGGGAAATTACCCTCGGGGACAAGGCAGCAGAACAGAGCTGTCAGATCTTAGGGATGTTTTCCATAGAGTGCAAGAGCTCTTGATCCTCAGATGTAAGAAATCAAGAAAGGAAGGCAAGGACTATCATGAGTGAGTTGACAACTTCTGATCAAACTAAAGGGCAAGAAGAATATGCATAGGCAGTGGAAGCAGATACAGGTATCCCGGAAAGACCACAGGCCTGGTTGTGTAGGAATGAGGTTAGGAAGGCCAAGAGATGGCTGGGGCAGAACTTGACAAGTGATGCAAAGAATAACAAGAAGGGCTTCTACAGAAAAGGAAGGTAAAAGAAAGCATGTGCCCCTGATGATGACTGACAAACTGGTAACAGCTGATGAGGAGAAGGCTGAGATACTCAATATCTTTTACCTCAGTTTCACCGGCAACGTCTCTTCCCACATCTCTTGAGTGGATGGACTACAAGACAGGGACTGGAGGAGCAGTGTTCCTCCCACTGTAAGAGATCACAATTGTGAGCTGCTCGGTGGCAAGACTAGACTGATCTTCACTAGTGCTCGCACATTCATTCACACTCGCTCCAGTTCCTGGCACTACAGACACTATTTTATCAAGATGAGGTATTGTCTTACAAAGAATTAGACATTCAGTTAAAAAAAAAAATAGGCATTCAGAGCATAGAGAAGATCAGGTTCATGACCATCCAAGGAACCTGAATCTACATAAGTCTTTGGAATCTGATGAGATACATCTCAGAGTTCTAAAGGAATTGTGTGATGTAGTTGCCAAAGCCACTCTCCACCATATTTGAAAAGTCATGGCAGTCAGATGAAGACTCAGGTAACTGGAAAAAAGGAAACATCATACCCATCTTTAAAAAGTGTAGGAAGTAGGGCCTTGGGAACTACTGACCTGCCAGCTTCACCTATGTGCCTGGGAAGATCACGGACATTATACTTATAAGGATTATTTTAATATCCAGTGGCATTTATGCAATTAAACATTAGCCAAGTTTCTTAGCAGGCTGCATGCTGAACCATACATATATCCCTAGGTAACAGATAGAGAAATCCTGAAGTCTAGATAGTTCATGACTTCAATCGCTAATTTTCATCTGAGAAACTTTTTCTACATCCAAGACTGTAAAATGTAAGATAAAATACAAGGATTAAAGTTCAGAGGTGGCAGACATGGTTTAAGATTAAACAGAAAAAGATAAAGAAAAATATTTAAAAAAGTCCCCGGTAAATAGAGTATCTTGTTGCATCAACAAGCATTACTGTATTTTAAGAACTGGAAATAAAGTTTCTGCTCCATGTTGTAGAAACATCAAAGACCATTGTAATCTGAATTACAATGTTTAGCAGAGTTTAAAAAAAATGCCATGAAATGAAAGAGACATCTTGAAAGATTGTTATTTAGCTGATATGACGCAAAGGCAGTTTTTCTGTGTATCTCTTTTTCTTGGTCATGGTAACCTCATAGTGGGTAACATATATAATTAATTACAATAATTAATTTCACAAAAACACTTCAAGAAAAACACAGTCATGCTTACTTGCTTCATACTTGTGACAAATGTGATACACTGGGTTTACTCATTTTGATTTTATGGACATAGCAATGCAAATGCAAGCAGATCATAATATTTAGATGCATTCTTTAAGAGATTATCTCTGCTGTACCTCAATATTGTGATGACAGACTCCATAACAAAAACACAAACCTTTCAGCTAATGTTCCACATACAAATCACTAAAAGTGATGTTTTGACACCAAAAGGTTTAATCTACTTTTTATAATGTTTCAGTACTACACAGAGAAGCTGCCAACTCCATGGTTGCTGCTCTTTGCTTCAAAGAGATAAGCAGTTAATAAAAGTAAATTTTGCCTGACTAATTAATTGTTAGCATCTTTGGCCAAATTCAGAGCATCATATCATCACTAAACACCTGAAAAAAACTGTAGTGAAACATGTAATGTTTTTAATATCTGTGGAAGAGACTACTGTGAAAAAGAAAACAAAAGCAGTTTTTTGTTTTGGCTTCATTTGATTTGGGTTCTTTCGGTTTGTTTATGTAAATATAATTATTTTAGGTTGGAGTTTATGCTAGGAAAGAAAGGAAAGAACATTTCCATTTCAGTGTTTTCCAAATATATAAACTGCATTTCTAACAGAGACTTATTAAAATGGTTTTTTTAGAAAGAATAAAGGAAAGGAGGTTTGTGATAATCTGGAAAAGGATACAAAGGATAAGGATTTAATTGCTATGGTAATCCAAAATTTTGTATTAAAATACAATTGTTCTTCAAATCATAATGTTAAGGAAAACTTTCTTGTCCAGCTATCCAGGAGCCACTCGGGCATCACACCTGCACCACCTGAGGTAGAGCCAGAGCCCCTTCACACGAGTGAGCCAGTGGTTGTCCCACTTGACTCCCTACGCACCCCACTCCGACAAGATTTCCTCACTGGCTCTATCCCAGATTTCCCTTAACAGAGTTTCAGACGTCTCAGTCCTTAAAATAGTTTAATTTTGGTGCAATAACTAAATAACATCTTGAGCTGGTGGGACCTCGAACAAAGGAAAACACGTGCTTTATACTCCCACAGTCTCAGCACATGAAAGTCTGGGATTCTTGGCTGCTACCGTGTCTCTGAGCGTCCAGTCCCCTGGCTGGGCCTCAGGCCCCCGGGCCCTTCTTTATGTGAAGGTTGGCAGTTCACAGCCTCTTGCTGGTGCTCCCAACACCCAGAGCTCAACCTGCAGCTGGCACTGCAACTGCACACTGAACAACTTGCATTGAATGTGTTCCTCAGCAATATAATTCTACCAATGTGTCTTTCTTCCCTTGCTTATGGGCTTTTGACATCATTCGTGGAAATCTTGAATTTGTGGGATCTCTGATAAAAAACTAAGGCATCTTTTTATGGTTTTACTTTGCACCACTGAACTTACAGGCCCCCTCATATAACTCTAATATACTTGTATCTGTATTAATAAAGTTGTTTTTTATAACTGTGATCACAGAATCACAGAATCAACTAGGTTGGAAAAGACCTCTGCATTCATTGAGTCCAAACTACGACCTAACACCAGCTTGCCAAGTAGACCATGGCACTAAGTGCCACATCCATTCTTTTCTTAAACACCTCCAGGGACAGGGACTCCACCACCTCACAGGGGAGTTCATTCCAATGCCAAATCTCTCTTTATGTGAAGAATTTCTTTCTGATGCCTAGCCTAAACCTCTCCTGGTGCAGTTTAAGACTGTCCTCTTGTTCTGTTGCTGGTTGCCAGGGAGGAGACCCTCACTCTCATCTGGCTACAATCACCTTTCACTTGTTCTTGTTGAACCTCATATCATTGGATTCAGCCCATCTGGTGTACAATGAAGTATTTTATCTAAAAAAGAAAAAAGTACTTAGAAAAAAAACCATAAAAAAAGTATTTTTCGTGGGCAGTTACTCAGAAATATTAGATAGGGGTTATGCAATTTAACATTTGCTCTCTAAAATTTAACCATGTCTTTCTCTGTCTCTTTTTATTATGGAGGGAATCTGGTCACTTAGACTGGATTAGACATCTAGCTATATATACATTTTCTATGTAAGACTTACTCCACTACAGTAATGGTGCCTTTTGAGAGACAAGTGCAGTCATCTTGTATAATCTTAAATCCTCTGCGTATAAAATTCCTATTGATGTCTTTGGATAACTTGGATTTTTGTAACCACTTATGAACTAGATTAATTCTAGCCTAACTCTCCACTTAGGTCTCTTCATATAATCTAATTAAAAGCCAAATGTTGCAAAGTATAAGAAAACAGTCTATAGTAAATATTGATAGCTTGGAGAAAAGGAAAATTTCTCAAAGTCTAAATTACTTTAAAAAAGCATCATTATTAATGGAAAACTACAGTGAGTTTAGTATGGCCAGTTATTGAGGGTGTGATGTTCTGGAAGACCCATCATTTCAAACACATATAACTTGTTATACGTTATTGTTCAAACTTGTTATATGTTATTGTTCAAACACATATAACTTGTTAAGAAAAGACAACTTTTACACACTTTGTTCATTATTTTGAAGTACTTTAGAACCTGTTAAATTCATAGCAGTACACAATAAAGAGAGAAAAAAAGCACTTCTCAAAACAACCACATTTACATCCAGGAAACTCACAGTTGTTGTGATACGTAAACTCTATCATTATGAAAAATTTTCAACACAAGCTTCTTGTAAATATGTTGCTTATTGAAATTGTTCATATAATATTACTAGACTAAATTTGAAAATACTGAAAATCATAGAAGAAAATCACATGCAGTCAGGTTAATCTCTAGCCAGAGAAACCTGGATAATACAAAGCACATATGCCAACAGATCTTGCATAGAAACTTGACAAACTATCAAGTTTCCTAAAGTTTCTTGCTTTCATAAAAATAAGTTAAATTAGTGTCTTTCAGTGTTAATTTAAGTATTTAAGTGAAAAAAATATTGACATGGTTAAGAGTATTTCTCTTTTTAAGGAGTATTTTTTTATAGGTAAATTTCTGGAACTCCTATCCATGGTGACAATTACCCTATGATACATGCCAAACAATTGGAAATAGTGTAGCTACTTTCTGCTTTTATAACTTGATCTTATTTGCCTATTTTTTTCTTAGTGACTCTACAAGCAATTGTAGTGATTTATCTCTACTGTGAAATAAAAGTACCATTGAATGAGTTTAGCACTGAACCCCTGATCCACTGTTTAACTGTTAACTCATTCCATGAGGTCCTCACGAGTTACTAACTTCCTCAGAGATTAATTTAACTCCCTGTGGAAAAAGCTGATGTCAAGCAGTATGATTATAAAAAAAGTCAAAGCAAATTATCCTTAGTTCAAGGGTTGTCACCTGACCTTTCACTTAGCATTATAAGTACAGCCCTACATTTTGGTATGAGCCTATAGTTAATCTAAGAGGTTAATAACTTTTCTTATTTATTTTTTAAAAATATTGTAATTACATCGTTTAACAATATTACATCTTTGTAATTTGCAATTTGCAATTTCCTCAATTATGCTTGATCTTTGTTATACAGAAAATTGTTTCTCTTGACTTGGATAAGTGGGACCTGTATGTTCACTCTTTCTTCTCTCCTCTTCATACACTTGTGTTTGATTTTTAGCTTTTTCCTCCTCCCATCCTGATCAATAGAAGGCTAAGACACTGTCTAACTCTGTATATCTCTACAGTACATTCTTCTTCAACATCTCATATTTCATCTTCCTTAAATCTCTTGTGAGATCATTTGTGTTTTTATGAGTCACCTGAGTGAGGGAAAAAAAATACAACAAAACACCTCTTCTATCCCCTTGCCATATAAGATGAAAACTTTCTGCATATGTTAAACCCTACTCAAGGCCTGTCAAAGTGACCTGGTCAATAGTGGGTTTGTATTCATATAAATATAACTCAACATGTAAATATACAAACTCCTGCTGACCTTGTTAGGTGTTTATAAGTGATGACTCAGAATCTCATTATGGGCAAAAGGGAACTAACCTTATGTAATTGAAGATCCAAAAATTTATTGTTGGCCTAATTATAATCTTAAAAATTTAACCAACACACAGCAAATACTTACTTCTAGTCTAGCTGAAATATTATTAATATATTCCAAATGACTACAGAAAACATTTTGTAGAAAATCACTCTGAAATATGTTGACAAGTGTGTTAATATTCATGCTTAACAAGCACAATAACAATAACAAATTCAATTATTTGTCTTTTCCACTATCTCAGATTCTTGTGATGTTAAATGTTAATGCATAATTAGAACAACTACGGAGATAAGACTTTCCATTTGCTACTCATTTACACATTCAAGTAAAGTTAATTCATGGCAAGGGGTAAATTCCTTTTATCCAAACTCAGTACCATGTGTTTGTGAAGTCTCATTATCAGGGGTTTAATACGCTTAATCGATTCTGAAAAATTTCAAATGTCAAACAAATTGTTAAGAAACAAAATATATTCAGATAAAAAAACTACTAAGAATCTTTTATCCATATTTATCATTGCAAACAGTTGTCTAATTATTGATCTGAAGATTGTTCATCCACTCTAGCATAAATAGGATTTATGTCATGATGAAGTATGACTTTCAAACTGAGAAATTTCCATAATTCATAAGTCTTCTGTATGGTTTGAGTTTTTCCTCACTGTATAAATGAACTTTAAATCTACTTTTTTGCCTATGAGTGGTAAAATCCTACAAAATCTACTAAAGATTGTCTAAGGTTTTTAGACTCCTTCTTTCTGTTCAGTAGATATAAAACTGTAGTTGTATAACACGTTTTAAAGAATAATTGTCTTGACCAGAAATGTTTTTTTGTTTTGGTTTGGTTTGGTTTGGTTTTTTTTTTTTTTTGTTGTTGTTGTTGTTGTTGTTGTTGTTGTTGTTGTTGTTGTTGTTGTTTTTTTTGCAATTCAAGAACTGGTGAAACTGGTGATCCCACTTAAAAAGAAAAACAGAAAAGCCAGAACATAGACTGATAAGATGAAGGGGATAGTTGAATAAACACATTCAGATGCTGTGTTTAATTATTGAATTAATAGCATTCTAGTTATTTTTTTCCACACTAACATAATGACCTCTTAATATTGATTAAAATAACATTGCAATATTTCTGAGAGACTTTGAGAAAAAGAGGATTTCAGAAATAACTTACCTCTCTCTAAGCTGAAGTCCTGTGTTGTGTTTTTGAAAGAATGATCAGTGTCACTGACTGGCTTGTTTGTACGTATTTTGATTCTCATTCTAATACTGCCATCCTTAATTCAGGATTTTAATTCAGGATCAGTGATCTCAGCCTATCTGTGTATATTTTTCCATCATGGATTAAAGAGACCTTTCGTTTTGGGAGATCTAAATAGATCTGCCAAGTGTTCTTTTTGGCTTTACAATGAAGAACACATAAAACAGAAAGATAGTAAGTGCCATCAAGCAGTTAAAGGACAACATTTCATAAAACCCCCAAAACCTCTCTGGTAAAATCAGGTAAAATCATATTCTAAAAAATACACATGGTTGTGTGGATCTTTTAAACATTGCAGGGTAAGTCTTTCACTTACTGCTTATCCAAATAATGACACACTCCTTTCAGTTTTTATATCACAGCAATTAAAAGCTTCCTGAAATTAAAGACTAGACAGAAGGAGTAAAGGGCACTTGATTCTTCCTCATGCACTGTTCCAAAATCCATGATTTTCAAAACTGTGCATATGTGTCTGCCTTTTACTGAAGATGACAGTTACTTTTATTATTGTTATTTCTATTCACTCTTTCTGTGTGTATCCTTCACCTATACAAACAGGTATGTGTGTACACACAAACACACATAGAAATACACAAATATGGGGATGCACACTCATTATAACTAAATTGTCATGATTCTAAAGAAGTGAACTGGACCAATGTTAATTTAAACCAATTTGTTTGGATAGTGACAGCTGTATATAAAGATGCACTCCTTCTCTACCTAAGCTGTAATTTAGGGTAAATAACATGATTTTTAAAATTCTGGTATCCTCTGGACCATTTTACAGATTAATCTATGCATTCGTGTCACTTTTGCTGAAGTGGAAGCAGTAATCATAGTTGTTATCTTTGTCTGTCAAAAGTACTAACAATAACTTTAATATATTTTTCTGTTTGTAAGAATTTTTCTTTAAATCATTCTGTATTTTTGACACCCTGTCAAAATGGACTTTTTTATCTGTTCAAGGAAAGAAATTTAATATGAATGTTGACAGTATCTGTCATTTTAAAAGAAAAACTGGACACAGTGTTAAGTAGTTAAACTCAGTGAATAAAATAATTTTTTTGATGAAAACAGATTTTAGGACATATTTCTACACTGCAGCCTTACCATATATCTGAATATCCCTGAATTAACTGGAAAAGATAAATACAACTTTCTGCATTACAGGCCAATCGTTCCTAGAAAATAACTCTGGAATGGCAAAAGAATAATCAGCAAAGCAAAGTATTTTTTCTATTTTTCATTTAAAGCCTAGGAGGAAAATGTTCTTCCTACTTCAGAGACATATAAATGTCTTTGTTTTTCAGTAAGACAAAATTCATTTTTTAACTCATTGAAATTCTCAACCATAAGAAGTTTTATTGGGAAAAGTAAAGAATAAGGTCATTCTGTCCTCTCCATAAAGAAGATTAAATAGCTACTGTATAAAGGAATTAGAGACAAGATTACCTTGAGATTCACTAAGGAACTTCAGACATCCCATAATAAATTTGCTCCAAACCTATGTAGATAATAAACAAACAAACAAAAAAAAAAAAAGGTCTGGTCTGCTCTTCTGAACAAAAAAACAGTAAGATGTATCACCGAATCTATACTTAATTCACAAGGACATTCTGTTTTTCAAATACTGTTGAAATTGTGCATGCGATTTAAAATGCCTCATACCAGTAATGAAAACAGCTGCTATCACAATAACTATGACAAGAACAAAACAATTTTGGTAATATTGAAATAATTTCTTACATAAATATATTTAAAAACTGGTTCATGTTTAGAATATCTTAATGCAAAGAAAAAAAAATTATTGTTACTTTGAGTCCTGAGGATAAATGAAAAAACTTCAATGTATATATAGCATCCTGCTGCCTGGGATCTAACATAATGTTCATGATTTATGCTAACCATCTCTTAGCTTTCATCCTGATTTTGCATGTAAACAGCCTATTACTGACAAGATCATAAATTCAGAGTGTTATGTGTGTGTCTGGTAACTATACTGAGCTACAGCTCATATGCAGATGAACAGCAGTGGGGTTTTTTTGAATGAAAACTTAAATTTGCTTCATAAATATATTATGAATAAGTACAATAGCTTCATTTTGCAGGTGAGGAAAGAAAAATACAAAGATATTTATGAATACACTCAGCTGTTTGGGCCCTGCTAAAATGCCTATGTTAGGAAAGAAGTTTCTCTATTTTGTTGAGGGAGTACAATGCACTGCATCCAGAGTTAGCAGCATGTAGGTACCCAGAAACTCAGATCTCCCAGTCACCCTTCCTAGTCCCTAAGTAAGCTCCTTGTAGTCACAAAGAAAAGGACAAATCTACATCTCAGCTCTACATGATGGCAACAAACAGGTGAAATCAGGAGTCCACTGTTTTAAACACAGACATAAGCATGATAGCCCATCTCTTTGGAACTATCATTCCTGTTCTGTCTTTTCCATTCACTTCAAGTGACAGAAGAGGAAATGTAAGGCCTATTTCAGAAATATCACTTAGATCCCTGGGATACATGAGAACAATCCTGTCAGAAGTGGCTTGTGGAGAATGTACACAGAATTAAGTTTGTGCTGCTAACTTCAGGTGAGATCTTAGGCTCCCTTACAGATGCCAAAACTGCTTATGACTCAGCTCTGGGTCAGAGCCAAGTACTCAACCACAATGTTCTCGTGTCCAGGGAAATTTCTGGAGGCTAACACTTTGAATTTATGAAGACACGTCATCTAAAATAAAACTGGAGACTACTGTAGTAAATAACTGCAGAGCTGTAATCCTGACTTCTGGTTGTTTCCTTCCCCTTGAACATGGTGTATCTATTTAAAAAGTATTAAAAATGGACCTATTTTAATGGACAAATGCAAATAGCTCCTAAAGACAAAGAAGATTACTAGTTCAAAAAATACTTTTCATACAGAATATATAAATTAATATATTTAATGTGTGTTTTAAAGTAGCTCATATTTAAATTCCCTTTTTGGAAAAAATAAATATCTTAGGCCCGTTTCCTGATAAATACTTTGACTTTTATGGGATAATTTTTTTCCTTATTTCAGCCTCTATGTTTATGAAAAATAATTGCTAAATATTAATATATAATATAAGAAAAAAATGTACCTTAAACTTGAAATATCATTATCCAGATCAAATTTCAGACTGCATGATGCTGTGCTTGTAGTTAAAATGCAGGAATATTAAGCTTGGGAACATCTGCCTCATAGAACAGTCTCAGGAAAAATTGCAACTGCTGGATTCTCAATCCTATACATACTATTTTTCAAAAGTTACAGTCAAAGGTTGATATAAAACTTCAGTACATAAACTGTAACTTGAGGATGGGTCACTACAGTGAATCAAGTATTTTTACCTGTTTTGTCACCCTAGGTCCTTGAGTAAATCAAATATTTACCATTTAAGTGTTGCACTCCCGTTTCTTCCTCGGAGGGCACACACTCTCCCTGGGTCAATTTACCTTATAAAAGCAAAATAAATCTCATGAAAGAGGTATTTTTAACATTTTATCCTTCATTAGTTACGGTATCTTCTCATATGCACCTTATTCCATGTCATTCGAGAATGTAATATATATGATAATGCTGCAAAGCGTGACTAGTAAGCTCCTACTTGTCATCAAAATCGAGATACTACCAAGCAATCCTCCACTGTTTTGTTGCAGAAATATTATCCAAGTCAGTGCTAGAAGGACTAGTGTTTAATGCATCTGAGTCACAGAAAAACATCCTCCTATTTCCTTTTGGTTCCTTTAGGTGGTTAAAACTGCATTTGCCAAATACTTTTTTCCATGCATCTTACCTTTCTTATCTCAGAGGCCCAGAGTATAACTTAGCATAACATTTTAAAAGTGATTTATGTGCTTAGGAGTCTGAATCTCACAGGGAAATAATGAA
Source organism: Pseudopipra pipra (assembly GCF_036250125.1). Lineage (NCBI taxonomy): Eukaryota > Metazoa > Chordata > Aves > Passeriformes > Pipridae > Pseudopipra > Pseudopipra pipra. Next base: position 73,262,353 of record NC_087550.1, on the reverse strand, counting down.
TCTTAGGATCATAAGTTATTCAGCTTTTTGAAAACCTAATTTCTTCTCTGTGTAGACAGAGTAAGGACATAGCCTTACTCCTATGTAACTAGAAAATTAATATGCATCTTCTTATAGAAGAAGAGATATTTTTCTTACTTCTGCCTACTATAACTGTGAAGCAAGCAATCAGGAAAATAATGGAACCATATTTTTGCTGTCATGTCATGTCAACTAAGAGGAACTGAGTCATCACCACAGGAGAAAGAAACTTATCATAGTCTTTCATATTGGCAGAACTACACAGAACGCTAACTACAAGAGGCAAAGGAGGAAAGGGAGTTTTAAGTTTTCACTGATATTGTGATGTTAATTCATGCACATTATATAATCCTATAAATACTGTGGCTGAGCATAGATAACCTGAGAAACAGGAGCATATGCAGCCTGTGAATGGAAAATCTTCTGAAGAGTTTGGAACTGCTGAAATAATACTTGAAGAAAATAAATATTTTCTAGAGAAATAATTAAATAAAACTATGATATATAGTGGTCTAACATGAAAAAAAAAATGGGAATTGCTTCACTAGAGGAGCTACAGGTATTCCCTCTTTGACATCACCTGCAAATTGACATGACATTTTCGGAAGTAAGTCTTATCACTTTGAAGAATGAACAGCCTGGAACTAGAAGCTCTCACTGTATTTCACAGGTTGATTTTTTGATAGTTTCACCTGAGTTACTATCATCCTTGAAACATGCCATTTCACTTTGTCCTGTTATTGACACTTTGAGATTCAGAGAAGCTGTTGTCTATCTGTAATTTGAAAAGGCTCTGTATTTCATAATCCTTATAAAATCTTTCCTGTGAGCTTAATACTGGGCAGAACAAAAGAAAAAAATCACAAAATGAACAGTGAAAGTGTTTACACCAAACTTTTCAGAAGCATAAATGAATCTGTTGCTTCCTGTTGGCTCCTAAGCAACTTTCTTTTCCCTCCCACTTTTCACTTTAAGTGTCTTGCAGATCTGATGGTTTCAAAAGAGCATTCACACAATACTCTTACTTCTGACTTTGATATTATAATTTCTAGCCCTCTAGGTATTTCCTATTGAGGGACCTCCACTGGCTCTAGTGGAATCTTTTGACCACCTTCAGCTCTGAATGAAGACATTTACCAATACTCGAGACTGGATTCATGTCAAGGAATGAAAATAAGAAATCAAAAATACTCTTTGCCATTCAGTTGAAGGGACTTATTCAGGTATTGATCAGCTGTCAGATGAACAATAATCAACAGAGCATGGAAACAGGCCTAATCCTGTTTATTTCACAGTTGTTCACAGAATTATCCTCTAAGATGGTCTAGACAAAAGCACTTTGTGCTTTTCATTCTGAAAACATTATTTCACTTCATTGTATATTCGGATGTTTGTTCTTAATTATCTGCATTGATTGCTGTTCTATAAAATTCAGCCAACATGCCCTGATATATATATATATATATGTATATATATATATATATATATATTATTGTCCCAGTCAAAAAGTTTTAATTACAAGGCATACTGTCATATATAATTATTTTTAACTTTCCTCGTTTAATTTCATGTTGATGCAATAATGCTTTTAAGACAGAAATTTCATTCAAGTAGGAGCCAATGACAACCATTCACCATATTACACTGAACGTTTTGCTGGAGAAATATGCTTGATATCTTTTGAATAGTAGTTTTACTTATGGTTTGCAATTTGCTAAGGAAGTTTCTCTATACCAAAATATTCATGATTCGAATTGCTACAAGCACTCCCTTGCTCCTTCTGTGGCTTCACAGGATCTAAACTAAATAGAAGTAATTGTTTAGGTATCAGCTGTACTGGAAGTATAAGAAAGCTAACTTTCTAAAGAATTGTTTTTTAAGGAGAAATTCTAGATATTATAGATCCAAATATTTTCCCTTGGTAGCATCATGTAATGAAAAATAAACAAAGCTAATGTAAAGAAATAGACAATATAACAGAAATTCATGGCATAAGCAAGCTTATTTTGAACACTGTTTAAAATCTATCTAGATGTTTGGTCCTTTACCTCTCTATGGAAAGTTTGAATAAAATTTTTTGTAGGTAAACCATAGATAAGTACGAAGTGATGCAACCAGGAATCAAAATGCTATGCTGAATGAAAGTTTCTCTTAAGAGCTTTTTTCAACACATATGTTGTGCAGAAGTTATTTTAAATATTAAATATTATTTTAAAATATTTTAATTATTTCCATGTTTTAATTTCTTTTATAGTAAATGAATGTTATGTTACAAGCAGTTCTCTGACTCACAGATAAATCTGACATTTGAACATAATGCCTTCTGAATGAACACATTCTGAACAAGCACAAAGAAAGTACAAAGCATATTTTACTACGGGTAATTTAACTTTTATTAACACTTGATTTCAAGAAAGCAATGAACTCCAGCACACTCCCTCGATTTCATTCTCATGGCTCTGCTCTCAATTAGCCCTCAGTACTCTGAATCGAAGGCAGGGTAGGTCTCCAATGTACTTCAATCACATTGTACTCCTTATTCAAGATCTGCCAAAAATTTTAAGCCTTGACTGTACTGTCACTTAGATAAATAATTTTATCCTGGGTTTATGTATATTGATTTTAAAGCCATTCAGGATGCCTCTAAGAAATACACATTCAAGAGAAAACCCCCTAAGACTGAATGGTGTTACATAAACAAAATATTAATCAAACTTCATACTACCTTCTTAAAAAAAAATAAAATTGAATGCTTTGGAGCACCCTTAAATGCATAGATTCTAAAAGTCTGTTCCAAAAATTAAATATTTTGTTTTGGAAAAAAATGCCCTGCTAAGAATCAGACTTCTTTCTCATTTGAGGTGAGGATCATGAAAGAGAGAAAGGGTAAGACACCTTTTCTCTGAAAAGTAATCATATTAGAAAGATGCAGGTAGGAAAATAAGAACATGTAGGTTTAAACAGATATTCAGCTGCTACAGATTTTTTGTTTCAGTAAAAGACCATCAATTTTGCAACTCTTGTCTCTTCCCTATTGTAAAAAATATCCCACGTCAAGGATATTCAAGGTGCTATGCAAAGTTGATCACTTTATAGAATTCTGTGGTAATTTAAGTATTTCTAAATGACCGATGCTTATGAATGAAGTGGATGTTTCTAACATGTCGAACTCCAATACAATTGATGATTTTTTATTTGGTTTTAGAAGTGAATTTTTTCTTTTATTGTATTTTAAAATTTTTTTATTAATCTAAAATTTGTTGATTTCAATGGCTTTAGATCAATCTTTGAGACACAGAATAACAGAATCATAGGATCACGGAATGGCCTGGGCTGGAAGGGACCTTAAAAATCATATAATTCCAACCCCTGTGCTGTGGACAGGGAGATCTTTCACTAGACCAGATTGCTCAGAGCTCCATCCAGCCGGGTCTTAAATATTTCCATGAATGGGACATCCACAACTTCTCTGGACAACCTGTTCCAGTGCCTTATCCCTCTCACAGTAAAGAACTTTTTCCTAATATCTAATATATGTATATTAGGTCACCCTGATGCCTTCTCTTTTTCACGCTTGTAGTGGGTCAACCCTTGCCAGATACCAGGTACCCACTAAAGCCTCTCTCTCACTCTCCCTCTGCAACTGGACAGAGGAGAGAGAAAAAAAACCAGCTAAGAATTCATCAGTAGAGATAAGAGCTGGGAGAGGTCAGTGACTGATTACCTTCACGGGCAAAACAAGACTCAAAGTGGGGATAGTACTTATATTTATTGCTAACAGGATAAGAGCAAAAGAGTGAGAAATTAAACAGTCTTAAAAACACCTTTCCCCCACCCCTCCTTCCTTCCATGTTCTCCCTTCTCCCCCCAGTGGTGCAGGGGGACAGGGAATGGGGGTTGCAGTCAGTTGTTTCTGCCACTGCTTAGGGAGAGTCGTCCTTCTCCTGCACCTGTGGGGTCCCTCCCACAAGTGACAGTCCTTGATGGACCTCTCCAGCGTAAGTCCATCCCTCAGGCAGCAGTTCTTCCCAAACTGCTGTCCCGTGGGTCACTCCTTCATGGGGTGCAGTCCTTCATGAATGAGCTGTGCTGACGTGGGTCCCCCACAGGGGCCACAAGTCCTACTGGGGAAAAACCTGCTCCTGCGTGGGCTTCCCTCTCCACAGGCCGCAGGTCTCCAGCAGGACCCCGCTCCACCCTGGACCTTCCACGGGGTCACAGTCTCCTTCATGCATCCACCTGCTCCAGCACGGGCTTCTCCATGGGCTTCAGGTGGACCTTAGTGTCTGCATTGTTATTCCCATGTTCTCACTCTGCTGTTCCCTGGCTGGAATTTTTTCTGTGCAACAATCTTTTGTTCTTAAATAAGTTATTACAGAGGCGTTACTATTACTTCTAATTGGCTCAGCCTTGCCCAGAGGCAGGAAGTCCATCCTGGAGCTGGCTGGCATTGGCTCCATGGAACAGGGGAAGCTTCTAGCAGCTTCTAACAGAAGCCACCCCTGTAGCCCCCCCGCTACCAAAACCCAGCCACAGAAACCCACCACAATGCTGAGCAAACCGAATCCTTCCAACCTTTCCTTATAGGAGAGGTGTCCATCCCTGTAACCATATTGGCATCTCCTCTGGATGTGCTCCAACAGGTCTTTCCTGTGTTGGGGATCCCAGGCAGAGTCACCACCCTGGACCTGCTGGTCACACTGTTTTTGATGCAGCCCAGGATATGGTTGGCTTTCTAGGCTGCAAGTGACCATTTCCAGGTCATGTCAAGCCTCTCATCCATAGAATCACAGAATCAGAGAATATGCTGAGTTGGAGGGGACCCACAAGGACCATCAAGTCCAACCCTTAGTCTTGCACAAGACCATCCCCAAGGGTCACACTATGAGCCTGAGAGTATCATCCAAATGGTTCTTGAACTGTCAGGCTTGGTGCTGTGACCACTTCCCTGGGCAGCCTATTCCAGCACCCAATCACTCTCTGGGTTAAGAACCTCTTTCTAATATTAACCTAAACTTCCCCTGACACAACTTCAGGCCATCCCCTCTACTTCTGTCACTTGTCACCAGAGAGAAAAGATCAGTCTCTGTCTCTCTTCTTCTCCTCACAAGGAAGTTATATACTCTGATGAGGTCTCCCCTTAGTCTCCTCCAGGCTGAACAGACCAAATGACCTCAGCCACTCGTCATATGGCTTCCCTCAAGGCCCTTCACCATCAGTGTTGCCCTCCTTTGGACGCTCTTTAAGAGCTTAATATCTTTCTTACATTGCAGTGCCCAAAACTGCTCACTATATTTAAGGTGAGGTGGCCCCAGTGCAGAAGAGAGAGAACAATCAGGTCCCTTGACCGGCTGGCGATGCTTTGCCTGATGCCTCCCAGGACATGGTTGGCCCTCCTGGCTGCCAGGGCACTGCTGACTCAGATTCAACTTGCCATTGACCAGGCCCCCCAGGTCCCTTTCCGTGGCACTGGTTTCCAGCATCTTGTTCCCCAACCTGTACATACATCCAGGGCTGTCCCATCCCAGGTGCAGAATTCGGCACTTCCCCTTGTTGAATTTCATATGGTTGGTGATTGCCCAGCCCTCTAATTTGTCGAGATGCCTCTGCAGGGCCTCCCTGCCTTTGAGGGAGTCAACAGCTCCCCCCAGTTTTGTATCATCTGCAAACTTGCTTAGTATCCTTTCCAGTCCTGTGTCCAAGTCATTTGTGAAGATGTTGAAGAGCACAGGGCCTAAGATGGAGCCCTGTGGAACCCCACTAGTGACAGGTCCCCAGTCTGATTTTACCCTGTAGTGAGTTGACCCTGGCTAGATGCCAGGTACCCATTAAATCTGCTCTGTCCGTCCCCTCTGCAACTGGACAGAGGAAGCAAAATACAATCAAGGATCCATGAGATGAAGTAAGAACTGGGAGAGGTCACTTACCAATCACCATCATGGATAAAACACACTCAAAGTGAGGATATTAACTAAATTTATTTCTAACAGGATCAGAGCAAAAGAGTGAGAAGTAAAATAGTCTTAAAAACACTTTACTCCACCCCTCCTTCCTTCCAGGTTTTACCTCCTCCCCCACAGTGATGCAGGGAGATGGGGAATGGGAATTGTCAGTTGCTATTTCTGTCGCTGCTCAGAGACTCCTGTCGCTGCTCCGTCCCCTGCTTTCCATGTGGTTCCTCCCATGGGAGACAGTCCTTCACAAACCTCTCCAGTGTGAGTCCATCCCACAGGCAACAGTTCTTCACAAAACTGCTGCCAAGTGGGTCACTTCCACTTGGGGCGCAGTCCTTCAGGAACAAGCTGCTCCAGCATGGGTTCCCCAAGTCCTACCAGGGAAACCTGCTCCAGTGTGGGGTTCTCCCTCCATGGGAAACAGGTACCTACCAGGACTCTGCTCCTGCATGGGCCTCCCACAGTGTCACAGCCTCCTTCAAGCATCCATCTGCTCCATTGTGGGTCTCTGAATTTCTTCACTCTTGTGGTCCTCCATGGGCTGCAGGAGCACAGCTGCTCCACCATGGTCTTCACCACGGGCTGCAGGGGCCTCAGCTCTGGCACCTGGAGCACCTCCTCCCCCCCTTTCTGCACTGACCTTGGTGTCTACATTGTTGTTCACATGTTCTCACTCTGCTCTTCCCTCATTGCAATTTTCCTCTTTCTAATAACTTTCTTTCCCTTCTTAAATATGTTATCACAGAGGCGTAACTATCATATCACTCCTGATTGGTTCAGCCATGGCCACTGATGGGTCCCTCCTGGAGCTGTCTGGCATTGGCTCTGCAGGACATGGTGGTGGTGGGGAAGCTGCTGGCAGCTTCTCACAGAAGCCTCCCTGTAACCCTTCCACTACCAAGACCTGGCCACAGAAACTCAGTCCAACCCCATTCACTATTACCCTCCATGCTTGACCCATGAGCCAATTGCTCACCCATCCCATGATGTGTGCTGGACTTTTTTTCCAGAAAGCTCCTGTGAGAGACAGTATCAAAAGCTTTACTGAAATACAAAAAGATTACATCAACTTGCTTCCCTTGATCAGCTAGGTGAGTTACCTTGTCATAAAAAGAAATCAGGTTTTGATAAGCAGGACTTGCCTCTCATGAAGCTGTGCTGACTGTACCCAATGAGTGTGTTGTCTTTCAGGTGTATTTCAATACCTCCCAGAATAATCTTCTCCATAACTTTAGTAGGCACTGAAGTGAGACTGACAGGATCCTCCCTCTTGCCCTTCTTGAAAATCAGGATACTTGCCACCTTCCAGTCAGCTGAGACCTCTCTAGATTCCCAAGACCACTCAAAAACCATCAAGAGAGGTTTTGTGATGACATTAGCCAGCTCTTTGAGGATTCTGGGATGAATTCCATGAGGCTCCATTGAGTTGTAGGGATCCAGCTGGGGCAGCAGATCCCACACAATTTCAGGGTCGACTGGGAGTTGATCATTCTGAGGCCTCCTTGTTCCATCATCTCTGTTGAAAACAGAGGGAAAGAAAGCTTTAAATACCTCTGCCTTGTCTCTCTCCCTGTTTGTGAGGTGAGCATCTTCATACTGTAATGGACCAATGTTACTTTTATAATGCCTATTGCCATTAATATATTTGAAAAAACTCTTTTTATTTTCCCCCACATTTCTGGCCAGCTTCAACATGGCTGCAGCCTCTGCCAGTACAGACTGCATTACTTCTGTGTGCTCACACACACACACACACAAATGCACAGATACTCACATGGACACTTACACACCCAGAGGTGGCCATGACATCGCTGGTCTATTTAACTGACAATTTCACCCTGATCTCACCCTTAGAGACTCATATGAAGTCTAGGGTGTCAGGCTGCTTCTTCTGCTCTCTGACTAGTCTGACTTGATGTTTGCTAGTGATCACACACTTACATACGCACCTGCACTTGATCCAGATCCTGACAGCATGGGAACGTGGATCTATGTGACCTAAAGTCCCACTCTAGCTGTTGGCACATTAGTCTGCTCTGTTGTCTCCAGTTCTTGGTACTCTGACTCCACAGCCTGCTGACCTGTGGGCTTACTCCAGGGGCTGTCACTCAGACTCTGTGCCCCCCTCTCCCCTCAATACTGAACCAAGAGTCCATCCACTAGGAAAGGAGTTAGAAATATCATTTTATAAGGTAGGACAGACTGCATTGATGAGATGTAGAGCATTGCCAGACAAGAGCAACGAGGCTGGTGAAAGGACTTGAGCACAAGTCCTATGAGGAGAGGCTGAAGGAGCTGGGGTTGTTTAGTCTGGAGAAGACAAGGCTTAGAGGCGACCTCATCACTCTCTTCAACTACCTGAAGGGAGGTTATAGCCAGGCGGGGGTTGGTCTCTTCTCCCAGGCAACCAACAATAGGACAAGGGGACATGGGCTCAAGCTCTGCCAGGGGAGGTTTAGGTTAGATGGTAGGAAGAAATTCTTTACAGAGAGGGTTATCAGACATTGGAATGGCCTACCCAGAGAGGTGGTGGATTCACCATCCCTGGAGGTTTTTAAAAAGAGATTGGACGTGGCCCTTAGTGCCATGATATAGTAATTGGAGTTGGATCAGGGGTTGGACTTGATGATCTTGGAGGTCTTTTCCAACCCAATCTATTCTATGATTCTATGATTCTATTCTAAGCATAACAACCAGCCATGTGTTTACACAGAATCAGCCCTTGTTATCCCTTCATTGCTCTATGATCCTTTTTTTTGGTCTTACTCAAAGCAACTACTTCACTGTCTTTCCTCTGCCCATCTTCACTTCTTCCCCTAAGCATCCTATAGTAAATCATGTGCTGTTCCAAAATCCTCTTCCCCCCTAATGTGTACCATACCTCTAGACAGTGATCCCTCCTCAGTCCCAAAGGTATTCTGAAAAGCTGCTCCCTGACTCTTCCTGATGGGCTTCACACCCGGCTGAGGGCCTGGGAGTCTCCTGTGACCACTCTGTGAAAGTCCAGGACAGGGTGTCCCTACCTTCAGGTTCCCACCTGCCTTTGTACCCCTGTGCTCCTTTGTAGAAGTGTAGATGAATTTTATCACGTAATCTTGCATTTTTAGGTATGAATTTAAATGTACTGCCATGCAAATTTCTCAGCTTCAGACAGTGTTTTTGAGCCAATAATTTTTAAAGACAGACAGAGATTTAGAAACAAATATTTAGAAGACTGAACAAACTCATCCTAATGCTGATCTGTTTTCCTTCCTACTTTGTGATTTTAACTAAAGAAAAAGCAGATATAAACTGCTGCATGAAGCAGTCAGAAATCAATTTGCAGTCTGAAAACTGGCAATGATTATTACTTTCCACACCTGAGAAGGTGAAGGCTGAGGGACAGTGTTTTCCCTGTGGGTGCTCAGAACATCCATACTACCAGTCTGATTGGTCACACTCCATCTTTTGGTTAATATAATGTTTTCTTTATGTTATGTTTGTTGACTACAAGGTAACCTAGTGTGTGCTCTACAGATCCTGTGGATAAAGAGCAATGGGATTCATTATTTCTGAGACTCATTATGCAAACTGCTCCCTCAGATCCATATTATAGTACATTTGAAAATCATTCCACATGTCCAAATGTTCTTTTCACAGTACTTCATTTTTTTCCCGGACAACTGACACCACAATGGTCTGTACAAGAGTGTGTCACATTGATATAACCAAAGGCTTTTTGTTCCCTGCAGCAGTTCTCCTGGTAATATCCCTGCAGTAATTATGAAGAATCTGCAATGATGCGCAGAGATACTCTCGCCTCTGACACCCTGGGGAATTCTACAGGGACACGTCCTTGGACTTTTAACTAGATTGATGTCCTACAGGTCTTTTTTTAGCATGGTGTATGTGGATAATTTTTTATTCTAATGTCTGTGGAGCTCTTCAGAGAGTGATGCCCTTGAACCCCTGCCAAAGGTATTCCCTGAAGGCCTTGTGTTAGACAAGCATAGTTTGTCCCAAATCTTTCAGAAAAATGAGTTTATTACTATTGGAGATTTTTAAGAGGGTGATGACTCCTGCAATGTATATTTGCCTAGAATTTTAGACTGACAAAACCTCTGAGAATGTTCCATGCTGTTGTTTGTCACTTCTATTAGTTATATTCATATAGTTTTTCCCTTGTCATTCTCAAACACTTTCACTAACTATTCCTCTCATTTAGAAAAGCTCTAGTGTATTCCACGTGTTTGATGTCACAATCTTATCAAAGGCTACTTTCTATTAATTGAGTACAGGCAACATAGCAATGTACCTGCCAATATTCTTTCCACGCTATGCAGTATAAAGATTTAGTAAAAATAAAATGGTGAGGAGTTAAGTTGATTAGAGATTTTGCCTCTGTCTTTCTTTTCAAAATACTTCCTAGGGTAACACTCAGAGGAAATTCTGCAGCTACTCTGTTAAAAAGCTGGAGGAGAAAAATGGACAATGAATCGGAGTACTGATAAGATAATTTTGGTCTACTTTACAACTCACTGGCGGATCAGAGAGCATAATACTTGTCAACTCTGAATGGGAAAAAGAACCCCTGTGATTTAGCTATTGAAAAACCTGCAAACATAGGTTCTTCCAGGTATTACTTATCAATGCAGAATTCCCACAGGAGACTCTCCTGTCTCTCCTACAAGAAACACAAACTGAGGGCAGATATAATCTAATATCCTGAACTCAGTACTAGGATAAAGCAATATTGATTATAAACATTTTGCTTGAATTTGTATTAATCCTTTGATTTTTAATTTTTACCATCTTACTAAAATATATCCTTGTATATATTGAACACCGATATATGTACTTTTTTTGTTTGTTAATGATTTTCTAGTTTTCCTTAAAGAAAACAAAATCTCAACCTCTTTGTTGCCCAGTTAGAGCCACAAGAATCATTAATGCATTCAGAAAATTCCTATCAGACTCTAGCATAACTTTCCATACTGTTTCTCTATTACAGGCTATTGAATGTAATTTGATTAAAATCAGTCTATAAGAACTTCGGTTCTTATCTGCCCGCGGGATTCTCGTGAAAGATAGTGGTAATTAGGCTGTCTAATGCAAAAGAAATTATATAGATATGTGGTCTTATGCCTGTCGAGTACATATGTGTTCTAGCCTTTACTCCAGGCATTTACCCATTCTTCTACTGTTCAGTCTATTCATGTGTGTACTCTGTAAATTCAAAGCTCATGACTTGTAAGATTAGTGAAGATTTCTGACATGGTAGAAATTATCTAACACGTTCACAAGCTCTCATGGAAATTTTATCACAAGGAAATTTTATTCCAGATCCACAAGGAAATGGTCTAGTTTAAAAATCACATGCAACAAAAGTAATATTAGGTAGATCAGAGCATTCAAAGTATCTGAGATAAAACATTTAGAAAATGTGCATGTTTTAAGTTTTACATTTTGAGATTGAGCAGGGAATGTTTTAGTGGAAACAGTCTTCCAGTACTGACAGAACAGCAATGTGGCAAGATACTGATAATGGTCATTGTGCTTTGAAGATTTTTCATAAATTTCATTTGAAGACATTCACTTTTTTAACCATAAGAAGAACACAGTAAATTCTGGGTAAATATAAATACATACACATAACACTGAAGTGTCTTAACAATAGTTTGACTCATATCTTTTAACTGGCTTCTGAAAATACTGTTTTCTTTTTTGCTCCAAGCTTGATGGTTATTTCTGCAAAAGTATTATTTTTTAGAGCTTCTGAAATGGAAAATCAAGGTTGTGAGGTTGTGAGGAGTTCTCTTTTGCCCTAGTAATTTACCATTGCATGTAATTTCAAAATGGTTTTTTTATATAGTGCCATTCCAATACTTTTTTATGAGCTATAGAGAAAAAATTATTATTTGCAATGTGATTGAAACAAGCAGTGTATAACAAAGTGCCACGTGGGGTGCTGAAGATGTACTGGTTGATGTTCATTGACAAAACCTACTAACATTAAAGCTTATAATATTCTTTGAAACACAAAGTGGATGTAGAGGTGAATTGAACCATCTGCCTTCCTTCTGTTGAAGTAAAAAAGGGGTGAAGAAATCCTGTTGAGTTTTCCTTTGTCCTGATAATTTTCATTAATATGATCCACGATTAGTCTTGCTGGCTATGCAAGGTATTATCAATTCACAGTGACCTAATTGCCATTACTTGTTTCCAAAATTCAATACAGCCAATAAACTCACTCTATATTTAAAGAGATGGATTTTTACAAACCATTGGGTAACTATATCAAGTCTTATATAGTGGACATGGAACTTGACATTTAAGATTTAAGATTTCAAGATGCACAGAAGAAAGGCCAAAGTTGGTTGAAATACATAACTGACATTTCTCTCTGGTGTCCTGTACTTTGTGTTAATGAAGTTATAAAGATGAGGGTATTAGTTAGATTATTTTGTGAGTGAACATGATACCTTCAAGGTGTATTTTGTTGCAGATTATGAAGTTGCTAAGGCATAGAAAAATGTTAAAAGAAACATTTATAGTCAACCAAAAAAAAGCACAGTGGAGCTTAATAAAAAATCATACAGAGCCAAAAAAAAAGAAGATCCAAAATATATGCTACTGTAAGTAAGACTGACATTCTGCTAGAAACATCATGAAAAAACTTTATAAAATCTTTTAGTTTATTTTTCTTTTAAAAAGACTAATGCTTATCATGGAACACAGCTGTAGTAATTAAATGTAAAACTGTTTTAGTATAAGATATTTAGGAAAAAAAACCCAACAAAACACACTAAGGATACATATCCAGTATGATACAGATAGGTATCATACTGTATATAAAGGTATATTCTTTTCTTTTCTCATTGGTTCTGCATGGATCATTGTAGCACAGGAAATTTCTATTTATGAACTTTACTACTGTTGTTTACTTTAAAGAAAAATAGTACAAACCAGTCTCCGGAAAAGACAGTCATAGAGTTGTATGCTTGGAGCATCAGTGCTAAGAGACTAAAAGGAGGAGGAAGAGTACAAGGAGCAGTAACTTTTTTTTGGACTTGCGAGAAACTCACTGGCAAAAGTGATCAGATACTATAGGACAAGTTAGAAACAACAGATCTACATAGGATGATGTGATTGAGAGAATTACGCCATTTCTGGAGATACCATGAAATCTGAAGAGAGAGCACTCTCTGCTCTCCAAAGCAAAATGTATGGTTGTCCCTTTAAAATAATAGAGTCTTTTTGTTCAATCCACTGTTGCTGACACTAAAAGTATGTCCAAAGCAGTTAACAACTGCTAGAAAATGAAGTCAGTCTGGAAAGGTGGAGGGTGGAAGATGTCACCTGCAGTACAGAGCAGTGCAGCAGTTACAATGCAAGGAGGAACTCTGAGGTCAGAGTAAAATGCCAATCCTTTCACTATGCAAGTGGTAAGACGTGAAGTACATTACTTTGAAATGGGTTTAGCAGTTATACTAACGTTAGGTTACAGCTATGAGGATTATAAGAGGCCTATGGTTTCAAAGTATACAATTGACTTTAACTTCTACCCCCTCCACAGCAGTTATTTTGTTTTATATTTAATCTGGAATCCTCATTTGTAAAAGAAGAGGTCATTCACTCACTTAAGCTCCAAAGAAAAAGCAGAAAAAACAGAAAACATTCAGACCATAGAAGATCTCAGTTGTACAGATCAATCTTTCCTGCATCTCTTTCTGTCATCAAAAAAACCTTTTGTCAGGACTGCACTTTTAGTTTAACTGAGGAAAGCTGATGAAAAAATCAGGTACTTGAAAGAATGAAGGGAATAAAGAACAGTAGAAAGCATTAAAAATCATTTTTAATGCTCACTTCGTAAACAAAGATACAAATGTTCCTCTATGATCGATGATTTCAGGGGCTTCTAGTACAAAGAAGAACAAATTAAAATTGCTTGTTATGCTTGTAGGACAGTACCAGAATCCCAGTATAGGTTGGTGGAAAAGGGAGATTGATTGACCTTTAGAGCAGCAAGATATAGGGAAAAACAAACATCCTGTATTTTCTGTCTTTGACATATTCCAAATCCTCAGTGTTCTGGTTAAGTGAACACTTGCTAAGATGAGAATGCATCAATTCATGACAATTCTTGCTATTGCTAAAATTGTTCATATCTCAAAAAGTGACAGAAAACCAGGCTATTATGGTTTGTGAAAAAAATTGAGGGCACAATATATATCTTTAAAGACACTTCCATTTTCTTCACGTATATATACATGCAATATATTATAAATGATATATAATAATATAAATATAAATATTATATAAATATTTGATAATGGCTGATGTCACTGTATACCACTCCTCCTTTTTTTACTGTTAGAAAGCATTATTTTGTTATACGAGGAGATTTAAAAAAAAAATAAAATAAAGCTCTCTACAAACTTTACAAAGTGGTAGTAAGACAGAGTGTTTGGACAAAGAAGGAAAAAGAATGCTGCAACTGCTCTTACCTGGAGACTCCTGCTCTGAGTAAAGAAGATCAAGTAATCCTCTGCACTATTCCAAGGAAATTTTCTTCTTGTGTTTGCTTTTTAATAAACAAGGTCAGTCTTTCTATATCTCTTTCTAAATGAAAGAGATCTTTTACTCATCTATCCAACACTATAGAGCTTCTGAGACCACTGCATTATTGATGAAGAAGTTGCAGACCTGTACCACAGCTTTGCCCTGTTCTTAAGAATGATTTCAAGGCAATCTGTTTTTTTGAGTATAACTGTTCTTTCTTCAATCACTTATTTCCATAAATCCTCAGAAATCCCAGAATTGCTTCCTATTCCCTGAGGAAAAAAAAAAAAAGAAAACCAACTAACAAAATAAAAAAACAAACAAACAAACAAAACTGATTCTTTTTTCTTGCACAGTGAGACATAAATGCATACCTTCTCCAGACAGACATCACAGAAGTATGATCAAGCTCTTAATGAGAAAGTATAAATTCCTGCATAAAGATGGGTTTTGGAAAATATACATGGTATTACTAAAGTTAACTGATACAATGAGAATATCTGTAAGGCTCCCTGAAAAACAAACAAGCAAACAAACAAACAAAAAATATCTTACTCATAGATTCTTTTTTTTCTCTTTAGCATCAAGTTCCTTTAGACACAGTTAAATTATGTTTTTTGAATGTGACCATGATCATCAGTAACCACTGAAGTACAACCCATGAGAAAAAAGATTAGGTTTGTACAGAGACTTTCCCAGATAATGACCTATGGTCATCCTTACCACTTTCCAAGTCTGATTTAATGTTTTCAAGGTTTCCGTTTATTTTCAGTATCAAATCAACGTGCATTTCAAGTTGCCTGGCAGAAAGACACAGAGAAGCCATTCTTTTGAATTAAGCTAAGCGTTTATGTGCCCCAGTGATAAAATCCCTGTAAATATCTATAGTAAACATATGAACGGAAAAAATAAAACTAACATATTTTCATGCATGTAATTCCTTATTTCAGAAGCAAACCCCTCTCCAAGTAGAGTTGTATCTATTTTCACTGAGCAACAGCAGAGTCAATATTTTATGGCAAGGCTAAATGTCTGTCATCAGGTGGATATTTTAAGGGATCAAACCAGAAAAAAAAAAGACTTCTTGGGAAACAACTCATTTTTGAGTGGTTGCGTATCTGAACAAAATATGTCATTAGAAATGACCTTGTGTTTTTCTTCCACCAGTAGGATCTTTGTATTATAACTACATGGATTATTTTTAATTTTTCTCTTTATATTCCCATAGTCTTCCCTCTAATTTTAATATATTCCAGTTCCTGCTTCTGTAGACATCACAGAAGAACAATAGCCCTACCAGTAAAGTAACTTATTCACTTTTTTTTCACAAAGAATCTGAAAGATGATGGAAATTATGTATTAGCATAATGAAAAGAATATATAAACAAAAACACATGCACACACACTAGCATGGTGAAGACTCAAAACATGAAGATGACAATTTGCATGTTAAAATAAACTATTTCAAAATAAAGATCTATTAATCTGAAATTAAAAATTTGCAAATACCTATCTGTACAGGTAACACTCAATAAATGTGTAATTCCTTTTAAGACAGTGAAATGAGAGATAGAAAAGCAGGAAATTGATTCTTAATGCATTTACTAACTTGCCCGACTCATCTTTCATATGCAGAGATTGTTTGAATTCTTATCTGGGTGATGTTGCCTATGCTCTCTTGAGAACCTTGTCAGAGTGCAACTTATTAACAGTTATGATAAATATCCTAGGAAGATTGACAGAAAATGTACAAACACTACCATTCAGAAAAAAAATGTTGATACATCATCTAAAAAGTCCTATTCTCTATCTCCATCTACTGGAGGATTATTAACAACAGACTCTAAACATTTTTCTAACTCTTCCTCAATGCATCTGTTATTTTCAAGGAAAGCTAAACTACATTTCAGGAAAAAAAGATTTGACTATCTCTATTAAAAATAAGATTTTAAGCATAATCTCATTAGCTGAATAATCTCTGTTTAGATATAACCATTCGTATAAATATCTAAAGTTGTGCAAAATAGCCCTGCTGAGAGATATCACTACATGTGCAAAGCTTATCATCTTACAACCTGTCTCTTGCCTCATGTTATTTGTTTCCAAAGGGCTGTGGCAGGAGAGCCTACCCCAATCAGACCTAAAATCCAATCAGAGAGTGCATAATATGCAATTCATCATGCAAGCCATCATGCAAGCTATCATGCAAGTTCAATTGCTGGCCGAGGGTGCTGTCTTGGTGTTGATTATGCTAAAACCGGCCTGGCTCACCAGATTTCAAACACATACCCTGCATTTGAAACAGGATTTGACAGCTAAGTTGTTAGCTGGCCTGTAAATTTGTGACTAGCAGTCAATCACTTTATACTATAAAATCCAATCTCCCGTCATATAGTCAGGTTCTTCTAATATAACCTGTCTTGGGGTGTATGTGTTAAGATTCCTCCCTTGGCTGAGCATGCCCTCCAAGGATAATCCTTGAGGCTGAGAGAAAGAGATCTCCCCACAAGCACTGGTATGGGGGAGTTGCATCAGATCTCTACTTATTTCCTTTTTGCTAGCTTTAATATAAATGTTTCAATTTTTCCTTTAATATAGTGCACTATCTTACACTATACTACTAGTAGTTTTGGTGTTTATTTTGTGTAGTAAATAATTCTGATTAAGAACTTTTGTCTGATCATTTCTAATACTAAATGATTCATTTTATATAAGTATTCTCATTTTGCCAGTCATTACAATTTTGCCAGTCATTACCACTTTTGGGACAAAAGTGGTTCAATTACAACTATATAATTCCTTAAATTTAAACTGTTGGCATAATGCAAGGTTAAGATTGGATTCAGCTGCACCTCAGCTCCTCTCTGAGAAGGGGTTTAGAAGGCAAGGGAGTCCTTTTTGCACCTCATGACTCAATGGCAGGGCTTTTTAATAAATGTTGTCTAAACCTTCCACTCCCACCCATGACAAGGGGTCCAAACAAGTCAACATTCTTGCAACTAGCTCCCTTAATAAAAACAGACAACATAACTTTCAGCATAAAACACAGCAATCACAGACACTTTAATTTAATATTATTGTTGGAAAAGTTGAAACTATACATTCATAAGTATTTTGGACACAAAATGGGAGACCTGTATTACATGTCTTCCTAAATTTCAGACTATAAGCCCACCCCCTCTGTTTTCCGAGGACCGCATCCTAGATGACCAAACACAAGTTCTCTGGATGAAGGGGGGGTAATATGTTGATTGTCCCAACATCTCCTGATGAAATTGAATCATTTTTGCAGAAAGGAAAGGCAGGCTCAGACAAATAGAAAGAATCAGGAAAAAAAAAAAAGGAAAAAGAGAAAAATTGACAATCATTATATAAAATGCATAAGGGTTTTGTTTTTAAGGCCCATGAAATAAGTGATTTCTAAAGTAAGAGGAACATGAAAGCAAGTAAAAAAAAGTTGTCATTTTTCTTTGAAGAAAAAACAATGTAACTGATTTAGTTGAGATTATTTCATTATATAACATAGAAAAAAAAATCTTAAAGTGCAAACAACTAATGAGTAACTAGTGAATAATTACCAATACTGCTTATGGTTTATATTTTTAATTGCAAAAAACACTTGAAAGAAATAGAAGTCATGAAATATGTATCTATGAAATTATATAGGAAATACAAACATATTGCCCAGGGTATTACTCAGAGGCTACTTAATTTACAGAACCCTATGGGAATGTCAACATTTAAAAAACTTATGTGCTAATTAAAGAGCTGATGAAAGAATCTAGGGAAAATAATCATGCACAAATATCAAGATAATGTGTACATATACTTTCAATTTCCTTTTTTTTCTGTTGAGGTTGCACTTACCAACTGTAGGTTACTCCACTGAATATCCTAGAGGCCTGATCCTCTAAATTTCCAGACCAAGTACTTAAATTAGCACTGGGAACCACCGACTGATCTGATTTCAAAAATCCTGTTTTGTAAAGGAAGATGAGAGAGCTGGCGTGCTCTGAAATTTGTCTCAGAAATTGGTTTAGGATATTTCCAGAATATCCACATGGGGCTCAGTAGTCACCCAAGCTCTGGAAGTGGAGATATAACTTATCACTGCTTCCATTAGCAAATTTGGGTTTAGGCACTGTTGTTATGGTTAATCTCATTATAGAAACACTTAAGCAAGTGGAGTATTTTAGTCCTAGTATTTATCACCCATTTTTCTCCTATTCTTCATAGAAAAACAGGCTTTCACAAGACCCATCTGAGTATAGGAACATCATTCTTCCAAAGGGAATGTCAGTGATGTCGAATGCACCTGGAATAGGTAGTAACAACCACAATTCACTCCTATCCTCTTGTCTACAGATGCTCTTTCCTTATATTAGCAAGCACTGCAATTTCTTCACAAATCATTGTGGTCATCTATTAACTCATACTTCTCTAAACCTACAGATACTACCATCAAGTGTGCAAAAGCAGAGTGAAGAAAACATCATCAAAATATAAGAATAACAAGAACAACACAAGCCATCGTGGTCTCTGCCTCTCCACCCAAATCCTCAGCTTTGACTTGAACTGAAAGCTATTTAGGAGAAAACATAAATCTTTTCCCTCTTGCTAGGCTGAAAAGTATTTTGTGTGATTTATGACTTTTTGGGTGACAAGACACTTTTGAACTGTTTCTGATTAGTATAATTGGAGATTTCGCTCTTGTCATAGGTGGCTGAGGAAGTTTAAACTAGATTTATGTTTGTGAGCTTACTTCCCATCTCTTTCTTCTTTATTGATCTACTTAAATGGAAATACTGTAAAACAAAACTGTAAGTCAGCAATTCACAAGTCATGGTATAAGAATATACTGTGTTCTGTCCTATCAATTATACTGAAGACTTAGGAGTTTAATAGGAGGGATCCAAATATTTGCATAAGTCTGAAAATATCTGGTTCTTACATGAGATGTCATTGTGTTTTTATTCCTTCAAATGAAAAAAACAACCAACCACTCAACCCCATCCCCCAAAAAAAAATCCCTAACACCAAACAAAAAAAAAAACCAACCAAACAAAAAAACCCCCCAAAAAAACCCTAACAAAAAACCACCAAAGCAAAAAACAGTAGTAAAACTTTTTACCATCTGCAGAAAAGGTGAAAGCTAAAAGACATTTCTTTTATATAATTATGCCCTTTAAAGAATTACACGGTGTAAATACTCCTGTATGGTTATTTAGGGATGTTCTTTATCTTGAAAAAAGTCTAAAATATATTCTTCATAAAAATTGTAAAAAAAAATAAAAAATGAGGTACATATGAAAATGTATAGTGCTTGAGACCAATGATCCATCCAGATCAGTAGTGTATTCATCTCTGTCTGCAAAAAGACACCACAGAGTAAACACAAGAGAAGTGTATAAGGTACTTAGGTAGTAATACCATCTTGGCTTCTGCCTATTTTCAGCACAGATCTTCTGAGCATCCTATAGTTTGTTAGCCAGAAACTTATTTTACTTCTAAGTGCTTTCAAATTTCTTGTCTTTCAAATTTCTTTTCAAACCTGTTATATACTTGCATTTACAATATTCTTTTCTCCGATCTAATGCCTTGTATCATAACAATAATGATTATGATGATGAAGACTTTGATTTCTTTTTTTGAATCTCTTTTTTTGAGTCTCCCACTAAAGTCTCATACTCCAGATTGATATTCAAGACAGAAAGTTGGGACACTAAGAATATATGGGGTTTTTGCACCTCAAAACAAACACAAAATTCTATTTCCTGTAAGCTCCTATTTCTTTAAACATCCCCTTTCTTGAAAACTGCTGAGCAGGTTAGTTTATTTCTACATCTTAAACTCACATGTTCTTTTCAATTTTTAAAGATAAATGAACACTAAAAATTAGGTCAGTCAATGATTTTTTAAAAAAACTTTCTTCTCTTAAAAAGTCCCCTTTAGGTTTGCACAAGAAATTGGGAGTGGACAAAGCTGGGACAGCTGACTGCAACTGATACAAGGGATATACCATACCACATGGTGTCATGCTCAACCTATAAAGCTGGGGGAAGAAGGAGGAGGGGGGCGTGTTCAGAGTGATGACAGCTGTTTTCCCCAGTAACTGTTACACATGGTGGAGCCCTGCTGTCCTGGAGGTGGCTGAACACCTGCCTACCCATGGGAAGATTTTTCTTTACCTATTCGACTGTCTTTATCTCAACGTACGAGTTCTCTGAATTTTACTCTTCTGATTCTCTCCCTCATCCCACTGGGATGGGGTGTGGGAGTGAGTGACTTTGTGAGATTTGGTTACCAGTCAGGGTTAAACTACGATAATTTTGTAATTGTGCTCACTATGTTTTGTCTTGGCTCACAGGCAAGTTTTTCAAACTGAAAAGACCAATTAGAGTTCAAGATCAAATATGAAATTATATCTTGCACAATATTACTGATTGCATATATGTAAGTAAAGTTACAAAATTGCTGCATGTGCACTAAACTTAAACAGATTAATTACCCTAGTTTATCACAAACCTCTTATTCCTGGATAACTCATCAGGACTCTTGGGGGATATTCAGAAGAAAATGAAAGTACATGTAATCAGTCTGAAAAGTCCTGAAAAGATACAGCTTTACTTAGAATGAATAATATGACATTTTTAATATACATGCAAGATTGTTTTATACAGTGACATATCTATGACATCTAAACTTGAAAAATTAATAAACAGTCCTCTTTTATTGTCTAATTTTGTCAGTGAGGTATTTTTATCTGTAAGGACTATGAATGACTTCTGGCAATGTTTAAATGTAGTAGTTAGAGACATCAGTGACTGGATCTGGCTGGGGTAGTTCTTTAAGAATACACACAGATGAAGCACTTTTGTTAACATGCGCAGGCTGAAGCATTTTAGTTCAGGGAACTGTGATTTTGAGGAAAGTTCCCTAATCATCCTCTCTTACTGTGCACTGCTGTAAATCACACACATTAGAGAATGTTCAAGTTCCTTTCACAAAGTCTGAATTCTTGTCCAGCCTGAATCTGGACATTGTGTCAGATGCAGGCACTCATTCTCTGGGCAACTTTGAACCAAATGTTCAGGCCAAAGAGTAGACAAGTCTAACCCAAAGTAAAAATCCTAACTATGCACAAAGTAGAAGTGGAGATCTTATACCAAACTTCTGTGATCTGCTTGTATTTTACAGAGTTAATTATTAATGTACACACAGGCTGAGAATACTATGCCTTGCAGTCAATGAGGATGTAGTCCTCCCTCTATTCTTGTAACCATTTCATCCACCTGCTCTTATATAACGTGTAGATTTCTTAATTATAACTGACAAGCTTTTGGAGACTAACACTACTTTCTAGTATTCTGTTTCAACCATTCCTTGTTGTCCTAATGTCCTATTATAATAAATAGCAACAAATTAGTTACAAATATTTTTAGTGTTAACAAGACTAAATTTAGATTACATTAGATCAGACTAGATCACTAACTGTTTGGGCAGTTACTAATCCTTCATGTATTCAACAACCACAAGTTCTAAGTATAATTAATGGAGAAAAGTTAGGCTCGTTTAACTGAAAAGGTCTGATAGCTTCATTCAAATTTTCAGCCAAGTATATATATATATGTTTTTTAATTATTTAGTTTACCAGTTCAAAGGAATAATAATGAGTGTTGTTCTTCCTACTGTCCCTCATTCCTTCTTTAATTGTCACCATAATTTAACACAATGTTATGCTGTAAAAATTTAATTAAGGCTCTCAACAATGCCATCTGGTGGGGTTAAAACTAAATTATTTAGAGTTCATAGCTTATTCTGCATCTTAGATTGTATCTTATGTTGTGCTCAAATGCACAATGTACGGGGAACAAACAGGAGGAACTAGAAATCTGTGTGCAATCAGATCTCATTTTGATTACAGAAACATGGTGGGATAACTCACCTGACTGGATTGTTGAGAAAGAACTAACCTACATAACTGAAGTACAGAATTTACTCTACAAGAGAATATTTGAAATACAATGCTTATGATTTCTGCTAATGAAATAAATACAAATTGTTAAGAGAGTTATAAAATGAAACTTAACTTGAGCAGACATTTCAAAGGTATCTATCAAAAATATTTTGCTATTGTTTTGGTAAGTACCTTCAAAAGAAAAAAAGTGCTTTTAAAAATTGTATTTTAGTATACAGTAGAACAAGTAAAGAAAACTCAGAGGAGACAAGAATAAACCAAAAAGGATCTTACCTCTTGTGTCCTTACAGACTAGTCCTTTGCTCCTAGCTTGATTTCAGCCTGGAAATTTGGTTTCTTTTTTACTCTCTTTGGTTTTAGGCAGTCCCTTCTGGTTCCTAGGAATTCTTTCTTTATCACACTTTGGTCTTTATTTGCAACAGTATTGTTGTAGTCTTTATAGTGCTGGGAGATTTCTTGTCTGTTACCTTTTCAGAGTAATACAATATATGTAGTGTCATACAAATAAAACACCACAAGTTGCAAAATGTTAAAGTGATTGTTACACTTTTGTGTGTTTTTGTCCTTCATCTTTCCTAGCTTTTAGAGATGGTGACTCCACCATGTCACTTGGCAAATTATTCCAATACCTAGTAACTCTTCCAGTGAAACTTTCTAGACCTCCCTTGGCACAACTTAAGGCCATTTCCTTCTTATCCTTTCGCTTGAGACATGGCAGAAGAGACTGACCCTCACCTCACTACAACCTCCTTTCAGGTAGTTGTACAGAGCAGTGAAGTTCTGCCTGAGTCTCCTCTTCCCGACACTAAACAATCCCAGTTCCCTCAGTCATTCCTCATAAGACATATTTTCTATACCCTTCACCACTTTTGTTGCTCTTCTCTGGACATGCTCCAGCACCTCAATGTGCTTTTTGAAATGAGGGGTGCAAAACTGGACACAGTACTCAATGTGTCACCTCACCAGTGGGTGAGTGTCACCCCACCACTGAGTACAGTGGGATAATCACTTCCCTAATGCTGCTGGACAGACTAATCTTGATACAGACCAGGATTTCATTGATCTTCTTGGCTGCCTGGGCACACTGCTGGTGTGTGTTTAGCTGGCTTTCGGTCAGAACCCACAAGTTCCTTTCTGCTGAACATCTCTCAAGCCACTCTCCTCCAGCCCCATAGCACTGCATGGTGGTGTTGTGATTCAAATAGCGCTTTGCCTTATTGAACTGTGGGCAGTTGTCCTTGGCCCATCAAGCCAGTCTGTCAAGATCTCTCTGCAGAGCCTTCCTACCCCCAGGCAAATCAAGAGTCCCATCTAATTCAGTGTCATCTGTGAACTGACTAAGGGTGCACTCAATCCCCTCATCCAAATAATCAATAAAGACCTTAAGCAGTACTGACACCAATACTGAACCCTAGGGAACACCACTAGTGACCAGACACCAACCGTCAACATCTGATTGAGGAACTGGTGTCATGTGCCAGACTTTTGGGGCTCAGGACTCCTCCAGAATATTCAGCAGTAAGACAAGAGAAAAAAATCAAAAAAGTCTTTTCAATGAGAGTGATCAAACACTTGAATAGAATGCCTGAATAGGCTGTGAAGTCTTCATCCCTGGAGATTTTAAAAAGGTGAAAGGATGAGTCCCTAAACAGTGACATCCAGATTTGATATGTGCTCTACTTTTACTGATCTAGGACTGAACTCTCTGAAGCTCCCTTTGAAATGGAATTAGGGTTCTGTGCTCCTCTAAACAGCATGTGAAAGTTAGGTTAAACTTGCCAAATGGAGGAGGCTGCCCCTGTCTATTGAGAGCAACTGAACTTGAACAGAAGGTTCAAGAAAAGGCAACAGTCCAGAGCAGACAGAACTAACAGACATGAAGCAGATGAGGCTTCCATCTGCATCTCAGTTGAGATGTTGAGAGGATTAATGAACTGTCAGATAGGTCTCAGTGGTGTGTAAAACTTCCTAGGGCCAAAAGAAGATTTTTAGAGTTGGCTGCTAGCCAGGAAGTGGCTCTTTTCCTTGACATCAAGCCTAGAAGTAAAAGCCTATCAGAAAGGACACTGCAGGTAGGGAAGGGTCTCACTGGTGTTAGGCTAGTAGCTTGGAATTGGTTTCCTTTAAAGAACAAATTACACAGGTTCAACTTATAAAACACTGTTATTAGGTTTATTATAATAAAATAATTACTATAGCATAATGTTTTGGGGTTTTTTCCTTTTTTTATTTCTCTTTTTCTTCTTTTTTAAAGTTTGTTTAAAAAAAAAAAAAAAGGAATTTCAAGAAAATTTCCCTGTATGATCTCCTATTCTGCAGAGATTCAAAACTGAAAATTGCTTAAAAAGATTCAGACAAACTTTAGTACCAACATATTTTTAAAATTACTGTATATTATACTGGACATGGAAAAATTACCTTATTATGTTTACAAATATTTGGTTTTTATTCTGAAAGTATGGAAGTATGATTATAAAGGCATTGCACAACACCATTTCCTACAGAAAAGCTGAGTGAATTTTGTAAGCTAAAATGAAACAAGATAAAATCAATAAGGATTTTATTTCTCCAGTTGTCTTGTGTTGGGTTTTTTTCCTAAGATGCGACTGAGAAAAGACACGGCCACTAGAGGGCAGAGACAGATAGCTTTTTAAATACATTAACCTAATTCCGTCTAGAAGTACTTTTATTGTGACAAGTTAGTAATTTTAGACTGCTAATGAATTCCTGAGCTAGCTAGAGACTACAGAGGAATGAAAGATAGATTCAAATTCAAACTTTCATTTGAATAGCATTAATTAAGGTGTGTGAGTCAAAATAATTTAAAAAGTTACTAAGGACATAATTTAAGGTAATTGCAAAATTACTGACAAAACATGCAATCAGTAATGGAACGATGATAGGAAGAAAATATATGAGTGTGATAAAGTAATTG
Organism: Pseudopipra pipra; assembly: GCF_036250125.1. Taxonomy (NCBI): domain Eukaryota; kingdom Metazoa; phylum Chordata; class Aves; order Passeriformes; family Pipridae; genus Pseudopipra; species Pseudopipra pipra. The sequence goes on along the minus strand of NC_087550.1, from coordinate 73,236,924 downwards.
TGAAAGGAAAAAGTAATGCTAATTGGGGAAAAGGGAAAGTAATATTTCCTGATTTCCTTTGGGGGGGGGAGTTTGTTACATACTGCTATGCTTACTGAAATAAAATAGAGTGGACTTTTTACTGATTATTTCCCATAAGGTTTGTTTCATAGGTTGTTAATAGAACATATTCATACTAACTGCCTTTATATAGCATATCATTCCAAATATCTTAAGATGAATTTACTCTATATAAATACATATAGAAATATAGAAATAAATGTGCAAGCACTTACCATTGTGTTGTGTTGGTTTCATTAATTTTCCTGGTGCTAGATTGGAAAGAACATAATCTTTTAATCACATTTAAACATGAACTTAATTATTTTATATTAGCTTACTGATGTCTTTATAAAGTGTATATAAAAAATATATGTGACAATGCTATAAAGCATTTTGTAATAGCAAAAGTGTGAATTGTTTTCGGTATTGCCATTATAGTTATACATAGCTAAACAGCCTTTTTTTTGGCTGAAATTCAACTCAGGGAATAAAACACTAAAATATATTTTCTTGCTCCATTACAATAGTCAATGGAGAGCTGGAATTCAATTCAGTTACCTGAACACAAACTGTTAATGTTTTATGAGACAACTTAGCCTATCCGATTAATTCAGAAGGGTTTACAACTGTCATGTCCAAACTACAGAGACCTTCAGCTTTTGGAGGGCTTCTGGACCCCACAAAGAATATGCTGGGTAACCATGTGCATCTACGCAAGCAACAGGACCAACCCCGGTGTTACACTTAAAATCTGGTTTATAGGTAAAGAAGAAGCACACCTTTCAGATATGTACAATCACGAATTTATTGTTAATATAAATAGGATCTTAAGAATCTAATCAGTTTTAGTCCACATCTAATTGTTGTGGAAGAATAACAAATAATAATGCAGATAAAACTGTTATACACATACTTCTTTTATACCCCTCTTCCTGCTGATATGTTCACTGTTCCCTGCTCCTTAGAGTCCTAAGGTTGGTGGCTTCCTTCAAGTGGTATGTGGGAGAGAGTTGCCATTTTCAGAGTCTGGAGTTTCTGTCAAGAAAAATATGACATTCATATACAAGAGATAAGCAGCAACATGTATATTTATATTTGCTAAATTAGACCGTTGATTCACTGAAGTGAATAGCAAAATTTCCAATTATGTCATTAGGGTCAAAATGTGAAAGCATTCTAATCTTTGTTAGATAGTTGCAGGCAGATATGCATATATATTTCAACAAATGCATTATTTCATGAAATATAATTATTATTAAAAATTGTAGAGAAAGTGACAATAATTTCTGATGTTAATACTGAACTCCAATTCAATCAAAGGCTTGTCATTTTGCTGTTGTGAAAAAGATATTGAACCCTGAAAAATTTCATGCCAGACGTCATCTATTTTCAATTTACATATTCACGTACTTATTATTTTTAGAATCACTAATAATTAAGATGCTAAGAGGAATTGATTACAGATAACCTTTATGACATAGCTTCTTTTAGGTTTCTCATGACAAGATAGACTACTGCTTTTACAGTAGTAGCATACTTCTGCAGATAGCTGTTAAAATTATGCCAAAGACATAGTCAGATTTTGAAACTGATTGTGACAGGAAACATGTAAGCGCAAAAGAAGCTGTTCCAAAGAGTTTGCAGGTAAATAGAGAGAAGGAAAAGCTGCTATTCCTCAACAATATATAAGTCAAGTTGGTAGGCTAAAAACGTTACTTATTTCTCTCCCCAGGATTTCAAGAGGTATTTTCTGCACTTTTTCATATTATATTTGAACTATAATAAATTTCAGATTCTTTCTTTGATAATATTTTTTCCCTAACCTTTTGTAATCCTGGAGTAATTAATAGAGAGAATAAATAATAATTTTTCTAAGTGATTAAAATATAACAGGGGTTGTGAACTATCTGAAAGTTGCTCAGGTTTTTACAGACTTTTACATGAATCTAAAGTAAAATAGCTTAAATTCATGGTGGTAAAACTAGTAAACTATTAAAACTAGGGGGTTTTACTTTGCTAGATTACAGTTATAAACAGAAAAAAATAATTCTCCTTCTCCAGTAAGTTAAACATATCGTTTGAATTAGAAAAAATGATGTTCATAGTTTAAAATCATTGCAAAAAGACTTATAAAATTTTAAAAACTGTACATTTATGATATTTTAGTTGAGACGTGCTGCCAGAAGAGGGCGATAAATATCAATATATTGAACTATAAATTTATGGCAATCTTGCCTGCCTTCACTGTAAATTCAGTGTTCACTTGAATCTATGTACGTTATTTTGGACAAGAAAGACTGTTAAACTTTCCATGTTGACAAATACTTAGTTCAAAGAAGACCAGGGTACTGCAAGGCTTTCAAATATACTCTGCACATTTTCAGAATGAAAATATATCCCTGTTTAATTCCCACCCTTCCAACCCCAAAGACAAATATTTGAAAATAAGTCATAATAATATGATTGTATATTATCAATGTATATGTATACTAAAAAAGAGGAAATATAAGGAGAACTGTGGTTTAAAAAAAGTCATCAAAATTCTTATTTTGATCTTTTCTTTCTTTTTCTTTCAAACCAATTTCCTGATGTACATTCTTATTCAGTTACAAAGGAATTACAGATTGTGATGGACAAGTGATGATATTTGTTCTGGTGGTGTGTAAAATATGATGCAAAATTAATTATAACAGATTTTTCATATAAACTGGAAAATATGAAAGCAGTATTATTAGTATGGTTCTTATCAGGTCCCCATTCTTTACTTGATAAAACAGTAGTCTGTATTATGGAGCCATGGTCACAACCAGGATACATCTTAGCTCTCCTGACTCTCAAGCCACCTGACTCAGGTCAGTCACCTGACTCTCAAGTCAACCATTCTGCATTTTAGATCCAGCAGCTTCATGCTGAGGATCTGCCATCAGCCTTCTGTGGCTTGATCAGTGTTCTTTCTACTAATGAACAGATTTTTGCAGAATTTACATGTGTATCTTACTGATCTGTACTTAAAAGCTGCTTCTCCATATGTTATCTCTGTGATGCATTACACTGGATGAAGAAAACAAGTTTTACATACTCTGAGTATCTCTTAATATCACACAGAACATTGGGTATCAGTGTTTTCTTTGGTTTTGGTTTTACTCTTTCTTTGTAGATCAAATTTCACAGAATTAAAGATGAAAAACAAATTAAAATTGCAAGTTAGTACTAGGAAAAATGTGAGCATGTTTAATGGTAGCATATTACCTAATATTATTTGGTCAATTACTTGTTTATAAAGTAGTAACTATTCAAAAAATCACAATAAATGGATGCATTTCCAACAGCTTTGTAGGGTCAGCAAAAGCTTCGATAGAAATAAATGAGTGTTTTTCCTGTTTACTTCAGTGTTAGTCTTCTTGAGAGTTCAGTGGGTGAATCTTAACCACCATCTCCTTGGAAAAGGACAACTGGAGTTGTCTCCAGACAACTGGAGAGCAACGAAATAATATAGAGACAACACACTCTTTGTCTTTACAATCATATGGACATACATAAGTATACAATACCCTATATATATATGATCTTTATTTACTCACATTGCATTATTTTGATTTGCTGCTTGAAGTTCAAATTCAGACATTCCTTGTAATTTACTATAATTTATTTACTATCTATATAAATAATAAATGAACGCATTCATGTTCAAGCTCTTGAGCAGTTGATACTTCCACAACTGAAAAAAGACATGCAGTTAAATACATGCAACTATGAAATGCAATTTGTATTGCTAGGAAATGAAAAAAATTAGCATAATGCTGACAGTGCCAAAAGAATAAAAAAATTTAACTGAAACATAGAACCAGTTGATGTAGAAGTTTGAAAACAAAATGTGGCAGTATTGTTAGAATGGAAAAATATTTTTTCCTACTTTCATCCACTGAGCCAATAAAGATTGACTAATTCTAATTTTGGTGTTTCAATAGGCAAGTGTGATGCATTTTAATGAAAGCATATCTGTTTGAGCTTTAAATTAGTGATTATTCAAGGAATATATGTGTTTATGCTGAACAGCTGTGAAAAATGATTGATACTTTGATAATCAAAGTAGTGGCATCAGTCTCTTGATTTTTAATGCTTGCTTGTTTTGTGTTTTTGACATAGTACAACTACTTGAGTATTTTAGAATGATGACTGAATTATTTGATCAATTTTGGACAGAAGACCTGTTATCTTCCTTAGGGTTTATATGGATTTATTCTTTGGTTCATATTTTAGCTAGAAGTTCCTTGAAAGTGTCCAGTGCTTCTAAACTCACATCCTTTGATATGAGAAATATTTTCTCCAAAATAGCCTTAATAATAAAGTGTATTTCCAAAATTATATCCTAGATGTCAGGAAAATTCAGGCAGTTTTTTTTAAAGAGCATGAACTAACATCTTGACACATTTGATTATCTGTTTTGCATATTGCTTTGCTGGTTTTGGCTGGGATAGAGATGATTTTCTTCACAGTAGCTAGTACAGGGCTATGTTTTGCATTTTTGCTGGAAACAGTGTTGATAAAACAGGGAAGTTTTCATTATTGCCGTGCTGCACTCACACAGAGTTGAGGCCTTTTCTGCTTCTCATAGCACCCCAACAACAAACAGGCTGAAGGTGCACAAGAAGCAGGGAGGGGTCACAGCTGGGACAGCTGACCTCAAGTGTCCAAAGGCATATTCCATACCATATGATTCCATGCTCAGTGATAGAACTAAGGGAAAGGCTGGCCAGGGTGGCTGCTGCTCAGGGACAGTCAGTTGGTGGTAAGCAGTTGTTTTCATTAGCATCACTTGTCTTTCTTGTGGTTTATTTGTCTCTCTTTTTTATTTTCCTTTTCTTTAAAATTTATTATTATTATCATTATTGTTATTATTATTGTTGTTGTTTCTCTTACTTTTATTATATCTTTTCTTTAATTTCAATTATTAAACTGCTCCCTCAACCCTCAATTTTTCTCACTTTTACCCTTTCAGTTCTCTCCCCATCATCCTGTTGGGGAGTGGGCGAGTGGTTGTGTGGTGCTAAGTTTCTTGCTGGAGTTAAACCACAACAGACTGGAAGAAGAAATATCAAGTATCATTCACAGCATACTTTTTTTTTTCCTAAAATGGTGTCTTTCAAAACTAGATTAGGTCATTATTTTGAATTTTGAGGGAATCACTGTCCGTGTTACTCCAGACAGTACATAAGTATTAGTAATTAATCCTAGGGGCCTCTAAGATTGAATACTAATACTTTTAAAATGAACATTTAGTTATAAAAGTTACCATTAAATGAGCTTCTTCAGATAGTGGGATTTCTCAAGTTAACATCACATGGCTTGTTTAGTATGAACTGTATTACTTTAACATGGCATTTAAGATATTTTACATTATATTTTAAGATAATTAAAGTATTATTTCCATTTCTCTTCATGGTAGAGAACCATAAAATAGCACATGACTTTGAATAAGACTAATTACATGCTAATTATTATGTTATGAGATATAGTAATTCAGTTCTGAGGATTATTTTAAAATGATGTGCCTTAACATTCTGAACCCAACAGATTTTGGATTCCTAAAGCATTTCACAAGGTCACAGAATCACTGAAGTTGGAAGGGATCTGCTTAGATCATCTAATTCAGCCTCCCTGGCTCAAGCAGGGTCAGCTACAGCAGTTCGATCAGGAATGCATCCGATTAAGATTTGTGTATCTCTAAAGATGGAGACCCTAGAACCATTCTGTGCAACATGCTTCATGGTTTGATGACCCTCGTTTCAGTCATTGCAGCACCAAAATGTCACTTATGTGCATGGGAGGCTTCTGAAAGACTCAAAATGTCAATGAAAAAAATAAATTTAGTTTTGGAAAATATGTTGCCATCATTTATACAGAAGAAACTCCAAAAAGGAAAAATATTTTCAGTACTAAAGGTAGATATTTATTTTTCTAATTAAGACAGATAATATGCCATAAAGGCACTCTAAATTGAAAAATACAGTTTATTCTGAGAATCTTTATCTTACCCCAACTACAACCTGAAAGCAGAGGGGGAGAAATAATTTATACTTATTCAGTCAGGTTATACTGCACATTGCCCAGCACTTTGTATTAACTCACCATTTGTACTCTTTGTTATTAATTGAACTGAGATAGTGACTACCATGCTGTGATTTTCATGAAAAAAAATCCATCCTTGATGTCATGCAGAATGCCAGTCCCTGCTACTGACTCAGTAACTGTCCTACAGTGAAGCTCACACAAGCTCATGGTCTGTGACTCAGTGAAATCCAGATGGCTTTCCAAAGTTGCCAGTAGACAGTCACTTGTAGTTAGATCTTTAAGTCAGATAAAGATTTATAGAGAAGTCAGAATTCAGAAGTTGCCCTTACTATGGGTTCTAAACAAAGCTGCTTTGTTTATAAAATCCCACATAAAAATGAGGTTAAGTGTTCGTAGAAAATGATATACACAGGCAAGGTACTTAACAGGTAGTGTGTAGGACAATAGATTTCTGGACGGAGAAATAATGTACATAATCCTAACTATTGTATCTGTCAGTGTCACTGAGGAAAGGTAGAGGTGTGCAACAACTTGATCACAGCTGGTGAGATGAACTCTCTCAATAAAGTCACTACTTTCCCCTATTCTCATCTCTTTCAATAGAAGAAAGAACAAGAAGTTCACTCTTCCTGACCTACTTTCTGCATTTTTCTTCAGTGGAAATATTCTCACTCTTGTCCTTACCCCTCACCCCTGAGGACACTAAATTGAATTTTTCTTTCTTCATCTTAAAGAGGATTTTCTTCCCTTTTACAGAATAAAAATATCTTCTTTTGCTGTGCTAATATTCTTCCTAGTCCATGTAAGAAATCACGATACCTGAACCACAAATGACAGTTCAAGGTAAGATGCAGTCTTATATGAATAAAAATTTCTATTCTTACCTCGAGTCAACATGAAGGTTCATTTGGTCTGCATTATCTGACCAATAATATAATATTATTATATTCTGCATAAAAAGAAGCAGGAGTCCACATCTGTCTAAATAAAAACTATAAAGAATAGTATTAAATAAAATTATCTAAGCCCATTCCTCTTTCGTAAATAGAACTCAGCCATGTGAGTCCCATTTGTGCCATCAAAATTACCGGGTAAGCTATTGATATGGCATGCTGAAGTGATCAAAAAACACCTCTCAGTGCTTTTTAACACTTTTTACACACCTTAGGCATACATTTTTAAAGGAAGAATCTGACATATCTTCTGGAAAAAAATGGGCTTAGATACAGCTGTGCACTTTCCTGAATAAAGGGAAATCCCCTGGAAACTTCTAAAATATTTTTTTTAATTCAGGAAATTGTATACTTCCTACTCTGTTGATTGCATTTTTCTTCAGCCTAATGCATTTATTTCTATAGTGACTAACATGACCCTTACATTTCTAAAAGTAGCTTTCTAAAAATAAATGGCTATTTGAGAATAAAAGCCAAAACTGAGATCATTAGCAGATGTAGGTTTGTGTCTCCTTCCCACTTTGACAGAATGGCTGAAGTGGGTTCTAAATCTAGTAGATTAAATTTCTTTAATGTGCTCTATTTGCTGTGCAATAATAGTATGAGTGGAAACAAGGAATATGGTTACGTGGCAGAATATAAAGCTAAGAAAATATACTCAAGAAGGTAGCTGCATGTAAGAGCATGGACAGAGCACAGATCTGTCACATCTTTCCTGAGTTGATTCTGTAGTCAGGTATATTCAGATATTTTATAGGTTGTACACTTCCAGTTAGAGCCCAATTCTCTTGCAGTTTTTACTCATTGATGCAGCAACTGCACCAGAGAACAGTGACTTTACCTATAGACATTTGGAAGTAAAGTCAAAATAAGGAGTTTTTTTTTTCCCAGTTCCACCAGTTACTGAAAAGCATGACAACTCGGATATTGTGCAAAAGAGGAACATGGGCACTATGAATTAAGAGACAGGGAGCTTTATTGTCCCTCCCTGTTGTGTGTTAACCATCTAGGCAGTTAAGCAGCACACAGCCACTTGCTCACTTCCAGTCCCCAGAGGGATGGGGAAGAGAATAAAAAGAGGAAAAGAAAAAAATCACATAGGTCAAGATACATGTAGTTCAATAAATGAAGGAAAGAGGTGAAAAAAAATATAAAAGACGATCACTCACCACCTTACATGAGTGGGTAACATCACTTATTGCCTGTTTCTGAGCAACAGGTACTTTCCCAAAAATGTCCGTCTCCTCACTTTTTATTGCTGACCATCACGCTATTTGGTATGGTGTATCCCTTTAGCCGTTTTGGATAAGCTGTCTTATGTCCCTTTGCAACCTCTTGCCTACTCCCAGCTTGAACAAGGTGGGGCAGAGTTGGAAGAACAGGAAGCCTTTACACTGTACTTCTTAGAAGTAGTCAAAACACTGTCATATAATCAACACTGATTTAGTCACAAATCTAAAACGTACCACTATACACTATAGACTGCTGTGAAGAATGACTCCATCCTAGACAGATCTAGCATGCACTATTACCTGCTAAGTTTTAGATAACTCAATAAATTACAGTGACTTCCAGAGTGGTGCATTCCAAAGATTGGCATCTTAATGTAGACAAGACGAATTAATCCTGATATGTCCACACATTAAAAAAAAGGACAATAGATTGATGAACTTGGACTTAGCTAATGTACTTTTAGACTGAAGATTAGCTCACATCAATCCTGTACTGAGAGTCAGAGTGGTGAGGGGCATATTACTAGCTATCAAGGTCTACTACTCTATTGAACAACACTTATGACTTAACAGATCCAAAGAGCATTCTTTGACATGGGTCTCACTTGCTTCAATTCCTATATTACATATTCAAAGTTAGAGTTCATAACACAGGTCAGTGCCTCTGTAAAGGATGTGCATTCTCATAAAGAAGAGAAAATCTCCTTCAAAGCAGAGCTTTTTTCATTAGTTCATTATACTTGTGTTGGGTCTGTGAATTTTACATAGTACCCTTAAGAGAAAGTATTTGAATGCTCTGGCTATTTGCAAACTGGCAAAAAATCAAACTTGAATGACTACTGCAAGCTTTACTCTTTGGGTGTTTTTCCACATTGCCTGATATAATCCATTTTATCTGGATTTTGTGGAACAGCAGTAGCATTTAATGTATAATTAGGTTAGGCACAGGCACGCATTATCATGGATAGGTTTAGGCGTAGTCAGCATGCACAAACTCATTTGTATTTAACAGGATACTAATGTTAAATATTAATGCATTATTCATAGGCAAAAGGAAAGAAAATAGTTTTATCCAGCAATTTCAATATTTCATGTTTTCTTATTCATATTTATTGGAAAAGACTAAGAATAGTAATTTGTAACAACAAAAAAAATATAAACATATGTAGACTATCCTCTGTTTTGATTATTGATTACTGAACACTCAGAGGTTATTTCTACTTCTTTTCCTTTCCTTTAAAAAGCTTATGACATATTAGCATATGTGCATTTTTGTGTGTTACTAGTAAACTTTTAAATTATTGTCAGATTAATCAAAAGTTAACAGTTCATCTGGAACTGTGAACATTTCACTTGTAATTTTAAAAAAGAACATCATAAGTAAACTGAAAACTCATACAGCATCTGTATGTGTATTTCTATAATCTCCAGCTTTGGAACAGAAGACCAAGTAATTTTGCTTTTAAAAAGATGTGGTACAGAAGATAAAAATATCCCATTATTTCAAAAGCGTTACACAATTCTTATACCTTTGGATTGCACTGACTATTGGTACTGAGGTGATATTTTTTTAAGAGTTTTATGAGTCCTAGGCAGTCAGCTGATCTCAGGCATAAAAGTCAGGAAATCTGACTATTCTTTATTTGGAATATTTGTAACTATAATTTGAGGCTGACTACTTAGATGTACATTTGTTAACTAATTGGCAGACTGTAACATATCATTTAAAAAAAGTAAGTAAATCATAAATAGCATATATAAATTTGTAAGTATTTTTTAAATGAAATTTTATTGAAATATACCTTAAAGGATATTGGCTGGAAGTTCAAAGTAATCAGAATTAAAAGTCCCAAGAAGTCAAGGGAAATTTTGTTGGTTTTGTGCTGGATTTTCTCTTCTACATGGACAAAAGACACTTTATTCCGTTCAGCTTCAAAAAAGTTTCAGATGCCTATGTGATAGTGGAGAGGATCACCTCAGCCTAAACCTACAGTAATTAAGGGCAGTGGACAATAATGCTTCTGGGGTTGCAAAAATTACTAAGAAAGAGAGTACAAATTGATTAATAGAGAGTTTTTTACACTCTTAGTATGCTGTGCAATGCCAAACCATGACACAATTTTCTTTTGTGTGTTCTTGTGCCATTGGCAAATAAAGTACATTTTAAAAAATATGCAACTGATCCATTGTAACTGAGGGGAAATTACACCTGAAAAATTTGGTGGCCTTCTATGATGGGGTTACAGCATTGCCGGATGAGGGAAGAGCAATGACATCGGCTGATGTCATGATGTTTAAGTGGAGACCAGTGTTGAGCAGTGTCCCTCAGGGGTCAGTACTGGGACCAAAGCTGTTTAACATCTTTGTTGGTGACAAGGACTGTACTCATCAGTGTACTGTCAGCAAGTTAGCCAATGACACCAAGTTTTGTGACATGGTTAACACATTGGAAGGAAGGAATTCCTTCTAGCAGGACCTTGACAGGCTTGACTGGTGGGCCGATGCAAACTTCACGAAGTTCAACAAGATCCTGCATATGGGTCAGAGCAATCCAAAGCAAAAATACAGACAGGATGGAGAATGTATTGAGAGCAACCCTGAGGAGAAGGATTTGGGGCCTTTCATACAGCTCTGGGGCTCCCAGTATAATAACATGGACTTGTTGGAGTGAGTCTAAAGGGGGGCCACATAGATGATCATGGGGCTGGAGCACCTCTCCTATGATGACAGGTTGAGAGACTTGGAGCTGTTCAGCCTGGAGAAGAGAAGGTTCTGAGGAGACCCCCTAGCAGCCTTTCAATGCCTGAAGGGGACCTACAAGAAATTTGGAGAGGGAATTTTTACAAAGGCATGTAGTGACAGGACAAGGGGCAGTGGCTTTAAACTGAAGGCGGGTCGGTTTAGATTAGATGTTAGGAAGAATTTTTTTACTGTGAGGGTGGTAAGGCACTGGTACAGTTCACCTAGAGAAGTTGTGGATACCTCATCCCTGGCAGTGTTCAACGCCTGGTTGGACAGGGCTTTGATCAACCTGGTCTAGCGGAAGGTGCCATTACGCATGGCGGGGGGATTGGAACTAGATGATCTTTAAAGTCCTTTCCAACATAAATCATTCTATGATTCCATGATTTTATAATTTGTATACTTGTATGTTAGGCATGCATATATGGGTCTAAGTTAATATACTTAGAAACTGCATTAGGGTAATAGAAATTTGTTCCTTTAACTTGATTGTTTTCTTATAAATTGAAGAGATTTTTCGGAGATTTTTCAGAGAATTGTCTCTCAATAAGGTTCATATAAAAATGAAACTAAATTCTTGGAGAATAGCCCCTAAGCCTGCATAAAACTTTTAGAGGGGAATCCTGACCTTCACTGACAATTGTAATGTGTTCATGACTGCAAAAGGCCACACAGAGTATTCAGAGCAGAAGTAAGACCTATCACAATGCGTAAAAAGGGACAATAATTCTGTGAGGAAAATAAGTGTTCTGTAGTTGAATTAAATAATATCATAGGCACTGGTAGCTTCCATAATTATAGCTATGTCACATCATGGGTTTTTTTTTTGTTTTATATGTGTGTATGTGCATGTGCCATGTTCTCTGATCCTACTTAGTTATGTCTTAGCCTTGCTGACTGTTCTTCTATATGCAATTTTCATGTATACTATATATATGAGTTTTGAGTTCCTCAGCAGGCTGTCTCGGGTGTGAATATTCAAGTGCTACTTAGTTGTTCCCTGAAAACATTTCCTTTCAGTATAATATCTTAAGGTTTCAGACCAGTACCTATTCAGAGTTCAAAGGGTTCATGTTGCCAGAAACATAGATGAAAAGTTGTTGATAAGGACTAGCAGCTTCTTGCAGGCACCTTCCTACAACTTGTGTTGAATCAATGGCTCCTCATGTGCATTCTGAGAAGTGATGATGAGTTGTGAATGATGGGGGAGGAGGCCTTTTCTTTCCACTGAAATAGAAAATGAAGATCCTTATTTCTCTTGATATTTTTAACATTGAAATTACAAATAAATGAGTAGAGCACCATGAAAATTCACATTTGGAAGACTAATCCGTTAATTGTAAGTCAAATTTCCACATTGCAAATTAACAGCGTATTTATGGAGAACACTCTTCATAGTAATCTAGATGTAGTATTAGTGAGTCTTGACTGAAAGAGTGTGAGAGACCTTTACACTGCTTCTTATGGGTGTCCCTGTAGTGTTCAGAATTTTCCTGAACAGAGGGAATGTATTGCTCAGAAAAAACCCAATAGATTCAGCGAGAGTCTACAGAGACATTTTATGGTCATATCAAACTTTACAAATTATGTAATTCAGGATCAGGTGTTTCCTCTGAGATTTATACAGGTAAAGAAACCTGCACAGCTTACCATATAACACAGAATTCAATAAAACATGGTACACAATATTAGAACATTCCTTCTTAAGGTTTTAATACAAGATTCACATGCTTAAGAAAATTGAAATCTCTCTACATATATATCTGCACAATATATATATATAGTCATATGAGTATGGTCCCATTTCTGGTCTATGGAGATGCAGTTCTTTGTGAAGGGGTAAAGAGGAATGACATAGAAGCTTAAGGCCTCTTTTGGGAGTAACTAACCCTGAGAGTTTCAGATTTTATTTCTAAAGCTTCACAAAATTTAAAATTGTCAGAGTAATTGATAAAGGCAAGTATTTGAAGTATAAGATAAAAACTCTATGTCAGTTCAACACTATCCATGAGATGCATGTGCAGAATCACATTCTTTATAATACTCTGCTTAATGATTCATAAAATTGTGGTAGAAAGATAATCATTAGCCATATTTTTATAAACCTGGTAAATATGAAGTTTTTGGAAAGAGAAATATTGATAAATATTCTCATTGATTTTTAATTCTGTACTGTTAGGTTAGGAAATACTGTCCTATTTTTAGAAGTTGATTTATGGAAATATTTTTGTGATCGGGTTTTATTCTTGTGGATGTCACCTGAAAAGAAAAGAATGATGTTGTTTTCACTTCTGGTGTGAATGTCTCTATATACAGATAGTTTCCATCTCAAAGAGCCAACCAGAAGTGAAGTGTAAAGACTTGTAAAATGTCTTGTAAAAATTAGAAATAATATGACTTAAAATTCATAAATTCAAAATTAATAAAGAATATAATTATTTATTTGGCTAGTCATAGATAGCTGAGCCTTAAAATGTCTGCAAGTCTAGATAGAGTGGCAAGGTTCATTAAAAATAGCAAGCGCAGTCAAATATGTTGAAATGTGTTGAAATAAATGGAAAACAAATTGTTGCTGTTCCTTAGGAGCGTTTCATCTTTTTTATTATAATTATTTTGCTATATTATATATTTTATCTTTGGAATATTAGGTACTGAGGAACTCATTCTAATAGGACGTGTGCATATGCATATATATAAACATTTATGTCTATGTGTGTGGATATAAATATAGGACAAGATCTTGATAGCCTTCATCAAATGGAACAGAACATTACAGTACCCCTTCAAAAGCCAATGAGGCCATCTAGAGAGCTATCTGTACAAAAGCAGTAATGGGAATCTGACTGGTTGGAGGCTGTAGTAAACAATCTGTCAAGTAATCTAAGACAGAACAAGAACAAAACAGAAATGCTATGTTCTAGAGGGTAACTACGCCAGAGCACCAGACCTATTGTTGCTCACCCAAAGGTTTTGTGGCTCTGTGACAGTGGGATGAACAAGCAAGTAGCATTTGCAGCTTATAAAACCATCCCTTGCAGAGCAAGAGGGATAAAGAAAATTTTCCTTGCATAGAACAAACATTTTCATGTCGCCCTACTGTATCTGCTAATTACTTGTTTATGAACACAAAGAAAATAATACCTCCAGCATGATACATGCCTTTAAAAACGTCCTCCCCCAAATCAGGCCGTTTTTTATCAAAGCAATGTTTCATGCAAATACAATACAATCTCACATGGACAGATACCAGCAAACTGTGCCAACATCTGTAAAACAGACTATTACAATCATCCCAGTCTTCTTCCTACAGAACAAGATGGACAGTTTTAAAAAGGACTGATGGCAGTTGCTGTGCAAGCATAAGCACTAATATTCCACAATTTGTTTTTCTTTTTTTTTCAGAAATAAAGTATGTACAACTGTAGATACTCACCCCTATTCCAGTCACATTGAGTGAACTGGATTGAGAGCTGTCTCATTTATATACTTGAATAATTCTGCACTTCAATGTGATAGACGTATTTTCCAGAGGACAAGGTTTCCCTTGTGGTGTGTTTTGTGGATTGTATTTGGGCTGGAATGCTTTCAGGTTTCTAAAGCAAGCATTTGCAGATACAAATTAAATGCAAGATCTACCCAAGAGAACAAACTGGAAAAGCTGTAGTGGATGTTTATTGCTTTGCAAAATCAGTCATTAACAGTCTTTAAGGAATCTAGAAGATATTTAGTTGAATTTTACTTTCCGAGCTTCACTTAGATAAGGGGAAAAGGAGGTGAGAGAAATTGCAGGAGGAGGAGGAGCTGATCTGTCTCAAGGTGGAGCTGTATCTTGTATTAAATGACATTGGCAGATTAAAGCTCTCTGGTGGGGAAGGGCTTAAAGGCTGAGTCAAAAGCCAAGAAGTCTCTTTATTTACGCCTACCTCCCAGCCCCTGGCAATCTGACTAATAACAAACTGAGCTAACAGGAAAGACTAGAAAGAACAGAGAGAACACAGGAGCAGCTTGCATCTAAAAATCTGACAAACCAAGTGATCAAGTCAAGCTCTGCTGAGCATCTTGTTTATTTACTGCATCCAAATGCTTGCAAACAGTTAACTATATGCAGAAAAGTCAGCCTAGCTGTGAAGTATGCTGTGAATTTTAATTGAGGAAAAAGGACAACTGCTTGCAGGATGGTCTGATGTGCACGGCTGCCTGGAAGATTTTTTCAGTTGAATGCTTTGTACTTTGTCTTCTGAACAAGGATTTTAACTTTATGGAGCTGTAGTATTACTAGAGCTTGCAGCAAAGTGAAACTTGGAAGAAAGTGTGCATTTTTCACTGGGAAAATTTACATTGCATTGAAGCAGCTGCTCCAACTGTGCATTGCTGAGTGTTTCAGGGAGTGTTACTGCTGTACAGGTAAGAAAGATTCCAGTTAGTTAATTAGCTTAGCACATGAGAATTTAATTTCTCAGTACAAGTTGAATTTATTTTTCTTCATGACTTTGTATAACTTTTATATTAAAGCATGATAATTTGTACTGTATTTTAAACAGTTTGCCTGGCACGTTTATTCAAACTGCTAACTGTGTAGAATGTGTGTATTAAGGGAACGCTGTTTTCGAATCCCTTGAGGGGAGAGAAATGGATGTTTGTTTTTATTTCCTGAAGTGCAAGAGTGGTCTTAAATGCATCATCTGACTGTGATTTCCTTCAGAATTTAATAAACAATCCTGAAGGCTTTCAGAAATTACCAATTCTTAGCTTGAGGCTTTGAAAATCTTCAGCATACATTTTTTAAATAGCTGAATTAAAACAAACTAACAAATAAAACCCAACAAATGAAACAAGATATTTCAATGTTGTAAAAACACATAAATTATTACTTATCAAGCATGTGATGTCTTTGCTGTAAGGTGACTACTTCTGAAAGTATTCAACTTTACCTCATAGAAAAGACCATGACATTTTTTACTCTTTAAGAATTCCTACAGACCTTAGTTACAGTATGCAGTCAGCAGTGACTTAGATGAAAGCAGATGTTAAAAAAAAAAAAGCTTATGTTACCATGTAGAATTTTCTGAAAAACTTCACCACGTGGAATAAAAAAAGGTCAGCTTTGTCAAGAATTTTAAATTAAATTTTATTGTATTCTGAATTCTTTCAGTTAAATGCTAATCATCTATTATTTGAAAGGAGTTTTTATTTTACAATAGTAGCCCACTGAGAACTTCATTACATATTTCTGAGTGTTTAGAAAAAGAAAAAAGCTGGGAAAGAGGAAAAAAGAATACAACCTTCCTATTAATTTTTACTGTGTGCATATATGTGTGTGTGAGAGTTCTGGCTGCTCACAAAAGTATGACGATGATTAAAATGCGAATGTTTTCCAATTGGTTACAAATGTTGTTACTTTCATCTCTGAGAGAAGGGCTTTCATTTTTATAACCTAATTTCTCAAAATGCACTACAATGCAACATGCCTTTCAGATTATTATTTTTTTTCTTTTGATTTAATTTTGCTCAGGGACTTTATAAGTGCAGTTTGAATTTGATGCAGGTTGACGCTGGAATTTCTGATGAGAAAAGTGTACAGAAATAAAGTTGAATTAGTCATGCAGTTGTTTTGAAGCTGGCATCTGTGTCAAGAGCTTATATATTTTTTACCTTGGGTCACTGGGAAGGGTAGTGATACATGTAAAGCAAAAATAAATCTCTAGCATAATATGATCCTGGAATTATTCTGCATACTTCAAAATAACATCTTGACATGTTGTGTCTTATCCAATACTTCTTAGGAAAACAGACTTAAAGGCATATATATTAAACATAGGCAACTGGAGTTCAGGGAGTGTTATATGAGACAGTAAAACCATTTGTTCTATTGAAAGAAAGATAAAAGCTTGTTTTTAGGGGCACTTTTTCTCACACTGTGAATTGCACTTACAACTTCTAAACTCATGCTTCTACTCCCACTTATCAGGAGCTACTAATGGAGAAAAACATAATTCACTGTGCACACATTAGCTGTTGTTCTTTCTGTATGTGTGTATGTAATACTCATGCCACAGCATTTAAATGCCTGCATGTGTAAATCTTTGCAATCTGTTCTAAGGGAAGCCTTGAGAAGTGGTGTCTCCGAGATATATGATAATTAAAATATGGATTGATGAGATGCCAAATCATGTGACCACACTAAAAGAATATTCATACATGTAACAGAATTGATCCTCGTAAAAGGTTCTAATCTTTCAGAAATTAACACAACTGGTTGTGTAGTGATATTCTGTACTCAGTGTTTCAATAGCTTAGTTGGAAAGACCAACTTACCTTTATTAGATGGATTACTTAAGAATCCTGCTTAGATAGATTCCTTGAGAATCCTCAAATAAATATCACAGCCCATAAAAGTTACTGATTTATGAATCATCCATTCCATTTTAAGATTTTTAATTTTTTTTTTAATCTTTAGGATATGTGTAAATATTTAATTAAAGATTATAAATATTGATTTCACTCTACCTCATATATCAAGAGATACTATTGTTCTTGCTAATTGGCAGCCTTGACAGAAAGAAACAGAGAATCTTTTAATGCAGTGTAGCACAAGTTAGTTCAAACCAATTATAAATGATCGTTTTAAACATCTAAATTTCATTTGTGACTCAATAGTTGTATTGTAATGATGCATTTACCAGGTGTTGCAAAGTTCAAGATCAGCTTGAAAGGTGATAATCATATTACATATCATATGGATGACACTGGTGATAATTTTTAATTTTAAAGCACAGTCAGTGCCATATACATTTCAGAAGTTTTGTGATAATTGATGATTATAATAATCAGAAGGAGTCTAATATTAATCTCAAAACAAATTTGTCCTTGCTTATTTGTTTCTTCTGACATGTACTGCATTGTCAGTTCTCTCTTCTTTTTTCTTTAATTGTGCATAAATTTTTTTTTATATGTATATTATATGAAAATGTTACATGACTGTGTTGTGGTCCCTCTTTCACTAAATAATTACAAACAACAATATATGCATTAAAATTTAAGTAAAGAAAAATAATTATTTTGTCTACTTCCTTTTCAGTTTGTGGGTACAAGGATTGCAGAGGAAACACATTTTGATTTCCATACATAATGCAGAATCAAAGGGAAATTCCCTGTATCCTGTCTGAATGGGCTTGTGTTCACAACACATTATTGAACCAAACCAAATCTTATTTCTTCTCATCAGCAGCTGGATAACATTAAGTTAAGCTTAGCAAGGTACTGTTAGAATTTGCAGTGTTTCGGTGACACAAAGCAATGATCCAAAATATTATATTAGTTTCTATATAAGTTGCTTGGAACAGTAACTTATTACTGCTGTCCACTGAAAGTCTGTATAGCATATAAATAAAGGCAACACACTCTTGATTATCTCCTCTTATGACTGCTTATTGATTCAGTACATTAAACTAAATATATATTCTTATATTAGAAAATAATTCAATTGCTTTGCACAACATAATATTGTTTAAAAGATGGGGTAGCTCAATGACAAGCTTTAGGAATACTTTTTCTCTCTCTTGCCCCAGGAAAAAAACCCACAATCCAAATCCTGTGAAATCATGACTCTATTACTTTTCCTTTTCCTTTTTTTTCTTTTTATGTTTTTTATTAGAGTCTGCTGGACAAGATGAAGCTTTGGATTTTTATTCTATATTCAGTTGTGGTTGCATCTGATCCTTTCCAGTCACAGCCCTCTTTTTCTTCAGCCAGAGGATCTTGTCAGAGTCTGTGTTCCTGTGAAGAAAAGGATGATACCATTATTATAAACTGTGAGGAAAGAGGCATCAAGACAGTATCAGAAATAAATGTCCCACCATCACGGCCTTTCCATCTTAATCTGCTAAACAATGGCCTGAGTATGTTACACATGAATGATTTTGCTGGCCTTGTTAATGCTATCTCTCTACATCTTGGTTTTAACAATATTGCAGATATTGAGCCTGGGGCTTTCAACGGTCTCAGCCTTCTTAAACAACTTCATATCAATCACAATTCTTTAGAAACACTTAAAGAAGATACATTTAATGGATTGGAAAATTTGGAGTTTCTTCAAGCAGACAACAATTTCATCACAGTGATTGAAGCAAGTGCCTTTAGCAAGCTCAACAGGCTTAAAGTGCTTATTTTGAATGATAACGCCATTGAGTCTCTTCCTCCAAACATATTTCGTTTTGTGCCATTGACCCATTTAGATCTGCGTGGAAACCAGTTACAGACACTGCCCTATGTTGGCTTTTTGGAACACATTGGTAGAATACTAGACCTTCAGCTGGAAGACAATAAATGGGTCTGTAACTGTGATTTGTTGCAGCTGAAGATATGGCTAGAAAACATGCCTCCTCAGTCAATAATAGGTGATGTTGTATGCAATAGTCCTTCAGTTATTAAAGGCAGCATCTTAAGCCGGTTGAAAAAAGAATCACTTTGTCCCACTCATCCTGTCAATGAACTTGAAGATCCTTCAGGGTCACTGCCCCTGGTTGTAACCACCTCTATCAGTGATAGTCACCTATCGACTAAGGTGATTCCTCTTCTGAAAGCTCCTACTAAAGAACCAAGTTTAGTGTTTCACACTTCAAAGCCTACTACGTTTCCAGGAATCTCTTGTCCCGTCCCCTGTCACTGCACCAGCCATATGCTCTCAGGAGTTCTTATGCACTGCCAGGAGCGAAATATTGAAAGTCTGTCTGATTTAGGACCCCCTCCTCCAAATCCTAAAAAGCTTATTCTAGCTGGAAACATTATTCAGACATTACTGAAATCAGATCTGGTGGACTATACCAGCCTGGAAATGCTTCACCTGGGGAATAATCGCATTGAAATCCTTGAGGAAGGTTCCTTTATGAATCTGACTAGACTACAGAAATTATATCTCAATGGCAATCATCTTACAAAGTTAAGCCAGAATCTTTTTCTTGGCCTTCAGCTCCTTGAGTACTTGTACCTTGAGTATAATGCCATCAAAGAAGTTTTGCCAGGGACATTTAATGCAATGCCAAAACTGAAAGTCCTCTACTTAAATAACAACCTTCTGCAGGCTTTGCCACCCCATATCTTTTCAGGTATTCCCCTCACTAGATTAAATCTGAAAACAAACCAATTTGCTCATTTGCCTGTGAGCAATGTCTTGGATGAGCTGGATATGCTGGTACAAATTGAACTTGAAGACAACCCTTGGGACTGTACCTGTGATTCAGTTGGGCTGCAAAAATGGATACAAAAACTGAGTAAGAATACCATGATGGGTGATATTTTTTGTAAATCTCCAGGGCATCTAGCAAAAAAGGAATTAAAATCCCTAAACAGTGAAGTCTTGTGTCCAGGTTTAATAAACAACCCTGCCCTACCAACTCATGCCAGTTTTGTAGTTGTGACAGCTTCTTCTCCTACTGCCAACACTGCAGACACCATCCTGCGGTCCCTTACAGATGCTGTCCCACTTTCTGTTCTGATATTAGGACTGCTCATTGTGTTTATAACTATTGTATTTTGCGCAGCAGGAATAGTTGTTCTTGTTCTGCATCGGCGCCGGAGGTGCAAAAAGAAACAGGTGGATGAGCAAATGAGGGACAGTAGCCCGGTTCACCTGCAGTACAGCATGTACGGGCATAAGACAACACACCACACAACGGAGCGCCCAGCTGCAACTCTCTATGAGCAACGTATGGTTACCCCCATGGTTCAGGTCTACCGCAGCCCATCCTTCAGCCCCAAGCATACTGAGCAACAACAAGAGGAGGGAAGTGAGAAGGAAGCTAATGATTCCAAATATCTTCGCCGAAGTCTCCTGGAAAGAGAGAACAGCTCACCGCTTACAGGTCCAAATGTCAAATATAAGGCTACAGATCAATCTGCTGAATTTCTGTCTTTTCAGGATGCTAGCTGCTTGTATAGAAACATTCTTGAAAAAGAGAGAGAACTCCAGCAACTAGGGATCACAGAGTACCTAAGGAAAAATATTGTCCAGCTCCAGCCTGACATGGAAGTTCATTATCCTGGAGCACATGAAGAGCTGAAGCTAATGGAGACATTCATGTACTCCAGGCCAAGAAAGGTTTTTCTAGAACAAACTAAAAATGAGTATTTTGAACTCAAGGCTAACTTACATGCTGAACCTGACTACCTGGAAGTCCTGGAGCAACAAACATGAAGTGATAATATTTTGGGCTGGGGCCGAATTTCTGTAATTCTATTTTAAGTTGGAACCATTGTAAATAAAAGTGCCTTATAATAACAGGTCAACAGTCAGAACTCAAGCACAGCAGTAATCCTAGCAAAGAAAAACTCAGGGATCACTGTGGGAAGCCATGGGATTGTGTGCTGGAAATATGTGTCATCCCAAATTAAACACGAATTTTGTGTGATTGAACTGTGGGAGGAAGATTGCTTATTGCAATATTCCTTATAACTTTAAAAAGGTGTGTATGGCATTCCATTCTGTACCCAATCTATGGAAAAATATTCATTACCCTTACTCTTTCTTTTTTTACCCCTCATTTAATTAGATTCCTTAAAAAAACCCCAAAAAACCCCAATACTTGTGTTTGTATTTATATGGCTAGAGTGTATTTGTTAGGTTAGTACATGCACTGCATACATGACCACTGTCTACAACTACACCTAAAATACCCTTACAGTAAATATGAAAGGAGTTGAAATGTTTTCATACTAAATGTTAATTAAAAAGAAAAAAAGATAAAATATTTTTGTGTGTGCACCCAAAGCCTGCAAATATTTAAGTATTTTACACGGAACTTCGTCATATGCATTCTGTATTATATGTGGAAGGAAAAATATGTAATTATGTTTACCCAACATCTTCAATGATGAAAAAACAAGCCTTTTGCTACTTTCTCTGTCTGATAGCTTTACCTAAGTTTGGACAAACTTTTCTTGAGCTGCTGCTATAAAATATTGTGCATCACTGGTGTTTCAACTCACAATCCTGGGCAATTTGAAAGGCTACTGAGAATCAGCTGTAAATATGTTACTGTGTTTAATAAGTTTGATTTTTTATATATATACACACATGTATATAAATAACTTCTGTGCTGGTTTAAATGTTCTTGGAGAAAATGAGTTTGATGTGTCTAGGAACTTCCAAGTGCAAATACAGGTCCTTTCCCACCCTACGCAAAAGCAACACTCAGACAGAATAGCTGCAACAATACACACACGAGGAAGAATAATAATATTTAGTTATTTGTACAAAAATATATTTTCTGAAATTAGAAGAAAATAAAGTGTTGTGGGGAAAATAGGTTAAAAAACCATAGAACACTGCAGGTTTATTTTTGCAATGAATTCTTGCTAGATTTATATTTACTATTTATTCTGTATAATTTTGTATTTTTTTTTCCTCCAACTCACAAGAAAAGAAAAAGCTTATTCCTGGAGGCTTTTCAAGCTAATCAAGGAACTTTTCCCTATTAATGAAAAGGAAATAAAGATTTTTTAAAATGTCTTTTTCTTAAAAGTCACTTTTTAAAGAAGGCAGCAACTTCTGCATGCCCAAGTTTAAAATTATTTGGGAATTAAACACAATGCTTCTCACTCTTGTCATGTGGACAGAAGCATCTTATCCTGAGTGCAGTAAGGCCATTCAATCTCTGTGCATGACTGACATGGTGCCAAAAAAATTTCTGATCTGCATTTATCTTCCTCTAAGCAAATCTTTTGTAAACTGACTATGCATGATTCTTTTTTCTAATTCTCAATTGTAAAGTGAAAGATCAGCTTTATTACTACATGTCTACATATGTATGCTAAATTTAGCATTGAAGTCTTTACTCAAAGTAAAAAGATATATTCTTTATTTCATATTACTGTTCATGTCTTACCTATTTGTATATACCAATGTGAGTTCTTCATATTCTTTGTACATAAGTTTCTAACAGACAAATTTCTTACACTACAAACGGAAGTCAGATTCTCAGTTTTTTCGAATTTGCAAGAGATAACAACTTTTACGGTGCTATACTAATTTCTGCAACTTGAAGATCTGGCCACATGTTGTCTCTGTTAGCAAATCAACTTTCTTATTATTTTTGAGGTATCCTCTGTTTGTTATGGAGGTCAAACCTGTTGGTTTACAAAAATCAAAATTTCAGTTATTAGAGAATAAGTATTATTTCCTCTTTCTATATATGAGAATAAGTTATTCAGAAAGCCTATCTATTTTGCAGGATTAGGAAGAG
The DNA here is from genome assembly GCF_036250125.1 of Pseudopipra pipra. Taxonomy (NCBI): domain Eukaryota; kingdom Metazoa; phylum Chordata; class Aves; order Passeriformes; family Pipridae; genus Pseudopipra; species Pseudopipra pipra. Next base: position 73,213,644 of record NC_087550.1, on the reverse strand, counting down.
TAAATGCGGTGACAACATATTTGTTTCATTGTTATCTTTATTCTGGATAAGTAAAGACAATGCTAAGTATTACTTGTGCAGGTATGGGTGAGACAAGGGAAAATGCAGCTACAATAATTTTGCGTTAACTTAGTTGTTTAGTATTATTTTAGATGTACTTGAATTTTCAAGACATGTGAATGGGCTTCACAGACCTGCCATAGAACCTATGGAAATCTGTATCTGGATCTGGAGGAGCGGCTGGAGCCCAGGTGGGATGGCTTAGAGCATCAAAATGACAGTAGATGTCTCTATTTAAGTAAATTACTTTCACAGAGGGAAAAAATTCCAAGTAAATGTATTCTTTTGAATAATTAGGATAGAATGAAAAATTGAATTTATTCAATGGTAGTAATGCTAGAAAGCCTTGAATTCTGAATCAGATCCATTAAATTGTACTTTTTCAACTTCTCAGAGAGCTCAAATTAGTGTGGAGGAAAAAAATCAGAATAAAAATATAAATGCTACTTGATAACAGAGTTTATTTTTCAGTGTCTTTCATTTCAGTAGTTATTTCCAAACAAAAAATGGGTGCAAAAATAACACCCTGCAATTGGCAAGATGCAAGGAAATTATGATTCAAGCCCTCAGGCTTAGATTTAAGAGAAATAGCTTCAGACTAAAGACAATTGCCACATGCACAGATGTCACTTTGCTTAGCTGCTAACAGTTACTTGGCAGAATGTTGAGGACAACTGTGTGGCAAAACATTCTTCTTTGTTGCAGTCTCAAAGCATCAGAAAGAAGAGTGAGCTAAATTAATGTCAAAGCAAGTCAGTTACACAGCTGTATCAGAGCATTGCTCAGCAGGATTAAAGAGACCTTTACCATTTAGTTTTCCTTCAGCAGGGAATTTCATGTCTTTCATCACATAAGGGCAAATGTGCCCAGTGGCAGTCTGTAACACCACAAGTGGTTTGGCAGCATCCAGGAATCACTAGAATGTGGCTCTCTGTCCACTTTCCTACCATCAGTCCCAACAAGACTGCCATGTAATGAGAGTTTGTATAATGAGGAGAGAGGAGTCTGCCTATAGGCTTACATTCATACAGTGCTTTTTCTAGCTATGAGGAAATTTTATATTGCAATAACAAAAAAGGACAAAAATTTGACCTTATATTATTATACTTCAGAAGAAGAAAATCAGTATCTACTGACAGAAATAAAATTATGGTATAAGAAAGGCATCATATAAGAAAGAGGGATGCAATATCTCTTTCTGAAAGGTCCTTGGAACTTTTTCATTATAACAATTGGAAATGTGTCTGTAATATTACTAATGTTTGCAGAAAGTTGGGAAGGGTATTCAGAACTTTCCTTTTCAAAACCATTCTCATATTTTATTTTATTTTTTCCCAGTGACAGGCACAGTTAAGTGGTTTGATACATTTTACTTAGACAGAATAATGGAGGTTGGAAGGCAAAGCATGTTTGACAGTCTGCAACAAAGTGGATCCATTTCTCTCTTGTCAACATGATAGTTTAATTGAGTGTGAGAACAGTGCTTCGTCAAGCACACTGCTGTAAGTGGCAGCTATGTTATTGTTGCTAGGGCACCTCGAGGTAACCAACACTACCATTTTTTGCCTCACATTTCAGTGAAGAAAATATATTAAGTAACACTACAGACCTGTTTCCTAAATAAACGTATTAAAACAATTTATTCCACTTCCTTATTTTAAGCTGTTCTTGTCAAATTCATAAAAGACAAATGCATTTCTCTTTCTTTTTCTTCCCACTACAGGTAATTTTCACACAGAGTTTTAGTACTGATAGTTGATTGTATTGCCTGCAAGTGATGCCTCTCCAAGCTTCTGAACAGAAATAAACCCCAACACCACACCCCAAAATCCCTATTCAGCAAAACCTCTAAATTCACACATAAATTAGGGTATATGCCTATCCAGAAATGGTCTAATATTTTTACATATATTTATCTATTAGAATGACAGATCAACCTTTCTGTAACTATATTCTAGTTCATACTTATTGGCAGTAATGTGTCAAACCTAGCAGATTCGAAACCAAAACCTTTTAACACACAGTCATCGTTTCTCTGATTGCAATTTGAGGATCAAGATTTGGCTCTCTTTCCATGACCAAAATGTTCCTTGTTTGACACCAAATAGAAGATGTATGCCATGTTCCATTTACTTACACAGAGATTACTAGTTTTATACTATGTTAAACTGAAAAAAATAAGTTTGACCAGGAAGGGAAACCATCTTAAAAAGTTCAATTTCTGGTGTGTTAATAAAAAAGGTTATTTACCACAAATAAGACATTATTTCACAGGATAAAGTAATAGTAGCAAGGGGAAAATGAAGACGGAATTTCAAAATCATAATCAGAAGGGATTCTGGATTATCATTCTGAGGATGCCATTGTCTACAGCAATATACTTTATCAGCTGCACCAAAAGTCTGCAAGTTTCATGTAGATTTACTGAAATCATCATGAGATAAAAAAACCCAACCAAAGACTTGCCTAAATGCAAAAGATCAGCTGAGAAATTTTGTAAGACTGACACATTTGTCTTCTCCTGCGCTCCCTAACACAGAACACGCGCATTTCCATTAATGAACTTCAGGCTCAGCCATAGACAGCCCTCTGACATTATAATCTACTGTTGCAATTGAAATTACTCCTTGGAGAAGTTTTGCAGTGTGTATATTGCCTTCAGTAGTCTGTTCCTCTGAGACTTGATGATTGGTGCACCCTCTGGGATGTAAGACAGGAAAGATGATCCTGTATTACAAGTCAAAAGAGTGTCCCTTTTTTTTGATTTTCTGAAGCTTATGTTATTGTTGATGTTTGAGGAGCTGGAATCTAATGTTTCTGTTCCTTGAAACACAAGTGAACTGTAGCCGGAATCAATATGGGGAAGAGAATTGCCAATCTGAGAAGATAAAGCATGGTGTTTTCTTTCTTGCACATCTCCTAAGAGTCAGCTTTGTTTTTTTGACACAACAGAACAAATTCTAAAGAACCACAGTCTAATGGAAAGCAGCTAACCTTGAGGAATAAAATAAAAGGCCAGATGCTGTTCAGCTCTATGAAAGCAGGATGGGATGAAGAATTTTTTATGTTATTTATTCAGCTTCATCAAGATGGAGTGCAAGTACATATGCACAGCACATTTCATAAAATAGTTACCAAAGTTTCATGTTCTAAGACATTAACTTCAAAACATTCACAGTATGTTTCATCTGTTGGTACTGGTAGGACTACTTTTGCTCAATTATTACCTTTAGTTTATGCTTTGGAATGGTTGAGTACAGAAAGGGAGGAGAAATATTTCAAGGAGAAATGTTATTTATTGTAGCTTCAACTGTTTGTTTTTGTAGAACACTTCATCCAGACTATTTAATTTTCGGATGATTTTTTTACAAGTTAAGAATTTTAAAAATTCTTCCAGTTGTGATTATTTACCAAAAGAACTACAGAAGAGTACATAACTAATTTTTCAAATAGAAAGAAGTCTGAAACCTTTTATATATGAAGAAATCCTATGGAATGCTAGCATAAACTTGCATTTTGAAATAAACTATGACATTAATTTTATCAGTTCAAAAAGTTACTACTATTTTTAGTTTCAAATTAAGAAGCATCCCAACATTTTTGTATTTTTCAAAATCCTAAGCCAACATAACACTTCCATGATGACATATATTTGGGTTAAATACATATTAAATGGTTCCATTTTAAGACTTATCAACAAAAATAATACTTTCAAATATAACCTGCTACTTCCTCTCAGTTTTCCCTGCTCAAACTGTGTATTGTGACACCCTTGATTTTTGGGCTGGAGGACAGCAAGAAACCCCTGTCATGTTTTACAGAGGAAAGGTTCTTGAGTAACAGTTAAAGACAGATTGCTTCTTTCATTCTGCCCAAGGTGTTCAGTGTTCCACAGCATTGTATCATATGACCTAAGGCTGAATGTAAAACATTACTAAATCAAAAACCTAGAATTTAGATGCCACTGTTCACAAAAGGTAAGTATGTCCATGAGTTAATAAAGAAATGAAGATTAAGATCTGGAGATTTTAACTGCCTCATGTGTTACACGGGTGCCTGTAAGTAATATATTACCTCTGGAGAGATGGATGGGAGGTGGCATTTCTGTCTATTGACCACTGATGTATTCAGATTTCCTGAAGGGAAATGTTGTGCTGAGGATAACTACCTTCATGCTGTCATACATGATATTATGAGGGCTGAATCATGTTCTATAGATTCTAAAGTAATTGTTTATTATAGGCTCTAAGCACTGAAATGTCATCTGAATTTGGACTTCTTGCAGGCTCAGATTCCATGACTTTTTATTCATTAAAAAAGACTACAGAATATACAGAAGCTTTATTATTTTCTATATGAAAGCAATCTTGTAAAGGAAATAATGGCCCCTGATTTTTTGATTAATGTCTTGATTCAAGGGCCATTAAAGCTAAGGAGCTATATCTTTTTGGATATGGACTTATGCAACAGCATCTTAAAAATCTATGATTTTGTCTGCACAGATATATATAGAAAAAAGTACTTGCAGATGCGTTAGGTGTTGTTGCACTGAGTCCTTTTCCAGGCAGCGTGAGCTGGAAGTGGACCAGTGAATTTTCTTAACTGTAAGACTTGACCATATGTTAACAAAAGTACATCACAAAAACTATTCCAAAGATTCCCATGACACAGTCTCCTGAAAAAGTGAAAGGCATGTATCTGTTTTTTCCTCTCATTTTTTATGACAGTTAAGTATGTTAAGAAGACCATAATGTAGATTGTAAAAGTAGATATGAATCAGTCAGTCAGTCATGGCTAGGTTTCGCGAACGAAGATTTGGGGAGGGCTCTACCCACGTTTGTTGCAAGTGCGCTGGTGGCTAAAAAGGCCAATACGAGATAGGCATGTCCGGTTGCAAAAGGCACAGCAGAAAGACTCCTTAGATGGTATATTCTGCAAGACACGATTCTTTCTATGTTGTCTTTTCTCCTCAAGAGTGATCCTGCATGCTTTCTCAAAAGCATCAGCAGTGTTATAGATAGCCTGTCTCCAGACCTCCCGATTGGAGGCCAGAGTAGACCAGTGATGATGATCAATATGGCCGAGGCTGAGATGTTATTTCAGGGAGTCCTTGTATCTTTTCTTCGGGGCTCCTCTCTTGCGGCAGCTGGTGGCAAGTTCATCATAAAGCAAGATCTTAGGGATGCAGTGGTCCTTCATCTTTGAGACGTTCCCTACCCAATCCAACTGTGTTCTCAGCAACATGGCCTCAATACTTGTGACTGCTGCTTGTTCTAGAACAGATGTGTTGGTCACATAATCTGACCAGTGGATGTTTAGGATTGTACGGAGGCAGCACTGATGGAAGCGTTCTAGGAGTCACAGGTGGTGGTGGTAGATGACCCATGATTCAGAACCATATAAGAGAGTAGACAGCACAATGGCTCTGTAAACACTGATCTTTGTACTTTTCTTCAAGTGTTTATTTCACCAAACTCTTTTATGAAGCTTTCTGAAGGCACTATATGCCTTTGCTAACCTGTTGTCTATCTCTCTGTCAATCTTACCATCCGAGGAGATGAGGCTACCTAGGTAATTAAACTGCTGAACTGATATGAGCTCTGATTCACCAATGGTGATATGGGGATGATGGAAGACTTCCTGCGGTGCCGGTCGATAGAGAACTTCTGTCTTTAAGCTGACTTCCAGACCAAAGAGCTCAGCAGCATCTGCGAAGCAGGATGTTAAACGCTGCAGAGCTGCTTCTGTGTGGGCGACAAGGGCAGCATCATCAGCATAGAGGAGCTTCTGGACAAGATGGTTTAAGGTCTTAGTATGGGCCTTCAGTTGCCTTAGGTTGAAAAGGCTTCCATCAGTACGGTATCGAATGTAGATACCGTCCTGATCCTTGAGGTCTGCTGTGGCCCTTTGGAGCATCATTCTGAAAAAGATTGTGAATAGGGTTGGTGCAAGAATGCAGCCTTGTTTCACACCCTTAGTTATTAGAAAGGGCTCAGAAAATGCATCACCATAACTGACTTGGCCGTGTTGATCCTCGTATAGTGAGATGATCATTTTAAGGAACTTGGGGAGACAACCTAAGCATTCCAAAATCTGCCATAGACCTTTTCTGCTCACAGTATCGAAAGCCTTGGTGAGGTCAACAAAGGTTACATAGAGACCTTTGTTCTTTTCCCCACACTTGTCTTGCAGTTGTCTGAGAACAAACACCATGTCTGTGGTACTCCTGTTGACTCTGAAACCACATTGGTTTTCAGGTAGAATTCCTTCTTCTATAGCAGGTATTAGTCTGTTCAAGAATATTCTTGTGAGGATTTTGCCAGCAATGGAGAGCAGAGTAATACCACGGTAATTTGAACAATCTGATTTAATTCCTTTCTTCTTGTATAAGGTGATGATGACTGCATCACGAAGGTCTGAAGGTAGTTTGCCTAGCTCCCAGCAGCTCACCATGAACTCATGAAATTTAGCCTGGAGTTCAAGGCCCCCATATTTCCAGACTTCAGGTGGAATTCCATCAACCCCAGCTGCCTTGCCAATTTTCATCTGCTGAATGGCCTTAAGGGTTTCTCCTAAAGTGGGGGCAGTATCCAATTCATACTTCACCGATTGTTGTGTGATGGACTGAATGGCTGTGTCTTGGACTACATGGCTAGTACTGAAAAGGGTCTGAAAGTGTTCAGACCAACAATTGAGAATGGAGGTTTTATCTGTCAGAAGCGTTTGACCATCAGCACTGAGTAGAGGACTTTGGGTTTGGTATGTAGGCCCGTATGCTGTTTTCAGGGCTTCATAGAATCCTCTGTGATCTCCCAGGTCTGCACATAATTGAGTTTTTTCAGCTAGACTGATCCACCACTTGTTTAATATGTCATGGAGTTTCTGTTGGAGCTTGCTGCATGTAAGGCGAAAGGCTGTTTTTCTTACATGACAGGATGGCAGTGCAAGGTGTGTCTGTCATGTAAGATATGAATAATAAACACCTAAAAGACATTTGGATAATAAGAAAACCTTCTTCACTATAAGAGGTAGTGCAGCACTGAGATACAGTGTCTAAAGTATCTGTGGAAACTCAATTGTCAAGAGATTTTAAGGTCTTTGTTGTACATAGTCATAGCTGGTTTAGAGAAAGCAAAAGTTCTTCTTGAAATAGAAGGCTGGATTAGACAGCCTCCAGAGGTCCCTTCCAAGCAAAAGATATATGGTTCTAATATAATTCTGCAAAACATTTTTTAGGGCAAAGTAGTCTATAGTCTTTCTCTTCTATACACTACCCTCCTGAATATGAAATTAAGGAAAAAGGCAATACTCACCAAATAAATTAAATTAAAGCTTTTCAGCTAACTTGTGTAAGATACAGAGATGCATTAACATGAATGCCTCATCAAATTAAACATTGCTTCTCTGATGATGGTCAAATGGTGATGGTGAACTGTGGTTGCCTAAGTTTATTATTAAAGTCATTTTTTGTACATAACAGATGATTTCAAATTTCTAAATAAAATGCTGAAACTATCCAAGACTCTTGAAGAGTGATACATTTCTGTACTAGTTGAATTAATTAAACTTGTTAATTGCTGGTGTAATTCTTCATACATTTCTAAGGTAACGATAATCTTAGTTTTCAAAAGATCTTCCAGGTTTTAACAGTACTTACCTAACATATTCAATTTGTCAGAAGGCCAAATTGTTATGCAGTATATGAGTAATGTGCATTTCAAACTAAAAATATTTTTACATAAAATTCTACTTTGAATCTTTTGAATTATGAAGCAGTGCTTGAAACAAAGTATTTCTCCAAATGTAACTGATTTTGTCAGGTCAGAATCTATTTGATACAAACAGATTTTGACTGTTAAAAATCTCCTACAAAAAAGTACCATTTAAAATCACATACCTAAAAAACAACTGTTTTTTCAGTTTGTTTGCTGTATTCTCTGAGTGGTATTCAATGTGCACTCAACATTTACTGTTTCCTCAGCTTAATTTGTCACTTAAGTAGGATCAGATTTGCAACTGTATCAGTGCAATGTTAGAACAATATGAAATTTCTAGGTTTTGATGATTAAAGAAAGCATACCTTTTTCCAATAAGGGCATAATCACAAATGTGTTTATTAGTATTTTATTACACATTGATTATCATCATATCAATTAATTGCCTTAGATATTACCATCTTCTTTTGGGTCATGAACCACTGTAGGTAATACTTTCTTTTCCCCATCAAAAATCTAAGAATAACAATCCTTTAAGAAAGATGACTATTAGAAAAAAATATTCATTCCTTTCCATATGATGCAAGTATTCAATGGGGCTACTTAAAAAAACACATTTATCTACACGTATTTTTTCAAATGAAAATCTCTTCTGTTTAAGTTTGATTTGGATTATCTCAGAAAATAGGCCTCTTTTTTTCAACTTCGAAGTCCTATATTTTCTTAGAGTGTGTTGTTAAGAAAAGGAAGATATGGACCATATTAATGCTGAACAGTGGAAAGAATATTAGACCTCTCTTTGGTATAAGTACAGTGCTTCATGTTAATTAGTAATCAACTGTTTCAAAATCCTTGTATAATACATCATCTGTTACCTGAAAGCAGAAGCTTCCTACAGATTTAGAGCAAAAATGCATGCAACCCTATAGAAATTGTTAGAGGTGAGCCTATGATTTTATTCTATTTTTATTCCTCTTGAAAAAGTGGAATTTATATCTTTATAAAGATATAAATATCTTTAAAATTTTCCATCTAGTTTGATTGCTGAAAGGCCTCTGCACACAAAAATAATAGGAGTATGAGAAACACGGACTGCAAGATGGCAGTGTATTATGGAAGTTCTGATACAAGTTTCAGTATCTGTTACAGAATAAATTTGATCAGGTAAAATTAAATGGAATGTTTTTCTTCAGGAATTATATACTTTTTTATTTCTTAAATCTCGTATCTGTTTATGAACAATTTTTAATAAATATTTTGTTATTCTACTTTCTGTTTTGATACAAGCTTAAACAAACCTGAAGTTCAGGCTATTTTATTTGACTAATTGTGTGTAAAATACAACTTATTCGTGTAGCATACTAAGATTATCAGTTCTCATGAACTTAATATACGAATACAAATTTCTAGATTTGGGTGCCAGATTCTTAAAATGCATGCCTCACTAGGATCTCTCATGCCAAATGACTGCCTGCCCTGCGAGCCTCTGAGGTAGCTGATTTCGGATTAGTATCTGATGATTATTCCAACCTACTAAAGGAGATCGTACAAGCAATAACTTGTACCATGTACTTAATGTTCACATGGTAGATGAAAGAACTAAGCAACTGATTACCACAGCCTGGAACAGCTTCTATTGGTGGATCAAAATCTTTCACTGTAATTCCCTTATAACTAGTGGAGAGAAGAATTAATGTGTAAATGAAAAGATGGTAACTACTAAAAAATGTCTTTTTTTTTGCTACAATTATATTTAGGAAAAGTCATCTTATGTGTGAGATTTTGTATTTTTTCTTCAGTTTTTGAATTTTTTACTGTTTTATTTTTTCCTTTCTTTTCTCCTTTTTAAGTATCTGTCATAAAAAATTATATGATTTTCCTTGACATGCAAGAATAAGTATAATTTTTTTTGCGACCAACTACTGTGGAGCAAAAGAGGAAGCTTCTTCCTGTGTTAATATTTCATAATTATTTCTTCTTTTCCATTCAAACATCATCATCTGACTGAATCTTCAGCTTTACCTGTGAGACTTTTCTTAAAGAAAATTCTTTTTCCTGTTTCCACCAACAAAATAGGAACAAAAATTTGAGAGGAAAAAACAACTGCAGAGGTTTGTGTGTTTTTCTACCTATTTACCTATTAATCTTTCTTAAGCTGTGGGTGTAATGACAGATCAGTTTTTCCACACCACAATTGTCAATCATTCCTATTAAACATGCATTGGAATACACAAGTTGGCTGGTCCATCAACAGATAAAGCTTCAAATTCAGGAAGTTCAATAAGGAATTCCATCTTTGGTAACAGATTTGAATTGTTTTAATAAAAGAAACATGACATATTAAATATTTTCTTCATGGTTTGTAGTGTGTATTAGGTGTATTATCAAAGATGAAATCCTAGCACTACCTAAAATTATTACAGAGTCCGATGTACCCTCACTAAATCTAGAGAGCTATGGCCCCTCTGACTACTGATGTTAGGATCTCTACTTGTTTTGACAATAAAGCTGCATTATTAGCAAGGGTTTTCTGTATTATATAATTTAGACCTTTGGACAATTAAAACATTAATTGAAATAACAATGCATTCTCAGCTAAGTGCTTATGATATGCTCCATTTTGCCTATAACAAAATTTGAGTAGACACTGAAAAAACTTTCTGGTGAAAAAGACAGCCAGGTATGGCATCAATAGAATTGAGAGATACATAAAATGCAGAAATAAAACATAAGTCTTAAGCACCGAGATAGTATGTTCATAGTCATATTCAGCACCATTTTCATTCAAGGAGCACAATTCACAATAAACCTTCTGAATAAACATTAGTCCATGAGGCATACAGATTTTTCTTTTGCATTTGCATTTATTACTTCATTTAGTTTAAAATGTGGGGTTTCTATGGTGGAATTTCTTTATGAACCAGAGTTTAAAGGTTTCCAATTTTCTTTCCAGAGCAAGAATATCTTCCGTATTATACATCCTGCTTTTTAAGTTATTGAGATGATTTTTTAAGAAATAAAAAGCCTGTATTTCCCTATAATTTATACTGTTTATCTAGATTTGCTCCTAGAACCTTCTTTTCCAAACAAGACTGCACCTTGTGTTATTCTAATCAAAAGCTACTTATCTCCACACATATAGGTTGGAGTATAGTGGAAACAAAGGCAATCCTTCCAAGTGGAGGCTGTAAAATGGTTAAATCACAAGAAAGAAAAAAATTACCTAAGGGATCTCTGTTCTGGAAATTTAAATTTCTAAGTGGGGTAAGTTTAAAAAAAAAAAAAATAAGGTACAGAACATGAGAAAGTGCAGGACCGGGGCCTAACATTTTTTTATATAAAGGAAGTATTAAAGATTTGCTATTCCTGAAGTAGTCACTGAGAGTTTAAGTAGTAAATTTAATAAATTTCCATAATTATTAATATTTTTCTCTAACAGTAGTCATGTTCTTATTCATACTGCCAAAGGCACTGGAGAGATTGGATAGCCCTCTAATTAAATAAGCATTTTATCAAAGACTGACTTTATGTAAAATGGATTTTTTAATATATATGGAATAAAAAAGTCCCTGAAATGATAATATGAGTCCTTTTTTACCTTTACTTCTGTATACTGATTGCATCCACATGAAAACTAGCTAAAATGACCAAAACTGCAAAAACACTGCTCATTCACTTTTCTAAATGTCTCCAGAGAGATTTCCTTATAGCCTATAGCAAATAGTTTTCTGTCAGTCTTATTAGCTTGCTGTGAGATCTAATAGGCAAATGACATTTTCTCTGGTTTATGGAAAACATCCCATTGTAAAGTTTTAATTCAGGGTTCTAATAACAAAAATTTAACTCAGTCTTCCAGAGAGAGCTGTGTCAGCTGTGCAGTTTCAGTGAAAAAACTGTAGCTTCTCAGTCTTCAGGAGTCACAAGTCATTTTATTACACAAAGGTATATTTGCAGATTGAAAATTAAATTTAACAGTTTAACTCTAGGATATGTTTGCTTATTTATTTCAGTAAAAAATTCAGTAATTCCCAAACTTCACTCTTTGATGGTGTTAATCTTTATGTTCATATTTGCCCATATATATTTGCACTTAACAAATACAGATGTGAAAGAGAACGAGGTTCATACTCCATTATAGAGTCTGGATTCTTCAGCAATGAATCACAGGTCTTTCTCACCTTAGTTACAGAAAGCTTAACATTGGACAAAGCAGATGTACAGTGCTGAACAAGTTCTCTGAGTGTGGTCACATTTACTCTCTAATAACAATTAAGAAAACATTTTTGCTGTTTAGTTACTGATTTGAAGGGAAAAACAATGAGATGTTTAAAAGAAATAAAAGATCATGGTCAAAAAATCATGGTCTAACATGCATATGTGCATACATAAAATATGCAAGGTCTAAGGTATGCATATATAGATTCAGAAGCACGTATACATGCATATAAGTTACATATAAATAAAAAATCTTTGGACCCCCTTGGTAAATTATTAGAGGGAACTGATCATTATTAAAGACAGCTACTTTTTCAAAGAAAACAGATGTGCAACAAATAGCAATACTTCCTGTTTATTCAAAACCAGAAAGGGCTCAGATTTGTCAGGTTTGTGCATCATACTTAAAGAATGATTTGTAACAGCTGGAAAAAGACAAGAGGATGTCAAAAAGTTACCAGTATCTAGAGAATATGATTCCTATGCAAAGATTGAATGAACTGGAACTGTTCATCCTAACAAAAACCATGGAAGAAGCAAGATAACAATCTTTTTAAAACCTTAAATTATTGTATAAAGGGGAAAGGAATACTTTCTGAGATACAAAAAGAATAATGGTCTTTTTGGGGAAAAATTAGGTTAGATGCAGCTAAAAAAAACTCTCATGAAACTTTATAATAAAGGTAGCAGAGCATTTAAATACACAGTCTGAGATGCTGTTAAATCTCTTTTACAAGTGTCTTTAAATGTAGGTGGACAATCATCTGCCAAGAGTATTTCGGGTACAATTAATCCATTGTTGGAGCAGGAACTTCACTTCAGGTTGAAGATTCTAAGGTCAATAGTGAGATTTTTTTTTATATAAATAATCATTGCTGCCATTTTAAGACACACAGGACCAGGAAAAAAAAAGATAAGTCCTTTTTTTCTTATAGTCATTGTGACTAAACCTATGTGTATAATATAATTTAAATTTTATATTCTGGAGAGAGAGACAAAGTATCATGGGTCAAGTATTATAAATCATAGAATCATTGAATGGTTTGGGTTGGAAGGGACATTAAAGATCAGTTAGCTCCAATCTCCCCGTCATGAGCAGGGACACCTTTCACTAGAGCAGGTTGCTCAAAGCTCTGGCCTTGAACACCTCCAGGGATGGGACAGAACTTCACTGGGCAAACTGTTTCAGTGTTTCACTGTGCCCACAGTACAGAATTTTTTGGTAATACCTAATCTAAACCTACTCTCTTTCCATTTGAATCTATCCTTCCTTGTCCTGTGACTACAAGGTCTTGTAAAAAGTCCCTCTCAAGATTTCTTTTCCAGACTGAGCAAACCCAATTCTCTCAGCTTTGATCCATAGGGGAAAAAAAAAAAAAAAAGATGTTACATTGTTATCACTATTGTTGGAGGAGAAAATTCACATCTTTTTCATGGGAGTAGACTTTTAACCCACAACTCGGCATTATTGATGCTTTAAACCACTTCCACAAGCAGGAGAAAAAATTAAGTAGCAGGTGTATTTTATTCCATTTAACAGTGGATTTGCATGGAGTTGTTAAACTAGAGTGTTGTTCACAGTGTTCAGTGCTTGCTGTGGTATTTTTTTAACATTCAGAATATCCCCTGACAAATAAGAAGTTGGAGCTAGAGCCTGTGCTGCATAGAAACATGTACATGTACATAGAAACATGTTTGCACTATAATTAGTGTCTCTTCTTTATTTAAAAATACTCCTGCTCCAGAATTTCTGTCTTTTCATTTATAATGACATTGCCTTTATCCATCACTACTCAGAGGAGCACTGATTACTTGTCAGGTCAGCAATCGTGTTAATTTGTGCTTCATGAAGAATTCATTGAAAAAATCAATTATAGAAGTGGAAATATCAAGAGTAAATACAAAAAGGTCTAAATCCATTAAAGAAGTAACTGAAATTTCTTTGTTTCAGGACTTTGTGAGTACTGGGAATTATCTTTTGGGCATGTAAAGTTTTGTTTGGTTTTTTTTTACTTCAGTCATAGTCATTACCTGATTGTTTTGAAAAAATTATAGAAACCAAAACTTTCAATCTCAAATAATTCCATATTCATTTTTCTGACACTGAGTTTATAAAGTCTTAGAAAACTGAGTTTATAAAGTTTGTGGTATTTGACTTTAATCATTGGACACTTGTGCCATCATATTAAAAGTTTTCCCAGAAATTTACATTTTTATAAATTGTTGGGTTTCTCTTGGTAAATATAAAGAAAGAGTTCATCACCATTAAGGATGCTTGGACTTTTTGTCATTAACACGTTCTTTTCCTTTGAAAGGAAATATATTTAAAGTGATGGATGCTACAGGTTATGTATTCAGTTTAGAATAAATTTTGTGATAATCAGCATTATTTTTCCCAAAAGGAAAACTTTCATACAGAGCATATTTATTGGAATGGAAATATAAAGCTTTGATGTAAGCTTCTTTAGAAATTGAAAAAGAAGCTTAACCAGACATGGTGGTTTGTACAGACTGTGTGTTTCCAAATCTTTTTGACATGCTGTCCAGAAGAATCAACCAGACTAGCAAGGGGTTTGAAAGGAGACTTCCTAAGTGATTTTAAAAAGTAATACAGTTTCTTAATTCATCAACTGTTATTAAATTAGTGTGCTCCCTTAACTGTCACCTCCAGTTTCATTTAAACACAATTCTACAGTTATGTCTAACCCCAGGGCACGTATTCACAAAACCATTTAAAACACTTTTTTTTTGCAGATGTTCTCTGTGTATTGTTCCACACTACAATTTCTTTGTAATGATTGCAGAACAGCAGTACTCTTAAGACAATATTTAATAGCATATGTCATGTCTTCAGCTTAGAAATCATCCAGTGTATCAAATAGATGGATGTCTTTCTCCTTCAAAATAAGTGCTGTTGCAGAAACCTTTCCTCTGAAGGAAAACGAGTGAACATATTTAGTGAAATTTGTGTGTGTGTGTAAAATGTGTAAAATATGCACAAGTGTTCACATGTGCATCCATATACTTCCATACACTGTTTTGTCCCTGATGTCTTTTTAAAAAAAAACAAATCTATAACAGTTTCCACCCCTGTTCATCTGAAGGCCCATTTTCCATTATGCCTCAAAAAGGTTTTAAGCCTGTCACTTTTATTTGTGAATGAGGTTCAAAAACACCAAGTGCAAGATGCAAGGTGCATCTGCATCAGGACAACCCTTGGTATCAATACAGGCTTGAGGCTGAAGAACTGGGAGCAGCCCTGCCAAGAAGTATTTGGGGATGCTGGTGAATGAAAATTAGACATGCATTCACAGCCCAGAAAGCTACATCAAGATGACCATGGCCAGCAGGTCGAGAGGATTCTCCTCCTCTACTCTGCTCTTGGATGACACCTCCTGGAGTACTACATCCAGCTCTGGGGTCCTCAGCACAGGAAAGATGTGGACCTGTTGGAATGGGTCTAGAGGAGAGCAACAGAAGTGATCAGATGGCTGGAGCACCTCTCCTATGAGGAAAGGCTGAGAGAGTTTGGGTTGATCAGCCTGGAGAAGAGAACACTCCAGGAAGACCTTATTGTGGCCTTCCAATACTTAAAGGGTGCTTGTAAAAAGATGGGGATAAATCTCTCAGCAGCAAGACCTGTTGAGATAGGACAATTGGTTTAAATTAAAAGAGGGTAGCTTTAGACTAGGTACAAGGAGGAATTTTTTTTTTTCAATGAGGTTGGTGAAACACTGAAGCAGAGTGTCCCATCTCTGGAAATATTCAGTTAGGTCGGACAGGGCTCTGAGGAACCTAATCTAGTTGAAGATGTCCCTGCTTATTACAGGAGGATTGAACTAAAGGTCCTTTAAGGTCCCTTCCACCCCATACTATTCTATGATTCTGTGATCTTGAGAACTTTACTAGTTTTGTGACATAAGTTTCACAACAAATAGTAAAAATTTCCTGATAGATGATTCCTGAGATAAGAAAACGGAGTGATTCCAGCATATTAGTTTCTTTTGCTTCCTTTAAATATTTTTGTTGGTTCACATAAATTTCAATTAAAGAGCACTGTGACTTATTTCTCAGAAGAAAGCTAGAAAGCTTTTTGTAACTTAAGTTTTACAGTACTGTATTTCCTTTTACAGGTTAATATGCCCCTGTTATAAGCCACGGGGAGAAATACAGTGCTCAGTGCTCAAATTAACAAATTTCTGTAGAAATACAGAGACTAAATTCCACTGCCTTTCACAAAGTAAAAGTATCCATGCTTGTAAACTTTGGGTGAAAATACATAAATTGAAGAAAGGAAGAACACAATGTTTTGGTAGTGAACGTGAAGCCTATATTGGCATCACTTTAAAAAAATGAAATAGACAAAATTCTAATGTAAGATATGAAGAACTTAAAAGCTGTATTTTTAATACCTGAAATAAAATTCAGCAGCTCTAAGTTAAAGTTTTTTATATATTGCTTATTACACATTGCTGACACCACACATTCAAAGTGGAAATAAAAAGAGGAAAAAAAAAGTAGCAGTATTGCTGTTCAAGCTTTCTTATTTATGCTTCTAGTTTTATTTTTTCTCACCCCATGATATACTTATAAAATCTTAGGGTTTCTTATGCATTTTCACAAGTGTTGTGTTACTTGCAACAGTATCATAACATTGAAAACACAAGTCTTAATCCTGTACATTTACTTTCAATTTATTTGTAGAAGAGCAAAAGCAGATCTGACCTCAGGACACACTTATATTTGGAACTGAGTTTCAGATTCTTTTTTTTCATGGTCCTATAAATCTGATATTTCTGTCTGTGCTTTTGTATAAGTTATCATGTCATGGGTCATTCACTAGTGGATTGCTATATCAGAATTATTTGTTGATAATTGGATCTATCAGTTTTATTTCTATGTCCAGAGGTTCATATTTATCTATAAATCCAGTACAATTCACAGTGCTTCAGATTTAAAACTCAATATTCTTCTGATAAGAAAGACAGGATTGTGTTCTTCATTTTACAATTGGCAGAATAAAGAGACATAAAATATGATTTATCCCAGGCTCTTTTTTCTTCTTTTTTTTTTGTGATAGAAAGACACATTGTTACTTCAAAATGTAGATATTTAATGTAAATATGATGAATCTTCTCTAAAAAAAAAAAGTTTTTTTCTAGTGATTATAATGGGTGACCAGGCGATGTAGACACCTTTATTATAGCTCCCTAAAGCTGTATGTGATGGAATCCTCACAGGGAGCTGTCAAGACTTTTCCAAGTTCACAGGAAATGTCTTGCAAAGGCAATTCAGTGCAGATCTCTCGAATCTCATTTGTAGAAATTCTTTCCTGACTAAAAGAATTGTACTGATAGTCTATAAATATAGCATTTATGAGGTTTGGAGGGGAACTACTGAAGGTGTATTGCTGGGAGGTAAAAAGGTTTTCTATGATTTTAGGGTCACTTGAACTTATTTGTTTGTGTAATTATTATCATGCCTCTGATTAGTCATTAAGTGATCAGTTTCCAGATTAATTGATCAAATTAATTTTATTTTTATTTATATTTAAAGAAAAAATAAAAAATAAAATACCAGTCATAAAAATGCCCATGATATAAACTCCTAAAACTTATTTTGAAATTTTTGTATCTTATTAATGAATCAAAGTTTCTAGAATTCCTTCTCTTTATTTACCTTCATAAAATTTTCTTTCTTTATTAATTATCTGCAATATTTACCAGTTGCTTAAACAATTTCCATTTACGATGTTTCTAAACTATATTTGAAAAATACCAAATGTGAATATCTCTATTAAGTTCACTTTTGTCTTTAATTCTTTCAGTGCAAGTAGAGGAAAATAAGTCATTTATCAAATTTCAAGTATTACTTTGGCTAATTCTGCAGAGATTTTTGGTCAAGTATAATTATTTTTGTGTATGTACACTGAATACAAAATAATTTTAAACAAATATTTTTCATCCAATTTCCCTGACTGTCCAATGATCTAAAAAACAAAGAATCAGGACCATGATTTTATGAGATTCCTCTTCAAATGTAAAATACTTTAGAAGACTGACTTTTCTTCTTTATAGTACTTTGTATGACGAACCAAAACTTTAAATATTGAATATAATATTTTAAAACTTTAAAAAAATAAATTTGGACAAAATACCTTTTGAGAATACACTATAATATATATTGCTTCAAGATTGTAACCTGAGTTAAACAGTTAAGGCTGGCTTAATATATAAAGCTCAACTAAAATATTAAACTAAAATAACCAAAATAATGAAACACAATAGTTTATATTAAAACTTCTAAGTGTCTTAATGTCTTCATCCCAAACTGACTACAGCTTTGGAGAGAAAGAATATATATATTCCTATATGCATATATATATATATGTATAAAAAAAAATCAATCTCCAAGCTTTTATACATATATATGTATAACTATCTCCAAATTTATCTTCTGTCTCTTCATATGCTCATTTCATATAGCTGGATAAGAGGTAGCATTTGATTCTAGTTTAAGCATTATAAAAAATGAAAAACAGAAAATAGAAATTTCTATTAAAAAAAATGATGTCAAGAAAAAAAAAAAACTGTGACAGAAACAGGATAAATGATAACAATTCTACTAAGAAGTCCGAGCACCTAGGACCATACATTTAAATGAATTCTCCATATCAGGAGCACATAAATAACAAATTATTAGAATATATGTATTTATTAGAAATGGCCTACTGTTTTGTCTTTTTCACATATTATTATCCAAACTACCTTTGCAGTGAATATGTAATTTATCACATTTGCCTAACAGGCAAATTGTGCATTTGTACTTACAAATTTGTAACTGTTTTGACTAATTCAGGTAAGATCAAAAAGCAAAACCACACACAGAAATACGGTGAGGCCACACAGGAAGAAAAAGTGTAAAAAGGATCTGTTTCCCCCTCTTTGTGTAGGACCACGTTTTTAACCTTTCATAACAGTTCTCTGGCTAAGAACAGGTGAGGAAAAGAGAGCCAGCCAAAACTGAAAGGAAAAACTACACAGAATTACATGTGTACATGCTCTTGAAGCTGCGACTGATCCATGGGCAAATAGGCACATGTAGCTGGCATCTGAAGCTTTATACATTTCTGTAAAAATTATGTAAAATTCTCCTTTTAAGTGAAAACACAGAGTAAAAACTAGGGGTTTTAAGCCGATAACAGTGAAGTTACTAATGCTTTGGTGGCTGAAGGTGGGCTGCAGGGCAAAATACAGGGACATTCACACTGCATGTCATAGCATTGTCTTTGCTTCAGTTGGCAGGGCATGTGTAACTCTGAAAAGCAATTTGAAATATTTTACAATATTATGCAATGTTATTCAATCTATAGGCATTCAGCCTTAAAAAAATTTATTGTTTTTGCTTCTCTCATATCTATCAAAATTCTAAGCTCCTTAGTCAATATGGTTCTCAATGCAGTCAGAACAAGTGCTTTCCCATAGAATATGGGAATATATGCTAGGATCTCACCTGCTTATATTGATGTATTTTGATTCGTCACTTGCCTTGCATGTTGCTGTTGTTCTGCCTGTACAGAAACAATCTGTCTCTGGAATTATATAATTTAGAAACAGTTGTTCAATTATTTCAGAGACATTCGTATCACTAAATAGGTTTTGTCATCTTATTTGCATCGTTTACATAAGCATTTGCTGTCAAAACTTGCTTAAGATTTTCTGAACCATTCTAGCCTACAGAAGAACTGTCAGAACCAACAAAGTTATTTGTGCTAAGACATAGATGCCCATATTAATAGTAAATGCCTTTCTTATTTTGTGGAATATGCAAAAAATTTAATCACATCTCCTATCTTATTAGCAGATGAACAGTAATGCATTTTTCTCCCCAGGATCCACTGCAATGGTGGTTCTTGTTTAGAAACAAAAACTGTATTTTAGTTATGGAAAGGATTTATTCATTATCATTTTACATAAGCAGGTACAATAATGACATTTACAATAGTTTTGCTATAGATATTAGGAATTGCTATAGACATTACACTGCAATACATTAAACTCATAAGTCTAAGTTTTACATACATATATATAACATTGAAATAGCATTTGTTCTATGACATATGTATAAATGCACCTTTTAAATCACAGAATCAATTATGTCGGAAAAGACCTCTGAGATCATCGAGACAAACCCATGACCCAACATCACCTTGTCAACTAGACCATGCCACTAAATGACACATCCAGTCTCTTTCTAAATATCTCCAGGGATGATGAATCCATCACCTCCCTGGGCAGCTCATTCCAGTTCTGATCACTCTCTCTGTAAAGAATTTCTTCCCAATGTCTAACCTAAACCTCCCCTGGCAGAGGTTAAGACCTTGCCCTCTTGTCCTACTGCTGGTGGCCTGGGAGAAGAGATTGACTCCCACCTGGCTACCACCTGTTTTCAGGTAGTTGTAGAGACAATGAGGTCTCCCCTGAGCCTCCTCTTCTCCAGGCTGAGCAACCCCAGCTCCCTTAGCCTCTCCTCATAAGACTTGTGCTCCAGTCCCTTCACCAGCCTTGTTTCCCTTCTTTGGACGCTCTCCAGCACCACAATATCCTTCCTGAACTGAGGGGCCCAGAACTGGACACAGTACTCCAGCTATGGCCTCATCAGTGCTGAGTACAGGAGAAGAATCACTTCCCTGATCCTGCTGGCCACACCGTTCCTGATACGGGCCAGGATGCCATTGGCCTTCTTGGCACAGTGCTGGCTCATGTTCAGCTTTCTGTCAATCCAAACTCCCTTTCTGCCTGGTTGCTCTCCAACCACTCTGTCCCGAGCCTGTAGCACTGCATGGGGTTCTTGAGGCCAAAGTGCAAGCTTCATAAGTAGCTATATTTAAAGTTATCGAATACTCAGAGAAGTTACTAGTAAAAACTTCATTTTTAAAGTGTGTTAAAAATGAAAACAGAATAGAGCAAAAGGGAGCTAAATGAGAAAGTAACCTTTTTTTAATTTTTTTCATACTGACTACACTTACATATTTTAAATAAAAACCATGCAAGTTTAAACTAAAGTTCTGAATCTGCACAATAACCTGACTTTGCATTCATATGACTGGACAAAGGCAAAATGTACATGGATTATGATTGTTAATCCCAGTCATTATGTGCATTTAATATTAACTTCAATATTGTATATTTTTGTTGTATGCACAATATAACAAAGTTCCCCTACAGCTGTCTCATTCTAATAATTTCCAAGTTTTCATGTTATACTTTTCACTGCTGAGATTGAGAAAAATGCATAACACATTACATCAATATCTCTTTAGTGGTGGGCATGACTAGATCACTGTTATTTTAGAGCTACATGATGTGATTTGCCTAAGGGCCCTCAAAAAGCCAAGGGCCATTCTGCTTTAACAATCACTGGATGATTGCATAAAAGAGAAAAAGCCTAATTATGGATTGAAGTTGTGTATTTGAAATTGAATTAATGTATTCAGAAAATTTCTGCTCTGGACTCAGCTTTAAATGGTAAAAACGACAAACTGTAACAAGGTTGAGTACTTTCTTTGCATGCTGGCATACTTAAGAAGTGAGGCTTAACCATCTCGTGGGTATGGACCCATAAATTGAAATGGATTAGCTGTCTATAAGTTAGCTATTTAGCCTACATGAACTTCCCTGGATGTTTTTCAAAGTCAATGAAGAGTGATAAGCCCTCTAGCACATTCTTTAACTGTGGAATGAGTTACACCTATGTATTACACCTGGCATTTGATATTATGCCTGGCATTTGAAGGCTTATACATAGTAAAATGAACTTTACCTGTTTTGATCCACCATTCAGCTGTATCCAACTCTTGAGCATATATATGTGGCATTTATATATGTTTGTACAGTACATGTAAACTATTGGTTAGATTTAAAAAGAAGCATTGATGTCTCTGTGCTCAGAGGTATCCATGCAAGGGGATTGATGACCCTGTGTCAAAACCCAAAGTTTTCTATGTAGTGCACAAGAAGAGGAAGAGTCCTGAAAGTGAGATCCAGAGTCACCAGAACATTGATGTAGCCAAATGCTGAGCAGCCCAGTGTCTTATATATAATGCCGCATAGGAGATAGTTGGTGAAAATAGGTATGTGAAGCCAGTCTTTCAAAAAACATTGCTATGTTTTGAAACCAGCTTATTAGCTCTGGTCTTATCTGTCACAGAAAATCAGTACTAAATTTGTCTTACTTGCTTTACACATACATTTTCTATCTTTGTAGAAGCGTCATAGCTCCAAATTTAGAAAGCTTTCATAATTTAGCATATTTTATTATCTTCCTGCTTGAGATGGGATATTAAGGCACAATAATTTTAAATTTTCTGATTAAAAAGATAACACTCAAAAACCATCAGGGTGTTTTGGGAAAGGGGACTGAAGGATGTGGTTAGATTTTATTTCTAACCAGAAAGGGAGAATTGGATTTGTTCAGCCTGGAAAAAAGGCTTCTGGTTGACCTAATTGCAGCCTTACTGTACCTGAAGGGAGCCTACAAGAAAGACAGAGAGAGACTTACAAGACCATGTAGTGACAGGAAAACAGAAAATAGATTCAAACGGAAAGAGAGTTCTGAGCAACCTGGTATAATGAAAGGTGTCCCTACCTGTGGTAGTGGGATTGGAACTATCTGATCTTTAAGGTCTCTTCCGACCCAAACCATTCTATGGTTCTGTAAAAATGTTATTACCCTTTTTTCTACATAACTGACAGCCTCCAGTTTAGTGCTTAAGTGATTGTAATGAGGATGAGAAATGCACGTTTGCAATCCTTCATTCATCTAGGGAAACTGAAGCTCAGGTTTTCATTATACAAAAAGATACTTCAACCTGTCAGGTTTGTTTAAAGGCATTTCACAATCTTTCATCAAAATCGTTCCAGAAGTATACAGGTGCCCCACATACATTTTGTGTGTTATATGACTTCTTAAATTGGGTTTTTGAGCAGATTCTATGCTGTTCAGGATTTCTAACTTGGAAACACTTAGTCATACTAACTCTAGGGCCTGCTTTAATATAATCTCCTTTCAATTCAGATGAGTAGGCATTACAATTTTGGATTTAGGTATCTACTTCTTGTTTAACTCTTCCATTTCCAAAGTAAGGGAGACTTCACCCCAAGAGTAAAGAGAATTTGTGGGTTTATAAATCTACATAATTTTACCGCTTCACACCACAGAGGCTTTGATTTCGAACAAAGCATTCACCAGAGAAGTAAATGCCACTCACATTAAAAGAAAAAAAATCTTTGCATTTGCTCTTCCGTTTATCTCAGGAAGAAGTGAACAAGGTCTTGATTTTGTTTTGGTTTGATAATTTGAAATTTTTTAAAAGGTTTTTGATAGATGTGTATTGAAACCATTTAAAACTATACTAAGTCAGACAGACCTCAGGGAAGACTCTGCTCCAGGGACAGGGAGATGAAAGTAGTTGAAGCAGCTGTCACCACTTTTGGCAGCCTTTGAGCCTTCAGCTCATTGCTTTGAAGAACCGTAATTGTAACTGGCTTGGAAGAGAGTCACAAAAAAATCTCTTTGTGATTATTCCCCTCAACCCAAATAGTGAAACAGGAAATAAAAAAACAGTTTTCCTGAAAGTCAACCTACAGAAAGAGAGAAGAAAGCTTCTGTGAAAAAAGAAAAACAAGAGTGACATCTTAATGGGAAGATTTCCAATAGATATGAACATCATTTCTAGATAGTTCATGGAGCCTCTACTTAGATTTAAAAAAACTTCTCACATATGTGTGACCTCAAACAGATTACTTAATATTACACTTTGAATTATTTGGTAAATAAAGATATTGTTACACTCTTAAGTTTCCTTTTCTTTCCCTTCTACTTGCTATTTCCTGCTCCTTTTCCTTCTTTCTCTTCCTGATAGTTATATTATTTTCATTCAGTTATATCATTCCTTTCAGCTAGTATGAGTTTGTACAGAATATGTTAAAAAGACAGATCATCACAGGTTTGTAGAACTAGATGTTACCATAATATAAGTAATACTAATTTTGTTCATAAATACCAAAATTCTGTCTCATTGGGTGATTACCTGGAAGATTTTCCTGCATTAAATATCTCTGACTCTTTCTTTTACATCTTTTAGTTTATGATGTAGTGATTATTTTTGTGTATATCTTTTAAATGCTTTGGTATATTCTCTATTTTCTGCTATTTCAAAATACATGTATAAAACACAGAAATTGCCCCCAAAAAAGTGCTAATGTTCTCTTCAAAGCTTTACAGACCTTTGGTTGAAACTGATCTGATTTGTTAATAAGACTCTTAAACCAAAGGTTCTATATGATTTTGTTTCAACAATCTAGTAGTGCATTTAGTGACTATAGCACAATAAAAATATTTGCAGTCAGACTGATACTATATTCATATCTTTGATACTGATAAACTCTCTAAAGATATTTGTTTTGGTTTTTTTTCTTCAGGATTCTTTCTTAGAACCAAAACTAGCGAGATAAAATTGCCTTTGACCTTATCCTTAAAAATTAATAATAATTACTAATTTCAAAACCAAAATCCACCATAGATGTGCCCAAAATGTTGTAAATTAAATTAGAGAACATGTTATAAAAACACATAGGAATGTGAGTTGTCTAATTTGCAAAAGAAAAAAAATTAAACCATTTTTAATACCATAGGATTTTCAAAATTTCTTTTCTCTGGGAGAGGTAGAAGTTAATCATTGTGAAAGATGCTGTGTCTGCACCCAACAACACTGCAAAAGTCTTCCATGCTCACATTGATAATAGTATCAGTGTAATTCATATAACAACATGCCAGTGACTACAAATATGAGGATAAAATTAATTCTATATAAAAAGACTAAAAAGAGAAGCTGTGTTTTTACTATTTGAGGGTTTATTCATCAGGTTCTTTCACACTAATTACAATTATGCTTTTTTTATTGTACAGACAACACTGTATGTGCAGTAACGTACTTCTGGTAGCCACAACAGAGCCAAAAAATAAGGGTAAAAAAGTAAAAAATGCAAAAAATAAATTATGAAATTATTGGCCACCTGGGCACACTGCTGGCTCATGTTCAGCTTCCTGTCAATCCAAACTCCCAAGTCCCTTTCTGCCTGGCTGCTCTCCAGCCACTCTGTCCCCAGCCTGTAGCCCTGCATGGGGTTGTTGTGGCCAAAGTGCAAGACCCAGCACTTGGCCTTGTTGAACCTCATCTTGTTGGAATCAGACCATCTCTCCACTCTGTCCAGATCACTCTGCAGAGCCCTCCTGCTTTCCAGCTGATCAACACTCCCCCTCAACTTAGTGTCATCTGCAAATTTGCTGATAGTGGACTCAATCCCCTCATCTAAATCATCAATAAAGATATTAAACAGAACTGGGCCCAACACTGATCCCTGGGGGACACCACTAGTGACCGGCTGCCAACTGGATGCAGCACCATTCACCACCACTCTCTGGGCCCGGCCATCCAGCCAGTTCCTAACCCAGCACAGAGGGCCCCTGTCTAAGCCATGGGCTGCCAGCTTTTTCAGGAGTATGCTGTGGGAGACGGTGTCAAAGCCTTTGCTGAAGTCCAGGTAGACACATCCACAGCCTTCCCCTCATCCACCAGGTGGGTCACCTGGTCATAAAAGGAGATCAGGTTGGTCAGACAGGACCTGTTCTTCCTAAACCCGTACTGACTGGGTCTGATCCCTTGTCCATCCTGTACGTGCTGTGTGATTGTGCTTAGGATGATCTGCTCCATAATTTTGCCAGGCACTGAGGTCAGGCTGACTGGCCTGTAGGTTCCTGGGTCCTCCTTTTGGCCCCTTTTGTGGATTGGTGTGACATTTGCCAACTTCCAATCATCTGGGACCTCCCCAGTGAGCCAGGACTGTTGGTAGATAATGGAGAGCGGTTTGGCGAGCTCTTCTGCCAGCTCCCTCATCATCCTTCGGTCATTCATTTTCTATGAGATAATAAAGCATTTGAGATTGGAGGTAGGTCTTAAAATGCTGATGTGACAATTTCTTCTTCTTTATATATTTGCCACATGGTAGAATACATACTCTGTGTTCAGTGCTCGAACACTTTTCAGTGTGCTTGAGGACTGTCACAGACCTAAGGTAACTCATGAAGCTAGCCTGCTGAACGAAGCAGAATAAATTTGTGAGCAGAAAGTGCTGAGAAGAGCTGCAGGTCTTATGCATCATTTCTTAAAGAGAGGCACTTTATTCTGGTCTGGAAAAAAGCTTCTCTCTCCATTTGGGATTCATGATCCATCTCCTGATGTTAAGGGCCTTAGCATGCATACAGAAATTTCTCAGAAGTTGCGACACACTTGGTCTCCTCGTCCAATGCTTTCTGGCTTAGTGGTTAAAGTGCATATTTTCATGCCATAAGACTTCTGTTGAAATACTTCTTTTGTCTGAGGGTATTCAAGCTGTATAACCCACAGATAAGTTATTTTCTGTCCTTGTTGTTACTATTGTTTAGTTTAGATAACACTTTCATTATTATTGAAAAAGATTAGATATCATCTGGAATGTAAAATACTGTCTCTTACGCCAAAAGTCTAGAACAGGTTTCTGTTTCTGTTTGTATTCTGCTATTCTCACTTTCAAATATGCATCCAGTTTATTTCCTCCAAGGATGCATAGAAGGAGTTGCTTGTTAATGTGACTGAGTTAATAAATAAATGAAAACTGATTATGGCCCATATTATTAAGCGTTATATTTTGAAGCTGTTAGATATTTTTGAGTTTTAACATATGATTTATGCCAAGTCTGATGTATCTGGTAATGACTAACTGAGCATAGTGGAACTATGAACATGCACAAATGCTTTTCTAGAATACTTTTCAATTGGCAGAATGAGAACCTTGTACATAAAGACAACAGGCATGATGCCCATGCACTGGAGTGATAAGAGTCAATGTGTTAATAATTACCATTGTTAGATGCCCATTCACCAAGATACCTTGTAATGCATTATATGCCTACAATCAACTTATACAACATGCTGATTATTTGCTATTACAAAATAAAATTCTTATTTGAAAAAATTGTATTTTAAAAGATACTTGTCTAGAAATATTGTTAAAAGAAACATCTCATACATCAAAAGCTTCTTAATTAAACAAGACTTGTATTTAAAAGTGCAACAAAATGCCTGTCTAATTAGACATAGCCTAAAACAATATCAGATTATCAAAACAATTCCATTTGGCTAAGTGATTTTTTTTGTTTGATTTGTGTTGGGTTTTTTGTCTGTTTTGTTCGGCTGATTGTTTTTTTACTTTAGTATTCCAATTATTTTTTAACAGAAAATACCACTGTTCACTGACTATTTTTTCTAATTAAGCACACAAAATAAAAACTTGAATGACAAATAACAGTGTATCTAAAGCAAATAGAAGCATGTAGTAAGATCCAGAAATAACATTTGATGCACTGTGTAAGGATCTAAACTCCTGAGGATATGTTGCCATCTGACTTTTTAAGCCAGGCAGGACGAAATCTATTCAGTATCTAGTAGGGTGACCTCCTAGGGGTGCTTAGGGCAGGTTTCATTTACCCTAGTTTTAGAAAACTGAAACCTGAATGTCTGCTTCTAAGATGATTCCCAGAGGCTTCCTTCGTAGACAATGAAAAGAGAAAGGCATATTTGGATGGTAGCTTTTCTAGTCATGAAAAAAAGTTGTCTAATATTACCAGAATGATTGTACTTTCTCTTTTTACATGAATGTAATGAAAGCCAGAAATGACTTGACTAGATTTAGTATCAGACTTTGAGGTGTCAAATATGAGTTCAAAATAATTTCATTCTAATAGCCAAAGAAATTCAATAATATAGTATTTTGTTTTCCTGTTAAAATAATTGGTAATATATGGACACAAAGACAAGATTTTATTGGCATGGCAAAATTAGTCTAAAAGTGCTCAAAGACATGATAATTCTTTCTTGTAAAAATGATAATTCTTTTCTTGTAAAAAAATTAAAATTAATTAATTAATGAATCTAAATATCAGTAAAAATATTTGTTTTTAATCAAGAAGGTTTCTTACACTTCAGCTTTTAACTTTTACTATGAAGCAACAATGATTTTGTCATCCAAACCCTCTTTTCCTCCCGTATAGAGTTATAGTCCATGAAATATTTCAATGATTCTTGAGGTGATTCATGGCTGTCACATGGAAATGGTGTCTATTGAGAGAGGTACTTGTCTTGGGAATCTATGCAAAAGAAGAGTTAAGGAACACAAGTAAATATGGCCCAATGAGAGGAGTTAATGACTAAATTTTAGCTCTTATTTTAATTAAAAATAAAAGCATTCCTATAGAAAGGTATTTTTTTTTCTCAAGAATTTTTTCATTTAAAGGAAACAAAAATTATTTCTAAAATTCTGTTTGACAAATAGTTCTTTCAACACTCTTCTGTCATACCTGTTAGAAATGAAAGTGTGCTGATACTACATACTCTTAAGGAGCAGCTATCTTTTATCTTTAAAGTGTTTGGAGTGATCATAGAACCATAGAATCATGGAATGTCCTGAGTTGGAAGGGACATTCCAACCAAGGATCCATCCAAGGATTATAAAGTCCAACTCTTAACCCTGCACAGGATACTCTAAGAGTAACTCTATGTGCCTGAGAGCATTGTCCAAACACTTCTTGAACAGGCTCGGTGCTGCGACCACTTCCCTGAGGAGCCTGTTCCAGTGCTCAACCACCTTCTGGGTGAAAAACTTTTCTGGGATTCATTTTCATACTCCTAAAATTTACCTCCTGGATGAAAGATGATATAGGGAAAAAACATTGCAGATACATTGTTTTCTCTAAAGAAAGTAGCAATACATTTAAGATTAGCATAGATTTAAAGCATGTTATATCCTATACTCGCTCAAATTAGATGTGACTGCATGTATTTAGTTGACATTCAGTTAAATTATCCTTATTTCAAACTTAAGCTTCAAAATTCACCGAAATATGTCTCATATTTTCTATATGAGAAAATACTCTTACTCTTCTAATATCTTAAGTCAAAAAAGCTTTTATCTTTTAAACGTCTGTAATGTGTTGTTACTGCAAAACAGCTTCTTGTAATTGCAGCTTCACCTGTTGCAATTCATATTGTGCCTTGAGTAGTATCATATAGTGTTCTGAAAAATAAGATTTGTTCATACTCACAGTTACTCCTATGGAGTGTAATACTTGACAGCCTGCCTTTAAAGTATATCAGTCTTCTGTTCAGATGACAAAGAATAGCTTCTATTTATAGGTAGCATTTATACTTTCAACACATGCACAGATATGTTTAATTTCTGAGCTACTTAAAAGTGAGCATTATATGTATAAAAATACAAATATGGTACCCACTATACTATGAAATGTTGCCTCTTAGAGGGTATATACATAGTTTTAGCTTCTGTCTTGAATATTTTCCCAATTAAGAATTTATTTATTTATTTATTCTTTTACAGGACATTGATTATTTCCCCTGCAGCACTTTCATCTTTCATTTAGAAAGAAAAGCTACATATGTAAGCCTTTACAGTGCTCTCAGAATTCCAGGGGGAAAAAAGGCTCTTCTTTTCTTAAAAGAGAGCCATGAAAAGTTTGTCCTTGTTCTTCACATTGACACAGATGTCAGCTTGTAGCCACCTCTATTTAATTTTAACAAGTTTTGCTTCATATTTGGGGGAGGGCAGTTTTGGAAGAAACCATAGTCTGACTCACAGCCATTAAAAAAGAAATCTATCACACAATAGAAATCAGTTATAAAAGATCTCACTGAGGGAAAAAGGACTTTTTTTCATGAAGGAAAGATAATGCAAAGCTTTAATCTTTAGAAAGGCTTTCCATGGGTATGAAAGTGTGTTACATTTTGTGTTGGTTTTTGTACTGAGACTGGCAGGTGGCTGGAAAAGGACTAAGGAGAGGTTAAAGCCTGTCTTTTCATAGCTTGAAAAATTCAGGTTTCATCTTTAACTCATTTGAAATCTTAGAGTGCTGAAAGTCATAGAATTTAACCAGTCCTTTTACATGTAACAACACTGCGATGGATATACATGAAATATGGTCCCTATAAGAGACCTATTTCTAGAGAGAATTATACATACACATACCTATATCTACATATGTATAATTTCTTCTTCCATTGACTGTTTTAAGTGTTTTAAAGGCAGAACATAATTATCAGTTCATATGGTAAAATTTCCCTCATATCTATCAAGGTTTCTGATTTTTTTTTATTTTTATTTTTTCTGTGAAGTATAAATTATACCTTTTAAACTGAGGTGAATGCTCCAGACAAATGTCAATCAAATATTTCACATTGGTATTAAGGATAACCCAGAGCCTTAGGATGGTTATGATAGGAAGAGACCATTAAAGATTACCTAGTCCAACCACATTGCCCTGGATGGTTTTCACTGGATCAGGTTGCTCAGTCCAATTTCACCCTGAACACTTCCAGTGACGGGGTATCCACAATTCTTCTAGAGAACCTGTTCCAGTGTCTCACCACCTTTCCTGTAGGCCATTTCTTCCTTACAGGTCTTTCCAGAGGTCCAGATCTTCTCTGCACTAAACAGACCAAACCCTCTCAGATTTTCTTCATAGGAGAGGTGTTCAAGACCTCTGATTATTGCAGTGGCTCTTCTCTGGGCCCACTCAATAGACCCCATGGTAATACTGTGTTTGTTGTATCTCAGGATAGGGGTTGTGCTCCTGGCTGCCAGGGCACAAAGCTGACTCACATTGAACCTGCTGCTGACCAGCACCCCCAGATCCTTTTCTGCAAGGCTGCTCTCCAGCCGCTCCTCTCCCGGTTTATATTTGTGCCTGTCATAAAACCATCCTAAGTGAAGCATCCAGCATTTTGGTTTGTTAAATTTCATTCCATTATTGATTCCCCAATGCTCCAATATATCTAGATCCCTCTGTAAAGCATTTTGTCCCATGAGAGAGTCAACAGCACCTCCTGTAAAATCATGGAATGGTTTGTGTAGGAAGGGACCCCAAATATCTTCCAGTTCCAACATTCCTGCCACAGGCAGGGACAATACCCAATTTGGTATCAGCAACAAACTTGTTAACGGTGCATTCAACTCCCGAATCCAGATCATTGGTACAAATACTGAACAGAATTACAACAGTCCCTGGAACTGAATCCTGAGGAATGCTGCTGGTGATCAGTAACCTTATTCCCTACATTCTGAGCTCTGACCATAAGCCAGTCCTTTACCCAATGCATTCTATTCTATGTAGAACAGTACACAGAGTAATGTGTAACTAGTATAGCATGTATAGTTTAGCTTATAGTTTATATGATAGTTATGTAGTGTATATATAGTATAAATATCATAAAATGTCTATCTGTATGTGTAGTAGATATCTATATACTGTGGTGCATCAAACACAACATCACCAGTCAGTCAAAAGGTGATTATCCTGCTGTATACAGTGCTACTGCAATCTCACTTTCAGTGCTATGTGCAGTTCAGGCCTACACAACTCGGGAAGAATGTTAAGGTGTTCAAATGCATCCATAGGAGGGCAAAAAAAGATGGTGAAATGTCTGGAAAAAAAAATGTCTTGTGAGTAGCATCTGTGGAATTTGGAATTGTCCAGTGTGGAGAAAAGCAGGCTGAAGAAATATTAGGAAATATTTCTTTACCACAAGGATGGTGGTCCAACACTGGAACAGGCTTCCTAGAGAGGTGGTTGAAGCCCCAAGCCTGACAGTGTTTGAGGCATTTGGACAATTCCCTTAATAACATGCTTTAAGTTTTGGTCAGCCCTGAAGTTTTCAGGCAACTGTACAGCGTGATCATTGCAGATCCCTTCCAACTGAATATCCTATGCTATGTTATGCTACCCTGTATGCACACTATATGCATGGTATATTTACTATATGCTATACTCTACTACTATGTGTAGGTACTATAGTATAACATGTTTTATATGTATATGTGACTTTTAGACAATGAGAAAAGATGTAACAAAATGTGACAGAAGACAGTTCTTATAGTCTCAGACTGCATCAAATGATACAAAGAACAGTCCCTCCTAACTTCAAATTTCTTGCTTTCTGCATGGTATTTAAATCTTTGTTATAGAGTGCATAACATCAGCCATAAATAAATGCTAAAGGGAAGGGGAAGCAGTGTATGCTTTAATCTCCTCAGTCCAAGACTATAAGAGCATGGAAAAGGCTTGAAGAAGCGATGCTCTTTTCTGTAGCTTCTTGTATGAATCACAATGTTGAGCTGGATGGACTACTGATTTACGTCAATAGTGGTAATTTCTTGTGTTCATCTATTCTTATTGCACTTCCTTCAAAGATGACTAAGCAAGTCCATAAGTGAATTACTAATTTGAACTCTTTTAATCATATTTTCAGGAAAGCCTATTGTCATGTAGTTTCTCCTTTTCCCTATGAGGTACATATATGTCCAAATCCTGTGATACTGACTTATGATCATGGAAACACACATTAGTAGTCAGATCCTAATTGAAATAGTTATTTAAAATCCTGCACTTTTTGAAATGAGGGTATCATATGAGAGTTACAATTAACACTGCTCACTATAAATTTTAAGAGCATGACATTTGGAATAAAATTAAACATGAAAATAATTATTTACATCTATAAAAATCTCCACATTGTAAAAAAATGTATAATTAATGCCATTAATTTCCTGGGCCCCGATTTTTTGAAAAGTTAATTCTCTAACGTGTACAAAACTTAAGTGTACATCTAGTCTACCACCTAAAAATTCTGAAGGGGACCAATCTGTTTTCAAATGACACCACTATCTCACATTTTCACTCTTATAGTCCTCAAATAAGGACTAAGCAGTGTGTTTTGTAGACATATATGACTTGTAAAAAAGGTAGTCAGAGGAGCCTGGAACATAGGCAGTAAATGGGTAATGAGCTAAGCAGTGAAGATGATTAGACAACCAGTGCTTCAGCTTATTTCCTGGCTGTACTTTACCTTCTACTGCAGATGTAGACCGAGGGATTTATTATTTCACAGTCCCTCAGGTATGCAGGGAAGAAAGGCGTTGCATGAAAGACTTACTTCTAGACCAGAGGTAGTGAGGTATTTGGGTATAGACACTGAAGCAGTGAATTCTAGACCCCCATCGTAGTCACTAGACTATACATCAGTCCTCCAGTTTAAAAATTACAAAATTTCCAGTCTCTTGTCTTATTTTGTTTTTCTCACCCTCTATCCAAAATCTTTGTATGTTTACTTCTACCTTTGCTTATTTTCATTCTCTGTCTTGTGCCAGATAGTATGCAACATTATATAAAGAAACTTTGATCTCTATGGGTATTCTGCAAGGCATAGTAATTATAGGTAGATTTTAATATTCACTTCCTATGTTAATCTCAAGACAGCCCACTATAACTACAACTCTTAAAACTCACAGCAATGGGTGTCACAGATAGGAAGATGGAGTTTCACAGCTACACAAAATACTAATTCATGACAATTCCATGGAGGCTTTTGAGGGAATAAAAAGAATATCTCTCCTCAGTAGCAGTGGGAATTGAGATTCCAGTAGTAATGAATTCTTCCATCCTGTAGACAGAGAATGTTCTCTTCACCAGCACACAAAGGAAAGAGATATTCAATGTGAGTGTTTCTCTCTTCCAGAAGCTACAGTTTACACACAAAAAAAGCATTGGGCTTTTAGCTTTCATAGTTGTCCAGTAAATCCAATATAATGTCTTTTAAGAGGTTTTCACATTTCACTTCAACTAGATGACAAGTATGAACACTTTTAGTCAAAACTTGTAAAATACAAAGTAGTTCTCTTGTCATAAGTGGAAGTGCCAATGAAAACATATAAACTGGGAATGTGAGGTTGTCTGGAACTGTTTACACAAAAAAAGAGACATGGCTATTGTATCTGTTTTATATCTCTCTCCACTACATAAACACTCACAATCTGTGTATACACAGACATCAATAAAGGGAAAAATAAAAAAAAGCCAACCTGCATTTTCAAGTGTTACTAATCAGCACATTTAATGTGAGCACCCTGAACAAAGCTTTTAGCAGCTGCTGACAACATTAGGAGACTGTGACTAGATTTATGACTAAGTATGTAGAAAAATCTTAGTTGAGTTAAAAAGGCAGAGAGAAATAGGATGACTTAAGGGTGAATTAGTTATAAAGAATAAACTAGAAAAGACCTATCTGAAGTAAACAGCAATTCAGTGAGAGATCGTCTCTTATGAGATTTAGCATTCAATTTTGTATTTTACAGTTACTGGCTACTAGCCAGATGAAAAATCTTATGCATGAAAAATGTACTTATCATCATCTATTTTACTCTCCTTAACTTCCATACTCAATTTATTTTTTTTTTCACTCTTCTTCCATTCTTTTTTTTTTTTTCAATAACAAATGCTGAATTCTTTAAGTTAAAAGACTTTCACTACATAGTATATATTCAGTCCAGGTAAGCCCTTTGCAGTTTACCTACAGTTGGCAGAATTACACTCCCTGTGTTACCCACGAAAAACACAATAAAGAAAATACTTCAGCTTGCAAAAATACAGATATCTCTATATAAAAAGGTATAAGATTTGTCAAATGGAGGGGCAAAACTGTGAAAACTCATGGGCTGACACAAAGACAGTTTAACAGGTAAAGCAAAAGCTGCTAGAAGAGCAAAACAAGGAATTCATTCACTGCTTCCCATGGCCAGGCAAGTGGTCAGACATTCCCAGGAAAGCAGGGCTCCATCCTGTGTAACAGGGACTTGGACAAAAAAACACCATCACTCTGAATATTCCCCCCTCCTCCTCCTGTCCTCCACCTTTTATTGCTTTGCTCACTTGGGGTCAGCTGTCCCAGCTGTGTCCCCTTCCCAACTTCTTCTGCAGCCCCAGCCTCCTTGCTGGTGGTGTGAGAAGTAAAAAAGACCTTGACTCTGTGGAAGCACTGCTGAGCAATAACCAAAACATCCTGTGTTATCAACACTGTACTCAGCACAAATCCAAAATGTTGCACCATACCAGCTACTAAAAAGAAAATTAATTCTATTTCAGCCAGAACCAGCAGTGTGGGACTTAAAGACTCTTTGAAAAAAAGGAGATATATTCTACATTTCCAAACCAGTTCTTCCTTGTGGTACCTCATCGGTATTGTTTTCAAAAGCATTGGACATATTTCAGTCCAAAAGGTTATCCTAAGGAGTAAGAGAAGGACAACAAGAAATTTTGGAGATCCATGTATTGCTGTCACTGATGTTGGTCAATGACAAGTTAACAGTGAACTATGAAAACATGTCTCTGACCTACTAACTAACCTAATTTCACAATTCCATTCACTAACCTTTTACCTGTAGATATTTCAAAAAGTAGACAATGATTGTTCATTCTTAGAAACATTCTGTTTGGTAAGGTCTGTAAGGAAACTTGCCAAAAGAAGCAAAGCACGCACATTTGACTGTTATTTGTTCTCTCTAACTTACATTAATATTTCCATACAAACTTCAGTGCAATGTAAAATATTGACATAAGGTGGGAATACAATTAGAGTATTTTTGGTTTCTTTCAGATGTGAAGCTTATTAGAAATGAAAAAAAGTGAACAACCGAGAAAAATAACAGTTTATTGTCTCATCTGAAAAGGTAGTTTTTTTCTGTCTTCAAATAACCAAATCTGCTGAACTTTTTTTTGCATTGTCTTTTTAGTGGATATGGAAAATCCTGAATGAGTTTTTCAAGAGTTTGAGATCCTCTACACTTGAATTTGGTCTCTGGTAAAAAACCTGACAAGATTATACAGCTTGTCAAAAACTAGCAATAAATCTTTGTAGTCTAATATCAGCGTCACTAATAATATTAGAGTAGTTTTACTGGCTTGTGCAGTTGCAGCTCTATAGGAGTTCAATTATCTTGTAGAGATATTGGAAAGGTTTATTCTTTAATCTGAAAAATCCTTGGTAAATAAACCTCTTCATATTTAGAGATGTAAAGCAAGATTCATTAATCATATCCCAATAGTGCAAGAATTGAAAAATAATAATAATCTAGACATAAATTTCAGTAAAAAGCTTAATTGTTAATTTTAACATTCAGAAAAGTGTATGGATTTCAAGAATATTTGGTCTAGCTGCCACGGAGTTCATTTCCACTATAACAGCCCTCATCATGCTGTTCTTTGTGTATGGGTAGCTGGAAAGGTGTTGGTAACATACCAGTGTCTTGGCTACAGCTAGCAGTGCTGGCACAGCATCAAGGCTGTCCCTCCAACATTCCCCCCTGTTCAGTGTGCTTGGGGTGGGCAAGACCTTGGACAGGACCATAGCCAAGGCAACTGGCCCAAATGACCACAGGGATATTCCATCCCATATGGCGTCTACTCAGCAATAAAAGCAAAGGGAAAGGAGGAGGAAGGCAGGGGTAGGCATTTGTTATTTTCAGTGTTTGCCTTCTGGAGCAACTGCTACATGTACTGAAGCCCTGCTTCCCAGGAAGTAGCTGGACAAGGCTTGCTGATGGAAAGTAGAGAGTAAAATCTTATGGTTTGTTACTGACTTGTGTGCACACAAACCTTGTTTTTGCTTTAGGTAACCGAGTTTATCTCAACCCATGAGTTTTGTTGCATCTTATTATCTCCATTATTATTGTCTCCATCTTCTTGTTCCATTGAAAAGCGGCTTGGTAGGTAACTGGATTGAAGCCAAAGTAAACTCTCCAACTCATTAAGTTATGAAAAGTAAGAGGAAAAGGAGCATGACACCATAATAGACACTGCTTTTGCTGTCTGACATAGGACGTTTCATAAGAAATCTCACTGCTCTACCAGTGGCTGATGGAATGAAAGTTTCCAAATTTATACAGTGGAAACCGCTCCCCCTACCACTATTGAGTTACAGACAACTTAAAATAACTGTTTGGTATAAGTTATATGCTTTAAATGTATTAAAGAGGAATTTAAATTAAAAAAAAACTAACAAACAAACAAAAACAAAAACCAACCCACTTATATCTAAAAAGAGATATTGCCATCAAATACATTTTTAAATACTGAGCTAATATTTAAACACATCTAAAAACAACTTCTTTTTTCATGATTTCTAAGAAACTGATCTTTGATGGTAGCATAAAAAACCTCTTCTCACTTCTTGCCATAAATGTATCTTTGTTTTTGATGAAAATCCTGCCTCCAGGATAATAACAAAAATTCAGGCTGCAACAATGCAAAAAGTATGACAGACTTGATTGACAAGTGTTATCTTTTTCAACAAGGTATTAAACAGATAGCATAAATATCACTTCCTTTGCACAAAGCCTGTGACAAGTTGTGAGTTCTGGATCTGGAGTATCATTCGTCTACTTAGAATGCTATCTAGTAACCTCTAAAATTGATTCTTTATATTGAAGCACTAGATTCTCTACTGTTTTTTCTGAGTAAACCTTGAAAAATAGTTATGTCCCTCCAGGTTCCTTACTCATCTGTATGTGTAATGAACCTGGAGGCACATAACTATTTTTCTGTATCTTTAATTCCGTATGTGTATCTGTATCTGTACTCATGCGTAGATTGAAGATCATGGAACATTTAGCTGAAGATTCTTTTTTTCTATCTAAAGAGTGTTAAGTTATATGAGAATAACTTTTTTACGCACTCTAAAATATGAGAGAGAGAAAACTACAGGTGGAGGAGCACAAATATTACCCCACCAGGCTACTTCCAAGCCCATCACAGGAGCCATTTGCCCTACAAAAGCCCATCTCACAATTCCAAAGGAGCACAGGGACACACAGGCCGGCAGGAACACAAATTACCTGTCCTAGAATACACTCCACCTCATTGTCCAAGCTTGAAACCTATCAAGAAGATAAGCAGTTTTCCAGAGCACCTTTGGGACTGAAGGAATTCCCTACCTAGGGCTATGGGACAAATTATGGGTTGTAGGGGAAGAGAATTTTAGGCTTGCCTAAGACTTACTATGAGATGCTTAGGAGAAGAATGAAGCATGGGGAAAGGGAAAGACACAGATAATTTCAGGAGGAAGAAGTATGTAAAAACTGAGGGATAAGGTGGTGAAAAGGGCTAGTCACATATAAACAGTTGTCTGATCAGCATGCTCACCTGGCAAGGCACTGTGTGATCTCATGGACAAACCATTAACCTTAGAGCTAGGTTTAGAGACACATTTACGTGAGCATACTACTGAGTTTTCTCCAAACTGTTAACAATTGTATGATCATTGTCTGATCTGTTGTACTATCAGATCTTTGACCATGTATGGTAAAGGTATGATCAACATATATTGCATAAAAAACATAGTATGACTTTGTGTCCACTGAGATTGGAAGAAGCGATTGTGCAACTTTTAATCTGTGGCTGGAAACATGTGACAAAGAATTAGACTGTAATAAGAAGTAAAAAGATAGCCTTGAACTAATCCAAAGACAGTGAAAAAGGAACCACCACCACAGATATCATACGTCCTGTGGGGAAGAACTGGAAACTTTATCAATGTTTTGTGGCAACAGACCACCTCTCTAACTGAGGAACATGGCTGTCATGCTTAAGACCCATGGAAACATTAGAAGAATGAGTGCAGCACCAGAGAAAAGGGTAAGTACCTGTTCTGCTTATTACAGAATAACACTTTGCTCTAGAATATTAATTTTCTGTAGTAAGTCATACTGTAAGTATTAGTATTATTGTAACTGGATTAATGATAACTGTTTGAATTGTACTGAGTTTCTAAAATTTTAGCTCAGTTAACAATAAATTGTATCCATGTACAAAGTGTGCTAAATTTTTACCTACATAAAATTGTAAGTATACAATGGAGAATGATTTTCATTGTGAGAAGGCAACAGAAGTACATAGTTCCACGAATATCTTCTTTTCCACTAAGGTTTAAAATATCTAAACTAAAAATGTAAACTGTCTAGGATCAAGGTTAGTCATTCTTTCCATAAAGAGACTTCAAGAGTTCTCTTCCTCTGAGTTCCCAATCTTTTTGTTTATTGTTTACTTCCTAGCAGATGTGGCAAATTCATTCTTTGGAGATGATAGGCGGTTGTAATCAGAGTTATTCTCTATTTCATGCACTGTTTTTAAAGAAGGAGCTTTGGAGTCTTTTTTAATTAATCTTATTTCCTACAGAAACATAGTTTATGACATTCCCTGTTTTGTCTGGATGTCTTTGTGATCATTACCTTCCCCAGAAAAAGAAATTAACAGAATCATAGAATCGACTGAGTTGGAAAAGACCTCCAAGATCATCAAGTCCAAACCTTGATCCAACACCACCATCTTTACTCAACCATGGCACTAAGTGCCACATCCAGTTTCTTCTTAAAAACCTCCAGGGACGGTGAATACACCACCTCCCTCCACAGCCCATTCCAATGTCTCATTACTCTCTCTCTGAATATTTTCCTAATATTCAACCTAAACCTCCCCTGGCACAGCTTAAGACTGTGCCCTCTTGTCCTACTGCTGATTGCCTGGGAAAAGAGACCAATATCCACCTGGTTACAGTCTCCTTTCAGGTAGTTGTAGAGAGTGATGAGGTCTCCCCTGAGCCTTCTCTTCTCCAGGCTGAACAACCCCAGCTCCCTTAGCCTCTCCTCATAAGGCTTGTACTCCAGTCCTTTCACCAGCCTTGTTTCCCTTCTTTGGACACTCTCCAGCACCTCAATATCCTTCCTGAACTGAGGGGACCAGAACTGGACACAGTACTCCTGGTGTGACCTCATCAGCACTGAGTACAGGGGAAGAATCACTTCCCTGGTCCTGCTGGCCACACTGTTCGTGATATGGGCCAGGATGCCATTGGCCTTCTTGGCTACCTGGGTACATTGCTGGCTCTTTCTGCCTGGCTGCTCTCCAGTCAGTCTGTCCCCAGCTGTAGCGCTGCATGGGGTTGTTGTGACCAAAGTGCAGGACCAGCACTTGGCCTCGTTGAACCTCATCCAATTGGAATCAGACTATTTCTCCAGCCTGTCCAGGTCGCTCTGCAGAGCCCTCCTGCCTTCCAGCAGATCAAGATGCCCCCCCAACTTGGTGCCATCTGCAAATTTGCTAATGGTACACTCAATCCCCACATCCAGATCATAAATAAAGATATCAAACAGAACTGGGCCCAACACTGATCCCTGGGGGACACCACTAGTGACTGGCCACCAACTGGATGCAGCCCCGTTCACCATCACTCTCTGGGCCCGGCCATCAACCAGTTCTTAACCCAGCACAGAGTGCCCCTATCCAAGCTGTGTATGCTATGGGAGACAGTATCATGGCTTTACTGAAGTCCGGATAGACCACATCCACAGCCTTACCCTCATCCACCAGGCGGGTCACCTGATCATAAAAGCAGATCAGGTTGGTCAGACAGCACCAACATGAATAAAGATCTTAAACACATTAAATATGGTGTGAGTTTCCTAGATGGAATTATGCTAAATTTTACTACATGCTCTACTCAATAAAGGGTTTTTTGAAGGCTATCTTTGTAATATATAAGCTGCATTTTTTTTTTCTTACAATTTTCATATTTAAGCAGAGATGCCAAATTTACACCCTGCTGTGGTGGTAATGCCCCTCTCCCCTCCTTGAGCTGCAACTATGATCTCAGAAATGCTCGTTAGGACTTGGTCTTGACAAACAGCACCCGGGCTAAGCTTCTCTTGAGCTTATCAGAAACACCATCTGCTCCCAGAAACTAGCGCTGTCTAATTACATCCTTTTTTTTTAGTGAACAGACTTGGAAACATTGTTTTCTTGACTGGGTAACAACACAAGTAGAACTATATTTTTTAAATTGAACTTTCAAAGCAAGTTATCTGCCTGAATTGCAGCTAGGATGGAAAATTACTGTAAGGAAAGACAACTTATTTGCAACCCTATAAGCAGCGGTCCTAAGGGAGACCCATTGAGCTCTCCTGGATCACAGTAGACTATGACCTGAAGTCCCAATGGAGAGCAGCAGCAAACCATGTCCCTCAGGGGTCCATACTGGGATAAGTGTTATTTAATATCTTCCTTA
Source organism: Pseudopipra pipra (assembly GCF_036250125.1). Lineage (NCBI taxonomy): Eukaryota > Metazoa > Chordata > Aves > Passeriformes > Pipridae > Pseudopipra > Pseudopipra pipra. The sequence goes on along the minus strand of NC_087550.1, from coordinate 73,172,598 downwards.
ATGACATAGATGAAGGGTTATCACACCGGAAGGACAGGATGCTGTCCAGAGGAACCTAGATAAGCTCGAGAAGAGGGACCATGGGGATCTTATGTGTTTTTACAAGATGAAGTGCGAAGTGCTGCACCTGGGCTGGGACAGCCACCACTACCATACAAGCTGGGGGATGAACAGATTGAGAGCAGCCCTGCCAAGAAGGACTAGGGGTGCTGGACATTAACCACAAATTTGCACTTGCAGCCAAGAAAGTCAGTCGTATCCTGAACTGCATCAAGAGAGCTGTGGGCTGCAGGTCAACAGAGGTGATTCTACCCTCTACTCCACTCTTGGGAGGCCCCACCCGGAGTGCTGCATCCAGCTCTGAGGTCTTCATGGAATGAGTCCACAGGAGGGCCACCAAATTGATTAGAGAGACGGAGCACGTCTCCTATATGGAAAGGCTGAGAGTTTGGTTTGCTTAGCCTGGAAGAGAGAAGGCTTCAGGGTGAACAGATTGCATCCTTCCAGTACCTGAAAGGAGCATGCAGGAAAGATGGAGAGGCACTTTACAAGAACATGTAGTGACAGGACAAGGGGGAATGAGTTCAGACTAAAAGAGAGTAGGTTTAGATTAGATATTAGGAGGAAGTTTTTTGCTGTGAGGGTGGTAAGCCACTTGAACAGGTTGCTCGGCAAAGTTGTGGATAACCCACCTCTAAAAGTGTTCAAGGACAGGTTAGATGGAACTCTGAGTAACCTGGTCTAGTGCAAGGTGCCCCTGCCCCACGGTAGGGAGCTTGGAACTAGCTGATCTTTAAGGTCTCTTCCAACCTGGGACATTCTATGATTCTATGATCTCCCTCTGAGTGGGACACCCTCAGAGCTAGCAAACTCTCAAGTTTGCTATACTCAGAGGACCACTGTAGAAAGATGACAATGGAGCCTGGGCCAATACCTCCAGTTCTTTGCCCATTAGGAATATGCAAAGCATCTGATGTGAGTATTTCAGTGAACTTGAGGAGAGTTTTTCACAAGTACATGCCTTGTACACAGTCCTTTAGGTCTGAGTGCTTGCAAGCGTGAATATACTGTAGAATATGTGCTATGAATGCTGTCTTACATTCTTAAGTATGTTAGATTTGTAAGTTAGGCCTATGAGTGAATTACTGTTGTGCTATAGGAAATTCTACTGAATCTAAATAATCTAAAAATTGTTTAAATTAGGCTATCGATTAAGTGCTATTAAGTGCTGTTAAAACCCTTAGACCTAAGTCACTGATCAAGTCTGAGGCTAAGTTTGGTAAGGAGGTCCACTCTGAACCTGGTGACTCAACAGGACAGTCTCCCTTCTTCCTTTTTTTAGTCACCCTTTATCTACCCTCAGCCTTCACATAGATCATTTTAAGTTAATTTTAAATTTAGATTGACTGATTTTAGATCTTAGTCTGATTTTTCTCTGTTTTCTTTTACATCCAGCAAGTCGTAGAGTGAACCTTGCCAATGAACTTTGTCATGCTTTCACTTTTATATTAAGTTTGCTTTATACCTTTGCTGGTGAGTCTTTGAATGACTTAAAACACTCACGCACGACGCCTGCCAAAGAGAGTATCAGGACCTCTCTAGACTCTCTGTCTATCTTTGATACTGCTCCTGTTTAGAGTACTTTATTTTTTTCCTGTTCATTTTTTAACTTGATACTTTGATGGAAATCTAGGATTTCTTAAGAGATTAAGTCTTATTATTACGAAGATATTCTGTGCCATCTGACAGTCAGTGAACATAAAAACTTTTTGTTTTGCCTCTTAAGATGAGTCTGAATCAATAAAGTATTACATCTTTAAATATATGTAACACAACATTAACCAAAAGAATTTATTGTACTGCCAGAATGTATGTTAAGAAAATGCTAAATGTATACTTAAAAAAAAAGATCTATATGGTAATGTTATTACTATTTCTGACAAAAGTTAACTTTGCAGATAATGACAGAAGACAGATTTTAAGCTTGGATTCTTTCCACCTCTATAACACTCAGAAATCAAAAAGAAATTTAGTTTCGATAGTGGGAATATCTCAGTCTTTAAATGTTTTTACTTGATCTTACATCACTGAAGAAAATTCAAATTTTACCATTGATTTTAATGAGCACAGATGTGCACAAACTGCAAGGAAATAAATTAGTTAAGTTTTCCTTTCCAAGTTTTCCTTTTTCTGACACAAAGCAGATGTGTCACTTTCCTAATTCTGCCACCACAACAGTTGTCCACTTTGTATATATCAGAAGGAGAAAGAATAAGACTGTAGAAGCTGATTGTTTCTGAAGGGTTGAGGTGTAAAAAACTCACGTCTTTTTGTCAGGCTGTGGTGGCTTTTATGTGCAGCATGATTTTTTGGCATAAGCTACAAATAAACATATTAATAAAAGCAAAGTATTACTAATAATATTTTGTAACTGGATACATACATATATGCACTATGTTATTGAGAATTCATTGTATGCCAGTAGTCATAAAACAATCAAAGGTTAACCTCATCCTCTAAAACATGAATCAATAAAATAATATTTTCATTACAGTCTCTATTCTGACCCCTTAGGATAGGGCTTTCTACTTCTTTATTCAAGCAATCATCTGAAGTTTTTCACCACAGCTCTTTCTGTTTCAAAAGTTAACCCTGACAAAAACCCAAAAAATTTTTGAAGTAAATAATTAAAAATAATGTCACTGAGTTTATTTAGAAGCATTTATGATCACTTTTTATTTTTCTCATCTTCCTGTCTTGTTTTATTTTTGCTTTGCATATTTTGTGTAAAATATATTTTAATTAAATCCATTGTAAAATATTAGGATCATAGACTGAGTTATGGTGAATTCATATTAAAAAAAAGCCAATCTCAGTACTGATAGAGTACTAAACAGTATGTGTCATTTGATTATGATTTTTGGTGTTGACTTGAGTGTAATTGTTTATTGCCATATTACTACTCAATATTCCTTCTTTTTTCAGTGCTAAAACCGGATATAGAATTTGTCCTCTCACTTCTGTCTCCTAATTAGATTAGCTAAATCGCTCAGAAAAACTGGCAATATGCCATACTCTGAGATTTTAATATTAATTCACTGTTAGGTGTCCTACTTTTTCTTCAACCCCACTGATCTGTGCGTCTCATCTCACCTTGGGCCATCACTGGATTGAGTTAATGAAATTTCTTTAAGACTTTCCATCATACCAATGTCATTTTTACTCGTCATTTATTTGAAAACCACCGAACAATTTGATGCCTGATTGCTTCTCTAAATATGAAGTCTTAGACTGCTGATATAATTAACTTTCTATAAACCTCTTCAAACCAATCTACTTTTCTAGTAGTATCCATATTTTAAACATCAGTCACAAATCTGAAGAGGTGACCCTTCCGTGACAGCCAGAAGTAGATAGTTATCACTCTACGGTTTTAGATTTTTATTGTCTTTTGTAAAATGTGAGACACACTTTCTATAAGTGCAGTATTGCTTGAAATATTGCTATATTACCCACAGATCGGAACTTCCAGGGAGCAGAAGTTACCAGAATTGCTGATCCATGTTTGTTTAATGTGAAGTTTATTATGAGCTGTATTAGAAACACTACTGTGTTGAGTTTACTAGTGTGTCAAGGTAGGGGTAGGAGGATGGTCTCTGGTCTGTGACAGATAGAGCCAACTCCAGCTGGCCCCAACTAACCCACTGCAGGGCACGTCTGAGCCCCCCAGCCAAGACGGTGGCACCGCAGGGAAAGCGTATTTAAGAAAGGACAGAAAATGCCACACAGACAGAAGAGGAGGGAAAATAAAAGTAAGAAACTGTTCTGTGAACACTAAGGTCAGAATATAAGGAAAGGGAGGAGATGCTCTAGGCACCAGCAACCCTGCAGCCCTTGGAACTAGTATTTTCTTTGGTCTGTGGAGAAATTTGTGGTGGAGGGGATATTTCCCTGTACCCTGTGAAGGGGACTGGTACAGCAGGCATTCCCTTGGAAAAGCCTATAGCAGAGAAGACAATCATTTCAGCCTGTGGAGAACTGTAATCAGGAGCAGTTGGACATTTACTGAAGGAGATGATACCTGTGAAGGGCCCACAGGGGAGCATATTTTTCTCCTGAAGTAGCTATACCCCCTATGAAGAGCCCACACCAGAGAAGGAGAGCAGCAGAGAGAAACTGCTGCCTACTGACCAACCTGGTCCCCATCCTTTTCTGTGCTGCTCAAGGTGGAGAGAGGGTTTGGCAATAGCAGAGTGAAGTTGAGCCTGAGAGAGGGGAGAAGAAAAGTGGTTTTTTCATGTTTGTCTTTGTTTCTTACTACCCAAATCTATATTAACTGGTAAGAAATTAAACTAAATTTGCCAAATTCAGACTGTTAAGATATGTTGCTAACTTTATCTTGATGCATGAACTTTTTCCTCCTATTTTCCTCTCCTGTCTCACTGAAGAAAGCAAGTGAGCAAGTGGTTGGCTGGGAGTTTGGCCCTTAGCCAACGTTAAACCTCCACAACTGTTTTTTGGTAACTGTAAAATTATTTGAAGCAAACAGCACTGGCATTAAAGAGCAAAGATTTGATATGGAGTCTATCTCCACTGGTTAATTCCAGATATTTACAATGTAGAAATTTACATCTAAGCAGGTAGTCATAGGTCTCCTTCAAATCCTGTAAAGAAAAATTACCATATTATGATGTGTTTTCTTTGATTTATTACAGTAATATTCTTTATGGTAAGATAAATTACATCACCCATTCCATTGATTTGAAGGAATGCAAGCTCTGATTCAAATGATATACTACTAGACCTTACTTTTTTCAAAATTTGTTTCTTTTTTTTTTCATGTAATTTCTTATTCATTATTTTCTGGTTTGCCATAAGGCATTTTTAAGAAACATAAAATAATTCTGAATTTTCACAAAGTTCCCCAGATATAAATTTCAGCAGAGATTTGGACTTCTGGTTTACTAGTATCTGGATTTTCTCTACTGTGAGATGCAATAAAAGGCTGATACATGAAATGTGTCTGAAATATGTATGAAGCTAAAAATGCTGCCTTATTTTCAATTTGTGGAGAAAGGATCATTTAAGTATTGCTGGTGCCTTACCTTTGCTATGTTTCAGAGCAGGTCTAGACTAAAAGGAGGTTAGTAATTAAACACATTTGATAACATATAATGCGACAAACAGTTCTGACAGCCATGCTCATCTAGGCAGACTTGGCTCATTGCATTACTCCATTAGCTGTACTGGTAGTTATAGGCGTATTTTAACAGAAAAAAAATTTCAAAAAACCGAAATACCTATTTTTAATTTTGAGGAGCTTTAAGATGCAGCTCCACAGTCAACTAAATCCTTATGACAGAGGAGGTCATGTTAGGGTAGAACTACTGAGAAGGAGGTGATGCATAATGTAACATATCCCCAGAGAAATAAGAGAGAAACGGGCACATCAGGCACATCTGTCCAGGCAGAAGTGCACATCTGCAGACCCATGAACACCGTGAGACAGCATTCTGTGGTTGAAGACAAACCTGACGTCAAATTCACTGTACGTCTGTCATCCTGTATTTTCTTGAAAGGCCAAGCTATAATCAGACACGCTGTCATACAGAACACAAGTCTACCCCTCACAGATGTTCCCCTCAACTATCTTTTCTAAGATCTTTTTTGTCAACACAATACATCTGTTCCTCCTCCCTTAGCTGACAGCATTGCCATCTAGTAATATGGGGAGGTTTCTTTCAGGTGGTGGAATCTCTTAAGCATAAATGGCGAAGATATTATGGCTACCACTTCTCTAGGGCAGCTAGCACTCTACCATAGAAAATGTTGGACCACAGAAAATTCTTTTTCAACCACTCTTTTTCAGAATTGAAATGAGGTTTAGGATCTCATCTCTGATATATTTTTTTCAGGAGCATAAGGTAATGCCAACAGTTGCAACAAATCTTTTGACAGATTAGTAAACCCAGCTATCTTGACTGAATATAAAAAATACACTGAACTGAACAAAATTATAAAATACATTGATCTCCCTTAAAATCTGCTGATGTATCCAAAGTAATTCAGGATTATATTATCAAAGAATGTTCTCCTACAACATGTGGAGCTCCACTTCCTTATGTGGGCATTTAAAATACCTTCCCCATTCCTCCCCAGGTCTAAGACTGGAGTCAGCACTTCAGTCATGTCATTCTCCGTCTGGAAAGTTTTCCAACACTTACAGCTTTTCAGAAAAGTTGAAGGAATTTTTTTTTTTCCCCTAGCTTCATTCAACTCATTCAACCAAAGGACTACAGATGACATTGTCACTCTCCTTGAAGACTTGTACTACAGTGATACGAACAAAGGAATATCTTGCCAGCCCAGAAATCGCTTCTTGTCACAGTTCTTGTCACGGTTTCCTAATACATGTTGCTTATCTTGAATTATGATTTAAGGTTCCCACATGTCTAAGAGACTCCCATACTATCTCTATTCCTATTCCACCCTCTGGAACAAAAGGGTGGAGGAAAAGAATGTCTTTTTTTATACTACTTGAATTATGCAAGGTAATTAATCTATTTTTATATTTCACTTTAGCCATAATCTAGTCTAAGAACATAATGTTTATAAGCCTCTTATGTGGTCATGACCAACAGAAATAAACAACCAAGAAATAAACATGCTAAGTTTGTTTTTGCCTACTTTAAGGAAAATTTCATCTCAGTTTAAAACGCCTATGAAGGGAAAGAAAAAAAAAAGAAAGAAAAAAGAAAGAGATGGAGTGGGGTGGGGAGGGTGGTGAGAACCCAATCCAAAGTAGTTTTACAAAAAAAAGATTTAGTTGAGAAAAAGTTCAATTCCTGAAATAAGAAATAGGTCGATGTCAAGGGTCTGAATTTGTATGTTACGTTGTATTGCTAGTTTAACAATAAATGCTAGAGAGGATATAAATTTATAAACTCACTTCCAAAATTCCAGAAGTTTATCCTACCTCATGGGTAAAAGCTTAATCTATATAGCAACAATAAACCCAACTATATACACAAATATTCTCTTCAGTGTAACAAACCCAAATTACATCAAATTCAAATCAAAAGATAATTTGAATGAAATTTACTCTATCTAAATTATTAGTAGTCAATTATTTCTCCACAGATAATGGCTGAAATAATCAAAAATGTAAATAGTGTGCTAAAGAAATGTATCCAAGAGATATCACTGTGATTAAATAATTACTGATAAATTTAAAAAAACCCAAACATCAAAGTTTACTGAATTCAAATAACTTAAAATTTTATCAGTTCTGCTAACAGCTTTCTTGAGCTGTACTCTTTGCAGTACAATTCAAATTACTACATTTAGTAGTATAATTTACTGGTGATTAAGCCTACTTGCTTTAGAAAACTGTGGGATTGTGACTGAAGGGCAGATCTTTACTGCTTTGTGGTAATTGAATATAATGAAGCTGACAGAAACTGTAATCATGAAGGAGAAAAAAAGACTGAAGATCTTATGATTGGCATTGATAATACTAGTAGCTGGAATGGAAATATGTCTGATATACTCTTGGATTACAAGTGCTGGCTAGACTTTTGTCAGAAGACAACAGCAGAGTGCGAAATTTTTAATTAATATGAAAAAGATGTCAGAAACTGTAAGAACTCGGAACAGAGTAAATAATGTATTCTCTAGATTTTGCCTAGTGTGTTTTGCCACAGTAAATTTCAGGAGTCACTTATACCTGTCTTCTCATACTTCAGCCATAATTTAGCATGGTATTCATGGTTGCTGATCTAATTTGTCTTCTTTAGAGATGAGGTTGTGTTTAGCAGCTAAGTTTTTATATCTTTGCATGCTTTAAATTTCTCAGCTGAGAGCAAGTTTTAGCACTTTAATTCCTTAAAAGAAAACTTCCTGCAAGTCCCCTTTTCATCATCATTGCTCAGACTCAAATCATTAGACTGCATTTAAACACTGCAACAAAACCCTTCTACAACCTTTGATCTTGCTCATTTCAGTGACTGCACTTTCCGCAAAAGAAAGAACCAGGAGGTGAGAACTGTGTTTTGGTAAGAAACACACCACTGTTATGTTTTCCAGTTATTTGTATTTATGGAGTATTCATTTTCTCCTTATTTCTTGCTTTGGAAATGAGAAAAAGCACATATGTCTACAGAATTAATTCCTATTTTTATAGAACTCTCTATCTTTGTGGTGTACGACTGAGTTAAGATACTCCTCCTCACTTCTACAGCCAATATCAGCAAATGCATAGCTGGGCAAACTCGTTTTTCTATGTACTGAAAGTCTCAAGGGTAAAATAAGTACTTTAATTACCACACCCATATTGTGCCGCCCACTTTGTATAGTTCCAGGGCACTATTGAAATAACAAACAAATTGAACCTGCTTAGCACTGCAGCTGAGTGAATTCCATTAGAAACCTCTTTAGCTGACTCATATTTTTAATGTACAATTCCTCTCTTGCACAGTATCTTCAAAAATTATCTCTTATTATGGCTAGTAGTGTTACCTAACTTCTCTTGTTAATTAAATATTTAGTCATTCAAGAAGCTAAAGAAATTAGGCAAACTTTTTTTATAACATGTCGTTATCTGTACTTTTGTTGGTAAAACCTAACGCGCGCACACACACACACACACACATATATATATATATATATACAAAGTTTCTATATATTTCTATTTCAGTAGTGGATAAGGGCTGCATGTGTATGTAGCAAACAACAGTGAGTTGAAGCAGAAGACAGAAAAACAGATGAGAAATACAAATAACTGGAAAACATAACAGTGGTGTGTTTCTTACCAAAACACAGCTCTCACCTCCTGGTTCTTTCTTTTGCGGAAAGTGCAGTCATTGAAATGAGCAAGATCAAAGGTTGTAGAAGGGCTTTGTTGCAGTGTTTAAATGCAGTCTAATGATTTGAGACTGAGCAATGATGATGAAAAGGGGACTTGCAGGGAGTTTTCTTTTAAGGAATTAAAGTGCTAAAACTTGCTCTCAGCTGAGAAATTTAAAGCATGCAAAGATACAAAACCAGAATTACTTAGCTACTAATCACAACCTTACCTCTAAAGAAGACAAATTAGATCAGCAACCATGAATACCATGCTAAATTATGGCTTTTAGACTGTAATACAGATATCCTAAAAGTTATTTTCTAAATGTAAAGACTACTATTTTTACTTGTATAAGAAAAAGCTAAGAATTGTAACAGAACTCCTCAGAACTGTTCCTAACCACATAAAAATTCCTTGTTCTGTAAAAGACACATGGATTTGTGGCCTCAAATTTTCAAAGCTGTGTACCCCTTAGCAAGTTACAATTGCAATAGAAAATAATATTTTCACCGTGGGAAGTAAATGTCTTGTCTTTTGGCCAATACTACAGTGACAAGGAAATATAAATGTGCTGTATCATCTTGTTTGTTCAGTAACAGAGATTTTATATCACTGCCACAGTTCCAGGCTTACACGGGACTTTCACAATTGTATTGTGTCAGTGATTCCATCTAATGTTTCTCTGAGCTTGAGTGGTCTGGTCTCAGAAGCGATGATTTTGCAGCCAGTGATAGTAATATTTAGACATGTGTTTGCATCACAGTAGTGTCTGAATGTAAACTAGACATCTAAAGGGGACCTGTGCATAACCAAGGTAGACACTCAGACATTTAAATCAGATGACTCCTAAATAAAAAGATATTTTATGAATCTTAATAATTTTGTTGGTTTCATTTGTTTTGTTTTTGAGGAGGAATGAGAAAGAAGATGCTGAGCAAGACAGCTAGAAATCCTATTTGCAGTTCTGAATATCTCACTTTGAGTATATACATTCTGTTGAAAATTCACCATCTATTCACTGTCAGGAAAAAACAAGCATTGAAGTTCATAATAAAAGTATCGTTAGCAGAAAAAAAGCCGCAAGGAAGTTAATGAACTGCCAACTTAGACATCCTTTATTTTCATACCAGAACTGAAGTACTTAGGAATTCTTTTTAAAGCTTCATAATCAAGTAAATCTTTAAACTTAGAAGATCCAACTTATTAATTGGTAAATATTAAGAGGACTTTTTGTTCTCTAAGTCAGTAACCTCTTATGGAGCCTATAAATACTAGAATGAAAGAAGGAACAGAGGTCAATCTACAACCTGAATATTAAATTGCATGTCTTTCTGAAACACTGAGTTTTCTAAAGAGTTTTTATTGGTGTGGCTGGTACATATATATATATCTATAGGAGTTTTGCAGTTCTCAGAATCACAAATATTTTGAGTTGGAAGGGACCTACAAGGATCATCGAGTCCAGGTCTTAAGTGAATGGCCCAGACAGGGATTGAACCCACAACCCTGACATTATTAGCACCATGCTCTAACCAACTGAGCTAATATCAGGATTTCTTCATGTCCTTGTGGCAATACTAAAGCAGAGTGAATAACTGATTTTTTTGTTCATTCACCCTGTCAAAGAAAATAAGTCAAATGAAAAATTAGGCTGAATTAGCCCAACACTAAAAGAATAAGCTCCCCAAAAGAAACAAGAAAGCTCCACCCCCAAATCTTCTGTGCTGTTTTGAGACTTCTTGAAGATATTTTAAGAAATATCTTTAAATTCAGGAATAGTTCAAAATGTTTGCAAATGTATTTTTTTGGAAATAAATATTTATTGGATAAATGAGGCAACAATCTTCTTTTTATCTGAATGCAACAGGGATTGCCTTCAAGTCTGGAATCAGGATGAGTTGTAGTAGTTCTATAACTCAAATCTGACTGTTTTCCATAGAAGTAGCTGACATTCATTCAAGTTATTCAAGATATAAAAGATCAGATTGTGACAGCTGATGCTGAGATCCATTGATCAATATATTTGGACACAGCTAGACCTTTGTGAGTTTGTTTTCCCTGAGTGTGAGATAGAACACCTAGCACTTATATTGTTCACTTCTTTTTAAGGGAAATAGTACCTAGACTTCCTAAAGTACCTTCCTAAAGAGAGGAAACTTCTCCAAGACTTTAAACTCCTAAACCATGTTTTAAAATAATAGCTCCTATCAGGACTACTGACAAACTTTGCTTAGGTAAAGAAGGTTCTGGGAGCAGATATCATACCATTCTGAGTATCAAAATGATAGTACAGAATTGAGTCATCATAATGTAAAAAGGTACAGATCACAGAATTTGCTTCATCAAGTTAATAAACTCAACTCTGTTCTTAGCTGCTGTTAATACAAGAGCATTTTATCTTCGCAGAAAAAATGAATGGTAATTATTTCAAAGACTACATGTTGAGGAAGATCTGCTGATGAATAGGATGCTGATTATATGGAATCCCCTTCAGAAGGGAATCATGTGAGCTTTGGATGTAGATAATGATAAATATATAATTTTGCCAGATAGAGATGCTGTGTTATGAAAAACTATTAACTTTTTCATGTACCAAACTCCACCAGTTACCCATTCCTTCAAGATCACATGGATAAAATTTTGGAATTGGTGACTAAAAATTTAGACTTCGTACTTTGTACATTGATGGCTTTTTAGACCCTCCTCGAAGCTTCCTTCAGGATCCAGATATTAATGCAAAATTAGCTTTAATAATGTCTAGCTTATTATACTATGGTGTAGTGTTTGCAGGAATTTAAATTTGAGATATATACTTTTGAATCAAAATTTCTAGAAATCAGCCTAAGAAGAAGAAAAGGTTGATTTATTGAACAAGTCCCAAAACCTGTGATTTGGATTTCCAGTAACTCTGTTAATTATAATTTTTAAATAATGACTTAGTTCCAGCAATGAGGCAAGTTTAATGTAGAAAAGGAAAAAGAGAAGCAAGGAAGAAGACAGCCAAGGTGATTTTGATACATCTCACTGAACATTACAGAAGATTTAATGAGGAAGGTGATTTAAATGGCAAAGGCTAGAGGGATGTTAGATCACTTGAATACTCTGAAATGCTGAAGTGCATAAACAGCAGAAAGATTAATTGCTTTGGATTTTACTCCTTTTTTTTTTTTTTTTTAATATGGCTAGATTTTTGGGTGACAGATTGCAAGCTTGAATGTATTGTAAATGTTCTATAATGTGACTGTCAAGAAATCTATTATAAATGGTGCTGTTAAGTGCAGCAAATGCCAGATGCTGAAGAAGAGGCAACCACACAAACTGAATACTCTTGACATATGACAATTTCCAGGATAGTTTTAATGCCACATATGAAATTGTTCTCCAAAAAGATGAAGCTGAAAGAAACCTTAGCAGAATGAAGGTCCTAAAAATACCAAGGAATGGAATATAGTCCTTACTGTTGCAGGAGAACAATGTTTTACCCTTTCCCTTATGTAATATGTCTAAACATTAATTTATGAGTTTAGCTAGGATGTTGTGGAGATGTGATGGTAGTTACAAAGAACTATTTTTTCTGAATTTGTGATTTTTGGTATAGAATTTGATTGCACAGTAAATATTATAAATTCCCAGATGCATCAAATAAAACTCTGGTCATAAAACATCTTTTATATCTCAGTTTTTATTATACAATTGAGACAAATGCATAAGATTGTATTATTTTACTTTAAAGTAGCTTTGCTTTGTACTTTTAGGAATAAAGTTGTGTGGAAAGACTGTCTCACTGATGTGATGCTAACAGAGACTGTCACAAGAAGAAATAAAGATAATTTTACTAACAAAGATAAAGGGGCAACTTGAGAAGAGGAAAACTAACAATGTCTGAGTCATTCTATAAGGTCAATTGAAGAGAAAAACAAATTCTGAAAGACTAACGATGTCTGGAAAACTAAAAAAGCATTTTTCAAGCATGAAAGCAGAAATGTGTAACTTCAGTAAATTCTTAATTTTAGAAAAGAAAGAGAAAATTATTTCCCCTTCCCATGATAAAATACAGAAAACAGAATCTTGACTTGTATGGATGAAAAATTCATTATGACTTTTTCCTAAAGTGAGTGAAACTGATTTTAAAGCTCATTACAACACCCACCATTAATACACCTTAGTGATGATATTTACTTATGAGAATTCCAAGAAATATGATTTTTGGAAGTAAGATGGTGATGAAGTGTACAACTTTGCGTTTTTATAGCCTCACACACACAGGACTATATTTTGCAATGGCAAGTAATAGAAGTGACAATCCTTGATGAAAAAATTCAGTGTGTCTGTCTCAAGATATCTGTCAGCCAATGATTAATACAAAACTCTGGGCCTTGTTTTTATTAGTCTGATAACTCTTTTTCATGGTACTGGTCATCACCTTTATGCTAAGGCTGATAAAATTATAACACATTATGCCACATTCTCCTCAGATAACACAATTTCTTTTCAGCGATTTATCTATTTCCAATAGTTTTTAGAGTCACATATCACATTGGAATAAAGCAGAAACTTTTAATTTCTGTCCAGTGGTATTTAAAAATAAAATACATGTACGACAGGCTGTCGGTAAATACGTTTGAATATCTTCACCTTGATCTACCCCTTTGCAGAGGGATGTAATAAACTGTGGAATTTAGAATAATGCATAACAATATTTGTTTTCCAGTTTAGAGCAAATAATCATAAAATTCAGTCTTTCTCTGTAGGAAATTTAATACACTAATTGAGTTTTAATGAGTGTGTATTTCTGATTTCTGCATATATGTTTGATTACCCACTGAAAGGACAATGGAATGCAGAGTTGATAAGAGGTTAATCTCATTTCACACCCCTGACACTGTCAACCCACCTTACATTTTTGCACATCAATTTCCTATCTGCAAAAGGGGAAAAATAGCACATCTTTAGCTTCTAGGTCATTGAGTACATTCATATTAAAATAGTTGATAATATGTTTTTCTGATACAGAATACAGCAACGTTAGGAGTTTACACAGAATATATAATATATTTGAAATCTGAGGAGCTCTCAAGATTTGTGATCGTTTAAGGGTTGGTAGGATTCAATACTTTTTTTTTTTAAGAAAAGGTGCAGTAAAGCTTCTGACACTGATAAATGATGTTGAATGAGGTGTAATGTAAATTCTAGATGAGAGGGTGCAACACATTGTGAAGAAACCCTTCAAGCACAATATCATGGGTGAACCTAAGTGCTCTTTGAATGTCCACCTCAATGAAAGTCCTTGAAAGAAACCATTTTTTTGAAACAGCCTATGAATATTTATTACAAAGTTACCTCAAAATCTATTTACGGGTGGAAAAGAACACACTATTTATATGGAGCTAAGAATTTATTTACAGACAAATAAATAATTTAACAGGATAATAAAAATGAAGCAATTATTATAAAATCTGTCAAAATAGCACTATCATTCATAACTCTAATTAATATAGAAAAGTCACATTAATAATATCCTTATGTTACTATAAATACTAATTTCAATTTTCAGATTATGCCAAGACAAGCCCTGGGAAGCCTTGAGTGCCTGCACTGTCAGCTCAATACAAAGGTCATTGTTTTTTGACTAGTAATGGCAGACATATTTACTTCTATATAGCAAGATATGTGTGGGCCTATTTTTATACCAGTCCTTGCAAGCTTTTTTACTTCCTCATGTGTCTGGGCAATCACGTATCCAACTTTAATGTGCAGATGCCCATTTTTGCTGATATATTCAGCTTTCTATCCGCAGAATTTGCATCTGAAGTCTTTATTTATTAATAATAAAGTCAAGCTTAGACAAAAAAAAATGGAGAGAAATCTAATTATTTTGAAAGAAAAGAAACTCTAGGGGAACTTGAAAGACGGTAAAATTTCCATCTTGCAAAGGAGTATAAATAATTTTATTGTTTAGACAATTAATGTTGACAGAACACATAGACTGCTTTCCCTTGTGCAAGTCAATATCATATTCCTTTACAAAAAACTCTCTGCTAGACTTTTTTGTGACATAATGAAAAAAAGGGCATGATATTATTTGAGAAAAGGGATTTGACTTAGGAAGACACAATCCCTACACACCTTGCCCCAACTTGCAAAGAAGACATTAAGCACCAAGCAATTGACCCTGGAAGGAGGTATTTTTCACAGTAAAATCCCTCTCTTTGCTAATTTCTCATCTATTTTTACCAACTTTAATTCTAAGGTAGTTTTTTAAGGAAAACAAAAAAAGGCATTTAAGGAACTTGTTTATTGTTTTATAAGTGAGTGTCAAGGGTTATCCCTGTATTAGCCCTATATATGTCCCTTTTAGAATCTGAAATTGAACCACCTTTGCACATGCTGTGCAATAATATAGTCCAGGAACAGACTCAGTTGTTTTCTAAGACAGATCTCTCTCTGTGTGTTCTTGTTGAACTTGTTCTACAGTTTATGGCCAGCAGAGTACCAGCTGAGTGAAGACGTGAACCTGTGTCCCAGCACATGACTGAGAGCTGTAACAAAAAATTACAGAATTGTTGTTTTTCCTAGACTCTTTCCAGTGAACTGAAAATTTAATTAAATAATTAGAGTAGATCCAAGGCCACAGTACCAGTTTTTTACACTGCAAACTTAAAAGGACATTTTAGTGGTTTATAGGAAGCCTTAACTCATTGCAAAACAAGAATCAAACAAGAGGAGTTCTTCTTTGGCCTATATTCAAAGTAGACAAACTTAGAAATTTTTGTGAATAATGATGTCTGTGATTGATTGAATAGGATCATATGTTGCCCAACGCTTTTTAACCTTTAGGAACTATTGATTGAAATTATTAGTTCCTAACTAATTAAACAAATATATGTTTATGGCAAAGAACTCAAATCCAAAGACCTACTTGTGCTAACAAAAAACTTACCTCTCCATCCCCAGATCACCTTATCATTCATTACGAGTGTTTATTCACAGACTAAATTTTTAATCTAAAGAACAAGTTTCTGGTTGAAAACAAAAACAAATAAAAAACCAAAACCAAACAAATAAACAAAAACCCAAACCAAACAAAAAAAACCTCTTCAGTATGATTCTTATGACTGGAACTCTATCATGCTTTTACTCTTTAAATCTACACAATACTCCAGCGCCCTTCTAGTAATCTCAGTACCCTTATACAGCACACTTTGTCACATAACGTATGTTCCTAGTTTTCCACTATAAAAACAACACTTGTATTTGCTCAGTACTATTATTTCAGACATTCTACAGTGAAAGAAACTTATAAAATATTATAATTATATCTTAGGGCTGTAGCACACCATGTGGGGTTTGCACTGGGACCCGGTGTCAAATGATTTGGAACACGGATGTGGCCTGTCTTCTCCAGAAGAGACTCCCTCTTGGCTTGCAGGTGTGAAGAAATAGCCAAAGACTTTATGCACTTTAAAAAAAAGTGCACTTTAAAAGCCAGAGACTTTACAAATTTAAGTTTGTAAAATAAATTAAGAAAGAAGCTGGACCAATTAGCAGACATTCAGAGGAGGAAAGAAGTGTAGGCATCCTTAAATGCAAAAAAGTGGTACTGGCACTAATTTCAGTATCTAGAATGGCCAAATATTTAAAGATATATTTACAGAACAAGCTCTTAAATGATCAAACCCATTTCAAGGATAGTGTTGTAGATTCTTTGATGGATATTTGTGTTTATAGAGTGATTCCTATGTGTTGTGACTGCCACTGTCTTTCAAAATTACACCAAAGACTCTCAGGTCCTCCTGAGCTGGTTTGAAAATGTAGCCTCTTAGTTATTAATTTATTCTTTTTTTTTTTCCCCTTTTAAAGGGAGACTTTTAAAGGTCTCCTTGATTTCAATTAATTTATCCCCCCTTCAGACAAAATACCCTCATTTTAGTATATTGGAAAAAAAAATGGGAAAATGCTGGATATTTTAAATTTCTGTATTCTACTTTTCACAATGATAGGGCTATGATTTACCTTCTCATATTTCTTATTCTTTTTTTAATCTACCAAGTGGAAGAAAATGTCATCAAAAATATAAAGATACAATGGGTTTCTAAACTTTGTTATATTCTAAACTGTTGTTATATTCTGCCATTTATTTTTTTTTACTTTAACACTGTTGTATTAAGCATTTTTGGTGTGAAACTACTTCCTTGGTACATGAAAGCATCATGGTTTTGTAGCCAAAGGGTCTGAGTTTTTATTGTGTTTTTTTTTCTTACTTACTTGCTTATTTTTACATTGCACAAACAGACATGAGAATATTGATCTGTGTGTTTATGTTTCATACTTCAGGGACTATGTCTGGGAAATTCACAAAATCAGAGCTTATTAATGCAAGAAAATGGTGTTACTTTGGAGGTTTCCCTCCTCTACCTGGTGTAATTTATTTAAGTTTATCACAACTTATAACTGCCACCCTTGAATTTGTAAGGAGAATACAAAGTGACTTGAACCACATGTTGAAGACTGTATTTCATCACTGCCCCTGCTATATCTATTCTTTTGTTGGAAAGATTAATTTTCTAGTATTATGATTCTAAGAACTTTCACAAGTATTAAATTTATTTTTAAAAGAAAACCAGTTATGTAACACAGAGCTACAACTCTGTTACGGAAATCTTAGAGCACAGAAGTATGACTTGACTTTGTATGCTTCATTGCCAGAAACCTGAAATAGAGTTTTTTGTTTTAATTACTCTCATTCATGTATAGTGATGTTTTTACATAAGGATTTCTCCATAAATCAGAATATCCAATGCAATATATGTTTATTCTCTTTATCTAACACCATAGTTCATAAAGAAAAACATATTACTAGATATCAAATTATATCATCTTTCTTTCAGCTATAGATGTAAGAATTTTGTTTACACCTGTAAACATTTCTGGAAGGGAGGTTTCAGTAAAGCAGACAGAGACAAACTTTTCAAAAATTATTAGTCATCTTTATAATCCTTCAGTTTCCTAGAAAAATGGAAAGAAACATTGAAAAAGCAA
Source organism: Pseudopipra pipra (assembly GCF_036250125.1). Classification (NCBI taxonomy): domain Eukaryota; kingdom Metazoa; phylum Chordata; class Aves; order Passeriformes; family Pipridae; genus Pseudopipra; species Pseudopipra pipra. The sequence goes on along the minus strand of NC_087550.1, from coordinate 73,154,714 downwards.
TTGATTTGATTTATTGATTTAGAAAAATGAATTTTAAAATATGCTAATCTAAGATGTTGATGAAGAGCCATGTGTTGTTGTCTAACTGATATGTCTAAATTAAAAGTATAGTTGCCTCAAGTATCTTTCTTTTTGGCATAGACTGCACTTTTAAAGCAGTCTGATGGTGAAGATAAGTAAGCTTTAGGAGCTTGTCTTTGAAATAGTTTAAATGTTCTAGCTAAAAATCCCAGATTCCTTAGCACCTTTCCATTTGAAGAATGGATTGTCAGGATCCTTCTAAGTAGCAGAAATTATGTTTTCTTTGTGCAAACAGAAAAGAAACTTGAGTTCCAAATTATGGTTATCTAAATTTGGGTATGTGTAAAGTTGTATCACATGATTAAAACACCAAGACAGTTAAAATGAAGTATATCAAAACAACTGATAAGTAAGTACCATTCTGACAAAACAATAAAGTTTGTGACAAATGAATGCTGTACTTGAGGGTGATGAAAACTTATACTCAAGAGGAAAGCACAAACAACACAAATTTTAAAAAGTAACTTGAAATGCAGGTCTTTCTTTTCTATCGATAGGATGAACAGCCTAATTTTTGATATTCGGTTTCACTACTTAATTCAAGACGTACATACATCCTGTCTCTAAACACTAGCTACTACACTATCTAAATTATATTTCACTTGGGACTTCAAGAGCACTTTCAGTATCTTCTTTTTCCTAATTTGATTTTTGCAGTGAGTATTTCATAAGTAGAACAACCACACTGCATCAGTAATTCAACAGGAACAGTGGTCTGGTTTGCAATGTTTTTTTTATTTTTACTGCTTTTAAATCTTCCATGATCTTTAGATCATGTCACAGAAGAAACACTTAAAAGCTGAGAGTTTTAGACTGTGCCCCTATTTGTGAACCTAGTACAAACTGAATTTTTCTGTAAAACCCATCCACAGCAGTGTTCTGAAAATCTGATTTTAAGCACCAACAATCTACCTTAATTAAAAAAAAGAGGTAGCAATGAAATTCATACTTTTTTTCCAACTATTCAGACTGCAGAAACAATTAACCAAAAAAATCACTCCAATGTAAGAAATTAATTTCCATCTGAGTAAACAGAAAACTGTGGAAAAAAAATTGAGACTATTGTGACTGCAGTGTAATGGGTTTTGCTATCCCAACCATTTGTTCTGTACTATAGCAAAAATATTTTTTCCTAGCAGTCAAAAACCCCATTTTGTCTTTAATGTTTTAAAATGACAAATCAGTTTGTCAGCAGCTATAATATCTTTTCTCCGTAACATTATTCTCCCATTACTAGTGTTAATAATTTTCAAAATATTATACCATGTTTCATCCTTTAAAATATGCAAATTCATGGGGCACATCCACTCTTTCTGTAATATTGTCAGACTTGTATCTCTACTAATCTACCTCATTTATTAATAATAATAGGAAGCAGATCAGTTCTACCTTATGTCTCAGCTGCATGCGAGAACTGAGAACATTATGAACATTCACAATGGGTATGTGCTGTAATCCATCCATCTGCCACAAGCTTATGTTGTCAGTGCTAGATGAGAGGGATGTAACACATTATATTAGCTTTCGACATTTTCTCAGTCACTGTGATGTTGGAAAAAAAAAAAAGTGGAGTTCATTACTTATTCCAGATACATTCACCACCTTAAAAATGCAGCTTCATCTATTTTATATGATTTTACTTTCAGAGCTAAAAAATACCTGAAAAGAAAAATAGTGTAGAAATACATATATATGTATAGTCCTGAACATATGAGCTTTATAGTTCTTCTCATTTTTCATGATTTATACTTATTTTGTGTGCTCCCATACTTGAAATAACAGAGTTGAAAACTCATGTTTCTCTGAATCACTCAAACTAATATCCATTATGAACACAATGTGATATAAAGATGGATTTGTATGATTAAATTTACACACTATGTAAAGTGTGTAAGGGGAAGGTCCAGTTACTTGGATTTCATTCTCTTTCTTTGAATTTTCTCTTCACACTACAGATTTCTCCTTTTATTATTTTTATTCTTTTTAAATGTTAGAAAGTTTTTTTGAATCCACTACTGTGATCCTGATACAAAGAAAATCTATATGAAATTTTCTATGCAACTTCAAAACCCTTTTGCAGTTTGTTTGTAGAAATATAAAGCCTTAGCAGCTTTAAAAGTAAAGAAAGATGCAATTTCTAGTGACATTCCACTTTTTTATTGATCTTTTGCTAATTCACACTGGTTCATACTGTGTGAAAAATATTCATGCAAGGGTCAAAGCCACAGATAAGACTGAAGCTGAAATTTATTGTCTCTTATTTTTTGTCCTTCAGAACAAAGGGAGTGTAATGGCAATGTTTTTGATGTGACATATCCTAGTAGAAGACTTAGATAAAAAAGGTCCTCTTTCAATCATAAACACAATGTGTTTTTTCAATTGTGAAATTGTGTCAATTGTGAGCAGTATGACACAGTTACTTGCTTAATTAATAAAAAATTCCATCTTTCACAGTTTAGATATTTAACCTATATTTGCCTTTTGACATTTGCAATTGAAAATTTCTAATGTTTAGCTCATAAGAGTGGAAAAAAATTATATGTATCAGTAAAATTTATGTGTATCAGTAAAACTAATTTTTTAAAGCCCATATATATAAAAGACTAGAACTATCATGGCATTAAAGCACAAACCAAATAAACTGCATCCTTCTTGATGCACACATATACAATTGTGGTTATGTTGTTTGTACAGCTCTTGACTCGCTCGATATTTTTAGGCATAATTTTAATAAATTTAATATTTTTATAAATAATTTAGCCCTTTTTTGAGAAAAAATGTAATCAATTTTTTTTTTCAAATTCCAAAAGAATTTTAGTTTTAAAGATTTTGTTGGGGAGTGTGTGTGGCCATTGACCTTTTCATCTTAGTCCGTCTCTGTAAAATTACTTGTTTCAAAAAGCTCCAAATCAGTAAGTCAGACACAGTCATTGATTTATTTTTTAAAATTTTCTACACTTATAAATAAGTATGCTACAATAGGGCCTTTATGACCTGTACTAAATAATAGAATCTCTTTTACCTCTTTTATCCTTCTTTTTCTTCTCCCTACTTCCATAAATGCCTGAAAAGCAGTATCATGATCTTGTGGTTTTGTTCTTACCACTTGTGTGGTATGTATTAAAAAACTGAACTCGTTCACCAAAGCAAACTCCTAACATTACTAATACCCTCTCATTTCTTCTTTGTATTCCAAATGAGACTTCTTGTGTCAGTCTGTAGCATCTTCTTTTACACTTACCTTGTATAATGTCTGTGGGATAAGTTCAACTTTTTGTTCAGTGTTTGTACTGCTCAAGGGAGACTTAGACTGTGACAAGGGCCCCTAGGCAAGACAGTTATATAAAAGGCAGTGCAGGAAAGGGAGCATATTTCAATATGACACATCTAAGAAAATGGTAATTCTGCAAAATAATAGAGGAGACGTCACTACCTATAAAATCATGAAATCTTCAGGGAATAGAACAATTCAGTTAAGATCAAATATGAGTACTGCAAAGCAGGGATGCAGACAGAACCTTGTGTTAGTATAAATTAGTCTCACATCTTTCTATTAAAAGAGTATATAGATATATATATATATATATCTATATATGAGTATTCATGAAATTTTTTTTTGTCTAAATGTTAATTTTGGTAGGTTGACCCCAGATGACAGGTAAGTCCCCACCCTCACTTCCCCAGTTTTGTTGCTGGGAATGATGTTATGTGCTGTGATATCTCTCTTTGGTCAGCTGGACTCAACTGTCCCAGCTGTGTTTCTTCCAAGCTCCTTGCCTGCCTTCAACCTACTTTTTGAAGGTCACAGTGGGGCTTTAACCCTGTGCAGTCACTGTTCAGCAGTAGCTAAAACTTTGGTATGCTATCAACACCATTTTGGTCATAAATCTAAAACAACCATGGGTCTGCTATGAAGAAAATTAACTCCACCAGAGCCAGATACAGTACAATAATGAAAGACTTGACTTTTATACCCCTTTTTTAAAGCTATGATAATCGAAAAACTGTACTTATTCACTTTCCTAAATATAAATCTACTTCTTCAGAAGTGCTATCACTTCTTGAGAACGCAAAGTCTATACCAAAATCTTCTGCCCCTTTTTGAATTGCACTGAAGAGGCTACAAATTAAGCATATATTTTATGATCTTCTTTTTATAACTTTTTTATAAGAGGTGTTTTATAACATTTTTTTTATTTTATATATCATTCTCCTACTCTTCATTAATTCCATGACTGAAGTGAAAATATAGGGGGAAAGACTATTGAGAAACTGTGAACAATAATTATTTTGGGGTTTTCTTAATTTATACCAAAATGTGATACTTTCTCATAGATATTTTAGTTAATGGATCTGCTCTTCTGTGCACCACTTTATTTATTCTGAGTGTGCAATAGGTTTCAAATTATAATTATTTTGTGAGAAAACACTGGCAGATAAATTGCAAGCTCTAGTACCTTTGTGCTATGTTATGGTATTCCTAGAAAGGTAGAGAAATAAAGCAAATGGATATAAAGCAAACAACACCTGGTTACATATTTCCTATTCTTGGAACTTAAAGAACAGGAAATTTCATTCAAAAACACATACATTTTTGTATACTTTATTCAGAAGATTTCTTTATATTTTGTTTCAGAAAATGCCAAGTTTATGTTGTCACTCGTATGCATGAAAACCCACCTTTGTTTGAGGAACTGCCAGATATGATGAGAGGTTTTGAAATATCAACATGAAGTATTTGTATGGCAAAGCATCCAGCAAACAGGAAAGTATTTAATACACCACCTTAACACTGAAAAAACAAGTTTAGCCTCTTACAAAGGTATGTAATACCAGGATAACAAGCCATCTGGGTGTAAGGAATGCCTCCGTTAAACCTACAAAATGGTAAATAATATAGGGAATGATAGATAGAGAACATGTGGTTATAGATCTTTGAGGAGAAGCTTTAGTTACACTTCAGTTGAGTCTAACAATTGCACAGCAAATGATTCCTGGCTTTTGTTAAAGAAAATAGACTAGACTCCTTTATTTATCCAAGAATGTAAATAGAGAAGTCTATTGGACAGATGGAAATCCTGCAGCATTTGAAAGACTGGAAAATTCTATAGGGTTTCTAGTGATATACCTGATAATATTAATGGGTCTAGCACTGAGATACAAAATAGTCTGAGTGAAAGAAATTCTAACTGGTTTTGGTACCTTAGACAACAATAAGGTTGAAAGTGTTTGCAGATATGTCCTGTACTAAGAACACAATAATTTAGAAAGAAATCCATACACCGGTTTTGTGTCTATACGACTTAGCCAATGCAGTAGATACATAAGAGCAGCATGGGTCAGCTTACTCAATGTTTGTAAAGAAGCACTTTTATCATGTCATAAGGTGTCAGAGAATATCTAACGGATATCACTTAATATGTTACTGGAGCTGATTCCCTCCTTTTATCTTTTCACTTCAAGAATTTTCAGAAGTATGCTTTTTACTATTCAGACAATCACCAGTTCAAAACCTCACAGTTAAAATAAAGTAAAAAGATCTATACTGCTTTGAGGTGTACCACAACCTCTCCACTTTACTTGGAGATTACACATTGATGCAAGCTCATCCAAATTTCTGAGCAGGCTCGTTTAGAAGTTCTTGAAACTCTGGAAAGCCTTTTATTTGATAGCATCTCTATTATTATACATGCCTACCCTTTGAAACAGATAAGCCCTTTAAGTTTCACCACTAAATTTTCGTTTAGTTCTAAAAGTAAAATAACCATTTATTTTTAATTAAGTAGAAGTAATACAAAAATTAGAGAAGAAATTATATTGTCTGTTTGCACTTTTGTCTTCACTGTAGTTATTTGTTTTCCCTGTCTTTATCAATATTGCTTGCTTTCAGTTCTGTAGTACATTAGGTTCTTGCATCTGAAGTGCTGTCATCTATCTTCCTGTTTCAAACACTGCCAAACTCCTGAGTCTTGCAATACAAATGGAAAATGCATGAATAGTTTATTATTATCTAAAAAGAGTAAACAGAAGTAACAATAACCTATAAAATTGCATTTGAACAATAGTTCAAAGGGAAACTTTGATATGAGATTCAATTCTGATATAAAAAATAAAAAATATTTTTCTTGTCAAAGTATATTTAAAAAAATAATGTTTTTTCAATATTTATATTTGCACTCAGATTCCTCTGTGACTTAAGCTATCTATGCTAGCTTCCTATAGTTTCTCTACTATTGAGAAAGACAATCACATCCAGAACTGAATTATTCCTATTTTAAGAGAGGTATTTAACTTATTCATTTTAATGTAAGCGAAACACATATAAATTGGTCTTTTACAAATATCAGAAATATGGAAACAGAATTTAACTCACACTTTATTGAAAGTCACAGCCTGGAGAACTAGCTTCCCTTTCATTGCTATGAACTTGAGGCATTTCAATTATTCACGTTCTCATTGTGAATCCTATTTTTGTTCCTTATAAAACAATTTTGTTATAATTAACCTGTACTTTTATTTCTTTTTCTTGCAAAATAATTCCAAAGGCATAGTCACATTTGTCATAAACTGTTTCAAAAGCTATCAATTTACTTCCTTTTCTTGAGGGATACATATGTTCTTTACACCTAAAAAACTGTTTCATAGTCTGCAATGTTTGCAAAACAGCTGTGTGTTTCATAAAAAGCCTTATACTGAATTGTCTACAAGATAAAATACACTCTTTTAAATATTTAAGAACTTCAACAGCAGTAATCTGAAGAATTTTGATATTTATTCCATTCCTATAGCAATCTTGTGTTCAGCAGAATGCAGTAAAAATCAATCACTAAAATATCTACATCTGAATTTAGGATACTTTGAGTTATGTTTTACTGGCAATTGTAAATAAAGGTGCTTTCCACAATCTTTATCAGCAACAAAATCATCTGATGTGCTATATCTTAATATTTTTAAAATCTCAGCCAGAATCAAAGTAAAAACTATCTTAAAAATTCGGACTATTTCTAAGAGATCTGAAAACGGTAATACAATAACTTAATTATAATGAACAGGTGAAATGTTAGAATGGGAGTGATAGAATCCAGAAGTAGAAAAATAAATATAATAGATTTTGCAATAAAGAGCAAGAGATACTTCAAAGTCAAAACCACTAGTTTTCATGCCTTCTCACCTTTCATATTTAAGACCTATTTCTACTCATGAACATGGAAACAGATTAATTTCTGTCTTTAGTAAAACACATGTTTAATCTACAGATTATGTGATCCAGTTTAGGAACCATGGAAATCTTCTTTTGAAAACCTGATTTGCACCTATATTTTCAGTATCTATTAAATTATTTTTCTGATACATGGAGGCAGGATTCAGTTGCCTAAACATCAGCCTCTAGAATGATTTCAGACTTGATGAAACACCCTGCTTGGTCTACAGCTTCTCCACTCTAGATGAACGTGTGTCTCCCATAAATCCAATCTGCAGATCTATGCAGATGTCTTGGTGTTCTAGGACATCTAAAGTAATAATAAATTTAAGAAAATATATTTTTAGCAAAATGAATCCATGGGAGCTGATTCTTTGAGATTTAGATATCTACACTGTAAGGGCTCAAGTCAATTGCCAATACACAGATGCTTGATGCTGTTCGAGGTAGGTAGCATACCTGAGCAATCTTAGTGCTGATTGTTCCCAGATTCCTTTGGGATAATTTGGAGATAGATAGATAGATAGATAGATTTTATATATATATATATTTTATATATATATATATATATACACACACACACACACACACACATATATATATGAATAACAAGTTAGAGAAACCTGTCCCATTCTGGAGATCTACCTGGAGTCAACATTGAATACTATAGAAAAATTCAAATAATTCCCATCTTATGAGTGAGAAACTGATTTGAAAACTGATAGATAGGAAAAGAATCAACCCTATAGTAAGATCCCTAAATCTCTGTGTCTGTACATGAGCATTAAAGTGCTGCTTATAATTAGTGGAAAGCTAAGCCTCAATTCAGTTGCTGACTGTATGTTTCTAGTACCAATTGTCATATCCTAAAGTACTGGAGATATCTACACTGAGCTGGCACATATGCCACAGATCTTGAAAAAGCTTGCTCTTCTGGAGCAGAAACTGACAGTATATTCTAGATTTGAAATTTTTTTGTGTTCTGTGATAAGTAATTGAGTTTCACTCCTCTGAATGAGAGTACCTCATGAGGGCAGGATGAACTACTAAACCTTTTTACGTTTCACTCACTGTAGCTAGATCACCATCCGTGGCAATCATAGAATTGCAGAATATTTTGAGTTGGAGAGCACTTTTGAAAAGTTATTTAATCCAAACCCCTGCAACAAGCAGAGACGATGGGAGGGTGGGGAATAATGGGAGGTCAGATTCCTGCCTTACAGGTCAGCAACTGTATGTAGATCCCTAAATATAAATGTCTTGATTTTTTAAAATCTTTTAAATCTCCTGATTTAAAATTAAGTGATGATTGGAAATGTTGTTTCATCAAAGCTGAATGAGACCTAAGACACTTCATGGCTCCAGATACACACCAATTGAGTAATCTCTGATTTTTACCCCAAAAAACCCCAAAATCAAATATTCCAGCAGACTGGGAATTTAGGTGCTCACAATAGGTTCTCCTTTCTGAAAAAAAAAACAATGCAAAAACTGGAGCTGAAGTCTGGAGGGCAAAAAGGAGAATACATTCGTTTCAGTTTAGGTGCAACTGAGGTATAGAAGTAGCTGGTATTGCCATGTGTCACCTCATGGCTGAAAGACATGAAAGGTTAAAAAAATGAGCCCAAGTGAAAGGAATCGTAACTGCTCTGGGTGCCTTAGAAGACAACTCCTCACCTTGGCTGGGTGGTTCAAGAGTAACATGCTCCCATCACACTATCATCCCTATTGTTCTTGTATCTGATCCTGCCAAAAAAAGCTTTCAACCCACCTGTCATCCATCCTGTACAACAACTCTGTACATTTGACTTGCTTCTTCAGAGAGAGGGCAACACTCTGACCCTCATCTTCCCTGTCTACAGTTCCTGAAAAGTCAGTATTCATCCATTGTAACACCCCAGTTATGTGAGCTGTTCCATCACGTGTCAGCTATTCCAACAGCATTATATTGTGTAATCTTACTAGTTGCTCTAGTTACTCCTGTTTCTTTCTCAGGCAGTGTGGATTTGGGCATGTACATTTGAGACTGGTGTCCTTTTGCCCCAGTTTATATTCCTGAGGTCTCTTGCAATTTGCTTTTCACCCTTGTCAACTATTTCCTCACTTGACTGAGTGTTTTTATTTCTCTCATTATTATTCCTATTAAAGCTCTTTTCACCAGCTTCACAAACCTATAGGTAGAGATGCTTTTGCTGAATTTAGTCAGGCACAGTCCATCTCTTCCTAGCAGTTATCAGTCCTCAGAGAGCTCCAACTGAACTTTGGAGCCCTTTACCCTTGCGTCCAGAGCCAAATAGTCACCCGAGATCACTGCAGAAGTGTCATTTGTCCCCACATACATAAGCAGCAAAAAGGCTTAGTTCAAGAGTTGGACTAGCATCAGTGATCTCTCCACAGAATTCCTGATCCAAGACCCTGTCAAGCAGCAATGCTTCACGAGGCAGTAAGATTGCAGATGTGGACTTCCATTTTCCCACAGAGAGGAATCTTCCATAACTACCACCTATCACTTCCTCATGACAAAGGCATGTAACTCAGACTTGGCCCATCATTGTGCCTCCCCAGGAAGAGTTTTATCCTCTGTGTGTGACACCTAGGCACTAAACACATTCTGCAATTGCAGGTTTGGGTGTACAAGGAGCTCTCCACCTGCTGCCAGAATTCACATGCTACCAGCTTTGGCCATACCAAGAGTCTCCATTTGCCACCTGAATGAACACAATCTCTGACTGTTTCCTCCTTCTGTTCATCTGGGAACTTGGGCTTTTGTATCTGCAGGGTATCTATAAGGATCCTATCAATCTCATTTTCATTTGTCCTAATGCTGCACAGTCTGTCCTTCTCCTCCAGTAGCTTTTTTTTGCTAGGCAACACAGCTTTTCAGCAGAGCACATATGCAAGCATGGGCACCGTCTTCACTTGTTTCAATGGGAGACCTCTGGACTCCCTGCAGCTTTAAGAGGAAGTCTCCAATGTGCTAGGATGGTTGCTGTTGTTGGGACGTGGGTTTTGTGCCCTGTGGCACATCATTACATGTTGAGCAATCCTGTACCGTCCTTAGTTGCTGCCGAATCCCTTCCACATGCCCCCTGCACAAGCAACTGTCCAAACTACTGCATTTGCGAGCTGCTTCTGTTGGGTGGTCACCCTCACTTTAGCCTGCAGGTTTACTGGCCAAGTGTGCTGGGGATGCAGATTTTGCTTCGGCTAGGGTTTGTCACATTACCAACAGCAAAATAACAGGCAGGAAAAAAACCACTCAAAAATTCCTGTAGAGAAATATTTTTTTTTCCAAATAAAAGTGACACATTAGAGATCACTGTCAACATGCTGGCACAGATCAGCATATTTGTTTTTATGTCTAGCTGTACTGTTTAACCATTCATTGCTTAACATATAGGTTTTGGGGATTTCAGATTTCCCATTTGGGATCATCACAGACTTGCCAAACCTCAGAAAAATCTATTTGGAGATCTGGCTGCAGAGTTAGACACCAGGTGATGCCCTACAGAGTGTTTGGAATTGCAGAATCACAAAATTACTGTAGCTGGGAAAGGACTTCGCAAATCACCTAGTCCAATCCCCTCTTCTTAAAGCAGATTGAGATACTGCAGGTTGCTCAAGGCCTTGACCTGTTGTATTTCAATTGACAGAGGCTCCACAACATCTTGAGGCAACTCATTCAGTCTTTGATCACCATCATGGTAAAAATGTTCTTATGTTTAAATGTAATTTAATCTCTTTCAGTTTGTCTTTTTTGCCTCTTGTCTTGTCACCTGTCAGAAAAGTCTGGTTTTAACTTCTTTACTGCCCTTTATCAAGTGTGTATGCAGACTGATAGGAAACCCCTGCATCTCCTTCTCTCCAAGTTAAACTCTTCCAGCTCTTAGTCTCTCTTTGCTTGACTATTGCTCCAAGCCCTCAATCAACCAGCTCTAGGATGTCCATGTCACTTGTGTTGGAGAACCTGGACCTGGACTCAGCACACTAAATGTGATCTCACTAGGGGAAGGATCATCTCCCTCCAAGATGTGAAGGGTCACCTCCTCAACCTGCTGAAAATGCTTTACCTAATGTAGGCCAGAAGGCTCTTGGCCCCAAGAGCACTTCTCTATGATTCCACTGCAATCAGATTTGATAAAGAAGTCAGTCCCTGGGAGAGCTCTGGTGGGTATTTAACAAAGTTGATTGTTGGTAGACTCCTCACTCGCTGCTTCTCAGAGAGGATTTCTGTGGAGCAATCCCCCTTAGTCAAGAGAAAAGAACCATGAGGTTTCTTCTCTGGATTCCAGTGGCGAAAAGTCCTTTATTCAAAACCCCATGGGCTTTTAAAGTCTCCGGGGGAGAGTTTAGAAAGGGGAGCGTGATTGGGCAAGGGTTTGGGGGAAAGGGAGTGGCTTGAGGTCTCTGTTAGCCAGTGGGGGATACAGGAGGACCAAAGTCCAATAACAAACCAGGGATTAGGGAGAGAAGGATGAGACAACCAATAATGCTTGTGTAGGGGTGGGGACTGGTTCGGGGAGGGGAGAGAACGTGACACTGTACAGGAAATTACAGGGTTCAGGGTTCAGGTTCCCTGTACAGGGTAAAGGGAATTACAGAGTTCAGGGGAAAACCGTACAATAAAAATGCAAGTAGTCGGTGTTTTTCCACTCCACTCGATCCCGGAGAGCTGCTGCTGTGATGGACCCGCCCCTAGAGTCGTTCTTTCCAGGATTCATAGTCTTTGCATTCTCCCACAGGCATTAAGCTTGTTTTCAGTGTTTGCTGCCAAGAAATATAGATTTTGGGACTGTGAGAGGGAGATGAAGAAGGAAGGGAACACCCATAACCTGGTGCCCGGTGTCCCTGCACGACACAAGCAGGGCGGATGGACCAGTCAAAAGAACTTACCTAAGAATATAGGGGGTATAGGGCCCCTTTAAATCCCCTAGATGTGCCATGTGAGATAGAGAGGAGGGCCGTATTGCATAACATGTTATCAAGTCATAGTATTAGTAGAAACGCTCATGAGATTTGTACTGTGTTGGGACCTGTACCATGTAGTGTTCAGTAGGGATGTAAGCATGGCATTTTAAAGCAGAGATAGCCTAGGCACAAGCTGCACCAATCCAGCTGGTGTCAGTGCCAGGCATTTAATGTACTTATATAGATGTGGCTGTAGAAACAAAATTCAAGTGATCATTAGAAATGTTTTATCATTATTGTCTCTAATTTAGTTGTATCTTTCTTCAAAGAGTAAACAGGTCCTGATATAATTTTCAAGGTCTATTCCACAGAAACAGATTTTTTGAAAAAAATAGAACAAACATAATTTATTTTATATTTCAAGAGCAATTTCTGAGTGGAAAGGCAGAAATACTTATTTTAGATAAGATTAGTACAATATTGGATTAGGTGATCTATTGTATTCTACAGTACCAGATAAAAGACATTGTTTTTAGGTAATGTACATTGCTTTAAATGGAAGAAATTCACAATGGATTTTAAGAAACATTAGACTGTGGAGAGTGGTCAATAGGTAGAAAATCTGAGAACCAAGGATAATAAATGTTTTCAGATAACCAATGAATACATCGACTTTGACTGAAGGGTAATGGTAAGCTTGAAAATCTTGAGTTTGCATATAGTTAGCCATGCTAGCTAAATGTCAGAAGGGAATTGCTGACTGAGCATATTAATTTATTCCTAGACTTGCAGTGATTTATTTCTTATAGACTTGTTTTGGTTTTTTTTCCATATAAAAGAGCAATGAATGACCGTTCTTTTATGTTTTTAACTTTCAGTCCCTATGGATTAGCGTGGACAAATTACTCAGCAAATTCTCCCATAGTCAATTCCACATGTCTGTGTACTGTATTATTCTTTCTGCTTTTAAAGATATGAAATATATCTCAAGTCAAAACCATGTGATATTCATACAAGAAGTAAACAAGTTCTGTGATTTGTTGGAAATGCCATTCATAAAAGAACCTTGGGCCTCCCAAATGCAGGTGTTTAGAGGGAGCATACATCTGTTTGTGTTAGCCTTCAGTTTATATATTTAACGTATCCTTTTCCATGAGAGATTTCCGACAGCCATTTCCTATGTATGTATAAGCAGGACCATTCAGTCTAAGGAAAAGGGCCGGGCAGTTTATATGATTATCACAGTGTATACAAATTCATATTTGTATATATTAATAAAATATTGTCTATATTTAAAGTCCCAAGGAAGACATCTGAAGGACTACATTTCCTTTTAACTAGTCTGAATCTATGATTAACTTGGTAATATATACATTAATTTTACCTACTGACCTTGTGCATACTGATGGCAATTCTTATCGAGCATCAGATTTCCCTACTATGTTAGAATATTTCCATTTGAAGATGGATCACTTTTTTTTTTTTTTTTAAGTAGCTGAAAGAAGCTAAAGCACCTTTGGTGGGGTGACTCTTTCATATTGGCTTGTCCACTTAGTGATATATCTTCAAAGAACCTTTTAACACAGCTAGAGATGTAGTCCATGTTAACAGGATTTCTCTGTTTTTTGAAATGTGGGACAACCTATCTGACAAAAGATCAGAACACTTCAACTTTTTTTTTAAAGCAGGTTTCAGGAGCTTGAAAAAGACTGTGGAGGTTGAACATACTTTGATTAAGTTGGTTGCCTATTTTTAGACTTTTCTTATAAAGCAGCTATTATGTATTGACAATAGTATTTTCAGATCTACAAATCAAAATTATTTAACAAATTTTAAAGTCTGACAGTTGTTTGAGAGGACATAAAAATCCTATCATCTTTGATGAAATCTTAACCGTTGAACTAAATATTTCACACTAATAGACTAGAGGGGAGGAAAAGTAAGATCCTTCACAAAGCAAGTAAATGTTTTTGGCATATTTGTTAAAATTCAGAGTTAAAAAAGAATTGACATATGTATTTGAACATCTAAATGTTTACATTAGTGTACTGTATAACAATTTTTTGAAGTATTGTGCTTTCATAATTAAGAATATATGAATGTAACAAAGTCGAATATTCACTAATTTAGAACACTTAAATCAGAGCTTATGATGAAAAAATGATTCTTTACTTTGTGCATTTCTAACCATTTTTATTAATAGCAGGATTACATATACTGGAAATTATTCTCATAATTCTGTCATATAATTCTTAGGTTTCTAGTTTAAGCTGGATCTGTAGGTTGTCTCTATAGTCACTTTAAAAAGATATACAGATGGAATTGTTTACCTTTATGAGATGTTTACCTCTCTTTAGATAGCTAGACTGGAATAGATGTTCAATTTTCACATGACTAAAGCTAAGTGAGATAAAACTTTACATTTCTTATTCTTTTTTTTTACACCCCTTCCCCCACCCCATACTGATTTCTTCACAGAGCAAGATAACATTCTAAAAAGAAATTACAATGTCATAGGAGAGGAATTATTTGTAAGTACAGTTCCACTTAATGAAGAAGTTGGATTTTGAGTAGCAAATATGGTAGGGAACTACAAGGAGAAAATAAAATGTGCTTACAACTTCAGTTTTGACAAGTGAACTAGCAGTCCTGCTTCAAATTAAGCAAATTCCAAGAACCAAAATGTGTACAACACAGAAAACCTGTTCCACTCACATTATTATAAACACTGTTGTTTGATCATCCCTCTCGATTTCACTGCTTGCATTACTGGAGGGCTCATTGCTGCTGCCAGTACATGCAGTACATATTATAAGAAGCATAATTGGGCTTGGCAGATATTTGGTGCTATTGATACAACATGTATTCTATGTGTGATTCAGGAGTATTACTCCACAATTGGTGTGATCTTATCCCAGAGACTGAAAACTTCTGCAGCTGAAACACAACAGTGTCCCTCTTATGGGATATCTTTTCATTCAAAGTAATCAAGAGGGATCCAGTTGATGCTTCCTGAGACTGTTGCAGAGTGGCCTAATGCACAGAAAGTATAGCAAAGTGGAAGATTTGCTATATAACAGAATTCAAATGTTCAAATGGATATTAATACATGATTGTGTGCTGCATGGTCAGTCTGGAGACTGGAAAATTTTAGAAAATGGAAATGATTGCAAATAACTATATACAGTTCTATTATCATATCAAAAGAGTTTCAAGTTGGCTGCCCACAACTCTTTGCTGATGTTAACCTTAATTTCTCTGTTCTTTCCAACTCAATAAAGAAATTAGGGATAATAATACCTCTTGGGCTCACCAGGGAGCACTGAATTGTACATTAATAATTTCTAAATAGCTTTTTATATTCAATTTCAATATTAAAAGTTGCAAACTTTGATATCTTACCCCTGGGTCATAAGACCAAATGAGGGATAAATTTTCTCTATCCCATTTGAAATTGAACTATAAAAAAAAATTAAAAATCCTGTGTAAGGATTTCTGCTACTGTTGAAGCAAAGATTTGCACTCATTGGGTTGAGCTGTGTAGAGAGAAAAATTTCACTTGATATATAGAATCATAGAATCATAGAATCGATTGGGTTGGAAAAGACCTCCGAGATCATCGAGTCCAACCCTTGGTCCAAATCCAGTCCATTTACTAGATCATGGCACTCAGTGCCACGTCCAATCTGCGTTTAAAAATCTCCAGGGATGGTGAATCCACCACCTCTCTGGGCAGCCCATTCCAATGCCTGATTACTCTCTCTGTAAAGAATTTTCTCCTGATATCCAACTTAAATTTCCCCTGGCGGAGCTTAAGCCCGTGTCCCCTTGTCCTATTGCTGAGTGCCTGAGAGAAGAGACCAACCCCCACCTGGCTAGAACTTCCCTTCAGGTAGTTATAGACGGTGATGAGGTCACCTCTGAGCCTCCTCTTCTCCAGGCTAAACAACCCCAGCTCCCTCAGCCTCTCCCCATAGGACTTATTCTCCAGTTCCTTCACCAGCCTTGTTGCTCTTCTCTGGACCCGCTCCAGCACCTCAATATCCTTTCTGAACTGAGGGGTCCAGAACTGAACACAATACTCAAGGTGTGGCCTCACCAACGCAGAGTACAGGGGAAGGATCACTTCCCTGGTCCTGCTGGCCACGCTATTTTTGATACAGGACAAGATCCCATTGGCCTTCTTGGCCACCTGGGCATATATAATATATATTATTATTATATATTATATATATTATAATATATCATCATCATGGCTGGGCTTCGCAAACGAAGATTTGGGAAGGCTCTATCCACATTTGCTACAGGCACGCTGGTGGCTTATGAGGCCAATACGTGACAGACATATCCGATTGCAAAAGGCACAGCAGAAAGACTCCTTAGATGGTATATTCTGCAAGACACGGTTCTTTCTGCGTTGCCTTTTCTCCTCGATGGTGATCCTGCGTGTGTTCTCAAAGGAGACAGCAGCGTTATAGATGGTGTGTCTCCAGGCCTCTCGATTTGAGGCCAGAGTGGACCAGTTATGTTGATCAATATGGTCAAGGCTGAGATGTTGTTTCAGGGAGTCCTTGGATCTTTTCTTCGGGGCTCCTCTCTTGCAGCAGCCAGTGGCAAGTTCACCGTAAAGCAAGATCTTAGGGAGGCGGTGGTCCTTCATCCTTGAGACGTGCCCTGCCCATCGCAGCTGTATTCTCATCAACATGGCCTCAATACTTGTGATAGCTGCTTGCTCTAGAACAGATGTGTTGGTCACATAGTTTGACCAGTGGATGTTTAGGATTGTGTGGAGTCAGCGTTGATGGAAGCGTTCTAGGAGTCACAGATGGTGGCGGTAGATGACCCATGATTCGGAGCCATATAAGAGAGTAGACAGCACTGTGGCTTTGTAAACACTGATCTTGGTGCTTTTCTTCAAGTGTTTATTACACCATACTCTTTTGTGGAGTTTCCCAAAAATTATATATATTATAATATATATAATATATATAATATATATAATCATCTACTAGATATAGAGAGAGGAGCACAATTATCTGAATTTTCTTTTTGTTTAAACCTTTTGCTTTCCTAACTGACAAACACAAAATTGTTACTACATGAGCATAGAGTTTCAATTCATCCTTCTTTACTGTTTCTATATCTATTCTCAAACATATATTTTTATATATATATACTGCATTACCTGTTTACAAATATAGACATAAATGTTCTGACACAGCATTTAAAAACGTCTGTTATTATTTTGGTTGATTGGGCTATATGCAGGCATTTTGTAACCAAATTACAAAGATAATTACAGAATAATTTTCTTTTCAACTATAATTGGCTCATATTTCAAGTTAATCATGATACATCTAGCAGAATGTTTACATTGTCAAAAACAAACACTGATAAGCTTCAGATCTAGAAACATAGCTAATTGCCCTATGCAAAAAAAAAAAATGAAATGTTTCTGTGTTCTTGTTCTTTAATTATGGTGCTGCTTTTTTTTTTTTTCCTGTGAATAAGAGTAGATTTCCCCTGGAGGTAAGTGAACAGTTAAAAAGCTTTGAACTCAGTGTTTCAAGGCTTTTATAGGATTTCCCAAATATTCAAAATTAATACATGCAAAACAGGCTTACCAGGCACATTCTTTGCTACCCCTGGCCAAAAGCTCTTGGGGTTTTTCATAAATTTTGTAAACTGATGTAGACTCAAAGAAGGTCAACCACACGATATTCTTTGACTGTACAGCAAACTACTCTGCAAGGATTCTCTTTTCGCTCAACATGAGAAGGCTATTAATTCAATAAAATTTCTTCAATTTCTCTAGATGCACCTGAAATCAGAAAAAAAAAATATAGTTTGCAGATCGGGGAAGGCATTTCTGATGAATGCTTACGTTTCCAAAGAATTCGGCCCATTTCTGCAGTGCAATATTTTTCTGAAGCTTACCTCAAATGCTTATTTTGTCTAGTTTGCTTTTGCAAATGTAAGGAAAAGAAAATTTTCAGGTTTATCTATTTCCCAGAAACATATGGAATGCCAAAAAAATGAAAATCAGTGATTTTGACTCTCTGATACTAAAACATGGGTGTTACTATGATTTTGAAGTTAAACAGAACAACTGAATGCAGATTATCCATACTAATCTGCAGCAAGTTTCATAAGGAACAAAGCAGCAGGCATCACATATGAATGCACAGGCACAACTCCAAAAAAAGCAAAAACTAAAGCAGAATTAGGGCTGACGTGTTTTTCTAAGCAGGAGGCTGCGGTGGTTAACTTGACTATTACCTAATTTAAACTGTGAGTCATAGAAGGTACCAGGCCTTCACATGCTTCTTGCTGTTTAATGGGACTGCTCATGATTAGCTGTATGACACCAAAAAGCGGTATCAGCAGGAAGAACCACTCACTGGCATTGTACTGCTCCCTGTTCCTTCTGTCATGATGCATGAGCTCTATGGCAGCACTGCATGGGAATCAACATATTTGAGAACAAAAGATTTATTTTGCAAAGCCCATGAATCTGTAACCTGTATTATTATGGTACAGTTTTTTATGTTCAATGTTTTTAAAAAACAAAAAGTTGATATAATTGAAGTGTTTTATTCTATATCTTATAAAATATGTTCCTTGGGAAAATAATTTTATTGTCATTTGAAGGTTGTAAATATTTGTGCGTATATATAGTAATCTACAGTATCTAGTAATATACTATATCTATATACTATTCTATATAAGTCTATAGTAATATACTATATCCAAGATATAGTAAAAAATATGCCAGATAAAAATCACATAAATACAAGTGATGAGATTTTTCAGATCACTGAAAAAATCCATTTTGAAAGTAAGCTTTCATGAAAACAATAATTACTGAAATCCACACAGAGTTAAAAAGAGGTCAATAACAAAGATGAGTAGCATACATTCAACTCAAAGGGAAAACACTGGCAAAAATTCAGGAAAAAATGTGCTAGTGGCATTGCTATTATTTATAGACAGCCATAAATACTCCTTTCACTATTCCATCTATACACACAAAGATTTATCAAAAGGCTACCTAATTCACTGAAAGATACAAATAAGTGCTAAGAGAAGAGAGTTATGTTATTTCCTCCTCATTTGCCATTTCATCCTTCTGAGAAGGTTATCCTCATCAAAAGACTGCAACAAGATTAAATGCCATCCCTCTTGGTGTTTGAGACATATGTGACACATTTTCTGATTAGAAAGAAAACAGGCAGAACATTTCAATGAGATAGAGATTCCCTGAGGGACAGGATCTATTAAAACAGTTGACAAAATAAAAGATTTGATGGCTAGAAGCAGAGACACACACAGTACAGCAATATGTACTATTTTTCCTATGTGTAGAATAATGCTGGCAGGAGGCAGTGACAGTCCAGCCTTACTGGTACTGGCATGTTATAGACAAAAGGAAGGTTATCAGTCTGGGCAAAGCCTGCACTGATGAATTTCACAGCTTTGGGTTACTCATGTCTCTTCCTTCTAGTGGGGCTGAATCAGGCACTACAGCATGAAATTTCTTGTCCAGCAAAGTGAATGTCATACACACTTAGGCAGAAATGTATTTCTATCAAGGATAACTAGTAGTTTATTTCTAAATAATTTGTTTAAATAATACATGAAATATCATAAGAGATGGAAGTCTTAAGGTAGATTACTGAAGTGCTTGTGATTGCCTGCTTTTTTGTGCTCACAAGGGTAGGCACACATTTCTTCTTAGGAGGTATATCTACTGTAAGAATTCAATAGATTGGAAAGATCACTCCCCCCAAACCTAAACTGAATCATATATCAAGCACAAGTGTAGATGGAAATCTTCATTCAGGCATGTAAATTAGGAAAATTTATTAAAATAATAATAATATAATTATAATATACTTGTTATAATTATATATAATTATTTTATAATTATAAAAATTATGGGAATTCATTAAAATAATTAATGTATATGATATAAATGATACACAGAATCATAGATCCACAGGGAAATGAAGCCTGAGCTGTTCACACTTTTAAAGATTTGCATGTTACTATGAACCTGTTCCTGCTCTCCAATGTTTTTACCTATTACCCTATTTCAGCCCTGCATCCTCAGTTTGGAGTTTATGCCACATTTTATGATCAAAATGTTATACTGCCATTCAAAATAAAACCTATAACCCTTTAACTGAGTCTTTTAATTGTATGTTTGCAGAGGCAACCTGAGGAAGGGCACAGCATATTAAAAAATTGTCAGTGTAGGTGCCAGTTTGTTTTATATAGCTGACATTCTGTTTTGCCATTAGCCAAGACAAAAATCCTGGCTGTTTAAATTTCCTTTCTGACTGATGCACCATAATTAAAATATTTGGTCCCGTATCTATCAAGATCAGTGAAATGACTACCAGTAATTTCAGAGGCCAGTGAGTTAGGACCTAAACTCTCTTGTTCTCCTGGGACAAAGTGCCATATGGCAAGCTGACTGCTCTTGCTCACAGTCTTACCTCGGAGAGAGAAGAAAAGGCTATGTGATCAGACATGGGTACTCTGCATCTGCTCCTTTCTTTTTCAGCATCACTTCAAAGTGGAAGCTGCTTTCACAGTTGCCCAGTATAGGAAGTGAGAGAAAGAGAAATAATAGCTAGCTGTACCTCTGCAGTGTCATTGCAACAATTTGCATTTTGTTCAGAGATACAGAATGAACAGCTCAGATTTCCTGAAAAAAAAAAAAGATAGTACTTTTAGTTTTGCTTTGCTGTTGTATTTGAAATGTTTTATTGACTTCAAGGGATTTCAGATTTTGTGCTATTTCTAATGCTGACTTATTTGATATTTTTTAATTCTTCAGCTGCATTTTTTAATTCTGTAGTTGGTAGTGTTTTCTTACTTTGGAAACTAGCAAAATATGTCATGATTATGACAGTAGAGTTCTTTTAATGGTTGTGATTCTATGAAATACATTTCACTCTTTATTATACTTGATGACTCAATTTCTGCTTTATATGCAAGATATCAATATTGATTAATCTCAATTTAATGAAAATACTAAAGAGTTATAATATTTAAATGAAATCTAGTGTTATAAGATTTATTGTGTGTAGAATAAGGCAAATCAGTCATGTTATTTTCTTAAATATATTACTTAAATGCTTCAAATTATATATTTTAAGGCAAGATACTCTTACGATTTTATTATTCTATCTGTTGTATCAGTGTTGAATTTGATTGATACAACATAGGTTTAGATCAGCAATAAAAATAGCAACAAAAAATCTAGGGCAGCATATATTTAGAATTCATTATGTAGTTGAAAGGACACTTCAGCAAATATTATAGGAACTAAGATAATTTTAGTTGAAAGCTGCTAGTGAAAATACACATTTACTAAGAATCATAAAATTCTATGGCATAGAAAGTTTAGATACCTACATTTCCTTCAAAAAACTATTACTTTTACAAAGTAAAAACTGAAACCCAGAGTAGTTTAATCTTACACAATTAAAAAAAAATTAGACAAACAAAAAAACACCCAGAAAAACCCAAAACCAAACGACACAGTTATATCTTAACAATAGGCTTAATCTTGAATATGCAACAACATGAATTCAAGAAAGTAACACAAAATGCAATGGGCAAGAAAATTATGTGAAAATACTGAAGGGTAAATAGTTCTATTTAAGTATCCTCAGTTATGAGAGATGCAGAACCTGCCTGTGGCATCTTTCAGAAGGAGTTGGGCTTCAGGCAAGTAAAATTCTCCTTTAAGCTTTGAGTTGAGAATAAGAACATGCAACTTATCTAGCAACTTGCTGCTGCCTTCATCACGTTTTTTCTTCAGAGAACTTCACTCCAAAAGCATTGAGAAGATTCTCTAGCTTATCCATATTGTTCAACTGAGATGTAAAGTGCCTTGAAATTTGTCAAAGACAGCGTATGAACTGAACACATGAAAATGCATCAAAATCTCTGGGGAAAAAAATGAAATAAAAAAGGAAAGAAGGTAAGTCAGTGATATGACATCAAAACATTTGCTGACTATTCTGCCATAGCTTTGAATAAAAACAATAAACCCTTTCTCATTTGAAACATTCTTTACAAGTGTAAATATATTTTTCATAATAATCTCAGTAAAAGTGAATAAAAATCAAGACAAATTTATTTACTTGTACATGTTACCATACCAGTCTGCAGTATTATTTTTGAGCCACTGCCCCTAGATATTATCCTCTTAGATATCTCAGAAATGCCACAATTCCAAGTCAAATAAATTTGCAACATATTGGGGTTCCTGTAGTAATTAATCTTTTTAAATGTCAGACTCAAAATAATTTATTTTCTAATAGTTTGCTTATTCTTTTTTTTTTTCTGTTGAAAAATTTAGAAAATATATATTTTATGAAACTTTCATTATTAGCCTATCCAAAATTCAACTTAGCACTTGAAGCACCTTATGTGTCTCTTGTCCAATTGACATATCAATGTGACTCTAACATATCTTTTCTCTCTCCATCAGAGTATCTGTAGTGAAATTTAGGTCAGCTGTAACAAAAAGTTTCTGCTTTTCTGAGCCAGAGGATCTGTTCAATCTATTGCAAATAATGTCATGCTCTTGTGAGTTGCGGAAAGAAAAACCTGTCCTGTCTCTTTTTTTCATCGAGTTTTTGTTCTCTGTTTCATTCTATATGGTTGTATTTAATTTTATAATTACAAAAACTTTAACAAAGCCACAGAGGCATGCAAACTCTCAGTGCAACTCAACATAGTACTTCTCTCTTCTCACCTTTCTCTGAATGGGCAAACTCCTTAGCTAGTACCTCTGAAATAAAAGTCAGAGTCAAGTTCATTAGATGCTTCAGTAATATTACTTATAACATGTCTTTGAAGAACCAAGGGATAACTATTTATATTCATTTAGATAATGCATCAAAAATATTAAATTTAGATCTGTATGTGTGCAGTTAGTTTTATAGGTAACAATTAGACTTAAGAAGTGAACATATTTGTATCCTAACATATTCAGTGCAACATAAAGCAATTTCTTATATGCCACACAGAGAGCAAAAAAATTCTGAAAGAAAATATTTATATGTATTCTGAACTAATCTAAAGAAATAGTAATTATCAGAATAATACCTCAGGTTTTTTTACTTTTAATGTAATATATGTATATATAATTTCATTATTTTTAATAAAAGGTCCTCAGTAAATAGACTATTCAATCCATATTAATTTATTTTTTGTTAATACTTTATAACATCCCAGTTTTGTGCTCCAGAAATCTGGTCTTAGTGCTTCAATGTATTAAAGTTCCCAATGCCTCCAAGAGTCCTAGGTAACTGGGGATTATTTACTTGTGTGCCGAATATCTGTGTTTATCTATGTTACCCGCAGAATTATTAACCCCAGGTTTTCACTATTTAAAATAAATTATAACAGATAAAAACCATAATGAACATTAACAAAATTAATTTTAGAGCACTTCCATGTTATCTGCATGAATAAGTATTTTATCATTTAAGACCTTGTTACAAAGGAGCTCCCATTAATCCCACAAGGAAGCAATTCAGCCTCCAGCATTTTGAAAATCAACTTTGTCTTTCTTTCGCTTCACTGGTAAGTGTACAAAGGGGTGATGTCAATTCTATTTCCTAAAAAATACAAAATCAGTGTCTTATCAAGGATAAAGGTATGTGTCACTTCTGGAGCAATATCCCAGTGTTTAATCATGCCCAGTCACCTTTGTTGTTCAGTTAGTAAGTTTGTCATATGTATCAGTGGCAGAATAGGCTTACAGTACAGCAACCTTGGTGAAGATATGTTGAAAGTGGTATCCAATTTCTAATCAATTTATTTGTTTATATTTTTCTTTAAAAGATCTTCCTATTCTTCTTCACTCCTTTACTGACATGGCAATTAACCAATATTTATGTAGTTAGGGAGGCCCTTGTAGCTAAACCATTAAAGAAACAAATACATGGGTGGGTCTTTTAGACCTATGTGAAAGGACAAACTTTGCCTTTCTCTTTCAGAGTTCACTTTATACCACATGTTAAACTGGTAAAATATATAATTTCTATGAGTGCATATATAAGTCAATCTTTAAAAAAATTAAATTAGGCAATTGGAGCTTTTATTTCCAGGTCATCTTTGTGTCAGTGATCTTGTTCTAGACATTTGCTGCGTCAGAACCATACTAATTATTTAACTTCATATTCAACTTCTGTTTGTATGCATGCAGGTGAGAAAAGTGGCACCTGAGAGACAAAATAGGGGACTTTTAATATAAAAGGAGAGTTGTGAAATCCACACGAGGAAACTGTGCAAGTAAAATGTAAATGAACTCATGTACTCCCAGAAACTCCCTGCAGTGGGGGGAGTCTCTCCCCTACTGTATTTCAGTAAGGAGTTACTTAAATTCTGTCCAAATTCATGCACTGGGTAACTAGGGCACTGTTCCAAAAAATAAGAGCTGTGGGCCTACAAGAAGGACTTAGATTACAGGTTTACAAACCTCTCAAAAATTTGAAATCTATTTTGAAAAACAAAGCAAAACAAACTAAACAAGACTAGAACTCTAAACATGAGTAAACACAGTGTTTACCTTTAGGACTGAGACTTTTAGTGTGACCTTTGAGTACCCTATGGTTTTCAGGTTCTTAGAAGGCTGCAAAACCTTGTGCACTGGGTGGTCTGAGATATTATGGTGATTTAAACAGCCAAATTTAAACTGAGCTGTCCCAGTTCAGGTTCTTTGTCTCTATGCTTTACTCACTATTGATATAAATTACTTGAGGAGCTGTTAATCATGGTGTTTCTCATTTCCTGGGTCCATCAGATGACTCATTGGAATGAGCTACATAATTGCTGAATACTTATAGCTGTAACTGAAAAATAAATGCAAGTTCAGATTTGAAGGAATGAGGTGCTACACAGATGTAATATATAATGCTGTGTGCTCCATAAACCATCAGAGCATGTAGCAATCCAAAATTTCGATACCAGAAAAAGAAACTGCTGGGCCTCAGCAGAAATCCTTAGCTGTGGAAAAAACCTACATTTGAGGACCAGACAGGATGTCACCTGTTTGGAATGTCCTGCCAAGATACAGAGACACTGTGCTGTGATGTTATCAAGCCATTATTGTTTTCCCCCTTCCTGTGTATCCTGTGTATTCTGTAAACACTGGATATCTCTCCCCCATGTAAATCCCCAAAAATTTAATCCTAAAATAAGTGGGTTTTCCCCATGATGTAAATGCTAAACACAAAAGGTATAACTTGGGTTTTTCCCTTACCTCATCCTTGTAAAACCCCTTGTTTGTAATAGCTCGGTCCCCCTATGAATATGTAGAGCCCAGACCCTTAAAATATCAGCCTGTATGTCCAATAAAGGATTCCAGATTCTGCCTCCAACTGGGATTGTGTTAGTTTTTTTGACTCCTGCAAGAGCATGTAATTTTAATTGGCCATTCAAAACTGGCAAACAGTTTGACCTTAAATATCGGTCCTTCAGTTTTAACTCTGTAGAAAAGGATGGAATTCTTTTCTTATATCAGTGTTGTGAATATAAAGTAGTTAAAACAGTAGTTTAGTGGTGCATTAATCTTCATAATAGTGTTCACATAATATCAGCTGAATAAACTGATATTTTAAATTGAAAAATGGGTAGAATAATAACAATCTGTAGTCATAGGTGATCAGTAAATAACCATATTTACTCCAACTAGATGGCAAAAGAGAGGTATAACCAGGCTGAGTCTGTATCACAATGCACATGCATAAGCAATTCTATCAACACTGTAGGTTGTAAATGACTCACTAACTACAAAAATATTAAGGTTAGTACGTGATTGAAGGAGAAGTTTCATAATGCATATGGGTTTGAAAGATTGTAAGGGCCCAGACCCAGCTGTCAGCAAAAAGAAGCTTGGTGAATTTGAATCATAAACCTTGGGCAACAAGAGCTGACAAGAATCTCATGATTTGAAGAAGCTGGACCCTTGTCACAAGACCTATTAAAGAACAACCTTATGGATTACCCTAGCTCCAGCAGAATTAAGAAAGGACTTTTTGAGATTTTGTTGTCAAACCATGTTTAAACCCCTGTAATCCCCCCCCCCCCCGTGTAATCTTGCTTGAAGAAAAATTGACTATTTGGAATATACTGCAGTAAAACCTTGTGCAATTCCTTAATTAACATAGCACATCCTCCTCACTAACATGTCCAGCCCCTGAGGCCCTTAAAATGTGTTCTCTTGTTCACTAAACTATTCCAGTTTTCTACCCCATACCGCAGTCGTGTTAATTTTTCAGACCACCACTAAAGATATGTCTGAAAAGGAACTAAAACTACAGTGAAAGTGCAGTTTGTGATTAGACTGTATGTAAATACTTACATGTTACTCTCTTCACATGAGTCAGATATTTAAATCCCCAACGTAGTTAGTGGAGATTAGAGTCTTAATTCATCTGCCTAAACATGAAGATAGTTGAGACATCTAACAGATATGACTGTTGTAGATCTGGCATAGAGCCTGTTGGATACTCTTTCTAGTGTGGCATTGGGATGAGAGCCACTGTACCCTTAGGCAACTCAAATGGTATGAGACAGCTGTGAGTGGGATGCAGTTAAATAAAAACAAAACTAGTTGATACAAACTCCAGAATTGAATCCAGCTTCCCAATCTGTCCAAGTTGAAAAGTAAGAATTGGTCAACTACGCTTCAGCACGAGCATGAAATAAATCTTTGATACTTCTTAGATTTAATGTACTCCTTTGTATAGTCTTGGCCTATGTACACTCTCTCAGAATAATATTATGGTGTCAGGAACATAACATGGGCCAAGGGTTTCTTCTCAACAGTTGATACGGATAAAGCCTTCCTGTTTTGAGAAATTAAGAGAAGGAATTTATTGACCCAAGCTATATTATGTGAATTAGCTCTAATCTCCTGTATTTTCTGGTTTAGATACAAAGTGGTGGGTTCAATTCACAGTCTCCATGGTTCTTCAGTGAGAATACTTTTTGAAGTACCTGGTTGTTTCCATGATCAATAGAAGTAAAGAACCTGGAGATGAACTTTAAATTTCATTCTGTGCTTTCAACACTTAAACATAAATGTTCCTCCTAAGCCTTAGTAACAGCTGAAAAGGGGTAAATTACCAAACAGAATCTCAGCAAGTGTAATATACTGTTCTTGCCAGGTGAATTGAAGCTAATGCTATTCATATTCACTTAGCAAATATTTACCTAACAAAAGTTATTTGGATTCCTCAGTGGCTAATAATTCTCAAGGTCAGGTACACTGTACAAAAGATGTTTGCAATACCAAGAGAGGAGGAGTCTATTGACTCTTTGTACTTAAATTACAAGTCAATTTCTTCTAAACTTCCTTCTGAACATGATACTCTAATTCTTTAAATTCTTAGAGATATGCATGAACAAAATGTGCAAGTAATTAAGAGAGATTAACTCTTGTGAAGTACTTGTGCCCTTCTTATACATGAATTTTCTTGAAGTTTGACACAATTCCAGCTTTTCTCACATTACACAGTGTTATTGAGAAGTATAACTAAAGGAAGACTCAATGCAAAGAGATGCAATTTTAAACATTTGGGGGTTTGGGGGTTTGTTTATTTGACAGCGTTTTCTTAAGGTGAACCCTTCAAGGCTAATGCCTGTTTGTAGTGCTCTTAAAAGTTAGAAGTTGAACATTGTCAAATGATTTATGTGGAATTCAGCTCAGTTTACTATTTATTTTTCAGCTCCTTGGGTTGAGGAATGGGATGTATCTGTCACAGAAAAAGTCATGTGTTGAGAGAACATTTAATAAGTAAAGCAAAAGATCCTCCTTCCTCTTAGGTATTAACTTATTGTCTGCAATAATTACTCATGATGCAACTGACCTGTTTTAATTCTTTCTTCTGTAAGAGATGTTCTAGATTGCTTTTTTTTTCCCTCTACTAATGCCTTTCCACATTGTGTAAAAGTTTTAATATGTTTATCAGAATTACTGTCATCAGCCTCCACAATTGAAGGAACATTTTCAAAGGTTTAACATTGTAGTATAATCTAGTTAGGAAAGCTCAGGTAATTTTGAGATTTCCCATCTGATTCTGTTGTGTTTATGATTTTGACATATCATATCTGAATTACAGCTTTGCCTGCAAGCGTTCTCCACCACTTTATTTATGTGAACAAAAGAAATGCACCTTATATTGAAAGCCAAGACTTAATGGTCAATCTAATTGAAATCTCAACAGTTTCATTATCTTTAATCCAGATCTAATTGCTAGAGAAAGGTAAAGCAAATCGGAAAAATTATCCAAACTCTAAATCCAAAACAATCCAAAGCCAAAAAAACTTGTCTCACTGACATTTTGGTTAGAATTGCTGTGTTCTCATTTTGTGCATCTACTCCTTCTTTCTGCTGTTATTATGTTCACCCACTGCTTCTGGGAGTCCTAAGCCTGACGCCCTCAGGCAGTGTGGGGGTGTGTTACACTGAGTTGTCAGTTTCATGAGTCTTTTCCCATGAGAATATGATATTGTGGGGGAGTATTTCTTGCCCATAGATCTACTTGGGGTTATTTCCATATGTGTATAACACTGCCTATACCTTGACTTTTCTCAATCACTCCACAATTCCTCATTGTGTCATTATTTACTATACATATTGGGTTTTCCTTACTTTGGATACTTGTTCTTTTGTTCACTGTTACAGCTAAAAAATAAAAGGGTTTTAATCAGCTTCCACATTTCTTTAATAACAAATAAATGGCCATTAGTGTTTGTTTATAGTTCTGCAACCTCTGCCCACACTTTCAAGGCATTTGCTGTCATCCTAAGTCTGTACTTCTGTAAACTGCTTTTTGACCTTAGAGCTACAGAGCATTTATTTTACACAGAATAATGGCTTGTATCACTGTATGTTAGTTATAGTAATATTGCACTGTATTAAAAATATTACACCAATGGAACTTCATCATGAACTAAAGTTCAGTAATATTCACCTGGTCATTAGACAACTGGTGCTGCACCCAAACAAGCTGAAACAAAATTCCATCCAGGACCAAAGTAGGATCATACACAGAAAATGTGCCTAAGCTTAGTCCCCAGGCCTCATAGAGTTAATACAAACTGTTATTATCTGTGACAGTACTGTGGCCTGTTACTAGCTCTGACAGTATAGTATTTCTGAATTAGAGGATTACAGTTTCTTGTGTCTTGGTTTGTTATTGTAACCATTTTTCTTGTATCAGTTGTTAATGACAAAAAGTAGAAGATGCTTTTGGGGTATTAATAGTCACTTTGTTGTTTTTAAGCATCTTAACTGAAGATTGGTTTTTAGATAACTTTAAGGCTTCCTTGATAATGCGAGATTTTTCTACTTCATGTTTCCCGTCCAGAAGAACCTTGAGAGGCTTGAGAGGTGGGCCTGTGCAAACTTCCTGAAGTTCAATAAGGTCAAATGTAAGGTGCTCCACATGGGTCAGAGCAACCCAAAGCACAAATACAGGATGATCAGAGAATGGATTAAGAACAGCAATGTGTGGTTGCAGCTCAGAAAGTCAACCATATCCTGGAATGCAGCAAAAGAAGTGTGGCCAGCAGGTCAAGGGATGGGATTCTCCCCCTCTACTCTGCTCTTCTAAGCCCACACCTAGGGTACTGCATGCAGCTCTGGGGTTCCCAGCACAAGGATGTGGACCTGTTGGAGCAAGCCCACAGAAGGGGCACAGAGATGATTGGAGGGCTGGAGCATCTCTCCTATGAAGGCTGAGGGAGCTGGGGTTATTCAGTCTGGAGAGGAGAAGACTCTGAGGAAGAAGCCTTCCAAGTCCCTCAAGAAATATCAATAAGGACATTTTCAAGTGCATGTAGTGACAGGACAAGAAGTAATGGTTTCAAACTGAAAGTAGGTTTAGATTAGATATTAGGAGGAAGTTCTTTTATGTGAGGGAGGTGAGAGAGTGGAACAGGTTGCCCTGAGAAGCTGTGGATGCTCCATCCCTGGAAGCATTCAGGGTCAGATTGGATGGGGCTTTGAGCAACCTGGTGTACTACTAGATGTCTCTGCCTATGTCAGGGACGTTGGAATTAGACGTTAAGGTCACTTTCAACCTAAACTGTTCTATGATCCTATGCTTCTATCATTCTATGTCAGTATCCAACTGTGAAAGATACATTGTATAATTATCTTAACTCCAATCAATTAGCTCACTATTTAGTCTCAAAAGTGTTGGCTAACAGTCTCAGCTTTAAAACAAAGTTCTGGAATGAAGTAAGGGGTAGAATATGATTGCCATACTTGTCAGGATAAAACAAGAGAGGAGAGAATAAAAGTGGAAAGAGAGAAATAGAAGGAGAAAGATCTCCAGTTTTTAGAACCTTCCTGCCACAGTGGACGGTCCAGATCTTGTGTTGACAAAAGAGAAAGAGAGAGAGAGAGACTGATCCACCTCCTTTTATAGTTTACCTCTTATATGCCTCTTATGCAACATAGACTTTTTACACCATTCTATCCATATTGTTCTCACATGCACAGTTACCCTTTAGAGCCTTCCAGAAAGAGAGCTGAGAGGAGTTGAGAGCCTGTGGTGGTTGCGAAGCCCCTTTCAGAGAGGTGCCCGGAACTCGACCCTTCCTTTGATTCAGGTGTATGGAGCATGAGTCTCAAAGCAAACTTGCAAACCAAGCAACTGAAAAGGAAATTGGCTCAGAACAGCCATGCCGCAACTCCACAGGACACTCTCTTCCAATCACAACTTTCTTGCTGCAACAGTCAGAATGTTTGCGGCCAAAGATGCTTCCATGCTCATGCCTGATCTTCCACACTGTCTTCTCTTGAAGGCCACACTATGTCTTACCTCTTTCCACTTCCAATAGAGACTGAAATTTGTTCCTCATTTTGAACTGTAATTCCACAACATATCATTGCTTACATTGTTTTGTGTTGGTTTATTTGCTATTTTTTGTGTTAATTTTTTTTCAGCTTCAGTGTAACAGTGCCAAGACTTTGTAACTGCTGAAACAAGCTGCTGAGCATGCCTTTGCAATTTGGATAGATGACCTGATTTTAAAATTGATGCAGCTATAATTAGTTTGTGCTGGATTTATTGTTGACAGTGGGTTTTCTATTTTATTTTTCCATCTGTCAGGCTTTGTATTTTTTAAAAAGGAACAGGATACTCAAAAACTAGGTCAAAAACATCTAGAACAATTCTGTGAATCACTGCTCATTTTTTTAGATGTTGATAATGTGAATGAAAGGGTGACAGAAATGGTGTTTGCCCTTTTCCTATGCCCCTGATGGAACACCTTTCTGTAGAATTGACATTTCAGGAATTTGGTCCATATAAACTACAAATAGAAAGTCATAAAATTCCACCAAAGTCTACCTCTGGTAGCCTTCAGCAGCAAATGTCCAGGAAAGATCAGAATAAGAGAGTGAACTCAGAGTAAAATTGTGGAAAATTATTTTTCTAGGTCACAGTAGTCTGAAAAATTAGATCCTCCCAAGTCAGAAATTATAGTTGCGTCTATCCTATCAAGGATTTCCTACAAAGACTAAAGAAATGCTATCAAAATTATAATATAGTTTTGGTTGTCATAGTCTGTTGAATATTCTGTTGAACTCGCAGATGTAAATATTCTGTGCTCTTCAGATGATTTATCATTCCTACCAATATCTCCACTTAGGGTTCTTCTCCCTATCCCAGATACTTGCCATTTTATTTATAGTTTTGAGTAGATTGAATTTAAAAGGTCTTTTGACAGGAGGAAAAGTGCCAGCAAAACCTCATCTCTGGACATGAGGAGAGCAGAACTCAGGCTGCTCTGGGAATTAATAAGAAAGGTCCCCTGGGAAAATGTTTTTTGCGGGTGCTGGGGTCCATCAGTGCTGGTCACTTTTTAAACATCACCTCCTAAGGGCACAGTAGCAGGCAATTCCTAAGTGTTGGAAATCAAGAAGGTGAAGCAAAAGGCATGTTAAGGCATGTTTTAGAATATTTAAAAACCCTATAAGTGACAGAAGAGACAGAAATTTAGGCTTTTCGTGTACATTTTCTAAATTATTTTCACTTTGGCCTGAGAAAACCTTCAAATAATATGCTTTTTTCTTATCAGTGAACATCAAATAGATATGGCAAGGAACAACAAAACCACCTAGGAACAGAGAAATTACACAAAAAATAGGCTCAATATAAATGAAAAAATGTCGTAGAATTTCCACAGTCTCAAAGATAGATAAGCTTCATCTGGAGAACATCACATTATTTCCAAGAGTTATGGTCACCATATGCCCAAGTAATTCTGATGTATAATATGAAACTAATGAAAAAGTAAGAGTACAAAGAATAGAAACTCTCTGAACCAGAAAAATATTAGTCTTAACAATGAGACAACTTCACCATACGATTAGAAAAAAGTATTATGATAAAAGTATTGAACTGAAAAAGGGGTGTGTGGGGGGTTGGTCCTATAAAATCAGTTGTATACTAAAAAACAGCCTCTGAGCAGAACAGGAATTCAAACTTATTGATACAGATGTTTCTTTAGAAAATTTGCATGATGATAGTATATACAGAGATTGTGATTATGTAAAACCCTTTTTCATAGATATCAAAAATTATTCCAGAAATGTTAGATTTAAGTATTTAAAATTAACTTCTCTTTTAACCAACAGGAGGATTTTTTTTCAGGAGAATGTTTTCAGATATATTAGAATTTGGAAATGGAACTGCATTGAATAGGAAGAAAGCGTGAAAGCTTTTAAAATCTCTTCAATGCCAGCAACAGAGTGGAATGCAGATGAAAAACAGCTTCTCAAGTCATAAAGAGCCTTATAAATTTCACAGGATTCAACATAGTATTTTTGCCTTTTTGCATAGTCAGTGTAAAAACCCTGCCTATCTCTTAACCCTGTGTATCTCTTAACAAAAATGCCAAAAGTAGCTCTATTGTACCACATAGTTTAGTTGTATTCTGAGGAGTTAAAAATGAAAAATATCACTTTAAGGTTTAGACAGATCCCATAAAGAGGATGCTAGGATTTTTTTTTGTCAAATCATAGCCCCTTCACAGTGGGTAGTTTGTCATGAACCTCTGAAGGTGTCCTTTGCTACTAAAAAATCTCTTCTAATTTTTATCACTTCTAAACCAAATCTGATTTGCTAAGTAATCATGACATATAAAATAACAATTTAGAATGTCAGTATGTCTATGATTTTTTAATTTCTTTGTGAAGACTTTTTGCTGGTTTTGTTTCAATTCAGCATATTCTGTGACTGTGATTCAGTGGATGTTTTGAAAATATTGGTACTACCAACAGAACTTTCAACTCAAAGACTAAACTGAAATTCTACGTGAATTATTACTTGTTATATGTTCTGTAAACAGTAATGTTCTCTATAATTCATTGCAAAGAAGAAGTAAATTAAAAAGGAAACAAAATATACAGTTATATATCTAACACCTTTTAATTCACTATAAGATCAAAGGATAATAAGTAGTCTTTACTCAAATACTTTCAAAAAAACCCCTAAACAGTCTGAGCTGAAAGGCAGAGTACTTGTCTCAAAAATACAAAAATATTTTTGCTGTTGCCTTTAACTTGACTGAGGTTTTCAAGGATACCGTAAAATTAGAGAACATTATTTTAGACAGTACATTTATGTACTTCACTTCATTCATATGTAATAGATATATAAGTAACTTAGACAACAACTCCTAAGGTCACCCAGACATACCCAGACATAATCCTAGAACTGAAAGGAGCAAAATCATGAGTGATCTCAAATGCTGGGGTTATGAGCTTCTGTGCCTTGCCCCTGTTTGCTGTATGGCTTTTGTGTGTAAACCAGCAATTTGTTGTGTGATTCTGCTGTGACAGTGTGAGGTACTGCAGCATCACCCTAATCTGAGCAAGCTTGGTGCTCTGCACAGGGATGCCTTCTGAGCATTTTAGACTAGCAGTGCTCCCCTGTTATCAATGAATTCTTGAACTTTTAAGGGTGTTGTCAAACAAATCTGAGGTATCAGAGGTAAAATTCAGTTGTTTCTGGATTTCTGTATCCAGTAGTAGAACTACAGGAAAGCACTAGATGTAGACACTTAACTTAGTTTAACTCTTGTATTCCCTTTTCCACTCTGTGAATAATGGTGTTCAAAATCAGATTTAACTTTCCTCATCATACTGTGTAGAGATAATAAAAAAACAAGGGTATTATATATGTCTTATATATATTATTATATAAATATCTTCTGATTATTGGATTCAGGTGAAATCAGTTCCAGATGCCAAACTTAATTATATAAGATTTTGCTTAGTCACTGCTGCCAGTCAGTTAGAAAGAACTCCTTGCTTCTGTAAGCTGCTGAAACACAACACAGATACCTGAAAAGGAATTAAATTGAAGAAGTTACAAACAATAGCATTTGTTTGCATATGACCTTAAAAAACTTTATAAATAAAGAAAATCAAGGTATATGTAAATCAAAAATATAAGAAGTCTGCTTGTTCAAACATGCAGTTGCACATGAAGGGTTTTTTTTAAAGGTAGAAAAAATAGTGTATATTTAGTTTTCTTTTAAGAATATATGTAGTACATATCCTGACATTTCTATCTAAGCATACTTTGCATTATAAATATTAACAATATTTATCTTTTTACATAAAACTCTGTGAATCTCTTAATAACAACATAGCTGTGCAGAAATTGTGGAATTCTTCACATGGATTGTTCCATACATTCAGAAGACTAATTCTTTCCTCTTTATTTGCAACAGGTTTTAGATTAACAGGTAGTTTCTGTTTGTATCGCAGGACGTTGCAGGTCAGGCAAATGTCTAACTAATTTTTATTCATAGTCATATAAACTCAAGTCAGTTACCCACACTGAACACTTTACAGATATGACAAAGGTACTCTAGTCTATTCAAGTTCATACAGATGTCATGCTAAATGTCTTAGACATCTTAAATGTCAATAAATGTTGGCCTGCGGACATCTGAATTGAGTCTTTAGTTCAGTTCAAAGATAACAAAATAGGAAAGTACAAACAAAAATCCCATGTCACTAGATTGAAATAATGGATTCAAACACTTGAATTTACAGCAGGCATGTAATCCCAGAAAAAATAAATTAAAAAAAAAAGAGATGATGGGTGGATGGATGGATGGATACATAAATAGACATAGATAGATAGATACATAGATAGATAATCTACACATCAGTAAATTCTCATATATCCAATGGCAAGGCGTTAGTACAGTTTAAGGGGCATAGGCAGCCATTCAGCGCTCTCTGAACACATTCAGGCTACATTTTGTAGCCTGAATATAGGTGTTATTGTGGCTGACGTGTCTGACACATCTGTATGGGGCGGTCAGATACAATGCAAGATTTGACACATGCACACTTCACTTTATTAAAAAGTGACTGGTAGGCTGGGCCCAGAGGGTGGTGGTGAATGGTGCTACATTCAGTTGGAGGATGGTTGTTAATGGGTTCCCTAGGGCTCAGTATTGGTAACAGTCCTGTTTAATATCTTTATCTATAATCTCTAGATGAAGGGGTCGAGTGCATTCTCAATAAATTCACAGACAACAATAAGTTGGGTAGGAGTGTTGTTCTGCTGGAGTGTAGGAAAGCTCTCCAAAGAGTGCAATAAGGTGAAGTGCCAGGTCCTGCATTTTGGTTGCAACAATCCCATGCAGCACCACAGTGTCTGGAAATTCTGCCCTACAGAAAAGGACCTGAGGATGCTGTTTGACAGCTGCCTGAACATAAGCCCACAGTGTGTACAATGGCATCCTGGCCTGTATCTAAAATAGTGTGGCCAGTAGGGTAGTGATTGTTCCCCTGTACTTAGCACTGGTGAGACCACACCTCAAGTACTGTGTCCAGTTCTGGGACCCTCACTACAAGAAAGACATTGAGGTGCTGGAGCATGTCCAGAGCATGTCCTGGTGAAGGCTTTGGAGTGCAAGCCTAATTAGGAGGAACTGAGGCAGCTGAAGTTGTTTAGCCTGAAGAAAAGGAAATGACCTTATTACTCTCTACAACTACCTGAAAGGACATTGTAGCAAGGTGGGGGTTGGTCTCTTGTTCCAGACAACTAGTGATGGGACAAGAGGAAATGACCTCAAGCTGCATCAGAGGAAGTTCAGGTTGGACAACAGGAAGAATTTCTTCACTGAATTTCTTCCAGGTTAAGAACTGGAATGGACTGCCCAGGGAAGTGATGGAGTCACTATCCCTGGAAGTGTTCAAGAAAGAACTCGATGTGGCACTTAGTGCTACAGTTTAGGTGACCTGGTGGTGTTCAGCCAAAGATTCGACTTGATGACCTTGGAGGACTTTTTCAACCTCAATGATTCTATGATTCTATGATTTACAGTACTTAGGGAGATTCTCTGTACTTAGGGAGAAGCAACTCTGAGTCACGTAGAATACCCAAGGCTGTCTGAAATGTTTACAGATGCTAATATTTAGAGAGATGAATTCAGCCTCGAGTACCTCTATGTGTTTTTATTATACTGTGCACCCTACTCTTAAATGCAAATAGACATATGAAGAAAGAAAAAGACAACTATGATTCTGACCTCTCTGTTTACCAACCAGCTGTACACTTTGGGACTCTGGAAAATAATTCTCCTCTCCAGGCAGAAACCTGCAGGACCCTGACCCAGGCAGTGGAGTCCTACAGCACTTCTTCCTTCGGTCTGTGTCTAAATGACATGCTAAATCTTCACTAAGCTTCAAAATTCTCTTCGTAAAGCAAATTTTTTTTCAGCTACATTACTACGAATTTCTTGTGTATTACAGGCCAAATTGATAAAGGAGCAT
Organism: Pseudopipra pipra; assembly: GCF_036250125.1. Taxonomy (NCBI): domain Eukaryota; kingdom Metazoa; phylum Chordata; class Aves; order Passeriformes; family Pipridae; genus Pseudopipra; species Pseudopipra pipra. Next base: position 73,117,674 of record NC_087550.1, on the reverse strand, counting down.
GGTGTTACATTTCCATCTGTTCTCAACTTTCTTCCATATTGCAATCCATGCTACAAAAGAAACATCTTTAATATTGTGTTAAATGGATGATACATTTAAAATGTGCCATCTTTGTACAACATGAAACTGAAAATGTATTATCGTATGTTTTGAATAAAGACATGGGTTTCAAAAAAAATTGTTGTAATTATTGTACAAAATGACACATTGAAATATGACAAATTTCAGATGCATTACGGTTTCTCTCTCCTCCTCAGAAATACAGTAGAAAATTACTTTTTATTTAGAAGGTCAAATCTTTCTTATTTTCTTACCATCTTGCTCTCCTCCTGTAAAGTGAGTGGAGCTGCTGACAGCGGAGCTTGATGATAAGGTAGTTCTGTTTGTCAGCCAATAGAGGGAACACTCAAACTTGGCACTTCTGCAAGATAACAGGACAAAGTGTTCCTGCTGAAACACTCGGACAATCAAGGCTTTCTTTCCTGTGCTTTGTTACTGTAAACTATTATGAATGACCTATTTTCTTTATCCTCTCCAATAACGTGGAAGAGTATCAGATCCAACTAAACTGCCAATGTGGTCTGTAATTTCCAGTTTAGAAAGTTGCTGTATCCCAAAGGAAAGGTAGTGGATCAGATTACCATCTCAAGATGCATTATGCTAGAAAGCTGAGGCTAAATAAAACTTTGTAAAGGACTGGAAACCTGACAGCTGATTTCCAGTATCAGGTAGGAGTTTTTTAGGTTTTACATGAATTCTTCATCTTGAAAATGAAGTCAAAGTGTCATAGTTTAAACTTCTTGAAATAGACCTTTATAAGCTTAGCTAACAATACCCAGTATGTGAAAAAATATTTCAATGAAATTTATTACTCGAATCTTTAGACGTAAAGAAGTTGAACAAAGTACATAAAGCATTAGGTTTCCTTTCTTTTTTCTGATAATCAGCCATTTAATTCATACTCAGTGTTGTTCAAAATAAAAATAAAAATCTGACCATGCATTCCATTTGATGTCTCAATTAATATGCCACAAAAAATATTCCTTCTTTCTCTTACACTGAAACAGATATACACGAAACTTCTGACTGAAACATGAGTTGGATGAACTTTGGACCAGAACCAGCCCAAGAATTCTAGGAAAACACTCAGAGATCCACAGGGAAGCCTGAAAAGTTTCATCCTACCAGAAAACTCAATTTTGTGTTAGTTTAAGTTCAAATGACTGTAGAGAATCAATTACCTTGTCTGGACACCAGAGAAAAGACTAAAAGAAACAATTATGTTTGGGATTATGCTGTAGTGAGACACAGATATTAATGTGCCTTACAGCAGAAAATTCATATGTTCACTTAACTTCCTCTGAAATGCAAGAATATTTGACTGTAAATGTAGTGCCAGGAACGTGAACAATTTCTCCAGTTGCTCCTCTTCAGTCTAGACTTTCAGAATGGGTCTTTTTAATGAAGAGTAATATAACAAGAAAGCCAATTACTCTAAACAGTTGCAAAAGTCACTAATTACTACATAATTTTTGTTTTCTAATATTTTTATAATTATTATTCATACTCAGTTTTGGTTATTATGCTTCAACTCAATAAGATTTTTATGGTTTTCCTGGTATTTTTCATTTGTGCACCCTTGAAAATAAAGTCAAAAATATGCTGGGCACTATTGGCAAACAACGTGGAACTCCTTTTAACTCTAGATGCTTAATAAGAAAGAATATGGATATTTGCACTATTGTACCAGACTAGGTTTGTAAAGGTATTTACATGTACGTTTGTAAAGGTATTTATTGCATGTCTAGTAATAAAGCAGATGGAAATACAACTATACTTGCGGTTAAGATTTATTTTAGTCATGTAAAAGGTCAGACGACACTTCATTGCTAGTCCACTTGTCCATTGTTCAAGTGTTGAACATCTGTTCATTTCTATGCTACCTCTCCATATAAAAATATTCACTTTAATTAGAACTAGCCTAGCACTTCTCGTTCTTCATGACTGTACTCAGTACTTACTTACCTGAAAGAATAGAATCTTATTTGCAACTTCTTTCCCTCCCTGTTCCTTATATAATCCTTAATGACCAGCCAAAACTTAACTATAAGAAAAGTGTTTTCATAATATTGACCATTGCTTTAAGTTTATAAAGAAAAAATAAGCATTAACCAAAGAATGCAAAAAGGCTTATTAAGTAACTTAATGTATTTTTTCATAAAAGCCAGTTATTCCTCAGTTGTATGATCACAATGAGAAAGAAATATGTCTTCATTTCTGCTCTCATGTATATGCTATTATTTCTTCAAGATCTTTTATTGTCATCTAAGGCTCCTTACAGAAACACACGAAAGTTCCTGGGCTTATTGTCTGAATGCAGAGGCAAGAAAGTCTCAGCAGAGCATTCAGTATGAATGAACACATTCAAATTTAATATAATGCATGGTTGAGAATTATCTTCACAGAGACAATTCAGTACATTATGCGCATTAGCACCAGGGAGGTCACTGGTTCGTATTCTGTTCAAAAGATAATTCTGGAAGGATGACCACTTTTATAGAAATCCTATAACAATGGTACTGAAGAAGTAATTCCTTGAAAGCAATGTTGAATTAGGTCATCAGCACTGCCTGCTGTGTCTCCTATTTTACTTTTTCCCAAAAGACTAACATAACCCATGTGAGGATTTTGTACTTTGCAAAGGAGGATGGAAAGAGGAACGTGCTATTTAGCAGAATTTCAACCTAGCAGCCATAGAGTTCGTTTATTAATGAATGTTTTAAAAAGTATATGACATTTAAGAGACTTTCATGAACCAAAGCTGCAATTCTCACAGTACAGAATTTCATGGATATTGAAGCTCATACTAAAAACTAATACCTCATAAAGACGATACAGTGGACATCAAAGTTTCTAACACTTTTCTCTTTCAGATTTTAGCAAAAAGACACTATGCCTTTTATGAGTAGCTCTTGTAAAAAAATATTCCTTGGTAGCCACACTCCTGTTCATGCTGTTTATCTGTTATATTAGAACAAAAAAAAAAAAATGCAGTTGTGTAAAGACCATAAAAGTCAAATAAATCTTCTTAGAAACAATCTTTCTTACATATGGAATCATATTCTAAAATCACCTTTAAATATTAATTCACTTATGCTTTATTGTGAAAGTGCTAACAGCGAGAAACTAGAGAGAGAACTTTCAGTTTGTCAGGAAATTTATTTTATTTAGAGTTTGTTTGCATCAAATTTTCTTGTGTTGTGTCATATAACAGGACTGACGTTGATGATGTTGGAGTACACTCACAATAAATAGTTCCACAGGAAATGCAAGTTCTGTGCACCCCCTTTGGCATTTAAAAGCCCCCAGAAACTGGAAATATACTTTGTTCATTCATCCATTAAAAAATAATTAAGTAAATCTTCAAATGGTGTTGATCAATGTACCTCAAAGTGTAAGTCTAAGTTATATTAGCCTGACTTGTTTCAGAAATGAACACGAATAACTACATAAGCAATTTGCTGATGAAAAAGGTTGAGATCACAAATTTTAATCAATCTCAAATCTTATATTTTGTGGTGATTTTTTTTAAGTAATATACATAGCAAATCTCTGATAAAACAGACTATTCCAGATAAAAATATCAAATGGTGAAAGTGAAGACATAGCAATTTACAAGTATTTTTGGAGAAGGGAAAGAAGAAAAATACACCAACAAATATGAAGAGTGAGTTAAAAATCCTGCTAAAAGGCAAAAATTATGTTATTCACCGAACTTATTCAATTTTTTATAGAGGGGAGCATGGGACTCACAGTTAGGTGACGACATTTCAAACAGGAATGATGAATACACTTTCCTGGGCAACAAATTCCCTACATTTAGGATAAGACATTAAGCTTCCAGTATCAGTTATACTTTTCAACCAAAAGCAATTCTGTTCAGATTTATGGTTTCTGATTGTCTGCATAAATATAAACAGACAAAATATATTAGTGATCTGATGGTAGACCTTTACTTAAGTTTAGTGATATTGTACATTTCTTTTTTTATTAGTGCAGTGCCATTTAGACTAAATCTGAACATTTAATAGATCATTTGATTTTACCACAAGCCTTAAAAGTATAGATTTAATTGACATGCACTGGGTAGATTAAGAGTAGTGACTTCATAACTAAGTCTAGGGAGGACTCACTTAGAAGAATCATCCTTCTCAAAGTTCTTCAGTATAGATATTTATGCTTGAAGTAGACACTCTTATCTCCCTTTACAAAGAGCAGAGGAGAAACAAACATTTTTAGGGTGCAATTAACTTGATAAAATACAGAAGTCCAGATAAGGATAACATGAATTGCATTCTAAAAGTTATTTCTCTTCATTGTCTTTAAAGGAATATTGGCATGAACTGTTAGTGTGAATATCTGTCTAATTAGATAAATATCACCTTCTGTGTTAGCTCAATAAAATTCCCTCACTAAACCTGAACGTTAAGATTTTTAATTTGCTAATTTCTTAGGATTATAAGTCTCGTGAATTTTAATTAATATAGAAAAAAATAAAAGTACATGTTCCAAATTAAACAGAAAACATCAAGATGTAGGATTTTTTTTCTCTTCTATATAGATGAGGGAGAACTAAAAATGCCTTAATATTTGTGAATAGTTTCTCTCAAATTCTATTTCCATAAAATTTCCTTGATGACAAAATATTAGATTTTTCATTGTTAGTGGTTTTGAATGGGTGCTGAAGATGACAAAGTGCTGGAGGGTCTAGTCGGAATAGAATACAGTCTGACTATATACAGAAGATTACTTCACTTTTTCTTTACAAGAATTATTAGCTATTAAGTCAATTATGCAGAAAAGAATATTTTATTTTTTTTAATTAAAAAAAATTAAAAACTAAACTTACCATAAACCTTTGTCCTGGCATCCTATAATGCCAAAGCAGAAGGATACATATTTTCTCCAGAATTTTAAAATTTTTGGTTCATCTCAAGACCCTGTTTTTACTCACTGCTAACATCTCTTAACCTTTTGAAGTTTTCCTGTGGATTGACTATTTTCCACTCAAACTTCATTAAAGCATGCATTGTAGTAGAATCAATCAATCTAGGACTTTGTGAAATTAAGTTTGAGATACATGGGTGGAAAAAAATCACTATAAATATCTCAAGTGCTATAGAACCCTCATAAAGTTTAAAACCTTTGACTTGAAATGTTTCTGGGCTTTTTTCTGAGATTTCCTCATGCTGGTCTCCTTTTCAGACTATTCTTCCTCTAAATAAATTTAGGAATAATCTATATAATAGCTTCTTGCCAATGCCTTTAGTAAGTAAATAACTGGAATGAATCTGTAAGAAAGAGCTTTGCATTAAAATTCTGGATCTTCAGTAAGGATACTTAATGGTTTTTTTCAACATAGTCCCCAGAATTTAATTGCAATATAGAACTGGTATGCAATTATACTGGTGTACAATTATTTTGGAATTTCAGCCTTGGGATATGTAGCAGAATCATATACATGGATGAACAGGAAGGAAGGAAAGAATAGAGTATGCTGAGTCGGAAAAGACCCACAAGGATCATCAAATCCAACTCTTGGCGCTGCACAGGATCATTCCCAAAAATCACACCGAATGCCTGAGAGTGTTGTCCAAACATTTTTTGAACTTAGACAGGGTTGATGCTGCAACCACTTCTCAGAGGAGCCTGTTCCAGTGCCCAAGAACCTTTTTCTAATATCCAACCTAAACCTCTCCTGACACAACTTCAGACCATTCCCTCCGGTTCTGTCACTGGTCACCACAGAGAAGAGATCAGTGCCTATCCCTCCTCTTCCCCTCACAAGGAAGTTGTAGACTGCAATGAGGTCTCCCCTGAGTCTCCCCTTCTCCAGGCTGAACAGACCAAATGTGATGGGTTGACCCTGGCTGGACACCAGGTGCTCACCAAAGTCATTCTATCACTTTTGCTCCTCAACTGGACAGTGGAGAGAAAATTTAATGAAAGACTTGTGGGACAAGAAGAGACAAATTACCATCATGGGCAAGAGAGATTTGACTTGGGGAAAAAAATTTAATTTAGCATCAATCAAACCAGGGTAGGATAAAAAGAAATAAAATCTTAAAACACTTTCCCACACCTCTCCCTTTTTCCTGGGCTCAACTTTTCTCCTGATTTTCTCTACCTTTGTCCTCTCCAGTGGAACATGCAATGGGGGTTGCTATCAGTTCATCATGTTGTCATTGGCACTGCTTCCTCCTTATGGGTAGGACTCATCACACACTTCCTGGGATACAGTGTTTCTTAGCCACAGATCAAATCAAACAGACTGGCCTGTAGATATACTATTGCCCTCAAAAGCATATTAGCCATTCCCATGCTATACAAAATTTGGCACTTGGATCTCCATTAGACTTCACTCGTACAACTAGAAGGTGAAAAGTTATTAAGAAAGAAATCCCCCAAACAGTTCAAACCTAGTAATTTGTTGATAAAAAGCTAATTAATGACACTTTGGTGAAAAGGAATTTTCTTCTATTGTTACAACCAATGAAAACTGTTTTGTTCTTCTTGGGAACTAGAAAGCAGAAAGATAGGAGAGTGAATAAAGCAAAAGCCATATTATGAGAATTTTCTCATGGTAATAGATACCTGATTTCACCACTTCAAGGTTACTTTGGGATTTCTGTAGCACCTGGAATATTTTTTATATCCAAGAACTTAAGAATGTCTAGTATCTATTTCCTTCTTTACACTCTAATTACTCTTAAAATTGGTCTGGCAATGTAGATATTTCAAAAGTATGTTTCAGTACTTCAGGGGAAATTTTATTAGCTCAGTAAATATTGTTAAGGTGTGAGGATTTTTATTTTTACTTCCTCCTTTACTTTCCCACTCCCACTCGCTCCCCATTACATATATTTATCTGCTCTGTCCGTATTTGTTCATGATTCAGAACAGAAATAGTGACATATGATAGGGAATGAAAGTGGTATCAGACTTCCAAGTGTGCTGAAATTACTGCTGGAAGTTTTACAAGAGACCTTTCTTTAATTTACAGCTTGATTCATAAATTAAGAAGTTATTATATTTAGATACATTTTAAAAAACATATCAATTTTTCTATGCATAGCTGAACCAAACTTACAAACATTTCTCATCCTTTACTGATTTTAATATAAATTGTTTTATATTATTTTCAGTTTTCTGGAGAAACTGTAAAGCACTCTTGTGAAGCCCTCCTGAGAAATTTTATGTTACTAAAATATCCTTTTTATGATGTACTATGCAAATCAGACTATGAAGTAGACACTTTTTTTTCTTTACTTTGTACTCTAGGGTCATAAGACACACTAAAATCTACAAAATAAAGAAAAAGAAAAGGGAAAAAATGAATGCAGCATTCTTCTATACTTTTATTTAAGTCTGTGTATTTACTATAGATTTTTTTTACTTAATACTGTAGAAAGTTACTATGCTTTAAAAGTTAAGTGATGTGCAGATGAGGACCTCAATGTGATTTAAAAATGTATCAGAACAAATATCAAGAACTGGATTCTCCTGTATGCACATACATGCTATTTTAATTGAGATTAACAAGGAATTTGCTCCCTTTGTGAGCTCCCATTTTCCATTCTCCTTCAATGGTGAGTGACTGGTGAGCCCTGAGGAGCTGCAGTTCTCACTGGATTGTCAATCCTATGAACTAGGTGAAACTACTTAGTGTGACAATTACCTGTAAGTACAATACAGAAGGGAGAAAGGTATTGTTGTAAAAAGTTATATGGTTCTTCCCAGGTGTAACCTTAAGGGACTTGAAATAATCTGATGAGGCCATTTTTCCATTGTCACACTTGACACAGGGACAGAACTGTATCATATTACATGATTGTAATGCTCCATTTCCTTCTCACTCTTTTCAAGGTTGCAGCCACTCTTCTTACTCACACACATCAGTCTGACTTCCAGTACCTTTCCTCTGCATACAGAGTGATAAAACTAACTAGTTCCTGGTGACCTACAACAACAACAGTGTGGCTTGTAACCAGAAGCTGATGTACAAGATATGCTCTCTTGATTTTACAAGAAGTTTGAGCAGGCAAATATTTCAAAACTTCATCTGGATTTTGGTATCTCAACATGCATTTTGTTTGTTTGGTTTTTTGTTTGTTTTTTTTAGATTGTTTTGCTGATAAGCCAAACCTGGATGAGTGAGTGCTCACTTCTGTTTTCATTTAGAGAAGAATGTTTACACTATGAAAGAAAATCATCATAGTAAAGCATTCAGTACTTGCTTCTCTTCGCCCTGTATTTGTATTTACAAAGGCATTGAGGAGCCAGTGAACTGGTTGTGGTGGTAACTGTCATATCTGAACCAATCAGGCAGGAGCATCCTGGTAGCAGATTGGAGATCAAATGTTTTGCTATCTATTTTCATAACAAAATCCTGTGATATTTTCTTCTCGTTTGGAAAGATAGACTTTGACTTTTAACATTGTTTTTAAATTCATGATACATGGACCTCACTTTCTTCACCATTATGACTCACTGCTCTGTGATAGAACATTATTACAAGAACCAGAAGGGAATTTCTAAATTCTCTTTCATTACAATCCAAAACACAAGTTTCCAATTTATCATGGTTTGTGAACATTGTGAACTATTGTCCTTAATCTTGCACCCACCAAAGATTAAAAAAAAATAAAATAGTCATAGCGATCATTTTCTAACATTCCTCTCTGCTTAAGGAGGAAAAAATGTGAAAAGAATGTGTTAATTTTTCTTCTGTTCTGGACATCATTTGTTCATAGCATAGAAGATGTTGGAACACTACTGTGACACTAGAAATAAATGTATCCCTTTTATAATTAGAGAAATGGAGCTCTGGTTCCTGAGATCATATCTCTTGATATCAGATCATGTGGTGAATAAGGGGATCATAAGAGAAGAGGAGACAATGCAATCCACTTAAACCCTCTTGTAAAGCCATAGAAATCCTTTGGTGTACAAAAGTTTAGCTATTTTTCTCAGTTATACCAGTCAAATGAAATATATTACCTCTCCCTAAGTGTCTTACCTCATTTAATTCCAAGTCAAGCAGAGTAAAGTGTTTTGCAACTTTTTTTCAGGTAATATAATGACTGAAATAATGACTGATTGTACCTCCTGACATCTGATGCCAGGAAGTGTTAATAAACTCGTTTGAGAACTTTTATATTTATCAAGCTAAAAACACTTCCAGAACAAGGTCTGACTATGTGTAGATTTTTTATCTATTTGTATCAACATCTAATCTTTGTCAGTATGTGTCTTTCTGACATCATGACTCACATGCACAAGGCAGCTTCATTTCCTAACCTGTTGGAGTACAAAAATGAGAATTGGAAAGAAAGCATCAAACTCAATAGGCCCCCTGAGGAAGAAACCATCATCTAAGTACATACAGACCTTTGTGGACTACGGAAGAATATGTGTTTTGGGGTTTATGTTGTGTTTCATATTTTGTTGTATAATTCCCCTTATATTGTACCCCAGTTTTCTGGTAAATTCCCTTATCCTTCATGGCCCTGAACCCTGTTCCCTCATTGGTTGTTTTTTGTTGCATTGCGGTGTTTTTCCCTATATGGTTATGCCCTCCCTTTGTTTTGTATGCTCCGCCCTTACTCTGTCCCACTTATGCCTTTTTACTGGAATGTTCTCGCCCTACCCTATATAAGGCGAGCGCCATTTTAATAAAAAGGCCATTTCACCTTGGACCCTTGAAATGTGCTGACCCCTTCTTTCCTTACGAGTTGTCAAAAAACAGCTATTTTTTTAAAGGAAATAAAAACGTTGGAAAAAAAAAAAACTGATGTTCCTACCATTACTTCCTCACTTCCACAGAATAATAGTCGAACATATGAAATACCCTACTGGGTCAGACACTCTAAGTCAATCTACCTCACTAAATATGTCATGTCAGACAGTGACAAGAGGGGATGCTGTTAAGAAAAAGAACATGAGCCAAGACAATGGCTTGGTCCATCCCTTTTGTATTTCTCCACTATCCAGAATTCTTGCAATAAGGACATTACATGGTATATTGTGAAGGACCAGGAATCAGAATGGGGAAAATCTCAGAAGTGGAAAAGGATGTACAGTGATTGAACGGACTTTATGATGCTGACTTTATAGTTATTATGTACACACACATTGTATGTTCCCCCAGAATTTGTATCTTCCGGGTATATCCCGGCGTGTTCACCTCCCTGCTTCCCTGTTTCTCTGCTGATTGGCTGGAGGAGCTGCAGGGAGGAAACAGCCTCCATTCACCCCTTCTCTCCCCGGTTCCTCCCACGTTCCTCCCTCTTTCGCCTGTGCCCCTATCCTGATTTGCTCCCCCGTTTGTCTGTCTGATACCCCACCCTATGTTCTGGTCCTTTCCCTGCCTGAATGCATAAGAATCCTACACATGCCTGAATAAATCATTCTATCTGCATCCCAGACTCGTATAATGCCATGGCCCCCCCCCTTTTCGGACCGCGGCAGTATAAACTTGCATAGACCTTGTGGTAGCTTAATTTTGGCTGGCTTCCAGATACCCTTCTGCTGCTCTCTCACTCTCCCTCCTCAGCAACACAGGCAGAGAAAAATAGCGCTAAAGAGTTCATGGGTCTAGATAAAGACAGGGAGATCACTCACCAATTATAGTCACAGGAAAAAATGAATTTACTTAGGGAAGATTAATCTAATTTATTGTCAATTAAAAAGAGACTAATATAGTGGGAAATAAGAACAAAATTAAAAACACCTTCTTCTCTACCCCTCCTTTTTTCCCAGTCATCCAGAGCACCTCCTCCCCCTTCTCAACGACCTTGGTGTCTGTAGGGTTTTTCCTCTCACATTTTTCTCACTTCTCTCTTACACAGCTGCAGCCCAGTATTTTTTATCTTTTCTCATATATGTTGTCATAGAGGTGCCACCAAACGTGATGACTGGCTCAGCTTTGGCCATCAACTTATCTGTCTTGGGGCCATGTGGAACTGTCTTTCTTAGACATAGGAACAGCTCCTGATCTCTTCCCATAAACATCATCCTTGCAGCTCTACTACTGCAAAAATCTTACTGCATAAGCCCAATATAATCTGCTTGAAATCTGGTTCTGGAGCTGTCCTCCTGGAAGGCATTTAATTTTTTCTTGGATGTATCTTTTTTGTAGACCCTTTCTACATCCACACTTTCCTCTGAAGTGTATTTCTGATTTTTCCTAGCTACTTTTAAAAAAAAATACCCCCTTTATACATCTGAAACTGATGTCCTTCAAGTTTTGCAGATTGTTGGCTCAGTTGCTTAGAGCATGGTGCTAATAATGCCAAGGTCATGGGTTCAATTGCCATACAGGCAATTAAGTCCTTAAGAGTTGGACTTGATGATCTTTATGGATCTCTTCCAACTCAGAATATTCTGTAGATATCTGAATAACTGTTCATGATCAACTTATCTACTACTTTCACGATTTTCTAAATCTTAGCCATATTTCTTCTCAGTCTGCTCTACTCCAAGAGTTCCAGCTTTGTTAAGCCCTGCTCTTAAGTCAGCTACAACATTCTGATCATCATTGTATAGCTGTCCTTTTGTGTTCCTCTTCTTCATCCACCACAAAGCTCTTGAAGTGAAGAGAGCACAACTAAACACAGTATTGTGATGCTGGTATTTTTTCTGTCTTCATCTTAATATCTTTTCTGTTCTTTCCGAGTACCTCACTGGCTTTTCTGGCTGCCAAATGCACTGAAAGGGTAATTTCAGAAAACAACTGGTTATAAATAAAGTATATTTTTCCATAGTTTGCTTTGTCATGACCTAAGGATGATACAGCCTTTATAAAGCAGAATATGGTTAGAGATAAACTCATTTTTTGTATAGCAACTTACATGTATAGCCTGTAAGTATTGTTGGATGAAAAACAAAGCAAAAGTTCATTCTGGAAACTAGTTCTCCTGTCTTCTCACTGATGCATTAACCAGAAAACTGGAGTTGGGAAGAACTATAAATCAACGTAAAATTATTGCTAAAATATCAAAATGTCAAACAAATGTCTTTAATAGGTATTCCTAGTCTCTATGTTTATGAAAAATGCAGGATGAAATAGTAACAAAGAACTATGTTTAAAAGCAACTGGAATTTGTTCTGGGCCTTTAGTTTACATGGATATTTCCAAATCACTAAAAAGTTGTTACAATGGTACATTTTACTTTAGTATAATATAGGGGGAAAACAGATCAAAGGCAACACAGAGAATATTATTTTTAAAAAGGTATAGAAAAAGTCTTTAGACATTTCAGTACAAATGTAGTCATCCACAATAACAAGATGATCTCTCTGACAATACAAATTAACATCTGTTCCAGAGTTTAAAACCATGTACATTTGGAAAGAGTAATACAGCCATTCTGTAAACAGGAAAGGCAGTGTTATAAAAATAATTCATACTTTTCTTTGTCAAAAATCCCATGAATCAAAAACCAGCCAGTTTATACAAATTCTTGAAACTATTTTTTTTCCCATAGTGGTCATTTTATGAATTATGGTAAGAGTAGCAATTCATTGGCCATTGATATTTCTTACATTGTAAAACATATATGTAAAAATATAATGAATTTAAATTCATTACTTTCTGGCTTTATTTTTTGCAGGTCACACATCAGTTGTGTCCCTTTCAGTAATTGTGGTCCTCAAGCAAGTCAGGACTCAGTAGGAGAAAGTGAAATTTGTTCTAGTTCTATTATGTTTGTTTATGCTGATATAAATTAAATCCATCTCTGCATATGTCCAATATGTTTTTTACATATTAGTTTAACACCATTTACATAATTTAACACCATTAGTTAATACCTGTTTGAGCTAATACAATGAAAATAAGTTGGAGAAAACAAAATTGTGCAATCTGCTTTCAATTTCCACATAAAAACATATCTACAGAATTATTCTAAAGAACTAAAGATTTTTCAAAGTCTTCAGTTTACTTGACTCCAATAAGAGGCAAAATTATGAATGAGTGAAATTGTTGGCGGCTGTATTTTTCCCTTTTGTGGGGAAACAAACAAACAAAACAATACACTATTGGAATGTTTTAGGAGACAGCATATCCTGGATCCTCAGACTGGAAACCAAAATGAACCTTCTGTAATATCGCTGATAAATGCTGTAATGACGCATTTTTCAAACTATCCAACTGAATTAGATTTGTTGACAGCCAGAGACATTTCATCTGCTTTTGTTACCAATAGATTTTTCTTCCTCTCTTTTTTTTTTATTATATATTTTAGTTGCATGTCTATACATAAGACATTGTTAAAGCAGCAGTTTTTTCATTTTCTTAATCTGGTTGAAGATTATGATATTCAACTGGAAATCAAGTTTAATTGATTTAAAGCATAAGACCTCTATCCCTGAAAGATAATTGAATAATTCAATGTAGTTATCACTACACTGAACATCACAACATCGTTTATGGTTCCACACTTTGACTCCAAGCAATACTGTTAGTTATCACGGAAACAGCAATTATGAAACATCAGCTGCATGAAAGTGCTGCTCCTTAGCTTCTCATCTTTTTTTTAGACAAATATTAACCACACCATGTAACTTTGTTCAGCACTTAACTGACTAGGTCTACACTATTTTGATAGCTGCTTCAGAGAGACCATAAGCACAGAAAGCTCTGAATTACCTCATTTTTCCATCTGAAGAATTCTTGGTGATGAATTGGTTAGTGAAGACAGCTAAGCATAATATTGCATATTCTGAAAGGCATACATACTACAGCCATTTCTGAGGGTGGGTTTCAAGCTCACTGTATGGGAGATGGGTGAAGCTGAAATTATCATAGCTTCAAAAATTTTTTGATACATTCTTTAAAGAATGTCACTGAATTAGATCAAGCATGAAAGGAATCTACTTACTGCTAAAAAATTGAGTATTGGAGAAAGGGGAACACTTCAAGTAAGATATTCTCCTGCAGCAATTGAGGGTTAAGGGAATCCAGTGCTGAGGGGGCCATCAAGATTCACCAAGAGTTCTGTATGATCTATGCAGGATTTGTCCATCTGTTAAGACTCGGTGTGAGGTGTGATGTTGTGCCCATTTGTTATTTCCAGGCTTATTTTTCTCTTCTTTAAAAATAGATTGATGTACTAGAAAAGTAAAACAACAACATCCTCCCCTGCCCATAGTTGCACATTTTTTTAAAGCTTGTTTTCATAGGAACTGAGGTCTCCAGGGCCTTAATCACTTTCCAGGACTTTCACATTAAATGCTCAGTTCTACTCAGTACTTTGGTCTGTGCTTCAAAGCCCATTGTGAGACTGAGAAATTAGGTAACTGATTTTTTTCTTCTGTTTTACAGTCTTCAGTACACCTGATACCTATACCTCTTCAGACTTCTAAGAAAAAAGGATAATTATCTAACAACATTGGAAACAAGATTAAGGAATTCATTAATCTGATGAGAATGTCCTCAAACATCATCGTCGTGAACAAAATATGTTCACTTCTTTGAGTTTTGTTTTCCCTCAGTAAATTATTTTCAGCTATAAACTCAAAGGGATAAAGTGAAGTGGAGATGGAGTTTGTCATTATTTCTCCTAATTAAAGAAGTTGCTTTTGATACTCTGCTGGAAAGTAACAAAAATTCAGACATCAAATTGTCAGTTTCAAACCAAAGATTGTTTAGCACAGTGGTAGAATTTTTACTAGATTTTTTATTGTTATTATAAGTTTCCACTCAGAAAAAGAAAGTGATGTTTTGATTAAAAACTTCATGACTGAATTTAAGGTTCTGAAAAGAGAATCCAAAAAGTTTCATTTCAGGAAGGAATGATTTAAAAAAATCCTTTTCAACAGAATTACTATAAGTAAGGTAGGTGTAACACCTTTTCTGATGTCAACTAATCCAAGACTTTGGAGCTATAGGGGGTATACATTTATTCTGGATTTGGAAAACAGTGAAATAAAATGTTTTCTTGATTTTAGTTTGCGACAATCTTTCTTCAGATTTTTTTATTGTTTGATTAACATCTTTATGACAGAGTAATAAGAAAGAAATAATCTTTGGGGTACCTGAAGAAGAAAACAGTAGTTTTTCAGTAATCATTAATCCCTGTTGACGTCTGACTCATTATTTCTATCCCATCTCAAAATTCCGTCTTCCATCTCACAAATGAAATTTATTTACACCAAAGAGAATTTGCTATAATAGAAGGAAAACTAGTCCCCAAAACCTTTAAAATTGAAGTTTGATTTTGTACATGGTCACACTGCACTTATGTATATTAATAAAATAACAAACTATATTACCTATTTTTATTATTAATAGATAGAGTACTAATATATTTCTCAGTGCTGCGTCTTTATGAGTCTAAAGAGTTTTCTGGACTGAATGCTTAAGAACAGCTTATTTTTCAATTTGTTATTCACCAATTAAATATGACGTTTCACCAGTCATGCTTCCTCACTGTTTCTCCTTAAATCAGTTTTTCTTCTCTTCCTTTTTTAGAATTCTGAAATGGTAGGAGGTTTTGATTTCAGACGCTCTTTTACAGAGACCTCATTAATTTGTTTTAACCTGACTTTATAGTACCAGATGACTTCCTCATTAGTTAATCAGATTAAATCCAAAATTTAAACTTAATTTAAATAATTCTACAGTAATACCCTTTCAAGCATTCTCTCAACCAGCCATTAAGATTTTATTAATTACAGACTTCAGTCTACCTTATTTTGGTCATCCAGCAAGAACCAGGGAGCTGACCCCTTTTTGCTTCGAAAAGGGGTGGAAAACCTGGGTTGCCTGAAGACTCTTTACATTTCTATATCCGTCTTTAAAAATACACGAGGAAAGATAGAAGATAGTTCTTGAAACAGGTTTTATAACAAAATTATGTTTCATCAGAATATATTATTGAACAAAATCACATACTTTTTTGAAAGCTTTTAACTATGAAAAAAAGTTTTCAAAATGTAATAAAAACTTTTTTTACCTTCTTGTAATGGAAAAAGGTAAATGCTTTAAT
Organism: Pseudopipra pipra; assembly: GCF_036250125.1. Classification (NCBI taxonomy): domain Eukaryota; kingdom Metazoa; phylum Chordata; class Aves; order Passeriformes; family Pipridae; genus Pseudopipra; species Pseudopipra pipra. The sequence continues at coordinate 73,101,622 of NC_087550.1, read as the reverse complement.
ATTTTAAATATATCTTGGGAATTTTTGCAAAACAAACTAATCATACATTTTAAAAAGTAATTTAAATATATTAAGTAACTAATTCAATAGCCCCAAGACAAATTTTATCTGCCATTTGACTGTGTTTTCTTTCAGGGAATTGTCCTGCTTTGCTCTGCACTGGGGCAGCCTCGCCTGGAATATTGTGTGCAGTTTTGGGCACTGCAATGTAAGAAGGACATTAAGCTCTTAGAGAGCCAAAGGATTGCCACAGAGATGGTGAAGGGTCTTGAGGGGAAGCCATATGAGGAGTGGCTAAGGCCACTTGGTGTGTTCAGCCTGGAGAAGAGGAACATTGCAGTTACAACTTCCTTGTAAGGGGAAGAGGAGGGTCAGGCACTGATCTCATCTCTGTGGTGACCAGTGACAAGACCTGAGGGAATGGCCTGAAGTTGTGTCGGGGGAGGTTTAGGTTGGATATTAGGAAAAGGTTCTTCACTCAGAGAGGGTGTTTGAGCACTGGCACGGGCTCCCCAGGGAAGTGGTCACAGCACCAATCCTGATAGAGTTCAAGAGGCGTTTGGACAATATTCTCAGGCACATGATGTGACTCTTGGGGATGGTCCTGTGCACGGTCAGGAGCTGGACTTTATAATCCTTGTGGGTCTCTTCCAACTCGGCATGTTCTGTGATTTTCCTGATCTTAGTTAATCAGTTATCTGAGCATTGTTTTTTTATAAAATGTGTCTTCCTCCTTGATGTTTGCCCCTTTTAGATTATACATAAGCCTAGCTTAAGAGCTCTAGCTTCTCATGAAGCTAGTAACTAGCTATTACTCTAGCTTCTCATGAAGCTAGTACTTTTCTGAGCCTGAAATGTTTCATTTCATTCCAATGAGGTTGCAAAGATTGATCAGTTCTGGTTAGTTTTGTTCTGGCTTGCTTTTTGTTTTAGAGAATTTTTTTTAATGTCATTTACCTAAATAGTAAGGTCAAAGACATATATGCCACTGGCAGTATTTGAAGTAGCAATCCTTCCAGAGTAACTTTTTTTCTTGTAATTTTTTTTAAAATTTGACTTGAAAAATCATATAAAATACAATTTAAAATAATTTATGTGGGACTAATCAGTGCTGATTTACAACATTTGCATATTCAAATTGCATTTGAAATCAACAGCAATATGATGAATAAATCTTTCCAATTCATTGACTGTTTTGCCCAGTTATTCATTCTGTTCCATCAGATTTATACAAATCCCACTTACTGTCTGCCAAAGCTGTTGAAAGATGAAAACAATCAGTACTTATTTTTCTAAAGAAAAATACAAATCAAATCCTTCTGTTTACCTTCTTAGTAGAAATATGAAATAGATCTAAGAAATCTAAGAATATTAGGAACCTTTTATTTTGTATGAAATCACTTTTTTTCATCAATAGAAAACAAAAATCTACACTTGTTTATATATTTCCCTCAAAAGCATCAATGTAGGTATATATGACCTCTGTATGATTAGCCATTGCTTGCAGACAGGGATGAATGGATGCTTCAGTAGAGGTGACTTTGGTGAAGATGCATTTGACTGTATCAGCTTCAAAAGAGAATTACCACAGGATTCACGGAAAAGTCCATATAATATGTATATATATATATGTGCATAAAATATATAGATGTATAAGGAATGGAAGACAGAAATACAAACTTCTCAGAGATCACTAGGAGGATGAATGGAATTTCTGTCATGCATTGTAGAAAGCAAAATGCATTCTAACCAAGGGATTTGCCCGAAGACATCCCTGAAGCATAAGATGTGGATTCCCCTATCCAAGCCTCCATGTACCCATGATTAATCTCCTCAATAGCAGAGAAGTATGTGGATTTGAATAGATGAAAGTTACTGCTTCAGTCTCTTGTGGTTAAAGAATGACTTCTAATGTGAAATTTAAGTAGGAACTTTCACTTCCTAATCAATACAGACAAATAGATTTTTCCAGTGGGAAATTCAGAGTACCAGTTTATAACCAAGGACTAAATTACACTTTATAGTAGCCCTTCCCTAAATGAAAGATATATAGAAGTGTAAAACAGAATTATTATTAAATTAGAATCCAAACTAATGAAAATATCTCCACAAATATGTTACCAGCACTTTTATCATGAAATTAGAAGATTGTTAGCACTCCTAACCCCAGCATGTGATACACACTCATTCACTTCCACTAACCATTGTACTGGTCTTATATTGCTATATTTTACCTTTATATATTATTTTTAAATAAATATTTCTAAAGAGGTAGCATTAAATCTCAAGAATGTCAGATATATACAATAGAGACCACTTCAAAGTTGAAGAAAATTGAACCTTGTCTGATTTCCTTTTTGCAGCTGGATTAGTCTTCAGTGAGGGAGGGAAGTGAAATAAGAAGACCTGAATCAAAACAGCCTTGAATTTTGCTAAGAGTTTATTTTGGTCAAATGTTACAAAGACTGTGAGTTTTAGGAGTATTTGTCATCAGACTCTCCCGTTTGCTAGGTAATGTTATACGTCATGCAAGAGGATAAGACAGGTACATATACAACAAAAGCAGTCTGCTTTTTCATCTGGAGAACTCTTAGCTTTCTCTATGTTGCTGATTCTTTTGCCCAGTGAAATCCAGGGAATTTGGACATTTAGTTCAGGATCATCCTCCAAAACCTAGAGTCCTAAAGTGTGGTGCATCTGTATCTCATTAGTCACATAGTAACTGTGTCTCTAAAGATGAATTTAAATGGATTATAAGAGTTTTTATATTTAGTAAACATATATGTTTATGTTTCTTCAGGTGAAGGATATAATGTTCAGCTACACTCTGGATAAGAAAATAAGTAGAATTCTCTATTGCATGTTTGAATTTCCAGTGATAAGAGGGTTTTGCAAGTGCAGAACACATCATGTCCTGTCATCCCTTCACAGGCACAGAGAAGAGCAGGGAATGTATAAATAGCATTTTATCTCACTAAAGCTGAGTGGCTTCTAAATCAAATCTATAAAATGACCAGCAAGTGATGATGTGGCAATAAAGAAATGTGTCAATAAAGATTCAGAAGAAAATGAAGGCAATAGATATTGGATATTGCCTTTAAATAAACATATGTTAGAAATTTTAACATTCATAACTTATCAAAAATAAATGTATTGTTTTATTTTTGTTGTTCATTCATCATGGGTTATTTTGGGTTTATGCTTAAAGGAGAAAAAATAGTGTCAGAGGTGAGACTGGCAATGAAAATGTTATGTTGAATAACATTAAGTTGAGTAATAGGGTGGTTGGGAAAAGAAACAACAGTAAGCTATTTTTCACAGGATTCATACAGAAAGCAGAACTATTGCAAAATTGAAATAACACCCTAATAAGAGTAGCTTTTTTCCTGTTTTTTGTTGATGAAACTCTTTCCTAATCTGCACTTTTCTGACACTGGCTAACATCTGCTTGCCTGTATATTGCTTTATAACACGAAAAACTGAGTTACTGGTATGTTTTAATCACTACACTTGCACAAATGTTTAGGTTTTTTCATACATTATTTCTTTTTTTCTTTTTTTTTTTCCCCCTTAAGCTTTTTTATATTCTCCGGGCTCTATTTTCTCTTGGGGTAAATCATGCAAGAGTGCAAAATCCAAGATTTGGAATATATATTCTTCTTCTGGTCAGTGATGAGGATTTATTGACTAGAGAAAAATATCTTTCAAATAATGAATTTAAAAACCAACAGAAAATCCTGATGCTAGAGAAAATATGCTAGATTTTAACTAGACCTTTTTTTTTCTATGGGTAGACTGGCCAAAGAAAAGGAACAGTCAGGGAAAAAGAATAATCATTAAAATTTGGCTTTAAATTGGACATGGACTTCATTTCTCTCTCTAAGCCATGAACTTTATGCCTTTTATTTATATTGGGTAAATAAGGCTAATTATATAACCAAAAAAAACAATAATAGTAAGAGCACAATTTTCATTTAACACCTAAAAGGCATTAAGAGGTGTGATGTGATATTTGGCTGTGACTCTTCCCATTTACTTTTAAAGCACAAATGGCTGCAACACGGTTGTAATGTAGTACCATAAAATCCCTCTGTAATTCCAGAAGCAGAAGAGCACCCAACTTTATCAGCTATACTAGGGATAATTAACTTAAACTACCAAATAGATACAACTACACATCCAAGATTCCTATATTGGTTTACTTAGAACTTACAGGTATGCCTACACCATTTGCATTGCATGCTGACTTTTTCCCAATATACTATGCCTTCTGGAGTTCTCTGAATAACTCAGAAGTGACTTTTTTTAAACATTTCTTACTGTCATTTTGCATTAGCGTAACAGGGAAGAGTTCTCAACCCTGCTTGACAGAACAGGAATAGAGGATGAGAAGCAGCTTACCCAGATCATGAAAGGGTAAAAGAACAGCTAATTCTGAAAACCATTTCCTAGCACATGAATGAGAAGAAAATCATTAATAGTAGTCTGCATTGCTTCACCAAGGAGAAGTCATGCAGAAGCAACTTGATAAACTTCTATAATGAAATGACTGGCCTGGTAGATGAGGAGAGAGCAGTGCGTACCTGTACTTCAGTAAGGCTGTTGACACACTCACGAGATTTCGTAGCCAAGTTGTTGATGAATGGGCTGAAAGAACAGACAGTGAGGTGGATGGACACAAAGGGACATCATTTTGATGATGGGGCAGTGTACTTTCAGCGAGTTTACAGATGACACTACCCTGCATCACAACGACCTCTGTTAACAGTAAAAGAAGGGTAGTTGTAATAGGAGACTCCCTTCTAAGGAGAACGGAGAGCCCAATACACAAACTTGACCCAACTCACAGGTCAGATGCACACAGTTGGCCCAAAATGTCCCATACAGAACTCCACAAAGGAAATTCATCATCTGTAATCATGCTGCATTATAAAAAAAGACCAGGTTCTAATGTAGTATCAGCTGCACAGACTGCTGGATTGTCAGGATAGACAAAAACAGAAAAGAAGTAAGTGGGTTCCTCAAAATTAAGTTTTCAGTATTACTTTATGTGAGGAATTCAGACTACTTTCACAAAATGTATATTAAAATACATAATCCAAACTACATATGCAGTGAAATAATAATCCTGTCTAAAAAGTTTGTCATGATCAGACACAGAACTGGTGAAAAGCTACATGCAATAGCTGATTGAAATTCCCTTAATGTTTTGCAAATGAGATGCTTTCTTTAACATCTGTTAGTTGGAAACATAACTCATATAACCTTATAAACCAGGCTGGTTTAGATTGGTATCATTTATGTTTTCTCATTGTCTTGATGCCTAAAGGAGCTGAGGAAAAAAAAAACTCCAGAGTAATTTAATTAGAGGTGAGATAAGAAAAGGATTTAATCATACCTCCAAGGCATAGAAGTTATAAAACGTGCGCACCCCTATGCCTCAGGTGCTTACAATTTATAATGTTCTCCGTCCAATCCCAGGTTTTATCCACCCTCTGGCTTTTGCCCTGGTCCACCCCCGTCCACCCCCTGGAGAATTGGGGCTGGGGTCTTTTCGAGACCACACACTTCATCACCCTTGTCTTCTTCAGAGAACAAAGGGCACATGGTTACCCAATTTTTGACTGTACTCTTGCAGTTCAGGGCAGGGTTAGATGTTCCCATACAGAAGAGGCCTATCTTGAAGAGAGACTAAACATTTCAAATGGAATTCAGGAATATGGGGAATTGGGGTAAAAGGGTTGTAGTTACTATGCTAAGGGTAAGGGAAAGGGTAAAGGAATAAATGCTGCTGTTTCTAAAATCTACTTCTGCTATATAACTACTTATAAAGCTTATAAAATTAGAAAAAAATTAAAGAAAACAGAAGGACCTTAAGGCATCAGTCTCATTGTGATTAGTCAGCAGTAGCTAAATAAAAGTCAGCGTCCTTAAAGAGGGAATATCAGGCGTCTGAAAGGTGGATCAGTGTCAGCTATAATTTTCTTCTGATTTATCTATGAGTTTCTTCTGGTTTTATTCATTTTAATTCTTGCTATTTGCTGATGCTGACAAAATAACTTTATATTACTTTTTATAACTTTTTTTTCTTCTCTTTTCTTTTCCTTTTTTTTTCCCCTACACATGCAAGCAGAAAAAAAGGTGTCAAGGGGACATGATGGTGGGGATACACAAATCTACACAAATCTATGTGACAGATCAAAATGTTGATGGTCATGTTGACTGGTTTCCAAACTGTCACAGTTTATTTGTTATACATCAGTAGTGTCAAGAAACATTTATTATGAAAGGTACTGGTTTTGAAATAACCTTTAATGGCCTTATTTTAAATATACACGGTGTACAAAATGTCTAATGAAATCTATTATCAACATTTTTAAACATTTTATGTTCTATTATGATTAATCATCTGTCTTTTTGTAAAATCAATGCTTATATTTTTTTTTTCTGAGTCTCACAGTTAAATGGAAGTTATTATTTTTAAAAAATAAAGAATTCAAGGAGCTTTACATGTGTGACAAAAATATGAGGTATGGACATACCGACTTATGCAGAATTGGTTTGATGCACTGAGTGTGTCTTCTACTACAGACTGTCCACGCCCACGCTAGACAGGACTTGTCCCTATGAACATTTTACGATGCCTCTTGAGTATAAAACCTCATAATTTTGTGTTTGTTATACATTTGCTTATATATTTGTGTGTATGTGTGAAAGGCAAACATGGGATATCAGAGGCAAGAAGAAAGGTTCGATAAATATTTAAGTTAAAAAAAAAAAAAAGCTGGGGAAAATAGGGTAAGACACTGATCTCTGGCTGCTATGCCAGAGGTCTACCATACACAGGGATCTGGACAGGCTGGAGAAATTGCTGACATGAACCTTGTGATGTTCAAGAAAGGGAAGTGCAAAATCCTGGACCTGGGGATGAACAGCCCTATGCACCTACATATGCTGAGGACTTTCGAGATGGAAAAAAGCTTGGCAAAGAAGGATCAGGGAGTCCTGTTAGAAACCAAGTTGCACATCCACCAGTGTGTGCCTCTTCTGAAAAGAAAGGTTAATGGTATCCTCAGCTTCATTAGATAAAGTATTACCAGCAAGTCAAGGGAGTTGATCCTTCTCTGCTCAGTACTGGTGAGGCCACACTGGTGTGCCATGTTCGGTTCTGTGCTGCTCAGTACAAGAGAGAGGTGGATATACAAAGGTCATAAAACTGACTAAGGGACTGAAACATCCCTCTTATAAGGAAAAACTGGGATTGTTTAGCCTGTAGAAGTCTAAGAGAATTTTATCATTGTACAAAAATATCTGAAAGCAGAGTATAAAAAGGATAGAGCCATCTTCTTTCCAGTGGTATTAAGTGAGAGGACCAGAGGCAATGGGCACAAACTGAAAAACAGGAGGGTCCATCTGAGCATCAGAAAACAGTTTTTAACTTTGAGGGTGACTAAGCACTGGAACAGGGAGCTTGTCGAGTCTTAATTCTTGAGGATACTCAAAATCTGTCTGGACACAGTCCTGGGCAACTGGCTCTAGGTGACCCTACCTAAACAGTTCCTTTCCCACATCAACCATCTTATGGATCTCTAGCTATTAGGGAGTTTGAAAGCAAACTATCTTCTTAGTTCCATACATTAGGTTACAAAGAAGATGTAAGAGTTACTCTTTTCTGAAGATAATAGGATGGTTTAAAAGATTTCCTAAAAAACATTTTCTTTTAAATCATTGTGATGTATTGACCTCAACTGAATGCCAGTTGCCCACTGAGCCACTCTATCACTCCGCTTTTCAGCTGGATGGTGCGAGAGGGGGAGAAAATAAGATAGAAAAAACCCTCACGGGTAAAGATAAAGACAGTTTAATAAAGAAAAATCAAAGGCCCAATTTAGTGTTGTCTATGGATTTAATGAGAATGCACTTGATCCCCTCGTCTAGATCATTGATAATGATATTAAATACGATTGGGACAAATACTGAGCCTTGAGGAACTCCACTAATGACTGGCCTCCAGCCAGATGTAGCACCATTAACCACCACTCTCTCTAGGCCCAGCCATTCAGCCAGTTTTTAACTCAGCAAAGAGAGCACTTGTCCAAGTTGTGGGCTGACAGCTTTTCCAGGAGAATGATGTGGAAGACAGTATCAAAGGCTTTGCTGAAATCCAGGTAGACTATACCCACAGTGTTTGCCTCATCCTCTGTTCTGGCTGTGTCTTGCCCATCCACAATCTACTAGTGAAGGGAGACAATGTTTGTAATGGGTTTGTTACCCTCCCTGAGAGGGAAACGGAACTAGGATAGATCACCTGATGTATATTTTACCAATAAGATATTCCATACCATGTTAAGTCAGTTCAGATATAAAAGACAAGAAGGAAGTAAGGTCCTTCCTTCTCTTCCAGGTGGCTGCATCGTTGTGGATGGGCCGCTTCTTTGGGGGAGGAGAGTGTTTGTTGTGGGGAAAGAGTTTTTGTTCTTAGTTCTTCTCTGTGTGTATAGTGTTCATAACTTTTTTCCGTCTCTGTGTACATATAAAACCGCTTTTCTTGGCAGTTTCAATTTCATAGGTTTTTTTTGCCTTCTCCCCTTCCCTCCTCCGCTTTCCCTCTGGAGGGAGGTTGGGTGCAGGCCCAGTGAATACCTGGCGTTCAGCCAAGGTAAACAATAACAATGTTGTAGAAACAGCATTGATACTCTGTGAGCACTGGTCAGCAGTAGCCAAAGCACTGGCGTGTTACCACCTTTCTAGATACAAATCCAAAGCAAAGCACTATGAGGGTTGCTATGAGGGAAACTAACTCCATCTCTACCAGACTCAATACCTCACATAGCAGAATTGTAAGAAGGAGAGGAATAGATGCAAATCCAAAGCAAAGCACTATGAGGGTTGCTATGAGGGAAACTAGCTCCATCTCTGCCAGACCCAATACCTCACATAGGAGAATTGTAAGAAGGAGAGGAATGAATCTTTGGGAAAAAAAATCTTCAGGGAAAAAAATCAGGGGCTGGCATAAAAAGCAGAAGTTAACAACATAGCAATTTCACTAAAAGGTGAGACTGTGACTGTGGTCATATTAATTTACTCTTTCTTTCATACTGTGCTCTTCCAGTTTTATATCTGTGTCTAATAGGCACACTTAATATTTTTTCTTTCAGTAAGTCTCGTGATTTAAAACTCTAATCTCATTATTATAGTCTATAAAATCCTTTTAGGTCTTCTATTTTTCTAATACATTTGCTAGTCTTCAGATTTCTAATTCTGAATAGAAAGTATCAAAATGAACAACAAATGAAAATGCAGCTACTTTAGAGGTCCACGTTCCCAGTAAACACCAAATCAGGAAATCTGTCAAGTGTTTTCCAGCAATTTTCTTTTTCTTTTCAAAACTCCAGATCTTATCAGGAGATATTTGATTAACTGTGAACAATATTCACTGAAAGCAAGATGTATTTGCTAAAATATTGCTTTAATAATTGAAAAAAACCACTAAAAAAAAAAATAAAACAAAGAAAACCACTTATGACAACTCATCCCTTTCTTTCCATTAACATTAATGACATAATTCCATTTCGAAATGCAGAGTCAATCAACCCTGCCTCTTACAAAGTGACATTACAGCAGACAGCCTTCAGGGAATACATTCAAGAGATTTGCTTGGACAAATCTTCTTCAAGAACTTAACCTTGGCACTCAGAGCAAATGAGAAACCTGGCTTAAAAGGAAGTTGCTTCTCAGAGATGTCCTGCCTCTGGGAGTCTGTCAGTGAAAGAGGAGTATAGCCAGGTCAGGCTTTCATTTTACATGTTTTGCCAAGTGTCACCAAAAAGCAGAACACATATCCTAGCTCAAACAGAAGTTGAGCAGCCACAAGCAAAATTCCACATTGTAAAGTTTTGAAGACAACAGAATATGCTTTCCCCTCCCCCCTTCTCAACAAAGGAAAGTAAGGAAGAAAAATGGTAAGAAACTAAGCATGCTCAGACATATAGGTGGGATCAGACGTAGCAACTTTATACCACACATCTATGCCAATTAATACTTTTTAAAAAAAAATAATTTTAAAGAGGATGTGTATTTGAATTTATATGCTGTAAACAGGAAAAAGAAAGGAACATGTGATAAGTATTGCAAAATATGTGACATTTTAAAATTCCCTTAAAGAATAGCCAAAAATATTGTTGGAACTCTACTCTAGAAGAATTTGTTTGTATGTACGGCATTTAGGCCTACGTTATATGAAGGACTTTCAAAGTGTAAGATTATGAATGGACTCTACTGTTGTGGTTACTCTGAACTGTAAAATTCAGTGGAGTGCCAGAAACTGCCAGCTGGAAAGAAGACAGGGGAATATCAACAGGCTGCATTCAGAAGAAATCCTGATGTGTTGATGTAATAGCCAGATAATTAAATGATTTGCCGGCCTTAATATTCCATTTACAAAGAACTCTTTTAGCCTTTGAAGTGAAAGACTTTGGAGATCATATAAACATATCCAAGGTTGAAAACAGTTTCTTTAAAAGCATTATATTTGGCTTTGTAAATATTCATTCCAATATATTAATAGCTAAGGTTGATGGAAGATAGGAAAGTGATTTGAGACAGCCAGAATGGCTTCATCAAGGGCAAGTCCTGCCTCACTAGTCTGGTGGCCTTCTGTGATGGAGTGACTACATCAGTGAACGAGGGAAGGCTATGGATGTCACCCATCTAGGCTTCTGTAAAGCCTTTGACATGGTGCTTCACAACATCCATCTCTCTAAGTTGGAGAGAGAAGGATTTGATGGATGGACTGTTAGATATTTAAGAAATTAATTGGATGGTCATATCCAGAGGGTAGTGGTCAGTGGCTCAATGTCCATGTGAAGATTGGTGACAAGCGGTGTCCCTCGGAGGTGTATATTGAGACAACTGCTGTTTAATACCTTCATCAGTGACATTGACAGTGGGGTCGAGGGCACTTGCATCATATTTGCAGATGACACCAAGATGAGTGGTACGGTTGACATACCTGAAGTATAGGATGCCATCCAAAGGGACCATGACAACAAACTTGAGGAGTGCTCCTATGTTAACCTCATGAGATTTAACAAGGACTAGTGCAGCGTGCTGCACTTGGGTCAGGGCAACCGCTGGTATTAACACAGGCTGAAAAGATCAGGAGCAGCCCTGCTGAGAAGGACTTGGGGATGCAGGTGAATGAGAGACTGGATATGAGCTGGCCAAGTACCAAACAAGAACGCAAACATTATTGTTTAAAGAAGAACTGAAGATTCTGTGACTAGCATACTTCTCTTTTTTACATAAAGAAAAAGATAACAGATTTTTTTCTTCTGAATGATGTAAGTTATACTTTTTACTGTCACTTTCTCCCTTCCTATGCACATATGCCTACATTTTTATATATTAGCAGAAATATAATGCAAACAACCCACTCCCCTTCTATATAGAACTAGTTAAAATTATATAGGCCTAGTCAAGGTGTTCTACTGTAGATTTTATGGAAGGGCATGAGGATGTGGAAACAAGTATTTTGGAAGAACAGACTGCCTACAGCACAGTCAATGTTTGTGATAGCAGAGTCTATAGGAACCTGGGGAGCTACCAAGTTGACAAAAACTGGATGTGAATCCAACTCCCAATATGAAAGGACACAGCATACATGGAAATTATTTTCTTATAAGTCCCTTTTATCTCTGTTATGTCTCTTCTAATTACTTTGAGTGGCCCCTGTTTCAAAATATATACATTATTTTAATTAATTTTCTAATAAAATATGGCTTTTTCAGTTCACAAAAAAAAACCTTTATGGTTTTTTGGGGAACCTCAGTTTAAGGAGAAGTTTCAGGAAGACCTAAAATAAAACATCTTGTGTGGTGTCCTAATCCTTAAAGTTACTGAAAAAAAATAAACACCAAAAGTAATCCCACAGATATCAAGAAGAAAATAGAAAATCTACCGTGTCTGCCATTACAGAATTGATCATTTGAAAGTCCTTTTTCCAAATGTGTTCTCCAAATAGATTGCCCAAAGCTCATTCCAAGCTGGAGACGTTTGAGCATCTCATGACCAAAATTTAATTGTCAAATTTTCTTTGGAAATTCAAAACAAAAGAAATAATAATAATAATAATAATAATAATAATAATAATAATAATAATAATAATAATAATAAATGCCTAGAATTTTCTTCAGTAGGAAAATTTCTTATCCTGTATTGATCTTTTTGTAACTTTTAAAATTAGAATCCATACTGTCCTTTGTTTTTGCAAGCAACAGTCTGTTCCACCGTATCTAATAGCTGAGAGACATGTAACAGTACAGTAATAGTCTTATTACATGTCACTTACGTTATGAATAAAGGACAAGTTATTAATGAAATATGGTTCCCTAACAGAAAGACAGACCTTTAATTTACATTGAACCATTTTTTCAGCTACAAAATTGTTTATACTGTACAATAACATATCTCACTATGGTAAATATTTACAGTATTTGAGTAAATGTTTGAAGTGAGTTTGCCAAATGAAGTAGCTCTATAAATTCAAAAATTATTCAAACAGTTTTCAGCTTACAAAGCACATTTATAAATATATGCATGTGTGCACACATGTGTGTTTTACTTTGCTTTTTCCACAACTTGAATGTCACAGTATCGCAGCATCACAGACTATGCTGCGTTGGAAGAGACTCACAAGGATCATCAAGTCCAACTCCTGGCACTGCACAGAACCATTCCCAAGAGTCACACCAAGTGTCTGAGACCACTGTCCAAATGCTTCTTGAACTCTGTCAGGCTTGGTACTATGAACACTTCTCCAAGGAGCCTGTTCCAGTGCCCAAATACCCTCTCTGGGTGAAGAACCTTTTTCTAACATCCAACCTAAACCTCTCCTGACACAACTTCAAGCCATTCCCTCAGGTTCTATCACTGGTCACCACAGAGATGAGATCAGTGCCTGCCCTTCCCCTTCTCCTCACAAGGAAGTTGTAGACTACAATGAGGTCTCCCCTGAGTCTCCTCTTCTCCAGGCTGAACACACCAAGTGACCTCAGCCACTCCTCATACGGCTTCCCCTCAAGCCCCTTCACCATCTTTGTTGCCCTCCTTTGGGCACTCTCTAAGAGCTTAATATCTTTCTTATATTGCAGTGCCTAAAACTGCACACAATGTTCAAGGCGAGGCTGCCCCAGTGCAGAGTAGAGTGGGACAGTCCCCTCCCTCAACCAGCTGGCGATGCTTTGCCTGATGCCCCCTGGCCCTCCTGGCTGCCAGGGCACTGCTGACTCATATTCAACTTGCCATTGACCATGACCCCCAAGTCCTTTTCCACAGCACTGCTTTTCAGTCTCTCATTCCCTAGTCTATACACAAAACTAGGATTGCCCCATTCCAGGTGCAGAATCCAGCACTTTCTCTTGTTGAACTTCACATATTGGTGACTGCCTGTCTCCCTAATTTTTAGAAGTCTTTCTGCACAGCCTCCCTGCCTTTGAGGGAGTCAGCAATTCCTCCCAGTTTTGTGTCATCTGCAAACTTGCTTAGTATCTCTTCCAGTCCTGGGTCCAAGTAATTTATGAAGATGTTGAAGAGCACAGGACCTAAGATGGAACCCTGTAGAGCCCCACTAGTTAGAGGTAGCCAGTTTGATGTTCCCCCATACACTGTTACCCTTTGTGCTTGACCTATGAGCCAATTGCTCACCCACCACATGATGTGTTTATCTACTGTGAGAGACAGTATCGAAAGCTTTACTGAAATCTTCAACTGGTATCCCTTGATCAACTAACTTGATTACCTTGTCATAAAAGGAAATCAGTTTTGATAAGGAGAACTTTTCTGTCATGAAGCTGTGCTAGCTGTCTTGTCTTTCAGGTCTTTTTCAATAATCTTCTCCACAACTTTACCAGGCACTGAAGAGAGGCTGACAGGCCTGTACTTTCCAGGGTCCTCCTTCTTGTCCTTCTTAAACATTGAGACAATGTTCATCAACTTCCAATCAGCTGGGACCTCTCCGGATTCCCAAGACTTCTCAAGAATCATCAGGAGAGGGTTTGCAATGACATCAGGTAGCTCTTTGAGGACTCTCAGATGAATCCCATAAGGCCCCACAGATTTGAAGGGATTCGCTGAAGCAGCAGATCCCGCACAATTTTAGGGTCAGCTGGGAGTTAATAATTCTCACAGTCATGGTCCTGCAGCTCAGGGCACTGAGACCCCTTTGGTCTGTCATTCATCTTAAAGAGAGAGGCAGAGAATGCATTAAACATCTCTGCCTTGTCTCCATTCCTGTTTGTGAGATGACCATCCTCATCCTGTAATGGGCCACGGATATTTCTGTACTGCCTATTGCCATTAATATATTAGAAAAACTCTTTCTATTGTCCCTCACATTTCTGGCCAGGTTCATCTCCAGTTGGAAAGGTAGACTAAAAATTAAGTTTAAACTCAAAGCACTACAGAAGAACTCACTTTTTTTTCCTGAAATAATACCAACTTTTATTGCCAACTGTAATTTTGGGAAAATTAATTACATTACTCAAACAAAAATTTATATGTTTTAAATACAAATAAATTATCCACAGGCGAGCATAGGTACTTCCTGCAGGTCTGGTATTTCTCTATTAAAAGGAATTTAAACTATAATTATTAAAGGGAAACATCACTATCCATGCATCTTAGCATATTCTTTATTTATTTTATAATCTTAGGAAAGACACACTGCAGATAGTTCACTGAAGATTGTGTTCAGTGTTAATCTACTTTGCTCAGAGGATTCAATGTCATGCATTTTTTGAATACGTATACTTAAATAACAACATGAATGTAATAATATTTTCTTACTCTGTCCACCAGTGAATATTATACAGTATCCTGTGATCTGATTTTAGCTAAGAGCTTCTAAAACTATAATTGATCAACTGTTTCTAACACAGGTTAATTTTGTGAGTTCTTTTTCTATATAAGAAATGCAAAATCAATAACTTCCTTTTCCCAGTTTGATTCTTATTGCATAAATTTAGATTTGGAATACTTAAATTATCTGCTGTAAATTTATTTCCTCAGAGACCTATGCATTGAACCTGAAACAGTAATAATAAAGTGGTCTTTTGATCTGTTATTTAAACAAAATAACTTTTCATGTATTAAAAACTGAAAAAGAGTAAAAAGTGGTATGAAATTTGAATACTAACAAATACATTGAAAATGGTTAATTTGGATCAGAATATACAAAATTTGGTAGGGATCTACTATTCTTGTAAAAACTTGGGGAAAATCCTAAACCTAATAAAAAAACCTTTTGAAAAATACCAATCTTGGTAACAAACAAGATGTCCACAAGCTGAATATCTCATATTAGTGTCTTGTAAAAACCTCCTCTGTTGAATGTATTAACACTACAATGGAGAATTACATCAGTGTCAGCATATTTCACCACATTTTATTCTGGTGTATGGAGTTCATTCACTCATCATTGTTTGATGAGAATATACAGAAAAAAACATTTCTCAGTGGAGACTTTCAGCCAATTCAATAGCATTCAATAGTGGTACAATGATATTGATGACAGAAGAAGAAAAGTTATAGTTCTTTTTATTATTACTCTGTAATAAAGGAAACATACTTTCAGCACAAAATCCTTGAAGCTGATCCAAGATCTAATCTAGTGCTACAATAATTATGTGGATTTCAGAGATCTCAGTGTATAAATACCTATAAGGTATTGCCATTGTTCATTGTGTCCTATTCAAGTTTCCAGACAAAGACATTTTTACAATTTTGCAGAACATCTGTTTTGTCCTGATTAAACAGGGTACTAAGATAGAACAAAGAGAAAGAATGGATATTATTGCAAGAAGTTTCTCTAAACATAACAGCCTCCTGATATGTAAAAACACAGCTAGATATAAACAATAAAAGATACAATTCTAAATCCTGTAAAGTCATTGATCATTAAACACTTGGACAGTGTTTGAAATTTAACATTTGTCCTCTCATTCTAAATGTCACTTCTTCAATATCATTGCAATTAACTCAATAAACAACTGAATTGAACCAAAGAAAATTAATCTGTTCCTTCTCCTCTCTGGGGTTTTTTTGTAGATGAATACTTTTCATTTACACAGTCATTAAAATGTGTCAAACAGCATTACAGACATTTAGTAATACCATTTCCATATTAGACTAGAGATGATAGATGGGAAAGCTGTATATACTACGAATTTTGGGTTGTCCTTAACAAGGTGTTTCTCATCTTTCAAACATTTGAGTCACAGCTGCTACAGACCAGAAATCTAGTATGTTTCTTTGGCATAAGTTAGTAACTCTTGCAATCTGTACCAACTAGCGGAGATTTGTGTTAGAATATAGTGCATATAAAATACAATGTTGTGATAGTTCACCTCAAAAGGTTTGTCTTCTGTTCTTTGCTGTGTTTTTGTTTGGTTGGTTTGGTTTCTTTTTTTTGGGAGGGGAAGTTTAGTGTTTTTTTTTGTTTTTTTTTCTTTTCTTAAATGTAGTTTAAACTTTAGAGGCACACAACATTAACTGTCATTGCCGCCTCATGAACCCCTAAAGTTATCTTTGAATCCTACTTTCCATATGCCTTTACCAATAAAGGAATTTTTTTTGCTGTTTACCTTGACCTATTCAGAAAATGACTCTTTTGAGATACTGTTCAAGAGTTTACAAAGTTAGCAGAAAATGTAACAGAATTTTCTTTAATTTTTCAGTAAGTGTATCATGAGATAATTTTCTCCAAGTGGTAAAATATCTCTAGAAGGCTCTGAAGGAGTTCTACATTACTCTTTTTTGTTTTCTTAGAAATAGTGTAATTCTTAGTATTATATTGGGTCAAGCACAGAGGGTAATAGTGAATGGGGGAACATCAAACTGGTGACCTCTAACTAGTGGCTCCGTCTTAGGTCCTCTGCTCTTCAACATCTTCATAAATGACTTGGAACCAGGAATGGAAGGGATACTAAGCAAGATGGGAGGAGCTGTTGACTCCCTCAAAGGCAGGGAGGCTGTGCAGAGAGACCCTCGACAAATTAGAGGACTGGGCAATCACCAACACTACGAAGTTCAGCATGGTGAAGTGCTGGATTCTGCACCTGGGATGGGGCAACCTTGAATGTTTGTACAGACTAGGGAATGAGGTGCTGGAAAGCAGTGCCACAGAAAGGGACCTGGAGGCTCCCTTTGATTCCAATTTGAATCTGAGTCAGCAGTGCCCTGGCAGCCAGGAGGGCCAACCAAAGATATACAACCTTTCCAGCATAATCAGTGGTGTGTTGCCATATCACAGTAGGATTAAGAATTAACAAGTCTTAATCCTATAATATTTTAATGTTTATCATGAATGGTCCACTTAACACTACAATTTTATGTATTTGGTAGGAATACATTCAGAAATTCAGCAAAGGCTTCGGACTTTATTTGTATATCATCCATTAAAATTGGCATAGAATTCTTTAAGGATCTCCGAGGAAACACGGAATTATGTCTATTTGTTTATAACAGTTTCCCCCATCAGGTTTCTGGGTTTTTTCCCCTTAACACAAGACCTATGGGAGCTCTTAAATCCCATAATATCACAGCTTTCTTGGTGGATAGGAGTGGTACCCTCTATTTTGCCTTGAGAATAGTGTTCTATTATATATTACATCAGTTACTTTCGGAATTAAACAACTTTCAGTTGTGTTAACACGCATAAATTAACAATATAGAAGAAAGTACAATTAAATAATAGCATATTTGTTCTCTCAAGAGAGTTGCTTTGATCTAAATTCCTTAAATACAAATAAATGTAGAAATTTACTACCCAGGTCTACATTCTTATTTTAAAATCCCCTCTCTATTTTTTTTCTTTTTTACAGAAAACCTTCTTAAAACCTCATATGTATATGTATATGCATATGTACTGATTAAGATGCCTACAAAACTATGAGCTCTTAGTGGCATGTTCCACTGAAAATAATGTAATTACTTCAGTTGCCAGAAAAACCACCAGTTTGATAAACAGATGAAAAGAGAGAAAAAATGGAAGTCCTTTAATATTTAATTTATAAATTATTTATTCCTTCACCTGTCATACCTTATAATTCATATATTTTGATTTTAACTATTAAGTAAAAGAAGGAAGATGTGAGCTTGAGTTTAAGAAATTTTAAGGATTCAAATGACTTTAAAACCAAAATAGATTAATAGCATGAGACTCACATTATTGGAGTGTTTGACATAATTATATGGAATGGAGCAATTGATACTAATGCTAAAATGAGTAATTAATTAATGAAAAATATACTGAGTAATAAATGCAAATGAATTCACCGTTCAGTCCTATGTTTTAAGCTCCTTAAAATCTTATATTGGCCCCATTTTAAATTCTTAGCATCCTAAATTTATTTTATTTATATAGCCTTGAAATTTTGCAGACTATTTTAGTTACAAAAACTGGATGTTCAGTACAGCAGTAAATTTCTATTTTCATGGATACTGATATAAATAACATAATATTTTCTAAGGTAAATCCATTTACCAGAATTCACATGTATCTGCTACTGTATCCCTTCCTGGCCACAGAAATGAGCCAGAATTTAATCCCATTGAAAAATTTGAGAGCAGAACAGATCTTTCATCTTACACAATGAAGTTATGTCTGACTCGGATGTAGACATTTAAATTTTCCACATGTAAAGTTAAATAAGATCCCTCTAAAGTATATTCACTTTTTCCCCAGAAGTAGTCTGGCCACTGAAGTTGTCTCATTTCAGTAGGGCAAATACCCACACTACAGATTTACAGCAACTGTTCAACCCTGGTATTAAAATTACTTACTACTGCAAATAACCTGGAGCTTATAAAGTATATTCTATTTCTGCCTACTTCCAGAGAACAGTAAGTTGCTCTGTGTTTTATAGGTGACCATGATAAAATTGAAGTTTCAAATAGCTTTTTTTTTCTCTTGTTTTGGAGAGTTATTTCTCTGTTTGAGGTATGTATTGTGATGTGGTACAAGAATTCAGAGGTTATTGCTAACATTCAGCGTGAGAATTAAAAAGCTCCTTTCATATCGGAACTTCATAAAGAGTGATTTTAGCATTCCCATGTCTGAGTACAAAAGACACAGAAGAATCTGAGTAATTTTCAATTTCCAAAGGCTGATTATTCTTCATTTCACAAGGCATTTAAAAACAATCTGTAAAATTTCACAGTATAGTAGGGTTTACTGAGGACGCACTATTAAAATAAACAACTTGAGGACTGGTGCCACGCTTCACTGAAATACTAGAGTTTTTTGTTGTTCTGTTTTTCAAGCAAGCAGGGTAGTTACTGAACAGTTTAATAAATTCAAAGCCATTCTCTACTCCTACCAGCAAAATGTTAATTGACTCCACTAACTGAAGCCAGGACCATAGTAATTCATTCTTTATTCCATTAATTCAGTATTTTCTGTAAATTCAGATTTAGGAGCAGAGATTAGACATGCCATGAGTTTATGTTAAGTGAAACTGCCAGACAGTTCATTGAATATATTTGTGGTTTCTATGACCCACTTGGAGATGACTTAGAAAAATTGCCCCCCTCAAGATACAGAGCAGTATTTTGTGTGTGGGATTCTGGAGCTATTCTGGAAAGTAAGGTTTTGTTTGTGAAATTAAATAGTTCCTGTGGAAGAAAAGGAACTGTGCAAAAATCGGCACATAAAGACCCTCGGGTCAGGAGGAGAGATTTGTGAACTGTAAACCCCTGGAGTCTTTCTAGAGACCTAGGGCAAGCAGGTGGTTAACTTACACTTTTTGGAAGCTGAGAAACAGAGAAAGCATAGGCTAGGTAATAAGTCCTATTGATGAGCACACGCACCCAGCAGTCTTGGGTAATCTGGCAAGCCACCAAAAAACTAGTTGGACTCCTACATTAGGCATAGTTTTAGAAAAGTGTACAAGATCCTGTACTCTCCATCTACAAGAGGACTTTTACCAGCACGTTCTGAAAAAACTTGAACATTGCAGTAATGACTGACTCTAGGTGAAGCCTCAGTAATGACATAAGCAGCTATGTATAAAGTAGCTAACCTACTCTACCTTTCCTGTTACTGAGAAAAACAGGTGTCTATCCCGCATCAGGGTATATATCTAAAACATGCCAAAGAAATGAAATCCCAAAAGTTCATCTTTGAATTGACTAGAATGGTATCTAAAATAGGTAAATACTCTACCTTAAAGAGTTAGGGTAATATTCTAAATAGGTTAAGGCTTATCTTACCTGTTTGAAAGAATTTAATATCAGAAGAAAAGAGTGTAATTACCTTTCATCTCGCTAATGATTAAGGAAATTCTAATAAAATAGTGGTGAATACAAAGTGTAGTCCTTGGGATAACATGAATACAGTGTATACAGATTTACAAGAATGAACAGTAATAACTTTCTGAATTCTTCATAATCTTATAAAATGCATTTTATCTAGAAGGCTGCTTTGAGCCCACAGTAGTTACAATGCAAAAAAAAAAAAGCCACAAAACATTAAGGACAGGTTTGATGATTGACTAATATATTAATTGCACATCATAACTCTCTCTCCTTGGAGCACGGAAACTGATGAAAAGGTTCACACCTTGAAGGATGCTTGAAGCCGTAGATGCATAAATCAGAGTCAATTACAGTGATATAAATGGCCTTAGCAATCACTTAATGGAAAATAAAACCAAGCATTTTGGATTGTGGTAGTAGTAGGTTTTCACTCTCCTCTCCTTTTTGGCAGACCACTTGTAATGGGTGATTATAAAATTTTGTTGATGGAAAACAGACAAACAGACATATGAACTAAAATGCAGTATAAAGGGGTGGAGATAATAGGATTTTGTAAACAGAAAATGAGGATAGTTTTATACTTATCACTGGAGACTGATTTTTTTTTATTGTACTTATTGTCCTTGTGTTTTGTAATGTAGTTTGAAAGTCCGGGGGTTTGGAAAAACATCAAATTACAGTCTTCTTTCTCCTCTCTTTTATTTTTTTTCACTAATATTTGTATTTTTTCATGTTGCAAAGAGTTATTCTCCTGAATTCTGGCCGAAAGAGTTCTGCTGTTCTAACAAGATAATTTCTAAACATATAAAAATTATGTTCCCATTTTGCAGGTTTTCTTAGAGAGGTTAAACAAGTTTTAGTTGGTGATATTGCAAAGGGTTTTTGTGAGTAAGATTATGACACTTATTTTGTGCAACATCTGACTGAAAATAATTTCAGTGAGTCTCTTCCAACTCAGAATATTCTCTCTGATTCTGTGGGTGTGATTCTTTTCTAGTTACAACTTCAAGAGTGAGAAACTACTACCACAGGTAGACAGGGGGGCAGAATTTGATCCTCATAACTGCAAGCGTATTTAAGACAAAATCACTGGGGAAATCAGCACATAATATAAAATAGAATTTTGTTCAAGTTTCATGATGACAAGAAAATCAGAACAGAAATTCCTGCATACCTCTCAAAAAGCAACTATTTTTGCCATTGAAAATTAAAAGTCTGCGTCTACTCTATGTTCTCTGCTTTTGAAGGTAACAGACTTAAATTTAAGATTTTATAAAATAGCCTAATTTGTCAAGCAAACTGCTTTTTTACTTATGAGTGATTACCAGATAAAATCATGAAGGCATGAATCACTATCATAACTCATAAATCATAATCTACCGTAATAGTGAGTAGCAATGGCAAGAGTCAAAAAATAATAGGAGCAGAAGGTAAGTTATGAAGGGGTTCATAAACTGAACCCTTAGAGAAGTTCTCAGTAAGTCGTTCCAGTTAGTCATTCACATTTTTTTCCACTTCTTTTATGTTTGTTAATACATTTTAGTGATAAAATAAAAAAAAAAAGAAAAATGAAAAAAAATCTGACGTCTGATACCATTATATCATCTGTAATTCCACTATATTTTATTTGAATGAAACGGGATTACTCACCAGGGAAAATATGCCTTTCTTTGAAGGGCCCAGCCATAATTACAGAACTTAAAAGTGGCATGAAAACAAAATATGAAATATGGAGAAGAGACATGCCTACAAGACTGAGCACAGACAGCATGTCTAAATCTAAAAGTGGCACCGAGATTTTATCTTCAGCATGCAAAGAACTAGTTAGGGAACTGTTTCTTTTTTATTTAAAAACTATCCACCCCAAACACTCTGTCCCTTTTGTACTTACAATTCCCAAACATTTTAAAGAGTTCTCTAGTACTGGGACTAAGAGTGTATGTAAATGTTCTCTTCAAGATCAAAGGAAGACATAATATAAAAATTTCATATGGATTATTAGTCCAGACAATATTTTTTAGCCTGAAAAGCCACCAGCTTTACTGGTAGTAAAAATTAGAGGTTAAATATGCATATTTTTAAAATGTTATATATTTTAGGAATCGAATTAGATAAGACCCCCCATTGTAAGATGCACAGGATCCACATCAATATTTTTAGGAATTTAGCTGACTGAACATAAAAGCAAGTTCTTCAGATTTCTCTTCATTAGAACTGACATCCCAAACATCTTGTGAAGGTGACAGTTAAGAACCACTGAAGTTCTGAACAGCATGAAAAATAAATGTCTAGTACAACCTATACTCATTGTACTCCAATTCTCTTATAGCCAATAATTGTATAATATCACCATAGATGAATTTGACAAATCCCAAACTTTTAATTATACAAGATAGAGATACTACCTACTGCTTTATTTTTAACATCATTCAGTCGATGATGTATGAACAACATAAGTACCTTGGCATTTTGTATTTATGTGTATTTGGTATTTATGCCTACAAAATATCATATTTACCATTTTTGTGAGAAGAATATAAGTTTAATGTACACTATGAGAAACACCTGTCCACTACAGAAAAAGACTGCCTAAGTAATACCATGCTTCATAACACCACTGGAATAGCAAAGATGAGGCATGTTCTGACCTTTGAAAACAGAATTGGAAATTCATTTAACAGTGACCTAGGTGATTGAAAGTAGCTGCAATGTCTCTCATTTTCAATAATAAATTTCTATTTGAAAAAAATAAAAATTCAGTGTTAAAAATGACATAAATATTGCCACATTTTTCAGAGATGAGCAGTAGCCTTTGGCGTCTTTATTTATTAGTCTATACAGTTATGCTTAAAGTTGACATCAATGGAAAGAACAAGTTTTGTTTGTGAAGAATGCAGGAAATCCCAAATCTGCCAAAATGAGCATTTGAGAATTATTTACATTACACAATCCATGTATTCACAAAATTTTACTTAAGGTTGTCATATATGGTATGCATTAAAGGATTCAAAGGTTTGGTTGGGGTTTTTTGTTAGTTTGTTTTGGTTTTGTTATAAAAGAATTTTGTAAGTTGCTAAGGGATGTAGGCATTTCAGTAATACAAATAGTTAAAACTTGTCTTGCTCCCTGGAGGATATTTTTCACTAGTGGACTTAGGTCATATGATGTATGATTCTAAGGTTCTAGGTGAAGTTGGGTTACTGTAATTAATCTAAAGAGATCCTGCTCAAAAAATTCAGACATTTTAAGACTCATATATGAATGAAGTGGACTATTGAATAACTCGTATAGGAATGAAAGGGAATCTTTATGCTTGTTTTTCACACATATATTTACTGATCATTAACTGATACACCTACATTTTGAGGATATACTATGAGGACATGCATCTATTAAACTCCAGCTAACCCTAGACAGTCATTTCAGAAACAAAAAGAATCAGCTATTTTTCTTTTCAGAATTCAGGAAATATGGCATACAACAAGGAAGACAATACATCCAGAACATCATTATGTGATAGAACCATGAAATCATAGAAGGGCTGATGTTGGAAGGGACCTTAAAGATCAGCTAGTTCTAACCCTGTGCTGTGGACAGGGACTCCTTTCACTCGATTAGGTTGCTCAGAGCTCCATCCAACCTGGCCTTGAACACCTTCAGGGATGGGGTATCCACAACTTCTCTGGGCAACCTGTTCAACTGCATCACCACCCTCACAATAAAGAATTTCGTCCTGATGCCTAATCTAAACCTTCTCTCAGTTTGAAGCCATTCCCCCTTGCCCTGTCATTACATGCCCATGCAAAAAGTCTTGTAGGCTCCCTTCATGTACTGGAAGGCCACAACTAGGTCACTCCAAAGCCTTCTCTAATATGTGTCCTACTTTTGATAATTCAGTCACTACTTGGACTACTGGTGGGATTTACAAAACCTTTTCAATAGGTGTCCACACTGTTTCTAAAAGCACTTAGATGTGGTAAGGTAGTGATAAATAGAGGTTCCAGCAAGCTTTCAATGCATTAAGCAGCTATAATCCAGTTTAAGAAAATCCAAAATTCAATGTAAGAATAAAAGAGAAGGTATTTTGTTTGTGTTCAGCAAAAGAAGATAGCAAGAATTTTCAATAGTTATTTCAATAGTGATAGAGTGACAATAGCAAAGATTCCAATAGTGACAATTTCTGCAGTGAAAGAGGGTGGCAGATGAAAATCCTGATTTAGTCTAGGCTATTTACAGATTCCTCTGGTTTAGCGGAAAATCAAGGGTTTTCCTTCACTGGGAGTGAAAAGCTACAAACAGAAGTTTCAATTTAATTCTTTTTTTTAATCTTCAAAAAAGGCCAAACCATCTCAATTTAGAATAAAGATAAGAATTTAAAGAGGAATTACCTAAATGGATGAAGATTTCAAATATGCTAGCTTAGCCACTAAAGTCTCAAAGCCTTTATTTAAAAAAAAAGGCAAATACCTGCAGGAAGAAACTGCACAAAAACTGTTGACACTTCAAGAACTTGCTTGCAAAATTTCACTGATAGTGAAAACAGAAATGCTGTTCAGTCTGTGGGGTGCAGGGCAATCACCACTGGTGAAATCCATAGCAGAAAAAGGAAACAAAGGATAAAAAAACATAAACAATGACTAGCTGTGTGAAATACTATGTTTTTCTTTCCTCTCCCTGTCTTTTTCCTCTTGCTTTCTGAATGTTCTTTGATGCTAAATGCAGGTTGGCTACAGGATATATGTTTGACATAGTTATTTGTTGGACCCTAAAATATAATATCTGCAGAAAGGAGTTTAATGGGTCAATTAGCAAGAGACCTTGGGCAACAGGGCTGACAAGAATCCCATGATCTGAAGAGCTGGACTCTTCTCACAAGACCTGTAAAAGTTCATCTTTATGGATTAAGCCTGGCTCCAGCAGAAACAAGAAAGGACTTTTGAGATAATTGTACCAGACCATGTCTAAACCTTTTTAATCCCTTTCCCCCTATGTAATCTTGGTTGAGGGAAATATTAACCTATTGGGTAAACTGCAGTAAAACTTGTGTAATTCCCTAATAACCATAGCTCATCCTCCTCATTAACATGTCCTGCCCCCAAGGTCCTTAAATTGTGTTCACTTGTTCGCTAAAGGATTCCAGTTTATACCACATACTGGGGTCGCTTAGTTTTTGACTCCCACTGTTATTGGTCTTTTTTACTTTAAAGGATTTTTCAGTGTAAAGATACAAACTACATGTGGGATTCTTTTAAGTCTCGGTGGGAAGAAACTTTCAACAGAAAAGGTCCCACCAACTGCAGAACATGGTGACTGGAAAGATACAGGTAATACAGATAACATAATTGCTGATGGAGATTATCTCAAACACAGATTCTGTTGTGGAAAACATTAATTTTAGGGGGATTATTTGTTAAGCTTTTCTTTCTTTTTTTTTTTTCTGGTTCAGAAACTGGCCTTTTTTTCTGTTTTTAAAATGACCGTCTGCAATCAAAGAGGTATACATAAATTAGGAAAGCAAAATCAAGAGATTTTTAATCTAACACAAGGTAGATTAATATCACTTAATCAAAGACAAAAGCACTTCCAAGCATATCCAAATTCTTATAAGAGAAATATGATCTTTCTTCTTGCAGTCAGTAATACTTTAGAGTACATGGTTGAAGTTAATTAAATAATGCCCATAAACACACACATCACAAGAAACTAAGCCATGACAAATCTGCAACACAATACACATATCAATCTGAGCTTTCCACTTGCTAATAGAATCCAGGTGTTGAGATGGTTTGATTCAGCTGGAATGTTTCCCCAATTTTTTACTGGTGTTTCTTGTTTTCATTGGTACATAATAAACTGCCTGTGTACTTATGGTGTTATTTTTGGTTTGGGGGTTTCATTCTTTAAAGTCCGTATGTGTGAACTACTTGCAATCCCATTTAATTTCATGTAACAACATTTCGTGAATTAATTCCTCTCACCATTCGCAGTAGGCTACAGTGGTCTACGAGAAAGAATTAAATTATAATGAAAAATCAACCTCAATTCCTCATCTGGAAGTGAAACAAGAAAGATATTGAAGAAAGCAACAGCATTACTATCAGGCTTACTATAGTAAACTGGTTGCCTTGTTGCAAATATACAAATGCATTATGGGTAATGTATAGTACCTTTGAGGGTAGAGGGAAAGGAAGAAAGAGAGAGAGAAGGAGAGAAAGAGAAAGAAAGGAAGAAAGAGAGAAGGAGAGAAAGAGAAAGGAAGGAAGGGAGAGAGACGGGCAAGAAGGGAGGGGAGGCAGGCAGAAAGAAAGAAAGAAAGAAAGAGAGAAAGAAAGAAAGAAAGAAAAAGAAAGAAAAAAAGAAAGAAAGGCAGCCTAAGTTATCTGAAAATTCTGCTTCAACTATGATTCCACTATGAGAACTTATACTGCAAATGGATCAAGTTCAGCCTCGGATTGCACCTCTGGTGTAAGGTAAATATACGTATTCTTCCCAAGAATGCCAAGGCAGTGGAAGGATTTAAAAAAAAGGTTTATTTCAGATGCAAGGTTTATTATGATGCAGTTTGCATTGGACAAAAGACACTTCTCAGCCCCTCAGGGCCACCTTTATCCTCTCTGTTTCTCCTCCCCCACCCTCTCTAGCCCAAGGAGGCCTTGTACATGTCTGCAAACATGTTATCTCTTTGTATACCACAGAGAGATAGCTTGCTCACAGCTTTTCCCTGCAACCTTCTCTGAAATGCAGAAGGAAGGAAAAAATATCTAACCTGTTTGAAAAGGCATTTTGCAGTTTTTCCAAGTGAAACAAGTTCTAGCTTTACGTTACAAACTCTTGTACTATTGCAGCTATCCCTACATTTGGAAATCAAAATATGGTGGGAAGAATATCCCTCCTAGCATTCATCATTTCATAAACTTCATTTACATCAGTAATTACAGAATCACAGAATGGATGAGATTCGAAGGGACCACAGTGGTCCAACCTCCCTGCTCAAGCAGGGTCATCCTAGAGCACATTTCACAGGATTGTGATCCAGGTGGTTCTTTAATATTTCCAGTGAGGGAGACTCCACAGTCTCTCTGGACAATCTGTTCCAGTCACCTGCACAGTAAAGAGGTTCTTCCTATTCAGGTGAAACTTCCTGTGCATCAGCTTCTACCCATTGCCTCTTGTCCTGTCGTTTGGCACCACTGAGAAGAGCCTGGCTCCGTCCTCTTGACACCATCTCTTCAGATACTTACAGAAATTGGTGAGGTCCCTTCGCAGTTGTCTCATCTTGAGGCTGAACAGACCCAGCTCCCTCAGACTTTCATCCTAAGAGAGATACTCAAATGCCTTAATCATCTTTGTTGCCCTCTGCGGGGCCCGCTCCAGTAGCTCCATGTCTCTCTTGAACTGAGAAGCCCAGAATTGGACACACAAATTGTTTCCACAAAATGACGCTCAAATTCCCCACCAATGTCAAAATAACATCATCACAATACCAATAAAGGAGGACAATTATCACACACTCCACCCCTTGTCCATCCCATTACAACAACAAAAACAACCCATGGATATTTCTGTAGACTATTAAATTATTTGCACAAATCCACAGCTCAATGAGCTGATAAATTAATTAAGAATCAGGATTTCCCACTTTTAGTGACTCAGACTGTTTCACCAGATATGTGGCTTGAGAGAAGTATTGATAAGGCTAGCCATTCAATCATTTATATAATGATGGGTTTAAGTCTCACATACAGACAAATAAACAAGACAGAATTTTAGTTTGGCTTTTTTAAGGAAAAATATGCCTGATACAATATTATTCTGAAATTATTATTTTTTAAAGATGATATTTTCAGGATATGTAAATGTTCTCTCTAATGTTTTAATGTTCTGACCCTGAATAATCTGCTGAATAGTGAGTGAATTTATCTGTATGTGTCTTTCTAAATTGATGACTTCAGAAAAGAGAGGAATTCATGCTGTTCAAGGAGTTTTCTTAATTCAGCTCAACAAGAATGAACCTAATTGCAGAATCTTTTGTGATTTATGTGAGACTATTTAATCCTTAAAGGTATTGTACCTTTGCTGGTTTAATAAATTAAGCCAATTTGACTTAGAACTAATTTCTAAGGGTCCTTATGTCTGCATAGATAACTGGGATTCTAAGCTCACCATCTCAAATTACTCCATTACTAGTCCATGCAGCATTACTATACATACAGAGGGATTTTTCATTTATGAAATATATTCAATGAAACTTTATCCACAAGTATGTTAAGGATATTTTTTTTCATTCTTCTTCTTAAGATAAATGGGAAGGCTGATTCTATAAATGAAGACTAGAAATTCCAAGAGATCTCAGAATTACTGGGGATTTGTCTTGCATGCAAAGCAAGTGATGATAATTGCTTTATATTCACTCTTTACAAGAAGCTTTTCTTTAGCATCATGCTCTATCCTGCTTTTTCCCTTTGAAAGTATATTCACCTATTCCTGTGGCCATAATGTGTTACTTACATGCAGTACCAAGAAAACCATTATCTTCTGAGCTACTGGCAGACAACAGTGTGAGTGTGGCAATTTAAAGTGCTATAACAATTTGGGAGGGTTATCAATACAAATTCTGCAATTATTGCAGTTCTGCAACAACAATATTTGTTGTTTCAATATGTCAAGAAAAATATAGTGCAATATTAATTGCTTTGAAATCTGAGTAACTACCTGTGCAACAATAGATTTGCAATCTCAAACCGATTTTTAATGACCTCTTGCTGTCTGGGATCACAAATTTATAAAAATTAAAAGGAACATCACTCTAGATATTGTCTTTTCTCTGTAATCTTGATGCTCCAAGTGTGAAAGCAAACTAAATCCACCACTCTCAGTCTTTCCCCTAGTGGAAATTCTGGCCACATTGTTCATGATCATGTTTCCATGATAACATACTGTTTGTATAAGTGCCTGGAATCCTACCATAAAAACAAGATTCTGCGTAATAGCCATCTGTCATCAGAAAACATTTATGCAAATGAAGCAGCCAACAAAGCCAGAAACATTTAATTTCCTTCCTGTATGCCAGCATGGCCTTTCTATCTGCTTCTCACTGAAGGCTACCTGGGTCTGGAGAATTGTCACTGGAATCTCTGTGACTACTGAATCCATAAAAAGTAGTTTTTTTCTTTTCACGCACACCGGTTAGGGAGAGGTGAATGCAAACCACTGGTTGAGCATTATATGTAAAATATATGAAAACATTACATATGCTTTTCACAAGCAATGCATATTTCAGTCTAAGACCAGCCTCAAAAATATACAATAAAATATTCACAACCAAGTTAGAAATACAATGCTATGGTAATGCAACCAGAAGTAAACTAGAGGAGTATTGCTGCTTTTTATAACTTTAAAATTTTAAGAGTGACAGAGGGTTGTATAGTCGCAAAATAGTTTAAATAATGCATACTGTGTAACATATACTAGTAAGGTATGTATAATTACTAATACATGGTCATAGACAGTACTTTGGGAATGACTTAGCAATGGAGAAGCTTTAGAATTAAGCCAGGATATTTTAAAGTCTGATTGTAATACCTCTAGTGAGCTTTATTTTCTAATTTAAAATATTAAATCTGTTCACTGTGTTAAACAAGGGGCTCAGTGCCTGCCAATCCACTTTTTGTATTCATTAAAATATCAGAATTCAGATTAAATTCCTTCTAAACCATATTTTATGATCCACTTTGATTATAAGCACATGAATGAGCTTTGAAAAGGAACATGGAGTGAATGATAAAACTTGTATTTTATCAGAGAGAATGAACTGACAGATAGGAAATGCCAGCTCTGAGAACAGGAAATGAGTGAAATGCATTTTCAGAACTAGGTGAAGTACCTGTAAAAACCCAAGTAGAAAGAAAGAGGATGGTCCAAAACTGTGCTTCAAGAGGATGTTGAAGCAAATGAGAATATGGAAATCCTACCACCAAACTGAGAAACTCTGAAGCAATTTCAGGTCTGATAAGATAGTCATGGCTCTCATGAAGCCTTCAATAACGATATATTGGTATTCTTATATCATGAGATGAAAATGAGTATGCAAAGAATGAGTTTACACCTGAATAATGTAAAACATGCCTAGAATGAACTTTTCTATATTACATTGTAAAGTTATTTGCAGTAACTACTGGAAAACACAATTAAAGCCAGATATAATGGCTGGCTGGCAGAAGCAGTCACAGGTTTATATTCTCCAGAAAATTCCTTCTGCTCTGTGCATGGAAGGCCAGACAAAATTTTCTCCTTCTCATGATATGATCTTATTCTGGATATGTTTGATTAAGGTACAGTACACTTCTTTTTTTTTGTACTAAAACATGCCTAGCATTTCCTCTGAATTACCATTTTGAACTTTTATTTCACCAGGTTTCTATAGAAAAGCCCGCAACCGGTCATTTGATTTTCTTTAAAATGAAGACAAATGTGTTAGTTATGATTTCAGTTCCTTTTGTCTGCCAGTGGGTAGGCATTCATGTGTGTTTCAGAGAACAAAAAAAAGATACCTGCTGTGTTGCTCACAGTGGAAACAGTGAAGGAAATCTAAGAACTGCTATAGCAAGAAAAGTTCCTATTACACCTGGAGACTTTGAAGTCAACTTTTCAATGGTTATTTCTTGCTGGATTTTAGAAGTTAATGTCTCTGAACAGGAGGGAGCCTCCAAACAAACTGCAGTTTTAGAGATCTCAGAATACCTCTTTTCTCTCCTGTTCCCTAGTGCAAAATGATGCTTCTAAAGCATATGAGGTATCAACAGAGGAGCTGGAATAAAGGGGGAGATCTGATTATTTAATTATACTACATGTCATAATCTGTCATATCACAATGTTGCATGTCATAAGTCGCAGCAGTTGTAATATGGTTCTGAAAGTGGTAAACAAATTCATGGCAGAAAAAATAATAATAATTAAATCTACTCAATTAAAAAGAAAAAAAACCAATTCAGCTCAGGAAAGCCCTGAAGGATTGTATAGTTCAGGCTGTTGCACTGTAGCCAGTAATATCTGGTATTGCAACTATTAGAGGTAACGTATTATACAGAACATTTTTACCAAAGTTTGCTAAAATGTGCTCACATTGTAAATACATTAAAAAAAAAAAAAAAGTCTGGTGCAAGTTTTGTTTATAAAAGTATACTGAATGTACCGGGACTCTTAAAACTATACTAGATGGTAGAATCAGAAAAATCCACTGAAGAAAAGGGTTGTTTTCACATCAGATATAAACAAAATATGAAAGGTGAGGCAGGAAGGTTTCTCTGCATGCTGATAACTTGCATGGAAATCAGTAAATTTCTTCTGATAAGAAAAGGCTTCATGTGCTTAAAATGCAGGAAGGAAAAAGAGAAGACTTCAACATTGCTGTAACTGTAGTTGAAACCTGACCAGATGATCAGGCAGCAAACAAGAGAGGCATTGCTCTGAACCAGGAGCAAGTAGGAGGCTTTCTCCCGATCAGAAGCACTGGCAAGAGGACGTTATTTGTATGGCAAGCCCAGGCTTGCCACAAGGGTAAAAGTGGGACTCTGCTTGAGGAAAACAGGTTGCAGAACCTTCTCTCTTGCTACACTCTTTTAGGAGCACAAAATCTAAGACGGTCCCTTTGATGTTTGTCAAAGCTATGCTACTCTGCAAAAAAAGGGGAAGTTCCTTTCACACAGTGAGCTAAGCTTGTAAAAAGTACTATTAAGTAAACTAAATAATTTCTCCTTTAAGTATGCTGCACATTCCTGAAGGCTTTGTAGCCTGTGATATAACTATGGCAATGTCAGTATTGCACAATCATGAGCAAAGAAACACCACAAGAGAGACTCATACTGAAATAAAGAACTCTGCTCTCCTGTTTCCCTCTCACTACGAAGTATGAAAACATACAACATATGACAGATGTCAACCAAATTTCTGGGATGTATTTACCTGTGGCTATGACAGACATACTTAAAGAATATATATCAAACTTCAGCATCCAGCCTACAACACTAAACAGTGCAGCACAGAAAATGAGAGTCATCAGCTGCCTTTCCCCGTCTTCTTCATCTAATCTAGGAGACTCTGTTGTAAGTGAAATGCAATTATGAATAAATAAGCATTTCCTGTTTTTCACAGGACCTTAGTGCTATACACAGGATGCAAGCAGTACCACGACCATAGCAAGGCATAAATGTCAGGAATGAAGTGCAGAATGGGGAGGGAGAGAAGGAGGGAGGGACAGAAAGCCCTTGTTGCACAAGCTCAAATCTCAGCATGATTGTTCTGGGGAATGCATACCACTTCTGTATATAACTGTAGGGTAAGGTAGTCCATACTGGATCTGTATTTATCACCAAAAACCTAATTCTTAAAAATGCACAAAGGCTGGTTTACATTATGAAAAAGGATACATGAATTCATAACTACCAGTCTACTTTCCTATTCACAGCCCTATTAAAATTCAATTTTGCTTTAGACAAAATGTATGAACAATGCAGGAAATATACGCATTATGTCAAGATGAATTTCAAAATACTCTATTCTGAGTATATATATAGTTCTTTTATCTATGAACCTAACATATTAAAGTATCTAAAAACATATCATACAATACGACATTGTAGTTGACTGAGCTTTTCAATAGCTACTTAATCTAAGAACCTTCCTCATAGAAATACAAAGTACTATGCCAAGAATTCTGTGCCAAGATTTTTTCCTGTACAAGGAAGTGATGCTACCTAAAAAGTTTTTCACATAAATCTTTGCCTGAGATTTTCAACACTACTTAAAAGTTGGAAGTATGTGTTAAGAAATAGCCTTTCAAGAACATCCTAAAGCAATAGTATCTTAAGCTTTCACATTTGGGAACTAGTAAATAGTAGTTGCCCTTGTTCATAAAAGGTACATTTTATTCATTACACTATTTCCACAATTCAATAACTTCCATAAACCCAAAGCAGAGGTAGTGTACTGATAGAATTATACTCTGGTTGAAATTCTTCTTCATAAGGATGACAGGCTATCTCAGTATCATCAACACAGAAATTTCCTCATACCAACATTTGGTATCAACTCAATATGAGTCTGAAGAGATGTGAGAACCAAAACCTTATGGGAAACATCATTATTTGTATGTGTGAAAAAAAAAAAAAGAAACAAATTAATTAATTTTCACTCAGTCATTACTTTTATTTTCACTGAAATTAATTTAAAAATATTTTTTAGCAAGAACTGAAACATAGTATTATATTGTTAATTTGAACTAAAAAGATTATTTTTTAGACTCGTACGTATAAGGTTTAGATTTTTACTCTGAAGTTGAACCAAAAAAGTACTCTTTATGTTATGTACACATGTCCTGAAAGTTTAATATAAACCACAATACACATTTTAGAAAACTTCTGAGAAATTTTTAGCTGGTTATCTTCACTGTCTTTGACAATGCGGCTAAAAGTCATTAAAAATGAATAATTTATGGGGTTGCATTGAAGCATAAAACTTCAAATGTAAAGAAATAAAACACAGTTTTTTAGATCAGCATCTTTATTCAGATTTGCTGGCCTGTAGCTGCTGTGATATTGTAATTGTGTGAATTGTAAAGCAGATTACAGAAATGGATTTGTATATACCCTGAACTATTTTTCCTAATAAAAGTGCAACTTTTTTGTCTTTGTACATGCATAAATGTCTGATTTATTAGTTCCTGGATCTATTATTCCAAATCTTTATTCTCCTATGCTATTTTGGACTAATCACATTAACTATTAGCTAATTAAAATGCTCAGATGTTTGGAAATGTTTATAGAGAATGATACTATCTCCATTTCAACTACATAATTGATATACAATAATTAAAAATTACTTACATTACCCTTAGAGCTTCACAATGGATATTTGTTACTCTTGGTTTTTTTCAATTGCTTTTATGTATGTGAAAAGTGTATTAATTCTATTTAAGCATCAGCTATTTGGAAAACAATAACCAGTCTCTCCTGCACAGCACAGTGGGTAAGAATACAGGATTGTTTTCTGCCTCCATATAAAATCAAATCCAGTAGCTGATCACAGGGAATGAACCCTTTTTCTTACCACACTGTGTAATAGTCTAATATCTCATCTTTTCCTTCTTTTTTTTTCCAGTAATGCATCACACTAATATTATCAGTGGGAATTCATCTCCTATCATTTGCACATAAATGGGGCTTATATCAGTTTAGCATCTCTGAGAGCTCTGGACTTATTTTAGTGTGCAGATAGTTTTCAGACAGGTACTGTCTATTCATTCAACATGGCCTCAAAGTGTGGTGATTTATCCCTTGATGCAGAGATATGACATGAGAACACAGACGGTGATTTAGTTGAGTGAACATGTACTGTCAAATAGTAAAATGGTGTATATTGTATAAGGGGGGAATTGAAATAGAATTTATAAACTGTCAGCTTATTGTAAAATCCTGTGCAATTTCTACTAAACTCTTCAAAAAAAAAAAGCTCTATTGCAAGTTGTTTCAGCAGCAGCTGCAGCTGTTTAAAACATACTGGGAAGAAGCGATAATGGCAGTGCTTAGCACTTCATTACATATCATTAATTCATGTCACCATTATGCTCCTCTGTTTACACTGTGCTGGCACATAACTTATCTCCTTACTTTCCTATAAAATCTGTCCAAGGATTATTTCCATTAGTTTCTACTGCCAGATTTTTCTCAAATAAGTTTGGAACCCCCTGCTATTCTTCTGTATGGGTAAGCGAAGGCTTTATTTTCGACCTCTGGGAGTCCTGCAGCTATCCTTAGGAAGATAACCAATGATGAGTTAGCTTCAGGCATCCTCATTCAGGAGGAACCAGCATGCCTTTCGAAGCCTGGCCAGATTCCTTGCAGGTTTTCAGATCTCCTGTCAGGAACATAAGGTTCATAAGGTAGTAGGAAATGGTATCTCCTATGTCAGGCTGTTGTTGAGTTCATCACATCATACTAGGCATAAAAAGAGCCACATCCACTTCACCTGGGAGGAGAAGTAGGACTGTTTTATCTCTCCTGAGGCCAATGCTAATGATGTTCCTTCACTAAATTGCTCAGGAATGATGCAAACTGCAAGAGACTGAAAAGGTCACCTTGCAATGCCTCCTGTTAATGTTAGCCCAGTGAACAGCATACCTGAGGCTAAGTACAGAGAAAATTCGTGTCCCTAACAAACTAGCAAGTAACCCTGTCAAAGGATCCACCAGGAAACTTTGTATCTTCATCTAAACTGTTTTAACTGTTATATTTTTTACGTGGGAATAATGAAGATACTTCTTTTTCGCCCTCAATTCATGTGTTGTTACTACTTCCAAACATCTGTGCTCTTTAATTTTAACCTGGCAAATCTGCAGCTATTTAACTGTACCGTATCGCTTTCTTTCAAATTTAAAAAATTGCTTCCTTAAGCAAGAAAAGGAAGTCAATATTATCATGTTGAAATTACTGTTTATCATGTGGCTTGAGATGCTTGATTCAAACATAGGTATATCTCCAAGAGATCTCATTTGAACATGTAGATTTCTGTCCAACTGAGTCCTCAGCAACTCACGCTGGAGTAGGACTACAAGGACTCTACAGTAGCAGGCTAGTGCAAAAATCATCAAAATAAGTTCCATGTTAAGAACTATATTGAGACATTATGCCAGGCACAGGCATAAAAAGAAGTGTGACTGTTTTGTTTTGGTTTTGCATATATATATATATATATAAAATATATATTATTTATTAAGAGAGTTAATTTTCAAAATATTTGCCTATCTAGAGATCACTTCTCCCAAATCAAATATTAGAACATCTGTGATGTTGAAGAGTTTGCTTTTTTTTTTTTTCAGGAATCTTAAAATAAACCATTTGTTTTCATGGAAGAAAACATGGGGAAACTTAAATTCATGACACTTGGAAATTCATGAAGCCTGGAAATGAAAGAAAGAATGAAAAAGAAATAGTAAAGTCCTGACTAAAACTCTGAAACCCTTAGCTGAAAAATACCAGAGGCACATATGCAGAATAATGGTGGCACATGAACATTCTTCAGGGGCCAAGCATGGTTATGCAATCAGAATGTGTCAGGCTCTAGTACTAAGCATATAAAAATGTTATTTTGCACACTACTTTTTTTTTTTTTTTTTTTGGAAGATAACCCCAGGTATTTTGCTTAAAGAAAAAATCTGCAAGATGGAAATCCCTCTATATTTGTACTGACTTTACTTTTTAAAATAAATAAATGAATATATAATAAATAAAACCTCCAATCCCCCCACCTAACTTGTGTTTTTATAATAGGTTGCAATGTTGCAGCATAAACATAAACAATTGGCCCAAGGCAGACAAAGGCGTTACTGTCCTTAGGAAGAGAGACCTTATAGGGTTCCAGATTTTCAGCCCAGATGAGCTGACAGCAAATTCATCTGAGTGGATCAGGAAGGAAATATGTTCCCCATACATGTTCCTTCTCTCAGGGATGCACAGAATGTACTATAATTCCCTCCTTATCAGAGCTCTATATGTCTATACCAATTCAGTATCACCCTGCCATCCCTGTCTATTGTGAAAAACTCCATCTGCTCTGTGAGGTCTCAATTTTTCTCACAAGGAAAAAAAGTCATCGAGAGATGAAGGCCAGAATTCTACCTCCTTTTACATCTTTTATTTGTCAACAGTGTTTTTTATTGGTTATGTGGGCAGACATGTAATTAATGATAAAGCAGTTGAGCTCATCCTAGTCCAGACACAACACCTCCTACTTAGGTTAAATTGTTCTCATTAACTGACTGCTGTATGGAAGTTGTGATATGTGGTTATGATCTTTGCACAAAACTTTTAAAACTTTTAAGACTTTTACTGCTTTCTGATCAGTGGAAAGGACGGATTGGCATAGGATACCATTCTTTCTCTTCTAGAAAAATACATTCATCTGTACAGCCAAGCTGTTCCCAGAGGAAAGAACAGCCTGTTCTCTGCTATTATGAACACTTTCTATGTTTTAATCTATGTTCTTTGTTGCACAGCTGGTAGGAGCAGCAACAGGCCTAGAACTGAAAGACAGAGGGAGGCTTTCAAGTGCCATGTCAGGAGTCTAATCAGAAAATCTCAAAATTCAGTATCTAAGTACGAGAGAAGATGAAGAAAGCCTGATCCTGCTTAAGTAGTCAAACTGTTACTACACATCAGTGGACTCATTTAATGAAACAAAATCTTTTTTTTTTTTTTTGCCAGTATGTTATTTAGAAGGATTTTAGATATTGCAATTCATAGAATATTTTCGCAAAGTTTCTGCCAACTGTAGACTAAGTTTCAGTTCTTGACAAGTTTTCACCAATATAGGCACATTACAAGAATGAAGGTCCAGCAGTATATTTTTGAAGACCCACAAATGTAAAATTTAAGTTTAATAGTATGACTGTGCTATTAAAGACTGAATCTCATATTCTTCAGTGGAAGGAATTGAGATAATTTTTTGAGCTTGGATTCTGAGAGCAATTCAAGCCGTGGAACTTTTTAATATCTGCAATCTAAATGCCTAGAAGTGCAGTAGTCACTTCAGGTTTCTCTTCTGATTATTTTAGGAATATTTTTGACATCTACATTTCAATGGCTTAATCACAGAACTGAAATATCTTTGTTTCTCTTCCATAAAGATAATCTAGATTATTAGACCAGAATTCCATTCTCTAGATTTACAAAAGAAAAATACTATGTTGAGTAAAGGACACAAGCTAGGATCAGCAAAAACTATGCTTGCTAGTCAGGACTAGTTTACCATTTCAGAATATACATTTTGAACAGACTATTAAGAATGAAAGAAAAGAAAAAAATTGTTAGACAAAAGATCACAGCCAAATAGAATTGATTTCAAAATTTAAGGCATAAACCAATCCTTTTAAAAGTATATAAAAAATATGCCTCCAGCAAGGGACTCACCTTCAAGAGATTCTCTAAGTGCTTCAAAAGCCTGTAACATCGTTTTTTTAGGATGATGTATGAAACAAACAATTCCACACATTAAGATCTACCAATATTAAGTATTAAAATTCATTTGCTTTTGTCTGCTTCTGTACATTACATATGGAAATATAAATAACTGGAACTTTGTATAAGAGTTTACATGTGAGTTTAGGGAGGGTGTTTAATTTATGTATGATATTTATCATGATACTGGCTCTACTAAATTAATTGCATATTGAAATTGCATGTATTTAAGAGGGAATTTAAAAGTTAATGTATAATAACACTGAAGACATTTCAGTAAGCAACTGGAGAATATTTCAGAAGATATATATTCATTTTTAGCAACTAAAATTTAACAATTGCATCAGTATATTGCATCAACCAGGGACTGATGGCAAGTTGACCATAAGCCAGCAACGTGCCTTTATGTTGAAGCTTAATGGTGCATTAGGAGAATGTGCTGTGCTGCATTAGGAGAAATTTCATCATCAGGTTGAGGAAGGTGGGGTGATCCTTCCTCTCTGCCTAACACTGGTGAGGTCACACCCAGAGCCCTGTGTTTCGTTCTGGGCTGCATTGTCTGAACATCAGGAAACCTTTTTTTACTGTGAGAGTGACTGAGCACTGCAGCCCAAGGAGGCTGTTGCATTTTCATCCTTGGGGATATTCAAAAGCTGTCTCAAGACAATGCTGGGCAACTGGCTCTAGATGCTCTGCTGGAGCAGAGGATTTGGACCAGATGACCTGCAGAGATCCCTTCCAACCTCAGTTGTTCTTTGAGTCTGTGAACAAAAATTCAGTGATCTCATATGCATTCACATTACTGCAGTCCTTCTTCTGAAACATCTGATTTTTTTTTATTCATCTATTTTTATATATAGTCATGTAGTGTAATTCTGCACTGTTATATTTTTCTGAAGTAAAAGTTAAGACCAAAGCAGAAATACAAAAATGTACATCTACATGAAGTGTATTTGGAAACTCTGAGTTTCCTATTAAGACCTACTTGAGTTAGACTAAACTAAACTTTGGGAAAGGACATTAGCTGAGATAAGCTAAAACTAGTGGAACAATGCCACCATCCCGTCTGACCCAGCTTGTCATGCAGGAGATTACTGTGACTAAACAGAGCAGTTGACAAGAGAAATCTCCGGGACAGGAAAGGAGCATGAATCATCACTCTGTATGCTTATTGCAGTTTCGTGCTGGGAATGTGTTTGCAAATGCTAATAAATGTGCAGGGGGATAGGAATGTGTCATACCTATAACAAAGTCTGTCCTTCCAGTCGAGGAGCATGAAAAGGTCTAACAGCTCCATCATCTCCACTACACCTTAGCAAATGTTAGAGTCTGAATTCTGACTGACTCTTACATTTTTTATTCTCCAGACACTAAATTATGTACCTATCATTGGTTGGTTTCAATCAAAACCTCTGTGTTTATAGATGTACATATCATGTATGTATTAAGGGACCTGCAAAAGGCTGCTTTTACTAGTAGTTAGGTTTCCCTGTCTTTTCCTGCTGATCTAAATATGACACTCCTTTTCAGTTGGGGGAAGTGTTTGTTTTTGCTATACATGGTTTCTTTTTCATACATCTAAATCTTCACATATTTCTGAGACAACATACCAGATATTTTCTTTTTACCATCATGAACCTTATGAATTATTTTGACATGCAATTTCAGTACAGATCCCATGGAGTGAAAAACAATAGGGAAAGATATGCTGTGTTTTTAGTATAGTCAGGTAAGAACTGGGAAGAAGGGTTTATATTAGCTATTTTAGCAATATGTAGGCAAGTGCAAAAGCAAATTCAAACACATCTTACCTAATTCTAGAGTATCTAATCAAACAAGAAGACTTTAGTCCTGCATACTCACTGAATGCAAAGGAAACCAAGGAAGCCCTAGCAACTAACTCAGGTGGTTTGGTCACATGTCTAAACAGAATGAGTCAAATAAGTCTTCCTGGATTGCCTTTACCAAATGAGCCAGATTCAGCAAGGCATCCTAGAGGATCCAATGTCTCCACTATTTCATGGCTAGGCTTCATGAATGAAGATTTGGGTCTCCACTATTTACTGAGAGAAGAATCCAACAGGCAACCTACTGCCTACAACACTGCAAATCACCCAAATTACATAATTATTTTGGTAGTGAGGCATTAAAAATGGCACGTCTGCCACTGACTGAAAAACCATTTATCATATAACTAAAATGTTATCATATAACTAAGTCAAGGATAATTAAGGGTACAATTTTGTAAATCTGGAGCCCTCTAGCTTTTCATTGTTTCAGACTACTATTGGATGTCTTTATTTTATGGAAATAAAACCAAAATATTGATATAAGAAATAAAGGCATAAAAAAAAAAAATTAAATAGCATCTTGCACAGCTAGGACTCATTATACTCACAGGTGACAAAGAAAAAGTACTTCTTTATCCTAGGGAATACAAAGCTTTAAAGGTTCACTGTAAACACAACAGTTGGCTCTACTCCTCCCTCTTACAAAATCAAGTATGTGCACACATAAAAACCACCCATAAAATAAAGATGTAACATAAAAAAACAACAATCCTACTGGGTTAGGTCTGAGGAACAATCCTATTGAGGAAGATCTACCTAATCTATTATCCTTCCTCTTACAGTGGCCAATACAGATATAAAAGAAATGATAATGAATAAGAAATACAGTGGTACTTTGTGGAATGCTTGTTTGACTTTCAATAATGTGCAATTCACAAAAGTGTTGACCTTGTAATGAACACTCCTTCATGGGTTGCCTTCTGATAAACTCCTCCCTTAAGCTTCTATTATATTTGGTGGTACGTACCATTAATGATGAAAAATATTAAGAAAGCCTAATTGTAAGAATTGCTTTTATGTTTCTATACAATAGATAGTTGTTATTAGTCAGAACTCCATTAAAAAGTAGGTATAATGCTAGTGAAATTATGCTTTTTCACTGCAAACACAGCACAAAAAACCCTGATGTATGGAGGGAGAAACAAGTGACCTGTATCTTAGTAACGACACTGAGGCAGATACCTTTTGCCTTGACATAGCTCAAGTGACAAAACTGCTGGATTACTGATTAAGCAACCTAATATCTCAATTGTCTAATTCTCCTTTCCCTCACTCCTGTGCTTCTTTAAATGGTACTGACTACTTTCAAAGCTCAACCTTTCTTCACGAGTACTCTAAAGTGTTGTAGAAATGGAATTGAACATGCATAGAGTATTTTAATATATTCAAATAAGACTTAGTCATTTCCTTGTATCAAAACACCATTACTTTTCACACATGTCTAACAGAAAAGCTCAATATTACACATCATAAAAGCATTTGTGAAAAAGTCAGTTTTAAAAGTCACACAGAATTGCAAACTGCTCATTTTTCCTATTCCCTCTGAGATATAGATTACCAACATGTTCTCTAAGAGTTTTCTTTTTCACTTTAAGAGAAAATTGAGGGCTTACTACACCTCCTCCATCCCTACGAGCCTTGGGGAGAGACAGAGAACCTCTGTTTTCCCTAGCTCTTTCTCCCAGCCCAGCCTTCACTGTACTCCTAATGCTTTTCCCTTTCCTTGCTCCACAGCCACAGATGAGTGTGCTGGGGCTGCTGCAGAGGAAGCAGATGTAGCGAGTGAAGGTAGCTCATAGGGAAATGGGTGGAAATGAGCTTGGGGGGAAATGAGATATAGTTATGAGAGAAAGGGTTATCTGTGGTATGGATGGGAATCATCCGCCAAACTAGGAGGTGGAACAGGAGAATATAGTAGCTCTGCTTCATATCCTCAGGGAAGAAGTAAGTAGGTGGGAGAGTAGAAAGATGTTACAAAGTCTAAAAAAAGGGGAATAAAAGAGATTTCTGCCAGAAAGTTACAGTACTCTGGAAGCCATGTTAATTTTTCTTAGTCCTCTGGATTCGCCATCATTTCCAGGAAACTTTTTTACTTTTTTCAGACTCGATTTTTCTTTCATAACCTGCTACAAACAGCTCTAGACCTTGGCAAATCTCTCCCTGCTGTCATCAAACTTCCAAAATACTAATAGATACCAGTTTCTGCTTAAATTCATTTTGCTGTCACCTCAAAAACCAAATTTTGCTTGCACTACTGAAAAGCTTGGAGCTGTTTCTCAGTGTACCCTAGAGCAAATCAGTTGGGCAGCCAAGCAAGCAGTCAGATTTCCTTTCCTCACCAAAAGCCTGTAATGAAAAGATGCAAAAGAGGCAAAACAGTCATACCCTTCCTGTCTAAACAGTTTCTGACAGCTCATTATAATTATTGAATGTCAACAGTGAATTCAGCCATATGCAAATATATGGACAGAGATGGCTCCTGCACAAGATTCAACTGATTCAGAAACATAATGAAGGCTCAATAAGGTGGACGTAGGTTGAAGAACTCACACAAATGTGTATACATGCACTATAGACAAGACTGCAGTCACTACCTTAAAATTTCTTTTTAAAATACAAACTTTAAAATACAAACTTTAACAATGGCTCTTATGAGACCTTACATTCTGTCTCTTCTGAATAAAGGTACAATATAGGATTAACACCAAAATCAGAGCATAGTATCAGTTTGTCTATGAAAACACATAAATACTTCAGAACCTTTATAATTTTCAACATTTCTACAAACAGCCAAGAAGTTTTAGTAAAGAAAGGATGTTTAACACAGAAGTGCCTGATGCAAAATAAAATATCTTTCTTGTATATTTATATTCAGTTCTGTCATAATGCAGGCCAAACTCTATAAAATATGGGTAACAGTTGTTTTAATTATGTACTTACACATTAATCCATATTTTTCTAGTACATGACACTTTTTTCCAAATTTTCCGGTTTTACTTGGAACACATACACAGCCACATCACTGTTTAGAGTAGTTAAAAATATTTTTTTTAGATATTGAAGCTATTGTCTTGTTTTTGTTCTGAGGTCGTTTTAACATTTCCAGCGTCTTTTACCCCCATTATTCAAGTAATCTCTATATCTATGCATAAAACAGGTGGTCCAAACATTTCCTGAAAATTAGCTTCCACTGGATTTCTTTGTGCAGAGAGTGAATTGAATGATGTACCTAGAAACAAGAATGATGACAATCATCATGTTAATGCAAGGGAGGCTTAAGCATCTTTAAATCTAAAAGGCCAAAGCAGGTTGTGCAAAACTCTGTGCATATTCAGGGCTTCAACCATGTACTTGAGAAACTGGGAGTGAAAATCTGAAACATTTCCCAGGTTTGCATAAATAAGTATTTTTCTTTTCTCTCTAGAGCAGTTGTTTTACTATTAAACATTTATAAGTTCTAGAGAACTGGCACAAACTACCTCTTTG
Source organism: Pseudopipra pipra (assembly GCF_036250125.1). Taxonomy (NCBI): domain Eukaryota; kingdom Metazoa; phylum Chordata; class Aves; order Passeriformes; family Pipridae; genus Pseudopipra; species Pseudopipra pipra. The sequence continues at coordinate 73,057,965 of NC_087550.1, read as the reverse complement.
CCCTTCAGATTACTTCAGTGTCCTCAATGTTCTCCTTGATACTGAATATGAGCTGTAAAAAACTTCCTTTGTTCCTTATATGTGGGACTGTTATTTTTTTCATTAATAGCTTGAGAGTGATGTGACTTCAGTAATGAGATATATCCATCTACTTGACAAATTTTTTCTATTTGGAGCCTTGCATCAATAGATTTCTTAAGAGGTTTAAGGTCGGGGTTCATTTTTGTTGGCTTTTTTGTGCTTTTTGTAGTCCAAACCACAAAACAGTCGTGTTTGGCACAAGCAGTTATATGGTTTAGTCCCTTTCAAAGGATTTTTGCCTGTAATTTTAAGTAGGTGGGGCTTCTCAGGCACTGAGCCAGTTAGAGAAAATCTCCTGAATGTAGGTTGCTAAACTTTATAACAGCAGTTCACAGCTTGCTTGGACTCATCTATGTAGCATGTAGAAGACATTGACATGTCATAAGAAATTTGTAGCAGTATCTTTTAGGGCATTCATAAATTTTAACCCTAATCCTATGCTATAATCACAAAGATTTTCTCCCTCTGCTTAATTACAAGGAGAGGAAGGTTGTAACAACCTTTACGTCCCTTTCTTACAACAGCTGTAGGCAACTATACTGCTGCTGTGTTGTTGCATCTGTCCATGTAGTTGATAGTCCATGGTAGAACACAGCCTAGTTTTATGTCAGTGAAACTTTTTAAGTTTGAAAGTTTCAAGCTATTTTTAGATGCTCTGTCAAGCAAACAACCCTGCAAACGTATTTCGATATGAGGCAATTGATGTTATTTGTTGTTTCTTTTCAAGAACCTGATCCCATGGTAGCTTGTGAAGACACAGGGTCAAGAATGAGAGGGCAGTAACTGGAGATGGCAGATTTGGTTCATTATTTATTCTCTATATGCTGGTCTTTGTCAGCATCTTCACCATATCTCTTCCCTCTCTAATTTAATGTCTGTTCTCATCAGTGCTTTTCTTATTCTTACTGAAGGATAAATAGACTGACAAGACGCAATGGTAACAGAGCTGATCCTTTCTTTTTATCAAAAATAAAAATAAGGCAGTGAATGTTTCTGTTTCTATTTTTAAAGGTAAACTTCTGAAAAATTTATATCTACAAAAAGATAATTACTTTTTTTTCATGCCCTTATAATAGTGAAAGCAATGATTATATCACACATGCACTTTATTTTGGAATAAAACTATTCTTTTCTATTAATTTTGATTTAAGCTTATTAATAGCACCAAATTATGACATAGAAACAAAAGTTCAGCCTATAGAACAGATGTAAGAGAAATAAACAAAGAGTATATACTAATATCTGGGTAATCAGTGTGAGATTTAAGTGTTATTTCATAGCCAAATGGTTAAATACAACACTGATATTCTTAAGCTTCCATCCATTTACATATTTAAGTTTATTGTTAACCCATCTGATTTCACTAACAGCATTTCTACTTCCTACTGCGATGTCAATATGAACCTCTACATGTCTTGCTTATCTAAATGAAAAGTTATCTAGTCTAAATCCCTGTTCTTTGGAAAAACAAACAAACAAACAAAAGATCAAGCGAAAGTTTTACGATTGTTTTAAAAAGATGTAACATATTGTAAATTCAACTAAATAAAAATAAATAAAATTGACAACAATAATGTCACAATTAAAATTAGTGCAGAATTCTAAAAAGAAGGGATATTTAATTATTTTTAAAGGAGTTTTAACAGAAAATATATTTTGACTATAATTATATCTTAGATATTCCTGCTACTATGAGTCATATAGAGGCCTTTCTGAATAAGTATATAAACATTTCTAGTACAAATACTGAGAAATATGCTCATTGAGAATAGTTGTCCCTCTAAACAAAGTAACTGAAATATTAATGAAAGGAGAACAAGGGAAAATTAATTTAAACTTACACCAAATATTTGTAGAATTTTCTCTCTCATTATTTTCTTTATTATATTTAGCTTTACAAACATTGCTGAAGACATAGGATGCTACGAATTTAAATATAGAGAAATTTCTAGGACTGAAACTTTAGTGTAGACAATTGTAAAAATAACTACTATTATTATTTTTACAAGACACTGATAATAAATAATTATGTTTAATTAAAGTCCTGTGTTGGAAATCTCATACACAGAGTGCACTTTTTAAGTCTCATCATTTTAGGTAAATTATACATATATATAGGGAATTTCTAGTTCTATTCCCTTTGAAGGTTGAAATTTGAACTAAAAAAAAAAAAAGTATATTTTAGTATATATTTTAAGACAAAACTATTGATTAGTTCATCTTATTCCCTGTTCCAAAATGAGGTCCCTCCCGTCAGATACAGTCCTTCATGAACTGCTCCAAAATTGGTCCTTCCCATAGGGTTTTGCTTCAAGAATTGTGTCAGCGTAAGTCCTCTTGGTGGACTGCAGCCCTTCAAGAAAAGACCGCTCCAGCACGGGTCCCTCATAGGCCTCCATCCCTGCCAGGAGTCTGCTCCAGTGCAGATTCTCCATGGTCGGAAGTTCCCTTCAGGTCATATCCACTTGCTTTGGTGTAAAGACCTTCATGGTCAATGGGTTGGATATCTGCTCCACTGTGGTCCTTCATAGGCAGGATAGGGATAGCCTGCTTCCCTATGGTCTTCTCTCAGGGCTACAGAGGAATCTGTCTTCCAGCACCTGGAGCACCTCCTGCTTGGTGTCTATAAGGCTGTTTCTCATGTGTTTCTCTCCTTTCTCTCTCACAGCTAGTACACAGCAACTTTTTCACCTTTCTTAATCATGTTATTACAGAGGCACCACTGACATCCCTCTTTGGCTCTCCTTTGCCCAGCAGCAAGTTCATCTTGGAGATGGCCAAAACTAGCTGTCTAACATGGAGTGAACTGCCACTGACTTCTCACAGAAGCCATCCCTGCAGGTCCTTCTACCATTAAAACCTTGCCACACAAACCCAATAAAGTTTGAAATAACCTTCACCCTTGTTAAATTCGTAAATTCATATTCTGCCTCTGACTCAAGTCATAAACCTGCCAAATTCAGCTGAGAAATTGTATAGTTTCACAGATGCTGCTGCAGATCTTATGTTGTGTCTGTGTCTTGTACGTGACACATAGGTGAGTGTGAGTGAGCTGTGAACAACCACCTACATGGAATGTAGCAGCTGTGCATGAGAAACCCTCCCCACTGCAGGGATCTGTTCAGCCTGGACAGAAGGCCCAGGGGGACCTTAACAATACCTATAAATACCTGACAGGAGTGTGAAGAATCACAGAATCACAGAATATGCTGAGTTGGAAGGGACTCACAAAGATCATCGAGTGCAACCCTTAGTCCTGCACAGGGACCATCTCCAAGTAAAGAGAGAGGCTGTACTCAGAAAAATCAAGTAATAGGACAAGAGAGTATGGGCACAAATTGAATTACAGGAAATTCCATTTTAACATGTATGCTCTGGGGGAAAAAAAATAAGGAAAAAAAATCAGACAGAATACAAATCAACACTTAAAAACTTAAAAAATACTTCCAAGTAAGCCTACAAATAGATACACTGAAAGATATCTAGCCAAAAGGTCACTACTTTTGAAACTGAACAGTGCAATTTCACTATATTTGCCATTTCCTATTTCTCATTCTGTATGTGACTATTGTCTCCTGAAATGTATTTAGAAAGAAATCCTTTGGAGCAAGGGTCTCTCCTTTGCTTTGACTTCATGCAACACTGGGTGCTAAAGACGCTCATTTCCCAGTGGTACATTTTTTGCAGAGCTTCATGCTTCAGAGGAACCATTACTATTTAAAATATAATGCTGCTTATTTTATTGGAGTTTTAAATAGCACAGAAAGTAAGTGTATAAACCCAGAAGTGTGTCAGAACTGAACATGTACTAGAACAAAAAGTGAGGAGGGGAAAAGAAATGAAAGCCATTTACTAATGCATTTTACATTTATATATTTATTCTGTGATATTTAAAATCCATTAAAATATATCAGGTATATATAATAACTATAAACACTGATTGTCACCTTGAAAGAAGTACTAACATTTGAATCAAGAAAAATTACTAACAAGATGAATGAAAGACGTACTTTATCCATGAGGAGCAATTTACCTGAATATAGAAGTTCCCATGTTATTTTCAAGTCATTCTGTGCATAAACTGGAAGAAATAGCAAAAGTAAATTTTTCATATCTATTAAGTTAATCATATGTTCGTAGAAAAATAAGGTAATTCAGGTGGGCAGGATCTTGGCAAAGCTTTAGTCCAATGTGTTGCTTAAAGCCCAGCCAAGTCTGATGCAAAATGAAGATGCCTAAGGCTGTGTCCAGTTGGGTATTGAATACATGTGAGGACTGAAACAATATATCCTGCCTGGGCAATCTATTCTATTATTTGACTGTCCACAAAGTTCTTCGTATCAGTCAAAATGAAATATGATATGTAGTAGAAACCATTTTAAGATATGAAAGAAAAAGATAAAACTCAATTTTACAACAGAAAAAAAAGTTTAAAAATCAAGATGACAATTAAGATAGAAGTTGTGCCACATATTGTAGATCATATGTTTTAGATCCTAGAATGATTGTTCTAAATGGAAGTATATATTACTATACCCTTCATATTAATGGAATAACATTTGGGACGACTGCAAAAGAGAAGGAGAAAGATGACTCTTGACACAATAAATGTTTTTCTATGGGCAAGTTTAAAAACACTGATTTTCCTCAGAGTTCTGAAGATGAAACTTCAGCATTTTCCTGCTGATGTTGGACAAAACAGTGGCTGAAAAAGACCTCAGGAAAAAGTGGCTGAAAAATCTTAGGAAACTAGCATGAAAGAAAATTATCACTATGCTTCAGAACAGTTTTCATTCTTAGCTCTGCATGTTCCTCTTTTGTTTCTAGCCTCTGTTTCTAAGGAGTTAACGCTTTTCAGCAATCCCTGTGCTTTACACGTCCAGTTAAAATACCTGAAATAATATCACATATCTGTACCAAACAGCTACTAGAAGTTGGTGGAAGGTGTAAGGTGGAAACAAGACACTTGATATTTACATGGTGCAGTGTCACACAGTGGACACAGAAGATAACTCCTAGACAGCTCAGTTTGAAATAGAGAAATTTAACCTCCTTTTGGGAAAAGGAACTTGAAAACAATAATGAATAAAAAACCATAAACCCTGTGGGAGAATATTTACTGATATTAACCATTTTCAATGTCAGTTGATAAGATTTATGTTCCAGCTTTTCTTTCATTTTCCTTGGGGCTGAGAAGAAGGAATTTTAATATAGCATTTTAGAATATTTCATACAATCTTGAATATATCTTTTTATGAGATTGAGGTAGTTGGCTTCATTATTAGTATCACATTTTTAATTAATTTCCTTTTTTATTAATATAAGAAGTCCTGAGCATATTATTTGCAGTTCCCTCCAACAAATAAGGAAAAATGTGTTTTATTGCTGTTGTGGTACTTTAAATCTAAAACTAGAAGAGGCTTATCAAATGTTACTTGTTACTGGCTTTTTTTAAGTCCTTTTTTATTGTTTCTATTCCTCTAGGCAGAAAACAGTTTATGTTATCCAATGTATTTATTAAACTCCTATATTACTTTTGCCACGAATAAAACAGAAATTGAAACAAATCTGAAAAAATGGTTTTGTAAAATAGATTAGATCTGGCATTTATATCTCAAACTGACACCTCAGTAAATTCAGTAGTTCATTTAAAAAAGGATTAGAAAAGGTCAAAAACATTTACAATATCCTTATAACAAGCTCCAGATCAGATCTTAGAGGTCTTAGGCTTAGGTGCAATAGAAACAACTATGTCTAGCGTTGTGACCCAAACCCCTGATTCAAATCATATCCATTCCCACAAACTGTATTAACCTAACACTTTGCAAGCATTCCTAGAGTTGCTCAGAAGTGTTGCTCTGAGTCTTGATGAAGCTGAGTCATGTATTGTCATCAACATCTTGGCATAAACCTAAGTGGACTCAGCAAGTTATTCATCCTGTCCAAGAAATTCTTTGTAGCAATTGTCAAAGCATTCCTATTTGCCTAAATATTTGAGCTCCACCAAATTATAGAGTGGTTGATTTCTTTCCTACACAACTGGGTTTAGTCTCCCTTTCTATTACTGCCTAATGGATTAAATATTTGTCAGGCAAATTATTGCTTCTCATTAACAAGGAGATTCAAATTTTCTGAACTCTAATTTCCAAAAATGCTTTGGTAAATAAGTCAAAGTTAAGCTTGAAAATCAGAGAGGGACTGCATACTCTTCTGAATTTGCTTCATTGTGCAATGAAAAGTTCTTTACTATGCAGTAAAGAGTTCAAGGCTTTAGAGTAATAAAAGCTAAGTAAGAGGAACACAAACCCAGTGACTACTAAACTATGTGGGAAACACAAGCTTTGGTTTTCAAGTATACCCACACTAGGCTGGGGGATGGTGAAGGGATGAGATTGTCTGGGGTTTTTTTGTTCCTAATTCTGTATTTCATCCCCCCCCTTGAAAAAAAAAAAAGGCAAAAAAAAAGGCAAAAAAAAAATAGCTAACTAAATTGAAGACATATTTCTCAACCCCAGAAGTTAGAGAGTAATATCCGTTCTTTTTTCCTGTCTGAACTGGTAAATCTGTAACTTTTACTGGAGATCTTAAAAACTCCTTGAGAGGAACAACAAATAACATTTCCTCTGCCTTGCAGCCAGAATCACCTCTCAGTTAAGGTGTTTTCCTGAAAGACAGGAGAATTCAGTTTCTATTTCATTGGAGGTTCAGTTTGGGTCTCTTATTTGCTGGGCTGAGAGGAGAAGTCGGAACTTTAACCTATTATACAAAGGTAAGTAATTAGTATTTTTTCCCCCCATATTTTAACACTGCTATGGCTACGGCTGCAGGCAGATGCCTGAGGTGTAGCTAACACAGGAGATGATCAGAAATTGCCGAGTGTGACATGAGAAAAGACTGAAGATGGTAAATAACAGAGCAAGAAGTTGGCAGAAGTTACAAACAGTACTGAGAGACATTGTCAGGTCACAAATAGTTCAGGTGGAGGCATGCAAGAGAGGGTTCATCTTCACATATAGGGGCCTTCTGGGGAAAGGAATCTCACCAGACCAGAAAAAAACTGTGGTATTGCCTCTGAGGAGCCAGGAGGGAAGAATCAACTGCATCTTTCAATCTGAGAGATTTAGTTGTCCTTAATGATCTCCTGTGAGATTTGTACATTCCTTAGGTAAGTAAGAACCAAGCTCTTGTGTCATATTTTTCAAGTAAACATTTTGCTACATATCATAAAAATCATAAAATCTCAGTATCTTAAGTCAATATCAAAAGCATTCTGAGTTGAAGCTGCCTTAATTCTAAAATGTTGCAGAACCTAAATTTCTTCATAAATTATATAATCAACCAAGAACCCTTGTTTAGAGATCTTTAGGGAATCTGGGTTTAGAACTGTCTCTTTATGCATTTTAGATGTTTTGAATTTGACCTTAATCTCGCACATCTTTTGCATATTGAATTCCCAGTGAGAGAAGCATACCTGTGTGCTTTGTATTTTCATGTTTTTCATAAATAGAACAATAAATAGCTAAATATGTATTCTATTTTGTTAAATATTTATCAATACTTTTAGTATTTTTATTATCTGGGCTTTTTAGTGCATCTCATTCTCTTTTACTCAGTTTTGATTACAGTTACAATATTACTTTCCAAGTGCTCTTTTCTTTCTCTTCCTCATATTTTATGTTTTAGATTTTTTGTTAGTTTTTTTTAGCTATTTGTGAAAGTAAATAGTAAATACTTTAGGAGATAGAACATCTGCTTTGTACTAGATATTTCCATTTTAGTGCCTTACAGCATCAGCGTATGGCTTAGTAATGTTATATTGGCACATTCTTCACTCAACTTGGACATGGTAGATCAAAGAGAGAGAATAACTGCAAATTACAACTTCTTAATCTTCAGGTATTTCACCCCAGTGCAAAATAAGAACACTAGATACAAGCTCCAACTCATTCCTTTGGAGAACTTAACACAACAATTTTATATTCTTCCCTCCTTCATGCTTTTATTAAGATGATCATGTCTCATGAAATGTTTTTTTGAAGGTCACTCTGCTGTCCTGTATTCCTTAAGCACATGGGGACATGCTATGCAGGAGAGTAGGGGGAGTAGGTTCCGCACAGCTTTTTTTAAAAGTTCTGTATTTCAGTAAATGCTTTCCATTAAGAGAAAGTAAATATCAGAAATAATTTTAAATATATTTACTTTTCATTAAGAGAAAGTAAATCTTGGAAATAATTTTTTAATATATTTAATTTTGTCAGTGTATTTGACAGTTGTATGTGTGCATTTGACAGAGAAAAAGCAGATTAAATTTTTTTAGAAAAAAAATTAAGTTTTATTTTGTATTAAGGTGATCTGAAGAGAGAAATTACAACCAAAAAAAAATGAAAAAGCAAAGCAGTATACTATTGGAAACCAGATGACTAAAGAAATAAAGTAGGGATAAATATTATTAAATGCTATATAGGCCTGTTTCATGCTCTTAAATTCTTTGCCACTATGTAACATTAAAAGCTTGTAGATATAAAAGGATAACAATGGCTATAAAGGGAAATTACGTACTGATTATATGTCATTTAACCAATGGCTCTACATACTCATATTTTTTTTAATGTTATGGTTTATATTAATGGTTTATATTAATGGTTTATATTAATGGTTTATATTAATGGTTTATATTAATGGTTTATTGTCGCGGTCCGAAGGGAAGAGGGGACAGGACACGAGGAAGGGTGCAAGCAGACTTGTTTATTCAGGCGTGCGCCTGATTCTTAACCATCCCGCCAGGGGAAGGGGGCAGAACATCGAGTGGGCTATCAGACAGACAAATGGGGGAGCAAATCAGAACAGGGCACAGGCAAAAGGGGGAGGAGGAAGCCTGGGCATGTGCAGTTGTGCACTGTGTAGCATGAATACAGTGAAACCACACAATAACAGTAAAGTCCATATGAAAGTCCTGCCAATTGCTGTATGCTTTTCTCCATGCCTGGAACTGTTCCCATCCTGAATCTTGCTTCTCTACAGTTTATATTACGTAAATTAAGGATTAATGACTCAATGTCTTTCTGATAACGCAAAAATATTGACAACCGCTGACCTCTGTGGTCAAAGAGACATTATCCTACAACATGTCTTTGAATAGTTGGGAATATGAGAGTGTTTTCATGGAAATCAATAGTGGAAAGAGAATACCAAAAATTGCAGAGTGAAGCTATTCATCCGAATGGTATGTTTGTATAGTTGGTAAGGTATAGCAATGTTATGTAGTTAAAACATTTTGTAGTTTCCAGGCATTTTCCTAAGACTAATCTTTACCATGTCTATCTCTCTCTATAAACACAATAAAGAGTATTGGAGACAACCACACCGCTCTACAAAAGCAACCTACCGGAGTTATTCCCTTTATTCCTTTTCCCTGCCTTGAAAATTCCTTAATTACTTCAATTTTTTTAAGTATCTGTATCTTTTTGTTAGTCTCTGCATAATGGATGAGTTTTTTCTTTGTAGTCATAGAAACAATCACCTTCTCCTCCTGCTTCAATGTCATTTTAGAAGGTTTCTTTAGTTGCCCTAGGCTTTTAGGAATTGAACCCAGATGTCTTTTCTCTTTGGAGTTGTTGAACATCCTGAACTAAATATATCCCTTGTGCAATAATTGAGTGGAAGAAAATGTTTTACTTCTATGTTGATACCTTTCAGGGCTTTTTACATACTTGTTGCAAAGGCAGCTTTATTTAGTTTTTTAATGTTTTTTTCCATATTAAAATATAAAAGAGAAACAACAAACAAACAAACAAGACAAAACCAGAACCCTCTAAACCATAAAAATACCAAGATGAGTAGTTAAAATGTTCTGGGGTTTGGGGCATTTCAAGCTCAGAAGACCAGAATAGACATAACTTGAAAGGGGCTCATCATGTATCACCTGGTGAAAAGAACCTTGTGTGGACCTGATTTAGGCTCTTGTAACCTATTCCTTACCATAACAGCAGAGTTTGAATGTGCCCCTGAAAAGATACGAATGCTTGGAAATCAGTTCAAAATCTCAGTACACTGATTACCAAAATCTTGATGAATTCTTTTCTCATTCTTTTCGAAAGTTTGCCTAATTTTGCTCTCAGTAGTTCTTCTTAGTGAAGAGAAAGACCAAGAAATCCCTTTAACTTGCAAATTATTAATAATTCTAATATGAAATATTAGGCTCATTTCTATGATACAATCCAACAGATAAAACCTTTTAATTTTGTGAAACCTAACATCTCAATTTTTCTTTGCTTCTATGTTACTTGTTATGTTAATTCACTTCTCTAGGAAAAACAGAAAAACCCAACCCAACCAACCAATCAAAAACAAAACAAGTAAAAAATAGTGAGACCTATCAAAGGACCTCTTTTTGCAGATGATTTCCTGATAAGAACAGTAGCCATAATCACACAAATAATGCATTTAGTTTAGCTCTGATATCATCTAACAGAATCTGACAACCTTTTGCAGAGTTTCTTGTTCTTTATTGTGCTACAGCTATGACTCTACTTTTATTATATTAGACATGATACTGATATATTTTAAAGGGCCTAGTAATTACAGTAATGCCCTTAGGCTACTGCTAATTTCAACTTCAGCTTTCATCTAACTTCACTTGAGCATATATGTGCATGTGAAATGAAAACAAATGGAATCTTCAGCAGTTTGTCATTTTAAAACCATTTCAAAATGATAATTCATAAACCACTCCTTAGAATAACCTAATATTTTCAAGCTGCCAACAATCAGACACTATTAAATCATGACTGTTTCCCCCCAGATCAAGAATAACAAATTATCACCAGGGTAGAAACTATGTAGTAAGTTAATTTTCTGGATCTGACAATTCCAAGTGAAGCAGCTGAAAAAAGTTACATTGGGCATGGTAAATATATGAAGACAAAAGGAACTTTTTCTTTTCCTCTCCTTCATATATCAAAATATACAAAGGCTTTTTTTTATTCTTTAGAATCTTATGAAAAACAAAAACTTGGAAAACAGTTACAGTGTACTAGTTTTTTTTCTACTCAGCTTGTATTTGCAAAAGTATATTCACAATGTGTATTCATGCTAATGATGTTTGCTTTGTTTTCTGAATAATAACTTGAAAGCTTTTTATGCTCTTTCTCCTTTTCTCTGTCATGTGAAGCTATTCACAACAAAGCAAAAGAAATGTAATGCAATAAGGGAATGTACATACAGTTTCTTTGTTTTCCCTGTCTTTTTATACATAGGATGTAGTTGAATTTATGAGTCTGACCTCCAATGTTATTTTTTTTTTAGATTTTAAAAGAAACAGCCTTTCAGAACTGTTTGTGGTTTCCCATATATATAATCTAGGTATGGATCCATTTACTGACTTACAATAGCAGTATAGACTCCCTCTGACATTGTTGGATCACTCCTGTCTCCATATGTGAGAAAGGTGTTACATCATCATAAATATTTTAGCTAGATATGCAATGAGCATCCAGTAGTGTCATGGTTTTATAACTGCAGGGGGAAAACTGTTTCCCCCCACCACAACTCTAAAACGTATTTTTTCAAAACTCTGAACTTGCTGGATTCTAAAGCACCTAAAGTATCTTTTGTAGCAGCTCTACAAACATCAATCACCAGAGTGTTAGTGTGAAGAAACCTAGGAAGGGAAAAACAAAGACTAAAAGGAGATGGAAGCAAAACTACTAATCTCTAGTCACTTTTGGAAGTATTCAGGCTTAACTTTCTGAGCTGTAGACTCAACTTTGGACATTCAGGGATTATTCTGTAATAGAGGGATATGCCCATTTACTTTAACAGAGAATAGCAAGTCACTGCTATAATTTTCTTCAGGGAGTAATTTAATTGAAGCAGAAGTTGGGAACTGAGAAATATACAATATGCCTACTGATTTTCTGCTCATATAATAAGTATACAATATTTTTACTGAGGTATAAATATCAAAACTTGAGTACTGGCAGACCTCTTTAAAAGCTTATCTGCTGTGTCACTGAAATAAAGAGACGATTTTACAAAGCTAATGCCAAAGGAATTCCAATAGTATGGGTTAGCCATGACTTGTGGAGATGCAAACAGGCTATCACATACTTATTTTGAACCTCAAAGAAATAAAAAGGAATCCCTCTCTCTTTGTCAAAGGTTGAATTAACCCATAGTTTAAGGACCACATACTTTGTATGATTTCCTTATAAATTTAGTTCTTTCTGTCATAGAAATGCCGCAAGTAGTGAGGATTCCTGTTCGTGCCATCACTGTTCTTCTACGTTCAGCTGTGCTTCAGTACATGTGTGTGTGTGTACACACACAGAGAGCATCCTAAAGGTCATTCCGGGGAAAAATGTATTCTAAAATGCATTACTTGCCTTGCAATTAGGAACATATTAGATGACTATTAACTAATGCATGCATACAGAAACATTATTTTGTGGATGTTGATTGCCATAGAACATGGTGCCGAGTAAAGATCCTGAGCCATTTAAATAACCATTAAGAAACCACGGGGGATGGAAGGAAGGAAGAAGAAAAAACATATAATTTTATGATACTGCTTTTCAGATGCCATTTGAAGATCTCTGTATCATGTTTTTATCATTTTTCACCCTTATAACAACTCAAAACCTTTTGTTCATATCTTATACTGTTTCTGTAAGCAAAAAATCTCCCTAATTCACAGACAGATGATATTAATGATCCACATTACTTTCCACTTACAAAGAAAGAAGTGCATAAACAACTAGATATATCTCCAGGGGTAAACATTTTATAATCCCTTATATAAGTTAGCTGTTTTGGTATCCCCACTTTGTGGCACCTGTGCCTGATTGCTGATGTGCATTTAAAGCTAGGCCAGGCTGATCCTAAAAGGTAGTGGATATTTTCATCCCATTTGAGAAAATGACAGCAATGTTTCTCCTAGATTTGTATAAGCATAATTTAATAGGTATATTTTCAGTGCTGTTATAAATTATAGAAATAGGTTAAATAATTAATATTCTCGAGTGGTTCTTCTTTGCTATGGATGGGCTGATATGACACTTGTGGATCAAACCAAACAGAGAAATAAATAAAATTGATATCAGAATTATAAGTTCATGCCAGTTGAGGCATTTTTCTTCAGTTTTTGTTTTGTAAAAAAATCAAAATTTTAATGTTTTTAAAATGTTTGTAAATTCCTGTGAATCAAATAATAAGAATAAAGTATTTCCTGTGGGACACCTGAAGCAATACATCTAAATAAGAAGCAATAATGCGTGCATCAATATAATTTTTACGTATCTAGGTTTTATCCTACACCTGTAAAATTATTTTTTAAGTCCATAATCATGTGTTTTGTTTAGTATGATCTTTTATTTTTCAATACTGTCAAAAGTGATCTTGTTTCCATCCCTTCAAAAGTGTGCTGGATGCATCTTTTGTCATTCTTCTTACATGTCTAGACTGTTAGACTAGATGAAGACAATTGGACTAGATTTAAGCAGTTGGACCAGATGGTCACTGTAGATTCCTTCTTAATCAAGTGTTCTGTTCTATTCTCTTCTGTTCTATCTTTCCAAGCTTATCACTTTGATCAAATTATTCCTGTATTAAGAGCTTCCCATTATACCTACAATAAGATACAAATCCAGATGACTGTCATAGCCTATTTTGGCCTTAGTTGTTACCTCTTAGAGGTTAACAATGCGTGAAAACCCCAATTCTCATCTGTCTTCATCATAACCCATGCAGGTTGCATTTTAAAGACTACCTTAGGGCTTTCTGTCATGATGTACCTCGTGCACGGAATAAAATCTTAAACAGTAACATGTACAGCTCATTGGTCTTTCTAAAATGCTATTTAATGAGGCTTCCTGGGGTATAGAAATGGTAATGACTATAAAATTAGCTTTCTCTTAGCCACAGGTTCTTAAAAAGCACATTTCCCCCTCCAGAAATTTAGTCCCATTTTCACTCCTGATTCTGATTCCTTGACTACCTTCTCTACCTGGCTGTCTTTTTGATTGCAATATCTGCCTGCTTCTAAAGGAAATCCTGTTTGAAGTTTAAGGATGTGGCAATGACAGACAAGACTTCACTAGCCTTGGCTGCTTTTTTTCTACATGTGTTTCTGCAGGATTTGTTCTTCAGAGACCTCATCTCCTTTTACAGCACCCAGAACAAGAAATGTATTATTTTGCTTTTCCTCTATAAAAGCACTACACTAGTGAGACATAATTCAGCCCTTTGGTTATAACACACATGATTTCAGGAGAGCACAGCAATTCTCTCAGAGAGTGATAGAAAAGTCCATCTGGATACAAATGCCGTGCAAACTGGCTATAGCTGATTTGCTACATCCATTGGCCCAAATGCCAGGGATAGGCTTTGTAGTGTATTGCTGTCTTCCCTGCTGCTTTGCTGTCTTGTGGATCCACCTACTGAAAAGGCAAAAGAAACTGAAGCTTGAGTTCTTTGTGTCTGCAGTGGAAGAGCAGTAGGGACAGGAACAGACCAGTAAAGAAGTTTCCTTTAGAAATATTAGGGATCAGTAAAAGTAATATCATTTCCTGATATCTCAACATTTTCCTGTGGCAAAGCCCCTTTTCTATTTGGAATGATTATGTTAAAAATGTCCATAAATCGTTGTCAGAAGATTTGACCTCTAGAGTAATAATTTCTCAGAAGCAAACAGAAGGGTGACTTGAGGCACTTTTGAGAATCACTATACAGTCTTTAATTTACTTGAAAACAGACACTTTTGTCTGCCTGAGGATCTGTGAATTAGGGTGTCTGTGCATTATGGCTTTATTTTGTCCATGTTACACAGTTGTAAGATGTAATTTCCCCTTCTTTTCAGTATTTTAAAGACAGGTGCATGTAAAACTTCAGACACTGTAAGATGCCATAGGAGTTTAATTCCAGCAGGAATTTTGATTGTGTGATAAGTGGAGAACTTGGTTATTAATTCTATGGTAGTCTTTGAGTTAGGAATCACTTGTTTAAATAAAACGTTCTGTTTTATTAAAATTTCATTTAAATAAAACTTATAATCTCACGATACTCCATCCTTGGTTGTTTTTTTCTTTTTTGCTTGCTTCTCCTCCCCCATTCCCCCCAACCCTCACTTTCCCATAATTCCCCCATGCTGAAGTATTAGTGAAATAGTTTATTGTCAAATTTCAAACTTCTGTATGAGTTTAAATGAACAGTAGATACACTGACTGGATCTGTCCCAACCAGAAGATCATTAGCAAGGC
Organism: Pseudopipra pipra; assembly: GCF_036250125.1. NCBI lineage: Eukaryota > Metazoa > Chordata > Aves > Passeriformes > Pipridae > Pseudopipra > Pseudopipra pipra. Next base: position 73,042,630 of record NC_087550.1, on the reverse strand, counting down.
AGCAAATGCTACTGTGAACAAGAAACCACTTTAACAACCCAGACTTAACAATTTCAGCATTTCAAACCTTCAAAGCCTTTTCTCTATTTTTATTTCTGTCATGCTACAGCTACAGTTCTTGATCTGGAGTCAAAAGCAAGTGTGATACAATTTCCCTGGCCTCAAGCATAAAAATTGTTAACAGCATTGTGTCCCTATCATGGAATGCAGTATCTGTGTGTGTCTGTGTATGGAAGTAAGTTGACCCAAAAAAAGAGATCAAACAAGAAAAGTGTTATTGTAGATACATTTTTCCTATGGCTAAAAGAGTGTCTCACAAAATGTGATCTTCTTGAGCTTTTAATTAAATATTAATATAAAGGAGAAGAAAAGTATCCCATTCAGTTGCTTTCCTCAAACACTAAATACACAGCATGAATATATATGCACAAATTATATTATTTTCAGCAAATAGGGCTCCATAATAAGAATACTTTTTTAAAATGTTAATCTTAAATGTGAACAAATGGTAACAGATGTAGTGGCAATTCTTCTACATCTCATTAGTTTGCATATTGCCTTGAAGGTTACAGACAAACTTAATTTCAGGCATCCGGTACTCTTATCCTCCTCAACACACACATTGAATTAAAAGCCTTTCCTTTCCAAGAGCAGCTTTCACAAAGAAATGGATTCAATATGTTATCCTGTGGATGCCTAAGTCAGAGCTGTAAAAGTAGTAAAACGCATATGACATGCACTGGTGTTGCCAAATGTAGTTCCACCTCGCCATCTTTCCAGTTCAAAGATTGTCTGCTAAGAACACACGAACTGCTGAAACCCTCAACTTATGGTATGAAAACATTTAAGCTTTAATTTTCAATTAGCTTTGGCATAGAATCTTTAGAGCATAAATAGTTTAAATATTTAGGCTATATTTTCAAAATAATAATAATAATAATAATTTTTAAAAAGACAACAAAAATAAATTTTCAATATTGTGTGACTTTGGTTAAATAAATTGATAAATTAAGAGCATATCAATAAATTGATAAATTAAGAGCATTATTGCTTTTATCTCAAACAATCTGCTAAAAACATGACCTCAAGCCAAATACAAAGTTGTAGAAAATACACACAGACTGATCCTATGTTACACAAATTTAGAACCAACCGTGACAAGCTTCCAGCTGAGCCTTACTGGCCACAGAACAGTCTCAATGCGGCAAACCATTACGTATGCAAGATGTCTCACAGAAATCAGCAGAACTCCTCATGTGAGAGCACACTCTCATTTGCATCAAATATTTGTAGAAGGCAGTTCCTCATTCAGATGTTATATGTGATAAAAACATGTTGGTCCCATCTAGAAAATCCATTCATATACTATCTGCAGATTTGTTATATTCTCTGAAGTATTTGACAAGCAGCTAAGCGACCTAGCAGTATTGACCTCACACTTGAAGCCTTTCAAACTTTCAGTGAACCTCTGATTAAAGAAAAAAAATAAAAACAGGGGAAGGGGAGAGAGGGAAGGAGGGAGAAGGGGTATTCAGTAGTGCAGTGTCCAGGAGGCCTAGATTTCAATTCTCACTTTCTCTCACCCCCTACACTGCTAAAGCTGTTGAGGCAGCTGTTCAGTGTTGCCTGCCGTTTTGTTGCCATTCAGCAGTGACCTCTACACAAATAGTTGGTGGTGCTGATGAGAACCAAACTGCAAATTTCCTCAGGCCTTGATAGCGATAAAGATGGAAGGAGGTTCCCTGGCAGTCTGAGATGCTAGTAATCGTATCTCAGAGTCCAAACATTAAGTTTATGTCAGCATTGCTAACATTTGCTGCTTTATCATGAGTTTTAGTAAATGTATTTCCTTTAAAATCCCTATCTGGAATGATGCAATTATGCTACAACTTAAAGTTTCAGCTACAAAATTCTCCTTTCTGATTAAACAGAAATGGTAAGAGGAGGTTCAAAACTGTGAAAATATAACAAGTTTAAAGTATATACTTAAATATAATTTCTAATCTAATAATTAATGGATTCGACAAAAACATAATTCTTCTCTTTATATAAAGAGGAAAAAAATTCATCTCTCCTTGCCATTCCTTCTTTCTCTGCATTTCTTCATTTCAGGACCAAAACATCCTTTTAAAGGTAAAAACAGCTCCGAGTATTGTTCTGGCTTGTGTCATTTTCTGTAAGGGAGAAGTTTTTAATCAGCATTTCTCAGGAAATGGGCTCGCCACGCATCAGAAACATTAATCTCAAATTAGGTTCCAATAATCCAGTGTGAGTTTTCAGGCATTTCAAAATATTTAAACAAGTTCTGATATCATGATGGCTGCCCAAGGGACCTTATATTTGAGGCAACTTTTCCTGGTTTTGCTTTAACAGTCCAATACCATGTTACACCTCTCCTGATGTGCAGTACTGCGACAGTACCTATGCAAAATTTATGAATGCGACCTGTTTTATTTGATAATGTAGAACTGCTCAGAAGAAAAGGTTTCTTTTTAAGGCAATTGAACTAGCTGTAAATTATAGGAAAAATGGTAGAATTTTGGCTGAAAAAAAATTCTTAAAAATTGAATATGAGAAATCTATAATGAAAAGTCCTTGCAATAAATCATATAACTTTTTATTTATTTATTTTTTTGAGAGGAAATGGGCACAACTTTGTTTGGGCTTCTATGAAAAATAGGTGCATTTAATTGTGCTGTAAAGATCAAAGAGAGACTCAGAAATTAAAGATTTTAAAAAACTAGTTTTCTAAAGCAACTACCTTTTGAGAGAGATAATCAGATTAGCTCTGTTTAAAAGTATTTGTAAATAAGTACCATAAATAGAGGGTTGATCACTGATACTTACTCATGATTAAGGGCTGTTGAGAAGATATACAAGTCTGAATAAAAAGGTTGTGCAGCTCACCTCTGACAGTTCTAACAATGTAGTGTCCACTAACTAAAGTAGAGGAGTTAGAGTAAAATTAAAAGGAAAGTCCTTGTGATTTCTCAAACTTTCTAACTTATATTTAAATAATAATTCTATTCTAAATAGAACTATATGAACAAAGATCATGTTCGGAGATCGTGAACAAAGATCCATGTAGAATCATTCTGGCAAGGATTATGTCAATGTATACGTGGCTTTACTGAAATAACAGTAAAATTTCTACAGGAAGTGTTAAAAGGGAGTAAGATATTAATGATGGTTATTTATTTATAATCCAAATAAGTTTATGTTTTTGTAATAAAGACCACAAACATACTAGGAAAAGTACAGAGAGGAAGACACAGAGACTTTCCAGTCCATGAACTTGCCAAGTTGCTGTGCCCTTCTGTTAAGATAGTGATAACAGATATTCCCTCAGTTCATTTTCTATAAAACCTTACTCCAAGATTAATGGAAAAAATAATGTATTATTCTTCTTATTATAGAGTTTCTGCACTATAAATAATCTCTGTTCCAAGTTGAAAGTATCATAACAAAATATATGAAAAATTTTTACTTTAACTTCCAAATTATATTATATTTTCTGGTCTTGACAAGTTGTAGTGCAATTGCCCTCAACTACAGGATAAGTTGAGTCAGCTCCTTTTTCCCTTTTTCTTTTTTTGAGTTAGTTCTTTAGTTTTTGTCTAAGGATTTGATTGTTTAATAAATGTAAGTAAAATTATTTATTACACCGTTGAGGATTCCTGAGCTGATATTTAAATCCATAAGTTTCAGCTTCCAAAATTATCACTTAAGTGTCCATTTTTTAGAAAATGCAGGCATAAGTATCCTTGGAAAGAAAACCCAAAAGCAAGCAACCAAAACAAACAAACAAAAAACCCCCTAAACAAACAACAAAGTTAATATGGTCTACATAAATATAAGATAGTATACATTATAAAAAATATAGTATAAATAAAGTATCTATATATTTTATTTTAAAATATATATGCAAGGACAAGATGCATGTCCTTGTATTTCAAAGACATAAACAGACACATGCTGTTGTATGCAATCATCCCACTTGAAAATCTCTGTAATTCCTGCTGAAACACACCTGTTGCATCCTGGAGTCCTTCTATCCCTAATCATTCAGACACACAGGAGCAGTCCATGGCTGCCTGCCAGCCCAGATGGAGAATCTTTTTTATCCAATAGAAATTAAGGCTCAAGAGGAACTGCTACATGCTTAAGTCTCACTCTGGTTGAAAGTCATTGAGCCATAGTGAATCTTGTGGTTAAACTGGAGAGAACTTCAGGCTACTCTGGTTTAGGCATAATCAATAACATAGGCAAAAAGTGAATGCTTCAGGTGTTATTTTGGAAGGTATTTGCAGACGAGGGCGGTTCTAGACATGTCCTGAGAAATACGCAAGTATTTTGAACTGAGACTTTAATCTTAATCCCTTCTCTCTCTCCTTCTCTCTTTCTTCTCTCTTTCTTTACCCCTTTTAATCTGTTTTCTTCTGTTACTCTTTTCCTTCTCCTGTGGGTAACTGAAAACCAATGAATTATGTTTTACTAAAGCTGGTGTATTGATTGTTTGGAGTGGGTGTTTGCTGTGGAATGGGTTTTTTGTGCTGAATGTTTTAGTGAAATACCTTTCCTTGGTTGTATTTTACTCTTGTAAAACCCTTTTGCCAAAATATCTTATTTTCCCCACCAAATTAAAAGAATTTCTCTTAGAGAAGAGTATGTGACTCTTTCTCCAGACACTAATTACAGGTTATAATGAACCAAAAGGCTTTTAAAAAGTCTTAAATAAAATGTGACCACTCTGGGTATCATTTGGTTTACATCCGCAGTGTAACAATGGTAAATTAGAAAATCCCAAGGAGTGAGGTATTAATTATGAAAGAAAAAATAAAGCTAAGAGAAGAAAAAATTAACAATTTTTCATACAATGTTTTCAAAACTAGAAATGGTATTGCAAGGATTGTCAAATAGTAAGCAAAAGTATTTTGAAATCATGGTATAACTCTAATAAGCCTCTCTCCTTGATAATCATACTTAGAACACATAAATGAAGCACTCGAATTTCTTGCAAAATGCTTAATACATACCCCTATCTCATGTATACCTTAGTGTATAGAAATAAATCAAAGTAGAAAGTGTAGTTTTCTTATTTCTCTTTTCTTTTAAGAAACATGTTTGATGATTTCATGAAAACAAAGTTCTTATGTGCACAAATATTTAATATTATTCCTTTTGTGGATATTTAAAGTGATGAAGTGAAATGACTTCATGGACATTTATTTATGCATGAGTTTATAAAACTAAAAGAAATATTCTGAAGTTTAGATAAAATTATTTTTCTGAAAATTAAGGAAACCATGGAGATAGTTTATGTTCTTGAAATCCCTAAAAGGTAGTCAGTACTTTGTTAATTTACGAAACAAGAGGAAGCTCAAAATGATGAGAGTCTTTAGTTCATGCAGTCAGCTTGCAGTAGCTGTATTAAATTACAACATAAAAATATTATTGATGGCATTTTTGTACAGAAATCTACTGGTTATGGTATTGCACAGTAAATGTTAAAAATTGCCAGCAGGAATTATTTGGCCCAGAGAATAGGGCAGAATCTGATTCAGCTGTGTCCTCCTGCAGCTGGCTGGAGGGCCATAATCCTTCTCTTCAATTAATTCTTTAACAATTGTTCAATGAAAACAAATTTAAATGAGGGAACAGGCTTTCCAGTCTTTTGCTCCTGGCTGAGTGATTTCATCACTGGGCAATGATTAGGCTTTCAATAGCCTCACAACAATCTAATAAAGGAGTAGCATCCTGTTGTGTTATATTTCTGACATGAAACTAAGTATAATGGAGAAAAATCAACTTGCTTAATATCACAGAAGTCATCTGTGGCAAAACCAAATGCTCTTTTAACTCCTCTCAACAGCACAATCCTTCCTCTTCTTAGGGTATCTGAAAAAAGAGTGTTCAGTACAACTGAAGACTAAGCTAGCAAAAGGCTTTAAAAAGTAATGATGATCTTTAGAAAAAAAAAATACAACTGTTGCCCAGAGTGCCACTTATTCCAGTTGATGAGGGTCATCAACTGGATGATGACCAGGTTATTATGTAAAATTTGTTCTAATGTGTCTTGAATTTAAAACCTGGTTTACTTCAAAAATCAAGAGATAATTTATTCAATTATCATTCATGATTCTGGAAGACATTATAAGAATATCAAATTTGATCCCTCTAGGAATTTAAAGATGATGCTTTCTGGACAGTGTTATATGCAATTATTCCTTTGGGACATTTAAATAGAAATAAGAAAATATGTCAGCACCCCTGCTTGTACTTTCAAAACATGAGGCACATTAAAATAAGCAACATAAACATGAGAAACATTAAAACGAGTAACATACTGCAAAACTGGGGAAAGCAAAAGTAACACTGTGAAGAGAAGTCAAGTCTGAGTATAAGGTGGTTTTTAGCACCAAAGCAAAGCTTTTATTTAAACAAAAACATGTTAAAGCTGACACTGTCCCTCTAAGCAAGAAGTGTCCTCAATCTAAAATACTTAATCTCACCCATCAAAACACAGTATTTCAAAATATCTGCATGGAGGAATTATTTGTCATTTTTTTCCAGGCTGTCATCCTGATTAAAGGGTCCTGTTGTTTTTCAAACAATACTCAGACAGCCTTCCCCAAGTTGTTCAAGATGTAAGTGGTGTTTGACGCTTTAAAAACCATGAAAACCATCTATTTAAAAATGGTTAGGGTTATCTACCTATCTCAATAAATTAATCTTCTTCTGACTGTGTGCTTTCAAAAGTGGGAGAAAAAGCAGGCAAATATACAATCTTAAAATAAAATTCAGTTCCTAAAGTAAGTTCTTTATTACTGACTTTTTCAATTCCCTTCTGAAGTCCAAATTAAGCCTATTCAGAATTTCAGGTCTTCAATTTCTTTCCTAATATTGTGTCAGTGGATATCATAATAGAGAACAATAATTGCTTTTGGCTTTAAATAATTGTAGAGATTTAGCTCATATGTTAATCATAGAATAAAAGAAAAATCTATTTTCTATGCACTTGAATAAATCCAAATATTACTAGAATACATTAGACATTAGTCCGTTTAGTAATCAAATGGAACCTCTGTTTATCATTTATCCTCCCTTGGGGCTCAACTAAGCTTTAATCCAAACAATTATTCGTGTATGTGAATGAAGATGCTAGATCTTTTACCAGTACCTTTTTCAACCCAAATGAAAAAGGAACACTTTGTCAAATGGCTGCATAATGGAAATCAGTAAGTAACACATTAAAGTACAGTTTTTAGAGAGGGAAAGCAAGATGGACAACAAAAGGGAGAGAGACTTTGTTTTTGACACTGCTTCAGCAGGCTGCTCAAGTTTCTTTTCATCAGAGTGTAATACAATGCTCTTTTATACGATTATATTGAGAAACAGACCACAGCACTCTCAAGAAAATGGGTAATACATCTCTTGCGTTGACTTCTTTAAATGGAAGGTGCCAGTTCCTCAAGCAAAAAACACAACTACTTGATCTCAGTCATAGTCATGCTGGAAAATGCTACTAATCATCTTATTACACAGGAAATATAAGAGAAACCAGAGATGAACTGCAAATTTATCTATATGATAGCCTAATTCATAGAATGAGAGTGTTTGAAGTTAGAAGGGTCTTCAGGTCATCTGGTCCAATCACTTTGCTCAAACAGGGCAACCTAAAGCCGGTTGTTGAGGACTTCGTCTAGAGGAATTTAGAATATCTCTAAGGAGAGAGACTCCACAACCTTTCTGGGCAATCTATGCCAGTGATCAGTCACCCTGACAGTAAAAAAGTGTTTCCTAATGTTGACTCTGGTCCTGACATTGGGCACCACTGTAAAAAATCCTGGCTCCTTATTCTTTACACCCTCTCTTCAGATATTTATACAGGTTAAAGATTCCCCTGGGCCTTCTCTTCTCCAGACTAGACAATCCAAGCTCACTCAGTCTCTCCTAGTATGAAAAGTGCTCCACTCCTTTAATCATCTTTGTGGCCCTTTGTGGGACTTTTTTTGAGTATGTCCATCTCTTCTACTGAGAATCCCAGACCTGTATACAGTGAGTAAAGGGGATCACCTCCTGGTAATACTTTGTATAATACAGTTCAGGATACCATTAACCTTCTTTGCAGTAAGGACACATTGCTCTTGTCCCTCAGGATCCCCATGTTCTTTTCTGCAAAGCTTCTTTTCCAGCCGGACAGACTCTAGTATATGATAGTGTATGGGGTTGTTTCTTCACAGACCCATGACATTCTCCTTGTTGAGGAGAACCTCTCACGAGGTTCCTGACAGTCCATTTCTCCACCCTATCAAGGTACATTTAGATGGCAGCACAACCCTCTGACTCCTCCCAGTTTAGTGTCTGCAAACTTGCTTTTGTTTTAGTCTTCATCCATAAACTTCGCTTCAGTTTCTCTTCCATCTCCAGGCAGAGCTCCAGCTGCTCTCTCACACAATGCAGGCAACTCCCTCTCCTTGTGTCCCAATCTTGTCCTTCTTGAAGATCCTGTGTCTCCCAGTGTCTCACTCTAGTCATGGCAGCCATCCCATCAGTTTTTCATGATCTCAAGGTCATAGCCCTGCAACTGAAAAGAGTCAAAAGCCGACCAATACTTACTTAAAGCTTATAAATGCCATTATAATGGAAGTGGAGTGTTGAGTAAGAAAATAAAATAAAACATGTCTTCATACATTAGCAGTTAGAATTTTGTGCTGTAATTACAATGATTTTATGAACACTAATGTAAATCCTGAAAATAAGAATTCTGTTCAACTTGAGGTTGGATGTAAAACTTTCTAAGTCATCTCCTTCCTTCTACCTCTGCATCTCTATTTTACATTATTTTAATTATTACATGCCATCAAAACTGGAAAGAAACCAACATATCTCATTTGTTCCATTGATACACTTGGGAAAAAAAGCAAGCAAGCATGTTTGTTTTTTTTTCAAATATTCTTCATGTCTGAAAAAGAAGAACCGAACTTGATCCTATATAAACACTGGGAACGGTTGCCATGAAATGCAGTTCTTTATGTTAACTGATCAGTTTGACAGAAAAGGGTAGTTAGCATTTGGAGTCAACTGTCAGGTTAGCAAGGAGAGAAGTGAAAGATAAAGCAAGTGGGTAAAAGATGAAATTTCATGACATTGTTTTTTTTTCAGGAAAGACAATTTATGAGCTCCTCATCTTGTACCTGTTTGTGCCATTCCACAAATGTAGCCGAATGCAATTGTAGGGGTCAAGATGGTTTCATATTCCCAGTGTAGGTAATTCATGAGCCAGTTTACAGCTGCTGCTCAAGCTGTTGTGCAGGTGAGCTATGATCAAAGGGAGAACATGGCACAGCTACTCCAAACCGGCTTTGAAAGAAAAGCCATTGTCTTACGAAACCATACACTGGGGTGAAGAGAGAAAGAGAGAGAGATGTGACTGATTCTTGTGGAATAATTAAGGTTAGCAGAAGGTGAGGGTGAAAAATTTTCAATGAACCATAAAACACTTAGAAGTCCATTAACTGAAGAAATCAGATATGTTTTTTGTTGGTTTGTTTTTTTTTCCCAAAGAAGCTACCCCAATATTTTTCTTCCTTGTTAATGACATCTCAAAGACTATAACTGTCAAATGATGGTGCTTGTTTTTAGAAATATATCTGCAAAAAGAAAAGCATCTCATTTGAATACCTATGTTTCCTCATAAAATCAGTCGCCTTTCAAAAAAACAAATCCAGTCATATACATATTAGTTCTCCATCTCTATTGCTATATAATATTCTGGGTTTGGAAAGAAAGAAGGAAAATTTGATGGAACTACCTTTATATACTCTATCATTCATTTCAATTGACTGACTGCTTCCTTCTAGTTCCACAGAAGTTATAATACAAATATCTGTTATAATTCACTTCTTTTACTTAAACTTCCTACTTTCCCCATGTTGCAACAAATTTCGTTATTGAACAGGGTTTGATATTTAAGTTAAATTTTTAGCTTGATATGGTTATGGCTACAGTTAATGGGACTGTGCATTAACATTCTGACTTTCAGATAATTTGTACGACATGGTCTGTGAAATGGACACTGTTGTACAATCACTTAATGTTTTTCTAACACATTGCTCTGTATCTTCCCTGAGTCTTTTTTAATAATTTTATTGTGCTTTACAACATTAAACAAAATTGGCTTTGATTCAGAAATTATTTTGGATCACAGAATAAGCACATTACCTCCATATATTTCCTTCATTAGCTTTTTATTAAAATGCAAAATTAAAAGTAAAGGAAATTTAAAAAAGAAAAAAGAGAGAAAAATAAATGTTTTAACTGTTTTTTCTGAATTGCTACTACTGTAAACATAAAAAATGACATCTGCAAATTTATGCATTTGTAAATTTGTTTCAAAATTTTTCAATTTATTTGAACCTTGTAGAGAAGTACTGCCTTGTAGAGAAGTACCAACTTTTTTGTTCTTTTTCTGACAGACCTTTATTTGGGTTTATATAACATAAAAATGACACAGGGGTAAGCTTAGACTCTAATTGAAAAATGGCAAAATTCATAATTATCATTTATGTTTTGTGGTTTTTAGATTCCTTTTCTCTCTGCTATCTGTCTCTCAGTAGCTGGATTGATCCATTTGAGGAGGGGGGGAAAGTTTCTTTTGGTGCAAGTTGCAGTTCACCTTGCCAATAGTTGTCTAAATCCATGCAAGTAATAAAAACATTAACTTTAAAACCACATATATGTCTGCCTTTAACAAAAGCATGCCTCATCTCTCCTCATTAGGGAGAAAGATTCTGTTAATTTGATTACATCTCTTAGAGTTGGCATTCTCCGTCATCCAAGATGTAAAGGCGATATCAATGTGTTTCCCAAATGACAATTTGTTGCAGCATCAGACTGGAAAAAGGACTGGGGAAATCATTGTCAATGTAGCCTAAAAGCATGCAAAGTACTTTCAAAACAGTTTAACAATAACATAACATTGTCCCAAAACATTCCAAAGCACTATTTAGTATCGAAGTACACATGTAGCCTCGGGGGTTTTGCCCAGTTTTGTGAATAAATGAGTCTGTATTCTAGGTGCTAAAAGATATGCAGTTTTAACATATTCCTATGAGAAATGTTTGATGTTGTCACATTTTCCTAACTGCAGATTTTGAAAGAAATTAAATTAGTCATTACTCAGACTGTTAGCCTGGACTCATTCTTGCCATTAAATTATACAAATGGTTGCTTTTGTTTCATTATGGTACCTGTATTCTTTGATGAACTGACCTTTTTCACTCTGAAAACTAAACAGTCTGCATGCAATGAAAAGACCATATGCAAAGAATAAATATTTATTCATGGAGAATGTAATGTTTAAATTAGAATGAAAAGGTCTCTTAGAACTAAACATTATTCAATTATAAAAGGTCAAAATAAATATCCAAATTAGTCTCAGACTTTCCATGTCAAACTGGAAGATTTCAACTTGAAACAGAGCAATAAATCAAAGAAGGCTAAAATATTTTGTTTCTTGTTTGTTCCTTCATGACTGGATTTTCTTTATATTTTCCTCAGTTTACATCAGAGTCTGTGGGTTTGTATCATTAAAGCTAGAGCAATTGTTTGTTTCCCACATCAATAACATCCTGTTGAACAATTTCCCAAGTAAAGGACTGGTGCCTGGAAATGAAGATTCTTTTCTGTCCCACTTTCATACAGTTAGTCTGAAAGTAAGGGTACAAGCTGGAGACCAGCTGTGCTACTATGTTTTAAGACATGTACTGTAAGGCTGTAATTGACAGTGAAGAAATTTTAAGTCAGTCTCAATTATAAAAGAAGTATACTAACGCAAAATTCTCACATGAAGCAGCAGACTAAGCATGCACAATAGGATGTCAAAACACACCAGCCTAATCTTTCTTAGCTGTATGCTAAGATAGAGCTGTATGCTGGTATCTCTATAGCTGGTGTCTTGCTGGGAAAGTAAGTAGTTTGTCAGCATTACCTATTCGAGCACAACTAGAGTTACATGATTTTTGTAGCTAAATCAAAACAAAACGGTAATGTTTTTGACATCAGGGCTATCAATCTTTTCAGGTTTTTGTGCTGGGTTTGCCCAAATTGGAAATCCATATGGTGCTCCACTTTCCAGAGCTTCTGATCTAACCTGCCATAAAAAAAGCTAAGGGAATATTTCAAATTCTTAAAAACTAATGTTAGAAAAAAATGAGGAAGTAAGATATCTGGAAGATATAAGCAAGGATTTGCTTCCTGACCACGTAGGATTTCTTGATTTTACTTTACTAGTTGAACAGTCATTTTCTTAGGCAAGACCATACGTTGCTTCACCACAGAGATCAGCTGTTGGTACTTCATGGCATTGTTCCCAGACACTGGAGGAGTCTAACTTATTCCAACATGGTGCTTTAATTTGAAAGATTTCTTTCCCTCTGAACAAAATCATATGACAAGCATTTTTTCATAAAGCAATTCACAAAGAGCATTCTTCTCTATCTATTTTGTCTGGAATCCTCATTAGTTTTTTTACATAGTCCACACAGAGTTTCAAATCTAACAACTAACTAGTTTGTGTTTCTTTATTGCTATTTTAGCATTGTTATCTGCCTACCAGTTCTGCAATTGGGAAAAACAGCCTGTCTTCCCATGGTCATTTCTAAAACAACAGACTTTCTCCAAAACAAGCAAATTGCAGCCACAGAAGGAAAGAAAAGGAGGAAACAAAGACACAGAAATACTTTTTCACTCCAGTTGTATCTCATAGATTCAAAACACACAGTACACTTCCATGGACAAAATGGAGCACTCCTGACAGTGCTCCTACCTGCTCCCTCCCATGCAAATGGCATGCAAACTCCAAACCCCTGATTAGATGGTGATATTTTCTCTAGAGTTTTGTTTTGGGTTTGTTTGTTTATTTGGTTGCTTGTTTTTTCAGGATGTGTTCTGTACAGCTGTTTCTAAGGTACATGTTTTCCCTCAGCCAGCAATCACTGTCTTTCCTAGTCTCCATATCTAACAATATCAAAAAGCTGATCAGTGAAAAAAAGAGCTAAAGCTGCACTTTTATATTTCCCTGTGAAAAAAAAAATACATTCATGCATAACGTTACAAATTTGCTAATTCATTACAAAATATTTTGCTTATTTTATACATACACAGCAGTTATTTCTATATGTCAGGCATTCTTTTCATGTTTGGAAACGCTCTGGCTTTCAGTAGCCTTTTGATATAGGTATAATATATATCTGTATGTCAGACACACTTGCTGAAAGTCCAGTTTGTTTCGTTTGACTTGCAGGCCTTCAGTCTCAGTTTGTACCATCACAATACAGAAATCTGGCCAGATACATCAGCAGTGATTTCTAATTTCACTGGTCCATTAGATGCATAGCCTTTGATACAGTAAACTTGTGATGCATTTGAAAAGACCCAGCAGAAAGAGGCAGCATACTTGGAAGCACAGAAAGTTTTTATGTTTTTTATGACTTCAATTTTCCTATTCAGAGGGAAACATTTATTTAGCTGAATGACAAGTCTCAGCTATTGGCTTGCTAGTCTTGAAGTAATAGTTATCAACTTCCTAGTATTCACTAGAGGTCTGCAAATCTGTTGAATATTAATTAGTATTTCTCTAGCTTAAATAAAAATGCCATGCAAAGATTTCAGTAACATGTTGTACCTTCTCTAAACATATATTTGCCTTTGAACATACTGCAATCTTTTGGGATTATCCAGATTTGCATTTGGCATTTTTTTAATTTTGCTGGTCAGCTGGACATTATGCAAACTTCATTGAAGAGAACAAACTAGAAATCAAATAATTTCCTTCTCTGTTCGTAAACAAAGTTATATCCAGACTTTGCATAAACAGAGAACATAGAAGCTGAGAAGATGATGAAAAATAGCAGCATATAATGCTTTTTATTTAAAAGAATTTTATAGAAAAACAACCCCTGGATCAGGAAGGAGTGAAATACACATATTGATGCACATATATAAGCCTTCCCTCTAAAATCAGTAGAAGTTTCAATGAACTAATTAATGTATAGGAATAGTCTTAATGCACATTGTGCTCAATGCCATTTTAACTTGATCCTTTTGGGAAACTTCCAACATTTTCAAATTCAGTTCCAGATATTTATGTGCATATATTCAATTAACTACAACTACATTTTAAAGCTTACCTTTCACATATGAAGTTCATTTCCAGTGTCTCTGTTTGTATTTTAATTTCTGTTTTAAGAGTTGGCTGGAGTGGTTGTTGTTTTGGGGAATCTCTTCAGATTTTGTTATATTTTCTGAGTTTTAGGAGGTTAGTTGTTTGTTTGTTTGTTTGCTTGCTTTTCCCAACAGGTCAGCTTTTGAATGATTGCTTATTTAATTAAGTAGCAATTCGTTTTGGTATCCAGGCAGCACTGCACATGTTGGCACAACACTGATCAATAGGACCTTATTTGACAGTCTTAAAAAAGCCGAACAGTACTTACACATGCACACATGCAATCTAATTTCAGACTGAAAATAGCAGTCAACATAAGTAAAGACTGTAAAATAGAATCCCAGATATTGATTGATGTGGAACAGTACTTGTTTCTTTGTACTACTGATTTATTTCTTGTGTTTTATTTTGACTGGTGGACATGAAGCCATCAAATCAGTTATAGCTTTTCTTTACTGTTCTAATTGGTTTTATACTATATCAGGAGGGTTTGCACACTTATGTAAAAAATGTAAGACACATACAAAAAGAAGAGAATAAGCATCTCAAAAGAAGACCCAAAACTCAAGAAATCACTGCAGTGAAAAATAAAGATGAAGGAGAAGGAAATAGCTCATTTTTACAATTTATCTCCCCTCTTCTCAAAATTATGTCAAAATTCTTAATGACTTGGACAATCCAATGTTTAAGATGATGGTTGAAAGAGGCTACTTAAAGCTTGCTTACAAATAGCATAACATTTTTGGCTTTAAAAGTTTGTGGAATAGGATATCCTGTTGTGGGGATTTTTGGCTGCGTTACTGGGCAAAGTGTTAATCTGCAGTAAATTCACTACTTCTAAAGAAAAGAGAATATTTTACATAAGAGACAATACTGAAGTTTTGAAATGAAATATTGTTGTTATTTAGGTCAGTAAAACCAGAATAACCTCTTAACTGAAACAGCTAGGGTCAGGAGTCCTACTAAAGACATTATTTTACACTTTTGATTTTACTCTCACTAAATTATGTGTGTTGCAGAACTGGGAGAAGGAAGGCACACAACAGTGTCCTCATTAACAGACAGAATCAGGCCCCATTTTTTTTTGTCTCCTGAATGCAGTAGTTTAACATTACAAAGTACACGACTAGTAGTTCTGAAGTCCAATCTTTAGTGTTTCTACTGCTTTTATGGGGACTGAAAGAAGCGGATTCAAGCAAGCAGACCTAGAGCTAAGTCCTTCTGAGGGACCTCTACAATCTCCAGGTTCCAACCCATTAGACATTGTGTTCCCCATATTTAAGCTTTAAATCAGTCTTTAAGTCTGACTATTCCTAGAAAATTCTGCATAAGCTTTTTAGTCCTGGAGACAGGAACTTCTCCATAGCCAAGAGGTAGATGTAGGAGTGACACATGAAGGAAGAGGGAGCTCTATCTCCCGTCTCCAAGTGTGAAGATGACCTTTCTAAAGATATCTGATATGGCAACTGTTAACACTAGTGCCCCGAAGTTTAGCCCCCTTTCTCCTTGCCCAACAGCCTCTGATGGAAGTACAGAATTAAACTCACCCAGGCTGTTTGACTGAGACACTTCCTATTCTTATAGTCCTGGCTGAAGGCTGCACAATGCACATAAAACTGGTGTATTTGTTTCTAGTTCCTGTCCAACCAACCACTAGAGAGTTGTGTGCAGATGATGAACTGGTTCATAAAAAATTATTCTACACGAAAAAAAGTTTTGACATGTTTGCCTTGGTGTTCTACACTTGCATGCACATTTTTTGCCAATTAGATTACCAGCAACATTTAGAATAGAAAACAACATTTAATAAAGTTTACCATTACAATCTCAAAAGCAAAATTTAGATCATTAAAACTGAAACCTTCACTAGGTGAAAATAAGTTTACTTTCTTATATGCTTACCCTACTTTGACTAGAGTTTGGCTTTTCTGGAACTTTAACATTGAATATAGCTTTTGCATCAAAGCAATGTTTTTTTTATCAAAGTAGATCTTATCCTTAAGGTACTCAATGTCTAAATACAGAACTGAACTGAATACAAAAATGCTTGTCTCTTTATATTGTCTCAATATCATGGTAAACAGCTGAGTATACCTTACTTATTTCTAGGCACTCTGGTCTCTCAAGTGTCTTTTAGAAGTTTATGACTATTGATGGCCTCAAAGATGATGTAAAGCAGCAACCACAACTGATCCAAGCCTTATGCTATAAGTGAAGACAGCAGCAGAAGCAGCTCTGTGCAGGCCTGTGGCTTACATGCCATTAATGTTATGAATCCTTGTCTTACATTTGCTCAGTCATTGTTCTATTATAATATTGAAAAGAACAAACAAACAAAAAGCACAAAATAAGTATTGAAGTATAAGGTTATTTTTTTCTCTATTTTTTGTTCACAGAGTTACTGTCAGTGATTTAAAGGGTATATCTTTTGTAGTCTGAATCAGCTTGACTTCTTTTAGTCTCATTTAGTCCTGCAATGATCCAAGAATAAGATTCGCTGTGCTTTTAAACCTTCATTTTAAGATTGTTTTTACTTTCTGGAAGGCTTGCAGTAGCCAAACAAGTCCCTGAATTCAAGAGTTATGAATGAAACTTGGTAGCCTATGATGTTTAGGTGGTCAATACCAGATTAATATTTGGTGACCTTTAATTATACTTGTGCCATCCATTAAGTAGAAGGGTTGTGGTTGTGTTCTGCTATGGAAAAGTGGTGGAAAAAAACATTATGAAAGGATTATTCTTTTATTTTCTTTGGGTACAATAAAACCTATCTACTTCTGGGCAGATCCTTTCAGCTTTTATGTTTGATGGAGACATGAAAACTCTTGATTGCACTGATTATACAAGGAGGTTGGGGAATTTTCCCAGAACTAGACTCCATTTAGTCACACAAATTCCCCCTTTTGCACCTATCGACTTTCTTGTTCAGTCAGTGCTTACACAACCACAAAATTGATCACTGAAATACTACACAAGTTAGATGTACCAAAGCTGAATATCTTTTTTAAGCCCAACTGTCAATTTAGGTTACCATCACCAGTTCAATAGCCATGGTCATCATAGGCCAGTTGGCACTGTGATTTTTGTTGAGGAGACTCAGAGATCCCTCATCCTGACTGCAGAGTTTTCACTTGACTTAACTAAAGGGAAGACCTTAAATTAGGAGCCTGTCACACCTAGTACTTCTATTATCATGTATGTTGCACGAAATTATTTGCGAGCTTCTGTTCATCTGAAAAAAAAAAAAAGGAAAGAAAATAATTCAATGTAACTGAAAATTCATTTAAACAACAACAAAAAAAAATTAAAGTCACTTTTAAAAAAGGCTACTTGCATAAGCAAGCTAAAGTGTCTGGGATCAAGCCTTGCAGGAGTTTTATAAATTTCAATTTTCTGAGAACACAAATATAATATACCATCTACCTTGTTGAAGACGGGGATGGACATGATTTGCAGCTTGAACTGACGTTATTAAAAAAAGAAATGACAGAAAATTAGCACCATTGAGTTAACATATTTTTGCTGTTTATCTTCAAAATATGCGTATTTTTACTTTTTCTTAAAATGTTTACAGCACATAAATATTTTTAGAAATTCAAGACTCTTATCTGTCTTCAAAGTCACATTAGATGTAATTTTATTCTTGCCAGGAGAAATGTAGATGGTTTAGAAGAATTTGTAATACGCTCCTATTCATGAGATTTTAGTCACATTTCTTTTATATCTTTTCCCCTAACATCGTTACATTTGATAACAGAAATAAAGAAGTTCCTCCTGAAGAGCAGTGGTTGACAGAAGTCTTATGAAATAAATAGCAATTAAGCATCAAATTTTAAATTTACTAGTGGAATAACTTCTTTAGCAACCAATTTAAGTGGTTATAGTGGTAATTGTAACAGGTGTTACCAAACATAAGACTTGCTGGTATGAATCCAAATCTC
This sequence comes from Pseudopipra pipra, assembly GCF_036250125.1. Classification (NCBI taxonomy): domain Eukaryota; kingdom Metazoa; phylum Chordata; class Aves; order Passeriformes; family Pipridae; genus Pseudopipra; species Pseudopipra pipra. The sequence continues at coordinate 73,024,462 of NC_087550.1, read as the reverse complement.
ATAGCATTGACACATCAGGTACTATCAGGTACTTCATATAGTGAGTAGCCTTCCTTTTCTTCTAGAAATCTACTATCTACTAAAATTCCTCTACATAAAGAAGGAATTGGATATGAGGTAAACTTCAGTAAGCAGATCTGTGGTTTTAATTTAGTAAAGGAGAGCAGTGTTAATGCCTCTGGTAAATTCAGGTGCAGATTCTGCCTTTGCTGCCCTTGCCTGCTCATTTGATGATATTGTAAATTAGTAAGAAAAGAGTCAAATGTGTCCAATGGGTGTAACAAGAGGACCATGTATACATTTTTCTTAATTTGAGTAGGAAAAGCCAAAAAGCTTTTCTTTGATTTCCAGTAATTAACCTTGCCAGACAGACCATGAAGAGTAAATAGGCAATCTGCAGTCAAGCATGAAGTTACCCTTCTATAGGGTCATGTGTTGAATTTATGAAAAGAGCAATTACATACCCCTCAGGAAATCTTGTTCAAGATATTGTAATCAGGAAGAATATAGAGAAGAAATAAATGTAATAAATGCATGCAAGCTTTGATTAAAGTGTCACGAGTATGTATATCCCCTGATTTTTTTTTCATATTCTCAGGTAAGGCTAGGAAAGATGAATCATTTAGTAGTATCTTTCAGTTGTATTCCCATCCAGAGAATATGATATCTCATAACCAAGAATGAACTCTGAGGGGACATTGTCAACTCAGATTTTATATTAAAGGGCACCTCAGGTCCTTATATACTTGTTTAGAAGTCACCAACAACAAACTGCGTTGTGTGCAAGAGGTGTGGGAAGGGTAGGGGTCATGAGTGTGCAGAGAAACTATTTCCACATATCAGAAACAGGGCAATTTGCAGCTATGTTGATGTCAATATATTCTGGGGACTAAAACTAGTGGATCTGCAGCAATGAATTGTTGATGTTAAAAATCTTACTTGACACAAGGTAAAAAGTTAAAGTCTTATAGTTTTTCTCCCATTTTTCTTCCCCCCACCTCTAATTTCACAAGTTAGTTTGATGCCCATTTGCAACTGATATTCAGTAAACATACTCTTGGAAAAACCTTCTGATTCACATTCATCTAAATGAAATTATCTTATTTTGTTCTGACACCCCTCTACATTATGCTCTGATCTGAATAGAAATTGTCATATGGAGGTGCACTGTAATAACTGTGGGGACCTATAACCTGAAATAATGGTGCAGCTTAATAACTGAAGTAAGGGAGATTTACGTGCTAGCTTGGGCTCATCTGGCCTTAATTCTATCTGTAGCCTTCTGGTTAATGCTATATAGCATCTAGTAAAACTATTCTGGTAGCAATTATGATAGGAATCATAGGAATTTTGGCTGGGTGTTACCTTTGAACTTTGTGTTACGAGACAAGTTTTAACCCCTAGACCACTCTGGTAGCAGTAGTCATGGTGCAAAACACTTTATACATGTGGTCAGGTAAAACATATAAGTTTAGGCATACAATTCTGATAAAAGAAGACATGTAGTCCTTCAAATTAATATTTAAGTAGAAAAGAGAAGAATCAAGTTAAGCTTTGATTCTTTTTCACTGTTTTAAGTAACAGGAGGATACAGTGGGAGGACTGTTCCCACTCAAGCTCTTGTACCTTTTGTATGGTGTTTAAGGATATAGACAGGATAATTGTAATATACTATGTACTTATAATTTAATTTCCATGTAATTATTACAGACTTACTCTATTATCAGAGTAGAAAATCAGAAATTCTTAAGATGTCATTCATTTAATCTGAAAACAGCCAGGACAAAAAAATCAGTCAAATTTTGGTATCCAAGGAAGTAACTAGTGGGATACGAGCGACTTTTCCCTTAGTTTTATTGAGAGTAGTAGCCTGAAGTAGAGAGCACAACTGTGCCCAAGTCAGTGGAAAACACCCACTCAGCCATGCAGATACTCATCAGCCTTGTACACCTCCTGGATGCTTGGCTGGCCTGGAGAAATCATTGCAGAGTTTGCAGTCCTCATTCACCTGGTGCCTTGCAGCTTTGATTCAGTGCACACAGCAAAACAAGTCCCTCAGCAGCACTTGGTCCCTGTCCTTTCACAGCTGACAGGCTGCCTAGGTGAGTCCCTGGAGCTGCTGCCTGAATCGCCAGCAGGCAGTTTAACCTGCACGCCCCAGTCAAGACTAGACATATTTTGATGCATTCAAGCGCCTTTTCTCTTCAGCCAGCTCAATCCAACGTTGGTCAGAGCTCACTGATTCCTCTTGTTCACACAGTGAGACTCAGTCCTTTTGGTAAACTTCTGATGTGACCTGCAGCATGAGATTTCCTGGGAAGGATATAGCAGAAGTTTGTAATCCTTGTTCTAGCATCACCATACTTCCTAGCCTGCACATGTGCAGGGAGAGCAGCCCTTGCCTCATAAGGGATCCTCTATCTGTTCATGTGGTATATACTCTCACATCATTACTAGAATGTAACTGCAAAATTCACCAAAGACTTCTAGATCAGTCATGTTTTATCCTGTAGCAGCTCTGATCTCTGTCTGCTGAAGGTAATTTTTTTTTATACAGAGGAATTCCTCAAAAATAGAGGAGAATGGAAGAAAGAGGGAACAAATGTTCACACATTTAGAACTAAAGAAATCAATGCACAAGAGTAAATGAAGAAGAAAAGAAAAAATGTAATTGCTTATACACAGCAGTACTTAGGTCTGTGAGAATAAATGTCCTAGTAGTATTACCCAAATCTTCGTTCGCGAAGCCTAGCCATGACATTACTCAAATTGTGCAGAAAGAGTAATATGGCTCAAATATTGATAAAAAAGTATTATAAACAATTATGAAGATAAGTGAACAAGGGAAAATGATTATATATTTTAAAAAACATTACCTTTTTCTGAGTCACTGACAACTGAAAAATGATCTTGATTCCTTATGGCTTAGCAGCCTAAGCATAAGTACAGGGTGTACCTCACAAGCCATAAAATCATCCGAGAGAACAATAAGAGCAGATTCTTTAATCCTTCATAATATGTAATAAAATTTCAATTTTGTGAATTTCCACTCTTGTGGTATGAACACAGAGATTTGAAAAAATAGATACACATACAAAACAGTGTTTTAAGTTGAAAAAGCACATTCAGAGCCAGAAAAATCTTTACCTTAAGGAGCATCTTGAGAAATGAAGCACTAATCAAAGAATATCAGATAAATGTCATAAGATACAAACAATTAAAAACACGCTGAGGGTCTGTTTTAAGCATGTCTTAGTTACCACCATGAACATTTTGAGGAACTGATTAGGTAGGTTACTATTACATTTGTGGTAACATTAACTGAAGATTAAGTATACATATATAAAAATACGTATACATGTAATGTATAAAAAGGCACACATACACATGCATGGTCATATATGTACACTTATACATGCAAACTTGCATATATAGACAGAAAAAGAAATTGATCATTTTGAGTCACCGGCTAGAAATAACTTCATAAAATTAATAAAGGAAGTGAAAAGTTAGGGATGAAGCACAAAAAAGGAACTGAGGAGTAATGAAGAGATGAGTAAAAAAAGTCAGGATATATGCTTAACTGTAAATATCACATAATCATGAAATATGCTGAGTTGGAAGGAACCCATGAGGATCATCAAGTCCAACACTTAGCCCTGCACAGGAACATCCCCAACAGTCACACCACGTGCCCGAGAGCATCATCCAAATACTTCTTGAACTCTGTCAGGCTTAGCATTGTGACCAGTTCCCTGGGGAGCGTGCTTCAGTGCCCAACCGGTATACATTATATTTATACATTCACACATATAAAATATGACTATCCTATTAGCTGCTTAGGGGAAAAACCAAGTGACCTTCATATCACGTGATAAGGACTTTCCCACTTTGTCAGTATTAGAAGGCCAAGAAAGGGCATCTGTTAATGTTAGAATTGTAATGCTATCAGATCTAGATAATATGCTTTAGACAATTTTAAAAGACCTAGCTGCTGGAAACTTTGGAATATAAAGGTCAATTTCCACTCAGTGTCTGGAACTGATGAAATTACAGTTGCCTGAGAGAAAACCAGTATGGTGCCAATATCTAAAAACCATGAACAGGGTGAATTACATCATTAAAAACTCATAAATGAAGTTAGTTAGGCCATTATAGTTCTTACCGTGATGCCAAAGTTATGGCAGAGATGATACAAAACTTGGTTTTCTCTATCTTTAATATTTCTTTTTACTAAGACTTAACTTTGTTTGGTAGAAGCAATTGAAAGACACATTATTTTAAATATTTAAAAGTAGAAGTTCAAGGACATTATTTATATCAGTGATCTGATGGTGGATGAATAAGTTTGTCACAGTACATATTATTATGCAGGAGGCATTACACAGTAGGCTTTATATAGATATAAATTGTTAATATACACGTTCAGTAAGTCATGTAACACAATCTGCAGTTCTTAGTCTGCCTCCAAAGTTTAACCTTTTTACCACTGATGCAGAATGAAAACAATCACTTGTGAAATTTGCAGATGACTGTTGTGAAATTTATGTTAAATAAATAAGTTAGTGATATTAAAAAGTCTGCTTTTCACAATAAAATGTGCACTATTAGAAACCATTTACTTTACTATAGTCTGAAGTCAAGTCATGCATCTGAAGGAAGAATGCAGATAATGCTGGATCATAAAAATAAGTCTCAGAGAGTAATCCTAAAGAAGGTATAAAATATTGAATAATTAATGACACAAAGAACACTATCTTCCAGACTTAGACATGGAAAAAATATAATTTTAAATTGAGATAAAAACACTAGCAATAACTATTATTACAGTCATTATCTCTGGTGGTTTTTTTCCTTATTATGTTGAGATAGCAACTAAAATTACAAAACTAAGAAAGGACCCTTTTGTCTTGGGTACTCAACCAGATCAGTTAAGGCTTTTCTCCCACACATTTGAGAGTAACTTTCAAGACAGTGAAAAAAACAAAACCAGAAAATTGTGAGGAGAGTAGGTTCATATTTAGAATTAACTCAGAGCAGATGTTGACAAGGGAGCTAATCCAGGTGACAAAAATTAAAGATCTTAAATCATTATTGATTGTTGGGTCTGCCATGGGCACTTTGCCCAGACAGTAAGCCAGAGACAGATCATAAGATGAAGTTGTTAAGTATATAGTCTGACTCAAACATCTTTAGACTGGATTTAGTTTTGGAAATACTGTTGAAAAGAAGGTGAAATGTTTCTGAAAAATGATTTTATGGTAAAGTAGCAGTGTATAATTTTGGTTTGTTGTACTGAAGAAAAAAAATCCCACAGCAAAATAGAGTGATCTGTGGATTTTCTGCTAAGAAAAGAAAAAAAAATGAAAAGAAAAAAGATGTCTCAAAAGAAGATTCAAAATTATTTGAACCATTGGCTGTGATATAATTCTTCAAAATTTTGTTTCATATTAGTACCTATATTCTCAGGATGCTTTTATTTCATAGATACAAAGAATAGGACAATGCAACTTTCAGCTACTATTACATTTTGGCTATGCTTGGAAAGCCAACTCAGTACCATTTGGAAAAAAATGTAGTTTGTAGCTACATTTATTATATCTTCAGGAAACTTCCCAGGACTGTTAGAAGAGGGTAGTACATTTACACTGTATTGTCTTCCTGCAGCTCCACTTGCAAATGTAGACTGATTCTTTTTTCATATTACACTTCTTTTTAGTACTAGGAGTTTGCATCATAGGTCAGAATCTTTCATACACCATTGAGGTGTTAATATTTCCATTAAACTAACATTTATTTCCTGATTTACCATTCAGTTCCAGGGCTGTCAGCCAGAAGCTAAAACATGGTTTTAATAGTGTGGAAATAGAATAAAATCAATAACTAGAGAAGCCTCTGACTTTGTGAAGTCAACCTTAATCATGAATCAGTTATCTCAGATTTTTTGACATAACTCAAATAGATTGTGCTAAGGCAGAGAGTGGTACCTGAGAATTTATGACAAGGTCATATCCCAACAGTGTCAGGGACTTTCCAGCCCTGCCTAGGGCACTTGCAAAACACCAAGCTTTAAAGCTTCTCTCTGTTTAAACTATTTATTGCCTGAGGTATGAGAGGAAGCAGAGCAAGGAGAACATGGAAGTGTGGGGCAAAGGTCAGAGTTCTGGAGACCTCTAGTATATGGTTTTGTTGTGTTTGCCAATTTACAGGAAAGAGCAATGAAGTGAATAAGGCAGAAGTAGTCAGATCACGTTGTGACATAGGAAAGATGTTGCTGATGTTGCATATATGGGTTATACTGAACAAAAAACAATTCTACAGTAACATATCTAATGATAAGGCACAAACATTACCTTATACAAGTAGCCACGCTCTCAGGAAACATACTGTTTCTAATGCAAACTTCAAAGCAACCGTACAACTTCAAAATTCTACAGAAAAAAAAAATCTACTAAGTATGTTCCCTCGACTCCTCGTTTGTTTAATAGAGTGATAGCAGGGTCTTTGCCAGCTAACTGAAGCATTTCTGGCTGTGATTACACTGCTATTTCTTTCCTGAAGCCATGTTCTTGCAGTAATAGATCCTTCTTCAAATGTCTTTTACAATGAAAGAGACATAAAATATTAGCAATATTTTTATGAAAGGAAAGCAAAAAGAATTTTTGGATCGTATCCGAGTGAGAAGTTTATTCTAATGCAGAAAAGACACAGCCCTCATTACAAATCTCTAGTGTGTTCACATTTGAAGTATTACATCTTATTACCTCATAATTAGAAAATTTTCATGTCTGAATCTTAATTCTGAAAGGCTTTTGGAAGACCTAGGAAACTATAGAAATGGAAAAATAGGTGAAAAATGCAGAAAAAATTAAGTCAGGTGTGTATCATTTAGCTAAGGAACAATGAAAATAATGAAAATGCAAGAATACATAGCAATTCAGAAACACCATGAGATATTAAAACTTATAAGCACAGATTATTTAGAGTACCTGAGGCATAGTCAAGTGGAACAAAGCTTGTCATAGTATGAAATTGTCCCCCCTTGAGAGTTTGAGGGGCTCAGAGGTGATTGAGTGCCAGGGCAGTGTTCCCTGGAGAGCCAATCACCACTCATGTTGTTCGCTTCTGCTCAAAATCGTATATCACAGCACCGGAAACGGATGGCAGTTCTGTCTTGGTTGTTTTGCTGTTGGTGTCTGCTGCATGTAGGTGGACAAAACCAGGGGGTGGCTGGGCTCCCTCTCTTCCCCCCCCTGCAGCTGTGGGACGCTTGGGACAGTGCATAACTGAACCGAGCTGCCTGTGGCCAAGGCGAGGTGACTTTTTCCCCCCACTGCATTTAGGCTGGTGGGGGGTGGATTTTGAGCACTTGAGTAGAACCAAGTGGACGGGCTGATAAACCAGCTCACTGCTTGGGAGAAGAATCCCAGGCGAAATTGGAGACGAGCCAAGAGCTCAAGGGTTGCCTGCCGAAGCTGATCGGGGGCAGGTGAGAACTGATGTGGAGGAATGAAGATTCCAGGATGTGGACGCTTGATGAGCTACACTGCAGCAGCCCACGAACCGAGGTGAGACACTGAGAGGGAAGAATCACACAGCAGCAGAAGAGCAAGGACTCAAAGCTATTTTCTCGGACTTCATGAGGAGGAGAGACTACAACAAACAACTGCTGGAACTTGGTGAGGAGGGAGTGTTCAGGAGCCCAGAACTCAGCTTGTAGGTGCAAGCAGCTCTGCTCATTTACACCAGCAGAGAATTCCCTCTTACTACTTGCATTATGTAGATAAGAAGGTGCAAAAGAGAAGTATGATGCAGAGCATGGAAGGGATTTGTGTGGTGCAAAGTTCACTTTAATGTTCAGAGTCAAACAGGAGGAGAGAAACAGCATGGTCACTCTAAAACAGTATTGTTCAGCTTCATTCCTCTACATTATTTTAGAAGAGATCTTTGTTTTAATCTAGTAATTCTCCTTTCCAAAAGTTCAGTTAGCATTTTTGATACCACATCATGAGTGCCCCTACCCATCAAGCAAATTTAAGGCACATTTTAATCACTCCGCTTGTCTAATTCACAAGGTACATCAAGCTTTGCTTTAGTTTACAGTTATGTTGTAGTTTCCACACATACAACACTAGTCTGGATAAGGGTTTCCATTCTTAAAATGAAGGAGAAACATTCAGAAATTTCACACAACTCTTTTTTGGTTTGCTATAAACAGTCTATATTCAAAACTGTGCTACTATTTGAAAATCTTCATTAAAAATAGGAGAATTACAAATGTGTATAGAGTAATTATTTTCTGTTTTGCATTACTCTCTAATATTTTTTTACGTTCATAATTGAGCATTAGCCACCCAGACTTCATACAGAGTACAGTTCCTTTCACAGAAAAATGCCAATGGTAGTTTTTATTTCAACATGCAGAAATGATACTACTACTTTCAAGCTGAGAATCCCTTCACTTTGGAGAACTTACCTGAGGAGACTATCAGAAGGTAAGAAGGACTGGCAAAGAGTAAAACACTAAAAATTCACAAATGCTTAAAAAAGAAAAAAAAGTCTATACCTACTGAGAACTTAATAATAGTGTAAGAGCATGGCTCAGCACACAGCAGGACTTGTCAGAGGTAACGCCAGGTGACAAGATGGAAAGGATGCAGAGAGCAAGTAGGTGGCAACACGAAATTGCTGGGAAGCACAAGCCTTTATATTTACTAACTTTTTTTTCCTCTTATTCTTTTTTTAAACCCCTGACTGTTCTAATGGTAATTCTTATGTATAAAATCCTTTCCCTCTGGCAAAACACATGGTTCAGTACAATATGGCAACACCTTCTTTAACCCTGGCACAGTAGACATACTCAATTACTCTGCTGCTATGAAAAATCATTTTCACAGGTAAATTGCCTCTCTGAAACTAATATGAGCATATTTTTTATTACTTGTTTTTCAACTTCACTCTTTTGCTTGTATTTATGGTAGAACAGTACTAGAGTATGCAGATACCAATTTTTAGCATTATCTTTACTAGAACATCCACCATCAGTCCCATCTCAGTCTCTTCCAGTAAATAACTAGAAGTGCCAGCATATAAAAACTTAGCGACACCACCTCTGTGAATTAGTGGCTCCAAATAACTAGTCACCCATGTTAAACACATGAGTTTGTGACTTCAATTTTTTTAACTAATATCAATATTTTCAAGGTTCCCACATAAATCTACTTCTGAACAGAAATTCTGTGCTCCAACCATCTCTGATACAGACCTCTTATAAACTGCACTAAACCATGACAAGTGTTGTGTGGTAGAGGAACAGGAAATGGATTAAGATTTAGGTTCTCTTGTGACAAAAGGCAAGAATTGAATTAAGCCACTGTACCTGACATATTAGAGGTTAGACTTAGAGACAGCTTTTAGGAATTGTCACTCATATAATTGCAATATTGGAAATCTAAACCTCTGGTTCCAAGAATGAACACCACCAGGCTTTGAAAATGAGGCAACTAAGAGGGTTTTTGGAAAAGTTCCTTTAGCATGCAAGGGGTGGCTGGGACACTAGAAAACACACTGGCTGACATCTCCCTTCATTTGATCTTCAGCATCAACTTCAGGCTCAATGATAGACAGTTGCAGACTGAATGGCCCTACTGATTAGACCACTTAGAGAGCTGGAGATTTTCTGTAAGGTTTTACTGACCCTCAGGGTATGTAATCTTTCTGTTCCCACTTGCCAGAGATTGACCTAATTAACACACTATGGAGTAGGCTAGGCTGGAGAAAAAAAAAAAAAAGAAAAAGGAGAAGAAACACACATTCATTATTCCCCTTGCTGGAACTGGACTGCCCTACGAAGAATGTAACACTGGCAGCATCAGAGAGAATAAACAAGAGGGAGTCTGATGCTGCAGGCCAACAAGGAAAGTGCCTGTGCTCCTCCAGAGTCAACAAAGGCAAGGAACCCTATACCAGATGCAGCAAACTGTCCAAGAAAACAGAAAAACTGGCAAAGCTTCCACGCAGGCAGAACATCAGCATCTATGAACCTTATGTAAAAGTATTCCTTAAGGAATATCAACATTTAAGAGAACCCCATCTATTTTGTGCTACTGCGCCCTGATAAAACACTCCACATGAAACAACTTTATGGGAACATTTGGTCTGCTGCCAGACAGGACAATGCTCTGCTTCTGCTTCTGCTTGGTCTGTTTCATGATAATCACATCTTCCTTGAGCTACAGATCCATGAAGCAATATCAGCTCCATAGAGGCTAGAAATAGTTCTTCAAAAGGATTCAGATAAAGAGGTACTTTCTAGAAGTGACTAACTATATCACCTCAATGGAGAGCAGCTTGAGATAGTTGCAGCCAAGATCAATGCACTACCTAAGAATGACAGGCAGGAAAAGTAGCTTGGATAGCTTGAAGGAAAGTGAGGTAAAGACAAAATAATTAGAAACTGTTCTGTAAAATGAAGCTTAATCAGAAAATAGAATAGCTTTAGAGAATCAAATTATCACCAGTGAAAGTATGGAAAGAGCTACTTAAAAGGACTACGAGAGCAGCTATTTGTATGGTCCTTGCTTTATTTAAACAAAAACATACAAAAAATGGAGGCTGTACACATTAAGAATGAAGATTAAATTGTCAGAGAAACTAGACTTCAATTGTTATATTCCTGAAAAGTGGCTCAACATGTCATCTTAGGGTTCTATGTGTTGTATTTTTAATGTTTCTTCAGTTTAAGAACAAAATCTTTTATCACTAAGCACCAGCCTTGCAAACTCACCATGGGGTCTAGAAATCAAAGTCAGCTTTTTCAGTTTCATGTAGTATTACCAGTTTTGCAGTAAGAATTTAGCTGAGAATTCTATTTGTATGTAACCCAGAACTGTCAATTATACTAAGTCACAGGTAAATAACATTGACCCAGCAAAAGCAACAAAATTTTGTGAGAAAATTTTATACAACAAGTCAAGGTCACTCAATTTCAGTTAAAGTTATTTTTTGCTTTTCCCTAATTTTTTATCACAATTGAATTTCAGTATTTGAAAATAAAAGTATTTTCATCTATAGTACATCTACTACTTATATGTAACAGACATATCCTACACATCTGGTGCATATCTGGAAGCACAAACGAACAAGCAGGAATTTAAAAAAAAAACAACACAAAACCCCAAAAAAAACCCCAAACCAACCAACCTACCAAAGTCCCACAGCAGATTTCTACTGAATCTTCTCCTATTGCTAGCCAAATATACTGATAAATTGCCAAGAATTTCAGAACTGCACTGTTGTCACAAAACTGTAAGTCAAACATAATTCACATCTACCAAGCTGCTGACTTAACACACGGTGTTAACTACTAGCAAACCCCAATACATATATATTCACTACATTCCTGAGATTACTGATTTATAGTTTACATTTTAGAAATTAGGAAATTAGAAATTAGGAATAAGGGGCCAAGAATTAAAATACAACATAGGTGATCAAGAACAAGAATGATTAAAAACAAATACCAACACATTAGAAGGCAAATAAACATCTTATCTAAGTTCTAGTGTGAATTAGGATTCATTAGCTGTGTGTCCTTGCAGTTATGAAACGTAATGCCTCAGCCTGAGAAAAACATGATTCAAAGTCTTCTTAATATAAAGAAGTTAATATAAGGGAGGAATTCAGTGCAAAACATAAACACCACCTTACCCTTTCACCAGGCTGAAAACCTATGTCTCTCCTGTCTTTGGCTGCCTCATGGATTTGCTGGTATCTCTCCAGAGACACTGATTGATTTGGCTTACACCACAATAGTCTAATAAAAAGTTGGCAGAAAAAAGTTGTACTGGGATTCTGATTCCTTTACTTGAGACTATCTATAACCAGACAGATAATAACCAAACAAAAATACTTCAGAAGGTAGAGAACATGTAGCAAAAGCTACATCCTTTTTAATAGATCTAGTCAGTAGTCTTGCCTCTGAACGGAAACAGAACTCCCTTATTCATAACAACAGTAACTGTTAAACATAAGCATCAGTTTACAGTTCATGAACTAAGAATATTACTAATATTTCTGGTTATGTTTTTTTTTTTTTAAATACATGTAAGGCACTACCTGATGGGTACTATTGGTGAAAGCTGAACATAGAAGGCTAATACTGCACAGCAGCAAGTGAAGGGAGAGGTTATTCTCCTTTCTAACAGCAACTTGATGGCAATTGAAACTACACAGTCCTATCTCTTTCGGAAAGTGTGTACTTCTTAAACCATCAATTTAGTTAGGAAGCTGTTGAATAGAACAGGAATGAGGATGTTGATGTCTTTAAACATGCCATGATATTGCTACTTTTTCAGTGAGATGGTAGACTTGAGTATGTAGTCTAGCGCTCCACGGAAAGAGAGATCTTATGAAAATTATCATAACCAAAGTAGCTCATACTGTGACTATTTCCCTCTTTGCTAGAAGACTGCTTGAATGGGGTAAAAAGTAAAGTTCACTGACATTTGACATTTGAAATACACTTTCTTTCCCACTTGTCAAACTTATTCATCTCCCTGGACAGCATATTCATTCTTTCAATCCAATGTATCACTCTAAATCCAATTTTCTATCTAATTCAAGTCTGTGAATTATGTTACCTTAATAGATGCTTGACATTTAGAAGAAACAAAGTTTTGATATGTACAGTCCATTTTCCACTCACAGACATCAACCTACTTTTCCTTAAGTCTCCAATTGTTTTTTTTAAAAAAATTCAATCTTTTATTCATGTGTTTATTTATCTTGGAAGAATACACATATATACTTTTCCCAGCTAATTTACATAAGAAGCTGAGCTGATCATGTGTGAAAAATTGTTGTTGCTAAGTGGGACATTGCAATACTACAAACTAGGACCAACTTTTAAATACTTTGATACCATCTTTGATACCTGTAAGTATACAGCAAACTCCTCATGTAATCAACATAAAGTATATATTGTTCATAAAGGTAATGCCATCGGTAGAAGGATATATGCCTATGAAGTTTTGAGAATGAAATTCTGAGGTCGCTCTTCCATCCATTCACTCCACTTCAGAACATTACCAATTTAAAACTCCTATAGTTAGATGAGTTGTTTATTATTTGCTTTTTGACACTTGGACTAATTTAGGAAATCTTCTCTTTGACATATAAGGAGGATCACACACTGCAGTACCCCATTACCTAATAATGTGATAATTTATCAACATATAGGAAAGTTAGCTGAAGGACAGTAGCTGCTGACTGTGTGCATTATTTCCATAAGTCCTTAGCAAATCTCACCAAACCAGCACATAAAATCTGACCAGAATAACCATAATAGATTCTAAGACAATTCCTATACATCATCTATCAAGTTTACATGAGGAAATGAAGACCAGAATAAGAAGTATTCTGTCCACACAATGCTGAAAACTAGAACAATAGATGCAGAACTGTGTTTGTTGGCATATAAACTGTAAGCTTACTATGAATTGTGATATCCTTCCTATGCGTTGCACTTCCGTTGGATCCCAAATTCATATATCTGCAGAAAGGAATTTGAGTGGTCTCAGCGAAAGACCGTGGGCTATCAGAACTGGGGAAAAAAGCCTCAATTTAAGAAGCAAATGGGACATCTCCCTGCCCAAGCCAGAGAGACCATACCCTGATGTTATCAAGCATCTGCAGAAGACCTATTGTGTTCCCAGAATCCCCTAAGATAAAGTGGGTTTTCCCCTATGATGTGTTAAGACCCCAAAATTTGTAAACTTAGGTTTTCCCCTTATATCATCCCCTGAAACCCCCTAACTGTAATAACTGTAGTAGTTACAACCCCCCTGTTGAATATGTAGACCCTAAACCCTTTAAATATCAACTTGTAAGTCCAATAAGGGATTCCAGTTTCTCGCCTCCACCTGGGATCGACTTATTTATTGACTCACCACTCACTTTGACGTGAAATCAGGCTAGAAATGAATTTACACTCCAAGGTCCTGGGAGCCAGTCTGTGCCCAGGAGTACAGGCATAACTCTTAACAGTTGTGGGATAGCTGCATGTATTCTCCCCAGCACATCTACCTACAGCACTACTCACCTGGAAACCCTTCATATCTTTTCACAGAAAAAGACATAAAACCCTGAGAGAACTACCAGGTGTTGATGGATGAGGGTTTCAGGCAGAAGATGAATTATCAGTGTGATAATTTACACCGAATTCATTACTGTGGAATGAAAAGAAAGGAAGTTTATGCAAAAGCCTCCACAGTGGAAGCTGAGAGAAAAAGAATAGTGATCCAAAGACTGCATTCTGTTTGTTGTCTTTTTCTAGAATACCTGTCTCAGAAATTCTGTGCTATTGCTTAATGGGACTAGAGACAGCAATAAAAATTTAAAACAATAGGCATTGCCACTTTTAGTTAGTAACAAATAGTACAGAAAGAGGATATTTGCCAGTTAAGTCACCCATAGAGACAGATAGAGTATTCTGTATTTAAAGCTCATAAAATGTTCTTCTGAACTCTTATTGTTTGTGAACAGGAAACCATTACCTCCCTCTACAATTAATTTAGTTAGAAGTTTTGTTTTTCTTTTTCTGAGCAAAACCAGCAATACTGTACACTGCAGTGCTTTCAAGTAGTTCAGGGAGCACCTCTTTTAAACTCTTCCCCCCCCTTTTTTTCTAATCCTAACTCTGCATGTATTCTTTGTTAAAATCTGCATTACAGTATTGCCAAAAGCTGAAACTCACCATGGGAAGTTGTTTTTGCAGAAAACTGCTAAAAGAGGTACTTTGTCACACTGAAAAATATTTCCATGTTACACAGAAACCATTAAGACATCCTTTCATATAGAAAAATTGACATGAATTTCACTTCTGTTTTGGTAACTCATTATTTATATTCTAATCTCAAAGACCAATCAAAATCAGAATTCTGTAGTTAGCTATTTCCCTTGTCCCACTGTGTTAATATCAGTGCTTGACAAAATTTATTTATTTTTCATTCCCTAATCACCAACTGTAGTCCTCAGTCTGACAAAAGAGAAGTTAAAACACAGAAAGACCGGGTGTAAAGAGTAACTTCAATTATGGGCATCTGCCCCCCAGCAGAGAAATATGAAATACTGAAGAATTGTTTAGGCTATTTCTATAGTAAGGAAAAGCATGTGGTTTTAAGTAACAGTTGCCAGATTACAAACATTTAAACTGAGTATTGTTTAAATATAATATGTTCTATGAAAAGGCCAATAAGCATGAGAACTGGCCTGAAATGCAATTGTTTTGTAAGTTGCTTATTGCCTACAGCACTGACTTTGATGCCTTTGTCTGTTTAGACTTGGCAGCATGCAAAATTCCTTAATATCTTTGCTGTTAAGTTTGCTTTTGTTCATTATATAAGTAGTAAGGATAGATAAATCTCCAAATCTTTTATGATATAGGCAATTAACAGTCAGGATTATTTGGCATTTCAATGTGACGGATGAAAGAAAGGTGTTTGAAAGTTTCATTCCAGTGACCTCAGCCTTGCTTCATTAAAATTCCTATTACTATGCAAAAAATAAGTTATTTTGTTCCTATTAAAAGTCTAGTCAAGTCATAAAAAGAGACATGTGAATACTTTTTCGCTGTAATTAACCAGGCTCCATGGTGGCCCATATATTTGTAATTCTGAGGAGAATTTTTCGTGAGGAAAAAAGAAGAGTTAGAAGAAACAAACCAATATTATTTTACAAGTTGAATATTAAAAAAAAAAAAATCTATGTTTCTTTATATCTAAAAATACATTAAACTTGTTTTAAAGAACAGTGCAGCTTGGCAAGCACCTTTACCATTGATCTTTGAGCCCTTGTAAAAGGTCTATATATTGTTCTGACAAGCTTATGGAAATATTTTGCTTGTTGTAATATCAATTTCCACTTCCAAAGAGCATTGGTGGGGGAAGTACAGTAGAAAATGTTGGAAAAAGTTGTTTGATCCAAAGTGAAAGAAATGCCTTTTGTGATTGGTTGGATACTTTTCTAGTGAAACATTTTGTGACTCCAGGGGAGGGTGCAGGTATCTTCTCTGATCACACCTTAGCAACCAGCTAACTCAGATACCAATCTAGGAGAAAACTTCCAGAGTTTGACTAATATTCAAGGAATTCATAGAGTAGTTCATTCTACAATGTAAATATGGAAGGAAATTTGTTTCTTAAACAAACAAACAAAAGAGTGTTACATTGACAGTAGCCCAATAACACAGACAAGACCATCCTCGCATTCTTATGGATTCAGTAAAAAGGTTGAGAAAGGACATTTGGGAAAAGCTGCCTAATTAAGGAAAAAAGAATTCTAAAACTACAAAAGGAAGAGATCTTATTAATGCTTAAATTTACTGCAAGTCAGTCAGTTCAACCACACACCAGATCAATGTATTCATACACAGTGCTGGGCACAGATGATATATGGATGTCTGTGTGTGTGTGTATGTGTGTGTTTGTGTGTGCACATTTGAGTTTGTAAGTGTGTATTTCTTAAAGAATTTTGGGAGTTATATTTTAATATATCTATTCCTGCAAATCTGTTGATCTGCAGCAATTTTGAAAAGAACCAGACTGGTCAACAAAGGGTCAAATAGTAAACTACTGCATTTGTAACTGCAAAGGAAACTGAAAACCTGTTATGAAATGGAAACAGTAAACTCAAGGAGGGAGGAAATTTGTTTGGGTTTTTTAGTATTAATACCTCCCACTTCTTTTGTGGAAATGAACATTTAAATGGAATTGCATGTAGCATAATTGTAAAAATAAGATAGAAAATAGATAATGAATTGAGTAATTTTGTATTACTTACTAATTTATATAATTTTCAGACTAATGTAATTACTATATTTCATTACAGAAGAAATGTAACTGATTCCTCTAATAGTGCTTTGAGTTTTGTACTAGATAAATCAGATTCAAAATACAGGAATATGAAATATTTATTCAAAGACAGATTATGCTTGACAGATATTCTGAGTTTATACCTACTTTGGATAAATTTCTGCTGCAGATTTCATTATATATTTCTACTGAAGATGCTCTGTGAGAAGCCCCCAGTTTGAAGTGAAGTGGCACAACAGGGTGATTAACAGCAAAGCCTCACACAAGCTCTCCCAAGTCGCAAAAAAGACCCTACTACAAGACAACAGATGTATGTTTTGTCCTGATAAAGGAAAATGTGTAAGTAGCTTACTTACAATGAACTGTAGAATTTATAAAGGGTGATCATTTCTGCCCAACAGAGTTGTAAGAATGTTCTAGAGACATGCTTAATTTAATCCAAATCATCAACCATTTATTTCAAGCACTTAGCTCTAACTTCACAGCACCAGGTAACCAAAATTTAACAAAGTGTGGATTTCTATGAAAGAGATAAAAGACATAGGAAAAAAAAATCAACTTAAAGAAGGATGCAGAAGCAGTTACTTTAACAAAATTGTGCTCTGAACTGTTCAGCCAAAGTAGTAAACATATATAAACCAGTGGAATCATCCCCACAAACAACACAGTTCTTTGTCCTGGACTATGAGAAATTCATAGCATGGATCATTTGAAATATCTGAATGAGATAATTTATTTAAAAATAAATTGAAAGTGTAATTTATTCTGATACTAAGCTCTCTTTGTTTTATGCCTGAAGGTAAATCACATATGCTACAATATTTGCTCTCTTTTCTTTGCAGGAGAAGTTGTAACATTGCCAGATCTCATTACGAGTCTTTTTTTTTAATGTCTTCTTGCTCAAATCCATATAATTAATGAGGATTTCCCCTTGAATATAATTAAATTTCTAGCTTATACTGCAGTGCAGAAAATCTTGAGAACATGTGTCACTGCATCTAAAAAATTAAATAATTTTTAAAAAGTGTTTCCAGAACTACTGCTATCTTTAAGCTGATTTTCCATTCTGGATTGTTCAACATCGTTTTCCAATATGCCGCTTTAGTATTACTTGGATGGAATGTGGTTTCATATAGATGGTAGATTTACTGATTGCTGCAAGGATATATTTAACTTTTTAAATTTATATATACACACGTAGAGACATGCCAACATGGAAGAGGGCATATGGTTTGTGTGTGGATAAACATATTTATTTTTTGAGGGTTCGGATAATTAATTACAGACTACTTTTTAGCGTATTTTAAACACATGGAGAAATAAATGTAAATTCACATAACTTCATTTAACTTTTTGCAGACTTATACATTCAGAGCAACAGAATCTGACTGAAAGTATTTCAAACCATTGTATAAATAAAGGCAGGAGCTATGGGACCCTGGTTGAACTAATACAATACAATAAAAACTGGTCATACTCTCTGCTTTATCATCCTAAATAGTATCACAACAAGACTGGTTGAAATTCATTAGACTTTATTTACTACCTGAAATAGAGGGGTTCACAAGCATAGAAATTCAGCAACATGACAGATGCTGTTAAACTAAAATACACACACCCACAGCCTGCTGACCACTAGCAGATGAGATCCCAGAGGATAAAGCATAGGTCTCTTCTCCCAAGTGGGAAGTGATAGGAAAAGAAGAAATGCCCCCAAGTTGTGCCAGGGGAGGTTTAGGATGGACATTGGGGAAAAGTTTCTTCCCCAAAAGTGCTGTCGAGCATTGCAGCAGGCTGACCAGGGAAAAGGTGTGGAGTCACCATTTCTGGAGGAATTTACAAGATATGTAGATGTGGCACTTAGGGACATGGTTTAGTGGGACGTGGTGGACTTGGCAGTGCTGGGATAATGGTAGGATTATATGATTCAATAATTCAGCACCTTTATCACCCTAGCTGTTCAGGAAGATTTTCAGTCCTACCACCAGTAAGATGTATGTTACTGGATAAATAACATTTCATCTTTCTGGGTGAAAAGGGGTAGCTGCATCTTATCTCATCTGCTATTATGCATGTGTCGAGAGGGAGGACCCATAAGTTGTAATATGCATCACAAAATGTTTCAGGGTCCTAGATCCTTCATTATTTGTATCAACATCTACGCAGAGAGCCTTACGGATCCCATGCACAGCAAAAACATAAGATTGGTTTGTGTGAGAGATTTAGGAGTGAGCAGACAGTCCATATCAATCACATCTGGGTTTCCAGGTCACCGCACAGAGAGCCTTTGAGGCTACCACTAGACACTGTCTACTGGCCTCGCTGAAGTGAGCATTCAGGGGTGAGACTAAAGGAGCATGGCCGGCTGTGCAGTAAAATGTCTCATACGCTTTAGAAGTTTTACTGTGGACAAACCAGATTCCAGGGGGTTGTTTGCCCTTATCTAGACTACAGAATGCACTCATTGTCTGTATGGAAACAGCAAAGAGGAGGTAGAGTAGCAAGCTATTCTGCTTGGCAGATGGTCACAAAAAAAATCTGTTGTATGATTTCCTATCATCAAAAACTTGTCTAAAATGAATAAAACAATCTGATTCCTGAAATCTATTGAAACTTGAGCTTACTGTAACAGTTACAGCTCTACCCCACCTAGTGAGATATTCCGAGAGAGACCACAGCCGGGTACTTCAAGCAATGAGTCAGAAAACTCCAGAAAAACTAATTTCTTACTTCAGACATAAATCTGTAAGCTTGCTTCGTTTTGCAAGAATGCCATTAAGATCACAGCCTTGCACAATAGTAGTGGTGAGTTCTCTGGTAAGTGGATGAAAGATACAATTTTTAAAACTTTTGGATTAGTTTGTTTTCAAGACAGGCTATTAGAAAACGGTCTTGGTTCGGTCCTCTAAAAACAGTTAGCTAAGTATTTAAATAATGACATTGAAAACTTTATCTTGTGCTTTATGTAAAATATAGGGAAAACCACTATTTTTTAATTTTGAGAATATATGTTATTCTTCCATTCTACATGTAAGGTTTTCCTAGTAACACCGTAAAGTGTGAAAAAATGTATTCCTTCTTTTATTCTTTTCCTCTCTTTCTTTAACAACCCATTATCTCTAACTTACCTTACAGTTTTGATGGATAGTGAAAACAGTAATATTCTGTATTCCAAAAGACAGGCACTTGCATAACTGATTTATTGAAACATGCTGAACCAATTGGCATTGTAAAATATTATGAGTGCTAAAAGTGCTTTTTTCATTAATCACTCTAAATGGTTCTGACATTTTTTAAGGGCCAATTTTATGTGGAAATTATCCAAACCCTTTGGGTAGAACAATTTGTTATTTAAAACCTTTTAACATGGAGTTGTGATACTACTTCAATTTGTTTCAAGGGAAAATTATATAGCCTTTTGGGAGAGAAGTATAACCATACCTGAAGGATGCATTTGTTGAATTTAGACATGCTCAGTTGTATTCACTATCAGTAACTGACATTAGAGCTGTGCTTTTCCATGTAAAAATAAATTTTTTATGTAAAAAAGGGGAAATGGATCAACCTTTCATTTCAAATATTAATTTTAACAATTTATCATCACATCATGGATTTTAAGAAGCCCAAGAAGTTCCATAATTTTGTGAAAGAGAAATACAGAAATTTTATTCACCTTCTTAGTATTACATAAAATCATAGAATCATAGAAGCATAGAATCATAGAATCATTAAATCAGTTGGGTTGGAAGGGACATCTGAGATCAAGTCCAACCCTTGATCCAACACCACCATGGTTACTAGATGGCACTAAGCACCACATCCAGTCTCATCTTAAAAACCTTCACAGACAGAGAATCTATCAATTCCCTGGGCAGCCCATTCCAATGCCTGATTAGCCTTTCTGTAAAGAATTTCTTCCCAATATCCAACCTAAACCTCCCCTGGGAGAGCTTAAGACCATGCCCTCTTGTCTTACTGATAGTTGCCTGGGAGAAGAGACCAACCCCCACCTGGCTACAACCTCCTTTCAGGTAGTTGTAGAGAGTGATGAGGTCTCCCCTGAGCCTCCTCTTCTCCAGGCAGTAAAGTACAGTGCTTTAATTTGAAAATTTCACTCATGCATTCAATGTTTTTCATGTACCTTAATCTTCTTCCCAGAAAAACAAAAAACAAACAAAAAACCAACCAAACAAAAACAACCCCTACTCATTTCAATGTTATTAATTTATAAAATATTTAATTTCCCAAAATAACTACTTCACATTAACTAATTCCTACTGGATTTATTTTAGGTGTTCACCATTCCAGAGGATTTTCCAGTTCCTTCAGAAAGGTAAGGGTAAATACATGTAATATCTACAAAAAGAGGATAGTTTTGCTTCATCCATCATGATGCTTTCCTTGCCAGTCGATAAAGCACTGACTGGTGAGCTTTATCCGTGTACTGTATTTCTCACTTCTGAGTTGCTATTCTTCCTCAAGCTTCTGAAGGGGCAAAGCTGGGGATAAAGAATGTGTCGCTGAAAGCAAGTGAGGAAAAAAAAAAACAAAACAGAAAACAGAGAAAACCCTTTTCAGGACAGATTCGTGGTCCGTCTTCCTACTAAAGGAGCAGTGATGCGTTTCTTGACAATCTGATCTTTACTTTCTTAGAGTTTTCTGCCTACTCTTCAGACTCAGTTTTAGAAGACATCCAAGACTAAACAACCTTATTCTGCATTCTTTTCCTTCAACCCCACTTCTTTCTTTTCTTCCCCCCCCTGCACTTCTAGGAGACTATTAGGGAAATAAAGAACATGAATACCATGCTTCCATGAATGATCTTACTGGCTGAAAGTTGAGCGTGAATCTAAGTACTTCTTTCCCTTTTTTTTTCAAGATTTGTTTCATTTGTCTAAGAAGCTTTTCAGGCAGGAAAGACACTATTGCCCAACTTCTGAACTGGGATGAATTCATCTGTGTCTCTCTTTCATCTGCTTCTCCTCTTTCTTCAGTCCCTGCTATGATAGAATCCACTGTTTTATTGCAGCTCTGTGACTCCAGGTTGTCTCTGTGTAAGTACAGTAAGTGAAGAAGGCAGACAATGTGAATTAATTATTTTGCATTAAAAAATATCTTTGGCAATAGCTGATCAAGATCAAGCTTTCATGAAAAATGATAGTTAGGAAATCTTTTTTTCTTTTTAAATTATTGGATGATCATTTCTATTGTAGCCTTTCTTTTGTCCTAGTTTATTAACACTTCAGACTGTTACTGTGCTGATTTTGGCTGGAATAGAGTTCATTTTCTTCATTGTAGATAGTATAGGGATGTGTTTTGGATTTGTGCCCAAAACAGTGTTGATGATACAGGGATGTTTTTGGCTACTGCTGAGCAGCGTTTTCACAGAGTCAAGGCCTTTTGGCTTCTCACACCACCCCACCAGCAAGTAGGTTTGGGGTGCACAAGAAACTGGGAGGGGACACAGTCAAGACAGCTGACTTCAACTGGCTAAAGGGATATTCCATACCATGTGGTGTCATGCTTGGCATATGAAGCTGGAGGAAGAAGAATGAAGGAAGACGTTTGGAGCGATGGTATTTGTCTTCCCACGTCACTGCTACATGTGATGGAGCCCTCTTTTCCTGGAAGTGGCTGAACACCTGCCCGCCCATGGGAAGCAATGAATGAATTCCTTCTGTTACTTCGCTTGCATGTGCAGTTTTTGCTTTACCTATCATACTACCTTAATCTTAATCTCAACCCATGAGTTTTCTCACTTTTATCCTTCTGATACTGATTTTTCTGTCCTGCATTATATTTGTTTGTGACAAACTACCTTTATAAAAGGTTCTGATCCTATAAACAGCAAAGATTACCTTCGTAAACAATAAAGCATTTATAGGTGAGGGCCCAGGAAAATTTTGAAAAACCTTTGTAATATTAGACAAAGCAAATTCCAAGTCCAAAACTCTGTATTTTAAGTGACTTGCTGGAGATCACTGAGTTGGAGAAAGAAGATGACTGCCTTCAGTCAAAACAAGTTCTCCTGAAAATGTAAATTGAGGAAGATCTTGGAGGGATTTAGGAATATACAGCTTTGGAAATCATGAGTTGGATCTAGCTGGCAATGAAGCTGACAGTTGCCATAAGGGTTAGACAGAGGACATGGTTTTCATGTTTGTTATTCACTTACATATATTTTACTCTCTAAGTTATAAAATTATCTTTTTAAGTTTGACATAAGAGAAATATAACTTGATGACTGCTTCTAAAGTTTTAATTTCATGCTTTTTTCTGTTTTAAATATACTTTGCTTCATGCAGGTACCTGAAAAGGAAAGCACATCATGCTATCCTAACAACAGGTACATGAAAATGAAGAAATTCAAAAAGATCAACCCTCAACATGGTGCCTAGATAAAAGTGTCCAGTACTAATAAGGTGTGTTACTCTATGCTGCATCCACACCACTGGAAAAGGCATGAAATAAGGATAGAAGTCTGTAAGGGTTTTATTCATAAAAAAAGAAAAACAAAGAAAAGAGAGAGGAAAACATAATTAAAATATATATTCCCAGAAGGGTTAGTATTTTATGCTGGTTTTACATAAAACAGACATTTCTTTCTGGTATACTAAATTGCTTCAGAAATCTGCCTGGAAAATAATCGTATTTGCAACTAAAAATCAAATTTAACTTCAATATTTTCTCCTTCAGGAAAGGTCTTTAAACAAAATGTTGTTTTTCACACTTAGTTATTCTCTTTGTATCCCTTTTAACTTTTACCCTCCTTAAAGTGGAAAGTATATTATAGTTTTACAAAACCTCAGAAAAATCCTCTGATATTTCATTTCTCAAAAGTGCATGATTATAAAAAATTCTATTAAAAACAAATGTTTCACTGTGATTGATTTGGAAATGGCAACCAAACCACCCTCAATGGGGTTCAAGTCATTAACATGTTAACAGTGGGGTTTACTTCTGAATCATAAGACCTTTGTGTCAATATAGGGAAAAGCCCCCACAATTTTAGTGTGTGAATTATCTGACTTATTTTAGCTACCTGCCTTAGGAAGAGTATAGTGCCGTAAAGACTGGACATCAACATCAAAGCCAAGTTTGGCTAGCTATTGCAAAAATGTACAGTTTGTCAAACAAACACATTTTCTCACTAAAGACCTCTTCCACAGCTGATACTGGACAGGTAAGTGGATTATTCCATGCAATTAAACAAGAAAGAAAAAGAGAAACAGGATCAATGCCCATGCCTTCCTGTTTCAAGTAGTTTTGGGCACCAGCATAGTGTTGCTATAGTGATTTCAAGATTATGATCTCTATTCACCTTAAAAATGGAAAGATTATGTATTGCAACTCTAAGTCACAAAGTAGTATTTCCTACACCAAGTTGCTAATACTTTAGCATCTCTCAGAACACTTATTGCAGAGTTACAATCACAAGTGATTTTCTTTCTCATGGAAGAGATGTTAAAAGGAACGACATTATCCAAGATATATCCTGGTATGGAGTCATAACATGACTAAAGTGTGCATTTTAAACTGGCTTTATAGATCCAATTATGTGCATACAGACTGTTACAATAAGAGACACCTTGCAAAGGAAAATATTCTGGTTGGACTTTATTGAAACATTTTCTATTTGCTTACATGAAATTATATGTCATCAGATTTGAGACATTTCTGTTCAGTGTTTCGAGTTCTGTGATACAAGATTAGTAAAAAAAAAACTAAAAGAATTAAAAATTATTCTACTTTTTTTTTCTTTTGAATTTATATGACCTCCAACTTCTCTAGTTTTGCAGAATATATTTTTTTCATAGAAGATATTATTGGATTTAAAATAAAGAGAGACAAAGTCAGAGAGACACAAAGAGGTGGAAAAATGTAGTATTTATAGATCTGCTTCAAAAACATCTGGCTACCACACAATAGCTGGCAAATAAAAAGTCACATACCTTTTTGCCAAAATATCTATGACATGTGGTTGCCAAAGACAAACCATCTGCAGCAGATGTCCTTTGGGTAGGTAATATCTTGTTCCTGAATGACCAGTTTTACTGTTTCCAGAATATAGAAGTATATAGAAATCAAATAATATGTTTAAGTAACAGAAGAGCAGCTTTCCGCATTTGAAAGCCGAAATTATACACATGGAAACATATAAAAAAAATTCATATCTTTCTTAAATACAGATTAAATTTCTCATAACATTTCTTTCTGATAAACATGTAAGCATTTTGCCAGTAATCACCCACTTAGGGTACTCTAAGTTCTCTATTGCAAAAGGTTCTCTCTGCCTTTACGGGGATTACTAAGCAGCAAAATATTGGGTCAGATTTTCATAGAATCATAAAACCACTTGGGTTAGAAGGGACCTTTAAAGATAACCTAATTCAGCCTCCCTGCCATGGGCAAGGACATCTTCCACTACAAAAGCCCCATCCAACCAACAGGTCTCTTCCAATAATAGGGCTTCCACAACGTCTCTGGGAAACACTGTTCTTGTAAAAATTCTTCCTTATGTACTATCTAAACCTAGACCTACCCTCTTTCAGTTTAAAACTGTCGTCCTTGTTCTATCACTACAGGCCTCGGTACAAAGTTGTTTTCTTATCAACTCCCCTATACCGGAAAACCAGAACTAGGTCTCTGAAGACATTGATTTATTTCATATTTCAGGAGTCAATAAGACTGTTTTAAATCATCTCCAAATTAGTGGTAAATCCTGAAACTGTATTAGAATGTGCATATTGTAGAGAAATATATTTATTTGCTTATTTATTGAATGAATGAATGAATGAGAATTAACTTACATACTGTGGAAACTTTTAAATAAAAAATCACAAAAATAATTACTTATCTATTAGATATCACTGCTGTGTTATCATATTTGATATCTATTTCATTGTTTTAATCGAAATATAATTAAATTCTACCTCTTTACAAATAGCACTTGTTCATTTACTTGCAAGATTAAAGAATTTGATATAATAGCTTTAGATTCAGCACACTTGCTCTCATTTTTTAATCACAGAATCATGGAATGGTGTGGGTTGGAAGGAACCTGAAAGATTATCTAATTCGAACCGTCTCTGTCATGGGCAATGGGCAAGGGCACCTTTCATTGAATCAGGTTGCTCGGAGCCACATCCAATCTGGTCTTGAACACTTCCAGGGATGGTACATCCACAACCCCATCTTTGAAATAATTTGGAAACAGTTCAGACTACATATTTTTATGCATCTAACTGTGATTGCCTGTATCACTTTTGGGGATATACTCTGATCAGTATTCAAGATCTGAAGTAGGTGGTGAAAACAAGCC
Organism: Pseudopipra pipra; assembly: GCF_036250125.1. Taxonomy (NCBI): domain Eukaryota; kingdom Metazoa; phylum Chordata; class Aves; order Passeriformes; family Pipridae; genus Pseudopipra; species Pseudopipra pipra. Next base: position 72,998,269 of record NC_087550.1, on the reverse strand, counting down.
ACCAAATTATTTACATTATCACATTATGTGGGGCTAGCAAGTAAATTTTTTATTCTTCACTCTGCATTTCTGTTGTAAGAGTATATTCTAAAATGTTGGTATCTTTCCTCTTAAAAATGTCCATTAATTAATTTATTTGTTTAAAAGCAAACAATGAAAACTTCAGTTTTAGTGTATTTGTTCCAAAAACAGAAAGAAAAGGAGAAAAAAAAATATATATATAAAGAAAAAGATAAAGAAATAGAAAGAAAAGTAGAAAATATATGCATGCATATGTATTTTGAGACAATGGCAGGGGTGTAAATCCAACACCAAGTTACCTAGATTACAGGGCTTCTGTGTTTCCAAAAGATAAGTACAAGTTCCTAGATTACATAGCTGAAAAGTTCTTTGAACCAATGCTTTGTGACAGGCAAATAACCCAAAGTTATGTGATATTTTTTAAATATATTCAGATCTTGGTAAAATCTGGTCTGTGTGATGGAATTCTATTGAATGAACACTATAACAGTTTCAAGGAGGAAAAAACTCATCCCTGAAACAACTATCAGAGAACATTCCATAAATATTTGAAAACAGTGCTAGTACAAGTTACTTGGTAGCCACAGCTGACAGTCCTTCTACTGACCACTTCTTCTGAGCTTGTAACTGACATTGCTGTTGGTTTATATGTCATGCATAAAACTATTTGAACTAATCTCTCCTAAACACTAATAGAGAGCTTGGCTAATTCCATATCACTTGCAATTACTTGTCTGCTGCAAATATTAAATCTTTCCTAAAATAAATCATAATTATTTTCACTCACAGATACCTTAATAAGCATCACTGGTATTTTACAGTAAAACTGCAGTGGAAAATATTTGGCTAAGCCTATACTAGTAAATTAAATATGCCCAGGAGCGTTCAAGAGCATTGAAGCTGGCTAAACAGAGTAGTCTGAGTCTGCTCTGGGATGCTCTTTTTGCTTTTGGAATTAAGTTACTGCATGGGAACTGACTACGTTGAATAGTCCGTGGAAAATTCAACCTCCCAGACTGTGCCCAGAACTGTTAAGGACAATGCTATTAACATTTAGACAAAACATGTTTGAGGTTCTTATAACCAAGTAGTGGTATATGGAGCTGTATTTCAGGTCCCAGGAGTGCTTCTGAGTATTGTATCATTAGAGGCACAAACTCCAGTGCTTCCCATAAGATCCCATTTAAATGCCTAGTACATTGTGAACAGTATCTTCTCTAAAAAAAATTACTGTCTTTGTATAAAAATTACGGTCTGTAGGATTTAATTGTCTTTGATGACTAGGAGACTTTGTATTTTCATCTTTGTTTAGTTGCTAAGAGAAAAGGGAATCATAATGAAAAAACAAATAAAATTAAAGAAAAGATAAAAAGACACATCAACTCCAGATAAGGATATAGGTGTTTTTTCATTTGTTTTTAACTCAATTTCTAGTAAATATCACAATGGCACGGAATCTGTAGCAATTGGTAAAACATATAACCCACTCAACTTTATAGATCAATAACCCTGAAAAGGGACACATTTTCCTTATGAATGCAAAGTTTGCTTGCAATGACACCATACATTTGTCCCCACAGATGTCACAGATTAATTGTTGTTGAAAATGGAAAAAGAGAATTTAAAGAAAAAAGGACAAAAAAAAGGAATATCCTCTCGTTTCCAGACTCTGCTCCAATTATATTATTCTTATTAAGTCTGGTGTAAGCATTTTAGATGAGGGAAAACAGAAATTATACCTATGCTTAAATGATTGTCTGAAAGTGTTTAAAAAAGATCTTTACATTACTCCTTACAAGCATAAAATTTCTTGAAACATACTTGATTTTTCCCAAGATAGTTACAGAATTTTCAATCATTTCTTCTTAAAGAAAGCATATTCTACTATAGGCAAGAAAAATATTAGCCCATTTTTATTCCCCTTGTTACATGGTCTTCAAAATACAGGAAAGAAGCAGTCTTCAGAGTCCCATAGATTAGATTTTGTAAGTTTATGGTAGAAATAGAGACATTAATAATAGTAAAGTAGAAAAAATGCATATGTAAAGCAGCATGTCAAAACAATAAGTGCTGTTATTCAGTTTACTTTCATGATCTATTTTTTTTCTTCATATTTTTCCTTTGATTATACTCAGGAAAAAATAAATATTATGAATAATAGGGAAAAAAAGAGATGTTTAGAATATTGAGAAAATATGTTTTTAACAGTTATGTAAGGTCAGGAGAAGAAAAATAAACCGAAACCCCAACAGCATCTGGGGTAGAAGAAATGAAAGGCAATCAAATCTGAAGTAATAGCTTGAAAATATCACGAGCATGCAATGTGACCCCATCACAAAAAAAGCCAGTGATTTCTTGGGTCGCCTTAGGAAAAGCATTTTTATCAGGTCAAGGGAGGTGACCCTCCCCTCTGCTCAGGCATGCTGAGAACACACTCAGATTTCTTGGTCCATGCCCAGGTTTCCCAAAGCAGGAGAGATCTGGACATACTGGAAGGAGTTCAGTGAAGGGCCATGAATATGACTGGGGGACTGGAGTATCTGACATCGGAGGAGGTCCTGAAAGAGGTGGAGAGGGTTAACCTGGAGAAGGCTCAGGGAGATATTATACACATTTATAAATGTGTATAAATTCCTGATGGGGAGAATGATGGAGAGAGAATGAAACTCTTCTCACTTGCACCCAGTGACAGAACAAGTAGAAATAGGCACAAATTGAAATACAGGAGATCCCACTAAAACATAATACTTATTTTAACTTATGGTGAGCAAAGACTGGAATTGTTTGCCCAAAGGTCGTCTCCATCTCTGGAAAACTTCAAAAGCCATCTGGGCATGGCCCTGGTCAGGTCTACATTGTCCCGCTTGAACAGGGGTGTTGGATCAGATGACCTCTAGATGCCTCTTCAAACTTCAACCATTCTGTGATTTTGTGAAAAGCTTTGTAATGAAAACCAGTAACAATTTAGAGAAATTCCAGGAAAAAAATATTATTATACTGATGAAGGCATAGACTTGAATGGGGAAATAGCTGTAATGCACTTAATTTGGTTGCTTAGAAAATAGAAAGAATTTTCAATGTGGGATCTTTCATCAGAGTAGATGTACTAGAAAGAGGGAGGAGAGGAAGGAGAGGGAGGAGAGGGAAGGAGCAGAGGGAGAGAGGGACCAGAGGGAGGGAGGGAGGGAGGAAGGAAGGAAGGAAGGAAGGAAAGAAGGAAGGAAGGAAGGAAGGAAAGAAGGAAGGAAGGAAGGAAGGAAGGAAGAAAGGAAGGAACTAACTCTGTACCAAAGCTTCCTGAATACTTTACAAGGAACCTGGTTTCTGGAGTCTCTCACTTAAAAAAAATAATCTAAAGCAAAAAAAATTTAAAGAGTAGACATTCAGAATAAACACCTTGTACATACCTGCACACATATATTGACTTTGTAATTTAGATAATTTCAAAAATATTTTTTAACATTTAAATTTCATGTAACCTTAATAATTATTTAGATATCTTAGTAAAATGTTAGACATACGCATTTATGTAGAATAAAAGTCACATTAGTATTTGTTTCTGCTAAAATGGATAAAGCATTTTCTTGTTGAGAACTTTAAAAGTACCTCATTCTATTATCCAAAACAGTTCAAAGCAGAATTGCTCACAGATGACTGAACAATCAGTACAAGAAAATGTACTTTAATATCCTTGACAAAACACAGGTGATTTCCATGTACGATTAAAGCTTTTTAAAGATAAAGTGAGTTTAACTAAAATGCACTATAAAGCAAAGTATTTTAATTTCTAAATTGCACCAGAACATCATGTATGTTTGGTAAACATAATTAAAGGCATTTTAAAGATGAAAAAATTATTCTTTAGTGCTATTACCTATATTCAGGTTATTTTCTGACAGCAGCAGACACTGTAATCAGAAAGGCAGGAAATCACTTCATGCGACCCAAATGCAGATATGTCTGAAGTCATAAAGAAATTTGAAAACAGGATAGACATCTTGGAATAATGGTGACAAAGAATTTTAAACAATCAAAACACTGAGATGTAAATACAGAAAGCTCCTATAATCAGAACCTAAAATATTTTTAATAGAGTCTGCCCTGTGGGTCTAAGATTTAGAAATGGACATAAATTTCAAAATCTCAAATTTTTTTGAGAGTTAGAACACTTATTTTTCATTCCATTAATTTTTAAATCACCTGTGTAGATTACTCATTAAAAATGTGTGCATATTTCACTCAGTCTAAAATCTGAGTAATAAATCATCTGTAGTTAATTATTTCAATCATTTGTGTCATATTCATATGTTTTTTCTTATACATTACGGTAATTTAAAACACATGTATATCATGGAAAGTAATCTAAAAATACTAGCATCATATTTAAAATAATTTTTATGCTGATTTTTTGATATTGTACACTGTATTATCTCTTTCCACTTTTCACAGAATTTATCAGAATTTTTTCTTTTCTGATTTGTCTGATTATCCTGTCCTCCACCTAGTGACTTTTTTTTGGTATGATTTATCGAAGTCCTGTATTTATTCCAGTATTTGTTTTTCCTCTGTGTAGCATAGAAACCAGGATTTCCTGCACGTTCCTATGCATATCTTTAAAGATTTTTCTTCTAACTTTCTCTTTGATCCTCAGTAGCAGACATCCGTATCATCTTTTTCTTTTTGTCATTTCAAAAAATGACAGAGTAAAAATTTTACTGCTACTTTTTGCACCTGCAGATTGGTTGTTTGCGAATTACTGCTGTTACTGCAGCTGGTTTTTTATTATCTTAAGAAGTACCTGGAATGTTCACAATCAAATCCCAAAATCTTTTCAGCTAACAATACATACACTAACTCATACTTACTGTCAGAGTATGACTCCTGAATTGCTCTGTTTATGTTTTTTTCTCTGAATCTTCACAGTTAACCTCCACAGCAGACCTGGTCTTGCACAAATATAACCATGGGGTTAATTTTTGCCCTCAGACTAGTTCTGTTGCAGTCAAGAAGAACATGAATGTCTGTACAGTAACACATCTGAACTACTGTGGGAAGGATCATGATGCAATTACATGGTTGGCATAATCAAATAGCTTGTGATAAAAAAGAAGTGTATTGCGGACTGCTCTAACATGTGTTTTTTATTTTCTAATGAATCTCTTATTTGGATGGCAAATGTATGTTTATATCATGGAAATTTTATTCCTATTAGCTAAGCCTCTAAAGTAATTTCAAGGCATATGTTTTATTTCCTTTTCTTTGAAAACTTCAGAACATTGGATTTTATAAACTATATTTAGAATCAGCAAGACTGATTTAGAGCAGAAATATTCTTTTCTTGAATAAATTTTAAAATTTCATTATGTATCATAGGTGCAATTTCATTTTATCTGTAAAGATTTTATGGAAACTCTCTTCAATCAGCAAAATCGCAGCAGTTTCAACTTTCACTATATAATGTTTAATCCAACAACTTTGAATAATTAATGGAAAGTCTACTGAATTTACTGTTCTATAGCACAGATTTGGGTTATTTTTGGATTGAAATGATATTGTTCTCTCACTTGTCACAGTGAGCATAAAAAGCAGTTCTTTTAAGGAAGCAGTGTAATGAAAAAAATCTGCCTTCCCTGAGTCCACGTCTTTTATTTTTTGCTGAAACTTATGTCTGATATTTTCTTACAAGAATTAAACTTTTGTTTGATATTTATTTACCCATATAAAAGGAGATAGAGTTTGATTTTAGGCTCTCTGAAGGTTTACTCTCACAGGATGCAGGAAGCAACTGTATGAACTGATTTGGTGACAAATCCTGCTGTTAGGTCTACCCAAGCTAGGTTCTGTAGGCAGAACTGTTAATCTTCCCTCATGTTCCAAATGAGTGCTTATATTTATTCATATTGAGATATCTATAGGACCATGACACAGAAGTTTTTCTTCAAGAAAGATATCCTTTTTTTACAGATTTAATTGGTTACATAATATAATTACTTCACATAGAACAAATGAAATGGATTCATACATGCATATATATTTACAGCATCATAGGACTAAATACACTAACAATGTATGTGATCATAAAGAGAGCTTTTAAAGTTATAAAGTATGATCAAAGTAAAAAAAGATAGTATCTTTGTGATTTTTAGAATCTTTAGCAAAGCTAGCAGAAGGTGAAGATGCTGCCAGAGGCCTAAACATCTCTTTTTGGAGATCTGCACCTGAAGCACACACCAATTATATGCTAATTTTGTACATTGACACTCGAATATTTGATATTCTGATTAAGATCAGACAGCAGGTTACACTATAATTTCTGTTATGCCATTCCAGATTTGCAAAACTATTTCCACCAAAAATAATTTAGACGAACAAATTAGTTACAATGTATAAGCAGAATGTAATACCATATCACTTGTTACAGCATATGTCACAGAAGGTAATGGCCTTATACACACCTGCACATACCTCATAAGAAAGAAAATCAAAGGCCTGGCCTTTACAGTGTCTGTAGCTAAGGTGAACATCAATATTTACTAGTCTGAAAAGCAAACACACACATATCAGCACTCTTTCAGTATTTACCACAAAGGATCTTTAGTACCACTGAGTTGTGAAGTCAGTAATGAGCCTCTTTGAATCACCCAGCTAACAATCAAATATGGATCAGTTGAGACTTGTTTTATTTTGATGTCACTGTAGAACAAAAACCTTCAATTCTCACTAACACCCCAAAATACTTCATGAGATATGTGTTACAGTTTTTATTTTGGTTTCAAAGATCACCCTTTGATGTCAGTTACATAGAATAAAACTCATATCCTTTTTCTTTATCACTATTAGCCTTTTTTAGCTATCTTTAATATATCCATGAAAGAAAGTACAGTTCATTGTGTTCCTGAGTGGAACTTGCCTTCTGATGTGGTATTGAAACTATTTTTACTTCTCAAATTAAAAAGGAGGAAGATTTTAATTCTGACAATGGCATGAAAGTGAGAGAAACAGTTACTGTTGCAGGCCTGGAGGGAGCTCTCTGAACTGAGTCAAGAGAAGAATAGGTCTTTTCATGGTCTTCTTTTAAACTGTAAAACTGTTTGCTTTTCTAGAAAACTGCTTATTTTCCAGGCATCACTTTGATACTACCATGTGCCAACTGATAGCAAATGTTACCAATTGGCAAGTTTACCTTCAGTTTATTTGAATAGTGAACTGGAAATTTATCCAGTTACTCAGTAAGTCTATCCATTACTTGACTAAATTCTCACTTCATAGTTTGAGCCAAAATTTCAAATAGTTTAATGGAAGAAATCCTTGAAAGAAAAAGGGTTTCCTTTTACTTTTCTAACTGAAAGTCTAAATAATGTAATGAGTTCCAAAAGCATCAACAGGACACAAGGAAAGTATTGGCCTGCCCACATTGGAACTAAAATCTGCTCAAAATAAGACTTTTGTTTTGGCTGGAGATTAAAGTATTACATACCCTGAGTGAATTTGTTGAAGGAAATCACTAACATACACCTTCACTGGTAGACTAAAGACAGGAATAATGACGCTGCTTTTATTCATAATGTCTAGAAGCTCAGTTTGCTCAGACTTTTCTCAGGTATGAATACTCTACTCTAAAATGCTCCTGAACATTACTAGCACCACTTTGAACAGGATATGAACAATATTATTTTAACAATGTAATCACAAAATCCCAAAAAAGGGTCCATGTGTGGCAAACAAGTAAATGAGTGATAAATATTTGGGATATTAAATATATGCTAAAAAGAGAGTGTCTACAGAAAGTGAAAATAAACAAATACAACACTTACAGATAATGACTGCCAAAAAAATCTTTGTAAGCATCTTTTATAAGACTTCATTTATGTCTCAAATTTTGATTATGGAGTTCAAATGGTCCATGTTACATTACTGTTTCTATTAAGAAGTCAATTTAATAATTTACCTACATCAAAGAAAAATAGTGTTCCTTTTAAACTCTACTTCTGGAAAATCAATGAGTTGAAGGAGGGTGTGAAAAGATCTTATGCAGTATAATCTGTGATTATCTCATTGAAGTTCTCTCATTTAGGAATTGCATGCTTCATTGCCTTCCCTCTCACGTAGTCAACTACATACATAAAAGCTGAATGCAATGAACGATGAATCTCCTAAGGAATTTACTAAATATTTGCAAGAAAAAAGGAAGAGGATACCACTACACAAAATTTGCACAGTCAAAATATCCTACAGTCAGAACTAGGGACTCTCATTTAAAGAATCTTTCATAAACACTATGCAAAACTGACCCAGAAATCTCTAATCTGGGTTCCTAGTTATGTTACTGTTCAGATGCGTAAATTTAAAACAATGAGATACTGAAACTTCTGCACCAAGCAGAGTAATGCCGACATAAATTTCAGTTCCAAAGTTGAAGCTGTACCTTTGTTTTAGTAAATAAACTTAAATAAGAAAATGTTGTTATTATATTGTAATTTAAATATATTTGACATAGAATTTATGACCAAAATCAGCTATGAAACCAGAACTCTTTTTTACAGTATAGCGGTTTAATAACCAGAAACGTGGTTATTACCATAGAAGTTGCTTTAAAGTTATTATTGCACTGACATTTTTAGACAGTAAGCTCTGAAATAAAAAAGAGGATTTTTTTTCAAAGAAAACCTTGAATTGCTTTATTTTGTACATCTATTTGCAAGAACACTTTCCCCCTCTACTCTATTTTTTACCTCACTATTTCATATCTACTTTCTGAAAGTTACACCTTGTATCAAAATAAATCATTGTCCTAAAGACACAAGATTTTTCTGCATTATTCCTTATTATGTATATTTTGCAATATAAAAGCCTAATCATTGTTATTATTATAGGTTGCTCAAGTCATGTAATGGCACTAGAACAAGATAATTCGTAGAAAAGATCAAAAGCCAGTTCTTTTTTTTGCAGTTAGCTTTCTTACTTCTTCTTCCTCCCTCTTGTCTGATACTAACAAGGCCTTTCTTGTTGTTGAAGAGAAAAAGACACTGTGGTGAAATCCTTACTCCTGGCAAAGAACTTCAGAGCAGAGTCACTGTTCAAAGTCACAGCAACAAACAGCAGAATCTGAGAACCTTAGGTTCAGGGGTGACTTCATCAAAAGGTTTCAGATCTCACCTGAGATATTCTTAATATTAGTACAGAATTATTGTTTTGACTTAGGATTATGGATGGGGTGACAATGCACAGAAATAATCAACTTTAAGTCATTTGAAAGCAAAGTACCATTTGTTTGAAAGTCATAAACTCAGCAAGAAATTCAATATAATATATACTCTGTGTCTCCCTTATAAATATAAAATTGGAAAATAAAGAGTGATTTATCTTTAGGAAGCAGAAAAAAATGCAGAAAAAGCAAATTCATTTTTATTTCAATGATTTTGTATTTCCTTTGCCTTTCACAGTATCCCCTACAGGGATTTAGGAGAATTTGAGAAACTACCTTCCAGGGCCTGTCACATTCTGAACATTAAAAAATAAAAAAAAAAAAAAAAAGGAAGCTTTCACATTGACCCTGATTTCCATAGGAAATAAAATCAGACTCTGAGTATTCAACTATAAAAAGCATATGATTTGAGGAAAATAATTTTTCTGTAAGTGTTCTCCAGAGAATCTCTGCAGGCTTCAATGGTTGAGCTCTCACGAAGCCTAATTCTAATTCAGACGCATAAAAATCTCATCTCTCTGGCTCTGCAGCATATATAACACAAGCTTGTTTTTAAAGCCCTATAATCCATAAAAACACCTCTTGAAAAACATCTGTGTTGATCAAAGCACCCCAGAAACTTCTTTTCAGTTCAAGAAACAGAATGGGAGTGCTAACAAAGCCCCAAAACATGTTCCATTAACAGTAAGCAGTAAGTCTTATGAAGCCAGTAAAACAAGATAACAGGAACGTAAATACCCTGATGAAATATAAAGACAGAATTAATATAAATAATTTATTTTGTTCAATTCCAGCTGAAAATTTGAAACTTTACTTCTGGCATTCATTTAAACTGAGCCTGAGTTCTGGCAAGTAGAATCATAAGGCTCTTGCGTGAAGACTTGTCTTAAAAATTTGAAAGTCAGGCCGTCACAGTAAATTTTGAAGATGTGTTGCCTCTAAGGTGAACTTGCTTGCTTCTTTTCACAGTCAGTCAGGCTCAACAAGCAAATGATAAACCTTTGTCTCAGGAACTCATAGAAGAAAACTATTCCTATCTTGTTAATTCAACGCTGTTCTTTTTTAAGACTCACATTCTTTCATGCTCAGCCTTATGCAAGAGGTTGATGTATTTTACGAGTTCACTTCTTTCATCAGTTTCTTTGTTTGTTTGCTTGTGTTTTTTAATTGAGAAAAAAGAAAGAGAACCACAAGTAATTATCATGTTAATTTAAAAACTCACTGGTAGAATAAACACCACAAACTGAGCTCACAAAATTCTCTGGTGCAAATCAGATTCTTCCAGTGAAATAGTAAAATGTTATTTTAGGGGAAAGAAAAAGAAATCATTTTCATTACTGAAGTTGTGACTTGTAGAGATAAATATTTTCTTTCTTTTAATTTTAAGTATTATCTTAGGGTTTAGCTTTGCTTGTACTTTTTATCTGGAAAAAGGGTTTTGGCAATATATTTTCCAGTAAGAGTTATTTTAATTAACATTTTTAAAGACTGCTGTCTATAAATAATGGAGAAATTATTCCTGCAGGTTCCCCAGACAAAGTATATTCTGTATTAGTCTGTTTGAGGGGACCAAAAAAAAAATGAAAAACATCAAACCAAAATCACGTACATTAGCTCTTCTTAATGTCCTGCAAGAATATACTTGCTAAACAATACCCTGAGTTGCTGAGACTAGAAATTGCTTATTTCAAAGTTGCCATCCTTACAAACTCATGCTTTGAAATCGGACTTGGCACCACTGAAGGAAGACCTAAACCTTTCCACAGGTGAACGCTTTTTCATCGCTAGAGATGACATAAGTAACTTTGATCAAATATACAGGGAGTCTGGAATCTCTGCAAAACTTTCTTGGATCTAATGATTCAAGATTTAGCTACTTCGATAGCGAAATCATATGTAAACAACTCCTTTATAGACATTTACATTTAGGGTCTGAATTTGAAGTTGAATTCCACTTTTAAACGTGTAGTGACCATGATGTTCAAACTGCTTATTGGGGCAATTCTTTGAACCATCTATGTAACTGCTCTTAATTTTTGTCTAGGGTGATGTACAGTTTTACTCCTAGGGGAAGCATTCTGTGGAGAGTCTCTAATACAGGCAAAAGAGGAAATGTATTGACAGAGTAGTTGCTTAAGTGTTTAGTTTTCAGTCCAAACCTGAACCTGGGAGGCCTGAATGTGGGCGGGACAGTAATTCAACAGATGTTCTACCCTGCCTGGAATTTAAATCTCAGCATTTCAACCTAAAACTGGTAAGGGACCAAAAATTGACTTTTAAAGACATGCCTTTAATGTATATACAATAGGTTTTACTTTTGCAGATTCCTGAGGTTTTTCGGTTTTGGGATTTGAGCTTTTTTTTTTTCCCTCCACAGACCTGAAAGACTAACAGGCTGATAATTTGTGATTATTTCAGGTGACATACGGGGATGCATGGCTGATAATGCCCTAGATAACTAAGGAAACAGAGCCAAAATATGTTTTGTGCACAGGCATTTTATGAATTCAAACAGATAAATAATATTTTATCTTTGTCAGCTATTTATTAGTATTAAATGAACAAACCACATACATTTGTTTGTATCTAAAATACTTCATACAAGACCATAAAAATTTTAAGCAAATGTCCAGGCTTCAAAAATAATATGTATAATTAAATGGTTAAATAAAAAGTGTATACAATTCCTTCTCTATCCATATGTCTCATTGATATGATGAAGACCCAAATTATTTTGCTCTGCCATGAACACAGATACAGGGGATAGGTGTGGCCATCTTGGTTGTGAGTTTACTTTGCAATCCGTGTGCAGATCACTTTTCCCCCAGTCTCTATACTCTCACAGGAACACCATACAAAAACCAAGCATATAGCAAAAACCAAGCTTTACAGATAACAGTGTATTTATTCTCTTCTGTAAATACAAAGCTATAGTATGTACATTGGAAGCAAAGCAAAATAACAGGCAACTCTCTTTTCCTTTCAATATTTGCAATTTGGGCCTATAAGGCAACTAATTTGTAGCACACATAAGTCTTTTCTAGAAAGAATATTTTGCAATTTTCAGCCTATTCTTTTGGGACCTTGGTAGGTCTGTGACATTCTGCTTAGATGACAAGGGAGTAAGCTTTGTGTGAATAGTTTGATTTTATGAAGTTACAGATCTCTATTACAATATCCTAATGGAAATACATATATTGGCAAAATATGCATATATGTAGCTAGCAATATTCATTCCTCTTTTATGAAATTTTTCAAAGATCAAAGTAATTTCCTTCCAGAATACTGAGCACTTGGAGTATATATTAAGATACTTGATCCTCTCAGTCAAGCTTCTGCTTGGTATAATTAACTGAAATAATTTAAGAGTACATTTTGTTCCTTTTGATTAATCTCATAGGGCTCTGATTATTGTTTATAAATAGGTAGTAACAAAATTGACTGGTTAAAAAAAAACGAAACACAGTAGAACTATATGCTTTTTTCAGACAAATCAAGAGCACTTTGAAAATATTTTCTAATTGTCAGTGCCTGGGAAGATAGCTAACCTTATTTTTCAACACATTCAGTAAGAATAACACATATGATTTAACATTACCAGAGCAAACTTCAATTTTCCTTATTCTAACTTTTTCATCCATAAATTAGCAATCTGAGTGTTATCCTTATGAATATTGTATGTCAAATGTCAAAAATATGTCAATGCAAGTTTTGAATAAGTCCTTTTGTTATAAATGAGCATATGTTGCTCATGTTGCATTTTCCCTAAACCGAGGATGTTAACTTCTGAAGAAAAGATTCTGAGAATTTAGGACTGCTATTTATGCTATGAATTAATTAAAAATATGTCATTTAAAATGTCACATGTCATATTAAAACTATGTAATGTTAAGAAATACCACACTTAGAGTATCTTCTTCACACTTCCACTGTAGCAGAAACTAAATTTAAGTAAAAACTATCACAAATCAAAACAGCTGTGTGTTAGGATTAAATGTAAAATTAGTTAAGTTATCATTCAAAATGGTTGGTTTGTGAGAAACGTAACCTATCTGCCTGCCAAAATTGCAGCTGTCAAAAATATGTCTTCATACATTATTACATGTGGATTTTCAGGTTTAAATAAGCACAGAGTTTTAAGGATTTGTCTTTTAGGATAACATTAGGTTAAATTTTTAACCCTTACACTATTATTATCTACTTTAAAACTTGAATCCAGTTTACCATAGTTTTCTCTGGTTGTGTTTTCCATTATCAGTGAATATTGATTTATTTGTTTGTTTCTTCTTTATATATTTCATTATTATTAACATGTTTAATTATTATATTTATTTATAAATATGTAATTCTTTATACACAAATGTATATAAATGTGCAGTTTTAATGTAATGTACACACATTTCTTCAGGAATTATCTGTGTAAGGTTATTTGAAAATCAGAATCAGTTCTTGGGCATGCTTAAAAGGACAGAGGCTTCCACTGAACAATAATCAGAAGTGCAGAACTACTGTGTTCAGAGGGGAAGTGAATCACCGAGAGCTAAGCAGTGGCATCTTCTCTTCATATAAGACAGATCTGCCATTGGTGGCAAGTTGCTGAAGAATAAAGCCACCTGCTTCAAAGGGTTTTTCAGACCATCATGGGATTTGTTGATGAACATGGACTTAAATACTAACCTAGAGATTATCAAATCAGAGCTAGTTAGGATAATCAGGAAATCACAGTTTTCATTTTGTAATAAATGAAACACAAACATACATGTGTTGGTCCTGGTCTCACAGGAACTGCTATATGCTCCTTAACCCTCACTGCTCAACTAGATTGAAGGTGAAATTCAACACCGCAAGTTCCCGTCACTAGGTCTTTTGCAATGTCCAACTTCAAGTTACATTTTGGAATTACTGTACATGTAAAGACTGCATTCTTTGCTACTGTTGGTGATTTTAAAAATAGCTAGCAGCTTTGATAGCAACTGTGACCACCTCAGACAAACCCCACATCTACCAGGAACTGAGCAATATTCTGTGCTCTTTAGACAAGACTGTGTAAGGCTTTATAAAACAGAAGCAACATAGACAGGATGGTGAAGTATTGTTATCTTTTTGGTCTTTGTTTACAGTTACATTTAATATCAAGTATTCCCCAACATTGTACCAAAGAGTACCTTGGTCTTGATGAAAGTATGCATAATACAAGCTGAAGAAACCTGTCTTTCTCACTTTGCAGTTAGGCAGGCAAAAATACCACGCCAACGATAGCTGAATTTCCTCCATTTATCTCATCTTTCACTTTTAATTCTTAGAGACAGTCTTGTTACCTTTTCAGAGAACTGGAAGGCTCAAGGAATGTTCATGTCCAGAAGGAGCAAGTTCATTCAGTCACGGGAGAATGTGAAATTTTAGTTGAGGTATTTGATGTACAAAGCAGAATAGAAATTACCTTTGAAGAGATTCCGTTTGCAATCCTCAGACTTGTGAGACTGACAAGACAATTCACTCTCTGTCTGTCAAGAATCCTACAGCTTGCCTCCACGTGGCTTATAATTCTGCCGTGCAGCTCCTCGGGCAAAGAACTGGAGGTGTAAACAAGTCTCATACTCTTTATTGTCATGGTAAGTTAATTGAAGTTTCTGAAAAAAATTGTATAACACAATACTGAAAATGCCACTGATGGTTCTGCTTTTGTTTTTACCAATACTGCTGCTCAAGCAGTAGTCAGTAAGAATGACAGATGACTTAGTCTATGAAAAGAATAGGCTTCAATCTTCTTTTATATTTTTATTTTTATAGAATCATAGAATCATAAAATCGTAGAACGGTTTGGCTTGGAAGGGACCTTAAAGATCATCTAGTTCCAAGCCCTCTACCATGGGCAGGGACACCTTCCACTAGACTAAGTTTCTCAGAGCCCCATCCAACCTGGCCTTGAACACTTACAGGGAGAGATCATCCACAACCTCTCTAGGCAACCTGTTCCATAGTTATATCTAGTCTAAATATATCCTCTTTCAGTTTAAAGCCTATCCCTACATGCTCTTGTGAAAAGTCCCTCTCCAGCTGTCTTATAATCCCCCTTTAGGTACTGGAAAGCTGTTATAAAGTCTTCTCAGCCCTCTGATCATCCTTGTGGTCCTCCTCTGGACTCACTCCAACTGGTCCATGTCCTTCTTATATTGAGGGCCCCAGAGCTGGACACAGCGTGCCAGGTGGGGTCTCACAAGAGTAGAGGGGCAGAATCATCTCTCCCAGCATACTGGCCCTACATCTTTTGATGTATTGCAGGATGTGGTTGGCTTTCTGCAATTGCCCATTTACAGGTCATGTTGGCTTATTCACTCACCAATACAAATCATTCAAAGTCCTTCTCTGCACAGTTGCTTTAAAATATGTGTATATGTGTTTGTGTGCATAATGCACACAAATATTATTGATTTTCCTCTAATTGGTACAGACAGATAAGAATTGGATCTTCTGCACCAATTCTGCATTTTCTTTGAAAGAAATATTAAATGTCAAATATTTTCAAAGTAAAATTTGGAAGAAAATTCTTTTCATACGAATTAAAAACTTTCTAGCTGTACGACAGATGTTTTAAAGTGAAAAGTTAAAGTAAAAAAGTTGAAGTTCATTAAAAGTCAAATTACTAGCAAAATACCAACACTTCTGCAGTTCTTTTTTTAGTGTTCTTAAAAACATACCAAACCAAACCAAAAACCCCTCAATCTTGCTAAAGTATACTTCATTCCTAAATGTTGAGATTTCAGTAAACCAGCACTTCTAAACAGATAAAATATTTTGCAGTCCATGGACTGTAAGTCTTCTTCTCACCTAAGGGATATATAATAAATCAATCAAAATAAATACCTAAGAGGACAGAGAATTATGTTTCAGGGCATAAAGCAGACTATCAGTGATGTGTTGTAGGAAGAGAATTTCTTTGCTCTGGTTATTTCATAAGCCCATCTTTTAAACACAGGCAATATGTATGAGACAACAAACTTCAGGTGAAATAGCTATTGTGCTGTTGAATTTGGCTAAAGCAGAAGCCTGGAAAGTAATGTCTTCTGCTGATGTAGCACCCTCCTGCAGTGGCCCTGATTGAACTGATGAACTGATGTGCTACATATACACTAAGCAACCTCTTCTGGGACCTTCTGAGGATAATCAGTGATTATCATGCTCCACTTAGGCAGAGGTACTTTTACTGAGGTGGCCTTAAAAACACATGAGGAGGGGCAGAACATTCGTCTCCTCAGAGCCATCAGAGTATGTCCTTAGTTTGAAACTGAAAGCTAAAGTCCTTACTCAGGCAACTTTTCAGGACTGGGGGGTTCTATGCCTATGGTATTTAGTCTGACCTTTTCATGAGCTATAAGTAATACATTTAGCCTCATGTGATCCAGAGTAATGGGGTAATTTTTGCTTTGAAGGAATAATTTTAAAATCTCTTCCCTTTGACTTACATGAGAAGCCATAATTTCCATGGATTACATAACCTTGTTATTCAGCTTATCCCTGCAAAGATATTTTCCTTCACTGTTTAAAATCAGTCAACATGTGTAACTGCAGAAACAGCATGAATTTTCAATTATGTGGTTTCAATAGAAAAATAAGCCCTTTTACTTTAATTTTTACTATTTAAAGACAAGTTCATCAGTTCAGAATTGTCCAAAATACTAGAAAACAGTATTTTCACTTACTTTTTGATTTGAAATATTAAAAAAAATTGTTTGAATGTAGTCATTTGGAAAAATCAGAAAACTCATTTAATGATATCACTGTACCTGTAACCATATCAGTCAGCCCTGCTTTGTGTTATTATTCTATTTCTGTGTGCTTTTTTTTTGAACAGTGTCTAATTCTTCAGGGTTCAGATCTTAGAAAATAATTCTGTCAAACTTTATATTATTTCTCAAATATATGCTTGGAAACTGCATTTTTTATAGTTCTCCACTGGTAGGGATTTTCATATAGGGCCTTTTGTCTCAGAATCAGTAGCTGGTTCAAAAGAAAATGTGAACATATTTTCAGCAGTTACTGATGGTTTGAGCAACTACTGACCTCTGGGTAAAATGAATAAACAGTGGAGCTGAGAACAAAAGGAGTCCTCAGACTGCTATTAACTCACAGTAATAAGGCAGACATGATGTTCTGGGGTCAGTACAAGTCTCATTTGTAGATAAGCCGTAAAGATAAAGCATTCCATCACCAAAGAAAAGTCAAAGGTTAAAGTATGATATGATTGTTTTGAACTAATCTTCCAGTGACAAACTTCTGAAATATGAAGGAGTTAATCAATTTCAGAAATATATTTTAGGGTCTTTTTATATGGCACTTGATGTTTCAAGATGTACTTAGCAAAGAAAAAGCTTTTTGGTAGATTTTGGATGAAAAGAAGGACTGAAGGAAAAGGCATATTAGATTTCTCTCCTAAAATAGTCAAAGTAAGATTTACATATAATCTTTACTATTTTCTGGTACCTGCTTTTATGAAAAACAATCTCTTCTACCTTGCAGAACTTATTTCAATATAAGCATGGAATATAAGCAATTATTATTTATAAATTATTTTAACAATTGATAAGAATGTGTAGAACACCTCAAGTATAATTAAATAAGGTCAGGTTATGCGCGTTTCCTTATTTGGACTTCATTCCAGTGATATTCTTGTTCTGATGTAATTTTTCATATTTTTTTTACATAGAACTTAGAGCTTGGAAAGTTATCCTTGAGAAAATGAAGAAATAATCAAACAACATATGAAACATTCTCAATTTCCTTCCAATCGGCAAGCCGAATACTTGAAAAAAAATATCACTATTAGTTCAATTATACTTACATTTTTCTGTTACAGCCACTATACAACCCAAACACTAAACAGCCTTGAGCCAACATACCATACATACTTTGACTATTCCTACCCAGCAATCTGGGTGGAAGTGGAACTCTCTCTACTTTTGGAAACCAGAATATGTTAATGAAGATCCTGCAGCTGAATCTCATTTCAGTGCTTTATTGTAAACCTCTGGAAAAATTCTAGTCATCTTTGTGAATAGTCAAATATTCATTAAAGAATATAAGTAGAATGGTGGCAAGAATGATGATCCCCTAATTTGATACTAAGGGAATCTCGATAAGGGAATGGAGGAGTATCTTTCCATTACAGTTGTAAAAAATGTAAGGCTTTATGGACATGATTCACCACACCTTTCTACTGTAATCTTACAGAAATTATTTTGAAACAGGTGTGTAGTCTCCCTTAGAAAACAGTGAAGAAAACTCTTCCAGGTAATATCCCCTTCTGTTCAAAGAAGTGTCTAAGAAAAGTGAGATGAACCACAGGAGTTACTGACTGTCATCGTCAACTCATAGAAGATCAGCTTCTGCGAGAAATTTGTTAAACACCACTTCTAAAATGAATATAAATGCTGGTTTTTGAGGTAGCAAAACAAAATAAGACCTTAGGTAATTAGAGAGTAAAAGCATTGAATGGGGTACTAAAGCTGGTGTATGAATTGTAAAATCCTAATTTCAGAGTTTTCATATGAGTTTTTTGCCAGGCCATGCTATTTTATCAATAATGTTTATTGTTTTTCAGATGATGAGAAATATATTTTATTTTAATATGCACAATTTCATTTTATTGTCGGCTTTTTTATTCAGAAGCATTCATAAGTAACAATCTCCCTCTTATTTTTCATAAGTCTGGGACCTCATCCACACCCCTACTCATTTATTGTAATTGTTCAATTCCGTCGAGAAACTTAGGAAAAGATATTGAAAAATTAACTGACATCTTCATATTCAGATGCCTATCTTTTATGATCTTGCAATTCTATAGGCAATATTCTTACTAGCTAGACTATTTAGACTATGCTTTTTGTCATTCCTTTATGACCAAACTTGTTTACTTATATATTTTGGCATGAAGTTAACATTATCGATAGTTTGAAAAAACTACTAATATCTTTTAGTCATCAATATGCATATTAATAATTCCAGAGATTGTACATGGAACCTTTTGTCTTCTGCAAAGCTACTGACACTCCAGATGCCCAAAAGAAATGAGCATGTTAAGCTACCAAATCCTGGCCTTAACTTGACCCCTCTCTATTCTCCAAAGTTATATATTAAAACAGTTAAAAGCTTGATGTTAATTAATTCAGATTCTTAATACTTCTGCCTGTTCAGAAGATCCACTAAAGCAAAAATTCTAAATAATTATGTTCTGAGGACATAATTATAACTCCAGCCCATAAGTTCTACAAAATCATTCATTTGACTTTTTCTTTTCCCCTCAGTAGTGTTTTTAATGGACAATTTAAGAATTTCTAATGGTAAATTAAAAATCAGACCCTAAAAGCAGATTTTATGAGATGGCAATTATTTGATTTGGCTGAAGCCTCCAGATGAATTTGAGGTATTCTTCTCTTCTTTTAAAATCGGTTAAGAGTTCAGATGGCATGAGGATAAACATCATAGCTTTACTTTTTAGAACAAATGGAAAAAAAGCCCTTTTTCCCAACGCACTCATTACAAATAAAGGTTAACATGCTTTAGAACAAATTATGAGATAATCTAAGTTGCTTGTTACGCTGTCAAGCATGGAACTGTAGCACTAATAAGGACTAGAGGAAGGCTGAACCCAAATCAGATGCCAAGAACTATTTAGCTTTGTCTCAAGCTATTCAACTTTTGAAGGATGAATCAAAAATGTAAGATAATGATCTGGGGAAGACTGAGAACTGCTTTCTTATTACATTCTTTCTTCTCTTCACTGTAAATGTAGTAAACTTCTGAGCATTGCCTGAAATGTGGGTTTTAAACCTCAAGAAGTATTTCAACATACTATGATGCATTTCCCAGTCTCTATTTCAGCACTTGGGGATGACGCCTTGTATGAAAAAGAATGGACTCAGCCTAGTCAGTCATATGGGTGGAACTGCTTAAGAGGTTGTCTGAGCCCTGAACTGTATTTCTAACCACGCCTCTGTGTGAAGGCTGACAAACCTGGCATTATATAACGTCAGAAATTCAGAGTAGAATTTTCCAAGACAGCACTACTCACCTGAGCTTTATGGAGGGGCTGCTCCATGTCTTTTTAAACTAAGCAAAGGAGAAACAACCCCTAAAGATCCTATGCAAAATAATCAAATTTCCTGGTTAAAATGTATTCACCTGAAGGTCACACCTCAAGCCCCCAAATCTTGTCGAAGAGTTCTGCAGTACTGCTTGTCTTCTCAGCAGAGGTCTGCTGCTTTGGAGGATAAGGAAAGATTTACATAATAATGTTATACAACTCCACAGTTAAAAAGATCAACAATTTATGACTGACAATGAGAAAGAAGATGCAAGATCCAAAGAAAGAAGCAACACTGCTGCAAACCAAGTACTGGATTGCAGCGTAAGGGGTTTTTCTTGTTGGTTTTTTCCCCCCAAATGCACATATAACTGGAGAAAAGAGGCTTCTCTCATCTTTGTGGCATGGCTTACCTGAAAGGAAATCACTCTTATAGTATGGAAATTTTAATACAAGAAGATATTTTTTAAAAAAGTGCAAGGGTGCATGCCAAACTCCCTAATTTAATTAAAATATAGATAAGTTTCTGGTTTTCTGACAAATGACAGAATGGCATTTCTGTGTTTCTGTAGTCATTACTTAATGCTCATATCACTTAGCCTACATTAGAAGTTTAACTATGTGATTTTGAGGCTAACTTCAGTTTTAAGAAAAAAAGAAGGCAGAACTTGCATGAGATAATTTATTCAAAAATAATTTCTCCTCTCGCACAAATTTTTTTCTCAGCTATAAGTGCTCTCTTTCAGTCATACACAACACAAAAATCTAAATTATGGTCACAGTGAGATCATCATACCATGATCTTTGCTCTCAATTCCCCTGTTGTCTCATGAATGACAAGAGAAATGCCTCAGTTGTCAGTGTCTCCTGTGCTCGCCTCAGTGGCATGTGAATTTCTTGCTAAACTGCACAGTAATTTTTTCCTATTTCTGTTAGCACCAGCTCAAGAACAGTAAGCCAAGAGGATTTACAGGCACTGTGGCTAATATCTGACTGCAGTAAACAGGCTTCAGCTATGGTTGTTTTGTTGGACTGACACAAATATACTGTACAAGAGGTAATTCAGTTCAGTGTGTAAACAGGTTGATGTCAGTAACAGCAACTGAATAAAGCCATTACTTCATGGCTTCTCATTTAGTCATTACTTACACTCCAGCAGAAAGATTTTTTGAAATTCAATACACAGCTTCCTGCCCTTTTGATCTAAAAGAGGAAAATTATCTCCTCTTTTCAAAGAGCCAATGGTTAAAAGAACATAGGAATGAACATTTTACCACTGTAAACTGTAAGCATGTAAATTACTGGGAGTAGTTGCTGCCTTTGTTGCTGGAGATAAAATGAGAGCTTTGTTTAGCTGGAGGCACAGATAAGCTACTCTGAAGATTTTTCTGGGTTCTTGTTGTTTAGTTTTAGGGGGCTGACTGTAGTTTGAGTTTGGGTTTATTTTGTTTTTTTCTTTGGGTTGTTGTTTGTTTTAATTAATATTAATAATAATTTTTTATTTTTTTTTGTTTGTTTTTTAGTTTTAAATCCAGATTAAGCTTTAAACACAGAATCCAAGTTCAATGGATTTACTAGTTTGTAATGAAGCTGCACATCTCTTTTACCTTGGAATTTGATCACATAGGCTTGGTTTTTAGGTGAGCATCAGATGTCTTATTATTTCTAATCTAGGAAGTCTGGTACCAAAAGTGTGTCACTTATTTGAATATTTCCATTCATCAGAGCTTGACAAATGTTGTATAAAATTTAAAAGAGTTAATTTTTAAAAACATGATCTAGATTAAATTAATTTATTACAACTAAAAGTACATTTATTGGATTTCAGAGTAAATAAATGAAATGTAGATAGAGGAAATATTTTAGGAAATGTTGCAGGCTTTTCATTGAAATAAAAGGTAAATTAAAACAGTTCTCAACATAGCTTTCTCAGCAGCTTCATTATGACAGAGAATCTTTTGGCAGTGATCATTCCAGAATCAGGTGTAGTATATCAAAAATACCAGCTTTAAAAAAAAAACTTCCTTTGATTCAGAATTGTAGGTGATGATAGCTATAACTGCAGAAGAAGTGGCTAAGTAGTCTATTAAATTAATGTATTCTTGTGGGCATGTCTGATATAGTGGGATCAAAGTTAGCAGATAATAAGATGGAAAAAAAAAAAAAGAATCAATCACAGTTATGTATGGCAGAGTACTGAAGAGAGAATACAAACACCAGGATTTTGGGAGAGAGAACTCAGAATTATAGAAATGAGTATGAATGGAGGACTAACTGAAAACTCATTTCTCCAAGCCACAGCTCGTTATATATATTTTCTTCACTTCCTGATCATCTCATTTTAGAGTCTGCTTTCACTATTTTTTGCCACGTGTATTCTCATTTATTTCTGAAGATCTAGAAATCCTTGTTTAAATGATACTTAGTTCACACTAAAGTAATATTTTTTTTAGGGAAAAACGGGTAAGACCACTAAAGGCCACAGACATCTTCAAAACACAGATCATTTTCTCTTAAAATGTCTTCTCAAAAATCAAAATTGTAATCCACTTTTATTACTGTCCTCATCTGTCCAAGAGAAAGATGAAAACACTGACATCTTTCAGCCCTTAATGTTTCATTTAAACCTGCTAGCTCTTTCCCTGTTGATCTGGAAGTTCTCCAGTGCTTTCATATCTATCTAGATGAAGGTGACTGGCTCTCAGGTGAACATAAAATGATCCAGAAATTATTTTTCTGTTGTGACATCTGATTTGAGATATACTGTATATACACCTCACATGTACTGACAGGATTGTGTGTTGATTAAAATGTGGTCTCAAAAATACTTAGATGAATCATTTTCAAAATGAGGTAACTGCATAAAAAGTAAATTTTCTCCACTTTTGGCATACAGTTTACAGCTATGGTATTTGACCAAGTGTAAGGAACCGTAACTATGTGGCTTCTCCAGTACATATGGCTTAAATATAAAATTCTCTTACACAAGAGTCTGTAGCACCT
This sequence comes from Pseudopipra pipra, assembly GCF_036250125.1. Lineage (NCBI taxonomy): Eukaryota > Metazoa > Chordata > Aves > Passeriformes > Pipridae > Pseudopipra > Pseudopipra pipra. The sequence continues at coordinate 72,974,960 of NC_087550.1, read as the reverse complement.
AAACTATTGATTAGGCTTTAATTAGGATACGTAAGGAACCTACAGTTGAACACTGTTGTGGAAAAAGAAGCGTAGTTCCAGAAAGTCACTGGGAATCTGAGAGAGAGCAGGCTGTGTGTACTTCTAGTGTTTTCTGCAGAGAACAGAGTTCTGATCCCTTTTAGCATTTTTCCCTTAAATGGGGGGATTGTGCCTTTTTATTACTATTATTATTTATAAATAGCTGAATTTATAGATTGTGTTGTTACCTGGGCTTTCTGTTAGCTACTTCTTATTGACTTCTTGTGCTGCATGTGCTTTAGGTGAAGATTCAGGCATGTATCTTTATCTGAATCATCTATCTGTGCAATTTAGCATGCCTTGTGCGTGATTTTTCTCTTTCTAGTGTGCTTCATCTGTTGCAACAGATGACTTGGGAATCCCACATTTCTAGTTTGAATCAGATTTGGGGGATTTGTTTGTTTGTTTCATTGGTTGGAATGAATAAGATTATTAAATACTTCTAAAAATAAAGGCAAATGCTGAAAAATTGAACAACATAAAGTTCTTATTCCTGGTACAATAAAAACACAGAAATGCAAATGTTCCTGCTTCTAGAAACTGTCCTAGTGACTTGGCCTCTCTTACGCACTAATTTAGGGCCTTTAATCCTAAAAGCATCTGATTGATAACTATAATTCTATATGCCTTCCTCATCCAGTACTGGTAAATAGGTCAATTTTGTACACAGGGGAATAGAGGTCTGCTTCCTGACCAAGTACCAAAGTCAGCTGTTGTGTCAGGGACATGACGGGAGAAATCCAAACAGCTTGACACTGTAACAACTTTCTGCAGAGTCAAGGCATTTGGCTTAGCTTAATTTTAACAGTGTAGGAAGAGAAGAAAATAAAAGTTAATGAGCAACAAAACTAAAGAAACTGCCCAATGTCTGCAGGTTGCTGCCACACACTCTTCTCTTGCTGGTGTCTGGGGCTGTCACCCACCTGTGTTCCTTACCTGCATGGCAAGGCAAGCTGCAGCAGGCACTGAGCTGGCTGAGAACAGCACCAACATCTTTGGCTGCTGTTCCTCTGAATGGGGTCAAGTAGTAACTGGCTTTCATTTGATGGGACATCGATTTGGATCTCTGCCCTCCAGTCAACTGCCAACTTTCCCAAACCTGTTGGGAAATGCCTTATTTGTAAGACTCTGTACTCTTCTGTCAGCTCTGGTTAATGAGCCATCAGAGTTAGAGGTTACTGATGTGAGACGGATAGACAGCTGAAAAAGTATGGTGTTTGTATAAGCCAAGCTATTTTAGAAAAGGAGGCTAATGCAAAGGAAAAAATAAAATTAAATAATAATAATTAAAAAAACTAATACAAGTGAAATGAGAGCAACAGAAATATCACAAAGAAAAGAGCTTGAGCACAGTTAACTGAAAAAGATGTCTTAAAAGAAACAAAAAGAAACAAAGATTTTAAATCAAGAAAAGGATATAAAATAGAAATAAAAATAGACAAAAAAAGAGAAAAAGAGAATGTGAGCTACATTGAGAATTGAATACAGAAAAAAAAAGTATTCAGAATTAAAGGAAAGCAAAAACAAGACAAAGGTGTGAGCTAAAACTTGAAACAGATAGTTAAATTTACTTATATAACACTTTCTTTTACTCATTCCAGGTTAAAGATTTCCAGAAAAACTTATGTTATTGTTGCAGTATTCAGGTTCCCTAGATATATTTACTGTCTTAGCCAATGCATAATATGATTCTTTCTTAACTATGCAGTCTTAAAATGTTAAACTTTCTATTACTGTAGTAAAAGTAAGTTATAAGATTCAAAATTTATAAAATTACATCAAATGTATAACCTTTTTTTACCTTATCTTAATATTTATTCTATTAATCTACTTTCAAATGAATTGTAATTTCATAGACCCAGAAGATATCTCATCGAAAATTCTTTAGAACTTTGACATTTTTCTTGGTAGTCCCAAAGTTCAGAAATAAGCATATTTATGTTTAAGAGTTTTGAGAACCATAATTTTGTCATAAAAGTTTGCACTGATCACAATATACAAATAAAATAATCTGACATAGGATACCATCTGAAACAAATTGTTCCTCGATTTTGGAGGCTTACTTTCATTTTTTATTTATTTAATTAGATATGATAGACTATGCTTGCAGGAAGGTCTTTTGGATTAAAATTTAGGTGTTTCTGATTTTGAAGTAGAATATATAAGACTCTGTCATCTCTAGAACCATCATACTCTCACCTTGCAGTCCAAGAGATCCTGAATTTCTGTGCAGTACAAAATGAGAGAGAATTCAATTTCTTCTACCTTTGTTTTCTTACAATATTTTAAAAGGAATGTTCTAAGGAGATGAGTTTATAGATAAGGAGTGATGATGAGTAAGCTGTTGATAATTGCATTTTTTGCAAATGCTATCACTACTAAAGTATTACAGAAATTGTGCATCAGAGACATTTTTTATATTTAATTTTAATATATTTATCTATTTATTATATTTATTTATTTACTTACTTTTTTATTAGTTAGGACTGATGCATTCTGAATTGAGATCCTAAAGAGACTTCAGTAAAAGAAGAGCCACATGAGTCACATGCTCACCTACTCTGGCTGTGGAAGTTTTTTATGTGAATAGAAACAGGACTCTCGGATATGGAATGTTCCTGCACTAACTTTAGGCACCTCTGTTTTAAATATTTGCATTGCAATTACCCAGCTTAGTCTCACTTTTGAGTTAATGAAGAGCAAGTTGTCATCTCATATAGTATGAGTCATCCTATGCTAGGATACTTGTCTAAAATAGGTCAGTCTCACCCTAAACACGTATATTTCTTTCTTTTCGATATACTGCAGCTACTCAAAACTAGGGCAAATATCACACATTAGGAGTTTTCCAAACTTTCAAATCAAATAAATCCATAACTTACGTTAAAGAATTCAGATGTCCTAAAGCTTAGAGTTACAGGGACACTTGGAACTCAGTTTGGATGAAGATATCTAAGTTTCAGCTACATCCTGTTTCAGTCTTTACAGACTGGACTCGATCTGTAGAGATGTAAGGGTTTTTTAAAAAAGGATTGCTAATTTTCCCTTTTTTCTGCTCTCATTGAAACTAGGAAAATATTTTTTATAGTAAATTATATTTAAACTAAAACACAAAAAGAATAGAGAATAAATAACTAAACCATTTCAGGTTTCAATGTTTACTGATATATAATAGAAGGATATAAAGCATTCATTTGGATTGACATGGACCACTCAAAGTTCTAGACATTCCAAGTTCACATCAACAAAAACTTTGCACTGCAACATATCATTTATTTCTTCTATCCTTCATGAGATGATAGTAAAGCTCAAATGAAAAAAAAAGGGTAGTCATTTTTATAATAGTTTTATTGAGAAGTTAATGTTGCAGCAAAAAGGATACTGAAAAAGTCCCAAATTAACCCACTGAATCCAGTAGTCCAATACTCCAATACTAAGGGGCGAGGAGATCTTACTCTAAATGCTTATGGTTCAGAAATCTCATAAAAGAAATAGACTTCATGAAATACTCACTTTGAATAAGCACTGGCCTTATCTGTTAATTTTATTAGTTGGATGACTGAAAACATAATCTTGTTCCCTTTATGCTGCTCTAAGGTAGCTCTAAGGTGTTACAGACTGATCTGCAGCAGAAGCAGAAATGTTAACAATTCACTAGCTGGGCTTTACATTTCAATGACATTAAGTAAAGCATTAGGTTAGAATTTGCATTATAGAGGTTCTATTCTTAAAAAATATTTATTCAGCAGCATAATTTCAAGTAATGATGTGGAAATAACTTAATTTGGCATTTTGTGACATGCTGAGGTAGTGCAAGTTTTATACCTAATGCACGATGTTTCTTTTAAAGCCGTCCTTCTTCTTGCCCCCATAATAAACCTGTTAAACAGGATAAAGTATATCCATGCATTATGCCAGGATGTGTAATCCGTTTTCACTGACTCTTTATAAATCATTCAGCTAGAGGTGTGAAAACAAGTGTTTCCAGAGGAAAGCTTAGCTACTATATTGCCCTTACAAAATGTCAAGGGTCCTTATGATGATTGAAGGCTGTTTTTTGAAGGGAGGTTGACAGGGCACTACCAATGAACCAAATGTGAAACACTAAATATTTCTCTGAAAACTTCAGAGAACCTTCATTTCTCCTTAGTTCTGCATGAACAACAGTAAAATATTTTTGCGTAAATTATTTTATTCAGTCTCCTCAATATGGAGAATATGTCAAAAACCTGGTCTACTTAAGTACCAGCAAACTGACTCAAATATAGCTACATCTCAAACCATTGCTTAAAATTTTGTATCTATTATCACTTCTTGGAATCATGTGATCATTTAGCTTGGAAAACATGTTTAAGATTACTGAGTCCAACTGTTAATCCAACACTGCCAACTCATGTTCAGACAGCTGTGGACCAGCACTCTCAGGTCCTTTTCCAACCAGCAGCTTTCCAGCCAGTCATCCCCAAATCTGTAGCATGGCACCAAAGGAGATATTCCTGCACTCCATGGAGGACCCCCAATGGAGGAAATTTTTAACTTGAAAAACTGAAATCTTTGCAAGAGTCCTCTACAGAGGAGAGAAAAGTGTGAGATGGCAACCACAAAAAAAGTTTCCTAATCCCCTTTGACTTCCGCCACTTCAAGTGGCTGAATCAGGAATGAAGAAATGAAGGAATAAAGTTGGTCATGGGAAAGAGGAGAGAGAGAGCAACCATGTTGGTTTAATGTTTGTTTTTGCTAGAATCTAATTTAAGTGGGAATAAATTCATTTTCCCCCAGTTAAATCTGTTTTGTCACAACAGTAACTAAAAAAAATCTGTCTGTCCTTATCTCCACCTACGAGCTTTGTTATCCTGTTTTCTCCACTGCTCCTCTGAGGAGAGAGAGAGAATGTGTGGCCGGAATGATGGGTGCCTCTTAGCCAGGGCTTACTCACCACAAGAACAAATGTTCTATTTCACAAGAAGTAAACCACCATTAGGTTTACGACTAACTTATAGGAAAACTATATTCTGTGATTAGCTATTCCTTACTTGCAGTCAAAATGCAAGATTATTCTTTTGACTATTTGAGATAGTATTTTGTCGATTTTGGTGCTGACATATATGGGAAGATGTGAAAGCAACTCAGGTGATAGTTTTAAGTCAAATAGATATCAGCAACTCAGTCAGATACTCAAAAGATTACATTTGGTAAGGAAAAATCCAAATTTTTATACTTACCAATAATTGGGTGAAGAAATGGAAGAAGAAACATTCGTGTAGAAATGAACAAGGGAACTGTAAATTACAATGAATAATAGGTCAAATGTTTTTCACACTGTTGTGTGTACAATACGTACAATAGATGTATTGTCTGAAACAAAATTAATTGTTTTTTCCATTCTACATGGAAAATAGTAAGTCATCTGCTCCAGTCATTTATTTTATCTTGGGATACACAATTCTCACAAACAGAATAAAGGTCAGTTGTAGAGAACCTAAAGAGAGAAAGAAAATGGTCAGAAATTTAGCAAATAGGACGTACAGAATGGATTAAGAAACTAGTGATATATAGTTTAGAGAAAGGAAAATGTTAGATGTAAAGGCTTGAAGCAGAGGAGAATGAAATATTCTGTTCTTCAAACCAATGGTAGAAAGTACAAAGAATGTATGCAATTATTGTGAATATGAGAGACAGAGAAAGAGAGAGCGATTTCCTCTTTTATATGAAATATAAGGTAGCAATGGGTTATATTATTTGGGAAACTGTCAAATTCTATCACAGGAAGTATTTAGAAACAGTCTAGACAAGCACATATACTGAATGCACTTAGTGTATGCGAATTTTGCCTCTAGGCAGAGGAATGGGGGAAAAGGACTTATAAGATCCTTTTTAAGACTTTTTTTTTTTTTGGTGGTGGTGTAAAAGATGGCTACTCTTGTGAAATATTTGGACTAGTTCGAAATAATTTTTTTCTATTATCATAAAACTGTCAAATCATAAATATTCTCCTCATAAAATTTTCTGACATACTTGAAAGTACCAATTTCAGTGAACTAAACATAGCCTATGTTTATTATTAGACTTCTCAAAAATTACTTCCTCTCTAGTGAATACTTTCATTCATTGCCAAAGTTTTCTAAATATCAGGCAGACTGAATAAGTATTAGCAATCTTTGATATCAGCAAGAGCTGGATGTTTTCCAGTCTTTCACCTCTGTTGAAAGTGATATGTAAACTTTTTATATCTTTTCTTCTTTTATTTTTTAATCTATCTCCCTGTCTGACAGAAAATAGATGAGTTCTTCTGGCCAGCTATGAGTCCACAATAGCAGGATGATATTTCTTTGGGAAATTTTGTATAATACCATCCTCAGAGCACAGCAATAAGGGCATAATTACTTTTGAATTAACTACAAGAGACATTTTGGAAATGAATAACAGTGCTCCTTAAGCAGGCAACACACGTTATAAATAAAAATGGAATCCTAGAGAGACTTGGAAACAACTACTAATATAATTTTATGGTGTAAATATGCTGGTGCTATGAAAATGCTGTATTTATTCTGTGGCCAAATAAAAACAGAATCATTATGTTTACACCATCCATGCCAACTGCAACTTCAAGAAATAAGATTTTGTTTTCGTATAAGTTTCATGATAAATATTTACACTGAGTTTTCGTGGCAATAAGAAAATCCGAAAGTAAAAACTTTCCATGTGAGATCTAAACACACTGAAATTGCTAACCCAAAACTTCTGGCTTTATTATGAGTCATTTTCCTATATTTTTAAAGGGGTGAACAATACAATAGAAGTAAATTTCCTTTTTCAATAGATAACTATAACTAGAGGTATATAATATTAATTATATGAAATGAACGCCCAATTTTAGCACTTCTAGAAAAGAAAAAAGAAAAAAGAAAAAGAAAAAAAGGAAAAGAAAAAGTCTCTAAGGAATAAGTGTTTTCTACTTAGAAAGAATATGCTGGATTTTTTTATACCAAGAACTAACAAATATTATTGGACTAGAAATATAATAGCCAATTAACCAGTAAGTCCAAAAGATTGTACCTCATTCCCTTAAATAAAAAAAAAAGGAACTGCACTCTCAAGCATTCTGAACAGACAAAATATAAATGTGCGTATATATGTACATTTTTTAAAATTTAAGTATTATGATATCTCACTACAAAGAGGAATAAAAAAGACCACAGTGCTATAATATAAACATAGATGCAGTTTCTACTTTTCTGATTTTGAATCAGAAAAGTTAGAAAAATATCATTGACTTTTCCACTTGTGAGATTTTTTAGCTTTGCTTCAAGAGAAGTCCCTGCTGAAAGTACTGGTCTACCACTCTTTTGTGAAATTTTCTTTTTGGAAAAGGGTCAAAGGTAAACTATGAAAACAAAAAAATTAAGCTGCAAATCTTTCTTGTCATAAATCAGGAAAAAAATTGATTTCAGAATTTTTTAGTACTATTCTTTGCTATTCCTGAAGGATTTTATCATTAACAGATGATGTTGCTTTTTAATTTTTAATTAGTGATCCTGTTACATGAAACATGAAAAATCTGGAAAATCATTGATTTTTTCATATTTTCAAGAAAAAAAGATGGAGGTAAAGCAAAGAAATATGTTGTGTCTTAGAGACTTTTTAACACGTATTTTAACACACTGTATTGTAAGAGTTCGAGAGACTGTCACATAACACCTTTTCAGTTGAAATAGTGAGTTGGTTGACAGGGTTTAGGCGATTGTACAAAGAAACATAAGAGTTCTCTGACATGTGATCTTATGTCCTCGTTCAGCCTGATGAGAATCTATAATTATCATTATGCTCCCTGATGATGGGTCGTGACAGTGTATCTCAGAAGGGTGCACTGGGCAGAAATTATCTCAATCATTATGAGACTGTAATCACTTTTGTGGCCTTAGCTAGACTTGCTCTAGTATCACAGAATCATAAAAGAGCCTAGGTTGTAGGAGACCTCTAAAGATAGTCTGGTCCCATGTTTTGTGGAAAAGGGAGCCTAGGGATTATCTAGCACCCTGACCAGTTGTGTCTTGAAAACTTCCAGAAATTCTACCACATTCCTATGGAGATCATTCCGGTGACAGATTATTCTCACCATGAAAAATTTCTTTCTAATATTGAGATAAAATCTCTCATAACTGCAAATTGTACCCATTGCTTCTTAAGGTTCCCTGTGAAGTTAGAGCCTCTGTCCCTTTTATGACCAGCCATTAAGTACTGGATAACAGGGAAGAGGCACCCTTGGAGCCTTCTCTTCTTCAGGGTGAAAAGTCCTAAATTCTTTAGTCTTTCCTCAGATGACAGGTTCCCGGAATCTGATTATCTTCATGACCCTCCTTTGCACCCCCTCCACTCTTTTCACATCTTTTTTGAACTGTGGGGATCAGAACTGGACACAATACTCCAGCTGAGGCTTGACAAATGCTGCATAGAGTGGGACGATCATGTGCCTATCTTTGCTCATAATGCCCCTGTGGAGGCAGCCCTGGATCCAATTTGCCTTGGTTGCTGCAGCTGCACTGCAGACTCTTCTTCAGCTTGTTGTCCACCACAACCCCCATGAAATGAATTATCACATTAGCATATATTTATAGCTTGCAGCTTTACCTAGATTATTGTACCTGCCCTGCATGATGATTCTACAATACATTTCCCAGTGCCTGAAGTTCAAAATTCGCAAAGATGAGAACAGGTATCCCTTGTGTATCCCTTGTAAATATATTCATACAATTCAATAAGCACTTCAAAAACATGTGGCATTTTAGAAAACTATTTGAAGGTATAGGGGATACCACAAAATTATCAAAACTATCTAAATACAGTAATATCCTTTTCCTTCCTTCAGTGTAGGAGCCAAAATCCAGCTGTCAGCAGAAAGGAGCTTGGTGGGTCTATGCAGTAAACCTTGGGCAACAGAGGCTGAGAGAAATCCCTTAATTTGAAGAACTGGACATTCCTCACAAGACCTGTTGATGTACATCCCTGTGCATTAACCTGGCCGCTGCAGCAGGATAAGGAAGGACTTTGAGATGAAGTTATCAAACCGTGTTGAAACCCCCTTGTTTTCTTCCCCCCCATGTAATACTGGTTAAGGGAAATATTAATCAATTGTGTAAGTGTAGCAGAAACCTCTGTAATCCTCTAGTTAACACAAAGCCATCCCCTAATTAACATAGCTCGTCCTCCTCATTAACATGTCCAGCCCCCAAGACCCTTAAATCGCACTTGTGTGTTCAATAAAGTATTCCAGTTTTTTGCCTCTGTATCTGGGATTGTCTTAGCATTATTGGACCCTTATACTTCAGGGCTTCCTAACTGCTATAGTTTGAAAAAATATTACCTCTTGTATATTCCTTTTTTCTTGCTGCTGAAAACAGAAACATAAATGAATCATGTAAGCAAAGCAGGTTCCTGTAATTAGATTTTATATGTTCAGTCAAAACAGGAGACTATATGAAATTACTGTTAGGGTTGAAGTCACACAGACTGTTTGAGAATTATATACCTAAGATCATGAATTGTGTTCTACACTCAGATTTACACTCAAAACAGTGTGTCTCTCCTGGTTGTGCCTGACTAGACCAAGGATGTTAAAATATTTGTCTAGGAATACTAGAAAAAGCAGGAGAGAATATTGAAAATATCTACCTACAAACCAAACCACTTCACTGGCACAAAATGCTTTAACAGACTAAAGCAAAACATGACAGACTGCAAAATTTTGGTTGATTCAAGTACATAAGAAATGCCTATATTTGTCAGAAAAGAAATCCATTTAGTCCAGTACTCTATCAGTGACAACAGGAAATTCTGTTTGCAGAGTGTATGCAAGACACTGCTTTGTACAGCCAGCTCCCTCTGTTCCCCATGGCATCCACAATAGGTAACAATGGTCAGTCTTGGTCTACTTCTGCTGAGCAGAGAATGGGCATATTTAGCACAGCAGTGGGGGATGAATTTCCTGTTCCACAAACCCAACTCATTGCACCAAACCACAAAGCCACCAGCTTGGCTTCCCACAAGGAACATGAAGGTCCCTCTACTGATTTACCACAAGGGAAGTCAGACTCATTGGCTTTCAGCTACCAGGATCTCTATTAGAGAAGATTCTACAAGAGTAAAACAGTTATCTTCCAACCCTGAGGTTTTCATGACTTTTAGATTTTATTTGGACTCTATTTCTGAAATTCCTGACCTGGACAGTTGTCTGAACCTAATGTGTTTGCAAAAAAAACTGTTTAAAAAAATAAACCATAGAAATTATAAATTCATATAAATTTGATACTTTGATAACTAAAATAATAGTATTTAGAAGAACTTTCAATTTGTTTTAATAAGAGACTTAGAAAAAGATATTTCTAAAATTCAGAAAAATATGTATAATAATTACAGTAATAAGTAATGGTCTTATTTTAAAACATTATTCTAACATTTCCAATGCTGATATGACATAGGAGAGTACAACAGTATAACAGCATTGTATCAAAACACCAATACGAATCTTAATCAACTAACTAAAATCTAAATACTACATTGCACAAAACTTCTTTACATAGTAGAGAACAGTAACTGTATTATTGCAAAGTAAACAAGTTCATAAGACAATTAATTTGTTTTTAAGACTGATCTGAACTCCTAAAAAGGAGGTTTGGGATCTGCAGTTGTAGTCCCCTATGAAAAATTTTTCATACCAAACGGACATAGCACCATTCGTCATCTATTGTATAACACACTTGTTGTGACCACAGGTTGCAACTGTGGGCTCCAGAAAGTTAGAAATGTACTATATTTATGACAAAATATTTGCAAATGTCTTGAAATTATGCCAGCATTTCTGTAACAAATCTATTTTGAAATTTGACAAATGGTAACATAATCAGTGTTGATGAGGTTGGGAAGGTTGTCATGCATTCTGTGCTGATTCCTAGCACAGGAAATGATCACACAATGTTTAACTGCCCATGAAATCTTTATCCAAAACCTTCATGTTGCAGTTTGATTGCCATCCAATTTGGAAAACATTATCTTTTGCCATAAACAATGACAATTTCCCTGTCTCTTAGGTCCCTTCTCTGCTGGATAAGTACTATGTATTTATCTGTCTCTTAGATTTTATTTTTCTTATTCTGCTGCTGTCACGAATATCTATGTTAGAGTCTTCCACCCCATGATTTATTAGTAAAATTTCTAGATCTTCAGTACAGCCTTTTATTTTGGATATCAACGTTTCAACAGTTTTACTCTGTTTCCCTAGTACGCTTATTCTGTTTCAACTACCAATTTCTCTTACACCCAATTGTCTGTCTTCACATCTATCACATTATACATAAATTTTTAGCTGCTTAATGGCCTGAATTTATTCAAGCCAGACAGAAATCTGAAGAACTTTCCTGAAACATCCGGTAGATATGCAGCTGCAAAGTGACAAATCTCTAATATTCATGTGTTTAGATTTACCAGGGAGGTGATAATTTTTGTTAAATTAATTTTCTTATGCATTTTGACTAAATCTTACTGTCCATCTTCTTAGCTTTGTCCTTTTTTTTTTTTTAAATTGTTGTTGTTGTTATTTTTGTTCAAGTTTTAGGATACATATGTCCTGAAATAGAACTTCAGCCTTGGTATTCACTATGTCTAGTATTCCACAACAGATTTATTTTATTAAATGCCCTTTCCTTCGACAGATGAACATGATTTTACTATAGAAAGGCCATATTTGTGATCATTCTTCTATTCTTCTAGTTCTTTTACTTCAGCAACAAAACCCATACACAAATAATATAAATCCAAACGTATCCCAGTTTTCTCAGAACTCCTCTTTTTCTTTTCCTTCCCGTTAGTTCTATTATTCTCACTACTAGAGGCACAGACTGCTCTTCTGCCAATTTATGTCATATTTCTGGCTGAAGCCAGTTGTTTAGAAATCAGTCAAGAAGAAGAAAACTGTAAGTACTCTATTCTATTCAGTGTCAAAATTCCTAGAAAAACAATATAATTCTTATATTGACCAATGTCTCAATATTGTGAAATAATACGAAGAATTGAAATTGTACAGCATAATATAGCACATTTCTCAAAATAACAATAATTTCCTTCGCTGTATCATGAAAGTTTGCTGACTCTTGAAACTACTTATGTTTATTTGTGTGTATTTAAATAATTAGTGCACCATATCATTTAAGGAAGAAAATGCACAACTAGAACATAATGTAGAAGATAAAAAAAAAAAAAAGAAGAAGAAAACCTAGAGGAACAAGTTCAGTCAGCACTACAACACTTACTGTGTTACTTATTTACACTGTAAATAAGCTATTAAAATGGTAAGGAAATTGTTGACAGGAATAATGTTCTGTACCTTTTGAAATCACCAACAAAGTTGGTGCTACCAAAAAAAAACCCCAAAATCAAAAAAACCTGCAAAAAGTTTCATTTCTATAGTTATTAAAAAATAAAAGGGAATTCAGCAAGAAATTCTGAAAAAGACTCAGGAAGCTCACATATATCTTTTACAGTGGAAAAGAAAATAGGTGAAACATTATTTGATGGTCAGCTATGAACAATTTAAAATGAGAAATGGTGATTACTGCATTTACTCAAAATATTATAGAAGGAATAGACACATGATTCTAATTCTTTGTTATGAAAGCAATTTGTTATTGACCAACTTGTACTTGGGAGACTAGTTACAGAAGAGTTTTATCATCATATACCATCATTTAAGAACTTTCGCTTTGTTCTTTCTCATGTTTAAAAAATGGTGTTCAGTACTGAGAGGTTCCCCTATACTTCTTTGGCATCTATTTTTCCACTTTAACAGAACATCAGGACACTGTAAACCAGTAGAAGTGTTTCAGTCTTGGAAATCTTATGTTCTTTGTGTGAGAGGGCAGCTGGAGTACATTACACTTTGCCTGGAGATGGGTTCTCCTGGGTCCTGATTGAGTTTATGGGTTAAGATTAGAGAGAGGACTGGCAAAGGTGACATTATAGTGAGGGTCTGCTATAGGCCACTGGACCAGGAATAAAAAAAGAGTGGATGAGGCCCTTTACAAACAGTCAGAAGCAGTTTCATGTTCATGAACTCTGGTTCTCATAGAGATTTCAACCACCCTGCCCTCTGTGGGGCAACACAGCAGGGCTGTGAGAACAGATAAAAAGTTTGGGAATATTTTATTTCTTCATACCTTCATGCATGAAGCATTTTTAGAGATTGAACATAAATTTACTATTTCCTTTCATGTACATTGAGAATGCCATCAAAAGTAATTTTGATTCAGACAAGATCTATTGTTTCACTTATAAGCATACTGTAGAGAAGAAAAAAATTATTATTTTTATTTTAAAAGAATGAACATAAATTGGAGCTCCTTTTGAATCCTTTTATTCTGTTTGAAGATATCTTCTATTTGTTTCTGGCCAGAAGGTCAATCATGATAGAAAGCGTGAAAATAGTTGTATTAACTCAAAATATCCGATGGATGGCAGAATCAAGAATAATCAATAATGAGATACTCTCATATATGAGTACTACATGCTTTGTATAATTTTGTATATTATTGACAAGACTATCACAATATAAATGTTGTCTAGCAAATTTTCTTCAGTAACCAAATAGGCATTCAGACAATGCAGGCAGGCTGGCTGACTGGCAGGCAAGCAGGCAGGCAAGAAGGAAGGAATGAAGGAAGGAAGTTAATACTAAACTTCCTCAAATTGCAAAAAACATTCTTTCACATCTGGGGACATTAAAAAATTACTCTGAAAACTGTGAACAGAAAAATGTGCACAAATGCTCTGGATAAACATGCAAATATTAGACTGGCTGTTCACTTTTTAAATAGATAGTGTGAGCTCCATTTTCTTCTCGTGTTCACTAGTATATCTAGCCACCTAGTTCTCTGTGCTGCTTTCACTTGCTTCCCTGCTGCTGCATTTTGATCTTTGCTTCCTGCTCTCTCCCCTGCTGTTCTTTTCGACAGTGTTCTGCTTTTTGTTTGATGAGTGGTGAAAATTGCAAGATTCCTGACCTCTAAAGAACAGACAGAACTGCAGATATCAGGAATCTTGTAAATTGTACTTGGCTGCTGGTACATGGAATACTATTAAACATCAAGGAGGACTAATTTAAAAATAAAAAAAAGGTGCATATAAAAGGTCTTATGCTGCATTACTGTGCACAGAATAACTTCAGACTCTGGCATTCATTAGTACTTACATTCCTGGCACAGCTTTTTTGGTTTTAATTTTGCAGAACAAAAGCAATTTCAAGCTAAAGGCAGTAATTTATTTTCTTTTTTATCCCAATGGCAAAACTTCCAGAAGTAAGGATTTACCAATTACAGCATCCAAATATAAATTTTCCTTTTTCCTTTCCTGATTTCTACACTAAAAGTGGAACATTGTGCACAGTAGGTGATGGTGTTTTCATGACTAACTTGTGTAATCCCTCTGCCTCGAATAACACAAAGGTCCCATTTTTTCTACAAGCCTGTCAAGTATGTCAACACACCTCTAGCCTTTGGTATATGGCAATTCTTCTATATTTGGTATTGTGTGGTATGCAATACTCAAATCAGACATACATTAATTAGTTTAGTGCATGCACGTGAAAAAATAGTTCATGGAATGGTAGATAAAGGGTAGCTTGCACAGCTGTACAGAAAAGCAATGAGTTCTTTAATACCATCTTTATCTAATGCATGGCCAATTTGTTCTTGGGATGTCAGTGAAAACTAAGTAAAATTCGTCCTCATAAATATGAAGGAAGAAAAATGTCAACGATTTACTTATTTCAGGTATAGAATCATTCTTAACAGTATAAAAAAAAATAAGTATCTTGTAGGAGTTCAACCCTCTAACACACTTTAAAATTCTTTATTCTCATGCAGAGGGGAATCAGCAGCAAGTTGCATGAGTTCAGCTTTCAATTCTATTATCTGCATATATAGTTTTCTATTTTTAACAGTATACTTCTCAGGGCTGTGAGTGTACTAATATGCCTTATCTGCTTCAATCAGCCTTACTAGCAGCCTCAGCACTCCATTTAAACTCTGGTTTGGTCACCCAGACCTTGCCTGATACATCTGTGCCCAACTCATCCGTACTTCTAACCAGAAGTTAAAATGAGGATGCTTAGGGGTTTCAAACTGCTTGACAGGAAAAAGAAAGCAGTATAGTTTGATGTTTAGCACATAACTAGTACAATTGGGGTAGAACTTCAAATGGGAGATCTGATGCTAGAAATGGAGGTCTGAGGCCACCTAAGTCATCCTGAGTTTGAGATACACAAGTTACCCATGTCAATTGACAGCACTTCCTCATCAGCCCTAAAGCTGTAGCAATAAATGTTCTATGACCATATATAATGCATTCTTCTTTTGGCAGGAAGATTCTTTCAAGAACATACTACGAATAGCTACCTCTCTCCAGCAGAGTGACCAAACCAAATACTTAGCAACTATGCTCTCTCCCACTTCTCTTTTTCCATGCAAAACCACAACAAAGATAAAACATATCCTAACTTGTTCCAGGAAACCTCATGCCATCATGTCATCTTTCCATCCAAGTCCTTAGTTAAGTAGGGAGAGTTTATTATACTGGTGAGAATAGAATCGGTAGCAGTGGGGTTTGAAAAAGGAGTTAACTGTAGATATTCTGGCATGAAGACAGAGAGATACTCTGAGGTATTACATTCTACATATTAAAAAAAAAAATGAGAGAAAAGGAAAGGAGTAATTAAGTGAGGAAAGAGCCCTTTCTGTTGGACAAAGGAAAATGGCTAAAAAAATGAAGCTCTTTTTTTTTTTTTGCTTTAGGAAAGGAGATACTGATTTAGCTCATTTTGTCATAACATTGAATTTATCGTTCAAGTCAGGCAAAACCAAATATTTCATGGGTTTAAAAATGTATTAAATTATGCTACTGAAGATCATAGAACCATAGATTAGTGAAATCATGGAACAATTTGGTTTGGAAAGGGTCTTTAAAGGTCACCTAATCCAACCTCCCTGCAAAAAGCACGGACATCTTCAACCAGATCAGGTTGCTTAGACCCCCGTCCAACCTGACCTTGAATGTTTCCAGGGATGGGACATCTACCTCCTCTCTCCCACTGCTCCAAGGGGCTTGCTCCAACATATTTCCACCCTTAAAACAAAAATCTAGTTCTTATATAAAGTCTTACTCTACCTTATTTTAAGTTAAAACCATTACTTAGGACTTGTTCTGAGACTACAGGTTCTACTCATAAGTCTGTCCCCTGCTTTCTTACAAGCCCCTTTTAAGTACTGAAAGGCCATAATAAGGTCTCCCTGGAACCTTCTTCGGGCTGAACAACAACTCTCTTTGCCTTTTCTCATAGGTACTCCAGCCCTCTGATCACTTCTATGATCCTCCTCTGGACCCTCTCTAACAGGTCCAGATCTTACACTGAGAAGCCCAGAACTGAACACAGTACTCCAGGTGAAATCTCATCAGAGTAGATTAGAAAGGAAGAATCACCTCCCTTGAACTGCTGCCCATGCTCCTTTTGATACAGTCCAGAACATGACTGGCTTTCTGGGCTGTGAGCACTCACTGTCAACTCATGTCCAGCTTTTCATCTATCAGCACCCTTCCCCCCCCCCCCAGCTCCTTTCTGTCTACACCTACTCTCACTCTCTTTGTTCCCCAGCTGATATTTATACCAGAAATTGCCCAAAGCCAGGTGTAAGACCTTGCACATGACCTTGTTGTACCCAATGATGTTCACATAGGTCAACCTCTCAAGCCTGTCCAGGTCCCTCTAGCTGGTGCCCCATCCTTCAGGTGTGTCAACCACATCAGTCAGATTGTTGTCACCCGCAAACTTTCTGGGGATGCACTCAATGCCACCATCTGTGTCGATGAAAATGTTAAGCAGGACTTGTCTCAGTACAGACCCCCTGAGGATGGCCACCACTTGTCCCTGATCTCCATCCAGATATTGAGCCATTGAACAGTACTCTCTGGATGTGGCCATCCAGCCAGTTCCTCATCCATCAAACAGTCCACCCACCAAATCCATATATCTCCAATTTAGAGAGGAGGATGTTGTGGGGGATCATGTCAGGCTTTACAGGTGTTCAGACAGATGACATCTGTTGCTCTTCCCTTGCAAACTGGTTAGTTACTTCATCACAGAAGGCCACTGGGTTGATCAGGCAAGACTTGGCCTTGGTAAAACTGATATGTCACCATTTTTCAAAATTATCTATTCATCTTACATGATACTAATATCTAAGTACTAAATCTTTAGTTGTATGTATTCTTCCATATCTGAGGGAGAAAGAAATGCTATAAGGACCAGCACAAGTTTCTGGATCACCTTTTATTAGGCCAGAACATTAATTTCAGGTTGTCAATTCACTATCTGTATTTCAGGGTACTGTTACATTACCTAGCTTTAACATTTCATGTTTTTCCACATAAACTTCCAAATACATTTGCTAACTTCTACATGTCAGTGTTTACTTTCAGGATGCAGAAATCCACTATTACAGAACTTTAACCTAGATCAAATATACATAAGGTTGCATATTTAAAACATTTACTTGAAAAAAAATAAAATAAAAAGAAAATTTTCTTGTACATAAAGTACAGAAATCATAATACATGTCTATTTAATGAATAAAAGTGAGGATACAGCAGGAGAAAAATACAGTACAATGCAAACTCTGTCACCTAATGCGTTCTGATAGTCTATCTAGAGTTTACACAAATTGTCTTCTTGATAGGTATATCTGCATCAGTAGATTTCTTTAGCTGAAAGAACCACAAATCTGTTAACAGATAAGAAGTTGGAAACCTTCTACAGACTCTTAGATGTTTTGCACCTAAGTTTCTCAACCTGAGAAGTAATAAATAATAGTTACTAGATGTGAAGTCAAACATTTCAAAATGGAGAATGCTCTTCCAGCTGAGGTCAGAAGAGATATCTAAGGTTAACTGTTACATCATTCATTGCTCATGGTCCTACAGCAAAAAAAAAAATTGCTTTCCTGTTCAAAAAGTAAGATTTGCACTATGTTTCTGTTAGCAATTTATTTCCACTGCTGTAACTGTGATCTGTTAACTGTAATCATCTTTTTTCTCTCCCTTGGCTTTTAATGTGAACAATGATTTAACTAATTGAGATTAAGAGAAGAACAAATATCCTTGGTATCACCTACTGTTTTGAAGTACAAATACCATTCTTTATTCAGGACACTTTCCTGGAGGTTTTTTAATACCTAATTCTAGTTACGACATTTGGAGTATTATGTAATATTTCTTTAATCTGGAGCTCAAAATGGTTACTGATATAAATGAAGTTCTGACAGGGATGCAGCTATGCTACAAAGATTTTGTTTTCAGTAATGTACTCAGAGAAGTGCTTTAACATCACCAGGAGTGAAATATTCCATCTGTAGAAGTAGGAGTTGCATGCATTTTATTGGTTACCACAGTTAGTTCATGCTAGATTTTTCTAAAGTCATGTTCTTCTGGGGGACTTGGCACTGAGACTAGGGTTGTATTAAGGGTTGTATTAAGGGTTGGATAATTCTCTCTCAATGAAATTATTCCATTTTGACATTAATGCAGTCGACTACCAATTGACTCTTTTTACATTCAAATAAGAGCTGATTCTACATTCCCAAATAGCTCATGTTGCTGAAGGTATATAAATCTATGTCTTCACTGTCTCTTCCCCTGCTATGCTTGATTCCTTAATGCTTTTGATCTTGCACAGGATTTTAGAACACAGAAAAGGAGATAAAAAGTTATCTCACTCTCTTTGCTAGCATAATAATTCTACTTTAACACAACAATTCAATGTAAAGAGCATGAATAAGGGGTGTCCCCTTATACCATTTCAATGGATACAGAGAGATTTATTGAATTCTGTCTCTTCTGTAATTGCTAAAACATTTCAGGAAGCTCTCTGAAACCACTGTTTGCCTCAGGTCCTGAAATCATTAAAAGGTAAGGCATTTTGTAAACTGCCAACATTCATCCTGAACTCTGTCAGACTATAAATCCCTTTCATCAGGTCAGCAAGCAACATCAGAACATTTCCAGGAAATACTAAAGATTTTCAACTTTGAGCATTCTTGGAGTGTGCTGTAAGTGCAGGACATATCACCCTAGGAATCTGCAACACAAGTGTCTCTACAGCCACATTCAAGAATGCCAAGTCATGCTAAGTCATGCAGGAATGTTAATGTTCTGGCCTGGAGGCCACCCTAAGTTTCACTTGATGCATTTTTTGCTCTATCCTCTTGGAAGCGGTGAATTCTTGCTGTGCATTGTTAAATGTTGGAATGCAACCTAGTATTACAACTAGCAGAACTGTTATACATGGAATAATTTTCCTGATGTGTTTATGTTAGTTACAGTTTTAAATTTGCAGGAACACCACAGTTCTGATATTTATAAATTTTTCTATGATTTCCTTCCATGAGAAATTTCTTTATAACTCACTGAGGAATATAATGGATTCACCTAGGAGCAAGAACAGAAGGTAAAGGGAGAAGAGAGCTCCAAGTATATTATGGTTCCAAGTATAGTATATATGGATATACTGAATTTATATTCTTCCAAAGCACTCACATGCAACTGTGTGTAATTCACATAATGGAGTCTATAGATTCAAAAATATAAGATCAGCATATCTCATTAAGTGTGTATTTAGTTTGATGTTGAATTTGGCTTGTTAATGGTTTTAATTTCTTGCTTTTGTTTAATTTTCACTCAGAAAAATTTTGTGTGTAGATCTTTTAAGATTCTTACATGGAAGATTTGTTTACATATTTATTTTAATTGCATGTAGTGTGGCATAATGACTATTGCAAGTCCCTTTCTGCAGTCTCATCAGACAAACAGCTGATCTGAATCCCTATTCACAGTCCCTGTGAGGGACTGGAGAAGTATACATTTTCAGGTCACCCAAAAAGTTAGTTGCATAAATATTCTATCTCCCTGATACAGCAACTTGTGATTCATAGGGATCCATCATACTGTCTGTGAACTATTTTCCTCTGTTCCTTGTGATATTTTGCAAGTACGTGTTTGTCTATATAAAGATTTAAGTATGTTGACCACCTATTTTGTAGAGAATTTAGTGAGAAGTTAATATTTTCTTTAAATCTTTCTTACTGACTCTCTTACTGAAGCACCTGTTCTTTTGCATCCCCTCTCTGTAGGTGCTAAGGTGTAGAATGGATTCTAGAGAGTAAACTGCATGAGATTATGATGAAGGAAGGAAACGTCACAAGTCAGGAGCAGGACACTCAGCAAAAATCAAGCAAAACATATTAGATCTGAAGCTGAGCAGAAAACAGGCTCCACCTGAAGCTAGAGTGGTACTTAGGGAAGAAAATATGGGTTAATGCTGTGAGCAGTTGAGGGGTGTGTGCATATAAAAGTGTACTAAAGACTTGGAAAAAGACATTTGGGAGGATTGGCCTCAGTTCTCAAGTAGGATTTTAAGGAATAGTTCTGCAATCAATAAACAAACCCCTGTCCATCTTGAACAGCCTGAAACAGAAAAACAGCGGCAGAGCTGGGTACTGTACCCTGATTATACTTGTAGCTTTAGGATTCAAGCACTAAGAAAGAGCTGCCGCATAGAACCATAGAATTATAGAACGGTTTGGGCTGTAAAAGACCTTAAAGGTTCCAACACCCCTGCCATGGCCAGGGCCACCTTTCATTAGACCAGGTTGCTCAACTCCCCATCCAACCTGGTCTTGAATATTTCCAGGGATGAGGCATCCACAACTTCTCTGAACAACTTGTTCCAGTGCCTTACCACCATGAAGTAAACACAATGTAAAAATAAACTAAAGTAAACCATATTGTAACTTAAAGGCAAATAAACTGTCTAAAAGAAATCTTTCCATTTTATCTGGCACTTCTTGTTTGAGCCAAGAGCTTTGCTGTGATACTGGGATTTTGCTCACTTATGTCCAGTCCGTTCAAAAGTCATACATTGTTATGGTAAAGATCATAACAGGTTTATACAGTAGCAGAATAAATGACTCTTACTAATCACTGCCATGCTGTGGAGAGAAACCTGTCTGTCCTTCCTATACAATCTTTTCTTTCCAGTACTCAGAATATGGATTCTCATTAAACAATTAGCTTACAACATTTTATTGTGTATTAGCTAATGGTACTAAAACTTACTCTGAGATGTCTTACGTCATTTTAGGAAAATTAAAGTGTAAGCCTGTGAAGCAGAGATGCTGCTTTATTTAAAATTCATATTTGAAAAAAAAAACCAAAACAAAACCAAACAAACAGAAAGTATATCACCTAAACTTCAGGGCAAGGTGTTAGTGGTTTCAGGATGCTACCTCTCTATTTACTGTTTTTTACATTCTACTTATATAGTATCTCTTGGTCAGTGGCTCTAAAATACTTGTTATAATCAAAAGGTTTGTTTTTCCATTATTGAAATTAGTGAGATAAGTATCACTGCACTGAGATAGGACAGGCTACACAGCCAGAGGAGTAGATAGTGCCACTGCCTGATGAAACACAGAAAACACTGATCATTCTGACCATCTCATTTTGGCATCTAGCAGTTGCTATTGTATGTTTGCTGATGAATGCTTTTTCAGGGTGATCACTTGAAGCTGCTGAAAGTAAAGACATCTGCCATTTTTATGCTTATGTGGTCTTAGACAAAACTCCCTCTGTTGTTTGCTTGACAGAGAAGAATACAGCTCATCTTACTGTAGAAAGGCTGGGACCAGACTTTCAGCATCGAGTCGTTCTCAGACAATACCTTTTCTGTGATCAAAGCATACGAGGGATGTATGCTATATCCAAGTTCATGTTAACTCCTCTGTGCAGACAATAGAAACAAAAAGGGAGAAACACATTTAGCCCAAAGAAACAATCCAATTCTTTTCTAGAAATCTGATTTTTATTAAAGAATGTAATTTCTGATCAAATATATGAACAGTAGAATTTGTTTAAATTCCCCTGTTGCCCCCAGTCCACCAACACTTTTTTTTATTTGAGGTATTCTTTAATATTTTGTTTCCAGAGTGCCATTTCAAACATTCCTTTTCCATATATTTTTTTTTTACTTTCTTTTCCCGCCATAGCCCTTTATTAAACTAAACACGTTTAGAAAGGCAGTCAATGAATTGAAGTCACATTCCTAAACATGCAATTATTAATGATTAAGGAATACTTTAAACTCTTTTTTATTTTCCCATATTTTGACCAATACGGTGTGGAGTACATTGATTCATCAGGTATATTAAAAACAAGTGCCAAATTGGCAAATTCTTTTTTTGTTTTAGAGAACAACATATCTGCAGCTACTGAAAAGTGATCTGTGAAAACAAAGCATGTAAAAACACTTCTTTTTAAACCAGCTAAACATGTGCAGTTTAACAACATAATCAACAGTTTATGGGGATTTTATCTATAATTGCATTTGTACACTGTCACATAATCTCATATTATTAAATTGGTTTCATTAGCTTTTTATTGACTATTAGAAACTTCTTTACTGAAACTCTAGCTTGCCTACGAGTTAAAATAATGAATTCATTTATGAATGGATATATTATTTCATAGTTTTCATCACCCTTGAAGCAAGGCAATTAAATATTGCCATCATAAGAAAAAGTTAGACAAATTCAAATACTGTATATTTTTATTTGTACTTTTTAAGTAATGCATGCTTCCATTACTTTTAGGATTAAAAAAAAAGACAGTTTAATACTTTTAATCAAGTCTTACCAAGGACTACTACTTTTCAAAATGTGAAAGAATAACCCATTTTTCTTAACATGTCAACTTCTTGTTTGTTGCTTTTATTTTCATCATTATTCCACAAAAAAAAAGTTTTCTTAGAGAATTTATTTCATAAAAGGAAAATAGTCAAAGAAGACTAGATTCTGACTTTGAAGGTTCCACAAAATCAGAAGTTATTCATACTCTAATTGTTACGTTCTAGAGAGTGACTGTGACCTCCATATTAAATTCCATCAAATTCCCATGTTATCTGAAAATCTGTTTGCACCTCTGGTTTTGGGTTCCCTATGCCATCTATGTAGCTTCTGTTTTTTGGAAAAATTGGAAGAATCAGTGTAGAGACATTCATAGTCTTTTGGAGCTTTCAGAAGGATCCAGTCAGCTAAATATGCCCGAATCACTCAGGTAACATCAGGTCTAGTTTATAGCCCAGAAAAAAAAACGCAAATAGGTCCACTTTTTCATAAATGCTGGTAGTTATAGTGGTAGTTAATTCAGAAAGTCAGAAATCTAGACTGAATTATGCCTCTGCCAAGAAAGTCCAGCCTAACTGTTCCCTGTACAGAGTTCTCACTCTGAGCACCTGGCTAAGTCAAGGCAACAGTGTCCTTCCATTTTATTTAGAATCATAGAATCATTTAGGCTAGAAAAGACCTCAAAGATCATAAAATCCAACTGTTCAACTAATACTGTCAAGTCCACTGCTAAACCATGTCCCTAAGTGCCACATCTACATGTCTTTTAAATCCTGCCAGGGATAGTGTCTCAATCACTTACTCGAGCAGCCTGTTCCAGTGCTTGATAACCATTTCTGTGAAGAATTTTTTCCTAATATCCAACCTAAACTTCTCCTGGCACAACTTGAGACCCTTCCTCTTGTCCTGTATCTTATCTGGAAGAAGAAACTCACTACAGTCTCCTTTCAGGTAGTTGTTAGAGAGCAATAAAGTCTCCCATCAGCTTCCTTTTCTCCAGGCTAAACAACCCAGCTCCCTCAGGTGTTCCTCTAAGATTGTGCTCCGGACCCTTCATCAGGTTTGTTGCCCTTCTCGGGACATGTTCTGGGACCTCCATGTCTTTCTTGTAGTGAGGGGCCCAAAAACTGGACACAGTACTTGAGGTGCAACCTCACCAGTGCCAAGTGAGAGGGACAATCTCTTCCCTGGTCCTGCTGGCCACACTATTTCTAATCAAGCCAGAATACCACTGGCCTTCTTGGCCACTCGGGCACATTGCTGGCTCATGTTCAGGGGCTGTCAACCTGCACCCCCAGGTTCTTTTCTACATTTGCAGATGCCAAGACTAAGTTGGGAGCTATCTAACAAATCATGAAATTCAAAAGCCAGATGCAGAAAATGCTTCAGAAGAATTTTCAAACTAAATTGAAATCTCACCACAGCTCTGCATAAAAAAATTAAACCCCCAAACAAAACAAAACCTACTTTTTCCTATTAAAAGAACCCTCTGTAAAAAAATTGTGTCACTTCATCTGGGAATGTAAAAGCTCTCTGTTGATATTTGAAGCTGAAATCATAGGTAATTATTGCAAAACTGTGTTTTCCTCTCTGGCTTTTATACCTTACACAAATGTATTTTTGGAGCATTTCTGTAATACCAATGTCTTGAATAATGTTCATCAGATTCCATGTGAATAATGCAAGTTCTCCATTTACTAATTTACAATGAGGCTAAATATAATGATACATGCAATTCTTCTGAAACAGGAATACTATAAAGTGACTCAATTAAATGCATGTTTTCTCAATTTAGTCATTTCTACACTCCACAAAAAATATTGGACAATTCTGTAATTATTCTGGACATTCCAAGGAAGCCCATGGACATGCATTTCGCGACAAATGAAAAACAAGTAAAGAAAGTGTTTTGATGACACATATTCACTGTTCTGCCTAACGAAGAAGAAATGTATACCATGTATATTTGCCTATAACAATATTTTTACTGTGAATTTTACCATAAAAACTCTATTTTCCTTTAGAATCTCAATATAGTGTTATAGTCACCCTTGTCTTATTTACTGTCACCCTGATACACTGTTTGTAATCAGCCTATGAAATACATTGGGACTATACGGTAAAATAAATTGCTACCGCTAATATTAAGCAATGTATATTAATAAAATCTGCTTCATTGCTGTCTAATTTACCTCCAGTCATCCACTGTATTACTGAGTTTATTATTTTAAGACAAAGTTATTTACTAGAAGTATATAGTATAAAAAAAACCAAATTAAATAATAAGATTTGTCTACTGAAGGATAAAGCTACCACAGATTTTTATTCTAATTTTCATATCCAATTCCATTATAAATAATGAGAACTATTTATTATTTAATGTTTCTTAGTTATATAAATACATTAAACATATATACATAATTACATATACACATATACCTATATTTATATTTATTTACAATAAAAAAGAATTAAATCAATTATTCTCACAGTGTTGCCAATCATTTAAAAATTAAATTTAAAAATAGTTTACATTAAGACCTTAACTATTATGCCCTCAGTAGCAAGTTAAGTATTACTATCCTTATATAAAATGTCATTAGATTGTCAACTACAGCAAGATTTAACAGTCGGCTTTGAACCTCAGCAAGACTTTTTCCATTTCTTGGTTTCTCCCCCCATTATTACAAAGTTCTTAAAGCCAGTCTGAAACCACATTCATTTCTGCCATAGTTATTTGCAGTTGCATAATGGATTGATTTCTGCCCATGTAGTTTTAAACAGATGGATGGTATGGGCCTCACCTGCTGGGAATGGAATGGCACCATCAGGATTGCTTTGCATTTCTAATAGGAGAATAATACTTTTGTAATACCAAATGTGTAGATAGAGAAGAAAATCATACAATTTACTGGAATTGAGAAAACAGCTGGGACCTTTGGCAAATGTTTCTATTCTTGCCTGTCATTGAGTGTTTATTCTAAAAGCATCTGTAGCGCTGCAGGCAACATTTTTTCCTGAGTGAAGAACCCTGTGTGTTGTGTTGGGTACCTCACATTTCCTTCAAAAACAGCATGAAAACTTTCTTGTTTTTGAAACTTTTTCCTTTATTGTCTTGTGAATGAGGTAGGAGATAAATATCTAGCAAATATAGGACTACAAACATGCTATGTGTTTTCAATTTAGAAATGCAAAGTCATTATTGCATTGACAAGACCTTGGGATTTCCATGCTGATATTCAGCCATATAAATTAGTTAGTCTACAGCTAAAATCTTTCTTTCTTTCTTTTTCTTTCTTTCTTTCTTTCTTTCTTTTTCTTTCATTCTTTTTCTTTCGTTCTTTCTTTCCTTCTTTCTTTTTTCTTTCCTTTCTTTCTCGATAAAACTTATATCCATGTTGTGTTCTCTTTAAATTTCATCTTTATTATGAATTGTTAAATGAAATATGAAACACCATAAAATTACAGAGCAAAATTTCTTTGCAACTTGGCTATGTGTTGACAACAAATTCCCTGGCTATTCTGTCTTTCTGCATTCTTTCACTCCACCAAAGATCTCAGAGGAGAACGAGTCAGTTTTATTTCCTTTATTTCCACTTAATGAAGTGAAAGAATTGACATGCGACTGATACAAGAGCTGTACATTTCCTCCAGTTGGGAAGAGCTGCATTATTTTTGTGATAATGCCAGTTTGTGATAATGGTTGGAGAAACGTAATGGTGGTTGTGGTGGGAAAAAAAAAAGTGTTTTTTACCCCTGGTTAAAAAAATGGTAACCCCCGAGGGGGTGGTGTCTCTCTTGGTGTTGACCCAATCAGTGCTCCTGCAAAATTTAAACATATCACACCAAACCGAAAAAGAAGGATGATGATGTTAGTTGGAAGAGAGTGGCCATGTTGTGAAGCCACGAGGAAGGGGCAGGAGCCCCACTGGGGGGCCATGGCCCCCCAGCCCCCGGCTGGTGGTTGCAGAAACTCGGAAACAGTGTTAAACTGGACTGAGGTCTGTGACTGAGAAATGGAGAGTTTTTCTCCACTGTGAGTGGGCAGCAGGAGCAACAGCAGAAACAGCACTGAGCAAAGGCTATGGCTGAAAGTCAAAAGAGATAAGAGGGAAGCAGCAAAGAGGGCATGCAGCAACGCAGAGAGATATCCTGCAAGGAGAGAGAGAGAGCTGGCAACAGAGCAGAGAAAGCTCTACAGAGACAGTTTTTGGGGTAAGAACTGAATCAAAAACTCCCCGAAACCCCTCTTGAGACACCTCCTAGAGAGGAGGGGTAGTGGACTCCCACTTGAGGGGAGTCTTGGAATGCAGCAGAGAGAGAGAGAGAGGAGCTAAGAAGTTCAGACATCTTGGAAGCTGGACCGGGACGGCCAGATGAAATGCGGAGGGGGTGACCTTGCCCCCCCCACCGCTGCTGCTGCCAGGCTGGCAGCCTGAGACAGAGCACAGGAGCTCTGATAGAACTCTTGGGGTAGACTTTCATCTGAAAGCTGTCCGAGACGTTCTGACTCAGGGGTAAACCCCCTGAGGAAAGGGACTGTCACAAAGACCCCCGCACTTTGTGATATGACGTGGTGAAGTGAGCTTATCCCTGCAACTGCAATCCATGGAAGAGAGACCTTTGCTTGAAGTCGAAGGGCTGAGAGGGGAGAGAGGAGACCTCCCTTGTGTGTAATGGAAGGAGATCCAGCTACAGATGCTGCATGGAAGAAGGGAGGCTGCTGCCTTGAATGTGGAAAGAATCTTTTCCTTCTTCCCTTCTGGACTTTTATTGGAGGGAGAAGAGATTTGATCCAATGTAAATACTGATTTATCATAGGAGAGATAGTCAAGATTATGTATATAATGTATTATAATATCTATTTGTGTAGTGATTGTAATATAATTTCATTCCCCCCATATTGAGTCTTGTGTTGTGTCTGGAAACCCCTCTCACACTGGGATGAGTTGTGGGAGGGGGCTTGGACTCGGGAATTGGATTTTGGGGGTCTCAAACTACGACAGTGGTTATGAAAAGGGAGAGTACTAACAACAGTTTCTGAAGGATACAGAGCTCTTTGCTGTAAAAATAAACACTAACAAGCTAATTCTTTCCTTAAGGCTGATGACTTCCCCAAAACAATGCTATAGCCATTGGCTTAAATTTTTCTTTCAAATGAAAGGATATGAAACAATATCGCTAAAAGTTTTATTTGCCTCGAGGATTTGCAATCGAAAAGATATTGCTATATGTTCAGAGAATTCTTCTAATAAACTACTTTCAGAAGAGATTTTTTACTTTTTCATTCACATAAGTTATGCAGTATTTGCTGAAAAAAAAGGAGAGAAAAAAGAAAAATTCTACTTTTTCTTGCAGTGATTGAGAATAGAGAAGATTCTAATCAAAAACAAATTAACAAGAGAATAGGCAGTTGTCTTTTGCTTCTTTTCCTCCTACCAAATATCAGCCCCAATTTTATCACTTTACTTGTTATAGCTGCCAGTAAAATACAGATATTTGTGCAAAATTACCACACAGCCATACCTGAGAACTTAGCTGTTATTTACCAGGGGGATACACATAACTTACCGTGTAGCATTACATGTTTTCCCACAGTTTGTTTCAGTCTTTGATAATGACTATTAGCTTTGAAATATTAATGTAGAATTTGAACGAAACATATAGAAATCAATGTCAAAAGGCAATGTAATGGGCTATATATTTTACACTGATGGGCCCAAATAGAGAAAAATGTATATTAGGTATTTCCTCTGAAATTTATTAGACAACCAGACTTTAACTGTTGCAAGAACAGAGTCATATATTCTGGAAACCTGTTCTGGAATTATCCACTGAATTTTCATCAGTTGTGATTAAAGAAGTTTAAATCTAACCAGTAATATCTGCAAATTTTTGAAGATCAACAGTCAAGTAGAGTTCTTTTCATGTAAGAAAAACAAGAATGTGAAGGAAAAAGTAGGCTCGTGTTTTAGCTAAATGAAGGCATAAACAGAGATAAACTTACTTGAACAGATGGTCATAAACTGGTCAGTATTAAACTCAAGCTGGAAGTTACACACAGTCTAACTTTCAGAGCATGAGGTTCTGAAACAATTTGCAGATGGATTTCTTGACCTACTATTGTTCATATAGTAACATTTTATATAGTAATGAACACATTTATATACCTGCAACAGTACTTGAAGACATCACATATGATCTCTGAAGGTCACTACTAACTCAAACTACTTTAAGATTCTATAATTCCATTGCTACTGACATGTTGTCAAGTCAAAGTCATCCATCTCTGCTATTTTATAAAGACTTCTCTGCAATGGTAATATTTTCTTACTTCAACAGTTAGTATTCAAATTGTCAGCATGCATCTGCTTAAACTATGGACGTAAATAACTTGCATATTAAAGAGCAGATAGTCTCTATTTTCCGATTCCCAAATGGCTGATAATTTTTTTTCAAAAAACAAATATTCGCAACCAACAATTTTCTTTAAGAGATCATGAGTTAGATATTTGGTAAGAAAGGAAATAACTGAAGAAAATGAATGACAAATTATTATCCACTTATATTCTCAAAAAAACTTACTTTCTTTCCAATATAATTTTAAAAGTCCTTTAAGCTACTTTTCACATTAATATAAATACCAAAACCCATACTATTCTCTGCACGACACTTAAACTGTTAGTTTATGAAATTTGGTATAACATTTGTCTTTTTTCTTTCCCATGATTGTATTTATTTTTTCCTTATGCATAATTCACTGACAAACATATCTTTTCTAACTGTCATCTATAATCTTGATACTGTTTTTTCATGCTAATCTCTAGTTCAGGAGGATTTAGGGCTTTTTTTGCAATAGTTTAAAGGAATATTACATTGTCCCTTGATAGTCTTTAATTTTCAGTTACTTCACATGAAATAGTGTACAGGCTCTTAGTTCCTTTAAATTTAATCAAACAGCAATTCAACTCTGGACCTTCGGAGAAGCTCTGTTTCTCAAAACCACAATTTGAACAAAAGGATGAAATAGAAAAAAAAAAGGGTAAAAGAATAATAAGATTCACAATTTCCCTGAATATTATTTTCTCTTAATTTTTGGAGAGAAGAAGAAGTCTGAAAGCCTCTTAACCAAAATGTTATTGTTATAGTGCAACAATATTATTAAAGTTTGAGATAAAGAATTTTATTGGGATGCATATACATGCGAACAAGAATGCTTAGTTCTTTCCTCCTGTTCTGCAACTTCCCAAGGGAAAATGAATATCCAAATTTTTGATCTAATATTTTAATTTAAGCTTAGCATGTTCATGCATTTCCAATAACTGTTAACTTTCTGAATCTGAGTTAATAAATCTCTTTGTCTTTAATTTACATATAAATACTGAGATTTACAAATTTTCATTTTTACTTCTTGTCTAGAAGTATTTCTAAACTACTGTCTATGCTATAGATACTGACATTGGGAACTCTGGGACATTTTCTTCAAAATTAAGTTGATAGTTTACTTAGAGACTCAAATGGACTCCTACAAAGATGAAGCAGCAAGTATTCATGAATAAATGAAGGTAGTATTCACCTTTTTTCTATTTACATAATTTGCAGCTTGCCTCCTTCTCATTTCCATGCCTGCAACAGGGAGAAGGAAAGCCTATAATAAATGCTATAAGATTTGCTTGAGAAGATAAGTGTAACTAGGATTTGATTTCACCATAAACAATGAAGAAATTGTCTGTCACAAGTTTAGTGTTATATAGGCTATTGGTTGTGAGTACCTAGTATACTGCAAATTTATTTTAAGGAGAACAATTATTCAATCTAAGCGTTGTCGTTTAACCAAAGCCAGCAACTAAGTCCCACACTAAGATTGCCCATTCCTCCCCAGTGGGATGGGAGAGAGAACATGAAGGGTAAAAGTAAGAAAACTCATTTATTGAGATAAAGGCAGTTTAATAGGTAAAGCAAAAGCCATGCATACAAGCAAAGCAAAACAAGGAATTCATTCAGCACTGCCTAAAGGCAGGCAGATGTTCAGCCATCTCTGGGAAATCAGGGGACCATCATGTGTAACAGTAACCTGGGAAAACTGACACCATCACTCAGAATGTCTCCCCTTCCTCCTTCATCCCCCTCTTTATATGCTGTGCATGATGTCATATGGTATGGAAAATCCCTTTGGTCAGTTTGGGTCAGCTCTCCCAGCTATGTCTCCTCCCAAATCCTTGTGCACCCCTAGCCTACTTGCTGGTGGGGTGTAGAGGCAGAAAAGATCGTGACTCTGTATAAGCACTGATTGATCAGCAATAACTAAATCATCCATGTGTTATCAATGATGGTTTTGGATAGATCTGAAATATATCTACGCTAGTTACCATGAAGGAATTTAACTCTGTCCTAGCCAAAACCATCACACAAGGCTTAGTCATAAACTGCATCAGCACATCCTCTCTATGGGAGGCTAAGTTGCCCTGTAAGCAAGCCAGATAAGTCACTCTTTAATCCATAACTGCGAACCTAAATCACTATGTGGGTTTCCTTTCAGTAGATATCAAGACTGCTGAGCCAAGATGAGAAGTCACATGATCCCAGTCTGACTCTTTGTGGAATCAGGGCTCTTTGTGCTTCTACATCAAGACTTGATGTTATAAAGTGTCCAAGTGTTTCAAAGTTTGCTAATACAAATTGAGGTGGCATGATGTACTACTGCTACTTTGAAATGTCATAGTATTTCTTCTAAGTTAGCAAAAGTGTTTTACTTTTAAACATACTACTGTTAAAATATTTAACTATTGCATATTGATATCTTCAAAAAAGAACAAAGCCTCTTTAGTAATGTTAATGTGCTACACAAACAGTAAGAATCATGCTTTTTGTCCTGTATACTTAAAGTATACCTCAAGGCCTTTAAAGCAACTATCATACCACAAATGTACAGATGGAGAAATTGAGACAACTGAAGGATGAACTGTTACTCTGACTTCACTTGTTTTTGCAGTTTGGCTCTGCACTCAGAGGTGGACTGAGCTCAAAAATCTAACAAAAATCTTCCTTGGATTTTTATTCTACCATGAAGCTTCTGTACCCGTTCCTTCAGCAATTACTCTGGGGGCATATAGGTACCAGTTAGCCACTTCTGGCTCTTAAGTGCCTACAGAGGTGTCCATCAGCCCCTTTTTC
This sequence comes from Pseudopipra pipra, assembly GCF_036250125.1. NCBI lineage: Eukaryota > Metazoa > Chordata > Aves > Passeriformes > Pipridae > Pseudopipra > Pseudopipra pipra. The sequence goes on along the minus strand of NC_087550.1, from coordinate 72,942,954 downwards.
TCTTTCTTCTACACATGTAGAAGACACATGGTACACTATTTTCAATACATTTTACCAATTAAATGAACTAGAGAAATAGTTTTTTGCTATTTGTTCTCTAGAATCATGATTTAGTTCTGTTTATTGAGGATATTAGCGAGCGAGTGTATGTAATATTTTATTGTTTTTTTACAACAGAAGAGACTGCTTTGTCCTCTAGAAGGTGGAAGTGAGTTGCATTTTGAACATATTCAGGGAAACAAGGTTTGAGACAGTGTAGGACATGACAGGAGTAGGATTCTGATGGTTACATTGATAACATAGGATTCCACAGCTTAGAGAAAATTTTCTGATGGGAGCAGAGCATCAGGTCTCAGAGACAAGGAAGGAACTCTTGGAGATATCAGAGGGAAGTGGTCAGATGCTCAATGGTCTCTTCTTCTTATACTTCTTTGCCAAGAATAAAATGGTGTGAAAAAATATGCAAACTCTTTTACTTTGTGCATAAAACCTTTTTACTGGTCCGTTTCCTCTAGTTAAATTGTGGGGAGTTTTGCGTAGCTGGTTTTGTGGGGTTTTTTTAATTATTTTTATTTTGTCTACATTAACAATAACTTCATTAAGGAAAACATAAAATGATTTTAAAAGAACGAGTCTTTTTGAAGAGCTGAATATAGAGAAAAACCTGATCATCTAAGAGCAGAGGCAAATAAATCAGTAATTGAAAGATTGCCTTTGGAGTCCACAGGTGACAGTAAACGTTGAAGAGATATAAGGATGCTTTGACAGTGTCACAGAGACCACTAAGGCTTCAGAGTTGAGTCAAAACAACTGGAGATATTTAAAAGACATGTAGTTGTGACATTTAGGGACATGGTTTAGTGGCAGGCTTAGCAGTCCTGGTTTAATGGTTCAACTCAATGATCTTAAGAGTCTTTTACAGCCTAAATGATGACGAGGAGCTGTTGACTCCCTGAAGGCATGGTGGCCCTGCAGAGAGACCTCAACAAATCAGAGGACTGGACAATCACCAACCATATGAACTTCAACAAGGGAAAGTGCTGGATTCTGCACATGCGATGGGGCAACCCTGAATGTTTGTACAGACTGGGGAATGAGATGCTGGAAAGCAGTGCCACGGAAATGGACCTGGGGGTCCTGGTCGACAACAAGTTGAATCTGAGTCAGCAGTACCCTGGCAGCCAGGAGGGCCAACTATGTCCTGAGGGACATCTGGCAAAGCATTGCCAGCTGAACAAGAGAGGGGATTGTCCCGCTCTGCTCTGCACTGGTGTGGCCTCACCTTGAGTATTATGTGCAGTTTTGGGCACATCCGAAGGAGGGTCATAAAGATGATAAATGGCCTTGAGGGGAAGCCGTATGAGGAGTCACTGTGGTCACTTGGTCTGTTCAGCCTGGAGGAGACTGAGGGGAGACCTCATTGCAGTCTACAACTTCTTCATGAGGGGAAGAGGAGGAGCAGGCACTGATCTCTTCCCTGTGGTGACCAGTGACAGGACCCGAGGGAATTGCCTGAAGCTGTGTCAGGGGAGGTTTAGGTTGGATATTAGAAAAAGATTCTTCACCCAGAGGGTGGTTGGGCATTGGAACAGGTTCCCCAGGGAAGTGGTCACAACACCAAGCCTGATAGAATTCAAGAGGCATCTGGATGATGCTCTCAGGCACATGGTGTGACTCTTGGGGATGGTCCTGTACAGGGCCAGGAGTTGGACTCAATGATCCTTGTGGTTCCCTTCCGACTCAGCATATTCTGGGATTCCATGATTCTGTAATTTAGGGTGTTGTAATTTCCTTTTAGGTACCTTTTTTTGTATGGTGTTGATGTTTATTTATAATATGCTTTGTCACTAAGTCTCAGGGACAAGGGTATTACAAGCTGATGCTTCTTTCATCTTACTTGAGTAAAAAGCAATAAAAAATGGCATTTCCAGTGCCGTCTTTCAAAAAATGAGCAAACTTTTGGTCGAACTTCTCAATATGGAAATGTGCAGTGAAGGTAAATACTGCTGTTTCCAGATCCCTGGAAATATTTTCTTGTGTGTAACTAGGAGCTGACCCAGAAACTGTTCCTGGGACCATTCTCCATCTAAGCTGCAAACCACAAGCCTTGCATTTCTGTCTTTACCATTCTTCAGCTCAAGAGCTTCTAGTGCTTGCCGAAATATAGAGAAGAATGCCAGAATATGAAAGCCAGTCTGTAGTGGGAAGAACCAGCTGATGTTCTGGCATAGATGCTCAGCACAATATTTTTACAGATTAACCATGTACAAGATGTGGTTTCTTGTGATCATGCCTTCGCATCAAACATGAACAATGGGTCTGGCACATAAACTATTCACAAGCTCTTTTTAGAAATCTAAAGGATTTGAAAGTGTCCATGTGTCTCTACTAAACAATCATTTGAAAGAGGAAAAGCTGTCATTTACGAGCAGCTGCTCATCTTCAAAACATGTATATACATTCTCAACATTCCTTCCGATCTCTTTATCTTACAACAATTCTAAAATATGGGACTTTTTAGCTGGCAGGAACTACAAGGGGAGGTCATGTGGACCACACAGAGAGGAAATGGAGCCCCAAATGCAGACCTAAGAATGACTATATAGTAAAAGAAATCTGACTAACAGTTTCTATGTATAAATAACCACAAGTGTGACTTAAATTCTACTCACACCATTTCAATTTGTGACCCCTGATGACACTGTCAGCAAGACTGGTAACTAGCACAAAATATAATGACTGTGTAGAGGGTGAACATAATTACCCCTTGAGAACTGTCCTGTGGCAATTGATTCTTACGGGTCCCCAGTTAACAATAAATTTCAATTACGAATGAACTGAAAATAATTTAAAAAACCCCACAGCCTAACAATTCAGATTCAAGCAAAGAAATACTGTACAGTAAAATCGTCTTTCCTGTTTTAATATGTCTTAAAATGTACCTGCCTTTTCTAACGCAGAATGACTTCAAAAGAAAATTGCATCAACAGTGAAAATAGCACCTCTGGAAGCAGAAAGTTTATTCTTTTTCTCAAAAATGAAAATCATAACTTTCCCCTTTTTGGGAGGGCTGGAGATGTGTGCAGGGGCAGGTGGGCAGAGGGAATGTAGGTGAGAAATTCTTTTTCTTTATATTTAATTTCATAGCTGTGAGCAAGTACTGTGGGCAAATTTCACTGAAAATCAAATAATCTAATATCATGAATCCAATGTTCTTCCCATGTCATATTGCTCAAATACTTTTTCTCTATTAATGCAAGGTTCAAATATTCAATTCTTCCTTACTCAATTGAGAAATGCATATTCTAAGATATTAATTTCACTAGTATTACTTTTCTCATTAAAATTAAAATCTCTAGCAATCTAACAAATCAAATCAATATTTTTATGTACTTTAGTTTCCATGTTCCTATTTATTTCATCCCTGTTGTACACATATTAGCACAAATTTGTCTAAAACTCAGATTTTCCTTTCTTTTTCTTACCTGAATAGAGATATATTGCAACAAACAAACAAACAAAAAACCCAACACAAACCAACCTTGGCTGATACTCTCAGGCACATGGTGTGACTCTCCCATGGGAATGGTCTTGTGCAGGGCTAAGGGTTGGATTCAATGATTCTTGTGGATCCCTTCCAACTCAGCATACTCTATGATTCCGTGATTTGCTGAAATTTATGAGGAAAAAAAATATTTTAAAAGTCCAAGACTGGGCAACTAAACCCTGTAGAAGTCAAACATACAGGACTTCTTACATAGTTGCTTCAAGCTGTAATTAATAATGGCTTATTTTGATAGTTTTGAAGTTGAATCTCACTTTATCATATTGCAGAGTGTGTTACCATGAAGTAAATTGTACCATCGTTTATACAAATGAACTAAAAAAGAAACCTTATTGTTAACAAATTCACAAGAGAAAGTGCAGGTTTTATACAAGATTTTCTTTATTCAACTAAAACGTCTTATTTGCAAGAAGCTGTTACAAAAATATTCCCATGTTTTTCAGTATGCTTACCTGTCCTGAAGGAGCGTAGATAAAATACAATTCAGACATGTCTCCCTCATTATTTCCAGAATTTCATTTGCAATTGACCTTTTCCTGATTCATAATGAGGCATTTAGAAATGTTTTAAGTCTTGTAAAAAAGTGTGCAGACTAATGATAATGTTCATGAGAAACATCAGCTATTGCTTAAAAATAGGAAGTGATTTAGATGGAATAATATACAAAAGACCTGATGAACCCATGTAACTTTCATATTGCTGTACCTCCACTAATTTTACTACAATTGCCACCGACAGGCATTTGCAAATGAGAAAAGAATCATACAATTTCCTCTCAAATACACCTGAATTTTACATCTGTAATATTTTGTGGGTTTGAAAGGATGATGACAGGAACAGTTTAAAAGAAATGTTTGAAAATTTCATACAGGAGTATATAATCATTGTTTTCTATCATTAAACAGATGATTAATTTCAAATCTTAGTTGTTCAGTACAAGTTCTTTTAAATATGAATTAGGACGTGTTTGGGTTTTCTTCTCTATTGAAAAATTAAAATATTTTCCACCTCTATTACTAACAAAGAGAGCAGGTGTAAGGTACATTATGCTCAGCAGAAATGTGTCAATCTTTTCAACATGATTTAAATTGGCGGCTGCTGCTGCTGCTGCTTCTCCTTCTTCTTCTTCTCATTATTATTATCATTATTGTTATTACTTTCTAAATTGCCAGCAGAGAAACTATGGTTCAAAATCAAGCACTGACTGTTTATTTTTGCAGATTGTAAAAGGTGATGGCTTTCTTGAAAACTCTTCGCCTAAAACTTAAACTTTCTCTACACAAAAGGGTTTGCCTTTTATTAAGCTTTACTTTATTCTGACTGAAATAATCCATGTTTAAACGTGCTAAGTCTTACCACGAATTAACTCTTCAGGTGATGTAGATTTTTAAGTCTATTTCACAGAGAATTAAGGTAACAGCAAATGAAACTAGAGCAGAGTAATATTTGTATGGAAAAAATTACTACTTTATATTTGTCTTTGCAGTCCTCCTGTTACCATCTATTCTGATTGCATTTTCCATAGATTAACAGATATGTTTACCTGCCTTACCATCTGCTGAGATGACTGTTTTCAAGTTACCTGCTTAAATGCTGGCAGGGAGCATAAATTAAGCCATTTGTCATTGTGTGCTTGTAAAATGAAAAACATTTTGACATTAGAAGTAGTATACATAGAAAAATGCTGTAAAGGAACAGCCAAAGAGGTTACATTTCTATATTAAGCAAGGTCAAGTGAGGAAAAGGTTGGAAACACTTAAGATCAAAAATCTAAAATCCCACCATGTTTAAACCAGCTAGCCAGATTTTGAGAATAGTGAAATTGGAAAGCATCCAGTTTACGCTTTTCTTTTTCTTACTTGTCTCCTGCTGGTGCAATCACAGCAGCAAATTACTTCTTCTCTCTTTGTACAGAAGGTAGTATATTTTCCTTAACCCTTCCTTCACAATACAATAAAATCGCAAAGAAAACCTTCTAACCTATTATAATTAGTAAGTAGAGCACTATCAAAACTAGTCACAACCTGAGTGAGTTTCCCTCACATACAACTAGAAATTACAATTTTCAAAGAATTTGAATAGAAATATTTTGTGGCACTCTACCATAAATTTACATGGTACATATTTCCATTTTTGAAACTTATATGGGATGAAAATTTACCTGTCTTTTTTATTAGATCATTTTAGTAAATAAATAATTGTGAGGGACACTTCACAACTGAAAATAAATACATATATTGACATTTGTGATGGAAAAGCCTTAGAGAATTGAGAGGTTTAAAATATCATAACCTAATTGTGTCATTGTTGTTACAAATTGTTTTTAGTAATCACAAATATTTTCAAGGGGATATAAGGTAGAATCAAGAATTCTGAAAGTCACCAGCTGCATTTTTAGTATCACAAGAAACTACATGATCGACATATACCTAGAGATTAATCTTTGTCTTTCAGTTCTAACTTATCTGGAAAAGATTCTTTCTTTTTCCTTCGGCTTCCCAAAATATTATCTCCTCTGTTTTTTTTTTTTCACATAGCTAAGCAATAGACTATTTAGTACCAGGGCATGCAATTATTATCTTGGACCCAGTAATTCCCTTGGCTTCCCCAGTACAGGCATACTTATCCTCCAAAATCCTGTTTAGTAATCCACCGGTATGACATAGAAAAAAGAGTATGCAGTTGTCCTTTTTAACCATTATTTAACTCAAAGCTGCACATTTAGCGTCTTAAGTCTTCAAGGGTGAAAAATGGGCAGATTGCACTAGATTTCTCCTTCAATCCTCTGAAATGAAAATTACTTGCCATCTTGTTTAACTACCTAATGAAAAGAAGGAATCACAAAAGTTGTGGAAAGGAAAGGGAAGAATGAAAAGATATGTATGAGCAAAGCTTTTTTCTGAGATGTAATATCACAAAAGGATTCCTTTTTATGGAAAATTTAGCTGGCATTCCCCTTAAGATAATATCTATCAGCCTCTCAGCTCAGAAAGCTGACAGAAAGAAGTAAAAATAAAGAAGAACAGGACTAGAAATCTCAGGCAATCATTAGGCATACACAAAAGAGAGACTGAGTATGTAAAGGACTTTTCTGTGTTCTTTTCTGTGACTTTTACTTTGGAAGAAACCTCTGGAGGTCATATTGTCCACAACAACAACAACAACAACAACAACAATAAACCCACACCAAACAAAACAACAAAAGGCTTCTCAATGCTTTGCAACAAACTGAAATGTGTTTCAGTATTTCAGTATTGAGAAAATTGGTGAAAATGCACAAAACAAGGAACAACACGGCTAGTCTAACAGCAGCATCAGTGACCACAGTGGGAATATCACAGGATATGTGGAAATACACTCCCTTTGGAGTAACTAGCAGATTAAATCTTGCCAAGTAGGATCTACAAATGGATTAAAATGAACAACTAGAAGAAAAATTAACAAAATACAAGGTTTCACACCCCAAACTATTTTGTTTCTAAAATTGTGGTAAGATATTTTTATAATAATTGGGCTGCTGCTGCCTGAAGAAAAGGAAATGAAAGGCAGTTGATGGGTGGAAAATACATGTGAGAGGATCCCTGTGCCAAAGGGGCTGCAAGGCACTGACCCTGAGTGCAACATCCACCACCTCATGTTGAGGAAGACCACTGCAGTCATCCAGGGAGCCCCAGAGACACGGATAGGAATATGTAACACCAGAGAAAAGTGATTGGTGTTAGTCACATCTCTTGTTTAACACTTGCAAAGGTATCATTAATGAAGGTTTTCCGTAATACTTTGGAAATTATTCATTAATATTTTTTGTAACTAAGTAATTATAATTGTTATGTTTGATTTGGATGTTAAATACTTGGCTCTTTATAAAAGGGCTGTGGAGGTTTTTACTTGTAACAGAGCATAGTATTTAAAATGTGACAGCATTCTTACAGTGAAATTTTCTGCATTGATAAAAAGCATAAACAAATTATGTAGAATATGATAATCTTCTGTCTTTATTGTATGCTAGAAGTTCTGCCTGAGGACAGATGAAGAGAAAGAGAAAGACTAATCTAATTGAACAGCTGCTTTTTTGTTTGGGAAAAAAGGAGGGTAGACGAAAAGAAGCATGCAAAAAGTATCAAGGGTTTTGGATAAGACAGCCTGGCAAGCTTACATTTCTGCTTATTAACTTGCCCTCCCATGAGCCAAGTTCCAAAACCTTCCTAGCCTTTGAAGGTTGTAGATACTTTTTAACAGGACTAGTTATTGACAGCAGATCTTTATAGTCTCTTTTTCTTATTTAATCAAATGGGATGGAGAAACAAGCAAACTATTCAGATGGAGACCAAATTATAATGAAAACAAATAGTTTTATAGGATTTTCGAAAGCTTGAATCTGCATGTAATTTTGTGTTGAACTAAAGAAAATTATTTGGGGCAAAAAGTCTTTTGTAATGTTCAAAAATTCTTTTTTTTTTTTTCCTTATTGTAGCATTAACATGATGTCATGGAATTGTACAAGAGCAACTTCACACAGATAACAAACTCAAACAAAATTTAATTAGCAACCAAAACTGATGGCAAAAATTAATAAACAAGTGCAGTGGTAACCATGGCACTCCTTTGCCATTTAACAGGTTGCGTGTTTGGTATAGCAGTCAGGGATATTCTTAGTACATAAACAAGGATGATGACCCAAAGCATTCATACACTCACACACACATGGAAGGCCTCTCCCTCAAGGGCACCCAGAAGGTGGGTGCACTTCACCCAAAGGGACAAAGGATCACTCAAAAACATCCAATAAAAAAAATAGTCACTCAAAAGACATTCGGCACAAATCTGGGGTAGTGGTGAGAGGGCAACAATGAACTTTCTAATGGCAATTTAAGACAGAGTGTTGTAAATATCTGGTGTTGCTACACAAGCAGCCTTGCACAAGCACTTCTTGAGCTGGCGGATAAAGCCACAGCAGAGGCATCTCAGCTACATCTTTTCATCCAATCTGTTTGACAGTTCCAGGGGGGTTTTCCCCATTAGGCATGTCTTACCCTTATCCCTGTGCCAGCTAAGTGTGAAATTTAGTGCACAATTAAATGAATTGTTATTCCATGCACTGGGGCAATCATTATTATCTTTGTCAGAAAATTTAATACACCAAGAGGGATTTAATGGCTAGGGCATGAACATCCACACTTCCATAGAGTGGTTTTCCATTGGGCTTCAGAGCAGGATGTAGTGTCATCAGAGTTCCATCCCATGGCCTTATGAATTCGCTGAAGAATGTTATTACACTTGGCATCCCATATTGAGCTGACATTTATTCTGCCCAGTGGCCAACTATAAACAATGTGTGTAGTCTACATCCTTCATGTTTTTGGGTTTTTTTTAAAAAAATCCAGCTCTAATTATTATACTGTGTCCATTTTAGCTCAAGAGCTAATCATAGAATATCCTGAGTTGGAAGGGACCCATTAGGTTACTTAAAGTTCAAATCCCGGCCCTGCACAGGACAGCCCCAAGAAGCTCCTTGTGCCAGAGAGCACTGACCCCCATGTCCCTTTCCACAGCTTTGCATTCCAGAATCTCATTCCCCCATCTGTACATACATCCAAGGTTGCTCTGTCCCAGGTGCAGAATCCGGCACTTATGTTTGTTGAGGTTCATATGGTTGGGTGATTGACCAGCCCTCTAATTTTTCTAGGTCTCCCTGCAGGGCCTCTGCCTTTGAGGGAGTCAACAACTCTTTCCAATTCAGTATTATCTGAAAACTTACTTTGGGTACTTTTGAGTCATGTTGACATCCTGTACGAAAATTGGCATCATCAGATAACTTAAGGGTGGGTAAAAGAGCTGCTACTGGTGTTAGGTTCATCATTCGCGTGAACCCCACTATTATCTTTGCCACTACATTAACGTCCAAGTCCAAGTTGTCTGCACTGATCACAGTTGTCCCCCATAAGAGCAACAGGACAGTCCATTTCCATTGTCCTCTAAACTGTTTCCATTGCCATCTCTCTCACAGGATGCAGGAGAATATCTGTTCCACTGTGGTGTCTTCCATGGGCTCCAAGGGAGTATCTACTTCTGTGGCTCGAACACTTCTCTCCTTCTTTTCTTACCTTGGTGTTCACATTGTTGCTTTTCACATTTTTTCCTGTACTTCACTGCTGTGTGGCATCTTTTCCCCTCTTTTTTAAATAATGCCCTTTTTTCAAAAAAGCATTATTTCTGTGACCCCAAAGGTGTGCTAGCATATAAATGTTAAAGCTGTGAGCCAATACAACTAATATTCTTGGTTGTCCTCACAGATACAAATAGTTATGAAAGTTATTTTTCAAAACCTTTCAATAGATTTTTAACATTCTCATTTCCATATCTAAGAATAGTCCAAATCTTCTGAGGGAAACCAGTATACACAGAATGAAGCAAAAATGTTTTGAACATGTTTTTCAAAATAATATGACATATGGAAAATTAGCTAGCACATGAGTAATAGGAAAGCTAGGAAGATGACATTAGCTAGCATCATTCATACAAAATGTATTTCTAAATAATTGCTCTTCTCTGTAATTGCTTCCCTATGCCAACTAAGCACCATAAAGCAAATCAATCAGCCTAGACTGATTAAGGAGAGAACAAAGAAAACAACAACAGGAAAATCAGAACAAATCCTAATGAGTGAAATGCTTTTTTTTTTTTTTTTTAAGACTACAGAATCAATTAGTTTGGAAAATGCTTTTGAGATTGTTGAGTCCAACATATGACTTAACACCACCATGTCAACTAGTCCACGGCACTAAGTACCACGTCTGGCCTTTCCTTAAAAGCCTCCAGGGACAGTGACTCCACCACCTCTCTGGGCAGCCTATTCCAATATCCAGTCACTCTTTCTGTGAAGAATATCTTCTTAAGAGGCATATTATATTTTAATCATTGTTTATCCAGTATTTAATTCATCTCAACTATGCTGACAAATCTGCATATTTTAAGGTTGCACCCCAGTATTTGACTACCATATGTTGTCACATTTACATTTTGGAGTAATATAAGGACTACTTTTTGAAAAAATCTGTATCTGGTCAAATGAAGCAGTTTTCCATATTACCCTTTGGCACCATATGATGAAAAATAAAACCACTATTTTTAGATTAGCTTCTCATTTAGAAAAAAAAATGATATGTTCTCAAAGATTTTAAAATTTTAATTTCCCCCCCAACCACACATTTTTAAAATTACAAACTAACAAAACCATAAAGCTATATAGAAGAATTTTTTTCTCAGATCAATGTTCAACAAAAAAAAAAAGTTACAGCTAATTTTTTACAATTCTGATTTGGAAAAAAAAAAAAGTTAATTGGATTTAAGCAAGTGTTTGATTTCTTTGGTAAATCAGAGCCTTTAATCAATATTTAGGTTTCATTTCTAAGGCCGTAACTTTGAAGAAAATCCAAGGTCACCTGTATATAATTAACATACTTATGTGGATTCTCAGCTCAGGGTTACAATTGAATGGGAGAGCTGGCAACCTTCTGGGATCTTAGAAGAGGATTTTGCAGAATCCTGTGAGAGAATAATTTAATTCTGTCAAACAGGGCCTAAAAATGACTCCGTCTTCTGTGACTAAAACCATCAAAAATTATTCTTATTCAGAAACCTTGAATGCATTTGATCAAGCTATATCAGAAGACACATGCTCATCACAAAGAAGTCCTTCTTGCAATGGCTCTTAGTAACTTTAGAAACCCAATTATTTTCAAAATAATATTTTTGTCTGAGCAAATTAATCTTTAAAAGCACTGGTTATCTCTAACTTACAGATATGGTAGAGGAACTCCCTACATAGAGACACTCAGCCAAGAGAAACCATGCTCCTTTTCAAGGTTTCTCATCTGGGAACTTCAGTGCCTTGTGTGTGGGGGAGTACCTTGTGAGCAAGGGTGGCCACCAGTGTAAATGTGGTGGTGGGACTCACCACTGTAATGGTATAAATGGTAATGAGTAGTAATGAGAACTGCCTGTGCAGAATTTAGAAGATCCTTGCTCTACTCCAGGAGAGATCACTTGGAAACAGTACCAACAACCTATAGGCACTGTCCCACATATATGCCACCTTTGTCTAGGTAGCAGCAGCTACCAAAGTCTGGTTTTCCAGTATTTTGATGCTGGCAGAAGAGGTATAAGTCTCCATGAAGACAGAGTCATAATTATTTATGGCAAGCCTATTGAGTACTCAGAACATATGAAAATTATGAACAACTCCTTTCTTTAGTTAATTTATTATGAAATAAGAATTGGACAGTGTTGGAATTTTTCCTTACACCACATTAGCTAATTTCCAGTTATATAAAATGCAAGAATGAATCCATTGACACAAATGTAAAGATCCATAGCAGTTTCTGAGATATTATAACTTATATAGACATATATATATCTACACCTTAGCATGCTACTCATAATCTGCTTGAATATGTAACATTTGAAAATAACTAAAAAGAATATTGCTATAGTTTTTTCCACTTTTCTTCTTCCACTTAAAATAGAATAATATCCTTTCTTGTTCTTTCTAGAGAAGAAAAATGTGCAGTCCAAATATTTTAGAACTAAGAAACATAGCCAACAAGGAATTTCAGTGCTTTGCAAGACCAGTCTTCTGGTTAGAATATATTCACAGCGCCAGGTTTATTCAATAGCTGTAATTTTATTTCTGTGAATATATATTTTTTATGAATGTATTAATCCTTAATTGTTAAATTCTGGCTTGTAACACGTAAACTTTTAAAAATTATTTACATTTAAGTTATAAATTCCCATATATTATTTCATGTGAAACTAAACACTTGAAAACTTGCAGTCAAAAGAAAAAAACGAAAAACCATAAAAAAAATTATACCTTCCCGTCACATTTAAAAACAACTATTGACAGAATAATATCAGTTTCCTGGAAAAACAAATTAAAATGTGATTTCCATCTAAAATCTCTCTCCTGTGCTTTGCTACAGTAGCAGAGCAGTACAGTAACTATGAGTTCTGTTAAGTTTTTACAGTTTTAGAAAACCAACTGAGAAATAGCGCTATTATGAGCTATTGATCCTTTGCTTAAAAAGAAACTTCAGTCTAACTATGAATGGAAAAGATTTTCTAGAATCATGATCCTTTAATAATAGGATCCTTTGAGCTTTCCAGTCTCATAATTCTAAGAGAAGTTAATATTATAAAAATTCATAATATTCTATAATATACACTATTTTGAGATATAATAGATAATCTATGATAATATACAATAATAGAAATTGGTGCTCATTGGGTACTGCTGAGGTCATACATGGATGTACTATGCACTAGTAATGGATAAATTCTAAAAGGTGAAGCCTTATAACAACTCTTAAACAATTTGCAAAACAGTTTTAAAACAATAATGACAATATTGACAGGACTGTATATTTTTTATGCCAGAAATTCTGTCAAAACTGATTTTTTTTCTGATATATTTACTTTCTGTAGGTAATATGTTCCAACAGTACTTTGATTTAAAAAGAATTTGAAGTTTCTGCCCAATTTTGTGAAAATTTCACGTTGATTCATTTTTTGGTAATCCAAACCACTTTATTCATCCTTAATAACTAAGGAATGAGATGAATAATCAACTAGTCATCTTCAAAAGAGGAAGAACAGATTGTCCACTGTTCTTTGGCATTGGGAACATTGCATGTCGTGCAAAGTCTTGCTAGCATCTGCTTAAAAATATGAGTATGGGTTTATAATGAATTGAACTGTGCTTGAATCATCCCCTTTCAGTGAGTAAATGAAGACTTTGGAGAGGGTCTGGAGAGAGTCCTAGTTTTCTTTGATGACCTATGCTTTGTCACGTCATTGCTGGTTGCTGTTTAAAAGGGAATTGTTAAACTAGGAAACTGAAAACAACCTTAAAATTTTCTCTTTGGAAGTAGAAAGCATCTAATTAACTTCATAAAAGCAAAAATATGCATATTGAAAGACTTTTATTTTTTATATACAATGAAATAATAATTGTGATTATATTTTCTTATTTTTATGCCAATCAAATTTTCCTAATAATAATAATAATAATAGAGGATAATTCAATAATGTAATAATGGTGAGATGGAGAAGGTTTGGTGTCTTCTGTTTATTATTTTGTCTGGGGTTTTTCTCCCCACACTTTATATTTCTTTTGAACTATGTTTTCTTTGTACAGCCAATCCTCCTAGAGTAGATATTGTTTTTATAAAGTAGTGTAATACATCAAAACCTAATTCTTCTAGCATATCATCATGGAAAGATTCCTCATCCTTTGAGGACTTTCTGGCAGAATTCAGGACTTAATATATTTATGAGTGCAAAAATGATGATTTTGTTATAAATTTATTCTAAATGGTACATGATAGTTTTTAATTAGATGATGATGATGACAATTAATAATAATAATTACTACTATGTTTTTAACCAAGGGTGGATACCTAAAATTGTTTTCATCTTGATCTCATATTGAAGACTTCTAGTCACTTTTTCACATATAAAATTATGGAAACTAAGCTAACATAGAAATAATATTTTCAAATTATATGCCAAACTCAAATTACTGTAAGCACAGAATAGAATCCTATTTCATGTGATTTAATTATAAACTTTAATTTTTATAAAATGGATTTGATTTCGGCTTTCATAGAATGATTTCAAATTTTCTCTGACACTGTGATCTGGTCTTTATTATAGTTACATGTTTATTACTCCTTTCAGAAAAAGTTCATCTAAATTTTTCCTTGAATAAAAAAAATAAATTAACTGTATAGTAATATATTGTCTTATGTAATAAATATGGGCTTTCTATTTATCTACCTAGTGATGTACATTGTTGCTAGCTTGTGAAGTGGAATTGTGAGACAGACTGATGTGTTGCTTGACTGATTATTGTTATGCATGGTTAACCATTTACTTGTGCTGCTTTTCTGTGGTTATGTTGGTTTCTATTTCTTACATATGCTGTAGTAGATTAAATCAAAATAATATTTAAATCACAACAAATGAGCCATGAAAATCACTGTCAGTATGACAATACGCTTATTGATGCCCTGGTTTCCTATATTTCTATATTTAAAATAATTATTTTAAATTATAATAAAGATCTATATTAAGTTTACTTTTCATGCAAAATCAAAAGGATTCCTTCCTTGACTTTTGTAAAGCATTAAATTCTGTTTTCTTAAAGATTTTTTTTCATATTTTTATTTAAAGAATTAAAGAGGACACAAGAAAGGAATATATTTATTTTCGGTGACAGTGCTTTAACTGTTCTACCAGTTGTACTTTTACGAAAAGATCTAAAATTTCAAAACTAATAATGCAGATCACCTCTACATACTGAGATTTGATCATGAGCAAGAGGACCTGAACTGGAAGCAGTAAACAAATCACAAACCACTTCTTTTGTATTCTATTGTATCTCTTTAAATTTTGCAAAGGTGAGTTTTTCTTGTTTGCTCTTTCCCTAGGCTTTTTTTAATTGTTATTTTATTTTTCATTCATTTTGTACCTTCATTAAGATATTTCTGAATATTTTATTACTGGATT
This sequence comes from Pseudopipra pipra, assembly GCF_036250125.1. Classification (NCBI taxonomy): domain Eukaryota; kingdom Metazoa; phylum Chordata; class Aves; order Passeriformes; family Pipridae; genus Pseudopipra; species Pseudopipra pipra. The sequence goes on along the minus strand of NC_087550.1, from coordinate 72,927,818 downwards.
CTCCAAGGTAATCATCTATTGTGTGATTGAAATTATACCAGGATGGCACCAAGATCCTTAACAGAAGAAAACAACATGGGAGTGGAATTACTGTCACTACAGCAGCAAAGGAGAACAAAGCAAAGGATGTGAGATTTAGAGACTGGACTTAATTGACAGTTACTGCAAATGAGCTCTACTCCCGTCCTGTCCACAATTTAATACAAATTCAAGATATTTCTCTATACTTGGCAGTTATTATATTTTCTGATGCATAAATATAAAATGGGTTAGGAGAGGTTTTCAATTTTCCTTACAATTCAATTGAACATGTATGTTTCCATAATGTTTTTAATTCTAATTTTCATCCTATCCAAAAGCAAGTTGTTCACTCATGAACAGTACAACCATAAATACACGTTTATAGTTATTCTGTGCCTATGAAGCAGGAAAGCAGATATAAGCATTTTCTATTTTAAAAAAGTATTTTGACAGTGTTCTATGGAAAAGAAAAAATACTTTTTTAATAATTATATATTACTTTTTTAAATTTTTTGCTGTTTAAATATCTTTTCTATTGATTACAAAAAATGTAAATATTTTTATTACATGTGCCTATACTCTATGGGAGCTGACCTGAGTACAAAGAGTTAAAGGTGCTGGTTGATGACAAGCTAAACGTGAGCCAGCAATGTGCACTTGCAGCCCAGAAAGCCAACAACATCCTGGTCTGCATCAAAAGAAGCGTGGCCAGCAGGTCAAGGGAGGTGATTCTCCTATTCTGCTCTTGTGAGACCCTACCTGGAGTACTGCATCATGCTCTGAGGTCTCCAACATAAGAAAGACATGAAAAGGGCCAAAAAGATGATCAGAGGGGTGAAGCACCTTTCCTATGAAGACAGTTTGAGGAAGCTGGGGCTTTTCAATTTGGAAAAGAGAAGGCTTCATGGTGGCCTTAAAGCAGCCTTTCAGTACCTATAGGAGACATACAAGAAAGCTGGCGAGGACCTTTCTACAAAAGCATGTGTTGTTGAGACGAGGAGGAATTGCTTCAAATTGAAAGAGAATAGGTTTAGATTAGATATTAGGAAGAAATTCTTTATTGTGAGGGTGGTGAGGCATTGAAACAGGTTGCAAAGAGAAGCTGCGGATGCCTCATCTCTGGAAGTATTCAAGGCCAGATATATTTACCCATTTATACTGTTTTAATGTAGGAAAAGATGGACTTTTACTAAGAAAAATAAATATTTTATGACTCTGCATAAAGCAGCCATGTACTAATGCATGTACATTAGTACACCATCTCTGAAAGTGGTTCAGAATATTGTAAGAACAAGCAAACCTTGAAGTTGAAACCAAACCAATAGGAAGTACAGAGCTGAAGAGGAAAAGAACAGAAGTAAGTGCCTCTGTCTCTTGCTTCTTAAAAAATGAACCAATGGGATCAACATCACTATCAAAGACTTTACAATATTTGAATAGGAACTGAAGCTACTAACAAATAGGAACTATTATAGAAGAGCTTTTGCAGTCCTGTGATTACACTTGAAAGTGGGTGTTCGGGAAAATATTTCTATGTGCTAAAATTTCATTAAGAAGCTCAAAACCATGAATAAATAAACCCAAAGCTATGAAATTTTCTTCTGTACTTGAATGAATGATTTCTGTAAGGATGAATTATCCTCACTCTACACAGACAAGGGAAGGTTTTAACTCAAACATACACAGGTGCAGAAGGTTCTATGGACCTTGTAAAACAATACTTTATAATTCGAAATGGCTGTTCCATCCAGTTGTGAATATAAATTCCAGATGTTTTGATATTTTAATAAAATGTCAGAAGAAAATATAGATACATTTTTATTCACAATAACAATAAATATTTGAGCCCTACAAATATTAAGACTTACTTATTTCTGAACATTTTCTTAATTGCTTTTAGCCTGAATCCCAATCCGAGAGGTCTCCTCTCTTTCAAGCCCACCAAGCAATTTGTTCTGGAAATTATGTTAGAACTTATGCCCATACATTCTAAATGAAATTATGTCTATTCAAATGAATTCTGTACATTTAAGCATTGTTTAAAAATTAGGGCTCTAAACAGACAGAGTCATGAAATTTGAGTAGACTATCAAACCCTCAGGCCTAGTCCTCTTTATCTTCAAAAATGGAACAAAACTTCAAATAAATTCTGAAAAAGGATGAGAAAAAATATAGACTATGGTATTACAGCACAAATAAATTACTAGGTTAATTGAAAAGAGAATTTTCGCCCCCTGTTTACTCTCAACTCAGCTGTGCTGGTTTCAGAAGGAAGCTGTCATACTGCAATGAAGCTGTTGTGCATACAGATGACTGTCTCCTTATAGGCATAGACAGCTGTACCCATCCTTTTCAATCACATCTGTACTTTCTACTAATTATCTTTTCAATGAGCTCTGATTATCCTCTTTTCTTCACACCAGAAAGCCGTGGAGGTTAATTTTTTCATTCATTCTGTAGAATTCATGTTATGTTCAGAGTTTGATTATGTGTGCTTGCTGCACATACTTCTACAGAAATTATGAATGTGCACAGTAACAGCACAAGGTTACTACTGAACACAGGAAATTTTCAAAACCTAAGTAGTTGACTAATCCTGCCTAGCAAACACTGACATTCTGGAAATGAGAGTATTTTAATTGTTCAGGGTTTTTTTAATCATGCCAGTCCAAATCTTTGCATATTAAAAAAGAAAGGAAAAAAAGCTCCATATACACATATGTGTCTGTATCTAGCTATGTAAATTAAATAAGCAAATACATATCGCTAGAAAACTACCATATTTTCCTCTTCAGCTTAGAAATAGGACAAATTAAAGTATAAAATCAAATTCCGAGTGATGAAGACTTATGATAGTGTTTTCTGATCAGGAGGCAAAACAAAGATTTTTATTAAGCATGCCTGAGTAATCTGCTCAACACACAAAGAAAGAGCTAAGAAAAAACACAATTAAAATATCAATACAAATAAAGGGAAATTGAAGGTCCTCAAAAAATATATGCTTGTCACCAATGTACATCGCAAGAGGGTGGGTGTCAAACTAGCAAAGGGTTCAATATATCAATTCAGCTCCTTAAAGAACAGGCAAATGAAATTGTTTAGATGAATATATAGCAAGTAGTATTTCTGCTATTTAGAGTATTCATTTTAATAGTTTTTCTTACCATTTTAAGTGCATGTATCTCAGCTAATTATTATGTGCTTTTATCCGCTACAACAGCTACAGACAATGTTTTTAGATAGTCAACATTCAGATGATATCTTCTATTGTTAAAGCTGATGTAATTAAACTATGAGGAGAAGAGGTTAACTTTAGATGTAAAGCTTCATATTGTTCTGGCAAGTGATGACAGGAACAATTTAATATCTGAAAAATTAACAGAAAAGATTAAAAGAATCTCACAGAGCTATGGGAAAACATTCTGTGTTATAGAGTTCATTATCCTTATGCTTAAATTAACTCCTTTCTTCTTTACATCTGGGTTGATGTGACATAATACAGATTGTTGTGTTCATACTATAAATCTAATCTCTGGAAAATACATTTACCAAGACACATTAGTAAGATTTCAGGACTTGGAAGAAGGACTGCTGATATTTCAACAAGTCTGTTATGTATTCTGTAAATTTTATAATGAAATAAATATCCTGTTGAGTATGACGATAAAATAAGCCTATCCTCTGAAAAAAATGCAGCTGTGTAGTTCATGTTCTATTGTCTCCTGATGGTGTAATTAGTTGAAAGATTTTTTTTTTTTCATCAGTTAGAAGAGTTTGATGACTGGAATCTTCAAGAAGAAGGTATATAGTATTTTTAAATACATCATCACAATTAAGAACTTTAATAACCTTAACTTAATTAACACTTTTGTACAATAATTTCTGAATCTGCAATGGTTATTGCTTATAATACTCATAGACAAACCGTGTTTAAATTCAACTGATTGTCTTACCACTGAATATTTTTTTTAATTCAATATTCAAAATCTTTTTACAAGAGAGCCATATAAAAAGTTCTCCTGTAGTAGAATGTAACAGCACTATTACTAATTGAAAAGCAGAGATTTCACAAACCAGAATTTTTTAAGAAAAAATTCTAATTTTTGTGCAGTGTTTTCTACAGATTAAATTTAAGAGTATTCCTTCAAATTTCATTCCCATCCTCCAGCCCAAACTGGGATCATTCTGTTTCCCTAGCCTCCTCTCCTGCCAAAGTGAATGCCATAAAAACTGTCAAAAAACACATTAGCCAAGATGTTCTTTTTTTCAAGATTCTCATACACTGAACCTTTTTCCCCTCATCATTTCCACTACTCAAAGCTATTATCTAACCTACAGTAAAAAAAAGGAGGAAGCAGAAACACAGAGTCAGTCCCATGAATTTGTCCTGGTGGCTCTGCAGGGAGCATCTCTCTAGGCCCATTTCTTGTCTCATTTCACTTCAGGTGGCATATCCCTTGGCTGGTATTTAGACAAAGAATGACAACAGCTGCCACTACTCACACTTTCAAACACACAAAATATATCCTATGGCCCTCGTGACAGTATGGGTTACAGTGTTGAGCATTTAAACACCTAGATTTACATATGTTACCATCTGGACAATTCACAAACACGAAGTTTGTCATTCTCATGCAACAGATAAGAAGCAGGCACCTAGAGAGTAGGATATCTGCATACCACCAAAGTTTGACAAATGTGGAGAAAATAAAGAACTGTTAATTCTTGTCTTTCTGAAAAGTTGGTCAGTTGGGTAGGCTTGACATGAAGGTGCTTTTCTCCTATCTAGTGGTTACTGCTGCTTAAACATATTAAGGGAATGCCAGCCCCGGAGGCAGGACTGGACATGGTGCTGGGCACAGGCACCCTGATGACTGATGTCACCAGGGCCTGGCTGAGATTAAATGGGGGTCCAGGGCAGGTGGGTCCTAGGCCAGGTACATCAGGGATGGTGAGGCTGTGCAGTACCCTATGGGACCTTCTATCAGCAACCTGGGAAGAAGAGTCTTACTGTCCTGCATTTCAACATCTCTCTCTCTTTATAGACCATCCTGCATAAAAGGATGCTTGATATTTAAGTTCCATGGTTTATATTTGCAAGTATATACCACTAAAATGATTCCATAATAAAAGATCTATGCAGTTACACATTACTTATCAAGGAAACAAAAATAATGAAAACATTAGCCTAGTCTATAATCTAGATTGTACATGAAAAGTCTACAGTTCTTGACACAAGAATGCAGCTTTTTTTTTCTAAACTGAACACAAATTTTAGTAGAAGCAACTTCTCAGATTCTTAAGTCTGATGTTTCCATTTTGATCTTATTTGTCTGACAGAAGGCTACAATCTAATTCCAAGTTGGAGCATCTCATGTCAGCATTTTACTACTTTTTAAAACATGTGGTAAAAATGGTGATGTAGAAGAGGCAGAAGAGTGGAAGAAAAATAATGAAAGTCTGAACAAAAAAATGCATAATTAGTAATGAGAATGTTTTGGGTTTCCTTCAGATGTTACTCAATATTTCCTCCTCCCCCAGGCGCAATAACAGCACGACTGGGCTTTAAACAAGATCACAGAGGGAGGCATTAATAGGTTTCATTTGGGCATATCCTGCACTCAGAATGAAAGCTTGTCCTTAAGATGAACCTGCATCATGAAATCCAGTGTCTTCTATGTTTAATTCCAGAAGTGGGAAAGAAAAAATTAAAAATATGAAAGATTTTAACTTCTGGATGTTATTTCTTCAAGGCATAACTTAGCAAATACTTCTGTCTGCTTTATAAAAAAAGCAAACAACAATTCTGCATATGAACGTTCTTATCTGCCTTTTTCTCATGTAACAATATGTATTATAAGGAGTTTTAATTTCAGATTGCACTTATGGGCAAGAAAAAAAAAAGTGTGTCAGTAAGGACCTTCCAAGTAACAGTGTTTGCAGGCATGTTAAAAGCCTGAACTCAGGACAGGTTCCTTTTTTATTACACAGTGGAGATGATGGGTCTGAAAAAATATATTCTGTACCCTTGTCAGACATTTTCTGGCATGTTTTAGACACAAATTATATATGAGTAGTTGCAAACACTTTACTTTCTATAAACTCAGTATTTGCTACCCTCAGACAATTTATAGTTAAACTGTACACATTACCTTGAAAATGAGAACTACATGTGTGTGTTAGAAATAATTCTGCTCAAAAATTTAAGTAGAAAGTGGGGAAAAAAATGAAAAAAAATAAGAATAAGGAAGCAACTATTGGGTTTAAATCCACAAAGGAATTAGTGAAACAGATGGATACACTTAAGACAGGCAGAAATGAAACACACATTTGTAGGCATTATGTATATCATAGATCAAATCAAGAGCGGGAAGGTTAAAAGTTGAAATACAAATTATGTTCCAAATAAATGTTTTTGGTTCAACAGATACAATTCACAGTGCACATATTTGCTAAAATCTGTGGAAGAATTGCATTATCAGATAGGGTATTACATTTTTTTCCCAAAAAACATGTTATTTTATAGAAGCTGGCTTTAAAATGAATTCAGACTCTGTGGAAGAAATAGGGTAGTAATGATAATAATGAACATTTATGGTTTTCTGGCTTGGATTACCTGGCCAGGTTTATTTGCTAATGTAAATGAGAACTTAGGTCTTATTTCACCATATGGCTGGACTCATTGATGATGGAGATCTTTTTCAACCTTAACAATTCTATGATTCTGTAATTTTATTTATTAATACCTCTACTGATAACTTTTGCTCAAGCCTGTGTGATGATCATCCATTTGCTTATTAACTGGTTTTGTGTTCTGCAGATATAAAAGAGAAATGTGTACACTAGCTTGTTCCTGCCAAAGACCTTTTACTTCCTCTCCTACAGGGTGTCATTTGGGTGATAGTTAAATGTTATATCCTGGATGCTGGAATATCTAGAGAAGTTTTGCATGTAAACAAAAAGAATATGTTAAGAAAATCTATGTCAGAAAATTTGTCCCAGATAGGCCTAAAGAGATTCATCATATCACAGTAATGAAGACTTCCTCCAAAACTGGAGATATGTTATATAATATTATATAATATATATAATACATGTATTGCTACATAAACATAAATTAAGAAGAAAGTTACATGGAGTATAAATAACCATTTAATTAGTTTTTGCAACAGGCAAAATAGAAAAACTGACTGTTCTTTTGTCTGTGAAAAAGATACTAACTCATTCTATCATACGATTTTCTAAAAACATTGCTGTGTTAGGGAAGTTACAATAAGAGATTCAAAGAAAGCATTTATCAGACATTCCAATTCAGGAGTGACCTGGAGATGAAGAGACGGTCAAGGACAATTTTTCTCTTTAAAAAATCTTTTCAGCATTAAAGCTAGAAATTTTTCTATTTTCAGCATAAGTACTGGAATACTAAATACTGAAATATTGGGAGCTGAAAAATCTAGAAAATTTAAATGGTAAACACTGTGGTTGCTATGTTGCTTTCACCATCTTTTTCCTTCCCTTAAAGTTAAGGGGATGCCCATGTGCGTCTGGACTCTATCCAGATTTGGAGTCAGCAGGTATCTGAGGTTCTTCCAGGTTCCCCTGGAATATAATAGATACCATAACAAGCAATGGTTATGAATAATTTCCCTGTTTGAATAACTTTTATCTTCAATGCAGTACTTAAACTATCCTAATAGAATCAAATTATAAGTTCACAAATCATAGTATGTTATCATGTTCTCTAAAAGTGCTCATAATTGTGCATCTGAAATGCAAACCCCTCATGGCTTTTTGTTTTATCGTCTTTTTTTTCTTCCCCTGTGAAGGCGTATTTCTGTACTCTCTTTTCCCACTTGTGCTTTAGACAAGAAAATGGCATGAAAGAGGACATTATAAAAAGGTTCACTAGTGAATCTACTGACAGAAAATGTCTACCAATATAGAAACTTTCTCACAAAGATTGTCTGAGTACTGTAAGCAAGTGAGGCTAAAGCAGCATAGTGACATGCCACAGCCTCAGAAAAGAATCTGGAAATCTCTGAGTAGATACTATTCAAAGACCAGGCATTCTAGTTTGGAAGAACAAACTGAGGAAGCCTTAAGTACCTAAGGATGATTTAACTTCCTTTGAGGCATTTGCAGAATTAGGATTTTAAAATGTATAGCAGAACTGGAAAGAAACTTTTCTTGGTCTTGTCTCCCTGACCTGTTAGCCCAAGGCCAAAGAGGGAAGAGGGACTTAAAAAGGAGTAATAACAAAATTTCTATCAAATCTATGTTTCAAATACTAGTTAAAGTCTAGAGGCTTTTCATAGAATGTAAAGCAACAGCTGAATTTGTATAGATAGCACAAACAGAAAATTAGAAATGGGAATTCACGAGAACCTTTTTTTATAGAATAATGTTCCTTTACACCAAAACTAACTCTGCATGCAGTCAAGATCTGTGTATTTGACCTTAAACAAACATTCATTACCTTTACGTATCATTTTCAGGATCAAAATATGTTTCTTTATGACTTGCATAAATTATTTCAACTATCACAAACAGATAAAATTTACTTTTAAGAAAGCTTTAATGATACATGAAAGAACTGCAGTTATGATCACCTAGTACGTGTACAAGGTTTAGCAATAAAGGACCATTTATCATATATATTTAAGGATAGAATATATTTTGCTCTTGGTCTAATACAAACTGAGACTAAGTAGATAAAACCATCATGATCCAAGGTCACATCTACATAGTATTTATATACTTAGACTTGATTTAATCAATATGACAGTCACTGTCATTATAGCATTATTTTTTTTTCAAAAAGCAAATATATAGGGCCTTTAAGGAAGAAACTTTATGTTTTCAGGGCAAAGTAGAGATATGACTTTGCATGATTCAGTAAATAGGACAATAATTTCCAAAAGGCTAACTGTAGTTTGAAAAGAAATAAAAGAAGAAAAAACCCTCAACATGCTACTTATCACTGATGGTATGTTAACTCGGGACTCCATGAAAACAGAGCTGATACAAGGAAATCCAAGTAGTGGATTAGTTTATCTTAGTTTCTAAGATAAGAAGAAGATGTTCTAGAGTACTTAAAAAAATAGAGTAATTTAAATAAATCACTTGTTTGTGGCAGGAAAGTTAAATAACATTTTCAAGATTCATCTATAAACAAAATGGCACATCAAAACTACAAGAATGTGATTGCTGTTGTTGTTAAGTGATCAATAAACATGAGCACATAATAAAAGCCTTGCCCTTAAGACACACAAGCAGAAAAATGCTGACAGGAATTTTTTTGCTTTACTAAAAAAAAAACAACAAACTGTGCCTCTGGATTATGCACCAGATATCAGTAAAATCTTATTAGGCATACTTAATATTTAAGGGCATTACAATGAAATGATTTGACCGTTGACAACTAAATGCCCTTTAAAATGATGATATTACTGTTGATTTTTACAGAATTCATATTTTTCAAACCATTATATAATATATATTAAAAAAAATAACTTTGGACTTGAAAACTAAAAATGTTTCAATCACTTGTTTTTCTTCTGCTATTTACAGGAAACACAGAAGTACATCTGAAATACCTTGTAAGGAATATAATTTTGAATGTGGGAATGCAAAGGCTTTTCTCTGTAAGATTTTAATGTTTATTAACTTTAGTTAAAAGAATTTTAGTAAGAACTTCTGATATTAAAATTTATTTTCTACACAAAGCAATATTATTAAATTTTAAGTTAATAACATCAGAGATGGTAGTGCCAGAGGGAATCTTAAAGATATTTAATACTTCTTTTTCTTTAGCAATGTGTTAACAGACATGCCAACGATGCATTCTTCAAATTAGAATATGTATCCTGTATGTTGAAACTTGGTACCTAGCATTTAACAAAGATTCTTTTGAAACAAAAGTGTGAGAAATAAAGATATACTCTGAAATAATAGACCTCATATTTTGACTTTTCTTAAGGTTGGCGTCATCTGATTTATTTTCATCTCAGAAAAACAAGATTTTTTTTAACTGTATCATACAAATATCCATAAATAAGAATACAAATTTGAAAGAAGCTTAGATATGATTTTTTTGTATGAAATGCCTATTTGCAGTAGGTGATTCATTAGGGAAATGTGTATGCTGCAGAAGACTATAATTAATAACTTTCTTATTTCTTATGAGAATCTTATTTTATTAGTATTTTAAATTCTTTTCTTTTGAATTATCTATTTGAACTACATTAAAGAATAAACTTAATCAATTCTTAACTCTTGGAAAATGAGTTCTCCTATGATAAACATGGATGGTTTTGGCTGGAGTGAAGTTAATTTTCTTCACAGTAGTTACTGTGATGCTGTGGTTTGGTTTTATGCTGCAAACAGTGTTGATAAATCAGAGATGTTTTGATTACTGCTGAGCAGGGCTTACACAGAGTCAAGGCCTCTTCTGCTTTTCACACCAGTCTGCCAGCAAGGAGGCTGGGCACACACAAGAAGTTGAGAGTGGACACAGCTGAGACAGCTGACCCCAACTAAACAAAGGGATATTCTATGTCATATAGTGTCATGCTCAGCATATAAAGCTCAGGGAAGAAGAAGGAAGGGGGATGTTTGCATTAATGACATTTGTTTTCCCAAGTCACTGTTACACACAATGGAGCCCTGTTTTCCTGGAAGTGGCTGAATACCTGCCTGCTCATGAGAAGTGGTGGACGAACTCCTTGCTTTGCTTTGCTTGCACGTTTCGCTTTTTCTTTACCTATTAAACTCTCTGTGTCTCAACCCATGAGTGTTCTTATTTTTACCTTTCTGATACTTCCCCCATCCCACCGTGATGCCATGAGTGAGAAGCTGCATAGGTCTTAGCTTCCAGCTGGGAGTTTAACCACAACATAAACAGATATAGACAAAATGCAAAAAGGTGCTCCATGGTCAGTAGATGGTCAGTTTCATTCAGTTAGAAATTAAGTGCCTCAAAAGAAGATCCATAAATAATAATATATTGAGGGACCTGTCTGATGTAGTTTAGCAACAAAATTACCAAGAGGGCAAATGGTTCGTAGATTTTACACATGCACTACTAGATGAGTCGTGGGCTACAAGGAATTTGCAGGAGAGGCTATTGCACCCTTTCATAGAGTCAGACAAAAATGGAAATGCTTTAAGGATGTGTCTTAAACTGCTTTTCACTCAGAGGAAAGGACAACACACTGTCAGCAGGAAGATATCTCCATCGGCTCACAGATTTATGAACAGTTACATATAGCATGACATATAACATGGCCAATCATTGCAACTGAAAAGATAAACTGTTAGTTCCTCAGCTGCTCATAAAAACTTCTAAAATATGGGTAGACCTTGAAGGATATGCAAAGAATGAAGCTAAAATTTAAGTGCACTAGCAATTAAATGGTGCTACAAAATACCAATATTTTATAGTGACATGTATAAACTGAAAAGATTCTCCTAGTAACAGAAAAGTAGATTTTAAATTATTTACAAAAGTTTATCATCATTCTTCCTTTAATGCACTCAGTTTATAATCTAGACATACTAGTCTTATGGCATGTTCAAAATATCACATAAGTCCTGCTGCTTCTGAGGGGCTTGATCTGCAAGCATTCATTTCTTAAGAAATGATGTCATAGTTTGATAAAGAAAAATAGCGCAGCATATTCCCAAACACGACACCTCCCTGCTCAGGCCATTAGGTTCACCCAATCCTATGAGCGTGGGAACTAGAAGATTCTTCCTCCAATGTCACCTGGACCTCCTGTGGCCAGAGGTTCTTCTCTAGGGCTCAGGATTCTCCCAGTCCTACTTGATTCCCTAATCTGTCCATTAGTGAGGCTGAGCATGTATTGATAGCTCCTGGTACGTACACCACATATACACTCGTGTATGTACCACATATATGTATGTATATGTACATGCATACACATATACACATAGCTAGTCACACAGATCAGACACACACACACTTTGTCATGAACATAGACAGTACCAGCTGCCTCATCATGCTTCTCCCTCTGCCTGAACAGGATGAAGGTCCACTACTGAGAATATATATCTATACATAAGTACAAGGTGATTCACTCCAGCTGCTGACCTGACAGCCTTCCCACTAGCTAGCACTTGATCCCAGTCTCCCCACTTGCTGGTACCTGGTCATATAATTTCCCAAGGCTGCAGCCCCTGGCCAGTGCAGGCTGCCTCAATCACGTAGTGGTACTCTCCTGGTCCCAAAACCCAGCTTCCCCTTGCCCCACCCCCTGCCAGGCTCTCACTCTTAGAGGCTCACAGGTGTTCTCATTGTCAGAGGTGGCCCTTAGGGATCTACACTTTTGCCCAGTCCTCAGGCTTTTTTACCAGCCAGCACTGCTTGATCTCCCTCCACTGGTGGTCACAGACTTATTCACAGACCTCACTCATTCTTCTTGCTGGCAGCATAGATCCCCATGCACATGTGTGATGGAATTTGAGGAGACATGACTGACTGCAGTGAGCAGGCACAGGGCATGGCCAAACAAGCAGGCTAATCAGTCTCTTCTGACATGTAACTGGCCCCTTTCTTTCTATTCTCCCTCTGTTACCTATGCTTCCTCCTCCCCAAATCACCTAAGGCTCTCCTTTTTTCCACCTTTGTTGTCTCCTTCAAGCATCCCATAATAAGCTCTGTGTGATCCCAAAAGGTTTTTTCCCTAAATCACATAATGTGTCTCATACCTCTTCATTATTCTGAAAGGTGGAAAAGTGTTCTGGAGAGCTGGTTCTGGTGACTCATCCTGATGTGTTTCATGTGTTGCCAACAAGGCTAATAGGTCCTCTAGGACAGCCCAGGCAAATACTCAGATAAGGCATTCATTCCTTGGGAGTCTGTAATTTGGATTCCTACCTACTGTTGTGTCCCTGTGCTCTTCTGGATTTGTGAAGAGGCACCTTTTATGGTGGCTTTCCTGTGTGGAAAGTTATTAATCAAGTTACTGCTCCTGCCTTTGTTTCTCTCTCCCCTTTTTTCAGCTAGAGATGAGCTTCCCATCACTTAACCTAACACAAACTCACTTAAAAGGTTTTTGGTATCAGAACTATGTTAAAACCCTTCACTCAAATATTCTGCGTGTTTTGCTCACAATGTATGTTTTGGGATCAGTCAGAGGATGATATTCAATCTTGATATTGTATTTAAAATGCTTATCTGAAAATTTTTTTGCATAACTAAGGGATTCTAATGAGCAACCCTGGACTCTTCCTAATGTAGAAATGTTGCTGACTTGCCAAAAGGAAAGAAAGGCGTAACACTGTAAAAATTGTTGAGAGAAATGAGTCTTCCAGTTCTGCTATTGTAACAGTTGCAAAGGCATAAACAAGACTTAGATATGCAGATACCGCTAAGAAGTATTGTGTGATGAGCTACTGTAAGTTTTTAAAATAAATGGAACAATATATTAAAATGTCAAAGATGAAAATTATAAATACATCCCGTGAACAGACAACTGCAGACCTCCCCTCACATTCACTACTGTACCAACCATACTTAAAATAATCAATCTGCTACAAGTGTAAGTTTGTGAGAGTTCTAGGCATATAAGCAGACTGGAACACTACATATAATCTACTGTGTATAATGTGCTAGGGACTCTTTTCTGGTCAGCTAGTATAACTTTGCTTGCATCGTCTGCAATCCAGTTTGGCCCTGGTCAAAATCATATCAGTACCAGTGATCGGATTGTTGGTCTGTATCCTTCAGTGTATTTCAGTAGTATGGTAGCATACCAAACAATATTCTCCTGTATGCTACAGTTTGAAGGACTTTGGAACAAGTATATTAAAGTGTGTTAAATATCTTTGCTTCTCAGTGCACACTTGGGTCCTGATCCCTGACTATCAATACTGCATAAACATTTATTTTTTTCCAAGTCCCTCTTTTCTTCTATAATGATCATTGAGAATTATGAAGATAGTCTCAGGGTATTTTTGAGAAGGCAAAGAAATAGAACTAGGTGCCCAAGCAACTTTTAGATCAGATAGAAAGGCTGTCTGATCAGTGTCAGTCATGTAATGTGAGTCAGGATGAGGGGGAGGTGTTTGGGCTGTTATGACCACAAATGGGGATATACTAAGTAGTTTTAGCAGAGAGTTTCCTTGTTTGAATAGTTTGGGTCAAGTTTGACTACTGTATAATAAACTGGCGATGCCTGCTTTGATACAATTCAGTACTGAATACTGTTCACAGTTTGAAAGTAGCTATTTTTAACAGGAAAGAAGTGTGTGCAATGGAGCAGGGAATCTTCTCTACAGTTGTTGCTTGCTAGCAACCTATATTTTCTTCTACTTTTATTAAAAATTCATTATATGTTACTTTGATATCACTTAGAAATTCCTAAATCTGACTAATTTAAAATAATCTGAATTATATAACCTTCTAAAGGAACCTCTAGTAAATATATTTGCTTTCTAATGGGGTCTTTCATACTGATTCCCAAAGTAAACCTGAATATTACCAATTTAACTCAGTTTTCTCTTTTTCCTTATTCTTTGTCCATATTCTTATTCTCTTTGACTCTGCCAACTCACATCTGTTCTCATATAGAGGTTTTTGTGTACTTATATATTAACATTTCTTAGAATCCTATACTTGTTGGATTTTTTTTTTGCTCATCCTTTTTCAATAATACAAGAATTAGTTTTTTTCCCAATTTTATGTTCTACTTTGCATCCACAACCTTAGAGTAACAAAATGAGCATTTGAAAATATCCCTCAGAATTCTGTATACTTAAAATGAGGTTTCAGTCTCTCAAGGCTTGTTAATATTTACAATCAGACTCCACAAAGGTATCTGCTCAAGAAAATAGTAATTTCAGAGACATTCTCAGGTGTCTATTTAGTTATTGCTCTCTTAATTGGGCACTAAGGGGGCTGGAAGGACTTAAGTTATGATGCTTTTTTGTATGCTTCCTATCCAAATTGAGTTTTTCAGGATAAATACACTGACACATCATAAAAATTTTCACATAGCAAATTCTGCCTTTTACTTATACTTGTCTTTTACAAGTATTTCCACTTTTAGAGACAATAAATAGTGCTACTTGAAACACTTTTATGTCTTCTTGTCTTGTAATTTTTGATATAACATGAGAAAATGAAATATTGTTTTAATTAACGGTATCATAGCTATCAAGAGAATCACAGGGATATAATTACTTTACTAAAAGACTTGCATAGCTCAAATCAATTCACTCAAACACCTGCTAGCAAGTATGTACTGCTTTTAAAAAGCGTAATTAGCACTTACCACACTGAAATACAAGGAAGGGAATGCTGCCATTTTTAAAATGTTTTTATTGTGTTAGTTAGAGTACCTGTCTTTTCCAGAAAATTAGATATTACTAGCCTGCTAAAGAAATCTGTTGTGACATAAATGTCCAACAATTTGTCCCTGTCAAATGAAAAATTAATATCTTCCATTGCCCATGTATAAGTAGCTGAAGCGATAACTTTTTTAATACAAAAAAATAAATATGCAACTCGATAGCAAAAAACACTGTCATAAATCCATTACTTCACACTAAAAATGGTAATTAATTTCATAGTGTTAGCACTACTGTTAATATCACTTATTGCAAACAAACGAACCCCCTGCTAATAGACCAAAAAACATCTCTTTCAGATGTATGCTTTTTTAGTGTGGTAGAGAAGGTAGATACACACAAAAGGTTTTGGAAAGATTTTTATATATAAGCCAATAATTCCTTGTCAGCTTCTGAAGAATTACAGAGATACAGGATCTTGGATAGGATTCAGGTCCACAGAAAGACACATAAAATTAAACATCTATGTGCAGTGTGTGTCCACACTATTTAACTGACTTCCTGCTATTGTCAGTATTTGGAGCTCAATTCACTTGTACGTGTATGGGTGTCTAGTGGCAACAAAATGAA
Source organism: Pseudopipra pipra (assembly GCF_036250125.1). Classification (NCBI taxonomy): domain Eukaryota; kingdom Metazoa; phylum Chordata; class Aves; order Passeriformes; family Pipridae; genus Pseudopipra; species Pseudopipra pipra. The sequence goes on along the minus strand of NC_087550.1, from coordinate 72,911,855 downwards.
CTTGAGGCAAAAATGAACTTCATCTGCCCAGACATTTTAGGTGAGGTGGGCTATCCTACCAATCCCCTACCTGCTGGCCAGAATGTAAGATTCCTGCAAATCCTGTTTTATGTCTAGTAATGTGTGGTCTTGAACATCCATCACACCTCAACTAACAGTAGTGCTTTTATCTATCATTAACTTCTGACAACATATCTAGAAAGCTGCTAACATGGCTTATAAGTAGTTTCTGTGATGAAAGACTTCAAGAAAGCCTTTTACTTTACTGCCTGTATTTGCTACAGGCTTGATTAATTTGGCCACACATACTCATCTTTAACAATTTAAGATGATTTTGGGCATTCTGCCTGGAAGCCAGTTTTCACTCAAGATAAATCCTTCCCTTGGTATTCTCACAGATACCATGTACTATCTTCTCATCCTGTATCAGATATCCTTGTGAAAATTAAATGGCAAAAAATTGTGTATGGGCATTCGATTCAAATCATTAGTGCTACTTGAGATGTCTGGATTATTCCAGATAGATTAAGCAGAAAATATATGATAAATCTGTGTCCTTCTGGAGTAGCTGTTAGAAGAGCAGATGTTGGAGGCTAGACAGGTTTCTGTGACTGATCATCATCTAGATCTCAAATATGAATACCTAGGCCTTGATTGCATTACCTAGGTAAATGCTGTTTCTTTAAAACAGACACAATATCATTTTAAATATCTAGTATATTTTACCTGACTACCATCCTCCTCTTCAGAGTCAAACACACCTGTATGTCTGCCCTTCTGTAGCTGTCTCAGGTGCTATAGTGCAGGCATGAGGATTCTGTGTACAGGTGACTGACTACATTCACTGTTTAAAAACAGAGTTTAATCCCACCTGAGATGCTCTGAAATTCCAACAAACTTCCAACTGGTATTAAAGTAATAAGCTGATCTATGTAATATAATATCTGCTAATTTATTTACCCTAGACTTTCTTCTTTGGCAATGGAGAGAAACACCAAGTTTTCTCTTACCTAATTTAGATGAGATCTAGCATGAAACAAACCATGAGACACCGATGTGCCCTTGCCACAAAGAGTCTAGTGGTATCCTAGACTGCATTAGGAGTGATGCTAGCAGATCATGGTAGGTGATCTTTCCCCTCTCCTCAGCACTGTTGAGGCCACACGTGGAGTCCTGTGTGCAGGTCTGGGCTCCTCAGTATGAGAGAGACATGGACATACTGGAAGGAGTCCACTGAAAGTCCAGAAAATTATTTGGGGACATCTTCCCTGTGAGAAAAGGCTGCTAACTGGGACTGCTTAGTCTAAAGAAGAGAAGACTTGGCTGGATCTTATCAGTGTATATAAAAACCTGAAAGGAGGGTGTAAAGGAGACAGAGTCAGGTGCTTTACAATGGTGCCCAGTGACAGGGCCACAGGTGACGGCCACATATTGAAACAGAGGATACTCCTTCTGAATATCAGGAAGGACTTTTTCAGGGTTGGGGTGACTGAACCACAGCAGAGGATGCTCAAGAGAGGTTGTGAAGCCATTTGGACATGATTCTGGACAGCTAACTCTAGATGGCCATTCTTAAGCAGGGTGATTGGACCAGATGACTTCCAGAGATCCCTTCCAACCTCAACCATTCTGTGATTCTGTGATCATGTTCTATCCAATGCACTTAAAAAGCACACTAAGGTACTTATCTTAGTTGTAGTATTTAAAGTATCATTAATTGGACAAGAGAATTAACAGGAGAATCCCATCTCTCCTTCGATTTAGATATAAGTTTTTTCTTCCAGAATCACAGTTGCCTGAATATCGCAGAAACAGAAATTTAAATGGTGACTGACGAAACAAACCATTAGCTAATTTAAAGATGTACAAAATTTTTAAAAAAATGAAACATTTTGTATCATCCTGTTTCAATTTTTTTGCATAAATGGCCTTACTTTCACTCTTTTTTTTTCTCTTTGTCATGGCAGTAAATTCTAAAAGCTAATCATTCATTCACTACTTTCAGGTGGATAATTTTTTCAGGTAGCAATTAAGGTCACACTAAAAGATCACCTGCTCCTCAGAAAAACCAAAACATACAAGGTTTTTAAACATCATATCATAGCAATTTGAAAGATTTTAAGAAGCTTGCAGACATGGCTTTGAATGAAGTGAAATTATTTGGGATTCAAAAGCCTCTTTCGTTGTTTAAGTCAACAGAATTCCTCAATTTGATGATAAAAGAATGTATCCACATGTAGGAACTATCAGGAATTGTCTTTGTTAACAGAAAAAGAAAGGTAAAAAAAAGGAGGACAGTAGAAGGGGAAAGGACAAAACTTCAGTTTGCTTGTTCAGTTGAAGTCAGCAAAGAAAATACTGGTAAAAGGAAGCAAAACCCAATAAATTAGTAAAGACTGTAATTTAATTCTCAACCTGAGCATTTAAGACCTGTTAAACCACTATAAGATGATAGCAATTCTGATGATATAAAAGAAACATTTCCCTTCAAAACAGTATAAATAAGTGCATGCAAGCAGTCAAAATAAATAAATAAATAAATAAATAAATAAATCTCAAGTAAGCAAAATCCTTCATAGTACAAGAATGTTAAAATTGTCTTGGAGATATAAATGAGACCATCCCTAGATTCAAGTGCTATAATGTTATTTTCAGAACTTTAATTTACTATTTTTGACCTGCTGTCATCGCAATAGATCAGCAATAAGGTTATCTGTATATCGAGCTACTGACATGTCTTGAAATAATTTGTCATTAAACACCACCAAAAAACACTAAAAAACATGTCATCTTAGAAAAGATTGCAAATTTCACAAAGATATGTAATGGAAGATATATATTTTGATGCTGAGGTTCTCCTGCAAAAGAAATCTTGTTAATGGTATTTTTAAAAAATAATTTAGCATGTCTACATTTTATAGGATTAAAACAGTAACCTAGTATTATTCTTAAAGCAATTAAATTTTTGTATTCAATTTTTTAGAAAGGTTATTATGCTACTGCTCCTATACTCTTTAGTTAGGGTCTTGCTACATGGATATTTGTACTACATTGAAATAAAAAAACTCTATGCTACTAACAAAATAATAGAAGTATGCAAACTGCTGTAGGGCACAACCATATCTATTTATATACTGGAAAAGAAAACAAAGACTTCATTTGTAGACATTTGATATGCTTTATAAAGCTTTGACAAAATTTAGCTTACTACCATAACTACATTGTTTGAGTTCTTTAAAACAGTGTCAGGTACACTTCTGAATGATATACTATGTTTAAATTAAATTTAAAATACTGATTTAAGGGAATGTAAATTTTCAATTTTCAATTTTTTTGAAAAGTTAAATCAATTTATTTTGCTATTCATATTTTTATCTTGACTTTGCTCTGGCAGATTTATGTCCGTTAAAGGAGACTATTTTCGACTTCCCCTATGAAGCAAATTCCATACCAAGCTAAGATTATATATTTGCATGTAAACATTTTTTCTGGCTTTTAGATAGGAACTGTGATTTAAGCAATTGAAATATTCAACTTATTTAAATTTCTCTAACAAAAGATTGTATCATTCCTAAGTTTAATGATCTATTTTTCTTAAGGCTCTCAAGAGAATAGAAAAAAAATATATTGCTCTCTCTGATAATTTTATTTTTCTTTAATTAAAATTGCTCCTATGGAGACAAGATAGGTTGGAGGTTTTTTTTACAGACTGAATAACCCTTTCACAATTAACTCATCCTGAGCTAAAGGCATAGCAAGCAAACTGAAAACACTTCACTTTGATACTGCTTCCAGAAACACGACCTATAAACCACAGAATTTTCTACAACAGCAGCCTGGCACCAATGTCACAGCCTTCTTCTTTCCTTGGGCTTTGATATATCCTGAGAAAGTACACGTACTTCTTGCCTCATATCAAAGAGGGATAGAAATCAAGGACTTATCGTTTCAGTATTTAGCACAACTTCATCTGAAAGTATGAAGTTTATATTATAGAAAGATACACTTCACTGAAAAGATGGTACTCTAATTTTTGAAAACAGGCTAGGACAATACTTGCAAAGGGTAATCAGAATGAAATTATGATTGAAGGGCATGATTTCATTAATCTGGGAACCATAAACATACGAAAAATAATGCAATTAGTTGTCAGAAGCTCATGCGGATTTTCTTGTTGTTTCTATGGGAAGTTTTTCAGTTGTTTTGAGCAGTAATAGGGTATTTCCTCTGTGCTATTTTAGAATTGTTTGCTTTTTCTCCCCTCATTTTTTTTTAAATGTATAAATATGTCAGACAACAAGAAGTCAATATCAAAAGCTTTCATCTTGCCAATACAACTACTGCGTTGTGGAAAAATTATTTGTCTCACTCTCCTTTTGATGTTTTTTGCAAATATACTAGTTCAACACAAAAGATGGAGAGTGTTGCTTCTTTTACAGTGATTTCCAGTCTTTTTTTTCTTTCTGCCTTCAAATATGAGATAGACAGTTAGAGAAACCTTTCTCTTAAGACAGTTATCTCCTTTTAGACAGGAGATCTAATATCCATTTTTAGTGCAATACCCATTTTGAGTGTAGAAAATCTTACTAATTGAGATGCCCAGCTCATGCATTCTGAGAGAATTGGCTACCACTATCAAAACATATGATGCATATCAACTAAATGTCTGTATTCAAGATTAGCTCAGTTGGTTAAAACTTGTTGCTAATAGTACCAAGGTCATTGGTTCTATCCTCTGCAGGGGCCATTCGCTTAGGAGTTGGACTAGATGATCCTTGTGGGTCCCATCCAACCCAAAATATTCTGTGACTCTGTGAAAATTACCAAGCATTTTAATTTCATGCTACAAAGGTGTAACTCATACTGATTCATATAAATAAAATCTCCTCCATAGAGTTGTATAGTTCCATATAATTGTAACTTAGGAGTTCAGGGTTTTTTGTGTAAGTTCTTACACAATGACATTTATGCCTCTTTCCCTCAGTTATAATACAGGAACAACGTCTTTTGTTGTTGATTCCAGTTACAATCAGATGTTGGTAGACATACAAAAGGCATCCAGTTTTCCATCAGATAGCATTCTTCTATCATAAATGAATATTTTAAGAATCATTCATAAGTATTTGCAAGGAATTATGTTGTGTGTAAGAAATGGAAGAGTTTTTAAAAGTGTAGAAATATTGTACTTACTGAGAAGATGGAATAAAACAATAGTTATGGTTTGGCTACATACAGCTAAAGTAAGCTTGTCATGATTCTATTTAAAATAATGCAAAAATACATTTGATCTGAATGTGTTTTCATATTCTTTACAGAAAAAAGTACTTCAATATTCATGTAATCTGATTCAGGAATACAGTTTTTCTCTTTCGATTTTTTTTCTTTCCTGTATCTGTGTTCATTTTCTTTGTCCTACATAAATAGTTTTACTATTAACCACTGAAATAAAAGTGGTACTACCTAATAATGTGCCATTTTTCAGTTTTAATGTTTTTTTAGTTTTATATATCATGTAAATTAAAAGGTAAAATTTATTCATATCATATGAATATATCTTAATCAAAGTTGACAATCCCCATTTTAACCCAATTCTATTGTTAACTGATCCAGTAAATGTTGTGTGGTGTGGCAGCATTGATATCTGGCATTGAAAATAAAAGACAGTATAACAGTTTTCTAAGCATGATTTTCCCCTGTGGAGCTGTAGTTGCAACTGTTAGGTGCATTGTTACTTTGCCAAATACTGGCCTTACCTCCAAGATTTTTGTTGCACTGTATCCAAACCATAGTGGTTTGCCTTCCAGTAGGTTAGATTTCAGAGCTCTCTAAGTTTGGGCATTTGTGGCAGGTTTTTTTTCAATCATATCCAGTTGAGGTTTGATCAATTGCTACATTAGCTGTCACATTTAATTTGACTTTTTTTTATATAGTCCTTTTTCTTTTACAAAGGAAACTTTTAATTGTATAGTCAAATCCACTTGATTCATTCTTCCTGTTTTCTTCCTACCTGTGAACACAAATACATGGAGAAAAAGTTTATCATAATGGGTACCCTAAGACTGGAAAAGCCTGTGTCCTAGCTACCGTCCCTACTGCAGGCATTTGCAATTGATCCCTCAGGCATCTTTGCTCAAACTCATTCCATTTTTCCCTTCACTTGGCATTGAAAATAAATGAACTGGAGATTAGACTAAAGTCTTCAGGCTATTAAGTCAAAGCTAAAAACTTTGCATTTTGGACTTACTGGTAGTTCTCCCGTGTGTCTTCATTTTTTAAAGTATTATGCATCAAGACATTCCCATATCATGGAAGAAAAACAAATAAATTATTGGTTAAGACAGTAGATTCCCTCAGGGTCTCTGTCAGACCTGGATGAGTTGACCTGAATTTCTGTCCTAGAATTTTGATCTGGCATCAAAGAAAAAGCTTATTTTTTTATATATTTTGGATTACTTTATTATCTGTAAATTTAATTTTACAGTGTTGGCCACCAAGAAGTTTTGGGGCTTTTTTTCTACAGAATAAAGTTTTGATTCACCATTTCTTTCTGTCAAATACTCTTTTTAAATTATACTTGAAGCATGTAATAAATAAAATTTGTTAAACTAAACAGAAATAGGCTAATGGAGCTGTTGAGTATATATGCTCAAACATTTTTAGAAGACAACCTAAATTTTTTCTTTATTGTTTTGATATAACTCTCTTTCTTGCTTCTTTAATATACTGTATACAAGAATTATAGCAGAATTATTCAGTGCTTCTTCTTTTTTGGTATTACTACTCCAATAATAGCTGTATGATAATGCATCACAGCTAGAAAAGGGAAACAAGAAAAAACTCTGATTGTACTTTATCTATTAGCACTTGATAGCCAGTTATCAATGTTTAATTCCAGATATGAAATCTACTTTGATTATAGATACAAGCAGACACTAAAGTGTTTGAACATTGAAGCATTTAGGATGCAAAATATGTATAAATATGTATAAATAAATCTCAGTTCAGCAAAGCAAAGCATTTAAATATGTACATGATGCCTAAAAATTTAAGCAAGACTGAAATGAAATAAACACTGTTGAATTAAGGTCATGGTCAGCGAACTGGTCAGCTAACTTTTAATGTAAAGCATAATAGTTTTGTTTGCAGCATAATACAGGCTCAACAGTGCAAAGCTGGAAGTGTAAGTAATTTAATCACATGCATTGTAAGCAACATTATTAAATAGTTTTGTGGTATTCTATTATACACACAAACAAATGATACAAGCAGAAGAATGCATGCACACACAGATCCACATACAAATTTCTTTTACTTATTCATGCATATTCATCAACATCGGAATTAGCAATGTTACACAGATTAATAATTTAATAGATTATCCTCTACTATTTTCTTGCCAAGTATAACTGTTTGTGTCTGCAGTTATCATGCCTCATCCTGTAGAACATATTTATGCCTATTTTTAGAAAATAAAGACCTATTTTTAAAAAATAGTTCAACATTTCAAGGACTGAAATTATCATAATATAAAAGATATTTTCCAATAATCATTGATTCCAATTTTCTTTAAAGCCTTTTAGATCTTAGATTTAGACTAAAGAGCCTTTGTTTTAGACAGGGAATAGATCATGGTTTAAAGGCCACTTTTTTGCTGAAAGTTGAAGTCCCACTGGCAAAATTGCAAACTACAGGATTTCAATTGAAATTACATTTAATTTTTTTTTACAGGAGCAAAGATTGAAAAACTAAACATCTCAAAGTAAAATGGATTGTCTGTAACAATATAATAGTGAAATGAAATTTGCATAAAGCTAAAGTTTGGGAAATTTGTATATTATACTAATATTCAAACAAATAATTAACTTTCCCTATGACTTCTTAGTTGAGTCTACATGTGAATTATTCATATACTTTTTTTTAATGGAAGTGGACCCTACAACATGAGCCAGTGCCACCTACAAATTTATAATGTTAGGAAGATTGTTAATAAGGAGTATTATTGTGAAGTGAGTCCATCCTACATACTTAGCAAGGAGAAATATAGAGAGAATCTGCTTCTAAAATTCAAGTGATTGTAGACATAATAAATCAAGATGAGTAAACAAATACAATTATCTAAGGGTTAATTTTAATTATATCATACATTTTGTTGGAACTCCTGTTCAGTTGCAATGATAAAATTAAGTTTAGGAAAAGGACAAAGTTTTGGTGTTTTTTTTTTATAAATAAGTGATGATTTTTACTGGAGAAGTTCTACAGTTATGAGAAAGACCTTTAAACTTGTCTTCTTTTATTTTTTCTTTCTTACTGTGGATCTCAGTCCAGTAAGAACAATCAGTTATAATGAGCAAAAATCTAGCAGTTTGACGGCTCTAGGCAGGCAAATAATGAGGGAAAAACTGCTAAAGTAAGAAAATATAAGGAAGGGTGAACTGTTTATAAATGTGTGTTCTACAGAATCCCAATAAAACTTTTCATAATCGTAGTTTTGTAGTTTTATTTGGTATGTTATTCCTTGTGTTAGGCACAGTCATACCACATATGAACAAGTCAGAGCCAAAGAATTTTTAGAACTTTTAGTTCTAGACATCCAGTGAAACCAATATAAAATATTGCAGATGAGATGCCTGCAAAGGGCTTTTATTTTTTTTTCCTAAGGCATATTAATGTAAGAATGGGACTATGCTTAAAAAATAGGGGAAAGGAAAGATTATTTCGAATGAAAAAGACACATACTTTGCTAATTAGTATCTAAGATTGCTAACATTGGCCATTAATCACAAAAAGGGAAAAGGAACTGATCGAAAACCTGTAAACTTGAGACAGTCCTGACTCCAATGACTCTAAACCAGGGCTGACCTTCAAGGACAACCTTTGCAAATTAAAAGGTACATCCTGAAGTGTAGAAAGTTGTGCATCTGTGGCAAGAAGACAGCAGGGGTGAAAAAGGAATTCCAAGATAATTTTGATCAAAAAATGAGTTTTCCCAGAAGGTGAAAGCAGGAAAAAACAGCCTAAGAGGAACAGAGAGACACTGAACATAAGCCAAAGCTTAGAAATATGAAAGACAACAAGAAGGGTTACTCCAAGAACCTGGACAGTAAAAGATTTCTGCTATAAAGCCTGCCCTCTGAACTCCTAAGGCTCTGAACCTACCAAGATGAAGTTTGGGAAAGCGACATAAGCAAAGTTAGGAACCATTTAAACAAATTGGCAATACAGAAGTCCAGATTAAATTCTTGGGGTAATTGACCTTTTTCTTCATGCCCAGCTGATCTATTATTTCCTGATTCAAAATACCTTTTAAGGCTGTGTTAGATTTAAGGTCAAATTCAGGGGACTGTAATTTTTCAAGGAGTATATATACATGTGTAAAATATTTGGGGTTTTCTTGTAAATTAGCAGAAATAGATAATTTCATAAGTCCTTACTATTGTTCTGTAAATCTGTGGACCATTATTTTGCAATAATAAGCAACATGAATGTTGTTTCAACTGTCTTTCACAATTGCAGTTATTCCAGTCTTTTCAAAAAGTTTTTCTCATACTCATGTAGTTTAACATGTGGATAAATATTACTTTGTATATCTGAGATAAAATACTGATTTTGTAGTTCTAGTGTGTTTGACTTAATCTTCATCCTATACCATCTACTGTCATTGGTCTCACCAGTTGCATCTTCTTTTATTTATGAATCTGAAAAACTACACATGATATTCCTTATTTGTCAACAAAATAATTTGCCATTCTTACTTTATTTTCTACTTTCAAAGCTTCAAGAAATTGGACAACTAAAATGTTTTCCATTATTTTCTATTCCTTTTCATATACTTTATACCTCTGTAAGATATTTATTCAGCTCTGCCTTTGCTTGCAATTTGGATACAGGTGCTGGATGCTATTTGTATTTTTGATAATAAATAATACCATTATTTAGCAACATTAAAATTTCTCACATTCCTGTGCTCAAGATTATGCTGTTCATGATTTTGACCTAAGATAACTTCTTTGATCATCTATTAAATCTTTTCTGAGTGTCAGAATAAGAATTGTAATGCTTGCCACTGTTACAATATCCATTCTGAATAGTCTATTAAAGGTTCTGTACAGTGTCCATTTAGTAAATTAATGTATTCATATATTACCTGATATTTGTAAAGAAGACAATTTAGAGATTCTCAGTATCTTCTGGAGTCTTGTAATATACTTGACTCTGTATATTTGGAAAATCAAGATATTGTCCTTGGTAATGGGAATTACAGTCACCAGTGACCTTTGGTTTTAATGAAACTACTCAGAGGAGCTATTGCTTTGAGTTAGCAGTGAAGCTGACTGTAGAAAAAAAAACAAAAACAACACTTGGCAATTTTACCACATTAAAACAATTGACTTATAACTTTTGAAGGATTACCTAGTATACTGACATTACAGTACAAATTTTATCCTTTGCAAATCTAAAATTTCAAGCAGTAAAGATGTAATTTTACAAAATTAAATTAATTGAATATTATTAAAATAAGAATGGCAGGTTGTGAGCATAAAACTAAATTGATCAGGGCCTTTATTTGTAGATGGCTGTGTGAAGCAAGAATAAATGACATATCCCACTTCCAGAGACCTTCTCTTCCAATTTCAGTGATCCACATGTATTGTCCAAATTCTAACTTTCTCAGTGCCAATCATAATCACAACCTGAGAATTGTCTGCAGTAGTTTGAGGTTTTTTTCTAAAGTCATCTTGAAAAGGGGGGGGAAAGTACTTTGTATTTGCTCTTTAGGTTGAGAATTTTTGTTGGAAAAAAAATTTTTTTTCTCAGTGGTCTTGACATCCTTGATGCAATCACACTGTAATAGAATCACTCTCTGATGTCAAACACACTTCAGTGAATCATCTACCTTGAAGTTAAGTGCTTGGTTGAGGTATTTAAATTAAAAAATATAGATGTCCTCAGAAACTTCTTTTAGTGAAGAAAAATAAGTCATATCTAGAGGAAGAGTGAGATCTTAGATGGGTTGAACTCTTCTTTGATAGTATAAAACTAATCCCTGTTACTAGTCACCTTAATCATAGAATCATAGAATCAGCCAGGTTGGAAAGGACCTCTGAGATCATCAAGTCCAAACCTTGATCCACTAGCACCGTGGTTACTACACCATGGTACGAAGTGCCACATCCAGTCTCATCTTAAAAAGCTCCAGGGATGGAGAATCCATCACTTCCCTGGGCAGCCCATTCCAATCCCTCCCTTGAGCCCAACTATTCTAATTTATGCACTCATTAAGATCTTAAAATTAAGCAGACTAATTCAGGCCTCACAGATTCAGATGCAAAATTATCTGATGGATAATTTTCAGTAATCCTAATCATTATTTATATTTTAGAGTGCGAAGTGGGAGGAAAGCAGGAAAGGAGTGACAGTAGGAGGGAAGACCTTGTCTACCTTGCCTATTCATTCTTTTAGGCAATTTATTTTTGTGGTATTTTAAGTGCCAGACAAAGTTTAAAAATAGTGTAAGATCCACATAAGACTCAGCCAAAATGGTTGTCAATAGATATGTTTCTGGCAAGTAACAGAGTTTAAATATACCTCCCTGAAAATTAGCAAAACTTGATAGTCTGTAATTTTTCATGAAAAGTTTGATATAGGTTGTTTTCCTCATTTCAGCAGGCAAAAAGTAAGCAAGTTGTTTCTCTTGCTCTCTTTTATCTACTACACTGATACTGGTTTTTAGTTGCTCTCTATTATTGATGAGAATTTTTTTAAGTCCTGGGGTCTCTGTGAATTTAGCTGTGAAAACAACAAAGCACTAATAAATTATGTATCTGCTTAATAACAATGAAGTTTTGCATAGGTTCATTTTTTTATTTCATTTACTGCATGATCGGGAGAGGAGAGTTTTTAAAACCATCAAAATTTTGAGTGTCTTGATAACAACTGCTGTATGTCACATCATGGTAGAAGGTGCAGCTATACCCCAAAAAAATAAAAATCAAATGAATCGATATGGAAAACAGAGTTACTCAAGAAAAATCTTAGATAATTACACTTCTAAGATAAATTAGGTGGGGCAGGCACAAAGAAGGGATTATCTAGTTCTAGTAAATGGCCTCTATTTTCTGCTGATCACTATCAGGTTTCAGGAGTAGTTGCTAGGTGAAGCAGAGCTGACACTTTTATGGTATTGTGCTGTTATAATGTGGCATTGCTTTACAGATGATCCTTTTTCATATCCTGTTGACGACACACTGGAACATATTTATGCCTGTGCTTTGCACCATTTCTGATTCTGAAGTAAGTTCTGGTTGCATTATGTGTATGTCTGTAATAGCAATCATTTAAGCTGTGGATCCCATGGAAAAAGGACTTTCTCCAGATAGGTTCAATTGGTTGGGGAAAAGAGTTAGAGTATCTTATGATTTTTCATATCTTAATTTTTTTTAATAGCTTTCAGTATATTCATCTGTTTTACTTTACCCTGTTGCACACTTCAGACTGCCGTTCCCAAGTAGGCACCACAGATATGACTGTCTCTGCCCAGCCCTCTCAGGACTGCCTTCTCAAAGTAGTTGTTTTCATGATCTATTTCTTTACTGGGACAGGATGTGTCCCTTCTGTGTATTGAGTGGTTGCCTCTGTAAACCATCCTAAAATTGCAGTAGAAGTGTGATACGAAAAAAAACAAAAAAAGAAAAGAGGAGAAAGCTTTCTCGTTATCAGTGGATGTTTCCCTTAGAACTTCACTTACTGGTGCAATAGGCAGAAGAGCTCATGGGAACTCCTTCATATACAGGTCTTCTATACAAAGTGTTCAAGGCCAGGCTGGATGGGGCCCCGAGCAATGTGTTCTAGTGGGTGACATCCCTGGCCATGGCAAGGGGGTTGGAACTAGATGATCTTTAATGTCCCTTCCAACCCAAACTGTCATATGATTCTATGATTCTCATGCCTCCTTACACCTCTTCCACCCTCAGCTCAGCCTGGGACAATCATGGAAGTTCATTACTGTATCAACAGATTAAGTTACTACTGACTTTTTTGGGGGAAGTATGAATCTTTAGTTGGAATAGTAATTACTCTGTGATATCCTTGAGGTGAAAGTAAAGGCTGTACAGGGTGCTGGACTGTGATATTGTCTGCAGTTCTGTCAATAAGTATATGGAAAGGAATACAGAAACAGGCCTTTTTGTCTCATTTTGCCATTTTTGGATGTTTATGTATATGCCAACTGTCATGAAATGAAATTTAGTGTGTCTTAAAATAAATATGCAAAGTAAATTACAAATGTTATTAACTTTCCTACTCAAGAACTCGGAGTCAGGACTGCCTTCTTTAGACAGACTGTTCTATAAATCTCTGCTTTGGATAAAAGCATTTCTTTGTGAAACATCTTGTCCAGATAATTGGTCTGCCACAGAATGCAAAACAGTGGCATAAATAAAGATATATTTTTAATGTGCATGCAGTCTAAGATTATTCTTGTGCTAAGAATTTTCTGCTTAACCCTGTAATTACTTCTGGAGATAAGAATTTAAAGAATGTTTCTGTAGGACTTGACTGTTTCTGTTTCTTGACAAAATAAACACATTTGTTCAACCATATGTGTAGAATATCTAAATATTATTCATAAACATTTTTCTGCTCCACAGGTAAAATGCAGTGAAAGAAATGTGGCTTTATATTTCCAATCACTTAATGAAAACAGGTAGTACAACATGCAGCTGTAGCATTAACGCGTAAAATGTAGATCTGAAAAACTCTGAACCACAGTCTTTTCTGTAATTATACAGTGATGTTCTACTCAGAAGTCCTTGTTTAATGTTTTCATAGATATAAATATAGGTACAGAGTAGCTACCTTTTTTTAATTATTGCTATTAGGAGTTCGATAGTTTTGTCTCATAAATGCATTCTTAGTACACTGCCACTATTGATTGCCACCATACTGCAAATACTCTAGCTGTTGTACCATAGTGTCAAGTATAATATTTGGATGAGAGAAGACACACTTCAGATATTCCTTTTTTGGTAGTTAACATCTAATTAAGAGTTGTTATTATTAAACAAAAAAATTATGGAGAGAACTTTTCATTAGCACTCTGTTAATAAGATTGCAACTTTTGCTGTTAAGGTAGTATTCTTAGCATCCATATAGTAGTTTGGCATCTGTTATATAGTCCTGTAGAAGGAATATGGGAAAATAATTGTTGGTGTGTTATTTAAATAGTAACCATCAAAGGATGGTTGCATGCAGCTTTTTGCCTATTTTCCAGTTAATTATGTTCTCAAAATTCAAGATTTTATTTTAAGAATTTATGTGTAAACCTATGAATCCCTGATCCCAAAAGGCATGAAAATAACAAGAAAGTTACTACTGAAAGAAAGTTTAACTACATTCATATGAGTCAAATAGTTCAATAATGATAGCTTTCTCCCACATCATAAGAAACTAAATGCCATTCATAAAATAACCATTCAGCTGGAAAATATACACAGATGAGCATTTTCTGCAGTGCTGTCATTATGTGTAACATGGCCATGATTCTTAATATTCAGTACTTTAATGACTTTATTGTACAGTTTCCCATACTCATACATAATAAAGTACCCTATGCTGAAAATATAAGGTGAATAGCCATATGCCTGCAGTCTTCTTGCAAACTGGGCAGGTTTTTGATTGGCTCTAGCAGGTTTGGGGAAATGACCATTTCAGACAGGACCCAGTCAAGTAGAAAATGGGCAGATGCTGTAAGTTGCATAATCAGTACAAAGAATACTCATCTGCCATTTATAGTACATGAGATTAACTGATGGGATACCAACTGATTCAGGCTAATTTAATGACAACCTCTAACCATCTGGCTAGAAAGCTGTATTTTACAAAGGCCTAATGCTGACCCACATAAGTTAGCCTAAAAAACATTTGGTAAGTTTAATAATGGATTATACATCAAAGCAAGAACTCATTACTGTTACAAGTCATGAAATATTTATTTTTAATCTGACAGTTCTACTACTGCTAAACAATACGAGATTACCCTGTGAAGCAGTATATATAATAAATGACTGACTACTTTTCTGCTGTGCTAGTAAATGCAAAGCTTTCCGAGCCTGATGATTTTACTTGCTGACAGTGTACACTGTGGGAAATAGACCCTCCCTTTTCTTCAATGGCTTCTCCAGCACAACATCTTAGTTTGCTCTTTAGATTTACCTTATAATTTTGCATCAATATTCTTCATAACTGACAAATTCAACTGACTAGTTAATTTCTTTGTACATAGCTTGATTTAACAAATAGTCAGCATCCTGGAACCCAAATTATACCCATGAGGCTTTTGCCTGAAAAGTCTTTTGGAATTTCATTGAAGAAGGAAATTGGTATAAAAAAATTACATCATTCAGAACATAATATGGCTGACAAGGTCCAATTTACTAGAGATGGTTTGAGACATTGAAAGAACCCAGCCTGACTTTTAAAGCTCAGAGCTCACAATTAGAAAATTTGCATCAGCAAACTTTATTCGAATGCAGTGACGTGATAACCATTCAATTTCCTCAATCCAATTTTTATGGATCCATTGTTATTAACAGACTCAAATATTAAAATGTTTCTAAAATATGGCAATGATGGGTGTTTTTCAGGCAGGTTATATTATTTTTGAAAGACATATTTTATACTGCATCATAATAATGTATTCACATTTAAATTTTTTCCTAATTTTTCTCCTTTTTTACTCATGTTTAAATACAATTTAGCTATGATAGTGTATACAAATTGATGAACATGCAATGACACATTCTGCTCAAAGCATCTGACATCTGGGAGTGGAGGAAACTGCTGAAAAATCAGAAGGGTATGTTTCCACATAAACTTTACACACTTGTTAGAGATACTATCAAATTCTTTGAGGCATAAAAGTAAAATATATCACTAGTACCAAATACTACATGCAATATACAACACATATGTTGATCCATATATTATCCCTTCACTAAAATATATGGAAAAATATATAATTCCCTGTGAAGATGTTTAAGAAGTAGGACCTACTTACAGATTTCAGAAAATCTCAGATTTCTATTCTGTTGGAAAATTCCATTACGTGTCCTATTCAGGCAATACTGTTTGGTCACTCCAACAGCCAACAAGCCATTTTACAAACTGTACGCACACAGTACAGAGAAGCTTTCCTTCATCTGAAATGGATTGTCTAGAAAAGTGTAAGTGCAGCACACATTGAGAATCTGCAATATCCCTTTATGCAAAAGAGTATTCTAAGGCACATGCGAACCACTCTCTGGTCTCAGATCTATACAGCTCTTGTCTAATGAACGAAAGCTGACTCACTGGGGAACTCTGTCACTTTCAACCATTTGAAAGGGGCAAATCCTTTGTCATCTTCAGAGCACACAGTTCAAATAATAGTCAAGAAACTGCCATTCAGTACTTAGCTGTACTACCAGTTTTCTTTCATGGTTCTTGTTTGTTTGCGTGTATTACACATATTTAAAGTCAAGTTTAAAGTCAAAATGAAAAATGCAAATTATGTTAGGAATGTAAAGTTTCTAATCTTAGCTTTTTTTTTTAAACAGCAAAAGATAGAATACCTAGGGCTCTCTTATCAAGGTGTATCTCTTAAGAAAACTTTTTCCCCCCAGGATATTTCTTTTCCAAGTATTTCTTCTATGGTTTTGGTAATACTCTTTCACAGTATATTTCATTTATTTCTCTGTTAGAATTTGTATCACACCTTCTTTTTCTCTCTTTCTCGGGGCAAACTTTCTTTGCATGGTTGACCTGAGAGCTACCTCTTGGTCAAATTACGTCTGGTAAGATACAAATGTGGATGCAAATAGTGTGTGTGAACAGGACAGTAAAATCTGTTTTAGAGGGTGTTTGCACAAAACTGATCACATCAAAGTGACAGTCAGTCATCAGCTGGGCCAAAATATAAACTTTCACCTCTTACATATCGAAGGGAAAAAACAAAATATCAGCATTCAGCTGCACAGATAGTCTCACTAAAAGAAAAAAGATTTCTTCTTTCAATCAGAAAATCAAGAAGTGAATGAACTCCTATTTATATCTGTAATCTGATGCTTAAGACAGACTAATATGTAAATGGAAGACATTGACTACATTAGGGTGTAGTCTTCTGTATTTCTGTCTGCCTTTTGACAGAAACTATTTAATTGTATCTTATTTTTAGAACTCACAGTGGAACATCACTACCGGAATGTAGCACTCATTGAAACCAAGTCAAAACCCAAAAATCTCTGTTTTCAAATTCTTATTTAACTAATAATTCATGTTATAAGATTGTCAGAATAAACTGCAATTCTCAGAGACCCCATTCTTCATTTCACCTACCATGGGATCTGCTGCCTACTCTAGTGACAAAACACATAAATACAATTGACAGAATATCGTAGTGACAGAATATCTAGGTTGTCATTCTGGAAAACAGACTGTACTTCTTTTTTTTTAGATGTGGAATCTGAAAGTTTCTTCTGACAAAGTTTCAAATATAATTCCAAAGATGGTCTGCTTCAGTTTGTACCTGCATTTTTCCTTTTCTCATCCTCTATATATGCATCCTCAAAATGCAAATCTGTAAAAAATATCAACCGCAAAGTTAAACATTACAAGTACATTTAAGGGATTTGTTTTCTTTTCTATGCTGCTTCCTTAAAAAAGAAAATAGAGGAGCAGTGTCAACCAGAATAGATTATTTTCTAATTTTCCTTTAATTATAATATAGACATTTCTTAGATAATATTAAGCATGTTTTTTAAATAGCATGCTCTGATTTTACTTTGGCTTTTCTCACTTCTCTTAGGATGTTAAGCCTCAAGTTCATTACAACAAAGGCTTCGCTGTTTTAACATCCTCAAAAAATTCTTCCTTGTTTATGATCAGTAGATCCAGCAGAATCCTCCCCTAAGGGTTTGTTATCACCTGCAGAAAAACTGTCCTATACCCTTTGCAGAAATCTCCCTAGTTGTGACCACCATGTTTTCCTTTGAGCAGATACCAGTGTCATTAAATAGCTCTTCAGATCTTTACAAGTAAGTTCTTGACTGGCTCATCACCAGTTTTATGGCAAAATGCTTTTATGCTTTCCTGTCCTGTCCTTCCTAACTTACTTTTATCCATCCACTGCAGAACTTTAGTCACAAAAGCTATCCCCCAATAGCTCTGTAAACATGAGGAGAATATTTCTCTGTGTCATCGCACAGACCTCTAATTCCAACTGTTTGTTTTCCACGTTGAAAGCATTTGTTGACAGGCATTTTTCACTTCATCCTCAGTGATGCTTTTTTTTGTTGTTGTTTGTTTATTTGTGTCTCAGTTTGACGAGACTGGAATGTTTGCTAAAGAGGATGATTATGAGATAGACCAAACTCCTCTCTCTCAACAATTGTAAATCCAAAATTAAGGGGCTTTAATCGAGGAAGTGTGGAAAAAAAAAAGATATATTTATTAAAAGATATATGTATGTTGGCAAGGACAGTAACAGAACACAAAAACACCCAACTAGACAATAGTCCTGTACCCAAAAAGTCCCCTTCAAGCAAAAGAAACAGTCTGAGTACTTCTCTGTCCTTCAGCGCAGTTCTAATCACAGTTGGTTTGGGGGGGGGTCTCGGATCACAGGAAAAGCCAAAAAAACCCTTCCCCCAATGGAAGAGGAAAAGAAAAGCAGTCCATCCCTACAGAACTCACTGTTGTTCTCGGATGACGGTGTTTCAAGGCTCCTCCCTTTCTCCCAGTCAGCACAAAACTCTCCGATGAAAACACAGCAGGTTTGGGCTGGAGGCAAGGGCAGCTTGCAAGCAAGGCAAGGCCAGTGGTCAGGGTTGACCAGGTCAGGAGCCAGAAAAAACGACCTCAAGGCTTTTTCTCCAAACTGCCCACACACAACCCCTGTCTCCGTTCCAGAGAGAGATCCAAAAACTCTTTTCTCCTTTGTGAGGAGGGCCAGCTACCGAATCAAAACTCCTTCCCCCTCACTCCAGTCTTCAATGGGCCATCAGTTAGGAATGCGGCTCTGCCAGCTAGATCTTTTGTAAAGCTAATCGCCCCCCCTTCCCCCTTTCCATTAGAACTCCATCTTTCTTACAGTGGAGCAGGGGAAGAAAAAATTCCCCCCTTGTATTTATAACCTATAACAGTTAGTTAGTTAGTTAGCTTGTTTGTTTGTTTGTTTGTTTGTAGGGAAACTCTGATAGCATCCCCAGCTATGCTGTCCTCCAGGGACTTAATGTCTTTTGTATCTGAACTTTTCTTCAGGCATTAGACATTGTCCCCCAACAAACCCATTTTAAAGTCCACCTCAGCAGGTTAACAAACGTGCTGGCAAACTGCTGCTGTTTTACTTTGTCATGTGTATTCTATCTCCCAGGTATTGCTCATTCTTCCTAGAAGATGGAGTTGTCATAAAACCCAAAACTTTGCATGTAACAGCTGCTATGAACTCAGATGTTGACCTACAGGATGTCTTTGCTCCTACCTGAATCTTTCTGCTTTACTAGCAAAAAGAAAGACAACTACCTTGGTTCCTGACCTCTTCACCCTTGCCTCAGAGTCTTGATATATCTGAGCTTGATCTCTCTTTGCGGTATCATTGACTCCTACATTGATGAGCAACAAGAGCAGGCTAATAGTCCAAGGCTTGGTTTCTTGCATCTAATCTTTTCTTGAAAACTGAGAGATGTAACACTGGGGATATCTACAGGGAAAATAACAGGAAATAATTTTTATTCTTTTACAGTGAAATAAAGGATAGTGGCAATTCCATAGAGAAGCATTCTATAGATGAACCATTATATTTTTTGTTTAGTTTTATCAGAAGCTTCTGCTTATTTCTAGTCTATTATTTACAGCTGACCAAATGAGTGATCAGATATAGTAAAAATTAAAAGGTAAATCAAATCTATCCTGGTTACTACTCAATTGTAAAATAAAAAAATACAGTGCACATATAATTAATTTTGTAATTTTAAACTCAACATAGAAAATATCTTTAATTTTGAGTAGAGAGCAAAACACATTAATGTGACTGCTCATACCAGTGAGCAGATATCTTACTAGGATCTATAAACTACATATGTAGTAGCTCTCTGCATCTTCTTTTTCAAAAATCCCTTTACACAAGTTACCTATTCATATAGATACAAATATTCTTGGAATGACTGTTAAGCAGATATAAATTGACTTGACATTATTTAATAATTTTAAAAATTGATATTGGGTTGGCTGATTTGCTAAGTCATGCAAGACAAAGCGTTTGACCTTGACTGTGAAAATGGTAGAGAAAATATACATAGATGTACACATTTTCACACATACACATAAAGAAAGTACATAATAATTGCAGCACAGAATGAAGTGAGTGGGAATTTTGAAGAAAAACATGGGAATATGCAACTACTTATTCATTAAGGACGAATTTCTCTGGTGGTTTATGTTTATAAGCCAATTAATCTTTGAAATAAAGATATTTTTTATAATTATAGGAATCAATGGCTTAACAACTCAGACTAAAATTGTAAGCAAAATAAATAGCTTGAGAACTTTACCCATGAGCTTCAGCCATGAGTTTAGCTCAAACGCATTTTATATTTATTAACAGGTCCCCATCTACATCTTTAAATTAGTTGTTGCTCTTACTAACAAAATAATTTTGGTCGTTGTTTAGTAGTCACAGAGTGTTACCTAATAGAGTAATTCAGGCTGCCACAGCTATTTTTGCCTAGTTCAAAGAGGTTCTTAGGGTTCTTTTGGGACCAATTTAATATCAAAAATAGTCTGCAGTCTGGAAATGGGTCATATATTACAGCACATCAAAATGCACTTAATATCTATGGGCATTTCCTCTGAAAAATTCTGTATCTTGACACTCTACCTCTTGATCTACATCACAGACTCCTGACACTCTTCCCACTGCCCCTTGATGACACTGTCAGTGTAGGCAAGATGCTGCCCACATTATCCATACAAAGTAGGATTCTCTCAAATTGCAAGGACATTGCTGGAGCCAAGGGGTGGTATGAGTCTTACCTGCACTCAAACCACATTTGCACAATTGACTGTTGCTGTCAGATGACCCAGACATCAAGTTTCCTGGTAGCTTGATGCACTCAGGGCATTGGGTGACTTGCCACACAAGTGTATTCTGCTTATCTCTCTTACTGCCTTAGTGAAGTTTGGTTTATAAAAGGTTTTCAGACTCCATCACTGTTCATATCACATATGTTTACTCTCTTCTTGGACAGAAAGGAGAGGAGATTTGCTATCCTTCCCTCTCTCTCCCTTACGACAGCCAATTGTGTGTGTTTGGCAAAATCATCACCACAATTATGATTTATAGGAAAAGATGATACTTAAAATACAAAACCAATTAATAAATGTAAATTACTGAGTTTTTTTTACTGGAAAAATACCAGTGTTTCTTTGAATACCCTATGTCTTTTATTCATTTTACTTAGCAGACTGTAATGTATTTTTCATTTTAGGTGATGAATAATTAAAGATTTTTCACGTGTAAGTACTATTTGATATTTGATTGCATCTGCTATGAATGTGTTTCATCATCTAATCAATAAATCAAACTCAATCATAACATGATGTTACGCATTGAGTGGTTACATATGCATTGGGTATATTTTGTGTTGGATTTCAAATAACTTTTGAGATTTTTTTGGCACAAGTTTGTTAGAGAAGCTTGTAAAAATAAAATAAAAGAACTATAAATGCGCCCTCTTTCTCATCTAATTTGCTTAGCATGATAATGTTCTATAAAACAGAGGGGGAAAATATATATAACCATAATGAAATATTCTAAGAAAACACCCTACAAAACCAGAGCAAGTAGTGTAAGCTTTTTTAAAAAAAAAGTACTGCTATTTTATGACAGAAATGGATGTCCAGTTCTTCTAACTCTGGGACACCTGTGTGTGCAACAGAACACTCTTTCTCTTGTAGCAAACTTGTGGGTTAATTCCCAGAATGGGGAAGGGTACAGAAATTGCTTTTAACTCACTGAATATTATCAATCTTATTAATCTTATGACTGCCTTCCTGCCAGTCATATTATTGTCCTTGACATGCAAAGAGAAGTATTTAATGAATGCTTGCTCCCTCAGGAGACTTTTAGAAGTGTTTTACATATTGAGGAATGCATTTTGGAGCCTTGACAGTAAAATAACTTTATAAGTAAGTACATATCACAGAACCTTAGAAACATAGAATGATTTGGGATGGAAGGGACCTTAAAGACCATCTAGTTCAAACCCCCCTGCTGTGGGCAGGGACACCTTTCACTAGACCAGGCTGGTCAGAGCCCCATTCAATCCGGCCATGAACACTTCCAGGGTGTCTGCAATTTCTCTGGGCAACCTGTTCTAGTGCCTCACCACCTTCATAGTAAAGAATTTCTTCCTAATACTTAGTCTAAATCAATCCAGTTTCAGTTTAAAGCCGTTAGCCCTTGTCCAATTGCTACATGCCCTTGTGAAAAGTCCGTCTCCATCTTTCTTTTGGGCCCCATTTTAGCCACTGGAAGGCTTTTCTCTGTTGTGGAGAACAGCTCTCTGCTCCCCACAGAGCCTTCACTATTCCACACTGAACAGTACCAACTCTCTGAACCTGTCTTCATAGAAGAGGTGTCGCAGTCCCCTGATCATCTTCCTCTGCATGTGTATACATATACCTCCAAAATTTTCTGTATGTTTTATGTCCTGCATAGAATTTAAACCTACTGTAAATACAAACACTGGATAATAAGCAACAATCTGGCATTCTATCTTTACAGGTTAGCCAAACTGTTATATAGGTAGAATGTCAGTTCTAAAATGTACATGAGTATACTCACCTATTTCTTCTTTCTGTCTCATTTATTATCATCTCTTTTGCAAGCAATCATACAGATTTAATTGCGTAAGTTACATTGAAATATTTCAATATACATTCAGTGACTTAGGTATTGGGTTTTGTTCCCATTATCTTTTGCATGACTGTTATTTTAAGCACAAGTAGCTATAGCAAGGTGCTCAGCCACTTGTATTTTTGATGTTTTGCATATGGTTCAGACAAGGGAGCAAGAAGATCCCTTGAATAATTTTAATAACCTTGAGAGAGCAAACAAAGTTTCTCCAAAAGTACATGTACATTATAAAAAATATATACATTTCCAGTTGGAAGATCTGCCAGGACACTTTGGCAAAATGCCCAGGCTTCTCTGTGTAATTCACTGAGGAATACTTCTGTCTCACGCTGTAAATAAGCAGATAAGATTAGATTTCATTGCTGAAAAGAGACAAAGAAGGTATCTTATATATAAACACATATTTTTAGCTGTTGTTTGATAAGCATGCATCAAACCAGATCAAAACCCAGCTACTTTTCATTTGCATGAACGATGAGATGAGAAATCCCACACAAACGTGCATGACAAAAAGCCTCTTCTATTCTTATTAGTACTATTGTCCTCCAAATAAGCCTTAGAGCCAAAATTTTAAAGGGTAGGATTTTCTCCCAAGACATTTTGAAATACATTAAGTGAAGCACTCAGCTCCTCACTGACTGTCTCTTTAGTCTGTGGAAATAAAAGAATTCCAAGCCTATCTTTTTGTTGCACTCTGGGCAAGTAATCAAACACGGTCTGCTGGGATATCAGCCTTTCAATTTGATGGTTTAAGAATACGTATCATTTTCAAACAAGAAAATGATAGCCTTCAGAAAGTATTTGCACATTTTTAGGGAATGTTTTCAAACCTGCCCAAACATTTATATTTCCCAAAGAATGGCTTTGGTTTTCTTGCCAGTATTGTCTCTGATTTGCAAGTCAAAAGAAAAGATGTGAGGGACATTGTTTTGTTAACCTGTGCCCTTACCAATTAATGTAGGAATTATTTAGTAATGCAGATCTTCACTCATTTCC
This sequence comes from Pseudopipra pipra, assembly GCF_036250125.1. Classification (NCBI taxonomy): domain Eukaryota; kingdom Metazoa; phylum Chordata; class Aves; order Passeriformes; family Pipridae; genus Pseudopipra; species Pseudopipra pipra. The sequence goes on along the minus strand of NC_087550.1, from coordinate 72,887,911 downwards.
TTACTTCTTCCTTTTTTCAGAAAGATTACCCTCAGCCTGTGCTTAGGACACATTAACCTTCTGCTATACAAGGAAAGGGAATCTGCATGCATGAGTTGTTACACCACTCCTTGCTGTTCCTGTGAGACACTATTGTCTCAGCCCTTTTCTGACTGCTATTAGGAAATAGCTCCATTTTGGAATTAGTACCTGATGCTTGCTAAATTTTTGGGTTACATTTAGTATACACTAAGTCCAGAACTTTCCCTGAGAAAGCAGAGAACCTCCTTATTCCACTCAAAAAAATCGGTCTCAGGGGATAATTCCTCTCTAGTCTTGAGAAAAATAATCCATAAAGGACATAAAATATCAAATAAGCAAGAAATAAGCAAAATAGACCTCTCTATTCTGACCTTGGCCATCAGGTAAAGGAATAAGCTATTAGTTCAGGGGTGAGAGACAGGCAAACAGTAGCCTTTATACAGGGAGTTTAACTCAGTCCCTCAGTTGTTCTCCATCACATGTGATTTTATCTCAGCCTTAAGAAGGAGTTCTTTCAGGTATGACTTTGTGGTAAGACAACTTTATCATTATTACCTTGTTAATTTCCTTCCTCATCATGTAAAGTTTGAGAAATCCAACCTAGATAGGAGAACAACACAAAATGTTTTAATGGATCTACAACCATTTTTTTAGCTAGTAGAAAACATAACAGATGCCACAGTCTAACTGATTCACTCATGACAAATTGATAATAGAGATACTAAATATAGATTTTCAGAGTCATTCTCTGTACCCTAGGAAAATAGAAATAGCAAGAGCAATTCACAAATAAATGAAGGCTGATTGACTACAGTAACTCTGAGGGTTTAATATATTCTGCAGCATTGTATCAATACTGAAACATTTTAGAAAAAAAGTAACACCCTCATGAGTTATAAATATGTAAGTAATCCTGTTTTAAACAGAGCAAACCTTATTTCTGTAAGCACTTTGACTTGAATGAAAACACATGGCAAGATTCCCTGAAACTGTTTTTTCTTCATGGTATGCTAATTTCTAGAATTTGGGATTTGTGGATAATTTTATGACAGATCTGGAAACTCTTGACTATCAGCTTTACTCTTCATATGCCCTTCCAGTCGTTTTTGGCTTTACAGGAATGACTATATTTCTACACAGGTAGTTACACTGGAACTGCCTCAGAACAGTGTTTCTAAACCATGGGCACTCTTGGGCAAGACTTAAGCTTCTCTCAGCTACATACTGCTGATGACTTCTGAAATGTATGCAAAATATATTTGTCTTTTTTTTCTTTTTGTTTTTGTGGATTTTTTTTTTTTAGCTAAAATAAGAATAATCTAATAAGTTTAGGAATATATAGAGTCACTTTCAAAAGAAGATGCTTAAAGTTCAGGAATAAAGAGTATAAAATCTTGTTCTGGCTCTGACATTTGTACATAAGCAGTAATCATTCTGCCACACTTCATAATAATTTTCACTGTTTTTAAATTATAAGAGCATTGTATCTTAGGTAATTGAGAGGGTTTATTTATTACCCCCTCCCCCCCTTTAAAAGGAAAATAAAAGCCAAGCATACAGGTAACACTCTCCATATTCTCCTCACATGCATTCACAAAACCACAGTAAAACAAAGAAATTAAAAATCGTGAAAAAAGAATGTATCTGACTGATACATGGCATTATGATATTACGATTGTCCTTCTTTCTTTACTACATCTTTAACACATTTTCAAATCTGTAATAATAAGTTTTATAAAGTTTTACAGTGAAGAATTTATAATCTCACTTTTTTATTTATAATTCCATCTGTTTTCTTAATGTTAACACAGCAATATGCCTAGAATATATATGACTCATGTTTGACTGAACAAATAGGGCTTACATTTTGAAATCGAAGTTTGTCTTAAGAGATTGATCTAAATCCTAAGCTATAGCATCATCTCTATCCACATAAAAATGAGACAGAGGCACTCTTCACAGTGTCTTGGCTCCTATTGTTTAAAATTTGAAAGAAGGGAATCTGAACCTCAGTTCCAGATCATGCATCAACTATGTTCTGTTTGTTTTCCTGCAGAAACTGAGCAGTTGGGGATGATGTTGAGATGTAACTGGAAGTTTTTTCTGGACCTGTGAAATGCTCCAAGATCACCCTCCTCTTTCAGGCATGTAGTAGGCATCCTTGTCGTAGTAATGAGTAGCTAGCTTTTATTTGTACAAGACACATCACTAGAGGAGGCGGAAACTATATAATAGGGATTTAGAGTAGTCATTAATTTTAAGGAAGTCTTGAAGCCTTCAGACAAAGTCAGGTTGAACCAGAATTGAATAGCTATAATGTAAATTATTTATGTTTATATTTCCTTCACATTTTCTCACTTATTTCCCTTATTCTTCAGAAATATTTCATTGGATTCTGAATAAGAATGACATCATTTCCCAAAATTTTGAAATTCTTGATTAAACACAATTCAAGGATAGCTACACTGCAAACACATTTTTATTTTCTTTGTATTTCTAGTTTTCAAAATATGGCATTATACCTTTAGTATTCAGTAAATTACTGTACTGAATACATTTTATTTAATACATAATTCATCTACTGCATTTGAAGTAGTTTAATTTAATCTTGATAATGGACTTTTAAACAATTTTCAAAAGTTTTGATCTACATTATTTAAAAAGGTTACCTTAGATAGCAGGCAACGGCAACATGAGAAACAACAATGAGCTGGAGATTTTCGCTAGACACTCCTGAAGATATAACTTTAGTTTTGTACTTATGACTGTCTTCCCCTGGGGTGCACCACATGAATACTGTGGGGTCATACTCCACAGAAAAATGAGTAGCAATGGCAAGAGAGAAACACTGAGCATTCTTCTGTGTTCTTGTGGCTGCTTCATTACATATAGGCTTCCCAATGCCATAGCTTCCACTTTGCAGTGTTTAAACCATGTTGTCAAGACAACTGATTGGAAAAGTATTTCATTGGAGAATATAATTTAATTTAACAATTTTTTTGTTACCATAAGTAATTTTTTATTTTATATTTTTAAATTGCCTCACTTTCATCGATTTAATATTTAGATTTCATGGGTTCATTTCTTTTATTGGACAAACTCTGCTTCCAAGATCTATCCTTTGTGGAATCCTGTGTCCTCTGCTGAGTGGATTTCTAAAATACAGTTAAAGAAAATCAAATAATTATGTTTATATTGCAGAAAACCAGAACACATACTAAATTTAATTAGTTTAATTGTGGAAGATAAGGTAAGAGTCTACAAGGTATAAAAAATAAGCAACTTTGTAAGGAAACTCCTCTAATTTTAAGCACACAAAATAAAGTTTATGCCCAAGCCAGTGACAAGGATTCTTTACTATTCTATCTGTGACAATAACATATGCTTTCTAAGAGAAAAAAAAATCCCCTTATTTAATGCTTCATGTATGAATAGAGTTTTCAATAAAGTCACCTAGAAAGAACCCCTGGAAGGGAAATGAAAAACACCTAGTAATTTTTGTAGAGAGCACATCATGAGAGGTACACTTGCTATCAATTAACACAATTGTTTAGCTTGAGAAAAAAAAAAAGTCAGGGCCATTCATTTCAAGTGCTGTTTGTAGCAGAAAGGGATATTCACGTGATTTGTGAAGTACTTTATCTTCAATATATCTAAACCATGTAAGATTTTTCCTTCATTATCACCCATGAAAAGAGATTGTTTTCAATTGTTTTCAAATTCTCATATGTGTTCAAATTTCAGCACATTAAATAAACTTCTAAATTATATATGTTTAGTATTTTATTTTGCAAGAAATACAACAGCATATGCTAATTTTGTGTAGCAAAACACATGACTAGATATATCTGAAGTAAAGAAATAAAAAATGAATGTGTGGGCAAAGTATACTCGGGACAGTATAAAATTTCAGCCTGTGCTTACTTCTTAGTAGTTTGTTAGCTTTGGCAAATACAACTAAAATCCTAGATCTTTCTCTCTTTTTTTTTCCCCCATCATTCTGTTATATAAATGTTCATAACATAAAGTCGTAGATTTCAAGACAAAATTTTTTTTTCTTCTCATCTATCTTGAATTTACTTGGAAAAACAATATCATTAAAGACAATATGAAGTTAAGATGCAGACCAGAATTGCTGGATCTTACATAAAGCCATTTTAATAATTTTCCTTTATAAATTGAGGTATTAAGCAACTTATCTGGTGTTAAGGAGACACTGATTCAGAGCTGAAGCTCCCTTCTGCAGTAGAGAAAAAGACAGGGATGTATTTAAAAGTGTGAACTAAACCACAGACATGAAGTTCTTTGTAATGCTTCAGGGGGCAGCTTAGTCTGTGGATAAAAAAGAATATAAGTCAGTAGCCTCTTGACACTAGGATAGGATCTTTGCTTGTTTTTTTTCTGAATATCTGTTTATTATGTGTTCATAACAATGATGAAAGTAAAATGGCTTTTGAACATTCATGTAAATGGAATACAGCACAGATTGTCCTAACCCTAATCACTGACTTTTTCTCTTAGAAAGTAATTCTCAAGACTTTCAATTTATCTTTTCTAAAAAAAAATAAAATTAAATAAAAATACTTAACAAAAAAAGTTTTAATTATATAGTGGCTCATTATAGTGTACTTTTGCATATATATTATGTATATAAACAAGATTCTATTGTTTTATATGAATTGACTAAACATATATATATTTCTTATAAATAAGATCATATTGGATAATTTGGATTAATCAGAAAAAATACTAGAAGAGAAAAATATTCTTGTTTCCCACATATCAGATATACGTCCTGAAGCATATCTCCTTTAAAGATTTACTTTTATTCTCTTTAAAGCAAGCTGACTGCAGAAGGAGCTGTAGATTAAAACATCTTGTTAAGTGCTAAAATTACCTCAGTCAAGGATCATGTTTGTCAGCTCAGGAACTAATACTGGCATATTTTCAGTAAACACAGATAACTCTTGCACTTGCTCTGATTTGATGTTAAATGGAAAATTCCAGAATACTTATCTGTCCATAGCATTTAATAGGCTATGCATTTATAATTTTGAGTGCATTTTTAATGGATACCAATAATCTTGCTTCAGTTCACAGACAGTCTGCATGTCTTAATCTTGCTTCCTTTCTGTCTAGCAGGCATATATGAAGGTGGTCATTTTCTGCATGTATTTTTTAAAGGTTGCTATTTAAAGTAACAAAAAGGCAATGTCTATTGGCCAGTAGAGAACTTGAAATTAAAAATGAGAAGATGGAGTTCTATGAAGACATCTCTCAAGGAATTTCTTGGCAATTAATTCGAGTTTAACTCAATTACAGTAGTCTCTCATTGCTGAGATGTTACATGCACAGACGGTTTTAACATGAGAACTTGGATGATTCCTTTCTTTTAGATAATAGGGATGCATTCCAAGATATTGCTAAACAATAAAAGTGCAAGAGAGGATAAGAGGGTAAATGAGTGAAAAAATTGAGAGAAAGTAAGGAAAGAGTTGAATTAGTCTTTAGCTTTAAATATGTTGGTTTTTTACCTCCATTTGACTCTTTGTTTCAGAAAATGTTCAGGTACGTTGTCAGTTTTCAATGTAGTGGTAACCTAGTTGTTATACAAACTTGGTAGAGAATGGCTTATTGAGTCACATAACTGATTTAAAAAATGTATTAAGCAAAGTGTAAGTTGAAAGTAGGTCTTGAAGAGAGGAAACACAATCTTACTTCTCAAGTTACTGTATTAAGTTTGTTGACTGAGTAAGGATATTCAGTGTTTAATGAAACTGCCTGAAATAAAATTATCTGACCTCTTCCCAGTTTAGCTCAGGGCATGCTGATTGCCTTTGAGACAATGTAGGATACTGTGGCATTATCGTGTCAATGTCCTAACTGGGTTTATTCACACTGCTATCCTGTTTTGATTCCCTTTCGTTCTCACCCTCCATGGTTTCCTGTGCACATAAGAACTATGGGCCAAGAATGAATTTTTCACAAAACTTGAAAACCTTAAGTGAAACAAAAGCTGAAAAAAACTTCTTGAACTCTAATGCAAAAAAGTCTGAAATGCTTCACACTTAGCATTTTTTTTTTCATTTCCCTGTGAAGTAGGAAGCTAACCTTTTTTTTTTTTTTTTTTAAATATGCATTATGACTAATATGTATCTGGAAAAAAAGGCCATTCTCAGTCCCTTGATAATTGTATCTCATATGTCCCTTGATGTCTTTGCTTTGTCCATTCATACTTACAAGATGTGAGTGTTACAGCTTCCATGTATTTTCTCTTTGAGACTGTAAATAATAAGGAACTTGCAATTTAGCCAGGTTGGTCTCTTACTTAGTAGAAGTAGTTATATTTTCAATTCCAAACCATTCTTTTTTTTTTTCCCTGTTCTTTCCTCGTTAAAAACATGATATAAAGCTAGGGGAAGGCTAGGCACATTTTTTTGGATCCTTGAAATTGTTTGAGAGGAGTTGGTTCCACCTTTTCCTAGGTTAACAGGATAGGAGAATTTCCTTCACTCTGAAACATTGCTAACTCAGCACTGAGGTCAACTCCAGCATTTGCCTCTTTTTATTTTTTTAATAATTCAAACAATTTTGCCCTATTTGGCTCTGGTTTTCATTTGTTTACATCTCGTTCAAACACCACAGATTCATATTTTTCTCACTCAGATGGTTTAAAGACAGGCATTTATTTCCAGTGAAGTCTTTGTTACTGCCTTCCTGACTTTTCTAATTCAACATCCTACAAGTCATTATCACATAGTTCCTCAATATTGATTGGAATAAATACACAGAAGCCTCATCTTTAAGCCTCTGTTGGTTTTCTAACTTGCTTGTTTTTTTGTTTTTCATTTTGTTGCCTCCCATCCCCCCTACATTGTCGTACCAAACCTTGCTCATTATCAATACAAAAATTTTTTGCATATTATCAATTCAAGTAAAGTTACATAGTGGGACTACTGTTATATATATAACTCACTAAAAACTACTCCAAAATTGGAATTTTCCCTTGCTACGCTATGTGGGTTTGTTATTTTTATATTTCCACTTTTTCTGGAAACTCAACACTATATTTAATTTCAAGGGTTAAAAAGATTCTAAGTTGCTTACTTAGAAAGTAGAGCAGCCATCACTATCTTTCTTGTATGAAATCAACCAAGGATGTCAGAAAATTCCCTAGGGGAATTCTCTACCCACACAAATCCTATAAGCAAAAGCAAGTTGTTTCTTCATTAAAATTACAGGCTGTTCTACAGTGGGTGCTGTTGAAGCTGTAAAAATTTGCAGGAAACAATTGAACATTCCTTGTAGAAGAAAGAGTAAACAAAAGTCATGATGTTGTAGATCTGCTATTAGGGTGGTCCCTTAGGGGGACTTCCATGCTCCATTCCATTGAAATTTAATGTAAAATACCTTGGAGCAGTGACTGGAAGCCAGATCTCCTACAGTGAGTGTCACTTGCTGGAATATACAATTACATTGCTCCTCGGTTTATCTGATTTATCTTTTTTAATTATTCTATAATAATTCAACAGGAGGGGTATTCAGAATTTGTCTCAACTCTAAATAATAAGTGTGTGTTTGGGATCTATCAAACCCAAATAATTGAATTTAGGGATCCCTCTTTTCATGTTTATTGTCTGTCATACAGAGTACACAGTCATATGCAATGCACTATCATAAACAATACACAATCCTATAGAATAATAAACATAAGAAGAGAGAAGTCTTTTGATAGTATCAGTGTCCTTTTTCCATATTCAGTTTAATGAAACAAAATAAACTGAGGAAAAAAATTGTGTTAGAACACAGCAACAGTAGAGTACATTTCTGTATAGTTTTGACAAACCAAACAATTACTCATATATCTAAAAACTAAAGTTTTCCTAGGAAAATGTATTTAACAAATTGGCAGGAGTTTGTTCTAAAAGTTGTAAACTTGACAGTAATCTCAAAGATTAGAAATGCTACTTCCTTCAAGGGATACAGAACTGTGTTAGATGATGTTGTAAATCTTTGTGTTCATTTAAATCAAATGTAGTGTAAGATGGAGAGTAGAACAGCAACAAGGGAATATTTCAAGAGAATTTGGAAACTTCTGATGCAAATGAGAACAGACTGCTCCAAGTGACTCATTAAAAGTTCTCAGTACAGGCATGCCATGAGGGATGCCATGAGGCATGAGCTTAAGATCATGATTATGTTGGTGATCAAGCTACACAGTCATATAGTTGGCTTAAGACATACCACTGACAGCTCCCTTTTTAGACTTTTTCATTTATCTTTGTTAATACTTTTGATAAGTGAACAGTTTCTACAATAATATTTTTACAATTACTTCTTACTTTGCCTCCTTTGACCAAGCCTGAAGCTATACACACAAATGATCAAAAACATGGTCCTAGGTTACATCACTTTCTTCTTTTGTTCTTTCCCTAGAATTTCATTAGAAAAAAAATTCATCTATCAAAACACTACATTTTCTATTTCTTCTTTAATCCAGATTATATTTAATTTTATTATTCTTTTATCATCAAAAGTGATATAACTTACAGGGTTAATAATTATATTTGATTTTAAAAGGAAAAAACTTTGAGTTATATACAAAAATTAATTTTTGTTAAAATTCTCCAGTTTAGTTAATGTAAAAATTAACGCTTACTTAAAAAATTCTAATAATGACAACAAAACATCTTGAATGAATCAAGAATATGTCATGTAAAACAAAGAAGATGAATATACGTATAATATGCCTGAAATGTTGATTTCTCTATCTTTTTCAATGTAGTCATCTATTGGTGCTTGTTTAATTAGGTATATCCTGAATTTGAAAGACAGATTCTACTGTTTGTACTAATTTCCAGTTGTAATGAATTTTATGACTTTATGGTCCTTACTCAAATGAGGGTGTTATTCAATACATACACAGGTTGTCCATGACAAAGATTTTGGTCTTGGGTATAGGATAAAACTTCAACCTGCAGTAGTAGTATGAATACATCTATTGATCCTGTCAGATTTGGAATTTACAAGGGTTAATATGGTGGGACTAATAGGAAGACATCTCACTTCTTCATGTCCTGTACACATTAATTGCATATCTCAGAAGTTCTGCACTTTGAGACTGAATGGCAAAAAAGGTGAAAACTGTGATTTACAGCAAATTAATTGAGAAATAAGCTTCCATTAAAAACCAAACCAAACCAAATCAACCAAATGAATGAAAAAACAAAATAAAACCAAAACCAAATTAACAGATATATCAGCATCACTAATTACTGTAATGCTGTGTAAGATAAAACATAAACCTTTAAGAATAGAGTTCAAAAGCTATAGGGATTCTTACATTATTTTCTTCTGAGAAACTATAGCACTGATAAACCTATCTGATTTGATTATCTATGTAATTGTCCAAGAGTTTGACTAATTCAAAATGTCCTTCGATTTAATTTTCTCACAAGAGTATCAGAAAGTTGTCATTTTGCAAAGCAACACTAAGCAATGAGAATATTGACTTTTTTTTTTTTAATGTAGAGTTCAACATCACAAATTTGTATTTTTACAGAACATAAAGATTGTTTGCTACTCTGCAACTTCAGTGATTTACATACTTGAAATAACAATTATAAATATGCCAACACATATGTGATTTTTTCTTTAAAAATTACATTACTCAGAATGAGGTTTTTAACAAAAAACTCAAGCAATGAAAATGAGTGCAAGAAAGGATGCCTTCAGGAATTTTTTTTTAACTTAATGCAGTGTTCATAAATCTAAAATAGGATTTGTTTTATTGTTAAGATGAAATGCATTTTTTGTGTAAGTGGAGTCTGAACCATGGTGGCATGCCAGATCCTTCTGGAAGATAGGAGAAATTTTGCAAGCCTTTTAAAATAGACTTGAAAATTTTAGTCGATTTCAGCAGCTTAGAAACAGAAGAGGACAGGAGTCTTTAGGGAGCTTTGATGTAGTATGATGCTTGGGGGTTCAAATCAGATGAAGAGTTTGCTGGGAATCCTCACAGTCTTGTGGGAAGGATTGGAAAAATAGCATGCTTCATTGAATTTTACAAAAAGGCAGTGTGGGACACAAAAAGCTGAAACTGGAAGATTAACCCCATAAAAATGAAGAGAAAAGAGAGAAAAGAGAAAAGTTATGCATCTGAAATCTCTTTTAAACTTTGCACTCGTTATGCTGCTTAACGATGAAAGAATTTGGCTAGTCAACAGTAGGGAAACCACAAGAAGTATTGTCATACAAACCTCTAAATAGCTACAGCTGATTTTTTTTTTCTGGAAATTTTATTTTCATTTTCTATCTTTACCGCAATCCAACCACTTGCTTCAGATAAATCTCTATTTATCTGACCTGAAAAACATATGTTAAACTAATTTTTAAGTCCCCAAATTATGAATTGTTTTAGAAAATATATCAGAGTTGTGCCAGAAATCACCACTGGAATGAAAAGATACTTGAAATACCATATTTTCTTTTTTAAAGAGCTGAAGATAGGAACATTTTATCTAAATCAGCTTCCATGAAGTAAAATTTTATTTCATCAAATTCACATATTATGGTCTAAACCTAGAGCTGAGCTACAATATCTTTCTAAGAAATCAATTTCAAATTCAGATGCCTGAATTTAATTGTCTGCAGCAACTGAAGATCGAGTTGGAAAACATAGACCAAATAAAATGGTACTAGATGGCAACTTTTTAACAAATAGAGAGCGCAGTGTTGCCTGTAAAAAGTGTCCAACTCACCAAATGTGCACATGTATATTAGGACGAGCTGAACAGTTCTCTCAAATTTAGTGACTGCACTATATGAGTCCGAATCACGAGTCATTTACCACCACCACCTGCGACTCTTAGAACGCTTCCATCAATGCTGTCTTCATACAATCCTAAACATCCACTGGTCAGATCATGTGACTAACATGTCTGTTCTTGAACAGACAGCAGTTAACGAGTATTGAGACCATGTTGCTGAGAACACAGCTGCGTTGGGCAGGACACCTCTCAAGGATGAAGGACCACTGCCTCCCTAAGATTGTGCTCTATGGTGAACTTGCCACCGGCTGCTGCAAGAGAGGAGCCCCGAAGAGGAGATACAAGGACTCCCTGAAACAACATCTCAGCCTTGGCCATATTGATCATCATCATTGGTCTACTCTGGCCTCCAGTCGGGAGATCTGGAGACACACGATCTATAATACTGCTGCTTCTTTTGAGAATGCACGCAGGATCACTCTCAAGGAGAAAAGACAACACAGAAAGAACCGTGTCCTGTTGATACCACTTAAAGAGTCTTTCCGCTGTGCCTTCTGCAACTGGACTTGTCTACATTGGCCTTTTTAGCCACCAGCGCACTTGTAACAAGTGTGGGTAGAGTCCTTCTCAAATCTTCGTTCGCGAAGCCTAGCCATGATGATGATGATGATGACTACTTAGACCAAATAGAACACGTATGAAGGCATCTAACTAATAGACAGATGGTATAGACAAACTAAATGTCTTAATCTGGGGCTGAATTGCTCCCCGGATATTGTTGACTACTTATATTGGCGTGCATAAATTCAAAGAACAACATAGTATTATCCATGATTGTTTGTGTAGACCAATTGTTTACAACAACAAATTAAGAAAACACAACACCCAAAAATGCATATAAAACGCTGCTGTTAAAGCTTCAACTACACTGAAAGCAGTACAACTTGCTAATCTAAAATCTCTATGTACTGCCAAATGAGCTATACACTAACTCTTCTTTCCACTGAGAAAATAATCAAAGATTTTGGGAAAATACATATTCTTTACAACATATAAAAATGCCTCATAGCATGAAAACATAGAAATGCACAGAGAGTGAATTTCTATTTGAATTGGCCATTATTTCTTGATTACTTTCAAGTCATAATAGAAACTGTACAAATGATATTTGAAAATGGTTTTTAAAAAGCACAGCTATACAATTGGTTTGAGTTTTTCCAAGGTAGTAGCATTTACATATGATAATATGAACACAAGTTTGGAAGATATGCAGATGAAGTCTACAAATTAATGTGATTATAACTAGTATGTGTTTTCTGGTAACTTCCCATTTCACAGGCTACCTATCATCAGCAAAATGTTTTTTAAATAACTGTCTTTTGAAACTTTCCAAAGAACAGTGACAATGAAAATCCTCATGAAGTGCAGTGGACAAACATAACGAACTGTTGACCAGTTTTTAAGCTCACTGAAGAGATTTCAATTAGAATCTATATGAGATATCTTTATCATGAAAACAGAAAAAAATTTCTGTCTCTGTGTTACTAAAAATCCTTAAGACTTAAATTTTGAAAATTGAAATAAAATTTGTTTTGGAAAGTTCAGGCTCCTTAGGTATCTTGCAGTTCGTAATGCTGGGTTCCATCATGTGAATCTGCAGAGGTAAATAGAGAAGTCCAAGCATCAAGGCTTTTCAACTTATGCTCTACAAAAGAAAATCACTTGCAGAGTTATGTATCTGAAACGTAAAACTTTTTCAATATAAAACCCCTTTTAAATAAAAGAATATTAATAACACTTTGTAAGAACTGCAACAGACAGAGATTAAAAGAGTGTGGAAAATTATGTGTGTGGGACACATAGCATCAGGAAACGTAGAATCAGGAACAAAATTATATGTGTGTTGTAATACTTGAAATGGTGAAGTAAGAACATGAGTAAGGAAAGCGGGAAAGGCTCAAAAAAATAAGCGATTTGCCTGTTTTTTTTATATATTTAAACAAATTTCATTTTGTCTCTATTCTTAATTCCCTGACAGTAGAACTTTAGTAGAGAGGTTAAATGAGACTGTGCAATAGGAGACTGTAAATGCTCAGATATAAAAAGGATGTATAAAGACAAGAGATGCAGCCCTAATATATCAGTTGTACAAAGATAAAATAGGAAGGAATTTGGCTCTGGTTGTAAGTGAAAGTATTTGAAGTAACAGTAATTTAATGGGATAGAAAAAAAACAAACCACAGGTATCATATTATGTCTAAGAGGAACATGACAGGTTATTCTCAAAAGAACAACAGTGCTTACTTAGTGACAATTCAATTGCTCTGAATTCGATTACAGAGTGTATTACTCACTTTTAAAGGGCATAATAAAAGTACAGGTTTTACAATATTAATTTAATTTACCAAATGATACCAATTTAAGTGAGATACATATAGAAGAGTCATTTAGTTTGTTGCCTCCATTTGCAGCATGAAGACATAAAAAAAGATTTTATTCTCTATAAATTCTCAGAATTGTGCAACAAAGTTACAACCAAAACAAAATGTGTACATCAATACCATTTATCTGAACTTCTTAGGAAAAGTTTGGATATTTATTGTGATCCTAGTTTCCATACTTTAGGAATGTATTTTCTTCTTTAATGCCAATATTAAAACTGTAATTGTAATGAATTAATTAAATACAAAAAATTACATAAGAGTAGAAAAACAAATGTTTTAAAATGGTAAACAAATTGTTTATACACTAACTCAACATTTTTGAAAGTTTCTCCTGAATATAGCTAATTGACTAGAAAGAAAGATTAGCTTCCTCTAGAGAAAAAATATTAGCACTCACTGTATTTTCAGCAAATAGCAGAGATTATTGACACAGAATAATTAATTTAACATTAGTGATTAATGTATTTCAATTTTTCCAATAGACTTAGAAAGTACTGTATATAGAGACACAATTATTTTTGTAAGGTTACTATCACTAATTATGAAACTGTTTTGTTTAATAGCTTTATTTTTATGAGGTCAGCCTCAGGTCAGGACATAAGAGGACTGTAGCAAATGTGACAATTATTATTATAATATTAATTATTAATAATATAAAATATATAATATATTATATATAATTAGTAATATAAAATATTATTAATATTTCTATTTATATATAGTTATGATATATAATAACATATAATTATTATTTCTACTAGTATTATCTAGTCCAAAATCTCCCAGAAGCTGTTATGGTATGTGCTGCATGAGCACAGAACTAAAATGATCTTTTAAAAAAGTACTTATTAAAAAAAAAGAAATGAAAATGGGCAATTTTCCCAGAATTTCACTCGAGAACACTAATATCACTTCTAATATATTATCTGATTATTTCAATAAAGACCCAGACAATCAGATCACAGGCCATTATTATATATAGTAATAAGGGAACCATTTTCTTTCTTGGGAATAATAACAATAACAAACTAACCATACAAACATTCTTAGATAACATCTTTCCGTTATATTGCAGAGAGTATGAAAAAAATTCTTCTATGCTTTATCATCTTAGAAGTGAGAAAAAAATCAGAGTTTTTCTTAAGAACTAACTATAGCAAAAGGGCTGGATTTAGGTCTCACCCTGAATGCAAATCTGACTTCTATAGGCCAGGCCTAATCTTCAGGCACAACTGATTCTCTGCTATATTGCTGCTCAGAAAAGACATTTCCAAGTAGTACTGCAGAAAGAAACAATTATGATGCAAAAATTACACTCTATTCAGAGAAAAAAAATGGTGTACTCACAACTTTTTTCTTAAGAGGAGAGGACAGTATGTAAACTCAATCCTTTGAAAATATTTGAGAAAAATAACTTGCATATCACTTAAGAATGTATTTGAAGAGATCAGTACTGCCGTGGTATTAACTACAAGTAAATTTAAGAGCTTTCAAATCTTTACACAAACACTTCAATATTCACATTGTTTTCAGGAATTTATTCCAGTTTAATTAAAAGAATTCATTAACTTCTTTATATGAATAAAAATTACATTGAAATAAGGTAAAAATGTCTATATGTATAATGCATAGTTCTTTAGTATGAAATATGGGGAAAACAAGAAAACTTTTTTTTTTCTTTTTTTTTTTCCCCACTAGTTCTTGTACTTAAAACTAAGATTTATGCTAAAAATATTTAGGTTTTTTTTCGAAAAATGTCCAAAAAATTTCCACCTGCTTCACACGGACTATATACTACCTTGCTGCTTTGGACTTACAATAATATATATAATATATATAATACCAAATCTCATTTAAATACTGAGATCAAGTAAGGACAATGATATATAATTTATACACTACCGGTTATGAAATATATAATTATTTGCTCCCATACTGTCCCTTATTGCATTTATTTTTGTTTAGTTTAACCATGGAAAAAGAATTCCAGAGAAACCCTGAAATATATATATATATCAGTAAGTTTTAATCTAATGTCTCTTTTAAAAAAGGTGAAGAAGTGAAAAAGTTAAAACTGAGACCTCTGACAGCAGGCAGATGGACACAGTCCCAGGACCCTGATTTTAGCTGGAATGTCACTATGTACCAGAGGATAGAGGACTGTGGGACACATGATGCCTTGTAAAAAGACAGAACTAGCAGATGAGATATCTTCAGTACCCATAAATCTGATTCAGAATAAATGTAAATCAGTCTGAGCAGTCAGCTTGTCTTCCATCCCCAGAAAAAAGAAAACCTTGATCTATTTGTTTAACAGTAGAGAACTTTGCATTATCATTAAATTTGTCTTAACCATACATTCTGAGATTTGAATTTCATGGATGAGTTTCTGTCATAGAAATATACCTATTCACAGAGTTGAATAATGCCAACTTCTTCAAATGTGAATCTTTCTCCAATAACATCAGTCAAATAAAACCCTTAATAATTTCCTGGAGACAGACATCCTAAAGTACAGGGCAACAGTTTTCTTGAATAATAGTACATAATGCTACAACAGATTGATGTGTTATTTGTTGCACCAATTTGATTTGACAGTAATTTTCTGAGCAGTGAGCTTCCAAATGGCAACGGACATGTGCGTCAGAAAAGACACGTGTGTTCTTCTTTGCTTTACTGGTTTTTTTTCTTCTGGTACTTGATTTACAATATGTCAGGAAACAGAAATCCTTCTAACAAACACATAATTCATCCATAGACGTTTTTCATGCAGTCATGCTTATTCTGAGGTCTCAAAATGAATCTATTATAAGTGATGTCCTTCCTGAAACAGCTATGCAGTCTTGTTATGTCGCTTTTTGTTCTTTTCTCCATTCTCTGACTGAAACTGCTGGAGATGGCTTTAGCTGTGACTTTCGTAGCTTGTGCTGAATCTACTTGGTAGTGCAGCAAACAAGTTACAGAACTAAAGATGTCTGATATCGGTACATTCTGTACATCTACGCAAAACATTGTGTCATCCAGAATTTCAAAATAATGATTTTTATACAGACTTCACTATCAGTCATAGAGTTACTCATGGAAGAACGGTAGATTAATTTTCAAAGACAACTAAAATCTCCACAGAGGAAAAAAGAGCTTCTAAAAGCTTGTTAACAGCAAAAGGTGGACTAAAGAAAACATAGGTCTATTATTTGATGAAGTTGGTCACCCCACAAATAAGAAGGAAGATAAAGCGGAGACATTTAATGCCTTCTTTCCCTCTGCCTTTGAAACCAACGACGAGCTCTGGGACCAACGGAGCAGCCTTGGATTGGAGGACTGTGACTGGGAGAGTGATATGCTCCCAATGGCTTTGAACTTGTATGGGATTTGCTGCTACAACTTAATGCACATAAATCTACAGAGCCTGATGGGATTCATTCAGGGAAACTGAGAATGCTGTTATTTATCGCTGGTGTTGGGACTCTGGAAAGGTCCCAGTTGGCTGAAAGCTAGCACATATTATTCCAATTTTTAAGAAGGACAAGAAGGAAGACCCTGATAATTATAATTCAGTGCCTGATAAAATTATGAAGAAGATTATTCTGGGAGTTATTGAAAAACACTTGAAAGAAAATGCAGTCACTGGTCAAAGCTAACATGGGTTCATGTAGGGAAAGTTATGCCTTAATAACTTAATATCCTCTTTTGACAAGGTTACCCATCTTGTGGATGATGGGAAGGCAGTGGATGTGGGACTGAGGTGTGAGAGATTTTAGCAAAACTTTTAATACTGTGTCTCAGAGTATTACTGAGTTTCAGCAAAATGTCCAGAATACAGCCAGACATGTAAACAATATGAGTGAAAGGGTGAAAATGCCTGAAGGGGTTGGGCTCAAAAAGTTAGAGCAAATGGAGTAATAGCTGTTTGGTGAACAGTCACTAGTGATGTTCCCCAGGGCTCATTCTTAGGGCCAATTCTCTTCAATATTTTTGTCAATTACCTGAGCACAGGAGTTGAGTGAACATGAAGTTTGATGATGGTACTAAGACAGGAGGGAGCCATTGATTTCCTTAAGGGTAGAGAGGTCTTGTGGAGAGATCTTGATATATTAGAGTGCTGTGCATTCACTACCTGCATGAAATTCACCAAGGAGAAATGCTGGATTCTGTACCTTTGTCAATGTTACCCTGGATGTACTTCTAGACTAGGGGACAAGAGACTGAAGTACAGCCCTGCAGAAAGGGACCTGGAAGTTTTGGTTGATGCTAAGCTCAGAATGAATCCACAATGTGCCCTGGCAGCCCACAGCCAGGCAGTCAGCCATATCCTGGGGTGCATTAAGCCCAGTATAGCTGATCAGTCAAGAGAAGTGATACTCAGCATTATTGCACCATCGCCTTGAGTACTATGTGCAGTTTGTTGTTCCACTACATAAGAAGGATATAAAAATATTAGAATGTATCCAAAAATAGGGCAGCAAACACGATGAAAGCACTAGAGGGCATGGTTTATGAGGATAGCTGGGAATACAGGGTTTGTTCAGTCTATATAGGAGGAAACTGAGGGGAGATGTTGCTGACCACAACTTCCACCTGAGAGGAAGCCAAAAGGGACGTGTTGATCACTTCTCTGGTGTACAGAGAGAGGATGTGAGGGAATGACTTAAAACTGTCAGGTACCACCACTGAGAGGGTGGTCAAACATTGGAGCAAGCTTCCCAGGGTCAGGACCTCAAGCCTGTTGATGTTCAAGAATTTGGACAATGCTCTGAGACAGATGGTTTTACTTCTAGGTTGCCCTGTGTGGAGTCAAGAATTAATGATCCCTCTGGATCCCTTTCAACTCAGGATATTTTATGATTCTATGAAAAAAAAATTAATCAGAACTTGTTTTCTGTAGAAGCACTAAATGTTGGATTCATATGCATATATTTGGCCCACAGAAACCTGATCTAGGCACCCTAAGCTTTGTTTGTAGTCAGTATACATACCTGTAGAAATTATTCACTTCATGGTGGTACAGCTTTTTAGGACAAGATACAAAAGCATTTCTCTAGGGCTAGTGGTTTGTCTTCATCAACTATAAAGGATTCCCAGAGAAAGAAGTTCAAATTTAAACATCAGACTTCAAACAATCTGTTTTAGATGCTGTGATGCTGTCATCTCTCTATTACCCTGTGAATGATCCAAACTACCAACGAATGATCCAATGAAATGTGCAATTGAGCTGTAGACATCTGCTCAGGAGTCTGATGATGAGTTTGATAAACAAAAAGAATTCATATCCTCAGGAAACAGATGTAGATTTTACCAGTATGTTAGGTACCCCTAGATGATTGCAGATTAGAGGCTCATATTTTACACAGGCACATCAAACCCAGAAATCAGTGATTAAATTCTTCCCAGTCTAATGAAGACTATGGTTCCATAAAGCTCTAATTGTTTCTGTAATGTTCCAGCTTTTTATATATTTTAAATGGTGCACTGGGGGCCATAACAGAACCTTTCTTAAATTGTAGATGCTTCATATCATTAATAAATCATACTCCAGTTTAAACAATATAACTTAAATTAACACTTTTATAAACACTTTCTTCTTTCAAAGCTAGATGTAAATAATACCTAAACGTTCAAGGAAGAACATTAATAATCTAGATAGAGAAACATCGGTTTGAATTGCTGTTCAACTGTTTTGTGAATAGTACCTGAATCTATCCTGAATTTAAAAGGTAAAACAAATGCAGATTTTATCAGTAATTGTCCACATAAAAAGGTGTAGATAAAGAAATCAAGAGTGGAATATAAGAACAAATGTGCATTGTGTTGTTACACTGGAATATTTTCAGATTGTTAGGTAAATATGTTAAAATCTGAACTTCTTTTGATCAAGAGTTTAAAAGTACTTTATTAAAATTTAAAATAAATATATTGAGGTTTCTTTATCTGTAACATTCTACAGTTCTAAAATCAACATCCAGGGTTCTCTTTTTCACTAACTATACCACCTCATCATGTTCAGGTTCATCAGACAGTGTATGCCCTTGGTAAATTCATGCTAATTGTTCCCAAAACTCCTTATTTTCTTCATGTGCCTAGACATACTTACAAGAAAAAGTGCTCCAAAATCTTCCTAGAACTGAGGTTATGTCGACTGGCCCGCAGTTCTGTGAATCCTCCTTCTTGCTTTTCTAAAGATGAGGGTAATATATACCCCTTGCTTGCATATACCCCAACTATACCCCTTGCTTGACTATTTCCCATAAGATATTTCTCTATTTATTGAATGTACTTAGACAATTCATGAAAGAAGTATAAAGTGCATGTAGCCTAAAATCAGTACTGATCTGATTAAGGCGTTATTTACACAAACAGAGATTTGAAGCTATTTTAATCTGTTTTATACCTTTGTGCTTAGACAGGCATATCATGCTGATTACAATTATTAGAATATGAAAACAAAAATTACTGTGCTTGATTAGAAATAATTTTGCATTTTGTTATCTTGTACTTGTGTTATATCAAATAGCTATGTTGATAGTGTTAGTTGTTTGTCAATTTTATTTGAGAACACACATTTGATGAGAAAAGCAAGATACATTTAAGTTTATTCAACAGGAAAAAAAATCAAGGACATTTAAATTTTTAAAGATCATGGACAGAGTGTAATTAAGTGTAAGATTATAGCATAGAAGGACAGGAAGAAGACAAACACTGCAATTTATTTGTGTTACTATAATACTGTTGATTGCATTGCTCTCAGCTTTCTGTGGTAGGAAACATGCAGCATAGTAATTCATTGTGAGGAAATATCGGTCAAGAGAATTCTCTATCTTTAGTTTAATCACTCTTTCACTCACTCTTCTAGCGTCCATTAGTATGCATTGTTCCTCTGAGACTTAGAACAAGAAAGGATCCACTGGGAGCATTTGCCAGTGAATTGTCTGGCAAGTTGAGTTAAAGACCCCATATTGCTGTCAATGTCTGAATCAGAAGGATGTGAAATGCTCTACATCTTGTTGCATTATGAAACACGGACACAAATTTATGTCTTTATTACCACATATAGAAGAAAAAAAAACCCAAAACCAAATTCCACAACAGATGGTCCTCTAATAGACAGCCAAAGTGAAAACCCAGAGACATACTTCTGTTTTTCACAATAGTTTTTTGGTTTAGAATGTTTTCTATTTTACATCTGTTCAAACACTGGCATACAACTAAAATTTGCTCTTGCAACACAAGCAGCACAGTAAAGCATTTACTCACAAAGTAATAACAGTGATATGTATGATATATTCCAGATTAGAATTGGGGCAAATGTTTTCAGAGAGTTTGAAACAATGCAGCAAAATCAAGCTATGGGACTTGTTTGCTTGTTTTGGTTGGTTGTTGTTTTTTTTTTTATCCTCAGATCAAAAGTCTACTCATATAAATGTACTCATTTAAAGATTATTTTTAGACTGTATTATTTTACTTAATTTTGCTGTGTCAAAATAGAAAGAATGTACTGAGTGAAAGATTTGTCCATATTATATTAACTTCAAACTATTGTCTTTTCTAGCAATTCTGTTATTTTCAGGTGAATTGCTGCAAGTATATGTATGTATACCAGACCATCACCTATCATACATACATTTTAATACTATAAGAGTCTGCAATAAGCTTATATACTTATTCTGATCTAATTTTGCACTTTTAAAACTGTCCTGGTGTTATTCCCTACAAAACTTTGAAGCCAGTATAAGAAGCTAAAAAATTAAAATAGCTATATAACTTATTTAGCTATCACGTAATAGTGGAATAATGCAGGGGTAAAAAATTTGAAAGAAATACTCTGTCCACCCACAAAATTGCAGTATGCAAGTAGTAGAGTCAAGCATTTGTCAAAGCACAGTTGAAAAGGCTGAAACAGTTGTTATCATCCCTTACAAAATGTTCAAAAATCTTGGTTGTGATTTCTGAGCTTTTGCCAAAAGTGACAGGCATAGAGCAGGTAATGAACCATTCCTATTGAATTAATAGCCAAAGAAGCCTTCCACATTTCTGACACCAGTTCAGAGTTTGTTAGCTTACACATTTTTCTTAGATGTCGGGATTTCACAGGATGTCAGAGTGGATTTTTGAGCCTCACTACCTCTGAAACAGATTATAACAGATGAGCAATACCTTTGAGTGCGAGCATTAAATTCAATATCATCAGTAAACGAACCAATTAGCCTTGTTTAAGTCCTAGGATTCAATTTAGCATAGAATTTCTCCTGCTTTCCAAGTCTGAAGTCTCAGATGGTCACTGAGTAGATACTGCAAGAGCAACAGATACGTTTTTTCACCTGAGGAAATATGCAACACTAGTGCACTGAATATATATATAATAAATATATCATTAATATATGAATATATGCACTATATATCTGCCTGATCCACTTCCTAGTAAAGGAAGGACAGCCACTCAGAAAGCAAGAGAGATTTGGAAAGACAAATCTCTTTCCTTCCCTGCTTGTGGATTCTCCTAAACTCATTAACCTCAACTACTGGTCTGGGAGCACAACATTGATCAAATTACCCAGGCAGCACTGTATTTTGCTTCCTCTGTCAATCTGCATTAAATTTCTGGCTACTGGAGTTCATATTTCTAATATAATTGATTCAAAAAAATGCTGGTACAGTTGTGGTCAAAATATTGCTACAAGTTACTGATTGGGGAGGAATTGTCTACAAAATTTCTTTTTTATTATATAATTCTACTTTTGAATAGCATGGGTGTAAACTACTTTAATGTTTGACAATTGACTTTAACTATGCCTCCTTCCCTTTCCACCACAGCCTCCATTGCACTTTATGTTGTCTCTCTCTTTACACAAATGGAATACGACGATGTCCTTTGACAGAGAAGGTGGTTTGTTACGACATTTATAAAACTGTGATTGTATTTTCCTTCCTAGTGACTACTGGTAAGACAGGCAAAGAAAAATCTCTGCTTGGTCCTAAAGTGTTTCCTTAAAATGTATTTGCAGGTTTCACAATGCAAGAAATATATAAATGCTAAGGATAATATTGCCGGCCTTGAGCATTTAAGAAATAGATCCAGTTCCATGAAAATAATAAATTCAGCCTATAGAAACAATAAATGTGTATATACAGATCCAAATAAAGAGAGCTAGAAACTCTTTAGTTCAAAATGCACGCTCCTTATAACAGAAAAAAATCAAAATATCTGAATTTTAAGAAAAATATCAAATTTCTTGACAACTCCAAAAAATATGTTTTACAAATTTTTTTCTTACATGTCATATGAATAATTTCACAATCTCTAGGAAGAATGCTCAACTTTTCTACTTGGGAATGATGGAAAAATCCTGTTTTCTTTTCCCCCTCCTTTGCACTTCTGCAAAATAAAATACCTCAAAATGAACAACGGATGATGAGTTCCACTAAAGCCCACTGTATAGTTAGACATATGTATGTTTATATAACTATATGTATAGACAAATCCAAGTATCACAGTATCACAAAGATAATACTATGAAATTATGATAGAAATTAAAACTTGAGCTCCTGTTACAGAATTCATATTTAATATCTACTTTAAAATACTTTAAAAAAAAAATTAAAGATTAACATGGTAATTAAGACAGTGAACATTTTAAAGCATCTGTTTCCACAGATATCTGATGGTATTTCAATTCTCCAGTCATTCAGAGCTGTAGTTATGCCACTTTAGAAAATGATATTCTAAGTTCGTACATGGCAGTTCACTAAAGGTTTATTTTCTCAAGACAAATTAGTTCTGCTGTTTAAGTCCATTGGTGACTTATACCTTGAAGGACTGAACTATACTATCAGAATGCTGTGGAAAGTCCAATAAAATTTCATCTGTGTTTGAAAGTACACAATTTGAATACTGTCATTCAAGTCAAAATCACAGAAAGGAATCCGTTAGCTAATTAGCACCTGTCTGAAGTGGCATACATACACTCTTGCATTAGGTTCTGGAACACAAAACAAATACGTATAGGTAATAACCATTTTTAATACACTACATAGATCTTATAATTAAGTACAGAAACAATTTCAGGGTCATGAAATAAAAATCTAGAATTAAAATTATCTTGAGCTGGAAACTTGTATTCTAAATTTCGCTCTTAAATGGGTGTTGTGGAATTTTTGGGAGGGAGAACTCTCACTCGCCAGAGACCATTACCTAATCACTATAATTGATAAGGAGGTAGCCCCACAACAAAATTTTTTTGGAGTAGGTGTGTTGAAATAGTGTCTGAAACTATTGTTAAGGATATTAAATAAATAGAAGCAATCATTCTCTTGAATAATAAATAACAAGTAAATTAAAAAGTCAGCAGTCAAAATAGAGATTTTTTTTTTGAATTCTCCTGGTTATTGTTAACATATAATCCCTTTTTTATCCTTTTACTTTAAAATTTTTCTTCAAGTATCTTGGAAGAGACAAACATTAGTTTTCTTTTAAAAAAAATTAAAAAAAATACAAAACCTAAAGTAAGATATTTCTTACTTTACATACTCAGCTTCCTAAGAGTTAAGCTTTGTTTATAGTTTTTCTGTGACTATTCCATGAGTCAGATAAATCCATAAGTGTGTTACTGGCTTCTGTTGGATTTCTGAAGTTCTAAACCACCTTAAATGAAAAGAACCATACACTTTTCCTTAAATGTAATTACTATGAGAACAAGTAAGTTCTAGATTGTTACCCTGACACGCGAAGCATGTGACTTCAATTTTACAGTAGATATAAAACCTGAATAAGGAATAAACTAAAAAAAAAAAAAAGGCATCTGAAATTAATTCAGCCACAGTATGCTTTTCTTCATACTACCAAGAAAGAGTATTGATGGTGTTATGAAGTAATATATACCGGCCTTGGGCAGAATCCCAACAGCAAAAAGCTCTTACTTTCTGTGTAAAGTTAGGTAAAGGTATGCAACCTGAGCACTAGAAGATGTGACATTATGAAACAATTTGGTTAAGGTTAGGGGGTTCTGAGAGACACAGAGCCTATGGTTCCGGAGACACTGGGGCTGGAATAGGCATGGCAAGGGGATCATGGTAGGGTATAGCATTGCTGTCTCCAAAACTTTCTAAACTAAAACAGCAATGGTGATGGGCACCTCAGGTGCAGCACTAAGATTTCTTGATGGTTAGGATTAGGGTTCAGAGAGACAGAAAGCCCAAAGTCCCTGGGGGCTGGAAAACAGTCTAATTTCAGGGCATCAACACTGTTGCCTCTACACCTTTCTAACGGTGGCTACCCATGGAGATTGGAAACTCATCTGCAGCACCAACACCCCATTAGGACTATGATCAGGGTTAGGGTTCAGAGAGCCATAGAGCCTACAGCTACTGCAGGGTGCCATCATGGCTGTGTCAACCCTGTTCCAATCTGGGCCACCAATGGTGATGAGGACCTCGGCTGCAGCACATGCTATTCTGCTTAGGGTTAAGGTTCAAAGAGCCAGAAAGCCCACGATCCTAGGGGTACTGGGGCTGAAAAAGGCCTGCCAAGGGATCACAGCAGGGCATCAACATTGTTGGCTTAATACTTTTCCAATCTGGGCCACCAATGCTAACGAGGCCCTTAGGTGCAGTGCCAAGACGCTATTCTGCTTTACATTAGGGTTCAGAGAGCCAGAATATCCATAGTCCAAGGGATACCAGGTCTGAAAAAGGCATGCCAAAGGGATCAGAGCAGGGCACCAATGATGTTACATTCACATTTTTCCAATTTGAGCCAGTGATTAACATGGGGACCTCAGCCACGGTGTCATCATTCCATTAGGGTTAGAGTTAGGGTTCAGAGAGCCATGGAGCCCACACCTCCAAGGCCACTGGGGCTGGAATAGGCATGCCAAGGGGATCATATTTAGATTTTAAATTTATAAGATTTTCTTCTGTATAAACTAGCTTGCTTACATTTGAAAATGCTTTCTACTAAAGCACTTTTGTTCACAACAGTTAAATATCCGATATTTTTGCCATTAAGAGTCTTTAAGAATGATCTGTTACCCACTGAGACAAAGATCTTTGGTGATGATGCAGCTAAAATTCATGAAGCGGTAAAGAAGCTGTATGACCTCTTAGAGCAGTGATCCACACTCACTGCAGCAACCATGCAGAACAGATATTTTACTTTAGTAGAGCTAGAGAGGGTTTCACTTTTCTAAATCTAGAGACAACACAACCTCTGTCCTTTGCAGAAAGATACTTTGATCATGCTCCTCTTGCTGCAACCCTTGAGAAGACTCAACTTTTTAATATTCTCTCTTCTTTCCATGCAGATGGCATTGGCAATATCTCTAGAAATTCTTTCTTTTTGACACTTATTTCTAATAGAAAATTAATATCTGGGAAAATAAAGAATATAAGGTAACATAATTTGAAGGAAAAATCCAGAAGTTATTACTATGTTTTCAATAATCTACAGATCATTCTTTTTCTTGTCTGTGATTCAAGAGAGGTAACAATTATATCTCTGTGTGTAATAGAAGATTCAATTTATTTCACAGCTGTTTTCAAATGAACCCCCAGCTTCTGATCTTTTTAAACCTATTACCATTTGGTCTCGATCTTTTATCTTCCCCTTCTTGTATATATTTCTGCAAAGCTGAGAAAGGATATTCCTTAAAATCTATGGGTTATCTGACTACAGATTTTACAAGTATAACAATATTTTTTTTACATTTGACCACAAAATACTGCATCTCCACGGTACACTTTCACACTTATTAAGAATCCTCATTTGAAGTTTACAGTGGGGAACTAAGGGTTGTTTCTTCAAAGGCAAATACATGGCACAATGTGCCTCATGTGTATGGCATATGCAGTAAGCTGTTATTGTTAAACAGCAGGACTCCAAATACACATTGCTCATGCAGTATATTCAATATCCTTTGCATGTATTGTAATCTGTAAATTAATCCTAAATAAGACAACTACTGAAAGTAGTTCAAGACTTTTCTGTGGAAAATCCTTTTGTCCATTTCACTGCATGTAAAAACCAAAAATATGAAGATAACCTTGTTTCTTTTTAACCATCTTAGATTGGATGTTTTATCTTAGATAAGATTTTATGTTTTAAAAAAATAATTCAGTAATGTAATTTCTTTCAAAATTTAAGGGTAATGTACATAGCACAAGACTAATGTGGCCTCCATAATGTTAAATTAGTTTGAAGAAAGTAACTTGAAATACATATGTCAGAAAACTTTACAACAAAGTCTTATATTCTGGAAATAGTATCAGTTTATACAAGAAAAAATGCAGAAGAATTACTAATTTTTAACTATTCAAACCTTCTTAATGAAATGTGTATATTCTAAGATAACTTCACATTAGTTAACATTTATTTTAGGTAAGTATTAGGCTTTCTTCTCTGGTCCTCCTGAAAATCTGCACCCAGTAAAATTTCAGATGTATGAGATTTGAAGCCAAAAGGTTTTTAAAATGTTAAAAAGGTTTTTACAATGTTAAAAGGTATAACAAAGACATTTCATCAACAACTGTAAACAATTTACTTCTGAATATAGTACTATGTACTAAGATATTTTCAGATTAAAACCAATAAAAAATAAAGCAAACAAAAAATATTTTATGTTTATGTTGCCCCATAAAAGCCTCATGGATACAGTCATCAGAAATGTAGAAAATTTCCCATTCATTCCTTGTGCTATTCTTCTTCTACTGACCTTTAGAATTTTTTTCTTGCTACCCATCAATTCTGAGTGCCCTCCAAGTAAGAACAATCATTACTGCAAAATCTGTAGCAGGCTTTGTACTCATCCATCTCCCACAACACGGTTTATTTCTGTCTTACAGACACGTAAGTCAAAGCTTTAACTAGAGCTCTGGTGAGTGATGGGGGAATATTTTGATAATATTACCAAGGAAAAAAAAAAAGGCTATTTTATAGTGAGCAGTCTCACATGATGGATTGCACGTTATCTTAAATTTGCATTACAGTATTAGAAAAGATCAGTAGTAAAGAAACAGTATGGAAACATAAAAGTGGTGAGATGATACAAAAAGTCCCTTGGTGTCTGTAACAATGTATAAACCAGTATTCTTTCATTTTATTCTGAAAATGTGTTAAGGAAAGAAGTAATTTGAAAATAAATATACTTCTCTGCTTAGTCAGAACATAGGTGATCAAACTCAGTCTCCGGAAAGTGTAGAAGTGAGACACAATACTGAGATAAAGTACAGAATTTCAAAATAATGATTTTGAACTTGAGGGTTTTTTTTAAATTCATCTTTTGTCTGTTTTAAGGAAAATTCCCTGTCTGATTATCCAGAAGCCACTCTGACAGTCACACCTGCACCACCTGCGCTAGGACCGAGACCCCCTTTTCACAGCAGGTGGCTCCAGTGAGCCGACGGGTGCCCTGCTTGATTCCCTACACACCCTGCTCTCACACAGTCACACCTGGTTTCCTCACCAGCTCGACCCCAGGTTTTCCATAGCAGAGTCTCAGACGTCCAGATCCTTCAAGTAATTTAATCTTGATGCAATAAGTAAATAACAAAAATAGCAACTTGAGCTGATCCCTCTGAGGAGGGACCCCAAGCAAAGGAAACCCTGAGTTTTTATAACCTCAGTCTTAGTGTGCAAAAGCCTGGGGGACACGGCTCCTGCCGTGTCTCTGAACCAGGCCCTCCTGCAGCCCCATGCCCTGCCAACCCTTGGCCCATCCCTGTCCCCATACAGGTGTCTGATTTGTAGGGCTGGGTCTGCCCTGGTGCCCCCAGCTGCTCTGTTCCTCTTGGGTAGTGGAACAGTCCTGGCTACCAGGTCCTGTCCTGACAGACTCCCTGTCGTCCCCCTGACAAGTTTACAGGGAGCTGTCAGCCATGCTGAACCCAGATATTAACTCTGGACTTGCTTATCTTAGTCCATACTAAAGTTTCTTCACTTTTCATTAACCATGTGGGATCTGTTGGATATGACATGCAGGAAAATATCACAGTCAAGAAGAGAGAAGGGGATACTTACATTATGACCTGCCCTGCCAGGCAGGAGTAACTTTTGGTTTATTATTAAATCCCTTAGAGTGGATTAAAGTAAATCAGTATTGGATGATCAGTATTTACTGCTGTGCTCAGTTCTGTATGCACAGAGGTCTGTCAAGTGCTAGCATGAGAAAACCTCTTTGGCACTTGAGTTGCTTACTTATGCCATTTAAACAAATGCTTTTATCTTCGTTGTTTTACTTATTTTCAAATTTTGTCAACAATCTGAGAGCTTATCCTGTTGCCTGAATATTCAGCTCCTTTAGAGCAGACTGTCAGAAACAAACCTTTTCAAGGGAGTTGCTGTGTGAATTGGACTTTGGGCTGTAGGGATACTGCCTTCCCATGCCACTGGAGCTGAAAATTGTGCACTGTCAGATCCAGGATATTTCTTCCATCTAAGTGTGATGGATGTGGCTGGTGTAGTTTCTGTTGGCAGGTCTGGGCAATTAGCAAGACTGAACATGGATTTCAGAGATACAGCTGAAGAGGTACATGCATGCATACACATGCACACTTCCCACCAGTGTGTTTGTCCGGAAAAACTAAGACGGGAAGTAGTATTGTCATGGCACCCACATAAATACCTACAGCTCTCATATACATGAACTCAGCTAGCTAGTGCTGTCATTTTTCCTGCTAGTCAAGCTTGGAGCTTACCAGAGTAAATACATACAGAGGATTGAATACAGAGGATTGAAATTCCCTAATGGAAAATACACTGCAGACTTTACAGCTGCAGGCATCCCTGACTACTCCCTGTGAACTGTGTCCCCTTTTCCAGGTGCTAGCCTCTAGGTCCATACACACAGAGTGAAATTGTACAGAAAATAGTGAAGAACATGATCTGATAAAAAAACAGATTGCAGTGATCAGGTACAAGGCTCAGTCACACAAGTGTGCTGCTCAGCAGCTTATTTGCATATGACTATCCCCTTCTATTCTCTCAATTTTCTATGCTTGTACTTCTGTATGCTTTGATTCTTTCTTTTCTTCATGTCTTTCTCCTCTGAAGAAACCCGCCACTAATTACCTTTTTCCAATTTGTCCCAGTTCAGCTAAATTCATAACCAAATTTGATATTTCTGATAGCCTTCCTGTGACTAAGCCTTACAGGAAGTCTTCATTATATAGTAACAGGTAGGA
Organism: Pseudopipra pipra; assembly: GCF_036250125.1. Classification (NCBI taxonomy): domain Eukaryota; kingdom Metazoa; phylum Chordata; class Aves; order Passeriformes; family Pipridae; genus Pseudopipra; species Pseudopipra pipra. The sequence continues at coordinate 72,858,510 of NC_087550.1, read as the reverse complement.
TTCCAGCCAGTTTCAACATTGCATGTTGTAGCTAAAAGAGAAAATAAAAGTACTTGTTGGGCTTTGAAAATATTCTTGCCAGCTTCACTACTGCATCTTTGAACCTCTGAAATTCATCTAGCTTTCATCTAGTTTTCCTTTGACCTTTCTGGAAAGACTATATTTCCTTCTACTTTGTCAAACTTCACTCAATTAATTCAGAAATTGTAACTTTTAGCAGGAAAATGTACATTAATAGCAAAAGTATGCTTGTCGAGTTTCTGCTGGGTTGTCCGGAAATCTCATTTTTGTGGATGAGGTCTGTATTCTCAATGTTCTGATCTGGCAGATACCAAGCTACAAATTCTGAGTCAGTTTCAAAACTCTTGGTCAGAATAGTGCTCACATTCTGCTCTTCTTTCTACAACTAATTTTAGAATTGGATTAGAGCACCAGAGTTGTTCATAGATGTTTGGGTAACTATATAATACATGCTGTCACAAGCTGCAGAGCCAATGGTTCTAACTGACATACCTGAGATTTCAGTTTTGAAAACAAAAAGCAAACCTAGACTTGTCCATGGGAAAATCCACTTGCCTGTAGAAGAATCTTTGCACTACAGAAATGCCAGTAATAGACAATGAGCTCAAAACAGAAATAAACATCCACGTCAGCATCTGAAGTGCACCAAATGGGTCTTAATAGCCTTTACTAGCTTCAGCTAGAGTCCCCACACACCCTGTCTACCCATGGGCTCAGGATACCTGATTTGATCCAGGCCTGGTGAGACCATTGTTGGTCTGCCTGTCTCCAGTTGTGCCTCCTAGACAGACCTTCCATGTCTGCACTGCAGTTAGCTTGTCTCCAATCATAGATGCCGGTACTGATCCCTGGATTGACTACTCAAACCACCATTTGGGAGCCTCAGGCTCCTGCTGGGAACCAATCCCAGTCTTGGCTTAATGCTCTCCCAAAGTTCCTGGGACTGTTGGTAGGACTCATTACTGGCTTTGGTGCTAGCTACCACTTCAGGTACTGCAAGACAGTGCCCATGAGAGGGTTACAGCCAAACCCCAGGGGGCTTTTCTGTGCTTGGCTAAGCCGCAAGGGAGCCATCAGTCCTGGCTGTGCCCTGCCAGTTGATTCAGGTTTCTGACCCAAACACCATGGGGAGTGGTCCAGCAGTCCAGGGCTTACTCAAAGTGAAAAGCCTGGCCCTGAGCTCTGGGTCTCGCCATAGGGCCAAACCGCTGACCAGCTCCAGTCACCTGAGTGAGTCCTCTCTCCCCAGTGATCCCTGGACTCAGGGCTCCTTAGAGTCAGTTTCCTCTCCCCCCCAGGAACATCAGGAACACCCTGGATGTCCTGCTCTGCTCTAAATACCTTATGTTGTCCCTACCATGGTCCTTATCCAACTCCAAGTCCCTAGTGTCATGCCCCTGTTCTAGCTTCAAGGCTCTGTCCTGTCTCTGTGTTAGCTCCAGGTTCCCCATCTCATTCCCAAGTGCTTTTTGCGATTGTCCTTCTGTGGCACCATGGCCTTGCTATGATCCTGACCTTTATCTGAGCTCCAGTCTGAGCCAGTCTCTTTTCCAGTTCCCTGCTCCATCTATGCATCCCTTGAAATAGACCCCTGACATCCCACAGCCCTCAAAACTCTGTACAGTATGTCCCTTATGAGCCTAGGAGGACAACACTTGCTCAGGTGAGAGGAAAGATAGGGTTCTGTCAGGGTCCTGAGAGCACTAAAAACAGTCACTGCCCCTCCTCAGTATCTCCCGTGGCCTCCTCCCAACACTACCCCAGCCCAGGATGCCATCTCAGCTCAGGCATAGACTCTGAGTCCTGATCTGAGCTTTGCTGTAGGTTTGCCTTTCTCTGTCCCTGTGACAACAAGGACCCCTGCTGTAGCCTCATCTCTGGCCCTATCATTGGCCTAGCACCCTTAGGGCTACAGATCTACAGCCCAGTGCTGTAGAAAATTAATTTCTTATATGATCTCCTTGGACATAAATTGTAACTTATCACCAGCCCTGTTTTCTGAGGAGACTCTGGATCTATGTAGCATCTTGTCTCCAGGCCTTTCTCTGTTGCCAGCTCCTGCTGCTCTTGTCTGAACACTCCATATGGACCTAGACCTGATCCATTGATGGCATGTTGTGTTGGAAGTTGTTTACCTTCTGGATTAAAAGAAGTTTCATTATATTAGCAAACATGACTGAGGCTAATAAAGACTGTGTAGGAAATTATCTTTGTGCAAGCATTTATGGTACTGAGTTGAAATCTCTTACCTGTTGTCATCTCTCTTCCACAGCTATTTTACATAGAAGACACTTAAGATAAATAGTTGTTTTATATAAAAATATTCCTCCTTCTGAAAATCTGAAAGTTTATATAAAATGGGTCATAAAATGTTGATGCAACCATTTTTTTCCCTTATTGTACACTGGTCATTTCTTTTAATGCCTTTTTGAGGTACTTTCTATTAAATTACATAAAAAAATCCATTTTAACTATTCTATAAGGTACAGAGATCCCTCCTTGCTATTCACCATCATCTCTTCCGAAAGAATATAAGGTATGCAGAGGGAAGATCCTTGTCCAAATTTGAAGTCAAGATATTTCTGAAGCACTTTTATCAGCACTGTGTAATGCATTATGGAATCCTTGCACTTCATGTATGTGTGTGTTTTCCTAAATGTAAAAAGGGAAAAGTAAGATACATCAGTAAAAAACAAAACAAAAACAAAACCACGAAAAATCAAATGCCCACTGCCACAAGATCGCATATTATATTGTCTTGTCTAACATGCATGATAGTACATATTTTTTCATTATTTAATATATAATCTATTTATTTATGGGTATGTCCATCCATAGAATGTTTAGAGCTTTAAGTTATATGCTACAGGAAGAATTTACTATAACTGTGGTGTGAATACGTATGAGACTTTTCCTGTTCTTAGCTGTACAATGTTCACACTCTAATGAGGTACTCATCCTGCATAGATGAACTTTTCTGGCATTCTTATTCTTTATCATAAGAAATATAATTGGCTATTCAGACTTCCTGAAAATAGGTGAAACACCACAGACTTCAATCAGGTAATCCCACAGACTCAAATACAGATGGGGCTGTAGGAAATGAAAGACAGAAGAGCAGTGTTATCTATATTGCAACCTTTTTGTTCAGTTTTCGGTCTGACCACAGCTTACAGTCTGTAGTCAAAGGAAAGGTTAGTTCTAAAGCACAGCATCACTTGTTGAAGGTTATGATCATATTCTTTATAAGAATCATAAAAAATAAAAGAGAAGATTGCTCCTGTGTTCAATTTGAAGTTCTCTGACTGTACTTAGGGATACCTACCCACCATCTAAATGAGCTCCCATAATATAAGAGTTAAGGTTATTGTAATATAAAATGGGGCACACATTGTTAGTGCATACAAGAGATTTGATAAAAATCATTGTGATCTCTACAATTCCTACCCTAAACTACTGAAAACCATTGTTAGCTATGCAAGTGCGTTTGATTTTTAACCTCATGCTGCATTTGAAACTACAAGAAGCACCAAGAACTTCTTTACATTACCATGTTTCTTCTTTAAAAAAAGAATAGCATATTTCATTTAAAATAGAGACAATCTATAATGCAGACTGTATGAGAGATCATTAAAAATATTTTAAATATAGTTTGACTCTAAAGGAGGCAGTTGACTTGCAATTTATTGGGTACTGAGAACTAGACAACTATTTTGCATTTTCTGAAGAAAACAGAGCAAAGAATTAAAAGGATTAAGATACTAAAATATTGTGATAATTTTTATACCAGCACAATGAGATAAAAGATTCTTTGAAGCTAATATTTCCCAAATTAATCAGAAACTTCAAATACAATATTGTAAGTATTTTTATAACCTAACATCATGCCTTTAACTGTAGCAAAATAACCTTAAAAAAAAAAAGTGCAGCTCAGGCTTTCATGATTCAGAGAAACAGTTAAAATTATGATCCATTGCATGTTGTCCCTGCTTGAAGGAGGCATTTGACTAGATGAGTCCAAATGCCTCTTTCAAATTATTTGAAATTATTTTGGTTTCTTCTTTTGAAGTCTAGAGTTGTAGTGTAGGCACAATGAAGCAGCATAGAATTTAACAGCATTTCTGCAACTCCATAATGAGTACTTGTAATCACCTACAGCTGTGAAAACAAGATGAAGGGTGGGTTTTTTCTGGTTTTTTTTTTTTTTTCACTTTGAATTTTATACAGGATTAATATTATTTAATATTTATAAAAATCTTTTAAGAAGTTAAATATTTATATCTTCCAATCAAAATTAAATATAACAAGAATGAAGGTGTAATAGAAAATTTTAGCGGAAAAAGCTCTTGTGCCTATGTTGACAAAACACTCTATATACACCTAACACCTCCTTTACTCTTTACGTCCCTTGCATAACTATCTTTTACTTAGAATCGATTTCTGTTTAGTGCTATTGGTGAGATAATTATCTCCTTAAAGTGGTAAATATTTATTTATGACATAAATTTTGAATCAAGTTCTTATACTAAAAGAAATATAAACTTTTTCATAATGGTATATAAGATGCTGGTTTGTAGTTATACATTTGTCATAAAGTAAGAAATAAGATTTATTTTATCGGAACTTGAAATAGTTTCTAAGCAGTAGATGCAATAAACACATCTTTGAGTACTATCTCAACTAGAAAACCAGACCAAATCAATATTTTGTTCAATATAATGGCATAATGTTAAGGAACACTGTTGGAGTACTTTCATTTAATTTAACCTAATTTCATTTCATTTCATTTCATTTCATTTCATTGCATTTCATTATTATTGCATTGCATTGTGTTACATTAAGATATATTTGTAAGGGTCTCCTGGGTTTCCATGTCATTTTCATCATTCTATTACCATGTTTTGCAACTATTAAAGTCAGTCATAAGTTATTTTGATCTGACAGAAAAGAATTTCACAGGCTCTTGATCCCTTCCAGATTTTTAGGCTTTGTTTTTGAGGATTCTTGAGATTAAAATTTCCATTCTTTTAGTGGATGACAGCTGTTATGGAGATGTAGCACTTAATCTTCTCCTTCCATCTTTTGCTTTCATTGCTTTTAATTAACTAGTTCTAATTATTCTCAGACTGCTGAAAATAGAGATTCCTTTCACTGTAATTCACTCCCAGAGTCATGAGGCAGTAAAATTCCTTTAGAAACTGAAATTTTTCAAGTTTGCAAGCCAAACTAATCCACAAATCTAACAGTAGTCAAACAGTCAGTCTGACAGTAATTTATGGTTTTCTTCAGATTAAGCACATACTGAAATGTTAGTAAAACCTGAAAATTTATACTCTGAGATTGTGGAGAGGCAGTGGTAAGTCTTTAAGGATTAATATTTATTTCCCAACAACCCCTCCCCCCCCCAGAGTACGTGACATTATAATTTAGTTCCCAGGAAAGCAGTGCTAAATTAGGATGATATGAAAAATGTTATAACCACTCTTTGGAAGCCACGCTTAATTTGTGATTTAAGACTGGATAAAATATTGAGACATTTGCAGTAAATTATATTTTTTTATTTAATATCAAACATAGGAAAACAATGTTAAAATAAAGGAGTTTTTGTCAGGACAAGTTTACCCTTCTGCTACATAAATGCTGCAACAGAAAAGGCACATTTATCCCTGAAACAGGAGATATTGGTCTTGGAACTAAAGAAAATAGGTAATCAACAGCTGACTTTTGCAAAGAAGCTACCTTGTTTACTGTTCTCCTCCCTGCATTGAACTCTTAGGCTTTACTTAATGGGCACTGTAATGAAATAATGTTTCATCCTCTTATGATTTCTTTGGTTTAAGGGATTTTTCTCTGTTTTTCCTGATTTTGTTAGTCAAAAAAAATGATGTATTGTGTGTATTTACAGAGGAACTCAGGCGTCCAGAAGAGACCTGGTAGGGAGAAATTAACATGTCATTCTATGACTGATATTTTCAGTCACTTCAGGTAGTGTTACAATGTTCAGTAGAAACTGGGCTGAATTGAAACCATACATACAAGTTGTCTCAAATTTTGAATATATTTGCTAATGTCTTGTCAGTTTATGCTGTGAAGTAGTGAGGTAAAGTCTAAGATTCTGAAATACGTCAAAAAAACCTCTCCAAAACCAAAACCAAACAAACAAAAAAACCCTTGATTCACAACAATTAAAAATTAGTGTTTAAAATTTGAAGCACTGCCCACAGAAAAACTGAGGAAACAAGTCTTGAAAGGTGCACAATTGAACAACCACTAAAATTCTGTAGATATCATACAACATATTATAATCTCATATGAAGAGTGGAGATCTAGCACTGAGCATAGAGTCAGTACCCAAACAGTCTACAATAGTAAAGATCCCAAAATCAGCACAGAATGAAAAATGTAGCTCTGTGTGCTGTCCAAGTAACCCTAATCAGAGGCAATGCTGAGTAAGGCAGGTGAGATGACAAAACAAAACAAGTATATTCTTTTCATCTGTGTGCCTTGAGGAATCTCTATCACGACCACGTAATGTGCCTTGGAGAATTGCTTCAAGATTAGTCCTATTCTTATTTACTCTTCAGTCAGAAAGCAACATACTAAAAACATCAATAGTTCAGGGAAAATAAACAAACAGAAACCCAGAAGAATCACCGTTTTTCTCTTCTGATTTTAGCATAAATTTCATGTTATTTTGTTACATCCAAGACTGGTATAAACAAAATACTGTATCTAAAAAATAGAGTGTTTTTATCACAATCATTTTGCAGTTCATAATAGAGGAATACATTGCTGTATTCCCAATAAACATCAGCTTGCTTAATTTTTACTATACCATATTTTCTTGTGTTTACACTGACTTGCTACTCTAGCTACACGTGTGCATTTTAAGCACTATGATGCACTTTAAAAACCCTGTAAAATTAAATATATCTTAAATAAATAATCTATTTCATTTAATCGTGCTTTTTTTATGATTGTTGATAAAAAGGAAACAAGAAAAGCAAGCTATATTGTCACCACTGAGCAATATACTATTTTACAGGACATTAATGATTAAACTTCCTCATAACTGATGAAAAACAGCCAAAGTGAATAAAAAGTAAACAGAAGCACTCACAACCCTCTTATGGGTTTAACAGCTTTGATTATGATTAGATCGGATATTAGTAAAAATTTTGCAACTGAAAGGGTGGTCAGGCATTGGAATAGGCTGCCCAGAGAAGTGGTGGAATCACCATCTCTGGAAGTGTTCCAGAAGCATGTGGATGTGGCACTTGGGGATATGGTTTTGTGGTGGACATGGTGGTGCTGGGTTAATGGTTGGACTTGATCTTAGTAGTATTTTTCAACATTAATGATTTTATATCAAGCTGGATTAATGACACTGTACTAAAAATAGCAATACAGAAATCCAAGAAGACTTTTGAGATGGTTACAATTTATTCCTAAGCATTGAAGAAAGGAAAATTAAGATATAATACTGCTAAATATTTTGAATAGTTCTCCTTTAATATATAAGAATACAAAGAATTTTAAGAACACATAAGTACTGCTAATATCAAAAGAGCAGGGGATAGACTAACTCAGGAAATTACTGTAATAGCCATTCCAGATAAACATCTGTAACCTCAGCTGCATACAGAACTTAAGGTAAACCTTGAAAAAGAAGTTCAGACATGAGTCAATTCATGTGACAAAACAGGTATAATGGAGATGTGACAAGATTTTTTAAAAACAGAATTCTATTTAGAGGTGTTATATAGGTATTTAGACTGTTTAAAACATGCCAGGATGTAGAGATGCATGGGTTATTATTTCTCAACATTTTAAAGAAAAGCTTGGAGAAGTTAAATATGACAAAAAGTACAAAATATCTAAAAATAAATCAAAAGAAATAAATATGGAATCTTCCCGAAGGAATAATGTTTCTCAGCATCTTTTTTATCTTTTATAGGATGTAAAGTATAGCTAAATTACAAAGAGGCTTTTATTCCATTAGAAAAATGTGAGTTTGAAGCAAGGTTAGCTATCAGAGTGAATATTTGCAATTCAAAGGGAATAATACCTTGGACTTCTTTATATAAGTCAGAAGGGAACTATTTTAACTGGACTAACATAATGGTTAATCATCTACTTGATGCTGCTACCTGGTATAGGAATGTACATACACTTTTTGCTCTCCTTAGCTTGTAGAGATTATTCTTCTGGGATCATTCCTTTGAGGTAATAAAATATGTGAAGACTTCCACTATTATTGGTGTGTCCTGAATTTCTATTTCAGGACTATTGTATTTACATCTGCATAGAATCTCCTTCCTTTAGTTACTTTTGATTGAGGGCTGGCTCCATTGTACCTAAACAGGAATTAATATATTTCCATTGTCTTGAACGTTATTAATTTAACTTCAGACATATATATTAAATTAATATCTGCTATTTTTGCATTTTACTTTGTATAAATAGGTAAAATAATGCCTCTCACTGGAGAAACATATAAAGTCTGATTCAAGATTAAGACATCTAAATGGAGTCATCTGCAAAATAAAAATCTTTATATCTGTTCTATCCCTGTTTTCATTTTACCTAATAGAAATCTAGTCAAAGCAGTCAATGGAAAAAAAATAAAATGTATCAAGAAGATGTTAAAATTATTACCTAGTTGTTTTGTGTGCTTTAGGATAATCTTTGGTACATAAGGTATCTATATAGTGTTGATGCGTGCAAATTCACATTTGCAGATAATAGTCATAAAAGATTGGCAGCTCTAGATGACACTAGATGAGTAACAGGATTTTCCCCTCAATGGCTACTTTAGACGGGACAGAATCAACACAGAAGTTTAAAATTGATGAAACCAAATTAGTATGAACCATTTTCAGCACAACCTTAGAATCCAAACTTCCTATCCTTTTTGCCTTGATAGTTCTTGAGGACTCTCTGAGGTTATCACTAAAAAGAGTCAAAATGTTTAATCTAAAAAGATTATTAATAAAATAAAATAAGAAATACTGAAATTCAATCTGATTAATAAAAGCTTTATAATAGCTATATCTGTGACCTATCAAGTTTTTACATTAAGAAATATTCAGAATAAGTTGCATGGAAAATCCAAAGAGACTTTCATTTGTGCAATTGGGCTGAGACATGGAAAATAACATCTAATGTTGACAATTATGCAGCAATACATGTTGACAGGAAAAACACTGACCTGAAATTTAAATTACACAACACTATTATTTTTTTTTTTAATTTCCTAATATAGATCTTAACTGAGAGTGAAGATTTTGGGAAAAAGATACAAATTATCCTACAGACCCTATGTCAAGAACACCTAAAAAAGTATTTCTTGATTGTATGGAAACTAGCTGTTATATATTGAATATTAAAAAAAAATACACATTTCACAAAAGAAAGTGTACCGTAAAAGCATGTGGTAATAGGTTATATAAACCACAAAAAATATTCTAACTCATGACCTGCCTTTCACATTATCTAGCCCTATTTCGAGGAAGATATGTACTTTTGTAACCAGCACTAATGTTTATTGCATTCAGGCTGTAGCTATTTTGACTAGAATATATTTTTCAGTTCATTAGGTATATAATATCACTGTGAGATATACAAATAATTGTACATCATTCCTTTTCAGGTCTAGTTTTAGACTATGTAATTTCTATTCTAGAAAAAACTAAAAGAATTTTCCTTGGTAATTACATGCATATATGTGAGTTATTACCTCTTTGGCTATTGTATGAATTTAGATAGAATATAAAGTTTTCCTGGTTCATGTTTCACTGACTGTCCTCTAAATGTTACCTCCCTGTTTAAATGTTATATTTACACCCCTACTTAAACAAAGAATATCAGTCATGAATTCTGTATGAATACAGAAATTTCTCACTGAATATTTCCTAAGGATAACACTTATTTTGGTTAAAAAACAAACATAACCCCTGGTAACGGCCAATATACATAAGGGTGTGGCTTTGTTTAGGTTTCAGTTGTTTGTTTGGTTTTGCTATTTCAGGGATAGTAGAAGCCCTGCAATTCTTCTGAAGCATTTAAATCATTTAAACCAGTAAATACACAGTTTTCATCAAGGAGAAATAATAACCTGAAACAAAATGCGCAACAAAATTGTAGGCTTCACTCCTGTCTTCTGGAAATTTTCTTTTTGCCAGACTACTATAAAAACTTCAGCATTCTGAAGTTCTGCTACTACACTATAGAGTCATTATTTCTGTGCAAAAATAGGTTGTTCCACATTTGACAGATGGGTGCATTCTGAGTTAATAAGAGACAGAATTAAACTGCCATGAATATTGAAGATTTTTCAAAGCCTGACTGAACACAGTCCTGGGAAACCTGGTCTACCTGAACCTGCTTGGGGAGTTGGAGTAGATGATCTCAAGAGGTCCCTTCCAGCCTAAATGATTCTATGAATCTGTGAAATGCATAGAAATTGCACAGCAGCAATGGACAGTGACTTAAGTCACCATGTATTCCCAACAGAAGAGATTCCTGAAAGCCAGACTGATTTGGCTGTGAGAAAAGGATAAAAACCAGAAGCAGTAATAGTATAGAAAGAAATTTTAAAATAAAAGAAGAAAGTTAAGGGAAATCAAAGTTTCCTGCCATTGTCTATACCTTTGCTGTTGTTATCTTTCAGTGATTCATTGTCTTTGTCTTGGAAGTATATGAAAGCCACTCGGAGTGTAAAATCCACACAAATACAGTGGAGGTATAGTTGTTTAAAAGAGAAGTGTAAGATGTTTTTAAAAAGTTGCACAAAGTTCAAGTCTAGTGTTGAGGTAGTTCACTGTATGCAAGTGAATAGAATAATAAACATTAAGTGGATTCATCCTATTTGGATTAATTAAGGCTGGAGTTTTAGCACCTGTTCCAGCTCTTTTGTTTCACTTCTGTGTACACTTGACCTGAAAAGAAAAAAATAAAAGGAGAAAATTACAATATTTGCCATCTGTTTTTCCATATTCTCATTACTGATTATCTTTTAAAATTAAGCTTTTCTACCTTTGTAGTCCAGCCATTTCAGAATCATTCTACTCCCAGTTTCCTGCTACTTTCCTGTAATGCATGATTTATCCTATACTGCATGCCCAGTATATGGGGGTTTTTGTGTCAGCCAAATTCAATGGACATTTGTTTCTCAGTCCATTAACAACTAGCCCCTTTCCAGACAAGTCTTTAAACAACAATTCTCTGATCAGGACTCAAATTGGGTTGTCTCAGGGTACCCTTTCTTTGTTTGCTTCATATAATTAAAAGTAGACCTAATTCTTAGTGTCTTTAGATTTGACTGAAAATAAACAGTGTCAGATATAATTTGAGATGCTGGAGTGATCTGAACCATGACCGAAGGAAGAAAAACATACATTCTCTACAAAGAAGCCAGATACCCTGAATAAACCTGAGCCTCGGTCTATGGGAAATCTGTGATACTTACAATACACAACAGAAGAATCAAATGTCTAGTCAAATGGACAAATGCTTGAACAACAAATCTTCTCAGCTATTGATATAAAGAAGACATCCTGTATTACTTTAAGTGCTTTAAAATATTTTTCAATCTGAAAAGCTTTTAGGAAACTAATGAAGAGCTTGTAATAAGAGAATGGTTTTTAGGTATGCATTTTTTAAAGATAATTCAGTTAATGTAAATTCAAAGAATGGACAGAATGAAAAATGGATGAATGCAGGATTTCTAGACAGTTTGTGATGTAGATGTTTTCTGATAAGTTACTAAAACTAGACTATTAGATAAATTGGCTTTTTGGCCCATACATCCCAAATGAAATATCGTCTTTCAAACTGCTAAATAAAATGAACATTTTTTCTCTTTTTCAATATTCTATTCACAATATTTGCAATGTTGGGCAACACAAGGAGACAATTGGTCCGAATTTGTAACCTGGAGGACTCTGTAGCAATGTCTCTGGAAGCCTCAATAGACCCAGTGGTTAAGTTTAGCTCTGAAAATGCAGATTTCTGTCAGAGGCTCCAGGTTTGTCTTCTTCTAAACTCAGAAGAGTCCGTAATCTCTTTAAGATTAGTACAAATATATTTTATCCACACTACATTGTAGAGAAAAAGAAAGAAAGAGAGAAAAAGAAAGAAAGAAAGAAAGAAAGAAAGAAAGAAAGAAAGAAAGAAAGAAAGAAAGAAAGAAAGAAAGAAAGAAAGAAAGAAAAGAAAGAAAGAAAGAAAGAAAGAAAGAAAGAAAGAAAGAAAGAAGGGAAAGAAAGAAGGAAAGAAAGAAGGAAAGAAAGAAGGAAAGAAAGAAGGAAAGAAAGAAGGAAAGAAAGAAAGAAAGAAAGAAAGAAAGAAAGAAAGAAAGAAAGAAAGAAAGAAAGAAAGAAAGAAAGAAAGAAAGAAGAAAGAAAGAGAAAGAAAGAAAGAAAGAAAGAAAGAAAGAAAGAAAGAAAGAAAGAAAGAAAGAAAGAAAGAAAGAAAGAAAGAAAGAAAGAAAGAAAGAAAGAAAGAAGGAAAAGAAAGAAGGAAAGAAAGAAAGAAAGAAAGAAAGAAAGAAAGAAAGAAAGAAGGAAGGAAAGAAAGAAAGAAAGAAAGAAAGAAGGAAGGAAGGAAAGAAAGAAAGAAAGAAAGAAAGAAAGAAAGAAAGAAAGAAAGAAAGAAAGAAAGAAAGAAAGAAAGAAAGAAAGAAAGAAAGAAAGAAAGAAAGAAGAAAGAAAGAAAGAAAGAAAGAAAGAAAGAAAGAAAGAAAGAAAGAAAGAAAGAAAGAAAGAAAGAAAGAAAGAAAGAAAGAAAGAAAGAAAGAAAGAAAGAAAGAAAGAAAAAGAAAGAAGACCCACCCAAAGCTCAACCAAAAACCAGAAAGAGTTTAACTGATATTTCCTTTTGAACGGAAAAATTTTACCAAAAAATATGAAGTTTAAGCATGGCAAAATCTGTAATTAGAGAATACACTGCTCAAACAGGCTCTAATGTGTCATAAGGGAATCAAGCTACAGAAATGTAGGAACTGGTTTTATTTTAGGTATATCAAAAACTTATCAATACATATCTATCACTCTGTATAAATTTTAATCAAGAACAACAAGCTTTCATTTTCTTCTTCCTGAAGAATTTTGACAATTTGCATACAAATTCCAATGTGTAAACAAATGTCTATTTAACTGATATTACATGAAACTCTAAGACCGACAAACATTCAGTGATTTGAAAAAGTTTTAAATTATTCTTGTCTTGTTACAAATTCTGTTTAAAGGTCTGTCATGTTGCTTATTAGTTACATCTTCAGAAACACTTTCAAAAATTGATTTCATCAGTTAGGATAAATTAATAAAATCTGAATTTAAAGGTTGAACATGAAATATCTATATTTTTATGAAGTTTTTATTTAAAGGTGCAGCATTATGGGCAGTGAGACAATAATTAAAAGCTTTAATAAACTTACACTGCTAAGAGATATGAGTCATTTTCCTTCTGTTTGTCTCTCTTTTTTTGGTTTTGTGGGTTTTTTTGTTTGTTGGTTTGGATTTTATTTTTTTTTTGGTTGGTTGATTGTTTGGTTGGTTTTATGTTTGTTTTGTTTTGTTCTTTGTTTAGTTTTATCATCACACCTGTGGACAGAAAGTGCATGAAAGCTGCTAGAAAGCTTTCTCAGGTTTTTGAACCATGTTGTGCTGAATAATTATTCTGTGGAGTTTATATAACAGGTATTGCATTTGCTATTTGGAAATATAATTCAATTTTGCACATTTTTAAATAAGTTATTCTTATGTCTCTTCTGCTGTTTCTTGTTCTAAGGCTAGACTCATAGAATCACAGAATCAACTAGGTTGGAAAAGACCTCTGAGATCATCAAGTCCAAACTTTGATCCAACACCTCGTCTGCTAGACCATGGCATTAAGTGCCACCCACATCCAACCTCTTCTTAAATACCTCTAGGGACAGTGTATCTACCGCCTCACTGGGCAACCCGTTCCAATGCTCAATCACTCTCTGACTCACTAATATGAAGTTCAGTTCTAGTAATTAAAAAAAAATAATCCAATGAGTTATATTGTAATTGCTTATTTTGATATTAATTTATGGTTCTTGTCTTATTCCTAACCAGTTGATATTCTACTATTCTTTTATGACAACATCATAAGGCAAAGGTTTTTTCCATTATAGGAAAGATTTGCTATAGTATCCTGTTTGCTGGTTTGGTTTTTAGCTCCAATTTTTTTAGACAATTTTTCATGCATTGTCAAAGGTATTAAGTACCTTAATGCTTATTAGTATGCATCTTTGGTCAGAAACTGGTTCTGTGTAATGCTACAGTAAAGAAAAAGTAGTGCAACAGGAAAATGCTGGTGTATTACAGACCCTGGAACGTAGAATGAGGGAATAATACATAATTTCAGAATCAATTTGCCTTTTCTTATGACAGATGGAAAATGCTGTTAGCTAAGAATGTGAGGAAAACACTAGCCCAATGTCAAAGAAATAGTAGGCACTTCTCAATGTCACCCATTTTCATTTTATGAAATTCAACAAATAATTTGAGACAAACTGCATGACCATTCTTAAAGGGTAGCACTACACCAGTACTGTATTTTTATCAGGCATATAAATCAAAACCATTACAGGAAAAATTATGTGTAGATACAATTAGCTTTTTTCCATATCTTAGCTTCCCAAGAACACCTTTCACAAACCTATGGGAGTTTTTTGGATAGTAAACTTTGCAACTATAGAGAGAAAGCTTAGACATAATAAAATCATAGAATCATGAAGGTTGGAAAAGACTTCCAAGATCATTGAGTCCAACCTTTGACTGAACACCACTATGTCAACTAAACCATGGCACTAAGTGCCACATCCCACCATTTCTTGAACACTTCCAGGATGGTGACTCCACCAATTTGCTATTTACTTTTTTGTTAGTTGTGAAAATTCCCTTTAAAAAAATTTGGTGCCATAGATACAACTTCTCAGAAATTTTCAGAATCAGTGGGAATACACATTCAATTATACTTTAATTGTAAGCTCAGTATAATTTTACAATATAATGAAGCAAGCAGTAGTAAATACTGACAGGGTCATACAAATCTTAAGTGGTGTAAATACAATTATTGATTACAAAAACATGACCAAAAGTTCCCTACCCTTACATATGTGACTAAATTGCTGATGCTTCTGGACAGTCTTTAAATTTTCCTTATTCAGTTTGTAATGCAGTTCCACACATATAAAAAAAATTGTTTTCATCAGGAGAATATCAATATAGGTATTTAAATTCAGCTCCTATCAGTCTTAGCATCTTTCAGAATTTCTGTGATTGACCTTAAGAAATGGTGAAAGTGGGGTGAAAAATCATTGCTCTCAGTATCATCTGACGCAATTCTCTAAGTCTTAGAGGCATCTGCTCTTTTTTTTAATGTATATGTGTGTGTGTGTGTTTGTGCACATCTGATGAGTTCTTACAGATTTCTTATCTGTTTTACTAATTTCAAATAACATTTTGTGCTTCTGGTACCAAATTTGTTTAAGCCAATAACCTCTGGAGATCTATAAGAATGAAAACTTTAACTAATGATATCAGTTTCCTTTCTCTGTTTTTCACTAGAAGGTGTCAGGCTTTATTCTCCATTACCTCAGTGCAGTTATGGATTTAATTGATCAGTTAGTTCTCTCTTTTATTCCATGTCACAGCCACTAAAGAAAGTGGGATCACAGCTGTTTTACTGATTCTGTATCTTAACTTTGGTTAGGGAAAGATCAAAGAACTTGCCTCGTGTTTGAATTTCAAGCACACAATGAAAATAACTGATGGAATCTATGGTCTACATTAACTCATAGACTTTCATAGAATTACACAAATAAAATGCAGATATAATTCTGGCTATTTGTAGATAACATTTAATCATCAGTAGAAATTTCTACATCAGTTGAAATTTAATTTATACATCTATATCATAAAAATAATGTCTCTTCTTCTAACCTTGAAATGTAATGCATTTCAAATGTAATACATTTAATTTACAGTTCAGTAGTTTCTTATTTCCTCCTTTTTTTTTTCCTCTAGTGAAGACTCCACTGATAAATGACTTCATATATGTTCCTTGAAGTTTCTATGTTATCATATTTTATAACATCCATAAACAACTAGGGAAAAAAACTTAGATTTCATAGCCAAATCTCTAGGAAGTGCCGTTTGACTGTTTTTAACAGCCTTTGAAAATGCTGCTAGCATTTCCTGACAATTTTCATTTAGGTGCTGCTGCTCTAACAGTGACTTTGTGGTAGCTTTAGCAGTGTACAGATAACCTCTAGATGTTTTAGCCTTTTCATTAATAATGCTCCTTGGTCCTGCTCAATTTGGTGATGCTTCTCGAATCCAAGTAACTCTAAAACAGCAATTCCAGTACAGTTCTGTCATAGCTGTACTGGATTTGGACTTCCAGATTAGTATGTGTTGTGACTTCAGCAATCTTTTCTTTCTTGAACTAATGTTCAAGACAATTGTTTTGACAACCTGAATTAAATTTTCTTTTACCCACTTACCCATACTCACCTCCTCAGATTTATATCCTACCCTCACCAATTGTGGGTTTACTTTGGTTTAGTTTGGGTTTTCCTTTGTTTTTCCAGACCTTCTGTCTCCTGGAATCCTTGTTTCTCTCCTTTTCTTACTGTTCCAAACTTTTAAACATCTGCTTCTATTCCTCATAGTCTGTGAGTCCTATGAGAGATAAAAGAGCCTTTTGTCTCATCAGAAAGCCTTTGTAGAAGAGAATCTACATGGTTACCCAGTAGGGTAGAGGTTATATGGAGCTGTGTAATTAACAGTCAAGAATATGTCAACCTAATCAGGATACCCTTCACAGGAGATGTAAATGACATCTCCTCACAAGTTATCTTGAAAAATTTCAAGTCATAGTTGCAACCTTTGAAACATATGAGCTTCTAAATACTATGCATCTATTTTTTACAATTCAATTTATACATACACATCAGAAAAATAACGGCTTCGGACCATTCTGGCTAAAAAATTTTCAGAAAGCTTTATACTAAGGGAGACAGTTAGGAAAATTAATTTATAAGTGTCCTAGTTAGAGCAGCCAGGACCAGTTCATCACTGTGTGGGCGTAACCCAAACCGTGTATTCCTCAATGTCATTTCCCAGGAACTGTTAACAATAGACCATTTGCAGCAGCTGCCCAGAGCACACCTGACCCCTCAGGCTGTAAGCTGGGTGTTAAAAAGCCTATGAGATAGGAGGATGTTTCTATCCTCACACCAATGACTCAGGTGTGAACTCAAGTACATTTTATACAAATTATCTTTATTTGGTAAATTAACATTTTTTGTGTATGATTAGGTGAACTTTGAGCTAGATCATTGTTTGTGTCTATGTGTTTGCTTGCCATGTGCATGTATGTTCATTTTGGTTGAAATCCAGATAAATTCATTCATATTTTTATAAGAAACTTGTAAATGTATCTCATATACAATTCAATTAAAAACCTTCTGTTCAAATGTATCAGAGTAAAAGGTCCAGTAAAAAGCTTTATCACTTTTACAGGTATTGACTCATTCTATATATACACACATATATTTTCATATATATAAACATTAAAAGGGAGTTTGTTGTTTGAATGTCACTGATATTTCTCAGGAATCAGGAAGTCAGGATATTATCAAGTAATATGAACCCTTCAAAACTAGAGTTTGAAAGACAAATAATTAACTCTAGTTCCTCCAAAATTATTTTAAATTTCCTGCCCAACTGTCCTGCCTCATATGTGAAAAGTCACTTTTTACTATTCTGTTTAATGAAGGTATGTCTTCCACGTTTGGATCAGCAGTACAAATGCTGTTGCTGTGAGCCCACAGATGCTGATCGTATGGTTCAGAGTAAACCTGCGTGAGAACCGCCAAGAACAGATGAGCTTCTAGAAAACAGGTACATAGAACACAGATGAATGGATTTTTGCCACATTATAATTTCAAATACTATTATATTTGCAGCTGAAGTTATTGTAGTTAAAAGTATAGGTGGAGTTTGACTATTAACCCTCATGTTTTGCTCTGTATTGACTTTTACTTTGGATGATGTGATTTTCCTTTTTCGTGGGTGGTTTTTTAGGGAGGCGTACTTTGGGAAAATCCTTCAGCTGTTTATTTTAAGAGAATGTAAGATGCGAAGCATGCAGTTAACCTGAAGGATTGTAAAGCATGTTTAATTACCAGAACAAAAATCCAATAACAAAATCAAAAATCTCATTCATATGCCTACTCCTTCATTTGAATGCTAGGTGATTCAGAGTAAAATTCATAAACATAAGCACTGAATGTATTAAGGAGGGTGTATAGCTTTATAGTTTCCTCATTAGGTCTCAGCTAATATTTGGTTTAATGAAGAAGTATTTTTTTTCTATGGATATGCACCAAGGTGAAGGAATGTCATTAGTTTAAGGGCCCTAAGGCCTTAGATCTAGGGCATTCCACAAGAGAAGGGTGAAAGACAAATACAAAAAGAGTAAAATCCATCCATTATTCATTAAGGAAAAGTAGAAAAATGTTAAATTAATAAGTGATTTATTAAACTATCATTTTAAAATTGATTTAAAAATAAATAATGAATTCAATTTTGAAGTAAGTATATTTTGAAACCAGAATTTGCTCATAGTTGCAACCATGTATCATGATCAGTACTCACTCCAGTGATTTTCTATAACAGAACCCTCCAATTAAATCATTAATATTTCTCACTGTTTCATTAATTACAATATTTATTAATAAAATTATTTATGAGACTAATTGCACCATAGTTTTATTTATTTATTAAAAATCTACTGTCATCCTTTATTACTTATTGATATTATCAATTTTGATATAACAGTGAGCTTTTTTTTGGAAATGTTGTCAGTTTCTTACTATTTTCATTCATCTTTTTCTTTCATAATTAATATCTGTCAAACATCAAAAAGTCAACTAAGAAATCAGTTGTTAACTAAATTTCAAAACCAGAGAAATTCCTAGGAATTGCATTTTTTAGGTAGTGCCAAACATGTATAAAACTTTTCTTTGAAATTTTCTTTATGAAGCTTTTACTGCTAATAGAATTATCATTCAAGGTTTGGTGTTTGTCCTTTTTTTCCCCCTAATCTTATCACCAGACTAAGTGATTAACTTCAAAGATTTTCATCCTTTAACATGTAAGTGAGTCATAAAGAACATTAATTAAATAGTTGATTGAAAAGCTATTTTGAAAACATCATGATAAAGAAACCATTTCCTTCTTTTTTCAAGTGATTCTGGATAATTTTATAGAACCATAGGGCTGAAGTAGAGTGAGAAGGATAAATATATCTTGTTTTGCAGAGAATACTTAATATGAACCTCAAAAACCCTGGACTATTTTTATGTAAAGCTAAAGGACATTTAATCAGGAAGAAAATGTAGGTTTTTTTCCTCCTTATAGTTAATGAAACCACTTCATCTATCAAACTAATTAAATAACAAAAGAATTACAGAAACATTAGTAAATCACTTTTTAATGCAGTGAAAAGTGGAAATTCACTGCTCAAATAATATTAAAAAAGACTACACAATAGCATTTATTGTTATTAACTAAGCAAGCTACACTAATAAAACTATGATGCAGTAACTTAGAAGTGCTTTTAATGGGACATTTTACAGCTATGTCAGTTAGTGATTACCCTTTCTTCATGCAACTGAAAAAAATAGCTGTGTTGCTCACAGTCAAAGAGTATTTCACTCAGACTTTTTGATCTGACTGAGAAAAAAAGAATCTTTTGCTCTGGGATAAGGATGGCCCAATTCAGACCTTGGACAACTGTTTAAATATTCAACAAAATACTGTGTTCTGATTTTAGGAGTTTTTATGAATTCTGAATTCTCCCATAATATTGGGAGAAGGTTTAATATGCTGATATGTAGATGAATTTAGGTCACAACATTACAAACCTACATTGACATGGTGTGGTGAATCAACAAACGCCTGTAACAGAAGGTAGCTCAGAGAAAATGGGTAAAGGACAATGAGCTGATGGAGCTCAGGAAAGAACATAGGGAGTGACTGACTTCTAAAGAAAGATGAACTTAATGAAAGAGGGAGTGGAAGGTGGCCGGTTTTTTTTAGACAAATGGCTTTATCAGCTGAGCAGACTATTTGGTTGTATCAGTTAAGTGAAACAACTGGTGGTGTAATGGTTTTCCCTGAACAAATCAGAAGAACATGTATGTCTTCCAGAGCTACCAGAGCAGCACAAGGTAAGCATACACTTGGATGAGCATAAAATAAAATACAAAAAATAAAATAAAAAACCCACCTTGTTCGAAGAGAGAAATGTGCTTGAGTTGCCTTATCCATGTACAACCAGTATAATTCTTTTTTGGCAACAGAGAACACCCACTATTATTATGGTGTGCATGTAGGAACTGGTAATGGGAATCACATCTGTATTGTGATACAGCTGTATGTTGGATCAAGCTGAATAATAAACTGTGCTTGCATTGTGATTTTACTACATTGTTGCATCACTTTGCTATATCAAAATCTTGTGTAACACCAAAAGTCCTCAGGAGAGTAAATTTGGGATCTCTTCTCTTATGGGACATAGAATCACAAAGTCATAGAATGGTTTGGGTCGGAAGAGACCTTTAAAGATCACCTAATTCCAACCCCCCTACCATAGGCAGGGACACATCCCACTAGACCAGGTTGCTCAACGCCCCATCAAGGTAATTTTTGTTCTGACTGCAGCTTTGATCAGAATTGTTTCAAATTGCAAAATCACAAAATGAATTGGCAAATGAAGAAATAAAGTGGGCTACATTACTGTTTTGGGGGTACCTGCATGCATTTGACCCTTACAACATGTAAATTTAAATAGAAATTGGAAATAAGACTGAGAAAAATGCATTTTTACCCGAAAGATCATTTTGACCTCTCATATAACTAATAAAGATGATAGAAAGGTTTTATAAAATTCTGTTAGAAATCTGAAGTAAAACAAACACCTACTGTTTGTCCTCTACTTTATTAGTTTTGCAAGTGCTTTTTCTTTCCCACTACTAAGACAGAAAAAGGGAAAATGAAGAAAACATAATAATTTCCAGTAATTCAGGGAAGAAAATTAAAAAAAAAAAAATACTGGAAATGTGACAATGGTTTTCAGGTTAGTATTTCAGAGAAATTGTTCCAATTTTATTTTTTTCTAGAGCTTGTACCTCATTTTTGGCAATTCATAGCTATGAAATCTTATTTTAATATTACTTTTAATGAAGACTGAGAAATGTATCTTTTGGAAAAGGTATTTCTTAATTTCCTTCATAGTGTTAGAATTTCAATGACATGGTAATTGAGAATTTGAAAACTGAAATTATACCAGATTGTACAGAATTTGGTTGGGATAGAGTTAATTTTCTTAAGACTAAATGGTCTGGTGCTATATTTTACATTTCTGACCAAAACAGTCCTGATACTCATGTTTTAATTCTTTTGTTCTTACGCAGAGACATGGTCTATTCTGCCTTTCACCCCCTCCATCAGGGCTGGGAGTGCAAAAGGCGTTGGGAGGGGACATAGCTGGGACAGCTGACTCCAATTGACTAAAGGAATATTCCACACCATATGACATCATGCTCAGTATATAAAGTGGGCGGAAGAAGGAGGACATGAGGGATGTTCGGAGTGATGGTGTTTGTCTTCCCAAGTCACTGTTACATACGATGCAGCCCTGCTTTCCCGGAGCTGCCTGCCCATGAGCAGTGGCAAATGCATTCCTGATTATTCTTATGTGTGTGCCTTTTGTTTTACCCATTAAACTGTGTTTATCTCAAACCATGATTTTCTCACTTGCATCCTTCTGATTCTTTTTCCCATCCCATTTTGAAGGAAATAAAACTTAGGGTACTTATCTGCCTACCTAGGTTAATCAACAACACTGACATTATTAAAGACTTGCCAAATAGTGCAAGTTAAGAGTTATATTGGTACTAAATTGATGAGAGTTCCCCTATTAATATAGAATTCATTACAAACTTTTAGTTTGTTCTGGATATCTTTCTTATTGGTTGCCACTGACAGTGTAAGATAGATGCCCTGAAAAATACAGCAATAAGATAACATTGGAGGACTCAGGCTGCAAGCATTAATGATTAATCAGTGATAAAAGAATTGTGTAGCAAAAATTACATGAAGCTTCCCACAACTGATAACATAGGCATAGTTGTCTTTGAAGTAAGGCTTCATAAGGCTACTGGAGACTATGACAGAAATAAGTAATTACACTGCTTCAGAATCTGTTATACAGCACTGATCACTCTGATATCCTGTACTGTACTGCTGCATATGCAAATATTACCTCATTGTCATTAGAGAGTTGTATTTTAGTACTTGATCTAAGGTTTCATTAATTGCATTTATTGGTTATTCACATTTAAAGTCTTTCTGTTTGATCTGGATATGGCAGCAAAAGGTAAAATTCTGCCATCAGCGCTGGACCATTAATGACATTTTAGAATAGTTTTTCTTTCTTATTGTATATGCAAGGGTGGTTTTTTCACCTTAATATCATACAGTTTATGGCCAAGATTTCTATTTTTGTTTAAAAATGGATATATCTTAAATAATGTCATAACTTTAAAAAAAGAAAATTACCTTCCTTCCTTCCTTCCTTCCTTCCTTCCTTCCTCCCTCCCTCCCTCCCTCCCTCCCTTCCTCCCTTCCTCTCTTCATGTGTGTTGCTGAATTATATTTTAAAATATATTTTACATGTAATTACAGAGGGAAAACACACCCATTCTTGTAAAACACTGTTTCCATATGCTCAAAAATCAATGTAATTGTCCTTGTTTTTAATAGACTTCAGGTTAATTTCCTTTTTCATCATATAATATGTACTATGGTGTTTACAATTACATACATTGAAGCAAGATCTAATTTCTGTAATAGTGCAGAAACTTCTAACATTAAATATACTAAGTCAGTTCTAACTTCTCTGGTTTGAGACACAATGGAGGAAAGCAGAAAAAAGAGAAAACTGGTTAAATACAGTGACACAACTCTGAGTAGCTTTTCAGTATGGGTAGAAGGAAGCAAGTTTTAATTACAAAGAGCCTTTTTTTTTTTCTGTCTACTTGAAGTCACTTCTGTGACATCAAGATGAGGTGCCCTGACAAAGATCATGATGTCAGAGGACTATGACTTCAGATGGAAGAATCAAGAGAAGCAGCAGATGAATTCTTATAAAATAAACCTTTGCTTCCATAAAAATGTCTTTCTTAATAAGAAACAAGAAAAGAAAAAAGAAAAAGAGATGTGACATATTTGGGTTGATTTCTTTCCCCTAAACAAAATGGCCTTTAATATTCAAGATGTATCCCAAATACGCTGATTTCTATAACCTCTTCTTGTAAGACTTAACCCACTACAGACTTAATATTTTTTTTAAGAAGTCTTCAGATATTCCTACTAATTCTTATGACAGCTAAAACTTTCATATTCACAATGCCCACATAAATGTCTTCCATATAAAGTCAATCAGAAAGCAATCTTATAGCTTCAGCCATCTCACGATTCATTCTTTTAGTTACTGTGTTGTGCAATGCCTAGAGACATAGATGGAATTAAATACCTAACTGGAAGGCAACTGAAGACATGACAAGAAGACACAAAGATGTAATTTTTCTGTGTTTTCATTTATATCTGCACTAGACTTACATTTCACATTTGAATATGAATATGTTAAATAATCGATCTTAATTTAGCTTAAAATACTTATCATTTGTATGACTACGAATTAATGTAACATAATATATATCATCGAATCATAAAATTATCTGGATTGGAAGGAACCTTAAAGATCACCTAGATTCAGTCCCTTCTACTAGACCAGATTGCTCAAAGCCTTGTAGCAAATCAGGCTCAACTTGGGAAAGAGCAATATTGTACATTGTTAATTAAAAACACAGTAGGATGTTTAGAAACAAAGACAAAATCAAAACTCTTTCCCCTGTCCCCACCCTCTTTCTTTCAGGCTCAGTTTTACTCCCTCATTCCTGTCTTCTCTCTTGGGATGGGGAATGGGAGTTGCAGTAAAAACAATTTGTCTCTGTTGCTCCTTCCTCTTCAAGCTGACAAAAGCCTGTTATGACGTGAGGTCTCCTTCGACTGCACCTTCCTTCCATGTGCTGCAACATGAGGTCCTCCCTGGGCTGCAGTGTGGATATCCTCTCCAACATAGATGTCCTCTCCATAGATTGCATGATGAAAACCTGCTTCACTGTAGGCTCCTGCACAGGCTACAAAGGAAACTCTGCTTCAGTACCTGGAGCATCTCCTCCCCATGCTTCTCCTCTGACCATTATTAGCCCCTTCTGAAATATGTTTTACAGAAATCACCAGTATCTTGGCTGAGAAGCTCAACTGACAAGTTTGCTGGAGCCATGTGGAACCAACATGGGACAGCCTCTGACGTCTCAGAGTGTACCCTTGTACGCTCTCACTCTGATAAAACCTTCTTAAGCAAATTCAATACAGCAATCTACCTGAGATAAGAAAACATAGTGAAGTTTCTTGGCAGTATAAAAAGAACTTTATGGTTTGATGTTTAATATTTAATGCTATGAAATATTACTATTTTCTTTTTTCCTTCTTTTTTTTTCTTTTTTTTTTCTTTTTTGTAATGACTGTTTTGCTGCTACAAATAAGATGAGAAAGACTTACCATTTTCCCTGGTGAGATGTGAACTCCTCTGTGTTACTTTGAAAACTGGTTTTAATCTCCCTTGCTGATGTGAACATTCTAATTATGGTAGCTTTGAATGTGACAGTATCTTTTTCATGACTGACATCAGTAGGATGAAAGTAGTGAGAAGTAAGGAGTTCAGATGAGGAGATGATACAAAAATGAGTAGACTTATCAAGAGTTCTAGATGTGAAAATCACAAATAAAAATAAAAAATATATCCAACAGGCAAAGGCAACACACTTTGGCAATATCTGAGATATGAAAGGAAAGGTAAAGGTGGCAGTGAAGTTAGAGACAGTCTGAGAGTGATGTTGCTTGAATAATTAAATATTTTGATTAATTTCCAAAGGTAAAAGATGAGACCAAAATAATTCAAATCCCTGTTTTATACCTAGGATGTAAGATAGTAAACCCTATGGTCGAGACCCTGTTCATTGCAGTACATCAACTAACTCTGTGTTCAGTGATGTAAAATTCAATACTGTCAAAATATTAGTTCCAAGTCAAATAAATTTTCATTTCTGAATTCAGAAGAAAAAGAAAGAAAAAGAAAGTCCAGAGACCATATAGCCAGACCCTTTTCAGAGATGCCAGGACCAGAGGCAATGGGCATACCTTGAAACACAGGAGGTTCCCTCTGAACATCATGAACCTATTTTTTTACTGTTGGAGTGACTGAGCACTGGGACACATTAATGATTCTGGAGATCTTCAAAAGCTGTCTGGACATGGTGCAGGGCAATCTGCTACAGGTGATCCCGCTTGAGGAGGAGTTGGAACAAGATGACCTCCAGAGGTCCCCTCCAACTTCAACCAGCCCATAATTCTGTGATTGCTCTCCTTGTCCAGATTCCCTAGGACTCTCTCCACTTTGTCCCTGACTCAGGACTCCAGTCCCCCAGGTTCATAATCCCCTGCCTTAGTGATGCTGCAGCAGGGCTGGTCTCCAGCTCCTCACAGCCCTGTCCTGCTTGACCATGGCCCTGCTGAATTAAGCCCACCTATGGGTGCAGGTCCCAGCCCAGCCTCAGCCCATCCCCATGCCCAGGGAGGTGCCCAGTACCCAGGGCTGGACTGCCCTGGTGCCCTTTGGCTGACCTCCCCAAAGGAGGCAGTGGATGTGCTGTGCCCATCAACTCACAGCACTGAATCTGCTGTTCAAAGAATAGCGACTCTCCAGCTCTCTCCCTAGAGTTTGTTTGTTTCTTAGGGTTTTATTTTAATTTATGAAATTTTCCCATCTAAGAATTATCAGGAAAGCCATAGGTATCATCCCAGTTTTAATAACTCTCCTTTTTTTGACTGTGTTTTTCCAGTAGTTTTGTTACAATTTTTATATGAAATTATCATTAACTGATAAATTCAAAGGTATTATCTATGCTTCCATACAGCTTTTGGTCAAATATTTTTTATTTGTTTCACTGTAGCATCTAATGCATGACCTGAAACCCCCAGCTTCACAGAGAAAAAGAAGTGAAATTATTTCCCTGTGTACAATAAGAGCCAAATGAGCATGCTAGCAGTGCAAATCCAAGAGATAACTTTTCATCAGTAACTGCAAACAAATGATTTCTTTCATTTCAAGTCAGATATAATCTGTGTTCCCACAGTGAGATAAGGGTAATCAAGAAATATTTTCTAAGTTAATTTCATGCAAAGAAACCAGTACTGCAATAAACATTTAATAAAACAGAACACAGAACTCTTTGAATTTCATGAAGCTGTCAGTAATTTTTATTGTAAGATTCTAAAACATGTGACCCAGACACAACCCCCCCCCTCATCCTCCCAGGATCACTGTGGGAATACCACTGAGCACAGGAGTGTTTAACAAAAAGTACTATTGTGGGTCCATCAAGCTTCTACAGAAAGGTTATTGTGTTCGTAGTAGTCAAAGCACAATGTTTCTCAGAGATGTTGAATTTAGTCCAAACCATCACTTATCCTAAAATGAGCTATGGAAAATTATCTCAGATCTTGTGATGGATATTCTTGAGCCCATATAAATCATTTGTGGTATCCTCACTATAAAATGGGTAATTATAATTATGTTGTATAGTGACAAATCCTCTCCCAATCCTTGTTGCCCAAAGAGAGAATCATCAACACTATCTAAACTAATTTGCACTTAATTGTGTAATGCAAACAAATGCAGAGTAGTCAGATTCTTACTATAGGGTTCATAGACCTAGAGTGGCTAATTTTCAGGACAGCACAAGAAGAAAATTTGTTTCTTGACTCATTCCTTTGTCCCTATATGAGATTACCTCATCTGATTATCTCATAACACTATCTTATCTTGCTTGCACATTTGTGAGATGTCAATGGTTTTTAAATGACAGAAACATTTATTTCAGTCATACTCCATTTAAAAGGTCATTTACAGTGTTTTATGGTTTCCTCTGTTCTTTGTTATTTGTTATTTTCTCTCAGAAACCTAAATCAGTATTTCCTACAAATAACTATTTTTTTCATATAGAAATTATTGATCTCAGCCTTGTAAACCTCATTTAATCAATATGATTACTCTGGAGAACCCAGTACTGCACAAGAAAGTGTATTGAGGGGATTTGTGGGGGAAAAGGAATATAAAAGTATCCAATCCAGTTTTGATCATGAAAATTTCTCTAATTGTGAGAAAAATGTCAAACTTTCATAACCTTTATAAGTCTGCTAATTAAGCATTTTCCATGGTTATTAAGTCTCTGTAGAATGTCTTTTATTTCAGAGTTGAATATCTTATTCTCTTAATTTATACAACAATGAGCAAACTTAAAGTGATCATTTTAGCTATTACCTACTTGTAACAGGTTTGTTGGTTAGCTATGTACTTTATACTCTAAAATTTCAATTAGACTTTTTATGCCTTAGTTTGGTTATAACCTCCTTGTCCTTGATGGCCACCATGTCCCTGTCCTCATGCTCACTTACGTCTTACCTGACTGCACACTGAGGATCCATGAATAGCAGATCAGATGGGATATCTAGGGGAAGGTAGGAGGTAGGCCATGAAGTGATCTTTTGCTTTAAGAAGAATTCATTTGGTTTTACTTTTTCATAAAGGATTTTTTTCCTTTTTTATCTCAGAGGTTTATTACAAAGCTTTTTCAGGTTTTGAATAAGTCAAACCTTTTTTTTTCTGGAAAAAATAAAAACATATACATGCTTTGAAGGTAAAATAGAGTCCCTGTGGATGAAATTGTAAATGCCTGAAGGAACTTTTGCATATTAATAATATTGTTTGACTAAAGAACAGTCGTTTGATATTTTTAAGTAGATTTTCAGAGAATATAAAAAGAAATACCACTCCATGGCCCTTGTGGGAAATTGAGGGGCGGAAATGCCTTTTATATTTTTATTTTTTTTTTCAGAACATCAGTGTAAAAAAGAGTCAGAACAATGCCAAGATATTTTTGTCAGAAATTAAGAACTGTAAACCTGAACAAAGAGATCTACATTTAGATCCAAAGGAAAAGAATTTTATTTTGCAAATACCTATATTACTATTTATGTCTTCTCCTATACTAAATATTTATTCAAGAGGTCTAAGGGGGTGATCTAAGTGAACTAAGAAGATGATAAAACTGGCAGTTTCAGTTCTGCTTCAGCAGACACAATAAAAAAAATCTTATTGGAAATTAGCTCCCTGGTTAATATATTTTTGCACTAGAATTACACTGATGAGAGAATAGGAATTCACCATCAATGTGTCTTACAGTTGGAACATACTCAGAATGTGTGTCTATGAATGCATACCCTGCAGCACATTATGTACTTTCTGGTTCTGAGGGGAGTTTGTTTGTTTGTTTGTCTGGATTTGCTTGGTTTTGTTTTCAATAGACAAACTTAGCAGAGAATCAGATTTAAATGGCCCTGGGCACCATGCACCATATGGCACACTGGTTGTATGTGTCATACTATGACATGGCACCCATTTTAATATCACAGCTGCACTCAAACTGTAGAAGGTGTAGTGAATTAAAAGAAGGGCAGGACTTTAGACACCTACCTTAGAACTGCATGTCTACTTCTATTTATATATATGAATCATTACCCATTCAGCATTGTGCTAAGTGTAGTCTTCTCCAGCTGAATTATACTCAAAAACTCAAATATGTGTCCAGGGACATTTGAAGTACTTTCCAAGCCTTCTGTTGGTGCTCCATAATGACATGGGCGTCCTGTAGGTCTATCTTACGTCTGTCAAGCACATGTGCATATCTTCATATGCATATGGGTATATGATGTGATCAAATAGAACCAGATGACTATGTTTAGGCAACTAATTCCCACATTTGTTTTCTTTATGTAGTCCTAACTTGAGGCTGCTGTCAATGCAATAATAATAATAATAATAATAATAATAATAATAGTAATAGTAATAATAATGACAAAGTAATGAGTTTGTGCTATATTTTGAAGTAGTTAATCACATCAATTTTAAGGTAATTTTCTACAATTAAAGTTTTAAGTACTTAAATAGATACTTAAAATTTATGCATAAACGTATAAGAGCTAATGCTTCAGTTTACTTCAGCTGTTGCTTACTATTGGATTATTATACATACCTGAACGTCTTTAAACCAGATTCTCTGCTATCTTTATACTTATAGAAATCCTTTCACCACTCTCATTCTTCCAATCAGCCTCTCACTATGACTTCTTTTTTTCCTACGCATAAATCTCAAGTTTAATTACTTTAATTAGAGTTCCATGCTGAGGAGCAAAATCAACTGCTCTTTGCAGTTGCGAGAGCAACCCACTGGCCCTACAGCCTCCTGATATTTATTGTGTGTTGACAGTGATGGCACATGATCTAATTTGAAAGAAGTTATTTTTAGCAAAAGCTGGGCCTTAGCAATAGGACTAATTTTTCAAATGTTACTTTAAAGAAATGAGCATCTGATCAGCAAATATTGAAGTGCAACAATTTACTTCCATAGAGCAGATTCTCTTTGTAGAATGACATGGTTCTCTTCAAGGGTACCATATAGTTCATTACCAGTAACTCATAAAATTTTAGTAAGTGAAGAAAGATGTTAACCACTAGAAGGCCACTTATATTCATTGTTGTAAAAATAATTTGTCCTGAATTTCAAATAATCTGAAAACTGCAAAATAATTGACATGCATAACACTAGAATGAAATAGTAATGCTGATAGTGCATTCTAAATCAATTTTTTTATACTGAAACTAGACACTGAATAATAATATAGTGTCAAATTATTTTAAATTACTATATGAAGAGTTCATCCTTCTAATTTCAGTTGCACTCCCACCTCATATAATGCTAAATTTAGGGACTTGAAAATATAAAAAAAAAGATACTCAAAAAACTTTAGAGTGAATTAAAAGAGCACTTATGCAAAAAACCTAGCTCTGAGCTCAAATCAGATGTATGAATTATATAAATCACAAAAAAATGTTCATAAATTCTAATTTTCTATCTCACTCATTTTCAGTAGAAAACAAGAGAGAAAGAAAAAATATTTTTTCTGCAGCAAAGATATTTCATACTTTTTCCCCTAGGTGACTTGCAGATGTTGGAATTCGGCAGCCTCAAATAGTCATGGGAAGGTAATTTTGTTGGATTTTTGTGGTATCATGAGATGTTCTGTCTGTATCTTCAGATTCAGGACTCCAACTTAATTTTTGAGGTCCATCTCCCACATGCAACTTTCTTGAAGAAGAAGCCACCCAGATGGCATTAATTAATTAACTGTTCCAGAGTAATGTACAAATAAATAGCTACAGCTTTTTCCACCTAAGAGTGTTGCAACACATCCCCTTTCCTTCTTTCGCTACCTGCTCAGAAACATTTTGAAAAGAAGGGAGCTGTGACATAGTTATTTACTGTGAACTGAGTCTGAATATTTACCATGCATGGCATGCAGAATATATTCCTAAAAGGTAAACAAGTCAAAGAAATACTGCTTCTGCTTTTCCTAAGATGCTGATATAATTGTGCTTCTGGCCCTAACAGTGCTGTATCAGTGGCTTACCATGTTAAATAAAGAGGAAATACTGCTGAAAGATATATGCTCTGAGCATGAATATGAACTGTCTCCATGGCATCATTGGATTTTTTTCCTTAAAGAATTTCTTTTTTTCTTGATGGGGAAGAAAGAGCATTATAGCAAAACCTATTTTTCAGATATTAAGGAAAAAAGCAAGGGGCTTTTATTTCTTTTGTTGTTGTTTTCTCATTTTTTTAAGTAAACCACTTGTACATTTACCATTTCTTAAATTACCAAAAAGTTGTTTACATAGTCAATACACCTGCTCTAGTTGTCTTTTATCTTCTGTTTGTCATGGACTTCTTTTGCTTTGCAAGTTATTTTAAATATAAAAACAACAGCAACAGACTTCCTTTTTTTTAAATTATTTTTCATTTGAACTCAATTCCATCAGAGACATTTTATAGCCAGAGGCCTAAATGAAAGACAGGCAGCAAAATCATTTGCCTAAGAGACCCAGAAATTGTTCTGCCTTCTTTGCTTCCAATTCTTTTTGCAGGAGGAGCTGTAGTATATGATGCAAATCTGAGCTGTAGTATATTATGCAAATACCACTTTAGCTAGAGAGATTTACTGTTGGTGAATAAACCTGTCCTCAGTCTACAACTTCTCAAGTACAGTAACTGGAAATAATGATTTTGTTCTTGTGCCCTTGATAACCCTTTTGTGTTTGTTTAGCTTCTTTTCTATTCCTCCTTCCTTTTTCATTCAATTTAACACAATTCCATCTACTATATGTAGAAAATAACAGAGAAAGTTTATGGGTTTTATTAAAATTAACATAACAGAAATGTTTTTTTATTCTGGGGTTTATTTAATATAGTCTTCTCTCTTGCAGTAGGTATGATCTTAACACAGATCAGACAGCGTTCGCTGCACCCAAAAATTTCTATATTAAACTGAATTTTTCATTTCTCTTACAATACTTCATGTTTTCTGTATCTTAGCGAATAAGGTTTCCACCTATGAGTGATAGGAGACATCTTGGAATAATGAAAGATAAAATTTTTTTGTAATATTATCAACGAATTATTTTAAAATATCTAGGGGGATTTGCAGGTGTAAATAAATAATAAAGTTAATATGATGGACTTAATCAGTTCTCCATGGACCATCCTCATATGATCTGTACACAATGCCCGGAAAGCTCTTGGCAGACATTTTTAGAACAATTACATCCACAATAAATATGCTTAATATTTTAGTAGTAGGCTAATAATATACTTTTGAATCTGTAGTTCCACCAAAGAAGGGAAGAGATTGTACCTACAATTTTAATTTCTCAGAAACAGAACCCTGCACTACAAAGTGAGCATTACCTATTTATCTATAACATATGCACCATATACAGCCTCACAGATACATACCCTGTATTTCACAGAGGCGCTAATCCTGCAGAAAACAAAGTGCACTGTATTTGAAGGGGACCATAGTTTCAGCCAATTAAAAATGAAATACACCTGCTTAAAATTTGTGCCAAGTACTAAAGATAATTCAGAACCTACAAATCTAATTTACAGACGATGGACCATGCCTATGTTTACATGCAAAAAGCTCTGGGTATATGAATTTTTATAATAAGATAGGAAAACATGTTTTTAATTGAAATGCAAAAAAACATAATCACCTGTTTTAAACATCAGCTAGGCCTTCATGTTAAATATTGAACAATTCTGAATCTGGTTCAGAAACATTCCCAACAGCAATTAACTCCCCCTTGCACACTTAAATATTTCTTATGTTATCTGAAAACCACACATCTGGAAAAAGGCCAAAGCAAAATCCGTTCTTATAAAGTATATTTTAAAATGAGAAATACCATTAACCATGAGACTCACTGAGGTCTATTTTAAGCATTGCATTGATGTCTACTGACTGAAGTCAAATGACTTCTTCATTGTGTTTAAAAAACTAATAAATACCAGTCAAAGAGGAAAAAATTGCACTGACTTTTGATCGTTTTGCCAAGAGAAAAATTAAACCTAATAATAAGTGTACCGTATTTCTACTGAATGTCTATCAGGACAGGAATCTGAGCCCAACTGAAGTTAGAAGTAATATCAAAGAACCTGTGTCCAGATAAGTAAAGATGGTGTAAAACAGAGAGGATTATAATACTCCATGGCCACTCCTATGACGTGTAACTGAGAACATACATGCTGCACTGCACAGTACTAATAATTCATTTTCCTGAGATATCCTGGCCTATTGCCATTTTCAGACATTAATCCAACTAGGAACATGATGTTCTCTATACCTCCCCTGAAGATAAATTAAGGCCATTTGGTGGGAGTTTAAAAATACACAGTGACATACTCTTCCACCAAATATGTGAAACAGACAAGGCCTTTTGCATTCTGGGGTCTATGATTAATGTTTGCTTGAAATTTTATTGCTTGCAAGTTCTGAATTAAACAAACTTTGAAGCATAGAATAAAAATACTCTGTTTTATGAACAGAGCAAGAATTGCACAATCTATGACTTTTTTCATGGTATTCTAAACGTGTAAATGAAAATTGTTTCTCTAACTCCCCTTGTTCCAAAGTTTAAAAAAAGTCTCATACAGAATAGTCTTCTTAAAATAATAATCCACACATAAAGAATGTGATTGATGAGAGCAAATAGATGACAAAAAATATTTTTATATATATAAAATACATAAAATACAGAATTATATCCTTTTATATCAGTAAAAGCTTATGTTTCATGTATTTAGTGGTATGAATCACACATTCTTTTAGTTTGGATTATTATATAAAATATATAATATATATAATATGTAATATTATACACATAATTCTTTTTCATTTAATTTAAACCTCCTAATACACTGAAAGAATTGCATGAGGCCACATGAGGACCACTCTCACTTTCTCACACAGCTCCCTGCTCAAGCTGTTGATTGCTTCCCATGCCAATTTATAGCATGTCATTAATTTCAGGCAGTTTTTTTTTAAATTTCATGTGCCCATTCCAGGCTTGTTATTCTGCTGGAGAGAAAAAAAGCACTATCAGTTTGTTCTTCTAGGGCAAAAACCCTGCAGCTCCTACTTGCCTTCTAATTTTTGGCCTAATTCCTATTACATATTTGGTCATAGTGAAATTATGTAGTCCAGTCATACAGTATTGCCATTGTTCTAGCACACCATAAACTTGGTAGTACACTTGCCAGGCCTGCTCTGTCTGAATTTTTTCTTTATCTCCAGCTTTGTTTCACCCTACTTTTATACAGATAGTAGCAATGGAAAACATTTCACATAGTATAAGGTATTTACAGCTCTAACACAGTGGTGTAGTGTAGAGAAATTCAGGTCTGGTACAATAGCATAGACTCTGAGAAGTGGAGACACAGGGCATGATGCAGAGGAGCTCAGGCATAGGGTGGTGATAAGAGATGAGGAACAGGCTTGGCACTGGAGATGTCACTCCTATAAACTCACCCCTGACAGTTACAGAAATGCAGACCTGGAGGTGGAAAAAACTGGTTTTCAGGGTAATGAACAGAACAAAGAACTAGTATCTAACTTGTAATAAAAAGAGCACCATATGTAATAAACTTGGACATTACGTGATACTGCAGATGAATGAGGAAGGAGAAGGGTGTAGAAGCTTTAACAAACAAATACAAGGTACCACAACTGGATACTGAAGGAGAAAGGAAAATCTCTAAACAGCACATTCATTCCAGCAAAGGGCTTCAGAGGCTGACAGAGTTTTGCCTCTAAGTATGTCGAAGCTTTAAAGGTATCTGGCCAAGGATCTTTTTCAATATAATAAGGGATGATAATAATAAAGGGAGGTAGCTGCATTTGCAATTGTCTTATGAACATTATTGTAAATAAAATGGAAACTTTCTTTTTGTCTTTAATAATTGGATCTAGACTAATGGTGATTCTTGAACTAGACTGCAGATTTCCATTAGGGTAACAATAACCTTTTGGCTTTACTTTTACGGATATACGTATTTTGCCTCCCCTTTGCCCAGAAACATTTTGAACACAATGCCAACTTGTTTTTAGTTATTCTTTCTCATAAAGATTTTATTCCCATAGAGGAAGATTGGTTTCAATTCACTTATTTATGCCCAGATTCATCCCACTGAACTTCAGGCATTTAGCTAATACATGTGAATAAGGGTATACTCCATCAAGTGCCTCTTACAGTCAGTGGAAAGATACTGGCATGCCCAGAGGGCAAATCTGCTTTTAGTGACACTGCACAGGGGAAGTCGCTCACTTTATGAAAATTAGAGAGAAGAAACAGGTCTGATTCCTAATTTAAGCAGCTGAAAGAAGTACCAAATCAGGCAGAATGAATACAGTCTTGAATACATAAGCCTTGTTGAAGGATGAACATAGGGTTTACTGCTATTTAAAACCCTTTTCTCGTATCAGTTAATAAATCCTTGCATAATGGCACAACATATATACAACATATAGAAAAAGGAAAAATTTTTTACTACAAAGGGACAGCAGAGGTATGACTGAATTAACAGACAGGATACAAAAACCTTTTTCACTGTGTTATAAGTGAAGATCAGTGGCAGAAGGAATCACTGCAAAATGATATCAGAAATTAATTTCACTCTAAGTAAAATACATAATTGTCCAATGACCTGAGGTATTGTAAATTGTATGAAGTGAAATTGAAATTCTGCAGCAGCGGGATATTTTGAATTATCATTATTCTACTTAGCAGGAGACAAAGAAGAGATATACTTGAATGGAAGAAAATAGAAAGAATGTATAACAATTATCTGGGGGAAAAATACTTTCTGAAAAGAAACAACCAATCAGTATTGAATGCTTTTTCCTGTTTTTTGTTATTTTGGCTTTTCTATCTGATTAAGATATTAAAAAGACTTTTCGATGTCTGCAGTTCACGGTGAACAGGCTTTGGACCTATTATAACAGATAATTCAGAAGCTAGTCATTATGCAAAGGTCCCAAGTTTTAAGTCACAGAGGGCAATCCATTAGAAAATGAAAATTCTTCAGTGTCAACATTTGTCATTGTGTTCAGACTTGT
Organism: Pseudopipra pipra; assembly: GCF_036250125.1. Classification (NCBI taxonomy): domain Eukaryota; kingdom Metazoa; phylum Chordata; class Aves; order Passeriformes; family Pipridae; genus Pseudopipra; species Pseudopipra pipra. The sequence goes on along the minus strand of NC_087550.1, from coordinate 72,822,688 downwards.
CCAGACCTTCCACAGAGACTGTATATATCACAAACTGTTTCTTTCAGCCTGCAAGCTGAAGAGCCAGGGAGAGCATGTAATCCCTCTTCCTTGCCTTTTCTGTTGCCTTCTGTGTTTACATGTATCACCATCAGATGGAATATTATGATTTTTTTATGGTAAAAAAGTTCAACTGTTATAATAACACGTATGAGCTGTAGTATCTAGAGAGTAATAACCTATATTTTGCATTCTTAACCTCCAGAAACATGTATGTTGATGAATTTGAAAGACATTTATTGCTTGTTAAAACCCTGAAAAAATCACTGGGTATCCAGAAAACTTTGTAACAATGGGATCCAAGTGCCAGTATTCATTCACCTTGATGAATTCTAAGCTGGGTAGTAGTATTGTCACATTGAAGCAAATTTGCTTTCAGAACTATCTGACTGTGCTATTTCTTGTGTCATTCACTTTTTTATTCTTTTTTGACACCTTTCTTTTTAATTTTCTTTCAAATGTAAAGAGCAGTCTACAGTATGAACGTAAAGCAAAAGAGCATGAGGCGAACAAGGTTGCTCACTGTTAAATGACTGTTTCCTTTCAAAAGATGTCTAATAAAAATTAAATATTCCTATGTGCTTGTGTTTTTAGGGTGTTTGGTTTTTTCAAAAGCACTATTTAAACATCAAGTTATGCAAGTTATGTCATGAGGCTAAACTGTCAAATTCTTTAACCCACACCGTTCTTGAAATTGCATGGACAATGAAACAGTTGAACCTGGCACGTTAACTAATCTAATGTATGCTGTTTGGTATGTGGTTTTCTTTCTATTTATCTTAGTTTTTAAAATGTTCATGTTTTCATAATAATGGCGCTTATGTCCTTGAATATAAGCATACTGAACAAAAACCAACTCAATATGTGGTATTTCTACCTATAGCATCAGTTAGTTTGGCTACAGATTTTAATTGTTATGAAAATAACAAAGTTTGCACTTTTTTTACCTCCTTCAGACATTTCAGGTAAAATGAAAGGCTTTTCCATTGCTATAAGAAGACTATTGGCTATGTTCATCTCATCTGGGCTGTATTTAATGATACAAACAGATAATGTTTGTGTGTTTGTGAAAGCATGATAATTAAATTTCTCTTAGGTAAACAAAGTAAAGGTTAATGTGTTGGAATACTTCCAGAGAGAGATGAATGTGAACCAAAGTTAAAAAGACAAGATTTTCATAAAATAAAGAGTTATATTCATATATAGTATTTAAAGTTAGTAAAATTAGATACTAATAGCAAATTATACAAGATGACAGGAAACTATGTAAATATAGCAAGGAATATTTGTTCATATTCATGAAATATGAACTCAGTTCATAAAGACCAATCCATTCTGCTACATTGTTTTTTTCTATGCTAAAGTACTGAAAGATAAGAATATTTGTAGACTCTCATCACCTTCATGGTTACAGTTTATACTTCCTCAACCAATATTTGGAAAAGATAACCTCATGTAAACCTAGGTTAAACTTGAGAGAACATAAAAGCTGAACCTTAGGACTGTTTACTCCTTTCTCCTTGTTTGAAACTGGAGACTTTCAAAAATAGTCACAAGAACTGCCAATTCAGTATTTCACATAATATCTGTGCACGCATTTTATCTTTCAATTATTTTGCTGTTCTTACTACTTACCACAGTTCATGTTAGTAACAGAGCAGGGACTTTGCTCTTATTTCCTGCTTAATCACCAAGACCTATAATCAGCTGTAGCTATACATTTTGACCTCTGTTTTTGTTTAAAAGGCACCTATAGTGGTAACTACTAAAAAAACAGGCACCCCCCCAATACAATAACCCTTTCTGGTTCTGATTCTTTTTTTTTTTTATCATAAAGTACATGCTAGTAAAAATTTCAATATTTTGTTTTACTTCACAAATGACCATGAACTCAGTATTTTTAAACAAAGCAAAAGATTATTCTTCTCCTATACTAAACAGAAGCTGGAGTCCACATAAGAAAATACCATAACCATTCCATATGGGTTTGTTTCTATGTTTTATTTTCTATTTAGATTTTTAAATATTTGATTCCATAGTCCAGAGTGAAAAGTTAACCAGACCAAATCCCTGTAAAAATGTAATTCCTACAACAAGGCACTTCAAAAAAAAAATTAATAGCTTTCACTGTTAGAAATGGTCAGCAGACAATTATTCTCCATACTGATGTTGTCTTCAAAATTTCATATGGCTATGAAGGCTAAATTCTGTGAACACTCTTTTCATTTATATTAACAACAAATCTTGGATTTATTGAAAAGCTGTTCTTTACTAGATTTATTTTAGACTTTCTTTTTCACTACTTTGTGCAGCTGAGCATCATTCATCTTGTAAAACCAACTGTGACAGCACACTGAGAGTTTTGAGGTAAACTTATTTATACCTTTTCTATTCAATAAAATACCAAGTTCAACTAAACTACTTTGAATCTTGAAATATAGATTTCATTACTTGACAGTAAACACTATTCAAGGAACATTGGATCACAAAAAGAACACATAATTTTCATCTCATAGCCAGTCCATCTCTACTGTGTCACACTCATATTTACAGTAGAATTTTTGTTTGTTTCCTTTATGAGGATGACTGCAGGCATTTTATGACACCAGTAAATTTTTACAGTATTCCTGAGATAGGTGAAAGAGACTGTTTCCTTTAATAATGACTTGCTAAACAATCCAGCTATCCCATGCATATTTTAAACTCTTCCTTCATCATCAACTTATTTATCATAAATGAAATATTTATCATTATTCAATCTTTTAAAGATTTTTTTTTTCTTAAGAAAATATATTATCATTTAGCAGGACATCATGCAAAAGATTTTGTAGAAGTTTTTCATGTGATTTTGTACTGGAGGCAAGTTGGAGTTTTGCAGAGAAGTTCCTGGTGAGCAACAAGTTGAATATGAATCAGCAATGTATCCTTGTAGAAAAAGTCAACAGGATCCCAGCTAAACTATGAAGACTCTTGCCAGCAGGTAGAGGAAGCGATGCTTTCCCCCTCCTCATCCCTGGTGAGGCTATATCTGGAGTGCTGCTCCAAGTTTGGTTGACAGGTTGTAATGACTCCAACAGAGGGTTACATATTAAGGAACTGGATCATCTGTCATATGAGGAAGGCTGACATAGTGGGGTTTCTTTAACCTGGAGAAAAAAGGCTACAGGGATCTATCAGCAGCCCCCAAATACTTCCACAATATTTTTTGAGAAGATGAAGCCAGGCCCTTCACAAAGGTGTGTGATGGGAGGACAAAAGAGACATGAGTGTAAATAGAGACAAGGGAGGTCCAAACTGGATATCAGGAGAAACAATTACACCATGAGGTCAGCCATGCAAGTGGATCAGCTTGGCCACAGAAACTGTGCATGCTCCAACCTCAGAGATTTTCAAGACGTGACTGAACAAAGTCTTGACTGTCCCAGTCTGACATCAGAGCTGTGTCTGCTTTGAAGAGCAGGCCAGGATAAAGAACTCTTCATGTGCCTTAAATCATCCTATGATCCTGTGGTCCTATCCTATGTTCTGTGGTCCTATCTGGTCTCCATTTACTTCTTCCAGAGACCATGATTCTCTCTTAGATCCTACCAACTCTAATCAGGTGTCTTGAATACTGTAGGACACCTCAAATGGCCTTTTAGCACTGTATATAACAAACTGAAGCAATGCCAAGGTCTCCCTATTTGAAATAGATATATAAGCTCCCATTATAATAAGCTTATACTTAATGTGGGATTCAATAACCCACAGTTAGGTTATCAGTGAAATTTGATGAGATGGACAACTGTAGGTTATCCAAGACACATAGAACATGCTCTTCATTATAAAAAATAACAGGTAAGATAACAAGAGCCTCAGAGGAAGCTTTGTTGACCCAATGTGATACCTAAAAGCACCAAATTGTAAACTCAGTCATGAAGCCATTGGACTGCGTGGCTCAACTTAGCTCAAACTAGACATCTAAGGCCTGCTCCAATTTTGCAAAGATGCCATCAAGCATAAAAATCAAATGCTCAGAGGTGTCTGACATAACACTGTGGCCTTGTAGATATAATAGGATTTATGGGAGAGCCATGGGCTTTTTGAAGTGGCAGCTGGACACAGGGACAATACCCTGGGGCATCTAGAATGGTAGCAATACGTAGCCAACTGATTAATCTGAATAAGCTCTCTGTAGTCTGCCAATATACTGAGCAGGGTCTCAATTCAACTGCCATGTATGCAGGGTTTTAATGTCATTTCAAACACCCTTAGCTGTCATGAGTATCTGCTAGCACCACACTTACATTTCAAATTCACAGAGATATCCTAAATGTTACTAGATGCCTTTGCAAATCACAATTGAAGAGTTTCAAATATCCTTAAGAAGGTTTTATATATATGTATATACACACACCCACAACCCCCATATTTAGCCAGCTATATTTGCATATCTAAGTTTAGAAATTGGCCATCTGGAACTGCATTTTACCCAAGGAAACATTAACTGTGTTGTATAATAACTAAGAGTCCTTTCCAAACTGCTGACTCCTCAGGCAAGGAACAGATTCTGAGAGTCAAATGCTGATATGCTAATTTGGATAACATCGCTTCCTTTGGTTACAGATTTTCATTGATAGTAGAACAACATAAAGTAGATAAGAGACGTGATTTGAACTGGAATTGAATTTTAGTTGTGGGGTAGCTAATTAAAAGAGTTTTCTCATCTAGATATTGATATTGGCCACATATCTGGGCAACTGCTCCAGACTCAACACTGAAAATACAAAAACACTAGATTTAATTTCTTCAATAAGAAAATTAATCAAACAGTAAATAAGAAAACAAAATCTCTGCATATTTTCTTCCTTTTTGACTAGTACCCAAGTTGTAATTCTAGCTTTGATACCTGTGCATACATACCTCCCTTATAAATACATCAATAAAACAAAAATTATTTTATTAAACATCCTTTCAATACTTTTAAATGTCTATTAATAAAGGTCTATTTAAATTTTCATGATCAAAGCTATTTTTATTTAATGAAATAGAATTAAAACTTTGCTGGCAGTTGCATTCAGACAGAAATCTACAGACCATCTGTGACTCGAAACCACAGCACGTAGCCAGAAAATCCTTGCTTTTAGAAAAACACTAGCCCACTTGACTCTTCAATGACTGCCTAGAAGGCATGTTTCCTTCTGGGACAATGAAATAGGCAGTTCTGGCACATTCTTCTTATTGTAAATAAAGTTGCACCCATGTTTTAATTATCTAAAGTAAGAAAACCATGGGAACAGTATAAGGCTTATTTTATGTCTTCTTTTATTTTTCCTATTTTTTTTCTTTATAAATGTTTTTACTTTTGGTCTGTACAAGTTTTGGTTTGCTTTTTTTTTTCTATCAATGCTAGAAACTTCTGAAATATCTACTTGTTCATGAACCACCAGCAAAAATTTTTTTAAATAAATGCAGAAGATTCTACCATGAATCATTGTACAGTTTTGCGAGCAAATAAACAAAGACAGTAAGAGTAATCAAAGAAGGATAAAAATTCAATTTTAGCAGCCAGGATGAGTAGGAAAATACCTGTAACAATCAAAAAGGATGTGCATCTAGAGTAATACAATGAATACAGTTTTTCTTCAAGTGAAAGAAGAAACACAAGAGTCAAAATACAGAAAACACAGTTTTAATACTGTTAATGTTGTTGCAATTCAAGGAACAATGAGAATTAATATGACCTTTTCAGATGATGCACAGTATAAATATATGAACATTTGTATACAGAATCGGTATTCTTTTTGCTCATCTTATTGTTAATCTTATTGAAAAGTCTTAGTAAATACAAACAGTGGTTTTTTTGGCAACAAATTTTTTCCTAAGGAACATCCATTTGCTACTTCCAAAATCATCACTTTATAGCTACGTCTGAAAGCATATACACCTGACCTTTGTAGTCCTCAGAGACATGGAATTTAAAGGCAATTAAATCATGCTTATAATTTAGGTCATATTATGACTTCTAAGTGGATTACAAATTGTTGGCACTACTAATGCATTAACTTGAAATAGATCTTGTCTTTAATATAAAACCGAAATAGGTCTTGCCTTCTAATATAAAATCAATTTCCTGATGGCTGTGGATTTTTTTTAATCTTCCTCTTTTGGCTTGTAAAACCTTTTGTTTACTCTATGCACATGTGTTAAAATAATTAATTCCTGATGAAATCTGGTGCAAACGAATGTTTTGTTCTTTCACTTCAAAGCTGAGTGGACTCAGTTTTGGACTTCTGACAGAATTGGCTAGAAATACATATATTTATAGAAGACATTATAATAAGTACATGTAGACCTACAATATAGCAAGTCTAACCCCTCCAATTATTATTATTTTCCCATTAAATCATTATGTTTTACTTTGTCATGTCCATTGCTGATATGCACAAAACTGACAAGAGATCTTGGGATCTCTGAAAAGCATTCCTAAGACTTTTATTACCAATTCTGCTTCAGATGCCTCAGATGCCTCAGAAACAACTATGTGTATGGGCAGATGGCAGTTTTTTCCATTAAATAGAAGTCTCGTCCTACAGTCCATTGCTTTTAATGCTCACCGGAAAACCAGTTGTGATACTTGTATTACAGTGACAGCTCATTTGAGACTGTTTGGCTCAGAGAAATAGAATGAAACTTTTAAATTCTGGATTTTGACAATTTTTATTGCAAATTTGTGTAATGGCCTGATGAGAAGTCCAGCTGCCAAGTACTGCTGCCTTTGCTGATGACCTGGTATGGCAACTTTTTGCACAAGGGTTCCTGTAATAATTTATATAGCTGTACGTACAAAGAGACATCATACCATTAAACAGCATTTTGGTTTTGGTTTTGTTACTTGAAGATATTTTTGCTGTTGTTTTCATAAAAATACATAGGTTGCATTATGAGTAGATTTAAAATCTTGATGATGTAATCAAAATACTTAAGAAAATATTCCAAGGCAAATAACCTAACAGAAAGATTAAATTGTAAAAGCTTTTAGTAGTTTCAGAATTGACAAAGATATGCAGAAAATTGATAAAAGAGGGATTTAAAGGAACATAGAAGTAAATGATTTTGAGAGATTTTTGAAGTATATTCCTAAATTTATTTATTTATTTATTTACAGAATAAAGTCATTAAGGGATTGTTCAGGTATATTATATTTGTATCACTTAAGAAACCATAAGCCCTTCACACCAACAAAAGATTAAAACACTAAATCAGATTAAAAAAAACGGAGAGAGAAGAAATAGTGACACAGAGTAAAAAAAAACAGTCTGAAAATGTAGGCTGAAGAATGTCTACAGATATTTGCCCATCTCATGAGGCACGTAGCTTCAGGTTGGCAATAGTTGCAAACAGGAGGATCTCTTGGCAGAGAAGCTGATTGTTGAAGTGTATTTCAATCTGTCCTATCTGGATAGGGGTAATGTCCTGTAAACAGTGGTCATATATATTCTGAATGGGCAAAATGCCATACTAGCAGACAGATATGAATATTAATATGAAAATTACTACTGTGTACTTCATGTTTGAGTTTTACAGGCTGTCAGACTACAGAAAACTACAGAAAGAGTGTCACAGCAAGTTGCAGGCAGTTTTTGAAAAAGCAAATGTTCAATTTAAATAAAAGAGCTTTGGTAAGAATAATCCCATAGGAACAGTCTATCTATTTCTGGAGCCTATTAATGAAGTTTACTGATTAAGAAATATCATAAGAAATAAACATGATATTACAAGCATTTTAAATCTCAAGATGGTCTGAAAACAACTGAAGCCAATATGTTATTTTATTTTACTCAACAAAGCCTTTTCTTCATATCAAAGATTAATATTGAATGAATCAGGATTAGTCATTATTAATAATAAGTAATAAAAGCATCAATATCCAGATATAATTTCTAAATGAATTAAAAAATACTTGAAAATGAGAGGCTTTCTAGTCTCATGTTGTTCTCCCCAAAAAAGAGAAAGTAAATTCAATTTTGAAACAAGTAAAATTCCAAAAAGGAAATAGTTAAGAAATAACATTGCAGCATATTGTTACAACCAAAAATCAAACTCAGTCAATGCATACACATGGACAATATTCAGTCCTATTGAATTGTGCATAACCAGTAGTTTTCAACACAAATGTACTACATGAACCATAATCTGAAAACTTTTATACTGAAATATATACATATATATACATGTACATATATGCACACAAAGAGAGAAGCAGAGAAGCAAGATATGTGTGTGTATGTATATGTTTATATGTACAGTATATAGGTTTTATTGCCATGTTAACATAGGAAATTATATTGATCTTAAAACTGAAATCTTTCCTTTACACTTTCCTTATTTAGCTGATTACCAAAAAATTCTAAAGCTCAGGCACAACTAATTGCACTTTTGAAAAAAATAGATTTATGACTTTCCACTAACACACATGAAGTGTTAATGAAAAATAAGTGGCTCAAAAAAATGTCTAATACTTATACTGCCAATATTTTTCTAGCACACATTTTTAATTTAATATCTTTTTTTTTCCCGATAAATAAATAAATAAAATAAGGCTATAGTATGGTTCAGATCATGTAGGTCACATTATCATGAAACTAATGCCTAGTGACATTGTGCCACCTGAAATATTCAACCAACAAAGACCCTTGTCTCTCAGCCTCAGTGTCATTTTTAACTATGATTTAGTCTTTCTTTTTTCCTTGAAGTTAGAACTAAAAAGCTTCTATAGTGAAAATCTGTACTTAGTGGTCAAGAACGATGATCTAAGACCAATAAGGTGCTCCTTGAAGTTTTTAGGTGGGTCAATCACAAGTTCAACAAAAATATGGGAATAAGAAGGATTTGAAGATCCAGTCTCATGATGTCATTCATACTAGTTTTGTCTATTTTTCTCTTTCAGGTACTTTTAGAATAGGGTAGTTCATTATGATTTAGTCTGAGAATCTTGGTATTTCTGACAGTGTTGAGGGACTTGATTCTAAATTCCAGCATAATGCATAAAAAGGCATCATATATTTAGTGAAGGCAACTATTTCTAAGCATCAATTTTGTTCAGCAAATAACTCACTGTCTACTATGACTTGCTATAAGGAAAAGATTTCCATTCTCAAAGACCTTGCTCAAAGCTGAGTTATGGGAGATATAGAAAAAAAAAGTCCTAAAGGATTACATACATGGATTCTCTCCAAATTCTGCCCTAAATTACTCTGGTAACAGGAATCTATTTCTAAAGAAAAATGCTGTTCTCTAGAGCTTAAATTTGACAGACAGCATGCTCATGCTCCATTACTGCTAATACAGGCGAAAAGAGCATGAAATAGTGCAGTAAGACAATTTTTAACACCCTTTATTTTAACTAAACAAAATGTGGCACCCATTTGCTGTGTAACACGATGATCGACAAGAAGGGAAGTTGTGCAACAGAGTTGGATAATGTGTGTCAGCACCCTCATTAAGAGGGATGTGAATTCAGTAAAGCAAGCAAATTGAAAGCATAAGTTAAAAGCAGGCCTCCTGAGGTTCAGGAGGACTTTCTTCACTTAGGTAAGCAATCCTAATAAAGATGCAGAGTAAGAAGATGCGCGAGCTGTCCTAGTAAAATATTTGTTGCCTGTAATTAGGAGTTTCCAGTTCTGTGCTCAAGAGAAACAGGGTTTCATAGCAGTATAGGACAGAAAAATTATAAATAGAGTGCATGTAAAGACATTATAATTGCCTGTGCAAAATCAAAACAGGACCACAAGGCTTACATCATTTTATTTCAGTGGGAGTATTTATATGTACTCAGTTGGAAGCAGAGTGGTTTCTTGTTTTGTTTTGTTTTACTTTGGTTTTAACTTTATTTGCAAGAGAAAATACTGTTGGGAGATTGCGTTGAGCATATTACATAAAACATGCCATATTTATGTTTTATACAGTCTTGTTTCTCTAATTAAATATATTTTTTTCTCAGAAAGACATAATTCAAGCTAACTTTACAAGCACTGTTGTTTAATATTCAGATCATTGTTTATAATGTGTATATAAATTTGTTTTTGCACACACTTGACAGTTTATTGTTTATTCCCACTGCTGATATCTGCATTTCTCACTGCATTGATACTTAGTCTATTTTATAATAATTACTTCAATAATTTTATCTTTCTACAGACTAGTCTAAACATATCTAATACGCTTGAAACAAACAGCATATTAATTCTGCATCCTACTGACAGCTCTGCTGAGAAGCTGAGTAGGTGTAAAACGTTGCTTTATTGTGTTTCAAGGAAATAGGTGAAATATCCACATTTCCAGGAGAATTGTATAATGAAGAACATTCATCTTTACATATAATACCATGCTGAGTTTTGGTGCTGCAACAGCTACTAAATCTACCTCTCTTATCTGCTCCCCATAAGAGACAGGAGGATCACACAAGATGCGGCATAAGTAATACTCCCAAACAACCAAGTAACAGCAGAAAAAGACCAGATATCCAGCATGAAGTCACTGAAATTGAGAAAATGTCATGGAAATAAATGGAACAGAGGATCCATCCAAAAATGCACATGCAAAAAAATCACTCATACTGACATTTCTACATTTCTTTCAATGAAATATCATTCTAGCATAGTAGAATACTGTCTTATTGCATTCTCTTAACTACTTATGTTAATTCCATAATTAAAATATGTAAATAATATTCTCTTAATAATACAGCCTATATTTTGGCAGCCAGGTTTCCCCCTTATTCTCATCCACATGCAGCCTATGCTCATATGGAAACACATACAGGTCAGATTCCATCAGAGGAATGATAATCTTAAAAATTGCATTTTATTAGAACGGATGTTAAAAAAACAAGGAAAGACTGAGTCTTCTGTAAGTGTTGTATGTCAAGTACCAACAGTGGTTAAGATACTGAAAACAGGGCTTCTTTTCTCCTGAAATGATAACTGTAAATGAATTGTCCAGGCAGAATCAGTGACATCTTCATGTTCTAGAAAAAATTGAAAATAATTAGTTGCATTGATTTACTTCAACTAAGGATGAATAAACTTATAGCATTTGCTGACAATTTTAATCAGTCCAACTCTGTAAGAACCTACTCCAAGTTAGCTGAACTCTTCAGTAAATAAAAGATCACAGATGAACATTTAAAAATTTCTGTACCTCTGTACTCCTATTTGGGATGAATTGTTATATACTTGTGGGGAACTGGTTTTGTATTAAGCTGTGTCTTATAGATGTCAAAGATATTTCAGTCCTTTAAGTTGAAGTGAGATTAAAAAAACAGATTCTAGTTTAAGCTTATGGTATGGCATCTGGGAAATAAATCCATTCCTGAATTCTGCGCATGATTCCATTTTAATTCTAGGAGAAATTTCAAATTTTTTTGTCTGTCTTTCACCAGTACCTCAAGTGACTGATCATCCTTCCTATTGTTTTTGTTGGAGTTTTTGTTTGTTTTGTTGTTTTGTTTTGTGATTTTATCACATGTCATTGGCCAATGACAATACTTGTCTGTGTTAAGGAGACTGAACTACCAGAGAGAATGGAATGGTTAATTCAAACTTTTCATAATATTTAATTTAAAATGAACAAAAAAAGAAGACTAAAACCCGACTTAAAGCTAGCTTCACCTAGGTGACCATTACAGTCAAAGGGCAGAAAGAAACATTTCTAGGCAATGATTCATTTCATCTTATAGGAAAAGAGTAAAAGATGGTCAAATGCCCCTTTCCCAGAAAATACTTGTAATTAATATCCAACATAATCTGAATAATCCAATTTGAAATTTATCAGGCTGATCATACTGATTTATGGTACTGATCCTCCAAAATCATGGAATAAAATATGTTTGAGCATCTAATTGACTAATAAGTCAATTCTGTAACTCATTTTAATGATATGCTGCTTTACCAGTACCAACTGAAACAAGATTTTCTATAGTGAGTTACGAACTCTGTCTTTTTGTTTTCCCTGAAATGAGAGGGAATACTTACTTTTTTTGCTTTAAAATAAAGTTAAAAATATTCTAAACCAAGATGGCAAGCAGTGATTAACTATTCTGTAACTCATGATCACAGCAGATGCATAATTTTGTTAACAACTTTTCCACTATTGTGGTTGATAAGAAGTGAAGATACAAGTTTCTTCTGAAATGAAAAGATTTTGTATCTGCTCTTTACTGATATATCTATTGGCGGTATTAATAATAATTTCATAAAATTATGCCTTTCTACTTAGCAGGACGTGATGCATAAATTAAATCAGTGTAGTTTCTTTGACTTAATGAGAAAAAGCATTTGTATAGTCAGAATTTTCATGCAAAAAAAGATACATAAAGTACCATTACGTAAGAGGGAAAGACATAACAGCATGAAAGAATTACAGAAATTTTAATTTTCACTAAAATAAAAGTGTGTGGACCTCGAATATGCAAAGTTAAAATTGCATTTTAATTTTTTAAGCTCATTAAACATGATTATGCATAATAAGGAAAGTCAAATACAGAGAAGTTGATCTTTAAAAGTTGAAGAACAGAAATTAAGATTGGACTATAAAATTTGGAACAAAGAGTTTGACTGAGAATTCTGGAATAAGGGGTGGTGGGAAATTGCAGAGGAAATTGAGTTCCCTTCTATTTTTCAAAAGTAATGTTTTCTTAAATCTGCACAATGTCCCTTGAAAAAGAACATAAATGTTTATTTCCATTCTTCAAAATAATACTGGCAGGACTTCAGGCACATGGGTTTTTTCCCCCCTAAAAGCAGTGTTTCTCAGTATAAATACATTCCAGTATTTTTCTTCTTTTTTTACACTTGTTTGTATATTCCCATATGTACTATTTGTAAGAATTTTTACTCAGGCTTAGAAGAAATGACAGTTTGTTATGATCCATGTGAACATATATCTCAGTATGACATTCAGAATGCCCCAAGAGGAAAAAAATCAAACCAAAACAAATTATTTTGATATTCAAAATACAATACCTTCAGAAACAAAATATCACTTATATTTTATTATCTCATCCTCAAAAAAAATGAAATAAAATTTTGGGTTAGATTTTCTGACAGATAGCTTTTTGTAGCTATACTTGTAATTTAAATAGTAGGACACACAATGTCTCTTTTAAAGATCCAGCCACACCTACCACAGAAGCTTAATTGAAGATAGTTCATTGCCTTATCCAACAATGCTAAAGTTTTATACCTTGGTTATGTCTTTCAGAAATCTTTCAGGGTCTATATATGTAAATATATGATGATGATGATGATGATGATGATGATATGACTATATTTTGTATTACATCTACATGCACAGTATTATTGATCTTTAAAGTCCCTTCCAGCACAAAGTCTTCTATGATATGAGTCTATGATATACAATTATATGTCATGCATATTAAAAACTACGTACTTTTTCTTTAATGTGGTTTATTTTTTTTAATTAAACTATTAGTTTTCCTATTACTTACAAAAACTATGGCCATAAAAACTCTTAAACCTCTCAAAGTGTTTTGTATGTTTTAAAATTGAAATTAATTTAATTACATTCTTATTCTAACATTCATGAGTTTCTTTGAAAAGCCAAACTATTATAACCACAGAAGTCTTGAATCAGTTAATCCTGGAGCTAGAAGAAAACCAAAGCCAAAAATTTCCTCTTTCAAGTTTTCCGGCCAGCTCTATTCTCTAAAATGAAATCTTCTATGAACAGGCACTGTCATCTATCACACCATAAGCACATCTTTGACATTCAAAGCTTATTTTAAAGGACTCTCTTTCAAATGTCTCCCACGCGTACACCACACTTCTTTTGTTTCAGGCATTTCAAAAAAACACTTGAAAAGATGGAGGAGGAAGTGAAATGAACTTGCAACATATGACGTGCATGTATTGCACGCATGCATAACCATCTGTAGGCCAAGCTTTGAAGTCCTTTTTTGGCAAAACTGAAGCTTCTTCTCCTTATTTCCTCAAATACTCAGGAGAAAAACCACTTCTTTCAAGCCAGTCCTGGCAGCAAAAACATTTTGTCCAAAAGAACCACATAGCAAGTGATTTAACATGTGCCAGGAAGAATTTGAAAAGACGAAAGCGTGGTTTTAACAGATATTTTGTAGTGGGGGAGCACTTGCGGAATTATTAACACACTCTTTTTTTCAAATCTATTTTTATCTCAGTAATCCCTCTTTATCATGAAGGTAGATACAATTTTTCAGTACAGTATCCCTTGTACAGTTTGGGCAGCACAAGTACAACAGTAGCGACATGAATTAAATTACTTTTTTAAAGGTATAACTACCCTTTGAAAATGGATTCATTTTCTCCCTAGCAAGTTTTTTTTTTGCCTTTTTTGTTTTGTTTAATTTTGTTTTCAAGAGAATTAACAGAGTAGCAATATTAGTAAATAAGGAAAAATATGATAAATTTAGATGAAACTAATTTCATAATTGGCAGATAAGATATGAAATCAAGTACCATATGCACATGCATAAATTAAGCTTCTTTCCAGCTTGTTTCTTTCAGTCAAAGAATGCTTTCCTTTTTTCCCCTACTGCATTTCCCTAAGTTAGTGTTGCACCAGGAAAAATCAAACGTCTACTCTCTGAGTGACTGCCAGTGAGAGACTGACCAAAGCCTGTTCAGACCAGTGAACACCTTTTATAGGGTTCAGTGGTCAGATCAAAAAGAGAAATATACATGGAACATATTGCTGAAAACCAATCAAACAAACAAATACGTTATATCAGATATATATTGATGCCTTTAGAACTCTTTTTCTATGTAGTATACACCTTTTGCTATTCTCGCTTTTCCAAACTGATGAAGTTACATGAAGAGGATGTACATTAGAAGCCTTCATTAAGAAACTGTGATGTACTGTGAATAAAAGTGATCAGAATGATCAGAAAATTAGGACAAAGGGAAAAAAGGTGAACTTTGATAGGCTTATAATTCCAATTTTTGTTTTCGTGATCTTTTCTGATTATTACATTTCTTCCTATTATTTAAAAGTGACAGTCCATATCATCCATTTCATAGATAGAAGTGTATGTCTGCCATTAACAGTTTCACAGTAATGAAAATTATGATCCTTATCCCGTAACAAACTTTGCCAAAGTGCATAAGAACTGTATTAAATTGTTATATATTCTGAAGAAATCCTTGTTTTATAAGAAAATGAGACAATCCCTAACTTTTTGGTGCTTTAGGCCATAGTTTATTAGTTCAGTACAAATACTTTTGCTCTGAATATCCAGAATTGCAAATGATTATGTGTTTGATTTTAGTGAATCATGCCTTTAGACCTCACATGAACTTTTGGGAAACAGAATACTTTAAATTTTGCAAACTAAATACTGTTCATTTATTATGCTCCTTTTTTCTCCCTAGTGATCAGCTTTATTCAGAACAAAGAATGAGCTTTAAGGATCTGTTTTGATGTAAACCAACCAACATTGAAACACATCTGTTTGAAATCAACACAGTGGGGGAACACTGTGTTTTTTATGAACATGCTTTTGTCTTACCTAACACTGAAGCATATGTTAAAATTAAATAAATAAAACAGATGTAGGAGAAATGGGATACATCAAGGTGAGAAGTGCAAAAAAAAGGAATTAAGTGGAACAAAAATATGTTCAAATTATATAAACATATTAATGTGTTCTGGTTCACACTGTAGCTCTCCCTCTAAAGAGCCGAGAAAAAAAAATGGTTTGCTTTGGATAAATTTGTAGCCTCAATAAGAAAAACTGGTACAATGTAGTGCAGCCTAGACTCTGTAAAGGGAACTTAAACTGAGTTGACTGCCTTGTGAATACTGTCAGAAGCCTAAACTGTGAAAGGAAGTTCCAAATTATACTACCTTTTGGGACCTTACTTTGTCGTTTCAGGTCTCTAAAGTGGATTTTGGACTGAACTGTTGACTTGTATTTCTTATGTGTGGTAGATACTTGCATTTATAAAGAAAACAAGAGAAAAAAAAACCCTTGCCACTATGAACAAGATGGGAAACAAGATGGCAGAAAATAGAAAGAAGATGAAGGAAAAACAAAAGAATGAATTGGTCATTTAAATATAAAACTGGAGAAAGAGAAGCAACATTTCCTAGAGAGGAAAGAGTATGGAGGGTGCATTTACCTACCACAAGTCCTACGAAAATACTCTGAGACTTCACTTCCGGCTGGAATTTCTTTTGTGACAATAAGGCAATGTCTACACTAGCATTGTGAGGACAAATAGAAGTGGATTCATAGAGTGGAGTAGCTGGTGCTGAGGCACTGATGTCCACAATATAGATATTTCACTGATTTTGTTTTCTTCAGTCTGGTTCAACTCTGGTATCATGAACTACACTCATGTATGGCATTTTGGTATAGTTAGGAATCACATTTTTCCGTTTCATTTGAAAGAAATTCAGTTCAAGCACTTGGGTACCATTCTAACCCATGCAAACTAAAGCACAGTAGCAGGGATAACTGGAGGATTAATTCAAAATGTCACTCCTAACCTGTGAGGATTCTGCTGATACACTATGCAAATAAAATATCCAGGGTGCTCTATCTGCTTCCTGTTGTAGTCTTCGTGATGTCTGATTTGGAGCTTTTCCATTCTGTGAAAATACTCCTCGAACGGCCATCAGGAATCTACTTTTACATTTCCACCTGAAAAAAGTCCAGACATACAGGCAAATAATATTAGCAGTCAGGACAGCAGAGTTTCTACCCTGCAGTTCTGATACATTCATAAAAAACATGAAAAATGTTTTTTCCAAAGGGTAGTGGAAAGTTTTATTATTAATATATGACTATTTTGGCAGTAAATAAAAAGACAACATCAAATTTTTATCTCTACTGATGCCTCAGAGTTTTTTGATTTTTTATTTTTTAATTTTTGTAGATTTTAGAAGTAGATGTGTAGTGGATGTAGATTTTAATGTATCAATATTTCCAGTAGAAGTAATTACAGCAGCACATAACTCAGGTATCATTTCCACACTGAGGTCTCTACCAGCATAATTAACATGCATTCTTTTACTGCCTCACTGTATTATATCCCTTACCAGAATTTTCCAGTAAAAGTAACAGCAGTAGCTTAATGATTGCACATACCAAACCCTGTCCCATATCAAACCCTCAAAATTCCATTAGTTGTTTAGTCTTCTTTTCAAGGTGGAATTGTAGAAAAACACCTTAAGGCCTGCACCAAAGATGCAAACATAGGCAAAAGTGACCTTCAAGCCTGGAACTTTGAAGGGCCTCCAAGGACTCAACGCTTTGAGAGGAGGATGAAGATGATGAAAGAGGGGTTCCAAACTCCCCCAGACTCAGTTCCCAAAGGGGTGTGCCATGGGGCAGAATGGGGTAGAACTGGGGGGTGGTCGAGTGGGGGTTGGATGGTGTCCAAGCACATGCATGTGGGTTTGTATTCCTATGGGCCAAGGGCTCATTAAAGCTCTGCTCTTCTTATCTTATCTCCTACCTAGATTGGCCTGGAGTCTTTTTTGATCCTCACTCTTTTAGGCAACACGACCATCAGTCCGCCTTTTTTAACAGATTGTATGGCTAAAGAATGTGAAGGAGAAATTTATAATGAGGTGAAAGAAAATTGGGTCAGGATTTCCTAGATTCCCTTCTTCTTTCTCCCTTTATTAGGTGGACACAACTCCAAACTCTACAAAAAGCTGTGTTTACATAGAACAAAATAGGACATTAACATTATTTACACTATATTTGAAATAGAACCATGGGAAGAAAAATTTGCAAAATTATCTAATTCATGTATAACACTCTCTAAAGAACTTTGAATACCATGTCAACATCCTCCTATTTATTTGGGTGCTACACTAAGAAGTAGAGGCATTTCCACAGTGAATGGCATGATTTGTTTGTCCACAAAAGTGGTATAGGTAAGGATGAAAAGTGTCTGGACTTACCAACATTTTAAGATTATTTTCCTACCTTGACTTTTCCCTTGAAAGGGGAAATTGTGACAAGAGCAATTTTGTATTTTTTTCCCTTCTGAACTATTATAAAGATGCCTGATGTCATCAATATTTTGTTTTCTCCTTAGTAGAATCATCCCTTGTGGCAAATTAGTTTTAGGCAATATCAGAGCCAGGGTGTCAGGACTTTGTTTGTGAACTCCCCATATCTGTCACAAGAAGGTGCAAAAACCTTGGAAAGGAGGACTGTGATGACTTTGCAAGCAACTTTGCCAGCATAAGTAGGAAGTTAGAATTTGGATTATTCTAGCTGAAACATTTTTATTAGTGAGTGAACAGAGAAAAGACGGGAGTATCTTTAAGCTAAGACTGTGAATATTACCTGACACTCAGTTCCTGTAGGGTAGCAAACAAATTTGGGATAGATACTGTTACTTGAGTGTTCCAAATCGTCAGTGACAAAGAAATATTTTGTGAAAGGGGCCTGTTGGAGAGCCATTACTAACAAAAGCTAATAGATGAAATACAACATTAAAAAGATCATCTTTAATAAATAGTCTTATTAGGAAATGCAACAATTCAGAAAAAAAGAAAGAGACATAGAACATAAGGACATCTTTTAATTGGTACAGCTGATTAATCATGTCAGAATGCTGTACAGAGACAATACTAACTTTGTCCTGAGGATCCTGCCATTTAGGTAGACAATACCTAAAAGAATAAATAATTAAAACGCAACAAGAATACAAAGGGAAAATAGTTATATCTGTCCACATTCCCTTTCCTTTTTCATGTAGTCTATGAAGAGAAAATATGATCCTCCAAAGTACATGCAAAGCCTAAGGGTAAAATATAAAGTTGTTTTACTCTGCTGCAGTTTTTTGAGAAAGGTTTAAAATAGAGAGAAGGAAATGCTACCATTTAATGGGGGGAAAAATCTGTAAAAATCTCTATAGTGCCATTGTCATCTAACCACACAGACAAGTATATTGTAAATCAATCTATGTTCTACTAAATATATGAAGCAAAACATGAAGAAACTTGGCATTTTCTATGTATATTTACAAATCATGCAGTTTTCTATTCTTGCAGACTACCTTCCTCCATTACTTGGAGGCAAAATCTACCTCAACTAAATTTAGCTTAATATTTCTATTAAAATTTAAATTTTATACACATATTTCCATAGAATTGTCTCCTAGTCTTCTTTCCTGCTGTTTTTTTTTTTCCCAATGAGGGGACTAATCATTCCCTTTAATACAATTTTAGTGCTTTTTTGTGCAGGAGCTTGAGAAATGTGCAATCTGTGTAGGCATATTCAAGTTACCTGCCATTCATTTAGAGGACTACAGAACATGAAAGTGTAATACTGTCGGTTTACAACAGATTAACACAGGACTTGCATATGTTTAGGAATTTCAATATACTTCTGACAAGTTATGGCTGAAATGTACAAAATTACATTTGCACTTGAAAAATCTTACTGGGAAAAAAAAAAAAAGAAAAAACAAGTCTATGAGAAAAAGATATGTACTTTGATGACCATAAGCATAGGCATTAAAATTTGATACCAGTAAAATTAGACGTAGAAAAACAACATGAGATTTTATTTTCTGAATATAATATATATGCATAATTTCCTGTGCTACCTTAAAATTATTTGTACTCCTGTTGTTTATTTTGTTGACTTATTTCATTACCCATCAACCCTAAACTAGTTTTTTTTTTTTTCAAGTTCTGTTCACAAGCAACATTTTGACTGTTCTAAATACTTCTGAATTATTTTTCTGACAATTTTTTTGGGGGGGAAATAAATTACTTTGCTTTAATACCAAAATTAAATACAATATGTATATTGTAAACCACAGAAAATTATTGATGCAATTACAAGGCTTTTTTTCCATCATTTATATAGGACTGGAATCACTTCTTTCCCCACTATTGCTGATAGAACGTAACGTAGTCTTATAATAATTTCCACTTCATTATTCTGCTGTTTCCTGTGTGAGAAACTCCTAGGTGCAAAAGAATATGTCCGATAGCAGCTCTAAGATTAATTTTGTTGTTAATTTTGAATTTGAGTGTTTTACTGACAGAACCAGGCTGACAAGGCTTCAGGAAGAGTTAGACTAAGGATTCCTAGAGAACTTTTCACATGTGTCTTTCCACTATGTTTGCTTTTCTAGTTCTGGCCTCATCGCAAGCCCATTTCAATTGCTTTTGTATTGCTTGGATCTACATGTTTGTAGGGCAGCATTCATCCAGAGTACAAAAGCAAATAACATACAGTTCTAGTATTCTAGTAGCTGGAAAAGTATATTCTTGCTCCTTTCTGACATAAGTTAAAAATTTAGATAAGTGGGAAAATGCCAGTAAAGGAAGAAAAAATGAAATAAATCCCTTAACTGTGAAAAATTGGGCTTCAGTCTAGGTGAGAGATTGATATTTTTTTTTGAGTATTTCATATTGTCATGTTATTAATGAGTTCTGCCTTCTAAACAAGGGATAAAAACTATCAAAATAGGTATATATTTGGTAAGAAAGATCAGGGTGACTTTCATGTGTCGACAATAATCCCCAATGAAATATTCAGGGTGTAATTATTTTATTATCAACTCTGTCAAATGTCCCTTGAGTTATCATAATTAAATATATGCTGCCATAATTAAATATATTATAACTGACTGTAGATCTTCCACCAAGAAAATGAAAACCCTTAAATAAAGGTAAAAAAAAGAAAAAAAAAGAAAAAAAATAAATTACCACAAAAAAGCCAATAAAAATTATTATAGCAACTTCTTGAAGAACAATTCTGGGACAAGTAAAAAATTATGAATGTCAAATGGCTTCATGACTGTTTCACATATGTTCTCTATAACGATATACTCATTAATTCCCCTCGTTTCACCGCCACTCTAAAATTACTTTCACATCTGTTTTTGACAAATGGAACTGTGCTTTTACATTAGGCAGATGAAACTAGATTCAGAACCAAGAAAAAAAATTAAGCACAGAATTGATTTCTCATATAGCTGATGGATTCAATATTTACTAACTGGATACAATTGGCAGAAGACTGAATAGCAGGTAAATGTGAAATCATGGATTAAACCTTCTATAAAACTCTGGTTTTGATGAGTTGTTTCTTCTCAAATACATGGCTAAGGGAAGAAGCTTATCTAAACTGATTAAGCTAACTTTTCTGTTTTACCCTTCTGTTCCAAGAGTCAGTCATTAAAAACACTGTATGGACCTCAATTATTTCAACTGGGCATGAAGTTGCCTCTGTTCTGTGCTTCTTTTGGTTTGGAAATTTTTTATTTGTCAAATCAATTTTGAAGTGAACTACGCGTTAGATGTCTTTCTAGCTACAGTGGTTAAATAGAAAAAAAAATAAGAATTTAATCAAATAAAATTAAATAGAAAAGTTGTGTGTGTTGACCTTAAAGCTGTTTCTCAAGAGCAGCCCAATGCAGACATGCTCTTATAAGAAGCAACTTTAAATACAACAGATTACTCTGGTCTAGCTGAACGGTTATTATTAGTCCAGTCATAATGGCACTAACTGTTAGAGCTTAACTGACTTAGAAAACAAAATTTCACTTATAACAAAGTTTTAATTGTTACAGAGGCACATATGGACTCATACACGTACTCTCTCTCATACACATATACATATACTCTTAACATCCTCATCTTTTCTTCAATAAAGGCCTCAACTTTCCGTCTCCTTCTGGGTCTTAGGTTCAAAAGCATCAATATTCACTAAGAAGGAGCTGGGAAGTGGGCATTTGAAAGGCTCATCAGCACCCCAGCTCCTCCATAGAGGAAACCATAATTTTAACAGGGATATTCTTTCCTCCTCATTCTAAGGTCTAATTTCATGTATTTTCTAAACAAATAATTGATCAAATAATTGATCACTGATTAGTTCACAGACAGATCCTCTGTCATCATCACCTCTGCACAGTTTCAAGGCCTTTGTTATCATGCAGTCAGTTCTCTACACTGAGTTTTATCCTAGTCTCGCAGTTTATTCTACATGTACCCCTTTGCATTTAGCATTTACTAGTTACAGAGGTCTATCAAAATTATTAGAAGAATAGGTACTATGTCATACTGTTGTACACAAGTAAGCTAAACCAAAACCAAAGTAAGTCATAATCACCTGGTTGTTTGACAACTGCTGTTACAGCTAAACCAGGTAAATAAAACTACAGGGCTACACAGAGAGATATTAGGTCTGCTAATGTCGAAAATTCATATTTCATACTTAGGGCATGTAGAATAGGGTAGAATGTGATTGGGTTTTTTTGCCTATCTAAGAATTATTTGTATGCTTTAGCCAATATATACTTAATGTTGACATACAGAAATATTATTCAGTGAATACAAACTACGGTTCCTAGCAAATGCAAAAATCTTTTACCTGTAGAATCATACTATCAGTTGTTGATCTAGTCAAGCCTTACATTTTCGATGGACAAAAAAATAAAGGAGAAATACACAACTGCAAAATAAGAATAGAAACTTCTATGACTGACTATAGCTGTTTGATTTTTGTTTTATTCTGGGCAGGTGTGTCTTGCCTCTGAGAGGAAAATTAATTTAGGCAAGTGCTTTATCTCCAAATTACTGATTAATAAGGAAGCAGAATCACACAGATGGAAATATATTTTTTGCCTTTCTTTGTGACAGTACATCAGAGAATGCCTTCAGGATAAGCTTAAAATGCATAAGAGGTGTTTCTAAGTATCTGCTAAACGAGCAGATTATTCTGTTCTTTCACTGTTCTCCCCAAACTTCCCGTGTAGTTAACACCAAGTAACTTCTCACACTGTGTATATGATTTGTTTGGGATCTACGTGTGCAAGAAGAGCAGGTGCAGGGCCCAGGGGTCTGGAACCCTGGTTCCGAAAAGTTAGTCATTGCAATACTTAGTGTTATGTCACTTCCATCCTCTTGGCTCTTTTCCCAAATTCACAGAACATGGAAAAGAGACAGGTAAAAGATTGTCTTAATGCTTTCACTCAGAGAGAGAAATGCAATCTTTATCTCAGTTTTATCACCCCTGAGCTGGCCTTAATCTTGTAGGCTGTAAGACCTACAGAACTATCTTTCCTTTCATTTTATCTATGTTCTACTACAGTTAATAAGACTATTATTGTAGGACCCACTAAATAAGGGTGTAGTGGAATCACTAGGAATCCATGAGAGAATGAAAAATTTAAATTCAAATTCTGATTTCAGATCACATGTCCCTTGATATTTGTTGGCAAAAAAAAACAACAAACATACACACTAGTCATCTACCCTGTAATTTGACAGAAACAGAGATATATTAGGAAATAGTATATTAAATATAATTAAAACATGAAAAAATCCTCCTATCAATCAGATAAGATTTTTTCTTTGTGATTTAACAGTACTTTTAATGTTATCTATTAAAAGGAAATATTTTCTTAAATGATCTGTGAAAAGTTTTAATGATATTTTATGAGATAATTTGTTACAAGACTGAAGATTTAGAAAGCCCAGAGGAATCCAAAGCTCAAATATATATACAAACCTGCATATCTGTTACATTCATATTTTTGCGTATGATCCAAAGCCAACTGAAATTTGGACTTGCTTTCCATTTACTTCAGTGAGCTTCAAAGTATGGCTCTTACCTAGTAACTTCATTGTGTTTGTGTCAAAATGCATGAAATTATGCATTCCTTAAGTGTTTGCAGACTGAAGTTCAAGGATTTATAACAGCTACTCTGCAGTCCATAGTGTGGAATTTTGAGATTTGAATTAATGCTAATTCAGCTCAGAAATTACATTTCCTATGGAAATATTTTTTCTGTCCAAAGTTCTTCTATTAATGTGTTCATCATACTATATACTTTGATATACCTTAAGCAATTTTTGCAATGTTAATTAAAAGTAAATTTCAAATAAATTATCACAACACTTTAAATAGACTGGAAACTTGAATTTGCTCTTACACATCATGTCAGAAGACATTCTGTGGTTTTCCATCTTATTGCACGTTGTGGAAACTTATCTTGGCTAAATAGGGGGAGGAGAGGAGGAAAGTATTAGCATTATCTCTAAAAAAAACCTCAGTTCATTTGAAAATTCTTGTCCTCTATCCAAATATACATTCAGATCTACTCTATAAAAATAGCTTTATATTTATGATAATTAAAATATTCCCAGACTTTCCTGTGCTATGCATTCATATAGAAAAAAAAAATTGTTTGTGGTAGCAAAGAGATAAGGATCATCTGGATTTGGTTTATAGTGGTGGGATAGCAAGTCATACTAACAATGAGAATGTTTTTAATTTAGCTAAATCTAAACTGTTTATCCTTCCATTAGATGTCTTGCATTACTGCATAATCATTTCAATGTTTCATTTTTTTATAAGTCAAATACAGTAGTAAAAGACTATCATTTCAGTGCTTTAAACTTAGGGCATATTTGAAGATATAAATTGCATCTTAAACTTAGGCCTCTATTCAATATTTTACCATTTTTTGTGAGAAAAACGATGAAATGTTATTCTATTTAATAAATAAAAGTAACAAAATAAAGTGACCTTAAGGTTACAAGATGCCTATTAGTAAAGGTAAGAAGCAAGATTTCTGTCACATTTTTATGCTTTATTGTTAAAACATGCTACCTCATAAGAAAAGAAGGGAAACAGAGAATCAACAACCAGCTCCTGTTTACATGAAAAACTATTTTCTAAAAAAAAGATCCCTAGATTAAATATTCTCAGAATAGCAATGCATCCCATGCTGAATATCTAGAGAGTGTCAGACTGAATCTTCTTTCCTTTTTCAGTCTTCTTGATTCTCATAATGGTAAAACAATGGAAGACAGGAAAATATTTTAAAAAAATATTCATCCGAAGTTCTTTTTCCCAAGTATCTTTTATAGGCCATAACTACAGGTGATGATTATGATGCATATAAGTGCTTCCCATTCCACTATCTGTTCTGTATAATGTTAAGAAAGAGTAATCAGAATGGTACCAAGATCACAGGCATAGCAATGATGGTCAGTTGTAGTATCACAGAGGTGTCAGACCCTGTGATGGTGGTCTCTGCAATTTCCTCCCTCCTCCTTCCTGGCCAAGGGCTCAGGAATGGCTTTTAAGAGAGAGTGAAAAACCATATATGCTACTGTTGAGGCCAGTAGTTCTTCCCCATAGTGCAGGAAATGGGTGATTGACCTGTTTTCCTCTGGTCATTCTTCCAGTAGGTTTTCCTCTTAGAAATGAGTGCAAACTATCTCTTCAGGAGCCAGAGAGAAACCAAATTATTATGGGAGATAGCAGATGGGGAAAATGGTGGAGGGACAGGAAGATGTTAATGGGTCAGAAATGTAAAAATGAGGAACCATAGATAGAGATTGAGCAGAGAAACTTTTATGGGCCTAATGATGTTCTACCAAGAGAGGTGACCAAAAAAAAAAGTCTCAGAGTTAGCAAGATCCCTTTCTTTAATCTATTCTTCCTGATGGTGGTTGTCTAGAACTAGAAAAAAATAAATTGGTGAACATTTCATTGAAAGAACATTGATTAAAACTCCAGAATGTCTTTCCACCCCAATCCTATTTCTTGTCAGAATACAAAGTGAAATATGATTTTTCTGAAATAGTAAACACTCAAATCAACTGAGTCAGAAAAATTTGAAAGCAAATCTTTTGTTGCATAAGAAGGAGTTCAATAATTATCAATTAATTTCTTGGATGTAACACAATATGGTCTCCTTTCAGAAGCCTTCTTCCCATCTTTATACTTGGTTCCCTATTTGTCATTACCAAGGAGTCTTCCTGTCTTTATCTACATTGCAGGCTCCCTACTTTTTATGCCTTTTTGTGCACCTGTCCCACTTAGCCTCCAGGATATGACACCAATAGAATTATCCTTAGTTATTCCAAAAAAAGAACAATTTTTACTTGGCCTTACTTAGTCACAACTCAATTGTAAGGCAAGATAAGCACGTGATTTTCATTTCTGCTTCCCAAACTTAATTAAAAAAAAAAAAAAGCTACCTATATAGTAAACATTTCCAAAACACATGGAAGCTATACCATCTATTGAACTGGGCAAGTATACAGTAAAAACAACAAAAACCCACAACATATGTTTTGTATGGAATAGAAATAGATGTGAGTGGTTTTAAGAGAATTTCTATGGGAAATTGCAATATGTTTCAGTGGGTTTTTGCATCCAAAGACAAGAAGAGTTACTAAGTAGGACAAATCAAGCATATAGAGTCTTGAATTTCTTGTTGTAAACTGAACTGTCTAGATGAGCACCTACTTCCATCTCAGATAAAACAGATCTTGAACTGTTCAAAAGAATATTAGATTGTACTGATTTGTTTGAAGATATGTAAAGAAAGAAGGACATCCACTGTGAATTCTTATTCATAAGAGTCTGATGGACACAAATGAGTGGCTCTACTGCAGAAAACTGTTATCTAGCCTTGTTATCTAGCTTCATTCCTTATCAGTTTAACACCATTATAGAATAATAGAATCTTAGAATGGTTTGGTTGGAAAGAACTTTAAATATCATCTAGTTTCTCCCCCCCTGCCATGGGCAGGCATACCTTTCACTAGACGAGGTATAGCATTGTCCTTTTCAGGAAACAAAGATCATTATTAAATGTGATTGTCACAATTCCTTTTCCTATAATAGTTTATATTGTCCTTTCCACAATATTTCAGCAAATTAAATTCAGAAATTTTTCACCAAACCAAATTATTTCTCAAAATATGATGTCTCCTCAGAAATAAAATGAATATTATAGCATGTATAATAAATCTAATCTTACAGTTAGCAAACTGAAATTATTGGCCAGTATGAAACCTCCTGTAATGCCTTGTTTATTTGAGGGTTAAGTTAAGACCTTCGGGAATATATGTGAAATTCCATTTTATCCAACTTTGGAACTGACCCTGACTTGTCGAAATTAAATCATTTAAGACAAGCTTCTTTGCACACAAATTGTTCTGGCCATCTTTTATGACTTTCAGTGTTCACAGTACAGAAGACCAGAAGAAACATTTTATTCTTGGGAATCTAATTAATCCTATCTTTATAAATAAATCTTCCTTCCTTTCTCAGTGCCACATCTTTTTCTCCAGGGGATTTTGTGTCACGTTTGTTCAGATTTCAGTTTACAACTTTTCCATTTCCTCTCTGATCCAGGAAGTCTCACAGAAGTTTATGAATTCTCTAACAACTCTTTTTTCACAGAGCTTTCACTCCATTTTAGTCACAGAATGCTTAGTGTTGGAAGGGAGCTCTGGAGGTTGTCTAGGCCAACCCCCTGCTAAACCAGCTTCACCTAGAGCAGGTTGCATAGGATCATGTCCAGGAGGGTTTTGAATATCACCAGAGAAGGACACTCCACAACCTCTCTGGGCAACCTGTTCACCTCTGAAAAATGTTCTATCACCCTCACAGCACAGTTTTTCCTTGTATAATAGAGAATTTCCTGTGTTTCAGTTTGTGCCCTCGTCAATTGTCCTGTTGCTGGATACCACTGAAAAGAGTGTTCCCAACCTCTTGACATGCACCCTCAAGATATTTGTATGCATTGATTAGGTCCCCTCTCAATTGACTCTTCCCAAGGCTGAACAGGCCCAGCTTCCTCAGCCTTCCCCAATAAGAGCGATGCTTCAGTCCCCTAATCATCTTCATAGCCCTCCACTGGACCCTTTCCAGTAATTCCTTATCCTAAGTTCGGTGAGCAGTTGTTTCTTTGCACAATTTGCTACAGTGGACGAAAGTCTTTCAACAATCTTAACAATGATTAAGCCGTTAACCATCTCAGCCTCTCACAAAGATGAACATTCTTTTTTTGCCAAGTAACAGTCACAGATATACTAAGTGGAAATGATCTTAAAGGATCTCATCTTCATATTGTTTGTGCTACCTTAAACATAGGGAGGTTATTTTTTAGATTTTTACTTTTTAAGAGTGTTAGTTTTTATCGTTTCATTATGAAAAAGTCATTGAGGTCTCCTTGAAAGAAGAAACAACTCTTTTAAAGCTTAGCATCAGGGCTGATATGCTAAATAGATGTTTATAATGTTGGCATGAATTGAACAATATGTCATTTCAATTATCTCTTCAAAATTGTTCCCCAGTTATTATTTAAGACCTCAAAAGCAGCTGTAGCAGAATGTTTCTGAGTCGATTTTCTACAATGCTAAGTTTCTAAGAGCTCAGATAGCAAAACACAAGTGTTGATTTAAAAGCAGTGAAACAGTAAATAACAAACTAATGAGGTCTAACTGAATAATAGTATAGTGTAACTTATGAAATAAAGAGAAATATTGATAAAGGAAAGCAAATGTGGAATATTTTCCAATATTCCAGGGCAGAGTCAACCCTGTTTTGTTTTACCATTTGCACCATTTTGTGCACTTTAGCAATGTTGCTATTAATTAATTGAGAGAACTAGTAAATAATATTTGTGAGATTATAACCTAATAAATTGCTATCTTCAAACTAATTTATCTTCCAATAAAATTCATGTAATTAAGGTGTTTCTCTGTAGCTAGAAGTCCTTACTCTTCTTTATAATGTGTGAAGATAAAGAGATTGCAAGAACATTCCAGCAACTTAGAGGGGAAAAAAAAAGTATATATTTTTCTCTCTTTATTTTTTTAAAATTACAATCCTTTTGCTTTCATTATCTCTTTTCCATCTATTTTCAACAATAGAAAAATCAATAATTTTTCACACATAATTGTTGGAATTACACTTGTCACTACTTGATTTTGAGAAAAAACCAAAGTGCTCCTTTAAACAAGATGAAGAAATTACAAGTCAATCTGAAAAAAGTCCTTATATATCAAATGTAATTAAAACATAGACATAGAATTTTGAAGTACCTGCTCAGAATACTTTTCATATGCTGAACTGATTGAATCAAAATTAACTGATTAAGATTACTTCTGAACAGTGAACAGGGTCTATGCTATATGTATTCCCTACCTGAAATTACACATCTTATTTCAGATTTACTTCATTTGTGTTTAGGGTTTTTTGTGTGTCTGCACCTATTCCACAAATCCTTTATTATATGATACTCTACACAAGTATAATTTAAAATCAACATTAGGAATAAAATAAATTTAAAAACACTTAAAAACACTTAAAAGTATTTTCAATTTTTTTTGTAGTTTAATTTTTGAAGGAAAGATAAAATTCTGAATATATCAAGCTATTTTTATTTTACTATCTAGTAAAGCAACTTGTGCACTGAGCTGGGATTGACATTCTTTGATAATAAAATAAGAAAGACAAACAAACAACTTAAAGCTGCTGAGCTGTGGCAAAATAGTCTTTCCAAGATCATTCTTCATACTAAAGATTTTGCTGCAGTGATGCTGTACTAGAAGTGTGGATAGACTCCATCACTGACATATTCATTCTCTGTAATGAACTTACGGTAGCAAAGATGCTACCAATCAGAACATGAATGGCATTTATTTAAAACTACCTGGACAATCTGGAATACCAAAATATAAAGTAGCTCCAAGTATAAGACTGATGCAATAGAAACTGATTCTCAATTTTTTCAATTTTTTCCACTTTTTTATCTTACTCCTCCCTTCTTCATAGGTGTTTGTATGTAACAACTCTACATAAATCAGTGATAGAGATAGCAAGGTGCATAAGTCAAAAACAGTATTTACTAGACAATGCAACTTGTCTACAAAATCTTTGTATATTTCTTTCTGTTCCTTTCAATAAACAAATTTAGATAGGTGACAGTAATAATGAAACTTGAAATATTATAATTCTGCTTTAGCTTTTTATGACATCTTAGTGCTACCGTAGAGAGTTGTTTACAAATAGGCAGACCTCTCCTTTCCCTAAGAAAGTAAAAAAAGGAAAACACTAAGAGATTACTGGGAAAATAGCTGGGGTATTTTTATCAGTATTGCAAGGAGCTGCACTCTCCTGAAACCTTACTTAAAGATTAGTATTACATGGCAGGTCAGATCTTTCATTTTCATTTCTTTTTTTGTTTTACAAAGTTGTTAATTACATGTCAGATTACAAGCAGGTAGCTATTTTTTTTCTTGTTAACTTTCAGTTTTGAAAGAATTAAATAAAATAAATTTTGTTATCCCATGTAAAAACCCAGGATTCTCTTGGATTAGGGACTGGTTCTTGAAATAGCTACTCAGTCTACAACAAACTGTCAGCACAGAAAACTGTGATTTAAGAATAGAAAGTAACACCATTTACTACCAAAGGCAGATGTCCAGAAAGACTCACAAGCTATTTGAGTCAGCAAAACTGTGTTCTCACATAGGATGATATGAAGATGATCTGAGATCCAGCATTTTCTGTGAACTGATATTGTAAGTTCAGTGTAATCACCGGCCAACAATTCTTTCACTAAGTTTCTGATTTCCTCATTTTGGAGGAGGTCCAAGAAGAAACATTCCTGCTGATGGACCTGTTTCTCATTTCTTAAGAGGAACAGGATAATATAGTAATACTCCTTTATCTGACACGTAATTTTTGTAAATTTACAAGTAACATTCTTTTTTTTCTCTTCACTGTCTTATAATTAAAAGTTAGTTATATAGCTTCAGAGTTCCAGAAAAAGAAGTTTTCTATGTTGCAAAGAAGGGAGAAAAATCAGCGTCTGTTATACCTAATATCTTGGAAAATAGTTCTTTGTTTCGCTTATTCACATGCACACAACAATTAACAATATAAGAGCTTGTATAATCTAATTAAAGCTATGAATTTTATTTTTTAAAAACTTATAATAATAACTTTGAAAATTAATGAAAATATAAATGGTTTTGGAGTTACTTGATTTTGGTTTCTTTAACGGCTCTCACCTTTCCTGTCAGCTACACTTTGCTGTATATTAATAAAATTAATAATATCGAGATTGAAACAATATTACTAAACTCCCTAATGGAATACATACACTGTATTTGTTTTCTCCTTTCAGTGACTTATTCTGTTCAAACTAGATAAGCAACTTTCAAGCTTCTCTGAAAATGTATTTTATGGTGTTCTCTTACAGAAAAAAATAAAGATATATTATAGAAAAAGTAGGGTAACCCAAAACAATATTAAATGACTGTGTACATGTTTCGGTGTCATCATTTAGATGTAAGTTTTGCATGTTTTATTTACGAGACCTCTGATTCCTTCTCCGTTACATGTTAATTCTGCTTCTGTCTGACAGTCAAGACAAGCTATTTCAGATTCAAGGTAATTTGTAAGTCAGAGGAAAATCTAAGAAACAAACTCTGAGAAAAATGTAGTTTTTACTTTTACGATTTTGTCAGTGTCAGTTTAAATGGGTAAGACTTTGAGGTGTTGACATGAATCAGCATTTTGCAAATCTGGGAAAGTTCCACACTGAAGATGAGCTAGAGATTTAATTGCTCATCAGGTTATGTTCCACATCTACATCTTTTAGACAGAAAAAATGTTGTGTTTTGAACTACAGCAGTGTTAAACTGATGAAGGCATTCCAAATAAAATCAAGCCTTGTAGAATGCTCTTGTAATTTCTTTCTAATAAACACTGTTGGGGAGTTAAAAAGAATAGCAAATTAGGATTAGTTTGGGGGAACCCAATAGAACAAGAAAAAGGAGCATTTTGGAAAACTGATACAAAACTAAAATTGAAAAAAATAAACTATGTTTAAAAGCTGATGGATCTGAAAATCCAAGGGAAGAATTTTATTATATTTCACTATGAAGTAAATTGTGGAGAAATATTTCCTTTCACGGGAAGAAAAAAAATTCACTAACAGAGACCTTTGATATGTACAATAAAGGTATGACAATATGAATATGTGAACCACTACTTTTGTGAGTTTTCCCTTGATTCTGTAAAAGGTGTGTCACCAGTTTTATAGTTTTGTGTATATTAGGCTTTGAATATTATAACCTTTATCCTTCACTGACATCCTTCTTGACTTCTGGTCATGTGCTTTTTACTTTTAAAGCCATGTTTATTCCAAACCATTCTTATCTCTTCAAATCTTTGCTTCACATATGGTATATCACATTTCTTAGGCTTTCTTGTGCATGGATCTATGTGCCAGATGTTCCAGAGAACCTTTTCATTGTCTCTATTGATGTGTTCTGTGCATTCGTTTCAACAGACAGCTGATGTCTGGCAGTGTATATTATATACGAGAATCATTAAACATATCTCCTTACAGATTCAAAGGAACATTTGAGTATTTGATACACTAATTATGGAAACAACAAATGCATCTAGAGATTCCCATCACTAAGCTCTGCTGTTTAACTAACCTTCACAAGAATTTTTTTCCTTATCTTTATACCTTTTGTATTACACCCTGAGCTACAGGTTGAAATAAATGATGCCTGCTGATGTTGTTCATTTTTACATGGTTTAACATATTCTGCTATCATGGGAATATTAGAGGAGTGTGGGCAATATTTTTTATACATATTTAAGTTAGGAAAATTTTCATCATAATTAATAGTCGATACACACACTGCAGCCTCTGGAGTACTCACTCCATGGCACAGTGGGTGCGTATGTGCTGGAGGAAGCTGTAACCCATGGAGAACCCACACTGGAGCAGGCAGGAACTGTGTCTTGTGGACAGGAGCCCACACAGGAGCATGTTTTTTATCAGGACCTGAGAACCCATGCTGGACCCACACTGGAGAAGTCTGTTCCTGAGGGGCTGCACCCCATGGAAAGGACCCATACTGGATCACTTTGTGAAGAACTGCTGCCCATAGGAAGAATCCACATTAGTGAAGTTCATGGAAGATTGTCTCCCACAGGTGCAACCCCCTCCTGGAACAGGAGAGTGTAAGGAAAGAACATCTGATACAATTGGTTATTAACTGACCACAACATACCCTTCCCATCTCCATGCACTGCTCGGGGAGAGGAGGTAGAGAAATATAGAACAAAGTTGAGCCTGGGATGAATGGAGGGGTGGGGTGATAGGATTGTTTGTTTTATTTTTGTTGTTGTTGTTTCTCACCATCCTACTCTACTTTTAATGGGCAAAAAAATTAAATTAATTTTCCCCAAGTGGAGTCTATTTTTTCCTATGATGGTAGCTAGTGAGTGATCTTGTCATTATCTTGAATCACAGGCTTTTCCATCTAATTTTCTCCTCCTGTCCTGTTGAAGAGGGGGAGTGAGAGAGTGGCAAGATAGGGTTTGGCATCCAGCCAAAGTCAAATCTACCTTTCAGACCAATCTTTTTGGCCTCGTTGTTTAAAAGTGGTTTAATTTCTCAGAGTAAAAAATTATTTCCTTGTGTACTGAAGGTCACATGCCCATTTCAGGGGTTGCTTTTCAACATTAATAGTGGCACAAAATATTCAGACTATTCTTGCACAAAGTAGGACCAATTACACATCTTTTTTTTATGAGTAATTCTATATTCTTAATTTCACAGCCTTTTGAGTTGTTACTGGCTCAGGGAAAAAAGAGCTTCTGTAAAGGAAACTTTGTGCTGCCAGTGCAATACTCCTATTGTTGTATAAGGGCATAAGGTTGCTGCAAAAAAAAAAGTGTATGTCAGGTTGACACCATACACTGCAGTTAGGAAAAAAATACTTTACTTTTTTGGTCATGAGGATGCAAGAGAACCACCAGGCCTAAAGGAGTGATGTTCTGTTTCAGTGCACTCCTGAAACTTCATGGAACAATCTCATATTCTCACAATAAATAGTGAGAAACTGTTTGGGTCTTATTTCTCAGATTTGAAAAAGAAAATTTACTGAAAGGGCAAGTATTTTATATAGGGGTAGTTATTTACTCAGTTGTATGCAGATTAAGTTGAGCTACTCCAGAAAATAAGCAAGCAAAATCCTTATTAGAAGGCAATTACAGTTTGTAGAAGTGCCATTCATTTTGTCATAGCTTAAATCCAAGGAACTGACAAAATGAAAATCATTTTTAGAGTAATTTTATACCCACAAACCACATGTTCCCAGTCAGATTGAATTTTCAATAGCAACTTAAGTCTGCTTCCACCAGAAAAGGAAATGTAGCATGTATGTTCAGTCTATTCCATTATGTAAAACATTTCCTTATTTATGCTCCCATGCTTTCTCTCCAGTCCCAAATACATGTTGCATTGTTTCTTTAAACTATGTATATAATAAAAATGAAGACAAATGCTTAATTGTATAGAGGTAGATTTAAAAATTATGTTTATGTTTTGTGGGGCTTTTTTGTTTTTAGGGTTTTTTGGGGTTTTAGTTTGGTTATTTGCTTTTGGTTGTTTGGGGTTCTTTTAATTGAAGTTGGGTAGGGTTTGCAGTACTGCAGAAAGCTGTAAAATTAGAATTTGAATAGTATTTTTATTTGTATAATTAGTTAACACTATAAACCTATAATTGACTAGCTTAAGTAATTAAAAATAAGTTTCTGATATAAGCACTAATAGAATATTGGCTACTGTAGGTTTAAAATTACAGCTTCATTTTACAAAGTATCTTTCATTTCCCTGTGTAATTTGTTTTGGCAGTCCCTGCAGAAAAAAAATTTTTGATGGAATTTGAAGAACAGTAAAAGAACAGTAACAGCTGTTCAGTATACCTTTCCAACAGAGAAATATTTACAGTTACCAATTTATACAATATTGAACTACTTTTTGTTGTAAGTAACAGTAAAAGGAAAATTTATTCTGGTATACAATGTGTTCCCATGAGTAAAAGTTTGTATTCTCTGTTTAGAATAACAGCTTTATAACTGCTAGATAATCAAATTAGCTCAAGTAAATGTCTGATGTTTGTTATTATCATGTATTTCTCACATGCTGCAATTTGTAAAAAGAGGCTTTTCAAATTCCAAGTGTGACTGTGTTATTGTAAGAAATCCTCCAAACAAAAGTCCAATTCCTTAAGGCAGCAGGGCTAGTATAGAAAGTTATATGAGAAAGACTGAAGTGGAAGGATATGACTGCCATGACTTTTGAAATATTATGGAGAGTGGCGTGGCAACTACATCAGCCAATTCCCTGAGAACTCTGGGATACATCTCATCAGGTCCCATAGATTTATGTATGTTCGTGTTCTTCAAGTATTTTCAAATCTGATCTTCTTTTACCGTAGAAGAGACTTTTCTCTGCCAGTCCCTGCCTTGTAGTCCATCCACTTGAGAACTGAGGGAAGAAGGTCACCAGAGGACTGAAGTGAGAATATTGTTGACTACCTCAACCTTTTCCTTATATGTTTTTACCTGTTTACTATTCAATTAAATTTAATAATTAAGAGTAATTAACATTTAATAATTAACAATTATTATTAATATCAAATTGTATCTTAAATATCAAGTTGTATTAATTTACTATATATACTCAAGAGCTTGAATATTTGAAAGCATTTTTAATAACATGGAAAATGTTTATAAGTTCAGACAAAAATTTCACAGCTCATGCAAAAGTAACAGTTAAACAGAAACATAGAGTACTAGTTTGGAATTATTTTCTTCATAATAAATATTTTCTTCATAATAAATATTTTCTTCATAAATATTTTCTACACTAATTTGAGACACAGAACTCTCACTAACATTGAAATAAACATTTTGATAACATTATTGATCTAGTAATAAAATAAACATTTTACAAACAGTCAAGGATAGAATTTGTCCCTAATCATATTCTGTGACATACGCATAAGTTATTCTGTGGATAGTTAAGCAAAGAGCTTTGTTTTATTAATAATAATATTTTAATGCTAT
The DNA here is from genome assembly GCF_036250125.1 of Pseudopipra pipra. Classification (NCBI taxonomy): domain Eukaryota; kingdom Metazoa; phylum Chordata; class Aves; order Passeriformes; family Pipridae; genus Pseudopipra; species Pseudopipra pipra. The sequence continues at coordinate 72,786,930 of NC_087550.1, read as the reverse complement.
TATTCATTTTTTTATTTGCTGTCAAGATCACACATAACATTTCACTTACATTCATGCAGTGAACTATACTAATACTGCAATATGTAATCTAGTTTCATTTCATGCAGTTATTGTTTTCAATTTAGATAAGTAAAAACACTTAAACACCTAAAGACCATCCAAGCAGGCTCTATAAAGAAAATTGTTGAGAAGGCAACTGGAAAATATGCTGTTCATTGAAGTCTTAAATGTTTGGAGTTCTTTTCTAAAGGAGAGTCATTAAAATAAAAGTTTATTTAAGACATTACTCATTCCAATTATTTTTCATATTTTTTTGACAGGCATCAGAAATAGCAACTGAAAGGATACTTAAAAGTTTAATGGGCACAACTTAGTGAAAAGGTCTCATTATCTCAAATGAAATCAAATTAAAATTAAATAAAATATGAGGAGGAGCAGCATATCCTTTGTAACAATTTAAAAAATAGGCTTGGAAAATGTGAAGACACATTCCTGCTCTTATTAAATTGTACAGAGTTATCAAAGAACCCAGTATAGAACTCAAATGGGATGCACTTGCTTTTTTTTTAATCTATTATAAATCCATCCTAAACAATTCTGTAACTTACATAGTAGTGTATATGACCAACACTTCCAAAGGTCTGTAGATATTATTTTTGCCATCTCCATGCCAAAATGAACAAAATAAAAAAAAAAGTTAACTTTATCAGTGTTTTTTACTATTTATCATATGCATACGATGGACTGGAAGTGGCAGAGAAACTTGCCACATGTAGGTAAAGGAGGAATATTAATTAAGTGCTTCAAGGGGAATGACTGCATATGTTATCAGTCAAGAGTGACATGATATAATATTTGAAATTCCTGCTTTATTCTCATAAACATGAGGAGACTAGTTAGCTGTGGATTTAACAGTTAGGGCTGTAGTGCATCACTACCAGGAATGCAGTGTTAAGGCATGAGATCTGGAACATTAGGTGTGTTCACAGCTATGCATCCTTCTTCCTCTCCCTTTTAGGCTGAGGATGGCCTCATCTTCACAAATCCATGACCCGTAAAGCAGTGTGTTTCCTGCTGACATTAATAGACTCTTGTGCTGGTATACAAGCATGAAATGTCCTCTTAACACGTCTTTAAATGGAGCTACCCAAAATATTTTCTGTTTATCCTTTAATTTAGGTCATAAGTGTAAATATATAAAACATTTCTCCTAGCCCTTTAGAAGCCAGCCACCATAGCTGAAAATCTTGGAAGCTTTTGAAAGTGACTCTTAATGAGTGACTGGTGTTCATATTCTCCAAATTAAAAAAAGAAAAGTAAGCAGAATAATACACTTTACATTAATAAGTATTTCTCTATTTTAAAGTTTATTTACATGAAACTATTTCAGGACAAATACATCTACACTGTGCTGTTGTATCAATTTAAATGACATCCTATCACAAAAGCATTTTATTGCACAGAAATACTTACTATTTTTTTACCTGTTAAGCTGTAAACATTGTAATTTTTTTTTCTTATGTTTTGAAATATCTACTGAAGACAACTTCTGGAAGTTCATCTAAAAAGAGAAATTTAAAACATGGATTTCTTTCAGATTCTATCTGTTTATATTTTGTACTATGTGTCCGCTAGCTATAAATACAAACAGTATTGTTATAGTAGGGTATAACACAGGTTATTTATACACATTCTTTTAAAAAACAAATCATTAAATCATTAAATCTAAATAGATAAATATTAAGTAATATAATATAAGCCAGTACATTTATATATTTTATCAACTAAATTTTATATATTATATATTATGGCTATATATTATGAAATATATTTTAGATACTATGTTAGAAATTTAATATAAAAATACTAGTTTTAAAATATTATATTGACATATTGATTATACTATATTATATTGTGCTATGATTGATATAATATGCTTCTATTCTTCAGTATAAATACAATATTATAGTATTACAATTCCTATACAATTACATAATATAATGTAATTTTAAAATATTAATCTATGCAATATAATAATATAATAATAGAATCTAATTTATTAAATGTTGACAGTCAAGGATGCTTCTTATTCCTCCTACATATGGCTAAAAGCAACTGAGGCTAATCCATACACTGCTGCACATTTAGACTGGATTTTTTGTTATTGTAACTTTAATCTCTGGTACAAACCTTTGACAATTATGATAAGCCTGGATCTCTTGTTGACTTCCATTGCCTTTAAATTATTCTTGTTTCATATTTTCTCATTCATGTTAACATTTCAGTTACTGCCATAAAATAGCAGTGAATTGCCTCCCAGTCCCCAGAGAACAGGGAAGCCTAAGGCATTAGCAAAGAATATTATGGGTTTTTAATACATGGTTGCTAAGTGGAGTATGTGTCTCCATATGAGCAAATTTCTATTAACTGCAGTCATAGAGCACTTAATAGAACATCACAGAATCACAGAATGTGCTGAGTTGGAACGGACCCACAAAAATCATCAAGTCCAACTCCTGGCCCTACACAGGACCATCCCTAAAAATCACACCATTTGCCCGAGAATATTGTTGAAATGCCTCTTGAACTTTGTCAGGATTGGTGCTGTGACCACTTCCCTGGGGAGCCTGTTCCAGTGCCCAACCCCTCTCTAGGTGAAGAACCATTTTCTAATATCCAACCTAAACCTCCTGAGACAAAGGGACAAGACATCACCTAGAACCATATCAGTCTCATAGACACCCAAGTAAAAGGAGAGATTTTTTGAATTTGCGCCACTAGATCAGTAGTGTTATCAAGAAATGGAAAAAAAATATTTCAGTGGGAGTCTGTGGAGCCATTCTGTAAATATCTGAGCTATTACACTTGGAAAATGTGTTAAATCATGCTAGAAAACCAAGAAAAACCTTTGTGTATGTAAGGAGAGAAGCAGAGTAATCCAAAATGACACTCCATGTTGCCACTCCATGACATTGCAACTTTAAGGCACCTGGGTTAAGCTAACCTCTTTTCCTCAGGGGTGGTTTACTTCACAGATTCAAGAGAGACAAAAAAAAAAAAAAAGTGGTTTCTTAAAAACAACGAAAAGGAAAAAAAACTGGCAGATTGGCAGGTGTAGGCAGAAGCCACTACCTTTATCACCCTCCTGATAACATACCAGTTTCTGGGTAACAGAAGTCCTACATGACAGTAAGGTTTGCTGTGAATTGAGAGAGTTGGAAGCTGCACCTTCGCTTTCTTGGGGATAATAAGCACAGAACACATCAAAGAACCCCAGAACTGTCAATTACAACAGATTTTTAAGGCCATGAGCAGATCCAGCTTTAGGAATTGTGCTTCCTCATGGAAAAAAACACAGCCAGATGAAAAAATATTGATCTCCTATAATAAAAAAATTAAATTAAAAATCCATGATTGCTTAAATTGGGTTCTTCTAGTAGCTGAACTTTTCACCAGCTGGCATTTTATAGAGAGTAATGCATCATCTATCTTCTAGAGACAGGATAAATCTGGTATAGCCATACAGTCAGCAGGAGTAGACTTACATTTTTGCCCTGATATCTTAACAGAAGCACATTTCTGGACATGTGGAATCAAGTTTTAATTTGTTCAGTTGAATAATCCTGTCATGGACACATATGGTATAAATATTGTGTGATCATGGACTGAACAGCATTCTTGAGTTCATTTGTGGAGTCAACAGAGCATAATCCTCTTTGTCCTTGCTTCTTCTCCCTATTACACATAAAATTTCAAGAGAAATGACTAGGGAGTACTGTTGTCTGTCCACCTTCCCTTTTAAAGTGACAGAAGAATTTCTGTTGGAGGTCCCCTTACATGTATTTTATGAGATAAGAGATATTTCAAGGAAACCTATAATATATAAAAAATGTGACTTAATTTGTCTAGTTGATGTCTTCATCACTTGAAGTACAAGTCATTTTTTTTTTCTCTCAAGATGAGCAAATTCTTCATCAGTACTCCATTCTTCTTTCATTCTTCTGGGGTGCTAGCCTCTCCTGGTCTTTCTGGTCTTTCTCTACCTGGAAGTTAGGATACCATTCTAACACAGATAGGAATCAGCCAAAGTCATCAGTGCCAAATATTCTCTTATACCTACACTGTTCTCTTGACTGGAACAGAGATACTTAAAATTGTCACTTGTATTATAGTAAAATGAGAATTAGAATATTGTCCGCAGAGCAGAACTAAAGTTACTTATTAAGAATATTAATAATATAGGTAATATAAAAAAATCCATAGATAGAATGGCATTGTAAAAGTCACTCACATGACATTGTCTAAAACAGCAGATGTTTCTGGTAGTTCACTCTAAGAAAAAGTAGTTTATACTTGAATAAATGGATGCAAGGATTACTAGATTAGTTAGATGAGATGTTAATAGATCTTTGACCGTTTGAGATATAACTGCTATCTCTACATCTAAAAATGATGGACGATATCTATCCAAACTAAGAGAAATCTTGACACATGAGTAAATTGATATAAACTGTACATGAACACGTTCAGACTGGAAAGGACGTTTTCCATCTATCATGCATCAATATTTTATAGCAGCTTCATTCTCAGTGAACTATGAGCAAAAAAAATGTTGTTACATTCAAGCAAACATTTGATATATCATGACAATAAGTACATACTGTGATTATCTTCAAGAGCATGGAACTAACTCAGTGGTTGAAAAGTATTATTAGTACTATATTTACAGACAAAGTAAGTATGAAAATAGTCATTCTCAAGCACCTGGTTGAAAACTGAATTCTGATAATCTTCAGTGTATGATGGGAATACCTGTGAACTAAAAAATTTGTCCAGCTAGACAGACTGGAAGCTGCATTTGTACATGTACATGTGTAAGTATATGTATCTAATATAAGGAATACAACATCTTTGAAATATCTTCATGAGAGATGTAATTATCCAAAATAAACTCTTGAAAATTTTGAAAATTTGATTAGCTGTAATACACCGACCTTTGTTTCATGTTAATACTCAAGTAGGCTAACACAATAAGAAATTATTTTTCTCAATAAAACTTTGTGTAAATAAATGAGACAATAATAATATCCTTAAGGAATTTCATATGTAAGAAGAGGCTTATGAAGGAATCTGGTAAATACGGATAGAAATATTTATATGTATGTGTGTGTACATGTTCTGTTGGTTTGAATTTTTGTAGGTTAAAATTTCAAACTTAGGGAAAGAATACAAACATTTATTTCTGTAGTGTTACAGATACAGATTATTACTGTTGTTAAATATGTGTAATAAAAAAAGGTGTGTATTTAAGGGGTTTACATCTTTCTGCAGTATATTGATTGATTCAACATACAGTATTATATGAGGAGTATTGTATAAGATACTGCATTTGAGGAATTAGTGATCTCAGGCAAGCTATGTCTCTGATGGACAGAAAGAGGCAACATTGCTAAGTACCAAGCCAAGAAATATAGTTTTGTTTGTTACACTAACTAAATGGCACCATGGTTTGGAAGGGAGACTGAACCACTCCATGGATGAGAATTCTCCATAGTATGCATGGATGACCTTCTGCAATGGAAAGTTTACATCAGTGGACAAAGGAAGCCGTATGGAACATCTGGACATCTGTAAGGCCTTTGGTCTGGTCCGCCACAGCATTTTATCTGCTAAATTGGAGAGATATGGATTTGACAGATGGAATATTAGATTGATAATGAATTGACTAGATAGTTACATCCCAAGTGTTAGTCAGTGGCTCAATATCCAGCTGGAAAACAGTAAAAAGTGGGGCTCCAGAAACCCTATACCTCATAGTGGAACCAATAACATTTAATAGCTTAATCAATTACACAGTGTGATTCTGTGTGCTCTCAGCAACTTTGCATACGATACCAAACCTAGCAGTGCATTTGATTCACTGGGCAGAGGGACCTTGATAGGCTCTCAAAGTGTGTGTCCAGGTGTATCTCATGAAGTTCAACAAGGCCAAGCCTAAGATTCCACACCTGGGTTGGGGCAATCCTTGCTATCGGTACAGAATGAGGGATTAATTCATTGAGACCAGGCATGCAGAGAAGGATTTGGGGATATTCGTGAAAGAAAAATTGAATATGAGCCATTTGTGTGCACTTGCAGCCCAAAAAGCCAAACATATCCCAGCCTGCATCAAGACAAGAGAACCATGGCCAGCAAATCAAGGAAGGTGATTCTGTCCTGCTCTACACCATTCTTGAGTAATGTTTACAGCTCTGCAGTCTTCAGCACAAGAGGATAGAAATGTTGGAACAGGTCCATAGGACAGCCATAGAAATAATCAGAAGTCTAGAACATCTCTTCTTTGAAAACAGGCTGAGAGAGTTGGCAGAAGTGAGACTTAGGGAGACTAGATTGTAGCCTTTCAATAGGACCTTAAAAGAAACAGAGAAAATCAATTTTTAGCAACACCTTTGTGACAGGATAAGGGCAAATGATTTTAAATTGAAAGATGGTAAGTTTAGACTGCATAAAAATTAAAAAAATATAGTATGAGGGTGGTAAGACACTGCAATAAAGCTGTGGGCTCTATTCACAGTGTTCAGAGTCAAGCTCGATCAGATTTTGAGCAACCTGATCTAGTGAACAGTATGTCCCTGTCCTCGATGGAGGTTTGAAACTAGATGATATTTAAATGTCCCTTCCAACCCAAGCTATTCAATGTTTCTGTGACTGATGTATATATATTTCTATCTATATGCAAACTTAAGTATGTTCACTATATTCTACAAAATAAATTTCATAAGAAACAGTTTTTACCTAATTCTATATTCTTAGTTTATTTTTTTTCAACTAGTCTTTTCTTTGGAATATAAAATTAAATGGGGTAATTATTTCTCGGTGTTATCACACTCAGACCAAGTAAAGACTCAAACCACAGTGACGTCAAAGTGTAAATGCATCAACTCTGTGATTTAAGTAATTCATTAGTTGTAGTTATGAAAAACAAGTTATAAGTGGACTGCAGGTGGGTATCAGGGCTGTGTCTCTGTGCACATCCCAAATATTTCAGTCATTAATTCTCCGTATAGTCTAGGACTTCCTCACCCAGTGATCTACAGATTACTGTAGATCTGTAGATCACAGTGGCTTGAGAGAGGGTCTGCCTTGAAACTCAGTGACTGACTGGACTTATGCTATCAAATATTTCACTGACTGTTGAAGAACACCACCCCCAAAGGGGAGTGGGGGACTGGACCTAGTGGGTCTACTGTTCGTGTTAGACATAATGCCAGTTAAAAGTCTTTCTACAGGAAAATAAAACAAAACTGTAGTTTTGAGATTTATACCAGACTATGGTCAAGTATAAGTCGTGCATCTGTTTTCAAGAATTGTGAATTATATGTATATACGTCACATATAATAAAAAATACCTATGCTACATACTTCCTTTAAGTAATCATTACAAAACTATAGGATTTTAATAGCAAGATTTCCTTACAGCCTCAATAAGACACTAATTTTATTTTGAAGGGTCAACATAATTTCTGTTTTTTGAAAAACTCATATTTCGTTTTCTATATAGCATTTAAATATTTCTTACTTATATCTAGGAATTCCCTTCCTATGTCAAGGGAAAAATTTGCCGTAGAACTGATGATTTATATGAATCACCTATCTTTTGTACAGTTGGAGCAATGCAAAAGGGTGAACTAATTAGTCCTGAAGCTTACTGCCTGTTAGGAGCAAGACAGGTTAGGATTCATGCTCTGACATACTGTTATAGCGACGGACTCAAGTGTAGTGTGTTGTTTGTACCTGCTACCTCTCTAAATAGGACACAAATGAGCTTTCACACACATTAGACATCTCCTACCATGGTTATTGTTCACTATGTATAAGTAGGGTATTCAGAATTATAGCAGCATTTTTTTTTGGTCTGAATTCTTAGTTCAATACTATGCAAAACTATTTTCTTTAAATCACTTGTTTGGCACACCTATTGGAATACAATTGAGATTAAAATATGAATACAGCTTAATCATTGTAACTATATTGACTTGTGGTGCGAAAATGCACACAGTAGCTTCTACATGCTGCTTTCTAGTTATGTTGTATACCCTCACTTTAGGAAGATGTTTGACACAGTTTCCACTGGTCTCTTTTTCATCAAACTGGAGAGATATGGGCTGGATAAGTGGATGATGTGGAAAACCAGTTGTATTGCTGGGCTCAAAGAGTGATTGGAGGTTTAAAGTCCAGCAAATGATGAGGAACTAGCCCTTCAGGGATCAGTGCTGGGAAGAGAATTGTCTATTTCCTTCACTTACAACCAAGGCAATGGGATAGAGTACATTGTCAGCAAATTCGTGAATCAAAATACAGAGAAGAGACAGATTCCTAACAGAAGTTCAGTAAGAAGCAATGGATGCTGGTGTCCATTACACATGAAGTATATAAGAGTATATAAGAGTTATCAAACACTGGGACATGTTGCTCAGGAAGTTCCTGGAAAATCTGTCCTTTGAGGTGTTCAGGACTGTACTGGACATAGCCCTAAGCAACCTGACCTGATTAGATCTGCTTTGAGCTGGTTTGGACCATGACCTCCAGAGGTCCTTTCTGATCGTCAGTACCCTGTGACCAACACAGAGTAGCATTTCACTACCAAACTCATCTGCAGGATCGAATCCAGAAGAAAACTTGAAAAGCATCCACATTCATCAGAGAAATTCTCTTTATGAAAATACAGTTTTTCTGTCTTTTATGCTTACTCCCTTTATGCATAAGTAAAATGCTTGAGATATAGGAGACATGATTCAAGGATCTTGTTGCTTAACTGGGTCTATTCCAAGGATGAGTCCCTCTTTTTTGACGTTGCTGACTGTAGATTCTGGATTAAGCATTTAATTTGGTTATATGTTTAGTGAATAACCTTCATCTATACTCGTCTTTACTACTCAGTAAACCATTCTTTTGGTTAATCTATCCAAATAAAGAAACATTTTTCCCCCTTTCTTTTATTCAGAGAAATCTACAGAAATTATAAATGTAGTTTATACACTATTCTTCATCTGTAGTATTTGCGGTTTTGTATTACATAATATTACAATGGTTTTTTCTTCAACATTTACAAGTAGGGTTTGTATATATGTACAGTGAGGAAAACAGTTAATGCTGATACTTGATAAAATATCTTGTTTACTATCTGTTTTTTTCTTTTGTATTTTTTTCTAATCAGAGGAATTACACTTTCCCCTCGTGGTCCTCTTTACTCTCCTTGAAATTTTTGATTTATAAAGAACATTAAGAATATTTACCTGAAATATGAAATTATATGACATTAAAAATTTAGAAGTAATCAGATCCACTGGACTTCTTATGTGGGTGATAAAATGATAAGTTAAAATATGTGTAATTTTAAAATTATAATTTTTTGTGTTTGTGAACATAAAGAAAAACATAAAATTCAAGGAAACACTTTTAACTTACTGGATGAAGAAAACTGAGAGAAAGGGAGAGAGTCTGTTTACAAAGACTATTTGGTCCTCCAGATGTACAGCAGACATAAGTGAGGGTTTTAGCTGTTTCCACCCCTCCTTGCCTCTTTATCCCAGCCTATGTCTGTCCCACTTCTGGATGATTTTCTCTGCTTTTTTTGCTCTGCTTTGATTTTTAAAAACCAGTATCAGAAATTTTAGGCAGTTTCTCCTTTTTCCTGCTAGTGTGCCAGACTATTTCATAGTGTATGAACAAGATCTCCAAGTAAAATTCACGGTGTTCACCAGCCTGCCTCTTTGAAACCTGCTTTTATTACATTTGGTGCCTTGCTCATTTTGAAAACCAAGATAGAGAATTCTCTCTATAATATTTTATACGACCTTGAAAATATCTTCTATTCAGTTCCACTCTTTCTAATGACTTGCATTTAGCAATCATAACAGCACCTTACTATAACATACATTGGCCTGCTGCCAGAACTGGAGGTAAAGAAAGTACAAACAAGCCTATCAATTATGATTTCCTCTGCATTTTGTTGATGAAGCAACCCTCCAAATACTTTCTGAATCAATCCACTGAGATTATCTTTTTTGAATTTTCTCTATATTCTTTAATTCATATCTCCCCTCGGTATGTTTTCAATGTTATTCAGCTGGCTGGCTTTTTCTACAGTACTTGGTTTTGCAGAATATTTCAGATTCAGGCATCTTTTACTTTTTCCCCCATTTAAAAAGATGCATGAAAAATGTGTTTCTTCTGCATTTTTTGGCCAATACTCTAGAGAAAAAGCCAGGCCTTTCACCCCACCCCACCCCCCTATCTTTTAGCTTGGTGATTATCTTTGACATGCTTTTTTTAAAGAAATTTAAGTTTTTCCTTTTTTTCATTGTTGCAAGGCTTAGGAAAAAAGTTCTTTTTTCCATTCAGAGTAGTTTTTATTCTATAACCACAGTGTTCAGTTGAAAAAAAGTCTGTCTTTTAAAAAGAACATATCTGTTAAAGGTAGAAAAACTTCCTGTTCTGGAATGTATGAAAGTAAAGAACCATAGAGATATCATTCAACTTTAAACATCTTGGCATAACTACACAAACATCTGTAACGTTCGCGAATCTTGAAAAAGGCCAAGTTAAAAAAAAATAAAAATAATTACAAGAGAGAAGATAAAATTGATCATCAGTAGAATTTAGCTTTGTGGGTTTCTGTGGCTGGGTTTTGTAGCAGAGGGGGCTACAAGGATGGCTTCTGTTAGAAGCTGCTAGAAGCTTACCTTGTCCTGTGGAGCCAATGCCAGCCAGCTCCAGGATGGGCTTCCCGCTGATGGCCAAGGCCAAGCCAATCAGGAATGACAGTAATCCCTCCGTGATAACATGTTTAAGAACAGAAAGGTACTGCACAGAGAGAATTTCAACCAGGGAAGAGCAGAGTGAGAACATGGGAACAACAATGCAGACACCAAGGTCAGTGCAGAAGGAGGGGCAGGAGGTGCTTCAGGCTCCGGAGCTGAGGCCCCTGCAGCCCATGGTGCAGACCATGGTGGAGCAGCTGTGCCCCTGCAGCCCATGGAGGATCACAGGGGTACAGGGACTTGCCTGCAGCGCATGGAGGAGCCCATACTGGAGCAGGTGGATGCATGAAAGAGGCTGTGATCACGTGGGAGGCCCAGGATGCAGCAGGGTCCTGCCAGAGACCTGCAGCATGTGGAGAAAGGAGCTCATGCTGGAGCAGGTTTTTCCCAGGTAGAACTTGTGGCCCCTGTGGGGAACCCACACCAGTACAGCTCATTCATGAAGGACTGCACTCCATGGAGAAATGGCCCATGGGACAGCAGTTTCGTAAAGGGATGGACTCACACTGGAGAGATCCATCAAGGACTGTCTCCTGTGGGAGGGACCCCACGGGAGCAGGGGAAGGACTCTTCTCCCTGAGCAGCAGCAGAAACAGCAACTGACTGTAACCCCCATTACCGGTCTCCCTGCACTGCTGGGGGGCAAGTAGAACTTAGAAGGAAGGAGGGGTGGGGGGAAGGTGTTTTTATGATTATTTTACTTCTCACTCTTTTGCTCTGACCCTGTTAGTAATGAATTCAGTTAATATCCCCACTTTGAGTCTCTTTTACCCATGAAGGTAATCACCTCTCCCAACTTTTATCTCAACTCATGAATCCTTCACTGCCTTTTTTTCTCTCCTCTGTCCAGTTGCAGAGGAGAGTGAGAGAGCGGCTGTAGTGAGTACCTGGCATCCAGCCAGGGTCAGCCCACTACAAGCCTTTAGACATTGGTCATTCTTCTAATTTGAAGAATAGACATGGTAAGAAAAAGGGGGGGGAGTTATGTTTATTTCTTCAGAACTTCAAGTATCCTGGTGATGGAGTTAGGGTTGTTTAGCCTGGAGAAAAGGAGCTTTGGGAAGAGTTTATCACTTGTATCTGTTGTAGCAACGTGGTGGTTGGCCTCTTCTCCCAGGCAGCTAGAGACAGGATGAGACGACACAGTCTCAAGCTGCACCAGGGGAATTTCAGGTTGGGCATCGAGAAGAATTTCTAAGCATTGGAATTGACTGCCCAGAGTCCATTGGATGGTGGTGTCACTAGCCTTGGAGGTGTTCAAGAAATGACTGAATTGAGGCATTTAGTGCCATGTTCTAGTTGACAAGGTGGTGATTGGTCAAAGGTTGGACTTGATGATCTTGGAGGTCTTTTCCAGCCTAAATGATTCTGTTATTCTGGCCTTTTTCTAGTATTACTTGCAGTCTGGTGGACTCATGAAACACTTTGTTTTCAGCAAATTCTGTCTCTTATGGGTGATTTGATTATATCAGGGACTTGTCAAATTTGGATTTCTGCTGTGATACTAGCTTTTTATGACATCTCTTGATAAATACAATTCCGTTTCCTGTGCAGCACAGTTGCTACGATGTCTGAATGCTTATAGTTTGCAAATTCTAGCTTGCAATGTTAATATTTAGAAAAGAATAATTACAAAAATTCTTAAGTTACTGGGCTTGATGGTAGGACTTATGCAGCTAAAACTTTTTAATTTACTTAAACAAGGGAAAATACTTTCATTGAGAAGCAAGGATAAAACATTGCTTTCTGAGGAGCTATTGTTTTTTCAAATATAAAGTGAATGACTAATAGTTACTTTGAATCTACTAAACTGTTCCAAGTAATTAGTGAAAGAACTGTACAAAGACCATGCATATATGAACTGTCTTGTCAATAGCACCTAAGGAGTCTTTCTGCTGTGCCTTTTGCAACCGGACTTGTCTATCTCGCATTGGCCTTTTTAGCCACCAGCGCTCTTGTAGCAAGCATGGGTAGAGTTCTTCCCAAATCTTCGTTCGCAAAGCCTAGCCATGAAATATTCACATGCATGGAGTTGGACTGAAATTATAAAAAATATGTTGTTATGGGGTGAAAGATACCCAAAGCCACTGCTTCAGTAAGTGAGATATTAACTAAAGCTCTCCAGGTCAAAACTCTCCACTGGAAAAACAAACAAGGCACAGAAAATTATTATAAAGAGGCTCACCAAAAACCTTGGTATGTACTTATTACAGGAAATTAAAAATAAAACAAAATAATTCTTAGCATATTTCTATTCTTATAGAAATAGTTTGGGGTGTGAGACCAAACTGTAATACTAAACCAGTCAAAACTAGCTAGTTTGCTTTTCTGGGGTGATGCAACCAGTAACACCACTGTCAGCATATGGCTACCATCTGAGCTGAAAAGCAAAAAAATTATGAAAACAACAGCCCCTTGGTGGGAATAAATGTACAGACAAGCAACATCCTGAAGAAAGCTAAGTCTGAGGTTGAGTTGCTGTGTATGATGGCCAGGCCACCAGCCAAATCAGACATGTGATGCGTTGGAGAGAGTGTGCTTTTTCCTCAAATCTGTGGTGCTTGCCTGTCACAGCTGGACCACAGTGTTTTGTGTGAGTTTGTATTCTGTGCAGAAAATGGATTTCCTGTAACATAGTAATGAAGGTATATAAAACATAATCTACCCACTATTCTCATGTTCCATTAAAAAAAAATTAAATCATAGAATTGTAAAATAATTTAGGCTGGAAAGAACCTCTAAGATTGTTGAGTCCAACCACTAACCTGACACTGACAAGTCCACCACTAACACTTTGTCCCTAAGTGCCACTGTTACAGGTTTTTAAATAACATAAGGGATGATGACTCCCTGGGCAGCCTGTTCCAATGCTTGACAGCCGGTTTTGTAAATATTTTTTCCTAATATCCAACATAAAATCTTATGCAATTGAGTGATGAGGTTCTATCCTTGTGGTTACCTTAACCCTAAATTTCTCCATGGCACCTCTGCTTCATGAATTTTTTAGTTAAGAAAAAAAGACGTGAGCAGAACAGTTTGCAGTGACGTAGCACTGTATTACAGCATCACCACTGCCAATGCTGGAAGTCTGCAAGGCCTCAGGGCTGGGGCTTATCAGGCCTGCTCTGTCTGAACTTTTGTTGACCTGCCTGCGAATTTGTTTTGCTTGGTTTAGCAGTGACAGTAATTTCCCTATTTGATCATGCAACTACTGCTAATTTGCTTTACTTTTACAAGAGTACAGCCATAGTTGCAAGAAGTAGTTATTCTGCATAGAATGAGATATATACAATTCTAACACAATGTCATAGCGTAGAGAAACACAGATATAATAGGACAGCAGAAACCTGCAGAAGTGAGGACACAGAACATGGTGCAGAGGAGCTCAGGCATAGGGGTGGTAAGAAACAGGGAACAGACAGGGCACTCGAGAAACTACAAGAGCAAACAATTTACCCATGGTCAGTTGAAGGAATTCTGACATGGATCTGGACAACACAACAGGAAAGACATGAACCTGTTAAAGTCAGTCCAGAGGAGGGTCACAAAAATGATCAGAGGGCTGGAGCATCTCTACCATGAGGTCACGTTGAGAGAGTAGGAGTTGTTCAGTCTGGAGAAGAGAAGGATCTGGGGAGATGTTACTGTGGCCTTTCAGTACTTAAAGGGTGCTTATAAGAAAGATGGGAGTACACACATTTTAGTATGGCCCAATGTGATAGGTGAAGAGGTGATGGTTTTAAACTGAAATTTTATAGATTTAGATTAGTTAGAAGTAACATATTTTTTATGATAAGGGTAGTAAAACACTGGAAAAGCTTGACAGAGAGGTGATGGATGCCCCATCTCGGAAACATTCAAGGTCAGATTGGACAAGGCTCTGAGCAAATAAATCTAGTTGAAGATTTGGACTAGATGGACTTAAAAGGTCTCTTCAGATTCAAACTATTCCACAATACTATGACTTCATGTTATGAAACAATTTTGGGTAATTCAATGTGCCATTTGCTAAGTTAAAGGGTATTTAGTTATTTCCGTTGTACTTAAGTATTTAAAACAGAGGTATTCCTTTTATAACAATCTAAGAATATTGAAGAATTGTTTACACTCCTCCTTTTAAATGCATTTTTTTGCATATTGCACAAAAAAATTGGCTATTCTAAACCAAATTACATCCCTGGTCTTACACAAAGCATCAAGAGACCCTGAATACTCTAGAAGATAGAACTAAGTTCTGTTGTAGAAAAATGAACAGCAGTAGCTGCAAAGATGACAAGACCAACTTCACTAAAAACAATGATTTCATCATAGGTATGCAATCATTTACAAATGAGATTTCTAAAAAATATTTAAAAAAAAATAGAACTTTTCAGTTCTTAAACTTTAGTAAGTTTTAAGCACAAATTCACTTAAAGTTAAAATATAAAAAAGAACTATGAAACATAGCAGTTATTTCTAGAATAAGCATGGCTACATAAAATATTCTTAAATTTTTACAAATCATAGTTGTTTCAATAAGTTGCCTAATAGGTATTCAGACTTATCAGCCTCTTTCCTAAACCCATATAAACCCATGGAATGCTTACTTTACGTAGCATGTCTTTTACTTTTCACCAAATGAGTTAACATGGCAAAAAGATTAGACTTGTTATAATTTAATTACAAGAAAACCCCAAACCAATCAAAACCAAAACCTTACAACAAAAAAACAAATCAACAAAATAACAAAACCAAAAAGAAACAAGCCCCTCCCCCAGCTCTCTATAAATATTGGATACCATCATCTAGATTAATGGAGATTAATGCAGTTGGTAGAAGAAATTAAAAAAAAAATACAGTCAAAATTGTAATGTCTCTGATTTCCTTGTCTCCACACAGATATGTTCAATTTACATGTCCAGGATAAATGGGAGAAGAAATAACGGGCTTAAGTGCCACACTAGAGATTTTGATTGGACTTTGGGAAAACTGGAATGTGTTGCCCAAAGGATATTATGAGTCTCCAAAACTGAAGGCCTTTGAAGGCAGCCGGAAAATATACTTGACATCTGTGAATGAGGTAAGTCTGATCACACTATGAAGCAGAAGTATCTGGACTGTACTCGCTGTGCCATTTACCTTTAATCTGCTCGATACTGGCCTAGGAATGCCAGTTTTGTGGGACAGCTGCAGATTAGTCCATGAGAAATGTTATGTTTCTTTGTTTGCTTGCTATTTAATTTCAGCCTTTTTTTGGAATAATCCCAGATTTTAGAAAGCTTCCCACGAAGTTCAAAACCTATTATTGAGTCAGATTTAGTGCAGAGCTTATGTCTGATACCTTCTAGGGCAGCAGCATTCCACAGTCTCAGAAACACTTCAGAAATCTTCCCAAGACCACAGTTGCCTTGACATTACTTTCTCAGCAGCGGTACAGCAAATTGAGCTCTTGTTTCTATTTAAGAACTTCAGAGATAGTGTGACAGGAAGTTTATGATTAACAAAAGGTCATCTTAACCAGAGAAAAAGACAAAACAAAACAAATCAACAGCAACAGCACACCTTTGGTATTAGAGAAGCAGTCTGCAAAGTTACCCTCTTTTAAAAACCAGAAAACCACAGCACCATGGCATTCCAAGCATAAGTTTATCCTGCTCTTTGTTCTGTGAGTTAATGATGGCCTGAATTCTAGAAGCCCATGCTACAATCTTGGTTCTGGTACTGATGCATGTGTCACTGAACTGCTATTTTGCTAAGAACAATATAATCTTTCTTTAGTTATTTTTAAGGGCTTAATTTCTTAATTTCAGTCAGGGGAAAAAAAAATCAACTTTTTTTTTTTTTTGTAAAATTTAGCTATAAAGAGATTATAGAATTGCACAAAATCAAAACCATCAATTAGTTATGCCAAAGGCTTTACTTTGCTTCACTTAGACAAAATAAATTGAAAAATGGTTATATACATTGTATATATAGTTCTCAGGCTGAAAAAGAGTGCAGAGAATAAACCTTGGTGCCTGAAGTTCACTTGTAGGTATGCTGATATCTGATCCATATCTCTTTTCTCAGAGGTAAAATTTGTAAACTGTTTACATTCTATTTCTGTGCATACAGATACATGTAGACACAGAGATGAGTCATGTGCTTTTCTAAGAAAACAGTGATCTAGCATCTTTCTAAGGCTGTTGATAAATGCTAATATAACTAGTGATAGCAATGTGCGACCTGAATTAAGATGGCAATTGTATACTTGGATTTTAAATTCTTGTTTGGATTTTAAATTCTTGTTAGTCTCATAAACCTATTTTTTTCTTGGGGGTACTAATGAAAAGTGTAAATAAATATAAATGATGTTTAAATGCAGCTTCCCATTCTAGCACAGAATGCTATTTTGTAATTCAAAATGTTTAGCTCTACTAAATAAGATATAAAGCACTTGCAGCAAAAATTAGGCACAGAGTACCATTAAAAGCCTGTATGAAAGAATGTAGTGGCAAATATTTCCTCTGTTCTTCAGTTTTGGCTTCTGGAGGTATAATAAGGGCAGATACTGTTCTGATCCTATGCAAAATGAATTGAAAGGAGTAGAGTGAAAAACCTGGTGGATTTGCCACCATTATGGGATTTCCACCTTTATACAGCTTTAGGCATCACAAGCAGGTTTTCAGAAGCCAATAAGGAAAACTACTTCACTAGAAGCAGTTATTGTCTCAGAGGATGTTACAACATGAAGAGTTATCCAGTCTGCAGGTGGATATTACACACCTTTGTATATTCTGTAGCACACAAAGACATGGAGGTTTTATCCTCTAAGAAAGACCCAACAATCCCAAAAACAAGCAGACAAATAAAACCGACCCCAGAAGTGGACCCAGAGAGGGACAAGGAAAATAATAAACTTCAGTTTTACTTCAAAGATGATCCATGTCTCAGAGTTTGGAGTCACTCAGGTGTGCCCAGTGAGCGTCCAAGGTCTCATAGAAGTCTTGTGTGGACAAATTAGACTGTTCAAGAAAGTAAAAGTATGTACAGCACAGGAAGTTCTCAGAGAGAGAGTTTCCATTTTGGATAAAAGTTTAGGGGTTTTTATATCAAAAAGTTGTAAGAGAACATCACCACTTTGAGCAGCCAATAGATGCTACTATTTTTCACCTGGGGCAGTCGAGTGATGATGATGTTTTTTGTTCTTTCAGACCAATATTTTTTTCCAAATGTCTCTCCTGTTTTTGGAATTAGAACTACTGTCGTGGTTTGGACCTTGTTTTCCCCCAGAGGCTGAGAAAAAGTGGTAGACCCCAAGGGGTGGAAACCCTTAGAAGTTTTGAAATTCTGTCCAATGGGCGCTCCTGCAGAAATGTAAACATATCACAACCAGACCGGAAGAGATGAGTTGTAGTTTTTGGTTGTTGTAGAAGTGGTGGCCATGTTGTGAGCCACGAGGAAGGGGCTCTAAGCCCCTTGGGCCCTCTGGGGCCTCCCAGCCCCGGCTGGGGGCTGCAGGGACCTGGAACAGCATAAAGCTGGGCTAGGTGCCTGTAGTTATGCCGGGAGATGTTTTCTCCATGGGCACAGAGCAGCAGCCGGGACTGACCAGAGAAACGGTGGCAGAGAGCCAGAGATAAGGACCTGAACTGGAGGAGCAGCAGAAACAACATGCAGCACCAGAGAAAGGACTCCTGGAAGGAGAGCCGGGAAAAAGAGAGCCCGCAGAGAGACAGAGTTTGGGGTGAGACTGTACCAGCGCCCCCAAACCTCCCTTGGAGACCCTCTTGGAGAAGAGGGACATGGACTCCTATTTTAGAGGAGCCTTGGAGTATGCAGCACCAGAGAGAGAGGAGCTAAGAAGCTCAAAAGACGTCCCGGGAGCTGGACCGGGACGGCCAGATGGAATGCAGGGGGAGTTGACCTTGGTTCTCCCCCCCCTTGCACTGCTGCCACGGTGGCAGCCTGAAGGCAGGGCACAGAGGCCCTGCAAGCAAGGAGCTGAGTCTCCTGAAGATACCAGACCGTCACGAAGACCCCCCTGTGTCTTCGTGATATGACATGGTGATACGACCTTGTCTGGGGTTACGAAGCCCACGGAAGACCCCTCGGTTGGAGGCGATGGGGCCGAGAGAGAAGCTTGGATATCTCCCTCGTTGAGTGCTGGCAGAAAGCCAGCTGTCAGCTGCTGCATGTGGAGAAGACAGACAGACTGCTGCCTCAGAAGATGCTGGTGCTCAGAGACTGGAAGGGATCTGTCCTTCTTTCCCTCCTGGACTTTAATTTGGAGGGGAGAAGAGATCTGATCCACTGTAAATACTATATGTCATGGTAGAGATAGCTGTGATCGTGTGTATAATGTGATATGGTATTTATTTGTACAGTCACTGTAATATATTCCCTTTCCCCCACTTTGAGTCTGGTGTGTTTTGTCTGGAAAAACCCATCTCACATTAAGTTGAGATGTGGGAGGGGGGATGGAGCTAGGGGATTGGATTTTGGGACTATCTCAAACCATGACAAACTACCAACAATAGATACTGATTCTTACTTTCTCAGGATGCTTTACTCTGTATTACAAACCATTTTTTTAAAATCTCTTTAAATTATTCATTGTCTTTATAGTTCCTTGATTTTGCAATTAGGATGTGTCCAGTTTCTGGGTACTCAGCTGTACTTCAAAGACTCCAGCTGTACTTTTCAAGTGTGTTTCTGGTTCCCAGCTCATGTTCCCAAGCTCACAGCTTGCAGGCTGGCAGGCAATTTTTCTGTCAGGATTTCAGAAGGCATTTTCTTCTGGTCAGTAATTTTCCCTTTCTGTAACAAGGTTGCCTTTCTGGCTGCTCACCTTAGAGGAAGAGAGCAAAAGGAGGAAGTGTAATTCCAAGATCCATATTATTTTTCTTATCTGTGCTCTGGAACTATCTTACTCCTTTCCATAAATGTCTCAATCCCAACAGCATTTACGGCTCATTACACTGGGAAGAATGTATAAAAAACACTTGACAAAATAAACAAGGATGACCCTGGATTCTATGCATTATTGTTTCATTGTGTTTGAATGTCCCTACTGGCAGGGAAAGATTTAAATTTTTAGCCTATCTGTAATTCATTATTCAGTAGTTAACTATATTAAAATTATATTGGAAAGAGAAGAAAATAATTTTTTTTTCTTATTTCAGGTTTTCTCCTGAGACAAGAAAAATAACCATAAGGAAAGAGAAGGGTTGAGTTGTGCATAGAATAATACCAGTCCTTGTGTATATAACTGTGGAGTAAAAAATGTGAATGGGAAAGAGACTGCAGCAGCACCCAAGGTTTTGCATTACTGAAAGGGGTCCTGTATCTGCCAATAACTTCCCACTAAATAAGAGGAATATAGTATAGTTAAGCACACCATTAGTATACTTACAATGACAGTTAGCTTGTCAGTGATGTAGTTACCCTCAATATATGTTGGTATTTCATTTTCTCCAAAGTCTGAGTCAAAGGGCTTTTCAGAACACATTTGCTTAAGAATGTGTTTCTATCTGAAATCTGCAATGCCTTTTCCTCAAATGGAAATGCCAGGCTGTTAAATTATGCATGTAAAGTTAAAAAGACTCTTCATGGCTACTGTTTGTCTTCTGAAAAGGGAAGACTACAAAAAGGAATAGTTAGTAATTAACAGTGTAGGTTTGATCTTTAAGAGAAAATTTTTTTTTTTTTTTGACAAATATGTCATCAGCATGTCTTAGGCCTGGTAACTGTAGTAGCATTTCTTTTAAAGACAAACTATAATGACAAGAAATCCACTTAATTGTCACTGGCATGTGGAAAGAGTTAGGTCTTTTACTCTCTGGAGAATGGTAGATGGTACCTCTAATGATATCTGCTGTTTTGGTTTGTGTTGGGCTTTTTGTTTGGGTTCTTTTTTTTCATTTTGGTTTCTTTTTTTCAGTTACTAATACATGTAAAAAATTGTTTTAAATTCCATGTCAGTTTGCTAATTTGCAGATGACACTAAATTGGATGGGAGTGTTGATCTGCTAAAGGGTATTAAGGCTCTACAGAGGGACCTGCAGAGTTGGATCAATAGGCCAAGGCCAATTGTATGAGGGTCAACAGGGTGAAGTGCCAGGTTCTGGACTTGGATCACAACAAAACACCATGCAGTGCTACAGGCTTAGGGATGAGTGCTCGGAAAGCAGTCTGATTGAAAAGGACCTGGAGGTTTTGATTGAGAGCTGGTTGAACATGAGCCAGCAGTGGGCCCACGTGGCCAAGAAGGCCAATGGCATCGTGGTCTGTATCAGAAGTAGTGTGACCAGCAGGACTAGGGCAGGGATCATCCCCCTGTACTGGTGAGGCCACACCTCATGTTCTGTTATCAGTTTGGGGCCCCTTATTACAAGAAAGACATTGAGATGCTGGAGTGTGTCCAGAGAAGTGCAACAAAGATGGTGAAGGCTCTGGAGTGCAAGTCATACGAGGGAGCTGGGGCTGAGGGAGCTGGGGCTATTTAAGCTGGAGAAAAGGAGGCTCGGGGGGGACTTTATTGCTCTCTACAATTACCTGAAAGGAAGGTTGGTCCCTTCTCCCAAGTAATAAATTATAAGACAAGAGGACAATTGAGACTATGGACTCAAGTTGTTCCAGGGGATGTTTAGGTTCAATGTTAGGGAAAATTTCTTCACTGCAAGGGTTGTTCTTTGGAACAGGCTTCCCAGGGAAGTGCTTGAGTCATCATCCCTGAAGGTATTGAAAAAACGTGTAGATGTGGCACTTAGGGAGATGGTTTAGTGGTGGACTTGGCAGTGTCAGGTTAACGGTTGCACTCAATGATCTTCAGGGTCTTTTCCAATCGAAATGATTCTACGATTTTTTCAGGTAATTCAAAAGGTGAACATATTTGACAAATTCCCAAATTGTCTGATGAGCTTTGCATACACTTGAACTGCTAAAAAGAACTAGTAGGCTGCATGTTATTTTTCTCTTTAATGCAGATCCTATCTCTCATGCATCAGGATTTGGAAGTTCACTACAAGCTTATTTCTATCACTGATTCTTCAAGGAGTAGAGGATATATTTATGGCATCAATATTACTTATATCAATGTACTCTGAAAGTTAATTACTTTTGGAAATAGCAATGATATCATAATTTATTCTGGGTCTACTTCCATAATTTTTCTTCTTTCAGAGTTGAAGCTGGAAAGAAGCCCAAATAAATCAGTTAAGTTCCTTATAAATAACAGTATTGACCTTGAATGAGGATGGAAAAATCAAGTTCTCTGCTGTCAAATTCCTTTATGACTGTTTTGATTTCACCCTTATATTTTGCCTACTTGTTTAATAGTGACATTTTCTATTGAAGATTCTGCTTAAACATTCATACCACAATCAAATGTGATTCTTTATGAATGCTACAAATGAGAAATACTAAAGCTACTTCTTGTCTTTCTTATCAGAAAGAGCAATTTCAGCAGTACAAAGGAAGATATTGTGAAGTATGTTGTTTTCAGTTCCTTTGAAATGCTTGTATCTTATTCTGAGTCTCTTTAAGAAAATCACAATTGAGAAAAGCAAGGAAAAGGCAACAACTCCCTATTGTGTTTCTATTAATATAGCATCAGCCTTAAGTAGAAGTAAAAAGAACATAAACAGTTCTGGGTGGAAGAGAGAAGATGAACAGCAAAAAACTTGCAAAAAGAAATTACTATAAGCCTTGTGGTTTGTTTATGGTTGGTTTGTTTTCTTTCAAAGCTAAATATTTCATATTTCATTTTTACTTTGTATTCAACTGAAAGAATTGCTGTCTTAATGGCATTACTAAATCCTTCAAATCTAAGCCATTATCAGGAAGTACTGGACATAACAAGGGCCTTTTCTCGTTCTCAACACAGCTACTGAAGTCTGTCAGCTGGAAGCTTGGGTTAGAATTTCTACATTAACTACATTAACTTCATTAACTACATTTGTAGTAGTAATTTCATATTTTGTAAAGGACAATCTGTGTATAGAACAGGAAATAATACAATAGGGAAGTGATTTTCAATGTGAATTCAAAGACGTACATATTTTGAATAGCATTATATATATGCATATTTATCTATTCTTGCATACATACCTAAGCAATGGTAAAATTCCCGCTTCCATGCTTTGGTGGTAGTCTCTGAATTGAACTGTTTATTTGCTGATAAAAATTTCCAGCAGACATTTTTGTTATCATTGTTATTATCCATATCTGTTAAATATCATCAGAGTCTGGTGCTAATGGTTAGCATAGTCTTAGTTTCCTCTGGTAAGTCTTCCTCTAAATCACTAAGAAGAATCAGCTGAGTGGTAAAACTTCACCACTTCATGAAGCTCTACTGATTTCAGTTTCATTAAAATTTTAGTAGGGTAGATAGAGAGCAAACTTATTTATTTCATGTCCAATCTCTTCAATTTAATGCGACTCACACATGCATGTTTGCACTTGAACTAGCTATTTCTCACTAAATAGTCTTTTTCGTAATGAAGAAATATTAATGCTCAGAAAAAACAATTATGAGAGAAAACCTTATCCCTGATGATCCACTTACAAGTTCTTTCCCCAACCTCTCAGGTAAGTTCAACTATTTTAACAAGATTCATAATGCTTAATATTTGTACTAGTATCATAAAGTCAGCACATAAACTTCCCAGCTGAAAATTTAAGGTGACAATCTCTGTGAAATTAGAAATCTCTATAGTATTTCAAAAACAAAAGAAAGCAGAAAGATCCTTCCTTTTCTGGAAGTTCTTCCTTGCTGGAACTTGGATAAATAAGGTCTGCATTTCAGAACTTCTATTTCTATTCTCCCTCCAAACTTTCATTGACATATGAGAATATAGAGCTACCTCTAATCCTGAGGATTAGATGTAAGATTTATATGGACAGCGAGCGCTAAGAATCTAAACTGGGTGTGAGGAACTCTTTTGTCTTAGGACCGACATACTCGCATCAAATAACACATCTTCTGCCACATTCACATTCATTGTGATAGCAGTACTAAAGGTAGAACAGACATAACTTGCTTAATAAGTTAAAAAGAATTCAGAATAAAGTCCTAAGTCAGAGTCTCACTTTAAGATTGGAAAATCTATTACTTGAAATGAAGAAGGCTTTTGGCTACAGAGGTCACCAGAACTTGAAAAAAATATAACAAACTTTAAATTTAAATGTCAAATTCAAATGTCTAGTATGTAGACATTGACAAGTGGAAAATCATCCTATGTGCCCATCACAGTCCATGGAAAGCAGCAGACAATTCTATGTCAAACATGACTTCTTTTAGCAACCTAATTCTGTTATTTCAGAATTGATATCAGGTACCATCTGAGGTCCCCTAGGATACTTTCGACATCCTCACTGGGTTTGCATGCAAAGAAACCGGGCCTAACGACATCTGTTCTTGAGATGGATTAAAAGAAAAGGCTGAAAGCCATCCTTCTGATGGTCTTGAAGGCCAGGTCCTTTACACCTTTCTTTTTTTCAGTGGATGAGTTGAACAAACTGCTGTTCCTTGACTAGCTTTATTGCTTATTCTCCTTTCCTGTTTCATCTGGAGATTACCTTAAACTGTGCATGCACTTAGTGAAGACTCAATATTTCTGTATCTTCAGTAAATTTGTCCTTTTAAGCAAGGCCTGTAAGCTTGTAGGCATCAATCCTTACCACTTTCCAGCCATTCACCTTTCATACATAATAGTATGAAGCATATTTAACATGCACTAAAATATATGCAACTAAATAAAATGTTTACACCTTTCACACAAAAAGTAAAACTATACCTTCAAATAATCTCGTATTGTACTGTAATTGAACAGCAAAAAAAAATATTAATATGAATACTCTTTTGATTTAAATGCAGTTTACATCTTTTGGTCTGATTACTTGGGTTGTAAACACACTAAAACATGCAAAATGGTTTATTGCCTCTTGTCTACACACTTACTGGAGACCTGGCAGTTGATGACAGGTGAATTTCATGCCAGAATTATAAATTGCATAGACCGATAGCATAATCCTTGGAGAATCATCTAGTTTCTGTGGGCAAAGTACATACAGCTTTTTGTTATTTTTGTTTAGCTTTATTTATTGTATTTGGTTTTATTTGTGTTGTGGGTTTGTTTGTTACTGTTTACTTTTTTTAACATATTTGTGATAAAATTGACAGGTCTTTTTGCTGGCTTATAATTAAAATGTATATAAGATCTTCTAAACCTTCCTTGATCATATTTTCTTTCCATTTCAGTGGTATTCTGGTTCTTGGAGAGTATCTTGACAGGTGTTACTGAAGGAGATGAAGAGTGCTACTTATTTTCATTTGGTGATTATCTTAGCTGACATATCCTGTCGTCTCAGGCATGGTTAGGATTCAAAGAAAACATAGACCAAAATGCACTCTTCTTCATTAGGCAATTCCTTGTCTGTGCCAAGATTAGAGCTTCTTAAACCATTGTATTAGGGACTTTGTCGTAGAATGGATATACCAAGAAAAACACTCTACTGCAAGTTGAAGGGGAAGCAAAATTAAGATGTTACTTGAAAGTGTATAGATTTCAATCTTACAATGACAAATTATGTCAACCCCATACCTGCTATTATCATCTCAATTTGTTTATGAAAGACATCAAGCAGACTTAAAAATGTGGTTAAAACCCAAAAAAGAATCAGCTTTGACACATCCATCATCATGCACAGTGTCTGATGAAATCAGTCAATCTGTCTGCTGCAGGATCTTAGGAGTTTTGTCAACAAATAGGAACACAAAGACAAATAGTACAATAAATAAAAATAAATGCATATTTGTGACTTCAGGAGCTACAGCTGTTATTATGAATTACAGCAATTTTGTCTGATAGCACAAATATCTGTTTAAAGACAGAGAGTATAAACAACTACCTAAAAATGACAGAAGTCTTAAAATGAAATGGGGACACCACTGTCCAAAGCACTGTTTGTTAGAAGAAAATGTTTCTAAGTCTGATTGCAACCTGTTGCAACAGAACTTATGTGTGTGACACTGTTTTTAACTTAGGTTAAAAGCAACTTATTTGCTTCTTTTCATAATATCCATCTTTCATCATTTTCACTTTCCTACTGAAATTTAGGAATTTTCTTAAATTGAAAAGGTTCTGATTGCCATGGTATATATTCATAAAACTCTTCAGTGAGAGTGAGATTAATTTTGCTTTCTTTTACATGTCTGAACTTAAACTTGTTGCCTAAACTAGATATAATAGATAAGGTAGGTCTATCTGTGAATCACAGAATTACAGAATCAATTAGGTTGGAAACTACCTCTGAGATGATTATGTCCAACCTATGACCTAACACCACCATGTCAATTAGACAATAGCACTAAGTGTCACATCCAGTCTTTCCCTAAACACCTCCAGGGACAATGACTTCACCATCTGCCTGGGCAGCCCATTTCAATGTCTAATCACCCCTTCTGTGAAGAAATTCTTCCTAATGTCCAATCTAAACCTCCCCTGGCGCAACTTAAGACTGAATCCTCTTGTCCTATCACTACTTAGCTGGGAGAAGAGGCCAGCTCCCACCAGGCTACAACCCCCTTTCAGGTAGTTGTAGAGAGTAATAAGGTCACCTCTTAGCCTTCTCTTCTCCAGGCTAAACAACCCCAGCTCCCTCAGCTGCTCCTCATAGGACATGCAGTCCAGACCCTTCAGAAACTTCTTTGTTCTTCTCTGGGCACACTTCAGCACTTCAATGTCCTTCCTGAATTGAGCAGCCCAGAACTGGACACAGCACTGGAAGTCAGCCTCATCAGTGCTGAGTACAGGGGAAGAATCACTTCCCTAGTCCTGCTGACCACACTATTCTTGATACAGGCCAGGATGCCATTGGCCTTCTTGGCCACCTGGGCACACTACTTGCCCAGGTTCAGGCATTTGTTGCAACCCTCTGCAGAGCAAGAGGCTGTTGAGCACAATGAGGATGTTTCCCAGGGGGTGTCCACATGATGCACTTCCAAATCTTAATGACTAGTTTGAAAGCCCAGCTTTTCAAAAGAGGAGAGTTCTTTCTATACAGGTAGAATATACCTCCAACATCTGTACCACACATCACAGGAACATTGTGAAATCTAGGGGTATCCAGCCTGATCTCTGGATTAATTTACATAAAAGTAGAGATACCTGTAATTTTTTATTCACCACTAGCATTTTAGCATGTTTTTTAAAATTATCAGAGGCTTTCTGGGTCAAAGATGCAGCTTCGCAATCAAATTTCCAAAGCAAAATGAGACATGACTCTTATGGTCTGTGTTTATTTCAATGCTGATTGTGTCCATGTGTTGACAGTGTGGCTTATCATATCTCACTGTTATGATTTGATTGGTATTTCCACTGCCTGGCAAACAGCAAAATAAAGGAACCATGAAGTCCTCAACATGCTGGTATTTACAATATCTGTGTAAAGGTAAAATGAGTTAACCCCTCTGCTGATGTCTTCCTACAGGGAAATAACTCAGTAGTGACACTGAGAGATCCCCACAATGCGTCCCAGATCCCAAGCGGTAGAAAAAGTGTAAAGTTTCATATAAATTTTTAGCTTTATTTTCTGTATGATTGGGTCATGGACCCCGCCCATTGCTGAGGAGTTAAGAGCAGAAGCTTTGCTGTGAGGGTTAAAAAGGTGTTTCATGTTAATAGCCTTTCCATGAAGTGTACTACCGTGCCTTACTGTGCAATGTCATTTCAGAGATTGCATCTTCACTGCGCGGGTATTATATTTCCATCAGCCTCACCTTCCCACTAACTAGAGGGTTCCAGAGGCCTCACCAGCTGTGCATTAAAGTTTGGGCTGCTGTTCTGTGTGCAGATTCTGGTCCTGGCATTGCTGAGTGGCATGATGTAGAAACCCTCATCTACCATCCTTCTTTTTTTCCCTTTCTATACTGCCAGGAACTGGACTGTCTGCCATGGTGCAGCCATGTGTTCTGCAATCACCTTGTTTCTTTTCAAGGTTTTTCTTACAGCCTCGTGTAAGATATAAGCATCTTGAATTGCTAGCTACGCTGACACTTGGCTTCAGCTGAGATCAGCAATTTGCCTTCTAGCATCTTTGAAAGGGAATTTATGCCCCCAAAGCTTCCCACCTTTAATTTTAGGGGTTTTATTTTATTTTATTATTTTATTTTATTTTATTTTATTTTATTTTATTTTATTTTATTTTATTTTATTTTATTTTATTTTATTTTATTTATTTTATTTTATTTTATTTTATTTTATTTTATTTTATTTTATTTCTGTCTGCTGTGTAATCATTTAGCTTTCAATGACAATGCAAGATCATCATCTGTATTCATGGAGCACTAAGTATACTTTCTCCCTTCCTTTTCCTTTGGCATGCTAATCAGTTTCCATAAAACAGAAATGTGGCCAGAAATTCTAATTTGATGTCCCACATAGGTTCATTTCTTCTTCAAAGGAAAACTATGAATAAGCATGACATTTATATATGTCCAGAAATATAAAATAAATTATGAGATTAGGTACAATATGTGTTTCCAAACAAATTAAAGAGATCTAAAGTCTTGTAGAAAACATAAAGAGATTAACACACCATACAGCCTGAAATCTAAGCTGTTAAGTGGTTACATTAGACCACAACATAATTTTGTCTGGTGACCAAGTATTTTCATTTCTAATGAACACATAACAGATATTTGCTGATGACATAGTAGAAATAGCCAGACTCTGGAGAGGATTGGAGAAGAGGCAATTAGCCTGAGGGATGGGATGCATTTTTGCACTGAAGTGACTGTAGTGACTGTAGTGACTATAGACTGTGTGCTTGATTTGGCTATCCTTATCCACTGATCCTAAGAGCTTGGTGGGGATGGATATAGGCCCTGAACAGAGGGAAATGATGCCTTAATCATAGTTCCAGGGGCTGATCAAGGCACTGCTGACTAGCCACCTTGCTTGTCATTATGCTGGAAAAAGTCTGCAACATGAAGTCATTAATCAGAAAAAGTATGCTGTAATATATATAAAATAAAGAGAGGTAGGGAGCTTAGAGAGGAATGTGAGAAGTTTTATGAAAAGTTTTCAGAAGAAAATGGACAGCAGACTGAAAAATGCTCTCAATCTAAGTAAGACGTAGCCCTTGACAGATATCTTCTATACTTCATACACTGAATAAGAATCCCAAACTATGTAGTACTAAGAATCCCAATCTATGTAGTACTAAGTAAAATAGAATCATTAATTGTTCTCCAAGAAGCGAAGACAAACAAGCTATCATTGCTTTTGCTTATTTGCCCCTAGAGTAAGTTGTCTTTACCAGTACTATGGCGTTTGACGTCTTCTTCAGTCATATAGTGTTCCTTTGCCCCCAGTTACAACTTTTTGTGGTGATTGTATGTTTGTTTTTCCAGCTTGGACATCTGAAACAATTTTGAATTTTAGTGCAATTTACTGGTATATTGGATTTATGCTATGAGGTTCTGAAAATGAAATAATCCTGCAACCTTTCCTAAGTATTGTTCTGGAGAAAGCTGCTTGGAGCTGTTCAAAGCAGAATCAAACTTGAGCTAACAGCTAAGTTCAGGCATATAGAGATTGACTTCTCTTTCTATCCATCTGTCATCAGGAGTACAGCTAATAGTATGTACCTTACTGCTACAGCTGTTTTTCTTCACATGAGTACACAGACAGAAATTCAGCGTTTAAATTAGCTGAAATGGATCTCACCTGCTAAATTTAGAAGTGAAATCCTCTGTTATTTGTCTTTTCTTATGCAGTTTGAATTGATCCCTGTTCTTAAAGATAACAATTTTCTGACAATTTCAAGCATTTGTGACTACAGATTTAAAACAGAGCTCTGCTGCATATTTAAATTTCATTTTATTGTCTTTTGCTTGTGGCAAACCTCAGAATTTAATTTCATGTCAAAATAATCCAACAAGCTGTTTTGGGAATGGAACTGTCTTAGGATAGATATGATGTTGATGTCAATGTCCCTTAGATGGAATATTGAACAGCTGTCTAATCATAAAAGAAATAATTAAAGGAGTGCTCCACACACATGCTATTTGTTGATGGGATTGATTTAGGGCTTGTGAATCTCCTAAACACTTGTCCATGCACATACATCAAATCTAATGTGCATATGTGGATGAGGAGGTCTTCTGCAGTGCATTTTATCAATATGGATTGCTTAACCAGAGAAGAGCATATGTGTTGTTGGAGGAGAAAAGGAAATTAAGGAAGTATGCCATGTTCAACTCTATCCACTCTATCTTCCTTTACTTTTAAGGCTTTAGGAATCTTCTTTCACCAGAGAAAAGTCCAGTATTCAAGAGTCCCTGCAATCTCCAGAATAGTAGAGTAGTAACCAATTCATTTACACGGCCAGTAAAAAATTCTTGCATGTCTTAGTAAAACGTGTTGCAATTTCTGTCCTTTGTACTTAGCAATCATGGAAAGTTTATATAATTGCTCTAACTGAAGCCTTAAAAAAAGTAAATTCATTTTGCTCTGCATTGCCCATTGACACTTATAAAACCTAAATGCCGCATAAAACCCTTTGTAGTTCAAATTTCTTCTACATTACATGTTTTAAAGGTCTTAGTAGACTTTTTGGTGTGCCATCCTAAACAGGGAATGGAATGAATATACTGTCAACTTAGAGATCAGCATATAACTATTCAGAAAAATTTGAACTTGCCTTTCAGGTATTATGTTGTTAAAGTTATCAGCAAAATAATGCCATGGAGGAAACCCCTATTTTCAAAGCTGTTTAAGTGTTTGTTCATGCTCCGGTGATATAAGAAAGCTGTTTAAAAGTAAATAACAAAATGCTAGAAGGCATGACTATTGGCATTAAACCCACAACAAAATGAAATTTTGAATGCCTGTATTAAGATAAAATTATGCTAAACATTAATCTTATATACTTGCTTATACTGTATGTTATGTATACATGGATATATGTATTTTTTTTCTAAAACACAAAACCATATGTATAAATATTTTATTTCTTTGTTAGTGATGTTTTTGGGTTTTTGGGGGGTTTTTTTAAAATAATTACTTCTACATACCCTCCATCTAAAATTCCTCCAGAATTAGTTTAATTGTTGTCTGCAACAAATCAGTAAAATTTCTTTTTGCTAAATGCTTATATTTCATAGTGAATTTGAATCAGAAAATTAGATCATTTATGTTTCTAAGTAAGATTTAACACTTGTAAGGCCTTTAAACAATATTAGGAAAGTCAGGGTTAAATTCAAAGCACTCAGAAAGGACATTTTCTGATCTTGTAATTCTTATAAATAAGTAAATTCTCCTGTTGCATAGAGAACTCTTACAAGCATCAGTGACTACAGCATTAATTACCTTAACTCTGGTAGGCATTTGAACTCAAAGCTTTATTCCCTTGTCTGGGACTGTCAGGGAGAATGTTAGTGTCAGTTTGTTAAACGTTTCATTTAGGCCTGTCTCTGCCATCTTCTCTCTATCCAGATATTTCTGTTCATAGCAATCTTTCTGAATTGGAAATAGGCCAGAAAAGACATTATTCATTACAATTTTTTAATGTTCCAGTGGAACTGCAGTGCAAGGACAGATTGTTATTTCATATTAAATCAGTGAAGTGACCAAGATTTTTTTTTTCCTATATTGTCAATATGCAGGATCAAGCCTTAAATAAAGGAGAATAGTTTCTGAGGAAAGAATACTTAATAATATAGAAGAGATTGTCAATAAGGAGATAGGCATGGAGAAAATGATTAATTAAAGAACCTGATAGGAAGCTAGTGAAGTAAAGTTAGAAATAGAAGATGAAAAGCTGATAGATTTGATTTACATAATGAGAAAGTCTGAACTCTGATGATGATGCAAAACACGCAAGAGACAAAGGAAGGTTTAACAGAGAGAAATAAATATGTTAGGAGGCATTTTAAACGAAGATTTCCTGAAAATAAAGAATTCAACTCAGTAAATATGGTCTGTGAGACTGTGGTTTTATTTCTAAATAAGACGGTCAAGCACAGAATTCTTCTTTGAGATCAAGTGCCACCAATGGGCTCATATGCACAGTGCTTAGGGCAAGTGCACTTTATATCAGATTACTCTCAAGGATTTTTGGACAGGTTCAAAATGGAACCGCTTGGCAAGCAAGGGCAATTAAGTCTGCCTTGTTCAGCCTCACTCTATTATTTAACAAGATAGACTTCCTCAAAAGATGTAGAAGGAATATAAAACATACTACAGGAAAAAAAATTGAAAACAAGGGGAAAATAAAACAGAAGCTGTAAAATGAAAAGCCAAATCAACAATAATACAGTTCAAAGGAAGCAGATGAAGGCTTTCAAAATTAATTTAGAAGCACATCGGGAAGTTTGCTTCCATATGGTGAAACAAATCATATGTTTGCCTCTGTTCTGACATTTGAATGTAAACTGGTAAAGGACAAAGCGCAGTTTCAGCCACTTAAGATTATGGGACTGGTATCTCTTCATGATATCTTACTATCAGCTGACACAACTTTATTCTATTGTCTGCCACCTCTTATCATACAGGCAGCTGAGGAAGAATGTGATATTCTGTTTTCTTCTGCACATCTGGTTCCCAAGAACTTAGTCCATTTGACTCTATAATCTATAATCATTAATTGACCAGATAAAAAGATACCTGAACATTAGCCCTTCTACAAATTAAGACCAGTGATAGCCAAAAAAAAGCTACATGAAGCTGTGGCATGCTAGTAAGGATGTGGTATGATATCCAGAAACAAAAAAGCAATATATGCTTACTTTGAACAGTAAAACCCTCCCCACTGAAACAAACAAACAGGCAATCAAAACAAATCATGTTATCTTTCTGACTTTCATTTGAATGATTTGGAAGTATAAAAATGACTCAGTAACAGCTTATTTCTATATTTACCTAAATCACTTTATGGCCATTTGTTAGGCTTTCAACACCTTACTCAAGTGCTGGAAGCATCTGATGAGGGCACTGAACTCTTTATCACTGGGTAAGATTGTTGCAAATCTTCACGTTATGAAACTCTGGAGTAAGAAAAGAATAAGTGAGTTGCATAAGAAGCAGCTACACTCTAGCTCATTGCTGTCACTATTTTAGATATGCAGGCTGCTGCGTCTCCTGAAGGCAAAGCTACTATCTCCTCTTCCTTTGCTGCTGTAGTTAGATACCCAAAAGAAGCAGATGGGTCAATATAGTTCCATCTGCTTTTTTCTGTCATAAACTGAAAAAGATGTTTGGATTTTGGTAAAAAACTCATAACATTAAGTCAAGAGGTAAGGAAAACTAGAAAAAATTTCATTTGGTTTTTGCAATTCATCTTGTCTCTTTAAGAGGTTCTCTGTGTACCTTTAAATGTACTCTGTGTACCTCTAAATGTATTGAGAAGTTTTAATTAGTTAACCAAAGTTTTGAGTTTATTAAACACACTTGGTATGGCATTAGTTGCTACTTATAGCTGTTACATTTTGAAGTTGCAGCAGTGATATCATATGTTTTATTCCTACAAAACCTGCACAAATATTGTGGCTTAAATATTTGTGTAAATTTGAGAAAAAGACATAAATATTATGAAAGTTTAAAATTAAGAAAGGCAACAAGTAAACTGCATATTTTTTTCTCTTCTCTAAAGAACTGGATGTGGAAAAAATATTTGGTCATTTTGCACAGATATTAAAAATTAAGTATCACATACTATTACAGTATTTTGGCACTTTTTACTTCTCTGTACTTTTCAAGCAACACATTTAAAAGTGCTGGATCCTTAGTGAGATCTCCCTGAAGGACTTAGACTTTAGTTCAAGAATTTATGCAAAAGCATCATGCAAAACATGGCCCTGAGTTAGCCCTTTTAATCCTTAATGGTAGAGGAGGGAACTAAGCAGGTAAGTTAGTATTTACAAGAACAAATCCACAAAATTGTCAGGTTGAACAGGAACTATTTTCAGTGAAACTAAGTTGGAAGTTCCAACTCTCAGCTAGGACAGCTGACACAAACTGGTCAAAGGGATATTCCATGTCATATTACGCCACCCTCTATATAAAAACTGAGGGGAAAGCTGTCTAGGGTCCATTGCTCGGGAACTGGCTGGGCACTGGTCAGCAGGTGGTAAACTATTGCACTGTGCATCACTTGTTTATATATCCCATCCAACCCCTATTCTGTACTGTTCACATCATATACTTTTCAATATACCCCAAATCACCACCATCTTTCCTGTCTTTTGATATATACACACGGATATTATTCCCTTGGCCTATGGGCCATCCCTTTAAAATGTTGACTTCGTTTAATTCATGACTCTGGGTCATTCAAGTCAGGAGAGATGGTGTGTATTGGATTGTTGTATGCTGAAGCCAGTTCTCGTTCCATCATCAGTGTCCTTGTCCAGTTCTATCATCGCTATAGTTGCTCTATGCCCTATACCTAACAGTATTGCAGTAAAAAATCATCTAGATTAATAAAAACATATTTTTATAAAACTGTTTTAAAATGCTTGGCTAGCTCAGTTCGTAGAGCACGGGACTTTTAATCTCAGGCTCATGGGTTGGTAAAAAGGGCTGTTGTGGTTCAATCCATCAGGCAGCTAAACACCACACAGCCATTTACTCACTCTGCCCCTCTGCCAGTGGGAGGGGGGAGAAGATTGGGGAAAAAATAAATTCTGGTTGAGGTAAAGATGGTTTAGTAGAACATAAAACAAAAGGTAAATAATAAAAATAGTAACAATAATAATGACAATAGTAATTGTCATTGTTAAATTATAATATACAAAACAAGGGATATACAATGCAATTTCTCACTACGTGCCAGCTGATGTCCAGACAGTTCACAACGAGCAGCCCCCAGACAGCTCTCCCACTAGTTATGTACTAAGCATGACGCCATATGTTATGGAATATCCCTTTGGTCAGTTGGGGTCAATTGGCCTGTCTGTGTCTCCTCACAACCTCTTGTGCTCCCAAGCCTTCTTGCTGGCAGAGCAGTATGAAAAGCTGAAGAGTCCTTGACCACTGCTTGGCAACAACAATAACATTTATGTGTCACCAACATTACTCTCAACCTAAATGCAAAACATGGCACTGTACTAGCTGCTGGGAAGAAAGTTAACTCTATCCCAGTTTGACAAGGGCAAAAGTAAAAAAAAAAAATGTCACATATTTTTTCACATTGTGCAAATACAGGAGCTCAAACTGACTCCACGAAAGCCAGCTTTGGAAATAGATAGAAGCTTTAACACAGCAGTACGACCTGGAAGAATGCAAGGCTGGAACATGAGAGCCAGTTCAGGTGCATGTTTATACTCAGACTCCTTTTCTTATGTATTTGCATCTGAGCCCTATTTATATTCTTGCAAAGATCAAGTACCCTAAAAACCTTGTTATAAGCAGCCATAATTCTCTTATTCTTCCCTGCCAAAAAAGCCCCAAAACTCAATCCAAAAGTCAGGACACTAGACTCAGAGGCAGGCTACATGAAATGAAAGGGACCCCCATACACATGCAAATCCTTGTCCTGCTTGAGTCAAACAAAATGTTGTGACTCATTTTAGTGAAATGAAAGGTTTATCCAAGGATTGCTCTCACAGGTGGGTATAGTGTCTCTGAAAACCCTAAGAAGCTAGCAAATACAGCTTAAACCATCTGAAGAAGCTTTGTTCACTTAGCACAAATGAGTCTAGTAAGAAAACTGGTGTTTGTAGCACACTTGCTTGTGTGAGAAGAAAGCTGTTAAACTGAACTGGATAACAAGAATGTCTCTTTCTTTGCAGAATACCTATTTTAGAATTTGATTTTTTCACTCTTTTCTAATTACGAAGTCTTCTTTGGATTAAGCACACTCAGTTCAATGTGATTCAGGTAGAGAATTTAAAGATCCTTAATAATTTTAATTTTTTTAATTGCTCTTATTACAGCATTTTAGACCTTTGCCTTTTAAAGGTGTTTCAAGTAACATCACAACTAAGTTGTACCAAATGTCATGGAACAGCTGGCATCCTTATTTCGTAAAGGACTGGCAATATGGATCATCATAGATATGGGAAATGCCATTGTCCCATTAAAAAAGCTCTTGATGACACATCATTCAAGATTTTATAATGCCAAACCCCAGCATTACTTTTGAATAATCAAGATTTAATTGATCTACCACTTTTTTGTTTTCATGTGTTGCATCATGCCATTGTTCTTAAGATAAAGAACCTTCTGCTGTATATTGTAGATAACTTTTTTTAAAATCACGGAAATTACATATGTCCTGAATCATACTGAAAAAAATATCTTTTTAAATGGATGACTGAGATAACTGCAAATTTGCAGGGGCCTGCACAGGAGTGATAGACAAAGAATAATTTTTAAGTGTGATTATACCAGGTCTTTGCAGTATTTTTACATGCTCACAAATCTCAATAAGTCTTCCTTCCAGCATAAATTCTCCATGTTTAGTATGATTTCATATTTAATCTTACTGACCTTCTTCCTTTCCTCCCTTCCTTCCATGGAATGTTATGAAACAAAAATCAAAACCAAAATATAAACCCCAAAAAACCCAAACAAGCCCGCTGCAAATTCTGCTTTAAAAAATTACGCTTTAAAAGTGTCACTACCACTACTAAATGCAATATCAATAGAAATGTTTTCTTCATATTTATGGATATTCTTCATATGCTAAAATGAGGTTTCCATTTTCAGTTTACATATAAATTTCATGAGTGTTTTGGATTGGTTCGACATAATGTTTCATAACTTCATACTTTAAAGGTTGATACAATATTTTAGTATTGACATCAAAGGTATTTCAGACTTATGGGTTGGCATTTTGAGGGACACTATTCTACACCTTTTTAGACAGGTAATTGTAGCTGTACATGGTAAGAAAACTGAGTTTTCTGAAAGGGAAAAGAAAAAAAGGAAGAAAATCTTTCTGATCTTCCATCAACTCTTTAAACTAAGTTTATAACTTCCTTGCGGACCATCACATCTGTGTCAATTTTTATAGATTCTTCTGATAGTCTGTGCAATAGTTGAACCACACCTTGTACCTTGTTCCCACTCAGTTTTTGTCAGGACTTAAATCACCAGTGGGACAGGTTCTTTTTATTATCTTGAAAGATCTGGATCATAAATCACGTGGCAGTCAAAGGAAGCACAACAATTCTATGGCCTACAGTATAAAGCAATTGCAACACACAAAAATTTATTATCATATTTAAAGAGAAACAGTGCAATCAGTCTGGTTTGGGCAGCTTTTTTATAACATCTTTATTTTCTTTTGTCAAATTGTAAATATCATCATCTTGCAAAGAACTACCATGAAAGTATTTCAAGGTAGTTTGACACAATGAGTGCTTGTAACATCATGGGAAAAAAAGTGTGCGAAGGTAATTCAAGGTGAAAAACATTGAAAAAAAAATTATATTGCATTTACTAAATTTCAAAGTTACAGCTACTGCCTAGAAACCAAGCAGTAAAGACTAGATAACAGCCTTAATTTTCCATGTAAAATAGTTTATGAAATAACTTTTCATCATGTTTCTAGTACTTGCTCTTCTGTTGCTGTTAGTGCATTCTGCACTGAACTGGTGGAGTGTAGTACTGACTTATGGGACTTATAGGGAAGTCTGTTAGAGCAGATACCCACTTGCAGTCCATGGAGTACCCCATGCTGGAGCAGGTGCTTGGCACTGTCTGTGGACCCAGGGAGAAAGGAGCCTGCAGTGGAGCAGGTTTGTTGGCAGGACTTATGACCCTGTGAGGGACCCATGATGGAACAGAATGTTCTGGAAGGACTGCACCCCCTGGAAAGGACCCACACTAGAGAAGCTGGTAAAGGACTTTCTCCCATGGGTGGGACCCCATGCTGGAGCAGGGGAGGAGTGTGAGGAGGAAGGAGTGGCACAGACAATGTGTGATGAACTGAGCCCATACCCCAACCTCCATTCCCATGTGCTGCTTGGGGGAAAAGGTAGAGAAATCAGGAGAGAGGTTGAGGCCATGTAGAAGCAGAGGGGAAAAAATGTTTTTAAGATTTGTTGGAATTTCTGGTTATCCTACTCTGATTTGTTTAGTAATGGGTTAAATTAATTTTTAGCCACATGCAATCTTAGTGTAGCACACATAGCATAGTTCACCTTACCCTCTTCATATAAACTTATGCCTTGTTAAACAAATCTGTCTTTGCAAACCTGTCTTTGCAACACTGCTGAGGAACTTAAATAAACTTTTTGCATTTCTCTACGATGGGAAGCAGCATGGAATATTTCAAAGCTCTAGCAGCATGGAATATTTCAAAGTAAGTTTTGGGTTTTTTTTTCCTTTTGAAGTGGTTTTATACCTCAGTTGAAAAAAAGAGTTACAAATTGTATAATAATAAAATCTCCGTAGTCTTTCGACTATAAGCAATTACTGGAATAATACAATTATCCTGGAAAAAGAAGTACAGGAAAATCAAATTAAAATGTTAACAAATATAAGAAATGTACTGTGCTTTTATAAAGATTTTTTCATCTTGTTTATTTTCCAATAGCAGAATAATTGTTAAAGTTTGGATTTTCAGCAATTATTTTTACGTAATAATATTTCTTTTCCAGATGAATCATAATATTTAACTTTTTCTATTTTTGGCATAAATGCAATAGCAAAGCCTTCTAGCACTTCAGGGTTTTTTAACTCAAAACCTTGATTGTGTCTCCATGGTTCATTGGGTAATTTAGGTCACCAATCCATTCAGATTAATATTTCCATTCTGTTCCTGAATAGTAGAAAAATCAAAGAGATCCTGATTCCCCTATTCATGTTATAATAATTTTACTGATCAAGACAATTAGAAAAGAATCTTCTTTTAATCATGTTTATTTAGGCTTATTCTACAAATTTAGCTGTCAGGTAGCAATCAACCATTTGGGAGATCACAGCAATCTTTATTAGATTTAATTTCTATAAGGATATACTTTCTTCAAAATATTTCTTTTTCACACTGTCAGTAAGTGACTAAAAGGCAGTCATCTTGAGTTTTGAAATCATTAAAGGTAAAATAGTATTTTCTCATGCAGTATGTGCATATATGACTAATAGTGTAAACATTGCCTCTGACTAGTTTGGAACAAAGTTTATATGTGAACTGCATTAATGTTAAATGTGTTGCACAAAAGTGAAACATGAAATATGAAGGATATAAACTACCAGTCAGTCTCAGTTGTAGTTGGCCATGGAACAAACTGTTCCATTATGGTAGGACAGAACTGTCCAATTCATACCATAAACCAGAGAACTGGTTGTAACTTAATCACTCTAGATCTTCCTATGTAATTTTTTGTATTATTTGTCAATAGAAATGGTGTTCCTAAATTATGAAAATTTTGAAAATTTCACTCTTAAAAATCATCACACTGAAGAGCTTACTTTTAAATTTCTTTTTGTAACCTAATAAAGACTTTCAATTGAGTAACTTGATTATGAATAACATAAAAAAAGTCTGTCATTTTGATCCAAAAACTATGACTATATTTAAGTCTGTGTGATGTTCCCTTTGATTGTAAAATCTCAAAAATTATAGACCCAGAGTGGCCAAGCATGGTTGTTCTTTACCTCTCCTTTCCTGTGCAGTGAACAGTAGCATTGTCACAAAATTCCTTTTCTTCTCTTATCATGGCAGAACTGGATAAATATAGCTGATCAAAATTAGATAACAAATTACCATTTTTTGAAAAAATAACTCAAAAGTATTGTTTGAAAAGAGTCTGATGATGGTTGGTCTCAGCAATGGTGAGAAGGCGGCTTAAAACCACTCTCTGTATTCCTATTTTTAGAGCTTTATTGATTGCATATTATATTCAGAAAGTCCATACACAGATTTTTACATCTCTCAAGATATACTTTGAATCTTATCAATAATAAGGTATCTATCCTTGATATAAAGTATGAATCTGATTGTAATACATTTCCCTCAAAAACGTGGCATGCGAGTCTATTTACTTAAGCTAGAGTGCTAGAAGAGCTAGAAAACTGGAATAGAGATTAATTTTTTGCATTAGCAAACAATGTGTTTGTTATTATTATTTCCAAAGACAAGATCTCCAGAGGACATAAAGCCAGCCACAATGGAATATGTTTGGAGTATAATAGAAAATATGGATCTAAAGTATTTCGTTGTTTGCTTTTCTTTTTTTCCTGAATGATGCCTCAGATGGCAAATTGGCATTAATATTTTCTGACTTAACACTACTTCTACTTCCTGATTTTAAACATCTGATGCAAGTTTATTTTCATTTCATTTAGTAGCCCCAGGACAAACAGAAATCTTGTTGCTGCTTATAAAGAGAGAAAGAGAAAAGAACCTGTCCAACAGACTAATGTTAATATGCTATGAAATCCACAGACACTCTTGTTCCCTGAGGAATAGGTGTGGTGTTAGTATCATGTTGCTGAAATCCTTTTTCTTGAATAAAATTGACAGATATGATTTGAGCATTACAAGACATTGGGAATAGATTGAGGCAATATTAGACGCTGACTTTCGGAATGATGAAACACTAGAATGGCCTTTTTTGGGTAGGTCTGAGCACTGCAGTAAAAATAAATGAATAAAAGACAAGCATTGATCTCAATGAAAAAATAATTTTCTTTCAGAATTTGTCTCCTACCTGCTATTAGTTTGCTTCATAGAATTTCCATGTAACTCCTCTGGAAGACTGTTTTGCTTTGGCTGTAATTAATACAGATTTTGTTCTCTAAGTTCAATCACCTTGTGACTCCACCACTCCTGAGAGAAAAAAACACCTCCAAGTCTTGAGTAAAACCTGACCCTACAAATTTTTCCGTCATTTTGGAATCAGTGTTACACCTAGGCTTTATTTTTCAGTAATTGCCATTTATTTACTCTTTAAATTTATTTTTAAATTTAAATTGAATTCCAAGTCTCAGAAATGGAAGGCTTTGGTAGTTCAGCATAGTATGTCAATCCTTTGCAGTTTTAATAAAACTGCCATAATTTTTAGCTCCATATATATGTATGGCTTTAGAACTATTCTCACTGTTTCTTAAAACAAATCCATCTAAAAATTGTTCTTTCATGCCCGTGGGGAAAAAGAAAAATATTTTCATGACACTAGAATTCCAATTTTTTTTCAGTATTTGTCTTCAGTTTTATCTAATTCACATTTATTTTATAAAAACTTTGCAAGTTCTGTACAATGATGCTAGGACATCCACTGACCAGTGCCATGTCAGTCAGACCACTATCAGTCAATGTCAGCAGCAAATACTTCATGTAAAAATCAAACATCAACCCATTATTGTGAAGGTCATCACACTGCACAGAGTTATAACCACCCAGTAGTTGTGTTCATCTATCAGCCCAAGGTAAAGCTATTTGAGAGAAAAGCATCCTTCTCATTCTGCCACTGATGCACCCATCCCTGCCAGAGGCACACTGACAACAGAGAAGCCATGTCTCCTACACTCAGCACCAGTCCATCAGCCCTCATTCAGTGCTTTCAGAGTAGTCTATTTGACATCTGGGCCTTCTTTATGTTTTCTGTTTCTAGAGAGTTAAATTCCCTTCTTGTGCAAAAAGAATGATGATCTTTTTTAAGGGCCACCCACTTTATTGTGGCAGTAGTGACACCCTGGGTCCTAGGTAACCCATTCAGTCTTCACTGTGGGGTTACTGAGAGGATCCTCTGCTAGGAGTGTTAAGTTTAATTTGGAGGGGAGAATGGTACAGCAGTGTCCCTCATTTGAAAAGAGAAGAACTGAATGCTCTGGGGAAGACATCTTCTGTAGACCAAAAGACTAGAACTCAAAGCATTTGTCACACCAGTTTTGGCTTGGTATG
This sequence comes from Pseudopipra pipra, assembly GCF_036250125.1. Classification (NCBI taxonomy): domain Eukaryota; kingdom Metazoa; phylum Chordata; class Aves; order Passeriformes; family Pipridae; genus Pseudopipra; species Pseudopipra pipra. The sequence continues at coordinate 72,745,288 of NC_087550.1, read as the reverse complement.
CACCCAGACTTGATATTTACCTTAGTACCTAACACAGGCATAGACACAGGGCAATAAACACAGGGAGTTTGATCTGGTCTGGTTTTGTTCTAACAGAGTTCCCAGCACAGCTAGTCACAAAAAGATGCAGCAGCTGCACATGGCATGGGATGGGAAATGCTAAAATGATCTTTGTAAATGTGCAAGAAGGTTTTCTCAGGATTCTCCCTAGATCTGCCAAAGGAGAGATGATTGTAATATTTGTAGAACTTGCAAAAGGCATCCAGAATGGACACAGGATAGAAGTCTAGTGAATTCCAAGGAAACTCTTTAACTTCTGAGAACAGTCTTTTCTGAATCTATATGGAATTCGGCAATCAGTCTTCTGAGACATTTGATATTTTCATCAAATCACTTTACCACCTTTTTAATAGCAGACTTGGTGAGAAAAAGGGTGCTTCAGCTAGTCAGTGAATAGAATATGGTGTCTACCATTTCTTAGAAATTTAATACTTGGAAAGATGGGACAGATCACTGTTAGAAACTGAGATTACAGCCTCTAATCCTCTCCTGGATTTAAATTGCAGATTCTTTCTTCAATTTTAAAAGAGTGGGGGTTTGGGTTTTTTATTTGTTTGTTTGGTGGTGGGGTTTTTTTCAGTGTTTTGTATTTTTTCTGTTTGCTTGTTGGTTTGTTTTGCCCAAAATGGTGGTTCTCTATACTTTTACATAACAATTGGTTTTATATGGCTGGAGTTGAGATACTAATTCAGAAACTGGAAGAGAGGAAGGAAAAGGAGCAGAACTTGAGAATCCTGCTTTCAAAGTAAATGGTCCACTTACTGGGCTATAAAGTTAATGAGTCTTCAATTCAATTGTTCAGTCAAAGTAACTGAAAGAGTACAGAGAATGCCTCCAGGCAGGTAGTTAGGACATGCACATGCCACATGCAGTAGGGAATGAAGGGAAAACTGAACCTAGGCCCCACATATGGGTATCTTATTGTGTAAAACCTGTACAGCATTAGCCCCATTGTAAGCAAAATTGCTTGTACCTGTTATTGGCATTGTATTAAGCGTTTTTTAAATTACTGTATGAAAAGAGTGAACTAGCATCTATTTAGGCCTGTGATGTGGTGAATTCAATACTATTATCCTGCACATGATGAGAATCGGAACCCTAGAGAGTTCTTGTCATTCTTCAGAGGCTTGAATATCTAACAGGTTTCAAGAATATGACGTTCCAGGACAGCAGAATAACACAAATGCTACTAAAATAATTTGTTGCATCTCAGCAAAAGCCACTGTACTTGGTATTTATTAACTGTTCCAGTAACTGGCATTGAAAGGGAAACTATTAATTACTGAAATTTAATATCACTTTAAGATCCCACAAAAAATAGGAGATTAGATATTCGATTTTTACATAATAGAAAGTCCTGTGAGTAGCAAATACTATTTAAATGACAGAAGAAATTGTATTCTCAAGATGAAATAGAAAATTAAATGATAACTGTTTCTCTCATTTAATTATACTTCATAAAGAGTTGCAGAAGACTTAGTTTTGAGGTAAAACAATGTTTGATTTATGTTACAGAAGTTGTAATAGATTTCAGGATAAACTTAACATAAAGTATTTTCTAAGAGGAGAAATAAGAAGGGAAGGCTTTTTTGACCTGGACATGAATGTGCTTGTACAAAGAAAACTGCTATTACAGTCTGCTTTAAATTAGTTGTGTGACCTAAGCTAGACCAGAGTTTCACATCTAAATATATATTTTTAGAAAAGATAACGTCAGTATTATTACTTTTCACAGCAGGAAATCAGCATTTCCTATATGTTTTTTGCTAATGCAAGTTCCTTAAAGTTTCTTCTATTTTTGAAGACAAATCCTTCAGATGAAACCTCTTGCTCCTTTCCCTCTCAAACTATAGGGCTACTGTTTAGGTGCTTCAAGAAGCTGCTCTAATTATTGTCTACAAGTGTACCATTAGCCTGGGAACAGCTAACTGTCTTTAATTGCTGGAAACAGCTGGGTAATTAATGCTATCCAATTAGTGTAAACACTTTGCAATCTCTCTGAATCCTCCTGCGACCCTCTTGGGTAACATAATTTACAATTTGAAAACAGGACTAGAGAAGAAGTTGTGAAATCTACTATTAAAAGCAGAAAAATTAATTTCTAGTTGAAAGAAATTTTTACATCCCTTATCATATTCACTCCCAGTGCTTATTATTATGATTAGGTATATAGTTGTAGTTATCATCCATTTTGTCATGTTTGTACATTCCTGAGAACAAGTAGCTTATGTCCAAAGATGCCTAGAATATAAGACTTCAGTGATTAGTCCATAAATCTGTTTGCCTGTCTGCAGCAAACCTCTGTGGGGACATCTCCAGAAAATATACAGGTAGTTCAGGCTGCAACAGGCAAGACAACCGTATGAAGAAGGAATGGCATGTGGAAGACTTGAGGGAAATATTTTATGGCTTTTTTTCTGCCCTAACTATGAAGGAAAGGAAACAAAGACAAAACAACAGTGTTCATAAAGTTAGAGTTTAGTTTGTAGAATAGATTTCTACCTATGTTCTTCTAAATTTTCCAGCTGATTCCTTAGGGTTGTCTGCACTGGCTAGTACAATAACAGAGGGAAGTTACCTAATTTTTTTGAAAATTATGTAAGATAGTAACTACTGTCTAGATACAATAGTAGGTCAGGCTGTGATAACCTGAGAAACAGCACAAACTACTCTGCTTCTTTCTTAAGACTAGTTCATCCAAAACTAAATAAGTTTTAGTTGAAATACTCTGCAGTCTGAACTCTGTGCATGGTTGGACCACACAATTATGTGTGCTCATGGCCAAAACACTGAACAGGAAATCAGAAAAACATAGTTCTTTCCTGTACATGTCTTATGCTCCAAAAACATAAGGAAATAACTGACTGTTTCACTAAGTCTCGGTTTAGCACTAGCTAGGGATAACAATGTACATTTGTAAATATCTGAAAACTGTTCAGTTATTATGGGACTGTCTATATCTAGTTAAATACCGATATGCTTCTTTGTATATGTTCAATGGAATGAGGTACACAGATGACTACACTAGCAGGGGAGGATGAAAGGGATTTAAAAAGTGTTGTTGAAATAAGATTGTGGATTTTTTGGGTTTACATATTAGAATGAAAATTAATTAAATTAATGAAAACTCACTAGAAAGAAAATCAGGAAGCAAAACAAACTTCCATAATCAATTACTGGTTAAACTATTAGTGACTCGTAGAACAATCTGTTCTTATTCAGTGGGAAACTTTGATTGAAGAGGAAACTCTTCTTAAAAGACAAGACAGAAATTTCCGGAGCACCACAAATTTTAAAAAGCTGAGAAATGTAAACAGGATGTTGCTGACTTTCAGTTTGGTTGGTTGGGTTTTTAAATATATTCCTATGAAATTTCAGTCATCTGCATAACACGTACTTGAGGCTAAAATATCTGTGAATTGTGTCAAGTTTATTTCTAAAACTGTTTGCTACTTTTTCTGTAGCCAGACAGTATTGCCCATTAGCTTACTTGTTTTTCCTTTCTTTCAACTACCTTGACTTGTAAACCCAAGCCTATATTAGGTGAAAGTCTTAAAATCTAAATGCATAAAATTTTCAGAGCTAAACATATAAAACTGTATTAATTTTTCAGGAATGTTCTACCTCAGAAATCATCCACTCACTTTGGGGAAAAAAGTCATTATTACATGTAATTTAAGTATTGAAGAAAAAAATTAAAACTAAGGAAAAGATAAATGGTGTCATTCTGAAATAACAAAGCAGCTAAAATGGTAGAAAGTCCTTTAACAGTGTGTAAAGAGGTCTACTCAGAAAGAGACAGATATAAAGTAGTTGTTTACAAAGCTGTAAATTTTACTATGTTGTAGTTTTCAACAATGTGACCAGGTAAGATTTATGAGCAATCCTAATTTCATAGACTAATGAAAATTTTCTGCAGTGATATCCTAACCCAACATTAAGAATAAAGTTATGAAATCCAGCTAACTGTAAGACAAATTCTCAAGGGAATTGGAAGGTGAAGGGTGCAAGCTGCAAGAGCCCTGAAAACAATAAAAAAAGGCTGAAGGAGACCCACTTTAATGCACACAAATAAGGAAGTTCCATATGGAGAAATATCTATCACCTTTTCTGAGAAATCAGCATGGCTGGGTGTTTCTGTGTAATGACCATACAATAATGCACACACTGTGGGATATAATCAGAGGAAATCACAGTTGCCTGTGTGAAGCTGCAGGCATATAATCTCATTAGGATCACAGATATGGTGAGAGAGTTCATCATGCTACTGAAGTGCTGTGATGAATGGAAACAGAGTGGGACGGCAAGGACAGTGATTGTACTTTTTGTGGTACAGCACTGGAAACTCAAGGAGCTCTGTGTGGAGATAGGTCATGAGCCAGGTGAGACTTTATGGATCAAGATTAAAGGCAGACCAATATGGGTGAAGTTGCAATGGGTGACTATTGCAGACTGCTTGATCTGAAAGAAGTAGATGAGGCCTTTGTCAGACAACATCAATCTGGTGTCTGCTGGAAGAGCACAAGGAATCTAGGAAGTTTCTGGAACGTATTGGAGGAAACTTCCTGGCACATGTGATGCAGGAGCCAGCAAAGGGAGGAGCTCTGCTGAAATTGATTAATTCATACCTACAAGGAAGAACTGGTTGGAGAGTTGAAAGTCAGGGGCAACCTTACTGATAATTACCATCTATGGTGGAGTTCAGGATTCTGAAGCAGGGGGACAAGGAAAATAATAGGATCTCAGCCTTGGACTTGAGCAGTAGGTATGATACAGTTCAGAGTGATCTCAACAGGCTGGTAAAATAGGTGGAAAGGTCATGAAGTTCAACAAAGGCAAATGTAAAGACCTGAACCTGAGAAGAATTAGTTCTGTGACCTAGTACAGACTGGAGACTGACTGTTTGGAAAGAAGTTCTGAAGGATCTGGATGTACTGGTGGACACCAAGCTGAACAAACTTACCTTGGAGCTGCATTAGGCAGTCAGTCGAGGGATATAAACCTTCTCAGCACTGTTGATACACATCCATTTCTGAGCTACCTGATACAAGGCAGACATGGAGATATTGGAGAGAGTCCGGAAAAAGACAATGGAACACCTGTCAAACAAGGAAAGGCTGAGGGAACTGGAACTGTTAGAGCTGGAGAAGAAAAGGCTCTGGGGAGAGCTTATCAAAGTGTGTAAACTTTTGATGGGTGGAATAAAGATGAAGCCTACTCTTCTCAGTAGTATCCAGTAACAGGATGAGAAGAAATGGGCACAAATATAAATTCCACCTAAACATAAAAAGCCCTTCTTTTCTGTGAGAATGTTTGAAAACTGGAATAGATTTCACAGAGAGGTTATGGAGTTTCTATTCTTAGAAATATTCAAATCCCAACTGGATATGGCCCAGAGAAACCTGCTCTAGGTGATCTTGCTTTGAGCAGGGGGTTTGAACTAGATGACTTCCAGAGGTCCCTTTGGACCTCAACTGTTTTGTGTTTGAAAACAATACATTATTTTAGCAGAAACAAAATATGTAAGTTGCTAAGGCTCATACTGATTTTGAACTGTCTTTTAGGAAGGAAAAATATCTTTAACCACTATGAATCACAGAACATTAAATGAATTACTACTTTGTGTTTAGGTTTTTGGCGTTTGTGGACTTTCTTCTTGATTGTTTGATTTCATTTGGTTTAAATCTATAATGTCAGACAAAGAAACGATATGCTGATTAAGTCTAGATACTTTACAGGGAAGCGGGGAGGGGGAAGGGAGAAAAAAATCCACTACACAAGCAGTATTATCAAATGTGTCTTGTCTTAATATCAATACATATTTACTTATGCACTCAATTATTCAATTTGGAGACCAAGAAATTATAAATAATCCTTAAACTTTTATTTCTTCGTGGTAATTTCTGTTGTAAATCTAATTGAAATATTTAAAAAGGTATCTGAATAAGCAAGATAGTTTAAGATAAGCCTGTATAAAATAAAATGTGGATAATTCCATTCCTTTATGATATACTTAGTCTGTGACCTTTCATATGTAGTTGAAAGCATTACAGAATTATAGGATTGAAACAGATGCCTTCATATTCTCTTACTACATGATTTGCCAGTCAGTTAAAAAAATTATTTGAAAAATTATATCCTACTTTTGAGACAGATTTTTCTTTCAGTCTGATTAATGTTGAAGTTGTCCATTTGATAGGCAATCCAAAAATCAGTATCTCAGTCACAAAGAGATAGCAATTCCCTCTTGTATCTAATTAATTGTTGCCGTTGTCCTTTGGGTCAGATAAATGACAGCAGAATGCTAATCTACGTTTAGTAGCGCAAGCCTTGGTGGCTATCTCAAGCCAGATTTCTAGTTTTATACTTAGGCAATTGGCAAATAGTCCCTTTAAAGAGTTCTGATCCTATTTTTATTCCTGTATACCAAAAATATGCGTCATTACATGAAAATTCAAATCTTCAGAACATGAGTTAGAAAATCATCTATCTGTCTCTCTGTATATTGCAGAGATTTTCATTAATCCTGGTACCATTCAGCCTATTTGTCTTGTCAGCAGCTACCAAGGCGATATTAGAGAGAATTTCACCTTAGAACACACAACTGGTGTTTCATCTGTGCTTTGTTTTGCTTGAGAATTACAGTGCTATTGAACACCTAGCTGCAAATCAGTGGCCGTGCAAACTTGTGTAATGCTGGTAAAAGTCAAATGCAGAAAATATTTCTAATTTGGCTGCCAAGCTAGATTTCAAACATGCACTTTACTTTTGGTCCATTAAAGTCAGCAGAATAAAATTGTATCTGTGAATAGAACAAATGGAAGTCTATTGCTTATTGATGGTTTAGAGTATGTGTGGGGAGCATGTCTGGATGCACAGGGGATGTGCCAGGCCGAGGGGCCCGAGGGGACATGCGCAGTCACATACAACTCTATTGGCTGAAGAAGTCACATGGTACACAGGGATTTAAGAGTGGGAAATTTGAATAAAAGTTCTCTTTGACCATACCACCGACGAAGAGCGTCTTCATTCCTTGTTATACAAGGACCCATGCTACAAGTATGTACGTATTTTTATTGTTGTTGTCGTTCCTTTGAAGTGTCTCTATCTTTAAATGTCAGTCAGTTACTGAATTTTGTAAGTGGTGTCCCAGCTGGCTGGGAATTTACTATATACTTAACTCATGTGGTTTTGTACCTGAGAAGAGAAATTGAATCCTAGCCAGAGCATTGTGATTTTTATTAGAGAGGTGCACTTAAAGGACTGTTAGTATCATCAATTTTCAGGAGATCTGGTAAAAAACCCCTCTGTTGCTCTTATTTTAGAAGTTTTAATCTATTACAGATGTAATTTTTTCATGCTATGCTTTCACATCCTTCACCTGTTCCCAGTTCCTGTGATGACTTAATTATTTGGAGCCTTGTTCAGTTTACAATCCAAAATAGCACTTTTTGAAGTTCACCTTCAAAAAAGTATAAATCATTCTTGCTTTGATTAATAGAAGGAATTGAAAAGTTTCTGTGTGCTCTCAGTTCTCTCCTCACATGTAGTGTACAATTAAAAAATGAAGATTAAACCAAAAATTTCAATACATTTTTAAACCTACACTCTTTGTATATTCTTTCCAATTTAAATCTCAAACAAGAAGTGGTGAAAGAAAGATTAATGCTTTTTGTCCCTGAAAGCATTCAAATCCTCAACTTTTAAATTAGCACTGAACTGCCAGCTCATAGAACTCATGCTTGAGAATTCTACTCTCCACTGATCCTGGCAAAGCTGTGATACTGTGTGGAAGAAGTCAAGATAAATAAAAGCAGAGGACAAATATGTCTTCATAGCAAAGTGACTAAGATATTCATTAGAGAATAAGTACTCCTGGTTTTGTACATCTGTCCCAGTATGCCTTCTGCATTTGCTGAGTATAGGTTTAGTTTTTATTGATTTGTGTTTACTCTTATTCATTTAGTCTTGGGAAACAGTCAGTAGGAGATACAGAAGAATAACTTCCCATCCAGACAGAACACATGGTAGGTAAGTATTTAAACCTTTATTTAAGTAAGCTGACCAGAAGCTGAATAGCTACATTAACCCATCTCTGAGCTTAATCTGATATAACCTATCTCTCACTAAAACTCACAAGCATAGTGCTGTGTTCATACTAATGGTGCACAGTTTATGTTTTACTAGCTTACAGGAGGCAAAGCAAATTCACACCATTCTTCAAAATATCTGTAGGTATAACTGACATTTTTACTGTTGCTTTTTCTTTCCTACCAACTATTATAGTAGTACATGAAAATTGTCATCTGACTGAACAGGCAGATAATGGAATCTTGATTCTTTCACCCTTTTCTTCCTATGCTCACCCACATAGGAACATGCATGTACTTGAGTACCATGCATTCATGCACAGGAGAACAAAGTTGGGAAGAGATATTAAAAAGATCTGTATGGGAGAGAAATTCTTATTACTTTGCCAAGAGTCATGTTCCAGGAATATAGGAATAAGTTACTTATTTTTTCTAAGGCTTCGTGTGGCAGAAGCACACTGTGTAACAGTTAGGCTAAGGACTCAGCAAGGACTCAATTTTACATAATAGTGAAATGATTATTTTCTAAAGCAAAGTGGTTTTCATTCTCTCTCATTTCCCTCCTGTCTCAGAGACACAAAAAAGAAGCAAATACAAAAGATCCAGCAAGTGTCTTTACCCAATAGCCTGAACCAAAAGGTTAGGGAAGGAGGTTGTCCTAAGAAGCCAAATTTCAAGAATCAATAAAAGGATGTCATTAATAGGAGAAAATGAGAGCCAATAAGTCATGTGAGCTTACTAATATTTATGCACCATGGCTAGTACAATACCGCCTTTCACTTTCCCTTCCACTCTTCTCTTCTGTGGACCAGAGTGTTTGGAAAATTTGTTTCAGTGGTAGCTGTATATCTGTGATAATATTATTTTCCCTGTATTGTTGCTACAGAAACTTTCCAAGAATATAGTGGTTAATGTTCTTCATAACTTATAAAACATAACTTTTATTTATTTACTTTTAATTTTCAGGATCTAGGAGTTCTCCATGAAACAAAATAAAACCCCAAAAAATCAGTAGTACCCCAAAACCAAAAAGGGAGCTTTTTAAACTTTAAGAGAAATCTGCTATTATACCAAGCAATTCTGGGAGGGGGGGAGGGGGGGGGAAGAGAGGGGAAAAAACCCAAATCAATCAACCAAAAACCAAATAAACTATTTATTGCTTGATTTCTGACTATTACTTGGAGGACTTATACGTTTAAAAAGATGTTGATGTTATCAACCTTTCCTGAAAAAGCACTCTACGTTATGGTTTTGTATTTATATGCTAACTAAAAAAAACTTAGTTTGACATTTGCAATCTGTATTTTTTTATAGTCTATCAGGTCACCTGTTATGCACAATTAAGGTAGATCAGTAATTTGAATATGTCCTGAAGAATTGAATTTTTATGAGCTTTGTGAATTATTATTTAGTATGACATCACTGCAGAAGCATTATGGGACAGCTAAGAAAAATGTGAACCATGACAAATCTGATATGTCTGTATATGCCATTAAATTGCAGCAGAAGTCCTGTTGGGTTGACAGCTTCTATGATTTTCTATTTAATCCTCTCATCTTTCATGATAATTGTGCTTTTACATAAACAGTGAACATAAAATTTTAAAAAAATAAAGTCAATGCAGTTTCTGCACCTCATTTTATAGCAACAGATGTGGTGAACTGAGGATATTAAAACAAATCTCCAAAATTAGCAGGATGAGGTATTCAAGGTAACTGCAAGGATGTTTGACCCAGAGCTCCACCTAGAGAAACTTTTATGAAGAAATAACAGAAGCACATGTGCTCACTTACTTAAAATAACAGTCTTTAAAGTTAAACTTTATGAGGTTGCTGTCGGCCACAGGTATTAGCATTAAGCAGCTCAAGCTGTTATAGGATTGCATGTATTTGCATTTTAGAATGGATTTATTTTAATTATTGTAGAACATTCCTTCACTTCTTTCCCCTGATGAATTAAGGTGAATAGCCATGTTCTGAATGTTATAATTTTGAGACTGCTAAAGAATATGTGGGTTTCTTTTTTTTAAAGAATTTCTGAATACCTCCCCTCCAAAAAAAAATTTTACTTCTTTATCCTATCTTTTTCTTTTATACTAATAAGCGATATTTTAGGTAGATTTCACTTCCAACCATGTAAAAGGCCGCTCTTCAATCACCATTAGACATCTAAAGCAGCTGAATCATAATGTCATAATGTCTGAGGATGAGTAGGACACGAATTTAAAGCTGAACTCTTATTTAATTAATGATATTTTGATCAGGAAAGTATCAGAAGTGGTAGTGAATTTTAGCAATAGCACAGATATGTTGAGAAAGCAAATGACGAAGAGACTAAAACAAGTGAAAGAAAGAAGTGCTTTCTGTATTTTGCACCTCTACTCTTATTGGTCATGTATGGGGAAAAAAAAGGGCAAATACCGCCTTGAATTTGCAAGTGCTGCACCAATCTGCAGAAAGCGATATTCTATGGCAGTGGAAGAAACTGCTTTAGGCTAATTTGCAAGCAAAAATAGTTTACTGAAATGAGTATACTGGGGAAAGTTACACAAATACTAGGAGAATACTGTCTTCAATATAAAATCATATTATAATTTTAATAGCATTTCACCACTTACATTTTTTTTTCAAATGGGTTAAAGAAACAAGTTATAGTATAATACTGCTTACCTTTATCTCTTACCTTTCCAGATCCAGAGGTCAGATACAAAAAAAGAAGAAATATTTAAACTCTAAAAGAAGTTTCTATAATGCAGGGAAATAGCAGACTTCTGGTAGTTTGAGCACTGAATGAAAGAATGCCTTTGTGTTGGTAAGAATAATTTGTGAATATACAATTAAGAGCTTTATTATTGTGTCTACACACATGAGAAAAGTGCTAAAACCTCTCAAGCTAACATAAATATGATTTTTTAACTTTCTAGGATGTACTTTTAAGAGCATAGAACAATTTTTATTTTGGAATATTTTCCTATATTGTCATTTTTTTGCCTTATTTTCTTAAAAATACAAGATCCATCTATATGTACCTTTCGATCATTCTGTTTTCTGAATTGTTATAGTTACAACAGAAATTTGTACATACAGTTTGAGAGAACTAATAGCTGAAGAAGCTTTTTCTTATGTCACGGTTTTTGAGGACTCAGGGTATTGAGTGTTGAAAAAAGAATGTGGGCCTGGGACTTTCTCTTACTGTGAATTCCCAAGTGTTGGAGTGAAGATGATAGTGGGTGTGTTAATGTTTTGTTTTGTTTTTCCGTATCTTTCTCATTGTGTAACAGAGTAATTTGTGGGGGTGTGAGTACATATATTTGGGTTATTAAGAATGTGAATACAGCTAAAGGGCTTTCTGAAATTGGGAAGGCTGAAGTGACAGTAAATAATATATGCAATTTTCATCCAGTACTGTAAGTCATGGATTTTGTTAAACAGTTTCTATATTTGCCAAGAATATATTCTCTGGAGGAATGAGCGGGGGGGTAATAAATTATATAAAAAATCCCCCAAAATCATACCTCCCATAGGTAAAACCTGTAAATGCATGGAACACTGTTGTTCAGGCTGCATGGAGGGAATTATTATGCATATTTATGCATATTAATCTTTGTGCCTTCCTAAACCTATCATTTGTAATTACCATCAAGTGGTCATTATAATCTCCAGCAGAAAACAACCTGCAGTTTTAGGGAAGGAGCACATTCAGTAAAAAGATGCATTCAAAACTCTAGCAAAAAAATAGTTTCCTTTGAACTATAGCCTTGAATGAGTCACATGCCCTGCCACTTACAGCCAGGCTTTTATGCTTTTGAATACTCTTTGCGACTCAGTTTCTCTGAAGCAGTTACTTGGTGAATGTGATTATGTTGTATGTGTTGCAGCTGACCTGTTTGTGCTGTGGGAGTCTGATGCATTTAATTAATGCGCCCTGGAGAAAGGAAAGCTGTTTCCTGGGGGTAGTGAGGTGAGGAAAGGTAATGAATAATGGAAAATAGATTTAGAAATGACATTAGAGGACATCTAGTTAATCCCTTTCCTGACAGTAAAGTATATAACTATATTGTTCTTAGCCACCATCTGTGAAACTTCTGCTGTTACCAGTGCACAAGAATTGTATTCTCACATGCTGTCCCTAAATCATACTATGAAAAACACAGGGATGTTCACTCTTAAGGAACAGGTAGTTGTCTGTAATTTACCAGGACCCAAAATAAGGTCCTGCACCTGGGTCAGGGCAATCCCAAGCAAAAACACAGGATAGGGAATGAAAGGGTTGAAAGTAACCATGAGGAAAAGGACTTTGGGGTATTGGTGATGAGAGGCTGGACGTGAACCAGAAATGTGCACTTGCAGCCCAGAAAGCCAATTGTATCCTGGGCTGCACCAAAAGAGGCATGGCCAGCATGTCGAGGAAGGTGATTCTACCCCTCTGCTTTCATGAGACCCCACTTGGAGTACTGTGTCCAGCTCTGAGGGTCCCAACATAGGAAGGATATTGACCTGTTGGAGCAAGTCCAGAGGAGGGCCATGAATATGGTCAGCAGGATGGAGAACCTCTCCTGTGAAGACAGGCTGAGGGAGCTGGGGCTGTTCAGTCTTGAGAAGAGAAGGCTTCAGGGAGAACTTATAGCATGGAGACATTATAGCAGCCTCCCCTAAAGGGGGCCTACAAGAAATCCAGAGAGGGACTTTTCACCCTCTGATTAGCACCATACTATAAACAACTGAGTTAATCTTGATATTCTCAGTATCTAAAATTGTTACAGTGAACTTTTGAAGTTATTTTGGAATACATTACTTAAGGTCAGAGCAATAACATTGGGGGACTCATAATGGGAAAGCATTCTTACTGTTTCTTGTCCAACTGGGATAAATTCTCCCTTACATTATTTTTTCATTCATATTACAATAGTTTCCTAACAAACAAACAAACAGTCCTAAGCCAGACTAGAAATAATAAATCAATAATAAAAAAAACCTTCCACTACCATTATCATGGCCTTTTTCCAAAGCAGGTTTTTTCTGTGTAGACTACCTGAAACAATTAGTAGCTATAAGAATACCAAAGCACATTGACTAGTTCAAATATGCTGCTCAGGCTTCATGATTGAAGTCATGAATTTTGTCTGAATTAATTTTAATTAATTTTAAGCCCCTCTAGTGCCTGAGATAAGCTACATTTTTTGAGGGTTTTTTGTGAACTGTGATAAGGCAACATATATGACATTCTTGGGCTTTAGGAAGTGGGTGACCTTCTGCACATAATTAAATATATGAAATAAAGGATCACAAAAGATTTTGTGGTAGAATCCTGAAAGCCCCACAGGGAGATTATAAAGGCTTTGAATTGTTTCTGGAGACTCAAGCACATGTAGTTGAGAAAGTCACCTTCATCCAAAAAGGTCAGCTAGTCTAAGAAAGCTTCTTCATTCATGTAGATTATAATTACGCATAAGGTTCTTTGGTTCTTTTTCTGGAGAAAATAAGTCACTTTTCTTCAAAATTTCCTGTGTCTATGGCTTATGAGCAGTAGAATAAGACTTGAGTTTTTTTGAGGTTAAGTAATATTTTGTGTAATAACAATTCATCCAATAGCAAAGATATTTGAAGAAAAGACAACTGACAAGTAGGCCTGACAAATGTTTAAGTTTTGTGGGAAAATTACTGGAGGTAAAATTAAAGAAAATAGGAGGTTATATTTGTGTTCTAACAGAAGTTATAACAGTACAGAAAGTATAGGATGAAATATAGTTGCTACTCCCTTGGTGAAATGCAGTTGCTACTCCCTGGATGGGATGCAGTCAGCATGCCTGACTTCCCCCACACAAGAGGGGCTAAACAGAGGGTGGAACAGAATAGAAATAGAGCTGCCAGAGGGGGTATTGTAGCTGATAAGCCACATATTAGCTGTCAACCAAGGGAGAATAGAGATTTCCTGCTGTTGAACCAGGAAACTTGTCAAGATCACAGACATACATCTCCATCATAAAGATTACCTCATATGTTATGCTAATGCTACCCACCTCCAAGTCATTGCCACACCCCACTGAACATGACTAGACTCACTCAAGCTCCACTTAAATGCAAAATAGCATAAAAGTAAGTTAAAAATGCAGAGAAGTTAGGGAAAACTCCACTGTAACTTCTGGGATCAGTCAATGGGATGAACTTGTTTTCTCTCCCCCCCAGGGACACCTGTTTGGTAAGAACCATTCTCTATGTATGCTGAATGATTATCTTGAGTTAGGTTTTGTTAGGAATTAGAGTTTGTCAGTATATTGCTTTGGATATGTTTTTGCAGTCAGATATTGCCACTGGCAATATTCAGACCTTAACATGCCACAATTATCTATTATATTAATAAAGAGAGTTATTCCATAAACTGTTGAGTCCTTCAAGGAAGCTCACAGATGCCAGCAGTGGGTAACACATTTGACTGTGGAGGCCCGGGAGAAGGTCTCTCTTATGCTGTTGGTGTGTGTCCCTGGATCTTTCTTGGGGTGCTGAGAGACCAGTTAAAGGTGTGTAGACCTGGGAGGGGGTCTTTCTGTTTGTATGTTACTCTGAACAAGTCAGTTGAACTGCCCTCTGATCAGTGAAGTATCCCCACAACAGGGCACTGACAGACTGGTCAAGCACAAGGGTCTTGCCTTTCCTGGGGCACTGACAAACTAATAGCACACAAAGGGTTTGAGAAAATCTCCATTTTCACATTATAAGATTTTAAAAGACTGCTATGAAGACAAAAATGAACAAATGAGATACTAATCTCCGCTCCATATAATTAACAAAAAATTCTGATTTTAATTTCTACTCAGGAAAATCTTTGGCCGGATGTCAATAATGACTTTGAATCTAGTAAAATGTGATAATTTTGAGATCATGTTGGACAAGAAAGACAGGAAAACTGTTCAGTTACACTACTATCAGTATCTAAGTCTTCTTTAATACTAACTCATGTAAATGTATGTATATATAGCCTCTATAGGTCAATCAGGCTGTTATCATAAAATGTAGTTAAAGACATATTTCCTTAATCTCTCCTGAAGAGTAAAACTTAACTTGTAACATATTTTGTGTTGAAAGTGAAAAAAAACCCTTTTTTTTTGTTTGTTTGTGAATGGGGTCTATAATAGAATGAAATAATTAATTATATATAATCTATGACATGGCATAATGTGGCCTTTGAACTTTTTATGTGCTCTTCCTAACAATTAAACATAAATGTATAGGGCCTTGAAATGCAAACCACCAGAAGATTTCAACTAAAATCGCTCTAAGCCTTTTGCTAAAACTTTTTGCTAAATCCTTAAGTTTTTTAATTCTAAATGATTTTTTTTTGGGGGGGGAGGGAAAGAGAGCCAAAAGACTAGTACTGATATGTGCAAAAGAAAAGCGATCAATCAATCATACATACAGATTTTAATAGAGACAAATTCATGAGATTATATTCAGTACATAATTCAGAAATAAGGACATTTCAGAAATAAGGAAAATAGGATGATACGCAAGATGGAAAAATTGGTAGTTAATTCCACAAATGTGCTCTTCCTTTTGCATTTGTAAAAAACCTATTTGTTATATTTTGGGAAGTTTAATACATTTTTTACTAGTGTTCGTTCAATCCATTGAAGAAAACATTTTAACACTGGAGTTGCTTTCACAGTAGCTACATAGGAGTTAAGAGCAAATTTGAGCACGTTGCAGTAGATTTTCTCTCAGGATTGTCCTGTTATCATTTGGAAGATACCTAAAACATTGGGTTTCCTTCTTAGCAAAAATCTCCTATATATTTCCATAAACTATACAGTAGAAGTGGATGTGCTCCCACTCCTCATGTAAGAATATCTTTCATATTCACAAGTATTAATGATGGAATGAAACATTTTTGTCTGCTTTTGAATACAGCGGGAAGTAAAGAAATCTTAAAATGGCTTAACTTTATTTGTAAACAAATGGAATGTTCATATTTATTTTTTAACTATTACTTCCATAAATCCTTTCTTTAACTTTTCAGTGGCAAATTGAACTTTTCCCCACACTAAAAAAAAAAAGGACCCCTCCCCCCAAAAAAACAACTTCTCCTAAAAAAAACCATATGAAACAAAACCTAAAAGCAAGATAACCCCAACTCTGATCTGTCCAAAACAGTAACAATATTTAAATTTTGCTGAGTCTGTTTCAAACTTTGCAACACTGTAGAGACCTCAGTGTGAAAATGCAGGATATTAATGGCAATGCTAGTGATAATGGCAGTTACAATGCTACTAACACTAGTAAAGGAAAAGAGTCTGAGTGTTAGCACAGAACTGGTTAATAAATACAATGTTTCTGATCTCTGTCCTTTAGATTTAGTCCACCAAGATGACACAAAGAGTTTCAAGTGTTGCTCTTTCCCAGAAAGGTCTCAAGTACTGAGAAATCACCTCTGCAGAAATAATCTCAGAGAGCAATTGAGAGCAATTATATAGATTTGCTGTTGGTCTGCAGTATACAGTCTCAGACAGGGAAAGGAAAAGGACAAAGAGGGAGTTTACTTACTAACACAAGATAGCAAGAAAAAAAAAAAGTGAATTTCAGAGTATATAAAAATCCCAAGATTTCTATTCCTCATAGTAAGTACTTATCAACTGGATAACAAAAAGCATTATATTAGATATGAGGAATTGTTTGTATTGCCAAATACATTACATTGCTAAACAAAAAAGTAAATAAAAAGAATACAGAATACTTGTGCTTCTTAATGTTAATATATTTTAAACCCCCCATACTGATTATTTATTCCTGAGGGGTTTAGTAGATTTCTGAGGCAGAAATTTACTAAATTAATTACATTTATGAAAATCAAGTATTACATATATACTTTTGCTTTGATTATTGTGAATAATATTACTTAACTCCATGATAAATGCAATTTTTAGCAATAAAAAAATATATATGTATGAGAGGCAGCTAAATCCTTTCCTTTTTCATTTGAGTTCACAATGAATACTTAAGAATTTTAAATTATTATGATTCCTTACAGGTTTCTGCAGTTCTTTGAGCCAAGTGTTTTGTATAGCAAAGTAATTAAAGAAAGATGCCAAAGGTTAGCCACCTCCCGCCTTTTTTTTTGATATATAATTTAAAATATGCTTACTGCAAAACATCTATTTTTTTCAGTTCAGGAACAGGAATGCTAACTCTTTTTAGTCCAAAGCTAATTGCTACACACACACACACACACACTCAGGGAGGGGGAAAGGATAACATTTAGCTTCTGCAGTCCTTCACCTGGGGAAATGTGCTGGTCGTGTCAGTTTCTTCGTTCTCAATGCATGATTCACTTGGGGTTGTTCTTCCTCTCTTTAATACGCATTTGTGCCTCGGTTTTTCATCACTAGTCTGCAGCTCCTTGTTAACCCAAATTAACAATTTCTAATGTCTTTTACATATGACAGACATACGTCACTTTTTAACTCTTGAAACCAATTTTTATCAGCCCCAGGTCAGCATTTCATGAACTGACCATGGATGAATTCCTCACACTTTTTATGTTTCCAGTGCCAAGCCTGTGCTCCATCTTTTATCACCACCCCATTCTTGTGCTCCTCTGCACCACAACGTGAGATACATCTCTGATGTACATACATTTGAAATCCATGCTTTGGTACCTTGTATACATTCCATTCTCCTTACAGTCTGCAGCAAAATAATGTCTTTAAAAATCAACTTAGCCTCATGAGCATTAGTTCTTCATTAAGCATAAAGCAGGCTTTAAAAATGCATGACTTTAACACTTCATGCTTTTTAAAAATTGTAATTAGTTTCAGCTGAGTGTCCACGATTATCACAGCAAAATAAACATTTGTTCATTTGTTGAAGAGAATCAAGATTTTGAAATTCTCAGAGGGTAAAGTAATGTCAATAAAGCACATAGTTCCATTTTTAAACAATTTACACTAACAGAGCAAATTTCAGCCCTCTGCTGAAAACCCAGTTAATCTTAGGTTATAATAAATACAGGAATGTGTATTAATACCCATTTTAGTGACTTTCAGAAAGTTCTTCCTTTTTCAGGAAGGACCTCTGAGCATGACCATATACAGATTTCATTTCAATTATTTAATCTACAGATTATGAAAGTCAAGTAAAAAATTCCTTAGTTTCTCCTTATTTGATGTTCACTTACCCATGAGGTAAGCTTATGTGTTGAAATGTTCAATATATATACAAGATTACTTAAAACATGTAAACAGGACCTTATGTTGTTAGAACACATTTCTCAGAAAAATGATAAAGTTTTAGGAAAAGAAACTCACTATTATTGCAGAATAGGAGATATGAATATTAGTTATATATTATTTATTAATTCTGATTTATTCTGTACAGTCCAATTGATAAGCTTGTCATAGAGGAATGACATTTCTATTGTCAACAACCTTGAATAATATTTGCCAGCTTTCACATTCTTCAATAGCTTTGTGGACTTCTTTCTTCAGTTTCAAATAGATTCAGTCCATGCATTATCCCTTTTGTTTCTACTCTCCTTTTCAACATGAAGGGGTTTTTGTTTGTTTGTTTTCTGACAGCATCTTAATTTCTTGTGTTTGTATTCAATTAACTTTGACGTGCTTTTCAACTGCAGCATTTTCAAAACTTCATGCATATATTATTTATGCTATCTCATCAATGCTTTTGAGATGTCTTCCTATTTTTTAAGAGTAAACACTGGTTAATGTAAGTTAAATTGGGTTAGAAGGCAGAGTCAGAAGACGGAACTGAAAAGTCAATCTCAACTAGTTCAGACAGAATAAATAAATGCTGGAGCAGCAGATGCAGCTTTTTAGTCAAGCATAGAAGTGCTAGCACCACTTTCAATAATATTTGGTCAGAATATATTGAAGCATTTTTGGATGCCAGTAGCAATTTGGTCTGCTGAGGTTACTTTAATTAGTCTTGTTGAGATTCATATGTTATACAAGGCATGGTCTTTGTGCTCAGTATAGGAGGTCCAAAGCACACAGAACACACTGATTTACAGCATATGTTTCTCCATCTAAGTCTTGTTTGGAGAAGGTCTAATGTGTCCTTCAAGCATCAGCTTCACTGCTTATGTATACATTGCTATACCAAAGAGGAATGTCTAGCACTCTCCTGACTAAGGGTCAACAGGCACCACTGTGGGTTTGCTTTTAAACTATGGGGGGAGGTTGTTTGGTTTTGGCTTTTGTTATGTGGGGGTTTTTTGGTGTTGTTGTTTTTTTGGGGTTTTTTTTAGGTATCTCCCTTTTTAAGAGATTTGTCTGAGAGAGAGTTAGCAGGAACAGGTAAAAGTGAGTGATAAAGTGAGCTTACAGTTAAACAATGTGGATCATCAGGGAACATTGCTTGAGCTTGTTCCCTCGCACTTTTATATTTAGCACTATAAACGTGGCGTGTATTCTACATGGTCACAAGTCACAATGGTCACACGTCTGTACAATTAAGACTGTCTAGTTACAGGAATATTAAAGTTTTGTCTGGTCAATACCTGCTGTATTGTTCAGTGTGACTAATATTTGATTGAAGAGATTCTTTCTTCTTCCCTGTCAGTCTCAGGCTTTGTCTGTCTCTGTATTACATTACCCTTGAAATGTTCCAATACAGTGGTTAGTAACTAATCAGCCAGAGGAATATGAAATAAGATTTTCTTTAAGTATTACAGGATTGCATTTCTGATCTCACAAACTTGATTGTGACTAGTGATTTGTAATGGATAGTACCTTAGAAAATAATTTTAATGGAGATTTTGATAAATTTAATTTTGTGATGTATGGGGCAAACTTTCCTTAAGGGGATCTGAGTTACATATTTAATACTTTCTTTGTCTCCTGCTTTGTAGGGACAAAACCTTGGATTTACTTTGTTTGTTCTTTTGGTGCAAATACAGAGGCCTAAGTTGATGATCTAGCTTCAGTCCTTAATGATGAACCTGGTTAAATCAGAGATTTATGAAGTGTACACACTCCTTCAAATGAATTAGAAACCCAGAGCAGGTAAAATTTCACAAGCAGGTAAAGATATGGTATGTCATCCTTACTCAGAGACTATGTTACTATTTCAATATTCTTCTGTATAGAATTTTAAGGAGCATCTTTCTGAGAAAAAGAAGAAAAGAATACCAACCAGCAATTTCATCTTCCTTGTACACTTAAATTACAGCTTACTTGTCATGATTATGAAATCTAGTTGTGAGTAGTTGTGTCTAGTTGGCAACATTAGTCTCAAAACTAGAATTACATTTATTTGGAGAGTGTGTGATAGGATCTGGTTAAACATTTCCTGTTGCTCCCTCATCACTTTGCTATGGGGAACTACTGGTAGTTTAAAGCTTCAGCATGAAGACAACTGACTAAGTAAGAGGACATATCTCTTTCTAGTATTATCTATCATCTTCTGAAGGATAAGAGAGGAGGAATCCCATTCTTCATCTTTTCCAAAAAGTGACAGTGGATCTGTAAGCTTACTGCTTCATGCATTTCAGGAGGCATATAACATAAAGTCATAAATGCTTATACAGTTGCTAAAAGGTTTTTAACCATCTGAATGCTTTCACAAGTGATAACAGACCACTAGAAAAAGAAACAAACTAAACAAACCCTTGAACCCAAACACTCAAACTTTCCCAGAACATATACTTTCCCAGAACCATAGACTTTCAATGCTAGGGCAGAACCATGATAAGCTATTTGGTATAGTCTGGAGGGGGGGGGTGGTTCTAGATAAAATGTTAAAATGAGAATCTCAATAAACTGAAAAATTGAAAAGGAGTTCAGGACAGGTATAAATCTCCTTTAATACCTACTATAATGTGCCATAGGTCTTACTAAATATATACTATAGTAAACTGAAGAAGTTTATGAAATCCCCAGATCAATAAATGTCAAAATAAAAACGGTTATAAGTTCATACACAGAGATATTGAAAGCAGATATGAAATTGAATAAGGAAAAAGCCACAACATAACACACACACAAAAGATGATGGAGAGGTTTGAACAGAGTACAAGAAAGTTTGAGGTCTTTATCAAATAGACTGGATGAAATAGTGGAAATTTTATTGTTGAATATAATCAGTGATGGAAAGGGAAGAAAAAACGCCATTATTTGCCCCTATTTCTTCCTTTTATACTATAAAATATTGAGATGACCCTGGGTTTTTACAGTAAGATTGCTTTCCATTGGAAAGCAAACAAATAAAATGGTTTACTCAGGGGACCATGGTAGGATGGTGGGGTTTTTTGGTGAAAAAGCTCTGTGATTACTTTTACCATGAACAAAGTGAACCATCAGTCCTTGA
This sequence comes from Pseudopipra pipra, assembly GCF_036250125.1. Classification (NCBI taxonomy): domain Eukaryota; kingdom Metazoa; phylum Chordata; class Aves; order Passeriformes; family Pipridae; genus Pseudopipra; species Pseudopipra pipra. The sequence continues at coordinate 72,723,822 of NC_087550.1, read as the reverse complement.
CTTCTTTAAGTTTTTGGCAGGTAATGGATTATACTCTTTTGTAATAGGGATTAGGTAATAAAGAACTTATTTATGCACCTTCGCTGTATTGCTACTCGTGCCACAAAGCATGCTAGTTTCTTATTTTTCTGTAACACAAGGTTTTTGGTATTATAAACAATTTTCATCATGCCATAAGCATACTCTTTACATCTCTGTAAGCTTTACTGTTTATTATCCACCATTACATTTTTAGAAGTTCAGGATATTTTCTTTACTTAATGCCAAACCCTCCTGTAAAATAAAATGCTTTATAATTGAACCCATAGGAAAAGTCAATATGAAACAAGCACTTCTATGGTGTGAGTAAGTCTTATAAAGACTGGTCTGCATTAAGAGAGTTTAAGTACACAAACAAGACAAAAAAGTTCTTTAATTCACACGAGAAGACAGTCAACATTTTGATTCCCTATGTTCCAGAACCATTGTTTTTGAATCCATTATTCACAACAACTTTCATGACATACAGGCTCCACAGAGCATTGTAGGATTAACAGGAACCTCCTATGACAGATTAATTTTGTTTAATTTTCTAATACTTGAGTCTTTGGGTAGATGTGCAGCAATTGCAAAGCATCACAGCTGCAGACTTAATTAAATTGAAAAGAAAACTCTCCAAGTGGAAAAAAATATCTCAAGGAGCCTCCTAGGCAAGAGAATAAATGCATTTGCTTTAATGATTTCTGTTATTTCATGGAGGGGAAAAAAACAAACAATTGCCATAAGTAAAGCTTCTCTTGCTTCATACATTTCTGTTAGACTTAAAAACCTGGATTTTAAGGGCTGCTAGCAAGAACAATAATGTTTAAAATATTCTTGGTATTTGTGATATATAAATCACTGAATGCGTATTAGAGCCAAATTTAATGGTCTGAAGGCTCAGATAAAAATTTGAAAGTTGTGTGGGCTTTTTTTGTTTGTTTTTCACTGTATTACTTTATGTGTATACTTATTATTTAGGTAGTTAAATTGTTTTTTTTTTTTAATTTGACACCTGAAATGCTCCAATCTATGGCTTTTCAAGGAGTCCCAATTACCCAGTGGCCAGATTAGCAAAAGACATAGTGTCTTTCAGGTTAGGCACAGATAACACAAAAACTAATTTCAGCCTGAGCAAGCTAACCTTCTTCTGTGAGCGGCAAACACTTTTTCCTTGGATCATTCATATCAGGTAATCTATCATCCCGATCAACTGACTTCTGGACAAATATCTTCTTACAAACAACAGTATTATTAGCTGGAGGTAGTTTCCATTTAATCCCTTATGAAATTTGTTTTCACCTCACACACACACATACTTCTCTCCTAGAGCCTCATAATAATGATCGAAAAAAAGTTGCTACATGAGGAAGTTTTACTGACAGATGTAAATATTCCAGATGGGAATTCTTTTAAGACAGGCTCTCTTGCTATAATGTAAGGTTAGGGCAACTGAGAAGAGAAATACTTACAGCTGGATTCAAATTAGAATTACATGAGAGAGGTGTCAAGATACTCAAGCTTGGCCAAACTCAGGCATGGTCAGAGGTGGAATTGGCTAGAGAACCAGGGAACTTCTAATTCAATGGAGAAAGATGTAAGAAGTCTAAGTATTTCCAGGATTAGCTGGCAGCTCCCCAAGGGAATCTTTTTGTTTGCTTAGAATTGCGTATTAGTATGCACAGCTGTGCAGGCAATGATGTTCTAATTGTCTGCGCTCAGTTTCACTGTGCTCATTATAAGATATGCCAGCCATTTTTCCCCCCTCTGATTTTATTATAAATCACCATTGGAAAAAAATCTATTAGGAAACATCACTATTTATTAATTAGATGTACAGTATCACAACGGAAATAAAGATTTTTCAAAAGAAAAATAAAACTGAAATCTGAATCAGTATCACATGAGAATTGTATGAACTTATGTTTGCATGCTACTGCAAGGGAACTAGCAATATCAACTAAGGCTCAGCATACACAATATTCAAAGGCAGAAAAAGCAGAAAAGATGATGTAGATTAATATCATATGATCTGGATTTTTTCTGTATTTTGGGCTGTGAATTTTGAATTCTTAATAAGAACTAAAAACTCTGGAACAATTTCATTAATAAAAAACATCAGAGAGAGCCACAAGCAAAGTTAAATTGAAGCATGTTTTGTTTGTATCGACAAATAAGAAGGAATAAATGGCTTAGAAAAGAATGCATGCAATCTAAAGATATACAGTCTGCTTGAATACTTCTTGAAGTCTGTAATTTTATCAGATTACAAAATTCAAACTTTTGTGCAATCAGAGAATTATAGAATGGTTTCGGTTGGAAGGGGACCTTGAGGATCATCTAGTTCTAATCCCTCTGCCATGGGTAGGGACACCTTTTAACCAGAGCAGGTTGCTCAGAGACCCATCTAACCTGGTCTTGTATACCTCCAGGGATGGGGCATCCACAACTTCTCTGGGCAACCTGCTCCAGTGCCTCACCACGCTCACAGTAATGAATTTTTACCTAATAGCTAATCTAAACCTACTCAAACCTTTCAATTTTAGCTCATTCCCCTTGTTTTGTCACTATATGCTTTTGTAAATAGTCTTGCCCCATCTTTCCTCTTAGTTCCCTTCAGGTACTGGAAGGTTGCAATTAGGTCACCCCAAAGCTTTCTCTTTTCCAGACTGAACAATCCCAGTTCTCTCATCCTTTCCTTATAGGAGAGGTGCTCCATCCCTCTAATCCTCTTGGTGGCTGTCCTCTGGATTTGCTTCAACAGGTCAATGTCCTGGCTGGACTGGGGACCTCATGAGAGTGGAGTAGAGGGGCAGAATCATCTCCCTCGACTTGCTGGCCACTCTGCTTTTGATGCAGCCCAGGATATGATCAGCTTTCTGGGCTGCAAGTGCACATTGCTGGTTCGTGTCCAGCCTCTCATCCATCAGCACCCCCAAGTTCTCAGCAGGGCTGTTCTTGATCTGTTCATCCCCCAGCCTGTATTGATACTGGGAGTTGATCCAACCCAGGTGCAGCACCTTGCACTTAGTCTTATTAAACCTCATCAGGTACCCATGTGCCCACTTCTCAAGCCTGTCTAGGTCCCTCTGGATGGCATCCCATCCTTCAGGTGTGTCAACAACATCATTGGTTCGGTGTCATCTGCAAATTTGCTGAGGGTGCACTTAATCCCTCTGTCTATGTCATTAATGAAGATATCAAATAACACTGGTGCCAATATGGACTCTTGAGGGACACAACTTGTCACTGTTGTGCATCAGGACTCTGAGTCATTGACCACTATCCTCTGGATGCAACTGTCCAATCAATTCCTAATCCACCTTACAGTCCACCAATCAAGTCCATCGCTCTCCAGTTTGGAGAGAAGGATTGTGGAGGACTGTGTCAAAGGCTTTACTGAATTCCAGAGAAATGACATCTATAGCTCTTCCCTTACCCATTGATGTAGTTACTCCATCATAGAAAGGCACTAGTTTGGTCACACAGGATTTGCCCTTGGTGAATCACCTCCTTGTTCTCCATGTGCCTTAGCAGAGCTTCTAGGAGAAGCTGTTCCATGAAAAATGCTGATACAAGACAGCAAGGATTCTAAATGAAAAGGAAAAAAAAATGACCAAGACAAATTAAATATTTTGACAGTAATGTACATAAAGGCAATATTTCACTGTGAATTTTAGGCCACAGACCAGCACAGTTCATTATCTTGGAATTCAGTATAACAGCATTTTTTGCTGTTTCAGTTGTTTTCCACTTACATAGTTGTTTTTTTGCTTTGGTTTGTTGTTGTTTGTTGTTTTTTTTTGTTTGTTTGTTTTTTAATAATATTTCTTAATATAACTCAACTGATTGATGGAAAACTCTGAAAGAATCAAGTACAAGTCAAGAATTTCTGTGCCATGGGAGATTTTCCCCATTACAATTTTAATGTACCTTCCTTTGAAATTTTTGTAACAGAATGGGATCAAAGATCTCAGTTATTGTGATATAGCACATGTGTGAAAACATGAGAAAAAACTAAAAGAAAAAAAAAAGAACATCTGCATATATTCACAGAGTCATAAAACAGCCCAGGTTGGACAGGACCTCAAAGGTATGACTGGTCCGAACTTTCCCAGTAGATACGAGATGAAAAAAACCTAGATGAGATTATCTAACACTCTGTCCAGTTGTTTGGAAAACCTCAAGACTCTACTACGTTCTTGAGAAGGTTATTCCAGTGACTGTTTTCAGTTGATGTTGCTCCTCGATTGCCATTATAATTCACAGATTGCCTACAGTTACTAATGCAGCAGCAATCACCCTGTCCATTCGTTTGATTCTATTTCATAGCAACACTTATGTCAGCAGCTACAAACACTTAGCACCAATGTGGTTAGCTGAAAGATAGGATCATAGTACATCCTACAATGCCTTCTTTATGAAGAGAAAAAATATCTCAATGTATATGAAAATCCAATTTTTGATATTTTTTTTTAATCACTGTACAGAGTAGTAGAGAAGATTCTCAGCCAGGCACAAGAAATAGGACACAATGTGAATGATATCATAATCTGCTGATCTGTAGCAGCTAAATATTGCTGATGCAGTACCTAAATAACAACTCTGTCATCTATTACAATGGATTATAGTGTCACCAGGTCTTTGTTCCTCCCACTGAGTCATGAGCTTCAGTGAGACCCCCTTGCCTTCTTAACTTCTAAGAGGGCTCTAGGTGTGGCTTGATCGACTTAATCTCAGATTTGGTCAACAGTCTAGATGGCTATAACATAATCAAGTTCAACTAGAACTGTACAGATTTACAACTTTTGACCTTGAAGAACTCACAAATACAAAGAAACAAAGCACTCATTCAGCTACTTTCATATTTGACTGTATCTTAGTGCTTTTACTCACCCATTAAAACGGAGATGTGGGGTGGATGTGAGGGTGTGGGAGCACAAGTGCAAAGACCTGACTATTTTTCATGGCCATCACAATCAGCCACAAAAAAACAAGGCTAATATTATACCCAAACTACACATTTCCCTTTCAAAACACATTTCTGAACTTTAGCTGCTCAATGATCGAAAAAGAAAAAAAGCAGAAGCAATAGAAATTAACTCAATTATCTGACAGACAAACGTGAATTCTAACTGAAGCTAACTATTCTTAGTTAACTATTCTTAGACACTTCAGAATTTACCTTAAATTTATATCTACTTTTGGACCTACTTTTTGGAAGTTATACTAAAATCCAATCTCCACTGAAGAAAAAATCTTTGTAAAGAGCAGAAGTGTCTCAATTGGCTCACACTAGTATCTTTTTGTTATTTTTGCATGGTATCTGTTAGAACAGGTTTATGATGAAGGGAGATTTCTAAATACAGGAATAATATAAATAGTATATATAAGAAACGGTGGCACCTATGACACAAGACATTTAATCAGTTGATAACCTCAGTGCTGCATTTTCAGTTTCTCACTTCAAGTCAAATCTTACCTATTTTACTGCTTGAAACTCCATAGCTGTGGAACTCCATCCTACATATGATAGCTACTTATTTGACTCAGAAAAACACATTAAATTCATTCAATTGATACTTTAGGATGCATATTTGATTATTATCGAAATATTTTTAAAATTTTATTAATAAAACGCATGACAGACAACTTGATCTTCCCATCGGTGTGATGTAGTAACGTGTACGCTGGAAAACTCTGCTGTTCACTGGATATTTGCTGCCATCTGCCGACAAAACGTGAGAAATGCTTTTCTAGAAACAAAATTCTGACATTTAATATTCAGGTTTTTCCACCCCCAAGAAAACTTGTTTGTTATGATTATATAATTCTTAACTGAAAGGTACAAGTGGCTATAACTATTAACTAGAATAAATTCCTGGGAAATCAGTTGAACATTTAATATTCATTTTGAGTTGGGTTTTTTTTCTATTGGATTTTTTTAAGAGTTAATGTTGCATAGATTCTTAAAGTTTTTAATTTGATTTGCTTTAATAATTGCAGAGGGATTTTTTTATTTAACATAACAAAATTTCATACAAGGTTTCTGTAACAGAAATTAGTGCCCTTTGAAACGTAAACCTTGAATTTGGCTGGATCAACAAATGTTAGTACTACAGATATCTTACAGTTTCCCATAGCAAAGGACAAGTCTTGCTGTCTTTGTACAGTTTTCATGGGCAAAGACTATTGCCTTTTTTTTTTTTTTTTCTCCTATGGCTCTTAGCTTTGGAGAGCTGTTCTCAGCTAATCTATTGATAGCCTAACTCTAATTCATCAAGAATTGGTTAGTTGTTGTGCTCTCTATCTCAAATTCTCTTTTAAAAGATATTATCATCTATAAAGGACCTAGAAATTATTTCCTTTTAAAGAATGAGATGGAATTTTATGCAATTTATTTATCCATAATGCTTAAAGTAAGCCACAGAAGTTCATAAGAAAATCGCACAATCAGGGGGCTGATTTGGATCAAAGTTGAGCAGAGGATCTACAGAAAAACCTTACGGAGGGACATAATTGTAGGTAAATGATTGGCTATAGCATCAATGTGCTTCCATTCAAACATGTTTACATAATTATACAAAGCTTTTCTTTTTCCTGGGCTGTTCTGAAAAGCTCATAACTTTGCAGAAGTATGTCACTGTAGAGCATCCTAGCATGGGCAGCATTAAAAAATATAGCTTCTTAATAGTTTTGGTCCATTTTGTTTGCAAATGACTAGTAAGGCATTCAATTTTGTGGAAAAAAGAAAAAAAAATCCAAATAGCATGAGGCAAATATTTAATGAAAACATATATCAAAGAAACTTTTAGTTATTCACTGTCATTGTTACACAATTTCATAGATTATATTTTCTTCAATATCATTTGCATATAATATACACTCACTTCAATTTCACAAATCGCCATTATTTGTGAAGAAAAGTTTTTAGGTCATATTGATTGAAATTCTTAATTTTGTGTTGAGCCTTTCACAATAATAAAATAAATGATTTTTACAAATACAGTAAATCATACAGGTCACAATTATCATAGATGTTATTTTATTCTTTTTTTCTTCTTCTGTGTTTCAGTGAGGCAATGACAATCATAGAATCACAAGGTGTCTTGTTTTGGAAAGTACCTTTAAAATTCATCTAGTTCCAAGCCCCCGCTGTAGGCGGGGACACCTTCCACTTGACCAGGTTGCTCAAAGCGACATCCAACCTGGTCTTGAACCTCTCCAGGGATGGGCAGCCACAGCTTCTCTGGGAAACCTGTTGCAATGCCTCACCATCCTCATTGTAAAAAAATTCTTCCTTATGTTCCCCTTATAGTCTCTTTTAATGATTGAAAAGGTGGAGATGGAAGTAAGAGTGTGCTTTTTTTATGCCAGTGCACAAGTTTTTATGAGTAGAGATTGAAGAACAGAATCAAAATTTTGAGAGGGTAATGAGTTTTGATATGATTGCGATATGGTTTTTAATTCTCACAGTGATGAATAGCTTTTTCTCCTGAATAGGTAAGGGAAGATAATTAATTCTGGATGTAGTATTATCTGTGGAGTCTTAATATAATCAACAGGCTTGCAAAATTGCAAAACTTATGCACTCGTAGGTGCAGTATTCACCAGTAGAATGAGACTGGGATTCAAAGGAGAGCAAGACAGAATTAATCTAGTGGGAATTTCTGATGGTTTATTTCACCAACATTTAAGTCGAGGTTTTTGGCTCAAATATCTGTTATATCTGTTTTCTCAGTTTTTCCTGTTCTTTATTTCCAAAATTGGATGAGATAAACTCTTTCTATGCTTGCATCAAACCTTGTTTACCAGCTTTATTCATAATACATTAATATATTTCTGAACATTTTTGGTTTGACCTGACATTTTATGATGTTCTGTATTTACTGTTATAAGCCTTCAGAAGAACTGTAAATAAACTTCACCTGATGCAATATGAAGTATGACAATACCTGTATTAGCAGTTTAACAATGGAAAAGAAATTTTTTCTTGCCCTGAGAAGTCTGCAGTCAAATTTGAATTAAAGTAAGTAAAAATGGCAAAAAAATAGTAGCGGAAATCCTTTTATTAGATAAACTGAAGTGGTCTACAGCTGAAGGTTCTGAGATATTTCTATAAAATATGTGAATATTTTTCACAAAATAATTATAGAATAAAATAATTAATACTGACTCCTACCAGGTCCCTGCCTGAGCTGCATGCCAAGCAGGCTGGATCTGGACATCTGCTCTGCTGGTGTCAGCTTTGACTCACTGGCTTGGCCTCAGGCTTGCCTGGTCACTCTGGATCTGCCTGGATATTGGTGGTCTCCCAGCTGACCCCAGTCACCATCCCCATCCCAGCCCTGCTCTCCTGGCCAGGTACCGTGTGGCTGCATCCCTTGGTGAGTCTGCCTTGCCCTAACCCTCAGCACTTGTCTCTCTACCCTTGACTTACCTTTGACTGCCCTTGCTCCACATCACCTTTCCCTTACAGGGTCATGGATAGAGGAAGGATAAGAAGTGAGGCACAAGTTAGAAAAGCAGGACATTTGGATTAGACATTAAAACAACTGTGAGGGAAGTCTAAAGAGGAAGAAGAGGTTTCCCAGAATGGCTGTGGAGTCTCCACCCCTGGAGGTCATCAGGGCTCAGCTCAACACGGCCTAGACAACCCTGCTTTGAAGAGGATATTACTCCAGGTGATCTCCAGAGGTCCTTTACAACCTATCCTGTGATTACTGAGTTTGTGGCAAACTCCTGCTTATGAAGCAACCAGCTGAAAATCTCATTCTCTGTACACTAACATTTCCTGACTCAGGAAGTAACATCCAAGTATAATGACTGTATCTTGTAATGGCTTGCTTCTAACCAGCTGTGGATGAAAAACTGCAATTCAAATTCTAAGACTGCAAACTTCAGGTGTGGTGCACCATATTTATTCTTTTTATTTAATGGGGAAGGCTAAATTCTATTTTATTTTTTGTTTGATCCTTTTCAGTGAAAGACAGATCATTGCATAGATTTCCCTATTGTATTTAATGCCTTAAATCTTTGCAATACTATGATATGTCATTTGATGGAAAAATATAATGGATGTTTTTATAGTTTATGTCAGAAACTGCAGACTCACAAAATTCTATTCAAAATACAGGTGGGAGTTACCTTAAGTGGAACAGTTTTCTTAATATATATACATATTTCTGAACTACAGACCTCTCTATTCATTTTTTACCAATTATATACTGAAATGAATCTTTGCTACCAACATGCATCTGTGAGCTCCTGGTGTCCCTGTGATCACTCAGGATTTTATTAATAAGGAAGCGAGAGTGACAAAAAGACACTAGGAGGCATTATGTACCTTACAGAAAAAAACAAATGGAATTTAATCATATTTGTCACCAAAATACGCACACAGGTTGAAGTCACTGTGTCCAGTAGTCCTCTGACCAAGATTAAGGGGCTTCAGTGTTTAAAAGATGACAAAGCTAGTTGGATGGGAGTTGAATAGAGAGATTGTCTATGCTTTTCCAATAAAAATTTTATTTGTACCTTTTTTAAATAAACTGTTGTTTTATAAGGAAATATTAGAATATCATGAGAAAATAGTTTAAGGGCTGAAAACAGTTCATTTTTCAAATCTTACTATTCTCATTTTAGCATACTTTTGGGGCAATTCTGTTTTCCGTTAAGCTGATGAAAATAAAGAATAATTCCTCTGAAGTCAGTGAGTTTATTTTTCATAAAGTTCATGCTTAATAATTCAGTTGGGTGAGGATCTCTCAGAAATACATAATGCTAATTATAATGTCAAGATTTATTTTTAAAGTTTAAATTATGTTTTGGTGTGCAGTTGGTTTCTTTCGATTAATTCAGCTGCAGTGTGTGCTTTGTTTTCTGTCATCTGCATTACAATAGTAGGGACTTCCTTGCCTCTGTGGGCAGCCAGCCAGAAAGACAGAGTAACCCCAGTGTCTCCCTGTGCTTTCACTGCCACTTCAATGGACTATTGCTGTCAGCAGTAAAAATACAATAAATTGAGGCTCTTTCTTCTGTAGAAATCCTAAGATAGAATTAAGGCATACTTAAATATTTTACAAGAGGCTGAGACCATCTCTTAAGATCCAGCTGCATGGCTCTTGGTCTAGTAGAGTGGAAAGGCATCTTGTGACTATCTATTCGGGTGGTTTCTTCAGCTGTCTTTCCCATTGTTAATCTTTCAGTAATCACATTCCGTGTCACTGAGTGGCCAGAGCAATTTCCGCTCTCAGGTCAAACCTCAGGGGTTATGCTTTTAATTTATTTAATTAATTACCAACTTGCTGAGTTCAAGTCCTGTTGAGCTTTACCCAGGGGGAACGAAAAGAGGAGATATATTGGAATGGAGAAAGCATTTCTGTTTTACAGGGCAAATGGAGTAGGCGGATGCCATACAGCTGAGTAAAGAGCAACAGAAAGGTTAGGAGATACTGAAAGTCAATCAGTTCATCTTTCCAGGATATTTTGTGATTCTATGTTTTCTGCCACTGCCAAAAGGTAGACTGTCTATTGACTAAGCTGCAAAAGAGGTATTTGGCAGTATCCATCAATCTTGGATATACGATTCACAAGGCTCATCCCACATCTTTTTTTTTACACGTCAGAAGCACTGACAAAGATAGCATGAAAGACCTGTCCACGTTCAGGTCAATAGAGTCGATATCCTGGTGGGCATTTATCTTCTCATGAATTAACTGAGGGAATTAATGACTGAATGAAGTTCTGCTTTGTACTGACTGACTTTATATGTATGATCATTGTGGTCTCTTCCAGCTTCCAAGTCAACATCTTCTGACTTTTGATCCAGTTTTCACTTTAAAATATCCCAGCAATTGTAGTTGTATACTTTTATTGGGGTCTTGAAAACAAAATCATATCCTAAACTGCATAAAAAGTTGGATATAAAGACAGGCTGAGAGAATAGGGTTTTTTCAGCCTGGTAACTAATTTTTCACATTTGGAGGGAAAGAGAAAGTTGAGTACCAACCTTTCTTTAAAAGAGCAGAGATGTAGCATTATACCTAAGTATTGTACTCATTATGTCATTACATATCTTATTTCAGGTGACACAGAGGTGTTGTCTTTTCATTAGAGTTTTTATACTTTGAATGTGTAAGCTTTTTCTTTTAAGAAAGTGACAAATAATTTGCAACTTCATCACATTTTCAAGTTTTAGTAATTTTTTTTCACTTTCAGTAAATCTTCCACTCAGAAGGAAAAAGAACAAATTGCTTGTAATTTCTTCTTCCTCTTTAGCTAGAATAAAACAGAATAGCTTTTGAAAAAAATCTAAAGAATAATATACAGTCTCAAACAGAAAAAACATTTTGTGCAAGTCAAACTAGATAAAAAAGACAATGTTAAAAGGTCATCACGATGAGCACTTAGGAGGATGGGTAAGTAATGCCTCACTCAATCATTCTGTGTCCTTCTAAGAAAGGTAATAATGTCATAGACATAATGTCAGGGGGGGTTGTGCTCTCATACATCATGAAGACTCTATCTACTATTTCAGAATTTGCAGTTTATTTTGGTTTAGGGGGGTATTATTACTTTTTTTAACTTGGGGGTTTTGTTTTGTTGTTGTTTGTTTGGAATTTTTTGTTTGTTTGGAGGGGTTTTGTTTCTTTTTTTTTTTTCTGTTTATACCCTTTGTTTTAAACATGAACTGTCAAATCCACACAAATATTCTGCATGTAGTTTTTCCCTAGATTTTGTCAGGAGCTGAACACATGCATCTTCATTAGTGCTTTGTCTCAATTTCTTTTGCGTTTGTTCAGTGCCATTCTTGTTTATTTTCTCAACTGATCAATGTGAAATACATATTTATTGACCCAGCTGAGGTGATGTAACTCTAATAAAAATCTGATTGAAGACCAGGTCAATAATTTTAGTTAAATGGACAGGCTGTATTCTATAGCAATTAAAAGCAGAATTCAGCTACTAAATATTGAGAATTTCCTAATCACAGCACAAAATCCAGCAAATCTGTGATTGTTTAAATCTGAATTTGAAATTTACTGGTAGAAAATAATTTTGCAGAACTATCAAGCCATCTGATTTTAAAAATCCCTATTTTTTTACTGTTCAGGTACTTAACAATTAGGTGTATGTGTACGAAATACATTTCAAAGGATTCTAGGCAATATTGTAAGCCCAAAATGCACACATAGTAAGGGACATTTCCTGTCAAAGAAAGTTTAATAAATCCAAAGAAATTATAAAGCTAGTGGAAAGAATTAAAGAACTCAAACGATTTGCAGACAGTGAGGTGACTGGTAAAAAATGGATTTGAGTGACTTGACTTCATGGCCACTTTTCTAACCTTGTCTCCTTTACCTTAGAGGTATTTCAGAATCACTTAACGAGTGTCCAGTACATTCCAGGGACAATTTTGAAAGTTAATGTCAAAGACTACTTCATAAATGGAATTTTGATTGAATTTAATACTTTTTCAACTGACTGTAGTGAAATTGAAACTCTCCATTATCTCCCCTAATGACTTTTAATGTATCATCTGGATTAACTGGATGATGAAATCACTAAATGACAAATTTATGTTTCTTAAATTATATGCCAAAAGTTACAGAAAAAGAAATTACATTGGCTCTGAACTGTGTTGGAGAATAGAATAGTTTTTTAATAGTTCTGTGTCCTAAATGGAGGCTAAAAGATACTATATTCCTGTCAGTATGTTGTTCCCAGTTACAGCTAATGCTGTTGTCCTTTTCAAGGTATTATTTGGGAATAAGAATATGGTTGGTTTAATATTCTTATTTCTGAAGAATCCTTCTGTGATCATCCTTTCATTGCTTTCTCATCAAAAGACTCAAAATTTAACTGCATTGAAAACTGAGTTAATTGCTAACCAAATCTTGATTCAGCAAGGAAATAATAATAATAATAATAATAATAATAATAATAATAATAATAACGACTACTACTACTTATAAATTAATGTGCAAACTTTAATTTAGGAGTCAATGAGTTTATTTACATTCTGGATAAATAAAAACTTAAACACCAAAGTAGATGGAGGCCTAATTTGCTCTAGTTAACCAGTTAAAATAAGACATGCTCAACTTTGAGTTCTTCATTTTGTCCCATGGTATAACATAAACTTCAGAATGCCATGAACCTATTCCTGCAATGAATCTTCTTGTCACTCTTTTAAGATTTTTAAATTTTTGTCTGCGTTCATATGATAAATACATACTCTGATTTCAAAAATCATTCCAATTCTCTTAAATTCTAGAGCTATAATACATGACTACTTGTGGCAGCCAAGGCTTTCTTTTGAATTCATGAGATGATAAATTCTTAGGGGAAAATTATCAGCAGGTATAATGCAACATAGACTCATTAAAAACAGTGAAAATTTACACAGGCTGAGGATCTGTCCCTTATATATTTAATCTAGTTTCCCCAATAATTTTTCTAATTGTTCTCTATATTCAGCTTTACAACTATCTGGCAGTTACAGTGGGATGGTTATCAAATATTTAATTAAATTGTGAAGTCACAGTCATATTTTATTTCAAACTATTCCCTAATGTTTTAAATCAATTTGTTCAATACTGAAATTTTAAACACAAAGAGGCCAGTTTCTTGGCATATATCAGTTAGCATCGTTCCATGAAAACCAGTGAATTATGTCATTTTCAAGTCCACTCCTATCTTGAATAAAGATAACAAATAAATTATTTCCTGCATTTCTTCCTACAGTCCCTGATTCTTTCTGAATGTTTCTATTCTTTCCAGATGAATTCACAGGCAAAATCTGTCTTTTGTGAGAGTTTTCCAAATCTCTTTTTTTTAAATGGTGATGCTTCGTTGATTTTTTTTTTTCACCAGGGTAAAAAGTTAGAGACATTTATGTTTATTTAATTGGGCTTGAGAATAGGATTGAAGAGTCTATATCTTTTAAGCAAAACTCTAGAGTCAAAACTGTTCTAATACTAAAGAATAGCAAACTAATCAAAGCTTCTTTCAACATGTTACTTCATAACCAGAAGTTTTTGTGTTTTCAGATAAAGAATCGGTCAAAGTGTTCAAGACGGTGCTTCAATGTTACCACAGACCTTCATTATGTGCACTGAGTGCTTTTGTCTCTGTAGTGGGCCCTCATTTATCAATAATGACATAAAAGTAAGTCTGACCTAAAGAAGGATACCTGAAATTTTATTTTTTTTCTACTGGAAGAAAAACTTAGATAAAAATAGGGTCTCTAAGAATAGTTAGAAAGTCTCTAAGAAACTAATTAATTGCAAAGAAACATAAATGGTAATTAATAGTTAAACTCTCAGTACACAGTCTGGCATTCTTGGATCAGGTTTAGACAGATTATATTCAGTAATGACGAAGTTCAATAAAATGACAGATTAAAGTCAATGGAAATAAAATTAAGTGATGCACTGCTATCGATTGAGATATGAGCTAAGCCCTCACTCACTGCCACACACCAGGACGGGGAAGATAAAAACAATTTATTAAGTAAAAGAGAAAGAAGAAAAAGAAGAAATATATATATAAAAAAGGAATCAAAAAAAGAAACTAATGCAAATGCAGTAGTTCACCACCAGCAAACTCATGTCTAGTTACTTCCTGAGCAATTGTAACTATGGGAAAACTGTAGCCCAGCTTTTACTGCTGAACATATGGTATGGAATATCCCTTTGGTTGGCTGGGGTCAGTCCTGACTGTGTCCCCTCCCACCCTGTTGTGCAACCCAAGTCTACTTTCCTTTGGTGGGAGGGAGAGCAGCATGAGAAACAAAAAAGTCCTTGATGTTGTATGAACACTGTTCAGCAAGTTCTAAAACATTACTGTCTCATCAACACTGTTTTTGTCGAGGGCAAAACAGACTCAACTTGGGGAAAACAGTTTAATTTTTTTCAAATTAATTCAGAGCAGGATAATGAGAAATGAAACTAAATCTTAGAACACCTTTCTACCCTTTCCTTCTTCCTGGGTTCAATTTCACTCTCAGTTTTCTCTGTCTCCTTCCCCCCAGTGGTTCAGCGGGGCAGACAATGGGGGTTGTGGTCAGTTTGTCACTCGTCTGTTCTGCTCCTTCCATCTCTGGGGGAGGACTGATTCCTCATGCTCTTCCCCTGCTCCAGGATCAGCTTCCTCCCATGGAACACAGTCCTCCATTAACTTCTCCACTGTGAATCCTTCCCATGAGCTACAGTTCTTCATGAACTGCTCCAGCGTGGGTACCTTCCAAGGGGTCACCAGTCCTGCCAGAAGTTTGCTCCAGTGCAGACATCCCACAGCCCCTTTTTGGGCATCCACCTGCTCTTGGGTGAGGTGGGCTGTAGGTGGCTCTCTGCTCAACTGTGCACCTCCCCAGGCTGCAGGACAGGCTGCCTCACTGTGGTCTTCTCCACAGGCTACTGGGGAATGTCTGCCCTGGTGCCTGGAGCACCACCTCCTCCTCCTCCTTCCCTGATCTGAGTGTCTGCAGAGCTGTTTCTCCCACATATTCTCACTCCTCTCCTTGGCTGCAGTTGCATGTTTTTTCCTCCTTCTTAAATCTGTGACCCCGGAGGCACTATCACCCTCTCTAATTCACTAGCCATGGCCAGTGGCAGGTCCATTTGGGAGCTGTCTGGCATTGGCTCTGTTGGACATAGGGGAAGCTTCTGGCACCTCTGTGGCCCCTTCCCCCCTACCAAAACCTTGCCACACAAACCCAAATACAATACTGAGTTCAAAAGAAACTGGTAGTTTAGAGTTCAATACATAAATGCAAGTTCTTCTTTAGGTATTTTTCAGACATGACATTTTTGGATGCTGGGAGAGTATTCAGGAAGATTTCCTAATGACTTTATTCTAGTTACATTGGCCTAGGTATATGCTCTTTTATATTAATAGAAGTGACTTAATAAACTCAATAAAATATCAGAAATGCATTCAGTTACATAGTTTCCAAGAAAGCCAGTTTTCAGACAAGGTCAAATTCAAATGAACTGGTTGAGTAGAAATGGTTTGCACTTCTGTAGAATTTATAAGTGATTTCTTTCCCCCACAGGGAACCGCTCAAGTCCTGTTTGGCAGCCGATAGTGAGTTTGCAGTACTTTTGAAAACTTTTTTATGACACAGAGGTGGTAAAGCCTGTTCAGCTGCTTACCATTCAAACAGTTCCTTCTCCTCAGCACAGCACTGCTAAATAAGCACACTATGACAGCACTTGTAGCACACACAGAAATTTTATTTCTACTACCAAAGAGAACTAGGTATGAAAAAAATGGTTGTTTAAAGTTTTTTCTAGAAAACAAAACAATATTTAATTATGTTTGATATATCCTGTATAGGATATCAATAACTCTTCTCACAAAAATACTTTGCAAGCAAACAAAAAAAATAGGAAAGAAGGAATGAAAATGATATGATTCAAATGTGTTTTGATCAATTTCTGTTTTATTGCCATTAATTTAGCATCTTTCAGCAAGACTACATATTTTATTTGGAGATAGCATCCATCATGCAAAAAGGTGAAAAAGAGTGAAAAGCCTGGAAGAATATAATCTTTTTTTTCCCCAGATGAAAGCATGAACTCAGTCTGCACCACTCAGCACTTTTAATATTTAAAACAGGTCTTGGCAATTAGTCTTACTGTTTTAAAGAACAAAAATGAAAACAGGGCTTTCAGTTGCTGGGGGGGGGCTGTTTGTTTTTTTTTTTCTCACTATTTCTTTAAGTTTTAATTTAAACATGAAAACAATAGTTACCAATTACCCAGGACAAAAGAGATAAAGATTATGTAATGGTGGTTTTATTATTTAAAAGAAAGCTGGCAGAACAACAATAGCAACTCATTATATGCCTTTCACTATTAGGTTTCTCTTCAATTTAATAACCAGTTTCAAAATGTCTGTGTAAGTGTGCATATGATTTTAAAGAAATATGCTTTCTTTCTATATAATTCACTGCTACTTTCCTTAAAAAGCTGTTGTGTATTTCAAATACATTTCTGGCACTTTTGAGTACTTCAGAAGATCTTATTATTAATGGAATGGATTACTTATACACACCTAACCATACTTATCATAGAATCATAGAATAGACCGGGTTGGAAAAGACCTCCAAGATCATCAAGTCCAACCCCTGATCCAACTCCAATTACTATATCATGGCACTAAGGGCCACGTCCAATCTCTTTTTAAAAACCTCCAGGGATGGTGAATCCACCACCTCTCTGGGTAGGTCGTTCCAATGCCTGTAAAGAATTTCTTCCTAACATCTAACCTAAACCTCCCCTGGCAGAGCTTGAGCCCATGTCCCCTTGTCCTGTTGTTGGTTGCCTGGGAGAAGAGACCAACCCCCGCCTGGCTATAACCTCCCTTCAGGTAGTTGAAGAGAGTGATGAGGTCGCCTCTAAGCTTTCTCTTCTCCAGACTAAACAACCCCAGCTCCCTCAGCCTCTCCTCATAGGACTTGTGCTCAAGTCCCTTCACCAGCCTTGTTGCTCTTCTCTGGACCCGCTCCAGTACCTCAATATCCTTTCTGAACTGAGGGGCCCAGAGCTGAACACAATACTCAAGGTGTGGCCTCACCAATGCAAAGTACAGGGGAAGGATCACTTCCCTGGTCCTGCTGGCCACACTGTTCCTGATGCAGGCCAGGATGCCATTTGCCTTCTTGGCCACCTGGGCACACTGCTGGCTCATGTTCAGCCTCCTGTCGATCAGGACCCCCAAGTCCCTTTCCGCCTGGCTGCTCTCCAGCCACTCTGTCCCCAGCTTGTAGCGCTGCAGGGGGTTGTTGTGGCCAAAGTGCAGGACCCGGCACCTGGCCTTGTTGAATTTCATTCCACTGGAGTCAGCCCATCTCTCCAGTCTATCCAGATCCCTCTGCAGAGCCCTCCTGCCTTCCGGCAGGTCGACACTCCCTCCCAACTTGGTGTCATCTGCAAATTTGCTGATGATGGACTCAATCACACTACACTTTCAAATGAAGCAGTATGGCATTCAGAGGCTAGAATACCTATTTGTAAATAAAGCACATCTCCTGTAATTTGCAGAGTTCATCACATGCTAATATAGAATTGGGGACTGATTATGGTTGGAAGGGACCTTAAAGATCACCTAGCACCAACCCCTCTGCCATGGGCAGGGAACCTTCCACTACACCAGATTACTCAGAGCCACATCCAGCCTGGTCTTGAACACCTCCAGGGATGCGGCATTCACAACTTTTCTGGGAAACCTGTTCCAGTGCCTCACCATCCCCACAGGAAAGGATTTCTTCCTAATTTCTAATCTAAACCTACTCTCCTTCATCTTAAGGCCATTACCCCTTGTCCTATTACTACAAGCCCTTCCTCAGCCTTTTTGTAGGCCCTTTATGTACTGGAAGGCTGCTGTAAGGTCTCCATGAAGCCTTCTCTTCTCCAGGATGAGCAGCTGCAACTCTCTCAGCCTGTCTTCATAGGAGAAGTGCTCCAGCTTGTGATCAACTTAGTGGCTCTCCTCTGGACTCAATCCAACAGGTCCACACTTTCTTGTGTTGGGGACCCCAGAGCTGGATGCAGTACCCCAGGGAGGTCCAAGATGGGGTTGGCCTTCTGAGCTGCACACGCACATTGCTTTTGGTCCCAAAACTCTCCCAAGCCTTTCTTCCCACAGCTAGCCTCAATCTATTCTCTACCCAGCGTCCATGTGCTTGGGATGCCACAATCCAGGTGCAGGACCTTGCACTTGGCTTTCTTGAGCTTGCACAGACCCATGTCTCCAGTATATCAAGGCTCCTCTGGATGCCATTCCTTCCCTCCAGTGTGTTGACTGCATCAAGACCTTGGCGTTGTCAGTAAACTCACTGAGGGTGCACATAATCCCATTGTCCATGTTTCTGACAAAAGTGTTAAAAAGTGCTGGTCCCAATACCAACCCTTGAGGAATGCCATTTGTCACTGCTTTCCACTTGGATATTGAGCAATTGACCACAACACTTTGAGTGCAATCATCCAGCCAACTCTTTATCCACCAGGAGGATAAATTATGAAATGCATTGTTCCCTGCTGGAATGACCTTTTACCCAGATAGAGCTGATTTCTGCACAATTGCTGAGTTGGCTTTCCTTGTGACTCATACATTCCACATTGTTTGTGCCCATAACAGTGTGGCCAGTAGGACCAGGGAAGTGATTCTTCCCCTGTACTCAGCGCTGGGGAGGCCACACCTTGAGTGCTGTGTCCAGTTCTGGGCCCCTCAGTTCAGGAAGGATATTGAGGTGCTGGAGCAGGTCCAGAGAAGAGCAACAAGGCTGGTGAAGGGACTCAAACACAAGTCCTATGAGGAGAGGCTGAGGGAGCTGGGGTTGTTTAGCCTGGAGAAGAGGAGGCTCAGGAGAGACCTCATCACTCTCTACAACTACGTGAAAGGAGGTTGTAGCCAGGTGGGGGTTGGTCTCTTCTTCCAGGCAACTATCAGTAAGACAAGGCGGCATGGTCTTAAGCTCTGCCAGGGGAGATTCAGGTTGGATATTAGGAAGAAATTCTTTACAGAGAGGGTAATGAGGCATTGGAATGGGCTGCCCAGGGAAGTGGTGGATTCTCCACCCTTGGAAGATTTTATGATGAGACTGGATGTGGCACTTAGTGCCATGGTCTAATAACCACGGTGGTAGTGGATCAAGGGTTGGACTTGATGATCTCGGAGGTCCTTTCCAACCCGGCTGATTCTATGATTCTATGATTATCAATGATACACTCTTCCCTCCAAACTGTTTTAACCTCCCCCTAGTTCTGAGATAGCACCTGTACAATAGTACCACCTTTTATCTTATCTCAATTTTCTTTCTGTAGTGGCTTTACTTACAGTCCAAGTTTGAGGTCATAATCAGAGGGGGGTCTTCAGTGGTCATTGGCTGTTGCAGATGTCACCTGCTCCATAACTTTCAGTGATCTTTGATTGACAGGTGACATGTGTACGAGCAGTTACTTCTTTACACAGTTTACCACAGTTATTATTGTCTAATCATCTCAAGTCTGAGGAGAAGTAAACAAGGCTCAGGAGAGAAGAATGTATCTGTGCTAAAAATCAGCCCTAGCTGGGCTCAGGGGGTCATGGGGGGGAAGAGTTTTGGGGATGTGATGGTGAAATCTCTCCACACCAAACTGAAGGAGCAAACCACCCCCCTTCTCTGGGAAGACCAAGTACACACAGGATATTCATGTGAGATGCAGCTGAGAAGGGGCCATAAACCACTAAAGACCCACAAAGCACCTTCCCCCACCACTCATTCCTAAGGCCTTCTGCCACAGAAGGACTGCATGTGATCCAAGTGAGGGAACAAACCTGTTACAAGAGACTGCAAAGTTTCCCCCTCCCAAGGGGATGTGCCAGGCATCTTCTGAACATATATTAATCCATTGGACTCTATGTTTTCTGGGAAACCCTCACCATCAGGAAGACCAGAACCAGACCCAAGGGATGCTGCCAGGTTACACGGAGTGGTGATTCTTCTTCTATATTAATCTCTCTCTGTCATTTTCTTTCTTCTACCTCCCCAGCCCCCTTTTCCCTAATTCTTTCTTTCTCTCTCTGTGTCTCACATTTACCATAAAATAAAACTCATAATATTGACTTTGGCATTTGGTCTCGTTTGTACTTTAATTCAGGCAGAGGTATTTCTAATGATTTTAACGACTGGATCATAAAAGCTGTCCTGAGTTTTTTTTGTAAGGAAGGAAGGAATGTAGTAGCTTGAAGTGCTTCCCTCATCACTGAGAAAGCTGGGGCAAGCATTAAGCATCAAGATGAAGTTAAGTACATTTCGGGTATAAATATGGGGTCTGTAACCCCATAAACAGAGTTACTTTATTCTCTGAAATAACTCTTGTCTCTAGAAATAAAAAGACCCTATGAATCTGCCTTCTACACACACTTCTGTGCTTGCCAGAGAAAGTAAAGTAGCAGAGGGTAATGAGGGGAGGCAGAGGAGAAAAACATTAGCACTAATGTGTAACCTTGCAAGATGCAAGGAGGAAGAAAACAAAATTATTCTGTCAATACTATTCATAAGGACCCATGGCTTTGTGAGCAGCCTTGTGGACACTCTCCCAGCACCTGCCTGCAACGTGAACATGGTTTGTTAACATGGTAAAAACACCAAGGCAGATAGAACCCCACATATTTTAGGAATGACCTTCATCTGTACCTGCAGGCTTGCTGACTGGACAAGCACTGAATCTGCTCTCAAGGGCAGTCAAACACAGCACAGTCAGATAAAATGTCTCGCACGGTATTTCTACAGCTGAGTGAGTTTACAAAGCATGTCCTTGCTCAGGGCCATATCTACTAGAATAATAGATCTACAGGAGATCTACAGAATCTACGAGGAATAATTTACAGTATCTTAGAGAAGAGTTCAAGTGATTAGACAGGCTGGTCTCTAATGAAAGGATTAACATACCATCTTTCAGAGTATTTAATACTGGAACATTTTATCATAGCTTCCTACTACACCTTGACAACAATAAAGTAGATTGAAATCCTTATTACATATTTTCCAGGAAAAGAAAGGCTCGAAGCTTTGATCAAGAACTGAAAAAAGTACAGACAGATGTGAATATTGCATTACTTCCAAAATCTGAATAACATACTATATTTCACTGCTTGTGAAACTTTGAAAGAAGATCTTCCACTTCCTATTCTCTGTTGTACTTACGGAGCTGTTCTAGGCCTTAACGTATTTTGTAAAGCTTTGAGCAAATATTGTGGTTTCAAACGGAAACAGTGTGAGTAGAGGAATAACTGGTGCTAGATCACAGATTGGTAGAAAGATATTAAAAGACACAAAAGTTAAAACTTGCAAGAAAAAAGGTATGAAGAATAACACTGATTTTGACTTTGGGTAATGAAAAAAGATCCTTAATGGGAAATAGGCTGCAGAGAAACAAAGTTAATTCCAAGGTTATTTTCTTTGTGTTCTAATACCATAAATTACTTTTTTTTTTAATAGGACCTAATTTTTTTTTTAATCAGTCCATTTCATCCTAGGTTAATTTGCAATATGTATTCATTTAATTTGAAATTAGCAACAAACAAATTCTATTGATTTATATTTGGAAGGTCATGTGAGTAATATTCTGTAGAACGACAAGTAACAGCCATGAAACTATGAAGCTGCTGCACCTTTGGAGGATAAAGATTTGGAAATCACTTTGAAATGCAGTGTCATTGGCAAGATGCAAGTACGTTGAGTCCGTGTGCGGGGGTTTGACCCCCACAAAAGTCTAATCTCCAAGCTCCCCCCACAATTTGCCTCAACACTGAAGAGAAATTTTCAGACAGGTACACCTCAGTATGGGGGAAGGGAATTATATACAATTTATTACTATACATAATAAATACTCTTACTATAGAAACTAAAAAGCAATTATATACACAATATTAACACAATTCCTGCTACCCTTGATCCCTCTAACATCAGTTCAGGAGAAGTCTTTAGGGCAATAGTGAAAAAGTCTATTTCTCATTAGGGTATCAGGGAAGGGGGTTCTTGTGCACCCCCACCAGCCCTCAGCTCCATGCCAAGGTCTCATCCTGAGCTGCAAGGGAATCAACTTGCATCATCAGGATCTTCATCACGAAAGGTCCAGGGAATCAGGTCTGAGTCCTTCCTCCCTGGTTTCATGAAGGTTTCCTCCCAGAAAAACCTGCTGTTTTGGCTGTCTCACTCTTCCTTAGCTGCTGTAGCTTTCAATTTCGGTAGCCCACGTCCAAACTCAAAGTATGGCACCTCCAAGCCCACTTGGCCCATCTCCCGTTTCTGCCTGTAGTTCTTCTTCTCCTGGCAACCAAGCCTCCTGGCCCATCTCTTGGTTCGGCTCCAATGCCTCGCGTGCCTTGAATCCACACCACCCAGGCAGTGGGGGAAGAAAAAGAAAGCCCCCTCGCCTTGGCGGCAGGGTACTCAGTCCAGTTATAAACTGTCCCAAGCCCTGCATCTAGCTGAGGTGGGGGGGAAGAGGGCCCAGCCGGGGGCCTCTTCCCTCTCACCTCATGGTTGTGATTTTCTCTCCCTCACAACACACACACAGGGCCGGGGGGGCACAGGGCCCCCCCGGGTTATGGGGGGCCCCCGTCCACCCCTCCATCTTCACTCTCACACACACGCTCTCACACAACTAGCAACAACTTCCAGCTGTTGTGAATATCTAATTTCACAGGAGTGGAAAAGAACAGCTACGATTAGTCTCTCAGCAGGAAACTCTCCAGGGACCAACTACCCTCGCTCCCTCGGAGGGGGGGGACGGCTTAAACCATGACACCATGTCATACAGAACTCCTGTCTATTCTTTTATAGCCCATAGAGTACTATTCCACAAGTGTTGATGGTAATACACAGTCACATTGTTTTCACTCAGTCACAGAATAGAATAATTTTAGTATTTATAGGAGCTATTTAGAATTTATGCTGATAATTTCTCCTGAAAATCCATGATTACACAGCAGTTAAGAGGCAAAGACATCATTTGATGTGATGATGCATGGCACAGTCTGGCTTGTAGTATTATAATATAATCTGATGTTTGTAGCATCTCCCAGATATAAATTCAGGACATCCTTCAAAAATTCCCTCACTTTCTTGAAATCTCTTTGAAGTGTCATCTCCAACCTTTATATCTACCTGGGACCTGTAACAGAGCTTCATAACCTCCAGTTATCTCTTCCTCTCACCCTCTGCTAACATACTGACTCACTGAAGGCAATCCTGAACCCATGTCTCACAGAAAGCCATGATTCTACAGGTATCCCATTAAGCTTTTAGAGAGCATCTAAAGGAGGGACAAGAAGATGGTAAAGGGCCTTGAGAGGAAGCCGTATGAGGAGCAGTTGAGGTCACTTGGTCTATTCAGCCTGGAGGAGACTTAGAGGAGCCCTCATTGCAGTCTACCAGTTCCTCGTAAGGGGAAATGAAGGGACTTCTCTCAGGTGACTAGCGGCAGGACCGAAAGAAATGGCATGAAGCTGTGTCTTAGGAGGTTTAGGTTGGATTTTATGGTAAGGTTTTTCACCTAGAGGGTGGTCAGGCACCGAACAGGCTTCCCAGGGAAATGGTCAAGACACCAAGTCTGACAGTTCAATAAGTGTCTGGACAACGTTCTCAGACACACGGTGTGATTTTTGGGGTTGTCCTGTGCAGGGCCAGGAACTTGACTTGATGATCCCAGTGGGTTCCTTCCAGTTCAGGATACTCTGAGTCCTCTCTGCTCTCAAGAGAAACCAATTTTCCCATCGTGCTGCTGGCCGGGACTCACACACCAAAAACCTTCAAATATCTTTACAGCACCCTTGAGACACATGGAGACCTATCCTGACGTTCACAACGGCATTAAATCTTTGCCTTGAAGAACTCTCCTGGCACTTTTTTTACCACTAAACCCTCCAGACTCCCACCTCACCAAACAACGCCAATCTCTCCCCCGTCCACCGCCCTGCCCGCCGCTCTCCATGGCGCCGCTCCCGCCCCTTCCGGAGCGGCTGGGAAGTGGCGGGGTGGATGGTGGGGCGGGCAGCGGGGCAGATGTGCCGGGGGCTCCGCGGGACAGGCCGACAGGTAGCGGCGCTCGGCGGGGCGCGGGGGTTCCCCCGGGCATGGGACTCCCCCGACCGCGCCGGGGAGGGGGCGGGACGGGGCCCCGTCCTGCGCGCTCGGCTTGTGCCGGCCCGGCCCTTCCTGGCCGGCCGCTGCCCTCGGTGGCTCCGGCGGTCTCTCTCCGCCCCGGCAGACACTTGCTGTGAGTCAGTGTTAAACTAACATCGCAGAACAGTGCTGGAAGACACCGCTAGTGGAGGTGTTCGCTGGGAATAACACCTGCTCGAAAGCAAAACACAAGAACTGATGGGGTGTGCTAAACGCTCTGACTGATTGTCATTAAATGTTTTAGCCTTCTGTGCGTCTGAGGATGTGATATTTGGGATGTCTCGGCAGGCTGCTGCAATAGAGAAGAGTACTTTGGCTATGTAAGATCACTTATATGCTTATTACTTTACTATTTAATATAACTGATGTAAAATGATTATGGAGAGTAGTAGTAGTCATTAGAATGAGAACCTCTGCACTAGCAGTGAATGCAACTCTTTTGTTTCTACTTTTGAAGGAAAGGATACTATACAAATGAGTTTTAAGTACAATTGGCTGCCAAAAATGTTGCATTTAAATAAAATACTCATTTAGTTTTTTAGTGATACTTTTTCTTCTTGATTTTTTTTTTTTCAGTATCCCAAGTGTGACCATAAAATATGACTCTTTGCCTGCTGCACCAAACTCCTGAGTACTTCTTTTGCCATTTGGTCACGTGGTTTCAACTACAGTATGATTCGGATAATATATTTTCAGATTCTTTTGCTCCTCATCAGCATCCTGGCTGATGAGGAGAATACCATCACATTTCACATTGAAAAGCGTTTCACATTTTCTTTAAAAAAATTATTTTGTATGTCACTTCTGAGCTCTGGCAT
This sequence comes from Pseudopipra pipra, assembly GCF_036250125.1. Lineage (NCBI taxonomy): Eukaryota > Metazoa > Chordata > Aves > Passeriformes > Pipridae > Pseudopipra > Pseudopipra pipra. The sequence goes on along the minus strand of NC_087550.1, from coordinate 72,698,304 downwards.
TCCTTTTTCCAGGGATGTGTTCCTTCATAGCCTGTGAATGCTTCTAAACACTTAGTCACTGGCCAGTGCATCATAGGAATTGTTATATAAAGCTAATGGTGGTATTTCAGTCACAACTGATGGTAGACAGTTGGGTGCATATAAATCCTGCTTCCACGTAGTATTCTGTTGAGTGATGCTAATATTGATTTGGATTGTTACCTAATGTTAAGCAGTCAGTGAATTGAATATCTGAAATCATGCAGTTATCCACTAGACTTAAATAGAAAGCATGAGTGTTAGACATTTTCATAAAAACACCTAGACACTTGAAAATTTACATATTCTGTAGTGATGGATTCTAACAAGTAATAGCACTTAAAGTAGGTGTTTTTTTCAGGAACAGGTAAGAAATTTTGTGTTAGGTACATTGTACGTTAATGGTAAAAAGCCTGAGTGGTTTTGTTGTATATTTCTGTGTTGTTACTTTGTTGTTGTGTAATGTTTTTCTTCCTTGAATTCTATTATAATGAAATATGAAATATTCACTATCAGTGAAATAACTGATGCTACCTTGAAGTGGATGTGGCTCATGTGCCTTCTGTTCCTTGACATTCAAGTAAAGGTATTTGCTTTCATGAACAGCTGATAGGGATGGTTTAAACTGAGGAAATAACACAAATGTCTATGTTTCTAAGCTTTACTGAATATTAGAGCTTGTTACAATACATTCCTAGGGGCTTTATCCACCTGCCCCTGAAATTAATGCATTGCTTCTCCGGACTTCCTTTGTAAAGGTAGTATTGGTAATTGTTTATTTAGTATAAAAGGTTTGTGAACACTGTAACAAATACAATTTTTACAAATCCATTTTTGAAAAGATCTCTCATTTTGTTCACTTGGGCACTGTACTTTTTATTACTTTGTCAATCAGCTTCTTTACTTCTTTGTGTCTTGTAATTGCTCTGGTGATATAGTCCTGAAGCTTGGCTTCTGTAAGAGGACTTCCACCTAAAAATTAAAGGAAACAATTTGATTTTCTACTTATACTTCAGTTATGTATCTCTAAATGTGATTTCCAAATAAGAGTATTAATACAGTAATTTTTATGACTAACACCCTTCACCTGGGGAGCATGCAGCTTTCCCAGCTCCAGCCTCAGGCAAAGATAATGGAAACAAACTAGAGCTGTAACAGGAAACATGCTCAAAATCTGTCCTCTGCTGTATGAGGTCAAGCTGTGACTTCTTTTTGAATTTCAGTCATGCCACCATCTTAAAAACTAATTTCAAGAGAAAGTAATTTAATGAGTATTTAAGCAGATGCTCTGTTACTATAAAGCACCCAAATCTTACAAAACAAAGGAGGTACACAGTCTTTTCTTGACCTAAACGTTATCATCTCCATAGGTTTCCTTGTAATAAATTTGGAAGTACCTGGTTTATGGACAGAACAGAGTCTGCCTTCTTCATCAGACAATGGTTACTGTTCCAGTTGCTAAATCATCATCTTCAGCAGTTGGATCAACAACGAGTAATGTGCTTGTGAAAGGAAAAGGCATGCAGACATGTTTGTACGTATTGCTCCATTACCATTATTGCAAAATACACATAACATTAATTTTTACTGTAGTCTTACAAAATACTTGTAGATGGATTTAGTGCCCAGGCTTACCTGTTTTCTTACCAAAGTGCACCAATTTTAAAAAAATTAAAAAGTCAAAAAATACAGGAGATTCCACATAATCAAGTGTTTATGTCTATTGAAAATGCAGCTTTATGCCTGAAGTTTCCTAGATTTGTGACATCCATGTATTGCAGGGAAATGCCACTAAACTGCCATTTGAAGGATGCAGTCACTTATTTTGTAGTTACACAAAAACTGGCACAGGATGTAGGCTGCACTAATCTCTACCAGACACCTTAATGCAAAACTCATTTCCAATGGTAAGTTCACCAAAGTAGTTCTCAGTTTCTTGTCAGAGAACTCTAATATCACCCAGTCTGGGAATAGTTAAAAAAATGGATTTATGGGGTGTTTGACATCCAGTATAAACTGTTATACATCACGATGCATATCTTTGAGAGATTAAATACTGTTATTTTTGAACCATTTAAGTTAAAAATAGAGCAAAATCAATGGGAAATCTATAGGATCTAAACTATAAGCCAACAAGAAAAACTAGAACTTAAAGCTGAACTTTAAAACCTTGGATTGCCATTTAATAGCAATAGTAACAAAAACATAAGTCCTTAGCTACTCTGTTCAAAAATGCTGCTTTTTAAAGTCTAACCCCATGCACTGTGACACATCAGCTCTTTGTGTGATGCAGGGACACATAAAGAGGTCAATGTATCAATTGAACCTGCAGAGGAAAAGTACCGTTCAATAAAATCTATTTTTCATTCAAAGAGCATTAATTAACACCTACCTTCACAAAGTGTTAACTTTCCATCATTTTATACTAAACAGAGCCTAAGCAATGTCTCAAATCCAGAGTGGGATGGAATCTCTATATTAAATAGTTAATCACACAGAATGGCTGAGGCTGGGACAGCTGAAGCTCTTCTGGTTCAACACCCTTTACTCAAGGAGGACCACCTGGTTGCCCAGAAGTGTACCCAGATGGCTTTTGATTATCTCCAAGGAAGGAAACTTCACAACTTCTCTGGCCAACCTGTGCCAGTGCTCCATCACTCTCACAGTAAAAAAGTGTTTCATCATGTTCAGAGGGAACCTTCTGTGTTTCAGCTTGTGCCCATTGACTCATGTTCTGTCACTGGTTATAAATGAATAGAACCTGGCTTTGTCTTTCCCACACCCTCCCTTCAGGAATTTCTATACACTGCCTGGCATTGGACACAATACTCCAGGTGTGGCCTCACCAGTGCTGAGCAGAGAGCAGAATCACCTCCCTTGACCTGCTGGCAATGCCATGCCTAATGCAGCCCAGGATAACATTGGCTTCTTTGCAGCAAGGGCACATTGCTGGCTCATTCTGCCTCTGCTCGAGGCAGTTGCCCACCAAGCTCAGAACACAGCAGAAGCCAGGACTCACTGTCCCTCCCAAGATGCTTGGGCATCAGTTTTGTGCTGGTCAGCATATGCCTTGATGCTGCCTTAAGCATCTGTAACAGATACTGCTCACCTTAGACAGAGACAAGATTCCACAACCACCTAATTTGTGCTGCACATACCCGGACAGGAGCAGACCCAAGTAATTACATTGTGCACATCAGCCTAGGATCAGGACTGAAAACAATGTTAAAGTATATTACTGTACTATGCATTCTCTTTCATGCTTGCTGAAACAGTAAATAAAAATCCTTTCTCTTCCTTGTTTCAAAGCAAGGACCAAGAAAACCAATTAGGAAGTCATTAAGGTCACTATTATAACCTGATATTAATAATACCTCTCCCATTATTATTATTACAAATAAGCACTGGCTTATGTTGACAGTGGTTGCCTGGAATTCACCTAACTCCCTTCCATCAGGTCGACAGTTCTCTTTCTAACCAAAAATTACAAAGTTCAAATTAGAAAACATGTTTTATTAAATAATACAGTAATATTTATGCTATTGGAGTTGATATAAAACAATATTCTCTTCTTTTTAGCAGAAATACGCAGCCTCAAAAATGCTAGGGAAAACTTGGTCACAACTCTACCTGGTTTTTCATCAACTGATATGTAGTTTGTGGTTGTAGACCTGCAAAAGAATCCCTGATTTTTAAATTTTATTATAATTTATTTAGAAAATATAACAATAGATTGATTGTCTCAAAGATAAGTACTACAGGCTAGATTCGGAATATCATCCAAGAATGAATACTCATTGGTAACTTAAAATGAGAATTTCCATCTGTCTGTATTGTTCAGGTTTCATAGGCAATTCCCCTCCTCCATCCCCCCCTAGTGGAGCTCTTAAAATTAATGTTACAGTAAACTAAAGCAAAACAACCCCCAAAAACACGTAACGTTCAAATACCATCAGGCAGAGGCTGTACAACACATGACCCTTAAGTTAGAAATTGAAACAATACTGCATCGTGTTAGATCTGAAGAGCCACAAGAAAGAAAAAATTCATTATAAGCAATTTATACAGGCATCTCATGTTTTACTCACCAAAAACCTTCTCTAATATTCCAATGGTTCCACAGTTCTAAAACAAATTGAAAGAGAAGTTCACATGCAAGCTCTTGAGTAGGCAAGAGATAGCAAAAAAAAGATAAGCAAGCACTAACCCACAACAACAAATAATTTGAGAATCATGATACCTGGCAAAGCTGCTTAGCAATATGGTTACAGAAAGATGAGGAAACTCTGAACTGATCTAAGATGTTTTCCTATATTCAGTTCCAAAATTCCGCCTCCTTATAAGGAACCTGCCTGCACATGTACCTAACAAAAACTACTAGCTTTCACCTCAATAATATTAGTTATAAATCAAAAGAAGTGTTTACTGACAGAAAGGTGTAGAATGGTTTACAAAAAATGCAGAAAGCATAATGTTATAACTGTGTCTGAAATATCTGTTAGTTCAAGGATCGCATTCAGATGGACAAAATGGTATAAAACAATTTTAAATGCTACAGTTTTTCTTAGAATCTTTGAGATAATATAAAATTACAAAATATGCTTCGTGCAGTGCTTCAGGTGAGAAATAATTAACGCTTATTATTAATTACATACTACTAACAGTGTTCGTGTATTAGTGTTTCAAGTAGGGATCATTAACTTAAAAAAAAAAAAAAACACCTTTTTTTTATAAAACTGTTGTTAATACCTAAACAAAGCATTCACAGTTTTGTTAAAATAGTGCTTCTGGAGGAAAAACCAAAGATAAATGGGAATAGCAGGTTTTCCAAATGCAAACTAACATACAGAGATATCAAACATAATGGCAAGCATGATTTAGCTCCTGCTGGCTCCACATATGTTATTCCTGTACTGGTTTTCTGAAGCCCAACGCACGGCCTATTCTCTTCCAATTCATGTAAAAGCACTTTGCTAAACACTGCTTCATGCACTTAAGACATAAACATAGAAGCAAGAATACTAGAAGAGGTTGCCCAGAGAAGCTGTGGATGCTTCACCCCGGGAAGTGTTCAAGGCAAGGCTGGATGGGGCTCCGAGCAACCTGGTCTCGTGGAAGGTGTCCCTGCCCACGGCAGTGGGGTTGGAATGAGACAACCTGTGAAGACCCCCTCTGACCCAATTCGTTTTAGTATTCTAAAACAAGAAGTCACAAATGAGAAGCCAGTGAATTCCCTAGTTTTAACCTCCTTGTAATGCTGCCAGCTGTGTCAGGGGAGGTTTAAGGTGGATATCAGGAAAAGGTTCTTCACCCGTTGGCGGTTGGGTGCTGGAAAAGGCTCCCCACGGAAGTTGTCACAGCACCAAGCCTGACAGAGTCCAAGAAGGTTTGGACAACGCTTTCAGGCACGTGGTGTGACTCTTGTGTGTCCTGCGCAGGGCCAGGACTTGGACTCTCTGATCCCTGTGGATCCAACTCGCGATATTCTGCGATTCTGTAACACCAGGTACCTTCAGGCCACACCGAGCTCCGCGCTTTGCCGAGCCTTTTCCCGGCTGGACAACCCGTGCTCGCTCAGTACCCCCCGCACACGTCGGGGCTCCGCAGCCTCCTCAGCACCGACCCCATCCCGGGGGCCGCGCCGAGCCCGCTCCCCCCGCGCGCGCGCGGTGGCGCGGGGAGCCCTGGCGGCCCCGCCGGGCCCGGGCGGCGCTGCCGCGACCGAGCGGAACGCCCGGAGCGGGAGGAGCGGGACGGCGGCCGCCAGGCCCGGCACTTACTTGAAGGCGGCCGCCATGGCGGCACCGCCGCCGCCCCGGATGTGGCGCCCCCTGGCGGCGGGCCCGCCCAGCGGGCTCTGCGGGCGGACCGGCGCTGGCGGCGGCGGCCGGGGCGGCGGCGCTGGCGGGGCCCGGCCGCGAGGGGGCGCCAGCGGCTCCCTGCGAGGCGGCCGCTTCCGCCTCGCTGCCGCCGCGCGACCGGGTCCCGCGCGCCGCCGCGGGCGATGGCGCTGCCGTTGCAGCCGCCCCTGCCCCTGTCCCTGTCCCTGTCCCTGCCCGCGGCCGCGGCGGCGCTGGCGGCCCTCGCCGCCCTCCTCCTCGTCCTGGTGAGAGCCGCGCAGCGCGGTCACGGCGGGCCCGGGGGCCTCCGTGGCGGGTGCGGTGCGCGGGGCCGCCCCCGCGGTGCAGAGCCGGGGCGCTGTCCGCGGATCCTGTCCTTGCCGGGGGGTCCCGGGGGGGCTGCGGCGGGCCCAGGCAGGGCTGGCCCAGGTTGGGGGCAGCGCGGGTGGCACCGGGAGCCGTCCGGGCAGCAGCCGGCGGGGCTGCGCTGGTGCGGGGGTTGGGGCGAGCAAGGCGTCCGGGGACCTGCGGAGGGGCTAAAGACGCCTTGGGAAGTGTCCTGGTACCGCCCGTTCGCGGTGACCGTTCGGGAGGTCGCTGTGTCTCTGCGTGGCTCAAATACCCGGCAAGTTGCAGAAGTTGGACACCCTAGAAGGCGGAATTCTGCTGCCTGTCCGCAGTGCCACGTATGCCTCCCGCCCGGGGAGATGGTGGAGCCGCCGTCCCTGGAGGTGTTTAAGGAAAGACTGTACGTGGCACTCAGTGCCGTGGTCTAATTAACATGATGGTGTTCGGTCTCGATGTTGGACTCGATGATCTCAGAGGTCTTTTCCAACCTAGTTGATTCTGTGATTCTCTTCGTGGTGTCACCAAATTAAGTGCTCCAGACCGCAAGTTCTGTGGCTTCATTTTAGCCATTCATAAGGCCATCAGAGCCTGTGTTTTGCAAGCACCTGTGGCTGGCTGGTCACGAGCCATGCCATTGATTTCAGTGGGATCAGAGGCAGCACCAGCATGTGTGCTCTGGATTACTTGGGAACAGGCAGTGGCGGCTTGGACCACGACTTTGGAGGCATCTGCATGCTTTGCAGTCGAAAATAGCAACAAGCCAGTGATGCTGACAGTGGTCAGACTAGGAGTAACCAAATGGCATGAGATGATTTTGGTCCTCTGTGATTCAGTCAGTGGATGAAGTTCCACACCATTGAGGCACCGCATTATTGAAAAACAGTTGGTTGCCCTTTGTAGCACATTCAGCAGCTCGGTCAACTTCTAAGAGAATGCTCAACAATTTTTCTTATTTCTTTTTCATCACAGATTTGTGCAATTGCTCATGTAACTGCCAAAAAAATGCCAACCCTTCACCGACACGAAGAAGAGAAATTCTTTGTAAACGCTGAAGGCAGGAAAGAACCTCTACCAAGTGTACATGATCCCCCTACAAGGGAACTCTCTGTTGTTGTGCCTTCATACAATGAGGAAGACCGGTGTAAGATTTTTCTTGTTTTGAGGAAAAGAAGAAAATCTATCTGTTGTTACTGTAATAATGCAGAGGTCAGTTATGTTTGGGGTAGATTCTGGCAGGCCAGATTATGGATCAGATTTTGGACACAGTTTCCAGAAAACAGTCCAAGTACATTGAATTTCAAAATTAAGGCATTGTGTAACTTGATTTCTGCTGCTAAAAATAGCATGGGGCACTTATAAGAATCCTCTCTATTTTAGTGAACCCCAGAAGAATGGTTGTTCATTGCCTCTGTAAATGCTGCAAGGCAAGAAGTAAAAAAAGACTTTTAAAACTGATTTGAGAGCTTCCCACTCTTTAACACAACTTCAGATGAGCAGAGAAAGGATGATCTCACACGCTTGCATTTGACTTAGAGATAGATACGAATACCTGATACTGAGGAAAGGCTTTCAGATGTCATAGAAATAATCAAACATGGTAGTACAGAAGCTGTCAGCTTGCTTAAATAGATAAAGTCAGTGCTGGTTTTCAGGGTCGATCATGAAGAATGATTTCTTTTTCTTTTAATCTTGTGTAGAGAATTACAAATTTCAAAATGAAAAGTTGATTCCTCAGAAGAAATGTTTTTATCCTGTCTTTTATCATGTATGTGATTTTTCTTCAGTGTTCTTTTTGCATTCAGAAAGGACAGCACTTAGAGTTGCAACTGCTAAGCTTGTTTGCTGAAGGTAGTGTTGTATGAGAGAGTCGATTTGCTCAGCTTTGCTTTGTGGTTCTCAGCTTGCTTGTGCAATTGCTTTTGGTGCTTTGCCTGTTGTAATCTACTAACCTGACCTCCTCCGCCTTTTCTCTAGTACCTCTTATGATGGATGAAGCTTTGGATTATCTAGAAAAAAGACAGGTATTTTCTTTTTGTATTCAATATTTTTTTGGTGTGTGTATTATGTATAATAAGTTAGTGATCTAGTCACTTCGTTATGTTGGTGTACATTTAACAGTAATACTTGGCCACTTAGAAGTAACGCTTAGGTCTCTTAGTTATTTTTAGATCAAGTGCCAAAAAGTATTTTTAAATTAAGTAAACATTTAATATACTGCTATGGGATGAAGAAATCTTCATGTGAATGTTACCCTTCCAAGACAAAGCTAAGGATTAGCCATACATTTAACTTTCTAAGCTAAATCCTAGTTTGTTCCAACAAGTTTCATAAGTATCTGTTCTTCATTTTCGTTTGTTCTCTGGGTAAGAAGCCCATTGTGAAAGTTTGTGGATGTTGTTCTGTTTGGGTTTTCTTAACAGTGATGATGTTCTGAGTGTTCCATCTTTTACAACTGAATTGATTTTTGATTTCTGGATGGTAGCATGACAACCCAATGTAATGGTATGTTCATCAAATATGGCAAAATTCTTTAATTATGCCATGTGAACAAATTTACTATATCATGTTAGTGTCCATTGGCAACCATAAATAATTTAAAACCTGCTAGGGAGAAAAGAATAATGATGTTTGAAAGACCTACTGCCTACTTAAGAAATTGGATTAAATGTATTATTTCTGTTTTTATTTTCAAGAAACGAGATCCTTCATTCACTTATGAAGTGATAGTGGTTAATGATGGTAGTAAAGATCAAACTACAAAGGTAAGAAAAATGAAGTGCCTTCCCAAGCATCGGGGGTGTCGGTTTTTTTGCTACATTTGTGGAATATAACAATTTTTCGCATTTATATTTTGGTACTTGAATAGTTGACAATTAAAGTTCATATTTCTGAGTACTTTCTGTCATTCTGTATGCATCACGGATGTCACATATGCATATGAATACACATAATTCTTTTGCAAATTCTGGTTTTCTTGATTGGTGACTGTGACAGCCATTTTCCTGCAGCTGCGATTCTCAGAATTCTAATCCTAACGTCAAGAAATTTCTTATGAAATACTCTATATATGCATAGTGATGATGTGAATATGAACTTTAGAAAGCTAAAAAGTCTTTTAAAATACTCAATTCATACTGTGATTGACAGAACATCTGACATAGTTCTTCCTCACACCCTTCATGGCATTGTTTATTTAAAAATCCCTGTGCCAGTAGTAGTATTTTCAAAATAGTTTTGTATTCTTCTGGTTTGACTTTGATGTACATCACTGGAAAGGAAGGCTTGCTAACTTGAGGGCTTTTCTTACTATTACTGCTTGGAAGATGTTTGAGGTAGCTACTAAAATGAGTACTGCTTTTTGATTTACTTTCCTTAAGCTCGTCCATTAAGGATTGCTCGTAAATATTTTTTACTACTGCGCGTTCCTTCTGGCATCTCCTTTAACTGAGCATACAATGGCTGCGGGCCTCTGGACTTACAAGGACTCAAGACAACCTTTAGAAAAAATTAAGAGGAGAAAACTCATGCTTTGTCTTCCTCACAGCATGGAATAAAATCTGCAGATCCTTGCAGTGTGAGTGGGATTTTAGATCAATGTGAATTTTTGTTTAAAACCACAAATAGCAGCAAGACGAGTGATAAATAAGTGGCTGTAGTAGAAAATTGTATTTCTTTTATTAACTATTGGTGTTAATATGAAAGGTCTGTAATAGTATAAGTTAAATTAGGATTGAGTTTTTTAGAGATGGGTGGATGGGGTTTGGAGTATCCTGTTCATTTGAACATGACTGGTTTCTTCAGTCTTCTTGTTTTGACTTTGAATTGGTTTTTATTTTCCTGAACAGACTCCAGCGAACACTGGCAATGTATTTGTGCCGACTGAAGTGGTTATAGCTCTGTGCTGTTAATTTATTTTCTTTTAAAGGGTGAGCAAATGTAAACTTCTATCTTGATTCCTCCGTTTGTTTTATGCTGGTTTTTTGTGTGTCTATCAGGTTGCAATGCAGTACTGCAAGAAATATGGAAGCGACAAAGTGCGAGTGCTTTCTTTGGTAAAAAATCGAGGGAAAGGAGGAGCAGTCAGGATGGTAATTGATACTTTCATCTCCTTCTCTGTTTGAACTACCAAATATGCAGAAGACAGAGCTGTGCTGATTGACATTTTGAATTCAATGCATTAACAAAATGATTATGAGAAAACTGAGTACAGATTCTAAAAATTAAAGCAAAACCTGTTTTTCAAAATAAGCTTATTTGGGATCTTGGAAACAGTATTGTCTTGCCAGGAAGATCAGTAGTGAAGACAATTTTTTATATGAGATTTCAAAGAGAAAAAAATACTTGAATTTCGTATTATGTTAGTGCCACTTAGGAATAGGCTTGTGTTTATAAAAGCCAACCAAATAAAAAACACCCAACCAAACTGTTACAGATAAAAGCTAAGGTTTTGTAGACAAAATAGAACCAAATTTGCAAACTTTGCTCTCCAGATCATAGACGTGTTTTTTAAAATGGCTAATAAAGAAGCATTCTCATCCAGCAAAGTTTGTGTGTACTGAAGCCCACTGTTATCACCCACACTCGATAGCAGAAACAGCACAATTGACGCTTTCACACAGACATTATCCTGAAATCATCATGTCCTAAAAATAAAATAGCTGTTACACATTTAGAAGGAATATTTTTTCCTAAGATTAGTTTTATGAAAAAGGGAGGTATCATCTGTGGGTTATCAGTGACTTTTCTTTTTCTGTGTTTTAAGCTCTGTCTTTAATACGTCAATTTTATTTTTTTATGAAAAATGAGTAAATATAGGAAAAGGAGAGAACATTATATTAGAACACCTGGAACTTTTGTAAGCTATATACTTATTTCAAGAGAAGGAGAAAATTCTCTGTGTGATACACTCTTGCAATGCAGAGTGTAGAGTGGATGTGTATACAATACTTCCTTGACAGGGTTTTCCAAACTCACACCTCCTTGGTTGCATACTTTGGTCAAACCCGCTGCTAATTGTTTTCCTGTCTGGATCCCTTCAAAAATTTTGAAATTTGTCTGACAAATTTCAAAATGGCAAAACTGTCTGTGAGACCTGTGCATCACAAATGTTTTGTAGTTATACTGTGACTTAAAACTGAATCTTTAATTAGTTTTGAGAAATAGCTCATGAATTCTCTTGAAACAATGTTGGGAAAAACTAGCACTGCATCCTCCTTTCCATAGCTCAAATGACAAAGAAAAGCCATCCAGAGTAGTGGCAGCTGTTAATCACTGCTTCTTGTGCTCCCCTCTACAGCTGACTGTAGGAACTTGTTGACTTTCAGATTTTGGGTTGTAAAGCTTTTACTTTGCAACCTTCTCTTCAGGGGGATTGTTAGCCTTTTGTGTTCATGCATTGTCTGTCACTGGACACTGTGCAGTGTGTGAATTCTCTAGATGTTATTATAATATAAATTGGTAAATTGTTAGTAGCAGAATATTAAGACTCACCTGTTGTTTTGAATCTGTAAGATATCACTGTTCTTCTTACTACATTAGGTTTTTGGAGTCTTTTGCACCTAACTTGTGACAAATACTGGTTTCAAAAGTGTTGATTTTTATTGACTGTTTTCATTGCAGGGTGTCTTTAGTTCTCGGGGGAAAAAAATTCTTATGGCTGATGCAGATGGAGCTACAAAATTTGCAGATATTGAAAAAGTAGAAGAAGGTCTAAAAAATCTCCAGCCATGGCCTGTGAGTATAAATTCTCATGGCTTTAGTTTAATACACATGCACAGAGATTGACCTTTGTAATTCTCTTCAACTTGAGTTTTTTGAGGTCTAGTTGAAGATGTAGATGTAAGTCTGAAGACCTACGTGTAAGCTTAGAAGCCTCAAGAATGGGCTGTATGAAGGAGCTTCCACAGAGTTCTTAACTCCTTTGCATCCACTGTGTCTACTTCAATGCAGTACAGAATGTTTTATTTATCCTTCTTTTAAGTTCTTTGAAGCTGTTCTGTTCTGTATAAATACCATGTGTTGCCTACTTAGTTTTCTTTGTTAACTGTTTTGTAGTTCCATTTTGTCTGATGTCATCCTGTATATACCTTTAAGGATACATCTTAATTTCACCCTCTTTTAAAGAGGTTTTGTGTTCTCAGGGTCCTTAGTTAAATGACAGTATTTGGAAGAGCTTTTATTGTAAGTAAAAATTCAAAAACCTGTGGAACAAGAACACCTTCCTGCATAGTCATTCTCTTTTGGGACCTTAATTTGAAAGAACTGAGGTTTATTTTTTGCTTTAACACAGGTGAGTGAGGTACTTGTAGCTAGTTTCCCAAAGGCCAGAAGTGATATGCAGCCTTCCAGCCAGAGCTGCAAGGGATGTGCCTGCAGAAAGGATCATGGTCTGTGACTGCAGAAGCACAACTGCAGGAGCCAACAGGCAGCAGTGTGACTCTGATGGTCTTTGCTGCCAGGGCAGCAGCAGCTGCTGCTTCTCCAGCATCAGTCCCACACTCTCAAATAGTATATTTCAGAAATTTCGTGTGAGAAAGAGTAGCATGAGAATAATGCTAAACCTTTTGTTTTCATCGCCTTGATTTAATTTGAGGTTATATTTTTGCCTAACACTATGTCATTTTATTTGTTTGAAGATACATCAGTGCAACAAGTACTTTATTCTGTTACCCTTTCATTGCACAATATTTAAAGAAAACATTCAGTTCCTAGGAATGCTGCATGCTTATCTGTGCTGTATGTGCTGTTAAGCACATACACTGTATGCATACACTGTATGCATACAATAAGCAATGTAAGCTAAACCAAACCTGAATAAATTGAAGCAATTTGTATACACCATATGCAAATTGTAATAAACTTTAGATTATCTGTTAACTGTAGAGAAGACTGATTTAGGCTCAGAATTCAGGAGTAAAAGAGGTGCAGCTAGAGGAAGCATAAAAGTATACTGCTTTGAAGTCTTTTATTATATGGTTCTCAACACAAGATTCCACTGATTCCAAAAATACTAGTTTAAGTAATAACTCTTTATTTTATATTCTTATACAGAACCAGATGGCTATTTCCTGTGGTTCTAGAGCTCATCTGGAGAAGGACTCGGTAGCAAAGGTTTGTTTCCATTTCCTGCTGTGTACTATTACCCAAATACTTCCATTGTTTGTTTCTGCTCTACAGATTTTGCAATTAAGTAATCAATATTTGTAAAAGAATGGAAGCTGAAAATAAGGAAAAGATTGTCATAAGTGTAGGATGTGCTCTGTCATATACATGTGTTCTAGATTTCAGGCACTTTTTACTGGTTTAAGTTAGTGTTCCAATTTATAGATTTAATTTTTTGAGTTGAGAGCATGTCACGAGCAGACTTCTAAACCCTGACAAAGTTTGTAACTGGTAACCAGTACTGGGACTAGAGTGGAAGGAAACTGATGAGTTCATTATTACTGATTCCCTTCCAGTGCAAGAGCTTGACCTGCAGATCTTGAAACTTGTTTAAAATGAGTTAGGGATAATTAGCAGCTGACTGTTTGAAGAGTATCTCAATTCGTGGGAAACTGGTGTAATTTTTCTGTATTACTCATTGTAAAATTTTTGAGTTTTGAACACAGACCGTACTGTTCTGTGTGTGGCTCTTGTGGAATAAACAGTGATGCCTAGGCACACGACCTTATCTTGCATCTGGTTTTCTGATGTCTTGGCAGAGAGTAGTTGACAAAGTACAGATATGGGACTTGTACTGCAACAGACGCATTGCTGGGCTCATGTTTTCAGCATCATTGGATGTGCTCATCATGTTGAATGTTTTCAAGAGTAAGCTTTGTTTATACTAATCTTTAATACTTGAAATAATTCTAAAATGTATACACAACTACTAAAATAGTTACAAAAGTTCCAAACAGGTTACACTGATAATGTTCAGAAATTTGAGCCCAGAAAAAATGCTTCATTTTATGGTCAGGTTCTGAATGTAGATAAACTTTCTTTACTGCATTCATATTTCTTTCCATCTTTGAAGGTTTTACTACATAGGGGAAAGGAATTGGAACATGACTTTTATCTTTTAATACAAAAGTACAATTTTTAGGATGTGGCCATCCTTTGTTTCCTGTTTCTCCCTGTATTTCTGACTTCAATAAAGGAATCACCAAGTGGTTACGTAGTACTGATTTGTTTAAAATATGTAGTCCATTTTGTTTTGTCATGCAGCTATCCCTAGTCTGACACAGAAAGACTACTAAAGTGGGAAGGAAATACCTATTGTATAGTGCAATAGGTATAAAAAAGTTGCAGAACAATCTTTTAGATGTTGGGATTTCCCTCTGGACTTAGTGGCATCTAAAACAGTAGAATGAAGCTGTGATAAGCAGCTGTATGGGATTTATTGAGACCAGAATTTCACCTTAAATTCAGTCTGAAGACATCAAGAATTCTGTTCTGCCTCCAGAATTGTTAATGTACTTTAGTTAATCCAACATATTACATGCATAAATAGTCTTAGGAGTGATAATCATAATCCAGGAACTCCTCTTTGTGAAGTCTTGGCACTGTCTGACGATCATGCAGCCTCTTAGCGCTTCCCTTCTGACATTAGTGGCAGCCTTGTGTTCTTGGTCGCAGAGCCAAAAGGGCCAAAGAAGCCACACCAGATTCACCATTAACCTGGGACTGGAGCACTTTCTGAAAGGCACAAGCTATGGATTTTAATTTAAGTCAAAGGCTGTTACATAATAAGCTGAACATCTTCTCATTTTTCAAATGAGGTTCTAAACTGTTAGGTTTGAAGGCATGTCTTTTCACCCAGAGATGCTTACCAGTTAAATTGATGGCTCCTAAAGATTTTATATGATATTTGGCTTGCAGTCTTAGATATAGTCGCTTAATTGAGCTTAAGGCCAGCAGTGAGTTCAGAAGTGATTTGTAGGTCAGAGTTCTGGTTGTTTAGGAACTGTCTTGAATAAAAGACTAAGAGCGACCTCTGCAAATCTATACTCCAGCCTCTGGAGTCCATGGACAAACTTATCCATATGATTATTGCGTCAAGAACAAAAGTGTAACCAAAGGGCAGGCTGGGAGAACATTTACCAGGAACATAAAATATATCTGTGAAAGCAAAAGAACAAAAGAGATGACTGTGTAACATTGCTGAAAATATAAAATGAAATATTATCTTGCACAGTACCCTTTACTGTAGGCTTCGTTTTTACTTGGTCCGTTGTGTACTGCAAAAAGTTGCATTCTTCAATTGTGTTCTCTTAAGTGCCTTAACATGGTGTGTGCAAACTCTGGCGATCATTCAGTCTTGAATGAAAGAAGTGGATGGCAAATAACAAGAGATGCTCCCATTTGGGTTTTTTAATAATAAAAAACTTTTTCAATTTTTTTGTTGGATTAGCAGCTGGAACCTGTTTAGTTTAAATGTGTATTCTTAGGAGTAGCACTTTATGGAGTCTTGCCGGCTTATTGTCCATTGTCTGTCCTGGTAGCTTTTGAATTTGTTGCATCCATGCAGCCAATTTTTAGAAAAACAAGAGGACTAGACAGAGGGAAAAAATAGCTTAAAAGTGTCCAGTGAAGTAGAGCGTGTAACATGCCATCCTCTTCCTCCTTCACTCTGCTTTTCCTTGGGGAATTCCCAAAGAATCATGCAGAAGATGCTGTGGCTGTCCCACTCATTATTTGAAATCCAGGTGCAGGTTCCTGCTTTACTTAATAAAGCATTATTCCAAGTGAAAAGCTGCTGGGAATTGGGGAAAGAAGAAAAAAGAACTTGGACTTTCCTATCCTAGAGGACACTTGGCTGGCAAGTCTTTCAGCTGTAGTTTTGTTTCACTGTAACAATTGATAGGTTCTGTTTTTGTTCCAGTGCAAACCAAAAACAGTTTACAAACTTCGAAAGCTGTCACAAAACAGAATTATTGTCCTGTAAGACAGCTCTGTTCAAGCACTTCACTCATCACTTAAATGAAACCATCTAACTTACTGCGTTTTGTCCACAGCGCTCTTACTTTCGAACTCTCCTTATGTACGGCTTCCACTTCCTTGTTTGGTTTCTCTGTGTCAAAGAGATCAGGGACACACAGTGCGGATTTAAACTTCTAACCAGAGAAGCTGCCTTGCGGACTTTCTCTACTCTTCATATAGAACGCTGGTAAATTGTTCCTTTTTTTTTGTTGTTGGGGTTTTTTTTATTATTGAATGTGGTTTTGAAAAAATAATTTTAGTATTGCAGCTACTATGAAGCATGTTATGTCTGTGTATAAATCCTAGCTGCTCAGTTTAACCAGTTGTAGTACTGCTTGCATGGCAGCTTAGATTTCTTGTTATGTTCAAATATCCTGGTAATTGCTAAAAATTCTATATTCTTTACAATTCAGTACTGCTTAAGCAGAACATTTTGCCTAGAATCAATATCTTATGTTTGTAATTGCTCAAGACTAAAGTGAAAGCAAATGCTTATTCTTTACTTATTTTCTTGCTAAAATATTTGATGAGAGGACTACTGATAGATATCATAAGTCTAAGACAACAGAAGATGATTCATAGTCTTTGAATTACTTTAGAGCTCCTTTTGTTGTAATTTAGCTAGAACAGTTCCCTTATGAGTGATGTAGTCATGATACTGTTATGGGACTAAAACACTGTTTCCACACAATTACTACAGTTTCTGTAAATTTCCTGCACCCCAACTGTTGCTTAAAAGGATAGTTTAATTATGTATAATCGAATATTTCAAACTGTTGTCTTCATTCAGGAAGATCTCTCATGGGCTACTGCTTGCTGGCAGGGAACAGAATTACTGAACAGTGTTCCTGTACAAAAATGTGTGCAATCCTACAGTAGCTAGTCAATTCCAATACATCTAGTTTTAGGCTGAGGTTTGGCAGAGATAGTTGAGCTACACTACTCCTCCAGAATGAAATTGCAAAGGTAGTGTTTGGGCACACAAGTGTGGAACACAGATCTTCTGTTGTATGGAATCTGTAACTGTGAACAGTCAGTGTTCAGAAAATCACTTTTCTACTGGAGTGGTTTGCTTATCACTCTAAAGGAAACCGTAACTGAGCCAGAAGTATGGTTTGTGCTGCAACCTCCAAACCCAAACTTGATCTGTAAAGTTCTGTAAATTTCACATACAGGGATTTTCTAAATACATGGTTAAACACATATGTGAGGTCCAGAAGTGCACATCCAAAAATTGCCCTATTTAACTTCACTTTAATAAATTAAGCTCTTCAAGAAGAAAACGGAAAGAAATAAATGAGGATAATCAGTTTAAGCTGTAAAAATGCAACTTTTAATTTTATTCTTTTTTAAACTGAAGATTCTGATTGTAATTGCACTTACTGGTTATATAAAGTGTTTTCTACAGAAAAAATCTTAATAAGCTTTCTTCTGCCACTTCAATTCTCTAGCACTGAAGGAATGGAAGAATAAAAATAATTGTGCTGTACCCCATTATCTGGGAATAGAGGCAATGAAAAAAGGATATTGCTAACTTATTTTATAGTAATTATATTATTGATGTGTAACAAACCAGATCTTCATATCTTAATTCATTGTGCCTTGTATGTACTGCTATAAAATTGGCCTTCTATTCTAGCTTTGTTATTTACGGTAATGCAAAAACTAATCCCCTGTGCATTTTCTTATTTATCAAAAATGTACTACTTAATGATGAAGTATGTTTGTTTTGTTTGTCAAGGAAAGAATTTGTCAAATTTGTCAAATTCTTCTAATAAAGAAGCTATTCAGATAATTCCAAGTCACAAATTTGCAACAATAGTTGGTTTGGGTTTTTTTAGTTTGGTTTAATTTTCCACTAAAACAGGAAATATATTGTCTGTTTTTATCTTCATCTGTCTCTCAACAGTTTCTGTGTTTCCCTGCCTTCATTTTCATATTTATTGGCTAATTTTAACCAAATCTGGCAGAACAGTAGAGGTTTCAAGATCAAAAGCTTTGGTGAGTTTTGTGGAAACTGAAACCCTCTTAGAGGAGAGAAACCCACTGCTGAAGAAAAAAAAAAACTACAATAAGGACTCAAAAGTTACTTACCAGCTTCACAGCTAGTCATTTTGCGTGTGTAACTTGTCAGTGCACAAAACAGAGTACTGTCCCTTTCCCGGTTAATATTTATAAGATCTGGAAATAAACTGGGACATGGGGAAGTATATGGAAAGAGTGGGTAAATTAAAGGAAATGATAGTCCTAAGTGAAATGTCAGTGTTGTACAAACAAGTGGGATAATTGTAGGTGGAAATTATGTAGGGATATCAAATAGTCATCCCATAGAACTTCCATTAGATTCTTTTTTATGTAATTATGTAAGAACCAGAAATAGCCCAATAATGGAAAGCTTTTATTTTAAACAAATCTGGCCCTTGATACGTTTCCATTGCATAACATGTGTAAAAAGGAAAATAAAAAGTGATTAGATATTGTGCCATAATGGTTCTGTATGTACCACAAGTGTGCAAACATAAGAGTAAAGAAATAGTTGTTGGTATTGTATTTTTGCTGGAACCTGGAACAACGTGGGGTCCCCAGCTGTGTCACAGAGCAGCTCATTGATACTGAGACCATCAGCAAGGGGTTGCAGAGAAACCACTATCTTGATGCTGGATTAGAGGCTCTGAAATCTGGGTTTTTTACAGCCTCTGCATCTCTGCACTGGGGCTATTCAACATGTGAAGAAATTATTTGATTCTCTTTGAGTCGTGAAATCCCACAAATGAAGTGCAGCTCTGTTAGGTATTGAAAGAAGAGTTCAGTTCAGGATGGTCAGTGCATAATGGAGGACAGTGTTAGAGAATATTCGACAAACAAGCAGCATTTAATTGAATAAAAGCCATCTGAGAACATCCTGGTCCTTGAATCTGTCAAGGACTCCCCATCTGCCTCACTGGAGCATGTGGTGAGCTGTTGAAGGGAATGAACATGAGACTTCTGCAAAAACCAGGTCATCTGTCCTGTCTGCTCAAGTTTTGTCAGGCTTGTATTTTTTGGGGTACTACAGTGCTAGGTGAATTCTTGTGTGAGCACATAACAATTATTTAGACTAAAATTCATGCAAAACATGAATGTTACTCATGATGTTAATATAAAATCACTATAAAATTGGCTATCTAGTAATTCCTACCTGCTTAGACCTTCACTTTTTTATGCTTTCTTCATGCTTTTTCCATTCCAGTGGACATTGATGGGAAAATCATCTCTTTAATATTAAGAGTACTAGAAAACAGACCACATTTTTCTTCTTGCTATGGTGAATTTGATTTATAGCTGCTTCTATTTAGGAAATTTTGAAAGCAAACTGAATACACTTTTATCATTATGGCAATAAGGATCATGTAACACTTTTTAAAGAGAGACCAACATATTTCCTAGCGTATTAAAGTTTAGAAAGCATTTGAAAATTAATAGATACTGCGAACTGTTTATATATTCAATATTAAAAAGTAATGCTTAAATCCTAAACTATCTTTTTTTGTGAGTGTTCTCATTGTCTTTTTGTTTAACTGTCCTTTGGAGAGCTGGCTGTGTATAAATGAATACAAACCAAACATTCTTGAAATTTACTTTTCTAAATAGCAATGTTTTGACATCAGTTTGAAATGAGAACAACCTTTTGAGCAGAGAGCATATGCTTTGTGGTTTAGGTTCTGAATCTGATTACACTATTAATCTGTTTTTCAGAAATGGATGGAGCACATTTTTTAATTTAAAACTTAAAATTAAAAGAAATATTATAAAAATATAACAGAGACAGTTGTATTTACTCAGTTCAGGCTACAAAAGAAAGTCTAGTTCTGCATCTGCAGTCTTGACCTGAGAAATGTAACTGTGTTAAATTTTGATGCACAGGAGAAATACTAGAAAATTAAATGGTCTCACTGGCAGAATTTTCCTATCCTAAATTTGATCATTGCTTTCTTCTGACAACAACAACAACAAAAATTTCCTTCCAGACAGAAAATGTCCATCCTTAGGAGAACTAGACATAGCAGCGATTACTGTCCTACCTGGAATAATGATAAAAGGAGGGGAAATTCAAAACATAGTTCTAGTCCTAGTTTGATCAACAAACTTTTGTGAAGTGGCAATTTATAATGATATTACCCAAGCCAGCAGATCACTGATTAGATCCAATTGTTGCTATTACTTTTGTCTATAAAAGTTGCCTTGTGCGCTGAACAAGCCATGCTGTTTCACTTTTAAAACTGGAAAGATCAATATAAAAAATAAGCATTTGTTTCTCCAGTTTGTCACTTATCTCTAGATGTGAGTCACTATATAAAAATTACAGAAAAATTAGCATTCGTATTGCCACGGGGGTTTTTTCCCTACTTCTTTGGCATTGTAGACTAACACAAGCAGTGGAATGAATTTTTTTCCTGACTTTGTGCATGGCAAGTAGATTTGTTTATTAATGTCTAATCAACACAAAAACATTTTGCTATTTTGACTTTGTCTCTTTTGTCTTGTAAAAAGTCCTGCTCCTGGCAGACATATGTGGACTTTCAAAAGCCCCAGTTTAACTAGAGCGGTGCTGGCAGACTAACCCACTTGACAGCCTGTTTCGTTCTTAGAGCTCTTTGAGCACTGGAAGTTTTCTCTACCCAGTAAGAGTTTACTGGAAAAACATATCTTGGGTGTACAGAAGTCCTGAATTCCAGTTAAAACTTTGTAACTGAAAGTCTGAATTTGTTTTTTGAAACACATAATATAGGACCAGAAAAAAAAAAAAAAAGAGTCCTAGTGCAGTTTTAAAATACAGAATAATTTTTCAGGATAGTTATTTTGTAAGCTCAAGCATTTTAAGAGTTCAGTTTAAAAGGACTGAATTAATTAAACACCTACCAACTTGATGTTCAAATTAGTTTTAGCCAGCATCGTCTTAAATGGTAACTTAACCGAAACACAACTACCTGGAGAAATTTTTCTTAATTTTACATTACATATTAGTGTTAACTAACGCATAATGGAGCCACTGTTAGAAATAGATGGGGAAATTGTTCACACCATATATTTTTATGTGTCTAAATTTTTTGGATCTAAACTTAGATTGGAGCCTGAATTCATTCAAGCTGGACCCAAATTTAGGTATTCTGAGCTGTATGTCCCCCTTCCAAGAGGCACCTACTTTGAGTCTCTGCACAGGATGAAGTACATGGTGTGAGTAATACCTTGCTGTTTCAAAGAGTGGTTTTGTCACATGTTGACTAGTCACAAATGGCTTCCTGGCTAATTGCACTGACCAACTCATCCACTGCTATGGTTGTGATCTCCTCTAGGACAGGCTTCATGTAACATATTCACCCTTAAATCCTAGCTGTGGAAGCTTCTATATGGTTCTTCTATACCATCTGGATCTGGTAGTCAGCAATGTGGGTGTAATGCTGTATTGAACACACTGTGGTCTGTATTCCCTGATTAACTATTCTGGTATACTGAAAGGTGGTGGGGGAAAGGGAAGAAGATACCCAGTAATATTCTATTAAAGTCATTCTCCCTTCAGCTTTGATAAGGTTTTTTTTTTAATTTCAGGATATGTTCACTGTTACGCAAAGGGCAAGCACATGTAACAATATCAGTGTTCAACCTGATTAATTTCTGTGCTTTTAATCTTTTACTTTGAGCACTGTAGTTCACAGAGCTATTTAATGTTGGTTTTTTGTGATGTATATACTGACATTCCAGTAATCAGTTGTCCACAGGAATCGTTGCAAATAACTACTAGTTCACCAGGCTAATACTTTATGTAGTAATACTTTTAGAGGAACTCATATAGTCTAATTCAGCAGACAATTATTCTGTGTCTTCTAAGATTTTTAATCATTTAAGTAGTAAGTATTACAAAATTAGATTTAGTCTTAATACACATGATTCATAAACATTCAAAGGTAAATACATGGGTTTTTTGGCTTACAAATGTAAAATGTCAGAAAAAAAATTAAACAATATAACTTCAGTAAAAGAGACTTTGGTGTAATTAATAAAATAATATTCAGCCCCCATTTAAAGAAAGCAGTGAAATGGCAAGGCTGCTTGGAGCAGATTCAGGTTGCTGAGGAAGAAAAAACTCTATTCCTGTAACTGTTTTGGTGACAATTAAAAGGCCTGTGTCATGATCAAAATCAGATTTAGAAAGTAGCTCTAAACTCTCCATACACAGTAAGCGTAGTCTCTGTAGATAACATCTGTTATCTTTGCATATTTTAATGCTGTCCAGTGATATCAGTAGTTCTCCTGTAATGTACATGGAGAGCACAAGTTCAGGTTGATGCCTGTTTGCCTGTGAGTTCACCAGCAAGCCAGCCTGCCGTGGTCTGCACTTCAATGGGAACCTACATGTGTATGTCATACCTAAGGGCATATTTCAAAGTTGACTGCTGTTGTTGCATTCATTAATAGTTTTACAGAAATACACTGCTAAAAAAGAGAGGGTGGCTTGAAGTAGAAGGAAATAACTTCTGAACTTGGCTACCAACCTGCTAAAGTATGTCTTTTTGCCTGCTCTTGGTTACCTGTCTGTCTCTTTCTACCCTTTCTGTAATGTTAAATGGAATTACCAATGACTTGAATTCAAGCAACCCTTGCAGCATGAATGAATAATGTGGGGGTTTTATTGCATACATTTTCTCCAGTAGCAAAAGATTTTTTTCATTTCAAAAGAAAACTGTCTTGGACTTAGCAATGAGAATTTAAGGAGAATCTAAACTTATGAAGTTACTGAGAGAAAATGTGGACTAATATTGAATTGAACTTGACTGCCTCACAGGTGTGTCGTCAAGACCCCTCTGTAAGCTGGCCTTGAACATCTGCTCCACTGACTTCAAACTGGGAATCTTACCAACAGCTTGGCTAAAATGTTTCCAGTTCCTTAACCTTAGTCTTATGGGGAAAAAAAACCAAACCCTCTGTATTTGGATATGTTTTGAATCTAGTAGAAATTACATGTGAAAGGCCATTGAGAGGTTTCTTCCAATACAGATTAGTATTTTTAAAAAGCTGCTTATTGGGGGGAATAGGGGCCCGTTTAGCCTAAATTCCAGTTATTAAAACTCATTTAAGGAAGAAGAACATCTCTAGTGGCATTTGAAGACTACAAAAAAAAGACCTAGCAATCAATAAATCTAAGAAACTTAACAAAAATCACCAGAATCTTCATAATTGTGATTTGCATTCACCCTTGTCAGTAGTAACTACTGGCAGTTTCATATGCTGATTTTTACACGAGCATTACAAACTGCCAAACTACTTGTCTAACATCAAAAGCTTCAGTGCTTCAGGTCCACAAGGCCCATTTGAGCATGTGGTTTCAAGAATGAAACACACAAACAATCCTCTGCAGAGAACTGAGAGGATTGAGGTATATTTTGGACAAAGCGAGCAGAAAAGGGCAGCTGACTTAGAGCAGGATCACCTCCCCAGTTCATTTTGCTGCACGACCTGCAAAAAATTGTGCCAGCAAAAAACATAAGTGTCTCAAGAGGTTTTCTGTGTTGTGCTTTAAATGGTCACTGGGTAAAGTAAAACTGTTGTTCAGATTCTGTTATGCACAGTAACTTAGATCATTTCTCACTTCTGTGCTGCTGCCTTGAGTTTCTTGACTTAGAAAGTACCAGGAGAAACCATCAGATCCACGTAAAGCCACAGCACATCGTTGTCCCCTTGGATGAAACCCTTAGAGATGTGGAGTGACGCTGTACGTTTGACTGCTTGGTCTTCATGGTCTTTAAAAATGTTTAAATCATGATAGTGACCAGAATGAAAAGCAAGCAGTGGTCTGGACACAGCATGACCTTATACTTCAAAAACAGGATGCAGTGAAGCATTGTTGTTACTGTTGTACTATTGTATACTGACTGTGTCCTGAGATGTGCAGTCAGGGAAATAAATTTCCCTTCCTTGTGCATCTGACCTCTAGAGCACTGGTGTCAACTGCATAACTGAACAATTAGTTCAGTTATGCGCTTGATACCAATTAAATCAGGTAAGGGATTTAATTAACATTGCCACTGTCTTTCTTCTGGAAATAAGTGTGACTGTATTTTCTATTTCCTGTTCTTCAGGGCATTTGATGTGGAACTTCTTTATATAGCCCAGCGCTTGAAAATACCTATAGCAGAAGTTGCTGTCAACTGGACTGAAATAGAAGGTAGGCAAATTCTTTATATTCTTGTAAGATTCCTTACATGTCAATCCAGAATAAAGTAGCCAAGGGTGTGCCCATTTTTTACGCAGTTTTGATAACTCACAGTCTTCTTTCCATACAAATTTTGAATTTCATGTCCTTGCCAACCTTCTTCCATGGCTTTTTACAGGAATAGTAGGTGAAGGGGTAACAAGAGAGAGAAACTCTGCACTCCCACTGGAGGCAAAAGTAGGTAGTTATACTGCAAGGACAAAACACTACTTTGACATGTCTTCTTGCTGTAATGTGTTAATAAAAATAGAGCCATTGTAAAATACTGTGGAGGACGTCTGACCATCATGGCTTATTGATTCAAGTTCATTTCACTGTGTCTTGCCTTCCAAATTTCTCAGCTATTAAGGCCTCCTCTAAGGCACCATCTCCCCTTAAGATGTGATGTTCTTTCAGACCCATAGGGAGGTCTCTGGGTTACTGGAAAGTATAGCTCCATGCATATTTTGGCATAGCAGAGCCAGCTTAAGAGGTACTGCTTGCTTCTGCTCACTTCCTTCCCATCAAATGCAGCTCCTCCATTTTTTTTTACCTTTTCATGTTTTTATCTTTTCTTAACCTCAATCTCTTCCCCTCAACACAACTCCTGAACAACAAATAGTACAATGAACTGCAGTGATGATGAAGGGTGCAAGTAGAGAACATCCTGAGCCAGCTTTGCTAGAAAAGAAATGCTTCCTTTCAGTGCAGTTCCACACGTGCATTGCACCTATCACAAACGTTAGCAAAGATGGAAGAAGGCTTGATTTCGTGGTGTGGGGTCCTTACTTGCCTGAAGATTGGCACATTCATATTACTGCTGTAAGACAAGGTGGTGATGTTCTTCTCCAAAGTCAATAAAAAGATCATTTGCCTAATTATTGGTGTTCAGGTTCCTATTTATTTGAACAAAGCCTTGTTATGGAGAAGACCGTGCATCTTATCACATACATGGAATTACTGTGCTGCTTGCAAACTAGTCTCCCACCTATGGTGTAGTGTAATTATTATAAAGCAATAACTTTCAAAATATAAATTTTTATTAAGATTCAAGTTGTGGGACTGAGCATGCTGAGAATGCAGAGTTTCAAGACTGCTTAAGTTGTGTGTCTTGCCAATGCTCATTTTTTTCTAACAATGTCCTTCTGATTTTCTTCTTCATTAATCACAGGTTCTAAGTTAGTTCCCTTTTGGAGCTGGCTGCAGATGGGCAGGGATCTTCTTTTTATACGACTGCGATATATGACTGGTGCCTGGAAGCTTGAAAGAAGAAAATGTAATTAGGTTATTTACATTTTCCAACTATATTATTATACTTAATGGAACATTAGAACAGTTTCAATCAAGTGAAGTGGTGATGAAAACTGAGGTAATTCTTCATTGCTGCTCTTGTATGTTTCATTTTTGCAGCATATATGTGTTTTGTAAGATTTCCAGCAGGGAATTTGTACATTTTGAAAAGAGAAAGCATTTAAAAAAAGATTTTCTTACCTGGTAATCAGGTTTTTATTTTATTAAATAGTAGCTTTAACATGTCTTATAAATTAATTCAAATAAATATATCTGCTTTTGTCTCATCACACTTCTGGAATTTTCATATACATATTAAAAAGAGGCACTCTATTGTACATTGTACAGTGTTGTGTTGTGAATGACCACAAACATTTGTTTCTGTGATATCTGGAAATTTTAGGCCATATTGCAGTTTGGAATTATTATTCATGGTTTGCACTAATGCATGTTTAGATTCAATGTTATGGGAAACATTAATGGATTTTTTACCGAGTTATAACAGTAATGTTCCTAAGGTTGTTCTCAGGACTTTCAGTAGTCTCTTGACATTCCAAATGTTTTTGTCTGAAGCTGAAATAGTTTTCTGAGATCAAACTGCAGATCATGTCCAGACTGCAGAAGGTCCAAGAGCAAGCACATTTAGTTTTAAAATGTTGTCTTTTATAAATGTGTTTTGTTCATCTGTACTAATTATTACTGCCTACTCAAGGCTAGGAGTCCTTAACATATACAGGTCTGAAGTGAAGAGGGTATGAAAAGCTAGTTCAGAGCATGCAAAAATGAGACCCACTATACACTGGGGGGGGGGGGGAGGCCGTGCATTAGCAATGCCAGTCTGATGATGTCACACTTCAAATGAGATCAGAGAGGGAGGGAGGGGTCTTGAGTCTTTCATAGTAGTGTAATACTGTGTTACAGTACAGTAACATAGTTTCATTTGTGCTTTTAAAATAGTTGTGGATTGCCAACAAACAAAGCCAATCTGTCTTTCAGAAACATGTACAAACTTGAACAGATGTAAAGAATGAATGGTATATGGTTGTACTTTCACATGTAAATTCACTGGTGATTTTTCTTATTCTTTTTGTAATATTGACTTCAGTTTTGCTCCTGTTAGGGTTACCTCAGTTTTCTATGAAGTGCTGGAATAAATTCTCAACAAATACATTATCAGTTTGATTTTGCAGGCTTCATTCTCTTACCTAGTCCAGATACATCTGTGTCACTTCTGCAGAATCAGTAATGGCACTCCTCAGTGCCACCACTAGAATAAAATACCAGCTTCTCAGTTTTTGTAAGGTGTTTCTGTGGTCAAACCTGAACAGTAGTAGCTCTGCTCATAATTGAAGTTGCCCACCAGTTTTCAAAAGCAGATTCCCAAAATTTTCCTTACGTCTTACCTTAGATTTGAGCATATTTAAAATTTCAATGAAAGAAAACCTCTTTCAAATTATGAGGCTTAGGCCATGCATTATTTTTTGCATGATAAGTAAACATCTGGTGATGTCTTTAAAGAAATTCTGCTTTTGAAATGTATGCCAAAGGTTGGAAGGAGGGTGCTAAATTTATTATATTTTTTTAAATTAATTTCACAAAATCACAGGATAGGGACCTCTGGAAGGGACCTCTGGAGATCATCTAGTCCAATCCCCCTGCCAGGGCAGGGTTGCCTACAGCATATTACGCAGAAATGTATCCGGGTGTTTTTTGAATATCTCCAGAGACTCTCTCTGGCCTCCTTGGGCAGCCTGTTCCAGTGCTCTGCCACACTCAGTGTAAAGAAGTTCTTCCTCATGTTGAGGTAGAACTTCTTGTGTTTATTTTATGGCCATTTGTGCATATTCTATGAACTTTTTTAGAAAATTTGCAGATAAACTCTCCAGTAACTCTCTTCTCATTGAGCA
The DNA here is from genome assembly GCF_036250125.1 of Pseudopipra pipra. Taxonomy (NCBI): domain Eukaryota; kingdom Metazoa; phylum Chordata; class Aves; order Passeriformes; family Pipridae; genus Pseudopipra; species Pseudopipra pipra. The sequence continues at coordinate 72,670,714 of NC_087550.1, read as the reverse complement.
GTCTCCTTTAGCAACTGTGCATACATCAGGCCAACAAAATACTTGATTCCTTCTACCTTAGAGATGTAGAAGTAAGGCCGTATTTACAGTCTCGGAGCTTTGTGGAGTTGAGTGGTAGAACTTGTTGGCAGGGAATTCTCTTATTCTTTCAGTGGATTTGAGCCATGGATAAAGGTCAGTAGGTGTCTCCATAGTCTATAGAGTCTGCTCTCTGACTCAGGTGGACAGACATGGCACTGGTCACATCCGTATGGCCCTTCTCAGCTGCCTTTCAAAGCAGGCTTGCTTCTTCTAAACTACCTGCTGGGGGTAGTCCTTGACCTGCACTGACTGCCACACAGTGCCCAAAAGTATTTTGGGAGCAGAGACAGACAACTGTGGGACACCTGCTACAGTGTGGTTTGCTTCTATAGGTGTGGCCTGACACATTCCATTCCAGTGGGGATAAAAGCTGAACTGGAATTAAAAAAATGAGTAAACCAGGACAGAAGGAGAATGGGAAGAAGTAGTGTGGGGTGGATGTGAGTGTGTGGGAGCACGAGTGCAAAGACCTGACTATCTTACATGGCCATCACAATCAGCCACAAAAATCCAAGGCTAATATTATACCTAAACTATACATTTCCCTTTCAAAACACATTTCTGAACTTCAGCTGCTCAGTGACCAAAAAAGAAAAAAAAGCAGAAGCAGTAGAAATTAATTCAATTATCTGACAGACAAATGTGAACTCTAACTGTAGCTCTATGTATTCTTAGACACTTCTGAATTTACCTTAAATTTATATCTACTTTTGGACCTACTTCTTGGAAGTTATACTAAAATCCAGTCTTCACTGAAGAAAAAATCTTTGTAAAGAGCAGAAGTGTCTCAACTGCCTCACACATACATTTTTCCCCTGAGTGAACAGTAGGATCTTTTTGTTATTTTTGCCTGGTATCTGTTAGAATAGGTTTATGACCAAGGGAGATTTCTAAATATAGGAATAAATAAATGGCATATGTAAGAAACATGATAACCTCAGTGCTGCATTTTCAGTTTCTCACTTCAAGTCAAATCCTACCTATTTTACTGCTTGAAACTCCATAGCTGTGAAACTCCATCCTACATATGATAGCTACTTATTTGACTCAGAAAAACACATTAAATTCATTCAATTTATACTATAGGATGCATATTTTAATTATTATCGGAATATTTTTATAATTTTATTAATAAAACGCATGACAGACAACTTGATCTTCCCATCGGTGTGATGTAGTAACGTGTACGCTGGAAAACTCTGCTGTTCACTGGATATTTGCTGCCATCTGCCGACAAAACGTGAGAAATGCTTTTCTAGAAACAAAATTCTGACATTTAATATTCAGGTTTTTTCATCCCCGAGAAAACTTGTTTGTTATGATTATATAATTCTTAACTGTAAGGTACAAGTGGCTATAACTATTAACTAGAATAAATTCCTGGGAAATCAGTTGAACATTTAATATTAATTTTGAGTTGGGTTTTTTTCTATTGGATTTTTTTAAAAGTTGATGTTGCATAGATTCTTAAAGCTTTTAATTTGATTTGCTTTAATAATTGCAGAGGTATTTTTTTTAACATAACACAATTTCATGCAAGGTTTCTGTAACAGAAATTAGTGCCCTTTGAAACGTAAACCTTGAATTTGGCTGGATCAGCAAATTTTAGTACTACAGAGTTCTTACAATTTCCCATAGCAAAGGACAAATCTTGCTGTCTCTGTATAGTTTTCATGGGCAAAGACTTTTTTCTTTTTTTTTTTTTTCTCCTATGGCTCTTATCTTTGGAGAGCTGTTCTCAGCTAATCTATTGATAGCCTAACTCTAATTCATCAAGAATTGGTTAGTTGTTGTGCTCTCTATCTCAAATTCTCTTTTAAAAGATATTATCATTTATAAAGGACCTAGAAATTATTTCCTTTTAAAGAATGAGATGGAATTTTATGCAATTTATTTATCCATAATGCTTAAAGTAAGCCACAGAAGTTCATAAGAAAATCGCACAATCAGGGGGCTGATTTGGATCAAAGTTGAGCAGAGGATCTACAGAAAAACATTACGGAGGGACATAATTGTAGGTAAATGATTGGCTACAGCATCAATGTGCTTCCATTCAAACATGTTTACATAATTATACAAAGATTTTCTTTTTCCTGGGCTGTTCTGAAAAGCTCATAACTTTGCAGAAGTATGTCACTGTAGAGCATCCTAACATGGGCAACATTAAAGAATATAGCTTCTTAATAGTTTTGGTCAATTTTGTTTGCAAATGACTAGTAAGGCATTCAATTTTGTGGAAAAAAGAAAAAAAAATCCAAATAGCATGAGGCAAATATTTAATGAAAACATATATCAAAGAAACTTCTAGTTATTCACTGTCATTGTTACAGAATTTCATAGATTGTTTTATATTTTCTTCAACATCCTTTGCATATAATATACACTCACTTCATTTTTACAAATCGCCATTATTTGTGAAGAAAAGTTTTTAGGTCATATTGATTGAAATTCTTAATTTTGTGTTGAGCCTTTCACAATAATAAAATAAATGATTTTTACAAATACAGTAAATCATACAAGTCACAATTATCATAGATGTTATTTTATTCTTTTTTTCTTCCTCTATTTTTCAGTGAGGCAATGACAATCATAGAATCACAAGGTGTCTTGTTTGGGAAAGTACCTTTAAAATTCATCTAATTCCAAGCCCCTGCTTGGAAGGGACACCTTCCACTTGACCAGATTGCTCAAAGCGACATCCAACGTGGTCTTGAACACCTCCAAGGATGGGCAGCCACAGCTTCTCTGGGAAACCTGTTGCAATGCCTCACCATCCTCATTGTAAAAAAATTCTTCCTTATGTTCCCCTTGTAGTCTCTTTTAATGATTGCAAAGGTGGAGATGGAAGCAAGAGTGTGCTTTTTGTATGTCAGTGCACAAGTTTTTATGAGTAGAGATTGAAGAACAGAATCAAAATGTTGAGAGGGTAATGAGTTTTGATATGATTGCGATATGGTTTTTAATTCTCACAGTGATGAATAGCTTTTTCTCCTGAATAGGTAAGGGAAGATAATTAATTCTGTATGTAGTATTATCTGTGGAGTCTTAATATAATCAACAGGCTTGCAAAATTGCAAAGCTTATGCACTCGTAGGTGCAGTATTCACCAGTAGAATGAGACTGGGATTCAAAGAAGAGCAAGACAGAATTAATCTCGTGGGAATTTCTGATGGTTTATTTCACCAGCATTTCAGTCTAGGTTTTTGGCTCAAATATTTTATTAGTTTTCTCAGTTTTTCCTGTTCTTTATTTCCAAAATTGGATGAGATAAACTCTCTTTATGCTTGCATCAAACCTTGTTTACCAGCTTTATTCATAATACATTAATATATTTCTGAACATTTTTGGTTTGACCTGACATTTTATGATGTTCTGTATTTACTGTTATAAGCCTTCAGAAGAACTGTAAATAAACTTCACCTGATGCAATATGAAGTATGACAATACCTGTATTAGCAGTTTAACTATGGAAAAGAAATTTTTCTTGCCGTGAGAAGTCTGCAGTCAAATTTGAATTAAAGTAAGTAAAAATGGCAAAAAAATAGTAGCGGGAATCCTTTTATTAAATAAACTGAAGTGGTCTACAGCTGAAGGTTCTGAGATATTTCTATAAAATATGTGAATATTGTTCACAAAATAATTATAGAATAAAATAATTAATACTGACTCCTACCAGGTCCCTGCCTGAGCTGTATGCCAAGCAGGCTGGATCTGGACATCTGCTCTGTTGGTGTCAGCTTTGACTCACTGGCTTGGCCTCAGGCTTGCCTGGTCACTCCGGATTTCCCTGGATATTGGTGGTCTCCCAGCTGACCCCAGTCACCATCACCATCCCCAGCCCTGCTCTCCTGGCCAGGTACCGTGTGGCTGCATCCCTTGGTGAGTCTGCCTTGCCCTAACCCTCAGCACTTCTCTCTCTACCCTTGACTTACCTTTGACTGCCCTTGCTCCACATCACCTTTCCCTTACAGGCTCATGGATAGAGGAAGGATAAGAAGTGAGGCACAAGTTAGAAAAGCAGGACATTTGAATTAGACATTAAAACAACTGTGAGGGAGGTCTAAATAGGAAGAAGAGGTTTCCCAGAATGGCTGTGGAGTCTCCATCGCTGGAGGTCATCAGGGCTCAGCTCAACACGGCCTAGACAACCCTGCTTTGAAGAGGATGTTACCCCAGGTGATCTCCAGAGGTCCTTTACAACCTATCCTGTGATTACTGAGTTTGTGGCAAACTCCTGCTTATGAAGCAACCAGCTGAAAATCTCATTCTCTGTACACTAACATTTCCTGACTCAGGAGGTAACATCCAAGTATAATGACTGTATCTTGTAATGGCTTGCTTCTAACCAGCTGTGGATGAACAACTGCAATTCAAATTCTAAGCCTGCAAACTTCAGGTGTGGTGCACCATATTTATTCTTTTTATTTAATGGGGAAGGCTAAATTCTATTTTATTTTTTGTTTGATCCTTTTCAGTGAAAGACAGATCATTGCATAGATTTCCCTACTGTATTTAATGCCTTAAATCTTTGTAATACCATGATATGTCATTTGATGGAAAAATATAACTGATATTTTCATAGTTTATTGCAGAAAATGCAGACTCCCAAAATTCTATTCAAAATGCAGGTGGGAGTTACCTTAAGTGCAACAGTTTTCTTAATATATATACATCTTTCTGAACTACAGACCTCTCTATTCATTTTTTACCAATTATATACTGAAATGAATCTTTGCTACCAACATGCATCTGTGAGCTCCTGGTGTCCCTGTGATCACTCAGGATTTTATTAATAAGGAAGCGAGAGTGACAAAAAGACACTAGGAGGCATTATGTGCCTTACAGAAAAAAACAAATGGAATTTAATCATATTTGTCACCAAAATACGCACACAGGTTGAAGTCACTGTGTCCAGTAGTCCTCTGACCAAGATTAAGGGGCTTCAGTGTTTAAAAGATGACAAAGCTAGTTGTATGGGAGTTGAATAGAGAGATTGTCTATGCTTTTCCAATAAAAATTTTATTTGTACCTTTTTTAAATAAACTGTTGTTTTATAAGGAAATATTAGAATATCATGAGAAAATAGTTTAAGGACTGAAAACAGTTCATTTTTCAAATCTTAGTATTCTCATTTTAGCATAATTTTGGGGCAATTCTGTTTTCCGTTAAGCTGATGAAAATAAAGAATAATTCCTCTGAAGTCAGTAAGCTTATTTTTCATAAAGTTCATGCTTAATAATTCAGTTGGGTGAGGATCTCTCAGAAATACATAATGCTAATTATAATGTCAAGATTTATTTTTAAAGTTTAAATTATGTTTTGGTGTGCAGTTGGTTTCTTTCAATTAATTCAGCTGCAGTGTGTGCTTTGTTTTCTGTCATCTGCATTACAATAGTAGGGACTTCCTTGCCTCTGTGGGCAGCCAGCCAGAAAGACAGAGTAAGCCCAGTGTCTCCCTGTGCTTTCACTGCCACTTCAATGGACTATTGCTGTCAGCAGTAAAAATACAATAAATTGAGGCTCTTTCTTCTGTAGAAATCCTAAGATAGAATTAAGGCATACTTAAATATTTTACAAGAGGCTGAGACCATCTGTTAAGATCCAGCTGCATGGCTCTTGGTCTAGTAGAGTGGAAAGGCATCTTGTGACTATCTATTTGGGTGGTTTCTTCAGCTGTCTTTCCCATTGTTAATCTTTCAGTAATCACATTCCGTGTCACTGAGCGGCCAGAGCAATTTCCGCTCTCAGGTCAAACCTCAGGGGTTATGCTTTTAATTTATTTAATTAATTACCAACTTGCTGAGTTCAAGTCCTGTTGAGCTTTACCCAGGGGGAACGAAAAGAGGAGATATATTGGAATGGAGAAAGCATTTCTGTTTTACGGGGCAAATGGAGTAGGCGGATGCCATACAGCTGAGTAAAGAGCAACAGAAAGGTTAGGAGATACTGAAAGTCAATCAGTTCATCTTTCCAGGATATTTTGTGATTCTATGTTTTCTGCCACTGCCAAAAGGTAGACTATCTGTTGACTAAACTGCAAAAGAGGTATTTGGCAGTATCCATCAATCTTGGATATACGATTCATAAGACTTATCCCAGATCTTCGTTTTACACGTCAGAAGAACTGACAAAGGTGGTATGAAAGACCTGTCCACATTCAGGTCAATAGAGTTGATATGCTGGTAGGCATTTATCTTCTCATGAATTAGCTGAGGGAATTAATAACTGCAGCTTCCAAGTCAACATCTTCTGACTTTTGATCCTGTTTTCACTTTAAAATATCCCAGCAATTGTTGTTGTATACTTTTATTGGAGTCTGTTGGATATGAAGACAGGCTGAGAGAGTAGAGTTTTTTCAGAGTGGAGAAGGCAGTTCTGGGGAAACCTGATTGTGGCCTTTCAATATACAAAGGAGGCAGTTTGAAACTGAAAGAGAGTAGATTTAGATTGGACATACGGAAGACATTATTTGGGATAAGTGATGAGACTGCAACAGGTTGTCCAGAGAGGTGGTAGATGCCCCATCCCTGAAAGTGTTCAAGACCAAGTTAGATTGGGTCCCAAACAACCTTGTCTAGTGCAAGACATCTCTGTCCATGAACTAGATGATCTTTAAGGCCCCTTTCAAATCAAACTATTCCATGATTCTACCACATAGAAAATAAGTGAATTATGTCACCTTCAAGTCCATTTCTGTCTTGACTAAAGAGAACAAAAAAATTATTTCCTGCATTTCTTCCTACAGTCCCTGATTCTTTCTAAATGTTTCTATTGTTTCCAGATGAATTCACAGGCAAAATCTGTCTTTTGTGAGAGTTTTCCAAATCTCTTTCTTTTTTTTTAAATGGTGGTGCTTTGTTGATTTTTTTTTTTCACCAGGGTAAAAAGTTAGAGACATTTATGTTTATTTAATTGGGCTTGAGACTAGAATTGAAGAGTCTATATCTTTTAAGCAAAACTCTAGAGTCAAAACTGTTCTAATACTAAAGAAAAGCAAACTAATCAAAACTTCTTTCAACGTGTTACTCCATAACCAGAAGTTTTTGTGTATTCAGGCACAGAATTGGTCAAAGTGTTCAAGACGGTGCTTCAATGTTACCACAGACCTTCATTATGTGCACTGAGTGCTTTTGTCTCTGTAGTAGGCTCTCATTTATCAATGATGACATAAAAGTAAGTTTGACCTGAAGAAGGATACCTGAAATTTTATTTTTTTTCTACTGGAAGAAAAGCTTAGATAAAAATCACGTCTTTGAGAATAGTTAGAAAGCCTCTTAGAAACTAATTAATTGCCAGGAAGTATAAATGGTAATTAATAGTTAAACTCTCAGTACACAGTCTGGCATTCTTGGATCAGGTTTAGACAGATTATATTTAGACTTAGTGATGACAAAGTTCAATAAAATGACAGATTAAAGTCAATGGAATTAAAATTAAGTGATGCACTGCTATGGATTGAGATATGAGCTAAGCCCTCACTCACTGCCACACACCAGGATGGGGAAGATAAAAACAATTTAATAAGTAAAAGAGAAAGAAGAAAAAGAAGAAATATATATATATAAAAAAGGAATCAAAAAAAGAAACTAATGCAAATGCAGTAGTTCACCACCAGCAAACTCATGTCTAGTTACTTCCTGAACAATTGTAACTATGGGAAAACTGTAGCCCAGCTTTTACTGATGAGCATATGGTATGGAATATCCCTTTGGTTGGCTGAGGTCAGTCCTGACTGTGTCCCCTCCCACCCTGTTGTGCAACCCAAGTCTACTTTCCTTTGGTGGGAGGGAGAGCAGCATGAGAAACAAAAAAGTCCTTGATGTTGTATGAACACTGTTCAGCAAGTTCTAAAACATTACTGTCCCATCAACACTGTTTTTGTCGAGGGCAAAACAGACTCAACTTGGGGAAAACAGTTTAATTTATTTCAAATTAATTCAGAGCAGGATAATGAGAAATCAAACTAAATCTTAGAACACCTTTCTACCCTTTCCTTCCTCCTGGGTTCAATTTCACTCTCAGTTTTCTCTGTCTCCTTCCCCCCAGTGGCACAGTGGGGCAGACAATGGGGGTTGTGGTCAGTTTGTCACTCGTCTGTTCTGCTCCTTCCATCTCTGGGGGAGGACTGATTCCTCATGCTCTTCCCCTGCTCCAGCATTGGCTTCCTCCCATGGAACACAGTCCTCCATTAACTTCTCCACTGTGAATCCTTCCCATGAGCTACAGTTCTTCATGAACTGCTCCAGCGTGGGTACCTTCCAAGGGGTCACCAGTCCTGCCAGAAATTTGCTCCAGTGCAGACATCCCACAGCCCCTTTTTGGGCATCCACCTGCTCAGTCCTGCCAGAAGTTTGCTCCAGTGCAGACATCCCACAGCCCCTTTTTGGGCATCCACCTGCTCTTGGGTGAGGTGGGCTGTAGGTGGCTCTCTGCTCAACTGTGCACCTCCCCAGGCTGCAGGACAGGCTGCCTCACTGTGGTCTTCTCACAGGCTACAGGGGAATGTCTGCCCTGGTGCCTGGAGCACCACCTCCCCCTCCTCCTTCCCTGATCTGAGTGTCTGCAGAGCTGTTTCTCCCACATATTCTCACTCCTCTCTTTGGCTGCAGTTGGATGTTTTTCCCCCTTCTTAAATCTGTGACCCCGGAGGCACTATCACCCTCTCTAATTCACTGGCCTTGGCCAGTGGCAGGTCCATTTGGGAGCTGTCTGGCATTGGCTCTGTTGGACATAGGGGAGGCTTCTGGCACTTCTGTGGCCCCTTCCCCCCTACCAAAACCTTGCCACACAAACCCAAATACAATACTGAGTTCAAAAGAAACTGGTAGTTTAGAGTTCAATACATAAATGCAAGTTCTTCTTTAGGTATTTTTCAGACATGACATTTTTGGATGCTGGGAGAGTATTCAGGAGGATTTCCTAATGACTTTATTCTAGTTACATTGGCCTAGGTATATGCTTTTTTATATTAATAAAAGTGACTTAATAAACTCAATAAAATATCAGAAATGCATTCAGTTACATAGTTTCCAAGAAAGCTAGTTTTCAGACAAGGTCAAATTCAAATGAACTGGCTGAGTGGAAATGGAAATGGTTTGCACTTCTGTAGAATTTATAGGTGATTTCTTTCCCTCACAGGGAACTGCTCAAGTCCTGTTTGGCAGCCGATAGTGAATTTGCAATACTTTTGAAAACTTTTTTATGACACAGAGGTGGTAAAGCCTGTTCAGCTGCTTGCCATTCAAGCAGCTCCTTTCCCTCAGAAAGGGAGCATCCTGAAACAGACTTTCAACATTATGTATTAATAAAAAGTTGAGTTTGAAGGGCTGAAACAAGTTTTATATATCCTAGATCCCAGACAGGAAGTAGACTCTTGACTCCTCCCCCTCCCCATTTTACCAACATGAAAGGAATATTTGAAAAAATCACTGACACAAAATGCTTTCTTCCTGCTTGCTAATATATTTACAAACCTCTAATCCCACAGTAGTGATAATCCTAAGAACAGGTAATGCTGTTGAAGCTGTAGGTTTTAAATTTAGCCTGTATTTTTGACAGCACTACTTAACTTCATTAAGTGAAAGTAGATACTAAGGACTTATTTCTTTGTCTTCTTCGGAAAACTGATGATTTTCAGAATAGTATCCTCTAAAATTCTTTGTTTATGAACCTCTCTAGTCAGACTTCTTATTTCGTGGCAAAGCAGTATTATTCCTTCACTAAGAAGTAGTTCCACATGTTCTGATTAACTCTGGAAGTTCAACTCTCCAGTTTTGCACCTAAGTTTAACGTCACTGCTAAATGAACACTGTACAACAGTTCTTGTAGCACACACAGAAATTTTATTTCTACTTCTGAAGGAAAGTAGGTATGAAAAAAATGGTTGTTTAAAGTTTTTTACTAGAAAACAAAACAATGTTTAATTATCTTTGATATATCCTGTATAGGATATCAATAACTCTTCTCACAAAAATACTTTGCAAGCAAACAAAATAGGAAGGAAGAAATGCAAAAGAATTATATGATTCAAGTGTGTTTTGATCAATTTCTGTTTTATTGCCATTAATTTAGCATCTTTCAGCAAGACTACATATTTTATTTGGAGATAACATCAATCATGCAGAAAAAGGTGAAAAAGAGTGAAAAACCTGGAAGAATATAACCTTTTTTTTTTCCCCAGATGAAAGCATGAACTCAGTCCACACCACTCAGCACTTTTAATATTTAAAACAGGTCTTGGCAGTTAGTCTTACTGTTTTAAAGAACGAAAATGAAAACAGGGCTTTCAGTTGCTTGGGGGGGTTGGGTTTTTTGTCATTATTTCTTTAAGTTTTAATTTAAACATGAAAGCAATAGTTACCAATTACCCAGGACAAAAGAGATAAAGATTATGTAATGGTGGTTTTATTATTTAAGAGAAGGCTGGCAGAACAACAATAGCAATTCATTATATGCCTTTCACTATTAAGTTTCTCTTTTCTTCAATTTAATAACCAGTTTCAAAATGTCTCTGTAAGTGTGCATGATATGATTTTAAAGAAGTATGCTTTCTTTCTATATAATTCACTACTACTTTCCTTAAAAAGCTGTTGTGTATTTCAAATACATTTCTGGCACTTTTGAGTTCTTTAGAAGATCTTATTGTTAATGGAATGGATTACTTATACACATCTAACCATACTTCACACTACACTTTCAAATGAAGCAATATGGCATTCAGAGGCTAGAATACCTATTTGTAAATAAAACACATCTCCTGTAATTTGCAGAGTTCATCACATGCTAATATAGAATTGTGGAATGATTATGGCTGGAAGGGACTTTAAAGATCACCTAATGCCAACCCTTCTGCCATGGGCAGGGAACCTTCCACTACACCAGATTACTCAGCGCCACATCCAGCCTGGTCTTGAACACCTCCAGGGATGGGGCATTCACAACTTTTCTGGGAAACCTGTTCCAGTGCCTCACCACCCTCACAGGAAAGGATTTCTTCCTAATTTCTAATCTAAACCTACTCTCCTTCATCTTAAGGCCATTACCCCTTTCCTATTACTACAAACCCTTCTTCAGCCTTTTTGTGGGCCCTTTATGTACTGGAAGGCTGCTGTAAGGTCTCCATGAAGCCTTCTCTTCTCCAGGCTGAGCAGCTGCAACTCTCTCAGCCTGTCTTCATAGGAGAAGTGCTCCAGCTTGTGATCAACTTAGTGGCTCTCCTCTAGACTCAATCCAACAGGTCCACACTTTCTTGTGTTGGGGACCCCAGAGCTGGATGCAGTACTCCAGGGAGGGTCACTGCCTCTTTTGAGGCAGTCCAGGATGGGGTTGGCCTTCTGAGCTGCACACGCACATTGCTGAGTCTTGTTGAGCTTTTGGTCCCAAAACTCTCCCAAGCCTTTCTTCCCACAGCTAGCCTCAATCTATTCTCTACCCAGCCTCCATGTGCTTGGGATGCCGCAATCCAGGTGCAGGACCTTGCACTTGGCTTTCTTGAACTTGCACAGACCCATGTCTCCAGTATATCAAGGCTCCTCTGGATGCCATTCCCTCCCTCCAGTGTGTTGACTGCATCAAGAGCTTGGTGTTGTCAGCAAACTCACTGAGGGTGCACATAATCCCATTGTCCATGTTTCTGACAAAAGTGTTAAAAAGTGCTGGTCCCAATACCAACCCTTGAGGAATGCCATTTGTCACTGCTTTCCACTTGGATATTGAGCAATTGACCACAACACTTTGAGTGCAACCATCCAGCCAACTCTTTATCCACCAGGTGGATAAATTATGAAATGCATTGCTCCCTGCTGGAATGACCTTTTACTCAGACAGAGCTGATTTCTGCACAATTGCTGAGTTGGCTTTCCTTGTGGCCCATTCATTCTGCATTGTTTTTGTCCATTATCAGTAATACATCTTCTCCACAAACTGTGTTAACCTCCCACTAGGTCTGAGATAACACTTTTTATTTTATCTCAAGTTCTTGCTGTGGTGGCTTAACTTACAGTCCAAGTTTGAGGTCATAATCGGAGAGGGGGCTTCAGTGGTCATTGGCTGTTGCAGATGCCACCTGCTCCATACCTTGGGATAATCTTTGTTTGACAGGTGACGTGTACGAGCAGTTGCTTCTTTACACAGTTTGCCCTAGTGGGAATTTTTGTCTGGACATGCTAACTCCACCAGGTCTGGAGTTAGTGCCACGCTGTGCTTGTCTCATGGCATTCTGTATTTATCTCATGACAAAGTCCTTCTGTAGCCTTAACAATGTTTGAGACATGCTCTTTAAATCCTTACAGGGGTCAAATAAAGGAAGACTACAATGGGCCTTTTTTTTTTCTTCCTGTTTTCTTCTTTTCTTTCTTTCTTTCTTTCTTAGAAATAAATAATTGTTAAACTCAAACTTTTAACAGATGAACTTGAAGATACATCATTGGGTCAGTTGAAATGTTAATTTGCTCAAACTTTTATGCTGTAGTCAGTGTACTGAATCCTCATTAAATGATAACATTGCAATGTATTATTATTAGAATAATAGTAATTAGAATTAAAATGTTATTAGAATTATTATAATTTACTGAAATAAATAGCTATGAAATTGATACAATTTTGTGATTAAGTGTTTTTGGGAAAGAAAATGAAATTTTTTTTAACTTACTTAGGATAAATTAATGACCTATGAACATCTGGCCAGATTTTTTCTCCTTTTTCCTAGCATACATAATTTTGAATAGCCGTGCTCCCCAAGGGTTTTCTGAAGGTAGTTTCACACCTGCTTTTCTAATTCTATGAAAGATAGTTTTAATCTATGAGCCCATATCTATTATTTTTAAGTACCAAAGAAAATATGAGTCACCTTATTGTTTCATGAATACAAAATTATCTGGTAGTCATAATATCTAATAGTCTAAATTATCTATTATCCATACAAATGAGAGATTGAAAGCCCTACTTCAAAGCTTTGTGAAGTAAATGGAAAAGCTTGTTTCCACTTTCTGAGTGTACTGCAGTTACTAAATACCTAAATGAAATACTAAGTGAGCAAATAAGCTTTTCCTAGTCAATCCTTAATTTGAGAGGTGGTAGCAGGTAACTGTGCAATAAGACATCATTCAGAACCTAAATAATTTCGGCTAACCAAGGCATTCATTACATTTCTAATAAGCACAGATTTAAAAATTGTATGTTTGCATTCTAAAGTACTTTTTGAAAATGCATTTTTTTGCTTTACCTCTGTATTGGTAATTAGTATGGCAAACACCTATTTTTTCATTGCATCTTAATGTTTACAAAAAGTATGTACTGAAGAATCAGGAAAAGATAAATTGGTTTTGTGCCACAATATAATTTACAAGCATAAATGTCTGTCTGCAGGAACTTAATACATATAGAAAAACAGTGAAATAGCTATTAATGTGTGCATCACATACATAGATAGTATTAATCCGTTTCCTCTCATCTGCCTCTTTTTTCTTTTATTTTATTTTTTGTTGTGATGGACTGAAATGTCAGTAATGTCTTACATGTTGTCAAAATCATAGAAACACTTTTTGTCAAACCCCAAGGAAGCAACAGTCTGTTTGTGGCCACCAAAGCACCCCCCACCTCCCAATGCCTCTAACTGGAGTTTGGACTGTGACTGAGGGCTTGAGATAAGATTTTTGTCTAATCATCTCAAATCTGAGGAGAAGTAAACAAGGCTCAGGAAAGAAGAATGTATCCATGCTAAGATTCAGCCCTAGCTGGGCTCCGGGGGCCATGGGGGAGAAGAGTTTTGGGGATGTGATGGTGAAATCTCTCCACACCAAACTGAAGGAGCAAACCACTCCCCTTCTCTGGGAAGACCAAGTACACACAGGATATTCATGTGAGATGCAGCTGAGAAGGGGCCATAAACCACTAAAGACCCACAAAGCACCTTCCCCCACCACTCATTCCTGAGGTCTTCTGCTGCCAAAGGACTGCATGTGATCCAAGTGAGGCAACAAACCTGTTACAAGAGATTACAAAGTTTCCCCCTCCCAAGGGGAGGTGCCAGGCATCTTCTGAACATATATTAATCCATCGGATTAAATTGGTTTCTGGGAAACCCTCACCATTAGGAAGACCAGAAGAACTAGACCAACGAGATGCTGCCAGGTTACACGGAGTGGTGATACTTTTTCTATATTAATCTCTCTCTGTCACTTTCTTTCTTCTACCTCCCCAGCCCCCTTTTCCCTAATTCTGTCTTTCTCTCTCTCTGTCTCACATTTACCATAAAATAAAACTCATAATATTGACTTTGGCATTTGGTCTCGTTTGTACCTAGATTCAGGCAGAGGTATTTCTAACGATTTTAATGACCGGATCATAAAAGTTGTCTTGGGGTTTTTTTGTAAGGAAGGAAGGAATGTAGTAGCTTGAAGTGCCTCCCTCATCACTGAGAAAGCTGGGGCAAGCATTAAGCATCAAGATGAAGTTAAGTACATTTCGGGTATAAATATGGGGTCTGTAACCCCATAAACAGAGTTACTTTATTCTGTGAAATAACTCTTGTCTCTAGAAATAAAAAGACCCTATGAATCTGCCTTCTACACACACTTCTGTGCTTGCCAGAGAAAGTAAAGTAGCAGAGGGTAATGAGGGGAGGCAGAGGAGAAAAACATTAGCACTAATGTGTAACCTTGCAAGATGCAAGGAGGAAGAAAACAAAATTATTCTGTCAATGCTATTCATAAGGACCCATGGCTTTGTGAGCAGCCTTGTGGACACTCTCCCAGCACCTGCCTGCAACGTGAACATGGTTTGTGAACATGGTAAAAACACCAAGGCAGATAGAGCCCCACATATTTTAGGAATGACCTTCATCTGTACCTGCAGGCTTGCTGACTGGACAAGCACTGAATCTGTTCTCAAGGGCAGTCAAACACAGCACAGTCAGATAAAATGTCTCGCACGGTATTTCTACAGCTGAGTGAGTTTACAAAGCATGTCCTTGCTCAGGGCCATATCTACTAGAATAATAGATCTACAGGAGATCTACAGAATCTATGAGGAATAATTTACAGTATCTTAGAGAAGAGTTCAAGTGATTAGACAGGCTGGTCAGAGTATTTAATACTGGAACATTTTATCATAGCTTCCTACTACACCTTGACAACAGTAAAGTAGATTAAATCCCTATTACAAATTTTCCAGGAAAAGAAAGGCTCAAAGCTTTGACTGAGAACTGAAAAAAGTACAGACAGATGTGAATATTGCATTACTTCCAAAATCTGAATAACATGCTATTTTTCACTGCTTGTGAAACTTTGAAAGAAGATCTTCCACTTCCTATTCTCTGTTGTACTTACTGGAGCCATTCTAAGCCTTAACATATTTTGTAAAGCTTTGAGCAAATATTGTGGTTTCAAATGGAAACAATGTGAGTAGGGGAATGATTGGTGCTAGATCACAGATTGGCAGAAAGACACCAAAGTTAAAACTTGCAAGAAAAAAGGTATAAAGAATAACACTGATTTTGAGTTTGGGTAATGAAAAAAGATCCATAACGGGAAATAGGCTGCAGAGAAACAAAGTTAACTCTAAGGTTGTTTTCTCTGTGTTCCAATACCATCAATTATATGAACATCTTCTTTGCTTAAAAGTAATTGCTTTTTTTTTTTTTTAATAGGACCTAATTTTTAATGGGGAAATTTTTTTTTTTTTTTTTAATCAGTCCTTTTCATCCTAGGTTAATTTGCAATGTGTACTCATTTAATTGTAAATTAGCAACAAACAAATTCTATTGATTTATATTTGGAAGGTCATGTGAGTAATGTTCTGCAGAAGGAGAAGTAACAGCCATGAAACCATGAAGCTGCTGCATCTCCGGAAGATAAAAATTTGGAAATCACTTTGAAATGCAGTATCATTGGAAAGATGCAAGTACGTTGATTCCATGTCATAGAGAACTCCTGTCTATTCTTTTATAGCCCATAGAGTACTATTCCATGAGTGTTGATGGCAATACACAGTCACATCGTTCTCACTCAGTCACAGAATAGAATAATTTTAGTATTTATAGGAGTTATTTAGAACTTATGCTGATAATTTCTTCTGAAAATTCACGATTACACAGCAATTTAGCGACAAAGACATCAGGAACTATTACTTGATGTGATGATGCATGACTGTGAGAGAGTTGTTCTGGGCCCTTCCTTGGCTACAAACTGGTCACCAAGGAAGGCCTAGACCAAACTACCACAATGGCACAATCTGGTTTGTAGAATTATAATGTAATCTGATGTTTCCAGCATCTCCTGGATATAAATTCAGGGTATCCTTCAAAAATTCCCTCACTTTCTTGAAATCTCTTTGAAGTGTCATCTCCTACCTTTACATCTACCTGGGACCTGTAACAGAGCTTCATAACCTCCAGTCTCAGCCATTGCCTCTTTCAGGCTAAGCACAATAGCAAAGTGATAGGATCTTATGCCATTGAAATTGTGTCTCTCTGTGATGGCATCAGTTAATTTAAACTGCCTTTAGCCATGATACAGATGAGTACCTATGAGCCCATCCATAACTAAAAAGCTAACTGAGATTTAAAAAAAAAATCTGATTTCAATCTACACATCAAAAAGCGATTGAAAATAATATCCTGATGGAGGACAGAGAGAAAGGGAAGATCTGCCAAATACAGCTATTTGGGGAAACATGATGAAAGAGAATTTTAATAAAAAATGTTACTTCACAGAGAGTACAGTATCTTGATGAACTACTTTCCCAGAAGTCATTAGGAAACTGAAAGCAGTGTTCAGAAAATCTCTGACTGGGTGCAGTGTGCTGCCGTGCATCCTGATGCTTCTGTAATACACAGATTCAAGAGAGAAAACACTGCCACAGGTCCTGGACTGCCTACCACAGAAAACTACAGACTGCACAGCTTGTGGCTCCCTGGGTTTCTTCATAGTGAGACCACAGAAACCATGTTCCTACTATAATTTTAGGTTACGTGCTGCAGAGTCATGACTGTCAGTCTGGAAGCATAAGGATCTAGAGAAGTTATGAAGTACTAGTCCAAGAGAACATAACATTAAGTAAAGGTTATTAGCATAGTCATCAAAACATTTTACAAGATATACTCTTCCTAGAATACGGTGTAGTCTGAGGTAAAACTTTGATTAATAAAACTGCCTCCATTTATTCTGTCTCTCACACCATCTTTTAATGTCAGTTTTCAAAGCTGTGAACTAAAGCAGGCCATCACGTTTGGATGTGCACGGCTTGTCTCCACCTTACAGTGAATGGAAGTAGAAGTTCAGCTATTTGTTGTCCATTCTATGAGGTCAATTTGGATAAAAGCAGCATTTTAAAAATTAATGGTACAATGTAATTTCTCTGTTTAATTGGTATTAAAATACTCAGACCTTACTCAGGCTGATATTCAGACTATAGAGAGGGAGGAGTGTTTGTTTTGTTGCTTCTTAGATGATTCCTAATGCAACAGTTTGTTGTTATTGAATTCATTTAACAGATTTGTCATGGTGAATATTAAGCACTTGAATTTACTTGGGAGCAATATGTTACAAGATGTATAAAAGCTACAAAATGTATAATTATTCATATGTATGAAGCTACTGAAATCAGCAAAGTTAAATTGATAGGAACAGCTTTGTTCCTATTTATTGTAAGCATAATGGGTTCAGAATACAAAAACAATTGCTCAAAATATTCTAAGTGTTTGTATCTGGCAGCTGGCTCTGGATGCTTGGTTTCCTCCATTGCTGGCACTTGGGAGATGAGTATTTGGGGTCCACAGCCCTTCTGCTGCTGCAGGTGTTTAGACATTCACCCAGAACACACACCCATACTTAGACATTCAATCCATTCAGCAACTGGCCCTTGGATCCTCTCAGCTCTGGCTGCTTTACACACAGACAGCACATGCAGATGGGTCTCTCAGTCGACCCCCAAGCTCCACAATACTTGGATATTCTGGTCCCTTCAATAGGTGATTTGCAGACGCTCTGGTCACACCAGTATCTGGCACACACTTTACAGCCTCCTTGACACCTGCCTACCCTGCTGTTTGCAGAGAAGTCTGGGTGAATGGTCACTGAGAATCACACACATGTATATCCATATGTACCTGTGCAACATGCACACACCCTGCAACACAGGTTTGTTCTGTTCAACGTCCTCAGTCACAGTCTCTCACCTGCCCCCGCTGGGATACCTGTAGAATCATGGCTTTCTGTGAGACATGAGTTCAGGATTGCCTTGAGAGAGTGAGTCAGTATGTTAGCAGAGGGTGAGAGGAAGAGATGGGAGTGAATGTACACACATGTTGTCAGAAGGTGCACAAACTGACCTTGGAATTCCAAAGCTCTCCTAAGTCCTATTCTCACTTGTGTGTAGAACAAGTACAACAGAATAGAACTAAAAGAATATAACTAGCAGAATAACTAATAGAATAAAATCTAAAAGAAATCAGGTAAGTAAGCACAACTTTTCTGGAAAAGTAGAAAAAGAGCATACAAAGAATCCAAAAAACAACAGCAATTCAAATGCAATCTACTGTATTACATTGTTTGTAATTCCATTCCAGATATGATTTGAAATAATCACAAGACTATGTTATAAAGACAGTCAACAAACTAATTGACACATAACAATTTTTTTTATAAATGTCACTCATAAGTACTTGGCCTCATTTATTTAAACATTCGATGGTCTTCTAAATAGGACATTCAACTTTCAAATGTAAGTAGAATTCTCTCAATGTAATCAGGGCAATTAGATGTATATTATTAAGGGTTTATTCAGTTCTTTTAATCATTGAACAATTTATAAGTCGGTTTCTTTTATCTGGAACTTGGATCCTTGAACACAGAACACTTGAGGGATCGAGCATCATTTTCATTAACTGTAGTTTCTTTGAAGTAAAATCTTCAGTCTATTGCAGTATAATTCCATGTTAATTTGAATCACTGTTCTGCTTTGCCTGCAATGAGCTTTATTTTTACAGCACTTGACTAGAGCTGTGAATTACAGACAAAACAGATCCCAAAGACATGAATTGGCACAGGTGTAATTGGCACAGGGTGCAGCTGACTTTTTTTTTTCTTCAAATTTAGCTTGTTTTATGAAAAAGCACTGCTGGTATCTGCACTGGCTATAAAGCAATTCATTCTTTTTCTAGGTTAGAGCTCCACTTGGTGGTTAATTGGACAACACATAACACTGTAATTAACTTTATTAAAAAGAATTACAAGTATACTCATGGTTATTTCTTTAATTTAAGAAATAATAATTAAAAAAACAAATACAAAAAAACCAAAAAAACCCCAATGATAGCAAAATGTGTTCTTTGTCTGTACAATAAGCCAAGAAGAGTATTTTTAAAGATGGGAATACACTGTTCCTTAAAGTAGATGCTGATAGAACTTCTGTTTTTCCAAATTATATGACAAAACATTCTTAACTGAGCTTGGCAGATATAGAGCAGATGACACAGGAACCACCAAACTTTTCTCACAGTAATAAGGAGAGGTGATTCTAACTTTCTGCTTATTTGTGAGGAAGATGGGAAAGGAAGAAAAGAAGAAGATAAGTATTTGGATTTAAAATCTTATGTATCATTAATTCGTTAAACCTTATGTATTCTGTGCAATATAGCTAAAGAGTATATCACTATTTCCCATCTGTCAAAATCTATACTAAGTAAAATTTTCAGATTCTCAGGTTTATAATCTAAAACAATAAGGTCATACTTACTTCTCTGTTTTACAAACAAAATTTTACTCACTGGAAAATTGACAACAGGAAAATATTCTTTTTCATTTAATTCAGTGGTTTTGGTATCAATTAACTCCTTCCACTTCGTCACAAATTTTCATGATGACAACTTGGAACAACATAATCATGCTCTTAATAGTGTGTCTCCTGACATTCTCCAGTACCCTCCATGTCTGAATATCTTCTAAATGAAGAAGATACATAGACAAATCATGTCCATAGTGCTTTATTCATTATTTATAGATAGGCAGTGGGCACAAACTGAAACACAGGAGGAAAAACTTTTTTTATTCTGTGGGTGACTGAACATTGGCACACGTTACCCAGAGAGGTTGTGGAGTCTCTGTCTTTGGAGATACTCAAAAGCTGTCTGGACACAGTCCTGAGGAACCCAGATCTAAGCACCCTACTTGTGCTTAGACCAGATGTTCTCCAGAGGTGTCCAGATGTTGGACCAGATGTTCTCCAGATTTGTCTCCCAACCTCAACAATTCTGTGATTCAGTGATTTTGCTTAAAGGAAAATCTCTGAAAACTTGCATTTATGAGAATAAAAGGTATCTTATGAAAATCCCTATGAATCCTTATAACTTTTACTACTGGTTTTAGTTTTTCTTCATAATATTTTTCATTGTCAGGCAACATTTGACTGTTGCAGTAGCTGTTTAACTCTCTTTTGGAAACTTATCGGGGGTTTTTACGAGCTTCTCCTTGCAGCTCTTAGAAAACTAGAGTTTACAGAACTCAGATGAAAACATTTTTTCTATAAATTCTCCCTAGCATGCTTATTCTATATAAGATTTTTTTTTTAAATTCCTGACCTTTGGGTGTGGAGTTTTTATATAAGCTTATAGAGGATTTTAAAACTGATAACTCAGAAAGAAAACAAAGAAAGCAACCTGTTTAATTGCCATCCTCTAGGATAACTGTGACAATCTTTAATTATTTACTGAAATTCCTATAGCCTCTAAATATACTATATATTAGTCTATGATAAGTTCTGTGATTAGATGCACTGCTATTTTGAAGAATAAAATATATGATTCATCCAACACATGCATAAACCCTGATATTTTTATAAGACTTTTTAAAAATATTGCTTTCATTTAGTAATGCATATGATTTTATTCTTTATAGCTGTCTCTTAAGTATAGCCTTTGAAGATGAAATACATTCACATAAGTAAAAAATCCACAAGTTCTGTCTGTACAATTGTGGTAGAGAAACAGTCATAGATTAGATGTTAAACTTAATTCTGAGAAACATCCAAAACCTTATACTTCTTTAACATTTTCTTAACACATCATTAATTCTGTATTATTTTATTAATATTGACAACAAAACACTTTAGTGTGATGATTAAAATACTTAAAACTAGGATAAAAATTCTGCATGCAGTGGCTCACATGCAAGTGGCTTACAAAGTTAGAATGCTTGGAGTAAAGTACAAAGACAATTTACAAAAATAAGGAAGTTCATTATGCTTAATACCAAGTTTATTGTTTTTCCTTCAGAATTCCAAAAAGGGAAGGAGAAGTCTGAAACTGCTGCAGGTGTTAAAAATCAGATTTGTGAAAGTGTATATTTTTCAAAAATCTGAAGAATTAGAGATCATGTAAGATTTCTTACACCTATTTTTATTCACCTAAAAGTCATATATGTCTGACCTCTCCTATAACTCCCTCACTGTTAATGGGAGAAAGCAGGCTGGATTTGAAGTACATTGGATAAAGCAATCCTGTGCATCTACCTAAGAAGAAGGTGAACTGTCTTAGGGAGGCATCAAATTTATCTCTGAATGAGGGCCTGAATCTCCATCTAGACCACTCATTTCGGTGAGTCTGTGACTGTTCTGTGGCCCTGAGGCTGAGTAACAGAGAGAGTCACCTCCAAAAAGATTTTAGGGAACGGTGTTTTGCTCATGCTGACTCCTCAACTGTTCTCAGATAGTCTTCAGAAAAGGCGAGTTGTCTTAGAATGAAGTCATGCCAGGGACTGTGAAATAAATGATATTTGTGCCAAGGAAAGAGTTGAAAAACTACTTAATTTACTGAAATAGGTGTAGTTATTAGTTTTTACTTTCAACTCAGATACTTTTCGTACAGCTCCAACAATTTATACCCGGAAGTGCTACACATAGCATTTCTGAGTGCCAAATTTTGGTTTTTTAAATGAGGCTTAGTTATGTATGAACCAGCCTCGTGAACTCACCTTGTATGATAAATCCAAAAAGTCAATACAAATATAAAGAGACTGGGTTTTACTAGAAATTTTTTATAGAACTTTTTACCACAGAATTAAAGTGGAGCTTAAATGTCTCAAAGTGGCCTTCATATAAAAACTAATTTTTATAATTCCTGGCTGACTACCATATAATTCTAAAAACTTTTGAAGTTAGATGTTAACAAAGATTTGCTCTCTTCTCCAAACATAGTTATTACACTAGAGAATTAAAAGGTAAAACAACAAAAGATTACATCTTAGATAAACTGGGGTTTATGTGCAAATTAGAAAAATGGTTGAAATTTCAAACTAGTAAAACAACAGGATTATCTTTATATATGCCCTAACAGCATTTCAAAAGGAGATTGTAGTTTGCTAATATTTTAGAATTTTTTTAACATTCCTTTTATATTCAGTTCACAATAAAGCAGTAGATAAAAGAGAAATGATCAGCATAAGACTTTCAAAAGATTATTGATAGAGTAACTCAAGAAAAAGATCCCTTAAAGCTAAAACATATAGTGAAAGGCAAATAATAGAGATTACAATCTAGCTGAAATATGAGAAAGATGAAAAATAATTAATTTTCTGCCTAGCAGAAGAATATTATCATTATTCTTACATTAATTAACAATTAAAAAAAAGAAAAAGTTTAATCGCTATAATAATTTTCATAAGTATTTCTGCCAGCTTTGTGGTCTAAATAGAAAATCAAACATACAGATATTTGAAAAATAGCTATTACACTTTACCATTAGTATTTTCATGTCGGTTTTTCACCATCATCTCTTCGTTTCTGGTTAATACCAGTTTGTTCATGTGACAATAAGGAAAAGAAAACCAGAGTTACAGGGAGCTAAAATAGAATGCTAATAACTAGACTATAAATAAATTTCACCAAAAATTTAAATTATATTTTACTTTATGTGAAAATAAATGAGAAGAAAGATGTACAAAACTATAAATCATATATGGAATATAAATAGCTGTTTTATTTCATGGTGTAGAAAAACTAGAAAGCAATACTTACTGATATTACAAAAGAAATTAATTCAGTACTGGCAAAAGGGATATTGTTCAAATACACTGGCACTGCAACATAGAAATCAGAGACATAAACTATAGAGGTTCATGTGGAATAGCTGATATTTCATAGATGTTTATTTACTATATTTCTATTTCTAAGTCATGATAATAAAGCTTGGTGTACAATTTTTATTTCTGGACCAAACCAAGATAGTCTCTCATTTTCAAGCAGCAAAAAACCCCTATGGACATACACTTTGTCTTAGCTGTCTCATGAGAGATTTTGTACAAACTTTTACTAGTCACAAGGAGATAATGCTTTTCATAGCACATCTTGAGCTTCTTCTACTTGCCCAGAGAACTTTAGATGTATTTATTATTTTCTTTTATTTTTTTCCCCTGAAGATTGGATTAATGCATGTCTCACATATTGTTAACACATGTTCGAATCCATTTGGTGTTTTATTTACAAAGACTATAGTAACTGTCATACTTCAAAATGATACATTTTTCCTCTGAATGGGGCCTAAAGGAACATTATAAACCAAATCCATCCAGAGGACTTTACTCTTTCCTTCACAATCTTTCCTGCTGAACCATTGCCTGGGGTCAGATCTGAAGCAGAATGAACATAACCAGCAATCTGGAAAGCCCAGCAGCTGTCATGTAGTTCAGTCTGTGAGTATGTTCATGTGCGTGCCTCAAAAAGAACCACCAGACACAGAGAGATGTGAAGTGCCAGAAAAATATGTTTTACAATTTACAATTTTTTGCAATTTAACAATGAGGGGTTTTGGTGGTGTTTTCCCCTTTTTTGTGTAGAGAAAGTTTAGTGGGATTGCTTATGATTAAGCATCAGGAACTAACCATCAGCTCTCCCTCTTTCCTCTATGACCTCTTTATTTGCAGTCTTGGTTTCTGTCAACGTGGTCTTTTTGGTTTTGCTTTTCGGTTTTGTTTGGTTTGTTTTTGTTTTTGTTTGGTGTTTCTCTTGTAGTTGCAGCAATTCGAGATTTGTTGCCTTCTGTATCTGGGATGTTCCTCCTTACCTTCTTCATGGCCAGGCAATTTGTTGCCTCCCCTCTGTCCCCCAGTAATCACACAGTCTCTTCTTGAGATGCAGACTCTATCCCCTCATAGTAATTCCTCTAGTGTTCCCCTTTTTATACCCTGAAGTCTTATCATCTCCTCTGGAGCATTCTCTCTTGCTTTCCAAGGTAGGGCATAATCCTTCAGATGCCAGAATCATGGAATCATAGAACAGCCCAGGCTGGATGGACCTTGAAAGGTCATCTGGTCCAAATATTTTATGGGAATACCAACTTAAATGAGGTTGTTTAACACCATGTGCAGTCTTGTTTTCAAAAGCTCCAGGGATAGAGACCCCACCATGTCCTTGGGGAGATTGTTCCAGTGACTGATTTTTCTCACTGTGACTTTTTTTTTCTTATGTCAAGATGAAACTTCTCCTGGTGTAACTTTCACACATTGCTTCTTATCCTTGTTGTGTAGATCCTTAAAAGAGAGAAACTGTCCTCTCTGTAGCCACCCTTTAAGTACTGGAAAACAGTGATGCCCCACATCCACAGAAAATACTACTTTGTTGTAGAAAGTGATCAAGTTGGTCAGGCTGCCAGATGTTTCCATATGTCACATTGCTTCTCAACAGGGAGTCACTGGACACATGCCCAGATGTGTTTGTTGAAATTCTTGAACTTCTCATTGACAGGGTGTACAGTGGCAATCTCCTAGATATCACTAAGGTATGAAAAGTCTAGTCCAAGATCTATTTCCATTGAATAGACTAGAAAAATGAGCAAAGTAGAGCAGAGACAAGCTCCACGGAATGGCATTCAAGCTGCACTGTGAGTGAGCCCAAGAGCAGAAACTAGCCCACGTGCTTTGCTTTAAAATATAGACAATAATGAATTTCCCTTCACAATATTTGCCTTGCAAATTGAGGTCCTTAGTAGCATGAATAGGCACTAAGTTTATAAACAAGAAGTAGGCTATCACCACACATTCCTGCAGAAAGACTTGTGGAAGTGCACCAAACCTGACCATGAACAAATAGAACTTAAAAGTTTGGCGGATTAATTCAGAGGGAAAGAAAAAATGCTGAAGAAGGTTTATATAGTTGAAAATACTTTTTGTTTTGCTTTGTGTTTTGCTTTCAGTTTTGTTAGTTTGGACTTGGGTTTTTTGTTTTGTTTTGGGTTTTTTAGGGGTTTATTTGTCTGCTTTTGTTTTGATTTTTACCCCCAGATATTCCTAAAAAGATTTTTATATGTACGAATCATTTTATTTTGGTTATTTTGAGTAGAGTCTTTGAGGGCTGAAAAGAGGGGCAGCCATGTCAGACACATTTAGATGAAATGAGAAGAGGTAGCAAAGTAAGTGCTTCTTAAGGTTTTCAAATTTTTCTGAGAAACAATTAAGTATGGAATTTTAAGTATGAATTTTTATTCTTAAAACCCCCCGGCCAAACAAGCAAACAAAAAAAAAAAACCAAAACAAAAAGTCCATATGAAATATAATCACTCCCCAAAAAATTAATCCTGCTACAGTTTAGAAAAACTTGGTGACAGGCAAACATCATTTCAACACCAATTCCCCAGGTAATGCTTTTTATGTGACGTTTATTAGACCTGCCTTTCCCAACAGGCACAGTTGTATTTTTAGACAACTCCTAAATCCTCCAAAGAAGCTATCACTCAGTCATTACCCCTCCACTTCTGGTGAGACCGTGCTTTCTGCTGCCAGGCTTTGCCTCGGATTGAACACAAGCACGCACTGCCCTGTGCCGGCCTGTCTCCTTTCCCCTGGGTGGCACTGCTGTACAACGCATTCCCAACAGAGACACAGGACAGAGCCGTGCAGTGACATTGCTGTGCCGGGCAGAGAGAAGGACACCACACCAGTAACAGAACGTGTGGAGAACAGCACCCTGTCAGACTGAAGATGGGAAGGAAATAGCTCTGCATGCCTAGAGGGGTGATCATGCAGGACCAGTAGGAATAAGTTGGTAGGAATGTGGTTTAAATACACTGCTAAGACGGCAGGACCCAATTCAACTACAACAGTGATGATACAAACACAACTGGTTCAAGTCCTGTGCAGGTTTTGACTGGGTTAGAGTTAATTCTCCTCGTAGTAGCTGGTATGGGGGTGTTTTGGTTTTCTGCTGGAAACAGTGTTGATAACAAAGGGATGGTTTTGTTATTGTTGAACAGTGCTTACACAGAGTCGAGGCTTGTTTTGCTTGACACCTCACACCACCATCAAGCACGCTGGGATCACACAGGAAGTTGAAAGGGAACACAGACAGGACAGCTGACCCCAGACGGCCAAAGGGATAGTCCATACTATATGGCATAATGTTCAGCATATTACAATATTAATATGTAGTCGGTGATGTACAGTCTTAGTGTAAAGGTTGTTAATAAAATCAACTTGTGTTCTTGTATTTTATTAGATTATGTTTCTCTTAACTATTTCATCAACAAACACCTGAATAATTATCACAATCTCATCCATTCTTTATTCAATTTTTTCCTTTTTTTATCATCTTGAAATCTTGGAAAATATTGTAAATAGCACTCATCTAATAACTTTGATGTTAAGCAACAGACAAATCATCAGAGATTACCTTTTGCCTATATAGAAGACAGTATCAGTATCTAGATTTGGTTTTTTTAACTTTTACATGAAAGGTATCAGGGAATTACACTACTGTATGAAATATGAAGAGACTTTGTCCTCTTTGTTGAAAGAGACTTGTCAATCAACTGGTTTAAGTGGAGGGGACTGGGTAGTTCACTCTCTTCTTCCTGGGCTACTGGAGACAGCAGGAAAATGTCCAGTGCTTTAATGAATAGCCACTGAGGCTAGTATTACTCTGGTTATTAAAGAGTAGAAATCCCATCTGATTCAAACCTTACAGGCAGATTGGTCTCAGAGAAAGCTAGCTGGAGTTGTCACAAATAAACATAGGGACAAGTTAGCTAGCAGTGTTGGAGCTCACGGACCTGATTACTCAAATTTTATTCTTTGCCCTTTTTATTTCAGTATATATGTCCTCAGTGTCTTTCCTAGTGCTGAGAGTTAAATTAAGACTAGGACTGAGACCATTTTCATGGCCTTTTCCTGTAGAACTTAGTTTATGACTAGATTTCAAAAAAATACTGTGACACGCAGAGTGGCAATATTTAAAGTAGAGGGACTGAGCATCATGGATAGTATTCATAACACAAGAGTTTCTAATGTCCAAGACATTGCTATTTTATGGAAGCGGAATAGACATGTTTGGCTTTCAGAAAATCCAGCCAATTTAAAGATGTCACACTATATAACCAACAGAAAATATCATAGGGAAAGTTTAAATGCTACTCTTTCAGACCTGTGGATTTTCCCTTGTCAGAGGCAGAAACAGTTCTGAGGCCAGCAAAGCATTTAGAGTGGTGAAGGCTTTCAAGCATTGACTTCCAAAAGCGCTGAGTGTTGGATACTTCTAATAACTTTAATAAAACCTGCTGTTCCTGCAGCTCTTATCAGACTAAAGGGACATATCTGAATGTGTGTCCATCTGTGTGTGTGCAAAAGGGAAGAAAGGGTTAAGTCTCTGTTTCTCATCCTGCTTTGATAAGTATTATCAGACTGTATCTAGAAAATAGCCATTTCTTCTAATGAGCAGTTGAGAATTAAAATTAGCAGGCAAAAAAATTTTCTGATGACACATAATGAGAATATTATAAGGAGACAATTCAGGATGAAAATCATTCAGAAACAAACAAACAAAACTCCTCATGAGAAATTATTTTTGGTATTATTTTTTGTCATACATCTTTGAGTCTGGGAATTTCTGCATTTTATTTTGTGTGGTAACATACTTTGACCCCAGCTGGCAACTAAGTGCCACATAGCTGCTCACTCACTCCTCCCCACCCCACATATGGTGGGGGGGAAGGAGAATCAGGAAAGAAAAGCAAAACCAAATTCGTGGGTTGAGCTAAGAGCAGTTTAATAATTGAAATAAAGTAAAATATAGTAATAAAATTAATATTAATTATAATAATAACAAAAATAATATTAATAATAATTATGATTGCTAATATTATTTTTATTGGGGCAGTTCAGGTCAGCTGCCCCAACTTTTCCTTCCCAGCTTCTTGTACACCTGCTCATTGACAGAGCATGGGAAACTGAAAAGTCTTTGACTTAGAGTAAGGTTGACTGAGTAACAACTAAAACATCAGCATTATTTTCATGTTAAATCCCAAACACAGCACTGTACCAGCTACTAGGAAGAAAATTACTTTATTCCAGCTAAACCCCTCTTATTTGTCAGCTTCTGATGCCTGTTCCAGTGTTCGAAACAAAAAATCAAATCCACCGGTCTAGTCAGTGTATTTCCTGAACCAACAATCCAAGGAAAAAATCAAGAAAGACACAAGAGCCTAACCATTCTGCAAGTTAGAAATATTCTTTTCCCTTATCTCTAAAATATACTTTGTAATAAATGTGGGAATTTTGCCTTATAAAAATTCTTCTTGCTTTCCCTTTAAACACTTATAAAATCCTGGAACTGGATGTTTCATACACTGTTGGTCCAAAAGGCTCAAGAGATATAGTTCATTAACAGGTAATCCAGATCCAAAACCAAGCAAGCAAGCAGCAACACTCCCCACACACACACTGTAAGGTACACTTAGGATAATCATGAACAATCTATTTGCTTTGGTGAGGAATAATCAATACTGCATTTCAGATGTGATATGAGAACAGATGTCACTATTAGATATATTTTCTTTCAATGTAATCTTAACATTTTTTGCAGCAACTGTTCTTCTTTGGTACATTATCATCTCGAAATGCTATTGCACATCATAGTAAAACTGTGAAAGAGGAGTGATCTATGATCTAAAACACAATTTAAAAAAGAGCATGCCATTGTGGCCAAAAGATCAGGTGCTAAAGTATATGCCACTATCAGCTCATCAGGAAATACTCCAGACTGGCAGCTGTGCCCTGCCCTTCTGTTTCAAAATCCCATGTCTTCTGGCAACATATTGCATATCCATTAGATATATCTTCAATAACTCACAACCTGAGCTCATTATAGCTAACAATTGACATGAGAAAGTCTGGATTAAAAAAAAAGAAAAAAAAAGAAAAGTATTCAAGTTCTTAGTACTTAAACGTCTGCTCCCACCAGTTATTTTTTATATGATGCCCAGCCTACTGAATATTTTTAGAGGATGAGGAGTAATTGGACTAAAATAATTGTAATTCAGGCTATAAAATGTATTATCTTACCACATCTGACAATATTTGCATTATTTGCAATGATTTCTCTTGCTGATCTTAAGCAAGTCGTGATCTAAAATATAGCCACTAGCTAAAAATATATATAAATACAAAAAAAATCTACAATTTATTTGTAAGAAGTGTACTTTTAGCTTATCCATGGTCCGTTTAACCCACTATTACCTAGGGGAAAAATTGTTCTCCTGTTTTTACTTTTAGTTTATGTTGATTGTTGTGTCATGAGTGTTCTTGATACTCTCTCCAGCTTCACAACTATAAAATAGCAGATACCTGTATCTGCTTCCATAACAAACATTGTCTTGGCAACAATAAGCATTGTAAGGGACTGACTGTAAGGGCAGTCTGAAAATAAATTCTTTTAAAAACCTCCATGTTTTAGGGGAAAAAAAGAGTACCCTTATATTTACAACTGCCTGATTTCCTTAGGAAGAAGCAAAGGATAGATGACACATTGATTTAAAAGAAAGGCTATGAAGAGAGTAAGAAAAAATGCTTTTATCAGGAGCTTAGAATCTCAAAACGAGTAACAGCTGATGCCAAAAACAAACTAATTAATGATGGTCTGATGAGAGTAAATGTCCCCTGGAGAAGAAACAAAATAGAGCAGTGATAGAATTAGAAAGAGAGGAAAAGCTAAGGGTTAGAGGAAAAAAATGCTATGATATAAAAGCCCTGTATTTAAGTAAAAGCAAAGCTCTAGTTCATTAAACAGCACTGCTCATGCATCTTGCAAAAACTTCTACTGTTTCCATGGCACTTGTCACAGGAGTGATAAGTTTTTGGGGAGACAAATTGTACCTTTGGGGAACATGAACTTGCATGTGTCTATGCGGCAATAATTAGTGAATTTTGGTTTAGTTTGTTAAAAAAGGAGGAAAAATGCCTCTAGATTTTTTGTACAAGTTGTACCATTCATAGGAAATCAAACTTAGATACAGCAAATAAACTTATTTTCATGCATAGTTGCTGTGTTTACTTGAATTGAGCAGACTTTACAGAATCACAGAATCATTTAGGCTGGAAAAGAGCTCTGAGGTCATTGAGTCCAAACTTTGACCAAACATTACCATGTGAACTAGACCATGGCACTAAGTGCCCCATCCAGTCTTTCCTTAAACACCTCGAGAGACTTGAGTCCACCACTTTCCTAGGCAGTCCATTCCAATGTCTAATCACCCTTTCTGTAAAGAAATTCCTTCTAATGTCCAACCTGAACCTCCCCTGGTGCAGCTTGAGATTATGTCCTCTCATCCCATCTCTAGTTCCCTGGGAGAAGAGGCTGAAACCCACCTGACTAGAACCATTGTCCACATTCATGGAACGTTTACTTACAAGAATAGTCCAGTAGGCTGCTTTTTCAGAAATACTGTAGAGGAATGCCATTCTCCCTCCGCATCTCCGGACATAAGCCTTGGCAGCTCAAAGAGATTTCCACTTTTCCTGCCTCATGCTCACCCAACATTTACTGTAGTCACTGTGCAATTCTGCTACACCATTTTATAAAATGTAGAGCCCCATCTTAAAACATTCCCTTTCTCACTGGCATGCCGTATCTACATTTTCAGCATAGGGAAAATTCTCAGATGTGATGTCATTGACTGGTCTCAGGTTCAGACCTTTCATGTTTCAGTCTTTTCCTCATCTTTTTCTGAAGTTTTACTCCAGAGCACAGAGAAGCAGAGTTGTTAATATTTTTTTTTTTTTTCTGTCAGGTTATCTATTGTGAGCTGAAGTGCTCCTGCATAGAGCAGGAATGTGCTCTGTTCTCCTCAGACTGCACAAGCAAGACATGATGGCACGTCCTGCAGCCATTTTTCCATCTTTTCCCATGCCTCTATTTGTCCTAGGCACTAAATGTCTGTTCCTTTTACCAGGACCATAAAGACTAAAGTGATTATTGTGAAAGGGGAGGGTGGTTTGCCTTTTTTTTCAAGAAACAAAGCACCTGGTCAAATTTGATATGTCTTACTCATGTTTTGAAATCCAACTCTTCATTTTATAATTGTTTTGGTTTAGTTTTTGTTTTGCTTTGGTTTGGTTTGGTTTGGTTTTTTCCAGGAAAGTAAAAGCTAACAGTCATCTTTCAAGGGCCAGAAAAAGAAAACATTCTTTCCTGTGTGGTCCTTTGGATGTTGCTGAAGACACTTATTGGAGAGACCAAGTCTCTTGATCTAGCTTTCAACACACAGAAAATGTAGGAACTCTTTCCACTTTCCAGAAACACTCTAGAGATTAACTGTTGCCTATGCTGACAGCAATTGGCTTTAAGACTGAAAAAAATCAGACTGAAAAAAACATGGGCATCTACACTTGGCAGTGCAGGTGAGGGCTTTCCTGCCTCTTCCCTCAGGTATCTGGCCTGAACTGAACAACACAGACCAAGTCACTCTTTAAAGGAAAATCAATCCAGATAACATGTTTATGCTCTCAATCACCCCTATAAAACTGAAGCCTCAAAAAAATGTTTTTAAAACCCTAGTCCCCAGAAACTGTTTAGACTGACTCTTTTTTTTAACCTATTAGGGGTCATAATCAGAAGCTCTGCCTCAAGATTCTAACTTGTGGTGGAAAGGAAAATGAGTGTTTCCAATGTAGTTGTATTCATGAAATGGTTATCCAGTCTAACCTTCTAACCTGCTAGATTTGCCACCGAAACCAGTGATGGCAGATATGACAGCAAGGATCCCTGAGTAAACAAAGTTAACTGTTCTGCAGAAATTTAGCTCAAATGTCTCCACAGCACTTCGCAGTATCAACATATGTCTCATCAAAATTAATAATTTTTTTCAGAAGTCTTACTAAATTTAAGTTTTATTTTTCTGTAAGAATTCCAGATTTTTGAGTCCACTGTGAGAAAATTATCTTTCTTCTTTAATAACAGTATATTGCTAGTCCTTACAATATTAGAAATAATTTGAAGATATTTAGTTTCCAAATTTCTAAATTTTGAAAACTCATCCTAGGGAACCCAGCTAAAGTTTACTGGGTTTTAGATTATGACATTAGTAAGTATTTTTTCTCTTTAGTCTTCCTCTTTTTTCCTTTTCTCCCCACGCATCACACCCCATCCCACCTGGCAGTTAAGATATAATTTGTAAGGATGGCTAGTAAAACTGATTAACTATTAATTATTCAGTACATGTATATCGTTATGTGTGCACATAGTTATATGTATACAATGTGTACATTGAATGCT
Source organism: Pseudopipra pipra (assembly GCF_036250125.1). Classification (NCBI taxonomy): domain Eukaryota; kingdom Metazoa; phylum Chordata; class Aves; order Passeriformes; family Pipridae; genus Pseudopipra; species Pseudopipra pipra. Next base: position 72,638,107 of record NC_087550.1, on the reverse strand, counting down.
TTGTTAGAAGGAAAAACATGGTTAAGGAAGAAATCTGCCTGGTTGCCTTGCTTTGTCTACCTATTACTGCGTCAGGGTTGGGAGAAATTACACTCCACTATGATCGAAACAACAGGCTCAAGTGGGAGAATTTTTGTGTAAATGGTAAAATGGGGAATTTTTTAGAGATTTTCAGGCTTCTGGGAGGAAAAAAGAGTATCTTAATACCAGGGTGGTAATCCTGAGTCACCTTCAGAAGTAATAGAGAAGATTTTCCAGGGGAGAAAAGGGATCTCATCTGGAATTTATTACAATACATGAAGCCAATAAAATTGCTTAAAAAAAAGATGAGCAGAGACAAGGATGTAGACTCCTTAATATCATTTAATATCAAGTCTGTGTCATCCTGCAGGCATGACTTTCTGGTTTTTAAGGTTTAATATGGTACAATCTCGTAATTTACAAAAATTTACAAATGGGGATTAAAGCTGTGACTAATTCATCAACCTATTTCTGACAAATGTGAAATATTCTCTCATGTTGACTGCATTGATGAATGTAGAAGCCAGGGAAAACTATTATAATGATGCATCTTTTTTTTTTTTAATATATCTAAACAATCAGAAAAAGTGGTTTGTTAAAAATTAAAAAAAAAACCTGTGCACATACCTGGTACTAATTTATCTACTTCATCTTCAGCTTACTTAGAGGGTTACTCTCACTTAGAAATTGCAATTTTCCTGACACACCTTAATCCTAGCTTTCACATCTGTCATGGTTTAGGAATGGTTTCACACATGTCTCAGTTTAGTGCACACATTGAGACTCTCCAAACCATGTACCACTTGCTCATTCCCTTCCTTCCCCCCTGCAGGGGGCTGGAGAGGGGAATAGGAGGCACAAAAAATGAAAATCACAGGTCGAGATAAGGACAATTTACTAGAAACAGCGATGAGATAAGAAAGTAAACAGTAACAGTAAACCATAATAATAACAAAATGTACAAGATAAGCAAACAATTCACATGTGATTGCTCTGAACCAGTAGCTCCCTCTATCTTGGAACCAGTGTTACCCCAATGGAAGGAACTCCTTCTCCCCAGAAGAGACTCCCTTTACCCTGCCCCCCAGCCATGGTGTGAGGTGGTATAGAATAACCTCCCTGTCCTGGCCGTACCCCCTCCTGAAAAAATTAACCCTGTCCTGGCCAGAACCAAAACATCTCATTCAAATGCTCACCGTTCCTGCTTTCTCAGAGCTGCACTGAGAAAACATTTAGTGCCCAAGGCTTCTTTCAAAAAGCAACGAGCAATCTTCTTTATTTTACTGCCATTCTAGTTGCTCTTTTTCTTTGTTTAAAGGCACAGAAAGGCCACATGAGTCACTGTTCCTAAATATTTTGTTAGTTCGAAGATGAAAAACAACTCTAGGCAGATTACTATATACTTACTAAACCCCTTATATAACATTTCACATTTTCATTTTTCCAGCTGTATTTATCTCTTTTGCTATTCAACTGCAAAATAAATAAATCTCTGTAGAATCATAGTCCACGAGGAGTTTGGTATGTGAAAATGTGACAAAGTGTCACTGCAGTTTAAGAAAATGCATCTGCAAATGTCAGTGATGTGTAAAGACTTAGATTAACTCTGTAGAGGTTCATGTCCTTTCTCTGAACTTTATAACAAATGCTAGTTTCTGGACTTGAACATCAAATACATTTAAGCTAATCTTCAAAAATTAAATAACTACATTCAGTAATTTTGCCTTGTTTAAATCTGCTGTCAGAAAAAAAAAAGGGAGGATTTGTAATGAACTGTTAAATGTTCTTGTTTGTTTGTTCTAATTTCTTTTTAATTTAAGTAAAAATTGAGGATCAGTTTCTAAAGTTTCTATATAATTTGAATTAGGAAAAATATCATATAATCTTGCAACCACTTACACCGAACTTGTTTCCCCATGGTACATCAGTGTAATATCTCATTTTGAAATAGGAAGGTTAAATATGGAGCAGGAAGGAAGAGGGATTTTTTTTAATTGTCTGAGAAAGCCAAAAGAAATGTCAGTGCTGAGAATGGCTACTCTTTGAAGGAAATATGAATTTAATTATGAATGCAATTATTTGACTTGTTCCAAAAGAATAAAAGCAAAAGCTCATTTAACCAAGGCAGGCAGTCTTTTAACAGTAATGGTCCAGAAATGTTTTGAATCACTTCTCCAATATTGAGAATCATTTGAGTTGTCCATAACGACTACATATTTTCTTTTTTTTTTTTTCCTACCTCCCAAAAGGTAGAGATTTAGAAGACTATTTAAAATACTGTGCTTTTGTTCAGCTTAGATCAAAACAGTTATTTCTCTAAGATGTTTTTTCTGGCATGATGAATGAAGTGATCCAGATTTTGGTTGTGGGAGAAGGAGAAGGGTAAAAGGCACTTTATCACTCTATTCCCCCATCCTAAGTAACATTTGATTTAAAGTATTAAAGGCTGTTTCTGCTCTTTATTTCAGTGGAACTTCGCCTATTGATTTCATAGAGGAGAAATTTAAGTCACTAAAATAGGTGCTTTCAGTGTGTTTGAGTAATACATTTTGTCAGTTTTATTATCTCCTAAATCTTGTATTGTCATTTTAAATCTGAGTAACCTGTATCGCAAGTGACATAAAACTTTGCTATATGAAGTCTGCTGTTTTGAATTTATCGTATAACCTGCTAATTCAGATGGATTGCCCCCTCAAGGGCATAAAACACACTTTGTGACCCTTGCTTCTCACCTTGGCCACTGCCCTGCATGCCACACACAATAGCCTGCCTGGCTAAAGCATTTTCTCTTCTGTTGGGAGACACTGCAATGCCAAAAGGATCCTTCCTCTGGGCATCTATAGGACTATTACTAGATCTCTGTTGTGTTCAGGCAAAGATGGAAAGGCCATAGCCATTTTGTTTTGTCTTTGTATGGACATTTTTATGTTTTTCAGTAGCAGAAATCTACCCCATCAGGAAATAACCTTCAAGAAGTGTCACACAGACTGCAACTGGATAGAATAAGTGAATTTTAATTTTTAACCTGAATATGTTATAGTAGCTTACAAAACTTTAACAAGTACTGAAGGAAAAGGTATCTGAAAAGAAGTAGCTCTATTTATATGGATGAGAAGATCTTATCTTTAATTCTATGCATCCTGTTAAAAATAAAAAGAGAAATGTATTGTAGTTGTAGACTGACAGGATTCTATGATGCAACAGATTAATCTAGGACCACTTTACAAACACTCAGCTCAATCAAATACTTCAAAACTAAAACAAACTGAACATACATATTTTTTAATATATTTAAATTTTGATAGCTTTTATTTTTGGTACCTTACCTTTTTGATACCTTATATTTTTCAAACTTATGTTTATATGTTAAAGAGCCCCTCAACATAAAGTAAAAAGTTTATCAATGCAATTTTCAGAAATAAATATCTTAATTACCCTGGAAAAATATATCTTTCTTGTGGTTTGGTTATTACTGTCTGACTGAGAGAGTAAGCAAGGGTTAATCCCATCGCAATTCACTTTGGCTTTGCCCTGAGGGTTTCAGTGTCAGGGCAGTAGATTGTACTCAAAGTGACAATGGGGATTTTTAATTTCTTTTAACTATTTCTGAGGCGATCGGGTGGAAGGAAACATATTCTGTTTTGAACTATAAAGGAAGAGAGTGAGATAAAGAGATAAAGATTAAGTCTTTAGGTTAGGAAGCAAAGGACTGGCAAGTAGATGAAGGCAGTGTCTCTGTACTGGAGACATTAAAGCTCTGTTTCACTCCCTCCTTTTCTCACCTCAAATTTATGTACTGAGTGAAGAGTCAGTTCCACAGTGTATTGAGAGATGTTCCCATCTGCACTTGCTCTTTATCTGAATGTAGTATTTTTAGTTTGTTATTTGAAAGGAATGGGCACTGTTTCAATTATATTCATTTACGGATTAAATATGAAATTGACACAATCCCATAAGTTAGCAGTATTCACTCTGTGTTTAAGAAGATACTGCACACTAGAGGAATTTAGTCTTGGACTAACATATACACTGCAGAAATAGAACAGGAAGAGTGAAGTAAAATAATACATCAGAAACCAGCAGTAATATGCTCTTTGAATAATCAGTGGGTCTCACACGTTAGGTCCACATTGTGTTCTCTTCTTTCTTTCAGTACCATTTTATTTTTATTTAGACATTATTCGCTATGTTGTTCAAAGCTAAAAGAAACCATATTTCATTGGTAGTACACAATGAGGAAGCGAGTCCCTGCTGTAGTCTCCGGCAAGAGAAAATACAAAAGGGAATCAGAAAAGTCTATTCCAAGGTAAAGATAAAAAAAATAAAGACTTGACTTTCTCATTATTCCATCTCCTTATCTCTTCCCTTCTCCTTCCCTTTAAGCTTTTTATTCTATTTGGACTCTTTTTTTTTTTTTTCTGTGAATACAGAGAAAGTCTAAAGGGAACAAAACGATAAAATTTCAAAGCATTTGTTGTCCTAAGTACTTAGAAGTCACCAAGACTTCTACAGCACAAATAAATACTCATTGCTAAGGCACAGCTTAGGGAAAGATGCATTTTATTCATAAGGCTGAGTGTCAGAGCCTGCTCCTCTGAGAATGTATGCACAAAGTTCAAATGCAACTACAAGAGGAAATTATGTACTATAAACCAATATACTGCTTTAATTTTGACAGAATTGACAAGAATTATCTGCTGCTTTACAGTTGGCTTTCTTTTGCTTTTCTCTTAAAAAAATAAATCCTTCTTCAAGAAGAAGCAGAGGATAAAAACCTTAGTACATTTTGAAAAGAAATTCAAGAACATAGCTGGGAAAAAGACATTAGCTATTACAGCTATCTAATAACCTGAAATCAGCTCCACAATCCATAAACACATTACATTACCATTTTGAAGTCTTTACTGTTTTTCACTGAGATGTATGCTCATGGGACTTTTACTAAATACTTTTAGCAGTTTACCACTGTGATAGTGATTTAAAAATACTTACAGAAAAAGTATTTTATTACTGCATTAATATTTTTTATTGAAGATGGAATGAAGGTCCAGACATTCTGTTGTAACGTGGCAGATTTCTGATTCCCCACGTAAGGGACCAATATGATCCAACGGCCCTTTACTGATGCAAAGGCTTAGATTTATATTAATCTTTTGCTCCTAGCATGATGGGAAGAACTGGTGATTCGTGTGCCTCCGAATTGCTCTGTCCATGCCTCTGACTTTTTTGAACTAAAGTTTATGGACTTCAGCTGTTTGCCCTGTAAAGTCTTACTGAGATTTATCAGCTTTGTGTATTTTTCTCTCTTTTTTTTCATAATTATAATTGTGTGACCCAGTCACAGCAGATGCTATTGCAAATAGCTAATTGCAAAATCCTGTTGCTTTAGTAATCTTGATGTTAAGGAGGTTTTGAAATATAGTAACAAGCATTCCAAACCTAAAGTTTTGAATATTCTGCTTTTCACTTCATTTTAATATCTAAATCACCAGTATGGGTTAGGTTGAAAATAAGAACTCCATTTCCAAAAAGAAAATCATTGCACTAAAATTTTGGTTTTGTGCTACATCAAAAAGGCACTTTGCAAAACAATATCATGGATAATTAATGGTACAAGGGTTAAAGCACGCAGCTGGTTTATTGAAGACAAGGAGCTATGTCTCTCTTTTACATGATTTGGAAGAGGCATTTGAGAGCAGATGAGGGCTTAGCAGGAGTTTAAAGAGCTTTTTGACTTTTTTAACCTTAAACCGAACATTTATTGACTGAATGTATGCAGCTGCTCTAATCCCAGTTTTGCAGCTTCTCTACTTTCTCAAGGTGCTTCTATCGCAGATACTTCTGGCCATTTTGCCAAGAAAGTAAATCTAGTAGATAGGCTCCTAAAGCAAGAGAAACACTGAGACAGCACACAGCAACTGCATTGCCTGTATGGAGCAGCAGATGCAAACTCCTGCATTGTCCTTGCTCTTGTTGTCTGATATAACTCAAAGCATAACCATACGGATGGCAGCTGCACCTGATGCAGCACCACTCCTGTAAAGTCTGAGTGACAGCCTACACAAAATTAATCCAACTGGTGTGAAACATGCCTTGTCTCTGAATCAGAAAGATTTTCCTTCACTTTTGGGTTTCTTTCTGTCCTTTGTGAGTATATTAATGCATAAACCTCTCCCCACTTCAAGCAGTAGTTCTGTCTGAGAAACCTCTATGAAAATGCAAAAGGGAAATGATATTTCATGCTGAAATCATGTAAATGTTTGTCTTCTGTTTCTGAACACTGAACTGTGGTTTTTTTTGATGTCATATTTTTAAAGTTACTTAAAGCCTAGAAAACGAGACTGTACCTGTGCTAATATTATTTTTGGCAAATGTCTTTTGTAAAGAAGCTTTGATAATACAGGTAACAATTGCAAATTTTTTTTCTTTTTCCTTGATTTGTATTTCTTTGGTTTGGGGTCAAAAAAAAATAATTTATACACAAATAAAATACAAGACGTAAAAATTATACTTTCACTAGAGGGCAGAAAATGCCTGAGTTTGTAATTTACAGAATCACCTTTTAGTTTATTTTGACAGAAAGGTTCTAAAACAACTGTACTCTGAGCTGTCTAATCTCTGAATCATCAAACACCAAGCAAATCAATAATATTCCATGATAGTCACTCTTCAAGGAGAGAATACTGTGATGGAAATGCCTTCACTTAGACAGTCATGTACTGTACCTGTACACCAATGAGTAATAATGCTTTCCAAGGAAGTCACCACGAAAAAAGAAATCTTTTCTCAATTCTACCAGAAGTGAGACAAAAAAGCAGGAGAAGGAGAGAAGCAGAGAAGGAGAAAGAAAGATGAAAAATCAAACCTTCACCTTCAAAAGTACCTTTAAAACATTGTTTGCATTTTAATATATGTGATCAAATCTCAAAAAATATTTTATTCTATAAATATTTTTAATGGAATTCAATACTTCAAGAATGTTATTGGCAAAATTTGCATATACATTTATTATTTCTGAAATATTTTTCCCATTAAAAACTTTCACAAATTTTATATGAAATAACATATCTTTATAACCCTCTGTATCACTTACAGTATGTATCCATCCACATGAAATATTCTGTATATGATTATGAGACAATAATATTATGCTACAATGCAATAAAATACACAAAACCAAGATACTGCATACTGAAATTACTTTCTAGTTTATGGTATCTTTTATAGGTTCAATGAAGCCCCTCTTTGTACAGCTTTAGTTTTAAACCCGGAAAAGACAGAAAAATAAATCACACAGTGTTTTAATTTATTTATATAACTGGATTTCCAACTAAAATGGGAAATTGGTTAAGAACTTGTAAAACGAGCAACTCTTAGCAAGTTCAGAATAGTCCAATGAAGTATATTCTTCACTTTAGAATTCCTCATCGGGTGTTTTCTGTGACATTTTGTTGGAGTACATTGATCTACTTGAAAATTTCATACAGCACACATATAAATTTTTTGTTCTGTAACTTCAAAAAGTATTTGCAAAGGCCTCAAATACCTGTGAACGTATTGGTACAAATAGTGCACACAGTGCCAGGATACTGAGCTGAAGGAAAAACTAGTCTTTTGACAGCAATACTTTAAATTGTTCCCTGTAACTGTTCCTAAGGAAATAAGCAAATCCTATTTGCTAACAGTATTCCCCACACAAACCTTAAAAAGGCACTTGTTTGGCCTTGCAGAGAACCTCATAGTGGGAAAGTAAATTATAATTTTGCTCAGGTTGGCATGTCTCTTAGTCTTCAATGCAAATTAACTGCTACATGAATAAGCTTAAAAATACGTGGAATATGCAACAGGTGAAAATACACTTGAATTCAATTTCTTTTTTTTGCAGTTATTCTTTTATGTGAGCCACAGTTTCCTGAAAATAAGGCATCTAGTCAATGTAATAGCTGTTCAGTGAAGCCTCCAAAATGAGAAATACCACTTTAATCCTGATTTTAAGAGCATGGGATGCAAATGATTTCACATAACTTCATATCTCCAAGATTTAGATGTCTGTATTTAATTTAGTCAACATAGTTCCATTTTAAGGCAAGAGAGCTATGCTGATTTGCATGTGACAAGTATATTATCTTATTATAATTTATTAATTTTGGTATTCAAGGTAATTACACTGTTTGCATATGAATTTCTATATAAACTAGTATGGGCTATAACTTGTGTAAACACCAAACACTGAACAGTTCTGAGTTTTAGTCTAAGTCACTCTACCTAGAGAAGAGCAAATTACATCTAACATCTGTGCCTCCAGTGAGAAGTTCATTTGATGTGTCTTGCAGTATGCAACTGAGATAAGTTGTCCTCAAGAAGTCTCTGTATCTCTCTGTAAAAGGACTATAAGGTAATTGGGCTGCGTTTTGATTATCTGACTTTAAAGCTATTTTGAATAGATATCACCTACTGATTCTATGATTACCTGTGTGAGAAAGCAGAGGTGCAAGGACAGTAATGTCTCGCAGGTCCTTCTAAATGTAGCTTTGTCAACAATCCATGTTTATTTAGGAAAGCAAACAGATGGTTTGAAAAATGTAATTAAGTAAAAAACCTCTCATCTGTTCCCATCTAAACTAAACTATGCAGAAAATCAACAATAGCATTTGCTACTTGGAACAAACTAAGCATTGTGGCCTATATTTTTTTTTTCTGTTTTTCCTTCTGCACTGTGTCTGGTGAGTCTAACAGACCTTGTTATATTTTCCATACACTGAATAAATGTTTTACCTCACTTTTTAAAAGATTCTGTAACACACTTTCTACTAACTGCCTATTATCAACCAATATCACCAGTACTCCTCCATTTTATTTCACTCTTGCGTCATGTCAAGCTTCTCCCACTGAGTTATTCAAGATGAGCATTTGTACTGGGTCCAGCTGTGAGACACTAAATTTTCTTCATAAGCAACCCATATAGCTGTGGGTTGTGTGATTTGTGACTAAATCAGTGTTGATAACAAACCAGTGTTTCAGTTATTGCTGAACACCACACAACATCAAGAGCTTCTCTGTTTCTCTCTCTACCCACTAGCAAGGAGGTTGGGAGTGGGCAAGTTGCTGGGACATGACACAGCGAGAACAGCTGATCCCAACTGACCAAAGGGATATTCCATACCATATGACATCATGCTTAGCAACAAAACTTGGAGGGGGTGGGCAGGAGCCTTTCCCAGTTAGGCTTTACTGAGAGGCAGTCCTAGCATTGGTTTGCTCATGGGAGGTGGTAACTGACTGGGGGTTTTTGTTGTTTTCCCGTCCCCTCCTTTCACTTATTAAACTGAGTTTATCTTGACCTACAAGATTTTTCATACTTTTGTTCTTCCCATTCTCTCCAGCATTCTCCTGAGGGAGACATGACTAAGTGAGCAGCTGGTGGGCACTTAATTGCTGGCTAGGGTCAGCTCCCCACAGCATTTCTAGATAATCAAAACAAAACATCAGGAAACATAAATATCTACTGAAAGAAATTTATCTCTCTCCCTTTCTCCCTCCCCTTCTCCCTCTCTCCCTCTTTCTTCATAATGTTTTCCACTTTTCCAATGTTAGTAATTGTCCTAAAGACAACTATTCAAAAGTTTATCAACTTTTATCAATGGCAAATAAACAAATAACCAAATCTTCACATAAAGTTTATGGATAGGAAGAGCTGCCCTGTTAATTTTAGTGTCCGAGTTTCAACACTGCATAAAAGTCTACTTCACAACATTCAGTTTCAGAGCTTGTATCTTTCCATCAATTCAGCAGCAATTTAACTAATTTAGAGATAATAGCAATAAGAAAATAATATTCTACAGTTGCTATCAAGTACTGAAAAGTTATACTTAAGAAAAAAAGTCTAACTAGCTCCTCAAAGTGAAACTGTTTACTTCTCTGTTTTAAGGAAGTATCTTCTTTTAATATTTATGACAAGAAGTTGTGCTACATAATTTTTAACTGAAATATGTGATAATAAAATTGACCTCTATCGTGAACTTTTTTCTCTGTGCTTTTGTCTAAAAGTACAGCTGAATCATACCTAACAATATGTATACAATTGTGACAGGAACCTAAGTCAGTCTCAGGTTTGAGACAAATCTGCCCCTAATGAATAACACCACAAATTATGGAAGGCTTTAACTCAGTATGTTATGGAGTGGCTGAATAAAAACTGTGAAGTTTTTTTCTCTTTAGAAAGATAAAACTGAAGATAACAGGGAAGCATAAAATAGAAATAATAATAATAATAATTATAATAAATAATAGTAATAGTAATAAAAATATAATCATCTATAGACATTTAATTACAAAAAATTTTAATTTATGGTTGTGGGTTTAATACTATAATTACAATTGAGCAATTTAACATTTTTAAATGCAATTAAACAGTAAAATAAATTATTTGGTTTAATTTTAGGTTTTGACAGGTCATATTTCAACCTATCATTACAGCTCTAAGGGAGGAGGTTTTGTTCATTTATAATAAAGTAGAGTGATATTTTTACTGTAGCAACATATCCAAGCCTGCTGCAACTGAAACGTCTCAAACATCTCTTGTTTTCAGGTGGAATGAACAGAGGTGTACCGAAGGTGAACACCCTGACTTGGCTTCAATAATTTTCCTTTTTTTTTTCTGAAAATACCACTATTTCATTGAAGTCAGATTCTCTGTACTGCTCTTTAGCTTGTTACCATTCTTCTCTCCTATCAGAGATCTCTGCCATGAGAATCTCAACAAGTATCTAAGATCTAGTTTATCTAGTTGCTAAGGCCTCTCTTAGCTCATTCTATGCATTAACACAGACCAGTTTGGAACTATGCAAATCCATATACCTTTGGGTAAAGCTTTTAGAGGTGTCAGCTCTTTTATCAGCTGCTGTTTCATTCTAAATCTGAGGTAAAAAGTGGGCTTTCACAGGAAATTGACAATATTGTACAGTTTATGAAGAGGTGGCATAAGCTAATTTATATTTTGTTTCTCTCCAGAATAGCTACAGCACCTCATAAAAATACAGAGGAAAATGGTCAGCAATTTATGCTTTTAGACTGAGATAATCAGTGCCTAAATATCCACTTATAAAGCAGGCTAAAACAAGACTAGTTCAAGAATTAAGATTGAAATTTCAACAGAGATTATCTAATAATCAGCTGAAATTATCTTCCCATTGAATAGACAGAAAGCCCTGAGAAAACTCAGTATTTGTGCTGTTAGTAAAACTCTAATGTCTTCAATTTTATAAAAAGCAACTCTAAACTCAGATAATGAGCTAAATAAATCTCAAATTTTTAACAACTGGAGCAGAGAAATAATAGGATTAGCATTAAAGCCTTTATAGCCAACATACTGAGCAATTTTATACTTCATTTCACTTATTACTGTACCTCCTACTGTTTTCTTTACTCTTTTGCCCTAAAAAGGGCCATAGCTGAGGCACAGAATAGACCAGGTATTTATATCAGAAAATGTCACTTTCTCTCTCACAGTGTTACCGTGTATATTCTCTACTGTCACCAGTTCACTGAGAAGATTTGAGAGGCAAATGACCTTGTTTTGGTTGGTGTGTTCATTTGGTTGCATGTGTATTTTTTCCCTGCAGTATGAATAAAATCCATTGACTGCTTTTGAGAATGAAATCATCAGGTCTTTGAAAATCCTTGCAAAGCACTTCTCAACAGCGGAAGGTCTTACAAATACATCAAATATACTGCTCTGTGTTCAATTAACAGACTAAACGCTACCTCAAATAGAAACCTAAGTCTCTCAAGAGACAACCAGAGCAATCAGCATTGCTCCTTGAGCCAAGAGAACTTTTATCTAGAAGAGTAATCCTCCTTTGTGCAGATGACGATGATAAGAGCCTATGTAGGGAGTAATAACCTGCCAGAAACCTCAGCAAATATGAAGACCACTGTTTTAGCATCCCTACATAAAGATAACCTTTTTACACAGAAAACTGTACATATTGAAAAACATTAATCTGCAGACCTGTACAGTTCTTTTTTCACACAGAAAAAAGAACTACTTGTTATATTTTATTATGTATCCTACTTAAGGCACAACTTGGGAAATATTCAAACAATGAAGTGATGAGACAGATAGAATAATATAGACAATAATGTATCTCTTTCAAAGGTGGGAACCTCATCTCCAGTCCATGAAGGCCCCAGTAGTGGGAAGGGTTTGCTCATTTTGGTTCTTTGAGGTATTACAGGATTTTCTTCCATGAAAACAACTCCATTCTTGATTTCTACTATCAAACAGAAAGGATGTTCCTATGAGAACTTCTTGCTACACTTCTAGGTAAAGGCAAGGCCACACAGGTGACACATTTACCAGTACCAAGTGGGAGCTGCCTGCAGCTCCACTGCTTCAATGAGCCGGCCAATTTTATTCTGCAGACAAGGATTTTGCTCAGCACAGCAAAATCCTGAAGCCAGGCTGTACATCCAGCACAGCACAGCAAAGGACAGCACAGGCCTGGGTCAGGTTGTTGTTATGTAAGTCACGAACAATTTGATGGAAGATGGCCTTCCAGTGAGGAGCACTGCAACATCTCCCTTGGACAGAGGGTTTGCCTCCACCTAATGAAAGAATTTCTGGGTGATTTTTGTTTTACTTTGACTTGGAGAAATTGACATTTTTGAGAAGAATGTTCTTCTATTCAGCTAAAAATACCTCCAAATCTCATTATTTGTTAGTATGTGTTAAAATAAAAGGCACAGGATGTATCCCATCTAGTTCTATTAATCAAAAAGCTAAAAGCTCTGTCCTTGCCTTCCATATGTGGACAGTAAAAAGGGATAGTCACCCCCTCAGTGTTCTCAGATAGCTCATGTACAGTAATATTCTCAATTCTTGCTAATTTATAGAGGTACATTAAGATAATTTAGATGATGTATTGAACTTTCAGTGATTTGCAGCTAGGTGAGATGAACGTCAATTTAAATCTGTATGCTAATTATTACATATAGATTTTTGTGCTTCATTTATTCAAAAAATGTAAAGAGTCTTTCTATCCTGACTCTCTAAAGACTCAAAGAATTGAAAGATCTTGAGATTATAATAGTTGAATTGAAGAATATAATGTGACTGGTGAGGAGTTTTTGTATGCCATCACCTTTGCATAATTTTGAGCATTAAAGTTAGCTGGAAAAAGGAGTTATTTATATTGAGTTTTTATTGTCCTTTGAATGAAAAAATCTACTTTTTCCAGGAGGAGACAGGAGTAATGTCAAATCCACAGACCAATGGGAGCAGAATAACTGCATTACTATGTGTACCCAATAAGGATATGCACTTTTATGGCAAAGTAGTACATTACTTAACAGTATAAGAAAGTTACTGTTACTCTTAGCACTACAGAGTTAAAATTACTAAGACTATGGAAATGAATTTGTTCTTATTTAAATATTATAACATTATAACTAAAATAAACAGCATTTAAAGCCTTTATTTGTAAAACAATAAATAAACAAAAGCTTTGCTTAAAATTTTGTTTTGGTTTGTGCAATTATAGAAAGGAGTGATTAACAACTGTTTGATGAATGGGTCTATCTGTTTAACTTATGTTTAGACCAAATAATTCCATAGACACAGCTTGGAAAAGTTTCTGTTGTTTTACAGATATTTAGTTTTACAAAATTATTTGAGGTATAGATTAGAGACTGGTGGTATAGCTCATTGACTCTGTAACTACAGCAGTTAAGAGTTTGGTCAAGTAGAAATCTCACTCTGTGACATTAATATTAAGATTTGATTATTTTTTATCAGTCAGTAGTGAAGGACATGTTAACCTCTTCTCTTCCATACAGAAAGAACCACTACTGGACTGTAATCATACCAGATAAAAACCAAGATATGCTCTGCCAAACCAATTTTATAGTGAATTGTATCTTGCTTATCACTAGAGTACTTTTTCCAAAGAAAAAACAAAACTGCATTAGTCTTATTGATTCATTCAACTAAAAGTCTTTGATTAGGTTTTAGTTTGGGTTCCGCTTCCTTTGTGAATGGACTTTTTTTTACTGAATAAAGCTGTCTTCTGCGCAAAGTAGTAATAATTTCCTTATGCATATTTGGCTTTTGACTGACTTAGTACAGGTTAAGTGCAGAAGTTATGTAACAATTTAAGTCAACAAGATTAAGATGACCAAGCTTCAGCAGTATAAAAAATTGGTGCCTGAGAGCTGTAAGAATCACAGCACATCCTAGGGGAGAGACCTCCAAAAGATTTTTGCGATAGAGATGAGAAACATACATGAAAATCTTTTTCAGGACAAAAGGTCATACATGCCATGTATGGGGTTAAGAGTTTATGTCTAATAATTTTTTCAGAAATCAAAAAACGTGCAAGAAATAGTCACAGTTACAATTCCAATGACAGTAAAACTTACTCAGCAAAGGCTGAAATTAAGAGAGAGCACGGAATCAATAAAACCAGTTAACAAATATTAGCTTCCTACAATGTATTCCTTTGTTCTGATGTTATGCCACTCTTTCATTGTCCCATTGGGTACTAAGGTCAAGAGCATCAAGTATGTCATCTTTCTCTGAAGTAAGTTTTAGCTGGCTCACACAGATGTAGTCCTGCATTGATCAGGTTTTGACCATTGTGATTTGTTTTCATAAACTGGAACCTCTGGTGTCATCCTGTATCCACACTCTTCCACAACACATTTAAAGCTGATGTTGCTAGCAATTCCCTTCACACAGAATGGCTATCTGTTACTACTATATAATTTGAAAAAGATTTAGCCAATAGTTACCCGATTGTGAGAAAATTACTATCACAGGGAAAGTAAACTAACAAGCACTCAGAACAAGGCAAGTGCAAGCAAGTCCTGAGAGACAGCACTGCCAGGTCAATTCAAAACCTGAGGGCTTTTTAGAAGTAATGACGAAACATCATATTTCCTGGGCTACAAAAGAGTCTACCCTTTGGCAATCCTGCTGTGCTGTTTACTGATCCGTGCATGAAATTGGATTCTAGGGTGACCAGAAAATTTGGTCTTCGTGACCTTTGCTGCCCTTACTTCCTTCTACAGCTAAGAGACTTACTGCCCTTTGTGGTAGCACAACTCAATTACATGATATAATCCGTCACAGAAATTTATCAGCAACTGCAAAAGTTGTTGTAATATTTTAAAATAGATGGGATATGTAGCACAAAAATAATAGTTAATCAAATACTACATATGCAGACGTGCTCAAGTAACAGGGTTACATTCGTCACTTAAAATCTTTATAACTATGAATCCAAAGCATGTCAAAATGAATAATTTCTTTTCAGTTAATCATCAGTTAGGCAAAATGGAAAAATATTGTCAGTGTTTGTTTATCAACTGCCAAAGAACACATTTCATACTGTCTAAAATAGTATATGAGTCATTGGTCAAGCCTTGAATATAAAACTATTTGTGAATCTTTTCTGCTTTGCAAGAAGACAACTTACTTTAAAAGGGGGTTGCACATTTTCAAGATATATGCAGGTTTAATGAAATTTTAATGGAAATATTAGATTAATTTTGGTTTTGAATAATTTTGATATCATATAAAATATTTTCTTCAGCAAAATTTTTTATAATTGAGTCATTAAATGTTTTATGTCTTTACTATAATTCCCAGTTTTCTGAACCCAAAATTTGTGAATGTCTATGTACAGGTTATAAAGTTTTCTGTCTGGGCCTGGATATACATACTTTTTATACATCTGGCCACAGCTTCACAAACCAATCTTTCACACACGAAAAATGACCATGGAGACTCAGTCTATTTTGTTGATGTTGTTGATGGTTGCTTGTGGGTTTGTTTGTTTGTTTGTTTAAATCAACTTTCTGTATTAAAAGTTTAATTGCTTTTCAGTAACTTTTGGAAGAACTGAACTTTCTATGACCAGCTATCCCAGGTAGCTCTTGACAATGCCTATATGAGTATTTCTGAAATATTCTTCAGTCATTTGGAACTACTGTTTCTGAGAGCAATTGTGAAGAGACAGCAAGCAGCAGATACTTTGGTTTTTATTTCAGTCGTGGTTCTTGTCATGGTTTGAGATAGCCCCAAAATCCAATTCCCTAGCTCCATCCCCCCTCCCACATCTCAACCTAATGTGAGATGGGCTTTTTCCAGACAAAACACGCTAGACTCAAAGTAGGGGAAAAGGGAAATATATTACAATGACTGTACAAATAAATACCATATCACATTATACACATGATCGCAACTATCTCTACCATGACATATAGTATTGACAATGATCAGATCTCTTCTCCCCTCCAAATAAAAGTCCAGGAGGGAAAGAAGGACAGATCCCTTCCAGTCCTTAAGCAGCAGCTCTTCTTCTGTCCTCCATGCAGCAGTAACTGGGTTGTTGTAGCTGGATCTCTGTTCAACATACACAAGGGGGTCTCCAAGCCCCTCGGCTCTCCTTCGGTCCAAGCGAAGGCCTCACCTGTGGACTGCCAGCAGGGACAAGACTCGCATCACCACAGGCATATCACGAAATGCAGGGGCATCTTTGTGAAAGTCCCTTCCTCAGGGGATTCAAATTCCCATTTGCAGAGCTCCGTGCTCTGTCTCCAGGCAGTGGGGGGGGTAAAACTCTCCTCCACATTCCTTTGGCTGTCCTGGTCCAGCTTCAGGACGCCTTTGAGCTTCTCAGCTCCTCTCTGTAAGTGCTGTAGCACTCCAAGGCTCTTTCAAGTAAGAGTCCATCATCTTCCTCCTTCCAGGAGGTCTCAAAGGAGTTTTGGGGGGGTCTGGTACAGTCTTACCCCAAACTCTGTCTCTCAGCTGCTGGTTCTCTCTCTCTCCCTTTCCAGGAGTCTTTTCTCTGGTGCTGCATGTTGCTTCTGCTGCTCCTTCAGTTCAGGTCTTATCTCTGGCTCTCTGCCACCGTTTCTCTGGTCAGTCCCGGCTGCTGCTCTGCTCCCATGGAGAAAACATCTCCCAGCATAACTACAGGCACCTAACCCAGCTTTATGCTGTTCCAGGTCCCTGCAGCCCCCAGCCTGTGCCCTTTCCCCCACTTTGAGTCTAGCGTGTTTTGTCTGGAAAAAGCCCATCTCACATAAGGTTGAGATGTGGGAGGGGGGATGGAGCTAGGGAATTGGATTTTGGGGCTATCTCAAACCATGACAGTTCTATATAGGCTAAGAGCTTTATTGCTTCAGAAATACAGTATTTTTTTCTCAGTTTTCCCTGCATAGTATCACTGTAAAACTGAAAAAATAAATCAAGAAATAATAGGTAATGTTCAGTGTATCTGGATAAACATATAATCTATTACAAATATATTTGAGATTGCTTTCCTTAAGAATTCACAATTAACCTATTGGCTTCTAATATGCTCTTTTTTAGGGACATCTCCAAGGATTTAACTACGAGCATTTGCAGAGGTATTTATTTGGCAATAACCTATATTGTCCTAAAGTTAATTATTCAAACAAAAACATTCACTGAGAAATAGATCTATTAAGGGTAAAAATAACTATGCTCTAAAAATTGGGGGAAAAAAACCCCCAAAAATAAAAAAGATTGAAAGATAAGATTTTTTTAAATATTTGTAAAATATCTTATTTGGATTTTTGCTGTTGCAAATAGTACCATTACATACTTCCTTTCTGAGTTAACAAGGAAAGTGTAAGAATCAATCAGTTCATCGTTCACATATTAATCAACACAGCAAATAGGTGTGTAAAATCTATGTTCTCCAAATATCCTGTGAATATATTCCATTTAGTCTTATATTCTTTCTATGCCTTCTAACAGCTGTAGCAACAGTTTTCTCTCATACTTTTAAATGTTGGATATAGAGATAATGTTCTATACTTAAACGACTATAACGGTGAAGTGATTTTAAAACTGCAGAAATCTTGTAGTACAACTAATATGAATAATATTACCTTTTCATCCAGCCACTATAGTTTTCTAAATTTAGTGATTTCTGTGTTCTAATATCTCCAATTTTCAACAGAATTTATTAATAACTGTGGAAACAATTGTCAGCATCAGCACAGCCATCATTATTTGTTATGTAAGTCAAGAGATTGTTGAACAAAAAACATTGAATTCATCCTAACATTAAAAGGTAATGAAGAATTCATCTAGAAATAAAGTTATGCATTGTTTTGTAAGCAATGTAAAAAATAATTGCAACGTAGCCTTCATTTCATCTGAGAAAACATCTGTGTTTGTACACACACACATGTATAATCTTCTAAGACATAAACAACTAATTTTCTGCAAAATGAGTTGGGGAATGGTTTTAAACCAGATGTGAGGACTGACATTATATATGCATTCTGATGTCATTTTCCTTTTAGAACTAGAGGTGGAATGCATTATTCGAAACAGTCTTATCAGTTTTGTAAAGATATTTTAAAAAGATCTTTCTACAAAGTATCTATTTAACCAGAGTAACTATTTGGAATCCATTTTCCAATGGAAAGAATTATCTTAGTGTTCAGCACTTAAGCCACGATTTTACTTAAAGGATTATTGATGTGTATTAAGTGTTCGTGTCTTTAAATTAGAAACTGGATGGACTGGTTTAGAAATCCTCAAAGAATTCAGTATGATTGTTCAGCATTTAAAAATATATTTAATAAACAGGAATAACCTCAAAATGCAGTATACTTTTTAGAAATGTCTTGTAACAAGTTGAATATAAAAGAAGATTGACATATTTCTTTGCCAATATATGATGCATTTTATTTCTTAAACCACTTTAGTGACATCTACTGAAAGACATATGAAGGATACAGGCTAAGTTCTGTATCTTTAAACTAGGCTGAGATGAATAGGAAAGAGGATGCTAGCTCTATCCTTTTCCTCGCCTTCAAGGACAATTTTGTGTCTTCCAGTATTGCCTCTGTCTTCCTTTGTACCTTTTTATAGTGCTGGAAAGATAATCCCTGTCATGTGAATTACAAGTGAAATCTCCATGTATTTTTACTGTAATATTTGCCCTTATATATGAGAGACTTCTAAATCCCCATCTCTTTCCTTTTAAATTTAGCTCTCACATTGCCATAAATATTAGCTTAGTCAATGAACAAAATTAATTAGTGTCACAAAACAAGTCGAGAACAAAGGAAAATGAATGAGGTAAGTGCTGCAAGACTATCATCTCTGTAGAACATTCAAATAGGAATAAAAATGCATGTCATAATTTTCAGAACACAGAAGTAAAGTTGTTTCAAGGATATTTTTGTTATTGGATGGTGTATGTGAACGACATTACCATTTGTTTATTTAAAAAAAAATATATCTCAAAACAAGAATGTAGAATATATGGCAAGTCTTCACACAGTTTCTCATTATTTTTTTCTCTTGGTATTATCTTCCTAATTTGTATGTCCCTAAAGAACATTTTTTAATTTACGGCTTTGAATGGTGTGTGTTATTTTTTTTTCATTTAGAACAAACCCTCAGACTCTTTTAGATAAATAATAATTGTCAATTACACTGTAACAAATTTTTGAAAACCAATTCTCCAATGCATATATCATCTCATTAGTCTACAATTTTCAGCAACTTTTGCTATTTGGTGTGACATATCATCTCTAGAAAAAGCTAGTGTTTGCTAAACATTGAATTGTATGTTTTTGTTCACACAAATTAAATTTCAGGATTTCATACTTAACAGTGGAATACCGTGTTTATAAAGCCTAGTTTAAACACCAAAGGAAAACTCAGAGCTGCAGGCCCTTGTATTCATGGGGAAAAAATAACCACTTCAGTATATCCTGCAAAGGCAATGTGTCTGGGTTCAAGCAACCCAGGTGATTTCTGAAGAATGTAAAAAAAAATTTATTGACTTACAAGCTCAAAAAACCAATGGAATGATGTATGCCACTAGATTTACTGATCCCAAAGCTGCCAGAGTTGTGCAGGTTAATGGCAGACTTGGCTGTTATGAATGCTGGAGAATTGGAGAGGGTGTATCCTGCAGGAAGTGAGCAGTTGCAGAGTAGCAAAATTAGAGCAACACGCTTCAAGGGAGCAGACTTTGGCTTGTTAAGGGATCTGCTTGGAAAGCTTCCATTGAAAACTGCCCTGAAGGACAAAGGAGCTCAGGAGAGATGATTGATCTTCAGGAAACACATTCTCAGAGTGCAAAAGCAACCTATTCCTTGCAGAAGGTCAAACAAGTACGTTAGAAAGCCAGCAAGATCTGGACAGTGGTTGCCTGACTGAGCTGAAATGCAAAAATGAAGCATACAGAAGATGGAAGCAGGGATGGTGGGAATAAAGGGACATTGCCCAAGTGTATGGTGAGGACTTAGGAAAGCAAGGACTCAGATGCTGCTGAAATTAGAAAGGAATGGAAAGGACAACAACCAGTGTTTCTCTAAGTACATTGCCAGTGAAAAAAGGTTCAAGAAAAACCTGACTCTGTTTCTCAGTGAGGTAGGGGACTCAGTAATAAAGGACATGGAGATCGATGGCATATTTAAAGCTTTTTTGTGCCCTATTTTCAATGGTGACCATGGGACCAGAGGACACGTGTATGAAATTGCTCAGTGTTAGGAGCCTGCAGGCACCACCAACTCAGCTCCCCTGAGACTCCACCCTGAGAAATGCCCAGGAAACCATTTCAGCCCCCACTTGGGCCATCAGTCTCTGCTCCAGTAAGACTGCAGTGGGACCAGTCTTCAGCTCCCCCACAGCCTGTCACCTCAGCTCTCCTTGTCCCCAGATGCCCGATGCCCAGACCTATATCCCACTTAACCTCAACTTAATTAAAGATATCTCTCATTTGCTAGTGGTGGTTTAAACATCACATTGTTTTATTCTATATGCTCATTTTGCTTTTGCATTCAAAGTCATGTTGAATTATTACAGTGATAAAACTAAAACATTGATCCTTCAAAGATTTATACTTATGCTTAGCTGTGATTAATTCCATTGACTTCACTGGCTGACTTCAAACTGGGGGCTATCCATTCTTGGTAAAGTTAATCAGCATGATGCTTCTAACTCTACGGTCTTCTATTTTATTTTTTTTTTTAATAATTGAACCATATTTGAATCTGCTAAAATGAAGATAGATTTGGACTATTTATATATTTGAAATACATTTATATTTGAAAACAATTGCAAAACATTAACTTTGTTGCCGTTTATTGACTTCAATAAAACCAACAAATTTACATAGCAGTAAACTGTACACCTATGTTGCAAATTCAAAAGAAGGAAAATTAGTTTTTTTCTCAGGTAGTAGATCAAGTTTTCTGGTCCAATATTTTTATGTATAAACAAATTACAAGAGGCACAGAAATTACTAAGGATATCCACCACAAAATCTTCCAGAGTAAGGTCAAACAGCACCATTAAATGATCAATCCTGGGCTTTTTCAATTATAAAACTCTAAACTTTGCCCAGTTATACCTCTTCTGAGCTCAATAACTTTTATTTGAGTAGACAATAACTTGTGTTTGGCTGAAGTATATCTCCTAGAAAGGAAACCATTCTTTATTTAAAGGTTTCCACAGACAGAAAAATCTACTTTATCCCTTGGTAGCTTGTTTCAGTGATTAATTGCCCTTGCTGTTAAAAAGATGTGCCTAACTTCTAATTGGAATTTATCTGGCTTCAGCTTCCAGGCATAGGTCCTTGATAGGCCTTTTTCTGCCAGATTGAAGCCCGTTAGCAATGGGCACTTTGCCCCTCTATAAGTACTTATGAGTGCAATCAAATCACTTAATCTTCTTGATCAACCAAACAGACTGTGCTCTAAATCTTCCACTATGAGCCATTTTTTCCCCAGCTTTTGGAAATGTCTCTTTTTTCTATCTTTTACAAGTTTACATCTTTTAAAAATACGGATGCTAACTTTGTATATTTGTTTCACTGAGCAGAGTAGATGTAATATCACCCCTTTTTCTCTTACTGTTCTCCTCTTTATGCCTTTTAGTATCTTTTCTGACAATATTGCAGTATGTATTCACAGAAAATTGCAGTAATCTTTATATCTTTTTCAGAATCACTGCTTTCTAAATTTTTCTATTTATTCCTATTGAATATTTTTCTTCAAATTTCATCACTTTTATTAGAGTATGATCCTTTATTTTGAAATTACCAAGTGTTTCAGACTAATTTTTCTGACTCTATTGTTTACCTCTGTTATTTTTTACTAGGATTATTAGCGCTATTTATGATCTATAAATTTTTTTTTATCAATTGTCAGAATTGTTTGACGCTATCAATTGCTATGTAATATCCAATACTGGTTATTTGACAATTATTTTAGAAAAAGGATCATCAAACAATAACTTCCCACCACTGGCTGCTGTTCCAGGTTTGTCACTTGGTCATTTTTTAACCTACTGATCTTTTTGTCATCTTATGGAAATATTTAATATTCATCATTTAAGAACAGCTGACGCAAATTTCAATCAGGGGATGTAGGCATTTGAAGTAGAGAATTTCTACGTGCTCTTCCTTTATACCTCTGGAAACCGCAGTTTTCTTTCTTCTATGGGTTCTTCTTGTTGCTGCTGCTGTTGTTAGTTTTATTCTACTCAGAATAAAAAACAAAAAGAGAAAAACAAGGAAGAGGAGAAAGGCACATAAAAATCAAGCTGAGAAGTACTTTTTGTGTTGCAAAGCACAGAACAGCATGGTCTATTGTTTAGAGGTAGTATACAGAGGGAGAATTTTCTTCATTATTGAGTAACTAATTTGTTCCTTAATGGGCAAAGTGACTTAACTGCTTTTTTAAACCAATTTCTCAACATTCAAATGCAAAGTATTATATGGTTTCCTAATTGTTCTTTATTGATGAGATCAATAAAGTATTCCACGTAAAAATATTTTTATGACAAAGATTATTCATATTTAAAATCTTCTTTCAATACTTTCACAATAGAAATGCAGTTTATTTTATTTAAAATGTGATGAATTTCTTGAGTTTTTTGTTGAAGATTCATTTCAAATCTCACTCAGAAAATCATCATTCTTCTGTCTCTGGAAACTTTTTGCTACTTTTTGATCACAAAAG
The DNA here is from genome assembly GCF_036250125.1 of Pseudopipra pipra. Classification (NCBI taxonomy): domain Eukaryota; kingdom Metazoa; phylum Chordata; class Aves; order Passeriformes; family Pipridae; genus Pseudopipra; species Pseudopipra pipra. The sequence goes on along the minus strand of NC_087550.1, from coordinate 72,615,058 downwards.
TGTCAGTAACTTGGTAATATGTACCATGACATCAGATTCCAGTTTCACAAGAATAGAAATGAGAAGTACATGTAGGCAGTTCCAAAACTCATTCTGGAACATATGAGCACTTGCAAATTTGATTGAAATCAAGATCCGTAGATAAACATGTGGAAATAATGTTAGACCTAGCATTAGCGAACAAATGTGTTCACATTGACAGCTTCTTAAAATTGACGGATTGGGCTTAGCTCCAACGTACACCTACAAAATCCTCAGATTCATCCAAAATTTGAAATTTGACCATTGAAGTTTCTCCTGAGCTACAGGGGGAAAAGCAGTTTAAGAATTTATGGATTTTAATGAAGCTAAACAATTGGCATACAAGACAGCTTCTCATTGATCTGTGTGCCTAATAAAGCTAAATGTTAGGAAGACTAATGTACCATACTGATGTTTTAGGAATTTCATTAATGTATTTGAACGACTGTCATAACTCACTCACCTCTGCTGAGTTTATGAGCCATGGGTTTTCTCCAGCTCATAAAATCAACTTGCTTAGCACAATACAGTGACTGATAGCATCAGAGATGACACTTCATGAAGCAAGGTGACTCTTTTTTTTCTTCTTTTTTTTTTTTGTGAGTTTTGTAGGACAATGCAGAGATACAGAAAAGACTACTGGATAAGAGTCTGATGAAACAGTATTCTGGCTTAGTGATGAGGTAAATACAAATATCCTGAGTCTGCTGCTCTTTGTAAATGTTGAATGTAAACTGTGACACAATGCTAACTTCTGAAATACTGAGAAATTATTTTTGGTTTTCCACTTTTTTAAATGTCATACACCTGGGATCAAAAATTACCACTGTAAACAGTAATGTGCTGATATAGTTTGAAGCTGGCTCCCTGCCAGTTCTCCAAACCTTACCACAAGAAGTCCATCCCCCCCCAAACCTCAGGGAGAAGAGGGAAAAAACAACCAAGAAAACCAAAATGAGCGAGAGACAGCTAAAGCAATATATATAAATATATTTACACTTATATTACAGTTATATAAAATTGATATATATATACAATTTCACAAGGAAAAGGGAAAGGGAAGGGTGAAGGGAAAAAAGGAACAAAACCAAAATAAAATATATATATATATCTCCCGATCAGTAGCCCAAGATCTAGCAACTAAAAGAATTAGTAAAAGACTATCTTACTACTCTCCTTGGGACAATGGAAAGTCACGCTGGGACGATCGCCGGCAACCTCTGTCTCCCAAGGTCAGCAAGGCCTTACCAGGCCTCGCTCCCCAACACGGCAGACTCAACAGCAGGGAACCTGCACCTCCAAGCTGCCGGAAGGAAAGAGAGCGAAGGCCTCTCCTCCTTTCTTCTTATACCCTGGCTTACGTAAAAATCATAGGGAATACTGGGTAAATCTGGGCACTTCCTTGGCTACAAACTGATCACCAAGGAAGGCCTAGATCAAACTACAACATGTGCCTTTCTATCAATGGTCTTTGTCTTTATACTGAATCTTCATCAAAACATTTTGAAATGAGGAGGATTTACAATTTACTCTTACATAGAATAAAGGAGTGTATCTACATATTTGTACACATTTTCTCATTATAAACATCAAACCCATTAATTTTTAAATCTTTTTCTTTCATCTTTCTAGTCATAAAAAATATACAAGGCTTCAAAAATCCTCCCGATGGATTTATTAAAAGGTCCTTCAGTTCTTTTGTACCTTGAGGCTGCACAAAGGAAAAATGCAACAGTGCTTCTCAGGGTGTCAAAATAACACACTTTTACTGGCAAACTTAGGAAAACAAGGAAACTTGGTAAAAGTTTAAAACAAGCTTTTAATCAACATAAAGCATTTCACAAAGCATTGACTTAGTAAAATTCCAACCCATCCAGGGTAAGTTACCCAAATATCACAAAGAGGAAGAAGTAAAGAAAGAGAAAGATAGCGAGAATAATAGCTACCCCCTTTAGATCCAGTGTAGACCCAGATACTACAAATCCAGGAATGGTAGGGCCATGTACAATGTGGAGGCTATGTGATTTTGGTTTTATTTGCTCTGGACTCCCCTCTGAGGTGAGGCTTTCAGAATGCCAGCCATTCTGGGGCTGGTTTAGGGCCTCCAGGGAATGTAGTGTGGGGCAGTGCTCCCGATGTGCCAGTGACTGACACCTGCACTAGAGGCTCTGAAGGAGTTGGGGCTATAGGGGATGGGGAGAGCTCCATTTCACCTTGGCAGAACCCGATCTGCCCCATCCTCATCCCCCTGAGTTGTTTTGAACCAGTAATAACTTTAATAACTTTTTTTCAGTCCCTCACAGCCTCTCCTCACACAACAGATATTCCAAGTTCCTAACCATCTTCAGAGCCCTTCACATGGCCCTTCACTGGACTCATTCCATTATTTCCATATATCTCTTGTACTGGGATCCCAGATGTGGACAGAGCACTTCGAAAGATCTCACCAAGGCTGAGAACAGAGGAAGGCTTGCATCACTTGACTTGCTGGGTATACTATTCCTAATACAGTCCAGGTAGCTGTTGGTCTTCTTTTTTTCAAGTGTACCTTGCTGGTAAACTTGGTGTACACCAGGACACTCAGGTTCCCTTCTTACAACTACTTTCTATCCAGTTGTCCCAAAATATGTAATGATGCATAGAGTTATTCCTTTGTGAAATTCTTGTCCGACCGTTTCTCCAGTTTGAAGAGGTTCCTCTGCATGTTTCCACGTCCATGGGTCTTGCTAGCCGTTCCTCCTAGTTTTATATAACCTGCAAATTTACTGAGGATCTGCACCCTGTGCAATCATCCAGGTCATTAATGAAGGTGTTTAGCAGTATTGTCCTTGATATCAACCTCTGACTCACATCAGTCAGTTTTCAGTCCACCTCACTGTCCAAGTATTTAGTATGAATTTCATCAGTTTGTCTATGAGAATGTTATGACAGACCATGTTAATAACCTTCATTGGTATAACACCTTAAAAATTTAAGTCATCAGACTGAGTTTATGTGAGTACGGGGTAAAATGAGTACTTTGAAATAATCTTTTGGATTTTATCAGTGCTCATATTTAGTTCCAGTTCAGATGCCTAAGTTCAGATTTACCTTGTGAATCTGTGCTAATAGGTTTGATTTCCAGATTATATGTAATTTTTAAATGAATATTATATTATTTTTTCATGCTGACTCTTTCATTCATTTAAGGATCCCCTATGAAAATCTCTTTTCCATTACCCTTTTATAAAATATTACCTGAATGACTTTATTTTTATTTTCAGTTATGCAGTTACCTAATTTAACTCTGTAAAATTGGTCACTTTCTTTGAAATATAATTTGAGTAGCATGTTGTTAGAAGTGTGCTCATATGTTTTTCTATTCTTGAGTATAGTTAGTGTTGTAGAGTGTTAACCACTTGACAAGAAGCAAGGAGCAAGTAACCATTGTTCAATTGTCATTCCTGAGACTGAGAAATTTATTTGGATATCTTATATATTGTTTTTATAACTAAATTTTTCTCAGTTTATTCTCCCAATCTTCTCCCTGTTAAACACATTAATCTATTTTTGCTGTTCCTTCTAATTAAGATGAGTATATTTATAATATTTTGCATAACACTGCATGTATAGTTACAATTTCAGTTATAAGATTAAAATTAACTTTCCCTTCTTTTCTCTAAGATTAAAAGCAGAAAAGAGTGTACTAACATCTGCTAAAGATCTAGATCCAGGTTGCCAAATGTTATGCTTCCTATGTGTATGTCATACAATTTCAGATATTAACACCTTTATCAGACCAAAGTTTTCACAATGTGCAAGAATATATAAGTTTGTTGAGAGCTACATTTTTACTAAGAAAATGCAATTATCTTGTATCATTAGTAGACTGAGTTCATATTGCATTCTTTTTTTTTTGCTTCGATTTAGGTATGAATCTCAGATAAGCATAACTGTAGTTTCTGTCCTATATTCCAAGTTATTAATTCTGTGTTAGCCTAATTGTGAATAATAATTTCTGAATTTATAAAACACTTGTATATCACAAAAAAAGAATGCATATTATACTTGAGGAAATCAAGTTCTAGGATAATGCTAGGATACATAGCAGGCCAATGAGCTTTCAATTTTTATTATTTAGTAAATTTTTGGTTTAAAAATCCTATATATTGGAGTTTTCCCTTAATTAGATATTTCTTACCCTTAATGCAGGTTACTTTCACTTTTCAAAAGTGTCCTCTATTAGTCTAAAATTAACTATGTCTTTTTTTTACTCAAAACTTGCAGAGGATTTCATTTTCTTGGAGGGGTAATCGCATCTTTATGTAAGGAAATATTATATATTCATATATAAACAAATGTGAAGCCATCATAGTCTTGGATAGAGTTTGTGTTATTTTTCACCCATTCCCCCTTGTCCTGATACTACATGCTCTTGTAAATAGCCTTTTTCCACATTTTTTGCATCTGTCATGGATGCAAAAGAATCTGATGGGTATTAAGACTTCCCTTTTGCACAAAAAGCTGCAGGTATAAATAACGACAGAATTGACAGCGCTGCAGGGAGAACTTGGCAGCACTGTCGGTATTCCAGGCTAGTGCTTCAAGTAACCCAATTGCCTAGCAAAAGTTCAGACAAATTACCCAAGGAAGGGGGAAGCCAAAGATCAGTAATTTCAAGCTATCACCTGAACTAAGGCTTTCATATAATGCAGAGCAAATTTGGAAGCACTTTAAGCAGAGAGATTTTCAGTATCTATATTACTAACTGAGGCCTAACTGATATGAAAAGAGACAGCTAGGCACACATTGTGTATCACTATGGTAACAGACACCCTAAAACAATGTAATCGCAATAGATTTAGAGTAATTGAAGAATAAAAGAGCAAAATATAATGAACAGTATATGAGTAATCCTATTGCGTACAGTGGCCACGGAAAATTCTTTATTCTGCCTAGGGACAGCAGGTAGACGATGTACAATCTAAAGTCTGAAGTTGCTGGATTACTGCACCTACACCAAAGATTTTGGAAAGATGTAGAATTTTTTTTGAAAATTCAGAAATTAAGGAATCATAAAAGCATCAGGATTGGAAGAGACCTTTAAGATTATCAAGTCTGATCATTGACCCAGCACTACCTCTGTAACCCCTAAACCACTGAACAACATCACCCAGTGCCAAATCTAGACACATTTTAAACAATTCTAATCTGAATCTCCTCATCTCAGTTTAAGGGCTTTTGTTCTGGTCCTCTCACTGCAGGCATGATAGAAGAGAGTGGTCCCACCTCACTACAATCTCCATTCAAGTAGTTGTAGAGGGCAATGAGGTCACCCCTGAGCCTCCTCTTCTCAAGACTAAACAACCCCAGCTCTCTCAGCCATTCCTTGTAAGACATGTTTTCTAGACCTTTCACAAGCCTTGTTACCCTTCTCTGGACATGATCCAGCACCTCAATGTCCTTTTTAAAGTGAGGGCCAAAAACTGGATGCAGCACTCAAGTTGTGGCCTCATCAGTGCTGAGTACAGGAGGATGCTCATTTCCCTTGTCATACTGGTTACACTATTCTTGATATGGGCCAAGATGACATCGGTCCCTGGGCACGCTGCTGACTCATATCCAGATGGCTGTCAGTCAGCACTCCCAAGTCGCTTTCTGCCAAACTACTCTCAAGCCACTCCTCCCCCAGCCCGTAGCGCTGCCTGGGGTTGCTGCAACTCAAGTACAGGACCCTGAACTTTGCCTTATTGAACCTCCATTGTCCTCAGCCCATCGTTCAAATCTGTCCAGGTCCCTCTGTAGAGCCTTACTACCCTCCAGCAGATCAACACTGCCACCCAAACTGGATGATTCGTCCTATTGTAAAGAAGACATCCAAAATATGTCAGGGTCCACTGTTGCTACACTGGCCAGTTCCCTGGAATGACCATAAAGGAAACTTAGACTATCCCTCAAATGTGTGTCTACAGTAAAGATAACTGTGAATGAGACAAACCTCTTCTCAAGTGACTGTTCACAGCTATGTATGATGTTTTAAGCATGAAATGAAAGATGTTCTGTCTTGCTTGATGAAGGGTTTTTTGTGATCAGGTTTTTTGTTTGGTTGGTTTTTTGGTTTGGTTCGGTTTGGTCTTTAGTTGGTAGTGGTGGTGTATTGTAATCATTTATTAACTAATGACCTAGTTCAGGACAACTCAATTAATTACTGACTTTCCTCACCCAACCTTTGTTTTTTTTGTTTTGTGTTTTTTTTTTTGTTTTTTTTTTTTTTTTTTTTTTTTTGTTTGTTTGTTTTTTATTTTATTTTGTTTTTTATTTTTATTTTTATTTTATTTCAACATTTTAAAATAAATGAGATTGCAGAAACCGTGACTCACATATAATTCTCCTGCTAATCCGCTTGTTAGATATCCTTTTGAGGCTCTTAAAACTTCTTATGAACTGGTAGGAGTGCCCTAAGAGCAGATTGAAATTTTGGACTTAGAGAAATAAAGGTTTGGGCCAAGGAACATGTATTATTATAAGCAGAAAAAAATTGAAAAGAAAATCCTTGTTTTGCAGAACAGAAGAAACTCCAGAAATCCTACTTGTTTTTGCATGATTTAATTATTGCCGCTAACTTGGAGGCATAATATAAGCCTGGGAAAACTAACTCTTGGAGCCTCTAAAGGCAGTCACTAGAGGGAGCTATGTTCATATGCAGTTTATTAGATGCCACTGCAAAGCTTTCTAAAATAACCCAGCTGATGAACAAAAGACAATTTTTTTTTTAATTTGCTGCGGTATCCTTACACAGGAAGAGAATGTAATATGGAAAACATCAGACTCTTTCCTAACTGAATATGCAAGTCAAGTGAAGGATCACAGTAATAACAACATTAAAGGTGCTGCTGCAACATTAGGTTTGCTCTATTCTGTGATTTTTATGTACTACATTCACCAAGAGATTTAAGCACTTAATATTAACCTCTTGGGTATTTTAGTGCGCAGATCCAAAAATCTTAAGGAGGAAAAACCTGCTGTACTGTTGCTTAACCCTGTCAATAACTTGGCAGTTGCTTTCATGTTCAGCTTCAAAGTTTCTGAGTACTTCTGTATTAAGAACTGAGTGTTATAGGGGTTGCCTTCTCAGTAATCAGCGACTGGTGTTTTTTTCTGACAATATAACTGAAGACCCATAGGTATTTTCACAGCTGAAATATTTAAACAACAGAAAAACTGAATTCCCAGTGAAGTGCAGCTGCAGCCATTTTCTTTTTAAACACAGCTGGAGCCCTTTCATGGGGATAATGGAGGTGAATTCTTCACACTGTGAGAAGTATTGAAATAGGGGTTTGAGATCTTATACAATGGATAAAAAAGGGGGAAGGGAACACAGCAGCTATGGTACATGTAGTAATAAATATAGTTCTTGCACAATCTCTTCTTCATTTTGACACAGAGAAGTCAACCACTGTTCATTTGCTATTACTGCATGAAAGGAATCAGCCCACTACCGAGAACCCCTGTCATGCCACTATACTGTGAGGCATACTGTAAGAATTACAGCTTTCAGGTTTTATAAACAAGTTGAGATATGAATTATGATGCTAAGTTGCTCTTCAACTCTAAGAATAAGGAAATTTTGAGTAAAAAATGGTGCAATTTTAAGATCTGTTAATTCTTGTCGCTAATACACATGTACGTGGGAAGTGCAGTGGTACTTAGGAGTTAGCAGAAATGTGACTTACAGGCAAAAGTTTTCAGAATCTCAACTTTGTTCCTAGGGAATTACAATGAAGCTGTGTTTTAACCATGTACATATATACATATATGTATATTTATCTGTGGGAACTATTTCATGGTTGTTTTTCTGTTCAGATCTGTGGAGATTAGTCTTCCCCACGTTAAAGCGGTATGGGAATAATTAAAAAAAACCCAATCAACAACAAGCCCCACGGCAAAAAAAACAAAACCAAAACAAAAGAAAACACCCCAAAACAACACAAAAAAACCCCTCAAAAACAAAACAAAAGAAGCCCTGTACAAACTATGGAGATTACAGTATTAGTGAAAATTATCAGTCTTATTAAAATACCTAATATCATAGATTAAAACAGAAGTTAAAACTACATATACATAAATTGTATATCATAATTTATTTCTATTTTTGTTCCAGTATTTTTCTTTTTACAGTCATCATTGTATATGTCAACTCATATAATTTCACCAAATAAAGCTCACTTTTTTTTTAAATTCTGGAGAAAAAAGTTCCTTTTTTTTGTGGTTTGCTTTTAGCAGTTCTCTTGTTTTGACCCTGTCTTATTAAAATTTCTAGCTAGCATTTCTATGGCATTAACATGAACCATAAACAGTTTAACAATAAGGCACTTATAGACCAAATTTGAAGTATTTTTCGTATAATGTTCCTCTTTTGGGAGGGAGTTTACAGATCTAGACATGTAATTTTTCTGATTTGGTGTAGATATAAGCATTGAGGCTTCAAGGAAAGCAGCAAATTTCCTATGGCTTATGATGCCATTGTAGGAGTGGATGTTCCTTCTCTAGCTCAGAGCACACATGTAATCAGTAGTATGAGGTGACTAGTTCCAAGATAAAGTATCAAATTCATTAACTTCTTGCATAAACTGGCTATTTTTTATTTTTTATTTTTTTAATATAAGTGTCAATTGATAAAAGCTTTCTCAAATTATACGGTAACCTCTTGCAGGAAATAATGCCTGTGTATTTTTCAAACTCCATAACAGTGAAGATCATTTTTCTAGGAACCTTGCAATAACCTTGCACAAAGGTTATTTGCCCATTCTCTAATAGAGTTATGCATTAAATTTTGATTTTAATAAATCTACTGTTGACATTTTGAAGGTGCAACAATCTCCCTATCTCTGATGCAAACATAAGGCCTATGACTAATAAGAATATATTTTTTTTTAGACTAGGCTGGACAGGAATGTTTTGATTATAGACACATTTTCACATTTTGTCTTAGACACATGTATCATAACTGCAGAATCTTCCCATTTTGAATTCTGGGACTGGAGCAGATGGCAGAGATGTATTTCAAATAATGATACTTGACATATAATTTCTATAAATATCTACACAGCTATAAGGTGTTATTTGTAATTTTTATCTCTTGGGAAGAAACTAGAAATTCTGTCACTTCATGATATTTGTTCTTGGAATTCATCACAAAAGGATAATTTTTTGAAATTTTTGTCTTACAGTAAAAAGGCAGATGTTCTTTTGCATGTTACTGGATTCCCAAATGTCTCCACAGCCTAGTCATAGAATCAATTTCTGCAGCATGTGATGCACACACATATAGAATTATACTGATAGAAAAAAAATATGAAAGACTTATTTTCTCCAGTTTTATAAAACAGTTATCAAGTTTTCCTGTCATGATACAGGGGACTACTGGAAAAAATTAAATTGTTTTTCTAACTAAGAAAGACTGAAAAATGATAAAATGTATCACTTGTCTGACTTAGAGAGAGTTTGTGCGTAAACCATTTTTTCTTCAGCTCATTAATGCGAATGTTAGCTATGGAGGGGAGAGAGTTGTACACTATACAGAAGAAAAATCTTTTGGTTTTATGCCACTGGTGGGTGCTCTTTGGGAGAACAGTTAGTACTTGTCTCAGGCAAAAGAAAAATGAAAAACAGTCTTAGGCATTGTAGCAGAGTTTATGGTGATATAAAATAAAAACTAATGCTTGAGACTCTAAAGCCAATTTCCATATGTTATATTCTCTTCCAATATCTGTATTGTCATGATATCAATCAAGGTTAATGCAAACAAAACAAAAACCTCAAAAAATCAGGTACCACTAATATAAAGAGTCTTTCTAAAAAACAAGTGAGAATGAACTGACTAGACTGTGTGACTAGACTGTGTGATTTAAATGTCCTTTTAAATTTTTGGCAGCTTGAGATTTACTTTATGTCCCATTTGTTCCTTATTCTTTTAGTTATAGTAAGCAGGTAATGTTTCCTTTGAAAAAATGCTGTTGTTGCCAATTTTGTCATCTAAGCTTCATTTTTACAGTTCTAGTAGCATCAGTTTGTCAACATAAAAGTGAAAATATTCTGAACTCAATCAAGCTTTCCCAGGTTTGTCTCTGAAGATGGCATTAAAGGGTTTGAACAGCCTTATCTGTTCAATACTAAGGATGTTTGTAGCTTCTGCTAAGTGCTCGCCAGTGATTTCTTTCCAAATTTTAATGGACAGCAATAAGTCTGTCTGGTCATACACGTACTCCTTACTACGTCATCCTAAAGACTTTTTAAAGTAGAATGATAATATTGCTGCCCTCTCAGCCAGTTCCATATGGACAGATAACAGTAGCATTGCAAGGAAAAAACCCTCAGACATTTGATACCATCCTTTGTTTTGATATAGTTACTGCTGGACTTTTTTAGGAGGCATAGGCAAGTTGTGAACTGCCTCCAGCAAAAAATCCAAGAAGTGTGTCATGCAAGCAAACTCTTTCATGTTCAGAAAGTCAGAAAAATTTACTTCAATAAAGAAGTATGCTGTAGAAAAAGACAAATTTAAACAACATCACTTATCTTGCACAGCTTTGAAGAATACAATTTAATATTTTATGAGACTGTGTAGGTTTGCACTGGGAAGGTTACTTGTATTAGGAAATACTATTTCTATTGTTGGGTGCATATTGAATTATTTCAGTGAAGTGGAACAGCTCTGATTGTGTTACCAAAAAAAAAAAAATAAATTCCAAAACTATTTTTAAATGCAAAATCCAGTTACACTGCACTTTTTTTTTTTTATTTCTGCAGACTGTGTGCTATCTTTTAGGATTTTAAATTAGTGCACAGACAGATTTGAGGTTAAACTTTATTCAGTAACAGTTCCATTTTGTTTTCCAAAGCAAATTATAAGCTTTTGTCAGTGTTATGGTTTTATTTTTGCATACATTTTGCATCACATTGCACTGGTGGCACTCTCTTAAATTAGAATTCTATCATCTATTTCTTCAGCAAAATCATACTGTCGCATTTTGATATAACACTTTTGGAATCAAAAAGGAAGGAAAAACTAACATTCTGCCTTGAGCACTGTCTTCTTACTAATTTAATTTTATAATAGTGCCCTCTGCATGGAACAGGGATTTTTATTTTCAGTTGAGGTTATAATTTTTGACACAGATGTCACAGCAGTAGAAGAGTTGCCATGCTGGAATAGAGCTCTTAGTTGATGCAATGCCTCTGGTGATAGTAAAGAAGACACAGAGAAATGTGTATTTCTGACATTAGTTCTTTTGTGAGGTTAAAACCTTGAATGGAAATTTACACTCAAATTAATATAACTCTAGTACTTTCTTAGGAGACTAAAAGTAATGCATGAAATACTGCGTTTGAGCATTGTCAATGGGAATGGCAATACTGAGTTCAACCTCTGTCAGGAATGAACCCAAAGCATGCAGCAAATTACAGTGTTTGACTAAAATGGTGCCGTTTGATGGCAATGCACATAAACTGTGACCAGTTTTTGCTTGGAAAGAAAGAAAATAAGTTATACAAGGAAAAGCTGGTTTATTTACATGGGGGGGGAAATGGTGGGCAGTCTTTCCTTGGAAGGAAAAAGATTATTTATGCAGAGAAAAGTTGGTTTATTTATATAAGGGAAAAAATGTACAATGATTGTCTGCCCAACTAGTTTTGATTTTGTTTCCAGGCATTGTCAGATGCAAAAATGTGTAAAGAATACAAGAAGTAGAGCCTCAGTTGAGACCTTATTAAGTCCTACAGAGTAGAATTTATTTTCTCAATTATTTTCTTACCTAAACACACAAGGACTGTGACAGGAGGTTGATGCAGATGTTACCTTAGAGGCACTTTGTTGGGATAAAACCATTTCATGCAATGAAAACTATAAACACAGACTTAAGATTTTGAACATGCTGATCCTATGCACAGCTCCTCCAAGAAACCAAATGCACAAGCCCATCTAGCATTTTATGACTCCAACTATGATTCAAGCATTCTATGGAAATAGTTGGAAGACATTTTCCTTGCATCAGTTGAGTCAAAGTTCTGATATTGAGATGGGGAGAAAATATCTTAACTAAGCTATAACAAGGAGTACAGACGACTTTAAAACAAAATAAAACCAAGAAAAAAACAACAGAGGAAAAAACCCACAAGAGCAACAGAAATGAACAAACAATAACAGCAACAAAACAAACCAGAAGAGAAGAACAAACACAAACTCAAAATTAAATGCAAGTGTATTTTTGAACATGCTCTGAAAAAAAAAAAAAAAGAAAAACAACAACAAAAAGAAGACCCTAACATCCCTTAATTTGTAATAGAATTGTTCAATACACAGTTGGAAGGGATCTTAAGGTATCATCTAGTCAGTTTCTAAATGAAAGCAGAATCAAGTAGGTAAGTAAGTTTTTGGGTTTTTTTGGCAGATATTTTTCTACCCATTCTTTAAAGTATTTCTATTGTTAGCTCTATAACATCCAAAACTATTTAAAAAATATCTAGTGTTTTAATAATGTGTCTCATTGAAAATTTGGGAGGTTTTTTCCTCAATTACTATCTATACTAACAGTTCTGTGTCTCAGTTCAATTATTTAATTTTCTCTTCTGAGTGAAGGAGAAAGCTTACCCCTTTATGGCCATTTTTCTTTTTTGATCAAGTCTTTTTCTCCTGTCTAGGCCTCAGTTTTCTTTTTCTAGATAAACCCATATCTTCTAAGCTCTTCTTTGAAATATGGACAAGTATCATAAAGCATGGGCCTCTCAGTGTCACACTGAACTCCCTAGCCTTTAGCTGTAGTGAAAGCTATTTCAGAGAGAATAGTCACTGTCTTTCACTGAACGCTGACCCATTGGCACATCTTGCCTTCACACTCAGTGCATAAAAGGGAAGGATAATTTCCTCTTCACTGTACAAATGCTGCCTAGCAAAAGTTATTTCATACTACTATCTTTTCATATTTATTAAGTCAAAATGTTATGTGATGTAGAGACTGATCCATATTGCTCAGTTATACTGAGAATTTATAAAAAAGCACCATAATCTTTTTTTTCCATGAAGATGATGTTATCACAGACAGAAAAATGACTTGTTCCTGGAATTAAGTATCAAAATCTAAGGAGAGTTCAATATAAACACAGATCAATTATTCATCTTGTTCATGTATGTGTAACTATAAATTCTACCTACTGAAAAAGAGCAGGCTGAGATTGGTCTTTTCCCTCTGCTCAGAAACTCGAGCACTCCTACCTGTCTGCCTGAGCTGCATGTCAGCATGCTAAGCAAGATCACTCACCTTGTTGAGATCAACTTTCACTTCCCAGCTTGAACTTGGGCCTACCTGGACACTGTGGACTTGTCTGGCCACTGCTAGACTCCTGACTGACATCTGTCACCATCCCTGTCCTGGACCTGGTTTCCTGGTTGGGTATTGTGGGGACTGTGCCCACAGAACCACAGGTTGGAAAACACCTCTGGAAATCATCTAATCCAACACCCCTTCCAAAGCAGGGTCACCTAGAGCAGGTTATACAGGAACATGTCCAGGTGGTTTTTGAATGTCTCTAGAGAGGGAGATTCCATGACCTCCCTCGCCAACCTGTTCCAGTGCTCTGCCAATCTCAAAATAAAAAAATTCCTTCCTCGTGTTGAGGTGAAACTCCTTGTGTTTTAGTCTATGGCCATTGCTCCTTGTCCTGTCGCTGGGCATCACCAAAAAGAGTCTGGCATTATTCTCTTGGCATCCACCTTTGAGATATTTATATGCCTTAATGAGATCCCCTCTCAACTGTCTCTTCTCTACACATAGGAGAGTCTAGAGAAGAGAGTTGCTGCCCTGTCACTCTCCTTCAGCCTTGGTTTCTGGCTCTGTGCTCTACCCAAACTCCCTGGTCCCTGATACAGGGTTTGGAAGCTAACAAAGAGTCAGCTACCACTGACAACATGGTGTGAGGTACCGCTAACAACATGGTATGTGGGTTAGACAACCTGGAGTCCTAGGAATGCAATAATATGGATGAGGCCACTTATCACTAGTGCTATGTAAGTGTACAAATATATGTAGGAAGTCCTAGAAAGGTCTAGCGATTTCCATACTACACTATTTGAAAGCTGGGACATGTGAGAGTTTGAGCATATTGTCAGGGCACAGAGATTTGGATGAGAAGGGAGATTTCATTGCTGTGGTTTGTCACAGAGGCTCTCCCAAGGGATTGTGAAGCAAGGACAGGAGGAACAAACTGGGAAAGTGACATGACAGGGGGCACCAGGTGCTGGAATTGAAGGTGATTGTGTCAGGTTGCCCGTCATGAGTTCAGGAGTCCAGGTGGGCTCACTGGGGCTAGGCAAGAGGTCAGCACTGGGCTGGGGGAAACACTTGGAGGCAGAAGGAGTGCTGTGGAACAGGCAAGGCCAGTCCTAGCGACTCAGCCAGCTGCCAGGGAGCCAGGGGACATTGGGGCAGCCTAAGATTTCAGGCACCTCCTTAAGGATAGGGACACACTGAGGCTGTGCCAGGACATGCAAGGTTGGGTCTGGCTAAGAAGGACCATGACATGGTAGGGCAGAGCTGTGAGAATGGAAACCAGCCGTACTGTGTCACTGAGGCAGGAGCTGATGGCACTTGGGGTAACATGGGATCCTGGGCTGTGGGTAGAGGTAGCCCTGGGTGGGTCTGGATAGGGACAGCCAGGCCTCAGGACCCTGTCAAATATATATAACGTCTATACTGATATGAATTTGTGTAATATATCCTAGCTAGTTCTCTAACAGACTATTTTAATTTTTTTCCCTACTTTATATTTTCACTAGAGAGATAAGATTTCAGAGTAACTCTGTATGTGGATTTCTACATTCTGTATTTGCAGTGGTGATGTATTGTTTAACTTTTATTGATGTTCCTGAGCACCCAGTCTTAAAAATGTTTCTTAGCACTAGTACACATGCTGAGTCCCAGTCAGAAAAAGAATGAGCAGAAATTCATCAGGAAGCAAGTGGTGGCTGTGCTAACAGGAATTTCATCATAACAGAGAAAAATAGGAATAGACAACTGACACTGCCAATTAATTCATAACATCACAGAATCAATCACTGAGTACCTTAGACAAGGGCAGTTGTCAATACCAGATTAACATTTCTCTTAACTGTTGATGATTTTCTTTCATAAAATAACATGGGCACTAGTGCTAAAAAAATCCCTTACTTAATTCAGTATGTCAGCTTTTATATATTCAGATTCCACTTCCATTTTATAGGCATGTATGTCTACCTTTATTTAAATAGTGTATTATGTTTTTTAGATTTCCTTTCATATTGATATGTGGGTTATTAGAGATTTTTAGGAATTATCTTAATTTTTGGTACCTTATTGTTTCTGCTGGAAAAATAAACAGTAACATTCTGGTCCAGAACAGTTTTGCACCTCAGCAAATAATCTGCAATTAAATCATCTGGACAAATGAAATGAGCTCATACTCTCTGTGAAAAAAGTGGCTGAACTTCTCCCTAATTTGCAGGTCATTTATCATTTCCCTTTTATTTTCAGGATTTTACAAGTAAAGAATTTTCCACTTTATGCTTCACAAAAATTTTATAATTGTGTTAAATATGCTCAAGATCACATATATTTGGAGAATTATTATGAGAGCAACTACAAACTACAGATAGTTATTTTCCCTTTAAAAATTGGATTTTTCTCATTTTATCTCCTATTGTAGACAGGGGAAAATGGTAGGTATTTGAAAAAGAAAATCCCAACATTTTTTGAGGTATTTTTTCAACACTTCTTGTGCATTATTTGAAACCTCTCACCTGCTCAACATCTCTGTCTGCAGTATTCCTTTGTTGTATTTATTTATACAGTCCAGAAAAAATTCTTTTGCTATTGTGCATACTTTGGAAAATGATACGAAAGTGATTTAGTAGCAGTTTATGAACACTATTCTAAGCTTCCCAAAGTGGGCCCAAACCTTATCTGCTGAAAATGAAAGATACAGCATTTGAACATATATTTCTTCTTAATATATACGACCTTGAGTGGCATGGTTAGGATGACAATGATTTTAATTTTTTAACTGATTTTCATTAATCCGATGCAAATGCAGTGGGACTATTCCACAAATTACAGCAATATTGTGTGAACACTTCAAAAACTTCAAACACTTCAAACTCTGTCTTCCCCTTCCACATTTTTACCCCTTTTTCCCACATTCAGTATACATCTATTATCTCTGGTTCTGTCACTTTACAAGAGTAGCAGTATGAAAGACTGTAATGGATTCAGTGAGTTTTCCTGTGACTTCATGGGATTAGTTTTATCTGGGCTGCTATTCAGACTGTGGCTACATCTGAAATTTTAAAGGCTTTGATGCTTTTTGAAGAGATGTAGGCAGTTCTTTCTTTTAAATTCATATCTACACTTTACTCCAAAGAATGGCACATCTAAAGTATTTAATTGACAGGGGCAGGTCTGAAGTTTTTTCTTCCCTTCTATATAATAATAATGCAGAAAAGCCACCTAGCCATTTATCAGGACAACATTTTTCCTAATGTATTCAGAGGTCCAGAGCTATTAATTCAGAAGCCTGTTGGTCATCATAACCGAAGGTACTGTACAAACTACTCCAGGACAGCTTTACATTTCACAGGATAAATGACCTGTAAAGTCATGATCCTGAAATCTGAAGTAATCTCTCATTTTATTTCCACAAAGGTAATCTCTTGATTGGGACAATGAAGGATTTTTGAGCTATTACATTAAAATACTGTAATTATATTCCGAAATTCAAGGTTAAAACAAAAAAAAAAACCAAAAAAACCCGCAACCCAAACTTTAATAGAGGTTTCATAAAAGCCAATGTGCTAAAATCTTTACTTGCAATTTCATGGCATAACACAATGATAATAAGTGTGAAGATTAAAAATAATGGAATTTGTTTTTTGATTGCTCATTGCAAATTTTTTTCCTTTAGTGTCTTATTTGTGAGTTCATACAGACAACGTACAGAAGAAATTGAAGACTTCTATTTGTTTTAAGTACATTCTCAGGTAACAATAGCACTTTATCTCACCAAGTAACTCTGGAACTATCTAGGATTCCTAAATTCTTACGTCTAAATGTTCCCTGCATTAGGTGCTCATTAAATTAGGGAAATACGGGAGAAATTTTAGTTGTTAAAAGTCTGAAAGGAGGAAACATATCTCACTCAGAAATGAAAAAAGAACGTAAAAGGCATTAAATTAGGCATTTTACTAAATTACATAAAAAAAAATTAAGCAATTCTTCGGCTCTGCCATGTTTGTGTTGCATTTAACTTTCTCAATTTTTAGTAGCAACTTTTTAAGACTGAGATTTTTAGATGTTTTGACATAGCCTCCAAGCCCACTGGTGGCTCAGCCAGTCCCTCTTGAATTCTCATAATCACATTCCCCAAAACATTTTCCCGATAGAGGACAAATATTCCATAAAGAAGCTCAATGAAGTAATGTGTAGTTTTTACGATAGTGCAGTTTCCTCCAGATCTACATGTTCAGCCTGGTTAACTGGTGCAGGAGAAAAGCAAATTAATTCGGTTTTCTTCCATTTTATTGTATTTGATCCCATTCTACTATAGAGGCAGTCCCACACAAAGGAATTGTGGGACAAAGAGTGACTGTACCTGTTTGGTTTTATTAGTGTTTGCTTTACATCTCAAAACCGAGCTCTTCAGAGTACGCATGAAATTCTGTCTCCCTGTAAGTCAATGAGAAAACTCCAACTGACTTTAGAGATGTTACAATTTCACCAGAGGATTCAGGTTAGCACTTACTAGGCCTACAGCAGACTATAGCCCTAAGTGCCTCCTTGCTTGCATTGGTACTCCAGGAAATCTGACTGTCCCATGTAAAACAAGAAAGGCATGTATAATCTTTTCTATAGTATTAGCAGTAGACAATCCCATCCTTTACCCACAACAGGATCAGCACAGGGGTCTCACCCCTTCTACTTCCTACGTGTTTCTTTCCTGTAGCAGAAAAACTGACCTCTGTCCAAGTTCTCTACTTTCCAGTGGAAAACCCCCCAATATTTGGCCTACACAAACGTTCAGTGGCACAGATCTTTCTGGAAACCAATCAAAACAAATCTATCTGACCAAAGAACAACAAAAAAAGAAACCCTATTTTTACTTCAGACCTTTGCTGGAGTTCAATCTAATGTTTTTTTTTCTAAGATGGGTGAAGGCAAGCTGTTCTGTCACTATCAGGCTTTTCTGGTATGGTTTATAGAGCATGATGCCTTCCTGAAGTGTATTGGCAATTTTTTATCAAAAGTAGACATCAGCTCTCCTCTCATTTATTTCTTTGGATTTTAAAGTATTTTAAAATAGAACAGTGTTATTTTATGGTTTTTTTACAACGCTTATACATGAGGAATTGCAAATACTAGTTCTACTGTCACTAAAAAGAGAGTTTTGTTACTTTACAGGTTTGTTTGTTTTTTCAGCAATTGGAATGACCTGAAACAGAAGCTGGACTAGGAAAAGCTTGTCTCAGTCACAGGAATCATTTGCCACAGCCAGTATTTTAAATGATTCCTTAACCTCTAAAAATGACTGACTTGAACTCCATACGTAAGCACATTTAAATGTCATAATCTAATCATTAGTGGAAGAAACAGAAAGATAAAATATTCCAGAGAAACCCTAAGTGAAGATTTATTTTGTGTGCACTTGCTCACACATATATTAGAGTTACCACAGTTAAGAATAATTACTGAGGAGGAAAGAAAAGGGCAGAGAGCTGAGTTGAACTTTCTGAAGTTCAAATGTGCAAACCCTCTCTGTTCCAGAAGTGAAGTGACATTCTCTGACTAGAGTGGGAATTAGCATAATGTGGAAAAGCTTGTTTCTTATCGACACATAGTTGTGCTTGCTCTGGAATGATCAATTTTCAAGGAGCATTTCAAAATATATGCAAAAAGGGCTGCTCGTGAACCTTTGTAATCTCATATCCATTTGGAACACACATCAGGAGTTTATTAAACCTCTGACTTGCCTATAATGCTGCTTACATGACAGTGATTGAATTCTTAAATAGCTAGCACAGATAAATAAACACAAATTTAGACAGAACAGAAATCATTAGAGAAATCATCTCGATGTTTGAAAGGAAATCATGTTTTAATACAAGATCGTACTGTGCAATTATGTGTTGCCAATGTCATGTGTCTTGGATGAATTGTTTCAGAAAGCACAGGTGTGCATCAGGCAAAAAAAGCTATTTTAACAGTGGCTGTGTTTGTTTTTCCAGGGCAACATAATGTTATATTGCTTTTATCTGTCCATGGGGACTCTGCAAAGAATCAAGAAGATTAACCTGAAGATATGATCAGTAGCTACAGGTATCTCAGAGACCTGAAAGAGTTCTATTACTTATACTGTTTGTCTCACATTCTGTGATAACAGTGAGCATTGTGGGTCTGAAGAATGCTTCCTAATGATGAAATTATTTTTGTTAAAATCAAAGGTGAGTAGAATTTTACCGAATCCCTGAAAGATTTTTAGCAGTTAACACAGCTGCAAAATACCATTAAGAAATTGTATTCTTTGGTTGGAGTTTTATTGGTTTGGTTGGTTTTTTCTTTTTTTTTCTTTTTTCTTTTTTTTTTTTTTTCTTTTTTCTTTTTTTTTCTTTTTTTTTTTTCTCCTCCCCCCTTTTTCAAACAAAAAACCAAATATTCAAATGGCCTAATTTTCCAAAAGGTGAGTAATACAATTTCATTCATTCTCTGTAAGCACCACATTGAGAAAAACTCAATCTTGGGCCAAGTAGGCTTTTAGGCATTAAGAGACTTTCCAATATTTTGTTCCTCAATGCCTAAAGCATTTTATATTTCTCTAAAGCAATTTCCTAGTTGTGTACTTGGGATAATATTTTACTTCTTCAGTACAGCAGCATTATGAGAAGACATACCTAAGAATGTTATTTTTGTGCAGCGCTAGTGAAAAGAATATAGTGCTGGCCCAAGTGAGTCTGAACTATGAATAATTTTACTGGAGGTAAGCTAAAGGATTCAAAGTTATGTACCAAGTATCGCAAGGTGTCTTCATAATAATACTTCAAATAATACCCTCATGCAGATTCATTTATTTATCCTATGATTCAAAAGCTTATAAAATAGCATGCAACTATTTAACAGCCACTTGAATTACTGTACACTGTGACTAATGTTATTAAATAAAACCAAAAGCTCTTAATGAGATTTCTCACTTTTCCAATTCTTACTATTTATACAGTAAAAAAACCCAAAAAAGTCACTGAGTTTTAGTTTATTCCCCAAGCATTTTCATCTGAAGAATTTGGTGCAAAAAACATTAACTCTGAAGGCACCTATGAAATATCATAGACAAGAAAACGTATAGACTGCTTTTTTTGCCCCGTCTTTGTACAGTTGTCCTTGGCAAGATGAAATAAGTGAAATGAATCATGTGTTGTCACCATTATTGAGCAAGTCCTGATGGCTTTAGCTTGAGGTTAAGGTTAGAAAATCTCTCTGAATATTACAGCTTGCTTTTTCTCTCCATATCTCAGGCTGAAATGTCCTTTTTTAAAATCTGTTTCTGCCTCTCTCCAAATCAATGCAATCAGACTTTGCTGAAAAAGTGAAAAATTATTTTCTTCAGCTTTTGTGTGTTTCTCTGAAAGCAAACAGAACCTCTTGACATTTTCTTGAACTCCTGAGGTAAAATTCCATGTTATTTATCTAAGGGTTCTGTCTTCACATCTGAAAGCAGACTCCGCTTGATCTTTTCCCTGATGGTAGACTTCTTTGCTGATTGATATTACTGTACTAATACCATAATAATACTACTTTTTATTTCTGCACACATTTTCACTTTTGCACACACAGAAAAGCTATTCTGTTAATTTTTTTTCCAAAGTATGACTGGAGCAGCTCTCTGCATTTCACAAAAATGATACTACAGAAATTAAAAGTATTTGTAGTGTAACGATACTGGGAACAGATATGGTTGCTATAGGGAGATTTCAACCCATTCATTATAAAATGAAGCTGAAAATAAACTCTCATGCTGTCAAGTGCTGTGATAAAATCTCAGGGCAGTCCCTATTTATCAGGGTCAGGAATCTGTGTGTACACGTCGTGCTTCTGACTGAGTTTGCTTTGACTGCTTTGCTTTATGTAGAAACCCAATTGCAGAGTAGGAAGAGAGTTGAGTTTCGAGAACAGGATGAGAGACACATCTGGACCAAAGAATCTGCAAGCATCTGTGCCCAGTAATACCGGGCACAATAATAATGTGCAGACAGAAGAGATTAAACGTAAATCAACTGAGGATAGTTACATAAACTTTTTTATGAAGTTAACTGAAAAGGGGCTGAAAATATCCAAAATTTTACAGTCAGGAAAGGAAAACAATCAAATAAATAAATAAATAGTGAGAAAAGTGACCTGTGAAAGTCATGTTCTCTAGTGAACATAAAAATAAAAGCATTCCTTCCTTTAATATTAAATAAGGGTCTCGGTGACCTGTATTTTGAGGAAGAGAATGATGCAAGCGTAATTCAATGAAAAGTTTGTTTATACATCTGTAACTTAGAAGCGTATGCTAGATGGAATTCAAGATAAAGCTCTTTAACTAAAAATATAGTATAGATATAAATCTGTACCTGTGCATTCAGATCAGTTGCCTAAACAGAGGTGTCCAATGCCATAATTTTTATCTGATGTTGTCCCATGTATATACCATCTGCCTTTCGAGAAGGAGCAGGTCTCCTGCAGTCTTGTGCTGTATCTGCCAGAATTGTGCAGATCTCAGTTGTCACTAAATATATATGTGTGGACAAGTTAATAAAGCCCCTAATCACTATAGGTAATGGAGCTTTAAAACTATTCAGCTGACCAAATGAAGGTGCCTAATTTACAGTGACATGAGCAGCTTTCAAGGTAACACTGATCATGCTATCAAAAGGCTTGATTTAGGAGCACACATATAGGCACTTTTATAATATCTGAGATACAGAGAATATGAGACAGATGCTTAAGGCTGGCAGATGAGACCTGCAGAGAAGACATATCTTTCACACAAGACCTAAGGACGTTTCAGAATATATTGGGTTTCTATCTACAGGCAGTTTAACACTGAATACTGTGATCTTTATGGGTCTCTTACAACTTGAAATGTTCTATGATTTTATGAAATGTTAGCAATCTGCATTCATATCTATACAGAGAAAGGAAAACTAAATTGAGCTATTGTGTTTAAACCTAACAGTCAGTAGGAGTGTGGCAAAATGTTTGCATCCTCCATTATACAAATTTTCCATTTAGTTTTTTTTCTCCTTTAATTCCCTTAATGAATATTAGAGTCCATCTTGTTTCCTGCTAGTTTTAGCCAGGGCTTGATTTGGTTGTCACATGTAATTTTGTACAGCATGAAGATGTTTGTGTGTAAACTGTTAAGCCTTTAGATGCTCCTCCAAAAGGCAACAGTTCCTGTGTAACCTTGTCACACTGTGGGAACATTTCAGGTATCCTAAAAGATCTCAGATTGCAATGGACACTTATTTAGGCAAGGAAGTTACCCCTTAAAATTTCACTATGAAAAAACCCCACCACTAGAGGGTCTTGATAATGGCCCCAGTGCACAAAAATCGCGGTAATTATATGTAAAACACCAACACAATATTACTTCCTTACACGTTAGATATTGCAACCTTTACAGCATTTATTTTGTTGTCATCACTGCTGTCTATTAAGCCACAACAAAGATAACAAACTTTAGCACGGTCGATAAGTCTTGTTTTCCACAAAATTTATGCCTTAAAAATGCAAACAATATTCTTAACTGGTATTTCTGGAGTAAGAAGACACAGTGGGTTAACAATCCAGTGACCTATTCTTCCTTACACTCAGCTGATAGAGAATGCCATTGTATTCATATCAGATCCACTTGAAATGAAATTATTTCAGAGCTACTTCACACTGTTAAATGATGCAAATGAAAATAAAGCCTTGGATTTCCCCCATGGTATGTTTTGCTGGGTTCTGCCTACAGTTACATTCACAGAAATTTAGAAGAAGAGAAAAATATTCCTTTAGGTTAAAAATATATAAAAATAAATTTTAGAATTCTTCATTCATAGAGAATGCATAGAAATGTTTAATGACTCCTTTGCACCGGGGAAAGGGAGGGGCAGGATAGCTACTGAGAGAGAGGCAGAGATGTGGCAGGTTTCTTCCTGGTTTTTAATAAAAAGGCATAACAACAAATGGCAAGATAAAATATATCTAGTAAGACAGAATGAGAAAAAGGATATAGATAACAAGTAAATCTTACACAGTTTCAGATGGAACCCTGTAGGGCAACTTTCATGCAGCATCAGATGGACATGGGATGGATTTTCACACTTCATGCTGCACAGATCCTCAGAACCCTCAATGAGGTTTTTTTCTTACAAGAAAAAAACTGTGTTCATAAAGAATCTTTGCAGGAGAACTTCTTGCTGTACTTTTATATAAAGGTAAGGCATTAGCGACACAATTGTCAGTACCAAGTGGAAGCTGTCTGGAGGCTCCTTGTTCTAAATTTATTTGTAGCCAAGAGATTTCTGCAGCCCAACAGAGCCTGAAGGCCACCCTGGACATGCAGCACAGTGCAGCAGAGGCTTGCACTTACTCAGGTTAGCTATATGATTGGATCACTAATTCCTTACCTTGCAACAGCTTCTTGGCCAGAATCATTACAGTGAAAAAACTATCTTGGAAAGTAAGATCATCTGAAAATCTCCATGGTAATTAAATATTTATCCTCCAGGTATATTTAGCCCTTAGAGAAAAATATGAAAAAGCCATAAACAAAAGCTTGTTTTAGTCAGTGTAACTGAAACTGAGTATCCCCCAAAGACAATGTCAGCACAAGCAAATAAAATGGACTTGGAATCTTTCTGAAATGCCCCCTGCATAAACTCAGCTTAGTTCACATGAGCTGTGAAAGGAGAACCCTTTGATAAGGGAAAATATTATTATAGTCATATGAAGTTAAATATAAAAAGGTCTATTCTCACCACTGCCATTCACCATAATTGCATTTGTGTCTGAATAGTTTGACTGAATGCTGCAAAATCAGTAAAGATGGCAGAATCTCATCCTAAATTTCAGTAAAACTCCCATAAGACAGGAAACATACATGCAAGAATAAGTTTTATAATAAAAAATCCAATAAGTGATGCTTTCATCTGCAGGATAAAAATTATATGAAAAAGACTAGATTTTTAGCCTGGATAAAAGTACCACTATAGCAGTTTGAATGCATACATAACTGTCACTAGGTTCCTTGTTATTTTGCAAGAAAACATCAGTGATGCATTAGCCACACAATGGGGGTTGCTAAGAAACTAGAAACCAACTCTTGACAATAATGGAAGCTTACTTGTAACCACAAGAAAAGAATGCTTAAGGGTTTAGTAAAGAATAAGGGAAGGTAAAGAAACTTACAGTATAATTTTTCCTTTTTCCTTAGAAAAATACACTTGTTTAGATCTAAGACCTTGCTTTTTAAGTCAATCCTTGGTTTATTTTTTTTCATCACTAAAATGTGATTTTATTTTTTTTAAATGCTGCCAAACAAAGTAGTCATATACTTTTCTCAATTGAAAGAATTCATTAAAAGGAGGATTTTTATCCTAGATATACAGATGGTCACCTTTACATTTAAGTGAAGGGTTATTTTGCATTAGAAGTCTTTGGATCAAACACTTAGTATTAAGCTTTTTATAGACAAAGAGAATCCCTGATCAGATGGGTATGGTGTTGTTTTGTAAGGTACATATATGATTCACGAAAAGTAGCTTTCTGAACTAACTCCTCCAATCAGAATGAGGAAAAGTTGTGTTTAAATTATCAGTTTTCTCATATGAACTGGATTTTGGTTATAAAATTGATGTTCATTCCTAGAATTATGCTAGTCTAATGTTGAATGTTAAGATTCAGATATGACTAACTAAGCCATAATTAAGCTGGAATAAGAGGCCTTAAACAATATGTACTAGTTTTACATGAGTACATGGTTTAAATAGTTAGAAATGTTAAATATATATGAGTTAATGTAATGGATTTTCCTTCACTGAAATTTTTTAATGGAACTTAATTGGCATAAAATCGTTAGGGAACAGTTGAATATAGAGTTTTAATGAAATTACTTTGAACCATATAGAACTATATTAAGAATTATATCCTTTAAATGCTCTTCTGTATTTTAGGATGTGAAAATTTTATCCTTCATCTATTTATTATAGTAGTCATTTAACTTTGGGTCTAAAAAATCTATGGAAATAGATAAAAATAGGTTTTCAATTGTGGTATCCCAGCATATCTATGCAATTCTCTGCATCCAGAAAAAAATTAAAAAAAAACAAACCAGCTTTTTAAAATTTTGTTTCTAAATGGAACTAAGGTATGACAATTATATGTGACTAGTAATGCATTGTGGATTTATTTCTCCACGAATACACATGGAATTTTTTTAAAAGATCATATATTTGCTTATGTGGAACTATTTATTTTTATTGTCTGTAGAGTAAGGTAATATTTTTTGTAGTAAATACAGAAGGAGCCTTAAGGATAATCTAGTTTGAGCATCTCTGCCATGGGCAGGAACACCTTTCACTAGGCCAGGTTGTTCAAAGTCCCATCCAATATGAACACCTTCTTGAACACCTTCAGGATTGAGTCACCCACAAGTGCTCTGGACAACCTCTTCCAGTATTTCACCATCCTCTCAGTGAAGAAGTTTATTCCTAATTTCTAATCTAAAACTACTCTCCTTCAGTTTGAAACCATTCCCCCTTGTCCTGTCACTACATGCTTTTTTAAAAAGTCCCTTTTCAACTTTCTGGTAGGCCCCCTTTAGGTACTGGAAGGCTGCTAGAAGGTCTCTTTGGAGCCTTCTCTTCTCCAGGCTGAACAACCATAACTCTGTCAGCCTGTCTTCACAGATGTATTCCAGCCCTTTGATTATCTTTGTGACTCTCCTCTGGACTCATTCCAAAAGTTCTTCTTATGTTGGGGTCCCCAGGCTGGATACAATATTCCAGGTGGAGACTCATGAGAGTAGAGTAGAGAGAGACAATCACCTCCCTCAGTCAGCAGAAGTCAAAGAGCATTTTTGCTTTGCTTAGATTTGGCATCCAGATCTGGCCAGCAGAATAGGTCTCCATACTCCACTGACTATATTAACTCAAATAAATGAGGCAAGATAGCTTAGAGTGATCTCAAATTGCATGGCTTCTATCCTTAGAAAATTGAAATACAGCTTTCTATTTTCAGCTCAATAAGAAATTAAAGCCTACATGTTAATCACATTTTCTAGTGATTCAATTATTTTGTGTAACAGGCTAAGTAGAAAGTAGAACCAAATTTCTGCATGTCTGTACTTCCAGTAAATGAAGTTTCCTGTTTCCAAACTGATAGCGCTGCACAATTTGCAATCTAGGGGAAAGGTTGGCTTTGGGTCTGGTTCTTTTTTTTTATTTTGATGGGGGGGGTTTATTGTTTGTTTGTTTTTAGCAATTTAGAAGTGTTGCTACTGTCACTGGCCTCTCAATATTCATTTTTTTTCTGTCTACTTGTCTGAGGAAATTAATAATTTTGATTTCAGAAGAAGATACACAACATTTATAGGAGTCCCCTGCCATAATCCAAAAGCACTTAAATATCTGCTTTGCCATCACAATGAGAATATTATTATTGTAGCATCTGGGACAACTCACAGGCATTTTTAAGACAAGTATAAGGCATTTTTAAGTATCTCATCTAACCAGAAACTATGTCTATTCAAGTTGATGACAATAAAAATGATTGATTTTTTAAAAGTCAATTTCCATTTAGCTTAAAATATATGTTTTACTTTGATAATGGTAAACTTCCTGATCAAATTTTTCTTAGTCATTTTCCCACTTTCACAGAACTTAGTTTATTTGAGCTTACCCAAAGTCCTCTTCAGGACTTTTTGCTGCTTAAAAAAGTGGAGGAT
Source organism: Pseudopipra pipra (assembly GCF_036250125.1). Lineage (NCBI taxonomy): Eukaryota > Metazoa > Chordata > Aves > Passeriformes > Pipridae > Pseudopipra > Pseudopipra pipra. Next base: position 72,588,010 of record NC_087550.1, on the reverse strand, counting down.
GATCACTGGTATCTACTAATGCAATTCATATATATCTGCAGAAAACTAGGATCTCCCATCCTTGATGTGAGATTTTAAATAAAACCAAGGGGATTAATGTGGTTCAAGCACTGCTTTATAAAGAAATAACATCGAAGGTTGGAGTTTCAATTGATATTAAAAGGTGATGTGAGATAAACTCTAAAACAACATTTTACATTGAGTTTGCATGTGATAATATTCCTGGATGGCCAGTCACTTGAGCTGTTGTTGCGAAGTTCATACAAGAATAACTATTTCTTGAATTGTAAAAAATCTATTATTTTGTTTGAGAACAGATGATTACCAGTGTAAAGTCTATATCTCAGTTCTAAGCAACTTGTTTAATATGAGTTCTGAGGCAGAAGTGTTGTAATCCATCTGTTCTATAATTTTGACTTAATTTAAGATCTTTAGTGCTTGGGCTAAAAATTTAATCTAAAAGCCAAAAAGTCATGTACAAGAATCAGTTTCTTAGCTGAAGGAAAGCATGCACTAACAAAACTGTTTGTCTTTCTGCAAACAGCTTGCATGGTTTTCCAATACATAGTGTTGCATAGTATTATACTATTTTCTCACTACAGTGAACTAAAGAAATTGAAGGCATCATACTCTTTAGCAAACAAAGACCTCTCCATTTCAGTAGTTAGAATACCGTAGATTGTCAGAATAAGAGACCTACAAAATTATCCAGGTTGGAAGGCAGGAGGTCTCTAATCCAACTTTCATTCAAAGAAAGGTCAACACTGATTTCATAACAGGTTTCTTAAGGGTTTAGCCAGCTGACTATTGAAGACCTTCAAGACCAATATTGTCACACTTCTTCATCCACTCATGGAACATCAGTTCCTCCTGTTAATTTCCCAGGCTGTGTGCATTTGTGCACATGCACTTCAGATAGGCGACCTCCTAATGTTCTTTATCCTTCACAAGACCACACTTGCACTCATCACCCTGCCCCATATATCCTTGTCATGCCTTTCTTCCCTTAACTGCAAGCTCTTATCACCATCTGATAACATGAATGGTTTAAAGTCTTCATCACTTTCTGGCAAGTCTTTTAGTCACAAATGCTCATCCACACTTTGTCAAATAGATCTCATGTCTTGCTAGCAGTTCTCATTCCTTAGAAACCCCTATCACAAAAATCAAAGCACTTCTTGTAACAACACCACTCATCCCCTTGTTATCTTGGGATGAATCTGCCTCTGCCTGAGACTTTCCCATCATCTATGGGACCAATGAGTAAACCACCTTGTCCTCCCCATTCTGTAGTCATTCCTGATTGCTCCAGCTCTCCCTTGGCAGTATTGCTGAAGCACACATGGATGATCAAAAGTATGAAGGCCACACAAGACTTGTCATCTTCTATGCAACATTCTGGATCCCAGACCAAGCAAAGAATTAATTTCTACTGTGAAAGCAGTTCTGGTTGGCAGGTGGGTGCAGAACAGAGTCTCAAAATACCATTACCTGCTGTACCTCTTGGCGCTAATGCTTGGTTCAGGCCCAGCTGGCTCTGAAATCTACTTCAATGAAGTTTGTTCCCTTTCCTTGGCTATTAGTGCAACATTCAAATTCTGTAAATTCAGATCTGGAGCCCAAGGAGCCTTTCCCTTGCTGACAGACAACAAAAGTTCCCATCCATCTCTATCTTGGGAGTGTCCATTCGAAGTCATTCAACCATAGTCTTTCATTGTTCCTCCTTTTCATTCTGTAGCTAAGCCTCATGCATCTACAGTCTCCATGATGATCATACAAACTTCCTATTAATCCTTCCTGATGCTTCACAGTCTGATTGCCTTCCCTCACAAGTGAGGCCACCACCATTCTCACTCCATCCTGCCCCAGGTAAAGCAACAGATGCGAGCCTTGGGCGGCAGCATCCTCCCCCTGACCATCTGTCAGAGCACGACCTCCAATGTGCCAGGGTTCTTTCTCCAGCCAAGACTGGGCACTGACCCTGGTGAGGATAGCACCATTGCTGTGCAGTCCCATTGTTTGGAGCAGAGTTTCTGGATCTCCTTTGCATCCACTGCCAAGAAAAGTGTCCTACAAACAGCCAAAATTTCTGTTAGCTTGTTTTTCTTGCTGGGCACTGTGGTACCACTCAGCAGCTAAACAGATGATCTTACTGCAGGGGAACAGTAGGTTACTCACTCATCAGAAGGCAGTTTTTTAGCAAACAATTAAAGAGAATATGAAAACAGAGGGACCAGTCTCCTGTTTCGTCTGTACTTTGTAATGTAATTCATTAGACTACTTTCCTGATTGCTTTTTTTTTTCCCTTGCCTTATCTTAACTTCAGAAATAGTTGAGCATATATCTATTTATAACTAAAATACCATGATCATAAAAATGTTAATTATTACTAATTTGATAAAAAACAGCAGGAGTGCAATGTGCACTTCATAAAATCAGGAGCACTAAATATTCTAAAAGACATGGAAATGAGGGAGGTTTTTTCCTTCATCAGTTTTATAACATTATTTTGGTGCAGTTTCAAGTGATGACTAAAGTAAATCTGACTGCCAGCCTACAATTCCCTGGAAAACTAATTATTGTTCTCGTGTGATCATAGGTGAGGTAGGCAGGTATGTCTATTTTTAATGTTCCTGGAATCTCAGTTTTTATAACCACTGCTTAAAATTTTGCCGAGTTTCAAACATTTGGGGTTAGATAGCCCTGTATCATGTCTCCTGCTTAAATACTCTTCAAACACTTTTTCAGAATGTGATGGGGGAGTGGGGCAATAATGGGTTGCCCCCCCAAAAAAATCTCTTGAAACTCCAACACTTTTTGACATCTTTAGAGGCAAGACTGTCTTCCTTTTTAATTTTCCAAGGTGGTCACCTTGATATCCTTAACATGCTTTTTATTGCTCAGCTCATACCATCACAGTATAAGAACTAGAAAAATCCTTATATATTCAGATTTTTTTTAGAATTCTGGTTCTAAATTCTGAAATTGTCAAGTGCATTGGACATCTGCTGCTTTTCAATTGACTTGTGAATATACCTTTCTCTGAGAGTGACTGAGCACTTGCTAACCCAGTAAATTAAGCAGTAAGGAAAATTTTCCCTAAATCATTCATTTTGACTGGAGCATTTAAGTCAGGAAGTTAGGGGAATTTGTGTAGTTCTCTTTCTTGTTTTCTTTACTAACAACCAGAGACAAAAAATAAGAATGAAAAACATTCTGAAATAAATCCAAAGACTAAGGAAGAAGTGAGACAGGCATTACAGAATTCAGAAATTTGACTGGAGGACTGAATTTTACATTCGCAGAATTTCATTCTCTGCTGCATAGCTGGATTCTTTCATATCTTAACTTTGATACAGAAGAATGCTGAAATGTATTTTAAATCATGTATTTCCAAAAAGGTTGCTGAAAATATTTGCTGCTTTAAATAATAAAAAATAAATGAAAAATCAAAGAGAAAAAAATCCTTATTCAGTGTGGTTAGGATGGGGGGATCTCCTCTTTCCCTGAGAGGACCTGATACGAAATATAGAATTTATGTATGTATGTATGTGTGTGTGTATATATATAAACTTATATTTTCATTATTGAAATTAAAAGATTATACATTGTTTATGTTTGGTTTAGCATAAACACAGTGTTTATACATTGTAAGCACATGAATACTTCTTCACAAAAGGATGTGTAAAGCAGAAAAATATAAGTTGCACTTTATTTAATGTTTCCGGTAATGTTAAGATTCCTTTAGATAAGTCAAGTGAAGTGATGTGTAGCTTCTACAACCTTCAGCATAATCTTATCAGTGTAATATTAGGAACATTAATCAAGAAGATATCTGAAAAGAAAAATAAAAATTTTCCTCTTCTCTAGTAAATCATGTATGGACTTCTCTCCAGACGGTATCAAGCAAAGCACTTTTGGCTATCTTCTAAATTACGTAAGTCAAAACTACTATTTTGTGCAGAGTAGGAATTCTGTCCTTGACAGACTATAACTCATGAATTCTTTGTTGTAAAGGAAAACAGAATGCTGCTAAGGAAACCATTATTCAGTTTGCCTAGGTTATCTCAAAGGGAATATATAGTTTAACGAGATTTGAAATGATTGGGCCCTGATAATTGTTGTTACAGGACTACAAGATTTATAAGGTTAAACAATAATATTAGCATTAAACTTTTAAAAGGTTAGAACTGAATGCAAATTCCTTTCTGAGATTATTCATTTTAAATGGTACAATTAAAGCACTATGGAATACTAGATATTACTGAAGTGCCTCAAACTTTTGCACCAGTCAAACCACAATATTTTTTTCTCTTCTTCGTCACACATATAAAAATACACTGTGTCAACTACATGTTCTCTAGTGTAGAAATGTACAAAGGATCAATGACTGCTGAAAAGAGCAAGAAGTTTGAATATGAGCACATCTAACTGCCTTTCTTTCTGAACCCTGAGAGTACCATTCATTCATATTATGAAATTTAACAAGGGGCAATAAATATTCAATTTTTACTCAACAGACTGAAATAAGATTTGTGCTTAACCTGCTGTGTTCTGTTCTTTGAACAGTAAAAGCTCATCTCTTCCAGGTGAGATGTGACAGCGAAGTTCACCACGTTCAATAAAAATCAAATTGGTGTATTTTCAAGAGACAAAGTTCCAGACTGAGGGGGGTCAAAGTTTTCTGTGAGTCAGTAATATAGATTACGGTTAATGTTCTTTTGGCATCTTTGAGACCCTGCTTGACTCCTTCTGAAATCAACGGGAAACCCCTGATTGACATGTTGAAGCCTTGAGCTCTTAGATTTTTGCTCCATTTTGTGAAGTAGAAAATAGCATAATAAAAAAGGTCAATCATACACCTTTTACTCATGCAGCCAGTGACTTTACAAGACAATGTAATTATTTGCATAGCAAGGATTTCTCAGATGAGTAGTGTCTTGAAGATCAGATCCTACACTGTAAAATATTTTATGATTTTTAAGGATGAAAACATTAAAAAACTCCATGCATGTATGCCTTTGCAATAGCACTAGCTGAGAGTTTGGTGTCACAGATAATTACAAGTGTCATTCCCTGTTTAAAAATTTGATAGGGAAAAGATGACAAATTTACTCTCTTTGGTTTTTATTTCTAAAAGGCAGTTTTTAATTAATTATCATTCATTTCTTATAAGCTGACTCGTGAAAGAAATATTTAAATCCTGCAATATTGTATATTATACTGTAGATAAACTGATAATATGCGGAAAAAGTAATGTACATCTATTTTTTGCAACATTTTTTCCCCTACTGCTGAAAAAATAGGCATTTGTTGTGGTTTAACCACAGTCAGCAACCAAGCCCCTTACAGCTGTTCACTCACTCTCTCACCAGCAGGATTGGGAAGAGAATCGGACATGATTTATTATCTCTAAGAATGGTTGACCTTTTTAACAAGAACATATCAGGATAACCAAATAAACTCGTTCAAAGAGCCTAATCATTCAAATTTAAACATATCCTGAACATCATTTGCTACTGCATTCCAAAAGTGAAAAATATAAACCAGTTGTAGTACACTGTTCTTTGCTATTTCACATAAATTTTTGCAACACAAGATAATGAGAACAAGACAGACACAATAAAAATAAAAAACTGCACGTTGATGCTCAGCATTTTCAGTTGTAGCTTTCAAGTCACTGAAATGTGATGGCGAATGTTCTGTTAAGGCCATACATAAAAATTACAAACTAAGCAGTAAGCCTGTTTACCTAATGAAATAATAAATCACACAAAACCAATGTAAAAAAGATTTTTATCCACAATTTACAGGAAGACCATTAAGAGTCACAAATTAATATGTTACTAGTGAAAAACTTTAGAAATAAAAGTGGGAAATAAAATAAAAGCAGGAAATAAATTAATGACAGATTTCCACGGTAATTTCTCTTGGCTATGTATAGTATCAGACCACCTATCAGTATAAAATTAACATTAATCATAGTCAGAGAATCGTATTTTTGCTGAAGAGACCAAAGAAAATAATAAGTATTGTGTGCAAACAACATTCCTGATGTGGCATAAATTTATGTTGGTGTGGATTGATAGCAACTAACCTAGCATGCATAAACTTGTGGTGAACCCTTTGAATGATAAAGGTGAATGAGTACTTGTTCTTTGTATAATGTAGAGTTTTGATCATGTCCTAAGAATGGATTTATTATCTCATGGAAATTTGACTTAAAAGTTAAAAAAGATAATTAAATATAAGCTGGTTAAATGATTTCATGAGTATAGCCTGTGAGACACACACTTTAATGATGATGATGTTCCTTGACACTCCAAATAAAAATCCATTCTCTTAAGTATCTTTTTTTTTGAAGAAAAATTGAAGTGTACACTAATTCAGATATGGAACCTTGCTGTACTTTACAATCACTATATCTCATTTTTATGACCTGACAGCAGGAATAGACCAAAAAAAAAAAGATTGCATGACAGGCCCACACCTTCAGAATAAACTTCTCCCAGTTCTTTTCAAGTTCAAAGTGCTTGTGACCTGAAGCATAAAGTTAGTGTTTAATTTAGTTCTTTTCATAACTGAGGTAATATTAATCAGGATATTCTATGGTTTGTAGGTAAAGCAGAAGCTTCCTTCACTCCTACATTAGAAGCAAGCAAAATATAAAAGCTTCTTGCGATTCACAAGACAAGCTCTCCACTTTAGTACAAGTCAAGAAACATTTTTTCACCATGTAGCCCCATGAAAAATAGGATTGCGATTGCTAGTGAAGGAACATAGGCCTTGTATTGACTGTGCCTAGGGTGACTATGCAAGGCTCTAGTTCTGGCCAACTGTTAACAACTTTTTATGGGAACTGGCTGTGTGAGCTTGGTACAAGGTTTCTTTTGCCATAATGGGCAGTTTAAGAGTGGGGAAAGAGAAAAGGCTTTGAAAATATGACACAGAACAAAAGCAGAGGCTTCAGAACCATAAAGAGCTTAGTGACAGTCAAGTACTGGTTACTGAAGAAGCTCAATGTAAAGAAATGGGATAAGACAACTTTAAGAAAAAGAGCATCAGTTAGGTAAGGGAAAAGAGAAATGAAATTAAAAACAAAACCAAAACCAAAACCAAACATACAAAAACCCCCAACCACAAGTGAAGGAACAGCGTAAAAGACCTGCTGGGAATGGTAAAGCAACCTCCATCTCACCCCACCAAGCATGATGTCAAAGGCTGGGATTTGCCTAGGAAATGAGCTGTCTAATAAAAGGATAAGACCTTAAATTAAGGCATGAGGACAAAGAAGACACTTTTGTTCTGCCTTCTGTCCTTAAAGGGCTTTTCAGCCTAACCATATCAATGATTAAGACCATCAAGGACTGTAGCGATCAACACTAGCTGTGTGGCACCAACTGTGAACATTGTATGTTCAAAGATATTGTAGGATATGACTGCAAAGGATTGACAACTTAAAATACACTATGATAGAAACTATATTTTGGTTATATGTATTGGTAATCAATGTTAGTCTAGTAAAGTTATGTTTCAAAGTCTGAAACTGGTTTGATTTATTGCTTTATCTCCTTCATGACAATCTCTGACATACATAGGCACACACCCAATCTTAACAGTTATATCTATAATTGATCGTGTTGGTAATTATCTTCTCTTTTATACATTTTTGGGTCAATATCTAAATCACAGTTTTGGATATTATTTTGCATTCAGAATCTTTTTACTTGTAATAAAATGACAGTTGGGAATTGTGTTTTCTGTCATCATCCTGTGTCCGTACCCTTCCATACCAGTGGAAGGGTATCTGAGACCAGAGACAGTTCATGCCACACTTGGTATTGCCATGAACTAGGGCTAAGTCAAGGCAAATTTAGGATATATTCACTTCACTGTTAGGCAATTGCTATTACACCTTCGCCAAGCTAAAATCATCTCAGGCCAAGACAAGACAAGACAAGTCCTAATGTTTTCAGTAGGTTGATGAAAAGTGTGTACAATTAGTAATAGCAAAATTCAAACTTATTTACCAATATTTTATGGTTCAATTTCATCTTCAATTCCTACATTGCATTTGACAAAACTGTTTGGGATTCAAGAATGTGCACAGAGATACATTTGTGACATAGGGAGGAGGGAGATATCCACCTGATGCTTAAATGCACTTGGGCACCTAACCTCAGTAAATCCTTTTAGAATATGACTTTTCCACCATTGTTTTGTATTTTAAAAATACATGAAAGGAATATTTATGTTTACACTTGGAAATCACTATGCATACAGGAATTTAAACATATCAAGCACCTTATTGGGGTAGAGTATATGGCAGGATGAAATGTAAAGCTACTTGAAGTAAGTACACCCCTAGGTTGATTTTTTTCCCACAGTGACCTTTTTTCAAGGCTTTTTCCTCATCGTCATTCTCAAGTGTCCTTTTCTTAATTTTCTTCTCTCTATTAGCATGATGTGATTTTTTCTTTATGGAAAACTTCAGTGTTGCTTCCATAATTTCTATTATATATATAAATATATTTACCAAAGAAATATCCTCTGACAGTTACTTAAACCTTCTAAGTATGTTGCCATTTGCTTTTGTGTCATCCTCTCAATCATTAAATTGTTAAATTATGCAATGTGGGTGCTTTAATCTTAGCTCATCAATACCTTCTAATACCTTAATAATTTTTGTTGTTTGGAAGTCTGAATTTTTCTCTTCTTTAACAAGGGATGGGATTCCAGATTGCACAAATCTATATTTAATGATGGGATACAGCTCCAGATTGTAGACTACTAAATTTAGGTATTTACAATCTGGACTGAATTCTATTTCAGCTTTGAGTGAGTATACAGAAGATCAAAATATGATCATGCATAATTCCTGAGGCTGTGTTTAGCTTCTAAGACCTAATTTCTTGTCAGAAAAGGGAGAAGGAAGAACTATATTTTTTTCATGCTAAAGTATTCAGATCCTTGTGATATGATTGCAATTCATTACTGCCAGATACCAATGTGTCAAAGAGCTAGAGTTAATAGCAGAAACCAATTAGTGGAGGTTTGCATGGATCAATTTACTTGTTTTGCTTTGTTATTTTGAGTAAGATGCAATGACACCACATATAAATTCACATAGTATTTCTGCCCTCTTCCTTGTGGTGCCTGCATTAAGAGTATGTTCACAGACACAGAAGACGCAGTCTGGAGAGGAATTTCCTGTGGAAAATCAGTTCTGATCCATAGACCTGTCTGTCTATCCTCCTTTCAGAGGATACAGCCAATGGGTTTAATGGAACAGACTTTCAGCACACCTTCAGGTAGCCTTGTGTCAAGCATAAAATAGTACAATCCCAGACATTTTCATTAAACAACCCAGATGAGGAAAATGAATTATCCTATTGACTGGACCTTTTACCTTGAAAGTAGGTGGTCAGGTTCAGTGATTTTTTTCAGACAAAACAGTCTCTTCACTTCTACTACCCTATTAGGCCATAAAATATCCTGGGTGAAAAGGTGGAGTACTTTTTCGCCAGTTTTACAACTGAGTAACCAGATGACTGGCTGCAGCTAAGAATCCTGGAGTGGCAGGGAGAGAAGTGGAACAAGTGAAAATCAGCATGACTCTATTATCTAGCACCTCCATCAGCTGCTAGAGAAGACAGACTCAGGTTCTTTTTCCTGGCTTATTCCAATTTTGGTTTTGCTTTTAAAGTAATATACATAAACACAGCTATGAGCAGGACTTTTTTTGGACAAATGAAGTCTTTTGCAAACCTCTATGAGATTTCTTATGAATAAGTATATTATTATTAAACATTAGATTATCATTATTAAATTTAATTATATTTATTATAACATTATGATTAAATGTAATAATAATTGCTATTGCTATTATTATGACTTAAATTTCCTCCACATCTTTTCCACTACAAAATTCATTAAATCTACAGTCTCCCCTTGTTATCTACTAAATCTATTAAATTGCCACCACCATGAAAATATAAAAAGGAAAGAGAAGGGGAAAAGTCCACTCTTGTAATGACTATTTTAGAAGGGCCTTTGAAAAGAAAATAAATGAGCTCAGATAAATGGAATAATCTTTACATCAATGGCTATATGCACAGTCTGTAGAAGTAAGAAAAATACATAAGTTTTTGAAGACTCAAGGTCTTTGCTACTGAAAACTACTGGAATTTTAAATAGAGTCTTACTCTTTACTGCAGATGCGGGACACAAAATATGACATATTTTAGTTCTGACAGGTGTGTTGACAAGGATTTTTTTTATGAGCTCTAATGAAATTATAAAAACACAAGATTGGAGTCCCACAGAATGGAAAATATTGATATGCATAAATTGAAAATGAAGTGAAACTCTTTCTCAGGAAAGTATAGATACAGTGATTTCTTTACTTACTATTAGAACATCCTTGAATCAGAAAATGGTGTTCTATTTTTAAATTATTAATAGACACATCACCTTCATAACTACTTTTGATGATTAAGATACTACGAATGTGATGCTGTTATATTTATAAACACATTTAAAAGCATTTTTTAGATAATGGCAATATGAAATAATTTGTGGATATTTCTCTTTAAATAAGTTATTAAGATTTAACTTCTTGTCAGACTCTAAGACTGAACCTAATTTTGACACCTCAGAATTTGCCACAGGAAGATGGCTCTGAATTGCACATAAACTCTAATGTTATATCACTTATTTTCTCTTCAGTCAGTTAATGTATCCAGAAGGTTTTCGTGACATTTCATGCTGATTGCATAAATTACCAAAGTAAATTTCCAATGGCAATTAAATTTTTCATAAAGTGAACCTATATCTTGTTCCTTCTGTTTAGATTTCTCTTTGCCTGTAAAATCTATACAATTTTAACTTCCAGATTCTAAGTTTCTAAGGTTCTGAGATTTTAAACTTGAGAATAATAGAACTATAATAAAAGAGCTATTAATTCTAAGGTTCAAATGCTATACCTGTGCTTAATTGGACTGATTTTATTAGTAGCATTTCAAGATTTTCCATGGTCTATTAGATCTAGCCTTACACAGACTCTGGCTTTCAACAGACTAATATAATATAAGTTCAAAATTTGTTAAAGACCTACTCCTAAATATAATTCCAAAAGATGCAAAGTTTGTTGCATTTTGCATGATGAAAAGCAAAACTACTGGAGATACATGTCTTTTCAACTACAAACAATGTCATTTCAAGGATAACATGACTTAAAATTGTTCCTCTAAGAAGGTGACTCAGTGCATATCCCAGCTTAAGTGTCTCTACACCACTTCACACAGCATGGGTAACAAACAAGAGGAGTTGGTAGCCACTGTGCAGGTAGAGAGCTACAATCTAATCTCCACTACTGAAAAGTGGTGGGATGAATCACACAACTGGAGCACTGCAGTCAATGTAAACTGTAAACTGTTCAGGAGACAGGCAATGAAGGAGGTGTGTGATGTGGTTGTCCTCTATGTAAAAAGAAAATGGATTGACTGCACAGAACTGCCTTTGAAGAGGTTGAGAGCTTATGGGTAAAAATAAAGGGCCAAGCCAACAAAGGAAGCCTTGTTGTTGGTGTTTACTACAGGCCACCTGACCAAGGAGAGCCTGTAGATGAAGCATTCTTACTTCAGCTACAGGAAGCATCACACTCGTGGGCTCTGATCCTGCCAGGAAATTTAAACCACCCTGACACCAGGTGGAAAAGCAGTACAGCAATCTGTAAGCAGTCCAGGAGAGTCTTGGAGTGTGTCAAGGATAACTTCGTAATCCAGGTGATAGACAGTCCAAATAGGAGAAGCATTACTGGACGTGCTGCTTTCCAACACTAGTGAACTAATCAGAGAGGAACTAGTCAGAGAGGTCAATACTGGTGACAGCTTGGGCTGCAGTGATCATGCCCTGGTGGAATTTACAATCTTGAGGGACATAGACCAGATGTAAAGTCAGTACCATGAAATTTAGGAGAGTAAACTTTTGGGTTTTTGGCCTCATGGGAAACTGCTCTCAGAGGCAAAGAAGCTGAACAGGGCCAGGAACTCTTAAAGGACATTTTTCATAGGTAGGACACAAGAGTTCTTCATTTTTGTCTGTAAGTGTAACAGACAGATAACATAGAAATGCCAAAAAAAATGTTTCATCATTGTTTTTGCCTGTCAAAAACTTCCTACCAAAAATTCTCTGTCAGCTTTCTACCAGAAGTTCTCACCAGAGCTTTGAGCTGGAGTTTTCCTGCCAAAAGATCCTGCTATTGTTTATGGTTATCATATCTCTTTGAACATCCGAATAGGGCTACGCGCCAAGAAATCATGTACAACCTCCTTTGAACACTATAAAAGTTGAGGAATAATTTGGGAAAAGCAGGGAGAGAGGAGTGGGAAAGAGAATTGGCTACTGCAGCCAAGGATGTATCCCTACCTCCCCCTCACCTTTCTTCTGCCACCCATGCTGCCTACCCATCACTGGAGACTGGAACCCTGACAGACCGGAGAGGACTGAGAACCTCCGTGCAACCTATGTGTGTGATACCTTATTTCTCCACCCTGACCATATTTCTGAGGGCCAAAAGGCGCAGCTGAACCGGGACCTCTGCACAGCCTGGGACACAGCTCAGCATGAGCTGTGAAACCACACATCCTGGCCGCATTTCAGAGAACAAAAGACAAGGCTGATTTCTCTTCTGCAGTCTGGTTCCAGGTTCACTCAGAATGGCCAACAGAGGAAAGAGTTATGGATTTGTACCTGTAATACTTGGCCAGATGTCAAGTGGAAGCTTAGACATTTCTAATAGATGCAGGAGGCTTTAGAACACTTACTGAAACTTATGGAGACTTTAACACTTAACCTCTAGGAAGTCTTTACTAAGAATATGCAAACTACAGTGTTTCTTAAGCTTATAACTAGGTCAAACAAGGACAAATTTTCACAGGAATGGCAAAAAAAGAAATACATTATGCAAAAGTCCATTCTCTGCCAAATTTTAAATCCCTATCCTACAGCTTGGTGCTATAACAGCATTCCAAAGAACAGATTGCCAGAATTCCTATTAATATTAAAAAAAAAAAATCTTTCAAACTCACAGGGTTTTCCTGAGATTCCTGCAGTGTCTGAAGAATTTTTTGATAGAAGTTAAAAACACCCCCAGCATCATAATAATTTAAGCTTGAGATAACTCATAATTGGTTAAAGTCTGAATAAATCATAAGCATCTAAAATCTGGTCCTAAAATTAAAATTTCAGAAACCTTGAAAACAGTGGTTAATTGACCTGTCTGTAACAGAATAGAAAACAAAAGATAAGCCTGAGCAGTACATTTTCTTCAAATCAAGAACCTTTGAACTGATAAACTCTGCGTATAAATTCCATGTTAAACTCAGCATGGAGTCAAAAGGAGAGATGTATTTGTGTTAATTAGTCAATGCAATAACTACTGGACTAAAATTATTAGAATTTGTCCTGAAAGCTAATTAGCAGAAAAAAACTTCAAGTGAACAAAATTCAATCTATAAGCAAAATTTTTAATACTGAAAATAAATTTTCAGCTCTCTTATCAGTGAAATCTACATATTGCATTCAGTCCCACTAGTTTGTTTTTCCTGAATTGGAAGTTAATTTTTAGATGTACGCATTATCCTTTGGTACTACAGTGATAGTTTCCTGATGAGAGAAATCCAAGAAAGGCTTTCTGTTGTCTTGAAGGAGAACTAGAATTTTGTCACGGGCCATATCAAGACGTATTTCATCACTCATTCAGTGATGGTTCCTGAACCACAGCTCTTAACATTTTTACTGGTAAATATTTCCTACATATGTCTATTCATATAAATAGGTCTCAAGATCACAGATGCTATTTAAATGCACAAATGTTTTCATCTCTTTGAGTTGAATTGCAGCATTAAATAATAATAATAATAATAATTTAATGTAATTTTTTTTAAAAAGAATCTCCTCTCCTCTTTTATATATGTTTCCAGTGCAGGATGAATATTAAAAAATTATGAAATAAAAATTTATGGCTTGTTCCAATTTAGATCTGTCTTAAAACTCTAGAAGAAATTATATGAATTTAAAGCTGACAGGTTGACAGAAGAATTTATTAAAAGATGAAATGGTCTTGGTAAACTAGGATTGTAATTCACTTTCATATTATTATTTCATATTATTATAACAATAAAGGGCTAATCCATTTTCAGAAGCACTGAAATTAATAGGAATTATCTCACTGAAACAAAGATTTTAAGATAGTTCTATTTAGTTTTTAATGGTCAGATTGCACAACTCATGTTGTGCACCAGATGTTCATTTTTCTGAACACATAGATATGGAAACCCAGCTAATCCAGACAAGGGTTTGAAGCTGGTGTTGGAGAAGTTTAGGTTGTTAAAATATATCAAGTATAACAGTGCTCAGTAGAAGAATGAGGGAAAAGCAATTAAATGTATAGCAATAGCTACTTTTTTTTTTTTTTTTGCTGGTACCCAGTGACAAAAGTATTCCAACTTCACTGCATTTTATAGAATTTTTCTGTGCTAAAATGATCCCAGCTCTTTAATTTCTGAACAAACATAGTATTTGCTGTCTGAAATCATCCTGGCTTCAGGTTTTAGTGTGGTTGTTTTCTGAATATCTGTGTGTGAGTGTTTGTCAGTGTGAGATTTTTGTCCCATTTTACCTATAGGTCCATTTTGCTTCTTTTCTTTAATGTTCATATTTGGCTATAGCTGAGCTGTAATCAATCACTGGTGTGACAGACTGATATAAATATTAGTCGACTTCAGGATTACTGTGGAATAATCAATGATATTCAATGCAACATCAGCCACCTACTTTGCACATTCTGTTCTTGGCAGTATTCTGGCCATCACTCTTTTAAGCAGACTTGCATTTCACTAAGAGGTAAAATGGGAGGGGGTGGTGATTACTTATTTGTTTTGGGGGGTTTTTTAAGTGTTTCAAGAAAACGACATTTTCTTGAAAAGCAAAAAAGAACATCCAATTCTTAAGATGCTGTTGAAATAAGAAATTCTGCAAGAAATTTAACTCACAGTCCTCCAGTGTTCATGCAAAGAAAGTTGATACAGCCACTCACACCAAAACCATCAAAACATCCAAGAGAAAACTATGCATTTCTTTATTCAGTCTGTTAGTGAGTTTTGTCTACACTATTTCTAAACTTTAAGAGAGTCCTGGCCAGTGAATGCCAGTTTGTCATTGTGAGGGGAAAGAAAACCCAACCAAAACAAAAACCTAAAAATTGTACTTCATTCCAAACTAATATCAAAATGATTTGGGCTTTTTTTTTTTGTTTGGTTTAGTTTTTCCCTGCCATACAGATCCTATTGCTTGAGAAGAAACTACACCTGAGTTGAAAGAACCAACAATGCTGAGTCTTGGATATGCATCTGTGTACGAAAGTATCAAGATGTGACAAACCATAGCCATTTTTATTCAATAATTCAATCCAAATAGATTGATGTCAGTTACATCCAGTAAAGTTAATGGAATTTGCCAATCTGACTGAGAAAAGAGGCAGATGCTGATAACTCTTATGGATTTCTTTTAATCACAACACTGAAGAAAAGAGGATTGAAAGCTAGTTTACAGATTTCTCTTTCAATCCGATCAATGTGAAGGAGGGATCACTTGAAGGGCTCACTTAATCTGGAAGGGTAATATCAGTGGCAAGGGGAAAACTGTCACAAGAGTTATTATGCTTAGCAATTACCCAAGAGTTTAGACTGATCATATGGCACATGATGGTAGGTAGAACTACAACTTTTTGGCATCTGAAGTTAAACATATGGTCATGATAATGTGCAACTATTATTAAAGTTCATATCCAGAAGCAAGAATAGGATTTTTCTAAATTTGCCCTATTTGGTGATAATGAATATTATTTGCTATAAAACATTAATTGCCCAACATAAATACTTGCTTTTGGACACATCTCCCAGTTCTACATCAGTCTGAAACAATTTTTCATGTCTTTAGTATTGTTCAGTTCTCAAGGAAAATACCTTGCTATGCCTCAGAAACTTTGGTTATGGTTTCCTTATAGAGCCTATAATTTTCAGCTTTCATAGTCTAGAATAAGAAGATTGAAATGAGGACTTCCAAAGTTTTAGTGACTGAATTACAGAACCAAGGCATGAGGCACTCATTGGGCTTACAGGGACTGAAAAGATGAGAAGAATTTATTTACTTATCAATATATAGATATTTAAAATTTCATCAATTGTATGGATGTCATGGATAATCCGGATGATGGGACTGAAAGCACCCACCTTTGCCTAGTTTGCTGCTGATAGCAAATTATGAACATCTTTAAAAAACCGGAAGATGTGCAGGTATCTGGACATAAAACTTTTAATGGGAACTCTTTGTATCAATTAAGGGAAAATAACGTGTCTAAAAATATTCATCAGGAGACACATTTATAGAAGACTTAAGTATAGGACTTTACAAGGGTAAGCAATTGTGAGGGCTGGTAGGAAGCAACTATTAAGGTAGAAAAAGATGAGGGAAGCAGAAAAAAATAATAAATCAATGTATATTGATTTATATCAGACTGAATTCCCAAAAGGAGTTCTCCTGATTACTTTGCCTTTATATGAACTCCTAGGGAGATGAATGGAGAAAACTGAGAAGCTGAAATTCCTCACTGTTGCTCTGTGGAACAGAGATAATATGATAGATAGTATCACAGATATCTTCCTGTGAGATTCCTGATAACTTCAACTTTCAATATTTTTCATTTACATTTTCAATTCTGCATTCTGTTAGTAGAAAATACTCCACTTTTTGGGCTATCTTTTGGCTTAAAAGTTGAAATTGTTAAATAAGGTATGCAAAACATAGACTGCAAATTAAAGGAACGATACATTAAAAATAAATCCCAGTAATTTCTACTTTGATATCAATGCAAAGTACAGGTATTCAACATCTTTAGAATTAATCTCTGAGGTCTGGTTGCCAGTGAAAGATGAGAGAAAAAAAAATTAGAAAAAAGCCTATATTAATAAATGTTTCAAGGCAGGTCAAAGTGATCTAGGTATTTTTAACAGAAGGTTAAAAATGGGGATGCTTATATGTTTCCAGGCAACCTTGTCTTTTTACAATGTGACAGAAGTATGCAGCAGAGCAGAGGATGGTGTTTTTTTACAATACAGTTGTGTGTCTTTGTATTCCCTAAGTGTTTGATAGAGAAAATAATGGCAATGCCTGCAAGGTACTGTGACCAGACTTCAAAAAAAGAAATAGATATAAAAAAATCACAAAAATATAGTGAGTTTGTGTATTGACACATTTTGTTGGCATCTGGGGGCAAATCATGTCTGTAACTTTCTGAACACAAGTGATCTGTGATCTGTAAGACAGAAAAATAAACTAAAGCCATTTCATAAGTGATTGCAAATGTTAGGTAACAGAATATATAGGACTGTAAAACAATGGCAGGACATACAACACATTTGTACTGTGTAAGTGGATTTCTTTTTCAGGTATAATTCACAGTGAAAAATATTTTATTTTATTTCTTTTATTTATTTTACCTCTAACTGGAGTTACCTGTTGAAAACAAAACATGTCGACCAATGAGTCCAAATCTTAGAAATTTAACGTGTGGCCTGCAACATGCAAAGTCACTATAGTACTTTTCAGTAGTCAAATTCTACCAGTTCGAACACTTTTAACAAAATGAAGGAAGAATGAATTGGATATTTTGGGGCACATTTTGAAAAAAATTTTTCAACCAAGTGAAACAAAATTTCAGGTATAATTTTAGTATAGAACCCTTACTGCCAAAAAAGTATATTTTTGGATGTAAAATAAAGATAATCAGAATTTTTCTATTAGAATGATTTGATAATATACAGCTTTTTTTTTTTTTTAAAGCAAACATTTATTTTCTGGGGGAGAAAATAAAGAATTTTCAGAATTATTATGAGTTCTGAAATTCTCTGCATACCAGAAATCTTATTTTTTCTGATCTGCCTGGATTGAACAATACTAAAAGTTGTTCCTTACTATAAAAAAACATTAAAAGCAAGTATATTGATTTAAGCAATATGGTTGGAAGATGCAGAAATTCTAAAAAGTTAAAAATAAAACCACTTTTCAAGCACGTACAAATTATATATAAAAATATAGTCCTATGTGCAATTGGTACTGCATATTGAAGTGCATTAGAAGTGTATTGTCTAATGAAACTCAATTTTTTCTTATTATATGCTTATAACTATGCTTATTTTGTTCTTAACAAGCAGTTGAGTATTGTATTCTGTGAAGAGAAAACAAAACCAAGTACTTAACATGAAATACTTTTCAATCTACCTGGAAATATCTAACCAAATAAAACTCACTTAGAAATTGGAATGTGTTTGACAAATGAAGAAACCAAAATGAAGAAAGTTTGACAAACTTAAAACCGAAGAAATAAACTACACTTCAGAAGAGCTAAAAAAACCATGGAGTGAACATGGAATATAAAAATTAGTAAAAAAATACTACTGAAAAAGATCTGAATTTATGCCCAGCATCACTGGATATTAAAAATTAGAGGTGGTTTGAAACTTTATAGAAATTCAAGAAGGATCAATTTATCTTGTATTATCTCCATAGTTTATTGCTGAGAATTTTCAGTCTATAAACCCTACTAAAATGCATTTCATATAGGATAAATTGTGATTTAACCCCAGCCAGTAACTAGAGCCGCAAGCTCACTCCTCACACCCCTTCTTCCCCCCTGACCCTGGGGCACAGGGAGATACGGAAAGGAATCAGAAAAAAAGGCAAAGCACATGGGTTGAAAGAACAGTTTAATAATTGAAATACAACAAAATATAATAATTATTGTTAAATAATTGACATCATCATCAGAGAGAGAGAGGGAGAGAGGAATAAAACCCAAGAGAATGAGGTGACACACAATACAGTTTCTCACCACTAGCTGACAGATGCACAACTTGTCCCCGAGCAGTGATCAGCGCCACCCAGCCAACTCACCCGGTTTAATATTCTGCACATGATGTTCTACGGTATAGAATAGGCTTTTGGCCAGTTCAAGTCAACTGTCCTGGCCATGCTTCCAGGACAGAATATCTGATAAAATACCGTGTTCCATCTTGGAACACTTCAGCATTGCAAGAAGCAGCATAATTTGCCACTCTTATTAGAAGTCACCAAATAATGAAAACCTATTAAGAGAAAAATATATTTTCTAATCAAATAAAAGTATTGAAAAAAATGATGTTACAGATTCTTGTAGCAAAGAAGCTAAAAGATATTACTTGGTTTGTGGTATAAAATACTGAGCATTACACCTAAACTGGCCTGCTATTTTCTACGCCTAGAACATAACAGCTTCGTCAAAAGGTGGTCTAAATATTTCCTGAACCACCACAGAACTTTATGTTTGGGAGGTCTAGCATCCTATTTTCCTAGAAAAAAATGTCAATTGAGCTCAGGTATTTTTTTATAATTTTAGTAACTGCAGTATATACACTTGGATGTATAAGAGTGAGTTTTGAAAAGCTACTGCATAATCATGGCAAGGAAGTCATGCTTATACATGGATATATCAAACTTAATATGGGGTAAAATGTTCTGTAAAATTTCTGATTTAAGTTAGATGTTCAGTTTCATATCCTTATTGCATCATGTGAGCTTCTTGTCTTCATAGCAGGGTAAAACTACTATTAAGCCAACAATGGTCAGATTGTGAAAAATTATGACTATTTTAAAAAACATTTTAAACTGCTGCGTGGTCTGCTCTGCATATGAAAAGTGTTATGTGAGCAGTGTTATTCTAACTTCTATTGTAAGAATATGTTTTTCTGTGTTATCTACCCTGCAGCTCTTGCAGTTATGATATTTATGCTTTTTTTTTTGACTAATTAAGTGCTTTTCCTCTTCAGTTGTATTTTTAAAAGGTAAATTTAATGATTCTTTTGTCATTACCATAATTTTTTATATCATGTAAATCAACTTATTTCATCCTTGTTTTGTAATGTATATACACATATGCAGATACAAACTTTTATCTATATGCATGTACATATATTTATACAGAAATATATTATGAATACTTGCATGAAAGCCACATAAAATCTTTTGAGGATATTATGTAGAAGTAGTACTTTCTCTGCACTTATTTTCCATTATAATGCCCTATTACTATAGTCTTACTCATATTTAGTACTACTTCATCATTAGTCTTATCAGACACCCACATAACATTTAGAAAATGTTCTACATTTTTATCAAGGGTAAAGACATCTAAGTGACACTTTCAGCTATTAGCAAAATGCTGTGTTAACACATTATTTCCACTGCTTTCTGGAAATTCAAGTTAAGAAAAAGTAAATGGGATGATCACTTCAAAATAGTTGAGCAATCTTGTGAGTTTTTTTGCCTTTTTTTTTTTTCCTCTAACTTGCTGTGACTGTTTAGTTCAACTAAAATTTACCAAAGTAGTAAGAAGGAATCTGTTAGTTGCTTCATGTACCCTCAGAGTTTTTTTTTAAAGCAGGAACAAAGTGCTTAATTGTTTTTTACCAAACTGCGCGTATAATAAGAAACAAACTTATAATTTTTCATTTCACTTCAGAAAAATTTTAGATTAGAAATGAACCTCAGATTAGCTCCATTACAGTGTGTTTAGGCAGAGAGAGATCACCATAGCTGTTTTGTATTTCTGTGGCTTTTTTTCTGTTGTTGTTTTCCTTTCTTCAGCTTTAATTGTTTTAGCTGGTGAGAAGTGGCATAAATTTTGAGTAACCAGTTGACTTAGTCAAATGACTGTAGTGAATTTTACTTTTTTTTCCAATGATTTTAACAAATGACTGTGTGAATGAAGAAATCTTTTTTTTGTCTTAAATGGTGAAATACAGCTAAAGTTTCTGCTAAATTTTTTTTACGAAAAAGTTGGGGATCTAAGGTCTCCAATGTTACAATGACCTCCTATTGCAAAATTGATTACGTTGCTAAGTCTCCAACAACCATTCATTCTCACATTTGCACACAGATGTTTCAGAAGCCATCTGGTCATCTGTTTACTTGCTGGGAAATTGATGCAGTACTAATAAAATTACTGTTGATTTCATGCAGAGATTTGTCTAGAGATTTGTACAAATGTTCCCCAATGAATTTTCCCCTGTATACCCAGCCCAGACTTCTCTATGGGCTTTGAAGAGATACAGATAATTCTACTTTATAATTGCAAACCACTCATACTGAAAAGAGTATTGCAATACTATCAAGATTCACGACCACAAAAATATATTGCCTTTATTTTATTTTCATCCACTCAATTATGTTAAACTTTCCACTTTGTCTAATTTCTCCAAGGGGTTAAAACCTTTGCCTCCTCAGCAAACAGCTGCTTTCCACAGAGGCACAGAGGCCCCACCATTAAAACGTTTCTTCTTGGGACTCATACTCTTACTACAGCTCCCCACATAGGAATGCTCCTTTTTTGCAATACTTTTCAAAGAAGATTCTTATCCCTGAATGGAAGAGATATGGGTTTGATGGACAGACTGTTGGATAAGGAAGTGGGCTGGAAGGCTGCATCCAAAGAGCTGTTACGATCAATGTCTCTATGTCCAAAGGAAGATAAATATTGAGTGGTGTCCCTCAAGTGACTGTACTGGGTCCAGTAATAGTAATACAGGTGCTGCACCTGGGTCAGGGTAGTCACCAGTATCAATGCAGGCTGAGGGATGAATGGACTGAGAGAAGCCCTGCAGAGAAGGATTAAGGGATGTTGGTGGATGAAAAATTGAACATGAGTTGGCAATGTGTTTTTGCAATTCAGAAAGCCAATCATATCCTGTGATGCCTAAAAAGCAGCGTAGCCACAAGATTGAATGAGGTGATTCTCCCTCCACTACTTTGCTCTCAAGAGACCTCACCTGTATCATTCAATTTTGGGGCCCACAGTACAAGAAAGACATGGACCCTTAAAAGCAAGTCTAGAGGAGGACTTCTGGTCTGGAACACCTCTCCTATAAGGAAAGATTGAGACAGTTGGAACTGTTAAGCCTGGAGGAGAGAAGGTTCTGGGGAGATCTTAAGGCAGCTTTTCCTTAAAAGGGCTTATAAGAAAGACTTTTTCACCTGGGCCTGTAGTGCCAGAACAAGGCTTAATGGCTTTAAACTGAAAGAAATTTAAATTGAAATTTGTTATGACAAGGGTGGCGAGACACTGGAATAGGTGCCCACAGAAGTTGTGGATGTCCCATCATTGGACTTTTTCAAACTCAGGTTTAGCGGGCTTTGAGCAAACTGACCTAGTACAGGATTTCCCTGCCCATTGATGGGAGTTTGGACTAGATGGGACCTTTAAAGGTCCCTTCCAAATTGTTCCATGATTCACTCTAAGATGAAAAATTGCCTTTACCCATTTGCATTCTTGTCTTCAGACTGTTTGCACTGTCAGATGGTTTGCATTTTTTGGTTTCCTAACAGGATAGAGTCAGCTACAGAGTGATGAGGCAAGCTGAGTCAGAATTTCAACAAACTAAATGAAACAGTAGTGTGCCAGGCCAAAATATTTACAATAGGACAAAAAGACCAAACAATTTGCATTGTTTTATATGTGTATATATATAAATATCTAGTTTGTACATAGAGTATATAAGGTATATACTATAGTTATATACTACATACACAGAGATTATAGCATATAGCATGTACAGTAGGAACATATAGTTAGCATGTGTTGTAGTACAGTACTTAATAATGTTGATTTTTTTGGTGCATGTGTGTAGTAGTGAGTGCTACAGTAGTAGACAGCCCTGAAAACCAAGCAATTTGATAAATTCTCTCAAGACCATTATATGACATTATATACATCTTTGATCTCTCTATTACTGAATATGTTTCTTAGGTATGTGACACTTAGATCTGAAGTATCCATCTTTTAAATGATTGACTCCATGATGAAATTTCTGAGCTAAATTTATACAGGCAGTTTTAAAAATAATAGAATCACACAACAGTAAATTTTGCACGTATAACTTCAAAGGCACGGGTGGGTTTAAAGTAAGAATCCTGCATTTGGCTGCGCCTGAATGTGTGATCAAAATTTACTTTCTCAAACTGTGAGGCATATCGATGTGACTATAATTAAAATTAATGTTTTTATGTGGAGTTGCAACACATTACTTATGAAACGAAAAAAAATGCAGAAAATTAAATGGGTTTCCCTTCAGTTTTGGAGGCCAAGAGAAAACTCAGCATACCTAATATTAGGCACTTAAATTTTAGTTGCCCAAGTACATGTGTCAGAGCCATTTGAGACAACTTGGTATCTCAGACCAGCTTGAGGCTAAATTGTGATTTTTGTTCTTCCATACGTTGTTTCCATTAATACCAGAAAAGAGAATTTCTCACTTTAGATACTGGAATAAATCTAAGAAACTTCCAAAGTCATCATATAGTTTGTCTCATGAAATGTGATTAAAGGACATATTCAGGAATAAGACATGAAAGGACTTTTTTTTCAGTGCAGTTCAACCTTGAACATTAATTTAACAGTTATTTAAAATTATTGAAAAACTTAAGGTACAGAAAAGGCTAATAAGAAATTCAAACTGAATTGCATTACCAATTGTAGACTGCAGTATATCATGACTGAATTAATTAAAAATATGAAGTCACCTATTTAATGAACTTTAAAAACCTACAATCACCTTTCATCTCCCAGGCTAATTGAAACCAGATGTATTTATGGGGCTCTGTTGTAAATTCAAAATGTAAGCAAATTCAAAAATGTAAAGCAGAGTTGTAAATATCTTATTTTAACAATGTGCTGCCACCAGTGTAGTCAGCAATAATTGCTTACGGGAATTCATTATGTCTACTAGGTCTTATACTGCTTGGAAAACAATTGAATCTACATATATTTTATGTGTATATACAGTCTAATCTATAGAGTCTTATATGATAAGGAATTTAAATTGAGGGCATTTTTCATTTAGAAATCAGATTGGACATTACCTAGGAACAGAAAATGTCTAGGTGATGAATAATGAGGAAGTTATACCTGCATTAATCTGATCCTTTCTATCCTTGCATACATTATAAAATAGCACTGTGTTAGGAAACATGGAAATAAACCTAGTGCAAAACATGATTCTTGGAAAGGTCAGGGATGTTTAAAAATGGATCAGCATTTTCTTAATAACGTTGTCCTCATTCAAACTAAGGCCAAAACTGAGTTTAATATTGTACTACTTAAGGTATTTCCCAATGTCAATTCATACAAAACCTCTATAGCAAGTTCTGTTCCACAATTTTTATTACATGTTCCTCCTAACTACCTTTCTAATACATATGTGTTTCTCATTATTTACCAAGGTCTTAGGGGGGAAAAAAAAAGGTTCAAATAATCTTCTAGAGGAAGCATTTTTTACTCACACTTCCTGCACAATCATTTCATCTTAAACAGATAAGGTATGTTAAATCATAATTCTAGTGGCAGAGTGAAGGAAATTATATTGCAGATCCAAAACACTCACTGGAAAGTAATAGGTGCACTAGTATTTCAGAAAAGACCTGGAGGACTTAACACAGTAAAAATTACGGTTAAAAATATTCAGAATAGTGGAAATGGTAGCTCATGAAACCAAAATATTACTAGAGATGAACCTGAGTATCTAGAATAGCTGGATGTTGAAGCACTGATAATCTTTGGAGCTCAGAGTCTGAAAATCAAAAATGTTTGAAACTGCGGAAACTGAAGCAGAAAAAGTATCTGAGAGAAGATCAAATAGGTAGGGTTGCTGAAAGAAGATGATCGAAGATTCCTGTAGTACTGCAAATGCAGATGAAGATGACTGTGCTGGGGAGAATTGTCATGGATATATTTTCTTAGAATGTATTAATAAACCAGGCTTTTAGATATATTTTCAGATATACATTAATAACCCATTTGCAAACCAGCCACCAGGAATATTCCTAATTGCTTGGGGCATGATGATGCACAGGTAGTAACTCTGTCCTAAACTAATTGTTGGGGATTTGCCCAGCAACAGCTGGTAGAAAGATTGCTGTCACATTTTTTTTTCCCAACTCTGATGTTCTTGACTGGGAAGGTATTTTATTTAATCAACCAGTATAATACTTCCTAGATATTGTTGCAATCCAGCTTGATTAACAGCACCTCTATGGGTAATTTAAATTATAAAGCACGGATCAAGGCTGCTTTCAGAAACCCAGAATTCAGGAAGTACAGTGATAACTTTATTATTGTTAGCATTTATTTGTCAGGATTTGCAGAAGTCAAGAAAGGAAGACCATGGTCACTGATGTCTGTCAGGACTCTGAGCTGTTGACCACTACCACCTGGATGAGACTGTGCAACCAATTTCTTATCCACCTAACAGTTCATCCATCAAATCCCTCTCTCCCTGATTTAGAGAGAAGGATGTTGTGGAGGACTGTGTCAAAGGCTTTACAGAAGTCCAGATAAATGTCATCTGTAGCCCTGCCCTTGTCCACCGATGTAGTCATTCATCACAGAAGGGCACTGACAATTTTTTTCATATTTCTGGGTGTAATCTTAGCTAAGTAACTATTTTCCTTATGTTACATTTTCTTTACTATATTGAATGGAGTTCTGAGATTAAAGAAATTGAAGCAGGCCACAAAACTGGTTGAACAATTTCATGAAACTTTAAACAGGTCTAAGCTAAGCTATGTGTAGAAAGTAGTTTAAAGAGAAGCATTGATTAGGATACCTTACATTACTGGGAGCGGGATTACCTTCCAACACTTATACACTGGCATATAGCATAGCTGTCCCCAGGAAACCCCACTGTCTAAACAGCAAGACAACGAAAATTTGGGGAATTTGATTGCCTAAACGTATGCAGTGCTACCTGAGATGCTCTATATTTTAACAAGATATCTGTACTGGGCTGGTACATACGACATTGTAAGTCCAAGAAATACAACTCCTCCAAGATATACTCCACAGGGCTCAAAATGGTGTTAGATGCCTGTGTCTAGGGAATCGAATCCCACACGTTGGCAACACAGTCATCAAGGAGTGTAGAGAGCTATTCAGTACAACAAATATAGGAGTTTGTACTACTTGAAAGTGATTTGAACAGATATCCTGACCTCACAGAATATAATTCAATCATCTAAATATGGATACTTAGTGCTATTCGAGTGCTAAAGGGAAACTTCCATGACTCCTGATCCAGAATGATCTGTATTTCCGTGTTTTATGCACCAGTCCTGAGAGGATGTCTCAGATAGTCAAGGATTTCCTACACAATGTTGTCAAGATGTACTCATGAAAGGAGACTTTATTGGCTAAAACACATTAAAAATCAAGTTATTTTAGAGAATAATGGAAACAGAACTGAATGACTCTTTTTGGAAGGCAATGTCATAATGCATTCCTTCTCTGCAATCAGACAGAGTTAAACTGAAGTTATTCACCCATTTTCTGGCATGAGTAATCAAGCACAAGCAACACTGGAATATTATACTGAAAAATAGTCTTGATTCACTTCTACGAGAACAAGTTTCTTTGAGATTTGATTTATTTTGATTTATATTAAAGTATGCTCTGATTCAAGTCCAGATACTGGACTTCAAAAAAAAATTCACTCATTAGATTTCATTAGATAATGAATTTATTATGCAAATAATCAGAGCAGGTCATAGAACGCATATTTGGATTGTGATCCTGCGGTCTATAATGTTTTCAGAGTTCAAAGCTTTTTGGAATGGTGTTAGAAGAGCTTGAGGGTGTCTGAAAGCAAAGATACATGAGGGAATATAGTGTCAGTGTTGAAGTGAGATCAAGAATTACATGTTTACAAAGAATAAAGCAGCATTTCTTGTTGGATTAAACAAAAGAGAGGAACTTGTGTATTCACCTTAATTGATATCTAATTGGAAGATACTGCCATATTCATTACTTTGTGTATCACAGTTCCTATTTTTACTATGAATATCTCTAGAGTGACAGTGACAGTTCAGCAATAACGGAGTATTTCTCAAAATACAGAGGGAGACATCTACAAGAATGCTATCAACAGCCGGCATGAACCATACAAACTACTCATTAAATGTCATTTGTCACTTCAGAAAGAGGCAGTTTCCCTTTTAAAGAAGGTGACACCAAGAGGAGAAAACCAAAAGACTTTGTCCAACTTTGAAAACTCTTTCTGTCCAGGGGCATGAAGAAGGCCATGTTGACCAGTTTTTTCTGTCCCCAGCATTTATTATTTCTAATAAGAAAAATTTATTATATGACTTACAGGACAGCTTCTGTAAATGCCATCTTTTGTTTAGTCTTTTACTTTGACAGTCCCTGATTTCCTACACACACAATAGAAATGTAGAAGGAAAGTTAGCTATTACTCACAGTCTGCTGTCAGTTTAAGCATTCACAACCTGTCACATCTTGTGAGAACTGAAGATGCAAATCAGTCTGTCTCTGCAGCAGCTCAAAGAAATGTGGCAGGTGGAATGCATTCCTTTATAAGCTTGAATTCTTTAAGAACAATCTAAATCTATTAATAAATGTACATTATTAGCACTAATGAGCTGCTCAGTACCATTGAGAAAATATAGAATATACAATGTCTAGAAATCTACATGCACCCTAAGAGACCTTTAAAACTGCTGAACCTATCAACAAAACCAAATCATAGGACTTTCTTACAAATTTACATTTTTCTGAGTCAAAATTACAGGTAATTTACCTTTTCCCCTTCATTTTCTCACGCACTGGTTTTGCTTGTTTCTTCTTCAGCAATGATACAAAGATGACTTCAGTAATTTACACTTGCCTTTATATTGCAAGGACCTTTCCACGTCATACTTTTCTAAATAAATTGTCATTAATAAGTGTAAAAAGATATCTGTGTCTTTACTTATCTGTTGATCTATCCATACTTATTCATATAAATGTTCATCTTTTTTTAGACCAGTCATTTTTGATGTTTCAATTGTTTACAAAGCACCTAACACAATATATTATATTATATAATATCTAAATAAAATTTTGAGTTTAAAACTAAAAAATAGACTATGTACAGTTTTATAATATTATGATACAGTTTGTAATATCATGTTTAACATAAAGAGAATTTATACACATAAAAGTTTATGCCTATTAAAGATTTATTATTATTTTGTTGTGTAGCTTTGTAAGACACTCTGATTTCATGAGGTGTTAATCCACTAACAATGTCCACAATAATGCCTTTAAGTATGAAAAATTTCTTTTTTACTTTTTTTTTTGCCATCTAGAGTCTATATAACCATATGCCATTCCATTTATGAATTATTAGTGCTGCAGAAAATAATAGATGTTTTAAAAGGTCTATGACAACAGAGCAGCATTTTGTTTTCTCTGAGGGATGTCTGCCATACCACTTCCACAACTCAGACTAAATACTTCTCCTTTTAAATTTCACTCTCTGTCTTCCTAATGCATCTTTTATAACTTGAGTTGAGATGTTTTCATTTGGTCTTCTGAACATCAGCCTTCCTCACTGGTCCTGTGAAGCTTAAATCTGCACTTCATCTAAGGACTTAAATTCTGTAATTCTTGATTTGTGCTTTTTTGTTAACAGGGTTGTTACACATTCCTTTTACTGCAAAAGAGAATGATTTAGACTTTATGATGGACAGAATTTAGCATAAGTGCAACAAAATGTTTCAGACCCATCTGTTTTTAAAGAAATCAAATTGTTATTTCAAAAATATGTTACAATACTTGTGCTTGACATGATGCTCTTGAATACCATAGTGAACTGCATAGTTTATGGACAAGAAAGCACTAAATGCTAGCAGAACTACCTATAAATTTAAGCAGAATTAATATATAAATATCACAGCTGAAAAAAAATAAAGAATTTTTTGCTAGTACTAATTGAAGTTCATTTTCTTTCAAAACAAATGTTTAGATTTTAATAAAAATTAAGAAAATGAAAATATGAATGTCTGAATATAAAAAGTGATCTTTTTAAACATCTTTTAATAATTCAATTTGAATTATTAGAATGCAACCAAACTTCAATGGCCCAGTTAAAATATTTTTAGTTAAATTATATCCAAATTATATATTATTTTTACTATCTAATTGTATTTTATGATGTTGGGAACTTCCAAGTACTTTCTGAAAGCATTTTGCAGACATATGGCGCAGTATGCTTGTACCATTGAATGCCATCTGCTGTCTAGGCTTAAATATACACTAAATTTACTTTTAATTCATAATGAACATGGAGAATGAATGTGACCCATGTACTGCAATTTGGCTCAGTCATTGGCAGGTGCACATTTAAGACATAAAACATATTTGTAATTATAAAATGGCTATTTACAAAATCCCAGGTGGGTAAGAAGCTATTAGTAACAAATAATTGCATGCCAGCCCTTTCTGCTCCCAACCACTGTACTGGGACAAAAACTAGAAAGATGAAAGTATAAAGCATTCCCTTACTTATAACCGTATAAGAGCTATGTAATTTGTGTTTAAAGCATTTATTTATCATGTAAATAGAGATCAAATTTGGGAACATAAAGGATGTCTGAGAGAAAGAAATGCCTGCACATGTTCTAATTTATCATCCTTTACACCACAAGATGACAAATTATTGAGAACAAGTCACAGTCTGAATGCTCATAACTTTGAGCCTCATCCAGAAAAAACCCACGTTAATGACGTAATAAATGTATCAATTGTAAATGATTCCTCAAGAATTTAACATAGAATCACATGATGTTGAATTGCATTCAGATGTATGGTCTTGTCTCCATTGAAGACAGAAACAGAACAGATCTTATGAGGAGGCGTTGAGAGAGCTGGGGTCGTTTAGTGCCATGGTTTGAGATAGTCCCGAAATCCAATTCCCTAGCTCCATTCCCCCCTCCCACATCTCAACCTAATGTGAGATGGGTTTTTCCAGACAAAACACACCAGACTCAAAGTGGGGGAAAGGGAATATATTACAATGACTGTACAAATAAATACCATATCACATTATACACACGATCGCAACTATCTCTACCATGACATATAGTATTGACAATGATCAGATCTCTTCTCCCCTCCAAATAAAAGTCCAGGAGGGAAAGAAGGACAGATCCCTTCCAGTCCTTAAGCAGCAGCTCTTCTTCTGTCCTCCATGCAGCAGTAACTGGGTTGTTGTAGCTGGATCTCTGTTCAACATACACAAGGGGGTCTCCAAGCCCCTCGGCTCTCCTTCGGTCCAAGCGAAGGCCTCACCTGTGGACTGCCAGCAGGGACAAGACTCGCATCACCACAGGCATATCACGAAATGCAGGGGCATCTTTGTGAAAGTCCCTTCCTCAGGGGATTCAAATTCCCGTTTGCAGAGCTCCGTGCTCTGTCTCTCAGGCTGCCACCGTGGCAGCAGTGCAAGGGGGGGGGAGCCAAGGTCAACTCCCCTCGCATTCCATCTGGCCGTCCCGGTCCAGCTTCGGGACGTCTCTTGAGCTTCTCAGCTCCTCTCTCTCTCCGGTGCTGCATGTCCAAAACTCTTCTCCTAAACAGGAGTCCATGTCCCTCTTCTCCAAGAGGGTCTCCAAGGGAGTTTTGGGGAATCTGGTATCAGTCTTACCCCAAACTCTGTCTCTCAGCTGCTGGCTCTCTTTCTCCTGGCTCTGTCTTCCAGGAGTCTTCTCTGCGGTGCTGCATGTTTCTGTTGCTCCTTCAGTTCATGTCCTTATCAGTCCTGGCTCTCTGCCACCGTTTCTCTGGTCAGTCCCGGCTGCTGTCTGTGCCCATGGAGAAAACATTCTCCCGGCATAACTACAGGCACCTAGCCCAGCTTTATGCTGTTCCAGGTCCCTGCAGCCCCCCCGCTGGGGGCTGGGAGGGCCCAGAGGGCCCAAGGGGCTTAGAGCCCCTTCCTCGTGGCCCTACAACATGGTCACCTCTCCTCCAACAATCAAAACCTACAACTCTTCTCTTCCGGTCTGGCTGTGATATGTTTACATTTCTGCAGGAGTGCCCATTGGGCAGAACTTCAAAACTTCTAAGGGTTTCCACCCCTTGGGGTCTACCACTTCTCTTAGCCTCTGGGGGAAAACAAAGTCCAACCACGACATTTAGTCTGGAGAAAAGGAGGCTCTTGTGACAGCTCTTCACATGCAGCATCCCTGGCACTCTGGCTCCTGTGGAGGCACTAAATTAAATTAATTTTCCCAAGTTGAATCTGTTTAGCCCATGATGATAATTAGTAAGTGTTCTCCCTGTCCCTACCTTGACCCACAATATTTTTATCATGTTTTCTCCCCATGTCTTGTTGAGATAGAGGAGTGATAGAGTGGCTTGCTAGGCACATGGCTATTAGCCAAGGTCAACGCACAAAAATAGAAATAGTACTGTAAAATGTAACAGGTGGTGCTATGGTCGAGATATTCATACTGTCCAAAACAGGGGAGTGATTTCTTTGAACAGGCTCTTGTCTGGTGCTGCAGACTACAGGATTACTATAGGCCAGATGACATTGTATGCACTTCTTTTTGCATAGTTTTATTTGAAAGCTATATAGTTTGCCTACTCATAAACTATTCTATGGTATAAGTAAAGTATGTGGATAAACTCACAAGACTTAAAAAGTACATTTCTGATTCAAGTTAAAACAATCATACAGATTCCTCCAGCAGTTTGTGTCTCACTTTTTCCATCATTAGTGTAAATGTTTGTGTAGATTCCTGGTGTAATGAGCAATTGAGGGTACCACTAGAGAACTGGTCACTGATTCTCATCTGCTTATACGCAAGCTGAGGAAAATGAACCTCCACCTCTGTTAAATAACTATCAAAATGCATACATGACTTCTATTTTATGATCAAGGCAATTGCTTTCCTTAAATAAAGTTGATATATTTTTTCACAGATGTGTACTGAAGTCTTAATCCAGAGCTGACTTCTGCCTTTACCAGAATCAAAATGCTTCAGAAACACAAATATGACCTAGTTTTAATTAAAAATTATAACAAAAATATTACTGAAGTTTCTATTAAAAATAAATTTAACTCATTTTTCAAGGGATGAAGTAGCTAAATTTGTATATATTCAAATATTTGAATTTATTATTTCTGTATATAGTAGGATTCTAAGCAACATCTAAGTGAAGTTGACTTTTTTTTGCTCTTAGATTTATGTCTTTAAATTTAGAAGCCTGATAAATTAATTGTCCTCCAGGCTCACTTTACAGTCAGAAGAAAGAAATAGAAATTCTCCAGAGAGACACTCCATCCAAGATCCAAATTGCTTTCTGGAGATGCTTCACTCTTTTTATTGATTACATGAAGAGCCTTGACACTTCTCTAATGCTAAGGAGGATGAATCTGAAGCACCATAACTAGCGGTCTTCTTTTAACTGAATTAGCTATGCTTTCTGTCTTTTCTTCATTTCCTATCTTGCCTTTTTTCATTACTATTTCTTCCTTTCACATTGTGCCATTACTATGCAGGTACATCAAGAATGGCTAGTATGTTTTATTGGCTAGGCAGATTTGCTAGAAATCATAGAATCATAGAACAATTTGAGTTGGAAGGGACCTTAAAGATGATCTAGTCCCAACCCCTTATCTTGTCACTACATTCCCTTGTAAATAGTCTCTCTTCATACTTCTTGTAGGCTCCCTTCAGATAGGGGAAGGCCGCAATTAGGGCACCCTGAAGCCTTGTCATTTCCATGCTGAACAATCCCAATTCTCTTAACCATTCCTTGTTAGGGAGGTGCTCCAACCTTCTAATAATCTTCGTGGCAACCCTTCCACCTCTCTGTACTCACCTGTCCCTTCTCAACAGCCACTGGTAGTCACAATTCAGTCAGGGTTTATGCCAACAAGTTTCAGTGATGTCATCAAGGTCATAATTTTCTAGCAGCATGGTGTCTTCCAGCTGCTCCTGTTTGTTGCTCATGCTACATACATTGATGAAAAGGCGCCTCAGCTGGGCTGTTGGCCATGTCACCTTCTTCGAGGAATACCTCTTAATTCCTTTGAGATATTTCCCTGGTATTTCCTTGTTGGCTTCTGTTACCAGACGAGTCTGCGGCTTGTCCCTGTAAGACTGCAAAGGTGCTCCGGTGTGGCCAACACATTTCAGAGTCACTGACAGAAGGCCCTCACTAGCATCCTATCCCTCTGATCTTTGCACATTTATTTCAGTATTTTCAAATGTTTTGCAAACATTCTAATGACAAACATATGGATATGGGTATAAATCAAATCTTCCAATTACTATAAATTATAAAAAATTATATAATTTATAAATTATTATAAATTATAATCTTAAGTAATCAAAAAGTCCCTTAGTTTTGATAAAATTCCTTAATAATGGAATAATATTATGTGACTCGTTTGGGGGGGGGTTGTTCTTGATTTCATTTTTCATCAACATGTCTCCT
This sequence comes from Pseudopipra pipra, assembly GCF_036250125.1. Classification (NCBI taxonomy): domain Eukaryota; kingdom Metazoa; phylum Chordata; class Aves; order Passeriformes; family Pipridae; genus Pseudopipra; species Pseudopipra pipra. Next base: position 72,554,577 of record NC_087550.1, on the reverse strand, counting down.
CCCCTCCCCTCCCCTCCCCTCCTCTCCTCTCCATTATCAACATTATCTCTATTATCAACATTGTGTTCAGCACAAATCTCAAACATAGCCCCATAGTAGCCACTGTGAAGAAAATTAACTCCATCCCGGCCAAAACCAGAACAGACACCTTTCCAACATATGGAAGATGTAGGTTCAACTTTCCTCAAGATGAGAAAAAATCTATGATCCAATTCATTCCCTTCCGTTGATCTGTGATCTAGAAAGCAATCACAAGCTTGGCTGTAGCCCTAACCACATCTAGCATGTCTCTCTCCAGAACAGTCATGTGTGACTACAGTTAGATATTCAGGGAGCTTTCAAGCTGAATAAGAAAATATTCAATGACATTAGAGACCTATAATTTTGAAAAGAAGACCAAAATCATTATTTTGGACTGAGCTAAAACCCACCCTAAACTGGATGGGGTTTAAGCAGTCTGCAACCACAAATAATTAAATGATTGAATTACTTAATGTCAGAAATACTGGCAGCTGGCCAAGTTGAAAACTATGATGACTAGCTTTGTTCCACCTTTATAGCTCATTATGGCATGACAAAGGAAACTGTCATATTATTGCCTGTCACAGATGCTATGCACATGTTGAAATCACTATTTACTAAAGTAAAATCACTCCTTTTATCCATACTTTCCCTTTATCATAAGGAAAGAGGCAGATGATTGATAAATTTTAAAAGAAAATCGACTAAGTCTTCTTGCCCTTCCTAAATGGCTATATTCATAAAAGAAAATTCATACTTAGAGATAAGTTAAAAAATGTTTCTTAGAACAAAGTAGGAAAAAAAAAAAAGTTGTCAATTTTAGGTAATTCCAGTTTGAAAATAGTTGAAAGTGGCTGTCATATTGCACAAAGCACAGGAATACTGCTGAATACCTAGAGAGAAACTATGTAATTTCCTGAAAATAGGTCTTAAAGGATGTGCTGTCAACCAATGTTCTAGTTTCTTAATTTTACAAAAATTCAGATTATGACTCATATTCCTGTCCAAGGGAGAGGAAGTTTTTACCAGATTCCTCATTCCTCCTACCATCAAAAAATATGGAGGATATTCTGTAAAAAGAGAGTAAAGGAGATTTGCAAATCAGGAATATTTATATATGCCTGTGAACTCCTTCCCTCAGTCAGTCTCTTTTTCTTATTTTCTCAGTTGTTATTGCATAATTTAACTCTAACTTAATAGTTAGAGTTTCAATCTACCCAACTGTAGATTGGAAAGTTTGTCTTACAGAAACTGGTATCTTAGGCAAACACACTGAAAGGCAATTTCCAATTAATTTGCTCATGCAGTAGCATTCATCCCATCAGTTGTGCCCTTGGGTTGGATTCTTGCCACCTAGCTTTGGCCATAGACCAGTTTAGCAGCTATTCAATCCTTTTAAACTAAACTTAAGAGAGAAAAACAATTAGTGGAATGAAGGGCTTCTTGAGACAGAATTGTTATACCTGAAGATAGACCAAATGGTGGAGAAGGGAATTCACCTGCACCAATTCTGAACCTCTGAAATGTGGATGTGTAATCTGAGATAGCATATCAAATCTTCATTATTGCTAGTGAGGAGAAAAAGTGCAACTGAAGTGCATAAAAATAGGTGCCTACTATCACCTGAGGTACTGTGGTATATATGGATCCCCAAGTTTCTACTTCAGTAGGGTGCAGATTTCATTTAAGTGCTATGCCATACGGCTTAGTCCCATTCAGGTGTATCTGGTAGCCTAGAGTATCATAAACTGCATAAGGCACTTATGTGTGAGCAGCTGAATTCCTTCTGAGCAGACCAGCTGGTTTACACTCCAAACCCCATGTGTGGTGGTTTGAAAAAGGCTTCTTTTCTCAGGAGGTATTGTTTTTTATATAGGACCAATGAACAGCTTCGTACGCTCATGTGGAAGTTACACACTCACGGAAATGGAAGACAAGAGGTTAATTCTGGACTGTGTGGCTAGAGGCAGAGGCAGCCATGCCTTAAGCATGCCACGTGGGCCCAGGGCCGGGGGGCCCTTACCCCTGGCTCCTGCTGGCTGGGCCAGAAGCAGCCACCCATGCTGTGGATCTCCCTCTCCACCCATGAAGCTGGTGGCTGAGGAGGACCCTGGAAGATCAGGAGAGGCCTCCGGGTCAAATTTTGTCCACTTCACATAGATGGAAGAGGAAAACGGCAGTGAAGTGCTTAGTTGGCCAGGCAGAGACTTGTCACTGGTGGACAGACAGTATTGGAATGGAGCCAGCGTAAATCAAGGGGTGGCGAGAGAGAGAGGGCTAAACTGAGAGAAAGCCCTGACCTTTGGGAAAGCAGCTGCAACGCCCAAATATGTAAGTGCCAAAGAGAATCTTTCTCCCCTGCTTGAGGGGGAAGTCCTTGGCCCTCACAGGTCCTAGCCTAGCTAAGATTACGTGAGTAAAAACTCCTCAGGAGTTTTTTTTCAGTCAGCCTTGTTACTTTTCTTCACCGTGGGAAGGAGGGGTGGAATTCCCAAACAGTCTTCTGAGAAGCTCGGGCCTCAGGAGCTGGGATTTTCAAAAAGCAAAAACAAGAGATAAAGACAAGATAAGAGACACTTAACAGTGCTAAAAGAAATTAATTTAGAAGAACTGTAGCTTGAAAGTGAACAAAAGGACTTCTTTTTTTCCTGGACTCTTGTTGGAAGAAAGGAGGGACTTATCTAATGTAATATATTATTTTACTGTATCTGTAGAAGAAATAGTTAAGTTGGTATATATATATACATATGTATATAAACAAACCTTGTATTTTCCCCTTCCCGCAATGCTGAGTAGTTGTGTTTTGTCTGAAAACCCTCTTACACTGGGGCAAATTGTGGGAGGGGGGATTAAACTTGGAAATTGGATTTCCGAGGATCTCAAACCACCACAACCTATTCTGATCTAGCACCAAAGATTCCGACCTGTAGATGCATTTCTAAATATAACACATAGATATAATATAAATCTTATACCCATAGCCTATGTATACATTATAGCTATTTTATGTAGAATATTATGTTATACTTAAAATACTATCAGAAAAATATAAATAAATAATGCTGTAGACAAAATAGGTAGATTTTAAAATACATTCATGGAACATTGTGAATAAGATATTATACTTGGTTTACATAAAAAGGCTTTGGTAGCATGGAGTGTAAGACCCCAGGCTCCAAGCTACGAGCTCATCGAAGGGGTTTATTTTTAAAAATGTATGAGGCACCAAAATATCCTCCCTCTGGATATTTCAAAAAGGGCCTTCAGTTCTTTTAATACCTTGAGAGAGAGCAAGAGAAAAGACACTACACACAGTTTCTCAGGACGTCAAAAAAACGCTTTTACTTGCAAACTTTAGAAAATAAGGAAACTTGGCAGAAGTTTAAAGGGCAACATTCAACCACAATGAAACATTCCACAAGGCATGGACTTAGCACATGCTAACCCATATAACTCAGCAAAAGCCAACCCATATGGCTTTAAGTTACCCAAAATATCAAGAAAGGAGATTAGGAGAAGCAAAGAAAGAGACAGAGAAAGAGAGAATTATATCTACCACCTGGAGTCCCACACAAGTCCAGCTTCCATGTGTCCAACCACATGGAGACCACATGTCTTTGGTCTTGTCTGCTCTGGTCCTCTCCGGCTGCCCCCCCTGAAGCCGGACTTGTGGTGTTCCAGCCAATCTGGGGCTGGGTCACGGGCTCTGATGTGTGGTGTGGGCCAGTGCTCCCAGGGTGCCTTTGACTGACAGATGGTCCAGGGCTGCCCAAGGAAGCTCCAAGGGGCTGAGATACGAAACAAGGCATCACCTCACCTTCCCAAAATGTGATCTGTCCCTTCCCCATCACACACACACTCGAGTTGGTCCAAGCCAATAATTAATATAATAATCCAGTGTCTCACAGCTGCAGGGATGGCTTTATGAGAAGAGATCAGGAGTGATCCATCATGGAGTGATAAAGAGTCTTGGTGGTCACTTGGCAGGTAGCAAAGAACCATCCTCCACATTTTTTTTCAAATAAAATATTTATTTTGTCTGAGATGAAGCTTCAATATGGACTAATATGTGAAGTCAAATCTACATTCCTACATCTTTCCTAACATGTAATGTTAGTTCTATAATAACTTCTTTGTTGTTGGACAAAAAAATCCCCAAATAAAGTAAAAATAAGTGTTCTTCCTTTAATAACTCTTGGGGGGGGGGGTTGTTTTTGTTTTTTTTTTTTTTTTTATATATAGAATACTTTCCTGTAAATTTTAAAAATTATACACAGGCAACATGAGATTAGTATCTGAGCTACACGGAAGGCCATGAGTTAGATAGCACCCTTTCTCATGAATTAATGCAAACTCTGCTTGTTATAAATAGGATGAAAACAATCAGTATAGCTGAAGCATAAAGCTGCTGGGTTAGAAGATAATAATAATAATAGTTTACAGCTGTGTAGTTCTTTTATTCATGAAGATTGGTCTTATTTAAATGGAATTGTTATCTTAAATTACAGAGGAGTTTTAGTCTACTGTATTTTCAGATAGTTCTGGTTTTGAGACTGTTGTTTTCTCCTCTCAAAGATGAGTGCCAAGATCAGTTGATTTCCAGACTAGTGCCAGCAATGCTGGAAGGGTTCCTGTGTCTCCACATCCCCAGTGTTGTGGGGAGTCTGTCACCTGGATGGGTCTCTTGGGGCTGCACTACAACTTGTTTCTGGCCTCAGCTCTGGACCCATCTCTATCCCACTCTGCTTACAGGCCACCCCCAGCCTGACTTGGACCTTGGTTCATCTCTTTACTCAGGTGCTGTGGGACTTCATCCTGGCCAGTGAAACCATTATCTGTGCTGGGGTCACCCTCAGCTCCCGCCTTATTCTCCCCCTTAGAGCATCCTTGCTCTAAGACAAATAGAAAGAAATAAATATGTATCTTTGTTGTGGCTCATGAAGAATCCAGTCAAAAAAAGAAAGGTAACAATTCATGTTGAAGAGTTTTTGGTTTTTACAGAGCTATGTACGTTTTTTGTGGAAGAAGGACACAAGGAGGTAGAAAGATGTTAAATAAATAAATATATAAATGCAGTTAATTTTCTAGGTAGATGTTAAATGTTAGTTGAAATGCTTCCAACATATTGTATTAAGTGTCATTCTCCCTGTAGCAAAATAAGATGAACCCAGGTAACTAGGTTGTGTCCACTGATACAATGAACTAACTCTTGACACCAGGGTGGCTGACTAGGAGGAGCTTGAGAAATTGTGGAGGTAGATCCATAATGCCCAAAAAATGCATTTGAGCAGACCAACATTTAGAACAATATCAGTGTTACTGAGGAAGGATCAAGGCAGATGCTCTTCTTTCATGAAGAAAATCGTGAAGAAATGTTCAAAGAGTGGAACAGTCTTGTCTCCAGCCTAACATACTCAACTTCATGTAGTAGTAACATATGCCTTTGCACTGGCAGCATCTGCCAAAAGACAGGATCATTTTTGGTTTGGTTATTAAGCTTATGCATATTTATGTTTGAAATACCAGCAAGTTACATCAGCCACAACCAAAGCTGAATAGCTTTTTGTAACACCTGAACATGCTGCCAAGTAAATAATAGAGATGCACATCGTGATCCCAAGTTTTAAGGTAATGACTTCATAACAATTAAGTAGAAACTTTTTTTGAAAAATAGACATCGGACACTATCTCTAGGACACTGGGTGCAAAATATATGCTGGCAACAATATTTCAGTTGCTGAAAAATATTTCTATTTGTAAAAATTAACTCAAGGATATAGCATATGTCAGCAACATTGAAATTCCTCTACTGATTAGGAAAAATGTAATACTAGTACTATTTTTTGAGTTAGTCAATGAGAATTACAACAGAAACTGTGACATACTGAATCTGAATGAAACCATCAACGCCATAGAGTAAGAAAACACAGATGTTGATGACCATTATGTGAAAATACAACTAAAAACTAGGAAAGGTAAATTAGACTGGGTTTTCAGACAGTCCAGAAATGGAGGAGGTTGATACCTGAAAATACAAATATGTGTTTGTGTCTGTGTGTGTGTATCTGGATCTGGTCCTGGTCAGTGCCACGGATTTATGATATTACTGCCCAAATCTGATCTATAACAATGACTAAAATGCATTTAGAATCAATGTCTTTCTAGGATTAACAAAAGCCAGAAATCCCTATGTCTGTTTTGTTTAATTTGAAGGCAAAATGAAAAGCTTCATATGAAAATTATGAAGCTCATAAAGAAGACGATGAAGCAAATGTATGAAAGGATAAAACATTTTCAAATGTCAGGAGCTTTCAGAAGATACTGTACTGGATGTTCAAAAGCAATTTATACTACCTCAGGATAAAGTCTAAAAAATGTGTCAAGGAAAGCAGTCTTGCTAAATAGCAGGGAAGGAAAGTTATTAAATTCAAGTTTAAAAAAAATCACGAAAGATCCTAAAATCCGACAGGTTAGATTTGAAAACACAGTAAGTCAGTACCAAAAAAGCATTAAGAAAATACTAGAAGAGTGCATAAAAAATAACAGTAAGTCATTCTTCAAGTAGATGAGGTGAACAAAGCTTGATGGGAACTTCATAAGGTCAGTAGATGATCAAAACCTGAGATGAGTGTTCACAGAAGATAATGTCAGAGCTGAAAAGCATGGGGATTTCTTTTCTTACTTTCCTCACAATGAACAAGACTTAGAAAGTTTCACCACTTCAGCAGGCTCTTTTTAATGTCGTTGGAGAGGTGTTGCACCCCAGATTTGTCTGGCCAGTAAATTATCAGGAAAAAAAAAGTGAAAAGAAACAGCTTTCTGTAAACATATGGCATCTACTCCAAATTCCATAGGAAGTAAAGGATTAAATACCTGAATAATTAATTGCATTTTATATTAAATTGTATGACGAAAACTCATCTGCACACATACCCATAAAAGAAGCACAGAGAAACAGTGGCAGATGGAAGAGCCCAAATAACACATCACTCTGGCTACTTCTAAGCTAATTACAGAAGCCTTCATCCCATCAAAGATCAATCTCAGTGAGCCCAGATAAGTACAGGGGAACAAAGACAGGTGGGAACCCAAATCCTCTGGACTGGGGAAGGAGAGAATCAAGGGCAGGCTACAGAGAAGGACTGGTGGATGAAAAGGTGGACATTAGGCTGGTAAAGTGGACTTTCAGCCCAGAAGCAGGTCAAGGGAGGTGATTCTCCCCCTCCACTCCTCTCTTGTGAGATCTCACCTGGGGTATTGCATTCAGCTTTGGGGCTCCCAACAAAATAAAGATGTGGACATACTGGGAAAAGGTCTAGAAGAGAACCACAACAGTGATTAGAGGGCTGGAAAAAATCCCTGGGAAGAAAGGCTAAGTGATCTGGGGTTATTTAGCCTGGAGAAGAGAAAGTTTTGGGGAAACTTGATGGCAGCCTTTCAATACTTAAAGGAGGCTTATAAAAAAAAACAAGAAAGACTTTTTTTTCCTCTAGTGGAAGGACAAGGGGGAATTACTTTAAACTGAAAGTGGTTAAGTCTAAATTTGACATTAGAAATAAGTCGCTTATAAAAAAGGTGGTGAGATACTGGAACAGGGCACCCAGTGAAGTTGTGGAAGCCACATCACAGTTATTTTTTGAGATCTGTTTGAGATCAGTTTGTGGGGGGCTTTAAGGAAACTGACAGTGCAAGATGTCCCTGCCTTTGGCTGGGAGTTTGAACTAGATGACCTTAAAAGTCCCTTCCAATACAAACATCAACTCTGATTCTATGATTCTTGTGTTGACTGTTTGGTGTAACTGCAACAGTTACAAAAAGTGATAAATACTGAAGTGAAAAAAACCTACTGCTATTGAAGTAGTAGAGATGAAGCCAATTATGAAGAACTGCAAAATAATTTCGGAATACCAACTCAGTACTAAGAGAATAGCAGATGAAACTAAATTGGCAAGTGTAAAGTAATGCAGAAAATTCCATCTTTTTACACACAGTAACCAGTTCTAAGTGAATGATTATCACACTAAATGAAGTCTTCAGGTTATAATTGTTTGGTGTGTACAAAATATCAGTGCAGCAGTGCTTAAAAGATTCAGATGTTAGGAATTATTAGGGAATTAATTCAGAAGATAAAAAGAAAATATTTTATTCTATTTTAAAGTCTATAGCCGAACTGAAGACACATATCTATAGAAGTATGAAAAAGGTGATGATGCAAAATAGCTCCCATATGGAAAATGAGTAAGTTCATGTTTAAATGTAAAAGTATATTTAATCAAGAATAGATCTAAAGGAAGTGCATAAAGTAGGGAGGTACTGCAGTAATTTCCAAAAATGAGTGACACAGTTAACGTGTTTTAGAATATTATGGCTTATTAAGTTTCCTGTTAAAGAACTGAGAATTTTCCATTTAAACTAGAACTCTGATACTTAAAAAAGATAAACAGAACCATAAATTAGGAAGATGAAACAAACTAAAAAAAAGGTAGAGCAGGAGGTCAACTATCTCTATCAATTAAGAATTACAGGTAAAAATAAAAATTAGTTCCTCTCAGAAGCACAGTGTGGATGCCAAAAAAGGATTTTTTTTTTAATCAGGAACACTGAACTCTTATTAAAAACAGTTAGTAAATTCAATGTAATTAATTGTTGTTTATCAACACTCTAGGCTATCCACAATGAAAATATTTGCTGGTGCTGTTAAGCAGATATCTCGGAAAGCAGTTTATCCTCCAGAAGCCTAGTCATTCTATATAAAAATCTGCCCTTAAGTAAAAGAGGGAGAGAGAAAATAATGTCAATGGATTACACCTAATCTAAGAAAGGTACTTACTACAGTTATGTTAGACTCTATATTAGATGAATAGCTTTGTAATAGCTAAAGATGACTAAACTAATATATGTCTAAGTTGCTGAAAGTTACTGAATACTTCAATTTCTTTTAATAATATGTCGTGGTTTGAGACCCCTAAAATCCAATTCTCGAGTCCAAGTCCCCCTCCCACATCTCAACCCAATGTGAAATGGGTTTTCCAGACACAACACAAGACTCAATATGGGGAGAAGGGGATTATATTATAATTACTGTACAAATAAATATTACAATACATCATATACATAATCTTAACTATCTCTCCTATGATAAATCAGTATTTACAATGGATCAATCTCTTCTCCCTCCAATAAAAGTCCAGAAGGGAAAAGGAAAAATCCTTTCCACTTTCAGAGCAGCAGCCTCTCTTCTTCGTGCAGCAGCTGTAACTGGATTGTCATAGCTGGATCTCTTCCCAATACACACAGGGGAGGTCTCCTCTCCCCCCTCTCTTCCATGAACTGCGATATCAGGGACAAGCTCGTGTCACCACGTCATATCACGAAGTGCAGGAGCATTCTTCGTGATGGTTTCTTTCCTCAGGGGATTCACCCCTGAGTCAGAACGTCTCGGGCAGCTTTCAGTTGAAGGCCTTTGTCTCAAGAGTTCTATCAGAGCTCCTGTGCTCTGTCGCAGGTTGTTGCCAGCTTGGCAGCAGCAGCGGGAGGGGGGCATGGTCACCCCCTCTGCATTCCGTCTGGCCGTCCCGGTCCAGCTCCAGGACGCCTGAGCTTCTTAGCTCCTCTCTCTTTGGTGCTGCAGCACTCCAAGACTCCTCTCAAGTAGGAGTCCATCTCCTCCTCCAAGGAGGGGTCTCAAAAGGGTTTTGGGGGAATTGGTTCAGTTCTTACCCCAAAACTCTGTCTCTGTAGAGCTTAGTTCTCTCTCTCTCTCTCCATTAGAGATCTCTGTCTCTCTGCTTAGCTGCATGCTCATTTCTGCTGCTCCTTATCTCCTTCTGGCTCTCTGCCACTGTTCTCCATCCACTGCTGCTCTGCCTCCACTTTTCAGTATCTCCTGTTGCTGCTTACAGTGGAGAAACTCCTCCAGCCTTAGCTACAGATACCTGGCCAAGTTTAATACTGTTCCAAGTTCCTGCAGCCCCATCTGGGGGGCTGGAGGGCCATGGCCCCCCCGGGGGGGGCTCCTGCCCCTTCTCCTCATGGCTTTACAACATGGCCACTCTCCTCAGCAACTACTACCTCACCCATCTTTTCTGGTCTGCTTGTGATATGTTTATATTTTGCAGGAGTGCTCATTGGGTCCACGTCAAGTGACACCACCCCCTCGGGAGTTACCATTTTTTTAACTCCAGGGGGAAAACTTTTTTTCCCCCACCACATAATAAGATGTAAATTGCAAAAACACTTTTGTGTTTTGATAGTATTATCTACTTTTAATTTTACAAGATATGAAGCATTTCAATGGAAAAATCATAGATGCTAGAAAAAAATAGTTTGATGAATGAGTTGTCCTATGGGAGCCAAAAACATAAAATCTTTTGAGTTTCTTTCACAAGATGACAAATGAATATAAAGTAATTGCAGAACTCAAGAATTCCTATTGAGAAAATAATAAATTGAAATTGTATAGGCATTGTTTTTTTCTCTTATTAACAAAAGTAACAGCATAGACCGGGACCTCTGTGCAGTTCTGAAGTATAATTCTGTTCAGACTTTGAAAATGATATTTTCATTGAATACGGATGTTTAATTGCCAGCTCGTTAGTTACTACCTTAAGGCGGAGGCTGTCTATTAAGTAGACAGTGAAGGAAGTAGTAGTTTATTTGTTGTTATTTAACCTGAGCAAAGTAATTACTTAAATGGCTGGGTAAAAATAACAATGCCCTAAGTAAGATTAATTGGAACATGCTATTTCCCTTAGGCTCATATTAATGCCACCAAGTAACTTTCAAATTAGTAAAGAGGAATCTTGCTATTCAAAACACAATATAAGTGCAGACTCTTACCTCAGTACATTTATAATATTAATTCATATGTTAGTATGTATTAATATATATATTAATATGTCAGCATATTTGTGTATGTGTGTATATGTGAGTGTACAAGAATGAACAGAATTTACTGGTTCACAGCATCACAGAATTGATCAGGTTGGAAGGAACCACAGTGGGTCATCTGGTCCAACTGTCCTGCTCATGCAGATTGCACGGGATTCTGTCTAGACAGTTGTTGAATATCTCCAGTGACGGAGATACCACAACCTCTCTGGAAAATTTGTCCCAGTGTGTCATCACTCGTACTGTAAAGAAGTTCTTCCTATTCAAGTGGAACTTCCTGTTCATCAGTTTCTACCTGTTACCTGCTGTCCTACTGCTTGACACCACTGAAAAGAGTCTGGCTCCATCCTCTTCAGATACTTATAGATATTGATGAGGTCCCCTCTCAATCACCTCTTCTTGAGGCTGAGAATGTCATTCACTGGAAAAAGTCTGAAGTCACAGTATGTTTGGAGAATAAGACAACAGCATTGTAAACCAGTTCTAGATGTGTCATTGACTTCTTCCATATACTCTTTTTCACCAAGAATAAGATACTCTTGTTCATTTTTGAGGCTCTCTTCACATTTTCAAGTTTCTTGGCCTAGGACAAGAAATGAACTAACACTGTATGGGTTACCAGGTCTGGTATTTTGGGATCAGTTTTGAAGGAATTTTTAAATTCTTCTTATTTCTGTTTTGTCCCTCTTTTTAAAACAAAGAAACAAACCCAAGTAAACAAATTTATTATTCTAAATTGGAAGAAGCCTGACCAGTCCAGAGATAAGAGAAAGGCCTAGCAGCAGAAAAGATTTTCTGGCTACCACAGGCTCCTTACATATGTTTGCATGGATTCAGTATTAACAAATCACATTTGGAAATTGTGGTATAACCCAGTCAGCAACTCAGCCCCACACAGTTCCTTGTTCACTCTCCTGCAGTGGTATAGGGAAGAGAATCAGAAGAGTAAGAGTGCAAAAACTCATGGACTGAGATAAAGACAATTTGATAAACCAAAAGCTGTGTAGGCAAGAAAAGGAAAATAAGGAATTCATTCCCTACTGCCCATTGGTAGGTTGGTGTTCAGCCATCCTGAGGAAAAGTGGGCTTCATCATGTATTAACAGCCACTTGAAAAGACAAATGCCATAACTAAGAATGTTATCCCCCTTCTTTTTCTTCCCCTTAACCTTTATTGCTGAGCATGACATCATATGGTATAGGATATCCCTTTGATTTGCTGGGATCAGTGATCCCAACTGTGTTTCCTCCTTGTGCACCCCCAGCCTACCTGCTGGTGGGATGATCTGAGATGCAGTAGTTTTTAGCATTTCTACTTGTGTGGTAAATACGTCTAATTAAGATCACTTTTCTGTTCACTTATGTGTTCATTTGTCTGTTCCTTTATAGTAATAAATAAGTCATTTTATATAAATATATCTGATTTGTCATCATTAAAACATGTGAGACAAAGTGATTCAATCACACCTCTAAAATTCCTTAAATTTAAAGTGTTGACAAAATCTCAGGCCAAGATTGGATCCAGCTGCAGCTTGTCTCCTCTCTGAGAAGGAGTTTAGAAAGCAAGGGGGTCCTTTCTGTACCTCGTAGCTCAATAAGAGGGCTTTAATAAACTCTGTCTAAGCCTTCCTTCTGCCACTCCCTGCCCCCCTGCAACAAGGACACCTTGTGGTTGGGGTCTACTACAGGACACCTGACGGGGCAGCCTGTTGATGAGGCGTTCTTGCTTCAGATACAGGAAGGCGTTCTTGCTTCAGATACAGGAATCGCTGTGCTCACAAACTGTCATCCTGATGAGGGATTTCAACAACCCGGATGTCTGCTGAGAAAGCAATACAGCTGGCTGCAAGCAATCCAGGAAACTACTGGAGTGTGTAGAGGATAACTTCCTGTCCAGGTGTCGGACAAACCAACCAGAGGAGAAACAACACTGGATCTGGTGCTCACCAATGCAGATGAGCTCATTAAAGAAGTTGAGATCGGAGGTTGTCTGGACTGTAGTGACCATCCCTTGGTTGAGTTTGTGATCTCAAGAAAAAGGGGCGTGGCAAAGACCAAAGTCAGGACCATGAACTTCAGAAAAGTGAAGTTCCAGATGTTTAAAGAGATAGTGGATGAAGTCCAGGTGGCTTCTGAATGTCCCATAGGATGAAAATTCTACAGACACACAGATTTCTGGTTTTAAGTGTCTGTCAATAACTAAAAATAGACAATTATTATCACTTTTGAAGTTCTCCAAGATAAGAACAATTTCTTAAATTTATCTTATCTTAAATCAGATATTTAGATTTCTAGAAGTCAACAGCAAGATGTCTACAGAAAAAGTAAACTCACTAGCTTTAGTTCTCTGAAGTAAATTCCTATAAAATATTCAGGTGTAAATTGTACCCTGGAGTTGTCGAATTCCCTCTGTTGTCAATAAAAGCACGTTGAGTATCAGAGTAGACATCAAATGTTCAAAATTTTTAATTTATAGCAGAAACTATCACTCCCCCATAGTTCTGGAAATATTTCTATGTATCAATTATTTTGTTCTATTTAAATACAAATATTAACTTTTATCAAATTAATATTTTCTACAGCACTAGCATTTTAGAACATAACTTGATAAATTTGCTGCTAACTCTTTATGACTCGCAATAGAATTTCAAATGTTCCAAATGGAGAATTGATGACTAATTTTTCTTACGTCAGAAAAGGAATTTCATCTCAAGTCAGAGGAAATCAGGATTATTCAGAGACCTAGGAGGAAAATAAGTGTATTTTGCATAAAATGAACAATAATACTTATGACAAACCATATTTTAGAGGTGGATGTAAGACTGGATATCTTCTTTCTGTTTTTTTTCTTTACATGAACAATGACAAGGTAAGTCCTTAGGAGAAGATGGTTAGCACATACATTTATACACCTTGACAAGTTTGAGAGGTGGACCGATACAAAGTTTATCAAGTTCAACAAAGAGAAGCGCAAGGTCCTACACCTGGGTCATGGCAATCCCAGACACACTTACAGTTTTTGGCAGAGAAGTGATGGAAAGCAGCCCCACGGGGGACTTGGAGGTGATGCTTAATGAAAACCGCAACATGAGCTGGCAGTGTGAACTCACAGCCCAGAAAGTCAACCAAATCCCGTGCTGCATCAAAATAGTGTGGCCAGCGAGTCAAAGAAGGTAATTCTCTCCCTCTACTCTGCTCTGTTTAGACTTCACCTGTAGTAGTGCACACAGTCCTGGTGTCCCCAATATAAGGCATGGGACAGTCAAAGCAGAGAAGGGCCACAAAGTTGATTAAAGGACTGGATCATCTCCCCTATGAAGACAGACTGAGGAAGCTGGGGCTGTTCAGCCTAGAGAAGATAAGGTTGTGTGGAGACCTCATAGCAACCTTCTAGTATTTGAAGAGGTCCTACAGGGAAGTTGTAGGGGGACTTTTCATCGGGAACTGTAGTGATAGGACAAGGACTAATAAGTACAAACTGAAAGAGGGGAAATTTAGGCTAGATATTAGGAAGAAATTAGGAAGTAATTCTTTAATGTGAGGATGGTGAGATACTGGAACAGGTTGCCCAGGGATGTTGTGGATGAAACCAACCCTGGCAGTGTTCAAGACCAGGTTGAATAAGACCTTGAGCAACCTGATCTAGTGGAATGTGTCCCTGCCTATGGCAGGGTGGGTTGGAACTAGATGATCTTTAAGGTCTCTTCCAACATTTAACATTCTATGATTCTATTTGTTATTTTGGAGGGAGAGGGTAATTTTCTTTTAGAAATTATGAAATGATAACTACTTTTATAATTTAAACCTAGTTGGATTCAATTTGGAAGTAATTTATCTTTCTAAAGCAACAGGAGAAATAAGAGCCAGAGTTGAAATGATCAGCTGGTTTATCTGCACAGCCCGTCTGTACAACGTCTTCCTGATGCTGAAGATAATCACATGGGAGTGTTTCAATTCCCTTGCAGTCAGTTCCAAACATACGGAAGAAAGTATTAATTTGAGATTGTTTATTTGTTTGTTTAACCTACAGGTCATTTGTTATCATTTGAAACTTAGAAATAAATAAATGCCAATTGATCCATCATCTATTGGGCCCCAGTAGGCAGTCTGCCTGGAGACAGGATTTTCTGCCTGGATAAATTGTTCTCAAGTGCTGTAAGGAAAGTGGTGGAAAAATGTTATGAAAGACCTTCAGTGATGCATTGCATCTGATTTTAAAATTCTTCTGGTGGGATTCCTACAGCACTTTGCTTACAGCTTTCTTTAACCACTCATATTTTCATGTAGTAAAAATGCTGTATGATCAAGGCTGAAATGCATAATCCTAACAGCAAGTAAGAAGTGCTGGTTGAGTGTATGTACCCAGACAGAGATTCCAGAAAAACATGTGCTGTTTTAAACTGCATATATTGTTCATCATTGTACAATAAAGAAAAATTCTGTCAAGATATTTACTTACTGGGTGGCCTAAAATATCCTTTCAGTAACACCTTCATTTTCATTGAAAAATATACATGGTTGCTTATTTTCTTAGAGTAAGTGATTGGATTAAATGCCAAATGTATTGAGAACATATAAATATTTTCTATCCCATTTTAGTTTGAGGTATTTTTAACAAAAATTTCACATGGTGAATTCTGGTGAAGAGTAGAAGGAAAGCATAAGGGGCAGAAGTTCATAAGGTAAGACTGCTGTTCTGAGGACTGCAGATGGATCTGTTGGGCATGGTATTTAACTACAGCTGTGTAAAACAGGATCTTACATATGAAAGCTCTAGTTCTTCAAAAAGTGCTTTCTTTTTAATTAAACATGGAGTTTCAACAGGAAAGAGTGAGAGCTGTTTGCTCATAGAATATTTAGTAGTTCCAGAGTGACAGACAAAGCTTCAGTGATAGAGTAAGAGCTCACTTTTCAAAAACATTATTCCTTTTGTCTGGAGCTCTTCTGGTAAAAGGAAAGGATTAATATTTTGGAATCTTTTTTTTTTTAAACTTTTTCTGACTGACCTTACAGAAAATGTTTCTTTTCTGAACCATGAATTCTGCTATGCTTTTGAGTACAAAACTTTAAAACAAGCAAATAAAATAAATAATGTAAACAATCCTACTGATATATTTGAGTAAAGACTTAAGGATTTTTTTTTATTGTCATTGGATAAGAAATTCCCAAGAAATATACCTTATGGACAAAGGAATCTGTACCTTATGGACAAAGGAATCTGATCAGATACACCAAAAAAGAGAAAACGATAGTTTCAATACCTTTCACTGATTCTGGGAGAAAAAAAGCCCAACCCAACATAATAGCAACTGTGTTCCACAAGTGAAAAAAAAAATTAATACACTCTAATATGGATGATCAAGGAAGTATGAAAGAATATGAGATCATAATGAATGCACATGAAGTGGTTTTTGCCTACTGGCAAAGAAATAATTGAATTCCATATGTTATGCTGTCAGATACTTTGAAGTGTAAGCACAGTGTGTGTAGAAGAGACTTTCCAGACAAAATTTTGCAGCTTTTTTAAGAGCCAATATATCATAGTTTTAAAAATTATTTCTTGTAATGTACTATGTGATCTTGATGACGCACACAGGTTTAAGAGATGTATGCGTTCAGGTTAAATATGGTTACTTTTTTACATTTCTATTCAGCACTAGATGGCACTCTGAATTTGAACTGTAATTTTTTTTTTCTTTTCTCCGTAGAATAGAAGGAATATGTTACCTTCATTCTACCAGTAAAATCCATCATACAGATTAATCAAATAATTTTACTTTTTCCTGATTGCAGTAGTAGGAGGTCTCCTAAGGCCTATTAATATGATATCAAATAATAAAGAACACAAAAAAAATCAGTCAACTTGTAATACATTGAGATACTCCCACTGAATTTCAAAAGCTTCTTTAATCTAAAAAAAGAAAATGATTTTATGCTATTAAATACATTACAATATTCTAGACTGTTTAATGTAAAAAATTTTAAATCTTTAGGATTTAAATTTAAATGTATCCACTAACTTATGCTCTAAAATCATGAGAACTTTGTAGAATTCTCAGTACTGTATATCTGTAATTCATATTCAACATACTAAGTCATCTTGGCAACTATAATCTATTAAAAACGGGATTTGGATACATGATTTACTCAAAATTAATGAAATGGTTACAGTAATTAAAACAAAAAAAAGGATACCACAAACCCCTTAAACTTACTACAGTTTAAAAAGGACTATGTCTCTTTGTCTTGTATAGCTTAGCAGGAGATAATAAAGCATTTTTTTTTCCCTGGATATGTTACTAGATGTCTAACCTTTAGGCTGCTGCCAGTTTTGTAAGAGAATGTCTATTTTTCAGCTGCTCAGCTTTTGGAATATCCATTCATCTCTGTGTATTGCAGTGGGGTTTTCAAATAAATAAAACATTTTTTAGTAGAATTTTAAAAGACAAATAATTTTAAATTGAAAGTTGCATATACAATTTTGGTTTTTGAATACCATGCATAAAGCCCTTAAGGAACACTGAAGAGCAGTGCATATTTCAAAGTTAAAATATTAGAACACCTGGTAAGGCAAAAAATTCAACTGTCAGAATTACATGGAAATAAAATTCAAAATCTCTATGGTGTTTTTAGAATGGGTAATATGTCTCATGATTATTATGAGCTATATCTATTAACTCAGCTTCTACTCAAAATGGTTTATTTTGGTCTTTCAGCATTCAACTTAGGACATGAAGCTTTCAAGTACCAACAGGATTGTACTATATTATGCTTCTATTTTATTCTGTATATGATTACTGATCCTAGTATAACCTGACATGCACTCTTTTATCTGCTACTTTACTTTATCTGCTACATCATGTGGTTAGTAAATTAAGACCTTACATTATTTTAGAGAACTGTGTTCTATGTTGAAGACTAGCTTTCACAGTATAATATGTTATAGATTCCATTCTAAATCAAGTACATCAGTTTAAATATCCCAGAAGCAAAGCTAAATGAAGTTTAAAACAATTAGCAGCCAATATCCGTTAGTTATTTCATTATATTAGGATCACAAGATATTTTCCATAAGACATGGAAAAAAATGCCCTGTTGATAAATTCCATCAATGTTTGCTTTTATTTATCCTTAATTTTCCTGAAACTTATGAAGAAATGTTATTTTGATAAATTAATTGCTGCAAATTTTGATAATATAACTTTGAGAACATAATGAAATTTTCCCTTTATACTAATCAAATATGTCTGTGACTTTTCTACATCAAAAAGGAATGTTCAGATGATTCACTTTTCAGTAAGATATAATAGCCTATATGAATGCATATATTAATGCAATTAAACTGCTTCCAGAATCTGAGTTAGTTTATTTAAGTCTGGCTTTGTTTTTTCTACATTGCAAGGTAGACACAGTTGTGGGAATTACAGACCGAAATAAGTTCTGACATATTTGCATGTTATTTACCCTGTAATGACCAAATTTTTCAAATTCACATAGCAACAAAACTCAGAGGTACTGCAGCTTAAGTATAAAAGGTAGAAATTGTCTTGGATTAAATTTGGGATATTCTGGTGTTACAAGTCTAAGTGAATTCAATGTATCCTCTTTTTACAGAATTCAGTATTGTTTTTGATTGCTTTGGTTCTGCTGGGTTTAATTTGTTTTTTTCTGTTTCTTCATTTGTTGTTTAGTTTGGAGGCAACAGGTAAGAGCTTCAGGTGTCTAGATACATGTTTAAAACATTTCTTAAGTCTACAAAATTAGGTCGATGCAGAGAAATGTATGACTTCTTCTTTTCAAATTAATTCATCCATCCAGTACAACATGTCCCTACTATTAAATTTATATGTAAAGGTATACAAAGGGATGTAATAATACTTGAGATTCTAGGAAAGCTATAATGAAAGATATACGTTCACTGTCAAGATACCATGCTTTTAATGACCTATAAAAGAGAAGTCTACCAATAATGCTACTCAGAAGACCTGAAAATCAAATCCATTTATAGAATATGATTAGCCTCATGTGGTTAGTAGAAATTTCATGTACATCCACAAAATACATGCAATATGCGTATTCTAGACTGATTCATGTCAATGATGTCTAACAAGATCTCTTACTCAGTTTTATAAAGAGGGAGAATTTTTGATTCAATGTGAGATTCTTCTGCAAGTAATGTAGCAAATATGGCCACTATCAAGCATCCCCGGGTGCTTGAAAAGAAGTATGGCCAGTAGTTTGAGGGAGGTGATTCTGTGCCTCTGTTTTTGTGAGACCCCCATCTGGAGTACTGCTTCCAGCTTAGGGCCAACAGTACGAGAAAGACATGGACCTACTAAAGCAGAACCAAAGCACAGACACAGAAATGACCAGAGGATTGCAGCACCTCTCCTATGAAGAAAGGCTGAAAGAGTTGGAGTTGTTCAGCCTGGAGAAGAGAAGGCTTTAGGGAGACCTTCCAGCAGCCTTCCAAATACCTAAATGGGGCATACAAGATGACCAGAGAGGTACTTTTTACAGAGATGTGTAGTGACAGGACAAGGGGTAATATATTCAAATTGAAAGAGAGTAGGTTTAAATTGTATATTAGGAAGAGATTCTTTACTGTGCAGATGGTGAAACACTGACACAGTTTTCACAGAGAAGTTGTGGATGCCTCAACCCTGGCAGTATTCAAGGACAGGTCGAATGGGGTATTGAGCACCCTGGTCTGATGGAAGGTGTTCTTGCTCATGGCAGGGGGGTTGGAACTGAATGATCTTTATGATCCCTTTCAAACCATTCTATGATTCTATGATTATTATTCTTTTCATCCCTTGACATATTCAGCTGCAATCATGCCTTATCTTTCCTGATCAAATCCCTACACATCCAGGCATCATCCTGATATTCTTCATATTACACTAGACTCTGGTTCCACTGCCTGTGCATTTCCTTTTTACACCTTAATTTGACCAAGAATCCTTATGCGGCCATGCTGGTCTGTTTCCTTCCTTGCACAATTTCTTACACACAAAAATAAGAACTCTCATGACGTAGGAAAAAATGTCCTTTAAGAGCTCTTAGCCCATTTCAGCTCTATTGCCTCTGACAACAGTTTCTCAGGGGGTTCATCCACTAATTCCTTTAGGAATTTTGGTTTGCTTTCCTACAATTCGAGGGTCTGGTTATCACCCGGATTAAGCAGGTGCACTACAAGAGTCTCCTGGACTGCTTACAGCTTTTTGTGCTGCTTTTCCAGCGGGTGTCAGGGTGATTGAAGTCTCCCAGCAGGATTAGGGCCCGAGAATGTGATGCTTCCTGTAGCTGTAGTAAGAACAATTCATCAAGGGTCCCCTCGGTCGGGTGGCCTGTAGTAAACACCAAGCATGAGGTTTCCTTTGTTGGCTTGACCCTTTATTTTTACCCATTGTAGGGTCTTAAAGGGTACAGTTGCCTGTTTCAAGTGTCTCAGCCTATTCATTGCTGTTTTTCAAAGGCAGTTCTGTGTAGTCAATCCAGAGGGCAAACCACTCACACAACTCCTTTATTGCCTGTCCCTTCTGAACAGTTTACAGACATGAACTGCAGTGATCCAGTTGTGTGATTCATCTCACCACATTTCATCAATGTTGATCAGATGGTATCTTTCTACTTGCACGGTGGTTTCCAGCTCCTCCTGTTTGTTACTGCATTGTCATAGAGGCACTTCAGCTGGGCTACCAAGCTTGACATCTTTTTAGAGAAACAGTCAGTGTTATTTGTTACTAACAAAAGAGTTTTCTTTAGAAATATCTATAGGTCTATAGGACACTGAACATGTGTTCAACACAGTGTAATAAAACTTGAAGGATATTTTGTACTAAAGAATTTATTTGTATAGAATAATTATTTTAAAACATAAAATATGTTTGTCGTCAATATATAAACTTTGCATATTGATTATCAAAATTTAAATGGACTTTTTTTGTACAATCTCACCTCTGTCCTATCTATATTCTGTTGTCAGTCAAACTTCTGCCAGTATTATATTCTGTGCTCTCTGTGGTGTGGTAGTTTGGACTTGGCTACCAGCCAAGCACCCAAGATCATAGTAAAAGACTTCCCCCCCCCTTTTTATGAACACAGCGGGAAGGAAAGAGAGGGAAAAAAAATATAAAAGACCGAAATAAGAGAACCAAAGCAGTATATATATATTTACACTTATATACAGTTACAAAATCTATATACATACAAGAAAGAGAACCCCAACAGCACAAAAAAAAAAACAAACAAACAAACAGAAAAACAGATATACATGGCCAATAAAGAACTAGCAAACAAAATTTTAATACTTTCCTTAAGAAGGAAGAGTCCACACCACTGAATCTCTCTTCTCAAATTGGGGAGAAGCAACAGCCTCTCAAAAACTTACAAGTCTACACTCCCACATGAGAAACCCATCCTCAGAGAGGTTGCTTTGCTTTTTCCAACTCCACTGGAAGAGATCTACTTTCCAACTTCCTCCCTCCTTGTATTTATGTTTCTGCTTACGTAAAGAATAGAATGGAATATTGGGATATGGGTACTTCCTTAGTTTCCACCTTGTTGCCAGAAAGAGGCCTAAACCAAACCACTACACGTGGAAAATACCTTTAGGAGCCTAAGTTGTATAAAAAGCATATACCAGTCAGTCAGTCAAGAGATTTGTAGTACTTACTGTTGGCAGTTAATGCTGCAAGCCATATCTCTGATATTTAAATATGTTACTGTGCTATCCTCTTACTGGAAGATTATCTCCCCTATAGAGGAATACATCTATTTTTCTCTTTGTTTTTACTCTTCTTCTGCCCCAGGGAACAGTTCAACTATACATCTAACTTGCTACAATACCAAGTCAGGACCTTGACTCCCTCTGAAGTTACAGGGAGTTGTGAAAAAAGTCTGAATAATAGTACTGCTAAGGGGGGTATTTCTTTTCCTCCATTTACTGTGCAAGAGGTTTATGTGCTTTCATAAAATTCTTAAGTTCTCACCAAAAAAGGCAATTCTTTGATAAAAAAAGTAAGAAAACAGAAGATGCCAAAGTGTGTCAGATTAGTATGCTGGTCACTGTCTGACAATTGAAAAAATGAAGTGCCTCAGGGACTCGAGTGTGTATCTTACTGAGTTAGGAGAACCAAAAACTAAAAATCTGATTTAAGTGTTCTAACAACTAGAATATCACACATCTTGTAGTAAGTTGTGGTGAAGATCTACTTTTTATGCCTCTGGCTATGTTTTGAGCTGAAGTTAATGTCTGTGTGAATTAAGTGTTTTTAAATCATGCCCGTCATGTCAAGACCCTCAAGTGAATTATAGATACTTTTCATACTTTTGTACTTTTCTCTGAATCATATTAAAGTGTAGGCAGTAAGCATCTAGCAGGAGCTGTGATGCGTGTATGCATGAAAGAGTGTATATGAGTAAGTGTTTGGCAAAAGAAAACAAAGTGCCAATTAAATGAGAGTATCTCCAGGACCTGGCAGCCTTGTTTGCTAGGTGGGCTGAATCAAGTTCTGAAGCCTGTAGGTAAATTCCTTTCTACTCCATTTTGGGAACACTATCAGTCAGTTTTAACAGACACAGTGTGTTTAAAGATTTACTTTTAGCTGTGTAAGAATTGCCTTAGGATTCATAAATTGACATCTGATTTATCAAGTTTAGTGAGCATACTATTAGCTTTCCTAGCAGCTTAGACTTTGATTAGTTTCTGTAGCTAATCAAAGTAAATATTGTTGAAGAACATGTTCAGCACTGGTAGCTTGGTATGCAGCTGCAGTGCGAGCTGCAGGTTGAGCTCTGGCGGACAAGAGCCTAATCCCAAGGCAAGAGGCCATGAACTTCCCATTCTTTGCACAACAAAGGGCCTGAAGTCCTGAGGCCCAGCCTGGGGACCAGACACCCAGAGACGAGGCAGGAGCCAAAAACTCCAGACTTTTGCATGTTGAGACTGTGAGGGTATAAATGCCCAGGGTTTGCTTTGTTCGGGATCCCTCCTTGGAGACACCAGCTCCAGATGTTATTTAGTTATTGCACCAAGACCAAACTGTTTGAAGGATTGGGGCATTTGAGACTCTGCTGGCGAGGAAATCTGATCTGACTGTGTGAGTGCAGGGGTGTAGCTGCAAAGGGGCCTCACTCTCAGTGCAGGTGGTGCAAGTGTTACTGTCAGAGAAGCTCCTGGATGGTCGGACAGGGGAGTTTCCTTAAAAGTATAAGAATGTTGTCATTTTGGAGGAGAAGATGGAGGATTTTTTTATATAACATTTGTTCATATTTTCAAATGTGACTTTAAAAATATATGACCTTAAAGGATATTTTTCCTTAGGATAATCCTTATTCTTTGCTATTCAGAGCTTACTATGCTTCTCAGCACATCTATTTACTTCAAACGACCCATGCAGATGCAGCTGTAGCAGTTTTCGGTACCCAAATTAGCTCTTCATTATGATGTGCAGCCAAATCTAAAAAACAAAATAGTTTAAAGGCCACTTTAATCTAATACATAAAAAATGCAGAAGTTTCAAAAAAATGTCTTCCTCCTCTATTTACAGCCTAATAGAACCACAATAATTTATTCTTATATTTTTATCAGTCTAAGAAACTGTCTAGTTATGTGATTTTTCATCATTATTGGTTTTATAAAAGTGACTGTTATTTACACTGAGTTAGCTAAGAGTGTTCAATAAAATGTCTTTTTATAAGTTGACACAGGGCCAACACTTTAAATTAATGTTAATGGATGCATGAAAAACCATGCAAAACTTACCATAAAAAATGAAAAATGTCATTACCAGGCATAAGAAAACAAACTACTTTTTCAGCATAACTGATACAACTCAATTTCAATGCAAATAATGCAAACTAGACTATCTGTTCCAAAGTTGCAGTTCGTTTATGAAAGAACAACAAATACTGTATTATACAAACAATCTGTTTGAAAATTAGAGAAAAATGAGAAGCTGATTCACTGAATTTCAAACTTATATAAGTGAAGTTTTAATTACATGTCCAATAACCTGTTCCAAGCAATATTACAGGACACAAAGCCCAACAAGTTTCTGGAACATGATGGAAGAAACTTGTTCATTGGTTTGTAAAATACTAGTTCACAGAGATGCAGCTATTTTAGAATTATTCCAATTACAAGTGATAAACTAACTGAAAATCTAATGTTTCAAGGTAATTTTGGGGAAAGCAAAAAAAAGACCTCACTGTTCTGAGAGAAGGAAGGAATGAAAGTCATTGAAAGAAGATGAAATTCAAAATCTGTCCTCAGCAAAGTCAGAGGAAAAAAAAATGAGGTTATGGTAAAATATAGTCCAATCAACTTTAATATCTATACGGATATTGAACAAACTATGCAATTTATTATATATGTTTAGAACTATAGAGAAAAAGATACAAAAATAATTTATTAAGAAAAAATGTGTCAAAGAGTCTCTTGAGTGATGTAGAGATGAAAGTCCTATCTTTAAAAACAACCATAAAAGCTACTCATCAGTGTCTTGTCATCAGACTGGTAGAGCATTTAAACTAAAATTCTATAGAGCATATCTTGAAATGTTTTTTTTCAGTGTTTTCTTTAACAAGCTGAATGGTGGAATAGAGAAAAGGCTTATAAAATTTGTGGATGACATCAGGTTGGCAGAGGTGAAAACAATCAGAAGGAAGGATCAAAATTCAGAACTGTAAATTTGGAACATGTTTGATAACAACTATAAATTTTAAAATAGAAAAAATAGAAGGGAAAATCACTTAGGAGGAGAAAACAAATACAGTTTAAATGCGTAATAACCCAAAGTATCAGTATTTGTAAAAAAGAGCAAGAGGCTATCAAATATCAAAACCTGATTGGGAATCAGAAGTCTAAAGCGATGGCAAAACCAAGAAATCTGGGATTTGTTAGGACATAACAAGCAATTTTATTTCCTTTTTTTTTTAAGCTGATGATAATATATTTGTTTCTGGGCACTAAGATAATAATTTTCAAGTCTCAAGTTATATTAAAAATGTGGACAAGAGGAGGGCACTAACAACACACAAAAATTAAAAATGAGCCCTCAGTTATGGATAAAGATAGGATTTAATCTAGGGACTAGGATTTAATCTGGAAGACTAAATGCAGGGGAGAAATGGAATGGGATTAGTCAACATAATCTCAGCATGTAACAGGTAGTTAGAAAACAGCTCATTGATTTTTGGTGCTTTATAACCAATGGGGTAGGACTGGTAGAAAACATCCAGTTTATACTCTTCCATCTCTCCCTATAAATCAAGCTTGTAAGTTTGCTTGAGTGATATTGTGAGGTAAAAGTACTTGTTCATACATTTCCAGCTTTAGCATGAAATAGCTCCATACAGGTTCTTATCAACCCTTTCAGCTACAATGGCAGAACTGATTCTGAAAAACTCACTCCAAAAAACTGCTCAGAGACTTTTGTGTCTCTGTAGCAGCAAGGTATTTGTTTATTCAATGTTGGGAGCAAGCCAGCTCGCTCTGGACAAACTTGCTCCACTTGAAAGTGCAAAAGCAAGCTATTTTATACACTTTGGATACATGGTTACATCATTTAATATACATATTAATAAGTAGGCTAGTCTCTGGGCAGAGTCTTTCCAGACATGCACAATCTTCTACTGTAGGAGTCTTCTCCTCAAGCCTTCATCCCTCTGGTGGTCGCCATGGACGTCTTCCTCAATTTGACCTCTTCAGTCAGGTGACCTGAATTCTTCAAGATTGCAAAATCCTGGCTCTGGGTCTTCTAGATCTTATTCAAACATCTAGTTTACCTAATTTATTACTCTGTGTGTGCTACTCCTATTATTTCTATAATAAGGCTTTTGGTCCAGTGAGCAGAACAGAACATGATATTAACCAGTGCTCCTAAAATGTTCTTCTAGTAAAACAGGTATTGGGGTTTCTTAGAAGGCCAAGATATCTCAGTTAACTCTTTCAGGCCTGGTTCCTGTTTCAGAACATCCAGCCCTTCATTCATCCTTCATCAAAGAATAGACATTATTTACTAGAATGAATAAAAATTTTTAAAGAAAACTAGTTACTTTTTCTAGCTGTCTAGCTCCTAATATTAGAAACATCCCATATACCTACTACAAGACCTCCTTTAATCTGAAAGCTTCTTTTAAAAAAAAAAAAAAAGGAAATTAATGACAGATAATTTCTCTCCTTGTTTTTGTAGATAGAGTAAAATATGTAAATGCTGAAATGCTTGATTTGCTCTTAGGCACACATTGCTCTCTGAAGACTGCTCTCTTACATATGTTTCTTTCTTTATTTCTGCTTGCTTTGAGGAAAAATTTTGATATTCACTGACATCCTTTGCATCAGCTAACTGTGCTCAATGCAGTGATAAAGGATAGAACCCCAGCACACTCATGCTGTGAGAAAATAGACGTGGCACAGTCTGTTCCTTGCTGTTCCAAACCTGTGCATAGTAACTCCTACAGGATAGTCTACACTAATTTTTTTCCTGTCTAGTGCACATGATTACTGAGCTCTGAGTTCTGGAAAGAAAGTTAGTACAAAACCAAAATGCTAGTTCACTGAAGTTTTTCCTAGGTTTTTCAAGTTTCTTACTATAATGTCCAATTGTTACATTTTCTTCACTGTCAGAGTCAAGAATGTATTCTGAGAATGAGATGCTTATGTATATGCATTTGTAGAAGAATAATTTGATTAATGTTCAATTCTAAAACTAGCAAATAAATAATCATATGGCAAAAAAATTACATGTATGTATATTTTTCAACATCTTCAGCACTAATTCACCCAAAAGTTCCTAATGCTGAAATTATCTGAATAAATAAAATATAACAATTTTGTACCAGAAAAAAATATAATTTCTGTTTAATTTTTTCTATTAAAATGTTATAGCACATAATTTCCCATTTTTTAATTCAAATGAAAAGATAAGACTTATTAGTAGTCTATATGTAGTCCATAAGATAATTTATTTAAATCAATAGTAGAAATTGAAGGCTTTCAAAATATCTCTAGTTAACAAAGATTTATAAATAAATACTTAATAATGTAGTTTTGAATAATTTAACAGAAATGACAACAAAGAATTTCTTAATGACAGTAATATGTGTTGCTCAAAAGTAGGCCTCAGTAAAAAGTAGTAAAAAGTATTATATCTATATAGTCACACAACTTCTATCAGAATTTATATATATACTGACAGAACAAAAAAAATAGCAAATCTTAAACTGTATATTTCTCCAGCTAGTAAAATCAGGGAAAAATTGACTTAAAACAAAATGCTTGCAATACATCTCAACTTGGTTTTAGGAAAAAAAGTAATAACAGAGGTTTTCTTTAAAATGGGAGACCCTTCACATGAGTTTGGAGTGGTTCTTACCTAGCTCTAGTTCTTACCTTAAGCCAAACTAATGCACTTAAAACAGAAAGAAAAATTATGTTCCTATGAATCCATAGTTGTAAACAGAACTGCAGAGCTTAATGACAGAGGGGTTTTTGAATATGAATTTGTTCTAACTTGTTCCAGTGGTCAGCTTGTTCTTCAGCCAAACAAAGGTTTGAATCATAGAATCCTTAAGGTTGGGAAATACATCTTAGATCATCGAGTCTGACTGTTAGCCTGACACTGCCATGTTCACTAAATTGTGTCCCCAGGTGCTACATCCACACAACCTTTGAACACTTTTAGGGATGGTAGCTCCAACACTTCACTGGGCAGTCTGTTCCAATGCCTGACCACTCTACCGGTGAAGACATTTTTCTAATATCAATCTAAACATCCTCTGGTGAAACTTGAGGCTATTTTCTCTCGTCATGTCACTTGCTGCCTGGGAGAAGATTCCAACCCCCACCTGCTACAACCTCCTTTCAGATGTTGTAGAGAGTGATAAGTTCTCCCCATAAGTCCCCTTTTCTCCAGCATAAACATCCTGAGCTCTTTCAGCTGTTCCTCATAAGATTTGTGCTCTTGACCCTTCACCAGCTTCCTTGCCCTTCTCTGGACATACTCCAACACCTCAATGTCTTTCCTGTAGTGAGGGGCCCAAAATTGAACACAGATTTGAGGTGCTGAGTACAGGAAAAGAATCAATTCCTTGGTCCTGCTGGTCATACACTTTCTCATACAAACCAGGATGTCAATGACCCTCTTGGCCATTTTGGCACCCTGCTGGCTCACATTCAGGGGCTGTTAACCAGCACCCATGAGTTGTTTCCCACTGGGCATCTTTCCAGCCACTCTTGCCCCAGCCTGCAGTGCTGCATGGGGTTATTGAGACCAAAGTGCAGGATACAACACTTGGCCTTGTTGAACCTCCTAAAACTGGCTTCTACTTGTCCATCCAGATTGTCCAAATCACTCTGTAGATCCTTCCCACTCACAAGACCTAAACAAGTGTCATCTGCAAACTTGCTGAAAGTGCACTCAATTTCCTTATCCAAGTTGTCAGTAAAGATTTTAAACAGAACTGATAGTAGGGGTAAACCTAATGAGATTTTCACTCACCTTTTCCAAATACCATTTTCAGCTTAAGTAAACTAAGGAAGATATATCAGATATAAATTGTATTTTGTGATATCTATTTTGAATGTAACACATTACACAACATTTTTTTACCAAGTTTAATTGGGAAAATTCTGTATGGGAAAGTAGAGTGAGGCAGAGAAATTATAAACAAATGTATTCTAAAAGGTACATATTCCTAAACAAAAGATTAGTTAACTAGAAAACTGAGGTATGCGTGATGTAGAAGAGAACCATTATATGTTCTTTTTCAAACTTCAGGGACAAGAAAACAGTAAGATTCAGAATTATTTCAGATTCTGAATCTAAAAAGTAATATAAACTAATTCCAAGATAGATGCTGTGTAAAACATGTGAGAGCATCTATATCTATAGTGCTTAGCAAACAGAACCATTTTGAGTCCTGATAATCTGAATCAACATTCTCATGTTGTAAAATCTAGGATATTGAGAGATTTCAGATCTCACAACAATTTTCAAAATTTTAATTCCAATTTAATTTTTAACTTTAATTATATCACATTTATTTTTTCTCTCATCTTTTATTTCATGTATTGACACTTAAGTTCAGTATTAATACACTCCATTATGGTTGTATCATTGTGCCTTGGTAGACCTGTGTGCCAAGAAATGGCAGCAGGTAAAGGCATCTAGCAATAAAGCTGTGCCTGTACTTGGCTCTTTCGTAATAGTGCTCTCCATTAATGAACTGTTGAAACTTTGATCATTCGAATGGATAGTCAGCACTTCAACATGTTGTCTTGCATTCAGAAAGTCTGTTTTGGAGGTCAGTGTGTGTGACAATGTATGGGTTTCTTCTGGGATATATGATCCCAGGCCCCAGGCAATTTCTCAGTCAAGTTTAGATGTATAGAATGATGCAGCTCCTCTGAGACAACATGAAAAGAAGGTTGTATTTCTTTCAAGAATTTCTGTTGTTTCCATTCTCAATTTTGTGAAATCAGTTTCCAACTAGAAAACAAGATAACAAATCTCCATGTTGGGCTGAAATAAATCCTCAAAAGAGAAAACAACCCAAACTGGGCATCGGCTTCTGAAAAGAATAAATTAAAAACCTATTTTATTCAGTATAACACACTCTACTAAAAATAATGAAATCTTGAGAAGGCTGTCTGCTCTCAATCTTTCTACTGAAAAACGCAGAATGATTTATTCATTAAAAAGAAAGTTTCAATCAAGATGACATAAATTAGAATACACTTTTTACAAAGTCCTTGGGGGGAGAGTGGGGGCAAGTTGCACTTACAGTAGGTTATTATAGCACTCGAAACATATGAAAAATAATACATTAAATAAACAGCTTAGAAGTAACTGGTAAAGTGATTAATTCACCCAGCTTCGTGTATTAAATTCATAAAAATATAAAAACCCAACAAATTCTACGATCAGGTCTATTATAGATATATTTTTTTTGAAAAGTGGAAAACTGAGACCTGAAGAAAAATTAAGTTTATAATCTCTAATATTTTAGTCTAGGCAAAATTCATGTCAACCAAACTTTCTATACCAAAATTGTATCATAAAAATATACTTGACTTCTCTTCCCAAGCCTTATGGCAGTAAAGAGGTTGTTTTATGGGTTTGACCCTTTGAAATGGAAGTTGCATTTAGCATTAGTGTTTAAGAAAAAAAGTTCTTGTCAGAGTTCAAAAATCATACTTAACTGAATACTTTCTGAATTATTATGTTGAAGCATCTACTTAATCTATTTAATGAGTCTTTTCCGAGTCATGAACAAAGGTAGAATAAGACACATATTCTAATTAGCATTTTAGGGTGGTGCTTCAATCTTTAACCTGTTTTAATTGTGATGCATTTTAATGCTTGAAGAATCAATGTTTCTAATATAAGCTATTTCATCAAAACTCATTTTCCCCTTTCTTTGGCTCAACACTACCTGTGTTGAATGGTGATCAGCTCTTTCAGATAGGTGCTTTGAAACTGGATTTCATCTTCTTATAACAGAGATAGTATAGTACTGATTATTAGAATTTTAAAGTTCTAAATAGTTGTAACCCCAATCTGCTTTTCATTTTATTTCTTTTGTTTCTTCACATCTCAAAATGTTGTGTTTTTTTTTTTTTTTCTGGAAACTCATTTGGAGAACAAGTTCAAAGCTGAAACACCTCTCCTGCTCCTCTACATTCAGTACAACTTAGTTCAACAGATTCGAGTTAGATGACAGATCCCCGGCTCCTCCTTCCTGGGCCAGGAAAGACTTTTTTATAATCAGTCTCGTTTAGGATCTTCGACAATTTCCAGAGGGCATCATGTCCAGTATACCACATAAAGGATGACAGTTTAGTTGTCAAGCAATTGAAGTTTAAAGTAGAATGAAACAGGTAATATCAAAAGATAGAACTTATGTATTACCATTTCTTTTTATCAAGATCTAAAATAGATAGTTCTTATCCCATGAGACAGCTGTATTTAAAACAAGAATAAGAAAGCTCACAAACTCATACTTTAAAACCCTTCACTGACACTTGACTCAATGTCACTTTTATTGGAATTAAAATTAGACAATGTAGTGGTTACCATGAAAATTAGCTAGCTATTGTATCAAGAACTTAACTAATCCATGGACTACTGTATAGATATTACCACTGACTGTCTTACAACATAGATTATAAAGCAACTGGCCATTGTACATATAGCCAGGATAAAAATATTCATAAGAGTAAACTTAGTTGTCACTAATACATTTTTGCCCACTGTGATGCTTTAGTGAATATATACATATCTATTTTTCAGTCAAATCAATGAACTATCTTATATTTGTGAGCATAATAAAAGCTTCTTATTCCAATTAACAGCATGGCAGAGCTTGTTTTCTTCCATGAAATTATTTTAATTTTTATGGAAACAATGAAACCTAGTATAAATAAAATTCTGAAAGATTTTTCTCAATATCACCCATACCATTATCTAGATAAGAATATGGTCTGTAGTTTCACATTTACTTAATTTCATAATTTGGTTTTATTTTTACTTTCTGACAAAACTGTATGATTTTTCAAAATTTAATTTTATTTCATCCCTTTGAAAACTTCAGAAAATTGCCTAAATTGTCTTCTATTGCTTTTGGGTTGCAGCAAAGACTGGAACATCCACAGACCTCGGGATTCTCAAATCTTTATTCAGCATTATATGTGGATATTATTGGGGGAAATGAAAGATTTATACTAAAGATAGAAGTAAGGATTATTTCCTTTCTTCATGATGATTTACCGAAGAGGAAATCTGATAAAAGATCCTTTACTATAGAAAGACAAGGGAAAGCAAGCTGTTATAACCTTGGTAACTGATCTTGAAATACCTTTCATAGGTGTTGTATCGAGACTGAAGCAATAGAATATTGGAAGATGCCACAGGAAGAAAACCTCAAGAGAGGTATGGTTAAAATAAGAAAACACTTAGGACATTTTTGCACTGTGGGCTTGACTTGAAAACCTGCTGTTCAAAGATCATACAGTCTAAATACCTCTGCTATGGTCTAAATACCACTGTATATCACTAAAAATATGGTCTGGCCACCTTAAGATTATAGGCTAGAGATCTATACAGAAAGAGATGAAAAGCACTTCCTTACTCATTTTGAAAAATTGCAAGTATATCTTGCAAAGTACTATGGGGGCATATCTGACTTGTCCGTGTTGATCCTCATGGAGTGAGATGATCATTTTAAGGAACTTGGGGGGACAACCTAAGTGTTCCAAAATCTGCCATAGACCTTTTCTGCTCACGGTATCGAAAGCCTTGGTGAGGTCAACAAAGGTTACATAGGGACCTTAGTTCTGTTCCCCACACTTCTCTTGCAGTTGTCTGAGAACAAACACCATGTCTGTGGTACTCCTGTTGGCTCTGAAACCACATTGGCTTTCAGGTAGAATTCCTTCTGCTATAGCGGGTATTAGTCTGTTCAAGAGTATTCTTGCGAGGATTTTGCCAGCAATGGAGAGCAGAGTGATACCATGGTAATTTGAACAGTCTGATTTAATTCCTTTCTTCTTATATAAGGTGATGATGACTGCATCTCGAAGGTCTGATGGTAGTTCACCTAGCTCCCAACAGTGCATTACAAACTTGTGAAATTTAGCATGGAGTTCTAGGCCCCCATGTTTCCAGACTTCGGGTGGAATTCCATCAACCCCAGCTGCCTTGACAATTTTCACCCGCTGTATGGCCTTAAGGGTTTCTCCTAAAGTGGGGGCGGTATCTAATTCATACTTCACTGGTTGTTGTGTGATGGACTGAATAGCTGAGTCTTGGACTACGCGGTTGGTACTGAAAAGAGTCTGAAAGTGTTCAGACCATTGATTCAGAATGGAGGTTTTATCTGTCAGAAGCATTTGATCATCAGCACTGAGTAGAAGATTTTGGGCTTGGTATGTAGACCCATATGCTGTTTTCATAGAATCCTTTGTGATCACCTGTGTCTGTGCATAATTGTGTTTTTTCAGCTAGACTGATCCACCACTTGTTCTGAATGTCACGGAGTTTCTGTTGGAGCTTGCTGCATGCGAGACGGAAGGCTGTTTTTCTTATGTGACAGGATGGCAGTGTAAGGTGGGCGGTTCTCTTCTTCTTCAACAATTCCTGGATCTCTTGATTGCTTTCATCAAACCAGTCCTTGTTCTTCTTGAGGGAGAACCCTAAGGTTTCTTCAGAGGACTGCAGGATGCTGTTTTTAATATGGTGCCAAAGTGTTACAGGAGAGGTATCTGTAGAATCCATGGAAAGGTTTTCGAGCCTAGTTTGAAGATTAGCCTGGAATTTGTTTCTCACTGTGGCTGATAGGAGATCGTTAACTTGAAGTCCCCTTGGGATACTGCCCCTTTTAGGTTTGAATTTAAGATTGAGGTTAAATTTACAGCGCACCAGTCGATGGTCTGCAACTCCTAGGACCACCGCCTCCCTAAGATCTTGCTTTATGGTGAACTTGCCACCGGCTACCACAAGACAGGAGCCCCGAAGAGAAGATACAAGGACTCCCTGAAACAACACCTCAGCCTTGGCCATATTGACCAACATAACTGGTCTACTCTGGCCTCCAATCGGCAGGTCTGGAGACGCATCATCTATAACGCTGTTGCTTCCTTTGAGAACGCACGCAGGATCACTCTTGAGGAGAAAAGACAATGCAGAAAGAATCGTGCCTTGCAGAATATACCACCTAAGGAGTCTTTTTGCTGTGTCTTTTGCAACTGGTTGTGCCTATTTAGTATTGGCCTTTTTAGCCACCAGTGCGCTTGTAACAAACGTAGGTAGAGCCCTCCCCAAATCTTTGTTCGCGAAGCCTAGCCGTGATGATGATGACTATGGGGGCAGTAGAGAGGGTTGTTTTGTTGTGGTTTTGTTGTTGTTATCTGTTTGTTCATTTGTTTGGTTTTTGTTGAAAATGAAAATCTGATTACTTTTCAGAAATCTGAAATACCAAATGTTGAGACTGTACCACATCGTGCAAAAATCTTGAGGAGAAAAGAAAAAATGGATGAGAGTTATGACTACCCCTAACTGCAAAACACAAATAAATGTTTCTCTGTCCATTATAGAAAGATGATGTCAGGTAACTGATAGGAATTCTGATGAAAGGTATAAGAAAATATTAATATAAATAGGATTACTAATATTTTTGCAATTATCAAATGAGACAATCTTGTGAAAAGAGACATTGCATAACTCAGAATATTTAGATTCTATTCCTGGCTCTTCCAAATATTTCTTGCCTGACTTGCATTGAAACTCAGGCTATATCTCCAACAGACAGTCATGTATACTACATAAAACACATAAAATGTGAAATAATTCATGACTTACACTGTATTGCGGCGGCCAGTGGCAAGTTCACCGTAAAGCAAGATCTTAGGGAGGCGGTGGTCCTTCATCCTGGAGACGTGACCTGCCCAACGCAGCTGTGTTCTCATCAGCATGGCCTCAATACTTGTGATAGCTGCTTGCTCTAGAACAGATGTGTTGGTGACATAGTCTGACCAGTGGATGTTTAGAATTGTACGGAGGCAGCGTTGATGGAAGCGTTCTAAGAGACGCAGGTGGTGGCGGTAGATGACCCATGATTCAGATCCATATAAGAGAGTAGACAACACTATGGCTTTGTAAACACTGATCTTGGTGCTTTTCTTCAAGTGTTTATTACGCCATACTCTTTTATGGAGTTTTCCAAAAGCACTATATGCCTTTGCTAATCTGTTATCTATCTCTCCGTCAATCTTACCGTCTGAGGAGATGAGGCTACCGAGGTAATTAAACTGTTGGACTGATTTGAGCTCTGATTGACCAATGGTGATGTGGGGATGATGGGGGACATCCTGAGGTGCAGGTTGATGGAGGACCTCTGTCTTCTTTAAGCTGACTTCCAGCCCAAAGAGCTCAGCAGCATCTGCAAAGCAGGATGTTAAACGCTGCAGAGCTGCTTCTGTGTGGGCAACAAGGGCGGCGTCATCAGCATAAAGCAGCTCCCGGACAAGATGGTTTAAGGTCTTAGTGTGGGCCTTCAGTCGCCTTAGATTGAATAGACTTCCATCAGTACGTCTCCAGGATGAAGGACCACCGCCTCCCTAAGATCTTGCTTTACGGTGAACTTGCCACTGGTTGCCGCATGAGAGGAGCCCCGAAGAAAAGATACAAGGACTCCCTGAAACAACATCTCAGCCTTGGCCATATTGATCACCATAACTGGTCTACTCTGGCCTCAAATCGGGAGGCCTGGAGACACACCATCTATAACGCAGCTGATGCCTTTGAGAAAGCACGCAGGATCACCCTCGAGGAAAAAAGGCAACGCAGAAAGAACCGTGTATTGCAGAATACACCATCTAAGGAGTCTTTCTGCTGTGCCTTTTGCAATCGGATATGTCTGTCACGGATTGGCCTCATAAGTCACCAGCGCGCCTGTAGCAAATGTGGATAGAGCCTTCCCAAATCTTCGTTCGCGAAGCCCAGCCATGATGACACTGTATTGCTAGACTGAGGCTTAGTTTCTTATATTCTCTCTGACCTCATTTATGAAATATAGTCAAGAATACTTTATACAACCAAAAACATGATCTGTGTTGAAGTATTGTGTAAGGGTGAAAATGTAGGTGTAATACCTACACAGGTGTAATAGAGTATATGAATGATGTATCAGGGACTGCAACACAACCTAGTTGCTGAGATTAGCTACAGCAGAGGTTTCTCACACTCATAACAATAGAAACCCATTTAGCATACCTTATATTAGTTCATTCTGATCACAGAAATAAGGACACTAACATAGCAGAAATGAAGGATTTTTTTAACAGCTAGCTCCATAAAAAAATAGGATTGCCATTGCTAATATATGGCCAAAAGCCTTTCACTGACTGTACCTTAAGCTGACTGTGCAAGACCCCAGTCCCAGCCAGCTGTTATCAATTTCTTATGGGAACTGACTGTATGAGCTTGCTACCATGTGTCTCTTGTTATGATGTACAGTTTAAGAGCAGAGTAACACAGATCAAAAGCAAAGGCCCCCAGACCATAAGATGCTCAGTGGTGGTGAAGAAGCTCGAACTCAAGAGATGGGAAAATACAACTTTTGCTTTAAGGGAAGAAGCATCAGGAAAGGAGAAAAAAAAAAAGAATCCCAAATAAATCAAAGGACAAAGAAACAAAAAACAGCCAAGAAAGAGGATAAAACACCCAAGACACCTGGGCTTGGGAAAATAACCTCCACCTTGCCACTCAAGGTTTGTGTAGCATGTAGCCTAGGGACAGAGGAGAGAAACTGTGCCTTCTGGAAACCTGAAGAGCAAGATCCAGAATTCTGGAAGGGGAAAATTAAAGAAATCACTTCTCTTTGGGGTTCCCCCTGAAGGGCTCTTGAGCTTCTCCGCCTTGATATCAGTAATTGAAGCCATTAAGAGCTGTACCAACCGATACTAACAATGTAATATCAATTTTGTGGTACAATGGGCTAACAGGTAAACAGTCTAGTAAACTTTTGTTTTGAAGCTTAACACTTGCCTATTTATCAGTCTTCTAAATGTGCCCATCATAGAGGCTTCTAAATCCATAATTATACCTACACATTTCTGATACTGGAAATGTAGATAGCATAAAAGAATTTTTTGTTTAAATAGCCATTTTTAAATTTAGGTTGAGAAATAAAAATACATGGTGGCTCTCAGAAATGACATTGGAAACCCTGAAATCTGAAAAAAAAAGGTTATTTATAAGTAACATTTTTTTTTTTTTGAGATATGTAGTCAACAGTCCCAGCCTCTAAGAGTCAAGAAGTCTTACTTTAACACATAAGAAAAGAATCCACTGCTTATAAATGATGGACCCTGGCCTCTGATCCCATTCCTTACACATCTGGCTTACCCCTTACTTTGAACTTTTGGATTACTGACTATGATCTCGCCCAAAGTGTTTATCTGTATGGTTTCAGCAATATGCCTGTAGAAACTTGTGACTACCGTGTTTGTTTGTTTTAATTTAGAACAGAATGTTTTTAAAGTGAATATCTGATCACCTCAGTGGTAGTGAAGTACAGTAACTGTATAAAACTAAAGTAGAAAAATATCTTTCAAGGAGCATTTTATACATCCTAGGCACTAATGGGCATTTAGTCTGTGGGAGCAGACTAGAAATATTTTGGAGGAAAGTCTCTGAAATAAGCAGGGCAGGCATCATATCCTCGAGCCGTTTTGTTTTTCAGATTTGCTCCTATTAGGTTGATATTGTTCTTTAACATAGCCCTTGCTTGCCTTTACATTTACACGATTTCATGAATCCTGAATTCCTCAAATTTTGTCATTTATCAGTGACAACTGTAAGAATCCCTTCTATGTGGAGTTCTGAAGAATATAGACACATTTGAGCATTGCTGTGCATTTCCATAAATGTACTTGAATATTCATACATAAAGTTTTCAATTAAAGCAAACCATTTTTTTTCTTTTAATAGGTCCACGTTAAACAGTTCACTTGAGAAAAGTGAACTGACATTTCAGAGCTTTCCAAAATGACCTACTTCTCTCTCCTTTTACCCCATAAAGTTCAGAGGCTCTGAGGCCAGACCAAAGAGATCTACTGTTCTTAAACTAGGAGACAGACAACGTCACATCTGGATATAATACGCAAGGTCCTACTAGGCTGTTACGTGAGCATTTTGAGGAAGGAACTTCAGAAATCTTCCAGATCTTTGTCCCTGGTACCTGTTAGACAATCAGAAAACAAAATAAATCAAATTTCTATTTCTTAATGGAAAATCATTTTACTGGCAAATCGTGATCGGTTCTGTTTTCAATGCTCTGTTTCTGTTTCTGCCCAGATGTATTTGTGAAATTCATCTTCCTTGGATATATTGGTATGACAGGGCATCGGGGCTCCAATGAAGCAGTAATAGAGTATCACATCAGTAATTTGACAGATCAAGGACTCTCCAAGG
Organism: Pseudopipra pipra; assembly: GCF_036250125.1. Lineage (NCBI taxonomy): Eukaryota > Metazoa > Chordata > Aves > Passeriformes > Pipridae > Pseudopipra > Pseudopipra pipra. The sequence continues at coordinate 72,516,686 of NC_087550.1, read as the reverse complement.
ACTCTGTAATGAAGAGTGCACCATTCATTTTTCTCTCACATATGCATACACATATTAGCTTGTTCAAAGTTTCTATGTAGTCTCTGTTAGTAATGATGTTATGGAAATTCATTTTATTCTGTGTAGATTTCAATTTGTCATTATAATTAAATCAAGCTTTGTCTGCGTCAGGTACAATTTCATAAAAATATAATACTTTGTGTTAGAGATTAAAACGCTTGTTCTAAGTGATGCTTCTTTTAAAAATAAACCAAATTAATAGCATATCAAGTTGTGTTTACATATAATAAATAGTTTAATTTATGCCAATGAAAACATGCATCTTCAGAAGAAAAGGTCTAACATTCAGCTAAACTGCCCTTGGTTCTCAGCAGGTAAACTTACCTCATTATAGATTGCTATCAGAGGCTACCACTTCAGGGATTTTACTACTATTAAAGGCAGGATTTAGCCCTCTATTCATAGCTCTGATGTACCTAGTGCTGCAGAAAGCATCAAACAACATGTGATTTTGAACTGGCAGTGTCATGTGTGTGCAGGAGTACACATTTCTAGTAGTCATACAGCACACGCAGAATGATATGACAAAACAAATGCCATATCTTCCGGTGGTCTTGCTCACCCTACAAGTCAATTCTGGAAATAGAAGCTTTCCATCCTTCATAGATTTGTGTTTCTCACAGTTACTCACTTGTGAGTTCCACCTCATAGGATTCAGGCCTTGCAGTAAAATTGTTAGCCCAAGTTCATTAGAAGTTTTCTATGTCACACATTTTAAGGCAATTGTAGCCTCACAGAATTTAATCTTCACTGAAGTGAGTATCTGCTTCCTTGCTCTTAATGTATGAGAAGGAATGGCTGTTGGCTTCCAGATATTCTAACACTTCTATTAACTCAGTTTTGCATTAAAAATATGGATATTCTCCTAAGACTTTTAAAGCTTGTGAAAGATGCAGTTCAAAAATATGACTGTGATACTGTTGATCTAAAATGTATAGGAATAGAAAATAAAAAACAGTAAGACATTGTTAGACTAATTTTATGCAGTACTCTTACTGGATTAGTATGTTTTAAATACATATTTTCTTTAAAGATATAATAATTCTGTGAAACTGGCATTTAATATACATGTAAATTGACCTGTGGAAAATGGAAAAAAATATTTCACAAAACAATTGAGGTCTCATAATATTCTGTTGTTTCTGAGTTTTTTTCCCTAGATAACTTTGTTCCATTTCAGCATGAATAATATGACTATGAATATGAAAATGAAGAAAAGGAAACCTCTTAGAGGTATGTGTGAGAGTTAATTAACAAACTGGTGTAAAGGTGTTGGGAATTAACATTTCACAGTGGTTTAGGTGTCTGGATCCAATTGTACATTATTGATCTTTCTTGTAAAGTGACATCAACATAAATGATATCAATTTTCAGTGCCACACGTTCTGTCAACAATCTAAAACTTTTATTTGCATAATTACTTGCACACAACATATTATGTCATCATATAAAAATATTATTAGTTTTCTCCTGCCTTCAAATTATGTACCTACACCCATGTTGCAGTATCACCCCAGCCAGCCGCCAAGCCCCACACAGCCTCTTGCTTACTCTCCCATCAACAGGACTGGGGAAAGAATTGGAAGGGTAAAAGCCAGAAAACTCGTGTGTTGAGATAGAGACAGTTTAATAGGGAAACCGAAAGCCAAGCACACAAAGAAAAAGAAAGAATTAATTCACCACTTCCCATGGGCAGGCAGGTGTTCAACCACCTCCAGGAGTGCAGGGCCCCATCAGGTGTAACAGTTACTTGGGAAGACAAACACCATCACTCCAAACCTCCCCTTCCTTCTTCTTCCTTTCAGCTTTATAAACTGAGTGTGATGTCACATGGTCTGAAATATCTCTTTGGTCAGTTTGATTCACCTGTCCTGGATGTGTCTCCTCCCAACCTCCCATGTACCCCTAACTTCCTCACCAATGTGGTAGTATGGAAAACAGAAAAGGTCTTGACTCTGTGTAAGCCCTGCTTAGCAATAACAAAAACATCTCTATATTTTCAACACTGTGTTCAGCATAAATCCAAAACATAGCCCCACATTAGCCATTATGAAGAAAATTAACTCTACCCCAGCTAAAACCAGTAGTGTCAAACAATTTATAGTTTCTATAAAATTTGAATGCAGAATTTACATGCAGTCATTTACAGTAATACTAATATTTTTATTCCAAAATATCAAATTCAAAACCTCATTACTAACAGCATTTATTATCCTTTTCCCTGTATAACTCACTAAAACATAATTAATATTCTTTCCTCTGATCCTATTGTCATCCTTTCAATGTCTCTTTGGTGTCTTAGAGTTGACAGTGCAACTCATCTTCATGAAGAACTGGGTGGCTTGCAATTAGCATGCTTTATGAACAGAAACATGAAGTTTATGGTGGAGGGTTTTTTTCTTGGACCTGGGGTCACCTGTGGCTATTTTTATTTGTTCTTAAACAGTCCGTTAAGAATTTCTTTCTCTTCTTATTGGCCAATGAGTTAATTGCACATTTATGACACATTTATGGAATTTTCTATATGTGATAAAAACATATTATTGAAGAATCAACACTAAGCCTTAGCAGAATAAGCTTGGTAGCTCAAGCTATATGAAATAGATCATCACAGGGTCAGCTTTTGGCCATAGGAAATACCCTTCTTGATTGTTTCATAACCTCTATGAAATTTTGCAGTTTATCTAAAACATACCTGCAGCCACTGAGGACAATTCCCAATTGAGTGCACAAGACTGACTACGGTTAATACAAAACCTGTGGCCTGCTAATAGCAATAACAACATGGTCTGTCCAAAATATACTGTGGAGTTCTGCAAGTGTTAAACCAGGAATTCAGAAAAGCATTGAGCTCACAATAAGCAGACATATATATTTTGCCAGGTGAATATCTCTCTACGGTGGAAGTATATACTTTTCATCCCTCTATACACTTAATCTCATTCCAAGGGCTTGATGCAGTCTGCACAAAAAACATACGCATGACTCTCTGAGCCATCTGAAGTGTCAGACTTTGCTGCCTAGGTAGTTGGGCCCTTGCATCCCTTGCATCCAGAAATCAATTCAGCTGCCTACACATACACGTCTTTTGGAATCCCTTAGGATATCTCTCTTGGTTTCCAGCTGCCACTCCAAAATTGCATAGGCTAACCACAAGGGAAACATCGTGCCTACTTTTAAGAAAGATATAAAGGAGGCCTCTGGGAACTTCTGACAAGTCAGTCTGCTGGAGTCTGTCAAAACATATGAAAGACAAAAGGTGATCTGTGTCGCGGTCCGAAGGGAAGAGGGGACAGGACATGAGGAAGGGTGCAAGCAGACTTGTTTATTCAGGCGTGTGCCCGATTCTTAACCGTCCCGCCAGGGAAAGGGGGCAGAACATCGAGTGGGCTATCAGACAGACAAATGGGGGAGCAAATCAGAACAAGGCACAGGTAAAAGGGGGAGGAGGAAGCCTGGGCATGTGCAGTTGTGCACTGTGTAGCATGAATACAGTGAAACCACACAATAACAGTAAAGTCCATATGAAAGTCCTGCCAATTGCTGTATGCTTTTCTCCATGCCTGGAACTGTTCCCATCCTGAATCTTGCTTCTCCACAGATCTGAGACAGCCCATATGGCTTCACCAAGAGTAAATCATGCCTGACTGACATGGTGGACTTCTACAATGGAGTGACTGTGTTGATGGATAATGTAAGAGTTAGTGATGTCACCCACCTTGACATAATTAAGGCCTTTGATATGATTCCACACATCCTTGTCTCTAGATTGGAGGTATATGGGTTTGATGGGTAAACTGTTAAATGGAGAAGGAATTGACTAGGGGGCATAGATTTACAGTTAGCAGCTCAATGTTCAAAGGGATATCAGTAACAACTTGTGTTGTTCAAAATTCCATGTTGGGACCAATACTGTTCAATATGTTCAACAATGACATAGTGGGACTAGGTGCAGTTTTAGCATATTTGTAGATGACACCAAGCTGAGTGGTGCAACTGATACACTTGAGGGAAGAGGTGATTTATAGAGGGACCCTGACAAGCTTAATAAAGGCCAATGTGGTCCTCATGAAATTCAGCAGGCCTGGTGCAATCTCCAATATTAATATGTTCTGGTGAATGAATGGGTTTAAACTAGCCCTGCAGAGAAGGACTTTGGTACACTGGTGAATGAAAAATTAAACAGGTGTGGACAATGTGTGCTGCAATCCAAAAAGTAAACTGTATCAAGCATAAAATAGTGTGAACAACAGGTTGTGGGAATATGTCCCTGCCCATGGCAGGCACATTGGATTAGATGATCTTTAAAGGTCCCTTCCTCCTCAAAACCTTCTATGCTTAAATTAATTAGATTTCAAACCTTTCAAATTAATTTAATTATGTATGTGCAAATGTTTTTCTCTCATTTTAATGCTGAATTACTGAACTAATGCAAATCTTATGCTGATTTTAAGTTCATCTGTGATGAATAGAGACATATGGCTTCTATAGAATAAGATCTTTGAATATGCTTAAAACTGACGTACTAAATATGTCTTTTCTTTCTAATACAAGTGCTTTGATTCTGAATAGTTTTGACTCTCAGATCATTGCAAAATATATGTGAAATTACACTTGAGGTATAGAAATGCTCCAATTTTTCCCATTCTGACAATTTGGCCTAGCCAAAGACTCATGAAGGTATAAACTTAGCTGAGTTTAATTACTTGAAATGTTCGTCTGGTCATTTGAGCATTTCTAATTCTGCTGTGCCATACAAACTGGACTGCACAGTCACTATAATCTGGTGGTATTTGTATTAATTTTAGTATTAAAAAGTTAAAATCTGAAGTACAAGAAAGTGAGTATAATCTGTTCTCAATTAACAAATATTTATATGCCTACATATATTTTTTTTCCGTTTACAGTAGTGGGTTGACTCTGGCTAGACATCAGTACCCACAAAAACCAGTCTATCACTTCCCCTCCTCAGCTGGAAAGCAGAGAGAATATGTAAAAAAAAGGCTAGTGGGTTGAGATAAGGACAGGGAGAGATCACTCAACAATTAACTCCAGACTTGGGGCAGAGTGGTTAAAAAGCTTGCCAGCAGAAAAGGATCTGGGGTTCTAGTCAACAGCTGGCTGAACATGAGCCAGCAGTGTGCCCAGGTGGCCAAGAAGGCCAATGGCATCCTGGTTTGTATCAGAAATATTCTGGCCAGCAGGACTAGGGAAGTGATTCTTCTCCTGGACTCTGCGCTGGTGAGGCCACACCTCAAGTACTGTGTCCAGTTCTGGGCTCCTCAGTTCAGGAAGGACATTAAGGTGCTGGAGTGAGTCCAGAGAAGGACAATAAAGGTGGGTCTAGAAGAGTCTAGAAGATGTTTCCTATGAAGAGTGGCTGAGGGAGTTTGTGTTGTATAGGTTGGAGAAGAGGAGGCTCGGGGGTGACCTTATCACTCTCTACAACTACCTGAAAGGAGGTTGTAGCCAGGTGGTGTTCAGCCCCCTCTCCCAGGCAACCAGCGACAAGATGAGAAGATATAGCCTCAAGCTGTACCAGAGGAGATTCAGGTTGGATGTTAGGAAGACTTTCTTCACAGACAGGGTGATTAAATATTGGAATGGACTGCCCAGGGAGGTGGTGGAGCCACTGTCCCTGGAAGTATTAAGAAGAGACTGGGTGTGGCACTTATTACCATGGTCTGGTAGATGAGTTGGGTTGGTAGTTGTTGGGTCAAAGGTTGGACTCAATGATCTCAGAGGTCTTTTCCAACCTAGTTGATTCTGTGATTATGTGATTACTGTCGCAGGCAAAACAGACTTGATTTGGGAAAAAATTAATTTACCAGCAATCAAATCAGAGAAGGATAATGAGAAAGAAAATAATATCTTAAAACATTTCCCCCCTCCATCCTGGACTTAATTTCTGAATTCTCTACCACCTCCTCCCCACAGTGGCTCAAGGAGATGGGGAATGGAGGTAGTGGTCAGTTCATCACAAGTTGTTTCTGCTACTCCATTCTCCTCAGGGGAAGGACTCTTTACACTCTTCCACCTTCTTCAGCATGGAGTTCTTCCCACGGGAGACAGTCCTCCATGAACTTCTTATACATGAGTTTTTCCCATGAGCTGGAGTTCTTCACTGACTGCTCTAGAGCACAGCCCTTCCATGGGCTGGAGTCCTTCTGGAGGAGATAGCCCCAGTATGGGTCCCTCCCGTGGGGTCACAAGTCCTGCCAGCAAACCTGCTCCAGCATGGATTCCTCTGTCTACTGGGGCACAGGTCCTGCCAGGATCCCATTCCGACACAGGCTTCCCATGGCGTCAAAACCTCCTTCAGGTTCATCCACCTTCTCTTGGGTGAGTTCCTATGTGGGCTGCAGGTACATCTCTTCTGCACTGTGGACTTGCATGGGCTGCAGGAGGACAACCTGCCTCACCATGGTCTTCAACATGGGCTGCAGGGGAATCTCTGCTCTGGCACCTGGAGCATCTCCTACTCCTCCTTCTTCACTGACCTTGGTGTCTGCAGAGCTGTTCCTCTGAAATATTCTCACTTATTTCTTGCTACTGCTGTCATGCAGTAAAGTTTTACCTTTCTTAAATCTATTGCCACAGATGTGCCACCACTGTTGCTGATGGGCTCAGTCTTAGACAGCAGCAGCTCCATCCTGGAGTCAGCTGGCATTGGCTCTGTTGGACATGGGGGAATCTCCCAGTGACTTCTCACAGAAACAACCCCTGCAGTCCCCCACTACAAAATCCTTGCCATACACCCAGCATTGAAGATATCCTGATAAAATATCTAGGTATATTGTATTCTCTTCTAGTTTTTGAAAGGTTGATGACAAGACAATATTTTATGCAGGCAGGAAAATTGTATTTATATTTGAATGTACAGATTTATATTTGAATGTACAGAAGTATAAATTTAACTGAGATTATACTAGTTAGAAAAAAACATCACAAAAGGAAGGAAAGTGTGCCTTACTGAGAACCTTTTAAGTCAAGAGATAATATTTAAAGTTAATACAGAGCTTTCTGCTTCCTGTCTTTTTCAGAAGATATTCACCATCCTCATTTCTTTGCTATGTTAGCTGACTGACAGCCCCTTCACCCAGCTGCTTTCTCACTCTCTTTCCTCAACACGGCTAAGGGGAGAAAATAAGATGAAAAAACCTCTCTCCTTATGAGTCAAGATCAGGATAGGAAGGCCACTTAATAATTACCATCAAAGTTAATTTAAATTATTGCAAATTAAAGATACAGTAGGTTGATGAGAAACAAAGAAAAAAAATAAAAACATCTTGTCTCCACTCTACCCTTTTTTCCCAAGCTCAACATCATTCCTTCATTCCTAACTCCTCCACCTCCCACTAGCCCCCTGAGTAGCTGAAGAGAGAGAGGATATTAGTGAACTGTCCTTGAAAGCCCACCACAGAGCCATGCTCTGACTGTGAGAAGGTAACAATGATCTGACACCAAATGTGTTCTGCATTTGCATCTTTCTTTTTCTGTCAGAGGTGAGTCCATCAGACAACTGCAGCTTCTCTCTTTTAAAAGGAGAGGAGGTGATATTGTTATCTCCTAAAGTGACATCTGCACTGTCACACACAAGAGCAGCACTGCCCATGCATCTTGCTGATTAGCTCATTCCCCAACATAAATCTCATTTCTCTGTAGTACACACAGTGTAAGGTACATAGGTACAACATGATTTGTGGGCTCATTCATCTTTATCTTCAGGATTTAATTTGAAAATTTATTACTTACTCTACTTTTCTCCTTGGAAGAAGCAACAATTCTGAGATGGTTTCAGATTCTCCTCCAATATATCTATATGTTCTTTGCGGTGTCTTCCTGTGTCTCCTCTCTCTTGCAAAAATGATATGTTCCTAATATTGTCTGACATTGTACAATGAATCTATAAGGTCAAGGAGACTAAGCAATTTTGGAGTGAGGAGATTTAATGTGAAAGCTTCTTGGAAAAATGACTACATTCATCCAAGGCCAGAATGATTGATGAGAAGAGGTATTAAATTGTCTAATGTTTTTAAATGTGTGATGTGCTATTAGTAAGGAGTTGGCATATCAACAGCAAATGGAGTTAAAAGGGATTCGAAGATTTGGATCTTCTTCCCCTAAGGAATGTAATGAGAACAGAAAATTCACAAAACTTGTTTATCTAATTGCTCGATCTCTCTGTATATTGAATGAGTTTGTCTTGTAAAAAAGTATTTCATTATTGGGTTTTCATAGCAAGGCTTTGGTAGTTGGAGGGGCTACACAGGTGTCTGCTGTGGCAACCCGGCTTTGAGCACTTCTAGAGATGTGGTATTCACAAGTACACTGGGCAACCTGCTCCAATGTCTCCCTAACCTCATAGTGAAAATCTAACCTTACCCTATTTCAGTTTAAAGTGATTCCCCTTTGTCTTATCATTGCATGCCCTTGTAAAAAGTCCCTCCTCATCTTTCCTGTTGGCTACCTTTACGTACTGGAATGCCGCTAGAAGGTCACCCCAGAGCCTTCTTTTCTCCAGACTGAACAACCTCAGCTTGCTTAGCCACTTGTAATATAGTGTTTCCTTCATAAGTCTATTTTTTTTTAATTTTTTTTTACTTTTTTTATTTTTAATTACAGATCAACAGAATCAAAGGCTTCCACAAACTTTAGCTTGACTGAGGCTGTACTTCCTATGCTTTTCAATCTTGCCTCAGCTTTTTTTCTTCAATTTTTAAACCATGTAAAAACCACAAGAACCCATATTTTTAAGAGTTATAGAAGGAAATATTGTATCCTGAACTATGTTTTCAAGCGATGTTCCACTGTGACCCTTGAGCTATGCTAATTTGATTTAATTTTTTGTATGGTTACTTGGGTTGTTTTCCAGCCTTAGAAAAGCTTTCTATGGGAAATTAAATCCAGCTTTCAATACTTTCTTTAGAAATAGAGATGCATTTTTCTGGGGAAGTAAATATGAACATTACAGTATACTACCTATAAAGGGAGAATTATTTTCCCAGCAGGTTCTTACAAAAATGTTAACAGAAGTCTGGCTTTTGCTGTTCATATAACTTCCTACTTTCACTCTGCTTTATTAGTTTAATTATACCAATGATGGTGTGGAAACATTGAATAAATACTGAACTTCAGAAAGTATCTTTTTCTAAAGCACAGAATATTAATAGAAGTCCAGTACTAGCAGCTATTGTTGGTTATTACTGTTTGAGTACTTAATGGCAAATACAATAATTTGTAAATTTTTTGACAACAGGAACCAAAATGAACTTGATGAAGATGAGTCTTAATATATGCCGCTCTATGATTCTATTAGAACACACACATATGAATTTAAGGGCAGTGAGGAAACCATTTTAATAAAAAACCACAGTGACAAGCACGATCTAAGAGTGTATATACTTTAGTAAATACCAGCCACATACAGAAATGTTCTGAACATATTTCACATTAAGTAGCTAAGATATGTGAGCTTGATGTTTATTTTTTTATACACTTGTTTAAGATCAGCTTCTTCCTCAGGTCATTTGAGAAATAAAAAATAAAATTAAGATTCGGTATATTTTCTGATACTATACCTCACAAAATTAGATTTATTAAATTAATTTTTCCTTGAGCTAGCAACATATGTATTCAAATTGTCTGAAACTTGCAAAGGATAAATTGAATTGTGTAAAATAGGTATGAAAGTGTGTCCACTGAGGGTCTACAACAGCACCATTATTAGATTTAGTTTTAGTTAACTTGTTATTCAGGCAGAACTGGAAATAAAATCACATAGTGTTAAATTGTTTGAGTCTTACAGGGTCATTGATGCAAATTTAAGGGGCTTAGAGATATCATAAATATTAGTAGAAAAAACAAAATTATATTAAACCTTGGGGAGGTAGGATAATACTTCCAGAGGAAAAATAAGAAGGACAAATTGTTCTGCTGAGGCTTTATCTGGTCTTGGGGGTGCTGATCAACAACCGTCTGAACACAGCCCAGAGATGTGCCCAGGTAGCCAAGAGGTTCAATGACACTCTGGCTTGTATGAGAAACAGTGAGACCAGCACGACCAGGGAAGTGATCCTCTTCCTGTGCTTGGCACTGGTGAGGCCACAGCTCAAATCTGTGTTGAATTTTGGGCCCCTCACTACAAGCAAGACATTGAGATGTTGGAGCACATCCAGAGAAGGGCAAAAAAGCTGGTGAAGGGGTTGGGGCACAAGTCTTATAAGGAGCAGCTGAAGGATCTGGGAGCCCGGAGATCTTATCGCTCAGAGGAGATCTTATTGCTCTCTACAACTGCATGAAAGGAGGTTGTAGCAGGTTGGGGTCAGCCTCTTCTACCGAGTAACAAAATGAGAGGAAACGGCCTCAAGTTCTGCCAGGGGAGGTTTCGATTGCGTATAAGGAAAAATGTCTTCATTGGTAGGGTGGTCAGGCATTGGAATAGGCTGCCCAGGGAAGTGGTTTATTCACCATACCTGGAAGAGTTCAAAAAACCTGTGGATATGGCACTCAGGGACATGGTTTAATGTTGAACATGGTAGTGCTGTGTTAATGGTCAGCCTACATGATCTTAAGGGCCTTTTCCAACGTTAATGATTCTATGATTCTGTCATTGCAATATTGGCCAATTCTGGGCATTACACTCCTTGGGATGCTCAGAAAAATTGAAAAAAAAGAAACGAACTTATTATAGGATTATAAGGATTAATATTGTGTATTTCCAACCAAGCCTGAAGGTCAGTCCTTAATTTTTTTGGATACATTTGCTGTGCTATGTTTTTGCACGTAATTGATTTACAAGAAGTGAAAAGCGTGGGATACACCTTGACAATCATTAAGTTCTCATTGTGCATTATTACTTTGCATATATCACTAAACATATACAGCCTGGACTAGCGGCATTATCTATATGACCATTAATGATTAAACAATAATAACAGAATAATATTATCTAAGGAATATTATGTTCAAGTTGTGGTTAAGATGTCTGCATATCACATGACCCATGCAACTTCTAATATCAACATTTCCACCTTGAGAAAGAACTTGAGAAACTTGAAATGGCCTCAGGTTCCACCAGTGGAGATTTAGATTAGATATTAGGAAAAAAAAGGTCCTGGAAAGAGTTGCAAAGCAGTGTTCAAAAAACAGATGGTTATGGTACTTGAGGACGGGGTTTAATGGTGAACAAGATGATGGTGGTAGTTTGATGGCTGGACTTGATGATCTTAAAGGTCTTTTGCAACCTTAATGATTCTATGATTCTGTGAACATTATCAATCTCTTTCAGAATAGGATACTACTGAAAATTGCAATTATGCACATGATTTTGATTTAATATTCTTACGCTACTACGTTTGAAAAAATGTCTAATTGTATTCCTTTTGTAACAATAAGAGTTTTTAAAAGATATAACCTACTGGATTAGATGTGAGTTTTGAGAAACCAATTACATCTAGATGTATGCTAGATATCTAAATTACAGTCCAGGCCTCCAGCTCGCAAACCATCCAAATCTCATCTATATGTCTCAGGAACAGTCTGAACCTGTCAACACCCTGTAGATCTTTGCTTCTATGGAAAGAAATCTGGGCATGTGTCACAAACTGGAATAGTTTTCAAGAGGTGCCCCTTTAGAATACTGAGACTCCACTGTCCCTGCACACGCTTTGTATAGTCAAGCAAATAAATACAAAGGTAACCCTAAAGTACAGGTCAGTGAAAATGACAAAGTATGTGAGAGAAATCAAGAAGATAAAAGTTTACTCCTCTTGGATAGTTCCAGCTGGAGAAACTATGTTAGGCAATACTTGAAGACATTTTTCAGTTTACTTTTGCCTTCTTTTTTTTAATGTTTTTCGGAAAGACTGAAGCAGTGGGTAAAACAATGCATTGAGCAAAAGAAGCTATTGAACAAAACGTTTAAGAGCTTGCCAAATGCAGCTATTCAGTCTATTCTCAGAAATACATTGAGGCTGTATGCAGACATCACATCAGTTACTGGGTTTTGAATTGTTTTTTGTACATGAACTTTCTCCATTCCCTCCAAGGACTGTTAGGACTCAGGTTAGGGTTTAACCATAGCCTTCAATTTCAGGGAAGGCATTTTTGACAAGCAGAGTGGTGAAAGAGAGTGTTACACTATGTCTTTTCTAGAAAAATCTCCTCAGAGAGGAATAAATGCAGCTTAATGCTAGTGTGGATTCTGATCTTAGATGTACAAATGGGCAGAGGTATGCTGGATGCAGAGAGTGCCTCTGACTGTGTCTGATTTTTTTGGCATATTCTTTTCCTTTATTGCAACAGTGAAAAGCCAGAATGACTACTGCTTCAGAGTCCACAGTGAGAAGCTGAAGGGAGAGGAAAGAGGGTTAAAGCAAGGAATTGGAACTGGTAGATCATGTGGTGACAGAGAAAATTCTGTGAGGAACGGTGAACCGATCAATCAAACCTCAGAAATTATGGATAGAACCTTTCAACAAAGAAAAGAAGACAGTGTCAGCTGCAACCCAGAAAAATAATGTCCTGACTGAAATAGAGACAAGTAAGATGTGCCTGCAATGATGCAGTCAACAGGGGCAGACTTTTTATAATGTTTTTTTATAGTCTTACATAGTGATTTCAACAATTGTTTATTTAAAAAATAACGCAGTCTAGTGTTGAAGATTCAGCTTAAGTAGTATAGGCAGGTGATACAGTGAGTTGTCAAGGTTACTGAATTGTTGCTAGGAGGAGTTTGGTGTTAGAGCTGGGTTTTCCATCCTCTTAAGTCCTGGAGCTTTCTGTGTTTCTCTTTCCAGCCATTTGCCTTCATGGTAGCCCTCACCCTGGCACATGAAACAAAGGGCTATTCTTTTGTCCTACAGGGAAGTCCTTGGTCTGTCAGCCTGTTGTCACAGGCAGCAGTCATAGAGCTGCAGATAAAAAAATACAGCCAGTACTCATTTGACCACTAGACAAAGATTACAGATTGTGATCTTATAATAGCAAAAATTGTATCTGCTAAGTTATACATTGGAGGAAAAGTTACTTTCAAATTACTCTTAATTAGGAGCACAATCACCTGCATGACAGATGCCTGCATGATCAACTGATAGAGGCTGAACATCTTTTCCATGGATCAAAAGTTATCAGGGGAAAAAAAACCACATGGGAGAGAAATTATTCATCCTTGTAATCTACCTTCAGCGACTCAACTGGAGTGGTAAATGTTTACACTAGGATAACACTGACAAATTGAAACCTGTTTTTTTTTGAATTCTGATGTGTTCCCAGAGACTCTCTAAATTATACTCTTGTTAGTAGAGTTCAGCTTTTACATAGTTGGTTGTTTTTTCTTTCAAAGAAGACTTGCTTTTTCCTCCTTTTTTTTTTCTTAATTATTTTTCTTTCTTTCTTTCCACTTTCTCCCCCTTTGCCCCCCAAGTCTTCTTTGAACTTTAACATGAAATTGAGTAAAGGAACTCAGTGTAAAGCCTTTCTTGAGTCTCTTTGCAGCTGTTACAACCCATTACAAGTTTAAAGTGAAAAGTTCAAATCTGTGGTGAAAGGCTGGGAAATAAATTCTTACAGTTACAGGTTACATCAAAATCTGGTACTCATTGATTCCCACCATCATCATCAATTTGCATTCTTCAAGATCTGATCTCTGGTATTCACAAGGCTTTCAAGTTTTGGAGAATGAACAAAGTCAACAGTTATTCTTCACACATATTCCTCAAAGTTTGTTGACACTAATTGAAAGTATGTGTATGCAAAGTACATCCCAAAAACAAACAAACAAGAGAAACCTCCTTCTATTTAAAGCTCTGTGAAATTTTGGAAAGGAGGCTAGCTGATCATGTGGGTAATTTGCCTGTAAGAATTATCTACCTGAATTAGTTTCTATGGGTCCTGCTCTGTCTGTACAGAGCCACCCACAACCTGCCATTGCACCAGTGGCTGCTCTCCATAGGTTGCAGAGGGAATCAAGGAATACCGAGCATAGCAGATTGTATTGGGTTTGTGTGGCCAGGTTTTGGTAGGGGGGGGCTACAGGACTGTCTTCTGTGAGAAGCTGCCAGAAGCTTCCCTGATGTTCAGTAGAATCAATGCCAGCCAGCTCCAGGATGGACCCACCCCTGGCCAAGGCCAAGCCAATCAGGAATGACTAACACCTCTGTTAACACTTATGATAACATATTTAAGAAGGAAAAACATTATTGGGCAGATGTAATTGCAGACAGAGAAGCGTGGAGTGAGAATATGTGAGAGGAACAACTCTGCAGACACCCAGGTCCTTGGAGAGGGAGGAGAAGGAGGTACTTTAGGTGCCGGAGCTGAGGTTACCCTGCAGCCTGTAGTGAAAACCATAGTGAAGCAGCCCATGGAGGTCAATGGGAGGGCAGAGATACACCTGCAGCCTGTGGAGGAGACCCATGCCAGAGCAGGTGGATGTCCGAAGGAGGCTGTGGACTTGTGGGAAGCCCGTGCTAGAGAAGGATCCTGTCAGGGACCTGTTGACCTGGGGACAGAGGACCCCATGCTGAAGTATGTTTCATGGTAGAACTTGTGACTCTGTGGGGGAGCCACAACAGAGCAACTTGTTCATGAAAAACTGCACCCCAAGGAAAAATGACCCATGTTGGAGCAGTTCCTGGAGAACTGCTGACTGTGACATGGACTCACATTGCAGAAATTCATGAAGAACTGTCTCTGATGGGAGAGACCCTACACTATAGTTAGGGAAGGACTCTTCTCCCTGAACAGCAGCAGGAACAACACGTGATGAACTGACCATTTCCTGTCTCCCTTTGCTGCTGTAGGGGAGGAGGTAGAGCCTGGGAAGGAGGGAGGGGTGGGAGCAAGGTGTTTTTAAGATTCATTTTAGTTCCCATTATCCTTCTCTGGTTTTGATTAGTAGTAAATTCACTTAATTTCCCCAAATCAAATCTGTTTTGCCCATAATGGTATTTGGTGAGTGATCTCTCCTGGTCTTTATCTTAACTCATGAACCTTTGTTATATTTTCTCTCTGTCCAGCTGAGAAGACAAGTGATAGAGTGGCTTTATTGGGTACCTGGCATCCAGCCAGGGTCAACCCACTACGCAGATAGACTGAAGGGATGACAGATTTGGGATTTACTACTGGCTAACAGGAATTGCTTTTCTGAAGAGTGATTGCCTTTTCTACTTGTAGGTGTGCATGGCATCAATGGATGCTTCAGTTGATTCAGTTGTTAGAAGTAGCAAAATGATGTACATTGGAAGGGGTATATGGAGGTGTTCAACTCCACAAGAACAACTGTGAAGTTAGTTCCAGCTTCAGAATTAGATCAAGTTGCTCACTATGCTGTCCACTTGAGTTTTGAATGGATGCAAGTGGAGGTGGAGCTTCCACAACTTTTGTGCAACTTTTTCCAATACTTGGCTACCTATCCTCATTTAAAAAATAATATATATCATAATATCTGACTGCAGTTTCTCTTTCTGGAACTCATATCTGTTGGGTTTTGGTTTTTGCTGTACATATTTCCCATTAGATATCTGTAGGCAGCAGGAAGATCCCACTGTAACCTTCTCCTCTTAAGACTGAACAAATCCATTTGTCTCAGCTTCTCACTATGGATGATAAGCTGCAGGTCCCTAAAGATATGAACCACTTTCCACTGTACTTCCTCTAGTTTGCTGATACCTTTCCTGTATAGGTTAGACCCGAACTGGACACAGTACTCCATATGGGGTCTCAAAAGTGCTAGGTAGATGGGAATAACCACTTCACTCATTCTGCTGTCTGTGTTCTTGCTAATAAAGCCCATTATGCAATTGGCCTTTGCTGCACATCCATCCTTCTGTTCAACTAATTGTCCAACAGGACCCCAACGCTATTTTCTGCAGAATGGCTTTTCATGCAGCTGACACCTAGGCTGTACTATTGCATAGGTTTATTTCATTAACCCTGGGGGCACTGCAAGTGACTGACTACTAGCTATACTTCAAACCATTGACCTTTGAGCCCAGGACATTCAGTGAATTTTCCACACAGTTTACAGTTTTGCACTGTCTTACAGCACTTCCCTGCTGTTGCTAGCTGAACAATTCATCGTTGCTAAGGAATGCGCACTTCTCTGTGGGAAAGCACATAATCACTTTGCTTTATTTGCTTTCATTACAGCACCCTACTTGGTCATGCTGTTTTTCTCTTGACATCTTCTGAGCTGTACTTGTCCTTACCTGCCTACCTTTGACTACAGGAATTGAGACTTCATAAGAAAGAAGATGTGGCTATTTTTCTGTCTCATCTTTTGACATTATATAGATGAATAACCTTTTTTTTTCATAAAATTGAACATTACCATCTCTAGTTCGTCACTGTGCAGGACAAAGTTGGTGATCAGAGGTTCTGTTGCATACTGAGTTCAATGATATGGGTTGTTCTTTAAAGTGAAAAAAAGAAACAGGAATATTAGCCAGAGCTACTGCCCTAGACATAAGGTCAATTGTGGCTCAAGATATTTTAATGCAATGAGCAAGTCGGGTTTCTGATTGCAGCAATGTTTGTGCAATCCTGTAGCTCCAGCCCTGGGCAGAAAGAGGTGGATCAAGGAAAAGGAGTGACACTTTTGACACATTTCAAACAGCCTTACTGTTGGGTGATACTTGGTGAGTGTCACTCCAAATAAGTTAAATCATTTCTTCATTTAAATCCAGGAGAGTCCAGTGAATCTGTCTTGATATTGAAAGTGTATGAGGATTATTTTTACAAGTTAAAAAAATCTTTACAGGATCAACTCCCAGTCTGCCAGGAATGCAATCAGCTATTTTTGATACATGTTTCATTTATCTAAAATTCACCAAATGCGTTTTTGATTCTCATTCAAGAATTTGTTCTAGGTCCTTGTTTATTTGCAGTTTCCATGGGGTTTTTATGCTGCTGGAGAGAAATCAAAAGAGAATTTGCACGTAGCATAGAACTATCCAAGGTTCCTATTATGAGATATTTTGGAAGAGAGTATTCCCAGGCTTAGAAGGACTTGTTCATTTTATGAGATCTAGCCATGGCCTCAAGGTGGACGTATTAGGAGTTTCAGACTCTTGAGTTCTGAAAAAAATTCCAAGTAAGGCATATGATACAGCCCAGAAATTATCCCAAGTTAGAAGAGTTCTCTGAGACATTAATTGCTTGGATGCAGTGTGCCCAAAGCCATGATATCAGACTTCATCACAGAGGCCTAAGAAATGCTTACATCTAGGCAGATGACATCTGTCATGACAGGGGGATGATGCAACTACCATGTTGCATGAACCCATTTTCAAAGTGTAAGATTTAACTATACTCTCAGAGAAAGAGAAAAAGAAACCAGGCAGGAGTGAGATCTCAAAAAATCTTCCTTGTTTGTTTATAACACTATTTGCTCCATCTGTCTTTGAATTCTTTCAAAGTGGGGAAATAGAAGAGGTTCCAGTTTCCTTCTTTCACTAGAATCTAGGCATTGTTCTTGAAGTCCCTGTCATGGAAAAGATTAAAATTCATTTTACAAATCTCATCTGCTCTGCCATGGAAACCCTGTAGTACTCTGGAACTATATCCTTGACAGACTAAAAAGCTGGTAAACTTCCTTGCTGTATGGACAGGACGTCCTCCTGCCTCTAGCTTTCATGAGGATCTAGGTAACATGCAGATCCCTTTCTTGCTCATGCTGAAATTTACACTCAGAAATGTTGAGGTAGGTTATAAAACTAATATTTGTGGCCTATAAGGAATAGTTTCATTGTATTTGCCCTGTTCCAGTTAAATTCACAATGGGCACTTCCATAAACCTGAGTCAGGATGGATGGCATAGATGTGTTCTACAGCAGGTCTGGCTCTGATTCCAGGCTAGAGTCTAGACATCACTAACTAGTGGGTTTTCATTCCAGGTACTGGCTGATGAGCCAGTGCTAAAAGGTTTAATACCATAATGCATTGCAAGAAAGCACTGTGTCCCAAATCTGTATCTAAAGAAAGGTAGGAACCATCCCCAGAAACATTCTGTAGCACTGAGTTTGAAGAGTAGTGTGAGTAGGAAGCATTTGTGAAAAACTCTAGCCAGTTAAATTTTAGCATAGGCACAAAAAAATGGAACCAATATAAACAAACAATATATACTCATAAAAACTCTCTTTTCCTAGAAGGAGGATGAATTTTCCTGAGATTGAGTGATGACACAGTTAAGAGCAATTGATTACTACTGTTTCTCTTTTCTACTTGCTTAACTGTGTTGTGTATCATAGTTCAGAGAATTCCATTAGGATTTCAGTCGTTTCATGAGCCTTCTTGGATTCTGCTATTAATTATAAAATGGAAGGGAGTTTGGAGGTGAGACACCCAACTACCAAAAGGCATAAGGAGAAGTTATGGTGTCAATTTTATACTCATGGTGGTACTATATGAAAAAAAGAAACAAACAAAAAAACCCCACACACGAACAAACAAACAAATCAACAAACCCAACAAACTAATAATGGTGAGAATGAGAGGAAATGTAACAAAACGGGGACATAAGTGTGAAGACGGAAACTGTTGCGGGTCCGAAGGGAAGAAGGGACAGGACACGAGGAAGGGTGCAAGCAAGCTGGTTTATTCAGGCGTGCGCCCGATTCTTAACCGTCCCGCCAGGGAAAAAGGGCAGAACCTCGGGTGGGCTATCAGACAGACAAATGGGGGAGCAAATCAGAACAGGGCACAGGCAAAAGGGGGAGGAGGAAGCCTGGGCATGTGCAGTTGTGCACTGTGTAGCATGAATACAGAGAAACCACATAATAACAGTAAAGTCCATATGAAAGTCCTGCCAATTTCTGTATGCTTTTCTCCATGCCTGGAACTGTTCCCATCCTGAATCTTGCTTCTCCACAGGAAACAGTCAAATCAGAAGCTTTCATGTGCTAATTATGCAGAAATCATTCAGTTGACCCCAAAAAAGCATACTTTGAACAGACAGAAGAAAAATCTGGTCTGCATTTAGTGGTGGCCATATTTTGAGTAGGAAGATGGACTAGGTAGCACTTTCCAGTCTGAATGATTCTGCAGCTCTGTGGCTTGTGGAATTTGTATATATTCAAACAAAAGATGATGTCCCAGTTGCATGGGAAATCATTAACCTGAAAGATTCAGAAATATCATAAGCAGAAAATATTTCAGAGCAAAAAGGCAAATGACAGCAGGGTAGAATAGGAAATATGTGATTTCATAATTTTTTGCCTTTGGGAAAGAGCTGTATTTTGCCAACATCTACCTTCTGATATTACCAAAAAGCTCATTGCATTCCAGCAATGATGTAAGACCATGACTATCTGCTTAGTCAAATGGATAATGCAGCTCAAACATCAAGTTACACTGTTGAAAAGGGAGACATAAAATCCATCATAATAAAAATGTAGAAGATAAAAAAATGCACATTGCTTTAACATTGGCAGTGTCAACAGATGGTATAAAATTACCACCTTATGTGTTCTTGATGCATAAAACAACGCCAAAGGAACAGCTGCCTACTGGAATAGTTGTCAAGTGTCAAACTCTGGATGAATATCTACAAATTTACTGAAGGATTACCTGAATGTCACTTGGAGTAGGAGATGTGTGTTGCTAAGAGGAAAGCTTGTCCTGGAAGCATTCAAAGAGTATCTCTTGTCAGCAGTGAAGAATACTATTAGAGAAAGGAACAGTGATCCTGTCACACTAGGAGAAAAGATGCTACAACTACAAATCATTTATATATTAGACCAGTCTTCATAATCTAAATGGATTCTGGCATCAGATTCTCTTTTAATCCCTTCAAGGGAAATGAAGGAGCCTTGTGCCATGCAGTTTTGTCATTGGATTAGAAGGAAAAGATTAGAAAAAGTTGTAGCAAAGGAGGTTAACAAATGCTATTTTTCAACTCCAATATATGGAACTGAAGATGATTTTTATGAATTGAAAGAAGAAATAGAGAATGATGAAGACATTGGAACTGAGAAAAACCGTTGAAGATGATAAAGATAATGACAGTACAGGAGATAAGGAAGAGATGTGGTAAGTAAAAACTTACTAATAGTAATAAATATATTTATATTTATTATTTATAAATATATTTATATTTATATTTTTAAATATATATTATTTATATTTATAAATATAAATAAATAATAGGGCAATAGTAATAAAATATGAGAGAAGAAAATAGATTGACTTCCTGGCCAGTCATTAATGAAAAGTTGTTTTCATAGAATCATAGAATGAACTGGATTGGAAAAGACCTCTGAGATTATCAAGTCCAACCCTTGATCCAACACTGCCGTGGTTACTAGACCATGGCACTAAGTGCCACATCCAGTCTCATCTTAAAAAACTCCAGGGATGGAGAATCCAACACTTCCCTGGGCAGCCCATTCCAATGCCTGATTACCCTCTCTGTAAAATTTTTTTCCTAATATTCAACCCAAACCTCCCCGGCAGGGCTTAAGACCTTGCCCTCTTGTCTTACTGGTAGCTGCCTGGGAGAAGAGACCAAGCCCCACCTGGCTACAACCTCCTTTCAGGGAGTTGTAGAGACTGATGAGGTCTCCCCTGAGCCTCCTCTTCTCCAGGCTAAACAACCCCAGCTCCCTCAGCCTCTCCTCATAGAACTTGTGCTCAAGTCCCTTCACCAGCCTTGTTGCTCTTCTCTGGACCTGCTCCAGCACCTCAATATCCTTCCAGAACTGAGGGGCCCAGAACTGGACACAGTACTCCAGGCGTGGTCTCACCAGTGCTGAGTACAGGGGAAGAATCACTTCCCTGGTCCTGCTGGCCACACTGTTCCTGATCCAGGCCAGGATGCCATTGGCCTTCTTGGCCACCTGGGCACACTGCTGACTCGTTCAGCTTCCTGTCAATCCAAACTCCCAGGTCCCTTTCTGCCTGGCTGCTCTCCAGCCACTCTGTGCCCAGCCTGTAGTGCTGCCTGGGGTTGTTGTGGCCAAAGTGGAGGACCTGGCACTTGATCTTGTTGAACCTCATTCTGTTGGAATCAGACTATCTCTCCAGCTTGTCCAGGTCTCTCTGGAGAGCCCTCCTGCCTTCCAGCAGATCAACATGCCCCCCTAACTTAGTGTCATCTGCAAATTTGCTAATGGTACACTCAATCCCCTCATCCAGATCATCTATAAAGATATTAATTAATTAAGGGTGACAGATATCCCTTTGTAAGCTTTTTGTATATCACCACTGTCTTTCAACTTAAGGCTATTCCCCCTTGTCCTATCAATATGTGCCCTTGTAAAAAAGTCCCTCTCTAGTTTTCTTGTAAGCTCCCTTTAGGTACTGGAAGGCTGCTAGAAGGTATCCCTGAAGTCTTGTCTTCTCCAGGGTGAACAGCCCCAACTCTCCCAGCCTGCCTGTGTAGGAGAGGTGTTCCAATCTTCTGACCACCTTTGTCACCGTCCTCTGGACTCATCCAATAGGTCCACATCCTTCTTATATTGGGGGCCTCGGAGACTGATATAGTCCAGGTGGGTTCTCATGAGAGGAGAGTAGAGGAAGAGCATTGCTTCCCTAAAATTCAAATCACCTCTCCGAAAGCAAAATTTAATTTTTTACTTAACACTGTAATTGTGATCTAATTGAATGAAAGTCTTGATTTAACTGTTAGCTATTTGTAGCATATCAGGATTTGTATTATTTGTTCTAGAAATAGTTTTCTCAAGTCCCTTTCGTGTGAATTTTTCCAGTGCTAGTTTTGAGACTCTGTATACACTTCTTTCTCTCATCTTCTAAATTAAATGTTTATTTGATTTAAACTGTTTTGACTTTCTCCTTATTCTCAATTGTTTCAGTTAAAAAATTAATCATGCAGTCATAACTAGGATGTCTTCTCTGGCAGCACTGTTCTCATTTGTGCTCGAGTGTGGTGATGGAGGGTAGACTAATTTAAAATGAAAAAGATAAACAAACAAATTGAATCTTTCCAGAACCATGGTGTAAAAATGAGTGAAAAACAGAAAGAGAGCTTAGGAGAAACCTTAGGCTGTACCTATTGTGTCTATAGGAAATTTTGCTCTGACAAGGCGGAGAATAACATTCATTGGAATTAGAAAACCTTGTTTTTAGTACAGGTGATGTGGGTATTTCATCTGCAGTTGCTATTCAAATAATATATATACTTAGCAAAAAAAGGAAAAGAGAGTTTTGTCAAAAGAGAAAATTGTTTTGATAATGAAGACTTGCTACTTCTGCTATAATGGTTATGGTTACAGTTGAACGTGATTTAAACAGCCTGAGCAACTCTGGCTTCCTCACATTCATTTAATGTGGTTTTATTTGTGGTTATTTTTGTTATTTTGTTGTTGGGGTTTTTATTGTTGTTGCTGTTGTTTTGATTTTTTCATGCTGCATTAGAAACCATGGGAGAAGGAAAAAAATTAGTTTAGAGAGCAGCTTTTGAATTGGATTAATTTGTCAGCCATCATATTTTTCTCCTATGCTCATCTCCTCTTGTTCTAACAGCCAATCTTCTTTACCTGATTAAAAAGAGCATCCCTCCAGCTATATTTTCATTTTGTTTTGTATCCTTCCCTGTATTTATGCAAAACAGCTTTTGTTTTACTTTATTTAAATAAGAACCTGATTATTTTCTGAGAGATGTGGGACTGTGTTATTCTATATTGATTGACCTGTCTGTAAGACAAGAACCTAGTAATGCTAGCAGACACATTATCACTCCTTTGATTCAGATGGAGAAGGACATATTAAAGCTATTAGCTCATATACTCAGAGGCATCCATGACAACACTGGCCAGCATTTACATAAGCTCAGTTCTATTTCTACTGTGTATTATTTCACAGACTCAAGTCAGGCATGGGATATGGTGATAGTTGGTATTTGGATATAGATACTGGTATTTGGAATAGATATTTGGACAGACACTTTTCCTCTGTAGGTGGCAAATGTTCTTCAAGGTAGCAAAACAGATGGATTAATTTTGAGATTTCTGAATTTTGTCTTCATTCTTAACTTAAAATTATTGCAGTTATTTTATCTTAACTACTGTAAAGTTACTTCCTTGGCAGGTTGACTTAAATATTGTCTTCTAGAGCCACACTGGTTCTATGGATTGTTGGAATGTCAGAATGTCCAATCTGTTCCTTCTGGGTATTTTCTCCCTAATTTTAGCATTCAAAGTCCCCACAACTGAAAAGAAAAAAAGTAAGTCATATGTATTGTTGGATCAACAATAGATATTAAGTTCTGCACCAAATATCAACAATCGTGTACAAGACTGCTTGAGAGGGGCCATATGCATCCCTGATGATGTATGTGATATGACACAATATGATATGAATTCCTTCTTCAAATGATAGAGGACCCAACAAGGAGAGGTGTTATGCTAGACCTTGGTCTCACCAACAAAGAGAGGCCGATGAGGAATGTGCAGCCTTGGTTGCAGTGATCATGAAATGATGGAGTTAAAGATCCTTAGGGCAGGAAGGAGGGTACAAAGAAGGTCATTACCCTGGTTTCAGAAAAGAAGTCTTTGTCCTCTTCAGGGATCTGCTTGGAATAGTACCATGTGATAAAGCCCTGGAGGGAAGGGGGGACCAGAAAAGCTGGTTTCAAGGGTTCAAGGATCACCTCCTCAAAGTCCAGGAGCAATGCAAGACAAAGTTGGGCAAAAATACCAGGATGCCTGCATGGATGAACAAGGAGCTCCTTGACAAGCTCAAACACTAAAAGGAAGCCTACAGAGGGCAGAAACAGGGAGGAGTACAGAGAAATTGTCTGAGCAGCCAGGGATCAGGATAAGAAAGCTAAAGCCCTGATAGAATTCAATTTGGCCAAGAGTGTCAAGGGCAAAAAGAATATATGTAAATATATTGGTGATAAAAGAAAGACTGGGGAAAATGTGGGCCCTCTCCAGAAGAAAACAGGAGGCCTGGTTACCTGGGATATAGGTAAGTCTGAAATACTCAATGAGTTTTTTGCCTCAGTCATCACCTGCAAGAGCTCCAGCCACACCACCTGAGTTGCAGAAGGCAAAGGCAGGGACTGGAAGAACTATGAACTACCCATTGTAGAAAAAGACCAAGTTCGAGAACATATAAGGGACCTGAAGCTGCACAAGTCCATAGGACCTACTAAGATACATCTGTGGGTCCTAAGGAAACTGGCAGAGGATGTGACTAAGCCACTATGCATCATATTTGAGAAGTCATGGCCATCCAGTCAAGTACCCACTGAATGAAAAACAGGAAACATAAGCCCAGTTTTTAAAAGGGGAAACAAGGAAGACTGAGGGAACTATCGACTGTTCTCACCTCTGTGCCTGGCAAGACTGTGAAGCAGATCCTCCTGGAAGGTATGCTAAGACACAAGGAAAATAAGGAGTGACTGCCAACATGGCTTCATTAAGAGCAAATCATGCCTGACAAATTTGATAGCCTTCTATGACAATGTTGTAGCGTTGGTGGGTGAGGGAAGAGTAACTGATGTCACCTACCCAGACTTGTGCAAACCATTTGACACTGTCCCACATGACATCCTTGTCTCTTAACTGTAGATTTGGCAGATGGACCACTTGGGGGCAAGGAATTGGCGGGATGGTCACACTGAAATGGTTGTGGTCAATGGCTTGATGTTCAAGTGGAGAGAAGTGATGTTCCTTGGGGGTTGGTACTGGGACCAGAACTGCTTAACATATTTGTCTGCAACAAGGAGAATGTGCTAAACTACACCCTCGGCAAGTTTGCCGATGACACCAAACTGTGTGGTGCAGTCACCATGCTAGAGGGAAGGAATGCCTTCCAACCTTGACAGACTTAAGGGATGGGCCTGTGCAAACCTCACGAGGTTCAACAAGGCCAAGGGAAAGGTCCTGCACCTGGGGCGCCTGCACATCGAGACGATCCCAAGCACAAATACAATCTAGGTGGAGAAGAGATTGAGAGCAACCCTGAGGAGAGGGACTTGGATGTGTTGGTGGATGAGAAGCTCAAAATGACCCAACAATGTGTGCTTGAATCCCAGAAAGTCAACTGTATCTTGGGCTGCATCAAAAGAAATGTTGTCAGCAGATGGAGGGAGGTGATGCTTCTCCTCTACTCTGTTCTCATGATATCTCATCTGGAGTACTGAGTTCAGCTCTGGGGCCCCCAGAGCTTAAGAAGGATGTGGACCTTCTGGACCAAGTCCAGAGGAGGGCCATGAAGATGATCACAGAGCTGGAGCACCTCTCCTCTGAAGAGAGAGAGCTGGGGTTGTTCACCTTGGAGAAGAGAACACTCCAGCAAGACCTTCTAGCAGCCTTTTGGTACCTAAACAGAACTTACAGGAAAGCTGGAGAGAGACTTTTTACAAGGGCATGTAGTGATAGGAAAAGGGAAATGTCTTTAAACTGGAATAGGGTAGGGTTAGGCTAGATATAAGAGAGAAATTCTTTACTGTAAGGGTAATGAGGCACTGGAACAAGTTTCCCAGAGAAGTGCTGGCTGTCCCATCCCTTAAAGTGTTCCAGACAAGGTTTGTAGCTCCTTAATGATCATCATTCCTTATGTTCAGGAGGACTAATTTCATCTGGAGTGTTACTTAAAAAAAAGGATATATGTTCTTGCCCTTTTCCCCAAGAACAACATATATTTGAAGTGACCATGCTGAAGTGCTTTTCCACTGCTGAATGCTTTCCTTAAAGTTAGACAGACAGATGGTAGTTTTCCCAGGACAAGAAAACCTTAATTTACTGTAATCTAATAAGGGAGTAGGTCGTGATTCAAACATTAGTGCATAAGAGTTATCCATAAGCTGCCCTTGTTTGCTTGTACTCCAAGAAGATTTCTGTATCAAGGAATGATTCCAATGTAGAGATTGTGAGATAAGCATCAACAATTTCATAAAGGACTAACTATACCTTCTAATCCAGTAATATTCCTTAACCTGCAGGGAATATTATGGATATTATTGCAATATAAATCTCAGTGTGCATGAATATTCAAAATCTGAATGTTGCTGAAACAATATATAATTTTATTTACTATATATATTTCTTTTCTTGAACACTGATGGTCTAAGTCGGCTAAAAATATTGGCTGTATTCATAGAGAGAATATTGAAACTAGTGTTGTTCCAACTTTTCTGTGAAATTTTCTAAAGTGTGCCACCTGAATGGTGCTTCAAATGTTTTTTCTCCTTGCTCTTTTTTATATTGTCTTAAAATTTTCAGTTCAAGAGGGACAAATATTTTACTGTAATTTTCTGTTATTTAAACATGATTTATTAGGTGTTTGTATTATCACCTTCAAATAACATCTTTGACCCTACTACATGACTCAACATTTATCATTTGTCAGCAGAACTACAGCTGTGTACATTACTGCATTTTTTGTCCTTAATATTGAAACATATTATTGTTCATATTTTACTACTAAAATGCAGTAATAAACAAAAATATTGACATACATACTATTTTTAATTTCAACAGATAAAATGTTAATTTCAAGATTGATGCATCCAAACTAAGAGAAGTTCTACTTCTTGCTGATCGGTTTATGATGACTCACCGGTCACCGATACCAAATTAAATACAGAATAAATGAACTTCAATATAATTTCTAATTGTCTGAGGGACCTGGACAGACTGGAGAGCTGGGTTGATTCCAACGGGATGAGGTTCAAGGCCAAGTGCTGGCTCCTGCACTTTGACCACAACAACCCCAGGCAGCACTACAGGCTGGGCACAGAGTGGCTGGAGAGCAGCCAGGCAGAAAGGGACCTGGGAGTTTGGATTGACAGGAAGCTGAACATGAGCCAGCAGTGTGCCCAGGTGGCCAAGAAGGCCAATGGCATCCTGGCCTGGATCAGGAACAGTGTGGCCAGCAGGACCAGGGAAGTGATTCTTCCCCTGTACTCAGCACTGGTGAGGCCACGCCTGGAGTGCTGTGTCCAGTTCTGGGCTCCTCAGTTCAGGAAGGACACTGAGGTGCTGGAGCAGGTCCAGAGAGGAGCAACAAGGCTGGTGAAGGGACTTGAGCACAAGTTCTATGAGGAGAGGCTGAGGGAGCTGGGGTTGTTTAGCCTGGAGAAGAGGAGGCTCAGGGGAGACCTCATCAGTCTCTACAACTCCCTGAAAGGAGGTTGTAGCCAGGTGGGGCTTGGTCTCTTCTCCCAGGCAGCTATCAGCAAGACAAGAGGCCATCATCTTAAGCTCTGCCAGGGGAGGTTTAGGTTGGATATTAGGAAGAAATTCTTTTCAGAGAGGGTAATCAGGCATTGGAATGGGCTGCCCAGGGAAGTGTTGGATTCTCCATCCCTGGAGTTTTTTAAGATGAGACAGGATGTGGCGCTTAGTGCCATGGTCTAGTAACCACGGTGGTAGTGGACCAAGGGTTGGATGTGATGATCTCAGAGGTTCCTTCTAACCTGGCTGATTCTATGATTCTATGAATTGATGTTGGTTTGCACCATCACTGTAAGTATTCATAGAAAACACACTATCTGGAAAAGGCTATTGTATGTTTTTATAAAAATATTTCAAGTGCATGTGTTATCATTTTTATGGACAACAAACAAGACAAAGAGTGTGTACTAGAACTTTAAAATGACCATATTACTACTGTGAAACTTGCAAAGTTTGTTTCTTTAAATAAGAATAAATAAGTAAATAAATAAGAAAACAAGTAAATAAATAAGATGTGACACGTAAGCCTTTTAAGATGAGATTATATTTTTACATTTTAAAACAGCTTAATTTTCAAACTGTTTGTTCAGCATTCTCTTACAAAGCAAGACTATGAAAACTTACCATGTGTAGCTATTCCTCCATCCTTAGGATAAATAGCGCTTCAGCTACATCTTTACATCTCTCAGCCACACATAAACATTTTTTTTAGTCTATGTTTTATTTCAGCAAAATTATCTGAAAATTCAAACAACTTCATGCTACTTTATTCATATTTACAAGATTGGATTCTAAACCATGAATCTGTAGGGAAAAAAGAACAGAATTAAGTTGTTCAGACTTCAAGTTCAGTAGTAATAACCACGAGTCATTCAGATTTGCAGCAGAAATAACAAATACTCAAATAACTTTGCCAACGTTTTCCTCACACATTCCTTATGTTGTGGTAAACCTGTTAATTCAGGATACCTTTTCAAACATTTCTGAAATACATCATAATTCATATCATTTAATATTTCATTTTTTTCCTGCAGTTTCAATAGCAGAATGCCCTAAATCCTCAACTGAAATAAAAGCTTTATTTTTTTAAAGTTTTTCTTCCATGTTTCTATAAATGACATAATTTTATGTCTCTAATCCATATTACATGGTACAGGCTCAAAACCTTCAGGACAGAACAAAATGATAATGTACCAGTATTTTTAATAAATTGAATAAATTAAAGATAAAACTTTACATAACATGTAGGAAGGTATCAAAGTTTTGTAGAAGAACTGAAAAAAATCCATATCTTTCCTAAGAAAAAATACATGCATGAATTGATACTTTGTGCACTAAAGTGCAAAAATTACTTTTTTTAGGTGTCTACTGTAAACAAATAAGACTAAATATATGTGTGAATCACCATAATACTTCAAAATTTCATCTATAGCAAAACCTGCAAAATTGTTTCCAAATACTAGTTAAAACTTTCCGCTCCAGTCAGTTTCTCTTTCAGTACACACTTAGTATTAACATTCCACACTGAACTTGGAATGTAAACATTGCAATACTACAGCTTGGCTTAAAGTTATCAGAACTTTTTAAAGAAATTTTTTATTTGAAAGTGTTTAGGATGCTTTCAGATGAAAAGACATTTAACTACTATAATGAAATTAATTAGGATGATATTTTGTAATGTCTATGCTTTTCTGTCTCACTTGAGAAGTACAAGGACAGGTCTGAAAAAAAATCCAACCTACTGTATGTATCAAATACAGTAAGTTTTCAAATAAATATGTGTTTTGTAAAACTTTTTCTTTTCCATCTGTCAGAATATATAAACCTGCCTACTTCTTAATTATACCAACTGAATGTCATACTGGGAGCTAGATATTAGACTGAAATATTTTAAAATATGTCAGGCTTTTTTTATCTTAAGGTTCATTTCTATTATTGATATTACTTCCTAAACCTTAAGTGTACTAGAAATCCATAAAATCTTCAATCTACTTAACATTCTTATTCAGTTTATTTACAAGAACGTTGCAATTTCTAGAACTTTCACCTTGTTTATAAATCATGTAATGTAAACAAAAATTCATAATTTATATGTGAAAATAGCACAAAATTTTCTGGATATATAAATAATATTTGGTAACTTCCAGTCAACAGTGTTAGTTATAGCATGAGATACTGAAAGTTCTGCAATATTAATATGAAGAATTAGCTTCTGGAATAGGTAAAAAAATAATATTTGTAACATGATGACTTTGAATAAATATAAATTGTAAGACTACAAGGTCCCAAAAGCTCTTCTATGTAGCTTCCACAGTGAACACATATCAATGAATTTAGCTGAGTGTCAGGGAGACTAATTTCTGGGGTAAATGTTGGTACCTGATTTTATTTATTTATTTTACCAGATAGCAACCAATAAATAAGGTACAATTTTCTGACCTGACATTTTCTAACAAAACTAACTTACAGAAAACAAGCAAAGAATCAAAAACAAACTAACAAAACCAACCTTTTTTTGAGTGTATCTCTTTTCTTTACAAAAAACAGAGTAACCTCAAATTTCACCTATTCCACATGTCTGTACATGTTTTAAGATATACAGGCTGGGATCTTTCTTGAAGTAAAAGACTTGAGTTTTTTTACTACTAAGAGTAGTAGCCACACCCAAAAACAGAGGTATATTCTCTTTCACACTATTTTTAAGGGGAAAAAAGAAGAGAAAAACAGCTGAAATAGTCAATCCTATACTGCTGAAGAATTTCCTTGAGGAAAATCACTTTGCACATATAGTGCACTAATAATTCTCCTTAATTTAATTTGCCAGCAATTCTGCCCTTTCTCTAAATTTTTGGTAAAAAATTTTATTTAACTTTAAGGGACCAAGCAATACATATGAAGGAAGTTTAACAACAAACAACAAGTATCGTATGTCCCTGTTCAACACATGCTTCAACTAGTACTACCACACTATAACTAGAAACAACCATAGGCAGTTTGAATTGATCTTGATAAAAGTGATATAGTTACTATGAGAAAAAATGTTATGGAGGATGATCTGTTGTGATGGAGAAGATGCTCAGGGAAGGATGTTCATCTGGAAACCTATCATGTCTGTTCCCAACTGGCTGATGGGGAAAGTTTTCCTTTACTCCCTCTCTCTTTCCCTTACTCCCTCTCCCCCTCTGCCTACAGCTCTATCTTTTGTTTTCAAAATTCCCACAATTACCACTAGAGAGGATATATGACATCAGTTATCACACACTCTAATCTGTCTTTTGTGGACTACTCCTAACATAATTTGAGAAATATTTGTCCTTCATGCCAATTGAAGTATAAAATATCCTGAATTGGAAGGGACCCACAAGGATAACTGAGGCCAGCTGCTGGTTCTGCACAGAACAACCCCAAAAATCATACCATGTGCCTAAGACCATTGTCCAGAGCTTCTTGAACTCTGTCAGGCTTGGTGTCGTGTCCACATTCCCAGGGAGCCTGTTCCAGTACCTGATCACCCTCTGGGTGAAAAATCTTTTCCTAATATCCAACCTAAACCTCCCCTGACACAACTTCAGGCCATTCCCTCAGGTCCTGTCACTGGTCAACACAGAGAAGAGATCATTGTCTGCCCCTTTTCTTCCCCTCATGAGGAAGGTGTAGACCTTGACAAGGTCTCCTCTCAGGCTCCTCTTCAGGCTGAACAGGTCAAGTGAGCTCAGATGCTCCTCATAGGACTTCCCCTCTAGGCTGTTCACCATCTTTGTTGCCCCCCTTTGGGCACTCTCTAAGAGCTTAACGTATTTCTCACATTGTGATGCCAAAACTGCACACAGTATTCAAGGTGAGGCTGCGCTAGGTCAGAGCAGAGCAGGACAATCCTCTCCCTCAGCTGGCTGGTGACGCTTTGCCTGATGCCCCCCAGGACACAGTTGGCCTTCCTGGCTGCCAGGGCACTGCTGACTCATATTCAACTTGCTGTTAACCACGACCTCCAGCTTTCTTTCCACAGGGCTGATCCCCAGCGTCTTGTTCTCCAGTCCATACATACATCCAGGGCTGCCTCATCCCAGGTGCAGAATCCAGAATTTGTCCTTGCTAAACTTCACACAGATGATGATTACCCGGCTCTCTAATTTGTCGAGGTCCATCTGCAGGGCCTTCCTGCCTTCAAGAGAGTCAACAGCTCCTTCCAATTTAGTATTGTCAGCAAATTTAGTATTCCTTCCTTGTGTCCAAGTCATTTATAAAGATATTGAAGAGAACTGGGCCTAAAGTGGAGCCCTGCAGAACCCAACTAGAGACTGGTGGTCAGTCTGATGTTACCCCATTTACTACAACCCTTTACGCTTGACCTGTGAGCCAATTGCTTGCCCACCACACCATGTGTTTATACAGCTGTGCTGGATGTTTTGTCCAGAAGGATACTGCAAAATGCAGTATCAAAGTCTTTACTGAAATCCCAAGAGATTACATCAACTGGCTTCCCTTGACCAAACAGGTGTGTTACTTTGTCGTAAAAAGAAATTAGGTTTATCAAGTAGGACTTTCCTCTCATGAAACTTTGCTAGTTGTGAACAACCTAAAGAAAGATAAATCCTGTTGTATCTTCAAAATATACCTTTACCTCAATGTGTGTGTGGGTAAAAGGTACAGATACCCAGAGAGACAGGGAGAGAGCCCTGGTACATACAATGAGTATTACCAATTAGTTTCTTTAGGTTATAATTTTAAATAGAAAACCTTAATTTTGTCTGTGGGAGGAACCAGATAATTCATGGGATTCTGGAAATTTTTCTATCAGTGAATCAACTGTGGGTTTTAATGACTTTTCATTAAAAGCCTGCAGACCACAATTCTCAAAATATTTTAACTTTCAGATGAGAGATGTGACAAGATGTGTTAAGATGAATGTATATTTGCAGAGAAAGTAGCTTAGATGAAGATGGATCTCAGTATCCCATTTCTGTCAGACTGCAGAAATTGATTTGGAATGTTTCAGTCTTACAAAAGTTATTTTCTACCAATACATCTGCCTATACACATTGATATTCAGACTAATTATATTATTAGTGGTGTTAAAGCCAAGTTTCTTTTATGTCCACATCCTTGCGGCCACAGTGAATGCTAAAAGAGGAGACTGAAATAATCTAGGGGAAATACAGCATTTATCCTGTGTTCCTACTCTGGCAGCCTAGTTGACTTCATAACTAAGAGTGCTGGAAGCTCTCACAAGTTAGAAGGAACACAGATAACCAGCATATAGCTCAAAAAGGTCTATAGCAGAAAATGCAACAATTTATCACTATGTGTGGTCAGATGTCTTCACTCCCCCACTGTTTCTTCAAAAACATCATAGCATAGGAACAAGACTGAGCCATTTCATTGACCTGGCTGTTCAGACTGATGTGACAAGATTATGTTGTCTGACAGAAAGTATATCCCACATGTCAAATATCCAATAAACCAGCCAACTCTCAGAGCCCAAATCTATTTATTCCTACAGTAATGAGCTAAAGTTTACCTTAACTGGACCATTCCACATACATCTTCATATCACAATGTCTCTTCAGAAGTGAAGATTGGTTCTTTACAGTCCTCAACAATACGCTTTGGACTTGCTATGACTTTCATGCTTTATCTATACAACAAACTAATCTAGCTGCACTCTAACTTGATTTATTTGGGTGCCACGGTTCATGCAGAGTGCACTTCCTAGGTGGGACTGAAAGAATAGGCTACACTCTTTTACAGTGCAGCCTATTTGAGAACCACTATTTCAGTTGAAGGAGTGGTAGGAAAAAAGGGGCAGCTCCCTGTATCACTCCAAGACATCTAAGAGTTGGAGAAACTGAGATAATAGCGTCATGCATAAATTCCCAGGTTTACAGTTATCATGAGTTGTCATAATATTTACAGGAAAGTAAGCTAAAAACCAACCATGCTTCATTCTCCCAGGAAATTCAGAAGAGATTTTGTTGGGGTTTTTTTAGCAATTCATATCTAAACTAGTTCTTTAAAAGGCCAGCTACCAGGGAGGCATGATATCAATCTAAAAGTGTTAATAGTTATTTCCTGTGACCAAACACAGTTTTTTGCATACCTCTGTCTTTTAAAAACCGAGAAATGAGAAGATTCCTGCACACAGTTCATGGAGATCAGCTGCACTTGACCATAAAGAAGGTAACTTCCCATCTCTGTGTGCAGTGGTTAAGTAGGCATAGATAAAAGCCAAAACAAAGAAAAAGGTTGGGAATTTTCACATCATAATAGGAAAAACTGATGTACAATAAGCTCAGTACAATCAAAACTCTCATGCAGCAGTTACTGATGTTAAGAAAGATTTATCATTCTTGAGTTTCACTTAGAAACAAAATATATAATATTAAATAAAAAAAGTGTCCTCGAGTCTAAAAAAAAATAAATTCATCGATTACTTTAAATGAGATGTCTGACACTAGCAACCATCAGAAATACAGTATTGCAAGTTATCACACTTGTCCTGTCTCACTAAAAATAAACAGGGAAACTCAAGTTAGAGATTTCAAAATTTCTTAGCACTTCATAATAAATATCAGAATTTGAAAATAGGAGTTCTAGTGGCTTGTTCCATGCAAAGGACAAAAGTGTGTTAGACAGAAAATAGTATTCACTGTCATAGATTATCCAGACCTCTAGCTGAGGGGAAAATAATGACTGTCTCTTTTTACAGAGCCATTCAATAAAAATAAATTACATAGAGAAGTCAATCCCTGGTTCTAAATACAATGTCTTGAAAGAAAAATCTGTCATGAATAGAGTATGTACATTAGTGTGATAATGGAAAAGAGGAAATGGCACAATTTTGTTTGAATAAAATTTAACAGTAATTTTGTAAATGTAGGACATTTATGCAAATTTTAAACAATGATTTTTTGCAGATTCACAGTACCATTTACAAAACAGTGAACAAGATAATTCTATGTTTCCCTAGTTACAGCATGTCAGTTGTGGTTAGAGTACAATTAATACACTCTTTCAAACTTGATGCATTTAATTTAATTTGCTTTAATTAAAAAAAAAAAAACCAAACAAAACCAAAACCAAACCCAAGACAAACCCAAAACGGCACAAACAAATAAAAAACGAACAATCCCCCCAAACCTAGGCTTCTTTCCAGGATGCTGTGACAGATCAGAACTATCATTAAACATACTATTAGTAACCTGGAAAAAAATCACAAGCAAGCAAGCAAGCAAGCAAGCAAGCAAACAAACAAAACAGTTTAATTTGTGGGTTCTTTTAAGGGAAAATGAGCAAGAAAATACCATGTCAAGCACAAAAATTGTCTGAACATTGTAGTGTTATGCTTAATTTAATCTTTTGTCACAGCATTTGCACAAATATCAATTCAGCATTTGTTGTTTCACCAAGTTGATATATAAGTTTATTTCACTCTTTCCCTGTCAATACTTCTGGCTATATAGCTGCGATAAAGTGTTAGAAAATCTTACAGAAAGGTTCCTAAATAAATAGTTTAGACTTTAAGAGATAGTTTTATCTATACATACCTTCTCATCTTTTGTGAAATTTCCGGTTTCTTTGCTGTTATCATGATGCCTATGACCTATATTTTGGATATAGAGTCATATGACCATAGCATAATTCAAATGGGAAAGGATCTCATGAAGTCTCTAGTCCATCTTGCTGCAAGGGAAGTGCTGAAGTCAGACCTGGTTGTTCCGATCTGCTCAACTCTGCTCATGCTACATCCAGTCAGGTCTTAAAAATCACCATTGTTTTAGAATCTTTTGGGCCAACTTGTTTCACCACTTTGCTATCCTGTTGGTAATATTCTTTTCATCATACCCAACCTTTCCCAACATACGTCCATTGTCTCTCTCCTCTCACCACATACAGTTATGAAAAACCTGGTTCCAGTTCCTTGCTGGCACTGGGAATCTGAAGTTCAGTTCCCTGCTACAGCCATCTCTCCTCCAGGCTGAACAATCTCTGATTCCTCAGCCTCTTCTGACGAGACAAGTGATCCGGCCCACTGCAAACCCAGTGGTATCACCTAACAATCAGTGCCCATTGAGCCCAAACACTCAACTAGCTGTTTTACTCCTCTCTAATTCTCCATTCATCCAGAATATAATGTCTTCATTTGGATAATGTTTGAATGTGACTAAGAACTTCAGACCTGCCTGAAATACTAGAAAAATGTGTTTACAATTAGTTCAGACCTTCTTTTT
This sequence comes from Pseudopipra pipra, assembly GCF_036250125.1. NCBI lineage: Eukaryota > Metazoa > Chordata > Aves > Passeriformes > Pipridae > Pseudopipra > Pseudopipra pipra. The sequence continues at coordinate 72,481,255 of NC_087550.1, read as the reverse complement.
TTTTTTTTTTCCCCCAAATAAATGTTCTATATTAATCATTCCATGGAAGCTTTTATAGTGTTGTTTTCAGAATTGAATCTGTATTATTGGGAAGGAACTAACAGGGTAAAATAAAATGCAAATTACACAGGAGTCCAAAGTTTGTCTTATCCTTGAGAAGAAAGGGTATTTGTCTATATGCTATCAATCTTGGTTACATTTTAAAGAGTGATATCAAGCTGACATTCTCTTTCATGAAGTCAATTTGTTAAGTTCCCCAACTACTAAATCCAAGATTATTCTCAAATTTAATGGACTATTAATTAAAAATATAGTAGAGGAAATACATATGGAGGAAATCAATTAAATTACCTAGTGTTCCAGTCAACAGTGAGGATACTGTAGTTCTAGCTATTCTCTGGCATGACTATACCAGAAGCCAAAATTTTAAACTTTTTATGATGTCAGAAATAATTTATCTCTTTTTAAAAGATCCACTTTTTAAAAAACTAAGAAAGAACAGGAAATCCCCCTTTTTTTTTTTTTAATTAATGTGTCTGTTCACCTTTATGGTTTTTGTTCCTGAGATGGCTATTTATTTACATAAATATCAAATGTCAAAATATTTTTGTAAGAAATTGCATCTATTCTGAAACACTGACTTATCACAACCAAAAAGATCTGATTCTGTATAAAGCCTGACTTTGCTCTTAAACTTTTAATGAGCTAGTTCTCTTAATATTTTATTTTGTACGGTAGTAAACTATTGAAATTTGCGATATATAATTATTTCCTTTTTTTCTGTAAAGTAAAAGCATTTTCCCTTAGTAATAATTATACAAAATGGATTTCTAATATGTGATGTTAATGGCAATTCACTTATGGAAAGCATTAAACATTGAAATAATGAAGTTAAGACAAACTGCAAGTATTTTTAAGTGCATTTTAATATTTGAAAACACTATAGGCAATACCTATTTTATTTCATTTCTATTTTCTTTTAGTGAAATTTGATATTAGAAAAAGAAGAAAAAGCTCAATAAAAACATTGTGAAATAAATGAAGCAAATATTTTTAACAGCATTCAACTAATCACTTTCTGGACCTTGTTTAATACTGAAATTATTAGAAAATATTTGATGAATTAAAATGGTTGTTATTTTTAGCAATAGTACCAAATAAAAAAAATTAAATAGAGGAATTTTACTTTAATTAATAACAATGGACACATAATAGTTACTTGTTGCACATGATTTTTTCAATCAAAGTCTTAAAATACAGTGTGATAGGAATACAGTGTAAATAAGTTGACAGTAGCATTCAAAAGGTTTGTTTTTCATCATACCCAAATATGAGCATCATTTACAAAGGCTACAAAAGACTACTGTACACAAAATCACTATTCACTATGGAACAACCAATTTTTTAAAAATAAATAAACTATAAAATTATGCACTGGAAATTGTATACACACAGTTCTTCCAGACACATCACAATAAATTTTATTATTATTTATTTATTAATGAAAAATGTTTGTCCCATCATAAACATGACCTCAAACTTCTATGTTGCCAAAATGAGTTAAAATCTGCTGAAGCCCTAAAGAGGAATATCAAATATTACTTAGATCAGAGAGATTGAAACATGTTTAAATTGAAGAAAGTCCACTCTTTGAGTTTTGGATTTATTAAAAAACAAACTCAATTAAGACTAGAAGACATTAGTGGGATAAATGAGAAGGTGACAGATTTTTACAAATATAAAAGGTAGTTTTTATTTGCAAGTTTCCAATGTATCTTACACTTTTGCAAAAGAACCCAGCTTATTTTGTGTGCATTACACACAGAGAAATTTCTTCCTTGTCATAAAACAGTAATTTTTGTACAGGACAATGATGCTGTTTAAATGTACATAGCCTTGAACAAGAGACTGAACGCAAAATTCAACCTTTGGAGTTTGAAAGCTTGTTTGAAAGATAGAATGCAATATGGAAATAGTTGAGGTTAACTTTTCTATCATGAAAAATCACTGAAACTTTAAAGATTTTTATTACTCTGGAAGTTATTCATTACTCTGCATTGAAATGCCACACCTCTAAGTTGGCAGTTCTTCCACTCCCTCTTCCGTAATGGAGGGGTACTTCTATATTAAGAAATTAGCTCACCAAAGCTAATGTTTGCATATTTAGGGATTTCCTTGAAAGGTGTCTCATCCTGACAATAATTACCTTGTTAAATCTGACAAATGCACAGACAAATACTCTGACTCCAGTTATATTACTGCCATTGAAGATGACTCACAGTTTTATGCAAGGAAAGTATTAATCAGTAAATCCTGACAGGCCTTTTTTCTAAAATAAAAGGTAATGCTTTCTGTCTCTGCTGCAGTCATAGGATGAACAGCAACTAATGTTGATGTCTAATTCTGAACAAAATGATTCTTCTTCCAGTAATCTGCCGTCTGATGAGTCACTTCTTACTTTCTGACTGTTGGATAGGCAGATCTCCTACAAGAAGGAAATGTTTCTCATACCAAGGTCAATAATATTGATATTTCAAGCCTACTGAGCAGGTATATTGTCAGTTACTGTGAATCAGCTTCTGTTCTCAGTACATCTCTGTTCCCTCTTAAGGACTGTTCTTGTGACAGAAAGCAGTGGTATGGCTTTGCCATATTTAAAGTTGGTGAATATCACAAAATTAGACTAATTTGCTGTCATTAGTTTTACTTATTATGGCACTATCAACCAAGAGAGCATTGCTAATTTCATGATGCCAAGGCTTAAAGTCAATGCTAGCCATCATGGCCTCTGTGTATTTTTAATCCAAGGAGAAATCATATTTGATAAACAAAAAAATTGTGAAATTAACATTAATTAGTCGAAACTGATATATTGAACATTAATTCTAACTGCATGATTCAATTGGGTATCTACTGATTGCAGTTGTCTAGAAAGTGTAATTTATATTAGAAGGAAAGAACTGAATAGAGCTACTTTAACTGAATATCATCTATACCTTCAAGTCTCCTAAAACATACATAAATCCAACCTAGCACTATTAAGTTAATGAACAAGAGTCTGAACAATAACCAAAAGGAAGCAAGCAGAGATGTGAATCCAGATGACAACCAGAAATGTCAGTTAAATCCTTAGTTTTGCATAGAATATGTAACTTGTGTGTCCTATCCCAGATTCACAGTATCTAACATCAGGTATATAACACAACATTTAAAATACAAATTACCTATTCACCCACTGTGTACTGACATAAATTTCTGAAGGATAAAAGAAGGAAACTGGGTTTTCTCTTTTGTATGTGTTTTCCTTCTCTGCTGTCACTTTCCTCTTCTTTCTTTTTAATTTGGGTTTAATAACACTCCAACTCAGCTAATGAGAGTATTCTCTGACAAACTGCTGAGAACTGCTGAGAGGAGAAGCAGCTAAAAACAATGTTTTACACAGCTTGATCCTTCTACAAGTTTGCTCAGTCTTTGCTAGGCTGATAGGAGAGAGACTGTGTGTATGTGTGTGTGTGTGTGTGTGTATGTGTGCATCTGTGGGTCTTTGTAGTTCTCTAATAAAAAAGTTAAATGTCATCACCACCATGAAGTACTGCAGTTTAGGCTTCGTGCACCTTTTCTTTCCTTATCATCTTTTCTTGGTTTTTTCTTTCTGGTCTGCAATTAACAATAGCAATGATGGCTCCAAGCTGTCTTGCCTGGTTTCTTTTTCTTTTTTTTCAAAAATAGTATTTTTGGGTATTTTAGTATATTTTAAAATAAAAACAGGCAATGTATCATACTTTATATCTAAAGATTATGTAGAGTATACAGTTGAAGGAAAAAAGCTATACTGTTTAAGCCATATTTAACATTCAGTGTTGTTACCTTATGCTTTCTTTCTCTTCTTTTTTATAGTTCTAACAGCAGTTTTTGAAGTCATCATCATCATCATGGCTAGGTTTCACGAACGAAGATTTGGGAAGGGCTCTACCCACGATTGTTACAAGTGCATTGGTGGTTAAGAAGGCCAATACAAGATAGGCACGTCTGGTTGCAAAAGGTACAGCAGAAAGGCTCCTTAGGTGGTATATTCTGCAAGGCATGAATCTTTCTGCGTTGTCTTTTCTCCTTGAGAGTGATCCTGCATGCTTTCTCAAAAGCATCAGCAGCGTTATAGATGGTGTGTCTCCAGACCTCCCAATTGGAGGCCAGAGTAGACCAGTTATGGTGATCAATATGGCCAAGGCTGAGGTGTTGTTTCAGGGAGTCCTTGTATCTTCTCTTCGGGGCTCCTGTCTTGTGGTAGCCGGTGGCAAGTTCACCATAAAGCAGGATCTTAGTAATTTTTTTCTAGTAATAATACCACAGATTGCTCTAGCACAGTCTCAGATTTTTGTATTTTAAAGCTAAATATTTTAACTGTTTGAATTAGCTTTTTTTTTTGTTTTGTTTGGTTCTTTTATTTTAGTTTTGTTTGTCTGTCTTTCTTTCTTTCTTTTAATTTATCTTTGAATGAGGAGCTACTACTCCCTGAATTGCATGTCTTACATCAAGAAATTACTGTCTCTAGCAAGCTTTTTTCATCTACTAACTAACTCAATGTGATGGCCTTGCTGTACTGAGAGACTGCAGGGAAAATTACATTTAAACATCCCAGTACATTGTTTGTTATTTTCCAACTTTTCTGAACTATTAAATTACAAAACTATCCTATCCCTATCATAATATTAAAAATTTGAATGCCATACACAATAGTAAAAATAAGAAAAAAAATCTATGTCCTAGAAACTTAAAAATGTTACTTTTTTTTGTTTCGTTTTGTTTTCTTCCCTGAAAGATTCTATAAAGGCAGGACCATTGAAACTGCAAACGGAAATAGAAAATAAGTCTGATGCCATGTTGTCTCTTCCTCTTTGTTTTCTTCATTTATCACCATTTCAATATCAATTTAGATATGCAACAAGGCCCTGATGACAGGGAGAGTCTGAAATTATGCCCATTCTTTAAAAGCAGGTAGAATGACCGGGACTTGTAGACTGATCAGTTTTAGCTCAGTTCCTGGATATATAAATAAACATGGACCTGGAATCTATTTTCAAGTTCATAAAGAGGATAGTCAGAATATCAGTTCATTGTACCAAAGGCAAATCATCCTTAAATGTATGATTGCCATCATCAGTGCAATGATTGGCTATGTGAACAAGGGGATGGTGGTGTTTCTTGATATCAGAAACGTTTCTGACCCTTTATCCCACAGTATGAAAAATGAATACGTGGATGGAAATAAATTTTAAATTGCTTGGACATCTGGGCTGAAAACAGGTTGAAAAATGACTGGACACCCAGCCATCAGTGACAGGCTTCACATTGTACACTATCTTCATCAGTGACCTGGATGATGACAAAGAGGATACCTTCAGCTGACTCAGAAATAGCATTATATCAGAGAGAATGGCTGACAAAATAAATGGCAGACCTTGCCAGTTGTCAAGAGTGCGTTGTAAGCTTCTTGAGAAAACTCACTAGTTTCAGTAAGGAGAAACTAGTGAGAAACTAGTGAGAAACTAATTCCTTGATACAGTTTAAGGAATTAGTGTCTGAATAGGACCTGGAGGCACAGTGGACAACAAGCTGAGTATAAGCCAACAGATCACTCATTGCAAATGGGATGAACTGCTTACAGTGCAAGTACATTCTATGGTGCTTCAATAGGAATATGGCTAGCAGACAGGTGGAAGGCTCTTCTGCTCAGGAGGGCTGAAAGGTGAGGCCTTTAAAACTGGAGAGTCCAGTAGAGAGATATCAAAATGATCAGACCCAAACCATAAGGTTCAGGATGAGAAACTGAGCGCACTAGACTTTTTTGTTCAGGGGAAGAGGAGGCTGAGAGATCTCTTAGCATCACAGTCAATTGCTTGAAAGTTAGTTCCAAAGATGGTAGAACCAAGCTTTTTTTCAGTACTACCAGGTTATATAACAGTGGAAAATGGCCACAAATCAGATATTGGGAAAAACTGATATTAGAAAAATTTGATTTTAGGAGGATAGTCTAAGACTCATAAGGAAAAATAAAAAAAAAATCATTTTTGAGTATCACTCTTTGACATAAACACCTATATTTTATGTATAGAAACTTAAGGGAATGCATGGACTTTGACATTCTTAATCTTGATGGGAGAGCTTCCAAGTACCTTTTCTTTTCAGAAAGGAGGTCTGATTCTCCAGGCATGTCATTTGTGCCTGTGCAAAGTTGATACATTTCTATAATAGCAAAAGCATTCCTTTTACATTTAGTCTGGATAGACAGATATAAATGATACAATTGGTCAAGGCAGTTGTGGCTCAGGGCTTTAAAAAGAACTCAGTACTCAATGTACCATGCAAGACTCAGTCAACCGTGGATAGAGCATGTAATATATCTCTGGATTGGTTAAATTCAAGGTCTGTATTTATAAACCAGAAGTTGTTTTCATTGTAACTACCTTCAAATTCCAAAACATTTAGTCAAAACTAACATGAAAAACTACAAAGGGCTAGGATTCTTACAGTCAAAGAGATATTGTAGTGAAGAAGAGGTGATGTTTGGTGCCTGCACGTCCCATTTACTCTGCATTAAAAACTGCAGTGTTTAGTGATCTTAATAGCAATAAAATCCTTGACTTAGGTATGGCTAATATTTCACTATGTGATTTTAAGTGGTAGCCTCTGTAATCTTCTGCATTTTAAGAAATATCTGCACAAATTGCTATGTTTCTATAGATCATGAGTTTATGTGTTCCTTTGTTAAAGACTCTCTGAGGCATGATTGTACTAGCAGGTGGTATATTTGAACAAGGAACTTGAATGTCACATTTGAACACAAGATAAGGTCGAACTTAAATTATACTTTTTTAGTACTTTTTTTCTCTATCTTTGTAGATTGTGTATATCATGGCTGGGATCACCGGAGCCCCTGTTACAACCCAGTAAAATGGGAACATTTTTATTTTCTTTTTTTTTTTTCTGGTTAAAAAGAGCACACAACTCCTTTGTTGAGGAAAGGATTTTATCCAGAATTACTAATGAGAACATGTGAATTTCTTGCAAGCAAACCCGCAAGAGTCAACAGGAGCAGGAATCATCACTATTCAGGGCTGAAAAAAACTACCAATCATCTGATTAATGGTATCTTACGTGCATGAAATATTTCTACTCGTAGCAAGATCTGGTCTCTGTAAGCAGCAAAAGCTGTGTCTAAACTGAGCTTGTCAATCACAGAGCCTGAGTCTCTCAACTGTCCAGCCGCACTATTTATTTCATTTTTGTAATCTGTAATACAATACTACAAAACAGAAATGAGAGAGTATTAATATGTGCTTAGGTGTTAATTTTAAAAAGAGTTAGGGTGAGTGAGCCAAGAGGAATGAGATCCTGGGATTCTTTGAGAGTTCTTAGGAGTCCTCAGCCTCCTTTGACACCAGAATTTACTGGGAGATGTGATCCACAACGTTCTGCACAGGGCTATGATTGATACCTTCCTCTAACACTGATTTCACAGCTCAATGGCAGCCCAAAGCCCCCACCTTTCAGTGTGGGAAGATTTTCCTTGTTCAAATGATGTTACTTTAGGGAGACTCTTACACATATGAAAAGCTGTCATAAATCTTCCCTCTTTTACTGCTTCTCATAAGGATTCTTGTCTCACATAAAGCAGATTATGTGACAGCAGGAAAGCAGCTGTCACTTGCTCCCAGATGATGCTGAGCTCTCTACCACCTGATCTCCTGTTGAGCTTGGACCTATATCTTACCTTTTGCCACAACATTGCACACTGAAAATGCCCAGACGTTGTATTTGCCCATCTTACTCAACTTACTTCACTCTTACTTAGCTGATGAGCATTCAGGTCTGGGAGGAATGTGAAAAAATACGTCTTACGGAAACAAGTATTATAATTGAATTTATTATTTTGATTTAGCTTTTTCTCCCACCTGCATTATTTAATATTCATACAGTATATGACCAGACAATAAAAATGTCACATTGTACCAGGGTCCTATACAGTATATTACAAATAGTAACCCTCACAGTGAACCTGCAGCTTAATTCAGTCTTTACTTTCTGGAGGGTCAAGTACGAAAGTAGCAGGGAAATGCTGTAAGAAAGGGTATTTTCTCACAAAGTAGAACTTCCACAGACTAATACTTAAGAAACGCAGTATTCAATCTGAAAGACTGTGAGGTTTCACTAGTGTTGTTTAGGAATAAGACAAATAAGCTGTTTTATAATATTTACCTGAGTAATATTCCCCTAATAATACAAAGCACTTATTTTGGGCCAAGTTCTATAATGAACTTCAATTTTTTTTCATGCTATTGTAATACAATTTGCATTTGCTAAACCAGACCAATATTTGTCCCATTCTAGGAAGTGACAGACAGAGGAAAATGTCATCCTTTCACAATTCTAGTACAGGCAACTATGGTGCATGATGAATGCTTACTTCCCTGTATCAATCAATCCTTGCAAACCAATTTGCTTACATTCTGAAGTGAGCTGCATTTACAAGGAGGGATCAATTCTTAAGAGGATTATGTCAAAACAAGATGTAGTCTAGTAACAAACAGCTTTGGAGGAGCAGCTCAGGATAACAAGTAACTGAGCAGTCTACTGCATCACTGGTTTTTGCGTACCACTCTCTCTCTCTTTTCTGGTTAACAATTTGATAAAATTAATTGTAGTAGCCTACACTTTACACAATTGTATATGAAGTTCTTTACTGAAGAGATTTTTTTTCACAACACAAGAGTTTACAGATTCTAAGCACTTTTACTTTTTGGCAGTAAATATGTTTGCATTTACAATTATTCTGCAAATTTTTCAAACACATTAAACAACCAATGCAAGGAGGCCATATGATATTTTATAATAAGAAATTACACTATTCAAATAAAGTATAACTACTATATTCATGACAGAGTAACAGATTATGTCCACTTATTAAGCCTACCCTCATTTCCATTGTGCGGTCAGTGGGAATTTTACTACCGAGTGCTAAAGAAATTTGATTAGTCCTGTAATGAATAAAGAACACAGATATCTGAGAAAACATGATTACTTGTTTTCTGACATATTTTATGGTTTCATTTCTTTTAAAAATAAACTTTAATACCAGCAAATATTATAAAAGAAAAAACTATGGCTTAGCCAGTGGTCTGTATGTAGAACCAAAAACTTGGATTCATAAAAGGTTTTACCATATGTAAATTTTGAAGATCTGGTTTTATGTGATCCACTCTGATACTCAGCATGTAGCACTCATGTCAGACATTTAAAAGGATATTTTATTATTGGGAGGTATAAAATTGCCTGTAGAAAGCTCATTACATAACCATAACCTAAATTTTGTTATGAAATTCACCTTTATATTTTATCATAATTATAGTAATTGTAAAATATAATGATTTCTCATGAAAGCCCTTTATTTTCTTATTGTTTAGCCTATTCTACTTCTATATTTAAGCTTCCTTTCTAGATCTACCAGTTAATGTTTTTTTCTGAATATTGATCTGAATTTCTGAATTGTTAGTCTCACATATTTTGACAATATTTCTGAAAAGCCTTTCTTACCTTTCCAATTAGAATTTTTATCTTCATATACTTGATAATGCACTCCTTGATTGTTTATTTGTAAAGCTTAGTAAGACATCATCTAAGATAAAAATGAGACTAATAAATATAATTAAGCCAAGGAAAACTACTTTTCAAAATTTAGCCAAGATCTATGTTAAAGTAATATAGTAGTAGTTCAAAGCAATACTAAATTTTATAAACTAACAATATAAAAATATCTGGCCCTCTAATTTTCATTATAGAAATATCAGGATGCAATGATTAAAGGTTAGATTCAGCTGATGAACTGTAAAGATTTGCACCTAAGATAGGCAACACAGAATCATTTGAAGAAACAGGCATCTTTAGAACACCCAAATACAAAGTAAAATGCCTCAAATTTCAGATAAGTGCTTAATTCTGTCCATTGTGCATATAATCTAATCATTTGCTAATATATAAACATTTGCATGATCAATATCTAAAATCAAAATGAAATTATTAGCACATAATTATCTGATTATATATATTACAGAAAACAAAGAACAAGATGGTTGCTTATGAATGCAAAAAAATCCTTCAAATTTTAGTTTATTTTTCTGTGGTGATTCTGATATTAATGTCTTAGCTTTTTAACTCTCTTACTAATCATGGAACATAATAATTCTCTATACATCTCTGCCCAATGGAATATTTTTTGTGGGGGCTGACACCTTCTAGGACAGCCCTGGAGGGCAGTACACATGTTCTTGTCCAGCTGTTCTGGCTCCCTAGAAAACTGATAAGTAGAAGGATGACGGTAGATGATGATGGGTGCGAAGACCTTCCTCTACTGATGGGTTGGCTGCTTCAACTGTCCACTTGGCAAGTCTTTTTAAATTACCATCAATTAACTGAAAACAAGTAGGGGTTGAGTTATTCAGAAACTAATAAAGGAAAACATAGTGTCACTCCTCTGAGAGCAATCAATTGATGTGTGCTCCCTTTTTCACAGCACCACCCTTTTTCATAGCAGCCTGTACATGGTATAGCCAGTTTCTCTAAGGACCAGCTTAGAAATGTCATAAAATTTGGGATTTATTTCTAGTTAAATTAAGAAAAATGCAACTGAAAGTCATTTTTGTGTATCAGTGACTTATTTCATCATGTTTATAATTAAGATATCAACTCTTCAGAAAAAAAAAAATCCCTCTAAAGGTTTCAGCAGAGTAATATTCCATTCCAGAGAGAAATCAGCAATTAGAGTCTCAGAAATAATAAGAGAATTCATGTTAATTAGCATTAAACAAAAATTAGGCCTGACTTAAAGGAGAAATCTGTCAACTCTGAGGCAGAACTACACTATAATATCAGCAGAAATGGCAACTTCAGCAAGACGCTATCTCTGTCCTTAAGTATTATGGCCTACGTACCCATGTAAGGACACTTGCTATCACCACCAGAGATCACCAGATGTTTGTGCTGCATCTCAGTGATTTTTGCAAGACACCATGAAAATAAAGACAATGCCATCATTTGTCAGAATGCCCATGACTAAATTAAGTGTTTTTTCTATATGAGGGATGTTATGAGGACATTACTATACAGGAAAGTAGTTCATGAAGTTTCATCTAGTGAGCTGAATTGTGGACAATTTCAAAATTCAAGGCATAAAGTTCAAGGTAACTTTCAGTACTTTGAAAGTAAAAGAAGCTACGTCAGTGAACTCAGATTGTACGCACTTGGGAAAGGAATCCAGAAAATTTAGCAGGATATTAGCATCCTGGCTTATTAAGCATTTTTCATTTTGCTAGTCCATGAATGATTGAGATTCAGTGAATTCAGTCAGTGGCTGAATCATCAGTTTAGCCACCAAAAGCTGATGAAGATTTTGATCTTGATGAGAGAATTGATGTCTTAATTCTTAGTTTCTCTGGAAACAGAAGCTCTAAAAGTGATCTCCTTTAGCGCTGAGGTAGTTGGCTGTGCTGTCACTAAGCCAGTCACAGATATGACAACATATTTTATTGATGCGAAGGAGGAGAAATTAATGAACCAAATACATCTGTGTTAAAAACCCTGTGCTGCCTTAATAGTTAACAGAATAAATGAGATGGTATATTTCCAGGACATAATTAATCCTGCCTAAACGTAGACGTTTAAAATATTTCAGAGTAATTTTGCTTGATAAGTGTCCATTTCTCCCTTCTTAATCTAGAATAAAATTAGGAAGTCTAACTTGTGTACAACACTGGTGTCTAAGGATACGTAACTGATCTCTAACATGATGAATAATTTATTTAATAATTTTTAAATAAAAATCTTACAATTTCAAATTGTTTTGTTTCTATCCCCTTAAAATAACAATAGAGCACATTAATCACGCTCATTTTTTTTTTGTTTACTTGACTTGGAACGTGATCATGTAGCATTTCAACAAAATAATGAATCCAGAACAGATTTAAAACTGGCATTCCTGCTAAACACTTACAGAAGATTTGATTATTTAATTGTATTTAAACATATTTTCTGCCTTAAACGCCTTGAAAAAATTTTAATTAAAAATTCATTAGTAGTCTCAAAAAATATTCTTATAAATCCATACTTGATTTTATTGGACTAAAGGCTATTTACTGCAACAAATTTCATGCTATTCAACTCCCACGGTATAGTTACCTATGTGTAGTTACACATGTTCCTGTATCCTGGACTTAGATTATATGAGGTTCCATTTTCATTTAGAGCTGGATGACATCAAAATATCTCCAGCACAAGAGCTCCAACATTTAACTTCAGTTTTTCTCTACATCATAAAAAGCTATGTCTTTTGTTTCCACATTCTCAATTGAGAAATTTGAGCATCGACAGATCTCAATGCATTTTAACATATTAATTTTAAATGGTCTTGTCTAGTACTAAAGGGTACTGGAAAACGTCTAGAGTTTCTTGCAGAAGTTTGGTTAATATTCTTTGAATTAATATCACATATCCTTAGGCATTTGCATTCTAGATATTTCTAAGCTTAGTATATGGTCTCTTTAAAATCAGTGGTAAGAAATAAATACTTCAGCTGATAGCATTACATGCATTTTAAACTTCTACTTAAGATGATATGAATCATACCTTAGACTTTCCTGTTTATCTCCACTGACTGTAGAAGGAATACATGTAAATATATGTAAATTGGTGTGACAGAGATGTTTACACTGTTGACATTTGCATTCAGCCAGGTAGACCAGAATCACTTTGTCTCTCTGGACTTGACGAGATTCTGTTTTGCACTTTTTCTCGTGGTATGTCATACTTCTATGACCCTGAGAATGCACTCAGGTTACTCAGAGAAAAAGGAGATCAAGGAATCACAGGACCTTAGGTAAACATACCTTATCACTGGAAATTTAGAAAGCTCCCTTCGTGATACTTTTTTCACTCCTTTCCAGGCAATTTCAAGTGAAGGATGAAAAGGATCATCTCAATGACACAACTCTGATTAATCTCCCAGGAACCAGTTGGGTGAAGAGTTTTTCACAGTCCTGTGTAAAAAACTGCAAGGTTTTAATCCACAGCATTAAAAATACTATGGTAAAGCACTGTAATTGGGAGACAGCAGCTGTAAACTTTCCTGCTCCAGAAAGTTTGATCAGTCAGTTGTCACTCTCTGTTCTTTGCAAACAACTGGAATTCTTTCTCCTAAGGCTTATATACTCATAGAACTGATCTCAAACCCCAAATAAATTAAAAAGTACTGTAAATGCAATACTAAAAATCACAGTTTTAATGTAGTAATTTTTATGTAGATTCTCTGGAGATACTCAACACACAATTAAGGAATTATGCAGAGAACCTTTTGCTTCCATCTTTTATATCCCCGGGCCTATTTTTCTGTACATGGTGAAATTTCTTTTAATATTTTTATTACACACAAGCATAACCCACATTATATTGGAGAAATATTTTACTTTAAACTCAGATGAATGAATAACAAACATCTCCCTCATGGTGTTTCTACATCTCCCAGCAAATCAGGGGAGGATACAGTTCAAGCATGACTGCCAGTACATCTAATTCTTACCATGCAGATGAGCATTCTGATGCTATAATGTCTGTGTGATTATTTACAAATTATCTTCACAAGTTTAAAAGTTCCAAATACCAACTTTAAATCATTAGCTTAAAGCAGGCAAATCGACCAATAAATAAACAAATAAATCCTAGGGCATATCTTCTTCTTTGAAGTACATAATTTATCCGTACATAATGTCATGCTGGTTTTAGACATAAAACTATAATCTTCAACAGCACATTAGTAAGAAATTAAACCATCCCTCTCTCAAGAAGTCAAACTAAGGTCTGTGACACTGTAAAGACTTCAACAAGAAAATTCTAACATTATTTTTTCATGTGATTTTTTAAACAATAATTTGGTGTAATCTAATTGGTGTATTTTAAAAATCTGCTAAATGAGTTTCCATATTCTTGTTATCTGTAGTTCTGATGCAGCAGAGTAACTGAGGATATCTAAGTTAGAAGAAACATAGCTTTCCATCCCCAATACAGCTTGCAAAGTTCATTGCTCCAGGGAGAGAAGTGGGGACCCTCACTGCATGATGTTCTATTCGACAGGAGGTCAAAGGATTCTTTGAAGAAACTGTCACGAAGCTGAGTTAACCTTCCAGATAAGCTGCAGAATAGTGGTTTGAAGATTTCACCAAAACTGAGGAATTTTGCAAAGCATTTTACTTTGAGAAAATTAAGTTTTTTGTTTGTTTGTTTGTTTTTTTCCTGGTGCTGTAAACATCATAATGAAACTTCTAAACAATCCTGAGATGATTAGGTGGTATTTTAAGACAGTCTGGGCACACCAGTAGTATGAAAACTTTCCCCTGGTCTAACTAATTTATTAGCACAGTTCCCATTCCCCATTAGGCATGTAGAAAACACCTCTAGCTAATTATGCTTCTCCTTTATACATGTATTTTGTAAATAACCAGTGAACACATAGATGCAACTAGGGACTCATGATTAGGTGAATAGATACCAAACAGTTAATTGTTAAACTCCTGTCAATATACAGCACAGGTGAAGAGATGGAAGTAACACAGTAAACTCGGTTTATGAAAAGAATAATAAATTTTTGATCAGTATTTTGTAAATTGTCATCTGGATATGGACTTTATTTTCTTTGGGTAACCCTGAATGTTGAAAACAAGGGTGCTATAACTGACAACTTACATATGATGTTCACTGAAAGTATAACGTGGCCTCCTTTATTTCTTTTTTTCTGGCTAAACCCAGACACTTTTATTCATTCAATTTTATATTAGAATACACTGGAAGGGGCTCACTTAGTTTTTTGTTTGTTTTTGCTTTTATTTTCCCTGTAATGTCCTCCTGTTTAAGAAGACTTGTACCATAAGCATTTTTAGTCATGAGCATACTTAAGGTATTTTCACTCAAATCTCAGTGTAGAATATTAAAATCAAAGTGGTCTGGGAAAATTGTACACAGAGAGGAAATAGCTTCTTTTGTGTAGAAAACAAATAAATATTAACATTTACTATAATATGTTCCATGTTTTTTTATACATATACTTTGGCACATATGTTTAGTTTTTAAAAATGCAATCTACCACCTTGAAAGAAAGTTTTACTATAACTGCTGCATCAAGCAATTTTTTCATATACATATAGCAGTTATTTTAGAGGTTTGTTTTTTTTCTCCGATGACAAGAACATTTATTTGATATCTTAGTGTTTCAGTGAACTCAAAGATACAGAACCTTTAAAAATAAATTTTGCAAAACCTGTCTTTACATGCAATGTATTTTAAACTCATGCAATATTTAGAGTTTTTTTTTGCTTTGGGTTTCTTTTTTTTTTCTCTCTCTATCCAGGCATATATAACTTCATTATTTTCTAGAGCAATTTCTTCTTGAAAGTAAACTTCTCATTTCCCCCTGTACATTAAGACATTTCACAGTAGTTATATGAAATTATAATACAACCAAACTAACTTTACAGGCCTTTGGAATAATTTGATTTGTTTGGGTTTTTTTCCTTTCTTGAGAGATTTGCATTTAACCCAACAGTTTATGACACATGAAAAAACAAAGCCTTGAAGACCTTCTGAGATGTGAAAAAACTGTTTGTAATTCTGTAGGTATATTGTTGAGTCATGTGCATCCATCAGTGCACCATAATGCTTGTAATCCATAACACAACATATCATGTACTTTGGGTTCACTTGCTCGTTCATGGAGCTAAGTGCTGCACCCTTTGTTTTTTTATCTATTATTTTGTATCTTTCCTTTTTCTTTCCATTTCCATTTTTCTTTCCTCTTCTCTTATTTGAAATCTTGACCTATTTAAATTTTTTAATTCCTCCAGAGACTACTGTTAAATATTTTCCTATATCGTAAAGTATCATGAACAGTTACAAAGTAATTTTCTTCACTTTTACCATTTAAACACCCTTGAAAAGGCTTCAGTGTTCCCCATTTTTATGGCATTTAAGTTATGAATGAGGTGTTAGTACTCTCTCTCTCCATCCCCAAAGGAAGGCTCCAGGTTTTCCTTTTAACTCTGACACTCTATTTGAGTGACTACACTGTTTGCTCTCTTTCTTTATGCTTTATGTTTTCTTCTTGCAGTATGAGAATAATGATGCAGATTTTATCTAGAAATTGCTCATTGCCCTTCAGTTGTCACACAGTCACATACATGTGAGCATTATAAGTAGACTTCAAGCCTACACAGTTATTTCCTTGTTTTTTTTGCCAAACAATACTGCATATTAATGTAATTACCTTCATCCTGGCCTACCCTAATAACTGTTATTGTTCAACAATGTTAAATGTCATGACCATTTACATCTTTCTTGAATTTAATAAATGAAAATCTGTTCTATCATGCTGTCTTGTGCTTGAGCTTTTAACGATTTTACTTTTTTATTTTTGCAAGCTTTTACCACTAATGTAGAGCTGTAACCATGGACAATTCTAGATTCCAAATGACTACAGATTTTATATTTACTATAAATGTCATGCTTTGTACATTAATATTTCCTAATGGGTGGATAACAGCTCCATCCATTCATGCTGAAATGTCAGAGAGAATTACATTATTCAGAATTTTGTTTCCTTTATTTTAGGGGGGGGAGGACAATCCCAGTTTTTATTTAATTAAAGAGAAGCTCTACCACCACTGACAAGACTGGCAGTTTTGTTGTATCCTTTAGAAGTGATAATACCCAAATAAACATGACCATGGGGGTTTTGTTTTCATGATGTACGTTAAGGAAAAAAAAGAGATCTCAAAAGAAGGAGGAGAGATAGAGCAAGATATATGGCAATGGCCATTAGGGTAAATTGTCTGATAAGACAAGATATGAAAATACAGATAACATACTTGTTTTTATTGCAAAAATTCTCCTTGTCTTCATATAATAGATAAAATAGATATCTTACTGGTGAAAATCCCCATATTAAAAAAAAAATCCCATTTGTTCTGTAACTAGCATAGTAAATGCAGTGGTTTTACTATGCTACAAATACAAATTGGTTGAAAATGCATTTTTAATTTTAAAATTTTATAAAAAAAATAAGTATATGAAGGAAAATTTCTTAGAGAACAACTAGTTTACCTGTGACTGATTCAACACAGGGGATAAAAGATATGAAGGGTCTGAGCCTGTCTCAACTCTTTTGAGCTCCTGGGTCTAATTCTACTGGTGCTTCAGAACTTTGGTTTGGTTTTTATATCACTAGAGAAAGAGTACAGAAAGACTGTACCATGAACTTTCTTACTCTTGAGATATGTCTTTTCACAGTGAAGAGATAAAACTATACTGCCTGGGAATGATATATATATGTCAGAAGAGAATTCACTGAAGACAGGAAATCCTCTGCCAGCAATTTTCAACTGGGTTATTGTTCATTTGTAGCAACTGAGTGGCACAATGGGATCATAGCTGTATTTCAGATTCTGGCACAATAGTTCCCTGAGGTGTTTCCCTTACTGAAATAGCTGAACTACTATACATTTTATATATTTCATGATCCATTATAGCCCTAGAAAACAAAACAAAAATATACGGGATGATATTTTGTCTATAGACATTATTTATATTTTCTGTACATACAAATTGTTTTTACAAAATTTTCTGATACTTCTTTGCTGCATTTTTTATGCAAACTATGCTTTCTATAAATAGCTCTTTGAATTCATACCATCTAGCTATAAACGTTCAAGTTTTTGAAGTCACAGTCCTAATATATAGATAAGAGACATGCTCTGGCATTATACCAATTATATTTCTGGAAATATTAGATTCCTACTACCTCCATCCTACCAGACTTAAGGACTAATAGATATTTATGCTAGAGATTGTAATGCTGTTCTTTCCTATTTTGAATATCGATTTACAGTGCTGGTTTGTCACTTCAACACACCGGCATGTGTCATAGAAACACTCTACAGTGCAGATTTTTCTTGGATTATTAATATTTACTCTCACAAACTAACACAGAGGAAAAAAAAGGAAAACCAAACAATGTTCAAAACCAGAAAAATTATATGAAAGAACCTTTCATTTTTATTTCTCCCTAAGGCTGGTTGCTAAAGTTCTGCAATGTATACCTCAAAAAAGTACATCTAGCTGTTTACAGATTAGCAGGCTTGACCAAAAGCTTTCTGACATTTAATTAAAACCAAACCAAAAATAACCAACCAATCAACCAAACCAAAAAACTCCACATTTTTTTCCATTCATTACAGTGATATGATAATGATTAAAACATTGTAAGATTACCTGGATATAATATATTCCTATTTTTAAGACTATCTGAATGTATTCATATTCCTTGAGGTATACATAAAACAGCTGCAAAGATGTGAAAACTTGTTTTACAGCAACTTAAAGCATCTTATGAAATACTTTGGCTATTAAAAAGTGCAGCAATCATGATATTACTTTTACTTATTCCTATTCACAGATTTCTGTTTACATTTCTAACAGTTATCTTCCTTAAAGTAGAGATTTGGGTTTAGTTGTGATTTATGGCAGCATAAGGGAAAAAACTGCCAGAAGTGATTTTAATCCATTAAAAGAAGCTTTATAAAATGATGAAATCACAAATTACAGATGCCTTCTGCCAAGTATAACTTTTTTCTTATAATTAAATCCTAACACAGTTGTCCTTCTGTTATTTACTAACAAGTCTAACTTTTATTTGTTTACTTTGCAGAATAGTTTTGCTAATTACTATTTAAAGCTGTTAGGAGATATCAAATTAAGGCAATAAGTATCTTATGAGTAACATGCCATTCTAAAAAAGAAAATAAAAAGAGAGGAACTTTTCTAGAATGTAGTTCTAATCTGCTGTAAGTTGCCAACCTCCTTCTGAGTCTTGCTAAGCACCCTCAGCTGCACCTGAAGTCAATGGGAGCTGTAAGTGCTCATGACCTTTTTAGCATCCTAGCCCTGAGCACCTGGTACTTTTATGCATCGTATTTGTCTAGGGCTTAAAAGAAGCATCTGGAAGCTGTTTAGAAGAAAGGTACTGGGAATTTAATCCCCTGAGGTACCTTTCTGTGTGTATCCTGCTTGCCACCAGCTGATTCTGTGATGCTTCTATTAAACCCAAAGGGAAACTGATAACAAGTTCAGAGGCAAATGACTCCACTAGCAGGATTTTCCCATGAGGCAGGTAAGACAGTTAATGTCAGAGATATGAAAGAGGTCTCACCTTACTGCTACCCAAAGCAGTTCACTGAGAACTACTCTTGCTCATCCTTTCACCTTGAGAGATGACTGTTGGCAAGGTTCACTTCCAGTGTGGTGACAACCACTAGGAGAAGGCTCTCCTGTCATATGGTAAACATATACCCAGTGACTTATTGGGGAACAGAAGAAAAATTAGGAAAAGCCTAGAGGCTGTCCTCCTTTTCTGAGGACTATATCAGAAAATAACTATACCAGGAAATAACTATACCAGAACATCCTACACTACTTTGTCAACAGAAGCTTGTTTAAAACTATTCCTCTACAAGAAAAAAAATATTATTTCCAAGCACAGACTTACCTGTTAGTCTGAGGGAAATGCATCAACCCTACTGCCTTCAGGGAGACCTTAGATGAAACTAAACTAAGTAGCAAATTCTGCCACACAAAATTTCTGGAGCTGTCAGTTTGCTTACCAGTGTCACTTGGCTATAGCTCTTTAGTCAAAGTTACTATCCATTTTTTTAGAACTTTGTTCTAAGGTTTACTTGTATTTACCAACACAAGAATAGAAAATGAGTCCAATCATTAGGAGAGAGAATAAAAAAGAATGGACCAATCATGGAGAATTCTCATTTTGTATTTTCCGTTTTCAATCCTTAAAATTGCCTTAAAAAGCAATACCTTTTCGTATTAATGCTAATCAGAAAAGTACTTGTTTCAATAGAACATAGTGAGAAATTTTTCAGGCAGTTTTCTTAAGAGAAACTTGTGTTTTCACTGTTTCTTTTATTGATGGAGGAGAAAAAACCAGAAAGCTGTTATCTTACTAAAAGAAGTGGTTTCAATTAAAAAGGTCTGATGCATTTTTGAAGGACTAGAACCCAATAAAAATTCCTTTCCTGTGTCTCTGGCTTATGGACATGATCTGGGAAAATGAGAAGTGAAATGATATTGCATCCGAGATACCTTACTGGAAAGAAATCTATTCTTTCATCTGGAAAAATTGCACTGTCACCGGAGAAATCAGTTCTCCATTTTTGTTTGTCATTAGGCCCAAAGAGAACAAAAGCCCAGGTAAGAATTATGACATTCGTGACAATAAATTGTGCCTCACAAGAAAAAAAATGACCTACAGATTTTGTTCTCTATGACTTTTCTATAAACAGGCAGTTTTATATGATGTTAGCCAGTATTTCCTTGTGATTACTGAGAAATAGTTCCTTCTTTAAATATTGGATAGATGCAGTTTTTATGTGATATTTGTCATTGTTATGAAAATTATAAATTTATTTTTACTGTTTTATTCAATTCTCTTATACATCTACCAAGTTTCATAATTTTATCTAGATCTTGTAATATTCTCAGTTTCAGAAAACTGAAAGGTGTGGCGAAATTTAACTTTTTTTTAAATTTTCTTTTGAATAACTTAATTACTGCTTGACATAATGTAGTAGTTTTGAAATTTTGTGAATCTTCACTGAGACTTCCTGTTCTCTGCATAGATATTTTGATGAGCTTTTGCTATCCTTTTCACTCATATGCAATGTGTTTTGTTCTTTTGAATTTATTGTCAGATTGGAAAATTATACTCATTTAATTGGTGACATCAGTGGTATTAAGTCATGTTGCAGTCGTGTTAAGTCGGGAATTTTACTAATTCTTCTTATCATTATATTTATTTTATATCATGTTTAGGAAAGCAAGCAAACAACAAAGTATGTGAAAAGGTAAATTATCATGAGATCACAGAGGTTGTACCCCAAAGAGGTAAAAAGTCTGTGCTGACTCTGAAATTTACTAAACTTATATCACTAGAGCAGTTAATTAGGATGAGTTCCAAAACAGTAGAAGTATTTTCTCAAATAACAATAATGCAACAGTGGGTGTGTCTTAGAAAAAGTTACACTGACAGAGACTAAATTGGTGTTGATTTTCATGGGAAAATAGATTAAAAATACGTAACAACTAATAAACTCATTATTGTACTTTCTAATTATTTTTTTTCTTAGCTTCTAATGCCAGTGGTTAAAAGAGTTTTATCAAACATAATATCCTTGCTCTATGTTGGCACAGAGTTGGCCTTAAAGTATTCCACTGATTGGATGTAAACATTAGGAAGAAAAAACTACTATTACTAACAATCACTCTTGGCTCAAAATCCAGGCCAGAAGCCTGAAAAAGTTTTCTAACAGTCAAATTAGAAATTGGAGTTTAAAATAGTATTTCTTAAGGACTACAGGGAATAAAACAGTATTAAAGCTAATATGATTGCCCCCATAATAATTAAAACCATAAGTCCAAAAGTCGCAATATTTTTCTAGCACTATTTTTTGATTCCTAGAGCTCTATCACACGTAGTATTTATGGATAAAATCATTCAACAAGCAATTGTTTAAAAGCAGGATATACTGTCTTTTAAAATATTAATGATATAATTCATAATTTCATAAATTTAATTGTAATATAAAAAAATTTAGGAATTATAGCAGTAAAATCCCCCATTCAGTGAGTCACAATAGAAAGCATTTGTTTATTATATTTAATTTCTTTCATAGTTCTTTTGCTTTAACATTATATTAAGATAAGTTTTTAATTAATTCTGAAGTTGATTAATTCAAGTCCCAGTACACAATAAGTGTTCCTTAAATTTCATAGCAGATTTTAACTGTTGGTGCTTTGTTCTGTAGGAACTTTTAGGTACCTGAACTTATACACTTGAAAGCAATGAGGGTTAATCATAATGGTATTCCTGTTCTTGTCTTTAAGTAGCTCTTGATTAATTTAGAATACTCTGCGACACTGGGGTATAATGAATGAAAACGACATCCAAAAAGCACCGCACCACACAAGCTCATAAGGCTTTCATAAATAGCATAAGCAACTACTGCAGACTTATTTAATTAATGGGCTGCATATGCCTGGAATGACTAGCCTTTCACATTTTCTTTCTGTTAATTTTCTAATATGACATAAGAGGTGAAAATATATTACACATCTTATTACGACTGTTTTGCCTTTAGGGATAAAAAGAAATTGAATGCATTTCAATCAAATTTATCAAGTAGAAATGAAAGACACTTGTGCGTAGCAAGAAAACTTTATTCCAAAACTAAGCAACCATTACAATTTCATGTATTTGCTGTGTTTCTTGTCTTTAAGAGCAACCAGTAGTAGCAAAAAAATTGTCCTTCATTCATTTTAAGCCAGCAAAAGACAGAGTATTCTAGTAGCTTAATCTATAACTTGCTGAGCAGATAATCTAGTTTAATTATTTGCTGTGCTATGGATTCTGTTATCTGGTGTAAATTGACTAGACATTTAAGAGTAAATGCCTAACAATGCTGATTTTAGCTGTTGATAACTGCTTTGGGAATAAGATGCATGACAATTATCTAGTCTGTTCAGTGACACAGTTTCCCCAAGTTTTGGACATAAAAGGATGTTGCTCAGCTCAACCCCTTTCCCAGCCTTGCTGTGTGGGAATGCACTCTACAAAGTCTGTGTAATCCCCCCCAGGCAATAAAAGCCTGTTCTGCCTTCACTCAGAGATAACTAGAAGTGCTGCTAATTTTTGTATGCATAGTGTTTAGAGTCCACGACAAGGCAGGATTTGCTAGCATCAGCTAAGTACTGCAGCAATTGCTCTTAAGTAGTTGCTGGAGAGATTGGTGCATGTGGCTATCTTATGTCTGCCCTCAAAAAGCATCCCATCAAATGTATGAGCCACAGTACCTCACAGTTTCACAGCCTAAAAGCTTTTTTTTTCTATATCAGTCTATACACATACTGGTGTGTATATATATGTCTGTGTCTATATGTGTGACAAAATTCCAAAGCTTAAAACCCACCTGCAAACTTTACTGAAAGTGCGCTGTTGACATAAATTCAAATCCCTTCTTTCTTAGGATTAAAGTTGTTCACTGAAATACAGTACCATTGTTGTAAGTTCATTCATTCAGCAGCAACTTATAATTATTACCTGGCACATTCTCAGGCAAAGTATTTCCAGAATTTCTATCTCTTTTGCTAGCAAAGGAATTATCTTCTAATCTGAAATTTATGTTCATTGCAGAGGAAAGTAGACTGGGAAAAGGATAACTATGTGACAGCGATTAGATTGGCAATTTCATTTGTCATCAGTGTTATGCCATCTACACAGCTGCCTGTGATCACTGATATATAGAATAAAGTACTTATGACTGTTCTGCAGTGCTTAATTGGTTTGTTTCACCAGCTGGTTTATATCAGTCCTATTATGCTTTGGAGTATCACACATTCTTTCAGCCTTTTTGTTTGCTATTACAAGCAGGCTACTGCATTTGTAAAATCCAGCAATTTAATAACTCAATATTAATCAGACTATGACTCCATAGTATCTTTTCAAAAGCTGTTGTAACACTTTCACTATTTTCTCAGGGGAGGTGGATGCTTTGGATTGTAATAATAGGATCAGAAATGATGAGCACCTCAGTTTAAACCTGTATAAGTAGGCATTTGAGATCAGAATGAGTTTAATTTGATTTTTTTAATAGGTGCTTATATGAGAATAAGATTAATCTTTCTCAGGAAATACTTATCTCCTAAGAAAAAGATGTTTAATCAGCTTGTAAATGAGTAAATTATTACACTTATGCATCAACTTCACCTGGTATGTCTCAATTGAAACTGAATTACAAATTTCTTGTACTCCTGTTCCCCAGATTGAACTTTATTAAACATTAGTATGGTGCTAGAGGTGTATCATAGTAGAGGTGTACCATACTTTCAAAAACTGATTTGATGTGCATCACCATCTACCTAGATGTAATATTTTCTTCTAAAAACATCTCACTGAAGGAATATTCTTGGTTAGAATAAGTAAATAAGAATCAAAAATTTTCCTCTTTTCTGTGTAATCATCAAGGCTTCCCTTGCCCTGACTGCTCAACTATTCTATCAGATACCAGATATATTGACTAATTCTTAATCTTCAGGCTTATGTTCATATTTAGTATTTGCTTAAGATTTTAAATCTCTCAAAGGCTTTTCTGTTGTTTCTCCCCTTCCCTCTTTCCTAATAGGTGTAGTTTTTTCCTAGAACCCTGCAATAAACTTTTGGAAATTACTCAGGATAGATATATTTTGGTAATAACCTTAACAATTTTTTGCCTAATTTTATTTTCTCATGAAAAAACATAAAGTAGATACTGAAAAAGGATTTTAAATTTTACATATATCCATTCTATAAGTACCTTTGACAGATAAATTGCATCAAGACTTAGATTTAGAGTTGCTTTCTATTAGTATAGTGTTTTTGATGTTAGATAGTTTTGAATATTAGAAATATGTTTCTAAAAAGTAAGAATATTGATTTTTCAAAGCTAGTGTATCTTACGATAATTGGAATCAATAAAAATAAATTCACTTTAATGAATTTTTGATGAAATTAAATTCTTTAACATTTTTCATTGCTTCGGTATTGCAATTCTGGATTCTTGTGATAGAAGTGAAGGTTGATCTATGATACATCTTATTGAGTTCAAAGTACTCTCCATGACTTCTTATTTAAAAAAATAAATACTGGTATAATTTTGTTAACATGAGGTTAATTCAAAAAATGATGGTCTAGGGGAGCAAAACCAATGACACTTATGCTTTCCTAAAAATTAGTTTTAGATATATACTTGATATTGTTTATTGGTTATCACTCTTAACCAATTCTGCTCAAAATTTTCATTTACACTTTCTTACAAACATTAATCTGACCTTTAAGTTTCTGAAGATACTTTATTTGCCTGTATGTATTTCCAATAACACTTAAAAATACTTTTTTCCTACCAGTATAGAATCTAAGGTTTCTATTTGATAGAGATTTAGGCAAATTAAAATTAAACAGATTATGTGGGCTATTTTATTTTGCTCCTGATTAGTTGGTTGGTTTTACTTCCTTTTTTTTCTTTTTATTTTAAAATCACTAAAGATTTGCTTCCTCATGAAGAGAAATATATCTGGAAATTATTTTCTAAAGGTACTTTCCATTACCTGGTAAGTTTAATAGCCAGATTTTCTTGTATTGTATGGTAATAGGTCGTGTCTAGTAACAATTTTGATAGATATATGCCCAAAGAAGCAAGTTAATTAGAACTGATCTACCGTCTTTTAATGTCTCAACTTTTTGAAATATCCCAAGAAAATGATCTCATGCCCTTCAAAGGCTTAGTTTCCAGGAGGAGGCATGTGCTTTTTTATCAGATTGAAATACTAGAGTTTGAACTGTTTTATTTTTAAAACTGGATTGAATTAGCAGAATATTGTACTTGTGCAATATCTAACAAATTTCCTTAAGTTTAAAACCAAGACAAATATATACCTATGCAGAAAAAAAAATTATTATGTGATATATTCTGAAAATAACCTCTGTATGGTACCTAGAGTGGACCTACAAGAAGGTTGCAGTGGGACTTTTTACAAGGATATGTAGGAATAGGACAAGGGAGAGCGCTTGCAAACTGAAAGAGGGCAGATTTAGCTACAAGGAAGAAATTCTTCACTATGAGGAAGTTGAGGCACTGGAACTGGTTTCTCAGACAAGTTGTGGATGCCCCATCCCTGGAAGTATTCAAGGCCAGGTGGGATGGGGCTTTGAGCAATCTGCTTTACTGAGCGGCATTGCTGTCCATGGTAAGGATATTGGATCTAGATGATCTTTATAGCCCCTTTCAACCTTAACCCATTCTATAATTCTATAAATTAAAATAAGATAAATCAATATTTTTTACTCTTTAGTTTCATAGAACCACTCAAAGAAACTTATGTCACTGGTTAAAACAGCTGAGGTGATGGGGGAATGTGTGCAGAGGGACAAGTGGAAGGAATAGAAGATAAAACAAGAAAACCTCAGTAACCAGTTAGTGGAGATCTCTGAATTTATAGCAAGAGTCCTGAGCCTAATTTCCTCCACTGGTGAAGAATCTCAAAATACAGGCTTTAGTCAATGTCATTCTGAAGGACAGCACCTCATAACCATCCTAGAAATTAAGTTTCAAAATGTGATCAAACTCTATTTTCCTTGTCAACTCCAACTCATTCAAATGACTATTCATTTTTCAGGTCATATTGCTATTTACATAATTGGCTGAAGTTAATATATACTAGTCAGAAATATTTTGATACCCTGCATTTTCTTCCTTTATGACTCACGGTTCATGCCTTGATATTTATCACAGATTCAGCTGCACACTCGAACTGTTGAGTTTGTGCCTATTTTACTGATTAAACTGAATATTTTAGTAACAGAATTTACATATACACTGATTGCCTCGTGCACTTGCATTTTTTTTATGAGGGGGAAAATTGTAAGGAGTGTTACTTTCATGTCTTTCTGTAATGTATGCTCTGTCTCCCTGATTTGCATGTGGTTAAAACTCGTTCAAATTATTTACAGACTTTCTCATTTTTAAGGACTCAGATACAGTGTATACCATTCCAAAATTCAGATCCTTCAGGAAAGTGCAGAAATTAAAATAGTTCTCTTAAATGTAAACAGTTAAATTCCTACTATGACGAAAGGAAAGTTGTGTTTGAAAACCTGTCCAAGCAAACACAACATGTACAGAGCCAGAAATCATATACTCTGTAATTTGGGAAGACTAAAGACAATACTGTCGATGTAATAGTAATGTGGTTTTGGTTATGTAAAGCAAGCATCACATTCCTCAGTTGTAAATCTATACTTTGATGTTCATTCCTGATTTCACAGTGAAGACTATGAAAGCAGGTCACTGTTTGGAATGCAAAACTATTTTTTATTTTTTTTGTAAAATTAATTTCTGAATTAATTTCTGTTTTCACTTACACTCTTTATGTTTTCCTGTGTGTCTGTGAACATGCACATGGTTTTGATCTTACTTATGCCATCATAGCATAAATACTCAAATTAGGATTTTTTCTTGCTTGGCTGTATTTATACCCACATGGTAATGCAAATGAGCTATGAAAGATAGCCCTGCATCCTTGTCTGGATATACTCAGTGTGCTGAGTAGTCCTAGGGTACAAGGCAGAGTAACTTTTGGGGATGTAAGAGTTGGAATCCCCCCAAACTGCAAATTTTTGCTGGGATATGACATGTTATCGCTCCCACAGGAAGTCCCTGGTCCTGTTTTTTATTTCACAGAAGAGGCATAACCTCAGTGGACTCATAGATGAAATTGTCAAACCTAAAACAAAAATGGCCTTAAGTGTAAGTGCTTACATGTTACATTTAGCCAAGATGGTAGTATTACCAGGCATTTTTTTAACATGACTTCAGTAATTTGGTAAAAGTGCGTTTGGTCTATAATAAGACTATTCTCTATGTTTTATCTATCTTAGTTTAAAACAAAGAAACCAAATAGAAGACATGGGAGTAATCTTTCTCATTCAGTCCCAGTCTTTGGGGACAAGTTTTCATGGAAGCTTTTCCTGCCTGGAACAGAGCATTCTCTAGCTTGAAAACACTTGGAATATACAGACTGTATGTGTGACTGCAGAACTGCTTTACAGCTCCTCCTTCTATATGGATTGCAGGTATCATGTGTAGACAAAAATGTTAACATTCAAGCACTGAGATGAAGTTGATTATTTTCTTAGCAGAAATGGAGAAATAAGCTTTCAAATCTTCTCTTTTGTATGAATGTGATCAGAAGACAATGCATTAGGATCAATATATTAAAAATCAGGCAAACAGGGAATGCATCAGGACTACAGCATTAGTCTGATGCAGGAAGTTATGAACTAGAAATGCCAATAAGCAAGCTACTATTAGCAGTGATGTATTTAAAACCTCAGCAGCTACCCTTTGTTGGAGTATCAAAGTGCACAGTAAACAAACTGAGAAGTATGACATGGATTGAAAACTATCTGAATGGTTCTGCAAGGGTCAACAGGAGCAACACAAAATCTATTTGGAGGCCAGTGCTAGTGGTTAACCCCAGAGTGAATCACTAATACTGAGTCCAGTCCTGTTTAACCTGTTTATTAGTGATCTGGATTAAGAGGTAGAAAGTTTGCAGACCAAACTGAGTGGAGTAGCTGGTACACCAAGGGGTTATGCTTCCATCCACAGGGACCCCAGCAGGCTGGAGAAGAGGGCTGATAGGAATCTTACAAAGTTCAAATAGCAGAAGCTCAAAGTCCTGCACTTGGGGAGGAATAGTTTCATGCACTAAAACATGATGAAGGCCATCTAGCTGGAAGCTTGGCAGAAAATGACCTGAAAGTCCTAGTGGATAATGAACCTGCAACATACCCCTGTTGCAAAAGAGGCCTAGTGGTATCCTCAGCTATATTAAGCAAAGTATTGCTGGCAGGTTGAGGGAGATGATCTTCCTCAGTACTTAGCGCTGCTGAGGCTACACATGGAGATCTGGGCTCCACTGAGGGATATGGACATACTGAAGAGAGCCCAATAAAGGGCTATGAAGACGATAAAGGCAATGGAGCATCTTCTGCATGAGGAAAGGCTGAGAGAGCTGCTATTTTCCAGCATGGAGAAAAGAAGGCACTATGAATGTTGAATGCACTTGAAGGGAGGGTGCAAAGAAGTTGGAACCAGGTTCTTTCAGTAGTTCCCAGTGACAGAACCAGAGACAATGGGAACAAATGGAAACACAGGAGTATTTTTTTTTAATGGTTTATTCATTATGTATTTATTTAGTTAGTTTATTTATTTTGTTTGTTTATTTTATTTTTACTGGAGGATGACCAAGCCCTGCAATAGGTTTTCCAGGGTTGTAGTGGAGGCCCAATACTAAGAGATAGTGTCTAGATGTTTGGGGTTTTTTTCTATCCTGGACAACTTGCTCTTAGTGGCCCTGTTTGAGCAAGGGGGCTGGACCAGACGACCTGTAGAGGTTCCTTGCTAACTTCAACCATTCTGGGATACTGTCAAACTCACTCACTAATAAAATCGTGTTCCAATTTTTGCTATTGACATTATAAATGGCTAAACTGACAGCAAGCTAGATTAACAAAAAGAAATCACATGTACTTTGGATAGACATTCATGATAACTCATTATTTTATAATCATTTAACTTCATATTTAGGTGAAGGGCACTAGCTAAATTACATTATTATTGAAGTTTAATTTCTTAAGAAATAAAGATTATCTTTTTTTTACAAAGAGGAGGGATTAAACAGTAAAGGAGGAAGAAGAATTTAGCTTTGGTAGCCTTGTGAATTCATTATGACTATGGTATTTTTATGGGTTTTAAAACATTATAGTTTTCATACTACAGGATGGTCCTCAAAAGACCCTAAAGACCCTACTTGTACTGAAGTAATTTCTTAAGTGTTTGATCATACTAACTTCTAAGTCATACAGCAGCACATCTCAAGACTATACCCACCTTATCTTTTCATGCTGAAGGTCCTAATTGAGCGATTAAGTTTTCTATCAGTAGGAAAAATCACAGGAGGAGAAGACAGTTTAGGGAAGACAAAATACACAGAGAAAGGACTTTTTGGGGAGTTCCCAATCCACCTGGAGTTTGAAGATATTGAAACACAAGCCTAGATTTGAAAGACTCAAAGATCTTGCAAAGTCCTGCTTTCCACATATAGTGGCAGATGTTCAATCAACAGGGCTTTCGGTTGTTATTTGAACATGCTGTGCACATAATGCTGTGACAAATCAGTAAGATATAGGTAGTGCAGAGAGTATTAAGAGGTTCTGCATTATTTTCATTAAGAGCTAAGTCGATCTCATTTTTCTATATCTGATTTTTAAATTATGTTTTATTGTTATTTTTCACAGCTAAGGGGATAATTCCATGCCTCAAAAAAAGGACTGGCATTATGCAAATGAACCTGTCTGTATTGGCACAAAAGAACTACAAAAATATTAACGGTGGATTGGAGTTGCTTTAACAGTACAATGAAAGATGAATGACTATATATCAAGTTTTAATGAATACCTGACTGAGGAAGCATATGAAAACAGCGTGAACAGAATTTAGAACAAAGAATTGTCTCAATAGGATATTAGTGATAAAAACTTGGCTGCTCAGAAAGGAGACAGAGATGAAGCCTCATGCTCATCAGAAGACAGTATTGCCAATGTGGACATCAAATCTTTTGTTTTTCAATTCCAACCCATCAAACTTAACGTTCCAGTTGAGTAATAAAACCAGACTTGTTTTGAAAAGCTGTCCTATGTCTTATCATAAATCTGTTGCTTATATAGGTCCCAAAGTAGCAAAGTTTGTAATAAAAGTTTTAAGTACTTTTAGAATTGCTATTGCAACCATAATGAGAAACACTGATGTACAGAAGAAAGCTCACTCTGAACAATGGAGATGGGTTTATTTCCATTGTGCAGACATAGAGTTAAGTTTAATTAACTTGAGGCAGAGCTTTACCCCAAAAATATTGAATTGTCTACTTAGCAGTGTGGAGATCATAGTCGTTTTAGTCAGAACATTGGCTATCTCTATGCTTTCAGGAAAATTATTTAGTTGTGTTCTTGGTCCAACTAATGTGAAATTACCTATGCTCCAGATTTTAAATTACTCAAGTCCATGCAGTTAGGGCTGATATTTGCCAATTGGAAATAGGTGATGGATTATGCCAAGTTTTGGGCCAAGACCAGAATTTGTTTTGAAAAGTGTTAAATGGCACATGACCTTTTTACCTAAGTAATTATTGTAATATTTTAACCACATAAATGAACAGTGCCAGTGACAATCTCAATGTGAACATACCATATTACTTTAAACTAATTAATGCAGAGGTAGACCCTGCATAAGTACATACATGAAGTATCAGAGATCTGGAAACATATATGAAATGGCAGAGGTCAGACACAATGAACTGTGTCAATCTACTCTGCTCTGGTGCGGCCTCACCTTGAGTACTGTGTGCAATTTCAGGCACCACGAAACAAAAAAGACTATTAGCTATTAGCATCCAAAGGAGGACCACAAGGATGATGAGGGGTCTGGAGGGGAATCTGTACGAGGAGTGGGTGAAGTCACTTGGCTTGTTCAGCCTGGAGAAGAGGAGGCTGAGGGCAGACCTTATTGTGGTCTTCAACATCCTCCCAAGGGAAGCGAAGAGCCAGGTATTGATCTCTTCACTCTTGTGACCAGTGACAGGACTTGAGGAAATGGCATGAAACTGAGTCAGGGGAGATTTAGGTTAGGTATCAGGAAATAGGGAGATTGGGCACTGGAACAGGCTCCCGTATGAGTTCAGGAAGTATTTGGACAATACTCTCAGGCACATGGTGTGACTCTTGGGGGTGGTCCTGTTCAAGGCTGAGTTAGACTCGATGATCCTTGGGGGTCAAGGTCCCTTCCAATTCAGCATATGCTGATTCTATGAATCATCTGAAAGGAAATTCATGTAATAGATTCACTCTAGATGACTTTCTCAGACTCAGTCTAGAATAAAAGACAGAGAGCTGAATAGCTGTTCAACTCATAATACAAGTTAATATTTTGGCTTTACCTACAAAGGAAAACCCTTCATAGAATATTTAATACACCACCATGGATTTACACACTCAGACATGGAGTTAAATAAGTTATAAGCTAGTGCGAAGTGGATCTGATCTTGCTACTTCCAGTAGAGACAGATTTGATAAGAGAGGATAGAATCTGCATCACTCCTGTAAAGATTACACTGTTCATCAAGCACAGTGATTCTGCTGTAGGCTTCAGCTTCCCTTTCCACCAGACACTGATGAGATTACTTAGATACTATTCCAAAGCCTGGACTGTATTTTTTTCTAGCAGAGAAGACTTTAAATATCAATTTACAGTTATATTCTGTAATTATTATAAGCAAACTGAAAATGCTCATCTGCACTGAGAATGTACTGTTCAACAGTAAGACTTGGTCTTACAGATGGCATGCTATGGTTATGCTATAGATACTGAGACATCAGTGCTGAATGAAGGAGAGAGGGGAATCTGTGTGGTAAATATTATGATTATAAAATTTCTGAATTAAAAAAACCCCACAATAATAACAAAGAAAAGAATTCTGCTTGAGAAATCACAGGAGAGAAATACGCTCTCCATATCTTTTGAACTTCTCCACAATACCCAAGGTGTTATTTATGTTGTCTGTATCGTGTTTAATTTCATAGGAAATAGGACTTTACTTGAAAGTTTTCTTGAAGATCCATAAAAGTAAAACAAAAATCTGGTTTATCCTTCAGCAAGGACTTAAGCTAAAATGCATCATGAAAGACAGTGCTATTGTTTCATGTAATATCGTCTCAGCATCTTTCTTTCCTGCTACGTCCCTTGCACCTGTTTCTCCTGTGTATTCATAAATCTGCTGCTCCAGCACAGTATTGTTTATCCTTTAAAAATCTGTTGAGATTGCTGGCTTGGCAAACTGAGGAAATAATAATAGAATAATATAATATAATAATAATAACCTGTACCTCAGGTTGATTTTTTTATGTGACAGCAGAATAGGATAGAAATGCACAGATTCTTTTTTTTCCTCGTAATCCTCATTCATAGATAAGTTGCAGTTGAAACTGTCTTCATCCTCAGAATTACCCATTAGTGTCCCCTGAAGAATATCCAGTCCCCAAGGACTGAAGGACCCTTGGGTCCTGAAGGCTCTTTGTCCTGAAGTCCCCATAGGGGGAAACTCTGGAGGCATAAAGCTTCCTAAAGATCTGAAGAGAGGGCAAGATGATTCTGTAATTTGAGCAGTGCAGTGTAGTGCTTGATCAGCCTTTCACACTGGGACAAGCTGGGAGCAAGTGCTCCAGGGTCTGAGATCTGCAAAAGCCAGATTTGCTAAAACCTCATTTGCTGAATCTGTCTTTTCTATCATAAGATTAATTGTTTTAACTAAACAGAGAGAAACAGTGCACCGTGCATCATGAACCACATTACAGCTTGTTTGAAAGTTAATATGTACAGATTTTAAACTAAACAGAATAGCTATGCTGATAATTCATTTATATATTTTCAGTGTCAATAAAATGAAGAAACAAAGACTATCTTTTTTACACTGAAAATCAGAGTGAAAGCATTTAATTCCTACTTTGCATCCCTGTGAGATATAGTACAAAGTATAGAATAACACAATCTTGTCCCAAGTCCATATATCCTCTTTGTCCCATGAGACTTTATCAGACTTTTTACTTTCATCTCTCTATCCTCTCTGCTTTAATGAGCATGGTATATTGTTATCGAGTTATTTTGCTCCTGTGAACAAAAGCAGCATTCCCTTTCCCCCACCTCTTTTGTTGACTACAGAGCAGTTAAAGATTGCTAGTGAAACCTAGGTAGGGATTCATTTTCAGATTAAGCTGTCTAAATGTCAGTGGCTGCATATTAGTCACATGGACCCTGAATCTTGGCCACATTGTAGTCAAAATACAATACAGCAGAGGAGCCTATGGAATAATTATGGTGACAAGCACAAGGCATATGACTCAGCAACTTAAATATACTGCAGTGGGTTAAGGTGTCCAAGATATCTGTATGGTGTTGGCAGGCACAACACAAGGTGCAGGGAGAACTTGCATACTTTTGGAGTGTCAGCTGGATGTCAGGCAGGATCAGAGAACAACTTCAACAGCACCAGATGACAGTGTTCACACAGCTGAATTGACCCCACTGAATACTATACCAAATGAGAAAAACTGTTCTCACATAGGCATCATTGCGTGAGAACCCTACTTATCAGTGTCTTGATCTAAGCCTTGGTAGGCTGTGTGATAAAACTTCATCTCCACAACCACAGAGGAGCATAGACAGACAATGACAGATGGAGGAACCCAAATAATTGGTTACTATATCAACCAACAATCAGCTCTTAAAGTTCCATCTCCACAGGACCTGAAAAGCACAAGTGCACCATGACAGGCAGGAAGACAAATTAAGAACTCAGAGGAAAGGACATCATCAAAGGAAGAAACAAAGGCAGGAAAAGGGATGAATTTAGCTGATTTAGGGAGAAACAACTATGGGAGAACAGAGGGTATAAAAAGTAAATAAGGCCACATGTAAATAACTGTTGATCGGTGCGCTTTTTTTGGCCATATTCTGTGACTGATCAGCACAGTCCATCCTATCTTCTTACTAAATTCCTAACTCTTTTCCTGTGTAAGGGACACACACACACTGTGTGTGTGCACAAATGTATGGGGATCTAAGTGCAAGCAACTGGAGTCAGACCATGCATTGGAGAGCTCACATGTCTGTGGTGCAAGCGACAAAAAGGAGTGTAGATCTGGGTGCCAGCAGCTGTGCTGGAACTCTTGGCTGATGGGACCTTATGCCTGGATGACAGAGATTGGAGTGACCAAAGTGAAATCAAGTGCCAGCCACTAGGTTGGACATGAAGTCAGGGGCCCATGCATCCATGGTGCCAGCACAAGGAGAGGGTGTGGGTGAGGGATTGTCTGTTATCATTAGCAAAAAATAATCCAAACTGTCCTATAAGTAGATGTTGTGCTCTTGTAGCCAAGAGTGTCTAAAAGCAGGACCATGGGCTGTTTCCTTCAGGGGACCAGGGAAGTTCCAGAGAGTTCTGGATGCATGTGTGTGCATAAACATGTATTCTTACCAGTGGACATCTATCCATCTCAGTGAGAAGGGAGTAGAATGACCCCGTTGGTGCTGTTTGTTTTTGTGAGTGCTCTGAGTGCCTGTCTGTGATCTGTGTGGCTGACCATCTATATATCTATATTTATGGTGTATATGCATTCTCTGTGTGCCTGTGTCTACAGGGTCTACATCTTCAGCCTTGCTACTGGATGAATCTGGAGGCATGGAGATGCAGCAGTCTCACCTCTTCTGGTATGTCGAATCCCATAGCATGTGGGTTAGATTCTCATTATTTGTACTGTGAGGGTTTTTATTTATTTTATGGTGGGGTTTTTTGTGGTGCTTTTTGTTTGGGGTTTTTTGACTGTTTGTTTTGTTTTGTTTTGTTTTCCCACTAGGCTTGTAGTCTGTCTCGCAGGCATGTGCATTAGTAGGTTGTAGGCAGCTGGATGAATATAGAGCAAGAGCACCACTATCTCTCCCCAAAAAAGTATAAGTAAGTATCCCCCACTCACAGGAAGAGGGATGTGCATCCACATGCCCTGTGAACCGTGTGTGTGTACACGATAGATATATGTGGGAATTAGAATGCTTTGGTATTAGTTATAAAAAAGTGCTTAGAAATGTATAGGAGTATACTGACATTTCTTAAGTGCCCAGTACCTAGCTGACATTGATTTTGAATATATGGTTTACTGTTCAACAGTTGAGTGTCATTAATAAATCAATAAACTATTTTAATGCCTGATTTGATTTAAACCATGTGCAACAAACGGTTTTCCCCTGTGACACATTCCAGCAAGCTCTTTATGGATCACGAAAACTCTTGACCAAGTCAGAACAGTGCCACAATTTGGCAGATACTATTAAGAGCAGGTCACATTGGCAAATTTTTCATGAAAGAACTTCAGGTTATCCCAAAGCAATATCAGCAACTTGCAGAGATTAAATTATTGCAATAGGAATACAGAGGTTTCTTTTGCAACTGGAAAGCAATCGTCCACAAAACAACTCTACCACAAATACAGATGGTACCCTATGGCAGGTCTAAAAAGTCCAGCTCAGTTTCTATCTGACTCCTAAATTAGTAGTGAGAGAACTCATTGCAGCCTTTCAGTATTAAAGGAGCCTATAAGAAAGATGGAGACAGACTTAACAGGGCCTGTTACCATAGGATAAGGGGTAATTGTTTTAAACTGAAATAGAGTAGATTTAGACTAGATATAAGGAAGAAATATTTTAGGAAACAGGTTGCCTAGAGAAGTGGTGAATGTGCTATCCCTGGAAACTTTCAAGGTCAGGTTGGACAGGGCTCTGAGCAAACCTGATTGAGGATGTCCCTGCTTACTGCAAGGGAGTTAGACTAGATGGCCCTTAAAAGTCCCTTCCAACCCAAACTGTTCTACGATTTTGTGATTCTATGATACAGTATTCCCTCCCTTCCCTCCCCTCCCCTCCCCCTCCTCTTCCCTCCCCTAACTCCCCCTAGTTTTCAGTGCTATATTTATTATTTCAACAGAGCTATTAGTATAAATTCTTGCATAAGGCTCTCTCCCTTTTGTCCACAATACTGTGAAGTAGTTTAACAATCTGTTAACTCAAATAGAAAATGGGATTTGACTCCTACAAAGGCTAAGAACTACAAAGCATGAACTATTTGACTTTTGAGTGAAAGTATTTAGCAATATATTATAGTATGTTGAAAAGAAGAATCAGAAAGCTAAAAGGTCTACTTCAAAAAACAATTACTTTCCTTACTATTTTAGAGTCAAAGGTAATATGATTTCTGTGTATTAAAGTGTTTTCTTTTATTAAAGAATTTTAAAAAATTAGAAGATGAAAACAAACTTTTTTTCTAATTAAAGTGACAGATTTTCACAAAAGAGTACACACCTCACAAAATGTATTAAACAAAAGATATTACATTGGAAAAAATTAATGGTAGCTCTCCCCATCTCTTTCAACAACACTTGAACATTATGTTTCCTTTTAGAAATGTCCATCTATAATTTTGTAGGGGCCATCTCTCATAATATGATGTGCCTTCCAAATAAGAGTGACCCTCTGCACAAAAAGCTCACATTATGTATTGATGGCACATTAGGAGGCCCTATTGCCTAGCTGTCGGGAAAACTAATAAAATAGCTAATACAGTACACTTTCAGAAATATTGTCTTTGAGTACAAATGTTAAGGAATCTTCAGTTCAGTAAGGAAAGGAATTAGCCTTTTTTTTTAATCCTTTTCTGTTGCTAAAGTAAGAAATCCAAGGAAGTAATAGTCTTATTAATGTAGATTAGAGGAGAAAAAATATTTATGCTGGAGTAAACTACAACAGAGTTCTTTGCATTCAAAGTTAAATTCAACAAATTTAACTAGTTAAAAGTTTTATAACTTAAACAAATATTTTAAACTGTCAACAACTTTAATAATATTACAGAATAGCAAAAAGTCCCATACTTGTGATGCACTAAGTAACTTCATTTCTCACTGAAGGTAGAAGAGGTAATGACACTCAAAAAATTTACAAATTCCGCTTCTAATACAAAGGTAGCAGCATGAACCCCTAAAGAAAGATTATTTTTATGCCTATAATCACAGAAGTTTCATACAAGTTCTACACAATTTTGTCTTACAGTTTGAATGAGTGTTTGTATATCTT
The DNA here is from genome assembly GCF_036250125.1 of Pseudopipra pipra. Classification (NCBI taxonomy): domain Eukaryota; kingdom Metazoa; phylum Chordata; class Aves; order Passeriformes; family Pipridae; genus Pseudopipra; species Pseudopipra pipra. Next base: position 72,443,777 of record NC_087550.1, on the reverse strand, counting down.
AATTTTAATTTGCTCATTTGGATCTAATTCTAGTTAAAAACCTGCTTTCTTTAATTCTGGATTAAAGCTCAACTCTGCAATAATCATTCTAAGTCAGTCAATAACATTAATTCTTGGATCAGATTCACTGATACTCCACAGCAAATTTGTAATGGTTCAGTGCAAAGAAGTCATAAAGCTGATTCATTAAGTTCCTAAGGATTCCCTATAGAGCTACTGTAATGGCGTATGTTTTGGGTTTATGCCCAGAGAAGGTTCCCTCATAAAATGGGGTTAGTCAAAGATCTCTTGCTGCCAGAACAAGCCCAAAGGCTGTGAGTAAAAGCATAAATAGAAATAACCTTAAGGTAGGTGACATTATATTTATGACTGGACTGAACTACAGCCAAATCTCACTTCTGAGAAAATGAGATAGACATCCAGTTACCCCTCAGGCTCAACAAAACAAGGTTAACAGATCTTGTCACGTAAAGAGATATGATCATTTCAGTATTCTTTTAAATTATGTGGGAACTTAACAGAACTGAAATGGGCAAAACATGCTTGCCGCAATGAATCTAAGGCCTAATTTTTAAAATCTTAGTAAGACATCCAAAATGCTTATAACTCCTAAAAGTGTAATAGCTGCTGCTGGTATTTATCCTCAAAAATAAAAGATAAGTAAATTCATTCATTAATGTCTTAACAATATTAATATTTTCTTTGAAATGTAAATATAAGTGTAAAAAATATCACTTTTTCTGGCTTCACTGATTTACATTTTTATTTAGTAGATTTCAGACAGTTTTTTGCCTGCTCCCATTTCCTTCTATGTCCATCAATATTTCCAGTAGCAGATTTGAGAATATTAGTCTGGTGGATTTTATTTTCTTTTATTCTAGCTCTTTAATTTTTGTAATGTTACTTTTTGTCTGAACTGTCCCAGTTCATACTGTCCAAAGTTTATTGAACTTTGACTATATTTTTAGCATTTTCTTTTCTAGTTTATGAATCATTCAACTACTGCTCCTAACATTTTATATATATACAAATACACATTTATACACGAATATAAACACAGACATAAATATGTACTTATTTCTACAGATTTGAATTAAATTTTACTTTTCATACATATGAGATAGAAGACTCACTCTATCTTCATTTCTGTGGCATACCTAAGCTAAAACTTTAAATTCCATCTGTAATAACGGAGAAAGACAAACACTTCCACAAAATTACTGTTTAATTTAAGTTAAAATGTCAAGAAATAATAGTTAATACAAGCAAAAAATCAAGTTTTTCATGTTTTGATAAGTAGCCTCCCCTGCAAATTTATGCTTGTGATTGATTTCCCCAATTTACGAGAAATCTATTTATATGTGATAAGAATCTTCCCTTCTGAACTGGAACACTTTCTCTTGTTTCCTTAATAGAGCAGTTCATGCAAGCTCCTTCCTCTCAGCTGAGAGACTGTAAATTTCTTGTAACTGAATATTTTATTGTTTTGAAGTGTTATTTGCAATTGGTGACTGATGTTTCTTTTTATGTGTTTTTTTATTTGTTTTTTTCTTCCAGATGTTAAACTGCATTTTGATTCAGCTCTCACTGGCCTGTACTTTGAATGAAAAGTTCTAATTACTGTGAATTTTAAAAACCCTTCTAGTGTGTCAGTTTCAAAGCCATGAAGCACAGAAAAAGTGTTATCATCTTGTTTCTTGTTCTTGTTCTTTTCTTTTTCAAAAGGGAAATTGTTTAGAAGAGGGAAAACTAGACTATTCAAAGTAGCTTCAGATGGTGGCATAGTTGATATCAACATCCATGTGCAGGGAAGAGATATATTGCCAAGTCAGATGATTTGTTCTAAGAATACTGATAAAATCTGCTGAAAATGTTGCAATATTATTGATAGTACTCTGGGGCACTGGAAAGTTCCACCAACTATGTAAACTGCTGTAGGCACACAGAGATCATGCTACTAGATCAAACCATTGAATCAACAGCCCAATGGTAACAGATGGTAGGAAACCTGAAGTGGACTAAAGTTGAGTGACCAAACAGATAAATTTCAAAAATAAATTTATCCTTTAATACTGGATAGTTTATAGCTGTAACTTGTCCTCATTAAGACAGCCAGTCTTGTTATTTCACTTGTTTAGCAAGAGATGAAGGTTGTCTGCTTGAGACAGAAATGCCCTGCCCCAGAGCAGAAAGGGCCTCTGGGCTCAGCCTCTTGCAGGACTATGAATAGGTAATTTTCCAGAATTATGGCATGAGATGGAAAAAAAGGAAATGATTTTCCTTTGGGATTAAATAATGATATATATTTTCCTCTGAAAAGGCACGTTGAATTATCCTGGATAAACTAGTATTCTGACCAACTTAGTCTATCTGTTCTTTTACTGTTTAGAAATATGGAACAAGATTGGATCTGCAGTGGCATAATTTTTCACATTGCCGTGACTACTTTGTGCCTTATCTTGTTATTATCATGTGCTTCATTAAGTTACATTAGTCATATGTTTCTGAGCCAGCCTGTTGGGTTCTACTAAATAATTTCTCAATTTCTCCCTATAGAAATTCAATCAAAAAATATGTTTTCATTACCTTGGAAAGAAATCTGATGTTTAATCAGAAATAACTAATCTTGAATTTGGTAAGACTCTTTGATTATACAAAGGACAAACCTCTCCTTTGGTTCAAAAGTAAACTGGTCTCTGTCTGACAGTGATGAAGACAGTGCCTTTCCCTCTTTATCCTCTCACAGTAGTGAGATACTATTATTAACGGTGAGATACTACTATTAACTGTTAGTTACAAGCGGTTTTACTCTGAAATAGATGGGAGTCAGAGGTCCCTTCTGCCTTTGGTAATGTTGTTTCATAATTATTCAACTGAGTATTTTGCAATTGCTGAGGAATTCCTTTAGTGCCAGTAGCTCGGTGTGCAGCTGCAGTGTGAGCTGCAGGTTGAGCTCTGGGTGTTAGGAGCCTGAGACAAGAGACCAGGAGCTGGCACCGACCCTTTGCAGAACAAAGGGACCTGTGGCACCAGCCAGGTGACTGAACACCCAAAGACACAGCAGGAGCCGAGGACTCAGCTAGAAGACAACGGATTTTCATGCACACAGACTCTGAGGGTATAAAAGCACAGAAAGGCCTTTGTTCAAGGTCCCTCCCCAGAGGCATCAGCTCAAGCTGTTTCTGTGTCACTGTGCCATGAATAAATTGCTTTACGGAACAAGACGTCTGAGGCTCTGTTATGGGAAACCTGAGGTGAAGCTGGTGAGGAAACCTGGTCTGGCTGTGTGAGTGAGGGGTGTGTAGGGAGTCAAGTGGGGCACCTGTTGGCTCACTGGAGCCGCCTGCTGCAAAGGGGCCTCGGTCTCAGCAGTAAAGGTCTCTGGTGGTGGGAGTGTGACTGCCAGAGTGGCTCCTAGATGGTCAAAGAAGTTTCCTTAACACAGCATCATCTAAAATTACAGTGAGCTTTTATGACCTACATCATTTGTGATCTACACGCTTTCTTTGTTGGGAAATTTGTCAAGGAGAAAAGGATCTCCAAACCAAGACAATTAATCTTCTGGTAAAGTCAGTCTGTTCCTCTCTTGTATAGGTGCCCTCAGACTCTTCTCATCATTACTAAATATGTGAGCTGGTTTAGGATTATTCTTATTTTTGAATCATGCATAAATCTTAAGCCAATCTGCAGATCCTCTGCTCTCTGAGGTAAAGTGCTTCCTGCTAGTCCTTCTGGTGTTTTTCATTCACATGGTAGTGGATTCGTTACCATATTTCCCAGGGAACATTTATAGACTGATAGGCACTCTCACAACAATTGCAATGATTTTTAGGGAAATTAAACTTTGAGTTGATCTTGCTTTATAGCACCATTTAAGCTTTCTTTGTTTTAATCAGTCTTCCAAGAAAGGAGGGAATTAAGTCAGGTCACTGTTTTTAATTCACAAAACAGCACTTAGATACTCACCTCCTGTAGTTCAAAAAAAAGAAACAGGTATTTTGAAGACAGAGTCACTTTGACTAAAGGAACAATCCAAGTCTGCTGAATGTGCCTCACTGGTAATTTCAGCAACTGAAAGCCTAGGCTGTCTTACAAATGTGAAACGAGCTAACATTTGTCATGCTATGTTTCATTCTAGTTTAATTTGTTGTATTTCAGCATTATACATCACTGCAGATGATTTTGAGCTATAAAGTAATGTGCAATGATTTGAAATTATTTGGGAAGGGATTTTATAGTAAAAACTTGTTTCTTTCTGTCACACAATGTTACACAATATGAAAATGTGAAGTACATTAATGCTGAAAAACCAATATAGTATTTTCTGCAGCTCAGGCATACAGTTAGAGCAGAGCCTTAGGCCACCTTCAAGGAATATTTGCCTCAGGCATTTCTCATGTTATTGTCTGCTGTTTGACAATGAGCGGTTCAATGCCTGAATGTCATGAAAAATTGTAAGTATTGTAATTACTTAAATTCTTTATATCCTTTCTTATGCATTTGAAAAGCATTACTGAATTTATTCAACTGAAAGGAAAAGACTAGAGCAGATATTAACAAAACCAAAACATAAAACCTAGTTTTTCACCTAAACTGTTTCTTGAACTAAACTCTCAACCAGTATTGGTGTTGAAAACGTTAAAAATTTGTCCTCTTTAAAAATCATAGGAAGATAAAATTAATGTTAAAACCGTTCCTTAACAGTGTTCAAACACACAAGAAAATTTACTGACATCTTTTCATCCTAAGAAAATGTTAATTAGAAAGCATATATTTATATATATATAAAGCTACTATAAAACAAGTTAGATCTAAATTTATATGACCTGCACATTTTGAATTAGATTTGAAAGTTCATTGCTGCAAAATCAGTATTGCATATGATTTATGTGATATGGACTATTTTGATCTATTATTTTAAAAAGGAAAAGTAAAGATTTGAAATTTGAAAAAGGAAGAATATCCTTTACATTTCCAGTCAACCTGAATGTAAATGGCTTGTTTTGCTGGATGCTATGATATGGTAAAACTCCCTACTTTTCTATAGCTTTTCTAAATTAAGTATAATTTCAAATACTGTGTACCATTTTGAATACAATTACAAAATTGTGGAATGAAGGTTTGAAAAAAATATATTAATGGACAAGAGGGTTGATTTGCATATTGTGCTGTCAAAGGAACTCAAAATCTAAACGACTGTAAAGAAAACATTAATGTAAATGTATTTAACTAAAAAATTCACGTGTTAGGATAGTAAAAGAATATGTATTTTATCTAGGATTATTTAGCATCTTGGTTTTTAGGAAAATAAATTAAGAAAACAAAGAGGTGTTTGTTTGTTTGTTTCTAAATTGAGAGTGAAAACATTAGCTAAGACAGAAAAATAGAAACCCACAGATTAGAAAGAATTGCTTACTACACTAGAGAGAAAAAGTCCTGAATGATATTGCATCTTTATTTGAAGCACTGGTATTCAATTTAAAGAGAAAATTTGGAGAAGATAAAGACTAAAAGAAAATAAGAGATGATGGTTTGCTGGAAACTTGACTATGAATCTGCAGTCAGGCCTGCACCACATACCCAGTAATGTTCCTCATAAAACTAGCAATGAAAAATTCTTTAACATACACCATTATGTTACCATTGTGTTACCAGATAAAATTCTCAGATAAAAATACTGCCGTGGATCCTATGACTGTTACAAAGAGAATAATAGTGATAAATCAAAAGTAACCAAGAAATAAATTGCAAAATGGTCATGAATTTGTACAGAGACATAATTGAGGGTAGGCAGGAAGGAGACATGAGTAGCCCAACATTTATAATTAATAACCTCATAGTAAATAAGGTTACTGATTAATACTTTTTCCATGATTCCATGAAAGTCTAATGCCAATTTTTGCTCTGATATGATATGAATATCATATCAAACACCTTGATGGAGAAGAGGCTCAGTTATTATATGGACACTGAATAGATAGTGGAAGAAGAGAAACTTTCAGAAATGAAGGACACTTACTCGGTATGACAAGATATATTTCTGGAAATAAAGATATTGAAAAAAGAGATGGTGAAGAAATCTTTTATGACTGGTTGATGTCTTTGGAGATGGTAGAGACTCTGAAAGAAAACTGCAGCATGTATTTGGAGGATCTCTATACAGACTGTTCAAAATTCCAAGAGCAGGAATTAGGGAACAAACATGCAATATTATTAGGAAGATGAAATGAATGAATGATTAGATTATTACCCTACAAATGGCTAGGTATCTCTAGAAGACTTGTAGGTGCTTTTAAAAATCCAATACCTCGTACCTAATCAGTATTTCAAACCTTAATCAGAGGGAGGACCTGTCACTGATTTGCTTTACGCAAAAAGGCTCATTACAGAGGATGATTGTAATAACAGAACTACCACTGAGATGTACCAGACTAAAATCTGAAGTGTCTTGTCTGCTAGAGCAAGAAATCAAAGCCTGTGATTTCATTAATCTATATTATTAACTTTTTGTTCTAACTGCAAGTGGTTTTGTACTAGAAATATAAACATAATGGGGGAATATTTTGTTAGAAGTAGATTTCATAAAAATGTACTCCCTCTCACACAATTTAAACATTTTAAATAACTTTAACATGTATTTTAAGATATTAAGTGTTTTCTATGAGGTCCACTTATTCTTTTGAAAACTTGGTAAAGGTGTATCTAGCCATTCTTGGCACAAGACCCACAGAAAACTCTGGTGGTTTTATTTTATATTTTATGTGTATTTTTTCAATGTCTTATACAATACAATATATAAGGATTCCCAGAAATACAGAGGATTTCACTCTGCTTGTCAAATGCCACAACAGTAAATGAACAGCTAATTTTCTTCTTATCTTCCTTCAGCCCAACTTCAACTCTCTTTCACAATTATGTCTCATCTAAATTAAAAGATAAGAGTTTAAATAAAAAGGTCTTTTCACTATAATCGGAATGCTCGTGTATAGGGTGTGACTGGCATGGGATGGAATTAACTTTCTCCACAGCAATGCTTATAGTGCTGTGCTTTGTAGCCAGGATGGTATTGATATCACACGTCTGTTTCGGTTATTCCTGAGCAGTGCTCATATAGTAACAAGATTGTCTCTCCTACCACTCCTCACTCCAGCTCCAAAGTCACGTGGGCTGGTTGTGAGCAAGACCTTGGCAGGAGACTTATCCAGGATTGCTGATCCAAACTGATCAAAAGGTTATTCCATGTCATACGATGTTGTTTTCAGCAACAAAAGCTAAGAGAAAGGAGGAGGAGGGAGGTATTTGTTATTAAGGTGTTCATATTCAGAAGTAACTGCTACAAATGCTGAGGCCCTATTTCCCAGGAAGTGACTGGACATTACCTGCCCTTGGGAAGTAGAGAATAATTTTTTTTGTTTTCCTTTGCTTCCATGTGTGACCTTTGCTCTTCTTCATTAAACTGACTTTATTTTGATGCACAAGATTTTCATTTTATTTTCTTCCCCGTCCTGCTCAGGAGGAGAGCCCTATAGTGGCTTCTTGGGCACCTGGTAGCCATTCAAGGTCAGCTCATCACAGTCCTTGACCAAGGTGGAGCAGTTGAAAATTTGAGACAAGGACAATAACTGGGAGAGGTAACAGGTAAAACATGAAGTGAATGCTCCCAGAGAACAGAATAGTTCTGGGGACTTTTTTTTTCTTTGTGATTATGATGAACAGACAAGAGGTGAAATGTGTGTAACTTGTCCATCTTTGTTGTGATGATGTTATTTTGACTTCGGTGTAGGAAATTATTTTTGCTAATCTTACATAATTTCCATGGCAAGGTTTTTGCTGGTGCAGACGTTATAAGAGGGGCTTTTGTGAGAAGACATCAGAAGCTTCCCCCATGTCAGATAACAAATTCCCTCTGGCTCCAAGACAGCCTTACTGCTGGCAAAAGATGAGCCCATCAATAATGTTGGTAATGCCTCTGTGATAACATATCTAGAAAGGGTAAAAAACAGGAGAAAGCAGTGGGAAAATTTGAGAGAAATGGTCCTGCAGACACCAAAGTCAGGGAAGAAGTATAGAGAAGAGGTGCTACAGGAGCTGGAGCAGATATTGCCCTGCAGCCCATGGAGCAGACTATGGAGAGGCAGGGTGTTCAGCTGTCCTCCATGGAGGTCCATGGTGGAGCAGATATCCACTTCCAGCCCATGGAAGACCACATGCTGGAGCAGGTGCATGTGCCCAAAGGACACTGTGACCCCATGGAAAAAACAGAGCAGGTGTCCTTACAGGACCTGGGAACCCTTTGGGGACCCAGTGTGTTCCTGAAGGACTCTACCACATTGAAAGAACCCATGCTAGAGCAGTTCATGAAGAACTGCAGCCCGTGGGAGGGACTCATGGTGCAGAAGTTCATGGAAGACTGTCTCCCATGGGTTGGGATGTCACACTGGAGCAGGGAAAGAGTGTGAAGAGGAAGAAGGAGCAAAAAAAATGTGTGATGAACTGACCATGACCCCCATTCCCAGTTCCCCCTACACTGCTCAGGGGAGAGGGAGGAGGTAAATGAGTCAGGAGTGAAGTTGATACCGGGAAGAAGTGGGAGGGAGGGAATTTGGCTTTAGTTTTGTTCTTATTTTTCACTATCTAAAATAAAATCGTGCTAATGCTTTCTTAACTATTTTACCCCATATTTGCTTTATTTTTACATATATATTCTTGGATGAGCTATCATTAGACAAATGATGACTGTGCATATGCAAATACTGACAGTTCACATTGCAAAGAAGAGTGAAGGTATAAGAATACATGAGAAACATACCTCACAGTTTGTGATTTCATATGCTCAACTGAATCTTCACCTGCTTTAAATCAGCTCATAAAAGGCTATGTTGCAAATCTTTGAACTTCTCTGACTTACTACTCACATATACCTGTCTTAATCAGGCCAGCGGTTCATGACCAACTGAAAGGCCAAACTGCTTGACAAGTAAATCTATTTTTCACACTTATTTTGACATGTTAGCAATTATATTCTTATAACTTTAATAGATAGCTAAGAATTTTAAAAAAAAATGTCCTCAGCTTTTTACAGAAAAAAGTAACAAGAATACATATATATTACAATAATGCATTTGAGCAGTTTTTTAAGAGGTAGACTATACAATTACTGTATCATAAGAGTAAAAATGATGTGAAGGAATTAGACACAACTCTCATGGCCATAGGGGACAGTATTCACACAGAAATATTTTCAAGGCTATAACTACTGTGCAGAAACAGAGTCTGAATATTCAATTTGAACTGCTATTCTGTCACTTCTGTCAAAAGACTAGGTATATTAGCCTGATGGCATACATTTTATGTAGCATCATTTCAAACGCTGCAACTGATCTAAAACATTTGGAAGTGGTTATGAAGTTCTTAAGCGATTGAGAACACACCAATTCTGGCAGATGTAGAGTTGTTTGCTGTTTATCATAGCATTGATGCCACACAGAATTAACAGCACTTATAATTTATGTTATCTGCAATGCAATATTTCTTCTTCATTGTAGCCTGTAATTTTGTTGCAGTGGCTAATGCTCTCTTTCTTTTTGTTCAACGGTTGGATAAGGCTCTATCAGTAAAAGAATATGGTAGCCTTGAAATGGAAAAAAACAGCAAAGCTCCAAGTAAACAAATGAATAAAAAAAAAATCTCAAGAAAAGGTACTGGCTTTATGTTGGCTTATTCCCTCATTGACTTAATTTTCAATGGACTCATGGCACTTAAGACTGGAGAAGCATTACAATTGCTGCAGCCAAGTATAATGTCACACCCATATCAGTAGAATGACATAGATTTACAAAGGTAAGGATTCACTTTTGATCATATTTCTGTTGCTACAAGCTTAAAACAGCCATAACTTAATACAAGCTCCTGTATTCCTTAGAAATACTTAAACTCACCTCATCATGGACTGCTCCTATCTGCTTTTTGTCAATCTATGAGAACGAAGAATCTCTGACAATGTGTTTCATCACCACGCAAAGTGAAATTTGCTATTTCTGTTTCCCAATGTGAACCTAAGAGCTGTCAAACTGTATTCCTATCCTTGCTTCTTTTATCTATTTATTTGCACTGGGACAGACAAAAACAGTTACAGAGAGCATAGGAGGAAAAAACTAGGAGAGAAGGAATCACAAATGGAGTCAATATTTGAAAAATTAATTATCTTTTCTTCAGAGATGAGCAAACTGAATTAAAAAACAAAGATATATCTTTCATCATTAAAATTTTACTTTTAAAATTAAAATCAGAATTCACATTTTCCTTCCTGTACCCGACCATTTTCCTGTTCAGCTTCTGAACAGTAGTCATAAAATCATGGAATATTCTGACTTGAAAGGGACCCGCCAGGTACATTAAGTCCAATTGCTGACCCTGCACAGGACACTCCAAGAATCACACTAAGTGTCTGTGTCTGAGAGCATTGTCCAAATGCTGCTGTGACCAATTCCCTGGGGAGCCTGTTCCAGTGTCCAAACACACTCTGGCTCTAAAACCTTTTCCTGATATCCAACCTAAACCTCCTCCAACTGAGCTTCATGCTATTTCCTTGAGACCTGCCACTTGTTATGAGGCTGCAGAGATCAGTATCTTCTCCTCTGCTTCTCTTCAAGAGGATGTTGAAGACCGCCATGAGGTCTCCTCTCAGTCTCCCCCAGACTGAACAAACCAAGTGACCTCAGCTGCTCCTCATACAGCTTCCCCTCCAGACCCTTCACCATCCTCATGGCCCTCCTTTGAACGGTCTCTAATAGCTTAATGTCTTTTTTATATTGGGGTACCCAAAACTGCACACAGTACTTGAGGTGAGGCCACACCAGAGCAGAGCGGAGTGGGACAATCGCCTCCTTTGACTGGCTGACAATGCTGTGCTTAATGCACCCCATTCTCTAGGCTTTTGAAAGCAGAGAGGAAACTAAGGCAGGAAAAAATACAACTGATGTAAAAGACCTTTGCCTCTTTCCCCTGCTTTCTCTACAGACCAATTCAGAAGTGGAGTAGAGAAGGAGGCAGAGAGCAGTCATATTTCAATTTTTACCTGTGAAGAGAGATGTTACAGATTGTACATAAGGCAAGAGAAGTAGCAAAAAAGGGGATATCTAAAATAGAACTTAGATGAAAATACATCATAAATATACTTCAATATATCTTGCTTTCTCTGCTTCTACGAAAATAAATATCTCAGACTTACCGTGGAATCTTTCCCCTCCTGCCCTGCACTTCTGACATGTACAGGCTGCCATTAACAACAGAGTATTAAAAAAAAAGCTGTGAGAAGTGTTGGTGAAAAAAAAAAAGAGTTGTTGAGGGAGGCATAGGAAGCAATGACACTACAATGTGAAACAGGAGCTGGTAGTGATTCCAGGCTAAAAGAATTCACTGTCACCACTAGCTGATTCAATCTCCATCTTCCTTCTGACTTGCAAGATGCAGCAGCCTTAAGAAACTACAGGAATTTGTAAGGACTGCGTTTGTGAAGTCATAGTGTGAGGTGAAGACTGGTGGAGATGGAACAGGGACTTGGAAAGGAAAGGAATGATACGGAGGGAATAAGTTCTAGGCATCAAAACAACATGCTCTGTCATTACTTAGAATATGGCGTTGTATTCAGATGGGAAAGAAGCAAGGAAAACTATAGAGACAAAGCGTAGCAGTTTCTAGACAGGCTACGACTAAGTTCCTGTCTTCATAGCAATAATTTTAAACCCTTACTAATATGTCATAATAATTTCTTTTTTAGGATACTTTGATTTAAAAATTAAAAAGTATCATTTCTCCCTCACACATAAAAAAAAGATACTTTAATAGGAAACTGAGAATGAATATGTTCCAAACATGTATACTTGAAAAAGAGTTATTGCAGGAATCATTGAAGGTCCTGGTTGCTCAAGCTACTAGTTGCCCCATTGTGTCCTCCACGCCTAAAATAAGTCTTCACTTGCAGTTGCAGGCCCATGAGTTTCAGAGTTAACAATGAGCTTAGGAGAGAGGGGAGAGGAAGATGTGGGAATATGGACAGTCAAATCATAATTCTGCCCTATCACGAATCCTAGCAATGCTATTCTGTAATGAATAATAAATACCAAACCTGAATCCAGACTGGATGCAGATTTTTTTGCCTGTCAGGAAATAAAAAGGTGCTGAGCCAAAACACAGTCTAGAGAAACAGAAAACCTTTTTCTAGGTGGACAAACTGTGTGTCCAGAATACTCAAATTAAAGATAAGTTTTACATTTAAAATAAGTAGTCTGTGACTTCAATGAAAGTCTAGGAAAGTTACAAAAGAATTTGAAAACAGCGACTTGTGCCAAATGTGTTTTAGGATAAATGAGTATTTTATAATTTCTTTAAGTGGAACATTTCAATGTCAGTACGTTCCCTTTTGAAATGGAACAGAACATTTTGATGGCTCAATTTAAAATTATTTTCTTCTGTGAAATGTACTTCATATTATACAAAAGAGCAGAATTAAACATAATTGATCATCTTTTACCTAAATGCATTCTTTTTTATTAACAATAATTATTTTACATACACTGTGAAAATCCAATAAAATTGGGGTTTTTTTATAATATACAGAGAAAAAAGATTGAGCCCACAGAGTTTTATAAAAACAGGAAAGCTGTTTTCTGTTTGTTTCAAATTTATAAAAAATAGTCATAATAACCCAGAGCAATTCTTTACAGCTCTTACATTCTTCAACATTCAAGGAACACCATGGAGCCTAGTTAGTTCTTCAAGCCTTTGATCACAGAGTAAGTAACACCAGTTTCCAAGAGCTACCCAGAAAAATAAAAACACTAAAATAAAAACACATCCTCAAGGAGCAAGTGTGCTGGCACAAAATTTATCCTGGGGCAATCAACTGCATAAATGTAGCTAAACATGTGCCATCTGTGAAGGAGTTTGTCCAGTGGAATCAGCAGCATTTCTCTGACAAAACACACAATTGTTTCAGGATGTGATTGTAGGCAGGTAAATTCAGGATAAATGAAGCAGTTGCCAGCCTGTTTTCTTGAAATGTCTGAAATGGTGACTACATTTAGTGTGGGAGGGTTTTTACAGAAGCCGTAACACAAAGAAGCTTCTCGATGCTTATTTCAGTGTTCAAGTGACTTGTTTACTCCTGAACAGATGGTAGTGCAACCACAGTGCACATCAGCTGACACCTTTATTGCCTAATAAGTAACAGAAAGAATCACCAACTGGTTTCTATCTTGTTAACACAGCGGGATGTGCAGGCTACAGTAAATGCCGCTAAGTGTCAAAGATATCAAACTAGATGGATCCACCAGGAGTGCAGCAAACTAATCTTTCTGGTTGTGTTGTCAGAGCCCTGGACTCCTTTGCATCAGTACTGGATAAAAAAGGAGTGTGTTTATCTCCTTACAGGTCTACTGATCCGCAGCATTTTTTATATTTACATCTCTTAAAAGTAGCCTTGATTTTTTTTTCCTGTTTTTTTTTTTGCTTTTACAGGGTTATATAGTATAAATGACTGAACCGGGGACCACAAAAGTTGTGGGAAAGAGTACTCACTGCTTGAATGGGATCTGTTCTTCGAATTACACCAAAATAAAGGATGTTAAGGTTTGTGGCATAGGTATGCATGTAGCTCTTTTGGGATCTGGCAGACCCTGGGGAGAGAGGTATGATAGTATTTTGTCACAGTGTGGGAGTCCACCATGGGGTCCCAGGGTGTAGCCAGATGGGGACATGGAGAAAGGTGCACCCGCCGAGCCGTGAGCAGGCTGAGGGGTCTGCACCTGCTGCAGATACCCCAGTCCTCCTGGTTTGCAGAAGAAGGAAGGTTGAGGTTCATTTTAGAGCCCTTTGCACTCTGCCATCAATGCGGATTTTTCTGTATAAATGAGATAATTCAGGCTTCTATGTTATTAAAACATTTACTAGACTAGCAGTGGATTCATAACTCCATCTATAAGGTGTGTTCTTTGGATCCAGAACAAGATCTGGGACATCATGTTTGACTTTTGGGAATGCATCAAATGTTGCACTGCTTAGAAACAGCCTATAGTTGCTGGAATACCTGTGTGGGCATGTTTGGTCCCCATTTTCACTTATTTAACTTAACAAAATAACTTCTATTAGTTTGCACTACCTGTTTCTGCAAAGGTAGCCCTTGTCCAGCAGCAATGGCTAAAGCACAGCAGCCTCCCAAAACTAATCAAATGTATTTGGCTTATTACATGATCTTGTCCTCTTAAATGTACAAAGGTAAAAGGTTTTAGGAGAAGAAAATGCAAGCAAATTTCTCCATTTAGTCTCTACAAAAATGTGACCAGGGCCACATATACACTGTTTGCATCGTGATTGCCTTCTGTCTAAAGGTATCCAGCAATCCATGTGACCCTTTTCACATACTGCTTTTCTAGCATCTATCCTTGTAGAAATGAGGCAGCAAATATAAAACAATATGTAATTTCTGGCAATGTGTATGTCTGAAACTGTCTAAATATCTATTTGCATGATTATTTAATGTAATTGTTTTAAGTCCATTCAAAGGTAATTGAGTCAGACTAATGCCATATGCTGTAGTTTTCTGCTCAGCTAAATAGCAGGTACAGCACAGCCTGTGGTGATGTTTGCTTTCTACTGTCACCTTGCCAGTATCTCATCTCTGAAGGTGCATTATTGAAGATATCTTTTCTCTGACACTGTCAAAATACATGTTTTTTTTTCCTTTTTACTGTTATTAAAACAGCAATAAAAACATAAGGAAAACAAATTATGGCAACTGTGAAAATAAGATTTCCCTCACAGGTGAAATCTGCCCCAGAGGAATTCCAAGCACTGAAACCATGTTAAAATTACTGTGTGCATCAAGGGGGAATATTTAGTGCTTTTAAGAATAAAACTCTATTCCAGAAACAGAGATTTATAGGCAATGTCCAATTTTACATGTTATATATCTTATAAATGAGGAACATCAGCATTGTCACTCAGGCAATAGATAAAAAGTTCTAAAAAGATAAGTATTTATTGAATCCGTTAAAACATGAACTGCAAACAAAAGTACTGTTGTGATGTCTAACAGTGTTCCAACCCATCATTAGGCGGCATGATGTTTGGTATAAATTCTCACTGGGCTGAACAAAGATACCAGACATGTCACAGAACTTTTCTGCTTTTATTGTGCAGTCACCTTAATTCTGGCAATAAGCGTACTATTTAGACTCAAATGTGGTAGCTAAAAAGCCCTTGATTTTTATAGTACACTTCAATAAATTCTCAACTCCAACAACAAACTTCTCAAAGGTGCTGGTGGCTCACAAGCCACAACACACTTCCATGAGCTCCGCAGTCCCATAACCAACTTCAGTACAGAGTACAGGGTAGAATATGATAGCCATGTTTGCCCAGACAAAGCAAGGGAGGAGAGAAATAAAGGTGGAAAAAAAAGAAGGAGAACAAAGATCACCAGTCCTTAGATCTCATGCTGGTCCTATTGCTGGGATGATCCAGAGCTGGGACAGTAGGTTCCTTCCAATTCACCATATTCAGTGATTCTGTGATAGCGAGACAAAGCAAGGAAAGAGAGGAAAAAGACTGAGGGAGCCCAATCTGCTTCCTTCTACAGTTAATCTCGTGCACACCTCTTAGGTAAACTAGATTTTTCACACTATGTTGTTCACAAATGCACAACTAGCCCTTTGAGCCCTCCTCCAGGAAGGAAGTGAGGGTGGTGGGAGGGAAGGGGATGGACACAGGACTGAGCACGAGTCTCAAGGTGGAACAGGAAGCTGGATTAGAGCAGAGCTGCCCCACCTCCATGGGACCCTCTCCTCTAATCATACCTTTCTTGTCACAACGATCAGAATGTGTTAGACAAAACATACTCATGCCTGGTCCTCCACAAACATGCTTCGCTTTATGCACCAGATTAGGGCTGCTGATCTCATGCTGACATTTTCCTGAACTTAGATGGCACTGTTTGAGGGAGGTGACACCAGGAAGCTTCTTGCTCAAAAAGCAGAGAGCATTCTAAAATTTAATAACAGCAGTGATATTTTCCATTTAATTAATATTGCTGAAAAAAATCAGAAATGGTATTGGCAGATTTCAGTTACAATATATAGTACTATATCCTCATGACTGCTCCTTAAAAACTCAAAATTGTGTACTTCTATTCATCTATTTGTTTTTACTGAAGCACATCTCACATTTACAAGTTGCAAAACACTATGCTTTTATTCCTTCTACTGTTAGTATAGACACACTTCTGGGGCTTGCTGACATCAATACTTGATTTTCCATAAAACCACACAGAGTCTTTAATTTTGCAATATTACTCAAATGAGAGAATCTCTTCCAGAAGCCCCATTAAACCTATATGCATTGATATCCTTCTGCATGTATTTCTATATAGGCATACCTTCAGGATGTGCTTTGTTTTCTTTTCATTAATACAATTTATTGGAAGGTTGTCAATTTTAGACAAAGACGATACACTGATGTATGTATATAAAGTATATTTTTGTAATTATTCCCATCTGAGCAACTTGCCCACTGTTATGAAATATGCTGTCTTTGCAGAATACTTGCACGGGATTGGCATATTGGACACAGTTTCTATAGGAAACATGTGTCTTTATGGAGGGTGAATTTTAGGGCATCTCAGATGAGCCTGGAAGCTCTGTTTAGATGACTGCATAAGGTCCCTAGGTGGTTCGTAAACAACATTGCTGTCTAGGACTCACTGATCATATTATTTGGAATTCCGATTCAGAAATTAATTTCTAAATACCAATGAGTCACTAAAAGTCAACAGAAATATATCCAAGTGTCAAGTAATATTCAAGCCTCTAAAGATCTTCACAAGAGTGGAAGATACTGTGTGGGCACTACGGGTTGTCTGAACAAGCGAGAGAACAAGCATAATAAAGACCAGTCTCTTTTTTCTACCAGCTGGCAGTTTGATAAATCTCTCATTTGGAGCTGGTGTTAGAAGTCAGGTGAAGCATTTGAGGTGGGAAAAGTAATGCATCATATAAATAAAAATAAAACTCTCAGCATCTGACAAAAAATGCATGCAGTGCAACACTTTCCAGTCACAACTTTCAGTTGTAGATTCTGTTAGTAGAGAAATGCCTAAAGACTTTTAGCCCTTCACCTTGCCACAAAAATAAAAATGGCTTAATTCATGATAGAAAACACTGGCATCTGAAATCATAACTTTCTCTCAAGAAAGCATTATTTTTAATGCAAAAGAAAGGCAGAAAGCAGCTGTAGGGTTGTTTAGTATTCCAAACTGACTTGCCCACTTCAAAATGTCTGTTCTAAGTGAATATTTAGTAGTGCAGCTGGCATTGTTACTGATTGAAGAACTCCACTTATCACATTGAGCATCTTACTTTCCTGGAATAATATCTCTCAGCTTCCTCATCAATTTATCTCCCATCCAAGCTCAAATTTCTTTTTTTTTCTCTTTTTGCTTTTCCCTTTTGTTTTCCTTCCTCCCTTGCCCCCCCACCTCCCATTGTCTTCCCCCCTCTAATTTTCTTCTCCCTCTACTTTAACTTCTCCCTCTCTGACTTCTCCCTCTTCCCTTTCCTCTTCCTTTCATTTGATTTTTAACAGCTCTGAATATTTACTTTCCAAATAACAAAAAGAAAAAAAACAACATGGAAAATAGACTTAATTAAATTATAACCATTAATGTATAGAAAACTTTTTAATAAGAGAAGCCATGTGCAATGTTTTAGGGACTCAAATGTAATTATTTCTCTGCAAACAGAACCTCATTGTTACAACAAAATCTGAAGCAGTAGCTACTGTAGACAGAGACTTCACCAAAATGTGATAGTTTTTATGCATTTGAAAGTAAAGTATTTTGCTTAATCTTGATGTAATAATGGTGATGGAAACAGGTAGATAGGTTATATAAATCTAGAAGAGGCAGCAAAGTCTGGATTCTTAGAATATTAAATAGCTTTCTCCAAAAGGTTACTTTCCAGTAGGCATAAGGGAAAAATATTTGTCAAATGTGTATCAGAATGGGACTTTTTCATGCTTAGTTAGTAGTGCATCATACCCTACTCGTTCTGCTGTGTTTACATTCTTAACTGTTTCAGAATGCTGCTCTCCCTTTATCACAAATCATATTGGAAATATTATTTGTATTTACATTGAGTCGTAAAAATAAGCAGCTAAATAAAACCATCAGAGACAGCCCTATATCAGCAGATACATGTTCTGTATAGGTAAAATATGCATGCAGTACAGCAACCTGCAATTTAATCTTAATTTCAGATAGAAGTTATCTCAATTCAGAGTTTTTATAGATGAATATTTTCTGTTAACTTCAGTGTGAAAATAATAAAAGTACCAAAATGCAGCATGTTGCTAAGTTCTAAATGTTGCTTAAGTTTCACAGACAACTTAAAAAAAAAGTTTTTGTTAAATATTTGGCAACTCAACCAAAATACATCCTTTTCTGCATGATAATATACTCCTTGAGTACAGTGCGTTTTACTTCAATATTATTATTTCGTAAATTGTAATAATATACTAAACAGGTGAATATAGAAAATGTTACAGTTTTAATATTAAATGTATCCAAAAATCATTTACAAAATTTAATTAAGATATTGTAATTAAATGTTAAACAGGCAAACATTACTACTACAAATGAGAAGTAGTAAAAGCATTCTCTTCCCAAGAGAAAAAAGCAAAAATACGTCCAAGCCTTCACCTATACTTCAGATGTGACTGCTAAAAAACCCAAATTGTTCACAAGGGACTTGAGGTACTTGCTGTGCCTAGCTTCTGTATGGAATTCTGTTCTGTATAATAGCATGGTTACAGGTACAATAGGCCTTTGATTTTAGAAGTGTTCCAAGGAGCTACCTTTCAAATACTCTTAATTATTATTAAAACCTTCTCAACCTTAATGTAGAAAAGATATATTTATTGACAATCTACCCATCCTCTCAGATAATTGTTTTCTTTTGTAAAGTGGAATCATGGGATGTAAAAAACTAAAATCAATTGCTATTTTGATATGAATTATTTTAAGTAGATCCTTCTTTTCCAAACCCTGCTGGCTGCTCTTTTAGTTTCTACTGGAACAATTTCATTTTAGTAGTAGATGTTTATTTAGTGCAAACACTGAACTTGAAGGGTGGTTAGAAGCTACCGATTAATCATAAACGAAATACAAAGAAAAATCAATGTGTGCAGCCTTTATGGATACCTTTTCTGTTTATTTACTCTATTGGGTGCTTAGTTTTGAAGGTGAGGAGGTGTGTCTTTTCTGGATCCATTTTATGAATCATCTTCATAGGAGAATTAATTTTAGTACTGTGGTGTGGAAAATAGGACTTCCTTTCAGACAAGAGAGGAATATTGATTAGAACTTTTCTCTAAACTACACAGCTATGTGCTTTTGATTACAGAATTCTAATCTAAAATCCATTAGTTACGTGAGTAGATCTGTGCTTTAATTGGTATAACAATACCGAATGCTGCACTTTCTCAGAGGCAGAAGATTCTGTTGACAAAAGTGTATTTTGCTTCAGGGTGAGACTGGAACACAAACAATTTAAACTGCTTATTTTCTTGTATTCCTGTTTTCTTTTCTTCTGTTTTGTTTTTCATTTTGACCAGGTTTATCTGTGCACTTTCTGTAGTGACATTGAAAAAAACAACAGTGTTACCAAAGAATTATTTTTTTTTTTTGTACATATGTAAGAAGAATTTCCATTGCACTTTGCAAAGTTATATAGGAGTTTGAAACTAGAAAGCAGAATAATAAAATACAGGAATCAAAGTTTTCAGCAGCTAATGAACTCAAAAAACAGAACTCTTCTCCATAATTTCAACACCAGGGCAGTATTCCTGCCACCCATAGCCCCCCTGGGGAGAAAATATCACTGTTTGTTCTCTTGGGTGCTCAGCACCCACAGGCTGTGACCTACCCTGGGAGTGGTAGTTGTCTCATATGGACAGCCCAGCTGTGATCCTGGCTCAGGATGCTCAGCAAAGACAATCCTGAGGATGTTCAGCAAACAGAAATGACTGTGGTGCAGGGAGGTGCTGTGGTGGGAGGGTGGCTCCAGAGGACACTGTGACATTGAAGAGGCCTAGGAGAACCACTGTGCCTAGGAGAACCACTACTTTGTCCGTGAGCTCAGGCAGTGCAGCAACAGGGAAGTGCCAAGAGCTTCTGAAGCAGGTTTTAGTGTGTATGGCAGATGACAAAGCTTCCTTGAGGACACAAATTCAGGCTAACTTGAAGTATGCTGCAGCACACCTGCCCACAGCAGCAGTGTGCACCATGGGGAGGGAGGGAATATAACTCTCAACCCACCAGTGCACACCAGTGACACTGAAATACCTGCTGCTCCAGCAACCGGAAGTCTTGACTGTTTATTCCCTTGTGAGGTCAAAATAGAAGTCTTAGCAGCATTTCTTTCTCTCAGAACATTTCCTTCGCTCCAGAGCAAGAAAAGCAGGAGTAAGACAGCCAGGAGGAGCTGTGTATGTAGACGGAATGGTATAAATTCTGCCTGCATTCTTCTTGGGGCTAGGGTGTAATTCTGACTGGCTCATCCATCTTGTTTTGTTTGTTTTGTTTTCTTCTCTATCTTCTCTGTGATGACAGTTCAATTCCACCAGGAAGATCAAGGGACACACAGTGTCATTGCAGCAACATGACTCAGAAGCCCAACTATATTTTGGCTTGCTGCCTGTCCTCACCTGGTGTTTGAGAAATCTCTCAGCCACATATCTCCCTGGCATATCTCTGCCCTGCTACACACCATTAGTCCCAGCTCTGAACAAGTAGAGAACCCAAGGAGGATGGCTGGGACACAAGAGCCCTCCAGCCCTGTGTCACCTATGGGTAGCAGGGTCTGGAGATACGCAAGTGAAAATTCATGCTCCTGCATGTTGGCATGGATGAGGAGGACCCTGTGAGACCTGGGCTGAGGGCAGGCCAGCAGGCAGAGTAGCAGTGCTAGGGTAGTGTGAAGGCTTTGCTGACAGGGTCCTTGTGGAGGGCTCTGCAGTGTGGGGTTTGAAAGGAGGGAAAAAAGGCCAAGAAAGAGATATCCTTTCCTGGAAAATGCTCAGAGATGCTGTTGATACTCCATCCCTGGAAGTGTTCAGGGCCAGGTTGGATGGGCTTTGAGCGACCTAGTTTGGTTGAAATGTCCCTGCCCATGGCAGAGGGGTTGGAACTGTATGATCTTTAAGGTCCCTTTCAACTCAAACCACAATTCTACGATTCTAAGTGGGAATAAACTAGCGTGTACTGAAATTCTACCTCCTGTGGATAGATTGCTGTAGGTATTTGATAACTTAAATAGATCTACATAAGTTTATATTTGAGGTCAGGTACTACTAAAGTATAGCAATAAGCAACCTGGTTACATTCAGATCCTGTGACTGGTGGTTCCCCACTGACTGGAATATTCTAAAATTGTGAGCTACAGACCTTCAATATATAGCAAAATTCACTGTTATGCTGTGACTTACTTTTCCAGACTAATTTCTTTCATGGTAGAATTTATCTTTAGGAAAAAAAATCCATGAGCAAATGGAAGTTTTCTGGTGAAATGAGAGGTTAAAAATAATTTGTCCTATGTCACAGTGAAAACTGGGGGAAACTATAAAACTCAAGCGATTTTATAATTTTAAATATGAATGTATGTTTTAAAGATACAGTTGCTATATATCTGTAGAAGAAAGCAATAAGTCACAGTTTTACTCATTTAAAAGACATGTAAAAATTTTTAAAAGGAAAAAAATATAAGTATGTTGAAAATTCTCTACTAATTGCAGGACAAAAATCAGTTTCTACTAATTACTGGAATCTGATAAGACTTTTTTAGGCCTAGCTCTGCAATAGGCTACTGTAAGAGAGAGCCAACTAAGATAAATGGACTGTAATTGGAAAAGATAGATAGGCACCTCCAGAAGGCAATTACAACATGCTATAACTGACCTCTAACTTTGATCAGATGACTCATTCTTATAGGTGATCGCTTTGGTCATAAACAAAAGCATGGATGAATAACTTAGGTTTAGGGATTTAGGTACCTAACTGAGACATTTCAATTCAGAAAAAATAACCATGTCTTTAGACTGATATGATATGTGAAGTTTAAACTGTTAGAAAAGAAAAACACGTATAATCTTAAATCAGTCAGCTAGTAAAATGCTTTTGTTTATATGGTACTTGAAGTAGGTTGATTTTTAAGAAACTTTTACCTGTTTACTTTCTACTCAAAATTTAAAGTATGTCATCTAATTCTCCTACTGAGGAAAAAAAAATCTTATTCTGAGCAAAAAATAATTATAGATTTCACACATACACAGAAATTCAGACATTAAGATATATATCTTGATTTCCAGTCCTACTGGGTTCTATAGAGCTCAATAGCCAGTGGAGGAATGATTTTTCTTTGAACAAAAAAATTCCAAACTTTAGATCTTCCTTGTACAGATGAGCACTATAAACAATCAGTAGAGACTATTCTCTGATCAAAATACTAAATTGGCACAGAGATACCATAATTCTTGCGTTTCTCTCCACGTACTCTGAAACCTTAGAGACAATGGAAAAATATTGAAGAAAAGTTATTTTAAAATATCATATTTTCAGATAACAGATTGATCTCTTCAGCTGCATGAGCAGAATAACATTAATAAGATCTTTTAGTTTTAAGTTAGATTAGGAATCTGCAACCTCTGTGATTCTGATCAGATACATAGATTTGGAAACCATAATACCTACATATCATTCATCTTTGTCTCCCAGCATTTACCTTCCTGTAATTGCGAACTAAATAGAATTAATCAGAAAACTCAGAAAGAAAATTCATACTGGGCCAATATTAGTATGCTGTGTTTTATTCCGTTTATTGAAATACTGTCATCTTCTTTATAATATTCTTCTGACATTTGTGAATCAGTGCTTACCACTAATACAAGTAAAACTACTAAAATATAATGTCTTTGATTTCAAAGCATTCATATGTAAAACTTCTCATTGTCCAGATGTTAATCAGTTTTTAACCTTATTGGCATTTTACTCTATTCTAAATCAAGATTATCCATTCCATTTACACATTTATCTAAAACTTTGTTTCCTTAGCATTCTGTTGACTCGAGCGCTTGTTGCTGGGTGAGGGGAGTGTTGTTTGATTTGGTTTGGTTTTATTTGCTTCCGTTTCATACTTTTTACTTCGTTGATTTTATTTTAGGTGAAGAAAAAATAATAGAAGGATAATGTTTTTCAATAATGTCTGTAGCCTCTTTCTTGAACACTACAAAAGCTATTATTGAAACAAGTCTGATTTCATTGGTTTTTAACATATGTTTTCCCATAATTTTTTTTTATGTTACTGAGAATATTGGCAGGAATGTTTCTTTCTGGTTATTTCTCAGACTTTATTTTTTTTTCTTTTAAATTAATTGGCTACTAAAAGTTATTATTAACCTTTCTATTGTTAAGATTCAATTCCTGACGCACAACCAAGTTCTCTCATTAAAGCAACCAACTGGACAGGAATCAGTGTCCTGATTTTGGCTGTGATAGAGTTAATTTTCTTATTAGTAACTGTTACAGTGTTGTGTTTTGGATTTAGGATGAGAATAATGTTGGTAACACACTTATGTTTCAGTTGTTGCTGAGCAGTGGTCAAGGACTCATCAGCTTTTCATAGTGCCCTGACAGTGAGGAATATGGGAAGCATGAGAAGTTGGGAGGACAGCTGACCCAAACCAGCCAAAGGGATATGCCATACCATATGCTTAGCATATCAATTGTGAAAAAAGTTAGCTGGGCATTGGTCTGTTGGTGCTGATCTATTGCATTGTGCATCACTTGTTCTGTATGTTCTAATTCTATTACTATTGTTATTAGTAGTAATACTAGTGTTATTACTGTTATTAGTATTATTTTTCCCTTCTTTTTATGTCCTATTAAACTGCTTTTATGTCAACCCATGTTTTTTACCTTTTTTTTTGTCATTCTTTCCCCTATCCCACTGTGAGAGAGGGATGAGGGAGCACCTGTGTGCTTTGCTGCCTGCTTGGTTAAACCACAACAATCAGAGGAGGGTTAAGCAATGGGGAAAGGTAGCTAGGAAATAAGGTGAGTTGAAGCCTCACAGCTCTACCATCTGGCATTTCAGGTATTCTCTCAGATGCATGACAGAATTGAATTTGTGTGTCTGTACTTCTTCTTTGCACTGTATTTGAAGGAAACCTTGCAGGACTATGAGGAGGAATTCTCATAAAAGCAATATTAATATATAGAATTTCAGAGGTTATATTCTTTTCTCCTGAACAATTTATTAGACAATATTAATGTCCTGATGACCGAACAGTGTTCTTTTTTTCTGGTTCCTTCTGTAGCATTATGGCACTAGAAGTATTAACTTCTTCATTCCAGATGCAGCCACAGAACCAAAAGGAAAAAAGACAAACAAACAAAACAAACAAAAAAAAAAACAAAACCAAACACACAAAAGCTCTCAAGATCTATCAGAAGAGTTATCTAGGATCACAACTTCTGCAGGTGACCCTATTAGGTCTATGTATAGAGCTAGAGTTAAATGACTTACTGTGTGCCTTTATCTCATTTCTAGCACTGGACACCTCACCTTCTGACCCTTTTCTTTTGAAACTGAATGCATCATCTCTGCTCTAGCTGTAATTGATCCTCTCAGTGGGTAAGTAGTTTTGCAAGCACTCACAGATACATTGGGATTACATTGAGGAGATACACTGGGAAACTCCTGCTTGAAAAACTTAATTTCCTTTATGAAAAGGTTACCTACTTAATTGATCAAGGGAAGCTAGTTGATCTAATTTGTTTGGGATTTCAGTAAAGCTTTTGATTCTGTCTCTCACAGTATCCTTCTGGACAAAATGTCCAGCATACAACTGGATAAACACATCATGTTATGGATGAGCAATTGGCTCCTAGGTCAGGCACAAAGGACTATATAGTAAATGAAGTTACATCAGGCTGGTGACCAGTCACTACTGGGGTCCTGCAGAGCTCCATTTTAGGACTAGTTCTCTTCAATGTCTTTAAATTACTTGAATGCAGTACTTGAAGGCATATTAAGTACGTTTGCTGATGACACTAAATTGAAAGGAGCTGTAGACTCCTTCAAAGGCAGAGAGGCCCTGTGGAGAGATCTTGAAAAATCAGAGGGCTGGGCAATCACCAATAGTATGAAGTTTAACAAGGGCAAGTGCTGGATTCTGCAACTGTGAAGGAGCAATCCTGGATGTATGTACACGCTGGAGAACAAGAGACTTAAGAGCAGCCCTGCAGAAAGAGATTTGGGGGTCCCAGTTGATGGAAAGTTTAATATGAATTAATAGTATGCCCTGGCAGCAAAAAGACCAAATATGTCCTTACAAGGGGAAGAAGAGTCACAAGCACTGAACTATTCTCTCTGGTGACCAGTGATAGGACCTGAGGGAATGGCATGAAGCTGTGTAAGGAGAAGTTTAGGCTGGATACTGGGAAAAGGTTCTTCACCCAGAGGGTGGTTGGGCAGTGGAACAGGCCCGCTGGGGAAGTGACCACAGCACCAAGCCTGAAAGAGTTCAAGAAGCATTTGGACAATGCTCTGAGGTTCATGGTGTTTTTCTTGGGGCTGCAGGTGGTGGACTGCACGGGCAGGAGTTGGACTCTATCACCCCTGTGGGTCTCTTTCAACTCAGGATATTCTATGATTCTATGATACATCTATGATACGTCCCTGGGATATCTCAGGGATTTAAAAGGTCTTTTCCAACTTAAAGAATTCTATGATTCTATGATAATGGTTACTAGAACTCTGGCCTCGTCCATGTCAATGTGCTCATATTGATATAGGAGAGAACTTGTTACTCCAGAGAGAAATGTATTTTAAGTTAAGTACATGTTGATATACTGGCTCTCAGTTGGTTCACAAGCCCTATAAATACTTTAGCAGAGTACTTTTGGATGTTTAGTGCAGATACTGACAGAGAAAATTCTATTTTTCATATTAATAAACATCTCCCAACAAGGGAGTTGTCCTACATCCTGGAAAATAAAATCAGAAACTAATGTGTTACCCAATAGCTGTCAGCAGTTTATGTACATCATTTTCTAGTGCATTTTGAGTCATGAACTAAGAAAGTACCTATCCAGAATTTCTATGTGGGAAATCAGGAACTCTCTATGATATTTCTATATTAGGTTTATACCAGAAAGAATCTTTTTGCATCCAAGAGCAACAGAATGTATAAATATTCTAATTAGAGATCTAAGTTTAGGATAGCTATCTTGACAGTACAGATGCGTGACTGAGTCATTTTAAACTCTAAGTGTTCATTGCTGTTAAATCTATACACTCATTCCTACTTTCATAACCAATCAAGTTGACATTTCATGTTTGAGACATGCAGATTTCAAGTCTATCTGCTGACTCCTTTGAAAGTGTAATATTTGTTTGTGTGATGGAACATTTCAGTGGGATAAAAGATGTTTGTGCTGTATGCCACGTTATCAGAACTTAAATGAATGATCACAACATAGTAGGAATACAGAGTTAAAATGCAAAGGTTTTTTTTTTAATATCCGCATATAGTATTGAAATAAATAATAAAATAAAAAACTTGAAATAGAGCTTTTTAGATAAGAAAGCACTGGAGACTTTCATTGACACCATAACAGTTTTGCTTCATTCCCACTGAGCTAACATACAATATCATAATAGAATAAAATAATAACTAGTTAAAGAGTTTGATAGACCTTGTGTGTCAGACACAGTTTTGAATCTTAAAGTTTCTACGTAATCTATACTTCCAGGACATTGCTATTTTTGCTCCTTTATGTTTTAACTGAGAGAACAGAGGAGATCCTGACTATTAGAGTTGTTTCATCTCAAAATTGCAGTATTAGGCATTTTTCAAGTTTAAAGTGATCTTGTTAAAAGTTTTATGTCTTGTATATGAAAAGAAAAATCTTAGCATGTCTGACTTACCTAAAAAATATGATGAAAAATTTTATTGATTCCTGCATAATATAAAACACATTGATGTTTTTATTATAGATTTTATTCTGAAACTTTTAATTGAAAGGATTACTCCCTTAACTTGGTAATAGTTCACCGAGATGACTACCCACCAAAATGCAGATACAATATTAAAGTGTTGATTTTGTTGCTATTACATCTCAATTTCAAGTGGATGATTCTGAGTTTAAGGCTATAAATTGCATGCTCTTTCACAAGAGAATATGCATGTACAATAGGCATAAAAAATATAAATATTGTGAAACAAAATACTTTTCTTGTGAAGGCGTTACAGTTTCAATGAGTAATATATGTGCTAATAAATAAAGGTAAATAAATGGTAAATTATTCTATATTAGAAAACTAAAAAACAAAACCCCTCAAAAACCTGTGTTTTGAGTTTTGATAAATTGTAACTTTTGATTATATTGTATTTTTTTATATTATATTGAATGTAGATAAGACCTTTCTTCTTTTTTCCTTCATTCACCTATTGTTAAAACCAGAAAGATAATGTGACTAGTGTATTTTTTTCAAACATCCTGTGTATGCATCAAATAGAAAGTTTCAAATAAACTACCAGGAAATTCCATGTATTTGACCTGATTTATATCTAGGTGCCTCAGGCACAAAATTGTATTTGGCACTAGATGAAACAAAAGATGTTAACATGGTAAAATATGTCTGAACAGCTGTATGATCAGCCTGCAGCAAAGTAATATTGTGATGCCAGCTTTATCCAAAACGGTGGTCTCATTAGTCTACACCTTTAGTTTCATGTAAGGCTGCTGCGTGTCCCTGTACACATACCTGAAGATGAGCATAAAGTTTTCTGGTAGAGTCGATGCTAACATATACTTGAAACCTTAAGGAAAAACCCACAAACCTAATTCCTCTTCAGTGAGGAAGAGGAAATCACCAATATCATGTTAGTCTCAGAAAAGAAACCCTGTCATTAAAATCACACTTCTGGTTAAGAACTGACAATACTGGCAGCTGGGTGTGACCCCTCAATCTTAGAACTTATAGGAGTAATGTAAAGGAGAGCATAACAACAAAGGGAAATTCCAAAAAGAAAGGGAAATTTACTAGGAAGTATGTGCAGAACAGATCTAATTGTATGATTAGTATTTTCCAAAATAGTATTACTTTATTTTTTCACTTTTTTTCTTTACAAAAATAAAATCTGAATTAATAGTAATTTTTTAATTTGAATGATATGATTTTAATAACTTGTAACCTGTTAGCTTATCTTTTTTGCTTATTTTTTATCCATTAGAAATTTTCAGTGTAGCAAATACCCATCATGTATTACATGGTCTGGGACATGTTCTACCTACCTGGCTTATCATACCCTGTGTTACATAGGTAAATTAAATCAACCAAGATACATAATCACTGATCTCATATATGATATGAACACAGGAATATATACATTATACTAGTACTATAGTACTATATTCTCTGCATTCTGCACTCAAAATGTAACAAAAATCCCTTTCCACAATATCCCCGACCTTTTACAGCAAGCAGTTCTGCAAACACAATCTTTCCAAGTGACTCATTCTATATACTGTCTGTTTTCAATTATACTCCTCTTATACCTCTTAAATTCAAAGGAAAGTTCCTCCCCACAACATTCTCTTTTATGTACAACTCAATCCTTAGACTTCTATAGTCTAAAAATGAACACCAAAGTATCAGAATAGTTAAGCAAATTAATTCCTACAATGGATTTAGTCATCCTGTATTATCTATAGCAATCATCTTTGTCTCATCTTCCCCTTTCACTAATGCCACCTAAGAACACTCTCATGCCACCCATTTCTACAAACAGCTGTTGTAGCTTGTGAAATATCCTGACAGAAAATATGCCAGATGGCAGTCATAGCAGGTAGCAGAACTGCCAAACAATGTACAAAAAGAAATAATTTTGAACTTTTCTTTTACAGAGGGTTCTGTTAAATATGGAAATTAAATAGCAAAAGGATAACACAAAATGGTAATATCATTCTAGATAAGAGTTGACTCTAGGACAAATTCTGAACAGTATATGTGCTAAACTGCACACCTCCACATGTACACACATACACCCACATCCCCACGCATTGACACTTATGAAAGTTACTGACATGTATTCATATATCATCTAAGTTGTACTCCCTTTTTTTTTTTTATATGCAAATGTAGGTAATATAAAAAGGTACACTTTTAAAAATTTTGAGGAGCCTTTCAGGCATGTTTTAAATCATCTGTGATTGTTTTTTCCTTTCTAAGTCTCTGTCTTATGGATATACAGCCTTTTAAGACGTCAGTCTCCTGACTTTTATTAATGAATTTTCATTTGAATTTTAATGAATTTTCAAAAAAGGAGCAATTTAGTCTCAGAGGTTGCTAGTGGTTATAGTTGTTCTGACTTTTAGAGCAGGGTATCTGGACTTTAACAGAGAGACTCAGTACTGATTTTATCAAGCTATATAGTGATGAAAATAAAGAAGACCTCATAGACCTATTCTTGGTGATGCTAATGCTAACTCATAAAAGCAATTCCTTTCAAAACTAACAAATTGCTAGACCACAGACATAACTTTTCTGTACCAAGGGCTTTGGATCACTTAGCTATATGATGTGATTTTCATTAATGATAAGTGCAGTTATCCCTTGTGGATAAATGAAGATGGAAAATGCAGAATACAAAACAGATTCATCATAGTTTGAAAATGTGAAAGCAATAATCTTAGATAAATTTGAAAAATATTGGTCTGGGCTGATTCTCTTTAACTAGCACCTGTGTGTGGCTTTATAAGTGAAACCTCTTCTGCTTTCACTGCTTCACATGATTTCAGAGCAAACACGTGCACAAAGATTGTTTTGCTCGCGGGACTTGTCTTCTTTCTTGTTTGGAGATTATCCTGTTATGCGTGCATAGGTAGAAGAGGTCAGGACAGAGAAAGCCTCATATTTGCTGGTAGATACATGGGTGTTTAAGTTGATTCCTAAATAGCCCACAAACCAGTCTTCTATAGATGGTTCCTGCTGCAGCAGTAGATGAATCAATTAAAACAGTTGTGTTGTCCAAACTAGTATGACATTAGACACATATTTCTGCTGCACATGGCCCATGAAAATTCACTAGCAAATCAAAAGATCCTTGGGTAGTCAAGGATCCACCCGAAACAGGTAGACATAGGGAAGAAATAGGGATCCTTGGAGACAGGTTGGAAGACCAGGCAGCATACACATCTTTGAAAATCCCACAGTGATTCTGCAACAGCTATTCCCATAGTGACAGTCCAGAATTTGTGATCTTATCCTTTTATTAGATGTTGTTCTTCTAGACAGTGCATAACCTTTGGCATGATGGCGAAGGATTCTCTTCCTGTTTTTTCTAGGCCACACAGGTTCCTTACATTATTGCTTGAGTTTTTCTTTTGTGATGAAAGAAACTTTTTTTGTTTGTTTGCTTAAAGTAGTCTTTTCCCAGATTTCCAGTTTGTACCTCTGTCTTGAACAGTTACTGATGATCACAGACTCGTTTATAGCTCTGAAACCTCTGTTTTCAGCTTGCATCCAGGGGGTTCCATGTGCGAAGCCTGTTAGAAACAGTAAGTCCAGAGTGGTGTACTCAAGGCCTGATCGAACCAGGAGGGTTTGATCCACTTCTATCCCAGGGATCCATCAGGGGTTGTGGTTCCCTGAATTCTCCTTTTTGCTATTCTTGATAGTAGTAGTCACTTTTGCTTTCTTTCAGTTTTCGGGAACCCCTCCAATCACCATGACTGTTTGAAGACAGCTGAGGCTGGTCACACACTGACACTGGCCAGCTCACCCAGCACCTGTGTGCCTCTCACCAGGTACTGCACATACTGCCCACTGAAAGGTTTCAGTGGTCTGTGGCCTCATCTCAACTTGTGCACCTTTGTTTTTCAGAGCAAAATAATTTTTCTTTCCTTAGTGATTCAGCAATGATTCAGTGTCCTGTCCATCCCTTTTCTGATCTCACATCAAAACTCACACCAAAAAAACCCTCTGTAATTAATTGAGAGTTTTAATTTCCTGCTTTGCAATTCTGCCTTTGGTTCTGAAGCTTTCTCTTTAAATTCATCTTTGGAAGTCATTGAGCTTGTAAACACTGTTCTATTTTTTGTAGATACCTTTATATATAATAATATTTTTTACATAGTTGTATGGCTACTCCTTCCTCAGGAGTAAACTCAATGATGAAACAAAGAGAACGTCCTAGGACCTGTCTTACTCAGAGAACCCCCTAGCACCTGACAGGAGATAGATTGCAATGGATGGAGTAAATGTAGGCTTTCTATATCCTTCAGAGAGATGGCAGATTAACTTTTTATAACCTCCCCATTATGTGACTTTATTGCTGGGTATGGGTTAGTTTTTGCTGTTCTTCAATGATTGATAGCAAGGAAGAATCTTTAGCACAGAAAGTCTTACACGTGACTTTAGTTTTCAGTGAGAGAATTTAGGTGAAGTTAAAGCTAATATAGGTGAATCTGACACTGAGCTGAAAAAAAAAAGAAAGAAAAAAGGAAAGGTAAAAGTTAAGAAACAAGAAAATATTCACCCTTCGCTGTTTTGGAAAGGCCCTTCAAAATAAATGTGGGGAATTCTTGAGCAGATGCTCTTCCTCTGGGCAATTTTAAGAGCTAATATGAAACATATAAGATATGGAGATGGAAATTTAAAATCCACATGAAGCTTAGGGATCACTATGGCATTTTCTTAGTTGTTCAAGATATTCTAATAGCCTTTTTAAAACCCAAATAAATCAGAATTAAATACTAGAGTATTATTATGCTTTAATGTAAATTAGCAACATTCTCTTAACCATAATTCATCTTTACAGAGATTATTATCCTGAAATTGTTATATAAATTTCACATATAATCATTGTTGTCTGGACACAGTTTAACCAACATTCTTTCATTCCTATCAAATTTACTTGTACTCTAGAGGGTTTTAGAATATATCAGTGACTGCTATTTTTAACATTTTTTTTTTCTGGTCCTTCCAACCATCTCCATGTGTTTTCTCTAATTATTCTTCCATTAGATTTAACTGCAAAAAGAACTCTTTACTTCTTAGTTTGATGAAGATCCTAAGTACACTATATCTTACTATCTAAAAATAAAAATATTTTTGTTTATCTCCGAGATGGAAGAAGAAGCTTTCAATTAAAAAATACCAATCAGCAATGAATAAATAATCTGAACATTTACTTTGTTTATCATTGATGTTTTTCAGAGATACTTAAACACCGCTGAAGTGTATGGCTAAGAAAGGACTTTCTATGAAAAGTCATCCACAAATAGCTAAATAGGTTATTCTGTATTGCTGTACAAATAAAGCTCCCTTTTCTTGCCCAACTGTTTGAGTACTGAAAGACTACTAAAATGCTATCAAAATTATTTCAATTTTTTCAATAACTCAAAAAACAATCTCTCATTTTTGGTTTCATTCCACTTCTGGACTTTGCAAAGTGAAACTCAGAAGATTTGTGGCACATTTATACTGACAGGGAAAACAGAGCAAGGAACTGAGGTTGACCATCATACTATTGCTAGTTAAGAATTATTATGTTCCCTTCCTCTATTTTGGACAAACCCAAATAGGTTTGTCCAAGATGGGATATAGGAACTGTTAGAGTGTTCATAATTTATAAATACCGAAGTGGTTGGGCTGCAAGAGAAAACAAAGCAAAAAAACACCAGAGACAGTCTTCTCTCAGCCTCACAGAGGTTTTAAAAGCTTGTGTGTCTCCCCCTCTTTTGTTTAACATCATAAACACAGACTCAATGTCTTCTTCTCTCTTCTCATTTCAGATGTATCCACAGTTAAAATGAAAATTCTGCTGAACTCAGACAAATTTTCACTTTAAAAGTTAAGGGAAGGAAAAAAAAAAAAAAAAGAGCAGCTTTCCCCTTCAAAAAAAACCACCAAAAAACAAACAACAACAAAAAAAACTCAGATCAACACTATACTGCAAAGAAACTTCAAAAACTACTAAATCAAGATCTTTTAAAAATAACTTTTTTTTTTGTTTCTGTAAGATATATATTTGAAGTTAGTGTTTTCATATTGTAGGGAGAGACCATTCAGTCCAATCTACTGCTCGAGTCAGGACCAACAAAGTAAGATCAGTCTTCATTTAGCCAAATTAAGAATAACTCCAAAGGTGGAGATTGCAGTTTGGTCCAGTTTTGGGTTTTTGGTTGAGCTCCTCAAAGAAGACTGACTGTTTATAATCATGCATCAGGTAGCTGAAGATAGCCATTAGAACCCTCTTGATCTTCTCTAAGAAGATCAGTAATGTCTATGGGATTTGTGCTGTGCAGGAATTACTTTCAATTTAACTAAAACAGGCACAGGCTTTTAAATAAATGTTCAAGAATATTGGTTGAAATACATAAGGAAAATTCTGAAAAGTGTTCACACAAGCCCCAAGACCTCTTTTGCTCTCCTGACAGCTCTCTATGCAATTTAAATGTAATTTGAATAGTTTACACTGTCCGTATGATGGAAATAAGTCCCACTGTAAATGATAATATTTCATATTTTCATCTTAACTAGTGTACCTTAGGTGATTGAAGAAGCTAGTGGGCATTCTAAAATGAGGTCAATATTCCTTAGATTGTTGGAAAGCCATGCAGAATTATGAACTATACCTTCTTAGCGAACATTTTTATTCTTTATGATGGCTAGCACTGTTCAAGCAAAAAAGTAGTAACTCCAGTTTCTCCAATTTGAAGTGAATAAAACCACAGAAATATTTCTTGCTGGTTTAACGCATATTTTTGTAGTCTTTCCATCTTCCCAATATGTCATTTATTATTGTACTTAAAAAGACTGATTTTCTGCTTGAGAAATGCTACAGGTACAGATACTTAGAATGCTTGCAGCACTAGCAATGACAATGCTAGGAGATTTTTTGAAAATAAATCCTATTATGAAAGACTATACTTTTATATACTGGATTTCTGAAAGTGCAAAAGTAGAGGTTTGCTTGCTTTTTTGCACATAAGAGACAAAGAAATTTTCATACTCAGTTTAAGTATTTGGCTACATATCACTCTAATTTATTATGTTTAAATGAGCATGACAGGGGAAAAAAAAGACAAAGAATCTATGTGCACAATTGTAATTCAAGTTTCCCCTTCTGTCACTAACCTTGATTACTTGTTAGAGACTCCACAGTGACCACCACATATTTCCTGTGAATATAACTCATGAGAACTGATTGACACTGACTGCTACAAAATTAGCATTTCCATGGAAGCCAACATCAATTACCATCAATGATGGGATGCTCATCTAGGAGATTCTGAACAACATTGCAATATAAACTAAATCACTTAGGTTTACAGCAAATGCAAAAGAAACATTAGGAAATAGAGGGGAGGAAAGGAAAAATAAATTAATGGCACTGTCACTCCAGGCTGCACGTTTTCTGCTACAAACAAAAAAGTATCATCAGGAAGTAACAAAACATGACACTTTCGTTCTTATTTTCACTAATATCTATTTTAAATGTAAGTCTTTATGTTGTAAAAAATGTCTTCCAGAAATATTTATGCAAGGACAATGTGTTCGGGTTCTTTTCTTGTTATCACAGTCTCTTAAATTTTGAATTTCTGATAGGCCTGAGGGATTCATGAATCTAGAATATACTCAATACCTTCATCTTCTTTGAAACATGTCTTTGTGATAAGAATATTTTTAAGAATTTTATTTTGGTTTTGATCTGTTTCTCTAACTTACTACTATAGTAACCTGCTCTTGTTCTATATGTTTACAGTTAAGACTTGGATTCAACATCTGAGATTAGGTAAAGACCTGAGCTACCATTTTCCTTTGAAAACAAAACTGGGGATCCAGGTTGAATAGGTGCTGTGGGAAACTCTACTAAATTTCTGTTCTGACATGACTTTAGGATACCAAAAGGTGGACACAGTTCATTTTTTGAGACACTCTAAACAGAGAAGTTCAAACCCATAAGCATTGCTAGGTAAAACAGTTTCATGTTCACATGAAAGTACTGGGGAAGGAGAAAGCAGACAAAAAATTTAATTTCTTTTCAGTTATATGTTCAAAATATTTTTCTCCCTTTTTTGCAATTTTAGTTTTGAGAAATAGCTAAATGTACAGTACCTTTTTAAATGAAACATGCCTACAGTAGCCAAAGAAAATAAGAAAGGATTATACTAGTTACAGTTAGGCATAACTAAATTGGTTAGAGCGGAAAATAAGTTTGGACTGAACTACTGACAATTTTAACAGAAAGGCCAGAATTTTCCTAGGCTAGAGAAAACTCATGTTTGCAACCTCACTGACTACAGATCATTCACATTTTCATTTGAACTCCAGCCAAGACAATGGTTTTGTGATCTATCACTTAATCTGTTGGGGTAATATTAGCTACCATGGTTATTAGGATGGCATGCTTTTCAGTTGGCCAAAAATAAACCCAGTTTATCACTTTAGTTCCCTAAATGTTGAGTTACTTGAGTTATTTTCAATCTGTCAGATATAAAAGTAAGACCTTGTTCGGTTAATACTGAAATATGAGTCTTTATTTGTTCTATTTTCCAACCTTACAGGAAACTCATAAATTATGGGCTCTCTCTTCTGCTCATTATCTGTAGCTTATTAGACTGGTATTCAAGGCATAAATGTCTATAAAACTGTGCATAGTATGTTTCCCTCAACTATGACTGCATGTTGAAATATGCCAGAATATTACTGATGTTGATAGTTTATATCATCTAGGTTAATGTCAAGTAGTTTAGTGAAGCTACATCCTTATTTTGTGTTGCATCTCAGAGTGCATAGGATCTGAAGAAAATACATTCCTCTCAATAGATTCTATAAACCCAAGAAGGTTCATAAGCATGCGCATGTACGTATACATATAGTTACTGAGGAGAATCAGAAGGGGAGGTGGTCTACCTGACAATATCTAGAACTAAATAAAAAAGTGCCAGGGGCCTGTGCCTATCCCCAAGACATCAGTTTATACTCACAGAGTTTAGGCTTAGTCTCATTACATTGGAAATTGTTAAATATTGTTAAATATTGTTATTTTGGAAAAATTCACTTGGAAAAGCATACAAATCAGAATTAGGGAGTGAACTAAAAATTTACTTGTACGTAGCTCATTTAAATAGTACCTTTTCCAGGTTTCTTATGTGGATTTGTTCTTATGTGAATCCAGTGACAGTTTCTATAAAGGGCATGAAGAATTTGCACTGCCAAGGCTTTTTTATCCTCACCAGCTTCCTTGAAGAACAGAACAGAGATATTTTGGTAAACAGATACTGACTAAATTTCCAATTTTCCCAAGCATGGTCATGGTTCTTAATACAATTTTAGCTCAAAATCTAATAGATTCCCAAACAATCAAAACTCTTTATTGTGTTCTCATTTCATATTGCCCTCCATGATTTATTTTTATTGAAATAGTAGTACAATAAAGAAACAGAAGGGTATTAAGTGTGGGAAAGTTGTGTCACCACACACTTCTTATTCAAAGCTTCTTACTGCTGAAAGATTGGCTTTCTGTAAATTAATATTGCTTTAGAATTGATTGCAGGATTACATAGGTTACATTTGACATCTCTGGAAAGCTAGTTTCTGCCCCAGGCATTTCTATATGTACCTGCAATCCTGACAGTATGAGTTATGTGGGTAAATATTTACATACATTCTGTAAAAATGTGCTGAGAGACAAATCAAAAGGCAGAGTTTTCTCTGCTGGAAGTGAAGGACAACCTGCTTCAGAGAAGCAGTTCCCCTGATCAGGCACAGCATGCTTAATGTTGAAGGAATTTCTCTCTCTGTCCATCCTGTGAACACTTTCTTGCAGAGACTGAGATCCTTTCTTAACATCTTATTGTCTCTGTATTTTTACTGTTTATGAAATGTTATGTGTATGTTTTGAGTAATTTTTTGCTTTCTTATTTTTTATTACTGTATATCAAGACCAAATTCCTGTACAACCTCCTGGTTTTACCCCTGAAGCTTCAATTTTCTTCAATATACTTGTGTCTTCAGGAATCCGTGCTACAGTGTATTCCTTTTTTTCTTGCAATATGTGGGATTAAAGTTTTGGGATTAAGGACCTAGGGTTTTTTTCCCTTTTTTTTCTTTTTTTTTTTTTCTTTTTCTGACTTTAAAATGTTTCTGCTACCAAACTTCAATAAACTCTTAAAATTTGATTTTCAAGTTTCCTTTTTCATCTTCCACTCATATCCTGTAAAAAAATAATGTAGTTGGAACTGATGTCTTCGTGAACGTGATTGGTCTATGAGATGTTGCTTCGAACCTTAATTTTTTTTTTGCATTAACAATTTTTTTTCCTTATATATTAATATTCTTAGCCATATTTCAGTTAAATAGTATAATATTGGACTCCTTGATTTGGATCTATAAACACTTACACTCTATAAAAACAAAGAATGCTAATTTACTTAAAGGTGTCTTTATATATTTATTAAAGATAAATTTAAAGCCTTTAGGATTTTCTGCTGTTTAAAGTTTTATTTTCTATAGGATTACATCTGGTTGATGGAAGTAACAGTGAAGATTCAATATAGCTGGATATCTTCAGGTCAGATGATTTACAATGATAGTATTAAAAATGTAAAAAGAAGTGGAATTCCCAGTATGTGTGTTAGATGAGACAAAAAAAACTAGCTTGCTGACAAATACCGACTTAGTCATAATGAGTTGTCCTGCTCTCATGGGGTGTCTGAGAAATAATTTGCTGTGCTCAGTTATATCTGATTTGCCTTGGAAAAGCTTTGCTTAGAAAATTTAAAAGTGATTCAAAGTTTGTAAATTATTAAAAATATGCAAAGTAACAAATTATGATCTTTCAGATTAATTGTTCAGAACAAACTAAATTATTTGGATTAGTTTCTGGTTTAGATCAGAAAAATATGAGTGATTTACTAGAGAATCAGAAATTTTTATTACCCCTGGAAGATTGCACACAGACACACACTGCTTTGACTTGACTTACTCCTAATGAGATGAAAGTCACATCTGCTCTTGAAGCTTTGTCACTGCTTTAGAGAACAAAGAAATTCCTCATAATCAGCATACTCTCAGAGGTCCATGCTAACACAGTCATATGCCTTCTAAACCAAAACTTTGGTCTTATCCAGGCAAAAGAGATCTGGTCTATCTATACTAATACGATATTTAATATTACTGTGCTTGGTATCAAATATCTGCATGAAATATAACACATATTATATTCATAAAGTCAAATTGAATAAGGTGATATTCTCTGTCTGGATTTCCATGACTATATCATAACAAAAAAATAAAGTTAAAGAAACAACAAAGAACCTGTTTCAAGCATTAAGGCAAGTTAAGACAGACTACCTTACAGCTCTGTTGCCTAAATCTAGTCCTATGTATAGCAAATTTTCTCTGGACATGACAACTTAGATGTTCCAAAATGGAACCAAGAGACAAAACAACAGTTTAAGACAGTGGGCAGATGGAGTCCACTGTTTAGAGGTGGTTTTTGGATACAAATCAAGGTCTGGGAATTGATACGTTGCTGGATTGGATAGTAAAAGTAAGTTGGATCTTAACACAAATGAGGTTAGCTAGGCAAAGTATGGTTATTTACTTTTAACAACAACCCATGGCCAATGGACGCTATTTCTAGAGAGAGGATTTAGTTGTTTAAGGCTGATTGGCAAAGCTGTGCAGGAACACAGTAGGATAATATAACCCATCAACATAGCTGTCCAGATGGCTGAACTTTTGTTTCTGTACTATAAACAGTGAAACTCAAGTTCAGTAGTAGACATAGCTATCAATATATTAGAACTCACAAGAAAGCATAAGTCTTCAGGCATTTTAATTTCATTTTTAATCTCCTATATATATTTCCAGCTTGACATATGACATGTGATGTGGGGTTAACGTTTTTGGCATATCAGTCCAGTGAAAGGCTAAGAGACAACTGGGCAACACGTGTGCAAAGTGATCTTGACTCAAATTCCTATCAACAACAAATCAGATAACCTGGGTGTGACAAAAAGAAGTTATAATATTATTCCATGTGAGCTGTAGATACATTTTCCAACTCACAGTAGGCAATCATTGAAAACTACTGTGTTCACTATCATGAAAACCATTTATGCATAGTTATAACTCCTGTGCAAAATTGACCAAATAATGAAATGAAAGCTGTTCTGAGTAACTCTTTGCTTTATTCTAAAAAAAGCAGTTAATTGCTTCCGGATATATTCGACTTTATTGGTATTTTACAGATGTGTATAATCACTGCCTTTCCCTGCTTGAATAGCAGCCATCTGTTTGTCTTTGAATGATTGAAGCATTTAATAAATACACTACTGTTTGTATCTGAGAAGTAGTCACTCTTTCCGTGCCAATATAAGCAGGATGGCATGACACATAATGAGATTCATCTATTAATACCACTAATGTATGTAAGTATTATAACTGGCTGTTCTGATTTTGACTGGGATAGTTTTTTTCATTGTAGCTTGTACAGGACTATGGTTTGGACTTGTGCTGAAAACAGTGTTGATGGCACACTAATGTTTTAGCTATTGCTGAGCAGTGCTTACACAGCGTCAAGGCCTTTTCTGCTTCTTCCCATGCTGTCCCACCAGCAAGTAGGCTGGGGCCACACAAGAAGTTAGGAGCAGGACAGAGCTGGAACTGATGAATCCTACTAACAAAAGGGGTATTCCACACCATATGACATTTTATTCAGTAATAAAAATAAGGAGAAAAAGAAGGAAGCCACATGAGGAGTTGTGGCCTTCATCCTCCCGAGTGGCTGATATACGTGATGAAGCCCTGCTTTCCTGGAGATGACTGCACTCCTGCCTGCTGAGAGCAGTAGTGAATTAATTTCTTTTTCTGCTTTTCTGGTATGTGCAGCTTTCTCTTTCTCTTTTAAACCATCTCAATCTCAACCCACATGTTTTTGCACTTTTACCCTTACAGATCTTTTTCCCCATCCTTCTGTAAGGGAGTGAGGGAATGGCTGTGCGTGGTTTACCTGTCTATGAGGCTAGACTGTGACAACACTGACTTAGACCAATACAACAATTTTTGAAAGAGCTCCTATTATGTCGTAAAGTCAACTGTGCTAAATAAATATCAATCAATTGCAGCATTTATAGAAATCACAGTTAGGATTCTTTCTCTTTTCATCAGTGTATTTTCCTTATTTCCTGCCTTGAGAATTGTTGCATTATCCCTGTGTTCTTACAATTTAGCTAAAGAGAAAAAAGAAAGGAGAAAAAAGAGAAAAAAGGAGAAAGAGTAGAAAGGGAAAAAAAGAGAGAGAGTAAAAAAGGAAACTTCTAAGTAATTTCATTGAACAGGAGCCTCAGAAGCCAGAAACTATGTTGACCAGATACAAAAGCGTTGGCATTCAAACACTGTGCAATAACTATATTGCTGTTACTGAGATATTTTCTTTTAATACTGAATACCACTTCAAAAATATAAGTGAACTATAACCACAAAGAATACATGATTTTAAATAAATTAAATATCATTTAATCTTTGGGTCTTTTTTACTCTGAAAGCTCAGCATATCAGAAAGATTTCTTTATGGTGCCCCAAATTTCCAAGTACAGACACTGACAACCATAAATCAAGTAAGTTACCAGACAACTACTTTTAAAATTTTGAGAGTCAATAAGGGAACAATGGAAGATTTCATCTAGATTAATTTTGAAACGTAGTTGCAATAAACATCTCTATTTTTTTTTCACTTTATCCACAGTTACAGACAAAAACAGAAATTTCATTTATCATTTTTGAAGTAATTGCATATGTTGAAGAGAATCAGGATGTACCTTTTAAAGTCTGATGGACAGTGAACCATTTTATGGTTGGTGCTTTCACACAGTTGCACTTGATTTCACACTTATCCGGTGTTATTAAGAAGTACTGAATCAGACTCTTCTGAACATCATGTTGTGCTTTACGATGTGAAAATCACGAAAATG
Source organism: Pseudopipra pipra (assembly GCF_036250125.1). Lineage (NCBI taxonomy): Eukaryota > Metazoa > Chordata > Aves > Passeriformes > Pipridae > Pseudopipra > Pseudopipra pipra. Next base: position 72,402,676 of record NC_087550.1, on the reverse strand, counting down.
GTAATTTTTCTTGATATGAAGTTCCAGTCTTTGAGGCCAGTCATTTTCAAAATTGAATTTACCTGTCCATCTCAAAGAAAAAAAAAAGGTAACAACTACTGCCAAATGAGATAGAGCTGTACAGATGCCTATAGATATCTGCAATGGTTATCAATGGAAGCCTTTTGAGAGCATTCAAATCTTGGCCTCCTCCAGAGGCTTAGTTTTGGTGGCTCAAGGACAAAGTAGAGCCAGTGCAACCAAGGGTGGATGTCACCCTGCCAGTGGTGGTGGGAAGAGACCCCCAGGCAGTGCTGCAGGATGGTCACAGCTGGGATCCACCCCCAGCCCTTGAGTGCTGAGTTCAGTTGAGGGTCTCCCTGGCCCTGCCTGAGCTGCAGTGCAGCCCTGCCCTGCCTGGCCCTACTGAGCCAGACCCCATGAGTGGAGCTAACTAACCTCTTGGACTGGCCTGCGCAACCCTGTCCTCCAAGCCCTCCATGTACATCCCAGGGCTGTATCTGACCCTGTTCCCACCACTGGGTCTGATCATGGCCCCGTATCTCCCTATCAGATCCAGAAAGCTGCCATCCCTGAATATCTGCAAATTGAAAATTTACATGCATCGGTCTTCCATGTGTGCAAAACAATGTTCACAAATATCCACAGTTTTTCTAAGACTGAAGATTGTAGAAGTTCAGAGATGCCTGAACCATTCAGATTAAATGAGAGGTCCTGTTTTTAACTTTTTCTGACATTTGATCACAAAGATTTATCATTTTAACCAGAAGCTCTACAAAGGTGATAAAAATTATATACTGTTTAACCTTGTTCCATGAACACTAATACTAGACACATCTTACTTAATTTGAGGTGCTTCACTAACAGACACTTCATCAAAGTTTTCAATATAAAAGAGGAGGATAGATTCTTTCAGGGAAAAAATCAACTATTCTGAAGATGTTAATTCCTAACCTGAGGTGACTATGTTGCTACATAAAGTGTCTGTTCTGAATAAGACAATGTCTTAAATTAGACATCTTAGTGCCTAGAGATATATCTAGGTCTTTCCTTCGAGGACAAGATAAGTGTTATGAGAATTTGCAAGTGATTATGAGTTAAAAGAATTGAAAATGCAAATTCTTCTTGAAATATAGCTGCATTATCAATCTTTCTGTTTCCTAAAGAAAATAATCTTTTATTTGAAAGAACACATAGTTCCAATGTTATGCATATTGAGAATGTATTAAGCTCTTATACCCATACTATATCTGAACAACCGTGACGTTTTAAAAGTGAGGTTACTAATTATTAACGTATCTAATAATAATAGTGAGATTCCCAGAAAAAAATAAAACAATAAAACCCCCACAACTGCAATGATGATCCAGACAAAATCTGAATACAGAAATACTTCATTTACGGAAGAATAATCTTAAAATTAAAAAGGATCAAGTAATTAATTCTTCAGAAATTCAGGGTTTTGTTGGGACCTAAGGAATATGCGAGCATATCAGTTAATATAAATGCTAGATATAATGTAAAAGAGATTGTTTTTAAAGCACCTACTCTTTGTAATTTTAAAACAAAGGGTCTTTAAAAAATTCTTGCAATATCATTTTCATCATTTAGGATGTTTATGCTTCTTAAAAATATACATCTAACTGAAAGTTAAGAATCCGATATTGTTGATTATGCAATAACTGCAACCATTCTTTTCTGGGTTTGCTTTTTTTGTCTTTAAGTTACTGATAATGTTCTCAATCCAATTCCATCTCAATGAACTTTAGTCTTGGGATTAGAGAATTTCTTTTACTAGCTAGGCATTCTGAGGAGTAGAAATTTTCCCCAAGTTTCTCAAATGTCAGAAAAGCTTTATGTAAAATCTAGTTATTAATAAAATACATAAGCCATGACATGATTATGCATATTGGCTGCTCTACTATCACCTGGTGGCTGTTAGTCTTGTTTTTAAACTAAGAGTTTATTTGGGTTCTTATTTTTGATTTTGTGTTTTGCTGTCTGGTTTGGCTATTTGTTTTTCTGGTTTTGAGTTTGTGGTTTGTTTCTTTGGTTTTTTTGTGTTTTTTTGGTGTTGGTTTTTTTTTGTTTGTTTGTTTGTTTTGTTTTTTTTGAGGTGTATCTCTGCGTAGGGGGGTTGATTTTTTGTTTGTTTGTTTTGGTTTTTTTTTGTCTTGAAAACAGATCAATCACCAAAGGCTGGTCATAACCTTTATCTGTTTCTTTTTAATTTAGACTTACAAAATTGAACAGTTAAGGGATGTGAAGGACAGAAGAAAGTTAACAGTAGAGATGGATGGATATTAGTAGCGAATGAATGTGAGGGTTATCTTAACTGGGGAGAGGGAGAGTAGTTTTGAGAATTACTTTATTTGGTATTGATTTATTCTGATAAGTATACAAAGTTTTGACCCTTTGCCTAATAATCCAGGAGCCTGAAAGGAATGAAGAATTATATCTTTTATTATCAGTCATCAAGTATGTGATTAATGTGTGCTATGGGGGGAGTCTATACAACTCCTTTAAGTAATAGGATACAGGTAACAACAGCTGATTAGATATAAATGGGAGTGCAAAGACTCACACAAAGAGGGAAGAAAAAGAAAAAGGAGACAGCTTTCTCATGTTAATAGGATGTTTGGGTTCTTGTTCCTCTTAGAAGCTCTACTTTTTCTAAGGCTCTCAGTGGTGATTTCCAGCAGGGTTCTCATTAATATAAATTCCTGTGTGCTTCCAGGGTTTTAAATTACACTTGTTAATGCCCATGCTGCTCTGCATGTGAATTCTGTGAGATCAAACCCAAGGAGTAAAAACAAAGATAGATGTAAATACTAGAATGTGTGGAGGCCATTAATTAATTGTGTGGACATTTTACTTCAAATGCTCCTTATCACACGGATTTTTATGTTTTTGTCTGTCTCTTTTATCTTCTGAACTAACAGGCTGCTATTTATGATACTTGCAAAAAAGGGAAAAAATCTAAAAGAAATTAACTCTTTATATATTTTTTGAAAATAAGCATCCAGACCAAGAACTAAAATATTAGTACCAGCCTCACTGAGAGAAAGGATTTTAGATTTCACATTGCAGGGCAACACAGACACACAAAATCACAACTACAGAAAAAAAGTCAGTTTTATCTTTTTCTATTATAAAATTGACAATAGTTAAACAGATTCAAAATCATTCAAAATCCTCCCTTAATTCCATTGTTTTCAGGATAAATGTTAATACCAGTGTATGATTTAGCTGTATAGTGTGAACATATGTATATAAAGTCGACAGAAAATTAAACTAATCCTAGTCAGAATCTATCATGTTGGTCTTTGGCAAGAATTACTATTTTTTATGGGTTTTATTCATTTTCTGGTTATCCCTCTGAGTTGGAGTTGTGTTCAGCAGCAAGATTTCATTTCCTTTTAACAGAAAACATACAGAGCAGCCATGCATTACATGCCCCAGGGGAAGTCCTGGGTGCACTCCTGCCTAGCCTAAGCCCAATAAAAGATACACAGGCTTCTTTCCTTACCACTTGGGCTTCTTCCCTCACCGCACAGGACTTCCCTTACCACCATGGACTTTGCTCAATACACAGGCTTCTTCCCCCACCACCTTGGGCATCCCTTCAACCATCACTTCGACCAGACTGGGAATGTCACCACCAGGAAGACCACAACAAAAAGATCAATGGGATGATGTCAGAATCCACAGAGTGGTGATACTTTCTCTACTTAATCTGTGTCTCTGTCAGTCTTTCTCTCCCCACACTCTCTTTTTCCTCTTTCTTCCTGTCTGTCTCTACCTCACATTTACTGTTAAATAAAAATCCATACATGAAAACTTTAAATATTCAGTAAAATCTGAGTTATATTTCTTCTTGTTCAAAGTGCAGATTGTACCCATACTAACACCAACCCCAGACTCTACCCACCCAGGCAAGTACACAGTGCAACAGGTGCACACTGTTCCTACTCTGTAGCCTGTGAGGATTGTGTAGTGGGTTGATACTGGCTGGATGCCAAGTACTCACTACATCCACTCTCTTACTCCCCTCTGCAACTGGACAGAGGAGAGGAAAATAAAAACAGCAAAGGATTCATGAGCTAAGAGCTGGGAGAGGTCACTTACTGATCACCATCATAGGCAAAACAGACTCAAAGTGGAGATAGTACTTAAATTTATTAGTAACAGGATCAGAGCAAAAGAGTGAGAAATAAAATAATCTTAAAAACACCTTTTCCCCACCCCTCCTTCCTTCCATGTTCTCCCTCGTCCCCCTCAGCCACGCAAGGGGACAGGGAATGGGGGTTATGGTCAGTTTTTGTTTCTGCCACTGCTCAGGGAGAGGAGTCCTTCCCCTGCTCCCATGGGGTCCTTCCCACGGGAGACAGTCCTTGATGGACCTCTCCAGTTTTTCACAAACTGCTGTCCTGTGGGTCACTCTTCTATGGGGTGCAGTTCTTCATGAATGAGCTGTGCTGGTGTGAGTTCCCCACAGGGGCCACAAGTCCTACCCAATGCTCCAGCATTGGGTCCTCTCTCCATGGGCTGCAGGACCCTGCTCCATCTTGGGCCTCCCACAGGGTCACAGACTCTTTCATGCATCAACCTGCTTCAGCACAGGCTTCTCCATGGGCTGAAGGTGGGTCTCTGCACCCTGATGGTCCTCCATGGGCTGCAGGGGCACAGCTGCTCCACCATGGTCTGCACCACGGGCTGCAGGGGCTCAGCTCTGGCCCCTGGAGCACCTCCTGCCCCTCCTTCTGCACTGATCTTGGTGTCTACATTGTTGCTCACATGTTCTCACTCCTTTCTTCCGTGGCTGGACTTCTCTCTGTGCACTATGTTTCTGTTCCTAAATATGTTACCACAGAGGTGTTAACTATCATTCCTAACTGGCTTGGCATTGGCCAGAGGCAGGAAGCCCGTCCTGGAGCTGGCTGTCAATATCTCCATCAGACAGAGGAAGCTTCTAGCAGCTTCTAACAGAAGCCACTCCCGTAGTCCCCCCACCACCAAAACCCAGCCACAGAAACTCATTACAGACTGGTATCTGCACCAGCTGAGAGATGTTTCAAAATCACTGTGTCCCTCCTCCTGAGGCTGTGTTGTGGTCAGTCAGGAGTGCAAGAAGCAAAAACCAGAAAAGGCAGAGTCTGATTCTCTCAGTTTGAGCAGTCAGGTGGGAGAGAGTGACATCTGTGATAAGACATAAGAATCCCATTCATGCAATTAATTTTGTTTCCTCTTATTCCATTTTTCATATAATACTACTACACAATTTTATGGTAAGGACCATGTCTGGAATTTTTCTTAGTTCCTTTCCAGTGGATAATGTCTTTTTTTTTTTTTTTTTTTAAGAAAAAATACAATTTTTCTCTATTGAGCAATAATCTTCAGATAATTGCTATAGATAAATGGAATCAAACTTTCTAAAGGTGCTTAGCTTTTAATGCAAATGACTGACTGACATGGTCAGTGGAGAGGCAGTGCCCAAAATGAGTATGCTTGATTTCTCTTTTGAAGTGCCTATATCTCTACAAAGAAATAGAGCTTCAGTTAACTGCAGTTGTGCTGATTTCATGTTGACATATTCACTTGACTGAAGAAAAAAATTTTTATTTTTCCCTGAGGCAATTAAAAATTGCTTACTTATAAGTGTCAAATAGGCAGTAAGTCAAGTGCACAATACTCTGCTTTCTTATATTTTTCCTATAAATAAGTGGGGTTTGTGTTTTGTTGGGTTGTTTGTTTTTTATTAGACTTGTTAAAAGAATAGGAAAATATATATTTAATTTTCACTCAGGTGCTCTGTTTTCTGTTATGGGTCCAAATGTTGAAAAACTTCAGCAGTTCCCTTAAGCAGTGATAATCACAAAATCATAGAATGGTTGAGGTTGGATGGGACCTCTGGAGGTCATTTGCTTCAGCCACCTTGCTCAAGCAGACTACCCAGATTCATGTCCAGACAACTTTAGAGTATCTCCAAGGAGGGAGAATCTACAATCTCTCTGGGCAACTTGTGCCAGGGCAAGCACAGTCATCTTCTTCAGTAAAACAATGTTTCCTGATGTTCAAAGAGAACATCCAGTGTTCAGTTTGTGCTCATTGCCTCCTCTTATGTCATTGAGCACCACTGAAAAGCACCTGGCACTATCTTGTTTCATAGAATCATAGAATAATTTGAGTTGAAAGAGACCTTTAAAGGTCATCTACTTCATCTCAGGAGGTTCGCTTTAAGAGGCCCACTTCTTAAGGTTGTCTAGGTCCCTCTTGGCAGTATAGTGTCTCTCAGATGTGTCAACCACATCAGCTAGCTTGGTGTCATCTGCAAACTTGCTAAGAATATACTCAATCCCACTGCCTATCTCTTTGATGAAGACATTAAAGAGTATTAGTCGCAATATGGACCTCTGAGGAACACCACTTGTCACTGATCTTATGGGTATTGAGACACTGACCACTGCTCTCTGGATGTGACCATTCAAGCAATTCCTCGTCCACTGAACAGTTCACCCTTCAAATCCATCTCTCTCCAATTCAGAGACAAGGACGTTGTGGAGGACCATGTCAAGGGCCTTAGAGACCCAGACAGATGACATCCATTGCTCTTCCCTTATCAAGTGATGAAGTCACATCATCATAGAAGGCCACTTTGATGGTCAGGCAGGGCTTGCACTTGATGAAGCCATGCTGGCTGCCTCAAATCACCTCTCTGTTCACCATGTGCCTTAGCATAGCTTCTAGGAGAATCTCTGCTATGATCCTCCCAGGCACCGAGGTGAGGCTGACAGGTCGATAGTTCCCAGGGTCCTCCTTTCTACCCTTTTTAAAAATGGATGCAATGTTTCCCATTTTCCAGTCACCAGGGACTTCATCTGACTGCCATGACTTTTGAAATATCATGTACAGTGGCTTGACAACTACATCTTCCAATTCCCTCAGGACTCTGGGATGCATCTCATCAGGTCCCGTAGACTTATGCATGTTCAGGTTCACCATATTGTCATGAACCTGATCTTTCCTTGCCATGGGAGGCACTTTGCTCCCCCAGTCCCTCTCTTACAGTACACTTGCTCAAGAGGTGTGGGAAGTGAGGGTGCCAGTGAAGACTGAAAGAAAAAAAATTGTGGAGTACTTTAGTTTTCTTCCTATTTCTTTGTATCACTTCATCAGTATTGCTCATTGAGGAGTGTACACTTTCTTTGACCTCTCTTTTCTGGCTGACATTGTTATAGAAGTCCTTCCTCTTATTCTTTGCATCTCTTGATAAGTTCAGCTTCAGTTGCTCCTTGGCCATCCTGATCCCACCCCTACACAACCAGACAGCATCCCTATACTCTTCCCAGGATACCTATCTGTGAGACACTGGATTATCATATTAATTATTGGCTTGGACCAACTCACGTGCGCGTGTGGGGAGTGAAGGGACAGGCTGAATTTCATGAAGATGAGGTAATGCCCTATCCCATATTCCAGCCTCTTGGAGTCTCTTTGGGCACCCCTAGGGCAGCTGTCAGCCAAAAGCAACCTTGGGAGCAGTTCCCCAAATTGCATCTCCTTTTCTTCCTAAACCAGCCTCTGATGGGCTAACACAGGGGGAGCACTGCTCCTCACCCCGCCCCAAACTCCAGAGTAACCAATGGGACAGAAGTCCCGCCTGAGGGCAGGGGGATGTGGCCACAGGGGCCCAAAGCAGATAAAGTAGCCACATGTGCTCTCCACGCTGTTTGAACCCTGCCATGTGGGCATGTGGAAGCTGGACTTGCACGGGACTCCAGGTGGTAGTTATAATTCTCTATTTTTTTCTCTCTCTCTTTACTTCTTCTCCTAATGTCCTTTCTTAATATTTTGGGTAGCTTGAGACTGAATGGGTTGGATTATGCTGAATTTTATGAGGTAGCATGTGCTAAGTCAGTGCTCTGTTGAATGCTTTATTTTGGTTGAATGTTAAACCTTTGCCAAGGTCCTTTATTTTCTAAAGTTACCGGTAAAAGTACCTCCTGAGAAAATGTGTGCAGTGTCTTCTCCTTTGGAGTCTGTCTTAAGATTTTAAAAAAAGTGAAGACTCTTCTAATAAATCTGGATGGGCGAATTATTGAAGCGCCTTATATTTTTAAAGTAAAACCCCTTTGGTGAGCTTGTAGCTCAGGTGCTGGGGTCTTTCACTGTCCCTGCTTCCACTGCTTGTGCATTTCTTTCTTGCCTGTTAATTTGACCAGATAGTTTTGGCTCAGCCATGCCAGACTCTTGCCTTCCTTTCCTAATTTCTTACACCTGAGAATTGACAGTTCTTCTGCTCTTTTTTAAGGTATCTTTAAAGATCTGTCTGTTCTGCTCCCTTGTTCCTGAGGGCGGTTACCAAGGGAATCCTGTTGACTAACTCCTTAAACAGATGGAATTTTGTTTTCCTAATATTCAGGGTCATGACTTTAGTCTTTGCCTGATCCATAACCTTCAGGAATGCAAACTCCTTGAGTGCATGACCACCAGAGCTAAGGCTGCCTGTGATCTTGATTTGCACTGTATCTAGAGCAAGGTGGCTTTGTCAAACAGCTCCCCTTGATCAGGTGGCCTTGTAGAATACACCAATTACAAGATTCCCTGCATTGTCTCCATCTCTGTTTCTTACTCATAATCTATCAAACTGCTGATCACTAGTCTTCAGAGACAGCTCTCACACTCTATCCATTTCTTGATGTCTTTAACAGTTGTTTAATATTTAAATGAGGATTTATTCTGAGGTTTGAAGTAAAGTGAGGAGTTAAGATAAATAAACGAAGAAAACGCAAAAACCACAGCAGAAGTTCTAAATATACATTATAGCACAGAGTTGCACTTCCTCGAGGAGAGATTTTTGAGAGGACTAAGGAATTTTCATTTGAAAATTAAGAATAGTATTTTTTCAAGAAACATTTAAAAAGGAAACGCTGCTTTTAAAATAACATACTCTTTTTCAATATGATTTTCTCCCTCCTTTTGTAAGTATGATTATCACAACATTACATTTACTAACACTTTTAATATATTTACATATATATTTATATTTCTTTTTTTAAATCACTGCATATGCTACTCAATCTCCAAAACTGGATTTAACTTTGACTTGAAACTCAGATTTCACAGAACTGATATTTTTAAGGTTTCTACAATCTAAGTTTTTTACATATTTAAACAGACTTCCTAATGTTGCACTGGAAGTAGCACTATGTAGTAGCACTATAGTAGATTGCTATGTATTTTAAAAAATTGAGATAGCTCAGTTTTCATGATACTTTAGTAGAACATTTTCTTGCTTATATCTTCTAAATCATGCATACACATTTTATTAAACATCTCTTGTGATAGAGAGATAATTATTCACCATGCAGGGTATATGTAGCTTTTTCTCAAGTTTTAGTCATTCAACATGGTTTCCTGAGAAATCAACTTCTATCCGCCAGCACCTTCACAAGAGAAAAAAAATTGCCTGAGTTGGGAAAAACTTATTTTCCAGAAGAAAAATATAAATTCTTGTATTTTATATGTGAATTAAATATTCAGAAATTGAAACTATCTCATTATAACTTAAGCATCATTGTCATTATCACTAAAAATTACCTATATTTATAAGATAATTACTTATTGTACAAAGACAGTGGCTGATAGCCAATGAATATCCTGAATTTCTTTTGATCAGAGTGATGACTGTGTGACTGAATGTCCTCTTTCTTTGTTGCAATTTGAAAAAAAGTCAGCTCTAATTTTGGAAGATGAGATAGAAAGATCCAAACAGTGCTATAACCCTGAAGTGGAAGTATAACTTCTCTAATTCTGTTTTATGCAGTAGACCTTTGGGGTAATTAGCTGGATAAAGTCTTAATTCTCACTTTTCTTTCATCTTACATAAAGTGATTTGTCCCAAATTTGCAGATAGCATTGTTTGTTAAAGTGTCCTGGTTTTGACCGGGAATAGCGTTAATTTTCTTTATAGAAGCTTGTACAGTGCTGTGTTTTGCATTTAGTATGAGAATAATGTTGGTAACACACTGACATTTGAGTAGCTGCTAAGCAGTGCTTACTCTAAGTCAAGGACTTTTTAGTGTGTTATGCTCTACCAGTGAGCGGGTACACAAGAGTCGGGAGGCAGCATGGCCAGGAGAGCCAACCTGAACTGGCCAAAGGGATATTCCATACCATAAATCACTATGCTCAGTATAAAAACTGGGGGAGTTGGCTGAGAGGGGCTGTTCACTGCTCAAGGATGGGCATCAGTCAGCGAGTGGTAAGCAACTGTATTGCGCATCACTTGTTGTTCTTCTATTTTGTTCCTCTCTCTCTTTTTCCTTTTCATTAGTATGATTGTCATTGTTGTTATTATTATATATTTGACTTTATTTCAATTATTAAACTGTTCTAATCTCAACCCACAGGTTTTGCCTATGTCAGTTCTCTTCCCCATCCCATGTGGGAGGACAGAGTAAGCAAGAGGCTGCATAGTTCTTAGTTGCTGTCTGGGGCTAAACCAGGACAAGTGGTTATAAATGGTGAAATTTAGGCAGTCTGACTGTACAAACTTTTTGCATCTTTTCAATATTCCTAATACAGTTCAACTGTTTCTTCCCAGTAATCAGTTGAACAAGTATTACTATTTTCAGTTGTGTAGTCGAAAATTAACACACGAATTTTTATATTTAAGACATAAGTAATCATTAAGAAAAATAAAAATAATCATATCTGTTTAATTGCTCTCCCGATTAAAAAGATAATTTCTGTGGTAAGGCATAAAGATCTTATACAGATGTGCACAAAGACAGTAGGTGAACCACGAAGAAAAAAACACTTCTGCTGTTAGTCAAATAATCTTGTAAAGTTATTTCAACAGTTTAGTTTTGTTAATGCAGCCATCTTACGAATTGGTTTTCAGTTTTTTGATTCCCATTTATGTCCAGTTGCAAAACTTCTAGAAGCACTGTAGAATATTTTTAGTAGGTGCTCTATTTACATATTGTCCTACATCTGACCGTTCCCCCATGAATAAGACAAATGGCAGCCGCTGGTCTCTATGTTAATTCAGGAAAAATTAATTTGATTCTACCTATTTTAAAACCTTGTACAAATGTATCTGATATTGTTACCTTATAGTGTTATTATACTCATGATCCATATAGGGATCTGAGGCTAACAAAAACCAAAATATATCTTAAAGACAGACAGTTGGATCATCTTGCCGGTAGACTGAAAATACTGTGCTGTATTCAAAATGTGGAATTTGTGATACTGAAGATATATGATCTAAAAAAAAGACACATTTGAAAACTTAGAAAACTTATTTCCTTACATATACCAACATTGAGCATATTCAATTAGTATGTAAAAATAAATTTTGAATTTATCTTTTGCGTTTTATTGATGATAAAGTAATTCAGTTTAAAGATGTGAAAAGTACAAGTAGAAGTGAGTAATGCTGACAGACTGTAGGATTCTTGAAACTAAGCCTCGTACAGTCTCAGGCACATTGTTTTCTGGTAGTGTTCCTTAGAATTAACTTGCCTTGGAAGTATATCTTGCATTGTCTTGGAAGAAAATACCTGAATTTGCCCAAATAGCTAAGGAACGAGTTAACAGCTGAGCGAGTGTCCAGTTTAAAAGACCACTGTCCCTCTTTGTCAGCGTAGATGCACCTAGAAGCTTTATTTTTTGTATTCTATTTATTTATCTACTTGAAATTTATATATATTTATATATATATATGTATATATATATAAGCATAAAAGCATATACATAATATGTTAAAAAAAGCTATTTTTTAAGTGGAAAACATACTTTTTTTCTTTTTGAAATTCAATTGAGAACAATCATTTGACAAGTGAATGAAATAAGGCACAACCCCTTCAAGTAGAGCTTCAGTCTTCACTTTTTGAACAAAGCAAAGACATTAGGAATGTTCCCTTACAGGCTGGATCCTCACTGTGCCAACAAGTAAAATAGAGCAATGACTTTCGAGGTGACATGGAAGTGATAATTAGCAAGAGCCGACTGTCCATACTTAGCTATCTAGAATAATTTTAGGTGCTGTATGTCTTGCCTCCACTAGCTACTAATGAAAAAAAAACACATCTGGATTTGTGATAACCCTCTGTTGTAACTGCTGGATAACATGTCTATCTCAGCCTGAGTTGCCTCAAGCAACACACAACAAATATATTTAAAAATTTAAATCCTGCATGAACTACCCTCTGGGATAGGATTCAGATCTTACATCTCAACTTTCGTATTTAAATGTTAGGAAGAAGATATCTAAATGTTAAAGACTTTTCCCTGTCTGACCATCCAGGAGTCACCTGCTCTGGGAGACACTCACACCACCTGCTGTGGGACTGAGGCCCCTTCGCAGCTACACCCCCTACACTTACGTAGTAAGACCCGTTTTCGTCACTGGCTCAACCCCCAATTTCCCATGGCAGAGTCTCAGACATCTTGATCTTTAAATAATTTAATCTTGGTGCAATACCCAAATAAAAAAAATAACGCCTCAAGCTGTTTCCTCAGAGGAGTGGCCACAAACAAAGGAAACCCTGGGCTTTTATACCCCCACAGACTCAGCACATGAAATTCAGGGCTCAAAGGCTCCTGCCATGTCCCTCGGTGTCCAGTCACCTGGCTGCTCCACAGGTCTCTGTGCCATTTTCTGTGCAAAGGGTGGGCAGGTCATGGTCTCTTGCCTTGGGCTTCTGCCCCCCAGAGCTCAATCTGCAGTTGGCAAGACAGCAGCACACTGAGCTACCTGCACTAAATGTATTCCTCCAGAAAAATGTGCACTAATTTAGTAGAAATCCAGAGATGGATTTACTTACACAAAACCAAACAATCCTAAAATGCCCTAAGTCATTTAATGTATCTGCCCAAGATGAGAGAAAATGGCATATAACTTTCAGGACATCTGTGTCATTCATGGATCTGGAGGCGAGAAGAATATCTCACAGGCTCTAAAATGACACTAGATGCCTACATTTGGGCAAGTGGATGAAGACTTAGTCAGTGATTATATCTATTGACAGTTGTGGAATTTCAGACACCCACCACACATGCAAGAAACTAAATTTAGGTAAATTAATTTGGAGCTTGGTCCCATCTCTAGGGAAACCGTAACCAATATCTGCTGTGATATTGTCACACAGGACTTTAGTGCTTGTTTTATCCTTGTAAAGTCATGCTAGCTAGCACTCTGGAGGAATTGGAGAAAACTGTATTTTACTAAATACAGCATTCAAGAAGCATTTGGATGATACTCTTAGGCACATTATGTGACTCTTGGGGATGGTCCTGTGCAGGATCCTTGTGGATCCCTTCCACCTCAGCATATTCTGTGATTCTGTAAATATGCAAAAGAGAGAGAGAAGATACATAAACTGATTAAAGCTTCTCCACTTTTGTCTCCTAGCTGTGAAACACTGCAAAGGGATTGTTTCAGTCCACCAGATGTCTTAAACAAGGATAGAATCACAGAATCATTAAGTTGGAAAAAACTTCGAATATGATCGAGTCCAACCTTTGACAGAACACCACCATCAACTAAACCATAGCACTAGGTGCCATATTCAGTAGTTTCTTGAACACTTCCCGGGATGCTGACTCCAGCATCGACCTGGGCAGCTCATTCCAATGCTTAACCACGCTTTCAGTGAGAAATTTCTTCTTGATGTCCAAGCAGAACCTCCCCTGATGCAGATATTAAACAGAACTGACCCCAGTACTGAGCCCTGGGGAATCCCACTAGTGATCAGTTGTCAACTGGGTGTAGCATCATTCAACAGCACTCTCTGGTCCAGTTATTAACCCAGTGAGGAGGGCACCTGTCCAAACAATGGGCTGCCAGCTTCTCTTAAGAGTGTGTGAAACTTTACTAGGTCCTGATTGTGGGTTGGTTATACTCTGTGAATCCCACACTGATGTCCCCCTACCTGAAGTATCCAAAAAAGGACAGCTATAGCAGCTATTGTGAGCTCTTCCTAACCAGTCATCAGGTTTATTTTTTTCAGAGGAGCATGAATAAGAAACCAGACCTTTGCCCAAGGTGAAGTCAGGACACAGATGAGCACCCAAGGAAGAGGAGGTCACATCCTTTACCTTGCAGTATAGACATAACCAGCATGAAGCAGATTTGGCATTTAAATAGATAATGCTTACATTTTTGGTGGTTTTGCCATCCTTCTACCTAATTTAACAAAAAAGATTGTAAAACTATGGGGCTTCTACTGTTTAAAAAATATATAATATTAAGTTTTTGAATTCAGGATTTAGAAACTTTTCACCTGGCAATTATGTAGCTGTGATGGGTGAAAGGAGAGCAAGCAAAGAAGATAGAGTGAAATACAGAGATTAAAAGAGATGATTAAGACATTTTTTATTTCAAGCTTGATTCAATAGCCCTGGGGAATCTCATGCTTCTTTAATAAGTGCTGCTGCTTAGCCATCTTACTCCTGCCTAATGAGAAACATAGGTCCAGAGAGATCAGTTCAAAGTTAAGTGCAGCAAAGACAGGTTGCATTTAAAGCCATTTTCCCCTCAGCTTCTCTAGTCTCTGTCTATGGCCTTTTTTTCTTCTGTCATCTAGTATTCCTGAGCATGAATCGTGGGAAAGGCTTGAAATGAACAATCACATTATGGAAGGAACTATTTCTTGGCCAACTTTTTCAAACAAATGTGGTTCCCGGCTCTTAATGTCTCTGTCCACATTTAACATCTCTCATTCATTAGTTTTTGCTTCCTGCTCTACTACATGTTTGTTTCCTTGCAGTAACAGCTGGCAACTTTTATTTCTGGTAGCCAAGAAGCACCAGAATCTATGTGGTATAGGTCTTCCAAACCTATAAGATGATTCCCCATCCCCTTCTGGCTCTATTTTGTACATAGCAGAACTGTGCTTTTGTGTAATCTGCAGTCAGGACATACTCCAAATACTTTATATGGACATGTGATTGGTCATTCATTTACAGACTTTCTCTCAGCTCCCTAATTATTATGAGTTGTATACCTATCTGAAAGTCCACAGACACATGCACAAAAGCATATAAATATATGAAGAATTGCAACTCTGAAAATACTTTCAGAGAAGAAAAGCTTACCTTTACAGTCATCATCATCATCCTGCAGACAAATAAACCCAAGATAGAAATCCAAGAAATATCTGACTAGAAAGGATGTATGAACTCTTCCCTAACAGTAATTTGGATAGTTAATGTGACAACAACAGATTTTAATCCATATGGTTTTGTATATTGTTTTTAAGTCAACTACTGTTTTTTTCCCAGAAGCTAAGGGGAATCAAGTGCTAGAGTTACATACAAAATTCTGATTCATCTAAAGGCATTAATTAACCTTAGGCTATCCAGACATATACTGGCCAACAGGTGTATTGGTAATTTCATTAGTTGGGAGTTTGTCTACTTGAGGGAGAACAGCTGTGCCTTTTTTTAACAATTCCTGTAAGTGATGTTTTCAGTATACAGTAATTCTGGCAATGACATTTTTTAGCTGAAAATGCTGATCTTCTAGCTTCTATTAAAATCATTCTCAGAAGTGCTGCCTTAAAAAGGTACGACTTCTGGGAATAGCCACTTAATTGCAAGACTTAAAAGAACAGCATAAAAAGAACTTGAAATACAGAAAAGGTTAGCTCTCAGGAAATTTTTAATTGCCTAAAATGTTACCTGCCTAGTCTTAATATTGAAGATATCATGAGTAATCAAAGTATGATTATGTCTATATTGATTTGAAATATTTTTTATTTTCATCACTTTTTAATGTACTGTAAACTTTTTTAATCTATTGTCTAAAATGTCATCTTAAAACACTTTTACTATGTGTGCTCTTTCTGTATTAAGACAATTTCATGCATTAAGAAAAAGTGGTGTATTGCAGTCTGTCTTTTGTTTACACAGATCTTGCAGTGACAACATACTACTGTGACACTCATGTTTAATGACGTTTCTAAAATATGTCAGACTCTTCAGAATATCTCTACCTGTTTGCCATTCACACTAGTTCATCTGAAATCTCTCCCAATGAGATTTTTGATGTAGATCTATTTTCTGTGATGCAAGAGGTCTTGCCCACAGTCAGTGAAAAACTCCAGAAAGCGAAGGCAGCTATCACTGCTATGAAGACCTAATAATCTGAAAATCTTTAGCCTGTGCCAAAAGCTCATGCTGTAGAAAAGTTAATCAAATCCAGAGAAATCCACCAGTATATAATACAGAACTTGTCACTATGCTGCACTCTTGTAATCATACTGTATGACATTGTACTCATACTGGAGCTAGCTGGATTGAGCCTTCTACGTTTCACATGAAAGCCAAATATCAATTCTATTCTCAGTAAACCTTTCTACTTAATTCACTCCCTGTCTTTCTTTTTTTTAAATTTTTCTTCTACTTTTTTTTTATTACTCCCCAGAATGTAGAGATTTGAACCTGAGGATTTGTATTGGGTTTGTGTGGCAAGGTTTTGATAGTGTTGGGGGCTATAGCAGTGGCTGTCATAAGAAGCTGCTAGAAGCTTCCCCCATGTCCAACAGAGCCAATGCCAGATGGCTGCAGGACGGATCCACCACATGCGAGGGCCAAGCCAGTCAGTGATCGTGGTAACATCTTTGTGATAACAAATTTAAGAAGGAGGGGAAAAAAGCGTTATGACATAAAAGTAATTGTGGCCAGAAAAGAGAGAAGTGAGAGTATGTGAGAGAAAAAGCCCTGCAGACCCCAAGGTCAGTGAAGAAGGAGGGGAAGGACATGCTCCAGACACCAAAGCTGAAATTCCCCTGCAGCCCATGGTGAAGACCATGGTGAAGCAGGCTTCCCCTCTGTAGCCCATGAAGGTCCACAGTGGAGCAGAGATCCACCTGCAGCCTGTGGAGGACCCCGTGCTGAAAAAGGTGAATGACTGGAAGATGTCTGTGAACCTGTGGGAAGGCCATGCTGGAACAGGCTCCTGGCAGGACCTGCAGACCCATGGAGAGAGGAGCCCACACTGGACAGCTTTGCTGGCAGGACTTGTGACCCATGAGGGACCCTGAAGGACTGCACCCTATGGAAAGGGACCCACGTTGGAGCAGTTCATCAAGAACTACAGCCCATGGGAAGGACTCATACTGGAGAAGTTCATGGAGGACTGTCTCCTGTGGGAGGCATTGAAGCACTCCTCTCCCTGAGAAGGAAGCAGTGTCGGAAACAACATGATTGGACTGACCATAACCCCTATTCCCTGTCTTCCTGCACCATTGCAGGGGGAAGGAGGTAGAGAATCAAGAATCAAGTTAAGACTGGAAGGGAGGGAGGGGTGAGGAGAAGGTGGTCCTTATTTCAACCCACTACCCTTTCCTTATATTTTCTCTCACCTGTCCAGTCGAGGAGGGAGTAATAGAGTGGCTTTGGTGGACACCTGGCCTTCAGCTGGGGTCAAACCAGCACAGCAAGAAAGTGGATGAAATCTCTCTAAAACCTGAGGGAGCCTCTGGATCACAGTTCCTCATTTGTATGGGAGATTTTAACCTCCTGCCAGATACTGGAAAGGAAAATGTGGTGAAATACAGACTTCCAAGATCTTTGGACAGTTTGTGACATAACTTTTTCATTCAGACACTGGATGGGACAGAAAGAGTGACATACAGCTGAACCTCCTCTTCACTAACAAGTCAAAACTGATTTGTGATGTAATAATCAGTGGAAGCCTTAGATGTTATGACTTGTGAAATAGTGGAGGGATTGGGCTTGTTTAGCCCAAGAGAGAGCTGCAGGGGGGTGTAACAACAGCCCACAGTGCCTCTGGGGAGGTCATTAAAGGACAGTGAGGCACACAGACAGACAGACAGACAGTGATGTGTGTCACAAGTGGGAGTGGAAGGCTTAGACAAAGTTATTAAAAAAGCCCTACTGTTGAGTCACAAGGTGCAGAAAGGATCTCTTTGCTTTCTAAATTCCTAAAGGTGCGGCTGGATCCAGTTTTAGCCTAAGATTTTGTCAACGGTTTAAATTTAAGGAATTATAGAGTTGTGATTGAACCACTTTTGTCCTGCAGGTTTTAATGATGACAAATCACATATAATTTATACAAAATGAATTATTTATTATTACAAATGATCAGACAAAACAACTTAATCCAAATTAATTACTACACAATATAAACACTAAAATTTCTAGTAGTATAGTATAAGATAGGATAGTGCACTATCTTAAAGCAATTATTGAAGCAGTTATATTAAAGCTAGCAAAAACAAATAATTATTAATTAGCGATGAATGTAACTCACCCATACCAATGCTCATGGAGAGATCTCTTTTCTTGACACCCAAAGGAGTATCCTTGGGGAGCATCCCCAGACCAAGGGAGGAATCTCCACACACACTCCCGAAGAAGGGTTGTGTTAGAAAAACCTTACTGTATGAGAGTGGACTGGCCTTTTATAGTATAAAATGATTGACTACTAGTCAAACATTTCCAGGCCAGCTAGAATCTTATCTGTCCAATCCTGCTTCAAAAAGCAGGATATATGTTTGAAGTTTGGTGAACCAGGATGGTTTTATCATAATTCAACACCAAAACAGCACCCTAGTGCCACCAGTAGCTCACCACAGGTAGCTTGCATTGCAACACCTTGCATTGTAGGTTGAAGAAAATTGTTTACTACTCAGTATCTTATTACAAAATTACTTTTATAATTTTTCTTTATGCACCTTTTATAATATGTAACATATAAAAGTATTTCTTTCCCTTGAAAGATTAATGTTTACTTCTAGAAAGTTAACTTGTTGAGTTCTATTTCAAAGTGTAATTCCAGTCATCAGTATAAATAATATTAAATAAGATTTTTGTAAATTTACTGAAATCTCATAGATTTTGCAGTGGAATTCATTTTGCCATGTTTAGATATTGACATTACACCACTGATGAAAAGATGAGAATATTACTGCATGATTTCCTTCGCTCACTAAAATTTCAAAGGAGCTTTAGACATCTAAGGTAAAATGAACCACACTTTTACTGTTTGGCAAGCAAGCAGTCTGACTGAAACTGCAGTCTTAAACCATCATTCAACATGTTCTTTTATTGAACTTATATCTATTCCTAACATGCTCATACAATATTTACATGTATAAATTAATACTGTAATTTAATGTAGACAATATGTAACCTACACTGAAATACATATTGACATTTAATGCATCACTATTTATAAAGAATATTAAATTTGTTTATTAACCTCATAAATTAACTCTTACTGGAAATTTAACTCAAAATAAGATATAAACCAGCAGTGTCTCTATGCTGACCAAATCTGATAGAATATTCAATGAATCAGGATATTTTAGAGGAAAAAATAATCACTTCTACTACTTTTTCTGTCACAATTATTGCACCAATTCAAATCTAGTATACCTTCCAGTTGAAGTCTAGTATGTCTTTTACATTAAAAGGCATCAAGTTAAGTGCACAATTTTATATCTTTGGTACCTTTTAAAATTTAGTTTTTAGGTAAAGATTAATTTTTTATTTTATATATATTGTATACCTATGTTTATTTATACACAGACACACTTATATTTTATATATAAATATAAGCAGAAAATGGAATGCAATAAAATGCTGATATATATCCCATTATGGCTTTTGTACACAATCAGTTGGTCGCCAATATGCACACCTGGATCTAAGAATGCTAAAGCAGTCCTATGCCTGCAGATATAAGTGTAGTCTTATTCAGTTATCTTACAGGAATTTGTTATTTTTCAGTTAGAAAACTTGTATTGCACATAGACAAAATCTGTGCCACTAGCTCAAGCTAGACAAATGCTTACGGGATTTACTTGATTCTAATTTTCAGATAGAACTGAATGAATTGATTTGGAAGTTAATTAACTAACCAGGTAGCTATGCCTGACTGTATTAAGTTAGTTTGGAGGTCCGTTATTTCCAGGAAACTCTTTAAGATGATACCAAAAGGTTATGCAAAGTATCTATTCAAAGTAGTCTCTGAAGACAAATGATAACACTTTTCTGCTTAACTGTGCAAAACTTAACATTTTTCCAGGGGCTGCTGAAGCATATTAATATCCAAGCCTCAATAAGCTGCCATCTCACACTCTTCCATATGGCAAATTGTGTTTCAGCAGTTGTTTGCAGAGTATGTGTCAAACCAAAAAATTAATATCTACAGATTTTATGTGTGTGAAAATGGGAAAGCATGGTGCACAGTCATAGCTACTAGTAGGTTCACAGCATTTATTTTGTTCACTCCATCATGTACTATGAGAAAGTAGAGACCTGAAGGAGTTTGAGCTGATCTGTAGGACCGCCTGCTGCTGCAGTGTGCAATCAGAAGGATACGGTAGGTTATATGAGATCATTATGTGTAGACTATTATCATAAATATGGGGGCACATGCCTACCACAATAACATTTGTCATTAGATTAGAGAAAGACTAAATATACAACATATTTTGTATTTAGACAGAGTGAATAGTTCTTTACAAATATTACATTTAAATCTATTCCAGATTAAAAACAGGTGACATTCCAAAGTGCCTATTTGTTTTCTTTCTACTGAAAAAAAAATTAAAAAAAAAAAATCCCTCTTTCATTTTCTCCCAGTAGATTAAGGGATAGTTGCCAATATTGGAGTATATTCTGACAGACATGCAAGCTTGACTGACATCTTGCAGTCCCATGTGCCTGGGTATTTCCAAATGCGTATAAAGGTTTTTGCAGACAGTTCTAGCACATCTCTTCTGTGATTACAATACAAAAAGGTGTGCTTCAAGATCCACCTAAGTTGAGCCAGTAACAAATAAGGTGAACAACATTGTTTGGTGCTGAAATTTATATATTTATTTATTTACCTGACACCCTGTATTGATTAAAGTCTCCTAAATGGTGTTTTAGAATATTCAACATTTCACTAAATCAGTATTCCAAGTATCTAGCATGATGACTGGAAAGTTAATTCTGGTTACGTATTGGGGAATCTGTATGAATTGGTACATCCTAAGTCCTCTTCCTTTATGGAGCTTAGGAATCTTACATTGATGGATGTCTTGTTGTCTGTCTTGACTAACAAATAATCCATGTTACATGTTTAAACAGTTTTAAGACTGTCCTTTCTAGGCAAGTATATTCAATAATGGGCTGTAAGATTACTCTCATCTGTGTTCTCCACATCTTTTTTATCACCTAATTCAACTTTCATTTTTTTTTGAAAGCTGAAGTATTTTTTGGAAGTATTTATGGAGTGCTTCACCTCTGATGTCAAAGTATTTGTAGAAAATATTCCAAAACAGAACTTAGTAACTAAATTTATGTTGCTTAGAAGCTGTGTAACTATAATACTCATAAAAATTCTGAATAAAAGCAAGAAGCACTGTCCAGACATTTTTTCAAAGAAAGAGGCAATTGTCACTTCATAGTGCATACAACTGAATTGGTTATTCATTTACAGGGTATGCCCAGTGGGTTGAAATCCATGAGCTTCTGGGTGGATTATTGCCCAGTTTCTGGACATGCACTCTATTTAGTCAGTATAGAAGTATTGAATTCTTCTGCCTATCAGGGTGAAACATTTATGAGCATGCATGAAAAAAGAAAATTTTTTTTCTGAGAAATTTCACAATGAAAACCTGAGTCTTCCATGCAAGTCAGTCTCCCACAGTAACAGCAGTAAATTTTTTCAGGATCACAGACTTGATTTCAGGTATTTAAATTGGTTAATCTTTCATATCTGCTAAGATCTTAATGTAGGAACCTAAGCTTTCTGTCATCCCACTGATATTTTGTCCTCTTTTTCAACACACGGATGACATTATTCTGTGCAAACGCTCCTTGTCCAGCACAATCAGGACTTTTTTGGTCGTTGCTTTGTGTTCATGATTTTTTTGTTTGGCTTGTTGGTTTTTTGGCCTTTTTTTTTTTTTAATTCTTCTTATTATCCTACTAATTCTGACTTTAGGTATTTTTAATTATATCCAGAAACATGGTAGAGATATAAAAACACTGATAAGAAGCTGAAGCCTGATTAAACCTAATTGGACTTTTAATATCCCTGCTGTTATAAGCCTGTGTACTGCTAAGCAAACTACAGGGATGAAAGACATAGTAGCATGGTCAGCTTTGAATTGTTATGAGGTTTATGCCAATCTAAGAGTGATAAGTTAAGCCTTAGTAAACACACTTATTTGATAAGATAATTACCTCAGCTGGTAATATACTGAACATTTAATAAATTTTTGTTTTCAGAAAAGATCTCAGTATGTGTAGGATCTTACAGCTTCCTCTGCTCTCAGCTCTGTGATGGTTGATCTTGGCTGGATTCCAGGTGCCCACAAAAGCAGCTCTATCACTCCCCTCTTCACCTGCAAAGAGGAGAGAAAATATAATCAAAGGTCGGTGTGTTGAGATAAGAACAGGAAGAGATAACTCAACAATTAATGACACAGGTAAAATAGACTCAAGTTGGGGAAATTAACTAAATTTATCATCAATCACATCACAGTGGAGTAAGGAGAAATAAACCCATGTCTTAAAGCACCTTCCCCTCACCCATGCCCTTCTTCCTGGGCTTAATTTTACTCCCTAATTCTTTACCTCCTCTTCCTCAGTGACACAGAGGGATGGGGAATGGAGGCTGTGGTCAGTTCATCACACACTTTCTCTGATGTTCCTTCCTCCTCAGGAGGAGGACTCATCACACTCTTCCCCCGTTTCACTGTGGGATACGTCTCCCAGGAGGCAATCGTTCAGTACCTTATCCAATGCGAGTCTTTCCCATGAGCTACAGTTCTTCACTCAATACTCCATCGTGGGTACCCCATGGGGTCACAAGCCCTGTTAGCAAACCTGATCCAGTGTGGATTCTCTCTCCACAGGGCCACAGGTCCTGCCAGGAGCCTGCTCCAATGTAGGATTCCCACAGAATCACAGCCTCCTTCCAGTGCATCTGCAGGTCCTTCACAGGATGTCTGCCCCAACGTGGACTTCCATGGACTGCAGAGGGACAGCCCACCTCACCATGGTCTTCACCATGGGCCGCAGGTGAATTTCTGCTCTGGTGCCTGGAGCACCTCCCATCCCTCCTTCACTGACCTCGGTAACTGCAGGGCTGTTTCTCTCTCTCTCTCTCTCACAGCTGCAATTGCTGTTCTGCAGTTCCTTTTCCCCTGAAATCTGTTATCCCAGAGATGCTACTGCTGTCATTGATGGGCTCAGCCTTGACCAGTCGTGCATTGGTTCTGTTGGACCTAAGGGAAGCTTCTTACAGCTTCTCACAGAAGCCACTACTCCAGTCCCCCTGCTACCAAAACCTTGTCATGCATACCCAATAGAACCTCACACTAGCTCCACAGTTTTTTAAGCAAAGAAGACAGTTTAAAATCCTCCAATTTCTTATTCACAGGACAGTCGGAAAGGATACCTCTAAATTCTCAATAATTACTCAGACCTTTGAATCCTGTGCTATTTTTATAGAACACTGTCTCTGGCCAGAGTATCTTTGCATGAAATAGTCTTATGAATCATCTTGTTTTCCTTGTGTAACCTTAAAATCAAATTATTGTAGTAGAACTTTTCAAGTCTGGTGCATAACAATCAAAATTACAGCTTCTGAGCTCACTTTTTCACTGGTCTTTATTTAATAGTGTAGATATACTCAGTGAATCTAACCTAGTCTCAGTCTCTAGGAGAGACTCTCAGTCTTTCATTTTTTAAGTGTGGGCTCCACTTTAAAAGCAGCTTGGAACAATTTTCCTGCTCTTCCAACAAACAGCACTATTACCTATTTTTGGTTACCACTCAACAATTTTGTTTGGAATCTGCCTCTACTTTGGAATGCAATTTTATACTTGGCATTGTATACCTTCCTATTCTCATGCCAGCACTGTTCATTTGCTTACATTCACAGAGTTCACAGAATATTCTGAGTTGGAAGGGACACACAAGGATCATCAAGTCCAACTCTTAAGTGAATGGCCTATACAGGGATCGAACCCATAACCTTGGCTTTGTTTGCACCATGCTCTGACCAACTGAGCTAATCTCTTTTTTCTTCCCTGGTGTTAAATCTGCAACTGTATTTATAGACAGCAGCCATTTTTTCTCTCCACTGTTGTTTTTCCAGTTTTAACAATACAAATGTTTTTGTGGTGATGACTGCTTTCTACAGTGGAGGATGATGATCATGATGATGATGTAGAAATTACTGAAGGTTGACTGAAATTTCTCCAGAACCAGAAGATAACAAAATCACAGAATGGTTGAGGTTGGAAGGGACCACTGAAGGTTATCTGCTCCACTCCCCTGCTCACATAGATCCATTTAGAGCAGCTCTCCCAGGATGATCTCAAGATGGATTTTTAGTATCTCCAAGGGGGGGAGACTTCAAAAACACTCTGGGCAACCTGCACCAGGCCTCTGTCGCCCTCAGAGAAAAAAAAATGTTTTCTGATGTTCAGACAGAACCTCTTATGTTTGTGGCCATTGCTTCTGGTCCTGTCTCTGGGCACCACTGAAGAGATACTACCACAAAGACATATCTTTGTATGGGGATACTAATTTCCTCATAAAAATAATCACTGATCCACGAGCACAGTGCCAGTCAGAGAAAGCAAACCTCTTTTCAGAGTTAATACAATGTCTTCAAGAAGGCTTTTTTGCATAAATCAGACATTTTTATACCACTGTATTCTATATGGTATAGACATTCTTTTACTCTTATGTCATATCTTAGGCTCTTTTTTCTCCATATCATCTTAATAGATCTCTCTAATGTATTCATAAGTTTCAAACTATAATAGTACATATCTAACTGAAATGTCTTCTGAAATGGCATGTTATATTACGTCCTCTTTTTGCATTGCCTATTATTATTGTTTCAGTACTCTCACTGTTTACCCAGTAAAGAAAATGCAATCATCGCTTGCTCATGAAAAATCGGAATCCTGATGAGTTCCTCTTAGCAGGCTCCCTGACAAGGAACCATTTACAGAATTCTGTTATATCAGAATTGTGTAGCACCATATATGTTACTGCACATAACAGTGTATTTTGCAGTGTGTGCATCAAATCCCTTAGGTATTACAGACCATTTTTTGGGCTTTCCCAAAATTTTGGATATAAATTAAATGCTACTGTCCAAAGTTAAGGGCACAAAAACTCTATATGAATGAAATGAGGCTATGGATTTAAAACTTTTGAAATGGTACTAATTCACCTATATAATTTTCTAAAGCCTTATTTACAATGTCTTTTGAGGTAGGACATTACTCATTTCTTTTCAGACTGGCTTACTGGCTTTTGCCTTATTTTATTTTGTTTTATTTTTTCTTACTTTAAATACAGGACAGAGTATGAACTTTACAACTCAGATTTCTGTAGGAATATGAACAGATAAATATAGCTCTGTTTTGGCATTAGGAATTAGAACCTCCTCTTAATTTTGTTTACTTGATTTTTTTGGTGTTTTGTTTTTTTTTCTATTCTGTTCTTATTTGTATTTTAGGAAGTGTAAGAACTTTTGAAGCCTAAGTGACATAAGAGCACAAGTTCATGTATCTCCGTTGTTTCTGTATCATATTTGGAAGAAAAATACCTTGGAAATTTTATGTGGAAGATCTTTCTAAGAGAATTTATTGTCTGAGGTCTGGCATAACACTTCAGAATTTAGGCAATTCCCTAACAATTTATTTATATCTAATCTCTGTACATTGAAGTCCCAGTTTCCCTCTAATTTGGGTGCATACTGTTGCTTCTTGATTTGCAATTGCTTGAATTATTGTTTGCATTCTTTGCAGACTCCTTCAGTGTACTGAAATGCCAAAACCATAGTATGATAAGGGAAAAGCTGGTGCAAAAAAGTGAAAGAAATAGTCAGTAAAGAGAGGACCATGGTGAGTGAACAACAAAGGATTAGGTAAATGCAGAATATCAATATTGGTATCATTCGGAGGCTTAATCCCTATTTCTCTTTTCCAGTTGTACTTTACTTAATTATTCCCCTCGCTCCAGAACCCAGTAAATATAACTTTGCCGTTAGTAATTGCCAGCCACAGATTTAGTATTAAGTTTGAAAGATCTCAGACCTGAAACTTGTCAGGTTTTGTCTGAGCTTTTCTCAACCTGTCTGTAGTTTTGTTTTTATTTGATTTAGCTGAAACAACATTTTTTCTAACAAGCAGGTCATCACAATAAATTTTCTATAACCATAATTTTTATACAGATAGTGGTAGCAAGTAGTTATTCTGTGTAAAACACAGAATTTATGACTTCAATATATATTGATGTAGCACAGAGAAATAAACACTTGGCATGATAGCAAGGGCCTTGAAAGAGGTCATAGCATGCATGGATGATGAGATGGGAGACACAGGTTGTTACTGGTTCATAGCAAGACTATGAATAACTCACCAATCAGCAGTGAAAGAAATAGGAGTTGGACAAGAACAGTTATAGGGATAACAAGAGAAATGAATGACAAGCTTTTGACATATGTAAAATCCATCTGGTAAACTAAATTTGGATGCAGACAAGCAAAGAAATATCAAGGTGTAAAAGTGTGTTGGACAAGAAGCTCAAACTGAATCCTAGAGTGAGGAGGAAGAAAAGATTTTATCATATACATCTCACTTCTTCCTGCAAAGGACACTTTTGACTTGCTGGAATTTCTCTCTTCCAGTGTGATGATGAGCAGTACTGTAAACTCTTGGTACCTAGAGAGGGTACCTACCATAAGGGCGAGCATAACACCAGAGGAAAAGTAACAGTATCTTATATGTGTGTAGCATTTTTAACTGAATTATTGTTATTGAGACTCTTTGTACAGTAGTATATTTTCTTTTCTTTTTTTCTTATTTGTATATTAAATATATTATAATAATGCTTCTCTAACTAAACTGTAGAGATTTTCATTACACAAAATAAATTGTTGTCTTACCTTCTCAATATTTTTTATTCTTGCCTGTAACAAGATTTTAAGTGTGACATTTCCTACACATCCACACAAAGTGCTGTTTTAGATGTCCTGCAGTGTTCAACCTAGCTACCAGCTGCTTATCTGTAGGAGCAAAAGGCCATCATGTGCATCAAATTTATCAGCTCTACTTGATTGCTTTTGATCTCTTGGAGCAGCCAAAATGGCAATAAATGCCTCCGTATGGACAATTGAATTAAGACTTCTGTCTTTGGACTGTATTTTGGGAAATAAATATATTTAGTCTGGGAAAATACTCTCTTTTCCATGAAATTACAGCAGTTTCAATCTTTTTGACATTCCTTAAATAATCTTCTTTTACAAATGAACAACCTTATTGGGCTAACAATGGCAGTACTCTTCTCCGTTATCTTCTATAAAAAATGGAAGTTAGGGGGAAAAAAAGGTTTTGACACCTTAGAAAACCAAAGGACAAAGACAGACACCCTAGAGAACATTTCCCTACTATCCTATTCTGTTCCGAGATTAATTTGCAAGATATATGGAAGAAATTGCCCTCAGTGGAGGCAGCCTAGACAGACTTAATCTAGATATTTTCTAACATAGCTTTTTCAACTAGGTATAGGAAATTTTAACTATTTAATTAAAACTATGAATTTAAAGGACTAGTGTTTGCATAGACACATATATAAAAAAATCTATATCCAAATCCCCCAAATGTAGATAATATAGGAGATGGCTGACTAAATAAGCATGTACTTAGGAAATCAACAGGCAGCATGTCAGATGCCAATGATTAAAAGCCAACTTAACAAACAAAACCTCAAAGCTGCTTAAAACATTATTTTTAGGAAAAACTTAGAAAGAGAAATGAAGTGACGTGTATGCATATAAGATGAGGTAAATTCTAGGGGATAGGAATGTATTTTCTCAGTTTTCAGAAAACATAATTGTGTAGATCCCAGAGATAAAGGTAGCAAAATCAAAAAAGCTTAGTGCAATTAGGTGGAAGGATCAATTAATCTCCATCCCTGTATTCTGAAAGAACAAAAACATGACTTTTGGGTTCTAGTAAGTAATATCTTTAACAAATCTATAAAGTCAAGTTAACCACTCAAGCATATATTGAGTATATCTGAAATAAAATAGAAAGACCCAAGGCTAAACTTACATATCTGACATCAATGTTACACGAGGCCTTAAATCAATTTTTTAATAAAAGTATGATTACATATTTGAATATAAACGAGCAGTGGGCTAAAATACACTGTGAGTTAAACAAAGATAGATTTTGCTAGATTGTTTGACAATTATCTTCATAAGATAGGAATTTTGCACACTAATAAAATTAATTTGATGTCACACACGAACATGTTAAATAAAAAAATGCTATTTATGCTGAAGACGACTGGCATTAGCAATTTCAGTTATAGAGGAGTTACAAATTGAATATGAGGAGCATGCTTAAAGGCAAATGCTCTTAGAAAAATTTGAATGTGAGATTACTGTGCAAAAAAATTATTTTTGTTGAGAATCAGTGGTTTTTTTTAAATAGTCTTAAGTTTCATATTTTATTTGCTATAATGAACATTTATTTGCTAGTGATTGAAGTTTAAGAAGAAATAATGTCCTGGTTTTGGCCAGGACAGGCTTTGCTGGTAGCCTGCTCCAGCGTGGATTCCCCACAGGGTCACGGGTCCTATCAGGAAAAGGTTCTACAGCGTGGGCTCCTCTCTCCATGGGTCAGCAGCTCCCTGCCAGGACCCTGCTCCAGCATGGGCCTCCCACGGGATCATAGCCTCCTCTCAGGCATTCACCCACTCTGGCATGGGTCTCCTCCGTGGTCTTCATTCATCCATCAGGTAGATCTCTGCATTCCTGTTGACCTCCATGGGCTACAGGGGCACAGTTGCTCCACCATGGTCTGCACCATGAGCTGCAGAGGAACCTCATCTCTGGTGCCTGGAGCACCTCCTGCCCCTCCTACTTCACTGACCTTGGTGTCTCTAGAGTTGTTCCTCTCATGTATTCTCACTCTGCACTTCTTTGGCCACAATTACATTTGTGCAATAACTTTTTTTTTTCCCTCTTACATATGTTATCACAGAGGAATTACCACCATTTCTGATGAGTCCAGCCTAGGCCAGTGGCAGGTCTGTCCTTGAGCCAGGTGACATTGGTTCTGCTGGACATGGAGGAAGCTTCTAGGAGCTTCTCACAGAAGCCACCCCTGTAGCCTCCCCCCATTACACAAAAGATAGTTTTCTAGAGCTACTGTGGAAATCACACTGATAAGTTAAGCAGAGGGTCTTTGATTGCCAGGTAGGCATCAGCCATGAGTTGGTCTCTGTTGCTCCCTGGAATGGATCATACAAGCTTATTTGTTTGGTTTTCTGTTTTTAATTTACTTGTTCAGGGTATCCTTTCAAAATTAGATTAGAAGCTGTGTACAGAAGATGACTGAATGTTAAAGAGATATCCTTCTGCTGAAGTCCTCTGAAACATTAACATTAGTGCTCCTAGACTATATACAGTAGATGTAAATAGGGCTTAATAGATCATTATTCTCGAAAGGTACAGGTCTGATGAATATTAAGTTTGGGTTTAGTTGGTTCAAACCTTCCTTTCCACCTCTCTAGCTGAGATCCCAAACATCAGGTTCAAAATAATCTAGATAGAAATATTTGAAGACTCATCTTTCTGATTACGTAGCACTTCAGTGTAAAAGATGAAGCTTTGGAGGCATTTTGGGGCTATGAAGGAAGAAACTGTTTCACAATGGCTAGGACACAGAGAAGGAATTGTGAGTTTAGGTCCAATCTTCACTAGCTATTTCTGTTTTACCCTGTAATTTTTTAAAGTAAAGCAGAGAACTTATATATCTCGTATAACAGGACTAAAAGTAATTAGCTGCTCCAGAATCTCACACATCTGTTTGGGAAGCCTCATACTAATTTTTGGACTGAATATGTTATTAGACATCCTTTTCCTTCCAATGAAAAAGCTTGTTTTATTTCCTGATTTTACACCCTGATATGGAAAGCACATGTCTGCTTAAACTTCATTCTTCTAAGCTAAATAAGTTGAGATATCCTAGAGCACTCTTACATGAGGAGCTAACCTTCCCCAGGTCAATCAGGTAGCCCTTCTTTGTACTCACTCTGCTATGAATTCATTTTTTGTGGACTAAGGTGACCAAAATTATGCAGGATTTCTTTTTTCCATCTTTTAACTCTTAACCTAACTCTAACTCTTTTTATCTTCAGTATATAAAGCCTTCAGTGTGTATTTAAGCAGCACTTACTGCAAGCCCTTCATGTAAATCTAATCAATTCATACTATCATAAAATAAAAAGCATCTGAAGCCATTTATATAATATCAATCGTGTCATTTCACCTCCCCAGTTCTCTTGCTCACTTCTGTTCTGATTTTCTGAATTCTTAGATGGAATTTTTTTTTCATATTTTTTCACAGAATGGTTGCAGTTGGAAGGGATCTTTGAAGATCCCTGTTAAAGTTTAACACACTGCTGAAAGTTTACCTAGAACAGGTTGCACAGGGTTGCATCTAAGAGGGCTTTGAGTATCTCCACAGAAGGAGGATCCACCACCTCTCTGGGCAGCCTGCTCCAGTGCTTAGTCCATCTCAAAGTAAAGAAGTTTTTTCTCATATTCAGATGGAATTTACCATATTTCATATTTTCACGCTGAAAAGAGTCTAGCCCCATCTTCTTGATATGTATTCATTTTATTTATTTGATTTTATGTAAGAGGACTTAATTTATATCTTCTCCTTTTGTATGCTTTTTGTTCAATATATTTTTTCTATTTTTGTGAAGTCTGAATTGTTTCCATTTGAAGTGCAAAGGCTTGTTGCTATTATGTCTGTATTAAATAAATTCTTTTTGTTAGAATTATATCTACCCTTTGAGTGAATCTTATGATGGACTGAAAAACTGTTCTTTAATACAATGCTCTTCTGCTAATAGAGCAAAGACAAAGTTCAGATGTCCATCCCACTTGGTCTTTATTATTTCTATTATCATTTTATTTTAAAAATGTAAGATTTTTTTTTGCCTTTTTTTTATCAGTTAGAACTTAAGAAGGGTTTTTATAGGGTTTGACTATTCCACTACAGATAATTTCATATAAATAATACTTAAATTATTCCAATTAGTTCTAGAACGCTAATATGTCAATTATAGTCAGAAAAATGTTTTCATTGTTGATATAGTATCTACTAAATTGCATAAACTATGAAATACCTACCTATACACCTAAGAAAAAAATAACATTATAGTAAAAAAAACCAAAACCTATCTCCGTAAAGCCATCATGGTAAAACCAATCTGATTATAATTTAAAAAATAAAAATGTTACATTGTGAAAGTAAGCGTACCAGTCAATCTTTTTTCTTTTTGTTTACTTAACAGATTGTATTTAAATTATTAAATACTCTTTCTGCAGCTTTATAGAAGTGGGAAGAAAGTTGAAAACTATTAGAATAAGACATCAGTGATTAATCTTTGTAATATGTGGGAAATGTGTAGTAGATGACAAAAGAAATGGATTTTTCTGCTATAACTTGGGCAGGTAAAATTTGGGCTAGGAAGAGACTCCTTGATAGTCAAGAGAAAACAAACACCTCCAGAAGATGATTCATCTCATCTGCAACAAATTTGATGAATGTTCTTTTGGAGGTGAATATCTCGATTTAAAATAAATCTCCAATGATTTGCTTTAACTTCACTGTCTTGTTTAATTAGATAGATCTCATCCCAGGGGAGGCTACAATATAAAAGGAGTAATATTTCAGATTAAACTAATACAATATGAATGATTCATTCAGATTATTGTAAATCACTTGAATTCACACTCAAGGCTATGCAGATGAGGTCAGAATTGATCAACTGATCAAAGGGATATCCCATACTATATGACATCATGCTCAGTGATTAAAGCTGGGGGAAGGAGGAAGAGAGTCATTTGGAGTGATGGTGCTTGTCTTTCCAGATGACTGTTATGTGTGAAGGAGCCCTGCTTCCATGGAGCTGGCCATACACCTGCCTGCCCATGGGAAGTGATGAATGAATTCTTTGTTTCGCTTCTCTTCTGTGCACAGTTTTTGCTTTACCAATTGACTGCCTTTATCTCAACCCAGGAGTTTTCTCACTTTTACCCTTTTAATTCTCTTCCCTATCCCATCAGGGGCACATGAGCAAATGTCCCTGTGGGGCTTAACTACCTACTGGGTTTAAACCACTTTGGTTAAATCAAATAAGTCACAGACTAGTAATCTTTATGCATTGTGTTCCATACAGCAATACTTTCTTCAGAAAGTGACAAATATTTGTAGTCTATTTTCTGAACATTTGAAGAGACCCATTCTGCTTGGAAGATTAGAGAATAATAAAAGGATAGAAGTAAGAGTTGTGTCTAGAAGAGGATAGAGGAGAGAAACCTTTTACTAGAAGATCAAAACAAGACTTTAAACTGGATTTGAGTGATTAATAGAAATTAAAACATCAAACTACATTATTATTATCATAAAAAATGTGAAGTATTGTTCAGCCTTGAGAAGAAGGCTGGGGGCATTTTTTGGACAGCTGTTTATGCTAATAAACTGACTGGAAAAAAAAGACATTTCACCTTTTGTGGTTTCTGTGACTGGGAAAAGTGAAATCATCAGAAGTTTATAGTGCTATGATAGATATTATTAGGGTTCTTTCAGTGATCTCTGCAAGATTAACTGCAAGGTTTGTGCTTCATTTAGGAAAGAATTAGGGTGGGGCAGGGTGGAATAATACTGATTCTTCACTAATCACTAATCTATATGTGAGTGTATTCAAAACAGTGGATAAAAAGCCCTTTGCAGCTGACAGAGCCTGAAACAATTCTTTTACCATCAACCATAAGTATTCTAGATTTAGAAAAGAGAACATAAAAGACTTGCTCTCTGAAGGAAGAGGTAGTTCCTAACACTTATCCAAAATTGAATAGGCTTGATAGAGGAGCCATTTCTTATGTTAATTAGCATATTGCTCATTCTATGCAAGTCTGACTCTATTCCTCTGAGACAGAAGAACTGAATGCAAAATCATTTTTTCGCTTCTCACGACTTCTGTCACCCTCTTATGAATTCCCACTAGAGTCCCTTGAAGCAGTCTCTTGACATTTCTTTTAAGTGAATCTTGATCTTGGGATCACTGTGTAACATTTAATGTGATTAGAGCATCTCTTCAGACAAAGATATGCTTCCATATTGCAGTTGGGTTTTTTTTTTTGATGTATTGTTTTCTCGTCCATCTTCTCCAGAGATTTAGTGTGGGTTTATTTGTTTTTTTTCTTTCTTCACAAAGATTTATGACTGTTTATGATTGGCCTGGGACTCTTAAACCAAAACAGTAATCCAGGAGGATGTGGGAGATTACCAATTCCTTCAGAACATCTCATTAAATCAATGAAACAACAATTGAATTTTAAGACTAGATTGTTACTATAAACATAACTAATGCATCACTTACCTATTCAAGCCTAGGTTTTTAAAAACTGTAGTGTCATCAAAGGTCATGCTCTGTGAAGTGGAGCTTTCTACTTGATTTGGGTCACTCAAGATGACAGAGGAAGAAATTAATGCAAAATTATATGTCTTAAATTTTGTCCTCTTTATTTGGCTAGGTCAGCATGCCAACCACATAGACCATACTGATATTCAAACATAGAAAAAGACACCATAACTTTAATCTCATTTTTATGTTCATGTTGCTGCAACTCTGTGCTTCTCTCAGATTCCCAGTACCAAATACTTTGTTTGGTGGTCTGCAAGGTAGTCATCTCATTTTTTGGGACACTATGCTGGGATCCTCTGAATGACAATTCAGGATGAAATACTTCAAATAGTGAGGAACTGAGCTCCTCATTGATGTATGTAGAGAATACACCAACTTCATTGCTATAGGCTTTTGTTCTTTTCTCAGTAACTGACCCACAGGGCTAGAAGACCAACCGAGTTTGATAATAAACCCTACTGTAGAGATTGTCCTTCAAAGCTCCTCCATCTTGTCCATGTAACTCAGAATTTTCTTCTCCTCTATTTCCAGAACCTGATTCTGGCTCACAAACTAAATTTTGCATCTGAAAAACGTAATATCCTCCCACCTAACTTGTTTCCCAGATGTAACTGAAAATCAAGCAAGCAAGCAAGCCAGTCCTTTCTAGTGAAACCCACTCCTGTCACATATTCACACTCCAAGGAGAAATGCTGCAATCTTGTACTTGCATCCCTACCATGGGGCTGATCCTTTTTCAGCAATCCTTCAAAGCTCTTGTTAGTAAGAGTCCATTATATGATAGCTTGCATTTTGGTATTTCCTTACGTCATTTTAAAGCAGATAGGTAACTCTGAAACGATTTACCATCAGGAATTAAGATGCCTTTTCTTTTCCTGTTGTTGAAACATAAGATGGGTCTTCACAAAAAGAAAGAAAACTAGAAGAGATTATTTTTGTCTTCTTATTAAGAAGATTATTTTTGTCTTCAACTACCCGAAAGGAGGTTGTAGCCAGGTGGTGGTTGGTCTCTTTTCCCAGGCAACTATCAGCAAGACAAGAGGGCATGGTCTCAAGTTGTGCCAGGGGAGGTTTAGGTTAGATACTAGAAAGAATTTCTTTACAGAGAGGGTGGTCAGACATTGGAATGGGCTGCCCAGGGAAGTAGTGGATTGTCCGTCCCTGGAGATTTTTAAAAAGAGTCTGGATGTGGCACTTAGTGCCATGGCCTAATAACCACAGCGGTAGTGGATCAAGGGTTGACCTTGATGATCTCGAAGGTCACTTCCAACCCAGCTGATTCTATGATTCTATGATTCTTGTGAACCAAAATATTAGATAGTCACAGGAACAAACAATCCTCTGTGTTTTATTTGGATGTTGTTAGGTATAAGGAGACCTGGATATATTAGTTTGGGTGTTTTTATAGTTTGCTGTTTCAGATTCCTTCTCAAGTTGCTTTTGGTGCTCACTGTATATAAAGTAACAGTGATGCCCTTACCTGAAGTTTATAGCAGTCATTTATTTCGCAATAGGAAGAAATTTCTTGTCCTGTCCAGAAGCTATTAGCATAAAAGTTCATGTCTTGGACTCCTGTAGGGATGGAGCTGATTAATCTTTTTGCCATCACTTGTTCAAGTTAACGTGTGGCATATATTGTTCATATATTTTAAAGGTTTCACTACTTGATATTCCTTGATATTTCTTCTTTCTTTGACTGACATCTCATTGTTTCAGAAGAAATGACCATCATAATTACTCTTGGTGCTTGCTAAAACAAAGAAATGAATACTAACAGTTAGACATCTTGCTGAAGAGAAAATTGCTGCCAAAGGCAGTTACCTTCTATATCAACCTGAACAAAGAAATGGTGAATCTCAATACTTGGAAAGCAAACAACTGAAATGAAAGCCTCTATCTGCTTTACACTGCAGAGAAGAGGAAAAAAAAAAGGAAAAGTAACCCTTAGGCAAAGGAAGGCTTGAAAGGAAATATGACAGAAGAAAAGAGAATTATTGATACATACAGGTTTATGTGTGCCTATAAAAGGTAGTGTATGTGTAACTAAAACACCATTTGTGAGATCAGATGATAGGGGAGACAAAGAAAGATATTGTAATCTACCCATGAAAGTTAAATCTACCAAATAATAAAAGCAATTATGTTTGTTAATATGCATGCAAGTAAGTGTTTGCTGGATTAGATCAGTCATGAATATTCATATGATAATCAGATGTTTTAAACTTCTAAATATTTAACTTACTAACTTGATCTAGTTTCACATTTTCATTTTCCATAAGATGTTTGATGTTCATTACTTGGTTTATGTTATAATGCAGAAATTTCAGTGATCTATCATGCAGTTCAAATAATATTGTATAAAGGCCAAGTAATCAGTTTATGAACGGCTTATGAGAAAACCACAGAAGAATTGCTCTTCTTATAAAGTTTGAATGCCAATGAACAAAAGACATCACAAGCTTTAGGACCAGCTTGTGCATAACAGCATTAAATAATTTAAAAGTGTTAGATTCACTAATACTACTTGACCAGTTTTAAGTCCAAGGAGTCTGGCTTTCTTTGTGCAGGAAAAGAACCTATTTCACATATTTTCAGATCACAATATTAATTAGTGCTTGCCATTTTTATTTGGAGGATTGTCCCTTTTTTTCTCCTGGAGAATCCTGAATGGAAGAACAAGGCCTCTTCCTCAGTAGAAACATACCCCAGTGTCCTGCAAGGATAGGTTCTGGTTTGATCTAAATGGGGAATATGGTGAATTTTATGACCTTAGTAAGTGATTCATGATGATGTGTATTTCGCAGAACACTGCCATTGGAGATACATCTGTACCTATAAAGGCCAAATAAAACACAACTCACAATATAAATAATATTAAAGATATTTAAATGCATATGAAGGAAGTAAAGTCATAGACTTTAGGTTAGCTTGTTCAGAAAAAAAAGCTAAATTCAGAAAGAAAGTGTTTAATGGGAAAAGCCACATGTGAGAGGTGCCCTTCCTCATCTGTTTGTACAGTGGTAGCCTTACTTGAAGAGCAGTGATATCTGTCTCCAGAGACAAAAGCCTCTATATATCAGCCTACTGATAATACCTGAGCAACAGACAACATTTGTGTCACTGCATCAGGGCTGAGTACAGTGGCCATCCCGTAGCTGAGCAAGCTTTCATTGCATAGTTTTAGTTTGGACCTTTTGTGCAAATATCGAATTACTCCTTGTCTATACCCTGCATGGTCCTCAGAAGTAGTTTTCAAGGAGCACCTGAGATCTCACTATGGAGTCTTTCTGCACAGGTCTCATACACTGACTCTAAGACAATTTTGTACCAGTGAGTGCTAAGGAGTGAAAAAGATGGTGTCTGCAAATAATTCAAAGAAAGCAGAACCATTTCTGAGAAGCTGTTCCACCTTCTGAACATGCTACAAACTTTGATGCAGACTAGTTTAAAAATGCATTTTGAAATCACATAACATGGTCAAGTTCCAAAAATAGAGGAAGGTGTAAACAGAAGTGTCAACCAGCCCTTCTGGCTCTTGAAAAGACAGCTTGAATTAAAGTGAGAGACTCTGAAAATATAAAGACTGCCCGAGGAGGGAAGTGTCAGAAATGCATGTCTCATGAGAGCGCATCTTGCTGGTATTTGCAAGACCACTCCTTATCTCACAAGGGAATAAGCTTAAGAGCAGAGTGACTCAATTGGGGGTCAGCACAGGATGAACACTTTCCCTGGGAAGTGAGTAGCAATATCAATGAACTCATAGCCCTGCTCCTGAGAGTGTTATGGCCTTTAATATGAGACAAAAGAAAATATGAACAACTGTTAACAGTAGAAGCACTGAAGAGTGCTTCCAGCTGCAAGGATCTGAAATGAGTGTGGAAAAAACATATCAATTGAGATACTGCAGTTCCCACTGCTGTCAGGTACCAGCAAGCTAATATAGCAAATAGGTAAGCAAATGTACTCTGTAAAACTGCATTTATTGTAAAAGACAACTTCTTTTTTTACCAACAAACAAAATCACCAAAAATGAATTTACTTCTGTTATGTAAGGTAAGAACAACTCAGCCAGAAGCATAAATTATTTTAAGTGAGCATCTGTATATCCCATCTTGCATTTAAACATTAGTGCAAGAATTGAGCCAGATCCTCATCTAGTATAATAGACTTAGCTACTCTGAATTCGTTTGAACTATAATTATTTGCACAAAACACATGTCTGTCTCACTGTATATGCAGATGTGGTCTGGGCTAAAAAGCTGATTTAACCATTGCTTTCTCATGGATCAGATGATGGGTTTGTGAATCGGTTTTGAAAATAAATTCAAAACTTTTTTTTATTAGGTTTTGTACAAACACCACAAAGTCTTATTGCTATAATGTTCGTAAACAGGACCTGAGCTAAACCTTACCAAGTTTCCCACTGAATTCAAAAGGGTTTTAAAATCTTGAGGGAAATAACATAATCATTCATGAAGTGAAAGAAATTCAGTTTTAGATTTTATACAACTTAAAAATGGATATAGTAACTTTATAGTTTATTTTTTAAGAGTTGCTAAGAATTTAAAGTCTCTTTAATTTATTGCTTTTACTTCCTTTTCCTCTGAGGGAAACAACATTGCAAAATAAGCCTTTTATGGACTGTAAGAGAATAATAAAACAGAACAATTATTGGAAAAACAATGCATTCTAATGGTTTTTTTTTATATGCTTAGCATCTATTGTTGAAAACCTGTTAGAAGCACTAAGAGATACATTAAGAAAAAAGAAAAAGAAATTATATAAATGGTTTTTATCCAGTGCATTCTGTAACAAGTAGTAATCAAAAGAATTTTCTTTGTTCATTTTTTTTTTTTTGTTTAGACTATTGTTCCAGTTTCTGCTGTGTGGCACAATTATAGCTCCAGAATGAATTCTAGTACAGTTGTTAGGGGCTATCAGCTCCAATCTTAGAACCTATTACATAACATGTAGTTTTATAATTGCTTACATGTAATACAGATAACATTTGTGTTTCACAGCTTACGTTGGTAGCTCATCCTGAGTAAATAATTATTATGTGTATTTTAAGTTGCTGTTCCACATGTGCTGCATAACCATGTCCATCACTAAAGGCCTGACTGAGTGTAGCTTTTCTACCTGCATTAGTAAGTGTGAGTAATAGTTTTTCAACATTTGTCTTTGCAGTTGTTTTACTCACAGGTATAACAGTGAAGTCTGGCAAATAACTCAAGATAAGGAATGTTAAAACTTAGATGTTAAAAATTAGACTAAAAAGAGTTTGACCAGAAGTAAATTTGACCAGAAGGTTTGGGAAGGGAAGGTTTGGGAAGGAAAGGGAAGAAGGTTTGGGAAGGGAAGGTTTGGGAAGGAAAAGTTTGGGAAGGTTTGGGAAGGTGGGGAGGGGAGGGGAGGGGAGGGGAGGGGAGGGGAGGGGAGGGGAGGGGAGGGGAGGGGAGGGGAGGGGAGGGGAGGGGAGGGGAGGGAAGGGAAGGGAAGGGAAGGGAAGGGAAGGGAAGGGAAGGGAAGGGAAGGGAAGGGAAGGGAAGGGAAGGGAAGGGAAGGGAAGGGAAGGGAAGGGAAGGGAAGGGAAGGGAAGGGAAGGGAAGGGAAGGGAAGGGAAGGGAAGGGAAGGGAAGGGAAGGGAAGGGAAGGGAAGGGAAGGGAAGGGAAGGGAAGGGAAGGGAAGGGAAGGGAAGGGAAGGGAAGGGAAGGGAAGGGAAGGAACAGAGTGAAAGGTAGAGGAGACGACCTTGTGAGTTTTGAATGTTACATTATCAATGCATGTACCCTGATCAGCCCGTACTATGCTTAGCATTGGAGTAAGTGGATGTTATAGCTACACTGCTCAAATTTAGACCAAAGAGTAGGGAAAAATACTGAGTTTTATGGAGGAATTAGGAAAGAATCCATATTGGAGCAGTTCATGAAGAACTGCAGCCCATGGAAGAACTCCTGCTCACACTGTAGAAGTTTGTAGAGGACTGTCTCTTGTGGTAGGGACCCCACACTGGAGCAGGGAAAGAGTGTGAGGTGTCCTCCCCCTAAGGAGGAAGGAGTGGCAGAAGTGCGTAATGGATGAACTGATGGAACCCCCCATTCCCCAGCACTGCTGGGCAGGAGAGAAGGTAGAGAAAACCAGGAGTAAAATTACGCCCAGGAAGAAGGGAGCGGTGGGGGGAAAGAGTTTTAAGATTTAATTTTTATTTTCTCTTTATCTGATTTTGATTGGTAATAAATTAAACTAGTTTCCTTAAATTGAACCTGTTTTGCCCATGACAGTAACTGGTGAATGATCTCTCCTTGTTCTTATCTTGACCCATGAGCCTTTCATTATATTCTCTCTCCTCTCTGTCTATTTGAGGAGATGAGTAGAGGTCACCTGATATCCAGTCAGGTTCATCCCAACACCCTGGTATTGAAAGAACAGCCTCCTTCGGGGTATCTTTTTGGTTCTTTTCTCAAATGGATTTTTTTAACTTGGAAAACGGATTGGAGGGTGAGGATTTTACCCATATTGTAAAGGAAGAAGAAAATGTTTATATATATTTAATATAAATTAATTGAGGAACTATGTTTACACTTACATTCAGGATAAATTTTAGAGTAAGCACTTTTTTAGAAATTATTTTATTTATCTTTTTGGTTTGGTTCAGCTGATATGCCCATTTCCCACTTGTATTTACAGCCTGACGTTGTGTTTTCTTAGCATAAGCAAAGAAATTGCAAATGTGTCAGTGTTTAAAAATTTAATTGGATCTATTTTTGAATCTTAGTTTGACTGTACAGTGCCCAGAGGGAGCCACAGAAATATCTTTAAAAACCTAAAATAGTATTTCTATTCATAAAAATGTCACGGCTTTACAGTCCAGTATCTCATAGCTCTGCAGGCTAAAAGAAAGTGCAAGTCTCAAGGGTACAATCTTCTTCCCAATGGAACAAACTGTTTTGCTAAGGCCTTACAGAACAAAAAGACATAAAACTTCTACCTTAAGAAAACAAATAAACCAGCAAAGACGAGAGGGATGGCTATAACAAAACAACAAAAAAAAATATATTAATTTTACTTGTAAGCTTGAAACAGGTTCATGTATGGTAGGAAGACAAGAGTTTAGGGATTGTCTTTTGGCACAGAATTGAAGTTCCTTTGACAATGTGTTCAAGGTTCTATAAATAAGCCATTTGAAGTTAAGGAACCTTACTATAAGAAAAATCCCATCAAGCTAAGCTAATGGACAGTTAGAGTGTTTACGAGGTATAATGGTATACCACAAAATATATAAAAGAATCAGGGATAACATCTGTATGTAGGTGGTATATCCCAGTCTGGTTTCTGTGATATCACTACATAGACAATAGGGAAAACAAAAAAACACTAAACACAAAACACCCACAAGAAAGATTTTTCTCATTCCTCTTCTTCGTCCACTCCTCAATGAGAAATATCATAGGAATGATACCTTCTCTTTCAGCAAATTTCATCATAACATTAATCCTTAAGGCACCCTAACTCTTGTTCTTGTTTTCCCCAATCTTGAGCCAGCAACTATGTTGAATACACAAGGATTTTTTAATTCTGGCTCAATTTCCTTCTTTTTAAGTTTCTATGTATAAAATAGTATTGTTTTCTTTCTCATTGCATTCAAGTGTGCTTCACAGGTGTTTGAAACCTTCTTCCACCTTCCGGCTTTATTTGAACTCTTTGTACCAGTCCTTGCTACTTGCTGGATCTCAGACACTGAATGAAGGTAGACGGCAGCTTTCAGAAGCCTTACTGGTAAATAAACAAAATCAAGTACCAGAACTAAAATGAACCAGAAAAGATAGGGAAAAAAAAAAAGACAACAAAAAGCACCACAATCCAGACAAACAAACAAAACCTTCAACAGATAAGCATGAGACTCGAGGGACTTTGAGGGAGGAGTTTAAAAACTCAAAAAAAATTCCATTTTTTAAACAAATCATAGGTAATCTGAAATATACGAAAAAAACTTCATTAAGTAAGGAGTGGGTGCCAGTAGGATGGAAGACAGTTGGAAGGTAACATATTTTCTGACAAGCATCCATTCACAGGAAAACAAGTTAATGTTTCAGCTAACTCTGGCAGAGGAGTTGAACTATAAATCCATAATATGGGAGGTATGCAAAACAAGAGAGAATTTAAATCTAGGAAAAGAAAAAGAATAAATTATAAAGTCTTAAGGTTTAGGGGGAAAAGTCAAAATTGAAAGGGTCTTAAATAAATTTGAGATTAATTAATAACCAGTCTGAAAACTAGTCCTTGAGAAAATCTTTGTGAATGAGGGTTGGTTTGACTACGCTGAACATTGTGCATTATCTACTCTAGGGTTTTAAAGCATGAAAAGTAATAAGAGAGCAAAATACACTGGGTTTACAGAACAGCACATATAGTGGTACATTTTGGTTGAACCTGTGAATTAAAAAAAAACAGGCCACAATCTAAGCACTGGCACATGGCTGTTTATTTTATCAAATTATTAGCATGGACATCAATACTATTATGGTCCATGACAAACTAGCAGTCTCCCACAGGTGGTTTCATTTGTGGTTGTCAGCTTAGCTGCTGCCATGTTATGTAGCTGTTCAGACATGAGTCACACCATTCTGCCGACCTGAATGGCTGCTAAATGGTCTCTGCCCTGTTTTATCTGATAGTGTAGGTATAGTATTTTTGATACACAGAATAGGACAATGACCTATTTCCAGCCTAGAAATAAGGCATGAACAGTAAAAAAGAATGTAAAACTGTGGAAAAGGAGGAAGGTCTACAGAAATTCCCATGGGAATAAGGATCATTGCATCTGAAGATAAATGGTTTATTACTCTGAATAAAAGCAGAAATCTGGTTTAATTTTATTTTTTTTACCATTGTACAGAGGTGTACAAGCTGGTCTTTGTCACAACTTTTTGTAGTAGCATTGAAATAAAAATAGTAAATGATGGAAAATAAGCGGGCAAAAAAATTTGCTTGTTTACCCCAACTGCAGGTCTATATAAGCTATATTTAGAATATATACCAAAATCCACAATGAAACAATTGATAAAGCTGAGAGTTCATGACCAAGGAGACTCTTTTGGCCCTGAGACATAGACTAGAAAAACATCAGGTCACTGAGAATATTTTATCTAATGCTATGGTAAAGCAAATTACCACTATCAAGAATCACTATAGGAGAAGAAGCCAACAAAAAAAATTAAATTAAGAACACTTATAATAAACAACACAGAGAAATCAAAGACCCTAAAATTTTCAGATGTAGATGTTAACCAAAAATT
This sequence comes from Pseudopipra pipra, assembly GCF_036250125.1. NCBI lineage: Eukaryota > Metazoa > Chordata > Aves > Passeriformes > Pipridae > Pseudopipra > Pseudopipra pipra. The sequence goes on along the minus strand of NC_087550.1, from coordinate 72,359,860 downwards.
TGCAGAAGTAACTGGGACAGACTACCCTCACTCTCTGTCCCATCTTCTGGTGAGGGTTTTGAAACTCCAGAGGCTTCCAGTTAACTTTCTTCCAACTCCCATTTCGTATTTTTCAGACTGATTGTTGTTTATGTTCATGAGCTAGGATTATGCAATAGGTCAGGAATCATAAGGAGCTAAGTTCTTCCAAGTCCAGAAGGCAGAACAAAGGGGATTTTTTTCTCTGCAGCCAAGTAAACTAACATTTTGCACAGTATTTTGTTTTGATTTGAGAACTACGCACTTAGTCTCAGAGGTCAACTATGTTGCTCTTTTTCTTTTTCAGGCAAATGTGTCCAATAATCCTCTTTGGTTATCTGAGCTCTGCTTTTTCTAGAATTGTTTTTTGCCACAGAGAGATAAGTTATGGCTGATGTCTTAAGCTACAGAAGGCCAAAATATGTTTTGTTCAGTCTATAGGACACTAGCAGAGTAGGAATGCCTGTAGCTGTTACTCCTTTCCATCTGTCCTGTCTTCTTGATATGTTTGTGAGTCATGTTGAAGTCTCAGAAGTGCTTGGTGTCTTCAGACAGTTAAAGAAAGTGCTGTTTGGGGTCCAGATGTTACATTTGTGTTTCGCTGGAGAAAACCCATCTTACTGATCCTGTTAGTGTGATTGAGTGGTATATCTTTCTGTTGAGACAGAAGTTAAATGGGCAATCAAGTGGAGAAGGGAAAAAAAGAACAGAAAAAGACCCCTCAATGACGATTATATGATACATTAAAACTAAGCTAATTTTCACGAATTTTTATCTCATTTGCTGGGGAAAAAAAGTTATTGTAATAAAAGTCCATCTCTAAATTTGTTGCTTTTTGTTTTCTCTTTCTCATACATCAATAACTAAGCCTATGAAGTTTCCATATCCTTAAACAAACCTTCTGCTTCTTATAACTGTTGTTTCAAGCATTAAACAGTTTGTTCAGTTAAGTTTAAAAATTTTGCTTTTGTTTCTATTATATCACATGGAATTCTTCATTTAAACATGAATTTTATGAATTGGAAAATATGAACATAGATATTTCTCAATATATTTCTGTACTTACAGTCAAGACATTATCTATGTAATTTAAATACACATTCATATATATACACAGAGTTTCCTCACTGAGATAATTAAGCATTATAAAAATGCATTAATAAATAGAAATATTATATAATTAATTTTCAAGGTAACCTGCACGAAATAAAACATACTTTTTCTGCCTTTCACTCCATTACGCCTACTTATTAAGAACCTTATAAGAGAGATATACTGCTGCTCTTCTCCAAATCCTTACTATAATAGTTTAATTTAATGATACATTATAGTTTCTTACAGAAAGACAGTGATTTTTGTTTTTTTTCACTAGCATGATAGAGGACTTAAATGATGTAAAATTCCTGGATTTGATATGTTTGTGAGGAATGACTTTGTTTTATCAATATTTTTGCACACAGCTATGCAAGATGTTTAAGGTTTCAGTGGGGTTCTCATTTGTAATGATAGGCACACTTGTAAAGACTTGGAGCATTGCACATATCTTCCTTTTTATCTTCTGTGGTTTTTGAGTGTGCTTTCCCCACTGGACGTCTTACAGAAAGTAAATATATGTAATAAGCAAATACTTTGATGCTCTGTTCAGTAGAGCACTCAGACCAATTTAAAGAATGCATTTCTACTTCTATTCAAGTGCTTTCTTTATTTATTCTCCATATGAGTTAGATGTCTTCACTCTCCTTATAATCAAAATAATGAAACAGTCACTTTCAGAGCACAAGTAATTTCTAACTAACATTACAAGAGCTCAGATAAATCTCTTATTTTTCCCCTACTGAAAATGCTAGATTTCTGTCTCAGACATGAACATATCTATGCTGTGGTTATAGATGTCATATAAGTTACCTATATAAGTTATATATATGTGTTATATATTAGTTAGGTACGTTACATATAAGTTAGGCAAAATTAATCCCACTTGAATTTTTACAAAAGTCACAGAAAGTGTTCAGCATCACAGTTAGGGTGTTGAGTCACTAGAATTGACAACTGCAGTTTATAATTTCTTTCTTTTGTTAAGATTAAAATGATGGGTAGGCTTTGTCATATGGGTCATCCATAAATCAGTCAGGAATGAAAATGATTGATTACTATCGTCTTTGTCTAATAATAAGCTGCAAAACTCAGCTTCGTGGGTCTGAGATTTACAAAGTTAAGAAGAGGTCATTTAGAAACAGTATTTTGATTGGTACTGTGTTTGCACAGATTTTGGAGCTTTTTCCTATTACCATATCAAGGGAAATGTGGCTGTATAAGTGGCAGTACACGGAATACTACTTGTCAGGTAAGTCCTTCACATCACATTATATCTTGTCATAGTTTCAGTTTAGGTAATTTCTTTTTTTTTTCTTAACACTTCTGGTATCTATTTTCCACAGTCATATGCAAGGATAGTATTATGCACGTCACAGTAAGATGCTTGGTTATCATTTTACATTTCCTAATAAGCATGAAAAAGATATCCTCTGAAATGTCAGTAACTGAGACACAGGTATTTATAAACTGGACTAATCCCTGGATTATCTTTCCGAATGTGTTTCACCTAAGACATTTTTTAAATCTGGAAGAAATGACCTTCATTTATCCAGCACTGTCTCGTTTTTTAATTGCTGGTGTGTTTTTTTCCTTACAGTAATAAGTAAGTAAGCTTTATTTTTTTCATCTGGGCAAGTACACCTTAAAAAGTGCTCAGCACTAAGATTACCATAGTATTAAGACCTCAGACTCCTTTTCCTTCTGACATATGTTCCAGACTTAAAAGCATAAAGACTTAATGAGATGAATCAGAGCATGGAATCATTCTCCTTTTCTGTGTAATTTAGTGCAATAGTTGACACACAAGAAATAAGCATGAATCATAGAATCATAGAATGGCTTGGGTTGAAAGGGACTTTAAAGATCACCTAGTTCAAATCTCCCTGCCATGGCAAGGACATCTTCCATTAGACCAGCTTGCTCAGGTCTCCATCCAACCTGGCCTTGAACACTTGAAAGGATGGGGAACTCACTGCTTCTCTGGGCAACCTGTTCCAGCATCTCACCACTTTCACAGTGTAAATTTTTTTCCTTATATCAGATATGAATCTCTTTCAGTTTAACACATTACCCTTTGTCCTCTCACTACAGGCCCCATTAAAAAGTCTTTTTTCTGTCATTCTTGTAAACTCCCTTTTAGTATTGATGTAATGGGTTTGTTACCCTCCCTGAGAGGGAAACAGAACTTGGATAGATCACCTGATGTATATTTTACCAACAAGATATTCTATACTATGTTACGTCAGCTCAGATATAAAAGACAAGAAGGAAGTGAGGTCCTTCCTTCTCTTCTGGGTAGTTGTGTAGTTGTGGATGGGCCACTTCTTTGGGGGAGGAGAGCATTTGTTGTGGTGAAGTAATATTTGTTGTTAGTTCTTCTCTGTGTGTATAGTGTTTATAATTTTTTCCCTCTCTGTTTACATATAAAGCCACTTTTCTTGGCAGTTTCAATTTCGTAGTGTTTTTTCCTTCTTAGCCCCCTTCCCTCCTCCCCTTTCCCTCTGGAGGGAGGCTGGGGGCAGGCCCAGGGAATACCTGGCATTCAGCCAAGGTAAACAATAATGACTGAAAACCCACAATTAGGTCTCTCCTGAGCCTTCTCATGCTGAATAACCCCAACTCTCCCAGCCTGTTTTTCATAGGAGATATGTTCCAGCCCTGTGATTATTTTTGTGGTCTTCCTCCAGACCTGCTCTAATAGGTCCATGTCTTTCTAATACTGGGGGCCCTAGAGCTGGTGGCAATACTCCAGACAAGGACCTCATGAGAGTGGAGTAGTGGGAAAGAATCACCTCCCTTGACATGCTGGCCATGCTTCTTTTTACACAGCCCAGGATACAGTTGGTTTTCTAGTCTCCAAGTGCGCATTGCTGGCTGAAGTCCAGTTTTTCATCCCCCAAGTTCTTCTCTCTAGGGCTGCTCTCAATCCATTCATCCTGTATTGAAACTGAGGATTGTCCTGAACAAGGTGCAAGACCTTGAACTTGACCTTGCTGAACTTTATGAGGTTCATCTGGGTCCACTCCTCAAGCTTGTCAAGGTCCTTCTATATAACATCCCTTCCCTCAAACATATGACCTACACCACTCAGCCTGGTATAATCTGCAAACTTGCTGAGGATGCACTCTATCCCATATGTCAATAATAAAGGTATAGTGCCATTCTCAATACAGATCTCTGAGGAACAATGGTAATTTGGAAGTAGAAAACATTGATTTCTTTCTGTTTCTTCTGAGTAGCTTAGAATGGGGGTAAATTTATAACACTGCTCTAGAAATATTCACATAATCACCAACTGGGCAAGTATGTTTAGATGGCATAATACCATGACAGAAAAAATAGCTTTGTCTCAGGAACCTTTTGCAATAGGATTAATTAGCTCAAGTGGATTTGTGTTTTGACATATCTAGTTTTCTTCCAGTTCAACAATTCCAGTTCAATATAGAACCTAACTTGTGTGTTTGTGAGAAATGCTCCCTTGTACGCTGTAGAGGACATCATACATTCCATTAAATTCTGCATTTTTTTAATAAGAATTTTTCTCATATAAAAACTTATATGGTCATCTTGTCCATTGTATGCCAGCAATTCCAATGTTCTTGTTTAGTGTATAAGCTATGCAGCGTGCAGGAATGTATAAGAAGCAGAAAAATTCTAGGAAAAATATCTTCCTTTTAAATGGCTTTCAGAAAACTCTCCTGATTTGCCTTTTTTTTTTTTTTTTTTGTTCCCTTCTGCAAGCAGAAGAACAACTCAAATAGTAAGGGCCTCAGTAAATGTAACAGCTCTGGCAACTTGGTGTCTCTTATAATTTTTCATGATGACAGCTTATAATGACATACACTGTTATGTTGCCAACTCCCATTAGCGTAAGATAGCAGAACGTTAGTGCTGTCATTTTCTTAAGCTGCCTTGTTTTTGCTATGGCATGGCACTACATCCTTGTTTTAAATCAAGCATCTGCTCTTTGTGTCTACAACCAAGCTGAAGAATGCTGGTTGTATAATATAGTGAACAAAAGACAACATTTTGCTATTTATCCAGATGAAGTTGTTGATGATATGGAAATGGTATTTTCTTTTCAGCTTTAACACCTGAACTAAATATTTTTTCCAATATTTGAAACTACTCTACTGTATTCAATACTTAGTTGTTTTAATAAATAATTGATTCATTAAGACTTATGAAAAGAAAGCATTAATTAGGCTGCATTGCAATAGAAATTTTTATTTGAATTTAAATTTCTTTCTCTCTCTTTTATTTTAATTCATAAAGTTCCTATAAAAGCAATAATTACAACCTGGTTCTTATTAATGTCAAATTGACTACCTCATTACTCTAAATTCTAGTAAATAAGAGAAGTAAAATATAGATATTTATTCTAATAAATTGTAATCTTAAAAATTAGTTTTATTTTGTGATTAATTCTTAAGAAATCAAATGTACTTCAATTATTTTATGAAGAAATTACCAGTTAAATGTCCTTCTTTCTAGACTATTGTCATCTTCCTAGAACTGCCAAGGAGATGTTTCCTGGTTACATATGGATAAGAACACTACCTGCATAAGAAAAAAGAACAGAAAATATCATTGACTTTTTAAAGATTTCCATAAATTATTTTAAATAAAATATTAAAAAATAATAATGTTTGGAACAGATAAAAAGTGAGAAAAATAAAAAAAATAAAAATAATTTGACTTTTTTTTTAAAGCAGTGAACTCAGTTTTTAAAATCATGGTCACATATGAACTTCAGTATTTCCCTGAGAATACTAAAAGAAATGTGATGTTCATGGTATGTACCTTCATGGGGAAAATAATAGTCAGATTTATTTAATAGATACACAAGCAATAAAGTGTGTTTCTGGATGAAAAAGGTGGAATGATGTTGAAATTTTAGGATGTCAGCAATAAAAGATCCTTATGGTGGAATTAATTTTAGTTCATTGGGGAGCTGTTAACTGAAGCTGAATTGCTGAAATGTGAACTTATATGCATGTGGAAAAAGAACAGTTTCAACCGATTTTTTAGTAGGATGGCTTTTTGATGGACAGTCCTCTTAAAATACAAGACTGTGAACTAAAAGTCCTAAATTTAAGTCTTTATTTTATATGTCAGATTTTCCATATAGTTCCATAGTCTACAGATTATTTACAGAATATTGAGAAGGAAGGAATTTGAGAGAAGGATTGGGGGGGGGGAGTGAAGAAATATGAAAAACTAAAAGAAAACAAAACCAACTCCCATGTCATTGTTTTGTAAAACCCAAGGCAACTATCAGCAGAAAAAACTACATTTGGATCCAAAGAAAATTCAAAAAGGACATGTTTCAGATCCTAGTTGAAGTCTAGCAACTCATCATATTGCAGCTCTTCTCCATGATATTTTTTTTCTCTTTGGGGGAAGAGAATAATAGAATATCTCATCAGAAGGGACCCATTAAGATCATAAAGTCCAACTACCTGCTTCTCACAGGACTATCTAAAACTAAGCCATATGACTAAGAACATCTTCCAGATGCTCCTTGAACTCTAAAAGGCTTGGTTTCTGGACCACCTTCCCTGGGGAGCCTGTTCCAGTGACCGACCCTCTGGGTGAAGAACCTTTACCTAATATCCTATCTGAACTTCTTTTGATGCAGCTTCATTACATTTCCTTGTGTGCTATCATAGGTCATCAGAGAGAGGAGATCAGAACCTTCCCTTCCACTGTTCCCTTTGAGGAAGTTGTAGCCTGTGATGAAATCATCCCTCAACCTTCTCTTTTTCAAGCCGAACAAAATATGTGACCTAAGATGATCCTCATAAGTCTTGCCCTCAAGGGAATGGCATTTTCAGTTTGACAACTTTGTTTCCTTCTCAGTCTCCCTGTGAAAGTGGACCAATTTCTCATGTCTATTTAGGAATGTAGAAAGAGGAAATTTTTTCATCATCCAAGTATTTTTATGATTGGTAAAAGTCAAAGTGTGATATGACAGAATCATCCTTATTTCATAAAGTATGGGCGAAATAATAGACTTCAATTTCTTTAACCAAGATGTTATGTTTTTTTCTCAATCTTCATTTGGTGAAGTTGGTGCATCAATTTATGCTGACTTAGTCTAAGGATGATGTCTGTGTAGTCTGTTTATAACAACATTGAAAAAATGAAGGTGAAAAATTTATTTCTCAATCATGAATTGCAGCTGAGCTACTGTTCAGTGAACTAAAGGCAAGAACAGAAGGCTGGCAGCATTCCATTCTTAAGCCAAGATAGTGCTGAAGTGTGTTTACTTCCCATTTGTGTCACACTCACTGATAGCAACAGTGATGCCAAGCTTGCAAAAGTAGCTGCAGAAAACTGGAAAGAAAGAGAGCTAAAAGGAGCTAAAATTTGTAATGGCTACCATTTTAAACTAAATAGATCTGAAGAGGTTTTTAATATTCATAAGAAGGCTTTGAAAGATATCAAAATAAAAACAGAAAATAAGATGTATGACTACAAAGTGACACACAAAATAGAATATGCCAGCAGAACTCTATAATGAGAATAACTGTATTTAGAATGCACTGACTAAAGACCCCACATATATTTCACACAATATATCCTACTTGATTTTTATTCTGGAAGTTTCAGTTCTCCTAAAAGCTGTTATGTAGTTCTTTCTTTTCATACCACTATCTCATGTATAAACATACATTTATTAAAAATATAATAATTTAAAAAGTGGGCTCAAGACCAAGGAGGAATAAATTTGCACCATCAACGTAATCTTTCTCAGCAAGAACCTCAGGATTCTGATGACTTGTCATAACATTCTGGCCCAATTTTTCTTGAAGACAAAAGCTGCAGACCTTAGGACTCAGAGGACCCTTGGAAGCATAAACATAACAATAGAGGAAGACCCAAGTGGGTATAATATGTATGTATTTCCATTGTATTAGTGAATGTGTTAGCTTCTGCATAACTGTAATAATAATAACTCCTTTTCCATTTTGATTAGACTCCTAAGGCTTTAATTAGACTAATAAAAAATTATTGGTTCCACATAGAAGGTATGTTCCTTTTTACTCTTTGCAAGACTTTGAATGTAACAAGGAAGGAAGGAGAAATTTACTAATGGAGATGTAGGATATACTAATTCTCTATTTATCTAATTTGTCACTAATAGTCCTACCTATATAGTAAGGATATTGTCTCACTCCATCCTTCACACTGATCCTCTCTATAGTATAATTAATTTAATATTTCTTAAATGGTTTTACAGAAAGCAACAAGTCATCACCCTTATCAAATCAATAGAGAAGATTAAACTAGACATCTCAGAGGGAGAGTTTTGATTTCTAGTGTGCTGAACTCTTTGTTAAGACCAAAGTTAAAAGGTGTTCTATGGGAGATGGAATGATTTATGAAACATAGCTTTTCTTTTCCATTCATGTGCTAAGTACTTTGCAGATATACATCTGTCTGGATTAAAATGGGAAAATATTCTTTGAGAATGCAAAATTAGCTTCTATCAGTATTGAGATTTGCTTTAAATCAGGTCTCTTTAAATTCACTACTTGATTTCAATTCACAGATCATAAGGGTGAGAATTAAGAAGTCTCCTGACCCTTACTGATCACTCATCAATAGAGTTACTTTGATATTTGTTGTTGTGCAACTTTTAGCCTGAGGAATTACTGTTTCCCTGTGCAGCAGCTGCAGAAACAGATGCTAGATTTGGTTTGGTGGCATACATCCAAAAAAACTTAAATGCAAAACAAAAATGATTTCTGGCCTATTGCCAGATGGTTCCACTTTTCCATCTGCTAGAGAGATTTTAATTTGCAATCACTTTTTTTAAAAATGTTTGGGAGACTTTGCAGTCATATTTCTTTTTAAATGCATGCTTGACTGGCAGCCAAATTTCATTTTGGCAGCTCTCTATGGTTAGATCACCTTCTCACAGTATTGTCGGGACTTCTCACAAGCAAGTAGTTTGGGTGAACCTGACTGACATGTACTGTAAACATGGCAAGAGGTTCAAGGCCACTCTTGGATGAAAAAATAGCAGAAACTTCCTCCGTTGAGAAAGGATCACACTTGCAAGTTCAGCAATAATATGCAGTCTTTGCAGATCCAGAACACAAGCCTGGAAAAACATTAAAGACACAATGAGAAAAAAAATAATTTGATTTTAAATTAAGGCTATAAATACAAGAAATATATTTTTAAATTTTCAGAACTAACAAAATAATGAACCACAAAATTATGGCTGTTCAATAGCTCATCATGCTATCATAGAAAGGAAGCAACAATATCTCCCTTGTAAATTTCTCAGGACTCTATGTCCAGTGTATTTCTGCAGACATTGCAGGATGAACCCGGTCTCTTAAAAACATATTGTGAGTTAAATTTATTGTCAAAAGTTTGCCTAGTTTTTTTGAATATAGAATAATAAACTAAAATGCTTCTTCAAAAAAGCATTCTTGTCTGTATACTGATTTTGAAACTGTCAGGAGCTTTTGCTTCCTTTAGATTCCTTTGAAAATCTTTCTACTTGCACTCCAACCCCTTCTTCAGCTGGTGCCATGGCCATACCCTTATGCCATCTAGGTAAGTTTTTATAATTAGTGTCTGTATGAAGGACCTAATAATACACAAGGCTGGTGAAAAATCTTTCCCTTTCAATAGGACTGGATGCTTTATAAAGAAAGGCCACTATACCTTTCTTCACAGCTGATGACAGATCTCTGTCCCATGTTTTATAGAGGAGGCAAGAGACAGTGGTCTTTTTTTAAAATAATTTACATTGGTGCAGATGCATGTGAATGCACTGATAACATAAATGCCTATTCTGATAAAAACCTCACTTTTCTTGAGGGCGCATAGCTTGCAATCTATTCATCACTCTTTAGTGTGGGTTGGGATAAGGCAGTGTGGTGACAATCAAGCAGAAGTGGTGATCCTGACCTAAAATACAGAAAGTTTGTGCAAATTACAGTGACAGAATGCCCTCCTGCCCCATTAGCAATTATTCACTGTAGGAGTCTTACCTGTACTTACACATAACAGAGAGAAAAGATGTCTTTTTAAGTACTTCAGCAACAGTGGGCAGTACAATATGATAATAGCTTGCTTTCATGTCAGAAGACGTTTGAAAGGCCCTGAGTTTCCAGTTTCTGTAATGATAATGTTAAAATTGAAGTTAACCATTGTGGAACTGCAAGAACTGCAGAGAGGTACAGGACAAAAATGCATTATATAACTGTAGATAAATAATGGACCCATCAGATTCTGTTTGTGCTCCCCCACTTACGTGAAATTTAGCTTGGCTGCACATTTCAATGTCCTTCTTCTGTAGTAATCTGTCTTCCAAAGACAGATTAGTTTTGCAAGTTGAAAACTCTTTTTCTCTTACAACTGATAAATCATGTGCATAGGAAGATTTCTCTATTTCTGACAAATTCATAAAGAAAAAGAAACAGAAAGTATTCTTCCTACCCTGCCAGAAGAGACTATTTGCCCTTCAAATTATCCCAGAGGAATAGTCATAAGGAAATGCAAGTGCTTAATAGATCTTAAGTGGTACTATACATTGCTAAATACTTCCCTTGCCAATTGTATTCATTAGAGAAGCTCTTAATCTTATTGAAATAGGGCGATTTCTTCACATTTAAGATTTTTGTATCCCCTCTTTTTGTTCCCTTTGGGATTGGTACTCTTCTAATTTATGGCCAGCTAGACCATTCTTGACTGTCTGCCATTTCTACTGTCTTTGTAATACCTTAAATGATCTACTACCTATTTTTCTAAGAGTTAACTTAATAACCTCCATTTGCTATAGGGACATGAATATTTAGATTGCTAGATTGGTTTGAGATAGTCCCCAAATCCAATTCCCTAGTTCCATCCCCCCTCCCACATCTCAACCTAATGTGAGATGGGCTTTTCCAGACAAAACACACCAGACTCAAAGTGGGGGAAAGGGAATATATTACAATGACTGTACAAATAAATACCATATCACATTATACACACGATCGCAACTATCTCTACCATGACATATAGTATTTACAATGATCAGATCTCTTCTCCCCTCCAAATAAAAGTCCAGGAGGGAAAGAAGGACAGATCCCTTCCAGTCCTTAAGCAGCAGCTCCTCTTCTGTCCTCCATGCAGCAGTAACTGGGTTGTTGTAGCTGGATCTCTGTTCAACATACACAAGGGGGTCTCTAAGCCTCTCGGCTCTCCTTCGGTCCAAGCGAAGGCCTCACCTGTGGACTGCCAGCAGAGACAAGACTCGCATCACCACAGGCATATCACGAAGTGCAGGGGCATCTTCGTGAAAGTCCCTTCCTCAGGGGATTCAAATTCCCGTTTGCAGAGCTCCGTGCTCTGTCTCCAGGCAGCAGGGGGGCGAAGCCCTCCTCCACATTCCTTTGGCTGTCCTGGTCCAGCTTCAGGACGCCTCTGAGCTTCTCAGCTCCTCTCTCTCTCTGGTGCTGCTGTACTCCAAGGCTCCTCTAAAATAGGAGTCCATGTCCCTCTTCTCCAAGAGGGTCTCCAAGGGAGTTTTGGGGGATCTGGTACAGTCTCTTACCCCAAACTCTGTCTCTCTGCTGCTCTCTTCTTCTCCTCCCTTTCCAGGAGTCTTCTCTCCGGTGCTGTATGTTGTTTCTGCTGCTTCTTCAGTTCAGGTCCTTATCTCTGGCTCTCTGCCACCGTTTCTCTGGTCAGTCCCGGCTGCTGCTCTGCACCCATGGAGAAAACATCTCCCAGTATAACTACAGGCACCTAGCCCAGCTTTATGCTGTTCCAGGTCCCTGCAGCCCCCAGCCAGGGGCTGGGAGGGGGCCAGAGGCCCCAAGGGGCTCAGAGCCCCTACCTCACGGCTCACAACATGGCCACCACTTCTACAACAACCAAAACTACAACTCTTCTCTTCCGGTGAGTTTGTGAGATGTTGACATTTCTGCAGGAGCGCCCATTGGGTAGAATTTCAAAACTTCTAGGGGTTTCCACCCCTTGGGGTCTACCACTTCTCTTAGCCTCTGGGGGAAAACAAGATTCAAACCATGACAAATATGCATTTTCTTCTTTATCGTCTCTTTTTATTGCAGGGATAACAACATCAACAGCTTCACATCCAGTGGATAACTCTTTCCTTAGCTCTCCTCCCTTGCATTATCAGTGAAGGGGGAACAGGTGATGGCAGACTCACAGAACGATATTGCACTGGTTTTGTTTGGGACAGAGTTTATTTTCTTCATAGTAGCTAGTAGAGGACTATATTTTGGATTTGTGACCCCAAGAGCAATGCTGATAATAGAGCAGTGTTTTAGTTATCACTGAGCAGTGCTTACACAGGGTTATGGCCTTTTCAGCTTCTCACCCCACCAGTGAGGAGGCTGGGGGTATGCAAGAAATTGGGAGGGGAAACAGCTGGGACAGCTGACCCAAAGTGGTCAAAGGGATATTCCATACCACATGGGGTTATGCTCAGCATGTAAAGCTGGGGAAGAAGGAGGAAGGAGATGACATTCCAGGTTATGGTGTTTATCTTCACAAGTAACTGTTACATCCTGCTGGTCAGGAGATGGCTGAACACTGCCTGCCCATGGGAAGCAGTGAATAAATTCCTCATTCTGCTTTGCTTGAGCATGCAGCTGTTACTGCACCTACTGAACAGTCTTTGTCTCAACCCATGTGGTTTTTTGCTTTTGCCTTTGCTATCACCTTCCTAGCCCCTTGTTGGGGGAGTGAGTGAGTGGCTGTATGGAGTTAGCTGACTATCAGAGTTAAATCACAACACACATAAATCAACAATATTTGTGCAGGCACCCTGCAGAGACAAAAGCCTGAGTCCTGAGCTGCAAGGAGCAAACTGCAGGTAGAGACCACACTGAAGGAAGCACTAGGGACAATGATAAGGAGGGCAGGAGACGTGCCTTCTGGTAGTAGGACTACTCATACTCCACCTGCATATCTGCAGCTTCAGCTTCACCTGCACCTAGCAACAACTGAGTAGGAACAGCTCTCAGAAGTGAAGCACCTGTGTCAGCTGAGTGGAAACAAGTGTCTGTACCAAACATAGTGGCAAACGACAGTGACTGGAGACTATGTCCTGCAGAGGATGGGTCCAACCATCTGCCAACCTGACTTGATGTCCTAGGAGTTTTGCTGCTTGGTGGGTGCTCAGATGTGGGATGTCCCACATCTGATGATTGAGAGATTGCTAAGGCTTTTCCAGTCCTAAGACTATTAGGTCTTGCTGTTCATGATATGTCCTTGCAAGAAAGGTCAACAGCACTCTGGGATGCATTAACAAGAATATAGCCAGCAGGTCAAGGGAAATGACTCTACTTCTTTGTCCAGCACTGGAGTACCATGTTCAGTGCTGGCTTTCCTGGTACAAAAAAGACATTGGCACACTGGAATGAGTCCAGCAGAGACAACCTAGGTGGTAAGGGACCATATAAGGAGATGCTAAAATGGGCAGGCTGGAGAAGAAAAAGGTAATGAGGGGTCTTATTGCTGTCTACAGCTACATTATATGAGGATGTAAAGAAAACAAAGCAGGACTCCTCTCAAAGATCTAGTAACAGGATACAAACTGAAACACCTAAAAATCTGACTACAGAATTAAAATCATACAAACCACAGAGTATGCTGTTTTCTTCTACCTAGCACAGTAACTGCAATACGTTCCTCACAATATCATTCACTGGATTTACACGTTCTCTGGAATTTTTTATCACCTGTAGAAAAGAAATGTTTTTCATGAACTGCCTAAAAATTAAATACTTGAAGGCTTCACTGGAAAGTTGTAGCAAAGGGAGAAATCACATTAGATACTACAGAATAGTCCTCATGGAAATGTGTTAAGTAGGTCACTGAACTGAGATCTCATCAGTGTTCTTCTCAAGTTTTACTAGGTGAGTCTGGCAGGGAAAGCTTCCATTTTAGGCTGTGATGTCTTCATTCATATGTCTAAGTATAGGTGTCTACGAGCAGGCCAGTTTTTGATTTTCCAGTTTAGCTCCTGAAGATCCTGTCTGTTCAGCTGGCAGAGGTTGGTGAGAGATCCAGCTCTTGATCATATAGATGATATGGGCTCCAACATCAAAGCTGACTAAAAAAAAAAATCACCATGTTAGATGCTAATTTAACTTCTAGGCACAGCAGGCTCAATTTAGCAGATAACACACAGGTGATCAGAATAGATGAAGCTGCCCTAGGATATCCTACCTGTCCAATAGATGCTGCTAAAGACTGAACAAGTCAATGAAAGAAGACAATAAAAAATATTTCTATAAATACATAAGCAACAAAAAGGAAGGCTAAAGAAAATCTTAATCCTTTATTGGATGCAGTCAAAATATAGTGACAAAGGATGAGGAAAATGCTGAGGTATTTAATGCCTCCTTTGCCTCAGCCTTTAATAGTAAGACCACTTGGTCTCCGGATGCCCAGCTCTCTGAGATGGAAGACAGGCACAGGAAACAGAATGAACACAACCCAAGAGAAAATGCTCACCCACCTGCTGCACCACTTAGACACACACACGTCTTTGGGTCTGATGGGATCCACTCAAGGGTACTGAGGGAGCTGGCAGAAGTGTTCACCAAGCCACTTTCCATAATTTGCCAGCAGGCCTGGCTAACCGGTTAGGTCCCAGCTAACTGGAAATTAGCAAGTATGATGGACATTGCCAAGGAAGGCCAGAAGAAAGGTCTAGGGAACTAAAGGCCTGTCAGCCTGACCTCAGTGCTAGGAAAAGTCATGGAGCAGAACACCTTGACTGCCAGCATGTGACACATATAGGACACCCAGAGGATCAGGACCAGCCAACATGGGTTTATGAAAGATCTGATGCAGCTGAAGGAGCCATTGCAAGAACAAAAAAAGGAAAAAGAGGGAGTGGAATAAACTCCATGAAACACAAGTGATACACAGTACCATTGCTCACCTCCTACTGACTGATGTCTAGCTGGTCCCCAAGCAGCAATTGCTCTGGCCATATCCTTCTAGTTTTTACACTAAGCATGACATTTCATGGTAGAGAATATCCCTTTGTCCAGCTGTTTGGGTCAGTTGTCCTGGCTGTGCTCCTCTGCAGCTCCTTGTATTCATATCTTGGACGGGTGCACTATTTGCTAGGTTAAAAACTGACTGGATGGTTGGGTGGTGAGTGGTGGTGAATAGAGTTACAAGGACAGTCACAAAATAGAGGATGGTCACAAGTAGAGTTATCCGGGACTCAATATTCGGCCAGCAGTGTGCCCAGGTGGCCAAGAAGCCAATGGCATCCTGATCTGTATCAGAAATAGAGTGTCCAGCACTGGTGAGGCCACACCTTGAATCTGTGTTCAGTTTTGGGCCCCTCACTACAAGAAAGACATTGAGGTGCTGGAGCATATCCAGAGAAGGGCGATGGAGCTGTTGAAGAGTCTGGAGCACAAGTCTTATGAAGAGTGGCTGAGGAAGATGAGGTTGTTTAGGCCGGAGAAAAGGATACTCAGGTGACCCTATCACTCCTATAACTACCTGGAGGTTGTAGCAGGTGAGGGTCGGTCTCTTCTAAGTAACAACCTGTATAACAAGAGAAAATGGCCTCAAGTTGCACCAGGGGAGGTTTAGATTTTATACCAATTGACTGGTCAAAAGCCTCTGCCTTTTTTGGAGTTGGCAGGTGAAGATGAGGTCACTGGGGCATTGCAAATAGTAATAAGTTTGCCATTTAAGTAACTGAGTTTATGTCAACACACTAACAGAAAAAATTTGTTACAGTTTTATGTTTAATTTCAAACTAATTCCCACTTCTAACACAGAATAATTATAGCCTTCCTCTGTAAAGTTTGATTTATTTGCTTATTCAGTTTATTTTCAGGATACCACATTTTGGTGTTTGTTTCCAAATATTCCCTGATGCTTGGTGTTACTTTATAAATTACAGAAAATTGTTTCGTATTTTTCATTTTCAAAGTGATACACAGAAAATGTTCTTGGGTTCATATAGTTATCAAACATGCACACACACATAGAATATCATAATTGTCTCTGGTTCTATTCTGTATTCATCATAGTTATCACTAAATACTTGTTACTGTATTAGGCAATGAGGTAATAAATTAAATTTTTGTTTCCTGTAGGCTATGTACATTTTACAGTATTAATTTGTGGATATTACCTTGAACTCGTATCCTGTAGAGGTACTGCTCTCTTAAGAACGCAGAGAAATAATTTGTCAGAATGAGGTCTGAAGTTGTGAAAGAAAACCAGAGCTAACTCTCAGCTGTGACAATGGACTGAAATGTCAGCAACATCTCTAGTCTTGTTCTAGAGATATGTGGAATTCTGAGATACACACTTGTTGGGGTTTTTTTTGGGTATTCTTATGTCCACTGTGCATTTGATAGTTACTGGTGTGTATTTAAGCAAAAATAGAACAGATGGGCTCAGCTATTCATTTTGAGGATTTGCATTTTTTTTTTATTTATGATTAATTCTAAAATAGAACTTATAGTTCCTACTAGTTAATGATGAGGGATTTTTAAAGACAAGTAATGCTTGTTTTTTGTTGGTTTTTTTTTGTTTGTTTGTTTGTTTGTTTGTTTTGTTGTTGTGGTTGGTTTTTTTTAGACTATAGCTGGGTAAAATGATGACAAGCTTTTGGGCATGCAAACCCATTGTAAGATTTAAAATAGAAACAACAACCAAGCTAAATACAGGGTAAGAGAAATTGCTCTGGTTTTAACTTCATTATGTTAATAATTTAGACAAATTGAAGAAAAGGCATCTAGCACTGATGGAGCTGAGGGAGATGTGGGTGAGATCCCCAGCTACTACAAGAAAGAGAGAGGCAGTTAATTATTACTTTTGGCGTATTAAAGAGTATGATGGAGGCTGGGAAAAATGAGTATGATATCAAACTGGTATCTCTACTGAGTCTGCAATTTTTAGTAACAAGTAGATCTATAATTCAGTTCACAGGCTTTTCTTTTGAGAATACTGTGTACATCACCTTTGAATCAGGATTTGGGGGGTAGAGGGTGAAGTCTCCTAGCTGCAATTGTTTTAAACTCCTCTCTATTTTTTGATTTTTTCAATTTCAACATCAGAGATTCCATGAAGGCATCTGGCACATAGAATTAAGTGTGAAACAAGGCCTTGTATGTGTGAGATCTGTGGATTTTGTTCTGCTGCTGTTGTGAGTGAGTTGAAGGAGTAGGCAGTGGAAAAGGGTGGGAGAGAATTCTTTCTGAGAATGGATCAGAAATTAAAAACTCTAGGAGAGGGATAAGATTTCCTCAGATGATACTGGATCATGCAGGTCAGCCAGGTTACTTCAGGAAGCTGTATTTTTTATGTCTACTTCTAGGATTTCAGGATATGCTTTAAATGAGTATAGTAATCTGTGACTGAGTTTTTTTACAGTCTGAACATAGTGTAAACTTTGAGTGGAATCCAGAGTTCAAACTAGAATTTAAGATCTGTGGTAAACACAACTGAAGTTTTATAAATATCAAAACATATATCATTATCCTGCATCTCTCTGTCATTTTGCCAGTCCCACCTCTTCCATCACATAGAGTATAAACTATTTCAGAAGCTCCTGTGATCCCTTAGTCACTTTAAAAAGTTGGTGGATACTTTCATCTTCCAAACTGACAAGTTAAATGTTTAGGGTTTTTTTGTGCAGTCCTTTTCTCACTTCAAGGCTCAGTGGAAGCTCACAAGTATATTTTTGTCACCAGCAGCAAGCTACCAGAAACCCTCCTCAGCTCTTCAGGCCAACTTATTATTATTGTGATGACCATGCTGATGTTTAGGTTATCTTCATATGCCAATGGGCATTGTCTTTCCTGTTATCATACATCTCACACCGAAGCTTTAAATATATTTAGAAACTAGTTATTTTTTCCAATTTCATACATTCATTCCTGGTCACATATACTAAAATAGAATTTGATTCCTGTGGTTGAACATTGTGGGAAATAATCAAAATTATGTTATTAGTGGAAGTTGCCAATACATGAATCTTAGGAGAGCTGCTTCTGATATGCTCAAGTTTTCTGCCACTTAAAGTATCCTTGAGGGCTTAACAAGAAAGTTAGAAATACATGTCATGGGAAACCTGCAAAATACAAAAGCAATATTAAAACTGTCACATCATTGTTCCTCCAGATTTAAGCTTTCTAAAGTCTATAGTTACTTGTGCCTAATGAGCAAACACATCACAGTCCTAAAAGATCATTTTTGAAACCATCAGTTTGATAGACTTTCTAGTGGAGGCAAGATGAAGAGAAAGAGAAAACCCTGAATCTTGAAGAAAATGGTCTTTTGTAACATGTTCTATCTGAAAGATAGAATATCAAAGCAAACTCACACACACAGTAAATACCTGAGTGTTCAGTGGTACTCCAGCTTGTGATTTTTTTTTTTTAATTTCTAATAAGCATTCCTAATATTTGATGTGTATAAATATGAATAAAGATTTCAGATGTCAGTCATCAGTACATTGTTTGAAAACATTACTAGAAGATTGTTGAGAAAATCTTAGATGATGCAGGACATATTCTGCATCAGGCCTGCTTGCACAATCCGGCCTGCGTGCCGGACGGCAGGGACCTGTGTTCTCCAGCAGCAGATGTGTGTCCTTGAACAGCAGATATCAGAAAGCTGCATAGAGGAAAACAAAGAAGGAGGTTGTTATCCAGGATGTGAGAAACCAGAAGATGGGGGGGCCTGAAAATGTGCCTTGACTAATAGAGCCAATAAAGTTACAGATATAGTGTGTGAAAGTGAATGTAACCAATAGAAAGTTAGAACAGAGCGTGTGAACCCTGTAGGACCCTTGATAATGTGTGTATTTTTGGAATAAAGTTAGAGCATTGCCTGTACCTCTATGAGGATGTGTCTCTGACTCTCGAGCTCGTTTTTTGCATCTTCTCCTTTTATCTGGCGCCCGAAAAGGTGATAAAAAGCGCGAAACGGTAGAAGAATGCGGTTAGCCGGTTGATCTCCTTGCGGTGAGACGCGGTCGGAGACGCGAGAGGCTGAGCCGGTTGATCTCCTTGCGGTGAGACGCGGTGGGAGACGTGAGAGGCTGATAGAAGCTGGACAGAGGCGTTTCGGTCGTGGGCCAGTCGGCGCGAACCGAGGTAGGAAGGGTCGCTACCTTCCCCCTGTCATTTGCTGCAAGCATGGAATCGGAGTTTGCTGCAGCTAAAAAGCTGCTGTTAGCTATCCTTGCTAAGCAAGGTGAAACAGTAGCTGAGAAGGTGTTTGACAAGCTTATTGCTTGGACCTGTGAAAACGGTTTCTTTAAAGTGCCCCCTCTCCTTTTCGCCTTTGAGGAATGGCGGGGTTTGGGAGATAGACTTTGGGACTTGAAAACCCTCGCTGCTACTACGAAACTTCTCGGCCGTGTAGTCATCCTGCTGAAGGGGGGAGTGCGTCGCGGCCTGGCACACACTGCCCCGACCGAACCGTGTGAATTCGAACCGTGGCCGCCGCCACCCCGTGCAGAATCGTGGTGCAGACGAACACCAGAGAGACGCTATGACCGGAAGACTCTCACGGCGTAGCAGAGTAGGGCGAGGCAGCACCGC
This sequence comes from Pseudopipra pipra, assembly GCF_036250125.1. Classification (NCBI taxonomy): domain Eukaryota; kingdom Metazoa; phylum Chordata; class Aves; order Passeriformes; family Pipridae; genus Pseudopipra; species Pseudopipra pipra. The sequence goes on along the minus strand of NC_087550.1, from coordinate 72,340,169 downwards.
GGGGGTAAAGCAGGAGTACCCGAGAGCCGGCAGGAGAGCAGCCCGGCCGCAGCGGTGCAAGAAAAAAAAAAAAAAAAAAAAAAAAAACAAACCCCAACAACAAACCAGGAGCGGCCCCAGAGGGAAACAGGGATGGAGCAACCCCGGAAAAGTATCACTTCTTGTTGAGAAGGGGAGCAGGCTAGAAGGCTGCTTTCCCGTGTTTCTGTTAACTCTCGTGTTGACTCTGTTGTCTGTCCGGTGTGTCGTTGTGCGCTCACGGTGTTGTTAAAAGCGAAATCTCTCTCTTTAGTCCTTCTACTCACTCGTAGGTAACTTAAACCCAAAGACTTGCGTTTACCTGCAAGCTAGTCTGCAGACAGTTTTAGGGAATTTTTCCGGGAAATGAGTATTTGTACGAAAATCTTAGTGAAATGCCTTATTCTTAGCTGTATTTTACCCCTATAAAACCTTTCTGAAAAAACATCGTATTCAGAAAACAAACAAACAGAAAACAAACAAACAAAAAAAAGCAGGGTTTTGACAAAAAGGATAAAAAGCCCTCTTGCAAAACTTTGCCTTTGCCTTAGCAGAGAAAGAGATAAGGTGTTAGTGGCTCACACAATAGAGATAGTTTGTTGCCGAGCAACTGAGTAGGAGACCTCCTCTGGCCGAACTCAAAAAAAAAAAAAAAAAAAAAAAAAAAAAAAAAAAAAAAAAAGGGGGGTGTAGAACCCTCCTGCTTTACAGAGGCTGCAACTTTGCAATCTTCTGATTGGGGAAAATTTGAAATTCTTTTGTGAAAATTGTTTAATAGTCTAGGCTCTATTTTGCAGAAATTCCACAGATTCATTCTGTAATCCGAACCCGTGAGATTAAACACTCCTGTTCATCTATTCCAATTTGGAGATTACATCTACATTCAACAGTAGGATGCTGACCCCCTGTATGCTGACTGCAAAGAGATTATGATTACCTGCAACCACGGCATAGCATGCAAGTGACCCTGGCTGACCCAATGAAGCAGGAACAGCTAGAGCCTATTCTGATCTCTTCACTAAAGATGGATATGGTTGCAAAGATATTATTGTCTACCCTTTTACTATTAGTCCTTTATTGTAGATATTCTATGTTGTTTTCCTTGTTTTTCATCAATATGCTGCTTAACTTGTTCAACAATGGCATAGTCCAACCACAGACCATGCGGTGGGAATGTATTTGTGCTTAATTGGATGATGCAAGCGCTGATAGATGGGGACTTCATCCCTGACACAATCATCTTGGTATAACTTGAGATTAATTGGTATTTTGCTATTAGTTGACAACTCTCCAAAAACATTTGACAGAAACAGTGAAAAAGAAGATGATGTTAAGACAGACCCCTGAGATACAGCACGCCACAGGCAAATCATATAAAGACCTGTCCTTGCACGGGACACTAAGCTCAAAGTCAACAAAGCTAAGCTTTTTATTTGTGCAACAACTAACCTAACAGTTTAATTTCAGTACAAAAAAAAAAAAAAAAAAAAAAAAGGGGGGGGAGAGTGAGGAAAGATAAGTTCATGAAATGGTCTTGCTGACTGTTACTTGAGGTTGCTTGCCTAAATAGCCAGAATTGTTTTAAACATGGTGGAGAAGAGGAGCTTTTGAAGTTTTTGTAGTGACTATTGACAAGTTCTCTTTGAAGTCCAAAAGCCCATTTGCATAGAGAAGTGTGTGTTTTGCTTTAAAAATAAGAGTATATATTTATCTTTAAACTATAAGAATGTTTGTATGTATTTGGGTTTTGAATTGAACGTGAAGCAGAAATATGTTTATGTTTTCCAAGTTATACTTTCATAAAAACAAGAAATGCATAATTAGATCTTACTCAGATGAGGGCAAAACACAAGAATGATAATTTCTCAGTTCACAACCAGAAAACACAGCAAAATACAACTCAAAAGTATGTTTGTGTGAGAGCATGAAGTGATGGCCATCACGCATGAAAGTTGTGTGAATGTATGGATATGAATGTATGAATATATGATTATTAATATATTCTGGTTTTGCTCACAAATGCGTAAACCATATTACCTTACATATGCATAAGCACCTTTGGATAAAGAGTGGGAGGCACATAACCCTGAGTTAAATGAAGTTTCATTTGCAAAATAAAAGTTCTCAAGAACCACATGGAACAAAGAGATGAACCAAGCAAAAGACCATCAGTCAGGCCTGGATTGTGCAAAAGAAAAAGGGGGAATTGTTGAGAAAATCTTAGATGATGCAGGACATATTCTGCATCAGGCCTGCTTGCACAATCCGGCCTGCGTGCCGGACGGCAGGGACCTGTGTTCTCCAGCAGCAGATGTGTGTCCTTGAGCAGCAGATATCAGAAAGCTGCATAGAGGAAAACAAAGAAGGAGGTTGTTATCCAGGATGTGAGAAACCAGAAGATGGGGGGGCCTGAAAATGTGCCTTGACTAATAGAGCCAATAAAGTTACAGATATAGTGTGTGAAAGTGAATGTAACCAATAGAAAGTTAGAACAGAGCGTGTGAACCCTGTAGGACCCTTGATAATGTGTGTATTTTTGGAATAAAGTTAGAGCATTGCCTGTACCTCTATGAGGATGTGTCTCTGACTCTCGAGCTCGTTTTTTGCATCTTCTCCTTTTAGAAGATGATCTCATTGAGGCATGATCATCTAAATGCTTGGTATTGCTGCTGGCTTAATACATAAGAGAGTAAAACTGATTTGTCAAAATGAATTGGTGGATTTTGAGAGGCAGTGGCATAGAAATTTTAATCTTTTAAAATTGCAAATATAATTTGCTGTCCACTTGAAATCACTGTGGCATATAAGGATTAGTGAATCACAATAAACTAATGAATGCTGGATAATTATTTATTATTAGTTATAGAACTATGTTGAGGGTGAAAATAATACTTTCATTAATGTCCTCTGAAAAAAAAAAAAAAACAAGGTAAAAATAACTCTTTTCATCACTGTCTCAGCCATAGCTGTGCATTGGTATCACAGGAAAAAGGCACAAAATATTTCCAGCTTTCTTTAATTCCCATCTACTCTTCAAATAACACCATATATTTTTGCTTTACTGAAATAGTGACAATTAGTCTTGTCACACAAAACTATTTAACACTGATGATTTTGTATAGTACAGCTTAAAATTGCACAAAAATAATAGCATTCACCTGTTTCAAAAGCACCAGACCACACCATGAACATTTGATTGAGCTTTTTGTTCTCTTTTGCAATTTTTGAAAGGGTAAAATTTATCTTGGAAATATGTTGAATAGTTCTAAATAATTCAGACAGCTGAAAATTGGAAAGTGTGAGAAATAACAAGCAAAGTTTACAGTATTTTTCCCCCTAACACTTCAATAGGCAAATTCTTTTAGGAAGTGGCAAGTAGCTGCTGATGCTGTCAGACCTGTAACAGGAATTATCCTCACAATACTGATTCAATCATTGGATCCAGTCATAAAAGTATCCACCTTTAGTCACACAGATCACCCTATTAATCCCTCTTTTGTTCCTTGAAGCAGGTTTGACAGCTGGAGTATACTAAGATTTACTTTATCATTTATTTAGACTGCAGCTTGTAGTGATCAAGCCCAGGGCTGCCCAGCAGAGAGTCTCAAAAACCAGTCACCCAACTTGTATATCCCATCTTTTTGTTCTTTTTCTTGATCATCATATTTGTTGCCATTGTATATCCCTTTCTCCTTTCAAGTCTCCTCCAAATAAACAATCTGTCCTTAATTATATTTTCCACATTGGTCTCAATTTTGCTGCATTTGTACCCAGCCTTGCTAGTTCTGTTATCACAACCCCAATAGTCTGTGGGTCTTAGATTTCACAGATGGAATTACCAACATAATGCTGGCCTTGGAGGACTCCGCTCTCCAAAAGGTCCCAGTGTTTCCCTTCTGCTGCCTGTGATGTTTGGCTGTTTCTCATATGCCTCTCCCTTAGCCACCTGTGCAATCTCTCAGCATCTTGTGCTGTCATTTGTCACATCCATGAAATTCTCACGTCTTATGCTTTTTTTCTGCAGCTCTAATAAATTCATGCTGCATTGCAGGAGATACATGAAGGGAGAACAAGTGATTAGTGAATTAGTAAAACCCATTCACCTCATTCACTCATAACAGTGAAATCTCTTTGTTGTTATGTGAGCTTTAAAAATGTTCTTATATTTTGAGATGACTAAAATAAAATTAAAACCAAATGCATGAGTTGCAATCACATTGTTGTGATATTTCGTGTAATTTACACTGTCGAACTCATTCCATCCTCTCTCATCCCCATAACTCTCTTCATTCTACAAAAGCATTGAACTTTTCTGTGAAGTGTAACTGAGATAGTTATCAGCCTATCACTGCTGTACCTTCTTTGCCAGCCTTTCTGAACATAAAGGAACCGTCAGATGTTGCAGCAGATTAATGACAGAATAATAATATTTTTCTTCTATCATAATTTAGTATTTCAGTTTGATGTGACCTTTTTTCTATAATCCTTCAAACAGAGGAGTTACTATGTTTTTGTTGATATTTATTTGACTTTTCTAAAAGCTCTGTGATACCACAGTTGATCATGAGAAACATCGTAATCAGCTATAGAAAAATAAATACAAAATACACATAATATAAAATAAAAATACTGTGAAAGCTATTATTAGAAATAATGAACCACTTAACTAACTTTTTTATAATGCATTAGAAAATTTTTTGTAAAGGTTCTTATTGCTGTGTTTGTTCACTTTGCTAAGGTTTTCTATAAAGTTTAGTACAAAGAAGAATATATATTTAGGAAATGTTTGAGAATGTTGTTAGCAAGAGATGTTTCACTGTTAATATGGCAGTGACATACTGAATATTAAGTAAGATAATAATTTAAAAGAGTAGCTATTTTGCTTTACTGTCTGGAGGATAGAAGTATGGATTTGTCCTAAAATCTTGAAGATTTTTTTTTTTGAGTGGTATGACTCATAAAGACATGTCCTATGAAGTGCTCACAACTTTTCCAAAGAAAAAAAATTCTTTTGGGGATTCATAAAAGTATGGTTTATGTTTTCCAGGTTTCAAGGTTAAAAATGTGAGGACAAACTCTACATATTTTCTGAGAGTAAATGATACTAAAATATGAAAAGAAATATTTTTATTGTCCAAAAAAATTTCAAAACAAAATGCAAAATTATTTGTCTATAATCCAGAATCTTAAGTGAGGTTGGAGGCAGTTCTTTTAAAAATGGGCAAACTGACAATGTTCAGAAGCTATTATAGTATAGTTCTGCATCAGACATTACATATTGCAACATTTTCACAAGCACAAACACATACACATATATATGTATATATATATATATTACATTAATTACATTATGTTACATTCAAATAATATTATTAGAGAACTGAGAGTAAAACTGCTGACATGTATTTAGGCGCTAGAAATATAGATAAGATCCTAAAAATCCAAAGCTATGAAACCACTCCCATACTTTATAAAAAATCACAATTGCCAAACTAGAATTTCTGAAAACAATCTATTCCATGAAATGCAATTTTTTAAATGAGAATGTACTGATATTTTTTCACTGAGTTAGGCTAAAAAAAAATGATATAAATTATTTATGAAGTTCTGCAAAGTAAGTTATTAAACATAGTGAATAAAATTAGTGGAATTTGACATCCAGTTACAAAATTCCTGGATTTCTCTAATACATATATTCCAAATCTATAATACATAAAACCACTGCTAGAATATGTTAGAGCAAAAGGCAAGGTCATATGGGACATGATTTTCTGAGGGTTTGCTGTTAGTTTCATTTGTCTTCTCCACCCAAAAGGAAGTGAAGTCACTTGAGTAATATCTACTTCTAAAAACTGACAATTATGTAGAGACTGTTTTCTGGATCTGTATTAACAATTTCCAAAGCAGATTAAGTTGTCGGCTAGTTTCCTGATCACCAAGCCTGTATCTTTTCTTTTTGTTATTTCTGAAACCGATAAATACCAATTAAAGAAATAAAATAGTACTGTTATAAGCATCCTTGGAAGTAACAACTGTTGGAGTGGAATGAGAATCAGCTGATAAAGAAACAGAAGCAGAAAAACCAAAATAGCAGTTGATATAATTTTTTCTGTTTTCAGCTGCATGTGAATTTGGGTGTAGATTAAGAGTGACAGCTGGCTGGTGTCAAGATGTATCTACGGGTTATGTTATTCGGTAGTCCTTTGGTCATAGAATGAAGGTGGATACTACCCTTGCCTATGTGTGCCACAGGAGTTTCTGAAAGAGCTGTTTATGCAGCTTCACATCATCTGTGAGATAATGGCCACATCAGATTAGAATATGTCATCTGAGTGATGCAAGTTAGTAGTTAGTACAATGGAGACAAAGTCTTTCCATCAAAGAATTTAAAAAAAGGAAAAAGGGGACCAAAGCTATTATGACTTGAAAGTTAGTATCTAGTGAATGGAAACATATGTCTAAAAAGAATGTTTTTGAGTTACCATCATAAAAATGGATGACTAGGAGCTAGTAAACACAGTAATCTCAACAGATGGTCCTGTTACACAAATTAAATTTCTCCATTTGCCGTAGAAGCTAAACAACCTGTGGACATAACAAGTAACAAAGTAGCACAAAGCATGAAAGAAATTCCTATCCCAAACCAGAATCACAGGTTTCAATATTTTTTTGGGGGGAGTTGTTTTATACGGAGTTGTTTGCTTTCTGGATGGTGGTTTTTGGGGAAATGTGTGCTAATTTTATTTCAAAATATTGTAACGTTTAGTAGATCAACTACAAGAAGATGCTTACCCTCATATACAAATCAATATGAGCTTAAGAGAAGTGCAGCAAAGAATGCATAGTTACGAGATCATACACAGCATTCTGCAGTCTCACCTCCCTTCAAGTACAGGTTTGATAAAATAATTAAGTGGCTTACATAATCGGGAAGTTGACTACAAAAGTCAATCAAAACACTCCTTAAATTGTTGCTCAGCAGCTATCCTTGACTTTGGATTTCAATTATTTTCTTTCCATTCCCCTGCTACTGTAGAAAGTATTGGCAGAAGACATAGCTTATTTTATTTGTGTTTCTGATGCTTTAACAAAGCTTTACATTCTGTCATTAGAGCAGATTGCAACTGGTGAAATAAACCAGGCTTTTCTTCCACTGTCATTAAAGCTCTTTCTGGATATTGAATGGAGTGTCGTCAAGGCTGGCTAGGAAATCATTCTTCAGATTCCCCAAGGAATTATTCTCTGATATATGCCAAAGGTACAGAATACCATGATGCAAAAAAATTGGAACAAAAATCCCCTAGAATTATGTTTCTTGTGTCTTGTCATAATTTAAATTTTATACATCCAGCTGTTCCAACAGCTTCCTGATATACCTTAACAGAAAACTATGTGAAACATATAATGTGAACATAAACTGTTTCTAATTTTGTTTGCTACAGAGGAAAGTGAAAGAAACAATATTAACTTGAATTAGGACAGGGCTGAACAGTAGGAACTAAAAATTGATGTAACAAGGGTATAGAGAAGTTTGTTTCTTAAAAACAATGTTGAGGATCTATAGTCCCTGCTTTGTGTTATGGAAACAGTAGATATTCAGACTCTTTGAAAACCCATCCAAGTCAGTTCAGGAGTCTGAATTCAGGCTGTTAGTATCTAGAGTCATGGGGAAACTTGATTTCTGGTTACACTGACATAACTAGTTCACAGAATGGTATCTTTATATTAGAACCATAAAATCAAAAATATCTGTAAACAAGATTCATAAACAGAAAAGAGGCTGAATTTTAATAAACCAAATTAAAAATAAAAACAAAACTGTGGAGCCTGTATTATTATGAAGTGTTGCAGGACTCATTTCTCAGTCTCATGAATCTCACTTGTTACTTATTAAGATCATTGACAAATTCATAATATTTCAATGCTATCTGTTCTCAAAAGAAAATAAGTAGAAATGAAAATTCCAATTTGGAAAAACGTTCAATGAGTTTTTAGACATATTGTAGATATAATCAAACTATCAGAAACCCAAGTCACTCCCAGAAGAAGTCATAAAGTAAACTTCTTGGAAACTCTGCAATGGGTATTTCAGATATTGGCAATATTGACATAACCAATTCAGTGTTATATTCAGGTGCGGAAGCATCCCAGAAAAATTCTGCCATGATTCGAGAGCAGTTTTGATATTTTGGAGAAGGTTCGGGGAAGAGATGGGAAAATAACTTTTATTGTGCGACATGAATTATAGAAAGAGACTCTTTGAGATAATTTACTTTGCAATGAGTTATTTTTTTTTTCACAACCTGGAAACATATGATTAAAAACGAGGTGAGGCATACCTAGTTCAGATATTACTGTATTCAGATGAAATGAATGATTTGGATATCTGCAACAGAAAAACTGAGCAGTAAACATGCTACTGTTAGTCCTAAGTATTTTTAAAACTCAAGAAATCATGTAAAGTAATTAATGCATTTTCTCTGGCAGAGGAAGAGTCTAAGGCAGCTTCATTTGCCATAAAAATATATGAATATGCTGTTCTGTGTTAGATTGTAGACTGGGAAGCACAATTATGTAGTCAGCAGTTTTTCATGTGGATAATACTTGGTAAACTAGTATTGGTATAGTTGCAGGTACATGCTCTTCAACTCAAGCTGTTTAACTCTAATGAGGATCAAAGCAAATTATGGATTTATTAATGATGTGTAATTAATTCAAAATCAGAGATCTATATTGGTAAGATCAATATCAACAATACAAGAGATAAACCATGACATCAAACATTTAAAATCAAGAAGTTAAAATGATAGCATCAGGCAATTCATGCCACTACGAGCTAAAGTTGGGCTATGCTGAAAGTGCAATTGATACTGAAACAGAGACAAATAAGGAGTAAACCTTAGATAAAGTTTCTCACAGTCTAGCTTATGTGCCTGACTTGCCCTAAAATAGCAAATAATTTATTAATAAAACCCAAGTGGTTATATTCCATAACTAGCTAGTGGAACAAACGTAGGGCTATTAAAGGCCACCTTCTGAAGGCTTCTGCTCAGCTAGAAGTTTAGGCATTCAGATAAAATAAACAGGATAACCCTTTAAACCTCTTTAAAGTTACCCAACTCTCTCCCCACTGAATATGTCATATAAAAGCCAGAAGTCTAAGAAAGTCCTAGAAGTCTAAGAGTCAGTGTACATGATGCTCAATATTCTTAACAATTACATCAATTCCAGTCAAACAACTTACTATGCAAAATTATTATGATAATCTTTTACGTTATAGTTCTGATTGTGCTTTCTTGAATTTTATTTTTCCTGGGAGTAGAGGAACAATCGCTAACAAATAGAAGAATCTGGTTGAATGGGAAATAATTTTTTATAACGCTATGATAACGCTATGGTCAGTTTCTAAGTCTTATTGAAGAAGATTACTACAGTGGTGCCCAATTGTATAACTCCATTCTACCTAAAAAACTGTTGTGTATTATATAAGAATTTCATATTTCTACATTTAGATAAACACTGAATAGATTAAACTCAGTTGAGATATGAAACAGATTTTCATAAGTAGAATTTAGATACATAATTAACAGAAGAGTCCTAATATTTCTTTTAAAAATTAGGCAGTGTTCACTAGAAAAAACAAAACTATTTTTTCACATGAGACTATTGCGTGTGCTACAAAACTTGTAAGAATGGCTCTCTTTTTAAGTGACATTTGGAATTCAAAACATAGGAGCAGATTGGACACATATGAAGGAAGGAGTTTTCATGTGACCCATCATCATCGGAAACTTTCTGTTGCCTTGAATGAGTATTACTTAAGATTACTTTCTTGGGGGGGCTATCTAGCTTGGCCTCTTTTCTTTCCTTCAGAAAGTCAGTTATCACATGTCTTAAGTACGAGATGTGTAACTCATGTTCCGGGTTGTCTCAAACAGCACAGTGACATCCTGAATTGATTCCTTGGCTTTTAGCACAGTCTATAAAAAAACAAAAACAAAAACAAAAACAAACAAACAAACAAACAAAAAAATAACACTTCTGGAAGTGATTTAGGTAATTAAAAAATAGAATTTTATTTAAATCATATTAATTGTACCCAAGAGATGTCTATTTTTCTCCTTAAAATTTTATCCTTGAATAAGGATATGAAGTTTAGTGTATATACAGTTGTGTATGTTGATGAAATCTAAAATTATGTGATACAACTGCTGCTGTACATAACTGTGCCCCAAGTAGTCCATATCTGTAGTTATTTTCGGAATGTGCATATCACAAGCAGTACAGAGGTTCGTGTCAAAGATTTGCTTTGGCATTGTTAAGCTTACTTGAAAGCACACATAGAACTTTGCTTAGAAGTACTTAAAAGAACTTAGCCAGAAAAAATGTGAAGACAGGATTCTTTCCAAACTGAAGTGGTGTGGGGAGGAGGGGTGTTGGAAATTAGAAGATTTTATTACCAACCCGTCCACCTCAAGAATACAGGCAGGAGAAGGAAGATTTTCTGCTCCCTTTCTTGAAATAACAGACAGGGCCAGTCATCTGTTGCTATAGATACAACTTAGTCACATAAAAGTAGGAAGCCTGGAGTTATCTAGCCACTCAAAGATGCTTTGTTGAAGCTGTATTGGGTTATCAGAGTCTTCATGACAGTCAGAATTTTAGATGTGTGCCTCTTTTAGTTTCAATGTTTCCTATTTTTCCATTTCCCTATTCACTTAGGAGACATCTAATCCATTATTGTGAAATATACCCTTAAAAAATAGCACTAATTATTAAATTTACTATAAACCAGTTGTAAATACTTCTTGTGTGCCCTGCCTTCCTTCAGATTCAGATCTAAAAGGTGATTTTACCCAACCCAGGTGTCTTGGTGTACAAAATAACACCTACAATACTGAATTAAACAACCTGGCATTTAAATATCTACCAATTGTATAGTTCTGCAACCTAGTTAGCATTTCTGGAGCTCCACTGGGGCTAAATTATTTTCAACCCACATTTCTTCAAATATTTCTTAGGAAGAATACCTACTCGAAAAAATCATCTCTGTAGGTTTTCTTTACACTTAGTTTTTTTACCTTATATGTTTTTTACTTGTTTTCTTTACACTTAGTAGTTGAGTTCTGTTTATAATGCAATGTAACTAAGGCAGATAACTGTCAGCTAGCATTGCAACAAGTTGCATGTTCGTCCTGCGGTAAGTAGATGCTACAGATTGCCACTACAATGATAGATGCAATGTTATAGTGGTTATGCCAGAACTGTACAGTTAGAAAATCACAGGGAGAAAGTATATTCTACATTTGGCTAGCATAAAGTTTATTAGCTTTTGTCAATCGGAAATAATGGGGAGATTGCAGATTTTCATCTGCAATCAGACAATTCTATTTCTATTCCAAGAACATATTTCAACCTATTTCAACCTATTTCCAAGTTAATAATGTCATCCCAGGTCCATTGGGATGGAAATGAGCTCATATATTAAGGCATTTCAATGGAGATTTCTAAATGCATATGACAGCATCCAACTAGATATTTGACTGAATTTGCTAGACATAGATAGTTAGTGCAGTCTGAAATGTCTTAAGATACCCAAGAAATCCACATAAGACTGGCAATATGACAGCGATCCAAGTGGTAGTCTTGTGCATTTCTGGAATGCAAGTGGAAGATGGCAGGTATTCTGGATATCTCAAATGAAGCTGTAAAACTATGTTAGATAGAAATCACACATAAATTTCCACCTTAGAATAAGGTGACTAGCATTCTCTGCTCTATTGCCTGTGCTCAGTGCGCATCTGCTCATATGAACCCTAGACATATTTGCTCTATTATAAAAGCTTAAACATATACTTGTGCAAAGACCTTATATTTAAACACTTATAACTAGATGTGATTTTTAACACACCTGTCTTGATAGACTTGCAGTCTTTCATGGTATATTTTGAAAATTCCTGTGTTCATCCACACACAGAAAAGGTGTCTGAAACATAGCTCAGTAGCTGACGGTGTCATTAGGATTCCATTCTAACCATCTACATTTTTCTTTTGTTCCTTATTTGAAAATAAAATAGAAGAAAGTGAAATAATTTTTCATGTTCTTATTGACATATAAAATTTTGTTTGCCATAAAATTTCAGTTCTATAAATGGTGCTTATTTTTCTTGTCTTTCTTTTTTGTAGTGCAGTAGCACTACAGAAAGATAATATCTTCTAAACAGCAAATAGTAATAGCTATATAATTGTCCAGATTATTCAGACTCCACACTGTCTGAAATATACTGTATTGCTTGCTTACCTACAATATTTTTACTAGAAAATATACTATATTGATTTGTATGTCCAGTTATATAATTTTATAAAATATATAAAATATGAAGTAACGTGGTGCTGGATGGAAAACATTTTCAATAAACTACCTGGTTTTCTCATTATTTTAGCAACAAGTCATAGAAAACTGATGTTGGAATTCTATTTTACAAAAACATCCAGATCATGCAATCTAGCACCCAATTTATGAAATGTTTTTCTTATCTTTTCAGTATTTCTATTTGAAGTAATAAAACATAATGCAAAATTAACTTGCTACTGGTGGAAACAATATCATTCTGTAGCATGTAATACATTTTAAAGACTTTTCAAGAAGTTCAGTCATTTTAAATGGCAGCATATGCGTACTCTGAACCAGAGTTCTTATGCTGTTCTATCTGAAGGTTATCTCATCAAGAAATTGAAATTTCTCCATTCAGGCACATTTTGTTTATTTTCCTGTAATTTCATTTTAATTCCTTTTTTTCTCTTTCCTCAGCATTGGTAAAAGATAAGATGTAGGCAGTTGCTAGTTGAAGACATAAATAAAAGTCAGGAGAGGCCAAAGATAACTTCCATAAGGCTAACTTAATTTATTCCATACAGACATTTTTCCATATGTTTTATTCTATGTTTGCTCTTTTCTTGTACTTGCTTTCCATATGGCAATCCCTCCTCCTGAAACCTGTTTCCCTCTTTCATCTGAGGGTTTTGAAGAATGAATGAAAATGTGGGTCTACATTTAAGATACTTTTAATTATGAATTTGTGAGGACTGGAACTGATGACAAAATAACATATTTCACCACATAAATAATAGTAAAAGAGAAAATAAAATGCATTTCTATTTAGGTAATCCATCAGATTACAGCCATCTTCATTCAAAACATTCAAGTACATGGAATGTAAATGGATCAAAACTCAGACTGAAAAATAAAGGTCATTTTTGGTAGCAAGTGAACTACTGATTCATGGGGACAGATATAAAATCCCTAAAACATCAAGAAATACATACCTGTATTCATCACTAAAGTGTGATTTTCTTCTATCAGGTTGTAAGATGGCTATCATGCTTTCTGTATATCAAGCCCTTTACTTACTGCTTCACTATCTGAAATTTCCATTAGATTACTACTACAATTTTCTCAAATTGCATTCTCTAACTTTGCTCAGCTTGTGATTCAGTCCCAAAGACTGCAAAATTTTGGCATGGCATCCTTACATGTCTATCATACCAATCATCTCAGATATTTTACATCATCCCACATGCATCCACCATGTTTTTGTCTTACTTTGTGATTATTAGGTTCATCCCATTTTTCCTTCTTCTATTTACAGATTTTTTTCTATTATATGAATTGATTTTTGGTTTTAATTTGTCATTATTATTCATTCCACAGTATCTTTTGAGTGTTGTATGCCAATATTGTATCATCAGACTTCTACTGTACCTTATAACTATTTATCCCTTATGAGAGGGAAAAAAAAAATTATTTTTCCACTTACAACTTGAGATACTTGGTCTTTATATAGTCATAAAATACTTTGGTTTGGAAGGGACTTTAAAGGTCATCTAGTCCAACTTCCTTTGGCCCTCTCCATTCTGGCCTTGAACACTTCTAGGGAGGAGGCATACACAACTTCTCTGAGCAACCTGTTCCAATGTCTCACTACCCTCACAACAAAATTTCTTCCTAATATCCAATCTAAACAGACCCTCTTTCAGTTTAAAGCCATTACCCCTTATCCTGTCACTACCTGCCCTTGCAAAAAGTCCCTCTCCAGATTTCATGCAGGCCCCCTTTAGGCTCTGGAAGGTGTATCAACAGCCCCAAGTCTCTCAGTCTGTCTTCATAGGAGCAAACTGGTCTATTGTAAGGTGTCCCTGCCCATGGCAGGGGTGGTGCAACTAGATGATCTATAAGGTCCCCTTCAACCCAAAGCATTCTACAATTCTATGGATATTGGCCTTGGTAGTAAGCATTGTGTTCCCTACTTTCCCTCCTGGTCTGGCAGTGTTCTCTGGTGTCGTACATATTGTTTCTACTCAAGTGCTAATTTGACTTCCAAGTCTCTTTTACTGATTTCTTGTCCTTTTATACATTTCAAGTATCTCTTGCCTTTAACTGATAGTTCACCATTTCTCTGCATGGCAGTGAGAGTTAAATCACTTTGCTTCTAATGAAACAGAAACACAGTTTTCAGAAAGTATGTTCTAAGAGATAAAAAATCTCATATCCTAAAAAAACATAATCTATTTTGAAGTCATTTAGATGCCACTTTGTCTTTTGGGCTACTTAGTTCGTCTACTGAGTTCCAAAAGACAATTGATGAAATATTTCCATTTTTTCTTATTATTCTTTTCACTAAGGAAATACTATCTTTTGAAAATAGTCTACTTCAGGACCAACAAAAGTTTTCAGCTGGCAGTTATCCAACGAGTTATTTCCACACTGGTAACATCTCCAGTGGTAAAGAGTTCTTTATATTTACCAGTCACTGTGTGGTTGAAACAACTTAGAGCTCTAAAAGACCTGCCAAACAGAACAAAGGAAAAAAGACTGGGGAGTGATTGGAACAGCTAATTTAAAGCTAGTTGTGGCACAAATGTACTAACTTGAGACTGGAAAAATAATCTGGGATATTTTTGAGGCTTAAAGTAAATGGCATTCATTCTACCCACATAGTGTGTTTATACACCTATTATATTTGGCTGAAATAAAAAGTCACTTGGAGATGAAAATCCATCCCATATATTTCAGAGGAAATGAGTTGTCTCAAAGGAACAAATCATGCCTACCTTTCCATTCAGTACAAGGTAACCTAGACAAATGGCTTAGATTATATCCCTACCTCTTAACGACAAAATTTTAGTTAAGATGAATTCTATATGAATTCCACAATGTGAGTAATATTCTGGAGAACACTGAAGTATCCCAGAAAAGCAGTTTTTGTCATGAATATAAATGATTTTAAATCAAGAGCAGCAGGCACAAAGGTATTTTAAATTTTTTAATAAAATCTAAGGATTCCCTTTCCCTGTATGCTTTGAACAGTATTTTTCCCTAAGATTTCTACTTTTTAAAAGTTTATTTATTCATGCATTCATTATTTCAGTAATTACCTTTTTTTTCTTTATGATTTAACAACTGGCCACATTGGAACACTATTAAAATACTGCATTTGAGTCCAGGACAGATGGCATTAGAATTGCTTTGTTGAACACTATGTTCAGAATTTCTTGTGGTGATGTATGACATCCAAAATCTTAAGACAAACAAAAAACCAAGCCTAATTGCAATGAACTGTGATAACAAAACAAACAAAAAAACATACACACATATAGAGAGAGACAAAGAAAAACCTTTTTATTTTCTAGTTTGTGAGCCTTTGGTGAACTGAAGGTACTTCAGAATCAGAAGATTCAGCCAGAAACAGTAGTTTACTACTCTTTAAAGTAGCAACACTGTAACCTAAAAATTATCTCTAAAAGCATACAAATGTAGCAGCTGTGACAACAAGGGAAGACACAATAAAACTAAAAAAGAACACAGGTCCAAAATATCTTGAGGTTTAATATTATGAGATTGGCCACAGTAATCCCTTTCTTCTAGCAAGAAATAAACTAAATTAATGAAACAACTGTACATTTTATAGCTATTTCTTATGGTATCTTGATCTCTGGGATAGAAGTAGGGGTCTTTTCTATGCCGGCTGTATTTATTTCTCTGACTACAACAAATTCTGGTTCATGCCCTTAATAAGTCATATCACGTATTTTGAGAAAAATCATTATCTGAGTGACTTTCTAATTGATTAAAGTATTATTTTCCAGGTTTAAACATTCTGTTTCATATAGAATGGATCATATTGCTCATATTTAATAATTACCATATAGTTTTTTCTGTTACAAAATGAATAATATTACTGAATTTCTGGTCCTCTTTAATTATTCAGACAAGAATAAATTATGTTATGCATTATTCTTGAGGTAATATGAAGGAATAATTGACTGACACTGATATAATAGGATACCATCAATATTTTAATTTTAAATAGAATTATGTTTCAAATGGCATTGATCACTTGAAACACAAGAGAATAATTCTGAAATTAGTTTAAATAAAAATGGATCATGCTAATTTTCATATGTAAAGGACACTTTCAAGTACCCAGCTGTGGTTTTGTTCTCCATCTTCTTGTCTACATCTGAAAGACTAAGAATTCCACATGTGGGGAAATTTGAACATACATGAACCTTTCACTCTATCCTTGCACTATCATATGCAAGGGCACGGCAGAAGTAGAAACGAGAATTCCCTTCACTCAGCAAATCTCTGCTGATACATCTTTTGGGAAGAGAGCTACTTCAAACTCAGGTGAGGAAACCATTGGCACAACACTGGACATATTAACTGGTTGTCCAGTGAATTCTTGTCTCTTTCTCTTAGTGTATCTCTTCCTTACCTGATGAAGTGGTGGAACGAAACATCATCTCTTTCTCATGATGTCACTTCAATTTTAACCTTGATGTTCATGATTAGAAATCTCTCTAAATTTGCCAATAATCTCCAGGTATTGGTCAGTGATGTTTCTGTCCTAAATTAATACTGAAGAGTTTGAGCAAAGCATTTCATTATTTGACATATTTTTCTCTTTGTGGGTGGGGGCTGTTGGGATAGGTGATGGTCTTCAGTCCTTGGCATGTCTTTCATAGGGTGTTTTTTTGCTCAATATTGTGATTCACACAATCTCAAGACAGAAGAATTCTTTTGTTCCTTTTGAGGGATATCTACATCCTGACAGTGAAAGACAAGACAATTTATGGTATATATGTGATTCCCTGTTTCACGATTGATGTTTCTTTATAAGTTCTCTTGAAACACTAGTTAGTTTCTATGAAAGAGTTATTTTTTTAATTTCTTGGCTAAGCTTTTACTGTGTCTTAAGTAATTTCTAAACTTCTGGTGAACTTGAAAGCAAAGCGAAATGACAAAATCTTGCCTTGCATGAGTGTCCAATAGAAAATAAAATGATGTATAAACATTCTATAGATTTGTCTTACAATAGCTTTTTGCAATCATCATTTTATGTCCACATCACAAAAGAATTTTAACTGCATCAGGTATTTCTGGAGATACTTTTAAAATCCTCTTTTCTTGCTTCTTTTTTTTTGTTTGTTTTTGGTTTTGGTTTTGGTTTTTTGTTTGTTTGTTTTGTTTGGTTGGTTTGGTTTTTTTAGGTTTTTTTTTTGTTTTCTTCTTTTTTCTTTTTTGTGATCATGTCAGATTTACTTTGTAAAATGTTTTCTACTCTGTGATGGTTTAGTCTTGGCTAACAACCAAACTCACTCTCAGCTGCTCAGTCACTGCCCTTCCTTGATGGGACGGGTGAGAGTTGAGGACGAAAGCAGGAATGGAAAAACCATATGTGTTTTGATAAATAGAGAGACTTTTCTTACTCTGTTGGGTCCCTCCAACAGATATCGGAGTGGTCGAAGGACAAGGGTTTATGAACCTGAGGCGACTCCTATCTGTCTATAGAGGGCCCCATTGACTGTGTCTTCCTGGTCAGGCAATCTGCAGCAGACCCCCACTATAGTGTCACATGACCCTGCCCTCCCTTTTATCCTAACCCATAAACTCTTGGTTGGTTCCTCATCTATCAACAAAGTTGCATGCACTCCAGTCGGTCCTTGACATAGAGGGAACATTCCCTCCTCATCTCTGCCTGTCCTTCCTAAAAAATCTGTGTTCTTCCATTCCAACACTCCAATCATAGAAGCCATCCCACCATGTTTCCATGATGCCAATAAGATTGTAGCCCTGCGGGTGTATGCATGTCCCCAGCTTCTCTTATTAATTCCCATGCTATCTGTATGGATATAGAGACATTTAATTTGGGCCCTAGATGAAACCGACTTTCTGGCTAAAGAAGATGGAATTCCTTTGTTCTGCTCTTCAGGTGCTCCCCTTTTCACCTGCAATCCTTCTCCTTGCTCTGGGCTTGTAGTGGCACTGGGACACTGACACATACATGCATTTTTCTGAGGCATTTTAGAAGAAAAAAAGTAAGAAAGGAACAATTCTAGCTTCATAAGATGAAAAGCTGATATTCTACTGCTTTGAACTCCAAGAACTCAAAGTAGTGAAATGAGGAAATTTTACCCAGCAGCAGAACATTCTGATGAAGACTACTATTTTAATTAGTAACAGTCAAATAATCTTAATGTAAAAATATTGTTGATGAGAAAAATAGCATACTTACATAATTTAGTCTAGAATGATTTCTCTTCTGTTAGCCATAATATTAGCAGATCTCACTTCAGGGTCCACCAGCTCATTCTTTAGGGAATTCAATTTGCTTGGCTATGTGTTAGGTGGAAAAAAACAGCTATGAGAGAAAGACAAAAGCAGAGAATAAAGAAGACAAGGAAAAAATGCTTCCTTTTTCACTATGTCTGAATCTTCTTTATTAGTAGTTGAAGAATGATGTATAAGCATAAACATTACTTCTCATATCTTGTGTTCTTTATTAATTCCGTATTTGGAGACTTTCTCTATTGCAGTGGATTGCTGTAGAGTTTTAGTCACTTAAATGAAATAGAATTTGCTTACTGTGATTTATGTTATCTTACCAAAAGCACCTTAAATGCAAGAAAAACAGACAATTTTAGATGCCAAAGTCATATTGTCACACTCTATCTAAGGAGAAAAAAAACAGGTTTATGACAGTCCTTAGTCTGAAGCTAATAAAAATTTCCCCTGAAGATGTATTCTCAATGATGTCATGAGTTGCATTAACTAGTTAAATATATGGTTTAAAAGTTCAGGGTAGATAACTGAGTGTAATTTCAAGGCCTTTTCTGTGTTTAAAAAGATAGAGAATAATAGGTTTTTATTATACTGTCAGAGGAACATAGTATGCTATAAGGAGTAGGACTGTAATCTAAATAACTGTGTAACTTTTCAAAGAATCCAGTAGTTGTATTTCAATTATGCAATTGAGGAAAGATCCTTCACGATCTTATTCTGTCAAAACACATTTTTTACTATCATGAATAGATTATTGCCTATCTTAATTTAAAAATATTGCAGTGTTCAGCCACTTAAATGACTGAGGAAATTCAGCAAAACCTTACTGTACAGAAATGAAACAAAAAGAAACATTTTCTTTGTGTGATTAAAGGTTTGTTCTCTATATAATACTGAAGACAAAACTAAAAATCTACAAAATTCATGAGCTTCTGAGGCATTTTCTCCTTGGATTAGGAAAAGTAGATCTTTCTATTTACATACATACTCATCCATAACTCATAATTTATATTAGATTATTTTATTTCTACTGAGTTAAAATCTTCTTCTCTAGTAGAGATGCAGAAGCAAAGCTACAACTACTCTCTAAATGAAAGGAGGTACATTGTAGGAAAAATTGTTATGTGCTATTAAGAAAGAATATCTTTGTTAAGGCTGGAGTCTCCAGTTAATTTTTCTACCTTTGGGTTTGGTCTTAGCAATGTCTTTGTTCGTCTTATCTCCCTGTGAGATACTGCCCCTACATCAGCTGGCCAATCTATTTCTCTCTGACACCTGAACTGGATTGGGGAAGTGAACCAGCCAAATGTAAAAAACCCTAAACAAACTAAGAAAAAACAAAACACCCGAATCAACCACAAAATCACAAAAATCCCACACCATCAGATTTTAACAGCTTTGACAATTTCCTGATCTAGTTCAGTATGTGCCTGCGTAAACAACTTCTGCTAGAAGAGTGGAAGATCTTTTAGAAGGGCAAGAACAAGCAGCCAGTAAAAAATTAAAGGCTTTGATCCCTAAAAGCATTGGTACCATCAAAGAATTCATATGGAGCTGTATCATCAATACAGGCATTGTTGTATTCCCTTTCACCTGTGTTTCCTTCTAACATCTTGCTATTCCACATTCTAATTTTGTCAAAAGCCCAGAGAATAATTAATGACTTAACACTACTCTCTTTGCTAACATAATTTTTGTTCTAAATCTAATGCACTTTGTGTTTAAATGGTTGAATTTGTAGCATAATTTTAACTTGAAACACTTCTCATCTGTATTCAGCTTGAATTGCTGCTTCTGTTTCAGATCTGGAGAGGACCTTTCGTGTTGACAGCTGGTCTATTTTTCCCACCTATATCCATCTAATAAAATTAGAATTTATTCCTATTTATGAATTAAACAGTCTCTTTCCAGAATTTCTTTGCTCAGAGACAGCTGAGAATTTTCTAAAGTATTTCTTGTTTAGCAATTTGGTCAATTCAAAAGAAAGAAAAAAGCTAGATAACATTTAGTTCCTAATAGCAGCTAAGTATCAAAGAAACAAAAAATATGCAAACTGTCATATCCTGTGTCATACCCAATTGAAATAAAGTAATCATAAAGTTGCTACTGATTTCAGTAACCTATTTAAACTTCAAATATATTTTGTACATGTACTTATATATACATATTCTAGTATGTTTATATATAGGAATTATTTTAACTGTACTATTTTATACACACTATCTTTCCAAGAATAACTTTTTTTCTATAAAGTAAAAAGCAATCACTGTCTTGTACGGCAAGTCCATCCTGCAAGGCTTCTATTTTTAAAAACCTTATTTTTAGCATGATGAATGGAAATTAAATAAGAATGGCTAATATTTTAAAACAATGTAATCTATCTGGCACTCAATGTATTGCTTGCTGAAATTTATCTTCTCAATTTGATCATAGAATCATAGAATCAGTCAGGTTGGAAAACATCATCAAGCCCAACTCTTGATCCACTACCATCGTGGTTATTAGACCATGGCACTAAGTGCCACATTCAGTCTCATCTTAAAAACCTCCAGGGATGGAGAGTCCACCACGTCCCTGGGCAGCCCATTCCAATGCCTGATTACTCTCTCTGTAAAGAATTTCTTCCTAAAAGAAGTCTTGAGCCTGCCACACTACTGATTTTTGCACTTCTGGCATGCATGTGCATGTGAGCTGTCACAACTGTTCCCTAAAGATTGGAACTGCTTTCAATTTTATAACTATAATTTATTTAAAATCATAATGTCATGGAATCAGAGAATGGTTAGGGTTGGAAGGGACCTTAAAGATCATCTGGTTGCAACACCATTCCTGCGGATGGGGACACATTGCACTAGACTACGTTGCTCAAAGTTCCATCCAACCTGGCCTTGAACACTTTCAGGGATGGATCATCCACAACTTCTCTGAGCAGCCTGTTCCAAGCCCTCACCACCCTCACAGTAAAGAATTGATTCCTAATATCTAATCTAAACCTGCTCTCAGTTTGAAGCCATTCCCCCTTGTTGTGTCACTACAAGCCCTTTTAAATAGTATCTCTCCACTTTCTTGTAGGCCACCCTCAGGTACTGGAAGGCCTCAACTAGGTCACCTCTATGCCTTCTCTTTTCCAGGCTGAACAATCCCAGTCTTTCCTCATAGGAGAGGTGCTCTATCACTGACTGACAATTGAGGGGTGCAAGGTTTACACTGTTACAAATGTATCTCCTATTTTCTTCTGCATTGTCATTCATTAACAATGAGAAGTGGTCAGACATAGGAAAGTTCTGAAAAGATCTTGGAGTTAATGGGATGCCATTATCCCATTAACTCCATGTGTTACACTGTGAGTCATTGTGCTCCACACCTATGACAAGCCTGCTCCAAACAAAATAGATTGATATTCTATAACGTTAAACTTGTCCTTAGTCACTTTTAATTCTATACTTTCTGGATTAATTTCTATTGCTTTCCTGTTCATCTCGTGGTACTGGAACATTTGAATGGGAGGAAAAAAAGTGTACCTGAAATACTGAGAGAAAAGTTCCTGTCATTCTAGCAAAGGGATTTAAAAATGTCCTAAATAAAACTCCCTCAGGTACTTCATTTATTAAATAGTAACTGGCAGATAACTGCACAGTACAGATCTCAGACTCATCCAAGTTTAAGTCTATTCAATAGAACAGATTTGGACAAGAAGTGATATATGCATATATTCTAGTATATTTAAATATAGTTATATGTACAAATCCTCCATCCAATTTCTGTATTTTCTACCTACCATGAGACACTCCCAAGCAGACTGATTTAATCTCAGCAAAGAACATCATTTATCAGAGTAATACAATGCAGTAAACAAGAACTCCTAAGAGTATCATATTTCTGTAATGTTTTGTATACAAAAACTACCTTCAAAATTTAACTGAACACTGATAAGTGGTCTAAGTAAATGCAATTTACCTGGAATTAACTAAATATTTCTATATATTGTTGCATCAAGTTTTTGGGTTCTGTCCAGTTTATAACTCACATTGTCTGATGACTTTTCAGAGTGTCTCTAGAGAATACCAGGTGTTTTATATGTCATCACAGAACATTTCCTCTATCACTTCCCACCTAAACTAAATGTATGGGTGTTTTTAAACTCTAGAGACAAGTTTTTCTTTCTTCCCCCCACCCCTCCAAGATTCCTAGTAATTTGTATAAATGCTTGGGCATATTAGTCTTTAAATTGTGTGACTATTATAAATAGTATCACTGAATATAATAAAGTTTAGACTCCATAAAGTTATTATTAAATTTAAATATAGAGTGTGTCATGTTTAATTAAGGATATGGATAGATGAAACAGCATTTGGGGGAGACTATTTCACAATCAAAAATGTGTTTACTTAACTTCTTAAAAGTCCTTCTCTAAATGAGGAGTTATAAAAAAACTTCTTTGCAAGTTTATATCCACCAAAGTCTACATATATTAGGCTGATGAGATAATGGTGATAAGTTAAGTGTCTACAATTCACAAAATGATTGAAAGAAAAACATTTAACAACTCTGAAAAGGAAAGTAACATTGTCAATTTTAAATCAGGGAATCCAGACACTTTAGTGCTGTTCTCTCAGTCATTGCAGAAAGGTCATCCCAGATGGTGCAGATGACGCACACCATAAAGAGGAAGGCAGGCAGAAAGCAGGTTTGAAGATAAGACAAATAACACCTCATCAGTAAGTCTGAGTGGCATAAAAAAATACCTTAAAAAATTATTATGCTATTACATTATACATAACAGAACTATCCCCTGGTAGGCTGATTTCTCATTTGGGCTATAGGATGCGTGTTAATTCAGATGTGGCTTTACACAAGGGCTAAAAAGAAGAGAAATGCATAAACATTACTACAAATTGGCAATGAGTGGAAATACTGGCTGAGTGGGATATCACAAGGTAATGGCCAGAGTGAAAATATAACAGCTGTGTTTTGCTTTGAATGGAGGAGGATCTGAAATGTAAATATATAATTATTACTCACTACTTTTCTGTTAAACTCTGATGTGAGTTATGCAGGTGCCCTGGAGCCTTATAACCATCTGGGTACTATGCTAGCCTGACAGGCTATGGACAGAAACAACAGTCCTGCCAAGACAAATAACTGAAAGCAATCTGTGTTTCACCAGCCCGAAAAAATAGCATAGCTTAATTTTCAAGTGCAATCCTCAGTTCATTACAACATTATATTGCTTAACAATATTATCTGACTCCATGTAAAACAACCAATTAAATAAGCTAGTTGGGAGCCCTGTGTACATCAGCTCTAGGCTGTAATTTGTCCTAGAAATAAGATAGAAACTGATGTAAACTGATATGAACCCAACTGCATCTCTTCCACTGATTATATTTTCTAGATCCCCTCCCTTGTCTCTAGAGATCAGGTGTGGCATTGTCAACATTTTTATTTTTCCTTTGACTCACTTATTCTAAACCAATTTTATTTTCAGGAATGGAATATGTGCCTTGAGGCTGTCAGCTTAATTCTTGCCTGGTATAAACTGCCATAGCTATACCAATTTACAGTTTGTTCCTCTGTCTTTCTCTTACCTCTCTATATATGATTCTTTCTGTTATGACCCTTCTGTCACTTCATTTCTGCTATGATGAAATTCAAGTACCTCTTTCTGAAGGACATTCCTTTTCTGTAAGCAACAAGAGCTCAAAATTTTTGGACCCTATAATTAGGTACATTATTATTGATTACATTTAAACAATCCTGGCTGCACCTTGATCCTTATGAACATTCAGGAAAATTAGGTCCTTGACTAAAAATATTTTTAAAATATAAATCTTACAGATATTTCAGAAAAGCATATCTGTTGTTACAGGGTGGACAGAGGCAGCCCACTGAAGAGAAAATGAGCAGATATCTTTTAGAATCATAAGTATTTTATAAAGACATTTATTTTTTTCTTAGAGACTATTTAAATAAGAAATCTGAATCTTGGAAGTTAATAGAAAATATATACATTTTCAGGGTCACCTATGACTATTTTTAACATTTTCCCTACAAGCTTTTGTCATGCTTCAATAGGAATTTTTGGTCCCAGAGATGTGAGAGTATCTCTGTATTATCTCTGTATTATGTAATAAAGTTCCTACAGTCCTGTTAAATTAAGTCAATATGAATTATTCCAGTTCCAGATCAAGCCCAAGGCTCTGTTTACTCATGTTCCTAAAAACTAGCTGCAATTTATAATAATGTCATTCTTTCTATCTTGTCAAAGTTCTTTTTTTTATATTCACTACATTGTACTATATATCTTGTTTTCAAATATTAGCGCTTCATTACTTTTCCCTTTTGCACACAGTTCACTTGGAATGAAAAGCAGAGCACCTAGAAAGAATGAAACAAACGTGTTCTGAGAGCTGGAGAAGCACAGATGCGCAGGAGAAAGAAATAGAAGTTTTAGAGTCCACGTAATGGCACCTAATATATAATGAATACCATGACCACAGAGTGTAGACCTGCTCTAAACCTTCCTTTCCAAAGGTGCATAATGTCATTATCTTTTTAAATCTGAAAGACCAAAGGGGAAACTGT
This sequence comes from Pseudopipra pipra, assembly GCF_036250125.1. NCBI lineage: Eukaryota > Metazoa > Chordata > Aves > Passeriformes > Pipridae > Pseudopipra > Pseudopipra pipra. The sequence continues at coordinate 72,314,941 of NC_087550.1, read as the reverse complement.
GCTGATTTCACTGCTGGGTGGATACGGTACATCTTCCAATTCCCTCTTTTGCAGTTCTTGTTCTTGTCATGGTTGAAGGGAGCCTATTCATCTTTCCAGTAGGTGTTTCGCTGTATTACTATTGTAACTCTAGTTTGACATCACTTTTCAAGGCTAGTCACTGTGTTATCTTTTCTCCATCCTACTAGCAGTCTGTCATGCTGTGTTCCTGTAGAAATTTTTTATTTGTTCTCTAAAGTTTTATTTTTTTCCCCATTTTTCTTATTACAATGGGTCTATTTTTTTCTTTCTTTTTTATTCTTCTTTTATTTCTTTTATTCTTCTTTTACTTGGTTGCATTATATTTAATTTTTGCTATAATGTTTTATTATTTCCTGTTTTAAGACCGCATGTGGTGAGCAAGTATCCAATTGCATTTTCTGGGATTTCTAAGCATATGTACAGCTGACACTGGATGATGCACATTATACCATGAAACAGTAGTTTTCTAGAATTTGGACTCATTCTCATCTCTTCTTACCTCAATATTTATATTTTTTATAAATGTTTGATGCAAGTCACATTTGTTGAGGTTGCATAACTTCTGTATTATAATATCCAAACCAGTTTTACACATATTAGAATGTTCACAACACTGTGGACTCATAAAGCATATAAATAAGCGACTTAAATGTCCCTTATTATTGGCACTATAGAAGCACATTCAGGTTTGCTGCAAGTACTGCAACACGTCTGCAACAGCAAGATTTGTTTTGTTGATGAAACTAATTTGCTGGAAACACAATTAATGTAATTGTAATACTAAAAAAATGAATATAGATAAATAGAATACTGTTAAGTAGAAAAAGAACTTTAAAAAGCAAGAGTTTTAAAGACATGTAGAAAAATTGTTGTATTATCATTCTTTGTACTGTCTGTCTACTGCTGTCTGTCCTCACCTTGGTTTTAAAAAATTTTAAACCTGCTTTAAAAACTGATGTTAGAAAAGGGGTGAACAGCTTTCCAGACAGTTTACTGATTAGTTATCTCTACTGACAACAATATCTCTACTGGTGTTGCAGTACTATTTGAAGGTTCCACCAAAAATCACACCTAAACTAGACATTATGTCAGTATACAGGGTGACAATTTCTCTTAAAGATTTTAGAGATTCTTTATAAAAAGCTGCTAACTTTTTCAAGCTGAGGAGCCTGAGATCCTTATCTTATACTCATTCAGAGCAAATGTCCTACATTATTTGTTCAGTAGCATGTGTTGAAACAGCCTATCTTTCTCCATCAGCTCTAAATGAAAGCTAAACTGCCAAGTGAAAATCTGAACTTAGGTGATATTAACTATCTCATTTGATGAAGTGCTTCTATTGCAAGCAGGACTGAAATATGATCAAGAATCTTGTACAGCCATGAGAGTGTTTATGTTATAGATCATATGAAGGTATTAAAAGGTATCTGTGCACATTACTCCACAGAAATTTCACATGAAATCCAACTCTCTTAGGTATACCAAATCACTCTTTCAGCCACTCAGCTCCATGGTGTATCCTTCCTGAGACTCTAGTAATTTCATACCAAATCTAAATACAGTGCCACCATTCATATTTAGATACAGTGATGTTCTAAATAAGATCTGGTATATAATGGGAAAATAATATATTTCATTAAATCAATTTGTATGGGAAATATTGACACATTTTCAGACATGCTAGATATTTTTATTCCAACTTGTAACGTTATTTCATGGTCTGAAGGCAATCATACTTTAATCAAACCAATTTCCAGAGCTGATTATGCCTCAAATAGACTGAACTGCGTAAATACTGCCCTTCATTTGATCTACTGAGCCATTGGCTCAAGTGTCATAGATGATTTAATTGCTGTGAGAAAGAAGCAGCATGGGACAGGAGAAAAGAAACACTAAAACAAAAGGAACTTGAAAAACCCTTATTCATCAACTCCATAATTATTCAGATAGAACTGTCAAGGAGTCATAGAAAATGACAACTAAGATCAGTGCTATGCTAGTTGTCTAAACAAATGCAGGAAACCATTCAGTGCTTTAATGACTAAAACTTTTACCTGGAATCAGACGGTAGACAGTGGGAAAAGCAAATGACAGAAGTAATGCATTTCCTATGAGAAACTTTATTTAACACAGGAACTGCGTAGATTCTGCAATTGGGGTTTGATTTTTTGTTTATTAGGGTGACATACCTCAAAGCTTTTAATGAAATTCCCTCTGAAAAGAATCTGATGCTGCATCTCCATATGTGTGTGTAAAGATGGATGCCTCAGTTTGGTGCATTTCACTGGAATTAAATAAGCTATGAGATCGGGGAGAAACTATCACATACAAAATTGATTTCTTACATCTTCATCTACCTTTTGACTTTTTTTCTCTCTTTTATCTCTAATAAAAATTTTATGATTGGATGTAGTGTTATTCCTTGTCTGGGGACATTATCTTTATTTTATTGAAATTAACTTTGAGGGGGTTTTATACTGCAGAAATGGATCTTTATGTTTCTCATGGATAGGTTTCCTACTATCTTCAGATTTTTAAGGGAAAACCCTAAACTAATAGTGAAAAATCTACTTCTAGAGTAGTATCAACTCTTGCATCAAAACCCCAACAATGGTGAATCAGGAAAGCTAATTTGGTTACAAAATTACTCGGCTAACTAAGACAAAAGCAAGCAAAGTTAGTCCTTTTCATTGCATTTCATTCTTCTAGTTCAACTAGCCCTTCCCACGTTCTGAAATATATGAAAAATATCTAAGCTTATTAACAATATACTCTTGGTTTCACAGTAAATGTAATTTGATGGTTGTTTTCTTCAACCAATAGATCCCCACCTTTGAAAGGCTGAGAATCATTCACCTGGAAAACCATCAGTGACTCTACATGGTTGGTTTGCGACATTTGCTTACATGCAATAACTTTGTACAACTGCATAATTCTATAAAAAATTATTCAATTTTAACAGGTAATCACAGAAATTGCTTGAATGCCTTTTAATAAAGAAGCTAATTCAAGTTTGGTTCTGGAGGTTCAGACCATAAGCAGTATTAATAATTATCTTATCCTTCTTTTAGATCTTTAAGAAAAACTACTGTCTGGGAAATTATATCAGGTTTCAAAATCTATTTTAAGATTCTTTAAATGATCTTACCATAAGTAGATATGACTTCTTTTGTAACTTGGCTTGCTTAGAATGCTTCAGAGCTCATTTGGAGCAAACCTCTAGGAAATGAAGGGTGAGAGATCCCTTTCCCTATCACCCATCAGTAGGAATGTGTTCATTTTTAATTTCAGAAATGGAGTATTTAAAATTGAACTGATCATTTTTAAAAACAGATAAAGTATGAACAAGGCTTACTTTTGGCAAGGAATACTTCTCATTTCCCTTGTTTGCCTTTCCTTCCTTTCCTTCCTCCTCAAAGTCTTTGTTATAGCCCAAAGAGAATAAAAAAAGTCTTGAAATTCTTTCTTCTTTAGTTCTTCAAATATAGTAAGGGCTACTTGAGCCTGAACTGTAGGCTTCAGCTGTGACTTATGTTGTTTTGGAATCCAAAGTTCAGAGTGGTTCATACAGTTCTTATTGAAGATTTCTTATACTTCTTCTGAAAGTTATCTCTGAATTATGAATAAGCCTAAGAAAAATCCAAACAAAGCAATGTTTCTTTTGTGAATGAAACTCAAGTACAGATAATGAAAAAAAACAGCTTTACGAGGGAAAAAAAAGTGCTGTTGCTCTGACTGACTTCTGCAGTAATGATATATGCTCAGATGCTAAAAATAAAGGAAAAAAAACCCCACAAAACAAACAAAGAAACCAGCTAAGTTTTCTCAGTGTTATAACTTTATGCTTATCTGTGAGTACAATGATTTCATGGTTACATAAAATTTGTGTTGTAAGTTGTTAATGCTAATAATATTTATTTTGTTACAGAGATGATTTTCTATAATTGATAGTAATTTCCAACACATTCTAATTAATTCATTTTCTCAAAAATGTTCTTGTAGAGTTCCTGTTTTAAAATTCATTTATGTAAAGATTCAATTTAGCACTAATTTCTATAAGTATATGTAAGTTTTAAGAAAGGCAAAGTAGACTCAATAAAGGGATATTTTTTCTCAGTAATTTTCTTCTTTAGGCAAGATACTATTTTGAACAATATTGATGCTGAAGTAGTCCTTGCTCTATTAAAGGACAACTTAAGAACAAGGAACAAGATAAAGGTCTTGAACGGAAGTAGGTATTTAAGTTATTGACTGGTTGAATTTCTAAAACATAGTGTTAGCTTCCAACATTTCCTCCTGTTTTTCCCACTGACTATTCCTGCAGCAATACCGTCCAAAAGACCCTAGAGGGAAATCTTTCCTAGCTTGGAACACAATTCTAACTCCAAGATCTTGTGACTGCAAAAAAAAGTCATAGTTGTTCTGAGTTAAGCCAGTAATAACCATTTTTAGATTCAGTCCAGTTCATTCTCCAGGAAAAAAGAAACATCATTATCCAATTAAAGTTTCTCCTAACTTAACAGAGAAAATATTTAATTTCTTCTGGAACAAACACTATCATCACAGTGATTTTGAAGATATGAATTACAGAATGTGTGATCATCCATTTAAGGCAAGCTTAAAAATGATCATTCACCAAGACACAGAAGTCACCCTGTGCTATGAGTAGTGTTTTATAGTAAGAAGATGTGTGAAATCTTACAATTAATAAGTCATTCTAATTTAGGAGGATTTTTATGCTAGAAGAGAAGCACAAGGTAAATTTCTTGTTTCCCAAAAATTCTCTATTTCTTTAAAAAATAAAAAAAAAAAAATTAAGAGGGTTTACTACAGATATTTATAGTTACCAGATAAACTGACGCATTCTGATGCAGAGCAGCTAAAACAAGTTGAAATAATGGCAGATGGGGCAGGCCGAGGGGGGGAGGATACACACGTTTGTTTGTTTAAGTTACAACAGTTGTTTCTGTTTGAGGGTTGTTTGGTATTTTCCTCCCTATGGTTTTTATGACAGGCTAATTTGGAGTACAGTTAGTAGGAAGGTTGGATTCTTCACTGCCATGATTTTTGCTGAGTAATAAATGGTATGAAATCAGTATACACAAACGGCAGTGCAGCTGGAGAAATAAATAGTGCAAACTGTCTTTCCTCAGCTTCATTGCTTCACTAATTCAGGACTTCACTACTTCCCTTAGAGATAATTTTTTTCAACAGCTTTTTTAAGGCATTATTTTTTTTGTTTGTTTGTGGGGGGGTTTATGTTTTGTTTTGTTTTTTGTGTGTGTGTTTTTTGTTTTGTTTTGTTTTGTTTTGTTGTTTTTGTTTCTGGATACTGTCCTGCAGATAGTTGGTGGAATCTGATGAGTGAAATGGAGATTAAAAATGAAGTTGATAGGGCAGGTGGCAAGCTCATTAATGTCTTATAAGAACATCCAATTCCAGAAAAACTGAGGTGTACTGCTCAACCAGGATTTGGGTTTTTTTGATTTTGAGCTAAAGAAAAGTTGACAAAATAAAACGTATTGATGATTAAAAAATGCCTGGGCTCAGGTCTCATGAATTAAACAGTCCTGTTAAAGTATTAAAGAAAAAAAATAAAAAATCACCTCTTCAAATTGTGTTATATTGCCATACTTTATAATAACATTTTACTAAACAATACATTAGGCATTTGTTAAAGTTATGGGGAAAAAGTAATTGAAACAAATAATCAAGGTGTAATTTTTTTTAGCAAAATATGTTTGTTCTTTGCATCTGTCTACCAGAAGCAAAAGTAGTCTTGCATTTGAAATTCTGAATGTTGTCGCTATTATTCCACTGCAAGCAGCTTCATTTCTTATGTTATACATGTAATGTATATTCCAGACCAGATTTCTCCTCCCTCTCTTTCCTTCTAAAATCCATTCTGCAACTAGGAAATAGATGAAAAAAAAATTTTTTTTTTCTTTTTTTTTCATGGAACGGGGACTTCTTCAAAACTAACATATTAGAAACCATATATATTTCAACTGAGTTGAATTTTTTAAGGAAAAACCAACATGTAACAATTCAGTGACTTGGAAAATATTACCTTTGTTTTAAAAGAGCCTGATGTGCTTAATTTGACATGACTTATTTTTCTTAAGGGTTCAAGTATCTTTTCTGATTAGCATCTTATCTCTGTAAGGTGTTTTTTGAGTATCCCAGTTCTTATCACAGTCAATTAAATGGGCAGCATCTTGGCTAGTAAATGACTTTTTTTTAAAATCTATATGTGGCAATGCTCTGGAACCATAAGGTATGACTTTTTTTGAGAAAAGAACAAGATTGATGAAGTCCCAGAAAATGTTGGTGAAAAAAACTGTAGCAAAGGTTCTTTCTAGACTGCTTCCTCTGCTTCAGTTCTTTTATTTCTACAACAGTTTTCTGCACCATCCTGTAAGGAGAGAAATTGATTTCAATAGGAGTCATGGAGTTAAAATCCACTGATCTTTTTTGAGGATATGTCTGTTAATAGTAATGTTGGGAACACCTTAACACAAACTGGTGTTTATTACAGAGATAGTCATGTAGTATTAAAGAAATATGAAGCTACTATCTTCTTTTAATTCAGTGTGCTACAGATATAATGCAGGAGCATTTACTCTCAAGTTATATGTGGGTTTTCACATGATGTCTGTAACAGCCGTAAAAAATCAGTTCAAAAGCCAGAAAGTCTTGCATCCTGTCTCATATCACCATAACTGGAGGTTTCATCACTATTTAAAGACTTTCAGCATAAGAATGCCAGAATTTTATTTTTTTAATTGTCCAATATGTTATATTTCATTTATTTTTCTAATGCATTTTTTAACAATTATCTTTTTATCCTTTGGCAAAATTAGTTTCCATTATATGTTTTTTAATGTTAAAAGTACTTCCTTGAGCATGTCATTTTTGCATAGCAATTTCACCATTAGGTAGCTTGGGGCTTGTTGAATTTAGCATATAGAAAGTAGGAAAAATTTGCTTTATAGTTTATTGATACACTTCAAGATTTGATATCCTCTGTTTAAAGCTGTCTGTAGTGTATATTTCAACCAAACATCTCTAAACTGCTGTGTTTGTCCTGGTCATAGAAGCTTGTTCATACCCCTGAGTCTCTTTTCCCCTACTTTACATATTTCCTTTGTATTATATTTTAAATGGCATGATAATAAACTTATTCCATAGTCAAGATGTGGGGCCATACTGACTGATGAAAGCATATTATGATGCTTTCTGATTTGCTTTCCACTGCTTTTCCTAACAATTGACAATATACTTTTCATATCTTTTCAGCAGGGATAGGTATTGATCCTTACAGATTCGTAAGTCTTCTTTTTTTTTTTTTTTACCTTGAGTACTAACAACTAATTCAGGATGATGCTATAGATTCTTTGTAGGTTAATTGTTTACAATCACATTACTTAGCATTTCAATTTGGGAAATCATTTTCATATCTAATGCTGAGATAACATCTGCACATCCATGTAATCTGCATAGGTTTCACTGTACCAATTAATGTCTGTAAATTTTTCTGCCACGGTATTAATCTCCTCTTATAGAAATTGTGAATATGTAGATTCACTGATGCAGGTAAAGGTTCACAGATAATTTCCTCCACCGTGAGGCTAAGAAAAAGTCTCCATTTTACAAAGATCACGTTAGCCTGTTGGGACACTACATCCTCGAAAGTTGTTCTCATGTGTAGATTCCTGTTTTCTATTGTGACCACTTTTGCAAATTAATTTGGCTTTTGTGGAATTATATTATCTTCAGTTACTACACTTTTATCTTACATGTCTTAAATAGTCCACAATATTTAAGTCCACATTTAAGTTTCTAGCTTTTAGAGTGGCTAAGGCTGCATATATGTATTTATGTCCTCACTGAACAAACATTACAAAGTCATCCTCAACAAGTCCAAATGCAAGCAACTATTAATACTTGAATCAATAAATATCTAGGTAAAAATAACTGGTACTTGTCCAATTTGTGATAATGTCAGGCTTAAAAATGAGAACTTTTCCTAGAAAGTCAGTGCTGATTGATATACATATTAACATAATGATTTTGATCTGTATTAAACATTGCCTTTAAACATTGATCAAGATCAAGGTTCCATTGCACTTGGCAGTCCAAAAGCACAGAAAGCAGCAATTACCCCTAAAAGCTTAATAATTTAATTCCTTATCCTAGAAAGCTTATAAATTATGTTAATTGAAAAACTATTTGCAGCTCCTACACAATTCATGAAGCTGATCTCATACACAAATGTTATTAATTTGTCACCCTAAAGAGACATAAGAGAAAAATAAATCAAGAGAGTCAAATACAACAGCCTTCCATTTGTAGATATAAAATTGATGCTAAACGAAATTCTTTGGACTGTGCAAGTCAAAGTGTTAATGAAGAAACTGAAAAAAAAATCTATACTCTGAAATCGACCTTTATTTCCATGTAGTTTGAGATTTCTAGTGTGTTTAATAGTTTAGAGTTTATTTATTATTTATTTAATATTTATTATTAGAACCGAAAAATTAAATTATCAGGTTTGCAAACTGTCATGAGCCAACTATGATGCTTATGCTCTGAAAGTAATGACTCTTATGGAGACTCTGCCACAGATATGGGCAGAATATATAAATACCTTGAAATGATAACTGGTCTGTTTGAATCAGGTAGTTCTAGCATGCCATTCTGTTAAGTAGTCATTGAAATGTTTATGAGTTTTATTATTTTCCTCGGAAGATTTCCTGAGACTTGAACTCTGCAAGTCTCTTATCTCAGTTATTAAACATGGATTATCTCAACCTATCTCATGTCTGGTGTGTGCTTTTTTTAAAAGCGTTACAGCTTTTAAAGTTTTAAAGCTTTTAAAAAGTTTTAAAAGCTTAAACAAGCAATTTTTCTGTCTTTTGGGGGTTATTGTGTCTCTACGGTTTGTTGTTATTCACATGAACAGTTGTCAAAATGTAAACACTGTCTATGTAAGAGGAATTTTCAAGGGGAAAAAGGTCCAATTTGGCCAATGGAATACATACATTCAAATGAAGAGAAAGGCATTTTTATTCCCATGTATATAAAATACATACTGTGTAAATTACTAAGATAAAGAAGTTTATCTTTACTCTATAAATCAAAAGCTCTCGGACTTGCTATTTCAAAAAATATCACATTTAAAAAGTAACTGCTACTACTTGTAGGGAGAAACAGATAATTCCAAATAAGGAATTAATCTTTGTGTGGCTTATATATACAATACATAAATGATATGTGTTTGGGGTTTTACATGTAATTAACTACTGTAATAAATACTAAATAATATCTCTCAAATCTCTAAATTCCCAACCCACTGGGAGGAAGCTGGACATCTAAAACTGATATCTGTAACAGTCACATTAGTGTAAAACAGCACGTATAACCTAGCTGATAAAAAATACCACTCATCCAAAAGGTCTAATTTTTAGCTTGGAAACCTAACCTGATGCACTGGATCATACACTGAACCTCTATGTGCCTTACATAAAAATAACTCCTTGATCATAACAACTCTTTCAATTCACCAAAGCAAAAAAATCCAGGGCTAGTTGACCTAAGAGAGAGATGCATTTAACATGTATTGTCTCAGGAGCTGGTTTGGTCAACACTAGCTCAGACACCTTAGGTATGTTCTACAGGGGTACGGAAAGAAGGTAGAAAACCTATATGACCAAATATAAATATAAATATAAATATAAATATTCCCTCTGTTTTAATTGCCTACATGCTTCTTTAAAGCCTCTAGATAGAAGGTTAAGTGTGTATCTGAAATAGGGCATATTAGTCATATCCTGAAAAGGAAAAATGTTTTTCTCCATTTGCTATAAAGACAGCGTAGCTCAACTTGTTCTGGTAAAAATGTCTCTATAATGGATACTCAAGAGCTACTTCAGAGCCTGTGGCATGTAACCGTGTTTGGACAAGTGATGTCCTTCAGTGGCTCTTACCTACCTGCTCCAGTGGGGGGAAGTGTCTTTTAAGTCCGGCATCATATCTGCCAGTTCCATCTTGATACTCTAGAGCATCAAAAAATGACAAATTCAATAAATTTTATATATATACATAAAAAAGTTACATAAATTGATGAAAATTTAAAGTAACAAAGCCCCTGAAATGAGGCAAAACTACCTTGTAACAAGTTCTCATAATCATAGTCATGGATTATGCTGAGTAGGAAGGGACTCACAAGGATCATCAAAGTCCCATTCCTGACTCTGCACAGGACAGCCTCAAGAATCACACCATGTGCCTGAGAGCATTCTCCAAATGATTCTTGAACTCTGTTAGGCTTGGTGCTGTGACCACTTCTCTGGTGAGCTTGTTCTAATGCCCAGCTTCTCTTTGGGTGAAGAACCTTTTCCTAAAATCCAACCTCCCCTGACACAGCTTCAGGCCATTCCCTCAGGTCATATCACTGGTCACCACAGAGAAGAGAGGAAGAGAGGAAGAGAGAAAGAGAGGAAGAGAAGCCTGTTCCTCCTCCTCCTTTCATAAGAAAGCTGTAGTCTCCTCTTATCCAAGATGAACAAGCCAAATGAGCTCTGTTGCTCCTCATATGGCTTCTCCTCTAGGCCCTTTCACCATCGTCATAGTCCTCCTTTGGCAACCCAGCCACTGAAAGCTTTGTATTAAAGCTAAGAAAAGTTAATCAAAGCATAAAAATTACATTGAGTACACTGAAAATAAATCCTGAAAAATCTTTCCAAGTATCTTTATATGGTAAACTGATTAGAATTAATTTTAGGTAACATACTTTCAACATTCCTAACATATGTTGAAAGTCTACACCATTTTAACTTTGTTTTGCTACTTAACAATCTATTAAACAATGAGCTAGTGTCATAGGAATGTTTGCTGTTCTTGTTGCTCAGTACAGGTATGCAATGAATAAAAATACCTTTTTTTCCTTTTTATTGTTGGGGGTTTGTTCTTTCAGGATGCTGTGTTTCAGCACTGAGTTTAGCAGACTAAGGTAACAGTGATAATTGAGATTTGTTCTCTCCTTCTGGCAAAAAAAAGGCTCTGAAGCAAAGTCTGAGGTAAAAGCATCTTACAAATGAAGAAATCATGATAATTTCTCCAAGAAAACACCCACACACAGTGCTATGGGTTTACAATAGAAGTAAAGAGGCTTTAGCAATCATCTCTCCCCAAAGACCTCTGATTTCCCTGCTTTCTCTCCTTTTCATGTTAGACACAGCTAATGTCACGTTGACCCATATTTCATGGCGACTGGACTTGCACAACAGGAGAGAAGCTGTAGCATGCAGCAGGTGGGGACACCTCAGGTCTCCATGAGGTCATGCAGAAGGTATCCTATGATTTCATGGCTGTAGAGTTTCCCTGCCACTCTCATAGTCCTTAGGAGAGAATTAGTAGAGAACATATTTGTAAGAAAACACCAATCTGTGATGCATGGCTGGAGGTAGACTCAATGAACTTACAGGTAGATTCTGTTCCTGTCGGATGACTTGAAGATGAGTGATTCAAGTCTTAGTGTATTATGAACACAAGCATTTTCCTTCTCACAACATTGTGCTAAGTAGAACAACCTCTCTTCTTACAAGGCAAAATAATAAAATTTGGGCATATAATTACTTGACCCCAAAATATAATCAGTTCTTTTGTGTCGGGTTTGTTTTTCTTGTGATTTTAACTTTTTTGCTTTAGAGGCATTGCCAGTTTAAATGCAGACAATGACAGCAAGTTGTTGAAGTAAAACATAGGTAAGAAACTCTTGTTAACTTTGGTAAAATAATCTGATGTCCTGGTTCTGACCAGGACAGGGATAATTTTGCAGTAGGCAGGAGGGGGCATGACTAGGACCATAAATTTGCTCACAGTTTTGTCTGCAACTCTAATGTATTAAAAGGATTTTAAAGAATCTGTATGTTCTTATTTTTATTATTTTCCTTTTGAATTCATTATACTTACAAGACTGTTAGTAGATATATTTGGCAGAAGAAAAGTGCAAGAGACAATCCCATGCTTAGGACACAGGCAACTCACTAGTGTTGTGAAGGCAAAAAGAACTCTACCATGTGGATATGGCAGTGCATAATTATCTATCATGTGGATTTTATATTTTTCTGTCAGACCTCAGTTGATAGCTGCAGGGAAGTGACGAGGCCCAATAAAGACAACACTTGAGTGTAAGCCAGGACACTTCAGTTGTACATTTACTATCTAACTATAGTCATTTTTGCTGCCTGAACACAAGCTGATGCACATTTAACTTCTTTGGCCCTGATTTCTTTTCATGTTTTTGGTTTTTTCACAGCTCTTTACAGTTCGTAGCAGAAAAGATCTCTGCTTTAGAGTTAGGTCTTTATGCATCACAGAAAGAATAACTACATGTAGTACATTGCTTTAAAAACTTTTCTGTAGAATACCTAGCTTCTCAGATTGCCCTCTAAGATGAATCTTCTTGCAGCTGCAACATTAGAAACATGAGACCCAGGTGTAGAAAATGTGTTGTGCTAAATGAGCCAGTGGTCTAATCAAAAGGAACTCCAGATCTGTTAAAGCTATGATCTGTTAATGACAAATCCCTAGTGTAAATGAGGTCACTTCACAATATGAAGTAGAAATCAATTTTGTTTTAAGAATAATAAAATAAAGAGGAACCCTACTTCTTTCATTAGAATGCACTTCAAGAGATCGAGATTATATTTTCTTTTGAGGTGAAAAGAAAATATAATAATAACACTCTCACAGCAGCTGTGCATAAAAAATGAAGTGCTGGAGATATTTTTAATATTTATTAAGTTTTAAATTTGATACCGTTTATGTGCAACTCATTGTTAAGAGCATAGGCAAAACAAAGGGATTTCTGAACTGGAACAGTTCAGAGCAGGGAGTTTAGTTCAAGCTCTCCTCTGCTTTTTGTATTCATGACTTTAAATATTGCACGGCTGTTCTTGCTAGTTCTTGTTCTGCTGTATCAGCTCTTCCAGAAGCATCATTGTTCTTGGAGACTGACATAGGTTACAGATTGCTTAAGAAATGTGAATTAGGTGCACTGGTGCATAGGAATGAGCAGAAGAACTTGAAAGCTTTTTTTTATTATTTTGTCCAATCAAATCTGCCTGTCTCTGTAGTGCCTATATCCAGATTAGCCCCAAGCTTCAAAGAGTTTTTAACAAAGCTTCAAAGCAGGCAATTTATGCATCATTATTACCCTACTTTGAAATACACCTTTCTTCAGGGTGCAAACACTCTTTAGAGGTATTGAAATCCAAAACAAAATTCCAAGAAATTTAATTAAATGGGGGAAAACCTACTACCTCTATCTCAGCCATTTTTGCTTTATGGTATTGACACAATCTGATTTTCATTTTTTTTTCAGGGTCATTTTGTCATATCACATAAAAGTGCACATTCCATATAGGCCTGCAGATTAGTTCAAGATGTCACTACACAGTTTCCAGTGTTCATTTCTATGCAGAAAAAATGGGAGCACTTAAGTTGAAAGAAGCTGACATGTATAGTTTGTACCTCTGCAGGACAAGCATTCTACTGGGTAGATTAAGTGGGCCACCACATGATATTTCTATGAGATTAAAAATTACTGCAGAGAAGACAGATTTATGGGTTGTCCACTGCTCCCCTCCTTATGGTTATGTATCAGTGAAAATCAGCATTCATGTTGCATTCCCAAGACTTCATCTTAAATGTACATATATTACAATATTCTGATAAAGAACCAATCATATGAATATCCATGCTACTTCTGAGTTTCAACAGACTGAGATATGATTAATGGGTGATGCTAGACACTCTTAACCTTATGCTGCTATTCAGTGGAAGGTGGCAAAGTGCATTTTTCTGTAGTGATTAACGTTTGTGTGGTTCCAAATATACAAGTACTTCCAAATCATAATGTGTCTGTTACAGATGGACTATTAGTCAAATAACCTGGCATCTGTACCAGTACAACATAACTGTCTGAATGAGGATGTACTGATTGAAATTTTTCGTCAAGTGACCAGACTGGTACAATACTCATATAACCCTTGATTATCCACTGATGATAGTGTGAGTATTAGAAGTATCTTAATGTTCTGACTGGAGAGAGTTGCAATTTTCTGCACATATGTTTATTTATTTAAATGTGATTGAGCAACATTCTGAGCTCATATTAGAAATTTAGATATAAGCATTAAAAAAATGGAGCACGTCTACACTGTTGAGAAAATATTAGTTATTCAATTGACTGTAAGGAAATTGAATTACAACAAATCAACTTAAGACACCTTAAATGGTGAATGAGAGCATCCATGGAGGGGTTTCTTGTGGTAAAACTTGTCCACTTTAAATTTATTCCTCTCAAAAATTCGTATTAATTTGACTGATGGTCCTCCATGAATCAAATACATTTTGGGCTGCGGTGAAAGATATAATTATAGAATGATAAAAAAGTCTAGACTGGAAATGACCTCTGGATACCCTCTGATTCAAACCTCTGTGCAAAGCAGGGCTTTAGTCTAGGCTAATCATGACCTTGTCAAGCTGCCTTCAGTATTTCCAGAAAAGGAGATTCCACTATTGGTCTCATGCCTGTTGTCTCTTGTCTGTTCACTTTTCAGCCTTTTGAAAAGACCTCCATCTCCTCTAAAACTACCATTCAGGTAATGGAAAACTGATTAGATCCCTCCTGAACCTTCTCTTCCCTTAGCTGGAAAACAATACCAATTCCTTTAACTTTTCTTCAGACATCAAATTGTCCAGCACTCTAATCGTCTTGAGGCTCCTCCTCTTATCCCTCTCTGTTAAGTCTGTCTTTTATTTGAGGAGTACCAAAACTGGACACTACATGCCCGGTGTAGGCTAAAAAGAGATTAGTGGAGTGGAATGATCACATCCCTTGCGATGCAGTTGCTGGTGCAATTACTGAAATGGTTTGTCTTCATTGACGCAAAGGCACAGTGTTCACTGTCCATCAGTACCCCCAGATCCCTTCTAGAAGAGTTACTTCCCAACCAGTAAGTCCCCAGTCTGTACTACTGATTGAAATATTTAGTCTCTGCTGCAGGAGTTCACATTTTGCTTCCTAAATCTTATGCAATTCCTCTTAACCTGATTTCTACACTGTCAAGGACTCTGCATTTTACCTCTTCCATGCAGTGTTATCTATATCCCAAAGTGATGTCAGTTGCAAAGTTAGTGATAGTGTAGTCAATGCCATCACCCAGGTTGTATTTAAAGACCCTGAGAAATCCCACTCAAGACCAGCTGCCAATTTGACTCTGAAATATTAACAACCTTTTGAGTTCAGCACTTTAGACAGTTTTCCATCCATCTTCAGAGTGATTTGTTCAGGCTATGTCTAATCAGCTTCAACAAGTATGTGAGAAATCATGTCAGACATCTTGCAGAGGTAAAGGTACATGGATACTCGCTGCTCTTTTCTGTTAACTTGAGGAATTTAGTCTTGGTAAACCTGTGTTGGCTTTTTCCAGTCTTCTTGTCCTTCACGTGTGTGGACAAATTTTCCACCTGGATTAGTACTATTATTTTCCCAGGAACTGAGGTGAGGCAACCTGGTCATTTTTTTCTAGATTTTTTTGTTGCTGTTGTTGATGGACATACTTGACTATTTTTTTATTATCTGTGATCTTCCTTGATCTCCATGACCTTCTAAAAATGACAAAGGGGATTTGCAATAGTATTTCCCGATGCCTCCAGACTTATCCCATTAGCCCAAAAACTTCTTGTACGATTGGTACAGATGCTCCCTAGCTCAATCCTCCTTTGCTGTCAGTGACTCACCATTTGCTCTTCCATTTCATCTTGAAAGAGACTTGAGAGCTGACATCAACCTTAAAGACTGAGGCGAAAACAAGACTGAGTACTTCTTTGGTGTCATTTCTAACTAACTTGGCAGCTCCATTCAGCAGCAGTCTGTGTCTTCCTTGTGCTTACACTCATACTAGCCAGCCTGTAGAAGTCTCTCTTGATAGTTTGAGCTCCAGCTGAACTCTTGCCTTCCTAACTCCATCTCTGCAAGCTCACATAATATATGTGCCCCCTTTCCCATCTATCACTTTGCTATCTGCTTAACTACAAGTCTGGTTTATTTCTATTTTTTCTTTTCTTTTCTTTTCTTTTCTTTTCTTTTCTTTTCTTTTCTTTTCTTTTCTTTTCTTTTCTTTTCTTTTCTTTTCTTTTCTTTTCTTTTCTTTTCTTTTCTCTTCTCTTCTCTTCTCTTCTCTTCTCTTCTCTTCTCTTCTCTTCTCTTCTCTTCTCTTCTCTTCTCTTCTCTTCTCTTCTCTTCTCTTCTCTTCTCTTCTCTTCTCTTCTCTTCTCTTCTCTTCTCTTCTCTTCTCTTCTCTTCTCTTCTCTTCTCTTCTCTTCTCTTCTCTTCTCTTCTCTTCTCTTCTTCTCTTCTCTTCTCTTCTCTTCTCTTTTCCTGTTTAGGGGTATGGGCAGCTCTTGTGCTTTGAGCTGCCTCTGGAAATTTCTGAGCAGTTCTGAGCAACTTATTCGTGTGTGTTTGTGTGTATTTGTGAGATCTAAAGTAATTTTGTTATTTTAGTTGTGGTATTAATTACATACAGACTATATGTACTAGTCACAAGTATTTACCATTACTTCTGAACTCAAGTGTCTCAAAAATGTATTATAAAGGAAATCTCTCTCTGTGAATTAACTGATGTGCTTATTTGCTTCTTCTGACCAATTGATATTATTTTGTCTGGTTTTATGTTCAGAACAAAAAGTATTCGAAGGTCAAAATATTTCCCTGTTAGTAATAATATCTAATTAAATAAACAGTAAAGAACATTTTCACAGTAAAAGCAATAAAAGAATAAAGTTTCCACAAAGAATTTTCAAAACCGTTTTTCTACATAGCAGTAAAAGCTTGAGTAGTATAATGTAAATTGGAACTATTCTTGGAGAAATTCAGCTCACTATGGGACAAGTGAATGACATTCATTTCATGTCACTTGAGTCATTTACAAGTCAGGCATGTAGTCCAAGTTAGATGTCTATACTTTGCTTATAATCAATGGAAAGAAAGAAGGAGTGAGACATCCAGAGTGATTAATTCATTTTTAAATAGGTATCTATTAGAATCATGATAAATATATATCTGGAGATGCTTCTCTCTTTAATATCTGTGGAGGAAACAGATGAATAGCAAAGATGCTCAATTTTTAGATATTTAAAATAAGATGAAATGAATCTCATTACCTATGTGAGCCTTTCATGCATAAATATGTTGTATAAGAAACTTATAAACTGTTTACTAATATACTTGAATAGTACCAACTGGCATACATACAGCAATACGTTGACTCCTACCAGATATATTTTTTGTTGTTGCAGAAAAAGACTTTGACCATTTTATTTAATTGATTTAGAGTGAACTGCTAAATATTTTAAATTTAGATTGCTAGAATTCATAATTAAGATATTACATGCATGCACACTCCCAGAATTATTTTCAAATTCATTCTAGATTAGAAATACTAAATGATGTTATTTAAAACATTTTGTCTTATCTTCACTTTTGATTGCTGTAATCACTCACTTGACCTTGGAATTTTCATAACTTTCACTATGAACAATAGAAAAAAAAAAGCAGCTGTTGCAACTATCACCTGTATTCATTGGTCTGTTTACATTATCTATCTTTTCATTCACTGCACCTGTTCTCATTCATTTATTTTTGTAAGACCAAATACTTTTGGTCTTACAGTCCAGTGTTTACAGAATTTGATCTATTTTGCTGCCATCTTATTAATTCCCCTTCTTTATCATTCCTTATTATGTTGTCATACTCCACACAACTATGTCCCAATTTTCCAAGTTACTGCCTTTAAGGTAATTTCCCCATTGCATAGTGACATTTTCAGAAATACATAATTGATTATAATGCACAAAATTTAATGAAGGGGTTAATTGCTCTGGTAAAAGGAACAGGATACTTTGTTTGCTTCTATAACCATTATCTCATCTATAAAACTATTTATCTATATGTAATTAAAATATGCAAATAAAGTCCCAAGTAGAGCACTCGGTTGGGCACCTGTCAGTGCCCATGCAAGCAGCAGAAAGCTTTTGGAGAGAGTAGATATCTACATAAATAAGTTCAACCACTGTCATTTCAAACAACAAATATATGTTACAAAAATCAAAAGGAGTTTCAGGAAACACACTGCTTCCTAGCTGGACTTACATATGTTTTCAGAAAAGATGTGATTTGGAACCACTCAAAGACAGACATGAAAATAAACAAACAAAAACTTCTTAAAAGTTTCACCAAGGAAAGAAGCAATATATTTAGCAATCAGATAAACTCAATACATATCAACAAACAAGGATCTACATTTGTGTGAAGGCAGAGCACAAGTATAATGCTCTATATTTGGAACTGGACAGTAGACACAATGACCTGCAATAATCCTCAAGAAATTTTTTAAGCAAGTGATAGGAAAGGATCTTTAAAAGTATCCTTGAACCTCAAGAATATGTGATGACAGAGAAGGTGTGAATCCATCAGTAAAGGGAAAAAACAAATTTTGGTAATACTCAGATTTCAAGGTTTTTCTTTTAAGAATCAGCTCAACAAATATAAACTAAAAAAAATCAGATTATTATTCATTTAAATGGCCTATTTCAGCAAGCAACACCTCCTAATCCAAAATGTAGATCATACTGACTTTTGATTTATCTTCTTTAAAAAAAGGTCAAGAGAGTCAAATAGACACTGTGAGAATTTATTTTCAGACATTAGTGGCACCTTCTTATTGCCAGTGAATGGATTTAAAAGGGATTAACTCAGAGGTATATGTTTAGATAGCAGAAACTCTCAGTTGGATTTAATTAATTCCATTTAATGAATCACTTCTTAACATAAACACAGGGTTATGTGTAAAATGCTTTCAAATTGTTAAAAGTAACATTTGAATCAAATGCAGTAACAAGGGGAAAAAATTCTATGTCTCTTGCAAAGCAAGAAAGGAAGATAGTTTTCATTTAACATCTGTTGGATTACTGAAATCTATTCTCTACAGATCTGCCGTCATGATGAAAGACAACAGTTTTTGTGGGGACATTAGCTTCTGGTAACTTTCTTTACCACTTCAATGGCCCATGCATACCAGACATAAAGTTTATTTCAGATGCAACCTTGGAAAGTTAGGAAAAAAGGTGAAAAATTTCATGTTTCATTATGGTATGTTACTTCTGTTCTGTCTACACTTTGACAGCTATGTAAAGATCTGTACTTTTTTACTACCTGACCTTTTCTACAAAGTTTTGGCTGGAATCTTAACTGCCACAAATGTGTGTTCTCCTAAGGATCTTAATTTGAGAATAGCTGGTTCAGCTGAAGTTTGTAATCACTAGTGTATCCACTGATTTCCATTTTCCATGTTAGATGTGAATTTTCTTGTATTGCTGAGCACTTTATTTTTTATGTAGTTGTGATACTGGATGCTGTATCGTATAAGGCACCAGCAACAGATAATGAGCCATAAACCAAGGCCCCTATAGCAAGAGTTAAATTAGCTTGCTAATCTTAACCTGTTGCAATTCTAACTATGAAATTCAGGAACTTTTTTGCAGTTAATATTCATGCTCTTTAGGAGGCTATTTTTCCACTCAACAATATTTTGAAATAAAAAAAGGATGCTGAAGTATTGTTCCGACAACAAACTCTGACAGTTTCTGCTTTGGCAAAGGTTTTTTTGATTCCTCTTGCAGTTTTGCCTTTATTGGTTGGTTTCCAAGACACTATTACTCTATTTTCAAACCCTGTTAGCACTAATACTCAGCCAACAATAGGTTTTTGAGATGTGGATGATGTTGAAAAGTATTTGATCTCACATATCAGCATCAGTACACATATAAGTCTCTCGTTACCCTGTACCTTCTAACTGCACAGCTGTCTTAGTACATATCACAGCTTATGGTAAAAGTTACTGCTTTGCATGCTATTTATTTTAGCAGGATTATCAAAAGATATTAATTTAAAAAACCAGATAGCTTCCATTCCATTCTCTCTGCTGTTATTTTAACTCTCACACTCATGGCAGTAACTGTGGTCATTCTTGTCCATAACTGTGAAGAACAAAGCCAAGCAAGAGCACATGGTTTCAAGATCTATGACTGGGAGTGTTATTGAGTTTTATGATCTCACAATATGAAAGGATTCCTAGGCTATTAATTTTTGGATCACTGGTTACCCATTTTTCCTTCTCTAGTGTTTATTCATTTATTTATCAATTTCATATGATTTTGAACTAAAAATATTACATAGATTACAGCTGAGAACTGGATCTATTGTCTTCATTAATTTGCTTTTTTGCCCTCATTATCAGCAGTTTGCAAATAAATTTCTTTTCATTTAAAGATGTTGGAGAGTCATTAAAAGATCTTTCTAAGCTGAACATTATCATGCAAAGTAAATCAATATTGTCTTGCTTGTACTGAACAAATTAGATTAGTGAATTATTTACTAAAAGTCACAAAACCCCTCTACATTCAGTTTTTGCTTACCAGAATAAACATGTAATGTACAAAAACATGCTGTTCTACCAGGAAAGATATAATTTCATGATATAAAAAGTAATATCACTGCAGTTTTTGTACTGTAATACAAAGAACATAATTATATACTTCTTTATACCTACATCCAATGCAGTATCAAATGGAAATAAATTTAAAAATATATAAAAGAGATTTTATTAAAAAAAAATCAGGCTCAAATGTTACTTATTTGAAAAAAGAATAACTTTCCCCAAAAAAACAAACAAAACCCCACAAAAACAAAACAAAACAAACAAACAAAAAAACAAACAAACAAAAAATAAAATAAAAAAACCCACAAAAAAAAAACCCAAAAAACAAAAAACCCAAGCCAATCCAACCAACCAACCAACCAAAAACCAAACCAAACCAAAAAAACCCAGCAACCTTCTCAAAATAAAGTCTGACTAGAACAAAATTTTCCATGACATCTGTAGGTAAATTCATTCACAAGGATAAAAATGTTTTATCCAGACTATCTATTTCCAATGAGTCTCTGTGTGTGAGATATAGAAACATAGTTTATCCACAGAAGTCATGAACAGCCTCTATAGGCTAAATCAATTGCTTGTGAATATTTTACCATATTTTTAATCTAAAATGAAATTGCTGCTGCTATTTTCATAAGATTAATGAAGATGGTCATTTCTCAATAGTAACAAAGTGAAAGAGTGAGAGAAATAGAAGGATGACAAGTAATTCGTGTTACAATTATCCTAAGGAACTGATATTTTATTGCATAAATAACATTAAATTACTTTCTACTACTTTCTAATCTTGGAACCACTTTTGTTTGCCCCTGTCTTTTCTTGAAAGATGATTTCTATATACCTGCCCCTAGTGTTCAGAACCTAGACATGCCTTCTTGTAGGCTACTGATGTTACCTTTTTCAGTTCTGTTTTTAAGCCAATTCCAGACAGCAGTTGCCTACTTTTAATTGATTTCTTTAGACTTTGAATTAGGTCGTCTCTGAATAGTCATTCTGAAATGGCTATTTAGGCAATAATGAATGAGTCAGTAAGCAATATAGGCACTCATCAACAAATACACTATGTGAAGGAGAATAAATGTAATACACTCCCTGTTACCCTGCAGCCTTCACGTATCCAAACAGCACGAGAGCGAGCCTTCAATGTCTGTAGCAGACAGCTCTGCATCTCAAACCCATGTAGTATAAGTTCACTTTGTGGCTTGTGTGGCTCAATAGCAAGCCACTCAGTAGCATTTTGGATAGAGCTGCAGGTCTGCCGTGAGAATTGGGACACTTGCTAAGTTTCCCAGAGCCCCAGTTTTTGGTAAAGTAGTTAAATATCCTGGGTAAAGAATGTCTTGGAGTCATACAACTACCTGAAATCATATGCATGTCACACCAGACTAGGGTAAAACTGAAAGCTAAACTGAAGTCTTTATTGATAACCTCCAAAATAGTATTATGTCTAAAATCAGATGTATTAAAAATAGATAAAGAAATAAAAACCTTGCTGTTCTGTTTACATGGTGACTGTATCAGAAAAATCTACCATTCCCTCATGTTTTGACTTTCCTCTCCTGACAAGAAAAGGTGTCAGGTTTTGGTTACTCTTTTTCTCCCTGGTTGGGAAAACACTAGTCTTTACAGAGAGATCCTCTTCTGAGATATTTGAGAGTATCTAGGATAGTTTTCAAACAGTTCCTCATGAACTGTATCCACATCAATAGAAAAATAGGCCTTTTGGTTTTCTTTTTTAGAAGATGAAGAACTGTAAAGAGACACATCAGCATTTAGGGGGCCTGTAGAGATGGAAAAAGGAGTGAAAGGTAAAGCACCAAAGTATCTACCAATAAAGAATGAAGTTAGCATTTCTGAAACTTTTTATAGTGTTTGTTTGGGGTTTTTTTTGACAATAAATTTTCTTTTTAAAAGAGCTAGTACTCACTTTACTTTTTTTATTGCAAATAGAAAAAAAGTAATTATTAATTCCAAACAAATTCCTTCTTTGGGAGGACATTAAAGTTCACAGATTGCGAAAAAAGAAATAAGTCAGAGTCTGAGCAAGTAAGAGAGAGCTCAGTTACACAACATGTGAGCATTCTGTGAGCTGCTGGAGTTTCTTATCTCTCATTAAACATACAGATTCATAAGAAATCACAAAACATTAGAGGATTGAAATAAAAGGCACCAAAGAAGAATGAGGAAGAAGAATATTTTTTCTCAAAATAAAGTAGAAATTCAATTTTCAGCTTTTCCCTTATCTTTTTATTTGGTTTTATCTTCCACAGCAGAAGGAGGTACGCACAAACGCTATTAAACTATTCACATCTACATCTTTAAATTCAAAATTAATGAATCATAATTGTGCTGCAGTAATCCACTTTAGGACATGATTGACACTTAAAAGCTATGTTCTGATTAGTTATTTGGTCCTCTGGATTATGTTATAGCTATTCACCAACTTTCAGCAATGCATCTTTGTAACATAATCACTAATAAGTCCATAAGGATCCTAGAGCTATGATGAATAAAGTAAATGGGTGCAGTAAGTAATAATTGCTTCCTCAGTCTGGGTTCTTCCCATTTCAGTATTTAGCTTGTAGATTTCTTTTTTACTGAAGTTCCATTTTTTCACTTTGCTTCTCCATCCCTTGAACCTTCAACTTCCCATGACCCATGCCTGGCAAAAACTAAGATCGGTACGAATCAGCTGAGTCTGACTGTATAAGAGTTGTGTTCTTTTTCCTCATAGAGGTTAATTCTAGAAAGTCACAAAATTACAGAATGGTTGAGGTTGGAAGGGACCTCCAGAATTCATCTTGTCCAGAACCCCTACTTAGGCAAGGCTGCCTAGAGCCATGGCCTCAGACTATGTCCAGACAGCTTTTGAAAATCTCCAAGGATGGAGACTGCAGAACCTCTCCGAGCAATCTGTGCCAGTACTCAGTGCCAAAACTCACACCAAGTCATGTGAAACTCTGATATGCTGCATGAATTCCACTCTGTAAGGGTGTTACAAGGACAATACAATTCCCACAAGTATAGTTATTATCAAAAGACTTACATGTTTAACAGTCCTACAGATATAAAACCCAACATGTAATCCTTTTTCTATAGATGATGTGGGATGTATTAGACTAGGCTCCTGCTCTTTGAGAAGGACATAGGATCTGTGACCTGAATGTCAGATGGTAGCAGGAACATGAGAGATAAAACTTCCTTTTTCAATTGAAGAAGCAGTGATTTTTAGTGCCAAATTATTATACAGGTTATAAATTCTGTATATTTACAAGTAGCAAGATAAACTTTCTTTCAGCTCACAGGGAACTTTTAATAGGAAAAAAACAGCCCTGATTAGACTAGGTAGTTAACCAGATGAGTAACTGTAAATTAAGGGAAAATGATTGCATGAGAAAATCATTCATTACATTTTACAATGCAAATACCTTCCTTGCTGATAATTTAGGTGGATAAAGAAATCTTCTCTTGTGCTTGCCAGTGGAAATGAGGAGGGCAAGTTCTTTAAATGGACAATATTTGACACCAAAGACAAGTCTTTTACTTTTGGGGGGGTGTTTGATTTTGTTTGTTCTTGTTGTTCTGTTGTTGTGTTTCTGTAGGGGGGTTTTTCGGGGGTTTTTTTGGGTTTTTTTGGGGTTTTTTTAAGAGTATGTGTGAGGGTAGAGAGAGTTGGAGGACATTCAGAGCAAAACAAATTGCTTTGAACCCCAAGTCTCCAAATCTAAGACTGGCAATACAACTCAAGGAAATTATGCAGAGCAAAGATAGCAGTGTCTGGAAGTGAAATTTTAAGTGGAATGATTATTTGGATATGCTTAATGTACAATTTTTGTTTCTTAAATTTGTAACTAACCCTAATTTACCTCACTTTAAGATGTTTTCTCTACAGTTTATATATGAGCTGATATTTCTGGCATCATTTTAGAATCAATAACGTGAAAAAGAACTTGAGGAAAAATTTAACTCATCCTACTGTTACAGTCTAAATTAGGTCAGAGGAATTGTTCACTACAAATGTCTGTTTCCCTGGAGAATAGCAACTAGGGTAATTTTAGAAATCTACACTGCTGTCATAGTTTAACCCCCAGCCAGCAACTCAGCCCCTCACAGCCACTCGCTCACTCTCCCTACAATGGAATGGGGGAGAGAAATGGAAGGATAAAAGTGAGAAAATTCGTGCTTTGAGATAAAGGCAGTTCAATAAGTAAAGCAAAAGTTACACGCTCAAGCAAAGAAAAACCAGACATTCATTCACAGCTTCCTGTGGGCAGCCAGGTGTTCAGCCATCTCTAGGAAAGCAGAGCCCCATCACACATAATGGTTACTTGAGAAGACAAACGTAATCACTCTAAATGTAGCCCCCTTCTTTCTCCTTCCTCCGGCTTTATACGCTGACCATGCTGGTATATGGTATGGAATATCCCTTCAGCTGGGGTCAGCAGTCCTGACTGTGTCCCCTCCCTACTTCTTGCACACACCTAGCCTACTCTCTGGTGGGGTGGGGTGTGAAGCAGAAAAGACCTTGACTCTGTGTAAGCACTGCTCAGCAATAACAAAAATATCTCTGTATTATCAACGTGTTTTCAGCAGAAAACCTAAACACAGCCCCATACTAGCAACTATAAAGAAAACTGACTCTATCACAATCAATTCAAATACAACCGCTTACGTATAAAATTTATGTGAGACGGATACCACATGAGAAGTTTTACTAAATAAAACTTCTTTTCTGTTTCACTATTACACGTATGTAGTGCCAGTAGTCAATAAAATAGAAAGATGTCCTAAGAGACCAGATCCCATGTACATAATTCAAAGAGCTGGAGTGTACCTCCTGCCCATCTGTAGTGTGCAGTCATGTGTTAAATCTTTCAAGATCACACTCCATTCTAAATATGGCTTTTTTGAAAAGCTTTGAAGACAACAGAGATACCACAGAGACACTCTTGAGAAATGTTGATATAATATTTAATATTTAATGTGTAACTGGTGATGTAAAATAGCAGTGTAGAATCAACATTAGTCAAGTCCTGTAATATTAGGAGTTACAATATAAAGAGAGGTAAACTGTAATCCCAGTCTTCTTATTATGACTAAATGACTAAACCAGAAACTGCCTGAGTATTTCCTCACAGAAGCAGCAATCTTGATAGATGAAACTTAGTGAAAGCTCTCAGCAATTTAATTCTTCTCTTCCTTTAGTGATGCTAAATAGTCAGCTGTTCCAAACTAAAGAAGAATAGAGTCAATACTGAAAATTTTTGAAAATTTAAGCTTTACTTCTCAAGTAATGCTTTAGACCTTCTTTAAATTGCTTACCAGTCTGATAGAAAGAAAGATCTGATCATCTTTAACTTCTGTTTTGTCTAGTCTAGGTAGAGTTATAATATCCCAGTTAATATTTCATAACATGTATTGAAACACAGTATTTGTCTGTGATTCTTGTCTCTAATTCTTGAAATTGTCTTGCTATTTTGTTAATTATCCCAGCATATTCAACCTTGAGGGCATGCATCATTGAAAAACATTTTTTTTTAATATTTTGTTGTTGCTGTTAAATTACGAGTGAGTAAATATTAATCTGAAATCCTGCTTAAGCAAGTAGCGAATGCTTCAGACCATAGCAGCTGCAAGAAGACAGCAGAAGCCAGAATCAACAAATCATACATTCTGCTTGCACTTCTCTTTTTCTTGGCTGTAAGTGACAATTCTGCATCATCCAGCTGGGTGGTAGGGAGAGTTGATTTGTGATGATGAATAAAATAGCTTTGTTCGGATCAGGAAATTTGTTATGATAACTACTGTAAGATCATGACGGCAAAAGGAAGCATCAGGAAAAAAAATTGTTTTATATAAGCACCCCATGAAATATGTGGTGGGTTGGGTTTTTCTGTGTTTTTTTTTTCATTGGGTTTGGTTGTTTGGTTTTTTTTAGCATGTCATTTCAGAGGAAAGAAAAATAAAATAATGCATCTTGCCTCATTTGAAAACATAAGGACTTTTTATCTTTGAACATTTTGATCACTTTGTGTATATGCCTCTAGTAACGGATTCATTTTATGGATTAATTCTTTTAGGTGAGTGTCATGGTTTAACATGATTTCAGCCAGAAATCATGGAGTTGTGCGCACTTTGTAAAAGAAGGAACTGTTCATAATATTTCTACAAAATTGTCAATGTCCTCCTTTTCAGGACATGGTTCCTATGCTTCTCCAGTGACATACTAAATTGTTACACTCTGGGGAAAGAAAACCAAAAGAAAACAAACCTTGGCTTACCTAAACATTATAGCACAATATTAGTCATATAAATGAAATCAGTAAATGTAAAAGCACTTAGAAAACATGAATTTGGGAATTCTGTTGTCTTGAAGCCTTTTAGGGAATTTTATAGTCTGAAGTCTCTTCCTGTCATAGACAGCATGAAATTTAAAAATACGACCAAGTCAAAGTGATAGTTCTTACATTTTGTCAAGCATAGAGGATATGTAGAATTTTCTTCTGCTAATTAATTGTTACGCGCATTTTCATTTTAATATTCTTATACATATTTGGTTCTGACAAATAAGCTGGTGAGACCAAAACAGGAGACAATTATTGGATGTTTTGATATAAGGAGACATGAAAAGTATTCCATGATGACATACACTATATATTTTATGCATTAGCATCACTTTCTTTCTGAGTCTTCCAAAGTTACTGTTTTATTTTGTGTGAAGGAGAATGTTTCACATCAAACAAATGAAATCGGAGGGAAGAGGGTGGTGTTTCATCTTGAAAAGAAGTATTTGGGGAAAAAAATTCAGTTCTGTGGAAATAATTCTCCAGTCAAGTCATCAATTAAAATTCAGTTGTTCAGGTATTCCTATCTGGTTTTTCAAGTCTAGCTGCTCTCCTGCTGGAAGTTGTTCCTAGAGCTGTTTGCCTAGTATATAGTGTTCCTTATTTTACTTTACAACTCCATCGCCAACCTGAGTTTCAAGCACTGGGAGAGGTAAATAGCTATTTCTTTTCCATCTATTAATTTTGTGCTACTGCTCATCAGAGATGGAAGCATAAAACAGAATTAGAATTACTGCATTTTCTTATTATTGCTTTTATCTTCAAGGGCTCAAAGACCAAACTGTTGTTTATGTATGCACTTCACCCTGCTCTTGAGAACTAATGATTTTTCTGTGTGACAATTCAAGTAAAGAAATAGTAAAGAAATATGGTGAGTCACCTCTGGCATATAAACACATGAAGTGGTTGTGTTCAGTAAAATGAATAAAGGTCTCAGTATTATTAATTGTGCCACAGATGCTGCTGCTTCAGAAGGGGAATAACAAAAAAGGCACATTAACAAAGACAATAAAATAGATAAGAGACTTTTTTTGAAAGGTATTTCGGAGTGCAAAAAGCTCAGAAGGTAACTGAAGAAAAATGGATTTAGGATTACAATGGCCTTTACAGTGTCAATATGATTTTGGAGAGACATGTAATATGAAGGTAGAGTACTAAAGTTGTGAAAGTTCAAGATAAATAATTTGAATCAGAAAAACAAGTTATTGGGAGGAGGAAGAGCTATGAATATAATACTTAAAGGTACTTAAAGGAAATCTCTGCTCTGAACATCACTATCTCATCTCAGTTAAAGGACAGTAAAAGAATTGGGAATGGTTACAGAGGAAGGCTGTGGAATTGCCACCATGGAGATGATCAGAACCAAGCCAGAGAAGACACTGAACAACCCAGTCTAACTTTCAAGTCAGCCTACTTTTAGCATGAGATTGACCAGATGACCTACAGGAACTGCTTCCGATCTAAATTTTTCTATTATACCATGATGCAACTTGTCACAGATTGTTCTGAAAAATGGCAGGATAAAAGTTTTAAGAAATTAACATCGTGTTCCCTGGAAGAAATTTTTAAGAGTGTTTAAGTATATAGTGAACATATGACAGTTAAATAAGGATATCCATTTTGTGAGAAAATTTATATTTACTGTGCTCCTCCAACTTAATACAGGAGGAAAAGACCAGAATACCACTTCTTTAAATATCCCAAAAAGGAAAATTCTGAAAATAGCAGCAACAACAATAAGACTCTCCATAGGAATCCAAATGTCTCCCTCTCTAGAACCTTTTTCCACAATACTATAATGTTGTATTAAAATGTAGTCCTTCAGTTCTTCTTTCTGAAAACCCCCTAAAGACAACACACTGATTGTATCAGAGTATTTCTGTAAATTACAGTCCATGTTTAAGTGAGGGCTCTCTTACAGAATTTTGAATCCTAATATTACTGAATAACTCAGTTGTTCAGTCATCATCAGTCACGATCATTTTTCTGTATGTTTGATAATATGAGTTAAAATACTAAAATATCTGTGCTAGAAAATCCAAATTTATATGGTAGCACTGTATGAATGTACAGTAGAACATTTAGTATAGAAGTGCCAAAAGCATAAATTGTTGTTATACCTACTTAAGAATTTAAATATGTAATATATATATATATGTGTGTCTACTTGTGTCTATATAAATATATATATATAAAATGAAACAGAATGGTTTACAGCAGAAAATTGCCTGAGACCAAAGTAACTTCAAAGTTTTAAGTTCCTTGCACTTTTGGAAATGAGAGCTGAAAATCTTGATTCACATTCCTTCTCTCAGACATACCTAGAAATTCATAATTTAAGATATTGCAAAGCTTTTTTTTAGCTTAAATGATAAGTTGGAAATCACTCCTGCATTTCATCACAGTAGATTTTAGACAATTACTATTTATTTCTCTTACATGAATTTTAGGTGTGTGCAATTAATATACCTGTAAATTTCTCAAACTAAATTGAAATTATGTCCCTGGAGAGCACTCCTGTGGACACAGGATATACTTTTACAGAACTATACATTCACAACGGCATGTAACTACTGGTAAATAACCACGTCAACAACAGCAAAATTCAACAACAAAAAATTCTATTTCTTGGCAGTGATACTTATTATTAAATGATATGGGCTTCAGTGATAAAGTTGGTAAATTTACAGCCAGTCCACATCGGGCCAGTGAATCCACATATACGTAAGGAATGTTTCAAACAAGCATGAGAAGTTCAATTTAATATCAGAATAACATGCTGAATTTTATTGGCTTGCATTACTTAGAAGATTGATAATACAATAATTTTTTCTTTGTGATTGTACCCTAAAAATACTAAAATGCTAATTGCAAGAAAACAGATATTCTCTCACTCACTACTGAATATAGTATTTCATAATACAAGCCATCATAATACAGTTTTGTGATACAGTATTTCATAATACAAGCCATCAGAATGTAATGGGGTGTCCATTTTCTTGAAGAAGAAAAGATGAAGTTCTGATGCTTTTAGAGTTACTTAAACAGCACAGAAAATCAGTTTTGTAAGAAATTCTACTGATGAATAAATCGTGCATGATATGTTCCAATCAGGGTGGAAAAATATATTCTTAGGAAAAAAGCTCATTAGTAGTCACAATGTGTTCTGAGTTATGTATTGTGTAGAAATTGGTCTGTCTCTAGCTTGTTATTAAAAGCAGGGAAAAAAAGGAGGAAGTAAGTAAAAAACATTTTTCAAGTGCTAGCAGCTGCAAAAAGTGGGTATTATTGCAAAGAATTTTAGACTGAATCAAAATTTCAGCCTTTCAGGGTGTTACACTGTCAGTTTGCTCTGTGTAATTATATGCTGAAATGATTAAATGACAACTTCAAAACCTGAAAAGGATATATGTTAACTTTTACATATAAGACCTTTATTAATTTATCTCAAATCTTTTCAGATGAAATGAAAGAACAGAATAGCCTAAATCACGTTTACCCTTAAATAATAGCCTGTCTCTGAAGTCTCAGTGACTGAAATCTAGGGGTCAATAGGCTTATTTTTATTTGAATAATTCTTTGATGTTTGCAACACATGAGGGGTAGATATTACCCTCTATTTTATGTGCGCTATCCTTGTCTATGACTGCTTCCTCTAGTGCTCAACTGTAATTCTAACTACAAGCTGCAATGCTGGTCTTGGACAGAGCACTGTCTTCTTCGTCCTCTTTCAGGATAAAGTTCAAATGCCAAGGTTCACCAAATTTGTTGTACTCAATTTAGACAATATGAGGTAATGCACTCTCTCTTGTTATTCCATTCAGCTTCTCTTTTTTGCAAAGTAAGATACCTTAGACTTCCTGCTTGATAAGAGTAGTCCTAAGCCAGATAAAATGACGTGCTTCAAGTTCAAATTCTAGTTTCTGTTAAGAGTTTCCTGTTCATGTCCTCTTAACTTGTGTCATTAGCAAGGATTTCATCATCTATTAACACTAATAGCTCCATTTGAGTCTATCTAGAGTATTAAATTTTTAAATTAAGCCTTTGATTCCATTGTCCCCTTAATTTTTATTGTGCTGAAAAAGCCTCACATTTTTAGGCCTCATCACGAAAAAAAAATCCACTTATATACTTTGTGGTCCTTCATCCTCAGTAGCTCCTTGTGTGCAAAATCATTAAGAAGATTCTTGGAATGAGTAGAAGCGTAGACAGATAGCTTCTGCTTTATTTTCTAGATGGATATGAAAAAGATGTGAGTTTGATAGGTCTGGGACATTCACAGCAACAAAAATTCCCAGTAGTCTGTTCCTGTAGGTAGGATCAGGCATTGGAGCTGGGGAAGAGTAGATAAGATATTTGAGTTGTCTCAGGAGACTAAAATTGTGCTTTACAATCTTTTTTTTTTGTCAAAGTGAAGCTGTCTGTTTTAAGAAAAAATTATGAGTGAAGATGGCTGGTGAAGCATATCACCATTAAAATCTAATATGAGAGTGCAAAAGCAGTTATCTACAAAACAAACTGAACTACTGCTTGAAATGGAGAACTGAGATGAGTGATAGAGATGACTTCAAAACCAGAAGGGAGGAGCTGAGGCAAATTCACATCAGGCAGTGAAACAATTATTTTGAATGTGGCAAGGATAAATTAGAAACATATTGCTGAGAAACATATTGCTAAGGGAATAGGCTGTAGTTGAAATCATCTCAGTAGTGTCTCAGGCACACTGATATTTAAAGTCTGGGGAGGTACTTCAAGCCAAGTGCTTCAAATACTGTGCAATCAACGGTTTAGTTTACCAACTAAACCAGATGTGCTTTGATAGAAAGTTTAGACCCTGGCAAACTTGTTTGAATCTCTCCTGCAGCTGCTGGAGTTCTAAAGGGATGAACAGGCTGTAGTCAACTCAAAGGCAGTTAATTTGGCCCAAAGGTGCAGTGACAGCTTAACATTCCAGCCATATTAATGTCGGTTTTGTAGTAAAATAAACTACATACTTTGGGTTTTTTTAATTTGAATGCATCAGAAATGAAGATAATCACTAGTATTTTTTTGATTATAACTGCCATTAAAAAAATCATGCCATGGGGATACCTTTATCTAATTAATATTTCAAATATATCTCAAAAATAATTTAATTTTTCTTCAGGGATGTTCATAATTTCGCATGTCTGATGTTTACTAAGAAGGCCAGACCACTTTTCTGAGTAAAAAGAGCCTGCAGCATCAGCAGGTAATGCTGAGCCAAGACTCTGCTAAGGCAGCAAATGGTACAGGAGAACATGCCAAGGAATATGAACTTTCTAACAAAGTGCAACAATCTTTTAAGTGAGTCTGAATGTGTTAAAGTTGGCAATTTGCATACACATGACTATCCAAACTTACTTTCTCCCTTTTGCCTTTCATTCAGATCAAATGCCCTGTTCTGAACGAAGTGATGATCTACTGCACAAGCAATGCCAGTCATTGTGACAAACACAAGGGGAATTTGTGCAGAACTGCCTCAAAAAGAAAGAAATTGTTAAAAGGGCAAGGCAGTATTAACTGTGTAAGGAAGGAAAGGACTAAGGAAATTAAAGAATGAGTTAAACCCAAATTAAGGACCAAGAAAGAACTCTATCAAATTTGGTGGAAGTTAGTAATACATGACAAATTCTTAAATCAGGATCAATACGAGCTATATGGAAAAAGAAGCCAAAGCCCCAGAAGGACTAGAGGCAGAGTTTTAAGCAGTTTACACTGGAGAAGTCCTGTAGCTACAGAAATGAGAAGGAAAAAGAAGGCAGCTATTTTCTAAGATGCTTATACATGATTTATATCCATATGGGAACATAACAGAAGAAGTACAGGTGAAAAAATCAGTGGTTCTACCTTACCGTTAAACTGAATTATGACCAAACTTTATCTGGTGATATGCATTAGACAGTGTTGCTCAATACTTATAGTACCAATTTTGCACATCAGGAGAACTCAACTTTTCTGAATCTTTTAGTCACTTATCAGTTTATTTCATCTTCCTGTTAGCTAGAGAATTTGTATTCCAATTTTTCCTTTGGATAAAAAACTCTCCGCAATTTAGTACCCAACAGAACATTACGGTGCAAATATTCTGATATATCTAAAATCATGAAGATTTTTAACTTAGAATGAGGTATGTCGATATTTTATGATCATAACTTTAAAATTAACAGAAATGAGAAGAAAGGACATTTCTTTAACAGTTAATTATATCAGTATGAAAATATTTCTCGGATTAGTGTCTTAATCACAAATTTATCCTTTCCTTTTTTGATAAACACATTTCATCTTGATTCTGATCATAATACATTTTAGTATTGCTGTATATAGAGCTGAGATTTCAAAACTGTCCTCTGAAAAATAAAAATTACATTTTCATCAAGTGAGTTTTAATTCTCTGATTTTAGTATTTTTCAGTTGAAGAGAATTGTTATTCATTGTTTTCTCTGTTGTAATAACTCACAAATTGCTTCCTTATGGCATGTTGATCATGCTTTCAATGATCAGGTTTTGAAGTTCTTGTACTGACCTTTTACAAGTAAATTAATCTTATTTTCAGGTACATGGTTCTTTTTAAGATCAGACAGACTCCCAAGTTTTTAAAATATATATGTATTTTTAAGAGTTCATTTCTTGGTAATATTTGTGGATCATTTTTTCCTTTGACATAAGACTTTAGAATTTTCTTCAGAATATTTCAGTGGGTTTTTTTATAGGTTGGTCAGTAGAAAACAGAAAGAAGAATCAAGAACAGCAAAAAAACCCCAAGCAAGACAATCTGGCAAAAGGAGTAAAGAAAGCACACACACACACAAAAGTAATAGCTAAATGATCTATTGCAATAGATTCTAAAAGTGGTCAAAGCATACAAAAGCAGGAAGCCTAAAAAAAAAAAGTAAATATTACCTAAAAAAAAAAAAAGTAAATGTTACCTAAAAAGAAAAAAGAAAGAGAAGCTTACAAAAGTTTCTAGATCCTCAGGAGGCATAAATTATTATTGCTCCATTTTACTTTCTGCAACAAGGTCTTCTAAATAATGTAAAAGACTCAGGGTAGCCTTAACTGTGAATTGCAAATGAGAGCTCAGTTTCAAAACATTATTACTCATGCTGAAACACAAATTTTCATTTCAAAACACGTTACTGGGCTGTCACACCTCTAGGATGCAAGACCAGTTAAGGGATGAGGAACTTAGACATCTCTGGAAGCTGTCTCTATATAATAAAAAACCTGGCGAAACCTTTTGAAAAGGGATTTCTGCCAGAGGGGTCAAACAACACTGGCAGAAGGGCTACAGCAGTTGTTTGGAAATCCTTTTAAGAAACTTTATGTCACCTTGCAAGGCAAAGGATGAAATTTTATCTATCCCTTTCTGAAAGACATTGTTTAAATATAATGTATTTTGTCAGTGAAGCAAAAATCAGACTTCCTGTGGGATGCCTAGTCTTTACTAGTTTTCTAGAATGATAGAGTTCTCTGCTCCAACTTGTTATGGAGAGAAATGACAGCACAGTTACACTGCCAAGACAGCATTCCGTACCAGTGGGAAATTATCTAAAGGACATGGCAATAAATCTGTTTTATTTTACCAAATTATTTATTTGTATAACTGTACACTTGCATAATAATATGAAGAATAAATGAAAACATGAGAGCAAAGCTCTGTGTAATGAAAGAGGTGTAAAAAGAGAACCATCCAAGACACTAATCAATTATATCTGTGCATTAAATGATTTAAATGGAAGTTGACAAGAGCAGCTACTAGGACTTAATCACATGGGGGTTTTTTCATTCGTTTTGTTTCTTTTTTTAATTTTAAGTTTTAGTGGAGGTTGATTAAACCTGCCAGTGGATGTTTTTTAGTTCCTCAACAGCATAGTTTTGAGATTTTTTTTTTTTTATGAATTACTCCACCTTGAGATAAAACATCTGGTCTTATAGGAACTTCAACATGGTTTAGTTTTTCAATCAGTACAAAACAGATTCACCACTGTAGCACTGTTGGTCTTTTGTGTGTCAGCCTCTTAGAAAAATTCACTGTGTCTCCATAAGGCCTAAAATGCAGGGAGCTCATATGGGAGGGAAATATGGTTTTACTTCACCTTTACCTCCCACAGCTGTGAAAGCTGTCAGCTTCTAAAGCTGACAAATTGAGAATTCAGAATATCCTCAGAATAGTTCAGTTGTCTCACACCAGTGTTTCTTTCACTTGGAGAAAGGCAGGAACCTTTGTCATGGATTTTCCTTTTTCAGTAATGATAGCGAGATCAACCTTCTCCTTGCAAATATTATTTGGATATATCCTCTATATTTACTACAGTAGTTGTATAACTATAAAGAATTATCTTTCAGTAGTCAGTTTATGTAAGTAACTGAGTTCTGAAATATCTTAAGAAATGTTCTAGTAGCCAGTAAGCATGAAAAAGCCTCTAAAGACTGGAATAGTTTCAAATGCTATTTGCTCTACTGCCAAAAATGACATTTTTAAATGTCTACACTTAGCCTTTATTTCACACACAGATATCTCTGGAGCTGTGCAAGATGTTACTTCTTATTTAGCTAAAAACTAGCATTTCAAAATTTGTTCTTTTTTCAAATCAAATAACTATTTTTTAGATCATTTCTCATGAAAAAGGAGTTCTTTTAAATATCAGCAAATTTGTTTTTGTTTTTTTTTTTTTGTTCTAGAAAAGAAAAATGTTTTCTTCTATTGCTTGCATAATTTGACAGTATTTCATAGCATAACAGGTTCCTATTATGAACTATTAATTCTTTCTATCTACATATGCCCATAATTCATAGAATCATAGAATATCTTGATTTGAAAGGGACAGACAAGGATCACTGAACCAACTCCCAACTCCACACAGGTCAATCTAGGAGTTAAAATATATATCTAAGAGCATTGTCCAAATGCTTCTCGAACATCAACAATTTGCAGCCATGACTACCACCCTGGGGCCCCTGTTCCAGTGGTTGAACAGCGTCTTAGTGAACAATTTTTTCCTAATATCCAGCCTGAACTTTTCCTCATATAACTACGACATTCCCTTGCATCCTCTCCCTGGACACCAGAAAGAGAAGATCAGCACATCCATCTCCACTCCCACATATGAGGAAGTTGCAGACAGAAATGTTTTCCCTCATTCTCCTCTTCTCTGTGCTGACCAAACGTAGTATCCTCAGCCACTCCTCATACATCACCCCCTCTAGTCCCTTCAACATGTTTACTGCTTTCCTTTGAACACTTTCTAATAGTTTTATACCCTTCTTATATTGTGGAGCTCAAAACTGTGCACAGGACACAAATGAGGACACACCAGTGTGGAGTACAGTGGGGCAATCTCTTTTTACCAGTTAGACTAGGTAGCTATATTTTGCTTAATGCACCCCAAGATATAGTAATTCTCATGCTTCAATTTTAGCAGTTCGTATTTTTACTTTTCATTAAAAGTGTGCATCATTTAAAAAAATTATGGGGTTCATCTCATCTACATTTAGTTGCATAAAAATTAGGCAATTCATCGAAGTCAACTGGACTTCATAGTCAGTAGACAGAAATATTCATCTCTAAGTTAAAGTACTTTTCAAATATTTATCACCATCATACTATGTACCTGTTTAAACTCACACTGCCAACAGAACACAGCCTACAGTTTACATATTCTACTGTCAGTAGTTCTTGCTAAGACACTCCTGCAATTACATTAATATTGATATATTCTCACAGTTCATAAGGTCAAAACTTACAAATATATTATAATATATTATTTTATTATAAACAAATAAAGAAATAGCTCTACTTGTTTGTTGTAAAGGAAACAGAAAAACAAAGGTAATATTTGCACAGATTTTGCATACCTCTGCACTGACTCATAAATTAGAAAACTTTCACCAAATAGATCTGAATAATTTGCATGTGAATTAATAGTTTTAATTTTTGTTATCCACAGATACTGCAATATGAAAAAGATTTACATAATTGCCAATATACAATTGTTATTGGCTTGTTAAGTTTTCTCATTCATTCTTGCTTAAAGACAATTTGGATCCAGATTTTTACAGTTCATAAGAAATTATTTTATAATTCAAAAATGTGGCATAAAAATGTCAAAACCAAGTAGAAATGAATTTGCGTTTTTACTTAGAAACACAAAACGTTTAAAACTCTTGTAAGAAATATTGCTTTAAAAAAAGAACACTGTAGATTGTATCAATTGCAAAGAACAAGGCCTTCCAAAAACTATGACCCTAACTCTTAACAATGTGTTCCAGTAACACATAAAACACCGCTTGTCATATAAGTTCCAAAACATTAATTAGCCTTTAACATACTGTTTTCTTTTAAAATGTCCCTCTTAATTATTCACATCAGTGAAGCAGACTAATTATGTTTCTTGGATAAAAACACATTGGATCATGAATCTTTCTTTTTCAGTGACATATAAACAGCAGCTATGATGAACAAGATAGCATTATTTTCTTATGACTTTTTGCCTGTATTAGATAGACAAAGTTTGAGATCCTTAGGTAATGACAATATTATTTAAAGATTATATTTATGATTGCAACATTCATGTGAAATATTAAAAAAAATTAAATTAGACACCATATGCAATCCCTTATTATTTCTGAATTTTATTGTCAATTAATTTTTGCCATTAGTATTTTTCATGTTATAAGTCATTATGTTAAACTATATTTGCTTAGGTTTTCACAAGACCTATTATCTGTTATATATTATCTATTACCTATTATCTATTGATAATATATGCAATTGCCCAATATTAGTTAACAAACCTTTAGGATACATAAGAAATAAATATTTTTTAGTTTCTTAATTTTAAAAATTATTGAGAAAAAGTGAATTAATTTTTCAGAGGACTGTATGCTTAAGATCTTCCTTCTTCTCTCTCATTTAGTCTTAAAGCCACAATAGTCACCATGTGTCTTATTACCATTTCATTTTGTCTTACAATTCCTATTGTGTAAAACCTTGCTGTGACACATTATTACCCTGGTTATCAAATGTAGTCATTTGCTCTGTTTTTTACTCTAAGGTTAAAGGGTACAGAAACTAATTCTGATCTGACAAACTTAACCAAACAGTTGAATCCTTTTCTAGTTAATGTCTATGACTTTTTTTGCTTTAGTTCCTCATTGTCTCCTGTTTTTTTTAAGTGATCTTGATCTCACCTCAAATAGTTTCAAATTGTAATATGATTTTGCTATAGGGAAACCTGCAAAATACTAACACACACATATGTTCACTTAAAATTAGTTAATTGAATCATAGAATCATAGAATGGATTAGGTTGGAAGATCACCTAGTTCCAAACATCCTACCATTGGAGGGGATGCCACCCACTAGACTTGGTTGCTCAAAGGCCCATCCAACCTGGCCTTGAACACTTCCAGAGATGAGGAATTCACAACTTTCCTGGGCAATCCATTCTAGTGTCTCACCACCCTCAGTCAAGAATATTTTCCTAATATCTAATACAAATCTACTTTTTTCCAGTTTAAAGCCATTCCACTTGACCTATCACTACATGCCCCTGCAAAAAGTCTCTTGCCATACTTCTTGTAGGCCCCCTTTAGGTACTGGAAGCCTGCTATAAGGTCTCTCCAAAGTCTTCTCCAGGAGAAATAACCCCAACTGCCTCAGCCTGTCTTCATAGGAGAGGTGATCCAGCCCTCTAATCATCTTTGTGGTCTTTCTCTGGACTCAGTTCAGCCAGTCTACATCATTCTTACAATGGTGCCTGCAGAGCTTGACACAGTAGTCCAGCTGGGGTCTCACCAGAGAGTACTGGAGAGATAGAATCACCTCCCTTGACCTGCTGGTCACTTTTCCTTTGGTGCAGCCCCATATGCAATTGTATTTTTGGTCTACAAGCATGCACTGGTGGTTTACGTTAAGCTTCACATCCACCAGCATTCCTAAGGTCTTCTCCTTAGGACTGCTGTCAATCCATTCTCCACCACAAATGTATTTGTGCTTGGGATTTCCCTGATCCAGGTGCAAGACCTTGCACTTGGCCTTGTTGAACTTCATAAAATGAACTTCATTTCCACAGGCCCATCTCTCAAGCCTGTCAAGGTGCCTCTGGATGGCATTTCTTACCTCCAGCATGCTGACAACACTACACAGCTTGGTGTTGTCTGCAAATTTGCTGGCAGCACACTCAATCCCACTGTTTATGCTGCCAACAAAGATGTTAAACAGTGCCTAGACTCAACACAGACCTCTAAGGAACGCTGCTAATTGCTGGTGTGTACATTACCTCTAGAGCTTTCACTGTGTACTTCCAAGGAGGTCGCAGCAAAGCTGCTTCTTATACATTGTGCTCCTGTCCCCATATCATTTTATTGATTGTTTTGGAAACAAAGTTGTTGCAGTTTTTCAGTGTCTTCCTTGTAAAGGGAAGTCCAAAACTTGACACTTCAGATGTAATTTCAAACATAATGTCAAGCAGAAAGGAGTAGCATTTTTTGACCAGCTGCCTACATGCTTGATAATGCAGCGCAACATATAGTTGACCTTCTTTGCCATGAGGATTACTCTGCTGGTGCATGTTTAACTTCCTGCCATAGGGATTCCCAGACAATTATCTGGAAACCTGCTTTCTAGCCATTTGGCAATGCCAAAACTGTACAGAAGTATGGGATTATTCCATCCCAAGTACATAACTTTGTAAATTTTGTAAACTTCAGATTTGGCTGCAAATATATTATGTCTGGCTGGGAGAATACTCCAAAAATCAAAGTAATTTACATACATGGCTCTCCCACCACCCACACAGCCAGACATCTCACCAGTGAAGACCATCAGGCTGCTAAAGAAGCTTTGGTAAATACATGCTGGCTGTTCCCAATCTCCTTCTTCATGTAGGTGTAAACGACTTACAGCAGGATTTGCTTCAAAATCTTCCAGAATAATGAGGTAAAGCTGATTATAACTTAATTTCCCAGATCTTTCTTCCTTTTTCTCTTGAAAATAGATGTGAAATTTCCATTTTTCCATTTTGAGACAAGCCTCACAATGTTCTCAGCTGCTGTGGATTAGCCCTAGTAGGCACCTAAACCCCACAGAGCTGTTCATTCATTCCCCCACAGTGGGATGGGTGAGAGAACCAAAAGGATAAAACTGTGAAAGCCCATGGGTTAAGATAAAGACCATTGAATAGATAAAGCAAACCGAGGAATTCATTCACTGTTTCCCAGGCTCCATCACATGTACATTACTTGGGAAACAAATGCCATCATGTCGGAAGTCACCCCCTTCCCTCTTCTGACCCCCAGAATTATTGTTGATCATGACACCATATGGTATGGAATATCCTACTGGTCAGTTGGGTTCAGCTGTCCCAGCTGTGTCCCTTCCCAGCTTCTTATGCAACCCCAGCCTACTCTACTGGCAGAGCAGTATGAGAAACATACTTTTCTTGCTGATCTCCCCTAAGATTCTGGCCCATAAATTCTCAAACAGACGTCATCCCCTCGATAGGAAAGCTCTGTGCATTTGCGCTGCTCCTTTGCATACAGCACCATCTTCCCACCTTGGTTTTCATTTCCAGTTCTATCCAGAACTCTCATCATGTTTACTAAGTCATATGCATTCATGCACTGGCACTCAAGATGGATTGCAGCTGTGTCACTTGCTGAGGGGAAGTGTGAGAGCCTCCCTTACCGTGTTTCCCAAGATGTTTCAGCCCTGCACCCCACTCCTCCACTTTTCTGCAGTTTGGTCTTCATCCACCAACTAGTCCACTATAAATTCCTTCTTTAAATATTTTTGTTAATGAAATGGAATGTATTTCTTTTAAATTTTTAATTAGTATAAACTAGCATTGATGTTTACAGAGCTATGAGAATTTATACCCTCTACATGGTGGTACACAGAATTATTTAAACTTTTAAATGTAATTTGAATCTAGACCAAATAAATACAGATCTCCTTGGATGTACCAAGGTTGAAGGTCCAAGACCTCTAATAAGTTTTTAGATGGATTTAGGAGGCTTACTTTGTATAAAATTTTAAAATTTTGGCTATAAATAACTCATCCTTGTCTTTTCAATTTACATATAAATGCATTCACAGATCTTCCCTTGCAAATGTATTATCTTAAGTTAAACCATTTAAACTATGTTGTAAACTGTTAGTTGAACAGAGATTTGATTTTGTGTTTAACACTTTTAATGTCATCACTGGCTGCCAGATGAAACCTATGAATGATTCTTTCAACAGTCTTAAGCATTTAGTAATCCTTGTTTGAAAAGAACTTCTGAAACACATAACAAAAACCTTCAGTTTTTCAAATTTTGTTGAGTAGATCAGAGTCCTTGTTTTTCAGAATATTCAGCTTCTTTCCCTTTATATAACTTTCTTCACCGTACAAATCTGTCTCTACACTGATATCAAGATTGCAAACTCAAACTTTTAAACTTTAAACATTCCTTGTATTATGACAGATTGATTATATTAAGGATCAGAACAATGAGAGTGTTCATCTCAACCAGTTTTAGAATCTTATGTTGCAGAAATAATCTCTGTTTGAGCTATTTCTCTGGATATACTTTATCACTAAGACAAAAAGAATACTCTTGAACAATTCATGTGACCTATGTAAGGTATCTATTTTAGGAAGAAATAAACAATTCATTGAAGATAATATAGACTGTAAAGGGAATTGAAGGATGAAAAAAATCTTGACTATATGGAGATATTTATAGTGCAGATGACTAGTATGACCAAGTCACTTTAGGCTTTCTTTCTGATTAATGAAGATCAAGAGTCAGTGATATGCTGAAAGAAGTAAAAACAGCCCTCTGGGTCAAACAGACGTAGAGGATCCTATCATCAATTCCACAGCCAGCGAGGATACACTGTCTGAAAGAATCAGCTTGGCTCTTGGCCTCTGGGGTACTTACTGTGAAATAAAGCCATATCAGGTACTTGTAATATGAAGGCTTATATATGTTATGATTAGACCTTCTACTAAAATCTTTGCAAGGAAACAAAAAGATCTTTGCCAATGTGTCTATGTTTAAGTCTTGCCTTACCTGTCCTGGGGTGAGAAATCTCCTTGGGACATCTCACATAGTTCTAGCTCTTTGTGTTCAGGCAACTGAATTAAATTGTGAGGGTGAGATTCAATCCCAGAGAAAAGATTGGAGGTTAGATGACGACACATAGTCTAGGTGATTAAACTTTTCTTTAATCTTTTCTTTTTAATAAGAGTGATCTAAAGAATATAGTCAATGAAGCTTCTAAAAGTGCAATTCAGTAGCCTTAACACAGACATCAGGAGTCATTTATTATGCACGAAGCCATCCATCCTGATTTTCAGTTGCTTCTCTGAGAGTGTACAGACCTACTATGTATCTTCATCATAACTTCTGAGCCCATGTGTATTTCTCATATACCAGAAGCCATCTCAAAAGACCTTATAAACCCATGTTTGGTGAACCAAACTCCTATCTCTATTGACAATAGTGCAAATTTAGATACTTAGCTTAGAGTTTTAGTTCTCTGTTAAAGAGTGTCTTAATTGTAGACTGAAACTAATACTAAACTACTTTGAAATCTGCACATTTTTAAACTATACCAGTGACTACTTCTATACTGACACAGTGTGTTGGTTTAAAAGTAAACCATTGGGAGAAACGAATCCAACTCTAGAGAGATTATAAATGAGAGCTACAATTTACTAAAAATAAATTACAATAGATGCAACAATACAGGGAAAATCTGGTTTTAACCCATAAAAACAGATATATAACCCAGCCCTTGGGACAAGAATAGAACTGTATTTGTTGGCCCATGTGCTGAGCACCACATGGCCCCCCTGAGTGCAAAGTAGAAGGAAAGGAAAACCTGTTGGTCCAGACAATGGTGGCAGTTCTGTTGAGGTAGATCGCAATCTTGTCGAGAGTGACAGTGGCAGTTCTGTTGGAGTTCTGCTCCTCCTCTCGATCCAACGAGTTGTACCAGAAGTTCCAAAACCCAAAGATTGTACATGCTCAGGTTCAGGTGGGAATGTCCAGTCCCTCCCCCAGGGCAGGGAGTTTCACAATGGGTGATTTAATTCTGTAAGTCATGGGATATTTTTGGAGCCTTTGATGACCTAGGTGTTGCAGCCACCTATTATGTCAGTCCAGTATGGCCCATTGTGATGGGTTGACCCTGGCTGGATGCAGGTGCCCACCCAGCTGCTCTATCACTCCCCTTCCCAGATGAACAGGGGAGAGAGTAAGGTGGAAAAAAACAACTCATGGGTTGGGATAAGACAGTTTATTTAAAGCAAAAAGTAAAGCGGAAACTTCCATGTGCAAAAGGGAAGTGAAAGATAGCAGGGTTTATTCTCTACTTCCCATGAGCAGCTACAGTCGGCCATTCCCGAGAAGCAGGGCTTCAGTACGCATGATGGTTCCTCAGCAGGCAGCCATTGGAGACAATGATGCCTGTCTCCTGCTCCTTGCCTTACCTTTTATATCTGAGTCATATGGTATGGAATATCCCTTTTGTCAGTTTGGGTCAGCTGGCCTACTTTTGTCTTCTCCCAGGATCTTGCCCTCAACTGAGGAAGGAATGTTACAGTGCTGATGCTGTGCTCAGCAGTAGCCAAAACACTGGTGTGTTATCAACACTCTTCTAGCTACCAATGCAAAGCACAGCACTGTGAGGGATATTGTGGGGAAACTAACTCCTGCTCAGCCAGACCCAATACACCCATTAGCAGTGGTGACCCCTCAGGCTGGGTGTGAAGGTGCTAATTCCTCCCCAGAGGGGAGTTATCACAGCTGAGTCATTAACTGTGCCCTGGACAGCTGCTGCGAATGATCCATTATTAACAGTCCATCAGAAATGACATAGAGGGTGTAGAATACACATTTTTGATTATACCCAAACAGTAATAAACTGATCCTGGCCCTTGTAAGTAGGACATTATCCATCCCATATTCTATACCATCTATGTCATGTCCAAATTAATTTTAACTATATACATATATGTACATATATATATATATATATATATATATATATATATATATATATACACAGAATAAAACATTACAGACAGTTTTCACTTGTGTACCCTTGTGGTACACAACGTGTTTCCCCATCTTTCTGCATTACCCACCAAGTGGAACCAGGTTCTTGGGCAAAAGTAATCCCACAAATGGGTTTGCCTTTACTTGTTTATATGAGTACTTATATGATGTAGTTGTCCTATATATTGACACTATAATCACTGTACAACCTATGCAATTTCATGGAAGTGGCTAGCTCTCTCCAGTGGCTATAAATGAGACCCTGGATTTTACTAATTTAGTAACTACTGTTAAATTCCTTTAGTTTTGCATTTAGTTCAAAAACAATCAAGGACAAAAAATTCTGTCCCTGTTTTTCACTTGTGCAGTGCTTAGACCAACAAGGACATACCCGTAGCACATCTAACAATAGATATATTCAATTTAATATGTAGAAAAACTGAAACCATTTAGTGCAAAATTTTTATAAAGCCTGTTTTTACAGATGTTTGAGGTTTGTGTATTTTTCTACCACAAAATGGACTGCTGACTAGAGTTATCTTAAGAGCTCAAATTAGTTGGTATGTTTGCATGAGTTACTGCAGAACTATTTAAGGATACTAACTCATAGCATATAAACAGTATAGTCAGGTCAACAGGGCCGTGTTTAGCCCAGAGCTGATACATTTCCAATTTCATAACTAGATCCTTTGTAACTAGCTGAGACATTTCCGCATAATAGACAACCCCAGACTGGACATACCTGTAGGCTGTTAAACCCATGGTAAATCACATTTACTCACTAACTGGACTTATTTTCAGAGTGACTGAATTTCTTCAAATAACTCAATAAAATTTCAAATAAAATTATAGAAATTTCAGGCATAAATATAGC
This sequence comes from Pseudopipra pipra, assembly GCF_036250125.1. NCBI lineage: Eukaryota > Metazoa > Chordata > Aves > Passeriformes > Pipridae > Pseudopipra > Pseudopipra pipra. The sequence goes on along the minus strand of NC_087550.1, from coordinate 72,270,059 downwards.
TAGTTATTGTTGCCTAAAAGAAAACTCAGGGAGAAAAAAAATTCCAGGACAACTTAATTTTGAAGGTGAGATAAGGAAAGGATTTAATTAGGGTTACAAGATGCACGCATGCCCTCTGTCTCAGGTTACAATTTATAACACTGCTTGTCCAATCTGAGATTCTCCCACCCTCTGGTTTTTGCCCTGGTCCACCCCCGGCCCACCCCTGGGGAATTGAGGTGGGGGTCTTTTCGGGACCACCTAATTTGTTCCCCTAGTCTTCCTCAGAGCACAAAGGCCACATGGTTACCCAGTTCTTGACTGTCCTCTGCGGTTCAGGCCAGGATTAGATGTCCTCAAACAGAAGAGGCCTATCTTAAAAGAGAGACTAAATGTTTCTGCTGGAATTCAGGGGTATTGTTATGGGGAATTGGGGTAAAAGGGTTGGGGAATGTGTGTAGTTACTATGCTAAGGGTAAGGGAATGAATGCTGCTGCTTCTAAAATCCACTTCTGCTATATAACTACTTATAAAACTTAGAAAAATTAGAAAAATCATCTTTATAAAAGTATCTTTATAAACATGAAATTCTCCATATTATTCATTAAATAGCTCTGGAGTAAATTCTGGTGGGTGTGAGGGTGTTGTTTGTTTTCTTTTAATTCCAAATACATTATTTTTTACATCATAAACTACAAGGGCTGTTGAGAAATTCAATATCAATTCACCACATAAGAAATGTTAAAATATGGATCAAATTAATTAGACAGTTAACTTGTACTTAAACTTCAGATGTCTAAATGGATTTTTTGCATTGAGTTGTGTTGGGTTTTTTTTAACTGAGTGCTATTTTCTTTATACAAAAATGAATTAATGGGGTTGTCTTCAAGTCCTCCAGAGACACAAGTCTCTGCGAAACTAAGTTTAAGTACTTAAGTTAGACAGACTGGCTCTGTTCCATCCTTTCTGGGAAGCAGTGACAGACTATTCTTGTGATTTATATTCTAGCCATATAAGTAATGTGCTTTTATTATGGAGAAAGATTATTTTTTTTTTTTAGCCAGAATTTTAGTTTCCTTTCATTTAGAATTTGAAACAATTGGGACTTAAACTAAGTACTTGCATACTTTGGCAAATAGTTTATATCATCAGAATCAGAAAGACCATATGGGTGCAAAGAGAATTTCTTCAGAGACTTCAATCCAAGGAGATGCAAGACAGCTTGAATAGAATTGGCCCTTATTTAGTAATTCATCAGACAATGCTTTTGCTCTCTCATCAAGATATAACAGTTTTACTCTGAGAAGAGAAATGAGAGAAAGAATAAATCAACTAATTGAAATTCTTTGATTCATTACTAAAACCACTCCTACCAAAAACTATTAATCACAAAAGCCTCCTGAAGCATCATCCTTAGCTCTTCCAGAGTTTACTGAAATCTTGCTCCTTTGCAGATTAGTTTGTACAGGGAACGATATTTATTGGTGCTTTTAACTTTAAATGTTTCAATTGCAATTTTTCCTTTTTTTTAATAAAACTTCCTAATTATACTTACTATAGTGTCAAGCATACTTCATATTTTCACTATGTTTCCTTTGAAACAGAACACATACATTTATTTACAACTGATTTTCAAAGTTGTATCAGTTTTAAATGCTTAATGGAGAACCTTTATCCACATTATTTAAGACCATGACTTTGCCAAACAACTTGGAATAAGAGCACAAGACAGAAGTTAGATATATAGAGGATAATAGTGTATGCAAATATATGTCTGTTGGGTGCATACATCACGATACACATAAACACATGCGCGCACACACACACAAATCTATTTTTATTTTCATCCTAACTTTTTCTGGAAAGACTAGGTTTAGGTTGATTTATCTTTTAAGACAAATCTCCCATTCCTCAGTCTCACTCAACATGCAAAGGATGAATTTATAGCATTTAGGCAAGATTTGCAAAAGTAAGTTATAACTTTGAACATCCACATAAGAAATATGACTCTATTTAGGAGTACCTGAAAAGTTAAAATAAACTTCATTTTTTTCTTCAATAACTGAATTTATTCATGTGTTAAATGACTGATATTTTAGACTCATTTAATTGAAAAAAGAGAACTAGAGGAACAGTACTGCCTCAAATCTTCTTCCTTTTGCCTTTTATAACCAAGTTCTTTAGCAGTCTGATGAAATTAATTTTCATTTCCCATTTAAAAATACTCCATCAATAACTGGCTCAAACATTTTGGCCCACTGCCTGCTGCTGAGGCCAATTCTGTCTACCACCCACCTCTTTCTATGGGATATCTTCCTCTCATGTGGCCACAAATGAATTTAATAATCTACTTTATCCAGATGAAAGCTAATACCATTTTTTGCAAGATTTTTCTTTACTTGGGTAAGAAAGGTTATATGACACCTTACAGAAGCACAGGAGCAAATACCGTAAGAGTAGTGTTCAGGCAGTATTTGGAAGAGAGGAGAGGAGTTTCACACTGAGTTTTCAGCTCAGTGCAATCACAGACCAACCTGAAGTCAAGTGAAGAGCTACATTGCATATCTAATAGAAACACCATAGTAAATACCTACTATAAGTCTACATTCTTGATTTACAGTTCTATCACAGTTGTTAGGGTGTCCATGTCATTTAAGTACAAATTAGTAATATGTTGACACAATAAGATGGCAGTATTTCTTAGACTGCACTTTAGATATTTCCATTGATACCTTCAAATGAGTTTAATAATCAACATACACAAAGGATACTTCTTCAAAATCATTATGCAAAATGTTGCCTATATTTTAGGTGCTATTACCAGGGAAAGAAATCTAACTGTTCTGAAGACACGCAGAAAATATAAGCATGCTCAAAACAGTAGAAATGAGACTTTCAGTTTGAACCTACATATAACATTATTTTCTTGTTTTGCTTTGCACATAAATCCAAACATAAGTTCTTATGCACAAAGATCTGTTTTTTCCCATGAGACAGTTATGTACTCTTGTATTGGGTTATCATGACAAGGTTTTAGTAATGGGGAAGCTACAGGGGTGGCTGCTGTGAGAAGCTGTCAGAAGCTTTCCTATGTCCAACAGAGCCAATGCTGAATGGCTCCAAAACAGGACCCACCACCAGCCATGGTGGAAGCACCTCTGGGATAATAGATTTAAGAAGGGGAGTAAGTTGCTGCACAAGAGCAATTGCTACCAGAAAAAGCTATGAGAATTTGTGAGAGAAACAACTCTACAGGCGCCAAGGTCAGTTAAGGAGGGGGAGTTGATGCTCCAGCTGCTGGAGCAGAGATTCCCCTTCAGTCTGTGATGAAGACTATGGTGAGGCAGCTGTGCCCCTTTAGCTCACGGAGGTCCATGGTGGAGAAGAGATTAACCTTCCATCCATGAAGGACCCTACAACAGAGTAGGTGGACGACCTAAGGAGGCTGTGACCCTGTGGGAAGCCTGCCCCGGAAGAGGCTCCCAGCATGATCTGTGGACCTCTGGAGAGAAGAGCCCAAGCTAAAGCAGGTTTGCTGGTGGGACTTGACCCCATGGGGGACCACGCTGCAGCAGTTTGTTCCTGAAGGACTACACCCCATGAAAAGGACCCACCTTGGAGGAGTTTGTGGAGGATTGTCTCCTGTGTATAGGACCCTACACAGTGTGGATAGGTACTCCCCACACTGGAGTAGAGGAAGAGTGAGAATGGTTCTCCCCCTCAGGGTGAAGGACTAGCAGGAACACATGATGAACTGACCATAACCCCCATTTCCTGTTCCCCTGTGGAGCTGGGGGAAAGGAGATAGAAAATTAGGGAGTTTTCATTTTGTTGGCTACTTTTTTCGTAATAAATATTATTCTCGTTGAGCTTTCAACAGTTTATGGTTTCAGTTTCAGCATCCTCCCTGCTACAATGCCGTTTCCAGGACAGTTGCTTCAATGCCACATGACAGTTCCTCCCACTCAGAAGATGTCACTTCCCATGCCATCATCTCACAGTTTCCTCTTAATTTCCACAGCCCATTGCTGAGGAATAAGCACCATCCTGCACTGACATGCTCAGGTTGAAATACATACACCTGGAAGAGCCTTATTAGTTTTGACTTAGTGTGCAGTTATGTTCTTGCTTTGGAGAGCTGGAGTGTAGACACATACACACACACACACACACACACATACTCTTGCATGTGAGCTGTTGCTCTGAATAAAACAGATTATTTTGAAAGCTAAGACAGTTTTAAAAGGAAAAAAAAAATCTAAACAGAACCCTAGGACTAATTATAAGCAAACCCCAAATGCAAAACTGCCAGATACTTATTCCAGTCCTACTGATAATATTTGAAGTCTTAAGTAGCATCTGACTAGCTGTTAACTGGCATAAATACATTTTGCAAATTATTTCTGTGGTGAGATTCCAAATACCATATTTTATCAGTCAAGAAGTCTTTTAATTGGGTGAATGGTCATTATAAACAAAACATTGTCTTTGTGCTTCAATTCCTAAAGTCCATACAGATCCATACCAAAAAAAAAACCCAGAAAATAATTATTTTCATCCCACAATGTCAAGCACATTTCCATCAGGAAATAGGAGTCAAAGTGCTGTAATGAACTGCCCAAAATCATTCTTGAAAATATTATGTGCTTTCTGATGTATTTTTATTAAGTTGATTTCTGAGAAAGTGCAATAATGTCTAAAAAAAAAGATATAATGCAAAATGTATGAAAAATTATGAAGTTATTTTTTAAAACAAAAATTTAAAATGCTTCCAGATTTTTAAAGTATTTTAGAACAGCAGTAGGATTTTATAGAACAAAAGACTCTCTACTCTTATGTCTCTAGAGGGATCATCATCACAGTATGAATTTATTATATATTTGCATACATCAGTATCTTCAAGATCTTACCACATGTCAGCTTGGTATAAAAACAGACCTAATTTGATAAACTGAAGTATTTGATACAGAAGCCTAGCTGTAGACAACTATATTAAATCATGTTCAACTAACACAAGTTAAGTCTCTGAGACCCTCAAAGAGTTATGAGATCACACAAGACCTACAGAAGACTTTCACTGGCTGAGAGTGTGAAGAATATTATGCAGCATCTCAAATAGTATTAGATTCCAATGTGTGGGCAGCAGAATCAAACCCCTGATATATAACCTGGGATGAGCTGAATTGTTCTCTAGGCATCATTGACTATCCTGATTGGATTTCCACTGACTATAGTCTAAACTCAGACACCTGGCTGACATAAAGACACTTAGGTATAGATAGATATATAAAGACACTTGAGTGTAGACAGATAAATACAGTTACTGCTGAGCTGAATCCTAGCCCTGAAGCTCATTAGAACTCAAGTCGAAATGTTGAAAAACACATCCTTTTACTTTTTTCCTTTACAGTTTTTACTGCTAAATAAATGCTTTAATTTTAATTCATATTTTTAAATTCACCTTGTACGCATGTTTTATTTTTATACTCTCTTATTTAAAGATGGAAATTTACAAAGTATGACCAATATCATATATTTTAACGCAAAGAACTATTTTTGCTGTTTATCCAGTCTGAACTTGTATCACTTCATGGCCTATTTCCCATTAACATTGAATCCCATCCTGTTTCCTGGAAGGATGACATTCAGCTGCCATTATTGCCTTTGAAAAAAATCACTTCTCAACCCTTTTCTACAGGAAGAGAATTCACAATTAGCTTGGTTTCTAATAAAATCTGACAATTAAAGCTGTTTTTTTTTCTTTTTCATGAAAGCTAAGTATATAGGTATCATGCAGCCCAGATTCAGGATATATAATAATTTGAATTGTGTACAGTCTCGTTCTAGTTATCTATTATGGTTTTAAGGATAAAGTAATTGTTGATTTTAGCAGAAGCGGTAATAATACTGTTATAAACATTTCAGAAGATTGCACCTCCTGTCTGTGTGATCTGACTAAACAAAAACAATCAGTTCAAATCAAGACAAGCTATATGTTTTACATGATAAGAAAAGCCTATAAGCATCAAATCCCTAGAGGTTTCTGAGATGTAAATGGTTAAGGTGTACTAATTTTAATAGTGGAACTCAATAAGGGTATGTTTTTCAAAGCATATGTGATAAAAAATATACCTTCATTTTTCAGTGACTTGTCATACAACTTAGAATCAGAATCTCTGACCTGACAATAACAAAACAAAACAAAGCAAAACATCATCAACAACAAAAAAAAACCAAAACAAACAAAAAAGCAATAAACATTAAAATGGGCCACAATTAGGACTCAGCTGTAAGTTTCGAAAATGTATAATAGAGCAAGATCTAGCACCAGAACTATTCAGGGAACGTTTGGATAACTTTAGGTCATCTTTATCATAAGGGGATGTTACAGGTATACAAATGGTTCACAGAATCACAGAATTTTGTGTTAAGAAGTGACCTTCAGAGGTCATCTAGTTCCATCTCCTGTGCAGAGCAGCTAAAGCAGATTGCTCAGAGCTGTATGCAGTCAGGTTATGAGTATTTCCACAGGAAAACATCTCACAATTTCTCTGGGGAGCCTGTTCCAGCATTTGACCACTGTCACATTATGTAGTGTTCACTTTTTCTTGAATATCTCCACATCCTGTTCCCTTTTCAGGCACGGGAGATGATGGCTTTTTCCCCTCAGCTGAGATGTACACAAACATTGAAAAACAAGGTCACTGAAAGTTACTGATTTAGTAACTAACTGAATAACTATTCAGTGTCTTCATTCTATGCTATTAAAATTAGAATTACCTCAGGTGTATGGGGTATAATGCCTTAATGGAAAAAAAAGGGACTATTAGCATTACAAACTCCAACAAATTAAGCTGACTACCTAAAACCTGAATTCTTAAATTTTTACACGTGGCTGTCATTTTCTCCTGTCTTCTGGTGAAATGTTTTGGGTTCAGCTCTGGATGAATGCAAGATTGGGAGACCTGTGCCAGAGAAATGGAAGAACCAAATGTGTGAAAATGGTCAGGAGATGTGTTTATATGCCTGATACCATCTAATGGTTCACCATTTTGTTATACAAAAGAAAGCAAAAGGGAACAAGGGATTAAACTTGTAGCCTACTTTTTTTTCCTTATTTTTACCTTCAACTATTTTTTCTTTCTTTTCTTTTAATTTTTCTTTCTTTTCTAATTTAAATATATAGATATTTATTTTGTATTTTTGTATATTTGTTTATACATACTAAACCAAAATAAAACCAAACTAACCTTCTATTATTAATCTCCAATGTTCTATTTTAATGTTTTAATCAAGCTCAAGAGTAGATGTGGGAAATGTAAGGCAAAGGTTAACATCTCTATTCTATTTTAGTTGCACTCACTTGAGACAAAGTGTATCTTTTAACACTTTTCATTTTTCTTTTTTTTTTTTTTTCCAGCTCACTGTGGTCCTTTTACTTGGCTTTCAATAATAAACTTGTTCAAACTCAGTAGATTCTCTGAAGATTTCTAAATGTAATATATACTTAAAACACTGATATCCACAGCTTAAACTGTGTCAGCCATAGCTGTAAGGTAAATCTTTGGTTCTAGTCTTGCAAATAATGTTTGAGTTACCAAATTTTAATTCTATTCCTAATATTTTTCACACTCTGAAGGTACTTCTATTGTATTATCTAAGTATTATCTCAGAACAGTCAGATACCTGCAGCTTCCACAGTAAGACAGCACTGGTCCTGGTGACTGAGGTGCCAAAGAAATTTATTTGTCCAGAGAAGGGCAATGAGGCTCATAAAGGGTCTAAAGGGTAAGTCCTGTGAGGAGTAGGTGAGGGAGCTGGGGTTGTTTAGCCTGGAGAAAAGAAGGCTCAGGGGTGAGCTTATCTCTCTCTACAAACTACCTGAAAGGAGGTTGTAGCCAAGTGGGGGTCCACCTCTCTCCTAGGTAACTAGTAACAGGATGAGAGAACATAGTACCAAAATGTGCCAGAGGAGATTCAGGTCGGACATCAGGACGAATTTCTTCATGGAAGGGATTGTTAAACATGGGAATGGACTGCCCAGGGTGGTGGTGGAGTCACCATCCCTGGAGGTGTTCAAAAATTAACAGGATGTGTCACTTAGTGCCATGGTCTAGCTGATAATGTGGTGCCCAGTCAAGGGCTAGACTTTATCTCAGAGGTCTTTTCCCATCTCAACTGTTCTGTGGTTCTGTTATTCTCACTTTCTCAAAACGTGAGGGTACTCCTTGAAGTATTAGATAAATACATACCTGATCTACACAATTTCAACTGTCAAATCTGTCAAAATAAGACCTGGAAAGTTTTTCAGCACTGAAAATAATACCATATTAATAGTTCTGGGGACAAGGGAAAGAAAATCTGACTGAAAAATAACACTATAAATACATATATAATATATAAAATAATTACTATAAAAATAAATATATCCTTTAAAGAAGGCAAAACAGGTTCAAAACAGAGTTTATCAGGGAGTTTAAATAGAAAAATAATTGACATGTGTCTTACCTACTTTTTTTCCTTTTAGCACACAAGTTCTATTTATAGCTGCTCTTCCTCTATCTTTTATTACTTTTCTGATGCCACTCATGTCTTATAATCTTATTTCAAGGAGTAAGAAGTTATTATTTTTTTTTCTTTTCAGGAATCCTGGGCCGTGGAGACCAGAGGAAAAAGTCTGGAACAAGGAAGACTTGTCCTTGGTAGCAAAGGATCAGATCAGGGAACAACTTAGAATTCTAGAATTACAGCATGGTCTGAATTGGAATGGATCTTTAAGGATTGTCTAGTCCAAACCTCATTCCACAGTCAGGGACACCTTCCACTAGATTAGGGTACTCAAAACCCTGCTCAACCAGGCCTTGAAGACTTGCAAGGATTGAGCATCCACAGCTTCTCTGGGCAACCTGTTCTAATGTCTCACCAAACTCATAATAAAAAATTTCTTCTTTATATCCAATCTAAATCTACCCTCTTTCAGTCTAAACCCATTACCCCTTGTCCTGTCACTACAGGTTAGTGTAGTGGTTAAAAATTCCTAGTTAAAAATTCCTTTCCATCTTCCTTATAAGCCCACTTTAAAACTGAAAGGTAACAATAAGGTCTGCCCAGACCCTTCTGTTTTACAGGCTGAAAAACCGAATTCTCTCACCCTGTCTTCATAGCATAGGTGTTCTACCCCTCTGATCATTTACGCTGCTCTCCTCTGGATGTGCTCTAACAGGTCCATGTCTTCCTTGTACCTGAGATTACAGAGCTGGATGCAGTACTCCAGGTGGGTTTTCATGAGAACGGAGTAGAGGGGAAGAATCACCTCTCTCAATCTGCTGGCCATGCTTCTTTTGATGAACCTCCAGCTATGATTGACTTTCTGGGCTGTGAACATGCATTACTGGCTCATATCTATTTTTTCAACCATCGGTATCTTCAAGTCCGTGTCCACTGGACTGCTCTCAATCCATTCATCCTCATGATACTGGGAGTTGCCCTGACCCAGATGCAGGACTTTGCACTTGGCTTTGTTGAACTCCTTGAAGTTCATCTGAACCCACTCCTCAAACCTATCTAGGTCCCTCTGGGAGTCATCTCTTCCACCTAGCAAATCAACTGCACTGCTCAGCTTGGTGTTCTTTTGATCATATAAATAGTTCAAAATTCTCACAACAGGGTTATTTTATATTCATGCATAACGTAGTTTTTCATTCAAGGAAAGCAAGTTCCTCCCAATGTAGAAAAGAGTTACATGACTATTTTTCTACATTTAACCTCACTTTTTTATCTTATCCCCTGCATTGATTTAATTGTAGAATTTACATGCTGAAGTAGCTAACACTGTGAAGGAAAAGCAAATTCTTTTATCTCATTCTTCCACCAAGCTCCTGGTTAGAGTCACGGTGCAAAACCTTGGCTCAGTAGGAAAACACCATTCCTGCACTTTGATGTATTTAGATTATGAGTCACATAGAGCTACCAAGTATCCGGCTGTATTATGAAAAGAGATAATTATTATAAATACGTTTTCAGTGATGCTCTCATCTAGGGACTAAAACCATCACTGAGATTAAGATACATTTCTTTTTGTGTGTGTCTTGTTACTTCTTTAACACCTGAAGTCTGTCCTGTCCCTAAGTACTATATGACTGCGTCATATCCCTTCACAATAACAGCAAGACTGGCAAAGGCACAAGTAGATGTTATTGGATAACTAAAACCTTCTTTATGATAGTACAACATAAAAACTGAGTTGTTTTGTTTCACTACTTGTAGAATTTATCCAAGAAAAAAACCACAGGATCCATCTTTCTTTAGGCATCAAAGATAGACTTTTAAATCTGAACAAGTAATAAAACTTTTTGTGTCAGAGCAAAGAGATGGGTACTTCCATTGTAGAGTATTTGATGGCATTCTAAGACTGACAGGTAAGAAAGTTCAGATATGCAATCATTCATATGTGCTTATTTCTCAATTCCCAGCCGGAGGATGAAAGTCATATAGTGCAGACCTCCGGAGCACATGCAGAATAAATGAAGAATGCCTCCTTGAAGGCAGTAAGATGTGTCGTCTTGCTCTTCAAGTAACCTATTACATTGCCAGAAATGACCCAGTCTATCTTTCGATAAATTAGGAATGTTTGGGCCACATGCACATGCACATATGTGTGTTCTTTGTGAAACTCGGTGAAAATTATTTTTCTGGTATCAGAATGATAATGGCATTTTGAATTTCTGTAAAGAAATCAGAAAGAAGAACATAAGTGGTCCTTAGTCAGGCATTCAAATGGGTTCTCCCCACACTGCTTTGTCACTGTATTTGGTGTACATGACAAAGTTGTGCTGCAGGGGTGGTCTATGTAAAAAGAGGTCAGAGCTACCCCGTGCCAGGGACAGGCAGTTCCTGATGTCTCTACAAAGGACTGCAGTCTATGGCCCATACTGTAGCAGGAGAAAATTGTAAGGAAGGAGAGGTAGAGGAGCTGGTCTGGACTCAGAACACTCAATCTCCCATCTCACCCTGGACCACTCTGGGGAGCTGTGTAGAAAAGTCAGGATAGAAGTAGTGAAGTTGAGTCTGCAGAAGGAGGTTTGGAGGATAAGCGTTGTTTTAATAATTTGTCTTTTTTTCTCATTACCTGAATCTATTTCACTTGGCAATAAAGTAAATAAATTTTCCTCAAGTTGAGTTTGTTTTGTCCATGATGGTAAATAATAAGCAATCTCCCTATCTTTATCTTGACCCATGAGTTTTTTCTTCCTATTTTCTCATCCTGTCCATTTGAAGAGGGCAAGTAAGTGAAAGTCTGGGTGGACATCCGAGTAAGCGTGGTGGAGAGAGTGCTGGGGTAATGCCAGTTCTGAGCCAGAGGGGTTGGATGTTGGGGTTGGTTGGAGTAGCATGCTTTGATTGGGTCAGGCTCACAGTGAGAATTTTACATGTGAATCACTCTCTCTCTTTTGTACACTTCTGTTTTTAATATTGTTGCTGTTACTGTTAATTTTCTTATTAATGTTTCCAGTAAATTGTTCCTAACTTTTGTGCCTGCAATTCTCCTCTCCATCCTGCTGAGGGGCAGGAGGGGGGAGCAATGTAGCAGTAGCATGGTTTGAAGAGTCTCAATGGGGGAACTAAATAGTGGAGTACCATTTTGAAACCACAACACCCAGTTTCCTTCACAACAAGTATTTGAATCTGATTGATATTGCAAGTCTGAAATTTCTATATTGAAATTCTCTTCAGATACACATTACTGAGATTTGAAATACTTTTTTTTTTTTCCAAAACCAGGATAATTAATTTAACTATCACATCTTAAAATCATGTTAAAATGTTATGGCCTCTTATGATTTTTTAGTAATGCTGACAGAGCTAACTTCCCAATTAAATGCAGCATATCTATAGGAATGTAACATTGCGTCTGAACTTATTAGTTAGGGAGAAGTGTAATGAGTCTTGATCCGGGGCCACACTCAGGACTACCCATGCTTTGAATCCTAGACAACAACATGCATTGTGCTTCATTGACATGACCATTATCTCTCTTAATGAGTCTGGGCCAGGTTGCTTTTGTCCCTTGTGCCAGAGAGAAAGCAGACTTTGAACACACAAAGATGAGACATATCTCCCAAATGATCATAATATACAAGGTTATACTCAACTCAGTAATGTTTGGTAGCAACTCAAAATTGCTCAACTCAGTAGTGTTTAGTGAAAGACAAAATAGAATAGCACCTACTTTAAAAAAAAAATCAACAACTCTACACTACAAATTCAAGTTCTCAAGAACTGCTTTGTATGGTAATTTTTGAAAGTCTGTCTTTTTACTTTCATTATCTGCGTGGAAGCTTCTGGTTGATGAACAGTATAAAGTTGTGGTTCTTCATATCTGATGTCTAAATATGAATTTATAAGCACTTAGACTTGATAGTTTTAGCTTCAAATACAATTCTTCATTATCCTCAGATGCCTTTTTCTCATTACTCCTCTCACAGAGTTGTTCCTGAATACAGATAACACTATTTAAGCTTCAAACCAGATTATTTTATCACTTTTAAAACACCATAACAGATGTGTAAATGCTTTAGCATTTTCAGGTAAATATTTATTTCTAAGATATTTTCTATCAGTTTCCCGTTATTTAACTATCTATGTGTGTTTTGTCTACTAAGAAAAGCTAGTGTGAGTTATCAGCACTGAAAATAGTACACCTGGATATGTAAATGACTGTGTGAACCCATCAGTAGGACTTAATGAATACCAATGTTTGTCACCTCTGTAGCTTGTTCAAATTCTACAGGCTAATATGTCAGAAACTTTCTAATTTGATCACAAATTGTGCTTTATTCATAAGCAGTTCAGGGTATGATTTGCCCTTTGGCCCAGTCTGGCAGTCTTTTTATTCAAGAAAGAGGTAACACAGAATTCAATTAATTTAATCCGGCTTGATGTTATGGAAATGGAGAACTGATATATCTAAAATGTTTCTGAATTATGACTTCTTTCATATTTATTGATGTCATTAATATAATGGCAGTAAAAGTCAATATTTACCCACCAAAAATTCAAACTGTTCCCTTTTGTGTGATATAGTGTGAACTAAAGTAATTCTCACAGTCCCAAAATTTTAAATACTGCAAATTTCCTCTTTATTTTGTGAAATAATAGCAAATAATAGCAAATCATCACTCTCATTCCTCCCTTTAGCAGAGTGAAACCTAAGGATTTAGCTAAGTATTGGAATAACAAATCTTGAACAGCAAACTTGGAGTGGGAGTTGGTTTACTATCGTACTCCTCACCTCCAGATACAGAGATTTAAAATATCAAACATCCTGAAAACTCAGTCTCCCCGGCTTCTTGTGCATGCCTTGCTTTTTGGAGTTCTATCGGAAATACAAGGACAACTTTATGTGAGATGGAGATCCAGATCTTCAGTACAGTTTTTTGTGACTTCATCAAAAAGAAAACACTTTCCAAGAACTTGTTCTCCTTTCTTCCATTTAGAGAGTGTAGAGGGGAGTGGAGGTTGTGGTGCTGGTGCGGAATTCAAAACCTCTCTAACTGCTGAAGTTTAATCTTACTAAAAACCAGTAATATAAAAGAGGGGAAATTACACTTACTTTCTCTAAACTAGAAGAAATACCAGTGATAGATTCAACTGCCTATGTAAAGACTATGATTATCGTTCTAGACTCTTTGAGGTATGCAAAACTGGGTGACAGAGTCCCTAATTCTTTATTATTTTTTAGATCTCCATGCAGATATCTTGGATGCCACTGAACAAAAATAAACAATGCAGCGAAACAACAAGAGGCTACAATAACGTGTTTGTGAATGTGTTTGCACCTATATGGAGTCAGTGACAAGTATCTTCACCTGCAAATGCAAAGGCAAATGATAGGTAGTTGTAATGTGTAGTGGTATTGGGTTTCTGTGGCCATGTTTTAGTAGCAGGAGGGGCTACAAGGTTGGCTTCTGGGAGAAGCTGTCAGAAGCTTCCCCCATGTCCAGTAGAGCCAGTGTCAGTGGGCTCCAGGAGAGACCTGCTGCTGACCAAGGCCAAGCCAATTAGGAATGATAGTAACACCGATGTGACAATATATTTAAGAAGGGAATAAAAAATTATTTGGCAGATGAAATTGCAGCCACAGAAGAGTGGAGTGAGAACATGCGAACAACTCTACATACACCAAGATCAGTGGAGAAGGAGGGAGAGGAAGTGCTTCAGGCACTTCAGCTGGAGCTGAGATTCCCTTGCAGCCCGTGGGGCTTCTCTGTCCAGTTGCAGCTTTGGTGGGTACCTGGCGTCCAGCCAAGGTCAACCCACTACAGTATTGGAAGACATTGGTAAATCTTTTCAGTGGTAATGCATTCTTTGGAAAAAAGCCAGTCATTGATGATAATTCATTGCAAGTATTTTCGATTCAGCTGTTTCCAGAACTTGGATTATATATCAAAGTCAGCGTCAATACAAGGGAAAATGTAAACCATTGCATTATTCTTAGAAATTCTGAGACAAATACTTGCACCTTTTGGTTAAACAGTGCTTATTTCAGTTCTGATTAATTCTGTAGAAGTTTAAGCCTGTCTTGTAAGATTATTTCAGTACAAGATTTTTATTGCTTTGGTAGTTAGCCTTGGCTAACAGCCGAACACCAACCCAGCCACTCATTCACTCCCCTCCCTTAGTGAGACTGGGGGAGAAAATAGGATGAAAAAGCTTGTGGGCTGAGATAAAGACTGGGAGACTGTTTACCAAATACTGGGGGAAATTAATTTAATTTATTGCCATTTAAAATAGATTTGGGTAGGGACAAAGCTAGGCAAACATTAAACCCACATATTTCTTCCCTACTCTCCCAAACTTAATTTCACACCTTCACTCCAGACTTTCTTACTCCCTCCCTGAGCAGTAGGATAAGATATAGGGGGAAATAGGTGTTGGTGGCTCCTCACTGCCACTCCTTCCTTCTTACAGATATCCCTTGCCCTGGTGTGTGCTTTCCCACAGATTTTATTCAGTCCTTTTTGGGGGGGGGGGGGGAAAAGGTGTGTTCTCCAGCAAACTATAGTTCCTTTAGGAAATACCCATCTGCTCCAGGTTGGGTCCTCTCTTCCTCCTCCTCCTCTCCCCTTTTCTCCTCCTTCTCTGTCTTACCCTCTGACCTTGGTGTTTTCTCTTCCTTTCTCTTCTGCCTGTCCAGCATTTCCTGTCCTTTCTTAAACATGTTTTCACAGAGATGCCACCAGCATCCAGCAGTAGGTCCATTGTGCAGCCAGCTGGAACTAGCTCTCCCTGACACAGGGAAGCCCACCACATTTTCGCACATAAGCCACCTTTGCATCACCTGCTACTAAAAATTTACCACACATACCTAATGATTTTGTACAGCAGAAAAAAAATCACTTTAGAATAAATTTTCATGTTTCCAACTTAAGATCCTACTTCAACAGCTTCTAACACTTCTCCCATACTTGTCAAACCTTTTGACAAAAGTAATGGTTGAAGAGCAATGATTTTTCTAGGGACCCTCCTACTCCAAATAGGAGCCATACTGTTAATTCAAATGGTGCTTATTGGTCCTCTGTTAGATTTCTCCATGAAAATCTTAGGGTCTTATTTTCTTTCTTTTTTTTCCCTCTTTTGAAACCCTGATCTTTTTTGAAAATATTATGAAGAAGAAATGTTGATTTCTGGCTATGTTGGAGTGGTTGTTTTTTTTAAGTCTGATTGTTTATTTGTTTGTTTGTTTTGTGGGTTTGTTGGTTTAGTTTGGTTTTTATTCTTTTTTAGAATAAAAAAGAGGTCTTTTATTTGAGGTCTTTTTACATGCATGGATGCTCAGTAATAATTACTGGCTTTAGTTTCATACAATATGGTGCACATTGGATCAGATTTCAGTGATTTTTTATTAGTTAATTAGTGTCGAATTTCTAGACCAATTATGGAATATTTAGGTAACATTTTATTTCATTTTTCATAACTATAATATTTCTCTGAATAGAAAATTAATACTAATAAAATTCTGGTAAATTATTACTGTACACACATAATTTGCCTACATGAAATTTAATCTTTTAAAGTCATTTGCTTGTCAGCAGATTTCACTTTTGAAGTACTTGGCAGCAAAGAAAGAGGAAAGATACTCTGTTCTGGTTTTTTGTTTGTTTCATTTTTGTCTTTCTATTTTAAAACAAAAAGACAATTTGGTTGCTAAAATTCCTTGAAGCATCAATATTAGTTCCTCTCTGTCACCAACTGGTGGGAGCTTTCTGAATTTTAATTTGGTCAGTAATTGCATAGTTGTTCTAGTGGTAGCTGAGGCGAACTATCAATCCATTAATTAAAAAAAAAGGTTTATGTGAAAATTCTGTTCTCTATTTCACTGAGGTATTTGCTGTCGGTATGGAAACAGCAGGATATTAAACTTCACAGCTTTTAAGTATTGGGAGGATTCTTGAGCTTACAGGCACTAGATTCATTACGCGGTAACAAGCAACTAAAACTGGTTTTGGACATTAATATCACATTGTTCAGTCTATTCATGAGTTTTACATAAAGCAATAACCAGATTAAAATAAAAATTAAAGAGGAAAAAAACCCAACAAAATAAACCTGGGAAATCTGGTGAAGGAGTCAGTCTTCCCTCTCCCACTGCAGTGGAATAAAATAATCACCACGTCATTCCTTTTATCTATTCCTTATAGATCTGTGGATTTTGTTGTATAGCAATTTAGTTTCAGTAGACAGCATGAAGGACTTCCAGAGAGGTCCCGTTTCCCCCAAAACTAACTATAGCATGGCTATTTTTTTTGTTAGATTTTTTTTTTCAAGATGAGGAGCAAACTGAACCATAGTATTCTACTTTTCATTCAACATATTTCTTTAGCAGAATCTTAGTAATACAATATCAGTAAAATTCTCCCCTCATTACCTTTTTCTGATGTTGTATTTTAAGAGTGTACTCCATATATCACTGCAAGCACCTACAAAGATCTTGCAAAGAGAAAGTTTTCAGGTTCTGTATATCAACTACAGGGGGATGCCACATAGTCTACTATCTTCCTTGAGTAAAAATGTCCAAAAAGATCCTTAGAAATAAAAAATAACCAAATAATAAAAAATGTTTTGGTTACCTTTTATTTATCTTAAATGAAAACATTTTCACCTTTCTCTTTAGTAGAGCACTAGCACTTTAGAGCGATACAAATGTGTATGCTAACATAACTGCTAAGAATTCAGCCACAGCATGTCCATTTTGAAATATTTCTTTTTGCATACAAAAAATACAATGAAACAAAAATAAAAGGCAGATAAGCAAGTACACTGAATAGTTTAAGATCCAGAAACAAAGCAAATAATAAACATTAGAGCAAAGTCTTCTTTTCTCTCAAAAATATAACAACAGTTTTGAATATTTAACGTTCTGTTGGTGCTTTTTTGCCTGCACTAGAGCTATTAGTATTATTACAAATTGTAGCTTTTAAGCTACAGATGTTACATTCAGAGCTCATTTTCTGATGTCATTAAAACATGGCTTTTTGGAAAAGAGATTTACTTTATTTTCTAAAATACTACTCACAAGGATGCTTTGACATAATTAAGTCAATAACATTACCTAGAACCTCCATGTAAAAGCAATTATTTCATTGTCAAATATGCTGATGAATGTAGACTAACAATGTCATTTGCTGTAACTACAGTTGTTTTCTGAATATTGTGTTTCAGCATATAACCCTGTAGCTCCATGGTTTGCTAAGGAACTGACTAACTATGCATCCCCCCATTTTGGGAAATACACCTCTTTGTTGTTCCAAATGCTTTCCTTCCCTTTGCTCCACAAAATTAAGCAGAAAGCAAGCCACAAGCTCTTGCACTGTTTCACATGCTGAAATAAATATTGTACTTTAATTAAAGGACTATAACTCACTCTTCTGGCCTCAACACTGTGCCTGGGCACTTTACACAAGGAAGATGTTATACCTGAAATTTATTAATAGAAAAAGTGACAAGCTTTTGGCAGGTTTCAAGTGGGATTACAACGTGCCACGTGTAATGCTCTCCAAAATAACAGTATTACTGTCGTTCTGCTAGAGGGGCTTAAAAATCTTAAACTGACAAGTCCCAGAGCTGATCCCAACTTCAGCTGTTCACTCTTTATGTAGCTTCTAATTAAGACACTGTGGCATTAAACTTGCCTATATTTTTTTCTTCTTCTACCTTGAAGTGTATTGCATGAATATGGATATGTGTAGACTTATTTTATACTGTTCCCTGTCCCTAGTGGTCCCTAGCACCAGAAGAGCCCTGGTAGGGTCAGAATAAGCCTCTCTTGGGATTCTGGCCAGTTGGAGCTGTTTGGAGATGGCTGGAGCTGGTTCCCCCAACCCTCATGTGATTGTTGCCCACCCAGAGGGAGCTGCTGCTTACTCAGGCACAATAGCCTGAGAGACATCTGGAGTGGGGGGAACAACAACTCCGTGTCATGGGGCTGGTGGGGAAATTTCCACCTCTCCTGCAGGGCCCCCGGGGGCAGCCAGCAGGTGGTGGGGTGAGTGACAAATGCACCTTTGAAGGAGGTTAGTCAGAGACCTGTAACACCCGAAAAGAATGACATATGCTAATGATGGCTTCTGTCTGGAAGTAGGAGGGGTAGAAGCATCAGTGAGGATGAAGGAGTAATAAAAACCTTTCATGAGGACTCACACAATGATGTTAAAAGCCACCATTTTCTTTATACCTCTTAGAATATGATTTTATAGTTTATTTGATTTTCTGAGGTCAGTGGCTAAAGCTGAGGTAAAAATACTACAGAACTGTTCTGAGATAACTGCAGAGCCAGAAACCAGGAGACACCAGTCAGACACTTTCCCAGATACTACTCACAGACTATTTCAGGTAAGGCAGCAGTACAACTACGTCCAGATCCTCATTACAAAAATAAGTGGATAGAGGAGTTCTTTCAAGAACTACATGGGCTTGCTATTTGCCTTCTGAAATGCAGTTGTCAGAGAACAAATTGGAAAGACTCTGATGGTTCTGTTGCTTATCTACTACCTGATATCTCCTGCTGAGAGATTAGACCACGTTCTAGTTAAGTGAAAGGAAACTAAAATGCCAGACACTTTCCAACAAAAGAATTGTAAAACCTAGAATTTCAATTTCACGTATTGCCATAATTCCTAGTTGGGAAGACCTTACTATTAAGGGTTAGGATTCTAAGAAAGTAGAATTTGAAGAATCAGAAAACAGCTTTCAGATTTGAGTCCACGTTGCTGAACAGCTAGAGGAACAGATAGTTAAATGGCAACTAAATAACAGTCTTGTACTCCCTAAAGGGTACAGAAAGGTGTTGGATTCCTTTTGTGAGTTCACAGTGAAAGAACAAGGGACAGTGACCACAAGGTGTTCAAAGGGAAATTCTGATACAATATAAGAGTGAGGGCGAGAAAGCAAAAAAACACGATGAGAAAGGTTAAGCACCAGAACGGGTTGTCTAGAGATACTGTGAAATCTCCATCTTCAGAGGTGTTCAGCATACAATGAGATAAGACTCTAGGTAATCTGATCTAACCTTAAAGTTAGCTGGGTTTTGAGCAGGAGGTTCAAGCAGATAGCTACTTTCAGTAGACCCTTTCAGACAGTTTTTTTTCCTGTGATTTCATAATTCAATATTTTTCAGTAGGTTTAACTTAAATTATAGATAAGGGCAGCAAAAAAATTGCAATGGGGGAAAAAATCTGTGGGCTGCAGAAGTAAGGTCAATAATCATAAATTTCTTAATACATGTTCAGAGGAAGTGAGGTAGTAATGTTGGTACAGATACAAGATAAAAAGGCATAAGAAATTCATTAATAATTCACAAGACATAAGCAAATAGTACATTTATTCTGTGGCAAAAAAAATTATAAGCTTGGGAAAAATTATATTTATATTTAACTAGATAAATGTAAACATTCTGAAAGTAAAAAAAAAAAAACAACCCAGATCACTAACTACAAAGATTATTAAAAGAATATATATATATCAATGGAAAATATTTATGACTGATACAAGCTTTAGAAAACAGTCTATTGAAAAGCAGATGTAACTCAGTCTATGTAATTTACCCAGAGTAAAAAGTGACTTTTTTCATAATTCAAATGTGTTCATAAAGAATAGATTCCTTACTCTTTCTATAATAGCAGAATAAAAGTTTTCATGAAGAAGGGATCTACTATTTCCTAATCACAATTCACCAAAGAATCAGGAGATTGGGCTGCTACTGCCTAATTTGAAGCCAAATGTGGAACTCAAGGTATGTTTTACTTTGTCCTTATATGTGATGTAAATTTAAAGCCAGTGGTACAATGTAGTTTCTGTTTTGTGATAGTGGTACATATCTGAGTTAAAGAAAAATACCTGACTACTGCTGTCAGAAGTGAAAGTTTGATAAAGAAATGTGATACTCAGCCTATACAGTGGAAGTTTAAAGTAGGGGATCCTTGGAGTCCCTCTTAAAATTTCACTTTTCAATTCCATCTTCTGAAATTTGTTTTATCTCAATCTATTACTTGAACAAGGAGAAATTATTCAAAAACTACAAAAAATAAATTAATTACTATGACGCTCTGTAGCAGACCCGTAATAGACTCAAGACTGTGAGCCTCATCCTAAAATATACTAAGGATATAATAAAATATAAGATTTACAATGGGAAGAGTAAGTGACTGTGTAGAATTATGTGGGAAATGAGTACATTTTGTTATGCAACATGAAATGTGTCTGAATCAGCCCTTCATATTAAGTTATATTCTGTATGATAGAAGGAGTGCTTCAGAAATTCAGAAGGCGATTTAGTATTTGCTTCAACAGGAGAAAGTTTGTAATTTTTATGCAGAAATGAGTAAAAAAAATCCAAAGCAATTATTTTATTTTTTAGGATATTTAAATGCCTGATTAAAAGGCAGTGGAAGTCTTCAATAGTATTCTTAAAGATCCTTGCAGATCCTTAAGAAAGAGTGATTCATTGCCCAGAGGAATTAATAAAGGCTCTGTGTAAATGCGTATGCATTCTGTCACGATGTTGAAGCATTCAGCATTTTCTAAAAAATAGTTTGAATAGAAGTACAAATGTCAAAAACAACACCCTTGAGGAACCATCCTTTTACTTTTAAAAGATTGTTTCAAAATGCTTGTTAGACACCAGGCCAGTTATTATTGGGTCAGAACCAACTTGTGGGGAGAGTGTGTGTGTGTGTGGAGGGGGAAGGGATGGGTCAAACCTCATGGAGACGGGGTGGCATCATATCCCTCATGGCAGCCCCCGGGACCCACATGGGGAAGCCCTGGAGTAGCTGTCAGTCACCAACAGCCCAGGAAAAGTATAAGACCCCACACCTCCTGCAGCCTCTCACCCAGCTCAGATTGGCAGGGACAATGGAGACACCGCCCCTCACCCTGACCTGGAATCCCCAGAGTGCCTGGTGGGTCAGAGACCCCACCTGGGGAGGTTGGCCACAGGGACCAGAGCAGATAAAACCAAAGGCATGTGTTTGCCTTGTGTTGCAGCCCTGTCATTGGACTTGTGAGAGTTGGTCTTCTACAAGGCTTCAGTGGCAGCTGCATAATCTGTCTCGTTCTCTTTCTCCTTCTCTCTTCTTGCTCCCTCTACTTCTCTTTCTTTGCTCCTTTTTTTGATGCTTGGAGTTGTTTGGAGCTGAGAGATTGGTTGATTTAAGTGTTGTGAAATTGGTTGGATTTTGCCTTAAGTGTTGATAGTTTACTGAATTTTGCCTTGAGTGTTGTGGATTAATAGTGTATGTTGAATCAGTGTTGTAGTAGAATATTTTTGTCTAGTTTGTGTGATGTCCTTTTGAAAGTTGGCCAAGTCTCCTTATTTACTCCCCTAAAACCAATAAAGAAATTCCTTGGGAACAAGAATGTGGCTTATTCTCTTGACACTATCTCAAGGTATTAAAGAACCCTATATCTATGTAGTAAATTAAAACTCATAGCCAGTCCCATGAGCCGGCAGCTTTTGGGGCTGAAGTCTTACACTGTTAGGGAGTAGAAAGCAAAAAAACATTCACATGGAAGTTACTGTTGTTGCCAATTTATACGGTTACTGAAATCAATAAAAAGTTAAGACATCTCAATGTTTTGCGTTTTGTTTCTAGGGGCCAATGTAGTAGTTTCACTAAAATGGCATAAACTCAAAATAATGCTATTTAAACATAATAGCTCTTCACTGTCTGTTTAACTGTAAACTTGGTTTTATAATTGATGTTCATTGAACTATAAATTGATAATTCAACCTGCCTTAGTTACACTAATGATTTCATAGCAATGACAGAGGTACAAAAAAATCCTGCATTTGTCATGAAATAGTTAAAATACACCCATAGGCTAACATTCTAAATATTTAAAGTACTTATGTAGAAGGGAGAAATGGCAAAATTGCCTTTTCTGTCATCTGAATAATATAGTATGACTCAAGCATGCAAGAAGACTGTATAAGATGATAGAACAGTATAAGTGGTTACCCACTTTAAGTTCTTTAGGGTAATAATTAATACATAAAAAGATGTGCTACCATTGTTATGGAATGATGAGCTGAACGAATTTTTGACATGTTCTTAAGTTAGAAGCAGCAGACAGCTATCTTATAAAATGTCTTTAAATAAAATTAATACGTCGGTATGAACAATGAATGGAAACAAACCAAAAGTATAATTTATGAATGGAGATTTTTCTGTATATTCTACATTTTTATCTGGAAAAGGTGGGAAGAATTATTGTGTTCCACTACAATCATGAGTCTTGGTTGATCAGTTTTTTTGCTTACAGAAAAGTTACAACAAATGTCCTAAGTAAAAAATTTTATGGAGTCACATGATGGCTATAAACCCCCTAAAATCACTACAAAAAGTCTACTAATATAGGTAAAAAAAATACATGTAAAGATTTTAATTGTCATTTCATTTCAGTAGGATCATTTTTGTCAGGTACATAGGGGGATAGTTTTCCTAAAATAATTTTGAGAAGAGATTAGGCATGCAGTGCACAAACTGCATAGTGCAGTACATCCAGATCTGTAGACAGCCAAACAGTTTAACTAAGTTAATAATTTATTAACTGTTATTAGTCTTTGCACCAAAAGGAAAATGATGAATTAATATTTCCAGGTGGTTGGATCTAGGCCTAAATCCTGAGAACTGAAAGAAGCAGACTATTGTCATATTTCCTTGACTCTTCTTGGGTTTCCTTGGCTCTGATGTCTACCGAACACGAAAACATCAGATATGAAAGAAAGAAACAACTTCATCCTGGATGAAATCTGAAAATCTGGATAAAGACTTAAAAAGCAGTTCACCCCAAATTCAGAAACATTAGCAAAAAAAGAAATTCAGAAGAAACAATTCTAGCAAAATGTGATGATTTAGATATATTAGAGATTTTCAGTTAACTGAGAGCATCACTGTGATGTTTCATGAAGGTCCTGTTTAACAAGATAAAGATACTTAACATACTTGTAGTGAACCTTGAAAGAAAGAGACATTCACACATGCCTTTAATAGTGTCAGGCTTTTCAGATGATGGTTTATGGCTAATCAATTTGAAAAAGACCTGTAGATGGTTATGTACACATAGCCTGAGAGACACTTTTTAGTCAACCTGTGAAACATATAATTGTATTTTCTAATGGATCTATTTCTTTATAAAATTTTGTTTTTTATTAAAAACCTATTTATTGTATGAAAGTAGTTTGAGGGAATGTATATTTAAGATCTTCTCCAGAGTAATTTAGAAGTAGTTGTTATGTAATATGACTGCTCACATGTGATCCCGTGCTGATCATCCAAAACAGAAACACTTAACAAATTTTACTTCCCTTGGATTCCTTGACTTTCATCACTAAAGATCATGGTGATCAACCCTTAGAAAGAGAAAAATCATGTCCTACTATGGTTGGACCATAATCCTATCTTGTGCGTCAGAGGCACACACATGCGGAAGGCAGTTGTAGTCTATTCCACCTATGTGATTACTCGTTATAAAGATTTACATTCATCTAGAAAGCATCCAGTAAGTGTTAGACACCTAAAAAATATACCTACATGTAAAAACACTTTACAGTATGTGGGCATTGCATTAGGAAGAGGCTTCTGTACTCTCAAATGGAAAGAGAAAAAGGAAAAGAGATGGGAAGGTGCTGACTGTGATTACACGATTCTGCAATGGCTCTCCTCATCTGTATTTAGAATCATAGAATCATAGAATCAGCTGGATTGGAAGGGACCTTCGAGATCATCAAGTCCAACCCTTGATCCACTACCGCTGAGGTTGCTAGACTATGGCACTGAGTGCCATATCCAGACTCTTTTTAAAAATCCCCAGGGACGGAGAATCCACTACTTCCCTGGGCAGCCCATTCCAATGTCTAATCACCCTCTCTGTAAAGAAATTCTTTCTAATATCTAACCTAGACCTCTCCTGGCACAACTTGAGACCATACCCTCTTGTCTTCCTGATAGTTGCCTGGGAGAACAGACCAACCCCCACCTGGCTACAACCTCCTTTCAGGTAGTTGTAGAGAGTGATGAAGTCTCCCCTGAGCCTTCTCTTCTCCAGGCTGAACAGCCCCAGCTCCTTCAGCCTCTCCTCATAGGACTTGTGCTTGAGTCCCTTCACCAGCCTAGTTGCCCTCGTCTGGACCTGCTCCAGAGGTATGTTTTGTGGTTTTGCAGTTTTGTTAGTTTGGAATTGATTTGCAAACTAGAAAAAATAATTTTTTTCTTTTTGGTCTTCAGTGGAATAAAATATAATATGAGAAATTAGAAATACCTTAATGTATGATGAAATTATTCTGTGCAAATTTTAATTTTTTGTGACCAGGAACAAACAGGTAGAAATTCTCATTGTCAATAGAATTGCTACTTCATTCAGTGGGAAATCTTGATGAAAATTCTTTTTTTTACTGTGACATAATGCCAAGAACTGACAAATAAATAGGAGAAACTGCAAACACAATGCAACTTGGCACGTAAGGGAAAGGTTTGATGAGAAAGAACAGCATTACTACCATAGCAACAATCTGTCGTGTGCAGTTTCCTAAGTATAAATGCAGCTTTATCAATTTAGTTGGTGACGGAGGTGCACAGCTGTAGTATTTTTATGTCTAGATCTTAAACTTGGGCATCCAACACTGAAGATATTTTTTTTTCTGGTATTAAATCTGTTCCACTGAAAGGATGTTAAATTAGTTCACTGTACTCTAATAAAACAGGTGGATTTAGGCAGTGAAAAATTACATTGTAATTGAGACCAATTACTGATGAAAAGAAAAAGAATGGCTGTGTTGTCATAATAGTAGTTAAAAGAAGTGAACATTTAGTGTATGAAAGATTAAAATGGAATCTAATCTCATAAGAGGTTAAATGAAGGACAGAAACAATCACAAACCACAAGGTGGGAAAGGGTTATGGATGATTGCAGCTGAGTCACATGAATGCATACATGAAGCTTTGATATTTCTGTCTATAAAGCTCCATGCAAAATGTGTGTCCATGTCATTAATGCATATGCTGTACAACTTCCTCAACAGTGAACTTGAAATAGAGAATATGCTATAATTGTAAAACATTCTGGAGAACTGCAAGTCAGTTCTGATACATCAAAAGAGTGTCAGAGGTACTATGCTGAAGCAATCCACATTCACTTGAAATTTATAGTACACTAAATGCCTTCCCAATGCATCAACACATTGAATTCACTGAATTTGTGCTATGCTTTTTTTGTCATAATTAGAAGTTTCAGTAAAATTAATTTAGCTTCAAGACACAAGATTAAATATCACCTTTTACAATATTATCTTCGTTCTTCCCCTAACCTGTTGATTGCTGAGTGTTGAATAGAAAATTAATGCTTTGGTCATGATACTAGTCAAGAAGGCATGCAAAATCCCATATGTGACAAGCCTGAGTCTACACTTTAGGATAAAAAATTGCCAGAATTAAGTCTTACTCTTATCTTGTAGATGTGATGAAGTGTATAAAAAGTGTACCTCAGTGTGTGCCTACCTGTGTGTACGTGCATATGCCTAGCATCTATATGCATAAATTAAATAGCATAGAGGACTGCTTTGTGTGAATATTTTGTGATAAAATTGCAAGGCAACATTCTAAATTGAAGCGACAACAGATTTTTTTAGAAGATAGCAAATCAAAACCACAGATGGAACCTGTACCATTTTTTAAAGAATTACATTTGAGCTAAAAGACAGCTTTGACTTGTTGTAAGATACCAGCCAATTTGCCTTGCAAGGCCAAGTAAGTATTTTTAATCATGAAATCTGCTACGAGAAAGAAATAGTTTCCTCTAGTTCTTCTCTGCCTCTGTATTGTAAATAAAAGTGAAGGAAATAGACCTTGATTTTGATCCTCTTTCTGCTATTGAAATAATTTTTATAAAGATTAAATATTTCAGTGGCAAAAATAATCCCCATACTTTTTAAAAAAGTTCATTCTTTCAGAACAAAAAATTCATCCATAATGCACATTGACCTTTGGTCTACTGAATACTCTTACAAGACCATGAAACTTGTGATGGTTCATATGCAGAAACAGGTATATGTAGATTCATTAGCATACAGAGCACATTGATGATATTGTGAAATTATCTTGGCTTGCTTTCTATAGAAAGATGTAGTAATCTTTGTACAAAGCTTATTTCTTGTACAAAATAATATGGTCCTTCTTTAAGAGCATATGTGTAGTTTTCCTGTGTGTTGTACATAAATAATTGCAATCTTATACATTCTTAGATCGATGCCACTTTTAAGTTTACTTTATTATTATTATTATGAAATCACTACTGCTTTTTTTTAATGACTGAATAGGGGTTTATTTTTTTTCAGAAGTTAACTTTTTTCATCCTGTAGAGCTGTGATATTGATTTTCTGGCAATGAATGAAAACACAGTGTATCCTTCAATACCTTTAGTAGAAAGTTTGTTTGTGTGATTGTTTTTACTATTAGCTTTATTATGTATCCTAAAAATATGATGGACAACTGTGTTTGACCATGTATGAGAGTCTCCCTATTGGCCACTGCATTGGGTTTGCATGCCCAGGTTTTAGTAGCAGGATGGGGGGAGCTACCAGGTATGGCTTCTGTGAGAAGCTGCTGAAAGCTTCCCCTATGTCAAACAGAGCTCCAATGGACCTGACTCTCTCCAAAGCTGAGCCAATCTGTGACAACATATTTAAGTTGGTTCATGCTTTATGTTGAACTTGCCACCAGCTGCCGCAAGAGAGGAGCCCCGAAGAGAAGATACAAGGAGTCCCTGAAACAACATCTCAGCCTTGGCCGTATTGATCAACATCACTGATCTACTCTGGCTTCCAATTGGGAGGTCTGGAGACACACTATCTATAAGGCTGCTGATGCTTTTGAGAAGGCACACAGGATCACTCTTGAGGAGAAAGAATCATGTCTTGCAGAATATACCACCTAAGGAGTCCTTCTGCTGTGCCTTTTGCAACTGGACTTTTCTATCTGGTATTGGCCTTTTTAGCCACCAGCGCACTTGTAACAAATGTGAACTTATGTGAGGAACAGCTCTGCAGGCACCAAGGTCAGTGGAGAAGAAGGCGGAGGAGGTGCTTCAGGCACCCAATCCAGAGCTGAAATTCCCCTGGAGCCCATGGTGAAGACCATGGTGAGGCAGGCTGTCCAACTGGAACCCACAGAGGTCCACGGGGTTTCAGAGATCCACCTGTGGTCCATGGACGAGCCCCACACTGAAGCAGGTTAATGCTGGAAAGACTGTGATAACATGGGAAGCCTCTGCTGGGGCAGGCTCCTGACAGGGACCTGCTG
Organism: Pseudopipra pipra; assembly: GCF_036250125.1. Classification (NCBI taxonomy): domain Eukaryota; kingdom Metazoa; phylum Chordata; class Aves; order Passeriformes; family Pipridae; genus Pseudopipra; species Pseudopipra pipra. The sequence goes on along the minus strand of NC_087550.1, from coordinate 72,242,226 downwards.
ATCCTTGGAGAGAGCAGTCCATGCTAGAGAAGGTTTCCTGGTAGGACTTGTGACCCTGTGGGAGACCCACATTGGAGCAGGCTGTTTTTGAAGGGCTTCGTGCTGTGAAAGGGAGTCATGTTGGAGCAGTTCATGAAGAACTGTAGTTCGTAAAGGACTCATGGAGAAGTTTATGGAGACTTTTCTCCTGTGAGAGGTACCCCATGCTTGAGCAGGGAAAGGACTTGTCTTTCTGATCAGCAGTAGCAGAAACAAACCGGGATGAACTTACTGTAACCCCCTTTTCCCATCTCCCTCCACTGCTGGAGGGGAGGAGGTAGAGCCTGGGAAGGAGGCAGAGGTAAGTGGAAGATGTTTTAATATTTGTTTTACTTCTCATTATCCTTGTCTGATTTTGATTGGTAATAAATTCAGTTAGTCTGAATTTATTCCAAGTCAAGTCTGTTTTGCCTGTGATGGTAATCAGTGAGTGATCTCCCCCTCTCCTTATCTCAACCCATGAACCCTTTGTTATAGGGTTATAGAGACAACTCTGCTGTCCAGTTGAGAGGGGATTGATAGAACAGCTTTGTTTGGTACCTTGCATCCAGCCATGGTCAACTCACCATAACCATATGACTCCAAATCCAATTATATTACTCTATGTGAGAACTTAGGAATTAATTGTTTTGTTTGTTTTTTTTTTTCCAGGTGGTGTTTTAAACAAATGTCCATAGTTTTTTTTGGTTATGATTATACTCTCACTTTGATCATTACAGCATAACTCTGCTTGGTTAGAGATAAATTCATTAAGGTAAGTTTCTGTAAATCATCTTTAAGAAATACATATTTCTCTGAGTAATCCTGTCATTTCTGTAAGATAACTGGAATTTTTTACCTAGGACAAAGTAAAACCAATGCGAGATTAAACAAATTATAAAATAATAATAAAATTATGCCAAATAATAAAAATTATAAAATTAATATAAAAATAAAATAATAAAATAATGTAGAAGTGCTGTATCAGTCCTACTTTTATATCACTGGCTTTATTTTCTGACTCAGTTGTCTTGCATATATCAAGTCAGAGTGCTACACTTCTTGTGGGATATGTGACAATTTTAAACTTGACAGTGCAGCTGAGTTCTTATATCACTGTTAACACCTCACATTACCACAGGTTATTTATTGTATACTATATTCTGTTGAATTTTCTCACATGCGACTCTATATGATATGGACGGTCTGGCCCTTAAGTTACTCTATTAAATCTCTCTCCCTCTCTCTCTCTCTCTCTCTCTCCATCTAATTAGAATGTTGACGTTTACTCGTTTCTAAACTTGTTCCCAAACATCCATTCTGAAGCTCATGGAACAGGTTTGATGGGTCTTTCTGATGTCCTACCCTACCGGGATGTTTTGGGACACAAACCCCAGTTGCATGGTGTATTTGTCTGTGGTCTCTTTGATCAAAGAATACATCTCATTCAGGCACCATTTCCTTTCTGTGACAGGTGGAAAGAGAGAACTGCATAGGTACATTTCAATTTTCAGGTAAAATGTGAATGAAAAGAAAGAATGAGAGTAATAATGTAGATAAAGCTGTAGAATTTCAACAGATTCCAAAAATCGTAAAACATTGCTGCTGTATTTCTTATGTGTTTGGGTTTTTTTTGCCATTTCCACTGACTGTCAATTTCCTTTTTCAGGTACTGTTCATTGGCACTTCATACAGCACTAATCATCATACTATCCAGCTATTCCAGAATATAGATATTCTGGTTCTGTTGAAAACCTATTGAAAAAATGTTGCTTCCATTAAGTGAAATTTCAATTCTCTCTAAAAAGTATAATATTAAGAAAATGTACTGATGGTTAGAATACTTGTCAGTGGAGTTTAGTTAAATAGGAAAACAATCAGGAAAGCACATCAAGCCATAAATGGAGAATGAAGTACTTTCTAATAATTTGAACAATTTCCTTCTTTGGATTCTTGTTTAATAAAATATAAAATGGAAAAAGTAATTGAAGTCACTAGGGTTCATCCTCATGCAGCCTGTGACAGTGATGTATGTCAGAAGTACTCCTAGACAGAAAGTCAAACGAAGAAAAAAAATAAAAAAAATAGGAATGTAGAGCAAAAGTAGCAAAACACAACAAGCTGCAAAGCATCATGAATTACTTCTATGATAAAGGAGGAGGACATGAAATATCTTTTCCTGCTTCTATTCAAACACTAGCAAGGTGAAACATAACTTCTGGAAACTCACTTGAGACTGCTAAAATATTTTTACTTTTACCAAACTTGTATTATATCTGCTGCTGGAGTACAGACAGGTACTTACTATGTTATAACTTCTTTCACTCCCTAAAATCTATTATAAGTAATTATATATTCTACGCAGGTCTCTGTTGTGACACCCAGAAAGAAAAAAATGGAAACAGAAGAGGGCAGGTTATCAACATTGTTTTCCATAATCTCAAGAGATTTCCTGTTTTTGCAGAAACTCCAAAATTGCTTCAGAAAACAGAAAAAAATAAAGGGGTAAGGAAAAATATATCTTCTCCATAAAGTGTCCCTGTTCCTTGTCATGGAAGTATTTCCACAGTGAAGGAGGTGCTCCATATTCTGTGTGTCCAATGCCAAGCCATTTCTCACAGTAGTGGTTCAAGGGAGCAGAATTAAAAATGAGTGATAGAAGTAAAAGTGGGCTATCTAGTATGGATTTTCAGCTGTTGAGTCCAAAGGCATCCTGATTTCCTTTTAGTGGGACACCTAAGGGTGCATCATCTTATCCCTTTCTTAGGTTCGACTAGAGGGGACAAAAAAGGACAAGCAGGTGGTAACTGTGATGTGTACTAACAGCCCTCCCCATCCAAAGGATCAGGGACCAGGACTGCAATGGAGTATGCATGACCTGCAGTTAGGATGCAACCAGAGAGTTGTAAAAACTGTTAATTTCTCTGAAGATTGAACAAAGGCTATGAATTCCTCCATCTTATGAATGACACTGGTAAGAAATTTTGCCCCAGAAGAAATAACATATCTCAGAAGGCAAATATTACTGTGGGAAAGAAAAATCTACATTTATTTTATTTGGCTTCTACAAGTTTCTATATATGTGAAAGAGAATAATTTCCTATGCTGGATAATTATCCTAATTAAAGTGTGTAGAAAAATGAATGGAAGCAAATGCACCACAGTATCTTCTTAAGAATATAGACATAAAAAACATCAACTTGTTCTTCATGTGAACTACCCAGTTTTATGACTCACATTATGATTCATGCAGTGCTTATTATGTAAGACTGTTTATATTCTCTTCCAAACTTTTGTTACTTTCTTCATGGCCTTTTATTTGGCCTAAACCCTTAAAAAAACTTCTGTATTTTTTTCTGTAAAACATTCTAGTTGGGTGAACCAATTTAAGGTAACACACTAAATCTCCCTTTGTCTGTTTTTTTGTGTATGGATTGACTAATTCAAAATACATGGAGAAAGGTTTTATTGACCCTATAGTTATTTTCCAGTAATTCAGTCTATTGATTCCATATGACTCCTACATTCCTGACTGTATAGTGACCCAGTTTCATATAGAGGAAATAGTAACACCTTTTCCCAGAATGCTTTATAGTCTAATGGTTAAGAACATTTCCTGGACTTGAGGGAAGTTTCCTCAGGTTTTGGAGAAAAACAGAACTGAGGTTTCACATTTCTAAGCACAGGACCCTGGTAACTGTTATATAACTGATGGATACCAGCACTGGCTACCTTTGATAAATGCACACATTCAGTTCAGTGCCTACTGAAGGACACTCTTCAATATCGAACATTTCTTTCAGCTAGCTCTAGGCAGTGCTTCATTGAGCACACAGGCTGTTTGGCTTATGCTTTGCATTAGTCAAACTTCAGGGACTATCAAGGGAACCCAGGTGCATTCAGCTTACAAGGTGTCACATATCTCACGTGCTCAAATATGAAGTCAAGGCTAGTTATCTTTTTAAGCAAAAATAAAATCAGTGTTTCCAAAGAAAAAATAATTCCATCCTAAAATCACTACCCAAATAACTCAGAGAAGTCTGTCTCTGTAAAAACTCTTTCTCTTTTTTAGCTATCTAAAATTAACTGATATGAATTGTTTGGTTTGGATTATTTGGTTGGGGCTTTTTTGAAGTACAATGTCTAACTTGCATGATCCAAAGTTTGAGTCAAAGTATAATATAACTAATTTCAAACTTTAAAACAAAATTTGTGAGAAGTCAATATTGATAAGCAAGATCCAATAGAATTTCAATTATACAAGATACAGAATGCATTTCCAGCTTAAATAAAACAGAGTAATATGAGAGAGATATAATTTAAGTAACTGCTTGCTCACAACCTAAGGTCTTGTGAGAGATGTAAGACACAAACCTCCGCTCTTTAAATCTTCTGTAGTTTGTAGAGTGCTCAGTATCTGTTTGCCTGTGTTCAGATTTTCCTTGTTGTTAGTTTTGGCTTCTAAATTTCAATATTATTAGTGTCTTGTTGACTATATTTAAAAATCTGTCTTATAAATGAATTCAGGTTGAAGTGGCTTCTGTTTGATTAGTTGCTACTTTCCTGACTAAACTATGTATCTATGACATCTTGTCTCTTGTTTATTTACTGTATCAGCCATGTCCTCATTTTATTTTACCTCACAACTATTTGCAGTATTCATCAACAGCAATCAAGCGCCTGATCAAATCTGCATCTCTTTGTTTCAAAATTATTGTGGTTGGTTATTGAAAGGGAGGGCTAAGAAACAGAAAGAATCCAGTATGTGATTTTCTCTTTTAAGCAAAATGGAGTCTCAACAACAAAACTGTTTTACTTTGACATTATTCTAGCACAAAGAGCTTGCAATTTTATTACATAAGCAAATACTGGTTTTTATGCATTAAATAGATATTTTGTTTACACTGATAAGTCTAAAGGATTGTTTCATTTCAGATTTACGCACCTGAAGTAGCAGGCAGCTTTCGTTTCAGCTATTAACATGGTTTATAATTACCTTGCAACAAAAATAAAATATCTCTTTTCTTACAGTCGTGCCTTTGTTTTAAACTTATGATATTTGTCACTATTGACAAATAAAGCGAATAGGTATACAAAATAAAAACTGGGGTTTTTTTGTGGAATTGCATGATTTTGCTTTTAGACTGCTTACGTTAGATTACAAAACACACTTTCTTTTTCTTTTTTTTTGTTGTTTAAAAACCCCCAAATTTTATATACAAATAGACTCAGGAAAAGGGAAAAAAATAGATAATTTAGGTTTTATGCTTATAGTTAAAAGCAGTTATTATATGTATATGGGTGTGTATATATATATACACATATACACAAAGTATATTTTTGTTTAGTCTTTTGTCTTAATGCTTTCTTTTTTTTCTGAATCAATGCACTTATTAAAGATACTACTACAATCTTTTAATGAAGAAGTAATCATATAGATGTTACTGCAGTCTTTAAATGGAGACGGCATTGTAACACCTTCAAGCGAGTGAAAGTTTCTCCACAACAAATGGCCTACAATTTTCATTTATCTATCATTATTACTTTGAAAGGTATGTAATTTGTTGTGCTATGATGTGGAACCCTCATCACCTTTACCTTCGGTAAAAGGAAAAATAGGTTGTAGCTCTTTTGATCTATTCCTTTTAACTGACAGTATTTTCCTCTTGTACTTAATGGTTCTCTTCATTCTTTCTATCTGTTCTGAAGACTGACACTTTTGCTTTATTCCTATCTCACGACTTTCTCATTAAAAGAATAAAAAAAGTCCTTTAAAGCATTTTTCTGACCCAACTGCAGTTTTGCAACTAAAACCAAATGGGAGAACACCTGTTTTACCAGTATGTGAGTTGTTGCTATTGCACATATTGGAAAATTTTCTGTCAATTGTGGGGGCTGAGAGAAAGAAAAGAAGAAAAAAAATTAGAAAACTGCTATATATTAACTTCATTTTCTGGTCATGATAGGGGTTGGAGGGTCCAGAAAAACACATTTGTAACAGAGAAATGATTTTTCATTGAGTTATGAAATAATCATTCTCCTTGTTCTTCATGTCTGATCAGTGTATGAAGTGATGTAAACTCTAACAATTATTTCTTATGATTCTTTTTGTGTCCATCATTGTCCTCTTTCCAGTCTTTTTGTGGATTTTTTATTTCCTCATGTCCTACTGAAAGTACTTGATTTACATAAATTCTTCTGAATCTGCTCCAGTTTTAACGTATATTCTTTGCACATGAACAAATATCTGTCTTTTCTAAATTTAATTTTTGTTCATAAGATTTTAAAGGAAACTTCTGCAGCAGTAGTTTACTTCTGTCTGCAGCAGAGATTCTCTCTTTTTTATTATTACTGCAGCAATATTTCTGACTTATCAGACAAGTAGAAAATATGAACACGTTACCACTGTTGTTGTCAATGAAGAAAAACAACGGAAGTTACAATTAACTTTGTAGTTTTACTGTTTTCTGGCTGGAATTGGTATGTACTTTCCACTTTATTAAAAATAGAGTAGGACTGAACGCATAAGAAATAAGAAAAAGGAAAATTCTGTAGTGTTGCTTCACAAGCAAACCTGACATTTCAGCACTACAGAGGTTCGTGTGTGACTGGAGACAAAATTGAAAGGTAATCCAATCTTGGTATTTTCATTAAAATCACATTTTCTTCATTTTTCATAAATTTTATTTCGGCCTGATTTTTCTCTGCAGAAACAATCTGAAAGAAATCTTGCAAGTTCTGTATAATCTAAACCATGTCTCAATACCTTTTACTCCTTTGGAGCTGACAGCTCCTATTCACCAGTGAAGAGACCCTAGGTAGCCTTGCTAGTTCTACATCCATGCAGTGTAATTTTTCACTGGGGAAAGAAGAAAGTAAGCAGAGAAAAAGTTTAGTCTATCATAAATTTAGAAGTATAGAATTTAAGCCTGAGCAAGTTATCTTAAGCTCTCCATATAATCAATAGAAACAGATACCTTCAGAACACGTCTCATTCTATCTACCTAATATAGATTAAAAGACACACTCCCAGGAGATGGGAAATTCTTTTTTAATCACAGCTATTCTGCTGCCTGGAGATTCACAGAATTTTAAAAACGTAAAAGAAACAAGCAAACTTTAGAAAAAAATGAATATCTGTATATCACATCCCTTTTCTTTTTGATTGATATCATCTTTACCAAAAAAATAAAGACTTTAGGGATGAGATTCAATTTTAGAAATACTTACATCCTAAACTGTTTTGGATATTACTGAGCTTCCAAGATGTGTGTTTAGGATTGGTAGATACGACACAGGACCCAAAGGAGATCCATCCCCTTCTGAAATGATAACTAGATAAAGGTGGAACAACTTTGAGCCGATTAAATTACATTAGATATCTATGATTCGGCATCTGATGGGACTCAGCTTGCCATAACTTCATGTGTCTACAATGAGGGTGCCTTTATGTGAACTAGTTGCTTGAGGTCCCACTGTGCTCAACAAAGATTAAGAAATCACCCATAAGCGTTTAACATCCTTTTAGATGTTTGAGTATATAAAAGATATCTTTTGATTTGCATAACATCTTGCTGACAGAGGTTTTAAGAGAAAATAATAAATACCCTTTTGAGTGGCAAGATAATCTAGGATACCTGAAATGGCACTGAAATTATATGTCATGTGTTTAAGCTATTAATGTACATGCACTGTATATGTGTGCAGGTATATATGTTTGTATATACACTCACATATATGGATGAGCTCTTGGAATACCCTAAAAATATTGTGTAAATTAGTAGAAACATTTTATTATTAAAAAAAATACAAGAAGAAAGAATTTGAAAGAATGTCTGTGTGACTATACATTCCTTTATGTTTGCAGAAAAATGGAAAAAATATATATGAAATAAAAAAAAGATTTAAAATAACAGAGAGAAATGTTAATGGGTAATGACTCAAACAATCAACTATTTGCAAAAGCAGCAGGTTGCTTTGCTGAGACCAGGTTTGCAACCCTCTCTCAAGTAAAGGGGAGGAGAAAGGTCTTTGTGTGGTGTCAAAACGTCTGATCTGCATAAGACAGAGAGGGTGTGCACCCACCACCAATGGAGGCTAAAAGCTGGGGTTTGAGCCAAATAAGGGAGAAGGCCAATAAGAACCAGATCCTGCTGATGCAAGATAGTGCTTTTTATCCTCCCTTACACAACTGGCTCAGTTGTAAAATTCCCCCCCAGGGGAGCTATAGGGACATTTACATGTAGCCTGACGGTATTCCCATAGGGTATAATTGGCTCAGCTATGGTGACATAAGAGGCAGAAGTCACATCTTAGAAGATGTCATTAACCATCAAAGACTCCCAAAATGTCCCTAGACTCATTTCTCGGACCTTCCACCAGAGGACTGTGCAGTATTGCAACAAACCCACAGTGTTGCATCAAAAAGTGTAAAACCTCCCCCCCCAATCTGAGGACGTACCTGAGCATTCCCATATAAAACTAAGCATATATTAACACATTGAGCTTTTTGTTTCATGAGCTTCCCCCACTTCCAATTGATCAAGGCTGCGACCATCACTTTGACCAACAGACATGGAAATAGCAACAAGCAAGTCTCGTTGCTGGATTGATGGGTGGTGATATTTTTCTACTCTTTTCTTTCTCTTTCTTTCTTTTCCTTATACATTTTCTTAAGTGTTATTTTTATTCTTTTATATTGTTATATATCTATAGATAATGACCAAAATGGCTACATACCTCCTTCCCATTGTTCTAAAATAAATCCTACATATATATTTATAAACACTGATCATTCAGTGTCATTTCTCTCTAATATGCCCCAAGGGACCTATTAACAAGAACCTCAGTTACCCTTGGCTTCGCGAGTGGGTTGTAAAACACTGTAGCTTAAATTTACATAAGGGATTATTCTTACACTTTCCTCTCTTTTTTTCCTGCTACATTTGAACCCATTTAGGAAATAATTTCTTCAGTGTAGTATCCATGTTTGAGGAAAGTACTAATCATACCCATGGGTAATATGAATAATAAATAACAGCCCTCATGGTCTTGAGCAGAAAACAGTTATACTGCTGAATATGTAATTCTTGAAAAATTTTGTAAAAGCAAGACAATAGAAATTAGATTTCTAATTTCTATAGAAATACTGAAATCCTTTGTCACATTCAGGAAGGACATAAAGGGCTTATGTAAAAGAAAAAGAACAGAGATCCTTGTGGAGACTTGTAGACTGTTGATATGATTTGAAATGCTCAGTGTGTCAAACATATTGATCAAAACATCCTAAACAACTATTACATTCTTTGAAAATAACACAAAGACCTTGATAAAATGCATTGACTGACCTCTTTTGCTTTAAAGTCACAGACTGCTTCCTCATGGTGCATTGGCTTGCTATTTATTTTTCCTTGTGAGACATATTGACAACAAACATTAACTCGTCAGGAACAGGTCAGTGATACTGCAGTAGGAATGAAACACAAATCTTTTTTTTCTACCAGCCTGTGAAGTATGTGTGTGTGTGTTTACATGTATCCATGTGTCTCTCTATCTACTCATGTATTTTCCCTTTTGAAATGCATTCTAGTAATATTAGCAACGTCATATTCACTTTAGTTGTGCTTCGTATTATGCATTCTCCCGATCTGGCAGACACATCTGCTGTAGCTGAGACTCAGCACATCTCTGGGTTTTACCAGAGACCTTTGTCATAACAACAGCTCTTCTTGGTTTCTACACAACTGATCTGCTAAGCTGTTAAGAGCAGTCCTCTAGGTTCCCCACATGGTCACTATAAATAGGCAATGTCCTCTAAGACAGCATTTATCCTACAAAATTATGCTCCAGAGTTTCGTGACCTCTCACCTTTAAAGGCAAGGGAGAACTCAAGATTTGTAGATGCTCATGATTGAAAGCAATGACCAGTTAGAGGTCTGAAGAAACTCCCAAAATTTTTAGTAAATTATGTACTTGGCATGGAAATTGGTATGTTAGTCCCTGTCGGCAAGGAGATCACCAGTCCTGGTTCATGCATCAGTCCAGCTAATGGGATGTCCACGGTCTTGGGGGTGTCACCCAGATTTGATGGAGGTATTTTTTATAGACAGGTTTTCCCCACACCAGAGAAGTTTCTCACTTTCAATGCAGATTAGTTAACAGATGTAGCCTGTTCTTTCAGACCTTTCTGGAAATGGGTTGTAGGGCTTCAGGGGTCTTTGGTGATCTTGATGCTCCCCATACAGTCCATGCCCTCTTCCCAGCCTCATTCCTATGCTTGTGCTGTACTGCATTGTGGTTATTTCCAGCAACAAGAACAAGGATGTTTGTTCAGGAAAAATGCTGCTCTACCTCCACATGGCCCCCTTTTCCAGACACATCTTGTTCTTTCTCATAACGTGTTATCACCAACAAGCTTTGGTTATGACTAACAATCCTTCTCTTTTATTACCAACAATCCTTCATTGGCTTCACAGTCATCCAGCTCTCGGCCTCTTATCTTCTTGGATTCCACAAGGTTGATCTCCATTCTCTTTCTTTATAGTGACTTTACTAAAATTTCCCTAAGGAAATTTATTGATAAAAATGGCAGATTGCTGCTGTAACTTCTAATTAATGTGATGACATCACAAGGAGTATTTTAAAGACACAAGGCATTAAAATGCAGACCCTGCTATCTGATGAGCTTTTCTTTGTAGGAATCTAGACATGATGGGACCATGTCTAGCTTTAACCACTCTGTCATTGTTTCTTGCAAAGTTAAGAATAAAATATACACATTTGACTCTTTAAATTTATTTAAGTTTCTTTTGGCTTAAATTTGTAGGTCTGTTATCATTACTTTTGCACAATAAATCAATACACAAGGTTATTTTAAAATCACCATGGCATTTTGGAGAGTCTAGATTCTCAATGGAGATTGCCTTGCCCCAGATAGTCTAATAATTTCTTATCTCAACATTTATAGATAATTTGTCTTTAGGATCACAGTAGTTTTTGTCAAAGTCTTTGCTTGTTGGTAGTATGTTTATATTTGAATTGTGTCATTGTAGCATCATTAAATACTCAGTTTAGACATCTATGCAATAGACATTTACACATACAAAACTGCAGCTTGACAAAATCAGCTGGGTTTGAAACTGAACATACTGACACAAATTCTGCAAGATATTTAACTAAATGCTTTGCTTTTTCTCTACGTTAAAATGCAAAGACTTAACTTCTTTACTGGTACAATGATGAAGGAGATTATTTTGAAAAACACAGTTTGTAGTGAAATGCCATTAAAAGCAAAATACCATAAGTAGAAGTATCTTTCCCTTGTTTTGACCTTCAGTTTATTTCTGAAATTCTGGAATCCTTCTTCACTATAGATTATCAGTGCTAACCACATCAAAGATGCAGAGATTTTTCTTTTTCTTTTTTATTCCTCTATCATGTTCTATCTTCTGCAACAGAACAGATTTTTATAAGTAGGACTTATATAATTATTTTAATTTTTGATAGCCACACACATTGTTTAACGTTACACCACCAGCATTAAGAGAACCACAAATGTTTTCAGTGCATAGAACAAGCGAGAATTTACTTGAGAATGAGAGACACATGCAGCAATAGAGCGAATACATTGTCATTTTGTGCTGTAGAAGTATGTTTCCATTTAGAAAATAAATCTGAATATATTAAGTCTACGAAGATATTCTGCTCCTCTGTGATAGCTGGATGCAGCCAAGGTATTACTGTCTAAAATTCATTTCATGTAAGAATCTGATGATTCTTTTGCATTTTACAGTAGCAGATAGATTTGGAAAATGATGAAGAGGACTCCTTTAAGGGAGGTTATAGGTGTAGTATTTGTAAGTTGAAGCTTTTTGAGAGAGCTGTGTTTGATTTTCTGTTGTTACTCGTTGTTTACATTTCTACACAAGCTATAGGAACAGGACAGAGAATCAAACCAAGGGTCACCAATATACAGGTGATATAGCAGGAGCTATAAACAGATCCTTGAGGAAAAGTAAGAACAACAAAACAGAGATGATATTCCCCCTAATATTCTTCTATTTTTCCTCTCATTTTCACTTAAGAGGATTTCTTGAGCTGGATCTTGTTTTTCAAATTTTGTTTCCCTCAGTGTTATTTGTTTTTTTTTTTTTTGGTCCAATACAGTTTTTTTGAGTGTACATCATTTGTTGCATCCACAAGGAATTCTTTCTAAGGAATTCACAGGATTACTATATATTAACTGAAGAGTCAATATTTCTTTTTACTTATTTAAATGACACTGTGCCTACCTGAAGATTTTTAAATGTCTCTTTTTGGTATGTTTCTTTGGTACACCAGCATATGGTATTCTGCTTCCTGACATCATGGAGTCATTTCTGAGGAAATTTACTGCAGCTCAGACTGAATAGTGTCTTAACTGGTACCTCTCAGTGTCAGTTGATTTCAGAAGGTAGCTTAAATGTTTCAATTTTTTCAATTTCAACTTTTTGTTCATTGTGTGGGGAATATTTCTATTTTAGTTTTTAATTATTCATTGGCTGTGCATTTTTGGTCACTTTTGCAGAGAATATTTAAAATCCTCAATATGAAAATCAGCTGCTACCAAAGTGGTTATATTTTTGCTTCTGGGATGCTCTCACAGCTTTGGCTGGCAGACCTACTGAGAATATATCCTCCTATGCATATTGAGTCACAGCAAATTTTCTTACATGTCGCTCAGTAAAGCCTTAATTTAAAGGGAGTAAGCTACCAGTAGAGTGTACTCAATAAGAAAACCTCAGTTCTCAAACAGATTGGAAAAATTCTCTTTAGTGTTCTTTAGAAGAAGCTGTTAGAGAACCTATTACTACAGGCTTCCATTCAGGAGGAGTTTTGATGAGAATTGACCTTTGGGACCAGCACTAAAAATGCTGTCACTCTTTGTTAACTTTGTATTTTGTTGTTTTAGGTTAACTTCCATCAAGTGCTTTCTATGTTGTTTTTTACCTCATTAAAATAATAAATTTCCATGAAGCTTCGAGATCTACAACTCAAATCCACAGTGGATTTTATGCATCTATTTCCCATTGTTTTTAATAGGATGCAGATTTCTCAATCTGATTGACTACATTTTACTAAAGCACTTGATAAAAATCATTAATATCTTGCTTTTGAAGGACCGAGCTTTCCTTTTGATGGGGAAAAGTATGTACCGATATTATTTGTGATTTCAACATTTTAAGTGCAGGTTGTTACAATTTCAATTTAACGGACATCATTGGTTGTGGTAAAAAGGATTCAATATTAGTCTTCAAGACTCATCTTAAAACTTTAAGAATTTTTAAAGGGGTAAATTAACTGTAAAATGTGAATATCTGTTAGCCTTGGATTATGCTGCTTGATTAAGCTGTTAATAACTACTGTTTGTTTTGAGGCAAAAGCCGTATCATCACTTCAGGTGCATGGAAAGTCAAAAAATGGTGCTTAGTTCCTTTAGTATACAAAAGGTATAATATAGAATCTTAGTTGATGGTAATTTTGTTTGACTCTAAAAGACTCTCATAATTTCTGTATTGATTAAAAATACTTATCTTTCTTCCTTTACTTCTGTTTTCATTTCTCCAAACTGATGTCAACAATTATAGCATCCATGTTCCTCTCCAACTGTGGCTTTTAGGTCTCCTTCAGTCTACAGATCCTGACATAATTTCAACTGGATCCTTTATAAAAAAATTAAACCAGTCGACAGTTGGATAAGTGGATTGTTTTTCTTATTTGCCTTTCACAGACTCCTTTGATATACTTCGTAAGCCCTTACAGGTCCATATAGCATTATTTTTAAAAGCATTATTGATATTGTCCATAATCAGCTAAACCAAATAACTTAATCCAATTCTTTATCAAAATTTCAGTTGCTCTTTCCATGTCTGGGGACATGGAATGCAATCTAATCTGTTTCATCTGAGTCATAGTTTGGAATAAAGGCCTGAATTCACCATCTGCACCGTCTATTAGCTATTTATACATGCACCTACCATCACCATCTAGGCTTTGGGCATAGCATCATTCTGGTTTAATTTTTCATAGGATAATAAAGTATTAGAGCAAAATGCAGTCTTGGCAAAGAATTGCCTTATACCACAAAAATGTCTCTATTTATATTAAGCAGGAACTGAAGGTATCTGAAAATAGCTAAAGATCTCTAGATAGCCTTTTCCAGTGTGTGATAATAACTTTGCTGATGTAGGTTTTGTGTGAGTGGGCCAGTACCAAGTGTGGCCCATACACAAGTGACACAAGCTCTTCAGAAATTCCTGCTTTCCATTGCCCAGGGTTTTCAGAGATAACAAGACCTGCATGAAGACTGTGTCCAAACTGCCAGCCTCACTCAGAAGGAGGCTGTATGAAATGCCCCACAGTGAGACAATTAAATTCTGACACTTGTTTAGGCACAAAAGATTAGCAGCAGATAATAGGGACACTGACTAATGTACTTGAGTGGGAAGATCATTAGAACCATCTTGGTGTCTAGTGGGCTGGAAACACGCTGATGAGAAGACATGATGTTACTTTGATCATTTGGCAGGTTCTTACGCAAGAAAAGATTTTCATTTATATTTTATTGCATTGTATTATATTGTCTTCTATTATATTTTCTATCATTTTACCTTACTGTCCTTTTCTGTCTTTCCTCTCTTTCTCACATTCACACTCAAACAATAATTTACCTTTAGAGTATATAGAAACAGTTTCCTCTAAAACTAATAAAATGTTGACTTATTTGACCAGATTTGGTTTGAGGCAGTGCTTTATTATGAAAAAGAAGGAAAAATCTCCAAAATATAAAACTTAAATCAATGCACAAAAAATATCTTAAACAAGAACACAGGCTTCAAAAACATAAAGGTGCTATGTCCAAAGCTGCAACCTGAAAAACCCACAGAATTTCACATTTTACTAACTTCTGTGTATAATCCTTGGGATGAGCAGAAAACAGACAACTGAACATATTTCAGACTTCTTGAAGTAAAAGTCCTGGCATTCATTTCACTCTGTCAAAAAAGCTTTCATATTTTTAAACCCATCTCCATTTCACAATAGAATATTGAAACCTTTCTGAGAACATCGAAAAGAATTCACATTTGGCATTGTGCAATATATAATACATGCTTACTGTAGGCCTGTAAAGTTTTCAATGAGACAGATGCCTTCTGGTTTATGCTGTTTTCTGCAGCATGTAGAACACACCACTGGGTCACCAGCTGCCTGCATCAGTGCCTTAAGATTAATCTAGAAAGACTTAGCCCATACTAGTCTTTTTCTACTCCCTACTAAAAGATCCCATACATCTATTCAAATGAATGAATGAATAAATAAATAAATAAATGCAATAAATCTACCTTACAGGGATATGTTAACCTTTGAAGGAAATCTTCCAACATTCTTTCTTAAGTGAGTTCTTCTACATCTTTATACTAAGTGTGCAGGAATATTTCCACATATTACACTGTTTAAAATCTCTTCCAAAAGGTATGTTTCTGACTAACTCTGTAAACATTACAAAGCATGTGGATACCTTACTCATGGCTCTGGTTTGAACTTTGGTGACAACTGTTAGAAGTTGCAGTGCCTATATTTTGATATCTAAATATTATTTGGCTCTTTCTATCCAATAGGTAAAAAATGGACCCCATTCAGAAGTATAACTTGTCTTTTGGTTGCTGGTAGAATTTTCAGGGGTTCTCTCATATATCCAAATGCAATTCTAATGCACCAAAAATATATATAGTACAGATAATATAACTTATTAATGTGCAAGATGTTTTTTAAGCTCAGGTAACAGGTGCTGGTCAGATTTGTTCCTTTTTTTCATGGAGAAATTACCAGATTGCTCCTCCTATATCCTATAATATATTATATCCTATCTGAGAGAAAATTGTCCTGATGTGTGCATTTATCTTTTACAGACAAATATGTTTGTTATGCTGTTATGTGCTTAGAAATTCCTCCATACATTGCTTAACAGGATCGTGAGACCTCAATAATTTATTCATGAACGATAAGAAACATTTCAGGGATGTTTATCAATGGTAATTAAAAAGTAAGATGTATTTTTTGTGTCTACATGATCAATAAGAGAAAAGTCCAGCTCAGCAATAACAAGTAGGTATCCAAAAGTACCCATGCTATAATCAGAGTTCTCTCTTACTGCAGCATTGCTAGCAAGCTAAGCAGGAAGGCAGGGAGGGGAGAAAGAAAGAAAAAAAGTAATTCTGGTTGTTCTACTATTTTTTCACATGTCAGACTGTGGAAACCACAGCTCAGCCTGGGGAAAGGAATAATAACTGTTTGTTCTCCTTCCCCACAGAGAGCTAAAGACAGACTAGGAGAGAGAAAACAGAAAACCACAAATCATCCCTCATATTTTGTGGCCGAGTACTAATGCAAATTAGAATGATGAAAAAAAAAAGATTTCTAAACTCACCTTTCAGGGATTAGGCTGTGTTCTTCACATGTCATCTGTTCCTCTTTCTTCTAGATGCCCCTTTAGACTGGGAAGAAAGATGAAAGCAAAGGAACAAGTTATGCTGGTTTAGAGCTCTCCTGTGATAACTTTTACTGCCCTTATTCTGTTCAGGCATCGTGCTCAAAGTTACCTTATACAAACTTTGTGACTTTTTAAAAGTCAGAACTAGACACATACACTGACAAAACCTGGGGTTCTCCATTCTGGAGTCTCTTTGCTGTACTTTTGAAGCCATTAACTCTTTTTGTTGTCTTAGATTTGAAACAGATTTCTCAGATGGTGAAATAGTAGTGTAGCATGAAGTCTGGATGGAGCAATACTAAAGTTATAATTTCAGCTTTAGAACCTTCTTAGAAATATATTTGGATGGAAAATGTGTCTTAAACCCATTAGCAGTTCGGAGATATCTAAGGATTTAGTTTTCTCTTTTTTTTTTCATGCTATGTAATTACAGCAAAATTATTTTAAAGTCTCTTTTTCTTCGAGTTTAAGTAATACCATAGGGACTTAATAAGACAAAAAATTTTGGGGGCTGATCCATCTGATATTAGAACATGTATTTTAGGTTCTGTTTATCATGGGGCAAATATTATCCCTGGTGAACCTTGAAGGCTTTTTCCAGTTTCTTGGACAAGGAAATTTGTTAGACAATCTGTCAGTTCTCATGTAAGGATTTTATTTCAGAGAAAAAAATAAAAAGAAAGCAAGGACAGAGAATATTTATTGTTCACTATTGAACTTCATATTATCTGTTAATGACCATGATCTGCCTAGATAAATGTATTTGCTCTTATCTTTTTTCTATTTCAAAGAGTGGGTAAAGAAATTATTCTTAAAAGAGTGACTTTTTAAGATTATTGTCTTTTAACCTTCATAAATTACAAAAGATATTTATAGAAAGAATCTGTATTTTAGTCATTTTTTAAATAAGTCTATAACTAATAATAATTTCTGATTGCCTTACTGCCGAATTTTCTAACATTAAATATGAGATAATTCAGCAAAAAATACTCAACAGATCCACTAGTCATTTAAAATAGAAGCAATGAATTCCCATTCACTGAAACTTGTAAAAAATGTGAACTTGAAGAAAAGATCACAGGTAAAAATAAACCACAAAATGTATTTTATGTACCAATGTCTAGATAATTAATTGCCACAGGGAATGCTATAGTAACTGCAGTTATAAATTCTCTAACATACTGGCTTAATGGTAATGAACTTTTTCTTCTTTGATTAGAGACATGCTTCTGCCACCAGCTGAACATTTTTTGCTAACAAGCTAATGTTTTTCTCTTCTATTTAGAGAAAGATCAAAGATGTAAATATTGAGAACTCAAAACTATTTTGAGTTTTGAATCCCATCTCTTCTGCAGAAAAGGTATCTGCACAAGCAAATCTTGTTGGTATATTTATTGTTATAGTCAATCAATGAAAGATCTTTTTTTTCTGATTCTGCATGAATAGATTTTAAAATATCTGACTTCAGAAGTTTACTTTTAATTCATAGTTTTTGTAGGTCTTTGATCAACTGGACCTCTCCTAATTTCTGTTAAAACAATTTAAGCTGATAGCAGTTGTACATATATCACATGGCATTAATCACTGCTTCATTATAGCAGTTCATTATAGCTGATTTATTGCAGGGAATATGACCATCAGCCCATTTAACCAGGAGTTTGCCAAATAAAATGCAAAATTATATGGTGTCCTGGTGAGGGCAGCAAAACATTCAACATACATGCTCTTAATAAGCCAGTTGCTGTTCTTTGCAAACTAATTCTGAAATTGCAAATGAGAGGAATGTGTGCTTTTTGATTTAGCATTTTAAGCTAGGAAGGTGCATTTTTCCATATTTTTTTCAATCACTCTCTGTGTCTAATATCAATGATAAACCTTATCACTATAATTTTTTTTTCAAACTTACATCCCAAATTAGAATTGCTTTGTAGATGAAAACAGATTCAGTATTAATCTCAAAAGACAGTGAAAAAGGTGGAAACAATCTGATTTTTTTTTCCTTCTTACGTCTTGATATACACTCTAAGAAAATACTTAGAATTATGTTTGGCTATTTCCTACAAAAGTACATTATCTATTCTTGGTTTAGACTAACTGTTAAAGTAATTCTTTGAAAAATAATTCTGCTTGCCTGATATTTCTGGAAAATATAAAATGAGGAAGCATGTTAAAAGTAAATCTCATGAGCTAAATATCTGCAAATAAGCAGAGAGAAATTTGTGCTTCTTCCCTCCAGGATAAAGATTCTTCTTTTTAGTGATTCTTTCAAAAACCTCAAACATAGCTTTTTATTTTTGGTAGAAACAACTATCCAAAATGGAAGTCAGCTACCAATTGACATATATTCACTCTTATGCAAGACTAAAACAAATAGTTGCTCCTTTTTTTTTCCCCTTGAAATGGAAAAACAAGGATCGATACACCCAGACTTTGTAAATATCTACGTATTTTGCTCACATCCTCTAAATTTGGCTTTCTTTTTGCCTGATTTATGTCAGAATCTGTGATAAATATGATGGAAAAAATGGTTTGCATGATATGCTTTTGTCAAAAGGAAAAATAATGTTATGTTTCATGCTGAGCAATAAGCAGAGAACATTTTCAGAGAAAACATAGGCTGCAATTATTGTTAAACATGTTTGTTAGGTTTATATTTGGAATTATTTCCAACATTCAGTCTCAAACTCACCTTGAATATAAATTGCACTTTATATTTCAAATCTGTCTCTTGCTCTGTGTGATGTAAATGTTTTGAATTTTTTATGATGTGTGCTTTGTTTAGGAGGAAAAGAAAGCAGTTCAGATTTTAAATAGTTGATTTTTTAAAAAACAAAAATTATAAACTTTGGTAAGTAATTTAAAATGATACATGGTTATTCAGTGCTTAAAATGTCACTGTGCAGAGGATTATTCGAATATGTGTTGCAAGGTTACTTGTCTCTCCTCTTTTTCTTTTTGTGTGTACCTAATACAACAAAAATTAAGTATTACATAACTCTCCTGAGGCTATTATTTGTAAGAGTGGAAAGGAATAATCAAAATATATTTTTAAATATATGCAGGTGCAAAAGTGCAAATCTTGATGCACTTTGCATTCTTTCAAAGTTACTTTTGAATTGCTACACAATATACTTCTTAAAGAAGGATATTCAGATTATCTGAAAAATAAAGATACCAACATTATACATATGTAAATTAATAAATAAATAACCTGATGTAAAAAAGATCAAGTTTTGACTCATATGTGCTAATCTGCTGTCTTTCAAAATAAGTGGCAGGTAAACTGCTGCAAATTAGTTGCTTCTCATCATGTATATATAAAAAAAAAAAGTTATGTTTTTTCTGACTGCTTTTCTAATCACTTAGTGGCTTGTTGAAATCTCTAACTGTGGGCTATTCTTTAATATTAAAAAATATTATTTTTTTTAATACATGGAAAAAATACTAAGAGATATCATGAACACAGTTGTATAACCTCACATACAGGTGAAGTTCTCTCAGGGACTTTCATTCATCCTCATCTTCAGACTATGATCACTGATAGCTATCGTTTCTCTCACAGAATGAAGAGCAAATGGATAGATGGACTACAGGATGGCCTATGCATTAGAACTTTGTGGAAAAGAAGATGAACACCTGGAAGAGGATTTTTTGAGGTGGTGCTGACATGTGTGTTTCAGTGAACCGTTTCAGAGAGGTGAGGGTACTAAACAGATCAAGGTGTGTTAAGAGAGGGCCGAAACTTTGTGGTAGAGGGCTTATTTGATCTTTTTTTTTAATTATTATTTTTCTTTTCTTTTGGAAAGAAAGGGAAATTCTGCTAATGAAATCAGAGTTTCTATTTGTGAGAAGTAATAAATCTTCTTTTACCCTCCAGTCCTTTCTTTTCTTTTTTTTCCCTATGAAGGTCAGTGGTCAAGACTGCAAGCTAGCTTTTTAGTCATTGTGGAACCTAAGAGAAAAAAGAATTTGATTATTCCTATTCAACCTAAAAGAGGGAGTGAAAAGTATAAAAAGACATAAAAAGCTCTCTAAAATCCTGACGGGAAACAAAATCCTTTCCTTTCTTCCTTCCTTCCTTCCTTCCTTTCTTCCTTCCTTCCTTCCCTCCTTCCTTCCCTCCTTCCTTCCCTCCTTCCTTCCTTCCTTATCTACATCATCAATCTCTTACCATTAATAATTTGGAAGGGTCTGTAGGCAGACCAAGCTGGGATCATGATACATATATCTTCACTGATAAGCACAGGAAATAAATTTACAGCCATGAGAATTACATGCATAGCTATCCTATTTCTTCTTCCAGAATGCAAACTTCTTTTTTAAGACTCCTGAAGCTGCCTCAGGCTGGGATTTGTGGATGATATGTACAGTGATAGATGTCAGAAGTCCTAACCCTATAAGTCATGTTGGGATTTTACTTTTTCTCCATGTCCCTCTCACCAAGGTTAAGTTGAACATGCTCAGCTAGACAGAACTGGAGCTGAAAGCTAGAGCACAGCAATTACTGTTCTATGGCCTGTATGATGCTAACTAACCTTGTTAGCAACAATGGCACATGCTCTTGAAGTCTATGCAACATAATAGTTGTCATCACAGGAAAATGAAACCATAAGGATGCTTTAGGCAGGTAAGTCCTTTTATTAAAATAATTTGCACATCTCTTTGCTTCAGAGTCCCCAGGTAGTATAATAGCTATATTTAGGTTTTCATTAACATCCTTAGGGAAGTAAATATCCCTCCAACTCAGCTGACTAATCTCTACTTATTTTCTACCTATCTTCTCTTTCTACTTTTTAATAAAAAATCCCCAGCTTAATTTTGATCAAATTGCATACTTTACACTTCAGTAACTTGCTAATAATAAGGAAGGTTTGTCTTTTTACCAGCCCTCCTATGTTTACATTGATGAGTGATGTTTTATACATCTTTCTGCTGTCATTTGCACTGAAAGATAAGGGTTTTAACTTCAAATCTAAGTTTGTGTATAATCAATTCCTTGCATTTTTCTCCACTTTTTAAAATTTATTTTACTATACAACTATGTATTGCTATGCATATAACATGAAGCAAATGCATCCACACACTAGCATGTAAAAAATATACAGAAGAAAGTGTAATTAAACACTTAGAGTTGAGTATTATACCTTTAGATTTAAAAATACATATATCCCCTCTGAAAATCACGTCCAAAATGTCCAAATTATTCTGGGTGAATATTTTTACAAGGTCGTAAGGGAGAAGAGGATATAATATTCCTAAAGGAAACAGATATATGCATAGATGTTATGTTACCTAGCAACATAGGGCCCAATCTGTTATTTACTCCATTTGTCAGATCTTACTATCAGTAAATGGGGGGGGAAATGACACACATTGGGTGTACTGAGTCCTCAGTCTCTGGTTCAGCAGATCCAAAAAGAAATGGAAAATGTGTAGTTGTATATTTGGTTCTGGATAAATATCATAAGTGGTTTATCCTCCTGCACATGGCAAGAACCAGTCTCTATTATTAGCTAGTATTTCACTGAAGTCAGAAATTTTCTTTACAGGTTACAAGAAGAAGAAAACAAAAGTCAAAAAAAAAATATTTTTAAACCTTGCAACCCCAACTGTTGTAATTAAAGTGAGTTATGAAAGGCTCTACTGAAGTGACAGCATGGTATAATAATGTCCTTTATTCAGTCTTACATACAATGAATGTCATAAGGAATATACTTGTAAGAAAAGCTATTAATGTGCCTAAATGTTTACCAGCTCAGACGGGTTTTTTACATAGAAAGGTTAGGAAACTTGTCAGAGAGTCATAACAGTCACAATTAGGAAAAAAAATACCTACATTTTTTTCTTTCCTAGATAGAGATATTCTTTTTATTTTATCCATAGCTCTGACATTGTACAGTTTCTTTGTAGTTTAAGATCAATCACTAACCTGTAAGAAAGAGAGTACAAAAAGGTTATGATCCAAAACTTTTTCACATAAAGCCTTTTCTGCTAGTTGACTAGGATAGACTTGGTGTAGAGTTCCAGGAAATTTTGATTTATCCATTCCCACATGCCTGTATCTGTAGGTACCTTCTGGATATCAATCCTCTATTAACTTGGGTCTCCCAAGGATACTGATGTGGTTTTGTGGGCTTTCAGAGAATCTTGGAAACTCTCCAGTCTTTTATAAACTAGAAAGCTCTCCACACTCAAAGACTTCCAACTAACTGTAGAATCTGCCATTAGCAGAGCAATCCCCATGACTTTGTGTGCGTATGGGTGTGTATGTGCATTTAGGGCCTGATCTGTCATCCACGTGAATTTTCTGTTTAGGACTCTTGTTTTTGCTGCTACTGCTGAACAAAATAGACTAGAGGGTGATCTGGCTGTTCCTCAGATGTCAGGTAGAGCAGCGTACTGATAAATATCCCTTTTTTGGGTCCTGACTTAGGCGTGATTAATCAGTACAAGGGTTAAAATTTAAGGGTTGCACTGAGTAATTTAGGGTCTTTAGTCCTCTCAAAGGCATTACAGTAACCACTGGCATATTTTATAGTCTCTTGTGCAGCAAAACAAATCTGAAGCTGGAAATACATGATGAGGTTCAAGCGCTGCAGAAAACATGGGGCTCACTGAACTTGAGGAACACCTTAGGAATAATTTACTACTAGGCCCTGAGAAAGGACAGCGACTACCATCAGGAGCTTCGAAGAGACTTTAATAGGAGATCAGAACAGCTTTGTCACATTGGTAGGTGATACTAACATAAGACAAAAGGGGTTATTCTTGAGACTAGCAAAAGCACTGACCAGACCAATATGCAAAACTGATTACCTGTTGTAGTCTTTTGTAGTCTTTTGATTCTTGTGTGTGTTTCTATCTACAATTCAAAGCAAAATAATTTTGGAATGAAAATTTAAACTTTTTATTGTTAAATCTCACACTAGGATTTTCAGGTTTAAAAGTCTGATCCTCCAACACCTATTTCCTCTAAATTAAATATTGCATGAATCAAAAGGATTAGTTAATTATTTCTGTTGTTAAATTGGCTTTTTCTTATGGAAACCCCTTAGGAATTTTATTTCCCAAGTGGATCTAGTTGTGCAAAACTGAGCTTCTGGATGTGGCACACTGTTTCTCAGGGACTTCAGGAGGCAGTGATATCTGACTCCTATCACTGCTGCTTTCTTGTGAGTGCAAACCCTAAGTACTCAAAAATAAACAAAACTGATTAAAACTACTGAAAATTACTATTACCTGCATCACGGGCCTTCACTGCCTTAGCTTTTAACAGTAATGCCCTCCCTACTCCTTTTCTTCCTTTCTTCTTATTATATCTTGCTTCTCTCATCAGTGCAAAAAAACAAGGAAGACAATTCTGCCAGGTACCAAATGCCTTTGAGTCACATCAAATTTAAGAGAATGAGATCACACTGTATATCTCCTGAACAGCTGCTGGAGAGACACGGAGGTCTCCTACTCTGGAGGTACTCTGGGGAGTCAAGCATTGATGTAGCTGCAACTGCACTACTCATTTTCTGACACGCAAGTTTTCAGATCAGGAGGAACAGTGTCAGTAAGATCTTGCTTTGCTATATCTCTTCAGCTCCATCAATGCCTGCAATCAGGAAAATTTATGAGTAAAAAACTTAAGGCTGAGTGACAATGCTTTAGTTTTTCTTTTCTGCAGCGGAGTTTAGCAGCCCCAAGGATTGAGTCCCCTGGCATTTTTTTATATTAATTTAAATAAATAAATAAATAAATAAATAAATAAATAAATAAACCACTCCACACTATGTAAGATATGACACATTATTTCCTAGTATTACAAAGGTTTTGTTTGCTACCTTTGATCCTTTAATTTTATTTTTTTTAGTTAATAATAGTATTTTATGTAGTCTGCTTCCTTCTTATTAAGTGTTCTGGATTACAGCTGCAAAAATGTCTCCTGTAGTAGTGTGCTACTAATCAGTAGCCCATGAGGAACTGTATGATGCAGCTTAGCAAAAGCAATCAAAATTTCTATAATCCAGGAAATAGAAGGGCAAAGAACCTAAACCAAATACACTCCAGAATCCACAACGGCAATTAGAGAATACGGCAATAAAAGACAACAATTATGAGTATCTGTATCACTGTATAGGCCTAAATTTTCATCAACTGTATTTCATTTTTTTTAGTTAAATGCTTTCATAAATTCTTACTGTATTAGAAGAATAGGACCTTTTGTAAAGTCATTCTCTTCTCACTTATTTTGTAAAGAGACTATTATGTGGAGTGGACTGTTAATTAAAAATAAGTGAAAATTGCATTTAATTCTCAGGAATTATGAAATTTAAAAGAATATACGCTCTGGTTATTCTGGAAATTGAGAAGCCTAACGTTAGCCTCAGTTAAAGAAATGTAGTCAATTCTTACAGTATGATGAATTATTGTTCTATATTTCAGATAAAGATCAGCTAGCAAACTATTTTAATTGTACAATTTTACTGAGCAACATTTACCACAAACCTGAAAAAAAAAATCAATACTCTCTATGCAGGTAGTTGGTAAAAGTTGGGAGTATATGAGGCCGTGTTCAGTCCTAGCCAGTGAAGAAAATCTTTTGTGGATATTGCCTTCTTACTACTACTGTTACCAATATTGATCTCAGCTAACCACTGCAGTACACTGAGATCAATTCAGCTGTATTCCTTGGAGTCACCTAAAACTAGAGCACTCCATTGTTGAATCAAGTCCTTTGACTTGAAATAGCTCTATTTGTACTATAATGTTAACAAGACACAGAACTATCTCTTGAATGTTAACACAACACAGAGAAAAATAGGGGCTTTCCCCCCTCTCAAGACTAAGAAGCCTGCACAGAAGAATCTGGTGGGGTTTGTGCTTAAAATAATAGGATCTGAAAGAAAATAAATCCTTTCCTCTATGTAGTTTCCTCTATATTCTAGAGAACAGAGGGTATGGGAATATATGGTCTACATATGAACTGACTTAAATGCAGAAGTATCATCATTAACCTGAACCAGCCCTGGCTGTTTCTGGATTTGGTATGACTTGCTTGACAGAGATGTGCTATTTTAGTTAAGATGGCTCATACTCAAACAGAGAGTATTTTGTAGGTGAAGATCTAAAACATCCGATGTGTGAACATCCAATGAGTATGTGTTGCCATGAAGTTAGAACATCAAGCATGACCACCATGTGTCCTATCTCTCTGTTCACTAGTGCAGTTTAAATGTTGCTGCTGCTGGACTTAGCAGTGGTAAGAGTAGTGTCTGTTAAGGAATCACTGTAAAGCATTTGCTTTGGACTCATTTAGGTCTTAGACAATTATGCATATGATTGTCTATACTGCCTTCTATACTTTGCAAGTGAATCAAACTGCCAGATGAAAAAATGAGATAGCCCTAAGTCCCTAATCATATGCCAGGAATTAAACTCATGTATTTACTTCTAGTAAAGCAATAAAGATCCGCCTTCACTAAAATTTGATACTATAGAGTTGCTGTATATTTTTATCTCCCTGTAGAAAAATATGTTCTTTTGGATAATTAGGGTTTAGTCTAAAGTAGAGTTGAGGGTCTATTATTTATGCTTTTTTACTTTATTAGCCTACACATATTCATATCACATTTTTCATTATTATTAATTTGCATGTATAAACTGCTTGAATGTACATGTATATATATAAATACATAAATAAATGCAAATATATACATAGATGTTTATAACTATATATATACATTTATATGAAAGAGAATCTAGTGAGTTGCTATCAGGCATGCTAACAAATATTTTTGGTTGCTTTTTTTCCTCAAATAGCAGAGTTTCATTTCTTCTGCTGTGCCAAGATCCTTCCTTCCTTCATTCACTAATCCACCTTTATCTATGTCTTAAATCCAACAGGATGTAGAGAATATTGTACTGGAAATAATGCAGACTACAGAATTAAACCATACCAAAAAAAAAAAGAAAACACATCCATCTTGGATAAAACCATCCTTCATAGATGAATGTTTTTTTTTTCTTTAATTTTCCCACTTGAATGGCTGTTAAACATCTTGAGTGCACATCCTATATTTGGTGAATCAAAATTAGTTAATACTTTTGCAATGGGGTCTCTAATCTTTCAGAGCCCAAAACCACAACTACATTCTTCTTCTACAGTGTACATAAAAGACGAAAAAGCACCTCTGATTTCTAAGGATGAATTTCACTGCAGTTTAAAGCAAAGTGCCTTTCTAAACAGAGTATTATTAAACGGGTCTAGTGGTACAAATCTTCAGTTTAACAGCATGTTCTTTCAGGCTGAATACATTCCTCCCTTCTCCTGTTCTAGTTCAGTAAGTTTCTCTTTTTAGGGTCTTTGGGTTAGGTCATGACTATCAAGGCACATCTATCCCCTGAGTCTTAAAAGTGATTTGCTATCTTCCTGATCTGGACCAATTTCTGCCTCTTACTTTATACTGGGACATTCACTGCCATTAAAGGGAATGGGATCACCTGACACCAAATATGTTCTCAGAGTAAGAATCAAGCCTCCAAGATGTCTCTAGGCTGCAAAATGTTAAACAAAACTCCAAGTAATTTTAAATTCTCGCTTGACACCACTGAGATATGGAATTCTGCCTGTTTCTTGCAAGTGATAAACCATTGTTAACTTCTTTATTGATAAGTGTCAAATTATTTTGATTACATCTGATGGGATAATGTTGTTTAACTTTGTTATTTGCATATTAATATTAACCAGAGACATCAAAGTATACTTCACATCTGTTATCAAGCTGAGAGGAAGACAGGCTTTCTTCTATGCAGATAAACAGACAGGATTCTTATGCTGCTAGCAAGTATGTTTTGTTGTTACTTACATATATATTATTCCCAGGCAACATTAGTACTAAGAATTCATTTGCAAATACTTTCCTTTTACACATTTTATTCTTTAAAAATTTTATATTAATTGTCCAAGACAGTGAATACAGTGGATTTATTGTGGGGGGGGGGGGGGGGAGAGGGTGAAGAAAGGCGTATTAGTAAAGGCAAAATATTAGTTCTTTCTAGTATTATTTCCCTAGTTAATCTAATTCTTGACCTAAAGACATTTCTGCCTAAGCTATATCTCAAGTGCTTTACAAATAGATGAGCAAGACAATGATTTATATATTTAAAATCTTATTAGATTAATATTACTGTCCCAAAGCATATTATTTTTTATATTGCTGGGTTTTTTTGGTTTTCCTTCCCTACTTCCCTGCTTCGTTCCTTCCCCCTCTGTCTTATCTCCTCTCTCACTTTCTCTCACATCTACTCACTTTCTCTCCTTAACAGACAGAAGGTCATAGCAAGAGTAAAAGTGACAAACAAAACTCCCACCCAGTCAAAGTCTGCCCCCTGTGATTTGAGTTTTAGTTTACTTTTCATATGCATTTTTGGTTCATTCTTTATACTATCAGTATTATTTTAGCAATCAGTTATGCCAAATGCTTAAGAAGAAAGTGAAGAAGGAATTATTTTGCAGTATTTTGGATCTTGGATTCAACTAATTTATCTTTAGATCATAGGAGAGGGCATATGTCTAAATGATATTAGAATGTATTATCTTAACATCTGAAACCCAAAAAGAAAGCAATGTAGGCCAACAGCAGGTTCTTAAATACAGTAACAGAAGACAAATATCAAATTAACAATTTATGAAACAAATACATAAAGGTCAAACCATGTTGTGCACTTCTGTCAGAAAAGTGCTGTTCTAGCAATTATTCTGACTTTAGTTTTCAAAATCCTGCCTGAACTGAAGATGGCATCATGAAGCCAGAAAAGTTCTACAGGCCTTTTTTCACATTGCACAGAAATTCTAAAAAACCCCAAACAAACAAACAAAACAAACCTTCATATAGCTCTTCAAAGTACTGAACATCTCTATTTTACCAAGAATTCTCTGGGAATTGTGAATACTTCATGTCTTTTGAGCTCATCTTTCATATTAGTAATGCTACAAAATCAACCCCACACCACCAAAAGAAAACCTCACACCAAACACTGAAACAAACACCAAAACTCCAACCAAGGACATGTTTAAAGACTTGTAAACAGTTGAAAGAAACTACAATGTTGTTTTGGGATTATTTTTACCACTTACAGAAGCTGCATTTGTAAAAGGATATATGTTATATAAAATCTATGGTTATGTATGTATATAGATGCATGATGGATAGATAAGGTTACCAGATTTAAATCTTTATCAGTAGTACATCGATACTGGTTTTGATATCAGGAAAGCTTGTGCAGGGAGTCCTAAGGCTACCTAAATGTTTTGCAAATAAAATAAATACTATTGCCCTTAACTACATACAAAGATCACAAATCACTTTTAAAATGTCAGTAAAATAAATATCACATTGCAGCCTTTCAGTATGTAGAGAGGGCCAACAAGAAAGCTGGAGGGGAATTTTTACAAGGACATGTAGTAATAGGATATTACAAGTGATAATGACTTTCAAAGGAAAGAGAGTAGGTTTAGATTAGATATTAGTAAGAAATTCTTTACTGTGTGGGTGGTGAAACACTGGAATGGGTTGCCCAGTAAAGTTGCGGATGCCTGAAAGTGTTCAAGGCCAGGTTGATCAACCTGGTCTGGTGGAAGACATCCCTGTCCATGGCAGGGGGGTTGAAAGGTCCCTTCCAACCCAAAACTTTATATGATTCTACGACCTAACATAGTTTTGTAATAAGCCCTAATTTTCAGGGTTTTTACACATTTAACAAACTGAAACTATCAGACTATTATTTTTTATCAGTAAGTTGGATTTACTGATATTTGGAAAATAAAAGTACACTATAAAAAAAGAAGTCAAGACTTTCTAGTCTGATGAAGGAAAATTCAAAACTTACCAAGGAGGTCTTCCTGAGCAACGTTTTGCCTTTCAGCTTCTTTGTGAAACCTTGAAAGCTTCAAAGCTGTAACAAAGTCCCATTATATCTGCTGAGCTAGGTGGTGATAGTTAAATTATCATTTTGTATTACATGCAGACTGGACAGAAGACCATAATAAACATTGTACTTTATTGGATAAATTGTCCATCTAACCCAATATCCTTTCCTTTTCAGTGACAGATGTTAATTAAGGTGGTTTTTTGCAGCACCTGTAGCTAGACAGGTTATAGTAAACACTAAAAGATTGACCTATTTTTTGTCCCCTGTCCTTTGTGTGAGTTTTTGCTACCACTTAATCAGATTACGTGTTGGATGTTTCTATACAAATTTACTAAAAGGTTGATATTTTAGTTGTTTATCTATTTATTAATCCACTTTTAATTAAGAAACAGGACACATTAATCTCATAAACAGTAGCTGGAATCTCCTAGCAACAGCAATGTCATTAAATGTATTTTCTTATTTTCTTCATCATTATTATTTTAAATATACTTGACTCTTTACAGTGTCTGAATTTGAAAAAAAGGTTGATTTCCTTGATGTCAACAAGATTATGCTAATTTACAAAACAGATAATATTTTAAATGTTTGTAATAAATAGTGTATGGAAGAAAATACTCCTAAGGATTCACAGAAAATCATAAATTTAATGAGTTTTGTAATAATTAGGAAAATTGCTTCCCAAGCATAATTTTTATGAGTCAAGATTCAGAACAATAGAGCTACTGATATACATAATATAGTCAATAAAATCCAGCTTTTATGACAATCATCAGCTTAGCACTCTTTCTTTTCACCCCTCATTTCTTTTTGATATGATGGTAGAGATGTAAAAGAGAAAATAAGAGAACAGCCCTCAGCAATACCAAAAGGTAAGAAATAATAATGTAACATGCCTTTTGTATATTTATCCTTTCAAAGGAAATTTTGAAGATACAACACAATGACTTCAGATTCTTTTACTTCAAGAAATAATTTCCTATTTTTATATTGAATAACTTATTACACCTAGGTGACAACTTTCTGTTCAGCTCTTCTTGAAATACGCTAATGAACAAAAACATTTCAATTGTTCTTTCTGTTAAAAAATTACTAAAAAAAAAGACAAAAAAAATTAAAGTGTGTCTATATTTTTTCAGTAAAATGTTATTTTTGTATAAACGTCCTCTTGATGTCAGTTAATCACTTGAATGAGATTAACCTCATCTAGATATAGTCATCTAAAAGTTGGCTAGTTTTAGTGAAAATTGGTGTAAACAGTAAAGGATCCTTGAAACAAAGTGTCACAAATAATACTTCCCCGGCACAATTTTTTCTACTTGTTTTGTACATATTTTAGAACAAGCCGAATGTGTAATTTCTCTTCATTGACTGTAAAGATGCCTAGGAGGGTATCTCAGACTAGATGTTACAAACTAAACCTAACACCAGACAACGGAAATGTTCCATCATAGATTTACTTTGGTTTCACTTTATTTAAATTATTATATTTTTTAAGCTCTCCCCACTTTCCTTCAGAAAAAAAAAGGTGGTAGAAACCACCCATAGTAATAAAAGAGGGAAAAAAAAGGTTCAATCCAAACATCAATTTTTTTTATATCCTGGCAGTGACCTAAAAAGAAATAAATCAATTGCTCAGAGAAATGTATCCCTACCCTTCAATCTCTTTAGATTGAGAAATCCACCAAAAGAAGGAGCTGTTACTCTGAGTGCTCAGACAAAAAGCCTTATATTTTCAGTTGTTCTCCTTTTCATATTGTTTTGGCTTTGCTTCACCTTTAGCTGACCTTCCATACTTAAAATGAAAGTACACAAGTTATTGAGTTAGTCCTCAATAACTTGAACTTTCATGATGAGTGGTATGGGAAAGGAAAATGAAGAAGAGTGTCAGAGAGAAGTGAAGTGGGTCCTTCAGCACTGACCCCGTGTAACCTCCTACAGGTATTTCCCAGCTGTAGCCCTGAAGTCCTTTAGCAATCTTTTCCATGTCCATAGAGAGGGCAGTGCTAGTACATTGTAGTGATACCATTCAAAGCCAGATGCTATAAAAATAAAAAAGTGCAGTGATTCTATTGCTGGAGGGGTATATTTGGACTATGGTATATCTGTGTTGCCTTCACAGAAGGGTTAGGCCACTTAATTTCTCTTGGAATTAATATACCTCTGTAGGTGTTCATCAGATGTCTGGTGGCACAAACTGTTTGCGTGCAGCGGTTTATGCATGTTTATTATGTCTGCTGATCTGACAAAGGCTCACTAATGTGGTTCTGCGTTGCAAATACTGCACCCTCTGCACCAAAAAAATTATCTTTCTGAGAGCCAAGTACGTGAATCCCAGCTCACACACATCCTACAGGACCATATAATGCAGACCTGAAGCTTTGGAATACAAATAAATATTCATGTGAATGATAGTAAAACAATAAAAGTGAACATTATTTGAATCCTCTGGTAAACTATCCTGATTTTCTCTAATCTCTCCAAATGAGAACATTCCAGAAAGCCCAGAGAAGCCCTTCTACTTCAAAGCAAGCAAGGAACTTCCATTTAAAGGAGAGAGTACAAACATACTTAATAAACAGTGGCCCAATTCTTACTGCAAGTATACAAGCAAACCTGAAGTAAGCTATTTTAAAGTAACTTATGCAGAAGTAATGAGAAATTTAAGAATTTTAAATAGCTACGTAATTTATGGAGTAGCCTATGGAGTAAGTATTTATGTTGCTGAAATAAAAGTCTCGCTGACAAAGCAGTGGCCTATTGCTCCCATGAAGTTGAAAAAGATTGAAGAGGGCATATTTGGTGTTTGTTTGCCTGGAATCTAAACATGAGCATAACTGTTTGTGAGATTGTACATTTTGTGAAGCGATTAATGGCATAACCAGCAACAAGGTCTGAGCACTTGGGCACAGCTAACTGTACATTTAAAGGTAATATGTAACTGCAAGAGACAAAAGGAGGCTTCTGTGATGTAACTGCACCAACAGAGAACAATAAAATTCATGTACAAGGCATAAACTGCAAAATATGACCAGTGGATATAAAACAAGCAGGAAACATGCCTGAGAAAATGAACAAGTTCTGCTCCTGGAAATAAGATAATCTGTGTTGGGAACAGATGAGATTCACTCTTTCTTTTGGGGAGCTTGTAAGGATCATAAAAGTATCATGATGACTCTTGACATTGCGCCCAGCTTACCTCTTCAAAGAGATCTCAAAGTTGATCCTCAAACCTGACTGCAGCCACCCTTGCTGACTACACAGCATCAGCTCTGTGCTATTGAGTGCACATAGCCAATGTAGGAGATAGTTATTAAGAACTGTTTGAATGTGCAGTACTTATAACTAATAATGTATAAAATTACCATTGTAAAATGTGCATTGTTAGTGAATGCCAGTCTAGTAAAACACCACTTTGATATTAGCCTTATTTCTGTCTTTTAAATACTCCCATCACCATCACATCCAACTCCCCAATATATATGTACAGCAATATCTGTACACAGACACATATACTTGCAAGAGTCCCAAGTGATACTGCATTTTACATTCTGTATATTTTATATAATAGTTTAAAGACATTAAGGTCCAAATTCATTCAAGCTAGGGTTTTGTGAGGGCTAAGTCCTGGACCACAGCATGTACTCATTGCCACCTCAGTAGCAATTCTGATTTGATTCTTTCATCAGTGTAGGAAGGACAGAATTGTTTGTGGACTGCAATATGAACTGGATCAATAAAATGATCTTGGTTAAATAAAAACCCTCAAAAAGTTAAAATTAGTGGCTGGAGGCTAGTGAAGGCAGTAAGGGATTTCTCATATCAACTTTGCCAATGGAGAAAAAAAATAACCAACTACATCCTGGGACGCCACTGCAATACTCTAGCTTTACATCAGAGTAATACATTTGAAATCATTTGGGATTCTGTGATGTAAAATCGAGCAGTACAATGATTAATCGGGTCACCAACCTCTTCTCCCTTATGTCTCTAAAATGTTATTTAATTAAAACTAAAGTGCCATGCGGAATTGCTCCCAGGGTATGGTTTTTTGGCACTGCATAAATATGAAGGTATTTTTTTATTGTTAATAATATTTCATCTGTTCAGCCTTTCTCCAGTCTGCTGATACACAGCAAGTCTGCTTTTAATATGCAGACACCACTGTATACTGTCCTAATGGATAGTTTCAGAAAAGTTTTCAGAAACTTTCTATCAGAAAATTCCAATTGAAATTAATCAAAGGAAAGGAAAAATAATTTTGACAAAGTATGATTTGGAAAAAAATCAACATAATGGAAGGCAATGAAAGATACCAAATTCTGATTTTTGGTATTCCATTTTGATTTTCTAGTTCAAAACGTGCTTTGTTTTATGTTAGAAAGAAACAATGAACAAAGATCCCAAACAAAATGTTTCATATTTTAATCAACTCAAATGGTTTGTTCCAGGTTTCTATTTTGAACTACACTGAAAATTATTATTTTGGTTTGAATCTCTATCTTTTTTTTGCTTTTATTTTCATGTTGTTTATAGCAGAATAGTGGAAATAATGGACTTCCTGGAAACAAAACCGCTACTTCACAGTTCTCTGATTAAACAGGGAGTTTAATTTTTTTCTGAAATATTTTTCAGATAAGAAGTAGTTTGTGTTTCAAATGGCTTAGCATTTGTCTCTGAAATCCCTGTTTTTGAAACCTGAAGTCTAAGTCAGGAAAAGTCTGAAGAATGAAAACATTCTGTCTCTCCAGTTAAAATAATTGCATTACAGAGAATTAATATGTGTATTAATAAGAAAACCAAAGCTTGATATTACTGTCACACCACATAACTGTATTAGGCCTCCAGAAAGAAAATGACTGGCATATGAAACCTTTGATGCATAAAATCAAGTCTAAGAGAGGAGGAAGCCTTTAGATTCTTTTATTTTATTTTATTTTGGTTTTTTTTTTGAAGAGGCTTTTTCTATAAATCAGTAGTTCTGCGTCTCTGAAACATGCGGGTAGAAGGCAGAGCTGAGCCTTCTGAGACTTGGGTCTATTTCTAGCGCTATCAATGCCTTGATATGTGACCTTCCCAAGGTCAGTGCTTCTGTTTTCCAATCTGTTGAGCAAATAAAATTATATTGTATTCTCCTGTAAAAGCCTCTGAGATGGGTTGACAAAATGAGAAAGAATTGCGTATTACTGTTATATAAATTTTGACTTTTTGTGTTGCACTCCTGAGTAATGATGGTAATTACTTCAGTCACCATGTTTGTTCATCACAGTTTTCAAAGATCCTTTGGCCTATATAATACCTTCCACTTCCCCAGATTAGGAAACTGAGGCATGGGAAAGAGAAATGAGTTACCCAGAGTCATGTCAGCAAACTATTGGTGGAGGCAGGTCTTCTCCTCATTTCTGCAATCTGACAATTTCCCTCTTCATTATCAAATGATAGAAATAAGTTATAGTTAGAGAGAGTAGACACAAACTCTTATCTACTTTTGTTCATTTAAATGATCCTTATGTTGCTCTGAGACTGTGCCATGAAAATGGATAAGAAAATAATTAATTATTGAAAACATATTATAGATCTATTATTTAGACTGATGTGAGTCAGTGGGATTACTTGTGCAAGCAATAGATTGAAAGTTTGGACGTTTTTTTCTTTTTTTTTCTTTTTTTTTTTTTTTGTCAAGGAAGATACTTTTTAATGGCTTGTATATGTCTAAAAACACTCTGATTTGTATTGTATGAATTAACTCATGCTTTTACTGTCTCTTCATTAAAGTTTTCATAAGAGGATGAAAGTAATTTTTAACTTACTTTAAACTATATGAACACTGGTTACTAAACTATCTCAGTCTGCTGAATATGTTGCACAGAGACCAGCTGTTTCAACCTTTTGCTTCTTTTCAGTCAGGTGAGGGACACATTTCAGGAAAGAATGAAATAAGTAAGCAATCAAAACTACAAAAAGTTCACATTAGCAAAACTGCAATACTGTGTTGTGTATTGATCACTCTACATGGTAGTCATGTGTTGAAGGATGTTGAGAATTGTTGTAACAAGTACTTAAAATGATAAGGCTAGAATCTGTTAAAAAATTGGCTGAGGTTAGATTATGGCGTAAATGTTATCACTTCTTATTAAAGGCTTTAACATTTTACTAGTACATGCCCTGCAATAGCTGCCGAAAAGAACAAATATTTCTTACATCCCAAATTAATTTCATTGTAATGTTTTTCCCCAGCCTAAATGTATGTCTTTTATCATAAAGAAAAAAAGTATTGTGTGTACTTCAGTGCTGCAGTGCTGAATGCTGCAATGCCAAACTTAGGAAGCCAAATCCTGGAGTGAAATCACGGTCCCTAAGTCAGGCAATCAACCATCTCACATATTGCTCTGGCAAAGGCAGAAATTGGGCCTTCATGTCAAGACTGAGAGCATGGAAGATGTAGTTGGGAGGACATTTCAAGTGAAATGCTGCAGTGAAATCTCAGTTCACATTCTGGGGTCAGGGCTGCAGCAAAACCATCTCTCTATATCTGAACTCCACAACTTGAAATTCTCTCATGAAAACAGACAACCCACTTCCGTTGTGTCAAACTTTAAAAGTGTATATGAGTCTGTGTGTGTGTGTATGTGTGAGAGTGAGTTTTGGGATGAGAGGAATAAAAGGAGGCGGGTGACTCAGCTCAACTCCTTATCTCTCCCCTTCTAACCAACAGCACAGTGGGCAGAATATGCATTCCCAGTGAAGACACAGGATCAATTCACTAAGTTGGAAGTGGCTTAATTCTGTCTCTAGAATACCCCTTACATTTGAAAAAAAAAACAACAGGCCACTCCAGAGTACTATAGGCTGCAGGAAAATAAAGAGAAAAAGAAAATAAAAAAGTGAAAGGAACAGAGAGATAAGGATAAAACATAAATGTCTGGCTGAATTCAGTCCTTCTCCAAACACTTATTCTGCATACTCTCTCTGGTAAGGACAGTAGTTTTGAGGCTCAGTCCTGTCCTAAAAACTACTCAGGTGCTTTAGTGATTTTAATGCAAGCAATCATAGTCAAAACTGGGTCAGAAATTCAGATCAATATATATCGTATAAATAAGAAATTCCGGTCAGGACCTTGGCCTGGCCTACTCACTAAATACACCTCTTGCTTCTGCATCATCAGAATTTCAAAATGAAATGACTACATGGGTTTTATGGCAGACTACACACAAGATGGATGCAAAAGCTGTCCACCTTTCTGGCTCCTATTCCTTTTTCTGACACCTTAGCGTTTGAAGATTTTAAGATTCACTCTGTGGCCTATTCGACCAATGTTTCTAGCACAAAATTATCTCAAGGTCTGATGACTATGCATACTGGAGAAGATTATCTGTGGATTTTGCTACGAGCTCTGAGGTCTGAACATTTTATGCGTGAAGTCTATTAGGTCAAGCTTAGTCTCATATAAAAGCACAATGCAAGCAAGTCCTTCCAGAGCTCTGCATGCCCTGGAGGGTGTTGTAACTCATGCTCCCCCAGTGTGTTTCTCTAGTTCAAGGGATGTCAAAATTGTTTTTCTTGCAAAGTAGAACAGCTGCAGCAAGAGGGTTGGTAGCCCAGTGGTTGAGGGTATGAGCCAAGAAAGAGGAATATGTGAGCTGGCTCTTACACTGCAAAAGATAGAGAATTTTTTATTTTCTCATCCTGAGCTAGTCTCCTACTCACTAGAAAGAAGTAGGCAAACCACCTCTCTAATTTTCTTTTCTTTTTTTCTTTCTTTTTTTTTTTTTTAGTCATCATCATCCAACACTGTATCATTTTGCAAAGCTCCGTCTGGTGAATATGTCGCAGGAAGACTTGGAACATGCTCACATGCCATTACTCTTAGCAAAATGAAAAATGAAGAAGAAAATTATCTAGTTTTGGAAACCTTGTTAAGTCTAATTGCTGTTTAGACAGAAGCCTAGTAGCTTAGTGAAGACTGGCCTATAAAATATACTGATATAGAAAATCCTGTGAGGAGATCCTAATATTAGCTTAACCCCTTCTATCCCTGGTTAAAACTGGATAATCTGAACTTATTTAAAGTCATTATATACACTGGGAAGCATAGTTCTGGTGGGAGTCTCTAATGTATAGAGACATCTATATTAACTACCAGTCTGTGTTAAATTCCATAGTCAAGGCCTGAACAAAGTCATAATTTCAAACTAAATAATGATCCTGTAACTCTTCTATTTGCAGAGTCTACCACAATTTGTAGTGCATACACACATGTTTATATACATATGTACATATGTATGTGTGTCTGCATCCACACACATCATGTCCACAGTGTACAATGTGTTTTTTGTATTATACCTCCACAGAAAAAATTAAGCCAATTTTACAGTACATAGCACAACCATTGAAATCAGGATATATACAGTAATAATTTTTTCTTCTCTAGAAACTTTACAGATGGTCTGAATTCTGCTCTGCAAGTTCTATAATGTTAGATGAGGTAACTAGCTTTTTAATATTTTCCAGTGTAGCACGATTACATCCTTAACCAGTGTTACTTACATAGTCATAGCAATGGGAAGATGGGAGATTACTAATTGGGAAAATGGAGGACTATCCCACTACCTTTTCTTATTTCAAGGAATTTTCCATATTACGAGTAAAAATATTTCTATTCAAAACGGCTTCATTTGGCTCACATGTGGTTAAATATGGGACTTAACACACAGAGGAAAGGTATAAGTAGGAAGCTCATTGTCTTAGACTTCTAAAATTTGCAGACACAAACACAAGGTAAAAGACACCAGAAAAGTAAAGGAGTCAAGGACAATATACTTGTGAGCTCTTTCCCAGTCTTATCTTCTGGATAATTTAGAAATTATTATTTAGAGGGAATTATGTGAGTTCTGTTTATTCAACCTGTGTATGGATTGTAAACTGGGATACATATTCTGAATTTTAAACACCTAGATTTATTGGCACTTTAATGCTGTATGACGTCTCACTTTACCACACTCTCTAAGTAACACAGTAAAACATTTCATCTCCCAATCAACCTGATCCAGGAGTAAGTATTTCCTTAAAACACTTAGAGGCAGGCCTCTTATCCTAAGACACATGTTTCCAAAGTTAATTCAAGGAGATGAGGAAAACTAGAAATTTAGGATTATGGTATTCAGTAATATTAGTTTCCTGGACCTTTCTGTGTAGCTTGACTCATAGAACCAAAACTTCAGATAACAAATCTAAAATGGATGGTACCTCTTTTCCGCCTCTCTGACTTGTCTTCTAGATGCTAACTTTTGCATGGCAGATGCTCTCTCAATACATATATTGTATATATCTCTCTATATAGTTCCAAAGTATACAGCTGAAAACAAAATGGCTTCCCTAGATAAATACTCCTTCAGAAGTTACATAGCATTTGTAAGCACTCTTACTTCTTCTGGCAGATTTTTTACCTTTTGGGTTTTTTCTGCTTTGAAATTCTAGGTTCCCAAAGGGCTTCCATCAGTTCCTACCTCTCAGAAGATTCCTTGTAAGAAGCAGGCAATTTGTCCTTCATGCTTTGACAACAGGTCACTGTCTCCTTCCTCTTATTCAATTCATACTTATTTATTTAATATCTTGTTAATGTTCAGGTCCTCTGGTTGCCTTTTGATTGTTTTTACGGTGCCTGAGCAATTTTAATAACATGAAGGTAAAGATGCTTGGAAGCTTTATTGTAAGGCAGGAGGAGAACAAACTCTTTAGTCCTCATGTTCCACGTCCCCAGGGAGCCTTTACCAGGCTCCAGATTTTCAGCCTTTCCTCCTGAAAGACTTTATTCACAGTGATCTTGTCGCTGCTGCTGACACCCGGTGGGTGTGTCCTTGACCCCCACCCTAACCCTCGATCCTTCTCCCAACTGTTCTGTCTCCCTCCAAGGAGTTTCCTGGGGCTTCCTTGGCCCTGGTTCCTCTTGCACTTTGAGGCCACAATTTTGGATCCACGGAAGGTGTCCAGACAGCCTTGCCCCATCACCAAGAGACAAAGTCAAAGAAACTACCAGGAGAAATGAATTAATGTGCCTAAATGTGGCACCAAGTTTCCTTCCCTCTTTCTTTTTTCCTAATGAAACCACTGATACATTTCTTCTGGTGCTTTCTGTCTCAGTGGCATTTTATCTCTTCTGGTCCGTTTGTAATTTATTGGGCAGTCATTTTCAGGGTCAGGATTTCTCTCTTTCTGTCTGTTTTGTTTCCTACTCCTGTCCTATTTCCTTCCCTGTTTCCCCCTCCCTCCCTAGTCTCTGCCTACTGTAACAAACCAAAAGGCCAAATCTTCATCCTGGGGACACGAAATGGCCACAGTAACTGTTGTAACTTGTCTGCGGTCTAATTGCATTAATTTGATAAGATCATCGTCGGCAGGATGTCTAATTTATTTGCAAGCCGTAGCCAGGGAAAAGCTTTGACCAAATTAACATGCCGCTGGGACCAGGGTGTGCAGGCTCCATATGGTTTTCTGGATTTTCCTATAAATAACCCTCCTCCAACCCACTCCCACTGTTACATCCCCCCCTACCAGTATGCCGCAAAGTTCACCACCGGGGCCGGGCGGGAGAGGTACGGCCCCAGGCTGCAGGAGGCACCAAGAGGCTGGGCTGCCTCTCCCGCCTCCGTGCCTCCTCCTCCTCCTCCTCCTCCTCCTCCTCCTCCTCCTCCTTCTCCCCCTCCTCTCCCTCCTCTCCCTCCTCCTTCTCTTCAGCGCTGTTTGACAAGGAAAGGGGAAAGGCGGGTTTCCACTTGCACCACCAGAGGTGCAACTGGTTCTTCGCTCGTAGGCATCTGAAACCCGTCCAAATGATGCAGAAACTTTTGTGTGCTTGGCTCCTGTCTTTAAGGCCAGGCACCGATTTTTCCGCTGTGTAATCTCTTTTGTCAGAAGGGTAGGAGCTGGAAAGGACGGCGGGGGAAGGGGGGGGGGGGGGCGGTGGAGAGGGAGGAGGCCGGAGTGAGAAGGAGGAGGGGGTCGAGGGAAGCAGGCATTTGATTTCCACAGAGCGTATAATAGGAGCATCCCTAGAAAAATATCTATGCGTGGACATACGTGCATCTCTGTATTTTTATACAGAGATAAGAATAACCGTCAGTTTCTACCCTCTCCTCCCCTCTTTGAGGGAGACACTATACTCTGTGGGAACAGGTAGTGTGAACTGCTAGCAGTGCAGCAATCCCCTCCCCCGTACTTACCCTCTTCTCTGTGATCGTCTAAATTATGAAAAATAGAGAGGGAGAATGCCTTAATCCGCGCTTCGACATTGCATAGAGAACACCAGCAAGAGGCAAAATCCAGCATGAAACATCCTAGACTGCAGGGGAGGACGAAACGCATTTAAAGCAACGATGAAAATGGCGTGCAGAATAATTACCTCAAATTGCTATTCGCTTGACACCCTGACACTAATTCTGTTCAAGCCGTTGGGAAATACAATAAGGCAAACGCGCCTTCCTCTACTGCTTTTGCAGGTGTGAGTGTGTGCGAATGGGGGACATAAGGAACCTGTCGGGAGGAGGGGAATGCTAAACTTTCCATCTTAAAAGAAAAGAAATAAATTAAATAATCCATTTACGAGAAAGCATCTAAATACATTGACGGTTTTTAATGCCAACGTTTTTAACGCTTGCCCTGTACGTGGATTGATTTTTTTTTTCCTCTCCAGCATTCCCTCAGCAGATGGATTTTTGCCACTGCAGCTCAGCAGAGGGTGTCAGATCTTTCAGTGTGCACCAGGTTGAAACGAGCAGAGCCTCTTAGCAACTCTCCCTCTGCGTGCATGTGAGTGTGTGCGAGCGTGCGGCTCGGCAGCAGCGGAAGAAAAAGGAAAGAAGAGCGAGCGAGGGAGCGAGCGAGCAGGGGAGGCAGCGCGGCCGGCAGGGCGAGGCGAGGCGCGGCGCGGGCAGGCGGGCGGCCCCGGCCCCGGCCCCTCGGCGGGCCCCGGCCGCCGGCGGGCATGGGCAGCCGCGCACCGCAGCAGCGGGGGCAGGCGCCGCGCAGCGCCTAGGCTGGGGCGGGCAGCGCCTAGGCTGGGGCCAGCAGCTCCTGGGCTGGGGCGGGCAGCGCTGGGCTGGGGCAAGCAGCGCTTAGGCTGGGGAGGGCGCTTTCAGCACCGCGGCGCTGGACAGCGCCCGGCGGGCGGCGGGCGAGGAGCGCGGCTCCGCGGCCGCCCGGCAAGGTCAGTCCGCGCGGAGCCGCGCACGGCGCAGCCTCCGCGGCCACCGCCGCGCTCCCGCCCGCACCTCTCTAACATGTAGCGGCGGCCGGGGGCCAGCAGCACCGTGCCGGTGAGCCAGCCTGGCCAGCAGACCTCCACTTAGCTGCCCGGGAGGCGTCAGGGAGGGCGAGCGCGGAGGGGAATTTTTTTTCCTTCTACTTTTTTTTTTTTTTTTTTTTTTTTGCCTGCCTTGCAGTACGTGCCTGCATAGTTTGTGGATATAATTACTGACTGGAATCTGGGCTGTTGCAGTTGTACTTGGGGGGGGAGAGAGGAGAAAAGAAAGCATCCCCCCCCTCCACCGACCCTCCCTGCTCTCCCCCCCCCCCCATTTTTTTTCTCCCCTTTTGGTGGTGGTTCGGACATTTAATGTATTGAATGAACTGGAATTGCTTTCCGTGTGAGGAGGATGGTTGCTGTTACTTTGTGATGAGATCGGGAATGAATTGCTCGGTTTAAAAATGCTGCTTTGGATTCTGTTGCTGGAGACGTCTCTTTGTTTTGCTGCTGGAAACGTTACAGGGGACGTTTGCAAAGAGAAGATCTGTGCCTGCAACGAGATAGAAGGGGATTTGCACGTAGACTGTGAGAAAAAGGGATTTACCAGCCTGCAACATTTCAGCGCCCCAACTTCCCAGTTTTACCATTTATTCCTGCATGGCAATTCCCTGACTCGACTTTTCCCTAATGAGTTTGCTAACTTTTACAATGCGGTCAGTTTGCACATGGAAAACAACGGTTTGCATGAGATTGTTCCCGGGGCTTTTCTTGGGCTGCAGCTGGTGAAACGCTTGCACATAAACAACAATAAGATCAAATCATTCAGGAAGCAGACTTTCCTGGGGCTGGACGATCTGGAATACCTCCAGGCAGATTTTAATCTATTGCGGGATATTGACCCCGGAGCATTTAGGGACTTAAACAAGCTAGAAGTGCTGATTTTAAATGACAATCTCATCAGCACCTTGCCCCCGAACGTGTTTCAGTACGTGCCGATCACCCACCTCGACCTGCGGGGAAACCGTCTTAAAACCTTGCCTTACGAGGAGGTCCTGGAGCAGATCCCAGGCATTGCTGAAATCCTGCTAGAGGATAACCCCTGGGACTGCACTTGCGATCTTCTGTCGTTGAAAGAATGGCTGGAAAACATACCTAAAAACGCTTTGATCGGCAGAGTGATTTGTGAGGCTCCCACTAGGTTGCAGGGCAAAGATTTAAATGAGACCACAGAGCAAGAGCTGTGCAAAAAGAACAGAGTAGATTCTAGCCTAGCTGCTCCCCCTGCTGAAGAAGAAACCTGCGATCCTGGTCCCATTCCAACCCCCTTTAAAATACATGGCAAAGAAGACCCTGCCACGCCAGGATCTGCTCCAAATGGAGGTACAAAGATTCCTGTCAACTGGCAAATCAAGACCAGACCCACTGCTGCTGTGTCGACAGTGAGTGCGAAGAGCAAGCTACCAGCTACCGTGTCCTGCCCACACATCTGCAGCTGTGATCAGATCCCTGGCTCGGGTTTAAAGGTTAATTGCAATGACAGGAATGTGAGCAGCTTGGTGGATTTGAAGCCCAAGCCATCCAATGTGCAGGAGCTATTTCTGAGAGACAACAAAATACACACCATAAGGAAATCCCACTTTCTGGATTACCGAAAACTTAATTTACTTGATCTGGGCAACAACAACATTGCCACCGTGGAGAACAACACCTTCAAGAACCTCTTTGATCTCCGATGGCTCTACATGGATAGCAACTACTTAGACACACTGTCCCGGGAGAAATTCGCTGGGCTGCAAAACCTGGAGTATCTGAACGTGGAGTTTAATGGGATCCAGATGATTATGCCTGGCACCTTCAATGCAATGCCCAAACTGAGAGTCCTCATCCTCAACAACAACCTACTGAGGTCTCTCCCAGTAGACGTGTTTGCCGGGGTCTCGCTTTCCAAGCTGAGCATACACAACAATTATTTCATGTACCTCCCAGTTGCAGGGGTCCTGGACCAGCTCACCTCCATCACCCAGATCGACCTGCACGGCAACCCATGGGACTGTACTTGCCCTATTGTGCCTTTCAAACAGTGGGCGGAGATGCTGCGCCCCAAGGTGATTATGAGCGACCTGAGGTGCGAGTCCCCTGAAGATTTCTTCAAGGAGGATTTTGAGTCTCTCTCCAATGATGTGATTTGCCCTCAGTTAAAAATCTTGCCCACATTAACTTCTACAAACAAAAACAGCACCGGGCTGACAGAGACAGGTACTCACTCCAACTCCTACTTGGAGACCAGTCGGGTCTCTATTTCGGTGCTAGTGCCAGGGCTCCTGCTGGTTTTTGTGACCTCTGCCTTCACGGTGGTTGGCATGCTGGTGTTCATCCTGAGGAACAGAAAAAGGTCCAAGAGGAGGGATGCCAACTCCTCTGCATCTGAAATCAACTCCTTGCAGACGGTCTGCGACTC
Organism: Pseudopipra pipra; assembly: GCF_036250125.1. Taxonomy (NCBI): domain Eukaryota; kingdom Metazoa; phylum Chordata; class Aves; order Passeriformes; family Pipridae; genus Pseudopipra; species Pseudopipra pipra. The sequence goes on along the minus strand of NC_087550.1, from coordinate 72,198,063 downwards.
GTCCTACTGGCACAACGGGCCCTACAGCGCCGACGGGGCCCACAGGGTGTACGACTGCGGCTCCCACTCCCTGTCGGACTGAGGCGGCGGGGGGGGGCGGGGGCGGTCACCATCCGGGACCGGCCTTTCACCTCCGGCCGGGGACGGCTCTGCACCTCCGCTGCTACCTTTTGTGAGAAACGAAACACACAGACACACGCACGCCCTTCCTCACAACCCCCATAACAAGGGCCGAGGCCCAGTGGGCGGCGGGGGGAGCTCGGCGCCGGGGCTCATCCCTGCAGCGCCCCGCAGCCCGGCGAGGTGGGCGCATCCCCCACCCGTGCGCGGCCGGGACAGCGACAGACGGGTGAGGAATCGCTTCCTTAGGCTCCGGCAGGGCGAAACACGGCTCTTGGTTTTGTAGAGCTTTTGTTCCATTGGGGTTTGTTTTGCTTTTTTGCCCTCTTCCTTTGTGGACCGACCCCTTTTCGAGAGGCCGGGAAAAAGAGGGGGCGGAGGACAGGCTGGTGTCGGCCTCCTCCTGACGGCAAAGCAGGAGTGGAAAGTTGCACGAAGGCATGAATGTAATGTAAATAAATGACTCCGACTCTGAAACAAATAGACAAATGGACAAAAAAAAAAAAGTGCTGCATGGCTCGCATGGATACAACGCACCCCAGGGACGCTCCAGCCCCCAACTGGAAACAGCGTCTAGTTCACGCCATCATCCCTCTTACCTGATAAGTCCCTTCGTATCAAACCTTCTATATACGAAATACAGTATAATAATAAAAAGTGCCATTTCGCCAGTTTTTTTTTTTTGTGTGATCAATAGAGAGTAGAGTTTGTGCTTTTACCGTGGGAAAAAAAATGTAAAGGTTTTATTTAAGACATAGTTGCATGAGTATTCTCATTAGATTATTTTTTTTTTTTTTAGGTGGGAATTACTTTGGTGGGAGAGATTTGCTTTGTTGATAGTGGGTTGTGTTTTGTTTTTCGGGGGCAGGGGCGGGGAGGGGAGGCTTTGATTTTATTTCCTCTCTCTTCTTTTTCGATATACATATTTAGTATTGCCTTTCCATCTGAATGTAAAAATTAGTACCCTTGATTTCTATTATGGTAATAATGTATACATACAAAAAAAAGTCCAAGGCAGTTAAGCATGACCAATTAATGTCACTCTAGTGCTTAGGCTGCAAAGTTTAATGGTAGAAAATTCTGTGCTGTTGTAAATCTTACTATAACTTGAGGAAAACAGAACTGAGGAAGCAAGTGAAACTTACTAATTCTATTCGAGGATTTTATAATGGCATATTTTTTCAGTATTAAAGTGAAAATGTTTTCAACTCCGGGTCCTTACCATTTTTCCAACATCTAATTCTTGCAAATGGGTTACTTGAGTTTAGGGGACAGAGCCTCCTTTCAGTGCTCTCTGTGTGTGTTTCTCTCCCTCCCTCTCTCTCTTTCCCTCCTTCCCTCCCTTCCTCTTTCTCATTCATTGACAGGCAGAGACACAAACACCCTTCCTTCCCCCCTTTTCCCAATGTAAATAACACACAGAAGTTTCCTGCCTCCTTTCCTCGCCTCCGTTTTTTTATCCTTTTTTTTTTTTTTTTAATAACGAGGCAATGAATCCCTTTATTATCACTGTGAATCTCTCGCTGCTGTCGCTGCTGTCGCCGCCTCTGCTGCACACACTGCAGAGATATTAGAGATGTTAGTGGGAATTTGCTTTAAGTGCCACTGCCCAGCTTAGTCTCATTAAGCTGGAGCCGAATTTCCGCCGTCCAGCATTCCCGTCCGGGAGCAGCTGCAGGCGGCCGGGCTTCAGCAGCTGCCGCCAGTGGGAAAACGAATTAGTGCAGGGATTTTCCCGTTCCTGCGCTGGGTACCTCCGCCCTTTGATATTAAGTGTTGAAAAAAAAGAAAAACACAGCGCAGTGCTGCAGTTGGACTTCAGGCAGTTCGCGTTTGATCCCGTTTCTGTGCTGAGAAAGTGCCCCTAAACTCAGTCAAACCTGTAAAGGCAAAAGTCCCTGCAAATCACTTGTAACTCACAGCTCAAGTCCCAGTGGAGATATGGAGAATTTCAGTCACGTTGCTCCTGACTTTCTCCAGGCAGAGAATCCTTTTAAAGAGTAAAACACCATAAGGGATTTGCTAAACTTCAAATACTGATTCGGTTTGCTTTATAGAAAATGCCCACCTTTGGGAGCTGCGAGGAGAAAACAGACATACATTCATACACATTGCAATAGGTACACTCTTGAAAATTAGGCAGAAGCCTGATCACGGGTGTTCATGAAGTATTAAACGTGGGGAATATATCATTCCTCCAGAAACCTTTATCATAGTGGAAAAATTTGCAGACTACTAGAAAATACCTTGAGGTTTGGTTGTGTAGCTCTGAAAATGGCATGGCCTGCTTAACTATACAAACCGGTTCTGTTTCAAGGCCCCTTCTTTATTCCACCTTGCTGCTTCATTGGACTGATTGTTCTGCCAAGACATTCTGTGTAAGACAAAGTGATGGCAGTAGAGGCACTAGTTTGCCATTGTGTAATCTACATTGTGCAGATTGAGAAGAAAAAACAAATGCATTTACGTATGAACCAATATTTCTTCCTTGGGAGGCCATGAACTTCAGCTTAGAAATAGAAATCATTCAAAATAACCTGTTTAAGTATAAGCCAGTGCACCCCTGCATGACTACCTAAATCTTGCTGCCTTCTTCACGATATTGTGGTGATAAAATTGAGCAACTGAGAAAATTAAGGATACATCTCATGTAAAAAAATAAATCATAATTGCGTTAGAAGCACTGTTAGAGAAGTTAAGATAAAAGATATAGTAAATTAAATATGATAAATCACTGACTGAGATCAGATGTGCAGGCATTTAAGAGAATATAATGCTAAATATATGTAATTCTAATTTGTCACCATTGAGAGGTAGCATAAAGTTACAACTTTGCTCATTTACTTTCCTTAAAGTGCTAGTTTATTGGCACACCTAAATAGAAATATCCATTCAATTGAAGAGTTGAAGATATGTATTTATCAACCTGTTTCTAGGCTGGGGGAAATAACAAAATGGACCTTTTTCTTTCTATTTCATTTTCTGATTTTAACATTCACAGGATTCTTTCTTCCATCTTGCAGACACTTGCCCTTAGGACACACAAATCACACAGCTCTCCCAGATGATATAATAATTACCAGACCTTGAAATACAATGTTTATCTTATTTGCATGTTTAGCACTTCCATGATTATTTTTATCAAAACAAAACACTCGACCAAAGAGAAACATAAGGGAAAGAAAAGGGATGATTGAGGATGTATTGAAGAGGAATGAAGTGCAAATATGTTAAATATATTCAGCTGTACTGCATTAACAACAGTAACAAAACAGCAAATGTTTTATTTGTTTGATAAAGAGTGTCATAATATTTTGAACACTGGAAGCCTATACAATATCTGCGTTGTGTCAAAACGTGATTTTTTTTCCTGCTAACTTAAGAATCTCATAACTTCAACCATAACTTATATCATGTTAAATTGCTTCTTATTCCTTCTTAATCATTACAGCAAAGAGATTTCTGCTCTTTCAGAATAGACAGAAAAGGAACAGATATATTGTTCGGTTAGTTCAAAAAAAAAGATTGTGGTGTTTAGTTTGTTTTTTTTGTTGTTTTTTTTTTTTTCTACAAACACTTCAATTAAGAATAGCCTCCAATTTAAACTGTTGCCATAGAAATCTATGCCTGTATACATGGTAGCCTCTTGCATGCCACTGAAGAAGAATAAATGGAACTATAGAGCAACCTGATAAAATTTTAAATTCATACCAATAGGTGATGTGTTTCATTTTAAGCAGAATTGTACTGTTGGAACTGCACAGGAAAGCATCATTATATTCCTTTACTAAATGTATTGGTTGTGCCAGATAATTTTATAACTTCAGTACAGTTGTATTGAAATTACACTGTTTCAGATCTGCTTGCAAACTAAGGTGATGTAAACTTTGAGGGTTTTTTTTGTTTGGTTTGAGTTGGAGTTGTTTTGTTTACTTGTGGGGTTTTTTTTGTTTTGTTTTGGTTTTTTTTTAGCAAGAGTGGGGGCAGATGTTATCTGATGGAGAAGAAAAGGCTTTGTGTGCTAGTCTTTACTCAGGTAGAAAAGTAATTAATTACACAAATTGAACAATTCACACTTTTTTTTAAGCTGGTGCAAAGCTCATTGGGGGGAAAGTTAGGGCAAGGAGGCTGCAAAATGCTCCTCCTTCCCAGTAGAATAATCTCCACCTTCCATTACCCATAAGAAGTTTGTAGGGCTCCCAAATATGAAAGTCTGCCAAAGACAAGTAGCTCTTAGTAAAGAGATAACCTCTTTCCCTTTGTGTTATTGTCAATGGCTTGTTCAGTAGCAAAACAAAGCAGGGATTTATTGGAGATGAAATGAAAGACTTTTAAATTGCTCTTTCTTTCCTGTGTAACCTTCTCCAAGACAAAACTACATCTGGGGACTTTCTTGGAAAACAGTGCACAAGATATGTGCAAATCTCTGATGCCCTTGTTTTTTCTTATATTTGGAGTTTGAATCTGCATGACAAGTGTTTTATTGTATACCAGACTTTCTAGTTGTTTGTACTATTTGGATCAGTCAGAGTGGGTTTGGCCACATTTTTATTCACATGTGATCAAAAGTGAGCACTCTCAGATGTTAAAGGACTTCATTAGATAGATCTTTCTGTATTTAGTAAACTTTCCCTAGATATATACACGAAATAGGACAATTTCTGTGGCTGAATATTATTCAATGTGTTTGAGAAGTTCAGATTTGTGAGACTTCTTTGAGATTAATGATACAGAAATTTCCAGGCAATGGACAGGAGTATATGGCTGCTGTACAAATACCTTTTTTGGTATTTGGGAACAAGTCAGAAAGGGGAGAATTAATCGGCTGTGTTCATAAGCTATGGCTTTCCTAATATCACACAGATATTTGTGTAATCTCTTTAAAATTAATAATCTGTTTAAACCATATTAAGAATGTGGACAGATCAGAAGAATCATTTTATTTTACTCAGCTTTTCCCAGAGGAATATTAGCACTGGAAAAAATCTGGACTAAAATTGTTATAAGCATTGTATTATATTACACAACATTAATTATGAGTATGTTTAGCAATGGTACCTTAATGGGTTAACTTGTAACAGAAGTTGATATTCAGCATAAACGCCTGTGAGTTTCAGAAACTTTATAATTTTATCCTTTTGGGTTAAGAAATATAAATGAGATCCATCAGTATTACTCCTCCAAGATTAATTACCAGGTTAATTGACGTATTGTTACGCTGAATGGTTCCATTTACCAGCTAAAGTTTTTGAATCAATTTCTATGTATACTTCTTATATACATTAAGCAGTTACATGAGAGAGGAACAAAGTCAGCAGAAAGTCCCCTGGAAGGAAATAGTAGTCTTCTGCATCATACACTTGACTGCTAAGATTGAAAATTCGTAGCAAATAATGGACAAAAAAAGTCCACTGTAGAACATACTTAGTTGACTTTAACTGACTGCTTTAACTGCCATTAATTTAGGGGTATCAGTGGCACAAAGTGCTCTTGGAAGAAAGTATTGCCTCCTTAGATATATTGGTGCCAGCAGAACTCCTTCTCTATCCTTCCCCCTTTCTATTAGGTAGTCAGATTGATCCCCCTCAGCTAGTTTCCAATGAAGCCAGTGGAACAAATTCTCTTGGCTATTAATGACTTTGGATGATGTCATGACCATTCAGACAGACCCCTCAAGCTTTGGTCTCAAACTGTGTCTAAGCATGGGTTCTCATGTTTGGTTCATGTTACTTTGTCCTTCCTGAATCCACTACATCTCTTGCAAGTGGGAAGTTTAGCAAAAAAGGTGCTATGAAGAAATTAAGCAGCAGTATGGTCTGGTGGAAAAAAATAGGGAATATGACTCATTTTTTGGATTTGCTATCTAAGCTGGAATGTAGGTGGTATTTGTCTCACCTAGTTTGATGGGCCTCAATAAGCTGCCCCAGCACAAGTCAGTAGTGCCCTAGGAGGTGTCCCAGAGTATCTGAGGTATGTGCTTGAGACTGGTAGATACAAAATGAGGACTTGGGTACACTCATATATTTCTACAGTGGCAACTGGACTCTAGATGGGATGTATTAGGGTATCTGAATAGGAGTAGATACCCATGTGGGAACAACTGAATTGAATTCCTGACCTACACTGAGAGAGCCTGGTGGTTTGGTTCTCTTGATTCATCTAAGTGATTTGAATTGTCTTGGTGTCTGAGCTGTCAGCATGGTGCTGACAGAAAAGACTCAAGGCTTTTGGGACATATGGTGAGCTGGTGCCCAGGAAAGGTGCTGTAAGACACCACAAATGGCACTGCATGTGAATGGGCAAAGGAGTTGAACCCTAAATGTAGCTCAGTTAGGTACAGCTACGGTGCAGATAATGAAATGCATGTGATAATTAAATCAAACCCCTGAAACTACATTAAATAAGTTATATCAGAGGTGGTTAACTGAGACATGATAATTTTTAAAGAACAACTGTTATATTTTAGAGGTTATCAATAGAAGTCACATGTATACACACACCTTTTTTGTCTGTTTTCCTAACTTGGATTTTATTTTTGTCTTTTCAAATTGATAGGTCTATGATTTGGGGATTACATCCTAATGATTGCTTTTGGATGGGACTCCCATTTTAGTCGATGCCTTTAGAAATTGCTACAGTACGTAATAGCTATAATAGTAACATCATAAAGTAATATAGGGCTCAGGAAACAGAAATGTAACAACAACAAAAAAATCCTGACAGTTATTGCTGATACCATAATAATAAATAACTGTTTCCTGGGTTAAGCTTGAAATATAAATGAGGAGTACAATACTCCAGGGTTGTAGTCATTATTGAAGTCATTAAGCTGATCACAATGAAAGGTAAGTGCTACAAATGGATGAGAAAATGCAGTGGAAAGAGTTTCAGAAAAAAAAAAAAGGTTTGGTTTATGAAAAGAGAGTGCAAAATTGTTAAGTGATTTATCACAGGAGGTTTGAAAAGGAAGAAATATAATTTAATTATGGGCACACATTAACAACTTATTCACATGAGATATCTTAAAGGGAAGACAGATGGTAGAAAATATTTAAGTGCAGGATGTAGAATATGTAGCTAGACCCTAGAGATGATTAGTCAGTTGCTCAGGATAAAAATGGCACAACAAAATTGGCGGTATTGTGTACTGGGCATTTCACAAGCAATATGGACTTTTAGAGAGAAGAGTCAGAACTTAGCTTGGGCACAAATGGGGAGAATGGAAACATAAAAAATAGTATAGGATTTTTTCTCACTGTTACAGTTTGGGAAGCAAATGTTTTGAAATGAGTGAATATAGTTATAAAGGTTACTTTATCAGGTGTCTTTATTGTGGTGGTGTCTTCATTTTAGCTAGCTTGGTTAGAAGATTTTGACAAACAGGGTCTACGCAAAATATAAGCATAGTACTAATTTTCCGATGTGTGATTAAGATCATAGTAGTTGAAAAAAAAAGTATGTGAAGGAAAAGATCCTTTCCTGGAAAAGCTAGGTCAATGGATACCTGTAAACCACTGAAATAGAAACAATCTTCCAAATTTTGGGGTGTATTTTCACTATTGCAATAATCTTAGATCCCTATCAGAAATTATGTTCTTTCCTATGACATTATGTGTAGCAGAGAATAATAATATTAATAAAGATACCTTTCACATTTAAGGTTTTTGTTTGCTTGTTTTGTTTTGTTTTATTTTTATTTTCGTTTTGGTGGTGTTGTGTGGGTTTTTTTTGTTTTTGGGGTTTGTTTGTTTGTTTTATCTCTGCATTTTTTTCTTTTAGAATTTTTTTCTTTGTCTTTTTTGTGCTTTAATTTAGATAGACATATTTTTGAACATGATGCAGAAGCAAAACACAACAGCGTGAGAATGAACAAAAGGAATGCACTAAGTAAAGTGCTAGTCCCTGCAGATTTGCTGAAATTATTCAGGAAGGATAATTGTGAGGCTGAACAACAGAGTGAAAGATGTTACTGACATTGGCTAAAGGTACTCATGGGAAAAGGAAACACTTAACATTTTTGAAAGGTCTTTCTATGACTATGCTGCTATTAATGAAAGATGATCTTAACTAACTAAAATTTTAGTATAAGACAATACTCCTCTGTAACCAAATAAATGAGAAGATATATTTAGAATGACGATTAGACTGTTGATTTGGGTCTTACAATAAGGCAATATTGGAATTAAGCTGAGAAAGAAGTGGTTCTTACTACAGAATCATAAGTTGCTGTCTGCCCAAACTTGTTAACTCAGTTGCAGTCATGTATATTAAATTAGGCATATTTGTCCTTTGAACAAATTCATAGTATTCATAAATTCCAATCTGAATAATAAATTCAAGGACTCTTAGCTGCATTATTACTGTACCTGAGCATGTCTATTATGTTATATGGAAGAATTAAGAATGGAACAAAAGTAAAGAAAAAAAGTATTAATAAGGTTTCAAAATAGGTTGCATGTTTTAAAGGATCAGTTCTAGTTAGAAATGTTACATTATTAGCAGAGTACTGGTCAGATAATGTAATATGGTTCATTTACATAGATTTTATTTGTATAGTTGGTTTTTTGAAAGCAATAAATTTCTGATTATGAATCAACAATCTTAGGACACAAACATTTAGTAAAAGATGCTAAATTTAATATAGTTGCTATAGAAGGGTTGATAGTACTAGTATTAATGGAACTTTAATCATATCTAGCACGATGTAGAAAGTAAATGGAAATTATCAAAATATGTGTTTCATCAGATCATATATTTTTTTAGAATAAATCCCATTCATTTTAAGTTTCTGTAGTTTTCAGTGAATTAATACTGTTTTTCCAGATGTCAGGGTTTACAAAATTCAGAAAAAATTACTCTTGTAGAGAGAAGAAAGCCAGTTGCAAATCTTTATTATATCTTGATTTATGAGGAATCAATCTTTATGTTTCACACAGGACCAAATTTTCAAACAACGGTGGAAGAAGAAGAAAACTTAGAAAACAAAATTGTGTGACATAGATCCTTTTGCATTGGACTGAGTGGTCCATAACTCTTTGACTGGAATGGGATCCTTTATTCTGCTAAATTAATGGAACCAGAATGTGAGTGAACTCAAGCACTGGGAGCTATAATCCATAATAGATAATACATAGTGGAGAATCCCTACTGAATAACTGTTATATCATAACCTAGCTTTTTTCCACAGTTCTCAGATAGCTCTGGCCAAGACAAAATTGCTGCAGAAGGGACAAGCCCTTGGCAGTGTGAACATGAGCCAATTTGTACTTGGAATTTGAGCCTATGATTTAATTCTGTTTCTTGCTCATTTAGAAGTGTGAATATTCACAGTATATCTCCTGTGGGTTCAGCATTTGGCCCAGAGATTCAAAGATGGGCTCAAAAAAATTTTTTTTTGTAGTTGTTGTTTTTCGGTTTTGGTTTTGTTTTTTTTTTGTTGTTGTTATTGTTGTGTTCCCCTTCCTGATTCCTGCTCTCTTTAACATGATTATGAAATTCTTTCTCAGAAATCCTGTTAGACTTCTAGAACCACCTTTGATGTCCCTGCCTTTGGTTCTCACTGACATTAGTTGACTGAACAAGCCTACTAGAATATAGCTATGAATGCTTTTATTAATTAAAAAAAAATTAAAACTAGGAATTATTTTTTTTTGTAATGTGGATTAATATTTTGTATTAAAACTACTAGGGTGGTTTGACGACATTAATTAAAAGTGCTGTAGTTATGATTGATGGCATTTGGATATAGTTCTGTCCTCATTGAACTCAAGGTACATGTTTGGGACTGGATTTTAAAAAGAGTTTAACTATCATTTAAGATGTGCATGCTTAGATGGAATTTAAGGCATCCCAGGGTACCTAAGATATCTGCACAAGTTTAATATATTTTCTTTTCTGGGTTGGCAGCTAGAATTCAAGCAAGACATTTTAACATACCTTAAGCGTTACAGATGATTATGTTAAAGCCTCTTAAGTGTTCCCCAGCTGAAATGTAACAGCTGTATTGTGAGCACATGAATTTACACATCTCAGTCTGTAACTGAATTGTAGCTTCCAAGGTTGGGTGAGCTAAATCACAGCTAAGCTATTTGACTTTTATATTGCTAAAGATAAGTGTGATGAATCTCACACTTGTGAATAAGATCCTCAGGATGGAACTTTCAATTAAAAATAAGAACACACACATATAAGAGGGCAGCTGAAGAGTATTCTTTAAATATTTTTTCCACGGTCAAGTCACAGTTTATTAAAAGAAAAGCAAAATATTACAGACAATACATAAAATTGATTATTTTTGGGGATGTTTGTTGTAATATTAGGACACAGACAGATAAATATTTGCTTGTAAAACTCTTATGTCATATGAATATTTCAATTTACATTACTTCAAATCAAAAAGTAGGCTAATATTCCAGTAATATAGCAACTACAGCAAAAATAAAAATGAGGCTTTTTTTTTTCTCCTCTCCAAGAGTGTCCCTCTGTTGGCTTCAGGAAAGCATCCTCAATTTTGTATAATTGAAATGAATCAAAATAAACCAAAGAATATCAGCCAACTTATTTTCACAGTACCATGGTATAATAATTAGGAAATAAAAATTTATGTAATATTTCCACCAATAAATATGGAATATTTTTTTTTCATTTTACTAACATCAGTCCAAAAAACCAAATATATCAGTAAATAAAGGAAAAAGACAAAATTAACTAAGCCTAACTCCTTTTTATAAAAGTAGCCTTAATATTTGATTTAGTAGTGACTGAAAGTTAGAAGCCATGGACTTTGCTGTAGTACCTGAGTTTGTAGAATGAGTCTGATTCTAGTTAGAATCCATAAAGTACACAGATCAATATAACCACAATTGACACTAATTGACAAGATAAATTGACAGTATTAGGGCAGAGGCCAAGAAACCAGATACTAAAACCTTTATTTTTTTTTCCCCTTCCCTCACTGTGATGCCTGGGTTCTGACAAAAGATCTAATTTTCTGAAAACCTATAGACTATATTAATCAGATTAATAGACATGTCTATTAAGATTTTTTCTTCAGTCAGTTAGGAAGGTGAATTTCAGTGTACTCATTCTGCTGAATTTCTCACATTGCAGCGTAGAGTTCTCCTGCTGAGCAAGTCACCTTTGTCTTGATGTATAGTCAGTGGGGAGAAATGGGAACTGTTCAGGTTTCTGTGAAATTTTGGGATGACAAGAACAGTTCAGCTATAGACTTAGACACCAAATTTAGGTAACTGAATATTGTCATATGGATGTCAACTGTGTGTCTAAATTCTTGTAGTCGTCAAAGATCCAGCCAGTACAGAGAATAGAGAATAGAAAGTGTCTCAACTCAGTTTAAACAGACATGTAACACAGAACTCAACTTTTAAATGTAGTATTATTTTGGGTTCCCTGGGATATCCCACCTGGCCTCTAGCTGCCACTTGAGAAGGTTACAGTTCTTTTACAGGTCCTGGGTCCTACATGTGAACTCCATGAGTGTCCTGGACGTCTGAGATATCCTAAGGCATCTCAAATGTACCAGCCATTTACGCTTTGGCCAACATTAAGTTTTCATTGATTGCACATGGAACTTCGTTCACATTTGGACACCTACACTTGGAAGTCTGAATTTCTAAATAAGCCTTGTCCATATTTAGGAAGGGATAAAGTATGTTTTAAAAGTTTTATTTCTTTCCATTCAGTCTAACAGGAATCTAGGGCACCTTGTCTAAATATATAACTACAACTATAAACAGCTGCATTTCCTCAAATTAATTCCACACTTTGAGTCTTTCACTTGGACCAACTATCTCTTTGCCATAAAATAGCATAGTATCATTGACCTACCTGAATGGAGAGGCAAGGATGTCTGACATCTCCATCTTACCCCTTGCCCCAGCAGCCTGCAATTCTGGAAAATACCAGCCTCATAATATGTCTGAACTGTCAGATTCCAAATCAGTCTTGTCCCTCATTTCGAGGAGTCTGACTGCATGAAGAAAGGGCCCTATTGAGCACAGATATCTTTGCTCTGGCTTGGAGAGAAGGACGGAGGGTGGGAAGCGGGAGGAATAGAGAAGTTTTAGCTCTGAATATCTCAGCGATATTAAAAGAAAAATGAAAACATAAAAATATGTGGTAGTAGTTTCCCATCTCAGGAAGACTCTTGTATGTAGAAATGCCATGTTAATTCTAAAGAAATCATGCTGATGGTTGATAATGAAAGTATCCTTTTCCTCCTTTCATACATCCATGGAGTATTTATTGCACAAAACTACATACTGTTACACAAAGTCCATGGTGAAGAAAAGTTTGAACATTCCCTCTGAAAATAATTTTGCAGCTGTGAGAAGGATTGGTGGAGATCTTGGTAAACTTAAGCACAAATTGTTAAGAGGAGTCAAAACTAATAAGAAAATATCCTTTCATGGTTCAGAAACAAATTGTAAAATATATTTGTAAGTCAATGTTGCTAGAAATATCTTTGGATTTATAGTAATTAACTATATGATGTGTTATCTTCAGTCAGATTTAAAAGATTACGAGAAACAGAATTAAAATGAGAATGAATTAGCCTAAGTTACTTAGTTTCAAAAACACTAGTGATTATTTTAAATAAAGTCAGTGTTGTCATTTGCCTTCTGTTTCTCATGAACAAGGCTGTACAACATAACCACTATACATAATTCATAGAAAATTATTTGGGAAAAAAATCAAATCCTCAAAAGTCTCCATTGAAATAGAATTTTCATTTGAAGAAAACTCAGAAGAGCGAAGCAGAATGAAGAATTTCATGCTGGATTTTTACGTACATCAGGCAATCTGTGTGTGACAAACAAAAACAACTCAACTTTTCATTCCTAATCGACTCCAATTCCTTGTAAATTATGCATATTAACATATTTCTGTAAGCAAATTTTAATTATTTTCATGTTAATGTAATACTTCAAGCCAGATATTGTACATGACTATTATGTTCATCATCACACAATCTTGCTCATTGGGTTCAGTGTGTTATTAAAATTTTCATTGAATTGTCCTACAGAATAGTAGAACAGTTTCAGTTCATTAATTTTTCTCTTATTTCTCCATCTGTCAAAGTTTCAAGCTTGAGTTCTATCATATAATTTGTGTAATAAGCTATTTGTAAATGAGTGGGTAGATCCTGGTACAGCTTTCTAAATTGAATGTTATTTTTTTACCTGTTTCCCAGTATTTTGAAATTGTCACATGGCAAATCAATTGCAATGCAGATGACTCTTCAAAAATAAGGAGGAAGACCTTTGCCTCATTAGTTCAACAGACATTGTGATAACAACACACTAGAGTAAAACTCGAGAGTTGCTTTACAAAATGGGAGTCTTTGTTTTGTACTCAAAGTTTGATCTGATTCTGAACTTTCAGATTATATGCATAGGCAAGGCTAATTCCAAAGCAGTTTCACTTCTGCAGATCTATATAATAGAAAATAATCTTAAATAAATACAGAATTTTAATCCAAAAGCAGTTAATAAGATTAGTAATAGAATGGAGAAAGATAAATAAATGGAACTGCATTTAAGTTTAAAAAAATTATAATGAATACTTTTTGAATTGCCAGAAACATGGAGCAGATTTAACTTCTTCCATAACCACTTTCTTCCTAGTGATCTTTATATAAGAATGTTGTTAACATGCCTTTAGTGTACCACACACCCACCCACATATAAAATATGGTAATCTGATTTTACTTTGATGTATAGTTCTGTAAATTGGCATTCAAATCAAGGAGTGTGAGACTTTCTAATAGTAGAATTGACTTATGCCTATTTATGGTGTTTTACATTAATGGAAAAATCAGCATAAATGAGGCCTAATCAAAGTTAATACCTTGTTTGCTTCTCTGTGTTAATACCATAGTCCAGTATTCATTGCATAGTCAAAAATTTCATGTATTCAGTGCAAGTAATGCAGTAATGATAGGCAAATCTTTAGCCAATAGATTCTGCTCTTAGGTAATTCCTAGTGTTGAATTATATTAATATAATATCTAGAGCATATGCTTTGAATTTGAGCTGATACAGTTATGAATATTTGGGCTAGTGGAGAGAAGGGATGTGTACATCAGAAACTAAGTTGCTTCTTCCAATTTTGGGATCTGAATGACTACATAAAGGGGAGAAATGTTGACCATGTTGATGTCAGAATTGTGGAATAAAGCAAGTAAACTAGGACCCTAAAATATGTGCCTAGAATCATTTAAGATACTTTAGGGTAGCTGAGAAATGTATATAGTGGTGGCAGATGTGTACAATGACTGAAGAGAGCTTCACGTCCTTCTGGAGAGAAAGATAGATACTGTGACCAGATACTGTGTCCTAGGATACCTAAAATGTCACTGAAACCTATGTTAGAGCACTTGAATTAACACTGGATGGACACATCGACACTAATATCAGTTAGTTCAAGATTCCTATCTCAAGTCCCAGAACCTCAAGACCAGGACTGTGGGAAAATAGTGCTTCCTATGGCACAAGAAGGTCTAATTTGAGACCACCCGAGGAATGTGAATATGTACACATCTGTGGGATCTGTTGAGGTGCATCCCAGGGTCCTGAGAGAATTGGCTGATATAGTTTCCAAACCATGTTGCACCCATTTCTAAGAAGGGTACAAAGGAGGATCCTGGAAACGACTGATCAGTTGATCTCTTATCTGCCTGCTAAAATCATGAAGCACGTCCTCCTGGAAGCTATACTGAAACATATGGAAGACAAGGAGATGATTAGAGACAGGCAACATGACTTTATCAGGGGCAAATTGTGCCTGACCAAGTTAGTAGCCTTCTGTGATCAAATGTCTACATCAGCGGAAAAGTGCTATTGCTGTCATCTGACTGGACTTCTACAGAGTCTTTGATACAGTCCTCCATAACATCCTTGTCACTAAATGGAGAGGTGTGGGCTTGACAGATGGACTGTTAGATGGATAAGGAATTAGCTGGATGGCCAGCTAAAGACTTGCAAGTCAATAGGTCAATGTCCAAGTGGAAACCAAGCAGTGTCCCTCAGGAGTCCATATTGGGACCAATGCTATTTGCTGCCTTTAGCAATAACATAATGGGATTGAATGAAACCTCAGCAAGTTTGCAGATAACATGCAGCTAAGTAGTGCAGTTTCTATGCTTAAAGGAAGGGTTGCCATCCAGAGAAACCTTGAAGAATAGCTTCATACCAATCTCATGAAAGACATCCCTTATCATGGCAAGGCAGTTGAAATACTGACCTTTAAAACTCTCTTCCAACCCAAATCATTCCATTCTATGACTCTATGTTTCTAAGATTCCTACCCACTATTTAATATTTTAATTTTAATATTAATTATTTTATTAGCTAGCAATAATGAGGGATTATTATAAAATACTAGAAATAAAAATATTGAAAAATAAAAATAATATGTAAGCATGCTGATTGTAACATGCCTTATTAAATCCAGATCAGAAGAAAGATCACAAAAACCACAGATCAGAAGAAAGACAGCTAAAGATGCCTGTACAGATAATTAGTATATTTCTACATAATAAGAAAAAAAAGGGAAGAAAAAATTACAAGAAAAAAATCAATATGGAGTGTTTAGCTTTTGCAAAGAAAAAATGCATTTCATTTGCTTATATGTTTGTGTCTGAGAATGAAAACAAGGTAATAGAGTTTTGGAAGAGCTTTTACAAAATAAGTAAGATTTGTGGCACCAGAAACTAGGAGATATTCATATAGATGGAAGAGAATGGTTCTCATCAGTTCACTATCAGTTTATGTGGAGTAAAGCTTCTACAGCATATGGCAAATTTATTCCAGAGAATTGAGAGTTTGAAGAAATCATGTCTATCTGTTTACCATCTTTATCTGTTGGACATTACTAGGTGCAGTAGGCTAGTCTGTGCCTTAATAGCTGTTCACTACTTTTGTATTAATCAATGCAATGGGTTGATATATTCTAACATACCATATAAGTTCTTGAAAGAGACATTGGCAGTTTTGGGATGCTAAAGGGCTGGAATGAAGGTATATCAGAAAAAATATTCAGGTTGATACTTCTAAATATTTAAACCAGTTCTGTCAATATGCCAGTCTAGTCCTGAATAAATGAAAGAAGGAAGTTAGAGCAATGTAGTATTTTGGGTTTTCACCTTTATTGGACACAATATTTTGTTTCATAGTTGGCATAACTGAAACAAAGATACTTAAAAAAAATCATAATACTAGAGCTTGGATAAGTCCATCCAGATAGATATTTAATATTTAATATTTAATATTCATTTCAAAAATCCACAAAATAATTACAGTAAATTAGACTATCAAAAAATAGCCAGATTTTCATTTTAATTCAAAATATTTGTCCCAGAAATCTTTTCATCAGGATAAACCACGGCATATGTCTCACTGTTAAGCAAAACTTTTAACATAAAAAAGCATTAATTTTTATTTTACAGACCTGCAAACATAAGGGAAGATTACACTTTCAGATGAATTTCTGAAATCAGCTAACCGAGGAGCTTCATTTTATAATACGGATTATAAATTGTGCTGGCAATTAATCTGTAATGTGACTAATCCTTTTTATTATCTTAATAAAAATAAAATATGTTTCACATCCTCAGTGAAAAAGCATTTCAGGAGTTTTTAGCACAGAGACTCAGCATGCTCATGTGCATTCTCCTACACTTATCTACACGTTAATGCCTTGATCTTGCAATAAATGTCATGCAGGCAGAACATGGTTTTTAATCCCTCAGTACAACTAGAAGCTTATATCTATGAGGGCTTATTTTAAAGGTAAGTGCTTTACTTGAGTGCCTTTATCATTGAGGAAATAAGCAGAAACCCACAGCCATAAACTCTTGATTGATATAGGCAATCATCATTTTTTGTTAGTCAGAAAAGTCTGTCAAGAAAAGGAATTGTGTTTTCTTGGTATTTTAATGATTAGTTAAGTTATAAAAGTAGGTCAAAAGTAGTTCTGTCCTTCTGGCACTTTCTTCCCTGCTAACTGTACAACTGAAAACTTAGTAACATGAGTAAAGGCATGTCTTGGGCTAATAATTACTATTGAGTTGGCTTATTTTTTTATAAGTTTCCTATGTTCATACATTTTTCAAAAGGTAGTTAGCTGAATTAAGTTAACCAAATAATAATATAGGCCGAAATGTTGAAATAATTATTGTTTTTAAAAAACTAAATAGATATCCATGGCTGTGATTGCGAGTGGAAGTGAGTTTGCCAACTACTAGTCATATCTCTTTTAAAGTTTCTGTCGTAAAGCTGTGGAAACCTTGCAGTTGAGTATGGATGATATTTCTATAAACAGGCCAATTTCTAGGAAAAGAAATGCAGAGATTTTCTTAGAGTAATCAAATCTCTTTCTATCTGAAAAATGCAACATATTAAATTGTTTCTAAATATTTTTGCTTATATCTGCATTTGAATTCTTTAGTAAGTAATTGAACTACTTTACAGCCACACAAGATGAATATCCTATGGGAAATTTTTTGTCAAGGACTGAAATATTTATTTCGTATAAGATGAAACTTGTTATAATACTCTGCAACTAATACTTCAGCATGAGTAGATTTAATCTGACACAATCAACTTGTAGTGTTTATATACTTGCAGTTAATGTGCCATCTGAAGCTTAAAATCTTTTCAGATACCATCATTTGTTCTTCTACTGCCCATACTATTGGTAAATGTATTTAACTTACTTTATTTATATGAAAAATTTGAAATATGTTGAATAAGTATTGGTAGCTGTTGATAACACAATGTTTCTCCAGATAGCTGAAGCTTTTACATTTTTTCCATGCAGCATTATGCCAAGTTCCAGAAACAGAAAAAGATGATCCAATGACTTTTTTTTCCTATAAAAAAATAATGTTTTCTTCTACTGAAAAATATCAGATTCCCTTTTTACCTGTACCACATTCATTTTCGGAGTGATTTTATAATTTGATGAGTCCTTGCTATCCTTAGCCAATTTTTTTCTAGGACTTGGTTCCCTATCTTCCATAAATTTTTTAATCCATACTTGAGATATACCATCAAAATGAAACTTCTAGCTTTTAGAAGCTGATGCATCTTCCTGGACAGTGATGACACTGTTATTTCCAATTTTTAATGTATTTACAACACTTATCCATAAACTTAATTTCTAACATAAAAAAATAGATAAACTTTGATTCAGTGTGAGAGATGATTATATGTGACTGTTAGAAGGAAAGGGCTGTGGAATTTTATGTGTGTTTTTCTGCAAACCTGGGATATTTCATTTACTCAGGTGGAGAAATATAGGTGCAGTAAAAAGCAAGATGGGCCCAGTGAGGAGTGAAGCCAGTTTGGCAAATAAAATAGTTTTTATTTGTATAGTATTTAATTTTTTTCAAACTTTTCAGTCTGCCTCTAAATTTGTACATGTTGTCACTGCATCCTAGTGTATTGATTTTTACTAATACCCTAGAGTTGATAGACTAACACAAATTTAGTGAGCAGATGCATGTGAAACTGTGAAGTTATGACAAAATAGAAAAAATAAGCTGAAATAATGCCTTCCAGGGAATGACTTCAGTGTTCCTCAGAAAAGTCAAATTTTGAGGAAAGCGTTGACAAAATTAACCATTATAAAGGGTTCAGAAATGAAGAAACTTATTTTCACTTTTAAAAATCTTCAAAATTCAGATATATAAATAAGTGACCAAAAATTGACTCTCTTTGATCAGGGATCTACACAAAAATAATTCTCTTCAGTGAAGGTGTTGGCCAATTAATTTTAAGCAATTATGCAAGTCTCGCCTAAGGCTTTACTTCCTTTCTAATTCACCTTTATCCATATTCCATTCCTTGTATTGCCTTAGTTTTTTCCTTGTTATTTGCTTTTCCTTAGCTCTGACCAGTTCATTTTAGTTTCTAGCCCTAATCATCTTAGCAATATTACAACAACAGACATATTTTGTTCTGGATTGCATGACGTTTGGCCAAGAGAGAGAAAAAAATGTCTTCAGGTCAAAACGTGACTACCTTCATGATATGGAAAAGAACAGCCTCTCTTGCTTGATTAAGAGGCAAAAGTATTCTGTAGCCCACATCTAGGTAGGTCTGAAACACTCTGGGAGAAAAAGGAAGAAAAAATAGGATTTATCAAGAAGTACATATATTTTATTTGTTAAAAAAAATAGATTTTATGTGTTCAGTATAAATAAATTAGCAGCTGTGTAAAAATATATTGTAAATACATCATAAACTCAGTGAGACATATTTATATAGATGTAGATGCATGCTGTTATTTTCGCAGTTAAAATGAGAACAAAGAGTAGAGAGAAGCCACAAAATGCCTGAGGTTTTTTAACAAATTCATTGTTATGAATTGGAGGAGAACAAAGTGGTCTGCTGAGGACACCTGTCTTTCTGTTTCTGTGCAGAACCACAACTCTTAAATTTGGGAGAGAGCTGATATTAACAAATCTCAAAAGAACTTGATTCAGCAGTAGGAGCAAAGAAGCACATGTCCAAGTCATTTCATTGGAATTTATCCTTGCAGAAGTTATTTTACTCTTAATTGGCTTCCACAGCAATAGCTTCACCTAGCCAACCTACTGCAGAGTCAGGGCTAGGTGGCACCTTTGCCAGCTTCAAATGATTGCAGAACAAATCCAATGACAGTGATCATCTGATGCCCTGTTTCCACAGAAAGACCATATTTTTGAATAATGTTTTCTACCTGATTTCTGAGGTTCCATAATAACGTTGTGTTTATGTTTTGTTTTGTTTACTTTTTTATTTTCAAAAGCATCAATACAACACACAAATAAATTTAATTAAAATCAGGGAGGATGCATGCATGTGTCATTAAGAAACACCTTAAGTGCTGACTTCATGAAGATATTGATTTATCAAAGACATTTGTGAAGGCTTTGCTAAATATTTTCTTTAATGTCAGGAAACAAAAGAATTTGTGCAACATTTTGAAGTGTAAGAGTTTAAAGTTCCACCTGGCACTTCCAAGAATAAAAAAAGAATTAATAGTTGAGTTCAAATTTTGTTTCTTCATCTGATTTTGGTATGTATAATCTTGTCACTGCAATACATTAGATAGGTGACAATATCTAAGTAAGAGAAAGTACATTTTATGGCTTCAGGTACAAATATTTTCTGATATTTTCTGACAGGTTCCATTTCCATAATTTCTCCTGTGTAGTTAGGCAGATGCGCTAGCTGAGTGGTCTTTTGTTGTTGACAGCGAGGAGTGTACCTCTCTCTGTTGTCAAAGTAACAAATACTAAGTTTTACTGTCAATCTTCTTAAGTCCATGCATAATATTTGTTGCATGCCTATAATAGAGGCAAAAGCGTAATGTGAGCCTGTGCCACTATGCAGTGCATGGGGGTATATGCAAAGAACATTTCAGGTATGAGAAATATCAGAATTTGAAACATGTAAATTTAGTATGTGTTCTGATATGATATACTTAAATTGTTAGATCAAAAGCCATTGACATTAGTACCAGTCTTTCCAATTTTTTCTGTAGGTATACTATCAGGTCTACTATACATATGTACAGACTACATGTATGTTATGTACAGAACTTAACTGATTCCAAAACCAAACCTGTCGTTACATATATATCGAACTGTTAGAGAATGCAATGCCCTCAGTCTGAAAACTCCCATCACTTCGATGAAAAATGAATGAGATCCTTAAATGGTAGAAATAGAATGTTATAATATCAGAGGGAAAAATAGTGACTAGAAAGGCTGCAAACATATTTTGTATGTGCAAAGTATACTACCCACTACAGAAGTAGATGTTTTAATATTGTGGGCCAATAAATTACCTTCTGAATCACCTGGACAGTACGAAGAGTATGCTTTTTGTCTGCTTTCTCTCTATTATATTGGTCTGTCTAATTTATATTGGTCTCATCAAAGTGATGTTGAATCCATGCATATTTTCCATCACATAACATTTTAAAGATGTTCATTATTTACACATGATTAATAATATTAAATAATTTAATTTTATAGTGCTTACTAATGACTGAATTATTCTGTTGAAAATATTTTATTTTTTTATTTATATTATAATAAGTCCTAGGAAAGTACTCAATTTATTCATTTGAATTTCTTAGCATATGCATTTAAAAATGTTTACCATGTACAATTATGCAGGTTTTTTTACAAAATCTTAGCCCATGAATAAATCTGCATAAATCAATATACACATAAATATTTTTATTGATGATAATTACCAAGAAACCCCCCCAAAAAAGGAAACAAACACCACCACTTTCATAGAAGTGATTAGGTGCTTAGAAAAAATTTGAAGTTATTTTTTAAAATTTCAGAGGAGAAATAAACTAGAATTCACAGTATCTGTAGTGTAGCATTTTTGTATTATCACATTCTATTCCTTACTGTAACCATCTATATCATACTTTACTTTAAACTTTTCTCGAATGATGTGTCACATATAAGGTGCCATGAAATGTAAATTGCTTATCACTCTTAAAGGAAGGAAAAGCAAGTATAAAACCATTGTCATTTCTAAAATTTAGAAGGACAGCCAAAATAATTTTAAATATAGAATAAATATGTGGAAAAATAACACTATAGAAAATTAGGTGAGTACGTTTCACTCTTTTCAAAATATGGTACAAAATACATGTGAAGTTACATACTCTACCTATATTTTTTGTTTATTTGTTTAGAGATTTAACTCAGAAATGGGAAACATGGACTTATTGCTGATTTCAGGCTGGTGGAATTCAAGATCATATTTTATAATCTGAACAGACAAGTTATCCATTTCCCTATACACGTACCAGCAGAGACTGAAAAACTGATAAAGTCACATAAAGATAAATCAAGAAACATAACTCTGGAGCATGCAAGTCTGTGAAAAAAAAAAAAACAAAAAACAAAAACCACATGAAAAACCAGGTTTCTAGTTGCTACTCCCAGAGTTTGCCATCTTGTCTTTATTCATGGTTGTATAAGTCACTGGACTAAATAACGATGTGGAGAAAAGAAATTATGAAGTCTGCTACTTGCTAGGCATCATCATGTGTTTGACAAAAGTGACATATACTTTTTTATTATTTCAATTTTTATTTCACAGCTAATAAGTACGACAACTCCTACAGGACAATCTAGAATTCAATAGCCTAGGTCCAGTATTTACACCTATTGATTTACCGGTCTAAATAGATAGGACACATTGTGAAAAGCAAGCACTTTTCAGACTAGATAGCTACTGAAATGAAAACTTACTGGATCATTTACTTGGATGCACGGACCTAAATTTATTAATTCCTAATATAGTGATCTAAATAAGTAATTTTTTTTTTTTAATCAGGAAGGTTACCTTTGTCTCTAATAGCTCTGACTGTAGCCGTAAGACTTAAGTTTTTATGGAGAATAATACCAACATGGAAACATTCAAAACCTCACTGATCTCACCAGGAGAGCTACATTTAGAGTAAAGGGAGAGTAGACCCTTATTATTTACCAGATCCTTCATTTGTCTTAAGATGTTTTATTAAGATGTGGGTATTATGCTATAGACAACTGTGTAGAGCTCTATATTATTTATTTGCATACCTTTCCGTAGTTGGAAAAGTTTCTTTTGGTTCCTTCTTGAATTCATATCCAAATGTTTCTTGTCAATGCATGAATTTAGCATAATCTGCATTTACACTAGGAATTTTTTCTTGATATAGTAGAAGTGATACCTTATACCTTCCTGTTAACTCATTCATCTTTTCTCCATTTTGTTTCTATTTCTCAGTTTCACCATTTAATTTGCTTCTTATTCCTTCCTTATTTTTCTTTCTTCTGATCTGGAAACACAATTCTTGGTTGTCTTGACATATTGTAAAGTCCATTTTAGATATATAATGTTTTACAATTTCTGAATTTTATGTGTGATCTGTTTTTTTTATTTTTATCTACAGGGCACATTTAATTACATTAATTTTTAAATATAAGTAAACAGATTTGTTTACATACTTATGTACCTGTATATATAATATACTTGGACAACATACCTGATCCTAGATTAAGAGATCCCTAGTTTTTTAGCAATATTTGCATAAATTAACTCAGTAGGTTCTAGAAAAGTTTTATGCCTGCGTTTCTCAGTTCTACTCAGTTTTTCTTGAGGGTTTATGTAACTTACAGTATGTTGCCATTGAAAGCAAAAGATTTTACTTCTATCTTGCTCTTAGTACTTTAGAGAAGCATCTGTGAGAGTCCCAGACATCATCCAGGTTTCCTGACACCCAAGCATTCTACACAAATGAGTAAAGTATGCCATGCATTCACACACATTTTTATGTGGACTTCCACCACAGGCATATAGAATTAATATTTGATGTGATGGCTATACAAGTTAAATATCTATTGCATATATGTATTAATGGAGAAGTATTCAATTCGCTTCTTTTATAAATTATCCTTGTAATTTTTTCAAATTTTTTCTCTGCAGAATATTTATTTTTTTAGCTCTTTAGACTTCCAGAATACATCATGTCTCTTTTCATCATAAGAAAAATAATACTTTTTTTAAACCTGGTTGCCTAAGAGTAAGCACTATCAAACCATATTTAGGTATTAAAGGAAATGGCCCAATCTTCTGAGATGCTAATACTAATGGACAATTAAAATGTTTCTTGAACAGTAATGATAGGGTGGTTTTATGCAGTCTTCTATTGTTATGACATACAAATATTTTTATGTTAAATTTATTTCTATGATTCTAAGATCAAACTCAGCATTCTCAAAACAGTAAAAGCTTTTCTTGTTAAATCTGGAAGTAGAGAGAGTAATCTTAGGAAGGCAAAATGTCTGTTTGAAAGCTACAGTTATCTGACTTCTTTCTTCTCTTTCAAACTCCTCTTTCCTTCTTTCACCTCTTACAAGTTATTAAATATTTCATTGTGCAGCTTGTGCATCTTCTGCCTGATCACTTGTCTCTACTGGTGTCAGTTCAGCAGTTTTGAAAGCAGGGCCAGCTAAACAGCTTGTGCGTGTACCAGTTCTGTTCACAATAGAACAAAAGTACACAAACTCCATTTTAGCAGGTAACTTAGCAGAAGTGTTGACAGATCTTTAGGCAGGTCTTGAGGCCAAAAAGTACCAACAGCACTGTTATTCTTTTCATGAAGTAGAAGTATGATGGATCACAGTTGCTTAAAATGACTTCAGAGTAGTATTGTTTCAATGCAGCAACCCATGGTCGCTTGATATGCTCACAGCCCCTTTGGTCTTGTCAGTGCTTAAGAAAACTAACAGACTTCTGTTATGTTGTTGTGCTTTGCATATATTTTCCATAGTAATATTGATTTAGTTGTTGAAATAATTTCGAAAAAACACAGATAGCCTGTCAGACAGACAGACTGCAAACTCAATACACAAACACCCACAAAAATACCTACCTTGGACAGGTTTTATAATATTCTCTGCTCTAAGATGAGAAATTGTATGTTACATAACGTCCTTTTTTGTTTTCTGAATCTGTGACAGCATTTCAAAGGAATTTTGATATAATACTCATTACAAATGGCACAGAGACCCGCAGGTCAGCTTCTGCTGCTTCTGCAGAGCTCCATACAGGAGTACCATCAGTCTTAATGAACTTATACTCACTAGATTATATAAATCTGATAAAATAATAAAACCAGAAACATATCTGACACAATATCAGTCTGCTTACTCAGTCTTACCAGCTTACAAATTGGACAGATATTATAAGAAACATACAGATTTTAAAGCCAGAACAACTTTCCAAATATCTAACGTGACTTATTTCACATCAACATAGAACTTCACCCTTTCATTTATGCTCTCTATATCTAATGAGGTGATTCAATTAGACCAGAGAGTATAGTATAGTATCAGAAAATCATAGCATGAAAAACATTATAGTTCCACAGTGTCACATGCTTTATTATTATACAATGCAGTCATAGTGCATGGCCAAAGAAAGCCCCACAGTTCATAAGACAGTATTTTAATGCTACTTTAATAGGCATAAATTATGCCAAATCCATTGTGGGCCTGTCTCTCCCAGCTGACTGTAGAGAGAACTTACTAAATAACTGCAGAATACATCTGCAGATAAGATGAAGTATTCACTGTAATACTTCATTACAAAAATAAATAAATAAAGAACTTTAGGCATTCATCACTATCTACCTGTTATAAAGGTAATTCTGCTTTATAAAGACTGATTTATCAGCTACTACATAAACCAAAACCTCATAATCTGAAATTACATTCAGCAGTGATTTAAGATAATTTTGTGGCATTGCACTGAAATGGATTTGAAGTAGTCACTTGTTTTATTTTGGGGTCACAGCTGTCAGGACAGTAACTTCCAGCTGATGTATGTAGTGGCATCTTCTTAAGCTGTTCCAGCTAAATTGCTAAGGCTATATTGTTACTTTCCCCATCAGATGCCTACTGCCATATTTATTATGAAGACTGTCAGCCAAAAATCATGATACACAGCTAAGTACTTTCTGACTATATCTTTTTCCTAAGACATATGCAGCTTTTCCAAATTGTGTTGTCCCAGGAAATTTTTGCTCATAAACTCGAGGACTCTCTGATCTAGTTTTGCATTTTTTTCAGAATTTCCCTAGGAGATGACTTAAAAAGATGTTGCTTTTTAGAGAAGCCCTAGAAAAATGGAAATTAACTTTCCTTGCCTATGATAAGTAGGGATAGAAGAGGAACAAAAAGTCATTCATGGCTGACACTGAAGTGTAGTACAGATCTATTTTATACATAACACATTGATGACATTTTTCAGAAGCTGTTCATTCTGTTACTCCTGTAGTGCTGCTGAGGTCCTTGGGTCTTTGTATTTTCCTGCATATCTTACAGTCATGTTAGTATATATTACCCAGGTGCAGTTTTGCTTTATGCAGCCAAGTGCTACAATATTGTGTAATTTTTCATGGTTTTTAGAAAGTGATTTTTTTCCCCTTTGCCTAGCCCTAAATGGACTTTTACATCCTACCATAAAAAATCTCTACCAATGATAAGAAATTCAGATGTGTAGATAAGAGTTTCTCCTTGCCATTTTCACATAAAATTATCTGTAACTGCATTTTTGGAATTAAAGATGCTACTATATATATACATACATGTATAGGTAGACATATATATAGATAAACAGACACTCTGTGCACATGTATGTCTCTGTACATACAAAATAGAAACAGAGAAAAAAGAAGAGAGTAGTTTAATATTTAGCAATGGAGAAAGAGATTTTAGGGAGATTAAACCCTTCAGAAGTTTTAGATTTTAAGATAAATGCTGTGCTTTGGTGGTTTAATTTTCAGTAGTTACAATGAAAATACTGTTCTTGAAAATATACATCTTCA
Organism: Pseudopipra pipra; assembly: GCF_036250125.1. NCBI lineage: Eukaryota > Metazoa > Chordata > Aves > Passeriformes > Pipridae > Pseudopipra > Pseudopipra pipra. The sequence continues at coordinate 72,171,528 of NC_087550.1, read as the reverse complement.
TACTATTTTGTGTTCAGTTATTTTCTATCTGACTTTTGTAGAGTTTGGGATTCAGACCTGACCTCTCAGCAAGGCTCTATGACAGCCTGGGTTGTCATGAAAAGAGTGATACTCACAATAAGAAAAAAGAGAACTTTTTTGGCTGTTTCATAATAAACAAGAGATAAAGAAAAATTTTTATGAAGAGTAAAGCTTTCTAGAAACAAATATATAATCCCTTGCATATAGCATACAAATACTGGTAGCATCTATGTGGTCACAACGTTTCTACAGCTCTATTTGCACTTGAAACAACTTGTACTGGCACAGTAAGTGTTTTGGGTTTTGGTTTGGTTTTGTTGGGGTTTTTTTCCTAACTTTAAAGAATATATGTGCACGAAAGCTCATAGAACATTTGCTTATAAGTAGTTTATGAAAATGGAAATCTTATGGACATAACACAACTCTGGTGATTTGCTCCAAGTGACACAGTAACAGACTTAATGCTTCTACAGGCTTCAGATCTGTACGTATTAGGTGGAAAACAGGTGCATCACAACTGAAATAGTCAGCTGCCAGAAGTTTAGTGTTTCTAGTGATAACACTGATGTTAAGAAAAATGCGTCTCGTATTTTTAATTATGTGAAAACAGGAGCAAAATACCTTTTACACGTGTAATGCTGACCAGATGGTAGTCATTAGATGCAGCAACAGATAATATCCTTTCTAACACTTTCCTTCCTCATATATCAGTTAGTGTCCCAAAACTGGAAATAAAGGACAGTCAAAAAGAGGAAGGAGTTAGACTCAAGAGTTCCCCAGAATATACAATACTCCCTGCTTGCATGTTGTGGATGACAATTACTGCAAATTTGTGAGGAGGTTCAGGGAAGATTCAGGGCTGATTTTTCTCTTTCCAATCTTTTCTTTGAGTTGACTGGTTGTGGAGGGAAAGAAAATGTTCTGCTAGGGGACAACATGTGATTGACTTAATCGGTTGTAATTTAACATCCGAAAGTTAGACATCTAAAATCTGAGCCAGGCATTTTAGGATTCCTTTATAGTTAATGGAGAAAAATAGGCTCCTCCAGGGATATTCATCTGTTCTATCTTATGATGAGATTAATGACTCTCTAGAGGTGCCTGTTCCTTTCCATTAGCTATAAAGGGAACAACCACAGTCATAGTACTCCCTAGGATATGGTGGGGATATTTTGCTTTAACCAAGCATTCTCCTTGGAGAGCAAAACTTGCCATAATTTTTTTCTCAAGGCTTAGTATATGCAAGATCATGTTCTAATTTGTTGAGAAAACACCCACTGAATCTGTTTGTGTAAGTGCAACTGAGAACAAAGTTTGACTGTTTCAAAGCATCACTGTAGCCTGAGGACAACACTTGTATTTCAGCACTGGTCATAACTCGAAGACAGACAGACAGACAGACAGACCGACACACACACACACACACACAGACACAGACATTTTATTCTGAGTTAAAGTTTTATTTCTGAGTTAAAGTTCAACCTCTACAAATATAAATGAGGGATGCCCGAGAGATGGAAATTAAGACGTCATGTCTGCCTAAGGCTGACCTGGCTGCTTCTTGCATGCTGAGATTTCACGCATTTCAAATGAGCACGATTTTAGTAGGGGCCAGTGGCCATGTCTAGTAATGAAGCATGAATATATTTACATGATTTGGCATTAGCAAATGTAGACATACACTGCCCATACTTTTTATTACTCTGTACTCTGTGTTTGTTCCAGTAGCAGTGTGTCTGTGCTATTGCAAAGCTCTGTGTCGGTGCACCAAATATGCCATACTTTTCAGAGGGCTCCTGCAGAACTGTGTGGTGGTTCAAGCAGGATCATGCACTGATGAACCTAACTGGTTTCAGGGTTCTTTAGGCAAATACACAGCCAGGCAAACCTGTAGCTGCCAGTAGCCAGTCATAACCACATCTCTCATCTACTACCAACTTGAAGTCAGCTACTGTTCCTAAATGTGAAATTGAACTCCTGAATGTAGCTTGCTGTAGCCTGAGAACAGAGTACACTACTATTTTTTAGACCTTATACATTCCCCAGTAGCCTCAGTTTATGCCTTGAAAACCCTACAGAGGATCTTTCTTCTTGGCAGGACTGAGCAACTCAAACCTGTTCAAAAGCACTCAGTATCTGGTGTGACCTTCACTATCTTCTAAAATAGAGACAATCTGCCTCCTTTTAAAAAAGTAGCCCGATGCTTAGAATTAAGAACTCAGGAAGATAAAACCAAATCCAAATGAAACAAATCCATATATTTCCTTCAGCAGTCTGAGGAATTCAAACTCTTAAAACTCACCTGCAGGTAGAGTTTTCTGGACATAATTCTACTAGCTTGCTAGTCTGAGGTGTAAAGGGGCTGTGATGTGCACACCAGGGACCAGAAACGGCTTATAATGCAGTCTGCGATCTCCTTCCTGATGCCCTTCTTTCTGAGGACACCCAGATCTCACCAACGAGTGGAATGTGCTGGGTGAATTGTTTCAGCAGCTCACAGACAGCTCCCTGGGGGTCTTTGTGCTCAGGGCTCCCCTCGTAGCACAGCAGGAGAAATCTAGGGCTAAAGTGGAGACGTTTTGTCGCTCAACTGGCAACTTCCAGCTTTGGGATAGAAATGAGTTTGACTCCCTAGGCCTCAAAGGCTTTTCTAGCTGCAGTATTAGAAATATCTAGGAAATATCTTGGGTAGTCAATGTCAAATTCTCCTCACAGACATCGAGGGAAAACTTCAAATTCTTTATGCAAGATATAGATATGACTGCAGGGTGTAGCACTGAAATACAGATTCTTATACAGGTACCATATTTTTTTATATATTTTTATAGCTTTCAAATAAACATTTCTCCCATTAAAACATGAACAAGTTGAATACATAGGATGTTGTGAAAGGAAATGAGTATTTAATAATTTTAATTTTGTCCCTCCATGAGAGGATAATAACCAATAACCAATTCCAAAATCCTGATGATTAGAGCATTTTTCTTAAATGTAGTGGTGTAATTAGGGTAAGTCCTCTGCCTAAAACAAAATCTTAGTGTGTACTTTGATTGAGGATCACTGTGTTATAAGTTTTGTTAAAATGTAGGTCATTAAGATCCTGCTAATCTGTGTCTAGAGGAAGGATGAACCTACAGAGGCAGACTGAGAAAGTTGGGACTGCTCAGCCTTGAGAAGAGAAGGTTTCATGGAAACCTGATAGCAACCTTTCATTATCTGAAGAGGCCTACAGGGTAATGGAAGAGGGACTCTTCATAAGGAACTGTAGTGATGGGACAAGGAGTAATGGATACAAACTGAAAGACAGGAAATTTATGTTAGATATTAGAAAGGAATTCTTTACTGTGAGGATAGTGAGACAGTAAAGGTTGAGATGAGACTGCCCAGGGATGTTGTGGATGCCCCAACCCTGACCGTGTTCAAGGCCAGGCTGGATAAGGCCTTGAGCAAACTGGTCTAGTAGGAGGTGTTCATGTGCATGGCAGGGGCGGTTGAGACTGGTGACCTTTAAGGTCAATTCAACATTCTATGATTCTATGATTTAACAGGATCCATTAAAGAGAAATAAAATAGGCATTCTAATCCATTATACAACATGAAAATGATTGAACATCCTTTGCAAGTTCAGTGGTAAAATTAACTGAGTTAAGAAGTTCTTATTCTTACCAGTGATGCAACTTCATTTGCAAAAGCACACTGCTAGTTATGCTCGGATGATAAATTGGAATCTTATTGTCTGGATTTAACAATGCTCAAAAATCCTTTAAAATATTTTGCTTTATCAAGGTTTTCAAATATAATTTAAATTGAATTAGTTCTCTTTGTACAAAGACAAAATTTTATTGATGAAAGGACCAAAACGACCTGCAGTGAAGAGATACACTGATCCAGACAATCCCTTTATCGTGCTGCCACTACTGGCAGCAGCATTTTGAGAACATGCTTTTATTTTGAATTTATTTGAATTAATGGGAGTCTGGATTGCTTCAATTCATTTAGAAGAAGTTTAGTTCCATTATACTGGTTTATCGCTCATGCAGTAAGGTCTGTAGATGTCTAATCTGGTAATTATCACACTATCTTCCTTAGCCTCTATTAAGAAAACCAGAGCCAGTTTTTAAAAGGGAATGAAGCAAGAAACATTCTTTTAATCTGCCTGATCTGAATTTTCCACTCTGGAGGGCAAAGGGGAGGGGTGGGGAAGGGGGATGGGAGAGAGACAAGGAAAGGCAGGGAAAAGGGGAAAAAAATAGGAAAAAAAAACCTTGTTTAATTTCTTTGCAATTGCTAGAGAGTTTTTGAACCTAGTTTGCAATGTTAAACCACTTATTTTATTGCATATAATAGCTTTTTAGGAGCAATTCAGTATTTCTACTATTGCGGCGGTGAACAGTCACAAAACATTTTGCAGCTTTCTGGCACCTGCGCGAAGCTGTGACTTATGAATATGCTAATGAGGCTGCAACCAGAACTGGCTGGGGTTCAACACTTGCACACAATTAGCTCTCAGGCTACCAGCACTGCTGAGAGGCTGATTGTAGAAAGTAATATTTAGATTGATCAATTCAACATAATGCACTTTGTTTACATCAGAGAGTTTAAAAGTAACAGCTTAAAGTTATCCTGTGCAAACACAGGGAAACTTTTAAGTAGTTTTTGCTAAAATTTTGTAAGGCAGTTATCCAGTTTAAATCCTTGGTATCACAAAAGACGGTCCTTGTAGCACATTGCATATTTTAATGGAAGAAAAAAGAAGCATGTACTAATAATGAATGCTCCACTTAATAGTGTTTAGACTGCATCTCTTCCATAATATCTATGTGCCCATTAGCCTTGAAAGCTGGAAAGCAGCTCCTTGCAGTGCATATAGAAATGTCCTCTACATAACATCTGGAATTTATGTCTTTAATATTAGGAGAAACAGTACTGTTTACAAACCAGATATATCAAGAATACAGGCATCAAGTATACAAGCATCAAGCCAGGCATCAAGAATACAGGCAACTATTCTCACTTACAGCACATTTCTAGAGTTAAAACATTGAAAACATACATTTAGACTTAGAAATATGAGTATCAATTAAAAAAGTCTAAGTTGTCATGATTTACTGTGACAATATAGCTAGACAGTAAAAATATAAATTTTCAGAAATGAACACCACCAGATCCTAATGTTATTAAATGAGAGGTGATAAATTCTGTAGTTACTATTTTTAGTAACTGACTGATATTACAAACATTTGAATTTGGCTCAGTTTCCACATCTGGACAGACTCTAAGACTCAGGGTATTTATAAACTAATAAATACATATTTTTAAACTTGCAGGATAGCTTCAGACAAAAGACCATACCTATTTTTAAGTGTGTTCACAAATAATTATTTATTTGACTTTAATAATGCTACTATAGGTTAAAAAGGAGCAGTTACTTTGTGATTATTGAAATAAATTTTTAGTACTCTGAAACAGGAAAAGCAATTTTGCTCCTGGTCAGAATGTATTTGTTCAGTAGTTATTATTTTACTATGACATGTATGTATAACCTTAGAAGATACTCAAATTGCAAGCATATACACTTGCTAATTGCTTTATAAGCAAGATGTAGCTTTAATAGCTTCCAGTAATACATAATAATACATAAAACATAAATTTTGAGTTGCGTAGGGAAAAATAAGTTTGCAAGGTAAAAATCTTAAATAATTTTAAATAATTTTTTCCCAAGAAAAAAAAAACTCCAAACAACAACGACAATGAAATAGAAAACTTCCCCATGTTTTCCATCAGCATGATGATTGGCAAGTTCAAGAACATTCCGGATTCTTTATGTCTCTGCATGTAAGAATAGAAGCATGGTTGTTAGGAACTGTCCTTAGGAGAAGCACTTTGCGGTTTTCCTTTTTTCTTTCTTGTATTGAGAAGTTTGATAACTTGGTTTGTCAGAGTGATGTGTTTTCTTTCCAACCTCTGATCTCATCAGGAGAATAAGTTTGAAAAGGGTTTTAACACCTCACTTATATTTATTGACAGTAGTCGTACACAAGCCAATTTAACTTGAACCCCTGGTAGAAAATAAAGCTACATATAACTATAGCCCTGTGAGCAAGAAGTTAATGCAAATATCTGCATATATAGAGGTGCATATATGCCTTAAATATACAGTTTCAAGGCTGACACCTGTACTGAAGCAGGAAGATGCCTTCATGGTAGTTCTTCTAACTTAATTTTTTTTCCCTGTTCTTTGACATTCATTATTGCAATAGTATGGAGAGCTCAAAGGTAACTTGCATGCTCACAATTGTGAGAACAAAGGAGATGAATCAAAGACAGCAGCAAGATGCCTTTCAGCCTCAAATACATTTCTTAGAACAAGTATAACCTTGAGCTCAGCCAAAGATCTAAGTCTTCACCCAGTTTAGCTCTCTCAGATGTATTTCGTTTAGCTGTTCTTGGCTTTTAGGTTTTTTTACTCGTAAACCTAAACAGTACTTTTTTCCCCCATATTTTACCACAGATGGAAAAATGTCATTAAAGTGGATCTGAAATAAACAAGGGGGTTCTTGTTCTCATGGTAAATCCACGTGTGCTCCCACGTGTAAAACATATAGAGTAAGGCTCAGTTAGGATAAGATTTCAAAGACTGTCAAAAAAAAAATCAAAGACTCTGGTGAAGAAAGCAAGAGATTTTTTTTTCAAGTTGTCTCACAAACAAAGAAAAAACTTTTCTTCCATTTAGAGATGAGAAAAAATCGCAAACCAAGAAGCCATGGTGCAATTGTTTTCTATAGCCAAATTAAGGGATATTGAAATATATCCTGGCTTCTCAGAAAAAAAATCAAAATTTTATATAACTCTCAGGTTAAGTTCACAGTTTAAAGACATATATTATTGAAACATCTCTACTTATCTTTCGAATTCTAGCTTGTAAAGAATTTTGAAATAATTTTTCACCTTTTATTCCAGCATTATCATTTTCAAAACTAATTATAAATCAATTTCACAAATTAGGTAGGAATCCGCACATCAGCAAATTTAAGTGTACTTAGAAGGTATTAACTTTATTATATGCGAAATTATTCTCTGAAAGCTGTTTGGACTCTTAACACTCTGTTTCTTTGAAGTAGAAAAATTATCATGCACTGTGTATGATAAAAAAAAAATTCTTTGGTGATCAAGTGCTAAGGTCCATCTTTGCATCTGTTAAAACCAAAAAAAGTTACATTGCATAAAACTGGTCAGTAAGGGTAAATTCTACCTCACCATTAGTTTGATACTGTCCCTGAGCTGTAAAATTTGTACTGGTTTTGTATACTTGCATTTTTAAATTTTCTGTTACTGTTTTATTTTTGAGTACTGTGCCAGAAGACACAGCTAGAGAAACCTACTTTCTATCCCTGAAAAACTGACTGTCAAAAACAGTCCCAGAGGTTGTGTAAAATTATAGAAATAGCTCACCCTCTAATAGACTGAACAGGCTGTTATGAGAGAAGAAATTTCCCCTTCTGTCAGGGTCTCTGTTTACTATTTTGCTGTAGGCAGTGGCATTAACTCTGTGCTTAGAACCTTGTATTACAATACCTACAATGTAACATAAAAATCTACAGTTATGTAAAGTTTAAAATATACATGTATTTGAAAATTCATTTTTTCTTTTAATCTGACCCACTGCTCTTTCAAAGTTTTGCATTCAATGATTCTGCAATAATTTTGGTATGTTGTAGAAAGTTCTTGTGAAAGGACTGAGGGCAAAATACCTTCTTGTGCACCCGGCTTTAAATACATGTATATCTTTAAATACAGATATGATTCCTGCAATGGAGTGCTTCTAGTTTGCTTAAATGATAAGACAGGAACATTGATTAATATTTCTTATACCTTCTGTCAATGTTTTCAATAGTAATTGAATGTAAGGATTTCAATATTACACTGTCTTGATATTTAATATTAATCTTCATTGCATTAAGGACAGGGACATTTTTATCAAGAAAAATTCTAATAATAAATAAAGTAAAAAAAACTGGATTGCAAATGTACTTTAATAACTTTGGTTTCATGTAGTTCAACCAGTAAAAGTGCTCAGCAATAACAACTGTTGAGGAATTGAATAAAATCAGAAGGCTACACTGAAGAACTGGTGGACACTAGAGTCTACAGGGAAGACAAAAGAGGAATCATTTAAAACTCCTGAAAACAGGCCATCACACTACCCTGCTCACTTGTACTTTTCTTGCTGATGGCATCTCTAATCTAATAAAGCAGGTTTGTCAATGGTTAATAGCCAATGTGGCTAAAATCCTGTGGCTAAATCCATGTGGCTAAAATCCAGCTTGCAAAATCCTGTAACAATATCCCAGAAGTCTCTGAATCCTTCCACAATCAAAGTATAGCCCAAGCTATGCAATGTATACAGTGCATTTCATGCTGTAAAAATATCACAGTCTTCTTGCTACCATTCACACTCTGAACTGAAAATCCACCTCTATTATGTTATTCAATCACAGGACTCAGAGGAAACCTGGGACAGAATAATATGCAGAGAGGAATGTGCCCTGCCTGCCCGGAGCAACATGTGTAATCCACTCTTCATCTTCTGGGCTTTTTAATTCTGTGTTGAACACTACTCATTTAGCCAGCACAAGTGCTGACTCAGTCTTGCCTAAATCACAGATCTCCCCTTTAATGAACTGCTGTGAAAGTTTCTTGGCTCTATAAGGATTATCATTGCTAAAATCATCCCATTTCCTTTTGCTCTCATAGCTTTTCTACATGCTGCCAGTCTGAGAGTTCACTAATTAAAAGTCATAATTCTTACATGACAGTTTTCTTCTCTCAAGATCCAAAAGGGAAAAAATGCATCACCAAAATGGATGTAGTTACAATGCAAGTGTCTGTGGGAGTGTATCCTCAGTGAATGAGAAATGTTATGGGCTAGGTGAGGCAGTTAAAGGAAGATAAAAAGAAACAGAGAAGGATCAGGATGAGGTAAGACTCAAAAAATAAATCAGTATATAATTTGATATTAGTTTTCTTGCAATAGTTTCAGTGTTACCCAATATTTAACAGCAGATCTAATTTCAGATCTAATTCTGGCACTACGCACCTAAATTTCTTCTTGTTCAGACCAACTTTATACAGTAATTATACAGACCATAATATTTCAAAAAAACAATAAAACAAATAAAACAAATAAAACCATGTTTCGTATTGGTAATCCCAAAGTTTAGTGAATACTTGTTACCAAATTTCATGAGGATTAGCAGATGTTCTCTCAAGGACCTAAACTCTGTGTTAACATTTGGACCTCTCTCTTTTTTTTTTTTTGTCCAGCAAACTAGGTAGATATAAGTTGAAAGCACGTAGGTGTCTCAGCTGAAGAAATGTTTTTCCTACATAGCCATTTTCCTGACTTAGGCCACTCTGAAGACACATGATGTTCTGTTTAATAGGAAAAACATTCAGTTTTCTTGATGACTTCTCATTTTTAAGAGAAGAACTGATGTGTACTATCAAACAAAGACCTGGATTCCCCCCAGCATTTCTCTTTTTGATGACATTTTTGATAGTCTTTAGCTTTCAAAGTGAGCAAATCTGTGATGCTGTATTGGCATAAAGTATGTGATGTATGGTTTTTATGTGGTGTACAACAGAAACTTTATATTTCTTAATATATTTTGCTATAGTTTAAGCTTTAGCTATGATATCTACTTAAAAGAAGGACCTTCTTTCCTTTTGTTTTTCAATTGCTTATGTTTTGCATCCAAGGGTTTTTTTTCTTTTGTTTTGTTGTGGTTTTTTGTCGTTGTTGTTTTTTGTTTGTTGGTTTGGTTTTGTTGTTGTTGTTGTTTTGGGTTTTGTTGTTGTTGTTGTTTTGGCTTTTTGGTTTTGTTTTTGTTTTTGTTTTTTAAATCTACTTAACACATAACTTACAATAAGTGCATGAAGTCATTGGTATGCAACAGGAACTTTCAAGAACTCATGAACATTGAACTTCTAGCAGGAATCAACCTGAGATTTGTGTGACTTAGAATCTATAATTGAAAATAGAATAATTATGCAAATAAGAAGTAGTATTTGCATGACCTATGTGTTATAATCACATCATTTCAAAGCAAAATGATAATAACTTTTCCTGAGTTTGTAAATGTGTAGAAGGTATTGATGAAAGTTACATAAAAATAGCACACTGTAGTGTAACGAATTGCTATCCTAATGGGAAAACAGAATTTGAAGAGGGCCACAAATTCCAGTCTTGTGCAGAGTCAGAATGAATTATTCGAGGAGCAGAATGTAAGAACAGCCTTGCCAGATCCAGCAGCAGATCAGGCAGGTCAGATCCAGGAGAAATTTCACATGTACAGTAGTGTTAGCACATAAAAGAGCAGAAATACATGTACAAATATTCCATGGTTTCCTTTAAAATAATTTGTAGAACCATTTAAACTTTTTACAAAATCTTGAAGTAAGACATTCCAGTACTGAAGTATATATTGCACTGCATGCAGAAATATTCCCTGCTTATTCTTCTGAATAAACAACCTACTAGTTTTATGTGATGCCTGCTAGTTCTTATATTAGAAGGAGCTGTAAACAATTGCTCACTCACAGCTTGTATATGCTATATATGTTAAACACCATTATCATAATTCCCCACCTTAGTCAGCTTTTTCACAGGCTGAGGTGTCCCAGCCCATCTATTTGTTCCTTATGCTAAAACTTTAGTGATCCCAAAGGTAGCAGAGGCTATAAACATCAGCTTCAGCCTTTTTTTGAGGGACCTTGGCAACTGCTGTCCAGTCTGGGGAGCTATGATCTACCCCAGATTATTAAGACACTCAGAGCATAGCTACTTAGGTAAAATTTACAGACAGACACATTATTCCTTCATGTAAGAATAATATTAGGCTGTAGAAAGCAGTGTTCTGCAAAATTTGACAACTTTGTTTGCATGTGTGGCATTCACACGTATAGCTTTTAAATCCAGGAATCTTGATGCGTGAAGAGCATGATATGGATGAACATCTGCTATGAACAGTTTCAATATACATGTATGAGATGCAGGTAATACATCAGACAACTGGAAGGTGAAAAGCTGCTTAAAAGAGAGACTCTTGAATAGTGAGCTGTCAGAATCCAATGGCTAATAACCGAACACAGGTCACTGATTTCTCGGAAGCAGATTGTAGCAGTTGCCACGGATATTCTGTGACAGTCAGAATTGTGTTCAATGCTGCAGAGACTCCATGCCAAGAAATGCTTTTTCTTCCTTACATTCTGCAGTACTGTCTGTCAAACTGCCTGAATTCAAATCTCGGATGCATGACGTACAGTAAAAGGAAGACTTCAGCCCACAGCTATACAATAAAAATGAGAAAGATTGAAGAGCTTGATTTTTACTTAATTTACTGCCTATTTAATACAAAGCAATGTAAAAGTATTTGCCTGAGTAGAGGATATACCAACACCTCCTGCTAGTAAAATAGCGTAGGGGGACAGTTAGATAGAAATTGATCCTAAATTTGAAAGATAGCAATAATTATGTTTCAAACAGGCAGATTTAGAAATCTTTGAAAGGGAATCCGTTCCATATAGCTTGTCAGCTTCTACTGAAATAATTTTTGCAGTATCTCTAGACTTCCAGTTTTACAGTTCATATTCAGTGAACATGCTGATTGCTCTGGAAATCAATGAAATTCCTACTTATCTAAATAAGTGTCTCCATGTGAGTAAAGTAGCCAAACAGGATCTCTCAAGTAGGCAAATATTTTTTCTACTGTCAAGATTTCACAAGAGGGGCTCTGCTGGATTAAGTTGTGCTACTAGAATACTGCACTAGAGACAAAGCTTTTCAGCTTCAAAGTAAACTCAGCTTCTGTGGTAGTATCCAAAACCTGCTGCATCATTGTGCTGAAAAAAATCAGTGTGTCTCCTTTGGCAGGCATACAATGAATTTTATGCACAACTTGGGGAGGGGGTAGGGAGAAAGACTCAAGAATAGGAAAGAAAAAAATCTGGTTTATTCCATATTTACAAAGTGTGCATACACACACATACATAGAGATATACACATGTGTATACATATATGTAGATATATACAGATATATGTATGTGAACAAGTTGATTTACATATATGTACATGCAGTACTTTTTACTGTGAAAAATGTGTATATAAAAGACAGCATGCATACAAACACATCTATGCTTGTGTATAGATACTGTCTCTCTGCATACAGAATGATTTAAATATAAAGAAGAAAAGAGATGTCTAAAACCACAGGTTGTTTAAGCTTATTATTTGTATCTTTCAAGATCATCATGTTATGAATAGGCATTCTGTTCCAAGAAGCGAGGCATATTATTATTGTTGTTGTTGTTGCTGCTGTTGTTAATTATTAACATGATAATTAACTTCAGACATAGCAGGTATTTTGTCACTAAGATTCAAGGATGTTTCCAGTAAGATTAAGCCTGAATTGTAGTATTTGAAATGCTTCTGGGCTGATGAATCCAAAACTAGAATTTGCCAGCATTTTACCTCCATGCCCGAGTAAGGCATATGCAAGCAGCTACTGCTACTCTCATATCCTGATTTCTCAGAGAAGAAAGAGAGGCATGTTTGCTGGAAAACTGGTGGTATTTTTCCTACATATCTTATCTGAATGGCTTGTTGACCAGAATGTAGTCATATGCTTTATATGTAAATGTCTGTCTGTATCCTGGAAGTGTTCAAAATGTGTGTAGATGTGGTGCTTAGGGACATATTTTAGTGGTGGACCTGGCAGTGTTAGGTAATAGTTGGACTCAATGATATTAACACAGGTATGTTAACCAGAAAATGAAGATTAAAGAAGGCATATCTCCCTGATAAACAATGCTGAAAAACTGGTAACAATGGATGAGGATAAGGTTGGGATAATCAACAGGTTTTTTGCTTCAATCTTCACTGACAACTTCTCACACCTCTGAAGTGGATACAGAGCATGATGGGAACTGGGAGACCAAAGTGCTTCTCACTATAAATAAAGATCAAGTGCACGATCACCTGAGTAACCATAATATAGTAAGTCTACAGAACTGGATGAGATGCATCTGAGAGTCTGGAGGGAATGGGATGATATAATTGCCAATCTTTGCATGATATTTCATAAGTCATGCCAGTCAGGTGAAGTTCCCAGTGACCGGAAAAAGGGAAACGTACCCATCTTTATAAAGGGTAAAAAGGAGGACCCTGGGAATTCTCAGTGAATTTGCAGATGACACCAAGCTGAGTGGTGAGGTTGACACACCTAAGGACAGGAGGGACCTGGAAAAGCTCAAGTGGGCCTGTAGGGATCTCATGGGGATCTTAAAACCAAATGTAAGGTACTGCACCTGGGTCAGGACAACGCCCAGTATCAATACAGGCTGGGAGATGAACAGATCAAGAGCAGCCCTGCAAAGGACTTGGAGGTGCTGGTGGATGAGATGCGGGACATGACCTGACTTGCACCCAGAAAGCCAGTGGTATTCTGGGCTGCACTGAAAGGAGAATGACCAGCAGAGGTGATTCTGTTCCTCTACTCTGCTTTGGTAGGACCCCACCTGGAGCATGGCATCCAGTTCTGGGTCCCCACCAATGGAAGGACAATGACCTGTTGGAGTGAGTCCAGAGAAGAGACACCAAGATGATTAGAGGGATGGAACACCTCTCCTATGAAGAAAAGCTGAGAGAGTTAGAGCTGTTCAGCCAGGAGAAGAGAAGGCTCTGGGGTGACCTAATTGTGGCCTTCCAGTTCCTGAAGGGAACCTACAAGACTTTTGACAAGGATATGTAGTGACAGGACAAGGGATAATGGCTTTAAACAGAAAGTAGGTTTAGATTAGATATTAGGAAGAAATCATTTACTGTGAGGGTGGTGAGGCACTGGAATAGATTGCCCAGAAAAGTTGTGAATGCCCCATCCCTGGAAGTGTTCAAGGCCAGGTTGGATGGTGCTTTGAGCAACACTGTCTAGTGAAAGGTGTTCCTGTCCATGGCAGGAAGGTTGGAACTAGAGGCTGGATCTTTAAGGTCTTTTCCAACCCAAACCATTCTGTGATATTAGATGTCTTTTCCAACCTTAATGACTCTATGATTCCAGTACTGCATTTCGCTTCAGTTTAGTTGTCTGATCTCTTAATCTACACCTTCAGTAATAGATTAAACAAGGTGAGGGCTATCACATAAAGGAAAAGTATGGACATCTATACAATTCATAAGCCCTATCCCTAACATACCTTGGACCAACTGCCAGGAAGTTGGCCTGACCAAAGAAAGGCTGGACCTTTCTGGAAGCTGATGTGGACCAGGAACGATTCACAATAGTTGGATGGAGGTAGCCTCTCTGTTCTGGAAAGTAAGAGAGTTCAGTTATATGGTATAGAGCTGTGACAGGCTTCTTGCCCTCACAGCAAAAAAAATTAGACCAGTTGAATTAAATTTACTAGTATAGATTTTCCATAGAGCTAGCAAGACATACTCAGAAAACAAGTTAAGGTTTGTGGTTTTTTAAATCAAGTTACTCAAGAGATAATTCTATAATCAAGAGGTTATCTATTTTTTTTTCCTATTTCTTTTCCTGTTTAGCTAGTGACATTGCCTCCAGACACCTACTTTTAGGGTTATGGAATTTACCTTTACCAATTCTGTAGAAATACCATGCTCATGAATGGTGTTTTTAAACTAATAATTATAATTACAATAAATAGTCATTGCTCTGTTTTGCTCAGTTTAATATGATAATGAGTCACTAATTATGAATAATTATTTTGCCATTCATGCAGATGTACAAGCTTTGGCTGGGTTATCTAGTTTCAGGGCAATTTTAGCACTATTTTAATGCTTTGTGGTTGGTTTAACATTACTGAGCAAAACTAAAGGAACCTTTAGGAGCGGCTAGAAAAAATAGATGGCATTCAGTTTAAATAAGTATTTATTGCTACATCTTGTCTTAATCTTCTTACTCCAAATTTTGCACAATTTACAGGAGTCAGACTCAACAGATGAATTCACAGATAGTTCTGGATGCTAAGGCAGCACAGGGTAAGATACTATAAATACAGACTGCTTAAGGCCAGTGTTTCAAATATATTTTAAAAAGAAGACTTTAAGTAAGGGTCTATGTTCCATAGGTGTGCAACTCGAATTATTTTCACTTAGTGGAGGAAGAGATTTCCAAATCAATCTATATCTCTATTTATTTAAATATGGAGTTGCAGAGAAAGTGGTAGGTGAAGAGTATCTAATTTTAAGCATAGCTTTTAAAACTAGGGCTAATAATTTTTCCAGATGAAGAAAACAGCCGTAGAGCTGGGAACACAAGCATCTATTTTGTCTCCTAAGTATCTGGTTTAACCACCATAATTTTGCTAATACCTGTGCATCAATGGCATAAAATCTAAGTTATATTCAGCAGCACAAGATGTTGGATAAGTGTTCAGATGTATTGCCATTGACAACTAAATGACTACTGGGATATTTGATGCTTTCTGTTGCTGCAGTTGAAACTTTGTTGAAATATGAGGGGCAACATATCCTTTCATGTGTACCATTTAGATTTTTCCAACATAAGTATTGTAAAATTTTATTTGTAAACAATATGGTAAGTATTTCTGAGATGATTTCAACAGTTGAAAAAGGTCTGCAGGTTTCATATCACACCCACATTTTATCTTTCTTGCTACAGTCTTTCAAGCAAACACTGATTGACTTTGAAAGATTTTCCTTTTTTAATACACTGGTATCCAAATGTAACAGTTAATTCACTCTTACAGTCAAACATATGGGCTATTACTGTCGTAAAAAAGATTATACAAATTCCATTGGTCACTTTAAATATTCTTTAAAGTATACAGTTATTTGGCTTTCAAGTTTTTAGTACTGTCTTTAAGTATATATATATAATATATATATTATAATATTTTTCTTACTTTTTAAATTAGTTTTCCTGCTGTAACCTAAAGGATTTTAAGAAGGAGTATTGAGGACTTCTGGTATTCATTTTTTCCTTTATTTTACCTACACTCCAAACCTCACTTTGAATATCTTTAATTGCAAGACACTAAGTCCTTTCATCTTGCCAGGTGTGTAATAAACTTTTCTTCCTCCTTTAACTCTTGACTGAACTCAATCAACCATAAACTTGGCAAAGCAAAGCATGAAAAGTTCACCAACTTCTTTGTTTATTGATAATACAGTAGTCACAATCTCTGAAAAAAAAAAAAGATTAATATATCTCCTTCAACATAATTATGTTCCTATCTTGACTTTTGTGTCCTCAAAATATCTTTGTTTACATAACTAACTTAAGCTATTCCACATGCAAATATTCCCATTTAAACCAGTGATATGCACATCACTAAATATATTTTAATCATTAGCAAGCATAAATTTTGTTTTTTTCTCTAAAAATATATGCACTGTATAGCTTGTTATTTACATCATTCCTTGTTGCTTTGAGTTACTTTTGAGGGAGACATTTCCATCCTTCTTTTGAAGAAAACTGTCATTCTAAATGCATCAACAGTCTTGAAAGATACATCAGTGGTGATTTTCAGTTTTTCTCAACACATTTTTAAGAGAAAGGGCTTGCTTTTCTTCTGGAGAACACAGTCTTTATTTGAGGAGTACCGCTTTTCAAAAAAGTCTCTGATTTACCACACATTATGTGCGTTACACTTTATCCTTTCTTTACCTTTTCTTTCCTTTCTTTGCCTTGCCTTTCCTCACTAGTAAGTTAGAGTAGATGTTCATATTTTCAGCTACAGGTTTCAAACTTGCTTCCCTGCTTTCCTTCAAAACAGCATGCGTATATTTACTGTTTGAATGCAGAAGTCCATGAATCATAACTGTATGTCCTTTGATTAAACTGAAACTAATATTCTTTCTATCTATCTCAACTCTTTGTACATTTTTTTTTCTTTTTTCTCTGTATCTTTTTTCCATTCCCTACTGACTCATTTTATTCTCCTGCTGACTACTGGGCTGCTTTCAACCAAGTTTGCTTTCCTAAGTCACATATAAGAACTTCCTTACTTTTCTACCAAGTGGATTCCCAGAGAGACTGTGAAGAAAAGAAGGATGTCATGATTTTTCATTTCTCTTCTGCTCTTATTACTTAATTCTGATTGGAAAACAATTCCAAATTTTCCAAATGGTATCAGTGATGGCTAGAGAGCTGCAGTATTCAAATTCATGCAGGTTTTAAATTAACCATTGTCATAGAGACTCGATGAGCTGGTGGGGTTTTTGAGGGGAGGAGGAAGAAGTTGTAAAAGGAAGGGATTAAGCCTGTGTTAATCTGTATTACAATAAAAATTTTATATCACAGAAAGAATTTGTTTCACAAATTTGTTTCTTACTGTTAAATGCTTATATAACTGCACTTTATCTCTCTGATATGTCTAAGAACAGATCAAACTTGTTACCAATACTATGTTCTTATCTGGAGTGAGATTCACCTCATCCCTATTCAGAGGGAATCTGAAGTTGAAATCATTCCACTCTGCAAAATAAGCACTTAAGTTCAGAAGAAAGGATTTGTCTGCTATTGGTTTCTGATCACTATATAAAAATCCAGCTCTGGGTTTTTACGACAGTGTTCTTTCCTTCCTTCCTTTTCCATCTTTGGACAATGAAGTTTCACTTAAAATGGGGGGAAACAATTAAAAATTTCCAAGTCTTTTGATTAAGTCCATAAAATCTAAGATAATTTTGAGTGATTATTACCTTGAATGTCAATGGCTCAGGTGGATTATATATCTCTATGTAATATGTGTCTATATGTAGCATCTGGGTTGGGAAATCAGGGGGTTGAGGGTATTGAGATTTCATCAAAGCATATTAACAACATTGTCAGTAACACTTGAACTAGAGTTGAGACTCCTATTGTCCCAACATAAGCCATAAAAGTCGTGCTGCTATTTCTTCCTTGTACCAGTCCAAAGCACTTGGCTGCTGCTTCTTTTATTTAAGTTTGTCTGAGGTACATGACAACTACTCTAACCCAATGCAAGGAACAGGTGATCATCAGGACACCATCAGCTGGCATGATCTCTCTTTTTCTCTGTGGTAGTCAGATCTTGGGCAGCATTTGGCTCCTAAAGCTTCATTTTATACCTGAACAACCAGCTTCTGCTTTCTCCAGGGAAAGACAGTGAGCCAAAAGGGCTCGAAGTCTCTGAGTTGGACCTTCATGGAGGACACACATGGTTGGCTGAGATAGAACATTGGAGGAGCTCTGCCATGATAAAGTCCAGTAAATTCTGTTGCTGTAGGTATCCATTCTGTGTTTAGAGCTGCTCACTACTGTCAAAACTGGAGTTTTTTCTCATTATGTTGACAGTCAAAACTTTGTGCATCTAAGAACTAGAAATATAAGTACATAAATATCCACTTTCAGATTTTTGATATGTATTCAGTAGCTACAAATGTGAATTGCATAGGACTTGGGGAACTATATATTCTTTTGGCTCTGATTCAGAATGGAATTGATTTAGAGGGGAAGAAAAGAATCGTTCAGTCTCAGACAGTTCTACCACAGTATAAATAAAATATAGATGACTGTACACAACTTCCTTATTCAAATGGTTGAAAGAGCTTAACTTTCCTGGCAAAAATCCTGTTCTCAATTACACAAATGGAACCAAAATCAATTTTAATAAGTTGAAATTTAAAGACCTGATCCACCTCTGAAATAATGTCACTGGCTCAAAAACTTCGTTTTAGCAACCAAAGCAAGTGTTGGGAAGGAGTCTTAAAAGGTACATGTTTATTTAAAGTTTTATTTTTCTCTGCTCTCTTAGAATGCCTGATCAGGGATTCTGAAACTTTATGGATTTTCTTTGTAAAGATGTACTTAGAGTATGAGTGATCTTACATAATTTTTACTTCTATCACAAGAAAATTGTGCACATTTTTTTCAAAAGTAGGTTGAGCAAAGTGAGGCCAACCTACACATTTAAGCATGAAGATCTCAATTTTCTATTTTTTTTTTAAATGAGTAGAACCCAAAATCTAAGTCTCCACTAAGATGTATATTTCCTTTGATATTGAACAAGAATCTCAGAGGTAATAAGTTGAATTATTTTTTTTGTAAAAAACTTCTGTTCTCTTCTGGAACATTCAACTATACTTTGAAAATTGTTGGAACTTGCTTTTTGGAGAACAAATTAATATATCTTGATGGTTTATAAGTGTTTCTATATGTGCACATATCTTGAAAATTACACTCACTGTGCACACTGCTATCCAAAGAATATTTATTTCCTGAAAATGAAAGGCAGGCATATGAACATAAATGTATTTGGATTCCTAGTAGTTATAAAAAACAAGAGCAGCTTCTGCTGAGACAATTCATAGTAAGATTTTATGTTCACAAAGCACAACTTCAAATGCATATTGCACGATAAGGGCTTTGTCACAATGATGAATATGAGTGCCCTCTTTATGAACCTGGAAAGGAATTTAGAATGAAAGCAACTTAAATCATATATCTAAATATACCATGGCTTGTCAATTATCAGTTTGGTCAGGTTTTTTCATCCTCTAGCTCCTTCAACTGTTCTCCTGCTAGGTGAAAAATGGTAAGTTTACTGCACCTTCAAGGAAACAAGCTCTTACACAGCCTGCAACCAACCTATTGGGTTCATTAATGGCATAAAGTAAATTCTATGTATAGTTGCTACTTATTTGAAATCCAGGCCAGTACATGGCTCCCCTGAAATAAATTTCTTCTCATGCAGTGGTGCAAAAGGACCCCAGTCTTTCCATAAATAGGCAATGCAGGAATGACAATTAGACTGGAACTGCAGAGTCTCATATTTAGGCGTCTAATGTGGAATGTAAGATTTTAATTTCAAGCACTTGTAATTCAATCTCTTATGTCGCAATGACCTTCAGAACAGTGCAGTACCACAGGTACACTATTTAACATGCAACGTAAAAAGGTACAAATAGTATTTCAAACCATCGTAATTTCATGCAATTTCAGGCTTCTAGTTCTCTCAATATGTTTGTCAATTTTACATTCCTTAATTAACCATTAAGATGCAAATAAACATTTAAGAGTAGTGTGACAAGCTATTCAACTGCCATTAGTACATTCCTGTCTTTAATTCTAACATATTGTTGGAGTCCCTTTTACTTCTTAATTGGCCCCCAAATTAAGGAGCTACTCCCACATGTCTGCTGCTGGATGAACACTGATTTAGGAAGCTGACTGGACAGGTAGATGACTTTATTATCCCAAGTATCTTTGTGATAATTATAATCTAGCTATAACATCCACAAAAGCGAGGCACTTGAAAGTCTCCAAGTACACACACTCACATTTTTCCTGATTGTGGAAATGAACTCTCAAAAAAGCACAACAACCTTGAAATAAGTGTGCATTTTCTACAAAACTACCACCAGTTTAATCTGATATAAGTACTTAGACTGTACCCATTAATGTTTGCATATCGTTATGATGTTATCCTGGTGATAAGAGAGATAACTAAAATTTAGCAAAGGTATATTTTAGAGTTAGTCATTTGCCTTTATAAAAGAAGGAAGATGGAAAAGCAGATGATAAATGTTCACAGACACTTTCCTAGAATCAGATGATTCTTAGATTCTGATGTCATAATATCAAGAACATAAAATAAACATTATTTAGGAAAAAGCATCTCTTTGTTACTCTAAGTTAGAAATGGGAAGATCAAAACAATGCTTCAGGTAGATACCTAGTGCATAAAAAATGTATTAAAGTACTTGTTTATTCCAAGTAGTTGAAATTCAACAAAGGCACCCCAGGTACTGATTTTGTTATATGTTTCTAACTTCTAAATTCTGTGCAGTTAAACAAAATTTCAATCTCTGATTTACAAAAAACATACCTGCAGAAAAGGTTTACTTTTTCAATACAGAAATGCTTCACACTGATAAGACAACTCTTTCTTCATCTTGAATTTCAGCTCATCAAATTAGCACAAAGAACTCAGGAAATATACTGCTAAAGTGTATTCAGCCATGGTTGCAGATTTGATAGGGCCTACCATGTAGAAGATCCATCAATGGTTTAAAGGGAAAAATTTTAATAAAATTAAATTCCTAAAATAGAGGCACACTTTTCTGCATCCGAATATTGGATGCAGAAATGCAGAGGAACACTGAATTGAGCACTCTTCAGCAATCAGTATTTTAGTCATGCCTTATAGATGTAACAAGCAGGCTTAAGAAAATCATATTTAATGCTTTAGGGCTCATGGAGAGGATTCAATATAGCGTTTAAAGCTGTTCACTTCATTCGCAAGATTATGAGACAAAATATATAGGGGTATGCTTCAATGAAAAAAAGTTAATTTGAAAATATTCATTGAAATTTAGGATTGATTTATAGTAAATCATAAGCGTAAGCAGAAGGGTGACTAATTCACCCCCTTTTAAACATCCTAAGTTCAGGTTAATACACACTGCTACTTCATCAGAAATGTACTTTTCTACAGAAACAAGAGAAATTATGAAGATTATTGACTGAGCTAGTCAATAATTAATATATTTTCCCAATATTAAAATATTTTTCCAATATAAAGTAAACTTTTTCAGTTTAAAACCTGCTTTCTGTGACATAAAGGAAAAAGTAATCTTTCATTGCAATGGCAAAATGACATTTAAAAAATGTATAAAGATGTCTTATTCAACCTTGGAATACACCACCTTTTATCAAAGTGTTAGAAAGCTGAAACTGTCTACATGCACTAATTGTCCCATTCAAATATTTGATGAACTTTGGTCTAGGATATTGTGCTACAGAGATCTTCATTTGGTAGAGCTGTCCTGAATATACATAGCTAAACTATTTTACTTAATACAGGATGTTTTTATATAGGTTAAATTCTGCATTTCTTTATGTTGTAGAAAACATAAGAGCTGATTCTTTTGATATTCTCTGCTTTTGTACAGCTAAAAAGATGCAATATTAGATGGACACTAAGCAGAAATTCTTATCACAAAATCATTAAATGGAAGTTTAAGAGTTGCAGGTTCTTGTCTCTTTCTGTGTGGTATTCTTGGATCTCGAGTGTTCTAGCCCACAAAGAAAGAAGGCAACAACTTTAAAAAGCTTTTGCAGTTAACCTTGATTCACGTCCTCAGGCTACTGCAGTCTATTGTGATATCTTAGATAAATGCAAGATGTAGATAAACATTAGTACAAAAAGAGTGAATAAAGGGCTTTTCTCACTAATTAAAAAGACAGTTTCCTCTTTTCCATTTTTTCTTTTCTCTGTCACACATTCGTATATACACTTACAGGCACACTCTACCCTTTGTGAACAGTGTAAAACATATGTATTATATAGCAACTGTTATGCCATTATTTTGGAGTAAGATTTCAAATAAAACAATTATTTACACATTTGAGATAATTCTTTTATATGGTATATAAAACTGTTTTTGTAAATCATGCCAGCAGAAGCTATCACAGGTGTTAAATCTGTTCATCAGGTAATATATGCTTATGCATTTTGCTTTTGCTCTGCATGCTGGATGAGAAGTTTTTTGGAGAATGATATTGAGGATGAAGGAAAAGACGCTAAAAATATCTTGGCTGACACAGCATTGCTGTTTTAGAGAGAAGCTGAGGGTATTGAAAAGAAATCAGGTAATTTCTGGATGGAACTAGAGAGCTGCAGGCTGTTAGAGGAAGTAAATTGGCAAATGTTTTTACAGCTATGCAGAACAAGCAAGAAGGTTAGAATTTTAATATAAAAGGACACTTGCTGGAATAATCCCACTAAAAAAAAAAAAAAAAAACCACCAAAAAAACCACCAAAAAACCTGAAGTGACAGATTGACATGACTCTTGAAGAGAAACCTATTATTTCAGTACTAAATTATTTTCTTTCTGCAAATTATGATTTTTCCTTGAGAAATATACTCAAAATTTAGCAACATCCTTCAGATGACAAAACACAAGGGTATTTTCATCCTGCACAATCCACTCGCTTGATCATATATTCTATATGCAATGAGACTTTTCAGCATTTTTAACAGGCTCACTTCATGACGTACTCCCTGGTGGAAATTGTCTGGTTCCAGCACAAAATGCTAATTATAATTTTTAACTCTTCTCCCTCTTTGTTATATTGAATTATAGAGCAGTCTGGGTCTGTGTTACGATCTAGAGAAGTGTTCTGTGTGGTGAGTAGAGAACTGGTTGTCAGGCAACACCCAGAGAGTGGTGGTAAATAGCTCCTTTTCAAACTGGCAGCCTGTCACAAGTGGGGTCCCCCAGGGAACAATATTGAGCTCCGTGCTGTTTAATATCTTCGTAAGTGATCTGGATGATGGGATCATGTGTACCCTGATGAAGTTTGGTGATAATACCAAACTGATCGGGAGAGTGGACACTTCAGAAGAGAGAGCCACCCTGAAGGAAGACCTGGATAGGCTAGAAGAGTGGGCTAGTAAGAACCTTATGAAGTTTGACAAGGACAGGTCATTGCAGGTGGGAGCAGAAGGCTTAGACAGAGTTATTAAAAAGCAAAGCCTTGCCGGTGAGTCTCAAAGTACAGAAAGGATTCCCTTGCTTCTAAACGCCTTTTCAGAGAAGAGTTTATGTGCAGCTGAATCCTGCCTTAGCCTCGGACTGTGTTAACAGTTTAAATTTAAAGGAATTATAGAGGTGTGATTAAACCACTTTGTCCCGCAGGTTTTAATGATGGCAAAACAGATATATTTATATAAATGAATTATATTACATTCTGACAACAAACAGCTGAACAGGTGAATTCTTATTTGGAATTATTTGCTACACAATATAAACACTAAAAATCTACTAGTAGAGCATAATATAACATAAAGTAGTAGTATAGTGCACTGTAACAAAGTAATTATTGAAGCAGTTATAATAAAGCTAGCAAAAAGAAATAATTTAAAGTAGAGATTTGATGGAACTCATCCATACCAATGCTCGTGGGAGATCTCTTTCTCTCAGCCTCAAGGAGTATCCTTGGGAGGCATCCCCAGCCCAAGAGAGGAATCTCCACACATACAACCCAAGAAGGGTTATGTCAGAAGAACCTTACTGCATAAGAGGGGACTGGACTTTTATAGTATAAAGTGATTGACTGCTAGTCACACATTTAAAGGTCAACTATCAGCTTATCTGTCAAATCAGACTAATCAGACTTCAAAAAGCAGGGTGTGAATTCAAAGTTTGATGAACCAGGATGGTTTTAGCATAATTAAAACCAAGACAACACCCTGGCTCCAGAAGTTGATATTGCATGATAGCTTGCATGATAACTTGATTGGATTTTAGGTTTTATCAGGGTGGATCTATCCTGCCACAGAGGTATAAGGTGTTGCACCCAGGAAAACATAATCCAGGCATGCATCTCAAGCTGGCAGTTCTGTATAAAGAGACCTGGGGATCCTGGTGGACAACAAGCTCAATATGAATTGTGTGCTGTTGTGGCAAAGAAAGCCAACAGGACACTGGATTGCATCGACAAGAGCATTATCACCAGAGATAAACTACTTCATTATCCTACTCTGTGCTTGTCAGGCCACAGCTGGAAATACTGGGCAGACTGGAGATATGGGTGCAGAGATATGGGCAGACTGGAGAGGGTGCAGAGAAGGGTCGCAAAGATGATTCAAGGACTGGGAAGTCTGCCATGTGAGAAACTGGGTTTGTACAGCCTTGAGAAAAGAAAACTCAGGGGAGATCTTATCACCACCTTCCAGCTTTAAAAGTGTGTCTACAAAGAAGATGGAGACTCCCTTCTCGCAAGGAGTCAGGTGGAAAAGGTGATAGGCAATGGGTACAATTGACTCCTGGGGAGATTCTGATTAGATGCAAGAGGAGAGTTTTTCACAATGAGAACAATCAAACATTGAAAAAAGTCTCCTCAGAAAAGCGGTGAACTCCCCAGCATCAGACTTTTAGAATCCAGTTGGACAGGGTGCTGGGCCTTAAAAAATATTTGATTGGCTGTGCAGAGCTGGTTAGAAGTTTATTTTCTTGAAACTTGTGAAAAGGCTTTTACAACGATGGGAAAGGGAGACTGGAAAACCAAAGTGATGGACTATACAGCCAACAACAGGTGTACTCAATGGTCTGTGTACTATCAGAATCACTGGTTCTTAAAATCATTCCGAAGTGTTTGAGAGGAAATTGAATCAAATGTCACTTTTTGTCTTCCCTTCCTCCCTGCCTCTCTCCATTGCTTCCTTCCTCCCTCAAAAATTATAATTTATTGGGCTTCAACAAATATGGGTTACTGAAATGATAAAATAAAAGGGAACAAGGACATATGCTCTGGTAAAGGAATGTGTGAATTATTTTATAAAAGCATATTTGCTGCCTGTGAAGATTGTTATTTTCGGGTGCTATGAATTTTTTTTTTTTGCTGCATGCATGCCTGTGTTAAATATGCATGTGTGTGCATTTACTCTTAATGAGAAAGTTAAGTACATTTTCCTTTACTAAGAAATGTCTAAATTATATTTTTTTTCCAGGTTTAATGAAATCTTTTTTGTCAGAGATAGAGTTTTTGTTCAGAACCTCAGTCTTCTTTTTTGAAACAAAGAAATTTTCAAATTCACTCATTTACCAAGACAGATTTTCTAATTTTGAAAAGTACAAAGTAATATGTTATAGAATTACACTAAACCTATATGTCTATATATGATAATGAATATAATGAGAGGAAAAATAAGACTCGGAACAATAACAAAAATCAGGAATTAAGACTTTGGAAAAACTACGATAATAAATGCTTCAGAATACAAAACAATTAGGTCAGTGGACAAGAAATAATAAAACATATTGTATGCATTACATTAAACAGTCATGCACCGTATCATTCACCACCCAAAATTGAGGAGCTATGGTAAAAATAATTATTGAAATCATCGATTCAGTTTGTAGCTGCTGTTGAAAAGGTAAACGGGATCATAGGATGAATAAACAAAGGTATGCAACATAAATTAAAAGTATCATTACTGGTATGCAAGGGGTTGATTTTATTTAACATTTTTTTAGAATAATATGATTAGTTCACAGTTCATCTTTTTTACAAGGACATTATTGCTCTGGACAGAGAATAATATTAGGTGATAATAATATAGTTCAGCAGTCTATATAGTAGTGAAAATTGTGGATTTATTCTCTTTAAGTGGCCTAAATCTCAGCATTCAGGGTAATGAAGTTTTGATATAGTGAAATATCAAACTGTTCAGACTGAAGAAATAGAAAAAAACAAATGAAACAGTCAAAAAGAGGAAATTTATGCAGACTAAGTTACTTAGGTAGAGAAAAAGATGAACTAAGACACCACGTAATCAGTGAAACAAAAAAATATAGAAAAGGTGAGGAAACAGCCAGAGATTTATATTTTTTGAAGGAAGATATTAAAGTTCATGGAGAAAAAGTTGGAATGTGAGATTTGCATATACTTAAAGGTAATATTTCTTTTGACTTTTTATGTATGTTGTGTATTTACATCTTTGTATAGAGTTCCTAGATTAACTTCATTGTCTGCTTTTAAAATACGATTAGTCAATAACTGTTTTATGAGAACCACTTGTCCAAAAGAATAACAAATTCATAGTTAAAAGCTCACTTGAAATGGGAAGTCTGACTGTGATGTTACCAGAGGAGGGAAGGACTGCAGGAAAATTGGGTCAATTCAGTATTATTTTATAACACATGGAAATTAGAGAGACCACAGCAACAGTATTGATCTGAGGAAGTAAGAACATTCAAAGTGTAGGCACTTAAAGTTAGATAGAATGATTTCTACTGCAATTACTTAAACCAGTTTATTCTGAGGCTGGATTTTTTTGTGGACTTAGATGTCTGGATCATGTTTGAATTGCACTCTGGGACCTTATGTCCTCCTTAATTTGGACTAAAGTTTATTTTCTAAGGTCAAAGATGATCAGAAGTAAGTTAAAGATACATTCATTAGCATTCTCCTATTACGAGAAGGAAATTTGTGGAGAAAATGAAGATGATGCTTCAAATAGGAATGTCTATTAAAGCAGGGTGAAAACAAAGGATATGAAAAGCATTAGGAATACTGGAGCAAGGGAAGGATTTGTCATGTGTTTAAAATCCAAGGCCATTGCCGTGGAAAAGTAAAACCCTAAGAATTTTTGAGATGATTTGTTTGGAGAGATAAATACAGTGGCTGCAGTGTATTTGCAACACAGACCAAACACAAATAAAGGGACAAAACAGATTACCTGGCATTTGCAACTGCATACAAAGACTCCAGGGAAAGCTCAGTACAGAAAGTGACTTATGACATTTAATTAATATCTGTGCCAGTAATTCTGTCTGTTAGATGCTGAAATTTATTTCCACCATTGAACTCCAAAAGATGAGTTCTCTGCTCTTTTCTTGAATTCAAAAGCTTCAGATGTAATGAAAGAAAAATGAAGGATTTCTTTTCTTCAGGCTTTGAGAATGGTAACATTAGAACAGTAAGTATAGTTTGTCCTGAGGCAGACCTTGCACCTTATATGAAGTTAAGTATTCACTTTTTAGAGTAAAATGACAGAAATTGTCTTCTTATTTCTAAGTCTGAACTCTGGACAAATGGAACAGACGGTATTGTACAAATTGAACAGAAGATTGTGCACACATTTGAATTTTTATTAACTAGATCTCACACGGGCTCTTATATTAGGGAAGATTCCTTTTTATTCTGTGCAGTACAGTTAATTTCTTCTCCTAGGGTCTAATTCAAAGACAGAGTATTTTCATTGACTCTGGGCATATTGTTAGTGCTCAGAAAAGTGGGTGATGCATATGAGCAAATCTGTTATAGGACTACGAAGTTCCTGCATATTTTACCATTTTTATACCTTAGAGTGTCTACTTAGAGATGCAAGGATTTCTCAAAGCTCTTTGTTGACACAAAGTAAAATAGGAAACTACCTTGAAAAGTAGTACTGTGAATCATCTGAAATAAGGTAGAGATGCATGTGGTCTCTGTGATTTCATAAGTCACAGTAAAATATAAGATTTTTCTAATAAAAGTTCTAATTAAAAAAAAAGTGCTTTAAGTCAATAAATTACTCATTAAATAAGAATTAGATTGCAATTAATATTTTCCTCTTGATTATTTTTTTCTATTCTGTAACTCAGTTCTGTAGACACACCTACATGTCATATGGTGCACATTTCAGTAAACCATGTTTTTTTCCCCCCTGACTCTAACGTTTTCTGTCTTTAAATTTCAGTCATATGGAATAAGCAGGATTACTCGTATGACCTACGTAAATTAGAATTTTGAAATAGGTATCTAAATATGTATGTTTTCTTTGGCCAAACGGAACTATTTCACAGCGATTTATCTGTTAACTTTCCAGTTATTTAAATTAAAAGATTTTTAAAATGTGTGTATGTGTATAGGTATATATTTAAAAATATTTTTATATGTGTATTTGGTAAAAATCCAGTCTTTAACCTGGAAAAACATATTATATATGTTTAATTCTTGTGTTTAACTGACTGGTAAGTATGACTGTGTATCGTAATTTACAGAATTCGCAGAATTCTGATGTTATCTACCTCCTTGTTCACAGCATGAAAGTGGCATATTAAACATAATGCTGTGCTATCATGCTTTGTCTGCTGACTCTATGCAGAAAGCAGGCAAATACAGATGAATTGTATGCAATGTTCAAAAATAACTACTTTCAGCTTGAGAAGCTAGTCTCTAGAACAAATAAGAGAGATTTTGCCAAAGACCATTCAGTAGCTTCTGGTTAGGCTCTTAATTGGATTGGCTAAATTTTTCAAAGAGAGCTCCTACAAACTGAAGACTTCTGTAAATGTGACCACTAAATTTTGATTCTTTAGTTAGAGCAGCTCTTTGGAAAAAATCTGCAGTACTGAGTGGGAGAGAACACAATGACTGAGGGAGAAGAAATCTTGTGGATTATGATGGTGAACTCATAAATATGTTTATATAGCAGAAAAGTTTCAATGGAATTCAGAAGTAGACTAGATTGTCCATCAAAGAGGACATATTATTTCTGATCATATTAGTTATTTCCTGCCTTTCATCCTTTCAAATTGAGCCTTTTCCATTTCATTGAGTTACAGACGTGAAAAATACTTGAATACAATTTCTTTAAGGTTCAGACTATAGAAATGAAATTGAATCTGATGTTCTGACCAGATTGTGTCAGTATGACATGTCACTGTAATAAAACTAATTTGACAAGGGAATGATTGGGATTTTGATTGTGGATGCAGCAAAAAGTCTGTTTTAAATGGATAAAAAAGGAATCATGGCTAATTTTTAAGCTGCTAAGACACTCAATAGGACACCATATATCAGTTGTGACCTTTAAATATGGAGGTTTATAAGCATGTCAATGACAGCAATATCCATTAAGCAGAGTGCGCTCTGAAAGCCAAATTTCAAAGGGTGGCTGATCTTTGGTCACCGTTTCAATTGTTCGTCTTGTATCCCTTTCCCTCCCTTATCAGAGTTTTAAAGAGATGTCAAACTACTTCTGAATGATTCAAGTATATCAACCATTTCAGTCACTAATCATTTTAGACAGTTCATTTTATCACTACATGAAAAAACATATATTTTTTGGTTTTTTTTAAAGCAAACTACTGTATGTACTAAGTTCTCCTTATGAATATGGAAAAACAACATTGCAGTGCAATAGATAAATTTGGCAGCATACCATCAAAAAGTTTAAATTATTGGCAACAACTGAGCAAAACCAGACCACTGTCTGATATGATTATTTCTATTTATTTTTATTCTATGTTGTTTAAGACTGTAGAACTGTTATGATCAGTGTTATCTGATTCTTCAAGAGTTAACCTTAAGTGCCTGTTCTACCCCATTTTGGTCACTTGGAAGGCATAGAAGGCTTTTCGGTATCTCAAAAATGCTCCTCCACACACATACACACAAAACTGTGATGGCACTTCTATTTCTACAGACACTCATTCCCTCTGGATAGAGACAAATGCAAGAATGCTGAGAAGAGGCAATTTTATAATTTAATTTGTAAACATTTTTTTTAAACTTTTGTTTTAGAAAATCAAATTAATTCCTGATTCATCCTTACACCAAAACAAATTTCTTCTTTCTTTATATTATCCTCCAATCAACTGGTCCTTTTTTCTTCTCAGACAAAAATAGTACTTTCAATCACAAATTAATCCTAATTTTTTCTTGGTTTGCCTTCTGATGTTATTTGCTGAAGAATGACCACAAGCATTATATCATAAAAAAGGAGACTGTGCACACTGTAATTTCAATCCTCTGCAGACTTCAGTTTTATTCAAAACCATCTAGATGTTTCCTTAGTTTGCTTTCTGATAGTTTGAGGATCAGTGTTTTCACCTCCTCCTTTAAGGATGAATGCTCTTCTCATTAACCTAAGGCAAAGAAATTCACAACCCATAGGTCCCTGGCAATATTCAGCAATTAGCTGAATTACATATGCTTCTGACTTATGTAAACATGAATGGTTGAAAACAACTTTTAAATAACAACTTAAGTTTTGCAAATTGTGGTTTTTTTGCTTATTTTTACTTTTCTTTTGTTTGTTTATGAAGTACTGAACTCACAGATCTTGTAAAAGTTGAGATACACAACAGTGAAAAAGATAATTATTAAGATTTTTCTAAAACCAATATTATCCTTCTAAATAAATATATACACATTATTTTTGCCATTATTTTTATGATTATTCTTCACCCTTTTATGTGTTTGGGATTATTCTTTTTTATTGGTTTTGTTTTTTTAGTTGTGTTTTTTGTTTGTTTGTTTGTTTGTTTTTTTCCACAGTGCAGAAAAAAGGTATCTTCATCAGATGCTTATTTGGAAAGACCTCTTGGTCTGGACAGGAACTTTTTTCAGCAAATGATCTGATATTGTGTGGTGCATACTAACAATCAAACACCACACTGTGATCCCCTTCATACATGTTCTTATGGATTCATTGCCTATTCTGTATCAGTCATGAGAAAAACCCAAAAGTGCAGTCAGTCCATCCTGTCACACAGACCTGCCACCAAGGTCAGTGCAAATTGTTGTGGAAGTCAGACAAGGTCTTAGTTGGTGAGTGGGCTTTTAACCTCTATCTCAATGTTTTAAACAATGGCATTGCTTATTGAAAAATATTAACCATGTTACTCACTGAATTTGATTTGCAGTCATGTAAAGTAAAAATTTAGGGTCTTTTATTGTGCTACCTACATAAATAGCTCATTCTTCTTTAGTTTCTTCTACCAAGCAGCAGGAATCTGAAATCTGCCTATGTCCTTTGTGTTAGTGTTCACAGGTCTGTTATGGACTTAAACGCACTGGATCAAAAAAAATTTTTTGGAATGGATATTATGTGTAAACATCTATTGTTCCATATTCTTTACAGATATACCTACATTGCAATTAATGACTGTGCCAAATCATCATTTTCAGGTTATTGGTTGCTCAGATCAAAAACTAAAAAATATTTTATGAGATTTCAATGGGCTATATCACTAGATTTTTCTTAGCGTAAAAAAAAAAAGAGAAGAGATTAAGATAGGTTTTTCATGTCTAGTGTATAGTGGCTGTTCAGCCAGATGATCAGACAAAGATCATATGCTGGAGATTTTATGTTCCTAGTGTTATCAAGAGAAGTTAGATCAAAGAACCCAGAATAAAGCCCTGGCTTCTATACTTTGGAAAAAAATAATTTAACAATTTAAAGTTTGAGTTGCTACTGATGCTAATCCTCTTGAAACAGTACACTGGTCTTGGTCAGATTCCATCTTCAATTTTTTTTCCCATTTCACATTTGTGGATAATTTAGAATAAAAAACTAAAGAAGGAAAAAGAGGTGTAGTGTTGGTCAGCTAGATGGGTCACCTTCTCATAAAATGCAAATACCTATAAAAAGGAAATATGCACACTTCATTGTTTGAACTGACACAGTTTATTCTAGGTGTGAGGCTATACAGTGTCTGTCACAATGTAACAACATTTAAAATTAATTAATTAATTTATTATTTTATATAAGAGGTTCACAATTCACCACAGATTATAGTTATCTGGTGGAGATTTTTAAACCAGATTCCAGACATCATTTGGTGTTTTCTGACATGATAGGTAATCTGTATTATGAGAAATACTGCATAGGTTAAAAAAAATTGTAATTTGTGGTGTCTTCAGTATAGCTAAGGAATTTCAACCCCCCAAATGTGCATTATACTTCATGATATACAAAGCTGGTTGTTTAATGTGTTTAAGAATATTTATGGTACATTTAAGGGTCTCAATTTCATAGGGATTGCACTGAGAATGATATACTGATCTAACCATGAAACCTCCACTGGTTCAAACAACAGGGGAATTAGGCCAGCGTTGACTCTTAGAAATATAACCATCAACGTGCTATGTTTATTTCCAATGTCTGAAGTAATTGTAGGAAAGCTTTGAGGGAGTTACAGGTATTTTGTCTTGTAATGTATTTCCAGGGAAAACTTATGGGGTATAGCAGAGGATTTTGTTAACTCCTCTTTCTTCTTTTGAAAGCTCAGAACATAGATGTTTTGTTGGCTTTTTGTTTTGTTGGTTGTTTGGGTTTTTTGCTTGTTTGTATGGGTATTTTATGTTTTCTTTTAGCTGACTTTGTTTTTGGTTTTTTGATTGTTTGTTTTCTTGTTGAGGGCACAACAAAAACCTAGAGAAATAAGACAGAAGTAAAGTCAAATTGTGAATACTTTTTTCATTAAGCACATACCTACTTGGTGATTTTTCAAGAATGTGTATATTCATGTTTAGAACTACTGAATGAATTTTTCCAGAAAGGAAAAAGACACTATTGGGACTGTTGGAAAATGTGTTAATAAAAATGATGATGACAAAAAGAAGGTACTTCTCTGTGAAAAACAAAGCTTTTTACAAAAAAAGGTCATTTGATTAGTTTTTCCATTGGAAATTTTATTTAAAAAAAGGGA
Source organism: Pseudopipra pipra (assembly GCF_036250125.1). Lineage (NCBI taxonomy): Eukaryota > Metazoa > Chordata > Aves > Passeriformes > Pipridae > Pseudopipra > Pseudopipra pipra. Next base: position 72,138,514 of record NC_087550.1, on the reverse strand, counting down.
CATAGTAGGTAAAGGAGTGGAACACTTTAATCAACAAAAGCCAAATTTGACTTTTCACAAAATTTTCAGCTTTTGAATTGAAAGAGGAAGTAGTTGGGATTTTTTTATCTTCACCATTTTATTTGATTAAAAATCTTTTCCTCCTTCACCTGTATTCATGAATAAATATGAATAACCTTTTTCCAGTAATACATTTAAAATAATAATAAAAAAAGTAATAAAAAATATTGGAATTAAAGGTGCTTCTGAAACTCTCACTCAACACCAAAGGAAAGGGGATAAAAACCCCACAGGCCTCTCAGAATTGAAACAAGTACAATAGCAAATACTTATTTAAGTAGTGTATGTATTGGTAAATAAAAAAAAATAGAAAAAACTCTGAAAATTCCTTATAAGGAGCTATGAATGGGTATTATCTGTAAATCTAAATTTTAATATAAGACTATCCCCTAAAATGAGGAAAAAATATGTTGATTCTGTTTTAGCATCTCTCATCAATTGGGCTGAAGAGACTCCTCCTGCTCTGTGCAAATGAGTTTCAAAATGATATTCTCAATTAATACTATTTTCCTTATTGTTCTTTTTGAAGCAAGAAGAATGTCAGATATATCTGCACTAGTTAAAAATACTGATCAGTGTCTGAGACAAAGAAAAGCTAAGAAAATGTTAGGTCTGAAGACTCTGGACTAGTTCCAGCTCTTCACATCAACAAGTAGCTCATTTTTAGCATGCTGGACAAAGCGCTTCTTTCATGAAGAAGCGGTCTGTTACACCCTCCCCCGCTTTCCTAGCTGAAAATTCCCTAACACATCATTTTCACTGACTGTTCAACACAGTGCTATGTCATGATGGATACTGAGAAGCAACAATTAACTTCTTTTATTATAACTTGTTGCCTGTCTGCAATGTGAGGCACCATATCTGTAAAGATTATTTTGACAAATGGAAGGGATAAATGGTTAACTGGTGTCTCGCTATACCTCTAAATGGTAAACAGAATATAGAGGCAGTGCAAAACTTGAAAACCTCACAACTCACTCACAAATCTCAAAGCAATTGTAAGTTTGTGGAATTCATTGTCCCGTGGAGCTAAAGAGAATTTAAAAGACTGTGACTGGAAAACTGACCAAATCAAACAATATTTTCTTTTTGTCATTGAGTTCTGCTCATAAGTTGAACAGGAGCTGCAACAAAACTGAGAATGTAATGAAACACCAACAATTTTATACTAATGATATTGATTTTTTCCCAAGAGCATGGCAAGGATTGTGGCTCTATTGTATTTGATGCTGAGCAAACATAAAAAGTACAGACTTTGCTGTCATGAACTTACAAATGAATCTGTATTTCTTTTTATTCCTGCACACTGTTATACATATTTTTTGCACGGAGATGGTTATTGTTTTACTTTTACAATCAACGACAAGGAATTAGCCATATAAATAGGTACACTGATAGTAAGGTTACTGTTTAGCACAAACTTTAATCACTGGCCTGAACCCAAAATAAATAGCTTGCTGTCTTGAATAACATTTACTAAAGAATCATTCTTTCTCTGCATTACTGCAAAATTTGCAGTCTACATGGGTTTTAGATCTATATAAGCCCTATGTATCCCTTCCTCTAAGGACTGTAGAGAGTAGAAATGGTTTGTCTGCAGTTTCTGAGCACTTGGACTATCAAGTGAACTAAAAAAAGATTCATGACCTCTGCTCCACAGGGGAAGGTATTGCATGGTAATGTGATGAACTAACGTCAGTCATGTCCTCCCACGGATGTGGTCAGGTGAGCAGATATAGCTCACATATAAAAAAATTTAACTATAAAAGCAAAACAATATTTTCCTGTGTGTAGATCAGAGCAATGATCTGAAAGCAGACCTATAACAACAGTATAAAGACAAATATTCAAACACCAAGTACTATCAGATTAAAATTTCCTGTACAATTTTAATTTCAGCTAACTGACATATGCATTATGATACAAACTGTAATTATATAACCAGTTAATTTTTTTTGGTCTGCAGACAACTCTGGCCGAAGGTCAAAGAACAGTCTATGCAGAAATAATAGCTAGCTAGCTAGCTAACTAATTATTTTTTAACTTCATCATTCATTACATCATCCATATCTTAAGTACAGGACATCATTTCAACTGAACATTGAATTCAAAATTGTTAACTTCTGGGGCATTTCTGTATTATACACATCACTGTGATATCAGAGTAGCTGACAAACATTATTTTGCTGACACAACATCACTTAGAGGAATTATACTTATTACACTCAGATGAGATACAAGGAGCTTAATACCAGAATATTCAAATGTCCTTAGCTCTGGATGATCCAACTTGACATGCCCACAAGTTCAAATTTTCAGTGTATTTGTCAGTTCATAATATTTTATCTGTTCAAAGAGCAGCTCTAGCAGACTTCGTCTGTTGTTCCCTTTTTTGTTCTACTCTTTCTGCCCTTCTGCTCCTTTTATTCCTACTTTAATACTGTCAGCATCTCTCTGCTTCTTGGCCCCTCTCACTTGAGTTTGTCCTTTTCTCCTTCCCACCCACACTTTGCATCTTGCTTAGTAGTAAGAAGATGATGAACATGCTATCGAAATTATTTTGGCTAGAGAAAAAGCATCAGTGAAGTTTTGCTGAACTCCATGACAGCTGCTCAACCCATGCCTATTACAGAGACACAATAGACACTGCAGTCTGGCCCTGAGGGTGAGTTAACACTGACTGTTTTGACACTCTATAGCTGTAGATAGCGCCTGAGGCCCATCTGGTAACAAGTGGCCCTTGCACAATCTATACCATTTTCAAATCAAAGTATTGAGAAATTGTGAGGGCTGTGTTACAACATATGAAATGAGGTACATTAAGAGTGTGACTCAGCTATCTGGGGCATGACCTCAGCGAGGTCTTGAAAATAAAACTTCCTGAAGTAATGTTCCCCGATTAAGCATGGTGAACTGGGTCTAAATTATGGACTCAACCATATTGCCCAATGAGAGGAGTTTTGGATTACTTTGACCCCTTGAGCTGTGTCTGAGGACGACTTTGACCCCTTGAGCTGTGTCTGGACAGTATCTGAGAAATAACTGGTTGATGTGAACCAAAACCATGCCAGGGAGCATGAAAAATAATAAAGGAAAACAGAATTAAAGATTGAAATCCACTACTACTTTTTTCCTTTTTTTCCTTTTTTTTTTTTTAACAGTATGAGTGTACTTTTACAGTGTGATCAGAACACGAGAGGAGAGAGAGCACAGAAAGTTCTCAGAGAATTACCTGAAAGTTTTAAACAACCATATTTTTATTGCTTTACCAGAAAAAAAGCTATCTGGCACCTCTCTGCCCACATCACCCCACATCAATGTATCAAATTCATTCATCAGTCATTTGAGATAGTTGCTTATGAGATTTTCTTAGCAAGAACACAAAGGCATTCTAGGAAGTAAAAGTAACTGAATTGTTTCTGTTTGAACACTAAGAAAAACAAACTAAGTATGCCCAAAAGCGCTGATCAACTTTACAAAGGACTTGTAATAGAAAATGCCACATTACAGAAATCTCGGAGCTGTTCCTTTTTCTTTTTCTTTCTTCCCACTCTCTTCCCTTCCTTTTTCCCTTTTGCTCTTTTATCCTCTCACTATTTTGCTTTTTTTTTCCCATTGCCAGTTTTATGTTTCTTTCATTTTCCCCCCATATTCCTTTTCCTTTTCTTCATTTTCCCCTTTTTTTCTCCTTTTTTTCCCTTCACTTTCCCTTTCCTTACTTTTACCCTTCCCTTTGTTTGCCTTTCATTTTTCTTCTTTTCCCTTCTCTTCCCCTCCTTTCTTTGCCCTGCCCTAGTCTTCCATCTCTTTCTCTTCTCCTTCCTCTTACTCTTTCTCTTCCTGTGAGTCCATGTGTTCCCAGGAGAACATATGCCGAGATGCAAACAGAATACAGTTTCATGATACACCTACTCTCTAGCTCCTGAAAACATTACACTGAACCCACAGAGGCACCAAGGAACAATCTTCATAGACTACAGGTTTACCACTGTTTGCAACTAAGACATCTGTCAGAGTGGAGAAATTCTAATTGTGAAAAGTTGTTATGAATTCCATTTTGCTGGTATCCAGACAGTCACAAAATTAATGAATTCATGAAAGTTTAGATTGACCAGTGCTTTCATAAATTACTTATCTCACTGAACTTTATGAATATTTAGGATATCTAACAGCTATAATTATTAACTATGGTTTATTTTTTATCTTCAAGTTTTTCCAAAATATATCACTATTTGAAGAGTGGGTAAACTGACATGCTTTCAATAGTGTTGGGTAAGAAGAGATTATTTGAAATAGACACATATTGCAATCTTGGCTTTGTAAATGTAGATGTCATGGATTTCACATTGGAAATAAAGATGCTTAAAATCTGGTATTTGAAAATTCATATTAATATTATACCTTTTTTGAACTGCCTAATTCTTGATGGAATTTCAGAGATATTTGGAAGCAGATATTGGGCATGTCTGAAATTCTTGTAATTATTTTTGTAAATTGAAATTAGCTACATAGTCCTGTTTTCAATAAGTCAGGCACCATTTAACCTTTCTAAATCAATTTCAAAATGGAGAAAGGAAATCTATTGGAAAAAATAAACCTTCATAAAATATGTCAAGAAGAAAATTGATATAAAACGCTGACAGAAGCACAATCATTCTCTTTGGAAAGGTAAATAAAGGTATCATTCTTCTCAACATAAACTGTACTTATGAAATGTGGATGTTAGCAATACTACACAGTGGAACATATTATCCTGAAGATCAGTACACATTCTTCAGACAATTTTCTAAGGTCATTAAAATAAAACAAATGTCTGAATATCCACACATCATCACATGCTACATCCATATTTATGCTCTTTGCTTTATATCGTCTAATAAATATAAATTAGAGGACTTACAAATAAAATAAAATAATAGGAATAATAAGAATAATAATAACAACAAAAAACCCCTAATGCCAAAACTGGGTGTACATTAAGCATGACTTCAGTAGCTTTGGCAATGAGACCATTTTTAATATTTTTTTTTGATTTCAAAAGTATTTTTTCTCTTTTAGGGTGACAAATTTAACACAGTGCTTTGGAAATACATCTAACTGCCACTGCTGGTAGATTTTAGTATAGTTCTTATACACAGAAGGACTTATTTCTATATGTAGAGGGACTGAGTATCTCCTGATATATTTGCATTTGAATTTAATAGTATAAGCCCTTTTTATATCAACCCCTTTGGACAAATCTACTAATTACACTGATCATTTTATAGCTATGTTGGCAGAAAAAATAGAAGGCTTCTCATTAACACATTTTCAGAACTATGTAAAAATAATATCAAATATAGAAAAAAAAAGAAGTTGTGAAACAAACAAACAAACAAAAAATTAACTATTTTAAGGAAAGTGTTTCAAACAGTTATTGCATTGTCAGGGGGTCAAGGAAGGTGATCCTGCCACTCTACTCAGGCCTGATAAAGCCTAATCTGGAGTCCTGTGCCCAGTTCTGGGCTTCTCAGTACAAGAGACACATGGGGCTCATGGAGTGGGGCCAGCGGAGGGCGACAAAGGTGATTAAGGGACTGGAGCTTCTCTTACAAGAAAGCTGAGGAAGCTGGGCCTGTTCAGCCTCGAGAAGAGACAACTGAGAGGGGACCTCATCAATGTATGTAAGTATATGAAGAGAGAGAGTCAAAAGCATGGAACCAGGCTCTTCTCAGTGACAAGAGGAATTTGCAGAAACTGATACACAAGAAGTTCCACCCAGGTTTGAGGAAGAAATTCTTTAACTGTCTAGGTGACTGTGCACTGGGGCAGATTGCCCAGAGAGGTTGTGAAATCTCCCTGACTGGAGTTATTCAAGAACTGTCTGGACACTATCCTGTGTCCCATGTGCTCTAGGATGACCCTGCTTGAGTCGGGAGGATGGGCCAGATGACCCACTGTGATTTCTTCCAACCTGACCCATTCTGTAATTCTGTTATAAACTAAAAAAAAAAAAGAAGAGAAGAAATTGTTCTACATTTTGACTCCTGGCCAAACTTGGCCTATTTCACTTTTTTTGACATGTTTACCATTTGAATGCTTATGTATTTATCATATTTTAAGGTACTTAATTGCTATTTCTTCTTGCTACTTTCTATGAGGATTTATGGATAATTTTTTTCCTGAAAATCAGATTTTCAAAGAAATCAGAGTCCAATTTGGCCTTTGGAAGCACCATTTTCTTTGATAATGCACACAACAGGCATTGTTCCAACAGACTTCATGTCAATCTAAAAGCCTAATTTTATTTTAGTAAGAGAAAAAAACAATAGCCCAAAGATTGACGGGTTTTATTTCTTGGTTATTATATACTCGGTATATGTGATTTCTATTTGAGTGAAAGGCTTATTGGCCCAGATCACTAAGAGAAATTTGTGATCTGGAACACAGCTAATAATATTAGCTGATGGAAGGTAAAAGGGATGGGAATAGTTTGTGTGCCAAAGCATAGTCTTTATCCTCTTCCACTATATTTCACTGATTCTGTGGATGCTATTTTCTTTCCTTTAGTCTTTGAACACATTGCATTTCATTAAAGACATATAAATCAATGTTTTTTAAGGGATTTATGTTTTTTTTTTTTTAGTTCTAAACTTACTTAAATAGAGGCTATTGGGACCCATGCTGTACAATTCAACAATTTTGTGTTTTGTTCCCCCATGTCCTGAGCAAGGACCTTTTCACTTAATATATTACATAAATAATATTTTCTTTTTTGACCATTCTTCAAAATGTATATTAATATTTTTTTATCTCTCTGTATTAAATCTGTCACATGGTCTCATTTTTTGTCTTCATTTTTGCATGTCTTCTTAGACTTCAATGTTTTCCCCAACTCATTTTGTATAATATGCTTGGTAGAAGCCCTGTGAGCCTATAATAAAAGGCTGGTTCATTTTACCTTTCTGGGAACAAAAGAAGCACAGAGATTTGACAGTAATTCAGGTACAGGCTTGCAGAATGAAATTATAAGCTGTTTTTCTGAACTGTATTTTTATTGTATATACTGGAAAATTTCAACAGGCTACCCAAAACCTTTTAAGCTAATCAAAAGGCTCCTTTTTCATTTGTTTTTATTTGTTTGTTTGTTTCTTTGTTGAGGATTATCTTCAAAGTTACTCAGCTGTTGAAACTAATAGAATGGTAAACCAGCCATTTTCACTTTTATGGTGAGGTTAAAATGTATTGGATTCTGTTCTGGAAAAATAATGGGGGTCCTAATCTAGGTGGTGACGACCATAAAGGCTGATTTCAAGTTCATGTTAGCAATTTCCACTCCACTTGAATGAAGGTTCACATTGACACAGAAACATACTCTAGATTGTATGCTGAGAGCCTTATGAGAGGACATAATTGTGAGTGTGTTTCTTGGAAAGAGAATATAAGAGTTATGCCTACCTAATTTACTGAAAAAGAAAGGACAATTGCCCACTCATAATTATATAACATAGCTCTGTGTCAAGAAGTTAAGAATGGTAAATGAAAGCAAACAAAAAAATATTTTTAACATATAAGTGATATTTTTAAAATACATTTTTTTTCCAGGATTTGAGAAAGGCTAACATACAGAAAACTATTATTTTCAAAGACTGTTCCTGTCCTCTAGGGCTCCTTTCAATATTCTAATTGAATATGTAGATATTAAAGTAAGTGCAGGGATAGTCTAAGGAATCACATAATCAATTAGGTTGAAAAAGATCTCTGAGATGTTCAAGTCCACGCTTTGGACACCACTATGTCAGGTAGACCATGGCACTAAGTGCCACATCCAGTCTTCTTAAACAACACTGGGGGTGGTGACTGCACCACCTCCCTGGGCAGTCCATTCCCATATTTACCACCCTTACTGTGAAGAAATTCCTCCTCATGTCCACTTAAACCTCCCCTAGATCAGCTTGAGACTATTTTGTCCTTTTACTAGTTGTCTAGGAGAAGAGGATGACCCCCACCTGGCTACAACCTCCTTTCAGGTAGCTGTAGAGAGTGATATGGTTACCCCTGAGTCTTCTCTGCTCCAGGCTAAACAACCCTAACTCCCTCAGCCACTCCTCATAAGACCCGTGCTCCAGGTCCTGCTCTTCACCAGCTTTGTTGCCCTTCTCTGGACACACTCTAGCACCTCAGTGTCCTTCCTGAATTGAGGGGCCCAGAAGTAGACACAGGACTGGAAGGGACACTAAGCAAGTTTGCAGATGATACAAAACTCAGAGGAGCTGTTGACTCCATCCAAGGAAGGGAGGCCCTGCAGAGAGACCTCAGTGAATTAGAGGACTGGGCAATCACCAACCATATGAAGTTAAACAAGGGAAAGTGCTGGATTTTGCACCTGGGATGGGGCAACCTTGGATGTTCATACAGATTGGGGAATGAGGTGTTGGAAAGCAGTTCTGTGGAAAGGGACCTGGGAGTCTTGATTGATGACGAGTTGAATATGAGTCAGCAGTGCCCTGGCAGCCAGGAGGGCCAACCATATCCTGAGGGGCATAGGGCAAAGCATCACCAGCTGGTTGAGAGAAGGAATTGTTCTGTTCTGCTCTGCACTGATGCAGCCTCACCTTGAATTCTGTGTGCAGTTTTGGGCACCAAAATATAAGAAAGATATTAAGCTGTTAGATAATGTCCCAAGGAGGGCAATGAAGATGGTGAAAGGCCTTGAGGGGAAGCCGTATGAGGAGCGGCTGAGGACACTTGGTCTGTTCAGCCTGGAGAAAAAGAGCCTGAGGGGAGACCTCATTGCAGACTACAACTTCCTTGTGAGGGGAGGAGGAGGGGCAGACATGACCTCTTCTCTGTGGTGAGCAGTGTTAGGACCTGAGGGAATGGCCTGAAATTGTGTCAAGGAAGGTTTTAGTTGGATATTAGAAAAAGGTTTTTCACCCAGAGGGTGGTTGGGCACTAGAACAGACTCCCCAGGGAAGTGGTCACAGTACCAAGTATGACAGAGTTCAAGAAGCTTTTGGACAAAGCTCTCAGGCACATGGTGTGATTCAGGGATGGTCCTGTGCAGGGCCAGGAATTGGACTGCAATGATCCTTGTGGGTTCCTTCCAACTCAGCATATTCTGTGATTCTGCGGACATAGTACTTGAGGTGCAGCCTCACTAGTGCCGAGTACAGAGTGAAAATCCTGCTGGCCACACTATTTTTGATACAGACCAGGATGCCATTGGCCTTTTTGGTTACCTGGGCACTCTGTTGGTTCATGATCATGACCCACGGGTCCTTTTCCACTGGTCCGCTTTCCAGTTGCTCTTTCCCCAGCCTGTAGCGCTGTGTGAGGTTTTTTGTGACCCAAGTGCAGGACCTGGTGCTTTGCCTTATTAAACTTCATGCCTTATTAAACCTTATAGCATCAGCCTCAACTCGTCAGTGCAGTCTGTCCAGATCTCTCTGCAGACTCTTCCAACCCTTCAGCAGGTCAACACTCTCTCCAAAATTAATGTCATCTACAACCTTACTGAGGGTTCACTTGATCTCCTTGTCTAGATTGTTGTCTAAAAATCAGGAGAAAAAACTCACCAGGTGAATTTAGTATCATCATCATCATCATCATCATCATGGCTGTGCTTCGCAGACGAAGATTTGGGGAGGGCTCTACCCATGTTTGTTACATTTACATTTTGATCATACTGCCCTCTCTTTGCTACCAGATAGCTTAATCCTGCATTGGTAAGCTTTAGAAGCTTGAAACTTCCAGAAGAGTTGACTCTTTATGACTTTGATGATAAGCAGTACAGCCATTATCTGCTGATGAAATTAATGTCTGTTTGTGCAGTTAAGACATAAAGGACTTTTATAGCCATAGAGGAATGCACCTTTTAAGAGTGAATGTTAGTCTGGAATGCTTATATATGCTTACATATTTTACCTACTTGTGCAGTGTTTTTTGATAAATACCTTTTAGTTCATGAGAGCACAGTGTCTTATTCACTTGGATATGTTTTCTGATTATTCAGCTTGTGATAGTTGTATAGGAAAAAAAATCTTTCTTTTCTTTAGAATCGTGGATTTATAAAACAATTAAGGTAGGGAGGTACATCAGGTACCTCCTATTTGAAGGAGTTTACTGGAGGAATTACTATGTTAGCAGTCATAATGAATTTTAAAAGTTCAAAATTCCATTTTCAGGTTAAGTAAACAACTTAAATATTTTCTAAACCTGTCTAAATCTGTTTTCCCCTTTTTTTAATATCTGATTGTAAGCAGGCTTTTGGGTTCTTATTTAGAAAAAATATTCAGAAACAGGTAGAAGAGGTGTTGGATTGAATTTTAGCAACTTAGTTTTTTCTTTCTTTTAAAATTAAAACCAAAAAAGAGTACTTTCCAGAAGTTATGTGTGATCTTTAGGTCTTGTCTAAGTGCTATGCTGCAAATCACATACAGCATTGAGAATGCATCATTGCAACTTCAAGGTCAAAGAGAAATTAAATCTTGCTATTGGTGAACTCCTGGGCCAAAGTAACTTTACGGGCTCACTTATGTGTACAACATCTCTTGTAACAGAGAAGCAACGTATAACTTAAGATGCTGTTGATGAAGCGAAAGCTAGCATGAGCAATTTCTTTATATATTTTAGTGTTCTGTATATCTTAATTAAAAAAGAATATTCCATCCATTCAAAGCTATTTTGAAAGTTAAAAAAAAAAAAGAAAAGAAGAGGCATTATATTAATACAAAGGCTATATTTATACTTTTCTTCTTAAAAGAATGAAGGAAATACATGCATGTTTGTGTACATTTTTGCATCACATTATTACAAGCCTTCCAAAAAAAATTTAAAAAATCCAGATATTCTGCTTCTTATATTAGTGCCTTACCAATTAGGAATAAGGACAAGTTTCATTTTTGTTTTGTCCTTCTGTTGTTCCCCACATGCTGCCAGTATCTGTTTTCAGTGGTATATGCCATTTCTTAAATGTCCTCTGAGCATATCATGCAAAAATACGACAACCATTCTCTTTGCTTTCCTGTATCCAATGTTCTATCTTCAAACCTTTGTAAAAACATCAACTGTTGAGTATTTATTATATTTATTTTAATTTCTTGTGCTTGCCTATAAGAGGCAAAATGGAATCTTGATGAGCTGTTCGGTTAAGCCTGGGGAGGAAAGTCATCTTCATTTCATCTTGCACATAGATGGGGAAAAAAAAGTACCATATAGCTTGTATATTTTGAGGCTTGACTTCCTATTTTAATTCTGTATAACTAAGACTGTATTATTCAGTTAGCAAAAAATGTGTTGTGTTTAATAGTAAAACCTGAGGAAAGGAAATGGTAATTTTCTGATATTAAGAAAAACTAAACAGTCTTAGAAAATTATTCAATACTCCATAAGTTAAAGAATATTTTCTCATATTTATGCAAATTGTATAGTATTGTATGATTCAGCAAATAATTGCCTTTGTTGCTAAAGTTCTAGGCCAATTATGGCTAAGCAACTGTGATTGCAAGACCATAGCAAAAGTTCTGGCAGCTTGGCTGTAGGCATTTTTATGTAAAATTACTATTCCTGATCTAAAGTCTTAATTTAATAAGCACTGCTAGCAAATGGAAGATCTGTAGCTCATCGGAAGCTATTTTATGTGTTACTGAAAAGGGCATTACACCAAACAGAACAGAGAAATTTCTTTAAAGTGTGAGCAGAACTTAACTTCAAGGACACCTTTTTTTTTTCATTTCCATTTTCAATTTGCCAAAGGCTGCTGTCATCACTAATACAATTATTTCAAAATCATTTTATCTGTAAAGTTGCACAAGACAGACCATTCCTCTTTCTATTCTCTTATTTTTTGGTTTGGAACATTTGGCATGGCTAATCAGATTGATATAGGGTTAAAAGGATTACAGAGAGGAAGGTAGTTGAAAATAATGCCAGCATGCTAGTATTTTCTTAAGATTATTTATATCCAGTCTCTTAGCATACACTTTATAGACACAAGATCAATATTTTATTAGCAATTACTAACAATTCATGATGACGTAATACATGATGAGAGGAAGCCATTTCCTAATATCTAACAGCTGGTTACAAACATAGCAGCCACCCATGGATAATTATTACTCTTCTGTAGTTTTAAGAATACATTCCAGAAAACAAAAATTAACCCAGATTTTAATATTTAGATAAAGTAAAAGTTTAATTGAACTAGTTCCTCAGGTTTACTGTGTTCTGCTTAAAACAGCTTTTTAACTCTTACCTTGAAAAGAACCACATAACAATGAGACAGAATGAAGCAGTGCTTCATTTACAATGTTCTATTAAGTTTATAATAAGAAATGTGTAGGAATAAAAGTTTCACTTTAAGACTAGATTTAACCAACTTTTTTTCTTCAATAGAAGAATCTTTCATTCAAGTCAAGGAAGAGGTATCACATTGACTGCGTGGGTGTTCACCATGTGGAACTCAGATTCTTACTAGACAGAACCCCAAATGAGAGAAATCTCCAAGGTTTCTGCTGGCATGTTTATGTACCTGCAGCGCTTTCCCTTTTCGGCTTGTGTTGACAGCTTTAAAGGTCTGTTTTCTCTGGAGTGTCTCTCTCTTTTTTTTTTTTTTTTACAAGTCTTTTTACAAGTTTCTAAGTCCAACATTTAGAATCTCCTTCTAAAGGCTTAAGATTTAGCTATCTGAAAGTAATTGTCTTATTATTAAATAGGCCATGTGACAAATATACACATATTCCCCTGTCTTCTACAGCTTTGGTTACTCTGATTTCTGGTACATTAATCTTCTCTCTTTCTCATTCCACAGCTATTACTTAATAAAGTGAAAAATTAGAAAGGAATACTCCAGAACATTGAATAGAAAAAAAGTTGAAGCATGGTTAAACTCATGTAAGCTTACTATTCAAATACTCTAAGTGTGATTCCACTAATCCAACTTTAGGTGATCACAAAATAGATGTCTGGAAATGCCAGTCACAGTTAGGCTGACTTCTTCTATAGAAAAGAAAAAAGGCACTTTCAAATTATGGTTCATTTAGCTTGTTTGAAATACCTCTTTTAGAATAAGAAGAATCATGCCCTTGACTCCACTAAGTACATTGACCACACCTTATTGACTATATAGGTAGACACAGATTAAGACCTCAAACACAGATTTAGATATCAAAGTCCACAGAGTGAAATTTATATTCTCATTTTTAACTTAGAGGAGAGACGAAAAAATAAATTAGTAAAATATATTCCTATCTGACCTGTCTTATTAAAATTATTTATGAAAATAAGAGAACTTTATTTGCTTTATATATTTATATATATATAAATGCACATATATATATATATAAGAATATAATAGTCTAATAATGGGCATGCAAAAAACTTAGATTTGCAACAAGAAATTTAGAGTTATGTGTCTTTCCTTGTTTATTTTCCAATTATACAACTTGACTGTCAATGTAAGAGAATTGAGATAATGGCATGATGAGTCAGAAATAGTAGAGTTGTCTAATAGAGATACAGGATATGTCTTCATACTTAACAGTCTATTTTATTGATGCTCTGTGGTACTTCTTCCCATCAGCAATTAATAACTTGGCAGCCTTACCCTCAGATGCAAAAGAACTCTTTGAACATCTACATGACATCATAAGGGTGGTATTATCTCACGATGTTTATGTGATAACTCAATTATTAAAGAACTCATCATCATGGCAGGACATAATTTTTTCTCATCTCATTTTCTCAGCTTTTCTTCCGTGGAAAAGAGTTGAAAGGAAATGTCAGAATAGAGTCGGTTTAAGATAAGAGAATGAATGTGCATATATGTGTTTAACTCAGAAGCCCCATGTTGAAATGCTCAGCTCAAGGGTTAGAAAGAATTTCCTGCTTCTGGGATTATTGCAACGTTTCCCCATTAAAGTGAAAAACATTCATTTGATCAAGACCTACAACTTCATCTCCGAGTGACAGATCTAACTACAATGTTCATGCAGCCTCTTTACTGATGATATGTAATCAAGACATTAACTCAAAATCTAAATGATTTTGAGACAGATTATTTGTACCCTAAGCCAAAATACCACTTCACTGAATAATAGACAACATTTAGAGTAGTTCCTTGGCTCCAGTAAAACAGAAGCCAGAATTATATCCCTGATATTTTCAGTACTGCAACAGTAGGCACTAACACCGCTTCCAAACTTTATCAAGGTATTGCAGGGGGAGCTCTGAAAGCTTGATTCTCCAATCCTCACACTAAGAGGCTTGCTGGATCCTTCTGACACCCATTTCCTGACTCTATCAGGAATCTAAATTACTTTCTCAATCTGCTCTTTCAGTCTAGATGGTCTTTAAGACGTTAACACAAGTATATTTTAAGTAGCTCATAATTGTTCCTTTGATATAATGACTCAGGTACTTCAAAGGTAGCCCCATGGCTGAACCGAAGCCCCTAAGACAAAGAAGTTTCCACAGAATTTTTAATGTTGAAAGCAACAAATTCATAGTATCATGTTTTTTTTTCCTATTCATGTCTTCAGAGAAAAGGGAAATTTTCTGAACATTCCAAAGATCTAATCTGATATAATGTCTGCATATCTTTTGTGTTAATAGAGTTTTTGTAATAATTACCAATAGTTGCTATAGTAATTACTATAATAAAAACCCCCATATTTTGATTTTAATTTTGCTTTAAGGAACTTTCTTTGTTCCACAAAAGCTCTTTTTGCTTAGTTTAAGAAAAAAGTATTCACAAGTCTAGAAAAAATAAGGCAGTATAATGTACTATATTGTCTCATGTGTGGACATGCAGGATATTTTATGGAAATTGAACATTTCTTCACATGTGAAAAGAAATCATCTCTTTAACAAAGACAAGGTGAAAGATCTAGGCTGAATTCTGGCTGTTTGAAGAATTTATCACACGAACTCTTTTTCTTCACTCAATGCTTGTTTCCATTTACACTTGTTTTTCAATCTGAATCTGAAGGATTAAGGAGGAAGAGGGAAAAGAGGGAAGCAGTACAAAATTGACCACTTACCAGTAGTCTGCTAGAATATGTCTGGATGTCCTGTAATCACATCATTGCAACTCCAAGGATGTGTGCAGCATGTGCAGAGCTCAAATGGGACTGAGAGGGGATTTAGTATGAAGCTTGTATTACAATCATTCCAGAAGATTATGAGGTTCTGTAAGTGGAGTTTCATAGCGCCTGTTCCATCCAGTTATCTAACATTTAATGAATGGTCTTATGTCCTTCAAATAAACATATTTTGCAGCAAAAAAGCTAAACCCCCTCTCTGGAGATTCAGCATTAACATAGTTTCTAAGGAAAAGAAAAACAAATAAAATGCCCACTTCTACTGAATTTTGACTCAGATTCTCCAAAAGGTCGAGCAGAAGAAGTCTTTCATGCTTACTACTGTATGTTGATCAAAGCAAAATTACTACTTTGTAGAGGAACCCAGAACTCAATTCATGCTGTAGAGTTATATCAGTTATGATGTTTTGTTTCATAAAAATACAAGTCAGTTAAAGAGTGTTGACAACACTAGAAAAAATTAAAAGAAAATAATAGCATATTTAAAGTAGGAATATCTTACTCTTACAGTGGCTACAATATCAATCATTATCTTATCTTCAGCCACTTTCATGAAATACTCACAGAACAGAGCATTATGGCTCACTGTAAGTTAACTTTATAACCAACTAGGAAAAAAACACTTCATATCAGCCCATAAATTGTTAACGGAAATCAGCCGCTGAAGAAAAAAAAAAAGATATATGAAAACTAGTCAAAGACAGAATTACATATAAAAAAGAACACAAATATAGAGTCACTTTCATAAGGGAGGGGTACAGAGCAAATAGTTTTGGGAATTTGGATAGTAATATCACCTTTAATGAAATACAAAAGCTACCCAAGGCCCATACTGTAATCATATAATCACCCCTTTTACCTCTTGGCCTAACACAACTAAACTATCAAATAAAGTCAAGACAATGCAACAGTAACCAAATACCAGTTTATATACATCACTACTGTACATTTCATTGATCTTCTTGAAATTTCCGACAACTTTGTGTCCAAGTTTGATTTATGATTAAATTGATGGTTGGACAAAAAAGTGGTGCCAGTCTCTCTGGAATTTATTGACATTCATACACAGAGAAATATTCATATACTAGATGGCTAGAATGAACAGGTTTGCCCAGTAACTTGAAATGTTGTGCTTTTATCTAGTTATCAGAAACTGGAATATTAGAAGGAAAAAAAAAACAACAAAAAAAGGTGTTACAAAATGTCTTTTCAAAGCAGTTCCTCTCAGCACTCAAGGGAAAGATTACAAGCAGTTTATTTTAATTTTCTGGAAATAGAGTATAATCTAGAAAGCAATTTTTAGTGAGTCTCTTGGCTCACATTAGATGTAGAACAAATGTTATTTTAAACATAATCTGTAACATTTAATTGCAAGTCCCTGTTCTGCCAGATATTTAACCTTTTTTTTGCAATTATTAGCATTGTTCCTGAAAGGTCTATATAACCTGCAGTCTCTTCATTATTACATTCCCTCTCAGTGAAACAACTACTGATTATTTCCTGTTAAAAGTTATGAAATATTTTACAAAAATATAGTGAAGCAAAGGGGGAATATTACCTAACAATTCTAATACATTTGAAAAGAGGCTATGCTCAAGAAAATGAACCTGTAAGAAATTCTATTTTGATAGTATGTCATAATAACATTTGCTAAATCACTCCCTCTTTCTTTCTCTCTCTTGTTCTTGGTTGTATTTTATTTTCAATTAATTTAAAGGGAGAAAATCCCATTGAATTTTAATATTAAATTTAAGCATTTGTAATCTGGTAATGTCCTCAGGCAAATTCATCTGTAGGTCCTATTATCTTCCATTTAAATAATATATCCTGAAAAATACTGATGCAGGATTTATTTTTTACATAGAAAAAGCATTCATCTAGTCAAGAAGGATACTAATAAATCTCAGCTTTCTGAGTGCGGAACCAAAGATTATCTTATTGATTTCTACTTAACAGAATCAATCATAGCTTCAAGAGGTTCCATAGCATTCCTTTTGAGATGCATAGCTGAATATTCAGGAATCTTTACTGTCAAATTCAACTGTGTATATTAATACCTTTTCTTTAAAGTGATGATACAAAAAATACTAAAAGGGTTCTGGACTGCTGCTGGTATATTTTTTTAAAGGATAAACTACAACACAATGATTTTTGTAGAACAGAAGCTCAGATCAAGTTGATAAGATCACACTGAAATGAAAACAGCAGTAGAAGTCCTCACTGCTCACTGTTTCACCCCCGACATAGGTTTTTCACGTCACCTCACTCTTGCTTTGATTACAGCAATGTTCAGTATCTTGCTGAATAATTAATAATTCTAAGCAGTGCATTGGAGACGTCTGAAAACTCTCTGTGTATCACCTCTGCCTCTTTACAGCGTGTCTCCTTCCTGTTCTTGGGAATATCCACTTGTGGGGAGGCTTTGAGTTCTCCTATTCTGTTTACTTCTCTCAGGAGAGGACCACTGCTCCACTCACTCCAAGAGGATTGTGCATTGATCCAATATGTGACAGACAGCAGTGAGCAGGTACATGGCCTCTCTCCCTCCTGCTGAGTTGCACCTTCCAACAAAACACAACATATGGCACAAGAGAAAGGAGCAAACAAAAGATACGTGATTTGTCATTTTTAATATGAGATAATTTGTATGTATATCAAGATGTTTCAGAGCCTGCATTGAATTTGTCACCAATGGAAATTTTCTCTGCCTCCTGACAACACCATCTCTCTCCTCAAACCTCAAATTGAGAAGTAAAACACTGTTTAAAAAGAACTGATCACTGTACTTGCATTAAAGCTATTCTTCATGAAAGATAAAATCTGATCGTAACAGGATATGAAATTAGAATAGACTATGATTTTAACCTTTGTAACTTGGAAAAACAAACATTCTCAAACTTAGCTTTTAAAAAGGCCCAGGTTTTTAAAATGTAAAAAGGTCACTTTTGTTTCCTTGAGAAATGAAAGCCTGATCAGAGCTTGCCACAGAATTATCTGCATCAAGGCCCTGGAGGCACCACCAGGCCTGGCTGCCCCTACCTAAACCCCTACATCTCGCTCCACGCTGCCCACAGCTCAGGACTCTGTGTCACCCCCCAAGAACTAGCAGCCCCTGCCCCAGGCATGCTACAGCAGGGCTGGTCTCCAGCTCCCCTCAGCCCCATCCTTCCCAGCTGACCAAGGCCCTCCTGTGAATGTACATCCCAGCCCAACCTTGACCCATCTCCAGGGAGGTGCATAGTGCCCGGGGCTGGGACTACCCTGATGCCTCCCTCTTTCCTGGCTTCTGGCTAGGGTTGTGGAATGGGCCCTGGCCACCTAACAACACTTCTGGAGCCCCAGCACCAGGGAGCCAATGGCCCTCTCAGTGTCTTGATATCAGTAATGTGCTTGGGACACTATTCAGAAAATAGAAAGAAATCATAGCTTCTTTTGAGATAAACAAGTTATAGTAAGTGTAGAATCATCAAATGGTTTAGATTGAAAAAGACCTCTAAGGTCATGGGTTCCAACCATTAACCCAGCACCACCACGTTCATCACTAAACCATGCCTCCAAGTGCCACATCCACACATTTTTTGAACTCTTCCAGGTGTGGTGACTCCACCACTTCCCTGGGAAGCCTGTGACAGGGCTTGGCAACTCTTTCTGTGAAGAAATCTTTCCTAATATCCAATCTAAACCTCCTCTGGTACAACTTGAGGCCATGTCCTCTCATCTCTTGTTACCTGGGAGAAGATACTGACTCCCACCTTGCTACAAACTCCTTTCAGGTAGTTGCAGAGAGCAAGACAGCTCTCTATGTGTCCTGTTTTTTCCAGGCAAAATAGCCCCAGCTCTCTCAGCTGCTACTCATCAAACTTCTGCTCAAGCATCTTCACCAGCTTTGTTTTCTGGACACGCTTACTCCTGCACCTCAACCTCTTTCTTGTAGTGAGGGGCCCAGAACTGAACACAGTATTTTATGTTGTTCTCTTTATTTTGACCCATTCTCATGGACATTGTGGCACTTGAAAACTTCATCTCCGAAACACTTTACCTACAGCGACACGCACTTTCTTCCATGTATACTAATTAGCGCTGAGTCAAGAATGCATCTTTTTGTCACACCACCAGAAACTTCTACAGTTTTCTGCAGTATTGCAAGAAAAATTACTTCCTGAGATATGCTAAATATTCAGGCTTTCTGATGAAATATATGTAGTACTGCAAGGTTAGGTTGAAGATGACCACTTCTGGCTACAAGGTTCCATAACCTATTATGCTTGTCTTCTTAAGGAAAAGTAAGTAAATACACTTAATTTGTGCTTATCTTCTGGAAATGTAAATATAGACACTAAACATGCCTGTAATGATAATCCCATTAATTTAATGTTCAAGGGAAGGCATCAGTACTTCCAGAAGAGAAATTTATGAGACAATGAGAATAACCTTCCACACTTCAGAATAAGATTATATTTTTCACTTAGCTTGTAGGCTGAATTTGGCAATCCTTTCTTAACTTCAGAATGTGTGCATTAAAGAAGTGTCTAAAAATAGAATAATATAAAAATGAAATCAGAGCAATAAAAAGTAATAAAATTTTAAATTTGTTCTTCTATAAAGAGAGAACTGTAGTAGTTATGAACTGCAATATTATTATTTGTCACTAGTACTTGGAGAATATGTGAGATGGTTCAACTATATATTTTAAAATTGTAAAGGAAATAAAACACCATATACATGTTTGTGTAGTAGATACTAAAATATTTTACTAGCTTTCTAGCCAGTCTTTTCTCAAATCACTGCTATATAGCACACAGGTTTTGAAAATATATTTTTGGGTGTATAACTATGGTCACAAGCATTTGGTATATTAGATATTCAATAGACTGTGGTAATTAGAGTTTGGTACTCTTAAGGAATTCCAGGATACTGTTCAGAAAAAAAATGTACCTTTTGCACTACATTAAAATTGATATGACTGCAAATCTCATTCTAGTGCAATAGAAATCTTCAGAATGGTACTTTTCTATGAAAAATAAAACTTCACCAAGAAAATCATGATGATAATACAGATCTCTTTGGGTAAGTCCAAAGGAGGTCAACTAAAGCTGATTAGAGGGATGGAGCACCTCTCCTGTGAGGAAAGGCTGTGACAATTGTGTTTGTTCGACCCGGAAATGAGAAAGCTTAAAGGTGACCTAATTGCAGCCTTCCAGTACCTGAAGGGAGTCTACAAGAAATATGGTGAGACACTATTTACAAGCACATGTAGCGACAGAACAAGGGGAAATGGCTTCAAACAGAGAGTAGGTTTAGGTTAGATATTAGGAAAAAATTCTTTACAGTGAAGGCGGTGAGGCACTGGAACATAGAAGTTGTAGATGCCTCATCCCTGGAGGTGTTCAAGGCTAGCTTGGATGGGGCTCTGAACAACCTGGTCTGGTGAAAAGCATCCCTGCCCATGGCAGGGGGGTTGGAATTAGATGATCTTTAAGGTCCCTTCCAACCCAAACCATTCTATGATGCTATGATAACATTTTCTGAAGCTCCAGAGGCCCAGTAATTCCTTCAGTAATGTATAACCGTTATATTCTTTCCCCCTGAAAACACAAGTAGGTTACCATTTTCACAAACTAGCAACTATAAAGAAGAATACAGTCTTCTCTAAATATTCCATACAATTATTATCAATAATTGGATTTTGCTACTGATTCAAAAACAAATAGATACCTGCGACCACCATAAACACTTAGCATTCATAAATGTATTTCATGAATATGAGGCTGACATCTCTCATTATGATCTGAAGCCTGACAGCAAGGTGCCCTTCTGGGTTTTTGTTGCAAAATATCTGTCTGAGAAATGATTGTCTCTCATTCAAGTGCTCTTATAACTGGATTACTGTAGAAAAAAAAATCCTACACTTTTTTTTCCCCTTATTTTCTAGATATTTGCAATAAAATAAAATATATAACTGGACCTGGTCCTAAAGAAATAAAGATATGTAATTTCCATCCTGGTTCGAATACCTGTTTTAGAAAAGTGAAAACTCAAACACAATCCTAACATTTCTGCTAGGAACTGTTCATCATATAGCATTTCTGGCTGATTGTTCATCAGCTATATAGAGAATTAGTTCAGGTGGTCAGGATCAACAATGGTGAAATTAGAGGCTTAAATGTGAGATATTACCAGACTCCGCATTTCACAGCATCACAGAATGGTTAAGGTTGCAAGGGACCTCTGAAGATCATTTGGTTCAATTCCCTTGCACAAGCTCTTTCACCTAGAGCAGGTTGTTCAGGAACGTGTCTAGATGGCTTTTCAATATTGCCAAGGCAGGAGACTTTGCAACTTGTCTGGGCAACCTGTGCCAGTGCTTGGTCAACCTCACAGTGAAAAAATGTTTCCTTATGTTCAGAGGGAACCAACTGTGTTTCTGTTTGTGCCCATTGCTTCTGCTCCTGTCACTGTGGACAACCGAAAAAAGTCTCTCATCCAAGGTCCCTCTGGATAACAGCATAAACTTCTGGTGTATCAGACACTCCTCCCAGTTTTCTGTCATAAGCAATCTTGCCGAGTGTATACTCTGCCAGATCATTAATGAGGATGTTGAACAGGACTGGATGCAGTATTGACCATCTTTGCAGAGAACTATTCCTTCTGTTGCTCCACTGCTTTGTTGAAGTCCCCACAATGTCTTTAATAGAAGTGGAAAAAACCTGTTCAGTTTTCCTGACGACTTTAAGTAGCATGCCTGGGGTGGTATCCTAAGTAAAATACATATGCACACATATATGTAAAACACATATATCTTTAAATACATTTAAGTTTTATGCAGTGTTTAACACTCTGTTTTGGCCACAGAAGTATGTGGACCTGTAGGCATTCTTTTATTCTGTGTTCTCTCAGAATAATCTGCAGCATCTCCCTTCTCCTATTCATCGTGCAATATGTATTGTTGTCTAAGGGAGAGCAGAATCTGTCAAAAGAGCCAAATGTGGAAATGAAGAACTGAGGATTCCTAAGTTCTCAAACTGAGAATTCTTGGTTGCGAGGGAAGAGTAAAATCCTCTTAAATACATTATTTGTTCAATATGTAGTGAATGTATAGTAAATACTGCTAAGATATTGTCTTATGATCACCTTAAACTGCAAATTACAACGGTGAACACAGATTTAGTGTGAATTAATATACATTTTGTGTTGGCAGCAGAATGTGAATAAAAAATTGTAATTGCATATAAATCTGAGTTCTAGGTTTCAGGTTACAAGTAATTTGAGTTACTAGTATAAACAAGTGTTAAGTAAGGATGCAAAAAGAAGCTTCTAATTGCTAAGATTTGATCATGTTTCTTTCGCATTGTCTTATTGTACCAGGTTTGTGTGGTCAGACTTTGGTAGTGGGGGTGCTATTGAGATGGCTTCTGCGAGAAGCTGCCAGAAGCTTCCCTGATGTCTGGTAGAGCCAATACCAGATGACTCCAGGATGGACCTGCCACTGGCCAAGGCCGAGCCAAACAAGAATGATAGTAACACTTCTGTGATAACATATTTAAGAAGGAAAAAAAGTTATTGTGCAGATGAAAATTGCAGCCAGAGAAGAGCAGAGTGAGAACATGTGATTAGCTGTGCTAATCACTGAGGTCAGTGGAGGAGAAACAGGAGGTGCCCCAGGTGCCAGAGCTGAGGTTCCCCTGCAGCCTGTGGTGCAGACCGTGGTGAAGCAGCTGTCCACCAGCAGCCCATGGAGGGCCATGGAGATGCAGAGGTCCATCTGCAGCCCATGGAGGAGATCCACACTGGAGCAGATGGGTGACCAAAGGAGGCTGTGATCCTGTGGGAGGCCCATGCTTGAGCAGGGACCTGCTGACTCACACAAAAAGGAACCAGTGCTGGAGCAGGTTTTCCTGATAGGTCCCTTGTGGGGGACCTGTGTTGGAGCAGCCTGTGCTTGAAGGACTGCACCCTGTGGAAAAGTGGTCCACGTTGCAGCAACTCGTGGAAAACTGTTGCTGTGAGGTGGACTCATGCTGGAGAAGTTTGTGAAGGACTGTCTCCCATCGGAGGGACCCAAGCAGGGGAGACCTCCTCTCTCTGAGCAGCGGCAGAAACAATCTGTGATCAACTGACCATAACCCCCATTCCTGTCTCCCTGTGCTGCTGGAGATAGAGGAGGTAGAACCTGGGAAGGAAGAAAAGGCGACGGAAGCTGTTTTTTTAAGATTTATTTTACTGCCAGTAATAAATTCAATTAATATTCCCACTTTGAGTCTCTTCTACCTATGGCAGTAACTGGTGAATGATCTCTCTTGGTCTTTATCTCAGCTAATGAAACCTTTGTTATATTTTCTCTCCTCTGTCCAGCTGCAGAGGGGATTGAGAGAGTGACTTTGTACCTGGTATCCAGTCAGAGTCAACCCACTACACTCATTTTCTACTTATTTTTTTTCCATTTTCTTTTCTGAAGTAAAATAAAAGTTGAATTTCCAGTACTTTTTTTTTTTTCTGAAACAGTTAACAAATTCCTAAGACTCACTAAAATGGATACTCTAAAACATGTCTGGTATAATGTCACTGGAAAGTTTGCTACATGGATTATATCTAGATATATGTCTCTATTCTGTATGCTTCACATCACTCTACTGACTTCCATCAAATCTGTGAAGTAATGCGTAATATAGCAATTATTAATAATATGAAAACTCAATCCTTATGCTTTGTCATCCTGACATCTCATAAAAGCAGTTGACACTTCCATGTGGCACACAGGTTCCCATGCATGCTAAAGAGTTTGTTAGCTTGTGGAAAATATTCTACCCTACACCTGAGCTTGTCTGCAGTTCAGAGATACTGAGTGATCTCTGTTTCCACTGGAGATTAATCTGTTAGTCTTGCTAGGCTTTGTTCAACTCGCTGGGGCTGCATGAGGTTGAACTGAAAACTGACGGAATTCTATACATGCTAAACTTACCTGGACCGTGACTCATTAAAGTACCTTTTCTTTTGGAATAGATTAGAATCACCAGTCCCACATTGATGGAAAATGGTTAAATATATAGAAAACAAAAAGAGATTTCTATTGGGATATTGGATGTCTTTCCTCTGCAATCTAAATATTAGAACCACACAAAAAAAAGGCAAAATAACCAGAATTATCTTGGTGATCTATCTCTGACACAGGGTTATCTGCATTTTTATTAAGAGCAATCAGGAGAAAAAAAACAAACAAGAAATTTTAGGGCATGGTTTTGTCCAACTTCATGCTGCTTTGACACATGTATATATACACATAATGCATTTTCAAATCAACAGCTTGTTTTTAAACTGTTTTTCTCTTCTATTAATTTCATCATCTTCTGATGAATCATCATTGCACCTCTCTTGTTTTCACTATTTTCTCCACGTATATTACTGAACATATTCTCATGTTTCTCAAGGGAAATTGTGCTAGAGATGATGTCTGGTGGGAAAACAGAAGATTAATCTGATAGTGGGTGTTACTTATTCAGAACATGGTGATTGCTGCTACATTGTCTAACTTCTGTATTTTCATCCTTTATATTTTATTTGTGACTTAGATTTCTTTTTCCCCTTTTTAATGTTTTTTTTTGGTTTGTGTTAATACTGCATCTATTATTTGAACACAGTAACTTAGAATTCTGTTTTTTATATCTAAATGTACACATTTTAGCCTTTGTAAGTTTACAATTCCTTAGATCTTCATGAAGATTTTATGTTTTATGAACAAAATTTTAATTTTTAAGAAGAATCAAAATGAAACTGCTCAAAATAAGCTTCTGGAAAATTTTATTGGAAATATATTTGCCCCTGCAAGCCAAATGGTCATACTTTTACTTGGAAAGGTTTCTAAAGGATCCAGGTTATTGAATCTCCTGCTCTCTTGAATATTCAACTTTAATTTTTATAATGTTTTTAACACAGGTAGGAAAATCAGAAAATTCTATCTGCAACACATATTTGCCATGCATTACAGTGTTATGTTTGATCATTTCTGAACATATTTTCATTTTATATAACTCTTCTGAAACACAAATATGACAATATTTATGTAGTAGTTTCTGAAATAATGCTGCATATCTGCTAGAATGAATTATTTTTATTATATTTTTATTATTTTGAATAGAAAACAAATACTAATAATGCTCTAGTAAGCAAAATTTTAGATTTTAGTTTCAATCCAAAAATCCTGATAGAAAAACAGAGAGTTAAGCAAGGTGCAAAACCCATAGATTTGTAGCACAAAACAGCAGACCTTGAAAATAAGGAGTTTCATGGCTGAAAATTTGGACTCAGTTTCTGACGAGTCACAAAACAAAATGATTTGCTGTGGAAGTAAACATTTCTGATGTGCACAAGCATTACAAATTTGGAATTTAACATGGAAGATCTAATTCACCGTAAGCAAGTAGAAGAACATGTACATGAAAGTTTCATTTAACTGTTAATATCTCTTTGGGGTGGAATGTGTGGCAATAAACTCACTAACTGTGTAATACAATATGTACCTGATGTCTCTCAATATGATGTGATGTGTCTTCATATGCTTTCCAGCAACAGCCATTCCTTCTCTCTTGACACAATTCCTTCATGTGGTTTTATGCATATTTAAGCTATAAAGGTGCAATGGCATGTTAGCTGTTTATCACAAGATGAACTCAATTATTCACCAGGGAACTCAACTCAGGTATCTGTATATCATACCTGTGCAATTTGAAAATCTGAAGAGTCTTACACGACTGACAGATATGACAAAAGATATGCAGGGGACGTGTGTTCTCCTGAAACAGCAAGAGCAGACCTAATAGGGTACTTCACCATCACTCATTCAGTGGGAGACACCTACAGTTTCAGTCAGCTGGATCCTGCTGAAGAGATACTCCATTCAATTTTTAACAGAGTTAACACCTCTGCAGCTTCCCTCAAATAGGAGTGAGAGAGGGCCTCAGCCTTGTGTATGCAGAAGTGTCTAATGACATTGAGACTAGCAAATCCAACCTGGATTCCAGATGCCAATGCAGGCAGGTGTAGGCCTTCCACGAATATGTCTCATGAACTGATCTCATATAGATTAAGATATTTCAAATGACACTTAAGACCTATATTTAGGAAATACAGTCAGTCTCCAAAATTCCACTAATTTGAACATTTAAAATTAGTTCCAGACACCCCTTTATGTATAGATGAGATTAATTATATCCCAGATTCCTGAGACTAGTCATCCTTTAAAACTCTTGTTGCCAAAAGGCACAGTTAGAGCTGGTAGTGAAATCACCTTTTTTTTTTCTGCTCTGAGCAGTTAAATCAAAGTTCAGTGGTTTGTGGTTTTTAAATATGAAAAATCAGATCATGTCTCTCAAAATAAATTCTGAAACAGAGGATAATGTCTTTGCGCCTTTGTTTCTCACATGGTACAGTGGAGTGAATGATGCATACTTATCTCACAAGGATGCCATTAACATGAATTCATTAGTGTTTA
This sequence comes from Pseudopipra pipra, assembly GCF_036250125.1. Taxonomy (NCBI): domain Eukaryota; kingdom Metazoa; phylum Chordata; class Aves; order Passeriformes; family Pipridae; genus Pseudopipra; species Pseudopipra pipra. Next base: position 72,111,889 of record NC_087550.1, on the reverse strand, counting down.
ATGTTGTATATTATAGTAAAGGGGGCATGGAAAAATTCCTGTAGGAATTATTCCCGGATTCTGAATCTGCTTTGAATATTGTGTCATAAATAAGGCATATGTTTATGAGTGAAAAGAAAGGAAATAGTTGTTGCATTCTAAATAAGCACAGCCTATTATACAAAGCACTGTTATATACAGAGTGATGCTGACAGCTTCTCAAAAAAGCATATGAGAGGATCTAATTAAAGACCATACGTACATGAAAGGACCAAATTAAGGTTAAAACCAGGGCTTCAATTTTAACCTTTTTAACTTTTGTAAGTGGTTAACTTTGTAACCCATACAAAGAATTTTTAACCTGATTTTTGTAAGTCTATAATATTACTTAATTCAAATTGGGAAGCTAATGAAACATAGAAAGGAGTGATTATGAATAAAGTCTGCTTTAGAAACCCACAGCTACATACAGAAACCCTGACTGTGTCACAACCCACCCTCCTGCATTATTTTAAATTATTTAATGCACAAAAATTGCTGAAATTGGTCTTTTCAGATTTTCTTTTGACACTAATGGACTGAAAGACTTCTTTTGAAGTTCATGTTTATAGCAAAATTATCTGTCCTTAATTGTATGGTTCTAAAGCCCTGTTAGAAATCCAAAGCTCTTACAACTTTCTTCAACTCAGTAGACAAGTCCCTTTTATGCACTGAACTTCTTGGTGTTGCAGGACACTTTCTGACCGTAACATTTTTTGTACAGGTGCCCTTGTCTTCCTCTTCCCACTTACACTGACCCTAAAAATCTCTCAGTCCTGTGGTCACATTTTAAAAGTTGCATTAAAAGCCAGTGTGTAATCTTTCAGTCAATTATAAATGCAATGAGTTAAAGGATCGCAGGTTCATTGAAAAACATTGTCTGGGTTTACCTTTTTTTTTTTTCAATGTAAGGTGATGTCCAGAGGCAGTCTGTCAAGTGTGCCTGCCACTTTCTATTATTAATTGTCTGAAATACACACTGGGGCATGTGACGTTTTTTTATCTTGAGGAGGAAGTACAATAGAGGTGTAGTCACTGTCAGGTAATTCATTGCCTTTGACTAGGAACACCACCTACAAACCCCGAGAGAAATTTAAAATAGATCCAAATGTAAATCTAAAGCTTTTAAGAAGCACGATGATTAAATTCTTTTACCTCTTTCTAAAGCTAAAATAATAGAAAAATCAGTGTCAGAATTATATGAAAAAGGTGCAGAATTCTTGGGATAATTTCCACAGTGTGAGAGTGAGCACTAATGGCCCAATTACAGCATGATGACAAATGGAATAATGTAATAAAAATCACTAGTCATACATCTTTTGGAAATAACATTATCAGAATACATATAGAATATTTGTTAAAACATAACACTAGCAGTGAGGATTGGGAGAGATCAAAAAAGACAGAATGGAGGCAAGTCCAAATCTCATGACAGTACTCATTGTCAAAAATGTTAGCTTTTAGAAGATGCTTCTTAACGTAGTAAAATAAAAATACTGTGGACCCCGCATTAGAAGCTTTAAATGTTTCTTACCAGAAAAGCTTACCTTACACTTCTGCTCTTTCATTTCTGTAAATAAACAGATGAATGAAAAACAAGGAGTAAATTTTAATATCAATAGATATGAAGGATTTTCTCCAGCTGTGTAAATTCCTCAGATATGTGAGTGTATACATTCCATTATTCTAAGATAATATGACTGTAAATATTTGCACACTACCTTTGCATTTACAAGCCTCATTTCAGACTGAGTTGCTAGGTGGTTAAATATTGCACAAATAATAAACTCAATACTTTGTTCAAAGATGATATGTCAAGAAAACTTCAGAAGGGATAAAGATTTAAAGTTTGGGACACGACAGCTGCTAGTTATTGCAATAAAACAAATGGAACTGATTTATTAATTAAATTTGATACTGAAGAAAGTGTTTGTTCTGAGTGTTTTTTCATTGGCAAGGAGTTTGAAAAAAAAAAAAGGTATAGACCAGAATGGATTTAATTTGAGGCCTACTATGTAAACGAAATGAATTACACTAACTTGTGTTTTGAAACATGCAACAACTAATGTAGGATAATGTGATTAGAATGAACATGACTATTACAGATACCAGACAATATTCCACTTATTAAATTTACTGAAAATGGTTATAATTAGAAACAATTCAGGCCTTTTTATAGGCATAATTATGCTAAGTTGATTATTAAATAAAGAGATAAACAAAAGCAATACTGTGATTTGTTTTTAATGGCATCAAGAATGAAAATGTTTTCCATTGCAAATTCTTGCTGTTGTTGAGCACTTTGGATATCTTTCAGGTTTTACTTAAAATGGGATGTCTTCTTAGTCATGTTCTATCATTTCATATCATAATTGTCTTCAACCTTAATGAAGAAAATATTCATTTAGTATCTGCTTCTCAATATTAGCAAGGAGTATGTCCTAGTGAAAAACTACTACAGACTGGGAAGACCAGTTTCCTTATCTCCTTTATTGTCACTGGTAACAGAAATCACTAAAGAGAATTCAAGCAACATCCTACTTTATTTGTTCTACAACCCTCTTTTTTTCATTGTATTTCTCTGACTGTAGCTCCTCAGTGAATATGAAGAAATCTGGAGAGCTTAGGATGAAGTTAGCATCTCTTATTATCTTCAATGAATGTATCGGTGCAATAACTGAAGTAGTGTGAAATGGGAAGAGGAAGGGTGAGAGAAAGAATTCCCTATCTGTGCTCATGATGCAACATTTAGCATACAAACTTGAGAGGCTTATTGTCTTATAAATAACTATGCTTCAGCTTACAGTTTTTACATTGCATATCTTCTCAATGTTCCAAATGCATAAATGCCAGTAGATGAATAAGGATATAAAGCTGCTCCACAGCTGCATACATAGCGGTGGAACAATTCAGATGACAAATCATACACATACATCTTCCTTTGAAGCTGTGCATTTCTTTCATTATAAAAAAATTAAGTAGTTTCTCTGTACTCCATTCATGCAATTTTTATTTTGAATATTGCATGGTTTCTTTCATAATAGACAAAAAATTCTTAATTGTGAGATTATTACTTCTAACTTTGAGACTTTAGGTTTACATTTCAGGCAACAAAAACATTTAACTAACGTGAGATGAAACTACATTGAAATTAAAGACCCTTGTGCAAAGACATTAACAGCCTATTTTTCATTTTTAATAATTAAAGAAATTTAATAAGGCTACATCTAAACTGCTAGATAAATGCATTTTGTGCTATGACTAATAGTCCTGGTCTCATAATCATCCAGATCAAATGATCTCTTGTTTTGCACCCTTTCTCTCTCTTTCCTTGGTCTAGTTTTCTTCTGACACATTTGATGTATAATAAGAAAATGCAAGTGGCTTTATGTCTACCATGAAATTTAGAAATGGTCAAGATGAACATCTGGACTTACAAGGTGGAAACTTCTCCTTTGTGTCACAGTTCAAACATTAGTGAAATCTTGTTTCTATCCAGCAACTACTTTGCCTATATAAACTTCTATTTAAACAAAAATTCTGTTAATCTGAGGTGACACTAATATGAAATACATAGAAGAGACACTTCAGAATCCTGAAGGAGAAAACGTTTGTGTTCATGGGGAGATTGGTTATAATGAAAGTACATTCACCCATTTCTAGGGGGAACAAGGAAATGGCAAACGGCAAACAAAACTACTGTTAAAGGCAGTCTGTATATGAACAGTGAAAGAAGAATATCTCTGATGAAGCAACAGAAGTCAAAGGAAGTCTAATATGGAATTAAATTAATTTTATATTTAGAAATTAAAATAATTTTAAAGCTTTATTTTTGAAAATGCCTATCATAGATAATTGACTAAGAATTTGTGTTACTTTTTTAATGCAACTTTAATTTACTACTTTTTTGTTGTTTTTCTTTTTCCTGATTTACTGTATTATTCTAAAATACTTCAAGGTTTATAGTCAAGCTATTCAGGTTTTAGCTGACTGTGAGTATAGCAATTTTCAAACAGATTTTGAAGTGCCCATTACAATCAACGTTAAAAAATATTGTGACATTATGATCCAAAGATGAGACATTCTATGTAACAACATCAATAACTTATGACACATTCTTAGTGATTCATTCAGCTCACCATCTTACAGAAATCTTTATGTTCTCTTTAGCTTGAGAAGTAAATGAATCACAGGTTTTGCCGCATAAGATTACAGATATTTATATAATACGGTCATTTATAAATATTTATTTCTGGAAAAAGAAAGAAAGAAAATCTTTTCATGAGTATGTCTCAGAGAGGTGTTATTTGGGGGGAAAAAGGCATCAGTCTTTCTTTATCAACATTAAATAGAGAAAATTAAAATGTTTCTTGTCCTTTTTCTTCTGTAATTTATGCCAGTGTTGATCAGACCTCAGTCTCAAGTAGTCCTCTTACTTGTGTAAGGTGCAATAGAGTCATGAGCAAAATCTTCTGAGAAATGTTTAAAGTTTGTGCAAAAAAAAGTAAAGTCATGCAATATGACAAAACTATAGTAACTTTTCATAAGGAGAATTGAATGAGAGAAATAACAGGAAAAAAGTTTTAGGAAGGAAGGCTGATAGTAAGAAACAATGCTGAAAGCTACAAGTACCTCTTAGAAGCGTAGATAAGTGGGAAGAAGTTCACTTTTGAGTAATTCTTCACTGACTATTTAATACCAACAAACCTTTCTACTGATGTTCACTGGAAGGTCAAAATTTCAATACTGCATAATGCTGAATATTGGTAGGAATTCAGGACTAAATATTCCAACATGTAAATTGAGGTAGGCAAGTGCCTACCTCCACTGTACACCATCACCTTCTGGAATTCTTAAAGCCAGGCTGGCGCCTTGAGAACATGCAGTATGAAATGAGCTACAAATCAAAGCTGTAGGAATACTGAATAATCAGGAGAAGTGCTCAAGAAGAGAGTGGACTCATGCTTAAAAAGGATTCGTGCTTGGTTAGAAGTAGGATGTCTCTTGGCCATGAGAATGACTGTAACAAGACAGGAGAAGAGCCTACATTTGTATTCCTGGAGAAACCCATATCAAGAAGCTATTCTTGGTCAGCAAGCAAAGATTTTATTTTCACAGTAGATTGTTGTTAGACACCAGACCAGTTATTATTGGGTCAGAACCAACCTGCGGGAGTGTGTGTGTGTGTGTGGAGGGGGAAGGGATGGGTCAAACCTCACGGAGGTGGGATGGCATCATGTCTCTCATGGCAGCCCCTGGGACCCACATGGGGAAGCCCTGGAATAGCTGTCAGTCACCAACAGCCCAGAAAAAGTATAACATACCACACCTCCTGCAGACCCTCTCCCAGTTCAGATTGGCAGGGACAGTGAGGACACTGCCCCTCACCCTGGTCTGGAATCCCCAGAGTGCCTGGTGGGTCAGAGACCCTGTCTGGAGGGGTTGGCCACAGGGACCAGAGCAGATAAAACTGAAGGCATGTGTTTACCTTGTGTTGTGGCCCTGCCATCGGACTTGTGAGAGCTGGTCTTCTACAAGGCTTCGGTGGTAGCTGCATAATCTGTCTCTCCCTCTTTCTCCTTCTCTCTTCTTGATCCCTCTGCTTCTCTTTCTTTGCTCCTTTCTTGATGCTTGGGGTGGTTTGGAGCTGGAGGGATTTAATCTTGATTTAAATGTTGTGGAATTGGTCAGATTTTGCCTTAAGTGCTGTTGGTGTATTGGATCTTGATTTAAGTGTTGCTGGTTTACTGGATTTTGACTTAAGTGTTGTGGATTAATAGTATATACTGAGTTAGTATTGTGGTGGAACATTTTGTCTAGCTTGTGTGGTGTCCTTTTGAATTGTGGCCAAGCCCCTTATTTGCTCCCCTAAATTAATAAAGAAATTCCTTGGGAACACACCCATGGCTTATTCTCTTGATGCTATCTTGAGGTATTTGTCGTGGTTTGGACCTTGTTTTCCCCCAGAGGCTAAGAAAAGTGGTAGACCCCAAGGGGTGGAAACCTCTGGAAGTTTTGAAGTTTTATCCAATGGGCGCTCCTGCAGAAATGTAAACATATCACAACCAGACCAGAAGAGATGAGTTGTAGTTTTGGTTGTTGTAGAAGTGGTGGCCATGTTGTAGAGCCACGAGGAAGGGGCTCTAAGCCCCTTGGGCCCTCTGGGCCCTCCCAGCCCCGACTGGGGGGCTGCAGGGACCTGGAACAGCATAAAGCTGGGCTAGGTGCCTGTAGTTATGCCGGGAGATGTTTTTCTCCATGGGCGCAGAGCAGCAGCCGGGACTGACCGGAGAAGGTGGCAGAGAGCCAGAAGATAAGACCTGAACTGAAGGAGCAGCAGAAACAACATGCAGCACCGGAGAGAAGACTCCTGGAAAGGGAAGAGAAAGAGAGCCAGCAGCTGAGAGACAGAGTTTGGGGTAAGACTGTGCCAGATTCCCCAAAACTCCCTTGAGCCCCCTCTTGGAGAAGAGGGACATGGACTCCTATTTTAGAGGAGCCTTGGAGTACAGCAGCACCGGAGAGAGAGAGGAGCTGAGAAGCTCAAAGGCGTCCTGAAGTTGGACCAGGACAGCCAAAGGAATGTGGAGGAGGGCTTCGCCCCCCCCGCTGCCTGGAGACAGAGCACGGAGCTCTGCAAACGGGAATTTGAATCCCCTGAGGAAGGGACTTTCACGAAGATGCCCCTGCATTTCGTGATATGCCTGTGGTGATGCGAGTCTTGTCCCTGCTGGCAGTGCACAGGTGAGGCCTTCGCTTGGACCGAAGGAGAGCCGAGGGGCTTGGAGACCCCCTTGTGTATGTTGAACAGAGATCCAACTACAACAACCCAGTTACTGCTGCATGGAGGACAGAAGAGGAGCTACTGCTTAAGGACTGGAAGGGATCTGTCCTTCTTTCCCTCCTGGACTTTTATTTGGAGGAGAGAAGAGATCTGATCCATTGTAATACTATATGTCATCGTAGAGATAGTTATGATCATGTGTATAAGGTGATATGGTATTTACTTGTACAGTCATTGTAATATATTCCCTTTCCCCCACTTTGAGTCTGGTGTGTTTTGTCTGGAAAAGCCCATCTCACATTAGGTTGAGATGTAGGAGGGGGATGGAACTAGGGAATTGGATTTTGGGGCTATCTCAAACCATGACAAAAGAACGCTATATCTATATATTAAAGTAAAATTCCTAGGCAATCCTGTGAGCTGGCAGCTCCTGGGGCCCAGAGTTTTACAATTGTCTATACTGTATATCATCCTGTATATCATCTTTTCTGAGAGGTTTTCTTTTTCAGTTCAAAGAGCTTAAGATTCTCTGAGAATCATGTCTGAGTTCACCACACTAGTGATTTCAGTGTGATGGCAAAGCTATGTGTTGCATGCCACAGTGTTTGACATAGCATTGTGTCAGTGGTGTTCAGTGGTCCAAAGTCTGAGTGTGCAGTGTGTTGGGGGGCCGTGAAAGCCAGAGTCAGTGAAGCCCGACACATGAAATGTACAGAGTGCTTGAAGGAGTAAACCGTACCTAGAACTGCAACCAGATTCAAACTCCAAGGAAGCCAATTGCTTCATCCAAAGAGTAGACCTGTAATGAAGTGGTACACATTATTTTTCAGAATGGAATTTCACTTCACATATGGTTAATTTCTTTTCAAGATATTGGTATGTTTCAAACACACTGTTTAGCTATGTTTTCTCAAGTCTATCGTTACGTGCTTGCGACTTCTACCTCCAGCTCACCTAGCTTGAAGACATTTCATCTTTAGAATTTTTTTCCTCATTTCCTTTTTTTCTTCATTTTTATTCTGAAGAATGAACATCTGGCTAATAACGTTCAAGTTTTCCATTAGCATTCAGTGTAAATGTTATTCCACATTTATACTGGAAAAAAACAATCTCTCCTCCAAACCAGTTAAAACTAGTGAAAATAAGTCACTTAACAGTAACACAAACATGCATAACTAACCTTTTTACAATACAGAATGTGAGAGAATGGAAATAACAGAAGCAAGTCACACAATCCAGTTTTGAATTTTTGACTTATTAAGACATTTGAGATTAGCTGAAAAAAAACCCTATTTATTTAAAGAAAAAAATGAACCTGTTTTTAAATGCAGGTTATGGAGTCAGTATAACAAATGGATGCCAATTACCAACAACATATTACTGTGAGACCCAGTCAGTTTGCTACAAGTAAGAAGAAATTAATATAATGTAAAAATTGAACTAATCTTTTGTGCAGTTAATGTATCATCTTCCCTTGAAAGAATTGGATGTGAAAGTATTCTTTTAGGGTAGCTTTCACTTCAATGAAAGAACAATACTATCTTATTCTTAAACATAAATACTTAGTACAGAGTAAATTAAGTTAGTTTCTTTAACTCTTTTCCCATATATATCCTCTGAATTTAAATGTCAGATTACTCGTCTTGGATTGCATGAACACCCTCAGAAACCCACTATAGTCTCCTCAGCTCAGAGCTGTTAACTTGAGAAGGTGGTAGAATTGAGAACAGTTCCAAAACTGTGGTTAACGTGTTCAAACTTATGCAGAAGTAAACCCAAACTCCTTTAAAATGCTTAAGTATCACAAGACCTGCTTTCTAGAGGTTGATGTGAAAGTGAGTTAATTCATCATATGCTATTATTGAAGTATTGCAGTTGCTACTGGCTTTGTCAATAGATGATGGTAAAAAAAAGAAATGTATATGCTATACTAATTATACTACAGTATAATTATACTGTAAATGAGTTACACCTTTATTCCTATATAAAGGGAATGGCTTGGATTTATATATTTGTTTTGTAGCACAGTCAGACCCAAGATTTTGGACTCGCAGAACCACAGAATGGTTGAGGTCAGAAGGGACCTTTAGTGATCATTTGGTACAACCACACTGCTGAAGCAGGGACACCTAGAACCAGTTATTTAGGAACATGTTCAGATGGCTTTTTAATATCTCCAAAGAGAGACATTTCATAACCTCTCTGTGAAACCTGTGCCAATGCTCAGTCACCACAGAAGTAAAAAAGTGTTTCCTGAGGCTCAAAGGGAACCTCCTGTGTTTCAGTTTGTGTCCATTGCCTCTGGTCCTGTCACTAGACACCACTGAAAAAATGCCAGTCTCCTTTCTCTTAACAGCCTCCCTTCAGATATTTAGATACATTGACGAGATTCGCCCTGAGCCTTCTCTACTCTAGATTGAAGAGTCCCAGGTGTCTCAGCCTTTCTTCATAGGAGAAATGCTCCAGTCCCTTGATCATCTCTCGTTAGTCCTTCATTGGACTCTCTCCAGTATGTCCATGTCTCTCTTGTACTGAGGAGCCCAGAAGTGGACACAGATTCCAGGTATGGTCTCACCAGGGCTTAATAAAGGGTAAAAATCACTTCTCTTTATCTATGGACAACACTTTCCTTAATGCAGTCCAGGATAACATTCACTGTCTTTGCTGTGAGGGCACATTATCTTGTTTGTCTTTTAGTCTGGAGTAAGTAGTATTTTTTTCTCTCTCAAAAACAAACCCTCATAATTCTAATTCTCCATGTCAAGAAACTTAAAATTCTTAAGCAATTTATCTATCTTTATTATGGTTTAATTAAAATGGTATTTAAGTGTGGAAGGAATATCTGGTCAAAAAGAGAAACATACTAGAGGTTCCTGAAATATTGAGGGAATTGTCTAGAAAGGAGGGAACAGAAACTCCTAAGTTCCAGAAAGAACCAGATATAGTGCAAGAAACATTTTCTAATCCTGAAAATTAAAGACATTTCAAAATTCAGAGGGAAAGAAGTCCTTTTTTTAAACAGGTATTTTTCTCACAGAGTTGAAGTGGTGCAAGTCTAATCACTCCTCTCCTACTCTCATCTGCATTGTCCTGTGTTATCATCACTCACATTCATTATACTCTGAAAGCTAAGAATACACCATGATGGGCTTGAATAAAAGCAGACAGCATGATATTCAGCTATTGGTTCTATTTCCAATGCTAATGGAACATTCAGCCAAGCCTACAGAGATGGAGAGCAGTTGGCTCAAGATAAGACTAAGATGAGATACCATGATTTAACCCCAGCTGGCAACTTAGCCCCAAGCAACCACTTGCTCACTCCCAGCAGGGAGAAGGACCAGGAAAAAAAGTAGTAGACCTATAGGACCAGTTTAATAATTGAAACAAAGCAAAATATAACATAATATCAATAATACTAATTATAATAATAACACCACAAATAATAATCATAGTAATGAAAAGGAAAGAGAGAGAGGAATAAAACCCAAGAAAAACAATGATGTATAATACAATTGCCCACCACCTGCTGACCAATACCCATCTTGTACCTGAGCAGTGACCAGTGACTCCTGGTCAACTCCCTCAGTTTATACACTGAGAACAACATTCTGTGATATGTAATATAACTTGGACTAGTTCAGATCAGCTGTCCTGTCCATGCTCTTCTTGCAGCTTCTTCTGCACCTGCTCAGTGGCAGAGCATGGGAAACTGCAAAGTCCCTGACTTATGCCTGATGCCCCCCAGGACACAGTTGGCCCTCCTGGCTACCAGGGCACTGTTGACTCATATTTAACTCACTGTTGACCAGGACCCCCAGGCCCCTTCCATGGCACTGCTTTCCAGCATCTCATTCCCAAATCTGTACAAACATCCTGGGTTGCACCATCCCAGGTCCAGAATCTGGCACTTTCCCTTGATAAACTTCATATGGTTGGTTATTGCCAATCTCTATAATTTGTAGAGATCTCTCTGCAAGGCCTCTCTGCACTCAGGGAAGTCGACAGTCCTCCCAGTTATACACCAGATATGTTCAGTAAGGACTCTACATGTAGATGGGTAACATTCATCATGAGAAAGAGTTTATTACCATTTGAGAAGTTGTCCTTGCTACTTTAATTGTCCTACAATTTCTGTTTCAGAAAAACCTGTGCCATACTTGACAGCTCTGTCTGGATGTCTCAGATGGTTTTTGGCCACAATTACACAGTACTGGAGATTTTTACATAAGCATGCCTTGCTCCAAATAAGATATAGATAACAGCTTCATTAGATATGGTGTTAAGTTGCTGCCTCAGATATCTGCTTGTGCTGCTTTTAGACTCAATAAACCTGATCATTACGTGCTGCATAATTTTGACTCGATCTCTTTTGGGGTGAGGATGTCAATTATATTTTGTATGTTCTTATTTGTTGCTCTGATCTTGTATAATATCTGATATTCCAATGAAAGAGAGTTAGCAACTCCACCTCCAGAATAAAGCAAAATGCTAAAAAGCTGCAAAAATTCCAGCCAGCTATGAACAGTGTTTTTTTCCATATTTTGCATATTGAAAAGTAAATTACTTTCCTTATTATCTGAAGAAAGCCCTAACTAAACCAATCAAAAATGTCCTAAGTTCCGTCAACCTTTTTCTCAACATGAATTTTGGACAGACTGAATGGTTACAAGAGTGCTTTTTGAAATGTATTTGAAATTACGAAAATTCTGGAAGACAGTACAATTTCTGAAGTCTTTGGTTGTTACTTTTATTCCTTTTGTTTTCCTTTAGTTCAACTGATGCAGTTGTACATGAATGAAAATTTTTTAAAAAAGGGGTTTTTTCACACCATATAATATAATTTTAATCACTTCAAATAAGTTTCATATACCTCTTCTCTCAGGGTCAGTAATCTTATTTCCTGGTGATTAGTTTCTGATTGTCTTCCTATAAATCTTCTATACATGTGTGCATAGTTGCATACATTAAATTATTTAGTGTAATAGTTGGCTATTTGGCACAGACACTTATTAATAGTAAAATAGAACACAATAATTCATATATTTTAACAGAGTGGCTAAGTTATTTTGACTTTGAGATTCCTTTTAAAGTTCTTGTCATGACATAGCCAGTGTTTTCTCTTGCACTCTTACTGTGTTCTCTTTAACATATTTCTTTTTTTCAGCATAACTTCACTCTATGCTTTTTAGGATCTTGATTCACACTAATTAATATGAAAAATAAAAATAAAGTTTGTACTTTTGAGAAAAAAATTCCATTTTAGGGTATCTTCGTAGAATAATTCAATCACAGAATAGTTAAGATCAGCGGGTGTCTCTGAAGGTCATCTAGTCTAACCTCCTGCACAGAGCAGGATCAATTATAGCAGGTTACTCATGGCTGTGCAAAGTCAGGCTTAAATATCTCCAGGAATGGGAGACTTCAAAGCAACTTCTCTGAGTATCCTGGTCTATAATTTGGCCACTATCACTCTAAAAGTTTTTTTCTGATGTTGAAACAGAATTTTCTGTTGGTCAATTTGTGCCCATTGCCTCCATCACTGGACTTCATTTTCTTTGCACCCTCTCTGCAAGTATTTACACACACTAATAAGTTCCCCCCTGAGCATTCTCTCCTTCTGGCTAAACAGTTTCAGTTCTCTCAGCCTCTTCTTGTATGACAGATGCTCCAGTACCTTAACCATCTTCATGGCTTTTCTCTAGACTCACTCTAATATGTCCATGTCTTTCTTGTACTGGAGAACCCAGAACTGGACATATTGCTCCAGATGTGGCATTACCACAGCTGAGTAGAGAGGAAGAATCACATCCTGTGACCTTGGTAGCTTTGTTCTTCCTAATGTAACCCAGGAGGTTATTTGCCACCTTTGTCATAAGGGTGCATTGCTGGCTTATTGTCAGTTTATTGTCCATCAGGACCTGCAATCCTCCTCTGCCAAGCTGATTTCCAGCCTGTTGGCCCCCAGCCTTTACTGATTCATGTTAGTTCCTCCCCAGGTGCAAGACTTTTCATTTCCATTTGTTGAAACTAGTAAGATTCCTCTTGGCCCAGTTCTCCAGCTCATCATTGCACTTGAGGCCGCACCTCAAGTGCTGTGTCCGGTTCTGGGCCCCTCACTTCAAGAAAGACGTCGAGGTGTCCAGAGAAAGATAACAAAGCTGGGTTAGAGGGTCTAGAGGGCAAGTCTTATGAGTGGCTGAGGGAGCTGCACTTGGGTTAGCCTGAAGAAGAGGAGGCTCAGGGTTGGCCTTATCACTCTCTACAACTACCTGAAAGGGGGTTGTAGCCAGGGGGGGTTCGGGCTCTTCTCCCAGACAGCTAGCAAGATGGCAACAGGACACAGCCTCAAGCTGCACCAGGAGAGGTTCAGGCTGGACATTAGGAAGAACTTCATCACGGAAAGGGTTGTTAAGCATGGGAATGGACTGCCCAGGGAAGTGGGAGAGTTGCCATCTCTGGAGGTGTTAAACAAATGACTGGATGTGGCACTTAGTGCTACGGTCTAGTTCACAAGGTGGTGATCTGTCAAAGGTTGGATTCCATGAACTTGGAGGTCTTTTCCAGCCTTAAATGATTCTGTAATTTTGTGAGCCAATGTTTCTCTAAATATCAGCACAATCATATTGTTAAGGAATGTCAGAACCAGCCACCACCTCCAGCAGTTTCAGGCTCAGGACTTGTTGGAAGGAAGCTGGATGCTTGTGGACTCAGGCCTTGGACACAACTCCTGCTTTCATTTGCAGGTTCAACCAGTAGCAAACTGAACATGTAACCAACACACATACATACACACACACAGAGGACACTGACATGACTAGCTACATGTTGGACTTCTATAAAGCATTAGTATGCATAGACAAATCCCCTTCCTCCTCTTCATCTGCTCAGGATTGAAGACCACTAATGCAGGCCCTGACAAGCTTGCCTTCACAAGCACTCACAAGCCCTCCAAGCTCACAACCATATGCACATTCACAGATGCTTCAAACACCATTACACCTCTTTGTCTGCCCAACACCCCTGCTGGGATCATGGGTCCTCTTAATCACTGCACAGGCCCCCTACCTGCCAACTGATCCAGCTTGGTGCTCTCTGGAAAAAAACAATGCTCAGACACTTGCCCCACATATACTCTACATTTGCAAGTCTCCCTGGCACACTAGGATAGAACCCTGCCCTTCTGATATGCTGTGCTGGACCCAGGCCCCCACTACTTGCTGGCTATTCCAGCTCGAAGTTTGCTGCCAGATACGCACACTCCATGCACACCAGTTGTGGGGAAGGTACAGACATTTGCCCCTGTCAGCCAGCATCAGGCCCACGGGCTTTTACCCATGGTCCTACCTACTCCAGTTGCAGTAACTGAGCCCCTCAGTCACTTCACTCGCCCTGGTTTCTCTCAGTAGCTGAACCTGAGACTTCCACTCACTCCAGTAGTTGACATTACAGTCCAGGGGCACCTACAGTGCTAATACATCTCTGTTACTATACCTTCTATTGTGACATACATTCACACTCTGCAGTTAGTGCATTCATCACTGGCAATCCTGAACCTTCTTTCCTGTTGTTTCAATAAACTGTGTTATCTGTTATTCTGGATTGTGTAAATTCTTATTGAACTAGGCCAGACCTATAGTATTGGCTTGGTAAATTGTACAGTGCATGAATCTGGGATCACACAAGTACGTATTGAACACCACCAGATCCACAGTGTTGAAACTGCACTATTTGTGAATCTGTTCTCATGAAAGTTCTTATTGAACATGACCAGACTGATAGCGCTGAAGTGGCTATAATCAGAAATTAAGCCCCGCCACATCCAGACCCTCTGATCTCTGAGGTCTGACTGGATTGCAGTGGGGTTTATTTTCTGCCAACTTTCTATATCCTTAATGAAACAATGACATGCTCAGGAAAATTTTGGCATCTCCAACTATGGATGCTGAGAATCTACTTGTTCCAATCGCTGACACCACAGGTCTGGGGGCACCTACATTTCCTGTCTGATCTCTGTTGATATTCCACATGCACTCACACTGGTCTCCCAGGCAGCTAACATTTAGTCCTACAAACACTCCCACACACACCAGGTAGAGAGTGAGTCTGTTTCATTAAATACCACGATATATATTTTACCATTTGCTGAATGGTTTTGTGTGAACATGAATTAAACTTTCTCTACCAATTAGAAAATTGAAAGAAAAGACAATTTAAAAAAGGATTAAAAATCACACTATGCAAAAAAACCCAACTAAACAAAACCAAAGCCAAACTACCAAAAAAATCCCAAATCATCTATTTCAACACTAATTACTGTAACACAATATTTGGGGCTTTTTTGGTAGGATGGTCTGTCACATATTTGAATATATTTCTGTATTGAAACAGAAAACTGAATTTTATATATATTTCCTAATTTTATTTTCACTTTATAGTTTTTAAGGATAGGCTTACACAGAGGTTTATATTTTTACAGAAAAGGTTTTACATTATTACAAATTTTGGCATGTACTCCTGGATAAGAGACAAAACCATGCCACTGAGATTTAGTCTTTTTCTGATTTAATCTTGTGCTAGTCTAATTTCAAACAGCAGCATTTCTATATAGCCTGAAGTCTTACAAGGATTGATAAAAACATCTAATTGACAAAGGATTACAATAGTAAATATTTTATGTGATGAAGACCTGAACTAAAGATTCTGTATCTGTTAGGGATAATAATAAGGATGAACGAACCCTTAATACAGATGTACAAAGCCCCCCAAAAGGAAGAAGCAGCAAAAACAAAGCAACAAAACAGCAGTATTTTTCTTTAAATGCTAACAGTGGGCTATTAAATACACTAAGAAATGAATGAATGTACATGCATTTCTGCCTTTGATATTAAATGACAAAATAAAACCCTAATGATGTTCAATGGAACTTCTTATGAGAAAATGAAAGTGGTTAATAGTTGTGGGTCAGAGCAGATCCAAAATTATGCTAGGTTGCTTTTAACTAACTTTGCAAATAGTGCCATTTATGTGGAAGAAATATCTGAAAACATATAGAATGCCAATTATATGCAGTATGTATTATGCCTTACTGCATATCAAAATACTATAGATGAGAATAGTTAAGGTAGATTTCCTTCAGGTAATAACAATATGCTGATATGCTTCACTTCTAGCTGTTTTATTCCCTAGCTCAGATGCCTACCTCTCCTCCAGTCACTATCTGAAGACCTTTGGGCATTACCTACACTGAGGTAGGTAGTCCTTGTATCAGTACCCAGCATAGTTTTTAAAATCTGCCTCAGGAAGTTCATTGACAATCCAGTGGACTTAGGCAACTTTGAAAATGTTACCTACTAATATTAAAACATTGCAATTGTATTTGAATGCAAAGTAGGGAGAAAAACTGGGGTCTTATAAGTTTACAACAGAGAATTTTGTGAAGATGCAGTTCTAGATGAGTGTTAATATGTCTGGGGAATTTTTTTTCCCTCATATCTTGAGGTGTTTCACTTCTGCTTAGAGGCAAAGACAGAGAATTTTTCTGCTCCTAGTACCAGGCTAGCAAGCCATCAGACCAGAAATTTCAAGTTAACTAAATATGTTATTTTATACAGAATTCATAGTGTGTACCTCACTCCAAATGAAGTATGCAGGTTAGCTGCCCTCAGAGTTTCAATCCACTGGAGTACACTGAAGGTTGCATCTCATATGATTTGCTATGTGTCCAAATCAGTCAGTTGTATATTCAAGGATAATCTAATGGAATTACACTGGCAGTGTTCTTGGCAATGGTGGAATCCCAAGACAACTGGCTATGGCACCTTTCCTGTTGCTTTTCACTTTAAAGGCAGGGAAGCATTTGGCATGAACATGTTTTGCGGTTATTTGTCATGACTACAAAGAATTTGCTGACATTTCCAAATGAAATACATTATTTTTAGCCCTTAAAACATACATAAAAAAAGAAAACATTACTATGTGGAAAGTAATTTTCAATTTGTTTTACCTAAAGAAGGAAAGAAGTAGATAAACAGGGAGGATGGGAAAGCAAACTATTTCAGAACATAAAGTTTTTACTTTGAGTATTAGGCACCATCAGATTAATAAATGTGCAATGAGCATATAACAAGTCTGCATTTCTTAGAATCATCTATTTTTACCAAGTCCTAATGCAGCAAAACAAATACACAGTTTTTAAGAAACCAGTAGGACACTGTACACAATGAGTTGTTTCTGCAGCACTTGAAATTCAGCTAATTAGTTTCAAAAGTCAAAAAAACCACCAAAACAAAACCCTCACACCTAAATACTGGCAAATTGATTAAGAAGACAGAATCTTCCTGTTAAAATCAGAATTCACAGGACAGAGGACACATGTAGTCATATGAACAGCGAGCAGTTCTGCAGATGAGTAAGCTATGAAAAATCTTATCACTGATATTGTTGTAGAATAGACTCAGCTGTGAAGAACAGTCATCAAATCAGGTGATTTGCAGATTCCATTCTTCTGTGAATATTAATATCTCAAAGCTGCTTCTATTTTCCTATGGGAAAGAGGACAGTGAAAGCTGCACTTGAATTTGGTGATTTGGACTGCTTTAAAGTTTACTTAAAGAATAAGACAATCTTTAGGAGAATAATTAAGCCTAATAAGCATCTTTTAATAACTACTGATGCCACTAAGAAAGGAACAAGAAAAAGAAATTGTGAAATGGTGCTAGGTATTTAAATCATTGTACTGGATCAGAAATTTGTCCACTTAAACTAATGCATTGTCTTTCTAAAGACATTTCATATCAGCTACTATCTAGGAAGTGAGAAAAAACCCTTTAGTGGGCAGGTACAGTACAAGACTTGTATACATTTTGGTTTTGATGGTCTTATTTTATGAATTTAAAACAGGTTTTTTTAATGAAAGTCCCATCTTAATATAACACCCTTTTTGACTTAGCTCAATTCTGTCCATATAGCATATAAATCCGAGCTCAGAGTTAAGAATTTTCTGACTTATAACTGAAAAAAAAAAAGCTAACCACAGTATTGTTTACAAGACTCTCATAACCAAGAAGTCTTGCATCATTTATTCCTCTGCCTTTAAAAATTAATCTTTGCCTATTAGTAAGCACAGATCATTGTCTCTTGCTGAAACAATAAGGAAAATGTAAGAGCAAATCTTATTACCCATTCCAAAAAATGTGACTGTAGATATTATTTGTCTTTTGACCTTGTCTACAGTGTATGCTAGTTCTGGCAACACTGTGAAGTAAAGAGCGCTTTTCAACTTTTAATAAAAACAAGCAGTATCTGGGATAGTTAGGGAAAAGCTCATAATACTTCAAGACATCTCATGTTTGTTTTATGTTAATTTTGAAATCTCTTAAGTTGGACAGTGCTGAGCTGTTAATAAGCACTTGCAGCGGGTTTCTGTAGCTGGGTTTTGGTAGTGGGTGGGGCTACAAGGGTGGCTTCTGTTAGAAGCTGCTAGAAGCTTCCCCTGTCTGGTGGAGCCAACGTCAGCTGGCTGCAGGATGGACTTTCTGCTGCTGGCCAAGGCCAAGCCGATCAGGAGTAATAGTAATGCCTCTGTGATAACATATTTAAGAACAGAAACATACTGCGCAGAAAGAATTCCAGCCAGGGAAGAGCAGAGTGAGAACATGGGAACAACAATGCAGACACCAAGGTCAGTGCAGAAGGAGTGTGGATATCGGAAGGATGCTGTGACCCTGTGGGAGGCCTAAGGTGGAGCAGGGTCTTGCCAGAGACCTGCAGCCCCTGGAGAGGGAAGCCCACGCAGGAGCAGGTTTTTCCCAGGTAGGACTTGCGGCCTTGTGGGGGACCCATGTTGGTACAGCTCATTCGTGAAGGACTGCACCCATGAAGTGACCCACGGGACAGCAATTTCATGAAGAACTGCTGCCTGAGGGATGAACTCTTGCTGGAGAGATCCATCAAGGACTGTCTCCCATGGGAGGGACCCCACGGGAGCAGGGGAAGGACTCCTCTCTCTGAGCAGCGGCAGAAACAACAACTGACCATAACTCCTGTTCCCTGTCCCCCTGAAATGCTGGAGGGGGAGGAGGGAGAACATGGAAGGAAGGAGGGGTGGGGGGGAAGGTGTTTTTAATATTATTTTATTTCTCAGTCTTTTGCTTTTATCTTGGTAGTAATAAATTTAAGTAATATACCCACTTTGAGTGGTAATCAGCAACTGACCTCTCCCAGCTCTTATCTCAACTCATGAATCCTTAGCTGTTTTTTTTTTCTCTCCTCTGTCCAGTTGCAGATGGAGAGAGTGGCTTTAGTTGGTACCTGGCGTCAGGCCAGGGTCAACCCACTACAGCAGTGCTATAGCATGTTGTCACTCTATCTTGTTACCCATCTGATCTCAACCAGATCATTTTCCTCTGTGTCTCTATTACTGTTTTTAATTTTGTTAATTTGTTCACTTTCTGTCTTTATATTACCATTGGCTCTTTTTAAAAATTATTGTTTATCATAGATTTTATTCCTATTTATATTCTTGCCTTTTTTTCTCATAAGCCTGCCCAAGCTCAGTAGAAAAGATGGTATGTATGACACATATGCAAAGATCATAAATTTACTTCAAACACTTAGTTAAAGGCTGTAGAACTAGGGAAAAATGTGACTGTGATTAGGTGGTTAAAGAGATCATAACTGTTAAATAACTGTTAAAGCTTTTCTGTTTCCCTCTTGAAGTTTGTGTAGGAGTTTAATTAAAAATTGCCACTTAATTTTTTCCAGAATCTTTAAAAAAAAAAATGTAAATCAGTATTCTGGGAATTTTCACCAGGTTTCTTCCTCACTGTGTTTGCCTCTCTTTTGACTGCTGAATTACACTAGAATGAAACACATCTAATTTCGTGGTTGTTTTCTCCAACAATTAGTTTTCTTCCTTTTTTTTCCCTCCTTGTTTACCTATTTTTTTATAACACCCTTACTAATTCAATGGAATAGGCAATAAAAAATGTACAATTTCACCCTCCCCATTTTTTGAATGACACTCATTTTATTAGCTGTAGCAGCAAGAAAGTTTCTAAAGTTATCTCACATACATAAGCAGTACAATTATAAGAATACTGCTTTGCTATCATAAGAAAAATGAAGATCTACACTGATTACTAACAGTATGTCTGGAATATTAATGAGTATAATTTTCTCACTAAAAATACATACTAAAAATACATACACAATCAAATTATTTTAAGAATTTTTGACATCATTTTGTTTAATGGGAACCATCAGAAAAAATTCAAAATAATTTTTGGATTTTGGTTTGTTTATATACTGATTTACAGACATAGCTGATTTTAGGCTATTTTTTCTTTTTTTTTTTTTTTTCCTTGTTCTTTGAAGGGTTGATTCCACCTGTGTTTGCCTCAGGTTAGAATGAACTTGACATTGTTTCTGTTAATGTTGTGCTTTTATTCTTGTTCTACTTATGACATATGTTAAAAATAAGATTTATTCATCAGGAAAAAAAACCCGAATAAATCAGGTTACCTCACTCCTTGTTTTCATAAGCATCCTTAATAATCTTCCAGAGGATACATTTCCCAGCAGGCTGTATTGCAGTATTGCTTTGATATGTTATCAGTAACTTTGTGTTTTGATTCTGCTATGTTATGTGAAGGAAGCTTCTGAGCATACACACAGTCTCCTTTGATATTAATCTAAGCAACTGGAGGATTTTAAAGGAGCTCAACAACTGGGAGAAAGGAAAAAAAAGGGTGGACAATTCAGTAGCAATGCTGTTTGTGCAGAAAAGAAAGAGGTACATGCGTAGTAAAATGATAATAGCACAGAGATGTCTAGTTTAACTTGAGAATCATAATGGGAATATCATGCTACTAAGGAATAAGAAAATGGAAATAAAAAGAAAAAAAACTATAGAAAATGAATGGTCAAATGTCCACGGAAAGATTTGAAAAAGGTACCAGAGAGCACTGCAAAGTCTTGGCATAAGTATAACCAAAAGACAGAATGAGAACAAAGGAAACGATATTGTCATTAACACCAATATAACAGCTTGTCTCTTGCTAAGAGTTATTGAGAAACAGCCTGTTTCTATTCCTTTAACGTAATTTTCTTAAAATAATTAAAATAGTTATTCAGGGTAATTGAATACCGAAAGATTATTCAGAATGATGAAGCAGTTTTGAAAGTGAGAGTTGAAAACCTAGTGAAAGAATTAAAATATCTATTTTTAGATATCTGGGAACATATCTGTAAAATAAGTCTAACTAATGAATATGTAAAACTAAGACAAGGATTAACATACTTTGCACAGGAATCAACTCTCCTGTCCCTTCCGGAGTGCAGCAAGAATAGATGCTGGTTAGCGTCTCCCCGGAAATATAAATGTGCTTGGGTATATATAATTAAGAATATACATATATATGTGAGTTTTTTTCAGATCTGAGCGTTAGAAAGGCTAATTCTATTGAAAGGTCAATTCAGTTCTATCCTTGATTCCAATGAGGACATTATTTAGTTCCTGATAACCTACCACTGAGCAGCCAAAGTGCTGGTGCACAGAAGGCATGAGAAATTGCATATCTGACCTCCAGCTTTCTGTCAACAATAGTGGAATTCTTGTGTGTTATCAAGCAGGCATGCACATTTGGTAAGGTGCTTTCAAAAATCTCTCCCTGGAGAGAAATGCTGAAATCCTCTTCGAGAGAAAGAGACAGACAACTTTCATATACCCAAAAGGAGAGAAAATTCAAAACATAAATACTAAACAAAGATAACTTGAATGAGTTTCCTGCTGATGGGTAAATACCATTATGCAACATTATGAACTGTGTCTGATTCTGCATCTATAATCAAAAAGCAGAAATCCTTTTATTATTATCCCCAGGAAAGAAGATATGACATGTATTATATTAATAAAAAGGATGAGAAACTTAATCCTGAAATGATTTGCATAAAGTAGTGCAGTATACATGTATGTTACAGCATGTATTGCATGCAAAGTATTTGATAAGGGAAAGATAACACTAACACAACAACTTAACATGACTAAACAACAATATAACACTAACAGAAAAAAGTATCAATCTTCATATGAAAAATTCTGAGCAAAAATCTTGTGATTATGATATAAATACAATAGACAATTTAATAAAGATAATTATTATATTAACTTATTATGTACCATTAAGAAAATATGTATATTCTTCCCCTACTTTAGTGATAAACTAAAAACTGAAGAGAAACAGTCTTTTGGGGAATGCTGGTGGTTACACAGAAATAACATACACATTCACTTTCACATTAAAAACAGAAGAAAAATTAAAAAAAAGACATTAACATGTTCCATATCCTGAAGGAAAAAGAGATAAGCGAGTGTTGAATAGATAGCAAAAACACCACATTGGTAAAGCACAGCAGTGATAATTCTCAGAAATGGTTCAGTTTAGTAACAGCAAAGTCATTCACGTCTTGCAACGCACTAAGAGGTCCCTGAGGATAGTTTAACATTCAGCTACATCACACAGCAGACATGCATGAACTGGAAGGGTACAGAACCTGAGGCCCTTCTGCTTTTGGATCACAGTTTTTCCCCACCCCAGCTTCCCCTAGAATAATAGCTGACTGAAATGATAAATGTCATCCTAAAAGGGGAACGATCAAATTTATAAACATACGTTTCCATCTCTACTGCTTCTTCGTCGCACAGGAATTTGCCCATGAAATATAAAATATCGACCATGACATTTGAAATAAGTATGTTTGTATTTTGAACAACTTTGTCTGGTATTGTGATATAAGTAATTATTTCTCCAATAATCTGTATCTTAAAAACTTGATTTATTAAAGACTATTGTCTCCCATGTTATTTTTTCAAAATATTCCATGTTATTAAAAAAACAAAAAAAACCCCAACTTTTCATTTCTACTACAGGTTTAACTTAAAATAGGGTGTGTTACCAATGAAAATTTAAGAAAAAACTGCTTCTTTTACCCAAATAGAAATTTTTGCTGTATTTTCACAAAAAATAAATGCAGCAACCACTTGATAATATTAAGCTTATTTTGAGACATACATATTTTCAACAGAAGAGTTCATTAATAATATTTAAACTCTTTGAAACATTGAAAAATAACTATTCAACAATCCACAAAAAATATTTCTATCTCTTTATCACATACTCAAGAATCTCTCAAACCTCTATCATCTAATGTCTTTTGTAGCAAAGAAGGTACCAAATACAGGTAATTGTGAAAAACAGAGGAAATGAGAAATGGCAAAGTGCAGACTCCATACAGTGGATTCCACACCCATTTGTTTGGGGTTTTTATGCTTTTTTTTTCCTCTGAACTATTTCTAATTAAAGACAACTCTCTCCTGGACAATAAGGCATGAGTTAAGACCTTGAGTTCGCATTCTACCTTCGAAGAAGAAGCTTAACATCAGTGAAATACACTTTAATCACAAGCCTATGTTGACTTTCTCATTTAGATACGAATCCTCTCCCCTAAAGCTCTCCATTATTTCTGATAACAAGTTTTCTTTCTTGCAAACTGAATTCTCCATTAAAATTTTGCTTCTTTTACTTCTTACTACTTTACTTCAGCTCCTCAACCCTTCACTTCAACTGCACAGAAATTTGTAGTCTTCTTCACAAGATGCACAGCATTCCGCTTTCCTTTCTCATCACTCCATTCACATATTCTTTCCTCCTTCATTTTTCTATTAGTCATCCAGTTTTCCTTTTCTAAGGCTATGTCAATTTTCAGAGGCCCGAAGAAAAACTACAGAAAATTATGAAATAGTAGAAACCTCTGAAAATATAATATATCTATAGAAAAAAAGGCGAAAGTTTTACATTGTGAGCTAATCTCTTGGTTTACAAGCTTAAAAATGCAGAGTTGCTAATTGATACAAAAAATATGTATTTTCAGGAGCTGGAGGAAAAAAATTAATCATAACCATTTAATGTAATGAACTAGATCATCCCACGTGACATATGTGGGATATAGAAACACTTCTTATATGTGAAACCGATAATCTATTATAGTCTAACTGATATTATAACAGTCTAATCAAAGAATTATTGTTTCAGGTCCAATCACTATAGAAAAGGAAGGAAATTAAAAAAAAAAAAAGCACTGCAGAGACAGTATCAATGAAAATAACAGTTGAAATTGTTATCCATACACTTCCTAGTGTCTTCCTTTTTGGCAACATGCTCACCCTTACCTTGTCACTCCAGTTTCTAAAGAGTGTTTTGTTCTAGGAGAAGGAGAACAGTGAGTGTCTGGAGTCCTCTGCAGGGAGAAGAATAGTGCTGGTTGTGGGAGGTACTTCTCCTTGAAACCTCTGATGATGATGCTAAGTTCTGTCTTATGTTGACTCTGCTTAGGGTCATTTTTGTATTTATTTATATATATTTTAATCACAAATAGTCAATAACTTGTTGCTAGCAAATATAAACTTGTAAACTAAATAAAAGCTTATTATAAACAAATAAGTTATGAGGAAAAGGTAACTAAGCATACATAGCTCATCTGAAAGCTCATCTGCTTTTTACTCAGTTACTGATAGTGTAACTAATGATGTATTAGCATAACCTAGTCCTTGTTTTGGGCCAATGGATAGGTTGTTGCTTAAAAATAATGGTCTATTAAAAACACTTATATGTTTAAACATATATAGAGATAAAAAGGACCGATAACTTCCTGTTATTGCCATCTGCTTCTTACAACACTGTACTTATAAATTTATTCAACAACGGTTTACCTTTTGGGTCAAGTGCACTCTAGAACATATGCAAAGTTGTAGTCTTCACAAAGTCTCACCAGTAACTGCACTTTATGTTAAGGTCCAAGCATGTGCCATATCCATAAATTTCCTGATATACATGGGAAGAGAGAACTAGAGTGCATTTTTGTAGATCTGGGTGTCAGGACGATTTGAAGACCAAGATGCCTGATAACTATACCTGGGCTTTCTAGAGATCACCACACACAAGAGTCCTCAAATTACAAATGTTTCTATTTGTTGCTCCACTTCCTGAAAAAACTGATGCAGTATCTGAACATGAGTAACGTATTTTCTCAGTCAATTACTACTGTTTTTGTTGTTGTTGCATACAGTAAATTATTTCTTCATCAATATGGTTTTCCATCATCCAGCCAATTTCAGCTTATTCAAGATACATTCATAAATATAAATATAAAGAGAATGTTATTCACCAGGATTTCTACAGAAGCAGAAAAAGTATAATAACATTAACTTCTAGCTCAAATATACAAACCATAAAATAAGTTTAATTTCTCAGAAGATCCACTTATTTAATCTCTGAGAATAAAATAAACATCAGTTGGATTTTATTTTTCAAGTGAAATGAAAAGCAACTGTTTGTTTTTTTTTTATTTATTCAGTTACTTTTTAAATTTGCTGTTGTATACTTCTTTAAGCACAGGTTGAAGTATCCGCTTTATGGCTGGTCATTAACCAGACTTCTTTCAGATCATAACATACAGCTGACAAAACTACAGGCATCTGAACAGATGTATTTCCTAAGTCGTTTGAAGCATGAATTACTTAGGCTAGTCCTATGCCTTTGGGATTTGGTTTAGCTGACCTCTAGGCATTTCAATGATTGCATGGGATGCTTCACCATAACAAGCCTTTCAAGATGAAAGAGCAACTGTTCAGTTTGTCATTTTAATCCCACACTGTGAATTAACAGATTACTTCAGCAAAAGTTATTTTATATCAACCTGTCTCAATAACATGGACCAATGAGTAATTCTGAGGACTAGTAAAATATTATGCAATCATTCATATGAATCTTTAGAGAATATATATTATAGGTCTTTAACCCTTGTATTCCTCAATGCTAAAACATGAGTTATGTCTCATGAACCTTGCAAAGAGAAAGCACAAGCTTCGTTTTTTTTCTTCTTAATGAGTGTTTAATCAAAGGACACTTACTTATTTGTGGAAAGGCATGGGCAGGATTTCTAGTTTGTTTCAGATCTGAAATATTTTATCAATGTTAGAAAAGTTGATAATCCAATAATCTTTAAATGTGCAACAAATTATTTACATATCTTATTACAGTGAAAACATTGTTAAGGCATAAAAGGAATACACTTGTGCAGAACTAAGAATTTTTGCTAATTAAAATTTTAGTAGTATAATCAAAGTATAAAATTAATATTTTTATTCTAGTTACAGTGTTACTAACACTAATATAAACTGCATTAGTATTACAGAAAAGCCCCACAAATAATACAATCTAAATTTTTACAAATGCATTTCCTGATATCTGTGATGACAATGGGAAACAGTTGGGTCTTTGTGCTTGCAAAATGCTGTAAAATGCTGCTGGAGTCTGGGTCATTTGGGCATCTCCTGAGACTTCAGGCAGCTTCAAAAAAAACCGCTTTTGTTTACTGATTTCCTGCTAAAGTTTGGCTATTTTCACCCATAACATCAGCTTAAAATTATATGATATATGGTCTCCAGCCAATCAATACAAAGAATTAATACTTTTTACTTACTAATTGCATGCGTTTATGTGATCCATAGTTTTCTAGTGGTTTTAGCTGTTGCAGCAAATGTCTAATGGTCAGGTGACTCTTATCCAGGTGACTAGTTTAAACTTAATTACATGAATTCATAAGTCAAATAAGCATGATCCATATGTCCTGTTACAGCTTATTGAACATGTGTCATGCAGTTAAATTCACTGCATACAGTGTCTGGGATTCAATACCAAGAAAGAAAATACATTAGGAGGGAGAGAAAGGGCTAGGAGAACTTATTTCCTAAAGAAAGGAGATGCCATTCTTCAAACATTCTGCATTCTACCTATGTACAGGCAGGATGGGGTTTGTATTTTACTCAATGCCTCTTTTGCATAAAATGAAAGCCAAGTTATACAGTAGGAGTTGCAGAATCATCTGAATGTAAGCTTACATCAAAATATCATCTTCTTAAACTGGAGAAATCCTCGATTTTTTTCCCCCATCATTAGTCACATTCAAGAGTGGAAAGGAAGTATTTCTCCTTCCCGTGGCCTATAATCTTAGAATGCTGCATCGTTAGGTGGAAATTGCGGGTATGAGAAGAACAAAGAAACCTGATGGCTCACTTTTGTCTTTGCTTTGGGATGCCTAAAATATACAATACTGTTTAAAAAGAAGAATAAATTTTGTGTAAATCTTAATATATTTCTTAGAGGTAATCTGATAATTAATTTATCTAGCCAATAGAAGAACACAAAAAGTATAGTCATAATTTTGTTCAGAGATGCTGTGTGTTGTGGCACATTACTGAACTAAAGTAATGTGTGAATGTGTTTATGTAGTCAATCTGTTTAAAGATTCTAATGACACTTTATGTATTGCAAGTCTGAGTTACTTTTTTTGCACTATGTTGAGGATTCCCTTCCTTTAAAATGTGTCCTTTCACTGTATCCATGCCTCTTTTGCACTTTTTCACATCCACGCTAGTCATTTGTGTCTTCTTGTGAGTTGCTATTGAGATATGATCCAAAGGCAACTAACAGGTCTCCAAGAAAATCAGACATTTTGTCAAATAAACTAAAATTTCACAACCACAAAGTTATTCTGCAGAAAGAGCTATATACTTCTCACATTAAGTTTAATACATTTTTTCTCAGCTAAACTCAAAGAATATCAGATTAGATATTTATATTTTTCTGCATTTACCTAAGAAGAGACAAAAAATATAAACACTAGTTATGCAGATAGTCAATTTTCACTGTCTTAACAATATTTTACCAAAATTTCATTACAGCCTTTGGTTGCAGAAATTTATCATCTCATCTGATCTATGTTACTACTAATGCATATGGTCTGCAGAAGGAACATTCAGTTGAACAAAATGTTCATACAAATCTGTAGCAAAATATTTACTTCAGTTTGCAGAAGACTTCACAAAGTCCATCATCATCACTGTTTCTGGGAAAAGTTTGGAAAACATTCAGTAAAAGCAGGATCTTTAAGGTAGATACTGCTTTTCTCTCTCTTTTGTGTTTTTTTTGTTGTTGTTGTTGTTTCTCCCCTCTCCCCACACCCATTCCCCTCCCCCCCAGCCCTAGTTTAGCTGCTCAGCTGTGAGAGCTTTAACTGGTGCTCTTTTATCATGTAAAATGGACAGATGGATGAGACCTTTTCAAATAGAGATAAGAGCAAGGAAGTTAGCAAGAGAATTGTAATGAAGGGGTATTTCCTTCTGTAGATGAATAGACTCAAAATTACACAGAAACAACACTGATGAATTTATGATATTCAGCTTTCCTGTCAAATCCATATCTGTTGTTCTTATACTGCTACTGGTAATAGAACATAATGATTTATCTTGTATTTCATTATCCAAATAAAATAAAATTGTTTTTTTCATTGTACAAATAGTGGCCTAAGGGTATCGGCATATGTGAAATCAAAGTTTTTATTGTGTTGACACATGCTTTTTCATGAACACAATGCATATGATGAAATGATTACTTAGCTATTTTTAATTTCTTTGTAAAATAGGAAATTACGTGCAGTGAGGTAGAACATTGAAACAGGCAGAATCAAGATCTCTACAGATAGACTGCTCAAGTATGGTAGAAATCATCTTTCTGGTGGCCACAATGTCTATGTATTTTAAAAATATTTTTAGTTAGACATTCACCCTCTTTGACTTCCAGGAAAGAACATAGAAGATATTATTGAGCTTATTCACATGGCAACCTCGTCTAAAAAAGCAGACATCTCACTGATTAGTCCTGCTTCCTTCACAGCATTTTGAATAGCAGAGGAAGACTGCTGAGTTCTCCCTTCCATTAAAAAAAAAAAAATCTGCATTTCTATATGTGTATTACAGTTTAGATTTTACACTAATCTAGCCAATTACTTACTAAAAGTGAATACAAAAACATCTTTTTTCATTAGGCTTGTGTTATATAAGTTAATGCAAGAGAAATGTAAATAGCCTTTTTTTCCCCCACAATATCTTTTGTTGCACTTAAAAATTGAGCTGCAAAAAAAGTTCAACTATAGTTCTTAGGTAATGTTTTTAGTCTCTTAATTTATTTGGAAGTTGATTGTATATATATATAATCAAGCAAAACCTCAAATCTTCTCATGTAATCATTAAAGCCTTGTTTCAGAACTAGTATAAACTATGGAAGTAGTTCAAAATTTCTAGAGAATCTGTCCAATAAATAGTTCAAATAGTACCTGAATAACTTACTCCTCTGAAGTTTATTTTGAGGTAAGGGAAATTTACATTTTTTTATTTATTTACTTTGGTTATACATGTGCCCATTTTTCCTCATTCTTGATAACCTAAATTTCTCTTTGTACTTAAGAAAAAGGAACAACAATTAAATTGATTCAAGAGTCATCCACTGCACATACAGACACACCTGCACTTTGGTAATTATGCACCTCTATGAGCTATAGTACACCCCAAAAATAGTACACCAGAGGTGGGATTCACCTCACTGAACTCTACTATCCTACAGTAAAGAATCCCCATCTGAGTTGGCAGTTTAGCCTTCCATTTAATTTGGCCTATTTTAGCTATCTATTTTAAGATGAGATGAACTGAGCCAGTTACCTTGAAGAATGTATTAGAGGTACACAGGGAAGAAGACATTCAGCTGAGGCAATACAACCAAAAATTAGGTAGAGCAAAGTTAGGAGCAAGTGCATGAATTACCTTCACAGAGCTAGGATGTTTGTCACATAGGGATGCCTTAGGAAATACCTCATTTAGTTTTTCATAAAAACATCGATTAAACATGCCTCTCCCTGCTCCCTTAAAATTTGCATTGTAATACATACTTATGCAGGTTATGTAAATTTGATTAGGACAGCTGAGTTTTCAGTCTATATTTTCCACGTTCTTTTTTCAGATTTTTTTTTTAAATACATTTACTGGGGACAAGTTGCAATCAATGTTTGTTTGTCCAGGGTAACTCAAGAATACAGGAGTTGTTCTGGTATCCCAGAGAAGACTCTTCAAGGAGCTCTTTTGCCCTGAACTTTTCATCTCAGGAAGATGTTAAATATCTCTACTTATGTGCACTCAACCCTTCCTCTAGCTCCAACTTTTTAGTTTCTCTTTGATTCATTGCAAAAAAGCAAAAAATATTTAATATCATGTGCATATTGCTTGAAGATGTAACATAATCCTCTGTACTCAGCCCTATGTGTCACAGTTGACACCTAACACAACAGAAGAATGTATATGCTTATTATATGTTTATGAGAGATCTATCCATGATGATGGACTAGTTGAATAACAAATATATATAATCACTTCTGTCTGTCTCCTCTCCTTTTGTTAACTGTAGATGTATTTTTTACCATTTATGTTAACATCCTACTCAAGAAAACATGAATTTAGAAAAGTATTGATGATTGAATATTATTATTGACATTCAGGTAGCACTAATCTTTGGAAAAATCTCATTTGAGATGTGGGAGGATTAGTTTCACCTGACTTTAGCTGCTGAAAGGTGGATGACTTCTATACAAGTCATTTAGAGTGGGTTGCATAACCTTCCAAAGGTGCTTATCTTTCTCTACCAACTATACAGAAGTCTACAGTGACTTGCATAATCCAGACTCCTACCTTTTAGGTCATTAAAATTTACTTCAAATGAGTTTCACTAAAATTCTGCTCTTAATAGAGCAGAAATTGTTCCTGCTTATGTTTTTTCAAGTGTTAAACATGATTTTAATGCAACTACTGAATTAATTAAATTACATAATATTTAATTATTATATTTATTGTTATTATAAAATGTAAAGATATATTTGAAAGAGTTTCAGTAGTGCAGAAAATGTATATTTAAATAACACTGTGTCGTATGATAGGTAAATCTGATGCAAATAAAAAAGTATCATTATTGACTGTGTATTGTTATTTAT
The DNA here is from genome assembly GCF_036250125.1 of Pseudopipra pipra. Taxonomy (NCBI): domain Eukaryota; kingdom Metazoa; phylum Chordata; class Aves; order Passeriformes; family Pipridae; genus Pseudopipra; species Pseudopipra pipra. The sequence goes on along the minus strand of NC_087550.1, from coordinate 72,081,153 downwards.
TGGCTAATGTTCAGGGATGTCACAGATGATAGAAAAAAACAAAGAAATTTTAACTGTTTGCAAAGAGTTAGCCTTGGCTAACAGCCAAATTCCCACTCAGTTACTTCTTCCTCTCAGCATGTCAGTGGGAGAATATAGGATAGGAAAGGTAATGTGTTGACATAAAGACAGGGAAATTGCTTAACAATTGCCTTCACTGGCAAAACAGAATCAAAATGGGGAAAATAAATGTAATTTATTGCCAATTGCAGCATCTTTGTGTAAGGACAAACAAAGGGAAATATAAAAATAACACATTTCCTCTCTTCCCTTTCCACGCTCAACTTCCCTCCTCTCCCAACACCTTTCCCAACAGAAGCCATACCTGCAGTCTCCTGCTGACACCACCTTGACATCTGCATCCAATATGCTGATTTTTCACTCCTGGTTTTATTTGTTTTCCTGCTTTTATTCTTAGTCTAAGAATAGATAAAGAAGGTCTTCTGACAAATATGTCCCAATACTTCTATTTAAACATGTAAACAAATGTAAATAAAAATCTGAAAATAAGAGCAGTAAAAAATCACTTCATTTCTCCTATTTTTCAGTTTTGGTTCAGCACTGTGAATTTTATGTAGATTAATTCTAGTTCCTAATACTGTCCCTCATGTGCATGTGCAGCCTTAGGAGATTCTTGAGTGCTTACAAGGAAAGATATACCCTCCTAAGAATAACTAAAAAAGTAATAGAGATATACCTGCATTTGTATTCAAGCTTCAGTGGTGTATGGCAGGTTCACTAACAACCGACAGCTTTCTGGATACTATTCCCAAATGAAATGAGAGTGTATTTTTACATTCCATGCATGGAAAGCAGCATCCGACTGAAACTATTCTCTTACTTTGCTCCTTAATACTTGTGAGCTGCTGACTTTACTTTCCATTAGCCTTATGCCTTTTATTTATTTATTGGTCAGATGTTATTTGTTGTCAGAAATCTTTATTATTTCTGAGATGCTGATGCAGTAAAGTGAAGTTGAAATAAAGGATCCAAGTTTGTATTCCAAAGTTTAGGCTGATCTAGTAATATAATTTTTACTTCTAGAGCTTAAGCTTTTACTGTGTTTTTTATAGGCGTGTTGAGGCTACTTATTTCTGTCAAAAAGTGAGGTCTGTGGCTCAAAAGTCATACTGAATTTCCCAGCATGGATTTAAAGGAACAGATGGATAACCACAGTCAATGTTGTCTTAATTTTGGAAATGACAAATTTCAGGTATAGTTATCAATAGTATTTTCAAATTTAAAACCTCCAGTACATATATTTTTTCATTATTTATTTCCAGAAATATTTTAGTGATTTGAGTTATTTAATTGTGAATTCACAGAGTCTGAAGTAGTAGTTGGAGGTGCAAAACATGATGGACCTTCATAGGTGATTGAAATACACACCGAAAAAACCTCTCAGTTTAACACAACAGTTCATATAGAATTTATTATTGTTCTCAATACAACAGTCTGTGAGAATTATATATTCTTACATTTCTGGCTCATAAACTTTGAAATTTGTCATGTTCTTGTGTAGATTAATGTTAGTGTGTTATTTCTCAGATTGCAAACTGTTGATGTTATAAGCATTTTCTGCAGGCTGGAACACAATGTAAACACAGTAAAGTCTTTTAAGTTCTCAGCAGTGCCATTTAAAAGCATGAAATCTGAATTCCAAGTTTACATTACTTCAGTAACTACATCATGTTTAGGTCTGAAAGCTGTTTCAGTAATGACTTCTTAATGTGATTTCACAAAAGGTGTAATATGCCTGATTCTAATGTCACTTGTACCATATTTGCATTTTTTAAGAGAGTTTTTCTTTTATCACTCTTTTACATGTGTAAGCTTTATAATACCGTAATGTCACAATTGACAGAATTAGTTATTTATGGAAAATAAAGGGTTATTCTTCTTATAATTACACCATAACATATGAATGCATAGTTATTGAAATGGTTAATGCTTTATCAGAATAATACTGACACCAAATCAAGCATGCAAGGAAATGCAGCTACATTTGAAAGGAAATTGCAAAGAGGCTACAGAGCAGATATATATTATACAGACAGCCATTTACAGAAATATACTGTTTAAATATGCTATTCAGTTGTGAAAAAAATTGATTTAGCTGTTGAACTGATGGGATGTAGGCTTTTAGATTATAACTAAATTTCAATACATTGTTTCTAAACTAAAATTAGTGATATAAAATAAATAAAGACCTTTGATATCTTTATAAACGAACTTTTTTTTTTATTCCAATACTAAAAGGAAAGTATTTTGTACATGAAACATTTCTGGAATATTGGATTAGCTCAGTATTTAAGGTAATCCTCATCATTATGGCAGGGCCATGTGGCAAACGTGCCTTTGTTTTTACCTGCTCTGGACCTTCTGGCCATCCCCTCCAGGCCCCCTCTGACCCAGCAGCCACTGTGGGGCTTCCAGGCTGGGCTGAGGGGCCGGGTTCTCCCTGTCCCTGCCAGTGGGAGCTGGGTGTGGGGCTGCAGGAGCTGTGGCTGTTCCAGTTTTCCTGGGCTGGTTGGGACTGACAGCTACTGCGGGGCTTGCCCAGGTGAGCTCCCAGGGCTGCCCTGAGGGACAGGAGGCCACCCCCCCCTCCGTGAGGTTCCACCCATCCCTTCCCCCTCCACACCCATGGAATGGACTGATTAGAAGATGGAGTCTGATTGCCAGGTGGAGTCTGTTTGCCATTGTCTCCAGCGTGGAGTTCAAAAGCCTGGATGGCACAGCTGCGCTGCTGCTGGAGCCGAGCTCCTTGCCAAAGCTGCAGGAGGCACCCAGCAAGCCAGCAGAGGCAGGCAGAGCAGCAAGGAAGAGAAACAGTTCTTCCAACACAAAAGTGCAACAAGGACTTGCTCTCCCAAATCAGGGGTGCCAGGCAGATCTTGCTTGGAGACCAGGGAAGCAGCCCGGGGACGGTCAGGGCCCATCTTGGTGCCAGGAGACCTCGGCTGGGATCCTGGTGACCTGGCCATGGAGCATCTGGGGGTACCACAGCGAGGGAATTTAGGGCCGTGCCCAGGGACTGTGGGGGGCTGTTGGAGCTTTGCTGAGGGAGCTGCTGCCTCTCTGTTCCCCTGCTAGTTGGGCTTCTGTGGGAACAAGTTAAGCCAGCAGCAGCTGCATTCAGTTAGTTAGGATCAACCAGGAGTGTTTTGGCCTTGACTGGTTGTGGGAAGTAGCAGAGACTGTGGAAAGCTGCCTTAGGGAACTAGGGGGCAGAAGCATGACAGAAATAGTAACATTAACATGGTATAAAAGGTAGCAACTGTAACAAAGAAAGGTCTCAGTATCCCCGATGAGCTGAGTCCATGATTTAATACACCACAAGTGGCGCCCAAACAGGGACCTTAATAAAACGCTGGAGGGAGGACGTCTTACCCGTGGCATAGCTTGACTGGACGATGGGCTGAAAGGAAGCCCAGGTGCACTGCAATTACCTTCCTGCTGGACAGCAGATAAGCAGCCGAGGACGTGATGGGGAACTCTATCCCCAGAGAGAATAAGAATGTTATCGAAGTATTTAACATAATTTGTGTAAGCAACAGTGAGAGCTATCAGATATGAACTTAAAGCGGCTGTTAGCATGGGCTTGTGACAATGATCCTAACATAATTACATACACTGTTTGTGATGTGGAACGATGGGACAAAATCAGAGCCCGTCTGCAGGACAAAGCTATTAAAGACAACAAAGAGGCCGCAGAACTCCTAAGCCTTTGGCGGACCCTCTAGGAGGCCCTGAAAGTCTCTGTTGGGTCCAAGAAATCCTGCCCACTGCCAACAGAGACAGTGCTTCTTTGGGAAGCACTTTCCTTGGGAATCAAGCCCCTTGCCTCCCCAGGGATGACCCAAGTCTTGGGTTTTCTTGGGGAACCCCAGCACAGCCAGCACTGAAGATCAGCAAGATCTTCAAGTGCACAATGCTGTGCAAGTGGCCCTTCAGGACAGGCCCCGTTTGCAGCCTGAAGTGCCCGTGTCCCTGGGGGTGTGCTCACAGCGCAGGGGGCAAAAGAGAGGCAGGAGCGGGCCCGTGAGCTGCTGAGGGTTTGTGCCCTTTCAGTTGCACCAAGACACAGATAAGGGGGAGAAAGCCAGGGTTTATTAACATCAGGGGTAGGGGAGGGATGAAGTGGGGTGAGGAGAAGGGAATAGATAGAAGGGAGCCGTCCCTGGGGCTGCAGAGGCCAGGAGCTGCCTGGCCTTGCGGGCTGGCTCAGTTGGGCCCGGTATCAGCTGCAGGTGCAGCCGCGCTGAGAAGTGGTCCCTGGGCTGTTGCAGGGCTGTTGCAGGGACATTGGTCGTCTCATGGCACGGCTGTAAGTGTCAACGAGTGCAGTTCTGATGTTGGAGACAGAGGGGCAGTCGTCGTCACTCATGGCTGTAAGGCCTGGAAGAGAGAGGAAGGGAGCTGGGGTCAGAGCGTGGCTGTGCAGGGACCCCAGGAGCCCCTCCTGCCAGGGTCATCCAGGCAGCTCTCGGCACAGCCAGGAGGGAGCAGGGGCCAAGAGGATGAGCGGGAAAGTGCTGGGCACCAATGGGCACCCTGCCCCTGCCATGTGTGTGTGCTCTGGCCACGGTGTGCAGGGAGCAGAGCCCTGTGCAGGCAGGGCAGGGATTGCAGCTCCCTGCCCAGGGTCTGTGCTGGTCCCCGGCAGCCCCCAGGGAGGCCCCTCTGCCCTCACTCACCCTTGAGGATGGGCCACAGGTCTTGCTGCCACTCCCTCATGTGCCAGCCGGCGACCCCTGGGAACACAGAGGCTGTCAGGGCCCAGGGGCTCCGCATCAGGAGGCCCCGGGGCTGGGCTGGCAGAGGGCAGCAGCAGCCGCCAGGGCACTCGGGGCTCCCCAGCACATCCCTGGGCCCATCCTGCTGCCACTGGAGCAGCCGGGGCTGGGGCCAAGCTGCAGCGGGGCGGGGAGGCACCGCAGCCTTGGGGCTCACCCATGAACCTGACGGCCGCCTCTCGCAGGGGCTCCTGTGGGCTCTGCAGGTAGGGCAGGGCCTGCTGCAGGTGCTCGCCCCTTCGGCTCCTGTCCTTTTCCATCTGCAGAGAGTAGGGGGGTGTCTGTGGTTGCAGCAGTGGGCAGAGGCACAGGGCCAGCCGGCACACTGCGCACTGGGGGCTTCTCCAGCCTGGGGCTGGGCCTTTGCACTCATCCTTACCAGGCAGTCACAGAATCTGAAGGGCTGCTCTGTCTTCAGCAGCTGCTCCAGGTCCTTCCTCTTGAGGAAGCTTGTAGCCCAGAGCAGTGCTTCCCGAGCGGCCTGCAGAGCAGCAGAGAGCGGGACATGGCACCGCAGCCCAGGGCACAGCCCCTGTGTCCCTGCTCCAAGGCCAGCAGGAGGCCTGAGCCCTTGAGGCCCCAGGGCAGGAGGCAGCCCAGCCCCTGCCCCGGGGACACCAGAGCCCAGCAGTGCTCACCTCTGCCACGCGCTGGTTCTCGTCGTGCCAGCGGAAGAACAGTGGGACCAGGCTCTGGCGCACCTGCATCTCCCAGGGCTCTGTTCCCTCTTCCACCAGCACCTCCATCACCTCTCGGAAAAGGCGAATGGAGAGCAGCTGCACGTGGCTGTTGTCCTGGGGCCAAAGAAGACACAAAGACCTCAGCACTGCCTGCTCCAGGCCCTCCAGGCCCAGGCCTGAAACTACACCAAGTTTCCTGGCAGCACCCAGTGCCTCTGGCTGGGGGCACAGAGCCTTACATTGTCGAAGACTGGCCGGAGCGCCTCAGCCAGCCTCGGAGCAGTGGAGCTGAGTCCCTTCCTGTCTTCCTCATACTGGAGCACATTCAGGAACAGGGAGAGGGTCATCCTGACCAGCTCTCCGTCTCCATCACGCAGCAGCTCCAGGAGGTGCTCAGACAGGTTGCAGATGCTTTTGACCTGTGGGGAACAGAAGGCTGTGCTGGGAAGCCCTGAAGAGCTGCCCCACCAACCCCACTCTGGCAGTGCAAACCCACGCTGCTGCCCTGGGGCCCAGAGGCCAAAGGCCTGTCCCACAGGGCCTGGGCAGCTGGAGAGGGAGGCAGGAGATCTGTGAGCAGCTGCCACAGCTCCCGAAGCCCAGCCAAGGCCAAGCCACTGCCCTCTCCAGCCCCAGGCTGCCCGTGTGGCTTCATCCCCTGCCCCCTTCTCACCATGGAGGGATCCCTGCTGAGCACCATGAGCCCTCGCAGAGCCAGGCGCCGCCTCTCTGGGCACTGGCTCTGCAGGTGCCTTGCCAGGATCTGCAGGACACTGTCATCACCTGCGCTCACGTCCAAATAGTTGAGGACCTGGAAGGCAGAGAGCAGTGCCGGGGTGGCCGGGCGGCAGGAGCGCGGAGCCGGCCAGGGCTAGGCCCAGGCAGCAGCACAGGGCACAGGCACCATCCTGGGCAGCTGCGGCTGTGAGAGGGCAGAGAGGGGGAGGCAGCGGGGCCAGGCAGCGCTGGCCATCGGGCTCACCTCGACAAGGAAGGCCAGGGCAGGCAGCTCCCAGCGGGGCCCCTCCCTGCTGAGCAGTTCCAGCAGGTGCCTTGCCAGTGGGCCATAGGAGGGGACCAACACGTGGCGCATCTCCCTGTCAGGGCAAAAAGGGAACCCTCGGCCTTGAGTTTAGTGGGCAAAGCTCTGCCAGCACTGACTGGGCCGTCCCTTGGGGCCAAGGCCCTCTGTCCCACACCCCCGGGGGCTGTGTGGGCTGCCCCGTGCCCAGGGCAGAGGTGCCGGGGGCAGCGGGGACAAGGCTGCCTCACCTGGCCAGCAGCCCCACCGCGTAGTGGTGGGTGTCAGCAGAGAGGAGTGCATCCCAGCCACGCTTGCGCTCCACTGACACCAGCTCCTGGTCCCACTGCAGCCGGCAGAGCAGGGCCCGGATGGTCTGGACCACAAAGCTGTGTGCAGAGCAAAGGCCATGTCAGGCTGGGGGCCCTGGCCCCAGCCCCGAGGGCACGGCAGGGAGAGGGGACGGGCATGGAGCACCTGTTGGGGTGGGTGGGAAGGCCATGTTGCTCCTGGCATCCCCTCCAGAAGGTGCTGACCTCCTGTGGCATCTGCTCAGTGCTCATAGAAACTTGGCAGAGCAGAGACAGGAGGAGACGAGGGGCATAAACGAACAGTGCATCTTGGCACTGGGGCTCCTGGACCATCAGCCACAGGGCCAGGGTTGCCTGCAAGAAAGCCACGTGGAGACACCATCAGTGCCCAGAGGGAGGGAGAGGCCAGGGAGAGCCAGGGGGAGCAGCCAGCCTGCTGCCCCTGAACCTGCCCCTCAGCCCCATTTGCAGCCCAAGGCCTGAGGGAGATGCAAGGGTGGGGGAAGATGGAGAGTCGCTGGAGAGGTGACGTGGGGAGGAGCAAAGGCCACTTCCAGAAACTCACAGCCAGGGCAAAGACGTCCATGTGGTCCCCGTTGGAGGTGGACACGCTGTGCAGTGGCCAGTCCTCCATCACCCCGAGCAGCGTTGGCAGCACCTTGTACACTGTGGTGGCCGAGGAGGCGATGGTCCTCCACAGGATTGCAGCAGCTCTGTGGAGCCAGAGCTCTGGGTCAGGGGGGTCTGGGCCTTGGGAGCTGTGGGGGCCCAGGTGACAGAGCCACGGTGCCTTGAGGGGTAGGGAGAGCACATGGCAGCAGGATCAGGGACTGACATGCCAGGGCTGGGAAGTGTAGGGGCCAGAGGGTGCTGAAATTGTCCACCTGTCTGTCAGACCAGGAGGGACAGGCTGGACAGGGTGCTGGGTTGTAAAGGCTGGTGAGCCCTGAGGCAGCAAAGCAGTTGGGCTCTGTACCTGTCACATGCTGGGGCACAGTGCAGGAGAGTCATCACCACATGCCCAGGGTGTGCATGGGCCAGCCTGCGGATGGCAATGGGCAGCCTGACCTCTGGAGATTCCCGGCACGTGAGCCACTGGTGGATGGTTCTGACAATGGCTGGCACCTGGAGGGGAGTGGGAGACACTTGGAGAGCTGCCAGAGCCAGCAACTTGCCCAGCTTGCCGCAGGAAGGGCTTCCCTTCCCACCACACTGTGCTGGCCTCAAAGGTTCTGGGGGCCCAGCAGAGCTGGCTTGAGGGTCCACAAGACCGCTGGGAGGCTCAAGCCCTGGCCACAGGCTGCTTACTTCATTCACATTGGAGACAGTTTTCTCCTCCAAAATGTCCAGACTGGGAGCATCAGTGACACTGTCCATGGGCATGCAGTCGGTGTCTGCGATGCTCTCAGTTGTGGCATCAGCCTTGGCCCCGACATCCGTTGGTGCCATGTCAGAGCTTGTCTCGGCGTCGGTCAGTGCCATGTCAAAAGTGGCTGTGCCATCCGTCAGTGCCGTGTCAGAGGTGGCTGTGGCCTCGAGAGGTGCAGTGTCAGTGGCTTCTGTGCCCTCGAGTGGTGCCATGTCCGAGTTTGCTGTGCCATTAACCAGTGTCTGGTCAGAGGTGTCTGTGCCATCAACCGGTGCTGTGTCACAGGTGGCTGCGCAATCAATGGCTGCCATGTCAGTGGTGTCTGTGCCATCAGTCACTGCCATGTCTGAGGTTGCTGTGCCATCAGTCAGTGCCATGTCACCGCTGGCTGCACAGTCACTCCGTGCAGTGCTGACATCCGGCTCCACCTCGAGCTCGGCTGCGCTGGTGTCAGGCTGTGCCGTGAGCTCGGGCGGTGTGGTCGTGGCTGTTCTGCGCTGAACACCCACGAATTTCAGCAACCTCTGCAAGAGAAGAAAGGGCAGGGAAGAGAGGGAAGTGGCATGGAGTGCTCTGACAGAGGTGCCAGGCAGAGCAGGGACAGCAGGCCCAGCCCAGGGGGGGATGGCTGCAGGTACCTGAACTGCCCTGTGCAAGCGGCCACGGGCGCGGTCCTGCTCTTCTGGGTGGTCCCGGCCTGGATCTGGCAAAGAGTGAGCGCAGTCAGAGCTGAGGGGCCGCGGGAGAGGCCAGAGAACACAGCCCAGCCCTGTGCTCCACAGGCAGGGCCAGCCCTGGGATGCCCAGGGGATGGAGCACAGATGCCGGGGGGATCAGCCTTGGCCCCCCTTTTCCCCTCCCTTTCCCTGGCCATGTCCAGAGGGGATGGCAAGGGGCCCAGCTGGCTGCAGCCACCATCCCTGTGGCCCAGCTCCAGCACTCACCCTGCTGCAGTGGCTGGAAGTGCTGCACCTCCTCCTCTGGATCCTGTGCTGGGCCAGCTCCAGGGCCTCTCCTGTTCTTCCTCTTCCTCCGGAGCAGCCGGCACAGGCCGAAGCATCCCCCCGCCATGGCACAGTCTGGTCTTGAGGGCACCTGCGGGGGAGAAACCTGGAAAAAACCCCTGGCGGCCAAGTGTGACACAATGGCCTGCGGGGCTCCTGCCACAGGGACTGGGGATGTTTTGGAAAAGCCCCTGGTGGCAAAGTCTCAACAAATGGCCTCGAGGGCCACTGCCACAGGGGCTGCTGATGACTTGGAACAGCCCCTGGTGGCAAAGTCTCACAAAATGGCCTCAAGGGCCTCTGCCACAGCCACTGGTGACTCCTCGGAAAAGCTCCGGGACACCAAGGCCCGTGGCCTGGCCTCGAGGGCCACTCCCACAGGGAGTGGGGTCACCTCAGAAACGCTCCGGGTCCCCAACTCCTGTGCTGTAGCCTCGAGGGAAGTTGATCAAAAAAGAACTCTCAGAAACGCTCCTGGTCGACGAGAAAGGAGTTGGCTGTAAGGAGGTTCCTCACAGCACCGCTCTGTCCCGTCCTGCCCAGTCGCCCGCTCCGAGCACGGTGGCGTGGCCGCGTTGCCGCCAACACCTTTATCACCACGGGTCACAAAGGACACTGTCCCATCCCCTGGGCGACGGCCACCGTGTCACAAAGGGCCCTGTGACACACTGCCATGGGCCCTGGGGCCTCCCCCAGCCCGGCCAACCTGCCCCAGCTTGGAAGGAATCCATTCCCGAAAGAGGCTGCAGCCACTGGGGGTAAGGCTTGGCATCTGTACCAAGCCGGCCTGCTGCCCCTGAACCTGCCCCTCAGCCCCATTTGCAGCCCAAGGCCTGAGGGAGATGCAGCGGTGGGGGAGGATGGAGAGTCGCTGCAGAAACTCACAGCCAGGGCAAAGACATCCATGTGGTCTCCGTCGGAGATGGACACGCTGTGCAATGGCCAGTCCTCCATCACCCTGAGCAGCGTTGGCAGCACCTTGTACGCTGTGGTGGCCGAGGAGGGCCATGTGGCAAACATGTGCCTTTGTTTTTACCTGCTCTGGACTCCCTGGCCATCCCCTCCAGGCCCCCTCTGACCCAGCAGCCACTGTGGGGCTTCCAGGCCGGGCTGAGGGGCCGGGTTCTCCCTGTCCCTGCCAGTGGGAGCTGGGTGTGGGGCTGCAGGAGCTGTGACTGGAAGAGGAAAACAATCCGTTTGAAATACAAAAGTTTAAAGACCTTATTATGTCACCCTTCCAGGTGGGAACATAATTTGCACATGAAAGTAGGGACATATCTGGAACTAAGTTAATTTAAGTGTGATAAAATTCTCTCAAGTGAACAAATAGGAAAAAAAAAGCAATGAGAAACCTCTAAAACTTTTTGCCAGTTGTAGTACAGAAAGAATTTTTTTATTTTTTTTTATTTTAAATAGAGTGATGGATTACATCTATATTTTACATGAAAGTCATCTTGAGGCCCTAAGATTATCTCCCTGAACAGATTCATCTTGCATTCTCATAGCCTAGCTTTCAAACACACTACCCTGAGTATTTTAAAGTTCTCTTGGGCAAACATGCTTCACAGGTTAGCATACCACTGAACATACCAGATGGACTATCCCCAGGCTACCTCTGAGTAGTGTGGCGATGAGAAGCAGTCGTTGAGATAGGATGTGATCACAAGGCAGGTGGAAATACTTGAAATGCTTACTGCTGTTGGTTTGAAAAATACTATTCAACTGAGCACAATTGTGCACCTGCTCCTCAAGTTACCATAACAGGACATAAACTAATTATATTTGGCACTCCTTGACTTTGAATTTAACTGAAATGGAGCTAGGAGATTTTTTGTTACTTTAGAAAAGATGGAATTTGGGTTTAAATTTGTACACAATTTGTCTAGTTATAACAGCATGTCATAGAGATGCAGTACATTGTTGCATAACAGCTAGCTGATATATAATTTAGAACTGAAATGCAAAGCTCACACAACCTGAAGTGTCATCAGCTGATGCCTGACCAGCCTAATCTCTTTGTTTTCCAAAGAATTTACACTGATTTCAGAAATCACTTTTAGACATATTGTGTTGGTGTTGTTTATGCCCTTTGTGAGTTCATGGTATTCCCTGACTCATTGCTATCATTGCTGCAATTTTGGTTGACAGCAGTGATGTGTGTTTCTTGTGGAGCACACAGCCAGTCCAGGAAGCTGCACCATAGGTCAAATCCCCAGTGCTCTTACTCTGCTTTTATTTTGAAATTAATCCAAGAAAAAATTGGTCTCAGTCAAGATTTACTAAAATATTGATCGCTACTTTGTAGTTTGTGGTAGTCAGTATACTCCAGCAGTTTCTTACATTATGATATTTTAACAAGAGCACTGGAAAAGTAACAAAATTTTAAAAAATAACTATAGATAGATTCATTTCACCTCTTACTTTAAAAAAATATTTCTGGAATAATCACCTATCTTTGTTATAAAACTGCTATTAAAAATCTCTCATGAATAGACAGCATAGTCCAGCTTCATTAATGAAAACAGAAACTATCTTCTATACTCTTTGTCTCTGTGGAATATATTATATATATGAACACTCTGTACTTTAGATTTTGTTTGCTTGTTTGTTTTGTTCACTACTGGTTTTGGCTGGAATAGAGTTAGTCTTCTTCGTAGTAGCTTCTATGGCGCTGGTTTGGATACGTGACTATGATGATAATGCAGCTACTGGTGAACCATGCTTACACAGTGTCAAGGACTTATGTGCTGCTCCACCAGTAACTACTCTGGGGATGCACAAAAAAGCTGAGAAGGGACAGAGATAGGACAGCTGACCCCAGCTAACCAAGTGGATACTCCATACCATATGTATGATTGTAGCACTAAACCTGCATTAGATGGGAAAACTGTTGTTTAAACATGTCTTAAAATGACTCTTTGTGGTCTCTTTGCAAACACATGTTTCTTCTTCCCAACACCCCCCACGACAAGTGTTATCTCAGGAATGTCCTGGGAAGGTGTCCTGAGGTGTTCCCATTGGACCTTGTTAACCCCTTCCTGTGACTGGGTGTTCCTGTAAGCCCCTTGAGACTTCTAATTGGTTAACCTGTGATTCTCCCTAACCCTATAAATGTAACACCCCCGACAATAAACGCTCTCTTGCCTCCTCTCCACGCCCGGTGTGCTGTCTCTGTGCCTACCATGGGGCCACGTGCGTGGGAGGAGGGGGGGGCACCTCTCCCCTCCAGGCTCAGGACCTGAAACCCCTGAAGAAACCCCTGGAGTTCCCTTTTCCCATCCTTCAAGACGTCGGAATGGTTCTTCAGATGGAGGTGGAACTAGAACTGGGCCTCCCCACATCGTGGGTGGGAAAGGGATCCAGATATGATGTCCTGCTCAGCAATAAAAACTGAGGAAAAAAATGGGTACCTTTGAAGTTAGAGCATTTGTCTATACAGATAACCACTACGTGCAAAGGAGTCCTGCTTTCCTGGAGATGGATGAATACCTGCTGCTGAGAAGTAGTGAATTAATTCCTTATTTTGCTTTCTTGCATGTTCACCTTTTGCCTTACCTATTAAACTCTCTTTGTCTCAACCCACGAGTTTTCCTGCTTTTACCCTTCCAGTTCTCTCTCCCATCCTGCTGTAGGGCAGTGACTGGGCAACTGTGAGGGGCTTAACTGTCTACTGGGGTTAAACCACGACAACTAGATAAGGGTTTTGCTCCATTTCATAAAGGTAGTTGAGCACTGGCAGGGTCTAATGTGGTCAAGGACAAAATTTTAGATTCTCTATAGTAATAAAATGGAGATATTGATTATTGCCATAAGGATATACACTCACTTTAGCTGAAATGTCATTGCCCTCTACACGGTGCCTGCCTTTAAGCAACTTGTCAGACTGCATGACATGAAAATGTTATTTATATATTCAAATAGAAACAGAGACTTGCTTTAGTCTATAATATGCTCAAAGGGTTCTGACAAAAAAAAGAATTTTGAAAAATGTGTACTTACCAAAAGGAAACCACTCAGATTATTCCAGCTTTTGCTATAGATACAATAACCTCATGGAGGAGTTTACATAGCCATCTCTTGGCACCACAAATTTGCCAGAGGCAATTTTGGGTTCAGAAATTATTACAGTTAATGTCTGAAAAGGGAGCTAAGACAATTGCCAAGTAACAAATGCTTGCCTGGAGATGTGTGAATGTAATCTCTAAAAGTAGTATAAAGGAGCAAATAAGTGGAGATTAGGAACTGAAAATAACATGAGGAAGGAACAGGAACAGAAGATGAAAGAGCCAACTGAAATAATTCAAAGTAATATTTCATTGCAAAGCCCATAACAAAACACTGATGATACAAAGCTGTCATGGTAAATCAAAGCTGATGTATGCATTAAGTGTGTTTGAGAGAGAGATGGTAAATGAGGTATGTGTGACAGTAAATTGGGATTCTGGCCTGTAGGAAGAGGTGGCAACATTCTGAATCCTCTGCAGAGTGACTGTGCCAGAGGAGGAGAACTTACCTCACATGAGGAGCCTCATATGTTCTGTTATTATTCATAACTTGTTGATTTTTTGCTGTTTATTTTTGCTCACAAAATTGGTGCTCTTCTATGACAGCGTTACAGCATTGGTGGATAAGAGAAGGAGGGTCTGACATCATCAACCTGGACTTGCGCAAAACATTAGACACTGTCCCACACAACATGTTTGTCTCTAAAACTGTGACACACGGATTTGACAGGTGGACCGCTTCATGGAAAAGGAGTCATCTGGATGGAGACATTCAAAGAATTGTCAACAGCTTGATGTGTGGGTAGAGACCAGTGACAAGGGGTGTTCCTCAGGGATTGACACGGGGACAAGTATTATTTAACATCTTTGTCAAGGATTGGACAGGACTATAAACTTGAGCAAAGGGATGCCATCCACATGGACCTTGACAAGCTTGAGGGTTGGGACCATGGGAACCTCATGAGCTTCAAAAAGGCCAGGTGCAAGGTCCAGCACCTGAATCAGGGCAATCTCAAACACGGTTACAGGCTGCGTGATGAGTGGACTGAAAGCAGCCCTGCAGAGGACTTGGGGGTATTGGTGGGTGAGGATCACAACATGTCTCATCAATGTGTGCTCACAGCCTGGAAAGCCCACTGTATCCTGGTCTACACCAAAAGTGTGGTTGACAGGTCAAGGGTGGTGATTCTTCCCCCCTACTCTGTTCTTGTGAGACCCTACATGGAGTATTGTGTCCTACTGTGGGGTCCCCAACACCAGAAACACATGGACCTACTCTATCAGGTCCAGAGAAGGACCGTGAAGATAGAGCACCTCTGCTCTGAAGGCAGGTTGAGAGAGTTGGGGCTGCTCAGCCTAGAGAAGACCTTCTAGCAACCTTCCATTACCCAAATGGGGTCGACAAAAAAGATGAGGAGGAAATCGGGCAGATGGAGCTTGTCAGCCCTGTAAGGCCATCCATCTAAGAGAAGGTCACTCTAAACAAACCTACGTCCTGAGGACCTCACTGCCACTGTCCGAGCTTGCTCAGTCCTGGCAGATGAACCTTAGGATTAAAGGGTGGGCTCAGTTCAGCGCACACTGTGTCTCACATAAAAAATCCACTGCGCAGGCTTGAAGGGTAATGACCTTTCCCAAATCTTCGTTCGCGAAGACTGGCCATACAATAAGTAACAGGATGAAGGGTAACAGTTTAAAATTGAAAGATTTAGATTAGATGTTAGATATTAGGAATTGATTTTTTACTGTGAGAGGTCAGACACTGGAACAAGTTGCCAAGAGAAGTTGTGGATGTCCTATTCCTGGAAGTGTTCAAGGCCAGCTTGGATGGGGCCCTGATAAACCTGATCTAGGGGAAGGCATGCCTGCCTATGTCAGGCAGTTTGGAACTAGATTATAGTTAAGGTCCATTTCGACCCAAACCATTCTATGGCTGTATGATTCTACTTTGTTTTTACTGATTAGTTATTAATGATTAATTAATATTTTAATTAATCTGGGGATAATCTATCTTTCTAGTATAATCACACTCACATTACCTGATGAACCGTCACAGCCTCAAAGTGATAGTGTATGGAAAAAGGAGTTGAAGGGATTGATAGCCAGCATCACAGCTATCATGTAACAAACATGGAAGCTAAGCTATCAGACAAACTGACACCTGTAAATATGAACAGAGTCACTATAAGCAAAAGGGTTTTTTTAAGTAAAAGGAGCATAAGGACACAGGTCTACTGTGTAATCTAAGCAGAAATGTCTCTTTCAAGAGAAGCTTGAGTTTCTAAAAACTCAAAGGTAATAGAGTAAAAACTTTTTCCACTTTCTCTCCATGGTTCAAAAGCTGGAATTTGTTTTTCTTGAAGGAAGACTTCACTGTTTAGCAATGAGTTGTGAGTGTCAGCAAAATATTACAAGATTTATCTTCTTTTTTTGGAGGTTATCTTCATCACCTTCTCCATATATTAAGTGACAAGACAGAAACAGCAATAAAGATATCTTTCAGAAAAATAAAGAAATTTGCATCATGAATTCTGGTTCAGTTTTAGTAGCTTTCTTGGCATGGACAGGAAGGAAAACAGTAAGTTATGAAACAAGTCTGTTATGAATCAAGGACAGCTGCTATGCAACTGATTATCCTAGTTGCTAAAACCTTCTGTAGGTGTAGAATGGCAAAGCTCATCACTGACGTAGTAAGGAAGAACCAGTATTAAAGAAAAAGCAACACAGACTAACCTGAGAATCTTTAAAAGGCTTGCAAAAATCTGCCTACAGCTCAAGTGTCTGGTGCAAAGCCTTGTAGAAACCTTTTACTGGTCCTTTGCATTAGTGTTCCAGGCTATGAAAATGGCCATTTTCATCCAAGATGAGAATGATGGGGGGTTTTGTTTGGGTCTATTTTCTTTTCTTTTTGAATCTGCACTGTACAATTTGCTATATATACAAGAAAGACCAAGTGGATGGAGACAGTAGCATCTTAGATCACCACAATTCCATTTTCTGAGTGTTTAAGATACTACTATTACCAGGTATAATCTTCCTCCCCTTGTGATAAACGCGGCCTAAATTTCAGCTGTTGTGGCTTTGTGATTTCATTTACGTATTTAAAATTTCATCAGTAATGATAAATTCCGTCATTTTCAGCATTTCTGCAAAGTCAAATCGTTGCCATAATTAGATGGTCATTTCCTATTGATGGTCATGTTTATTAGATAATTTTAATATTTAAAAAAACCAATATGGCACACTTATAAACATTCAAAATTCTAATAATATTCAATTTATTTCATTTAGATAGCTGAATTTGTAAACCAAACTTGTAATTTCATTACGAAATGCAATCAGCCTGAAAACTCGTTTTTCATGAAATTACATCAAATGTCATTATTTATTTTAATACTCTATATTTCTTTACAAAATAAACCACACATAATAATTTCCATAGTTTTGCCTAGAAACTGGTACAAGCCTATCTAAATGTCACTGGAAGTTTTTATTGGTAGTACATTTTTAGTAACATGTATGCCCAGATGTGTGCTGGAGGAATGTGGCTTCTATTCTGAGACACTTGACAAGATTATATACGTGCTTTGGATCATATAGTAAGCTGAGGGTCTACTTATATAGTGAAAGACACAAGTTCTTAATTTACTGAACAGTTCTTCAGCTTTTTTCTTGTTTCCTGAATCTGCTTCGTGGGACAGAGCTGAAAGTGAGTTCTCAGGGCGCACTGCAAAGGAGATAAATTGCCGGTGTCACAAAAAGGGAATTGTCAACAGATCTACCATCAGAGGAATCTCTGCAAGTGTTGTTCTCCATACCTATGTTCAATAGTTTTAAGCAATTTGAGGCTTTCTAGCTTTAATTACATTTACATTTGTCAGGAGTTCGTACAACCCTTAATCAAAAGACGAATGTACTTAAGCAGTGTGGGATCCACCTTTACAAAAAATGGTTATCTGCAATTAAATGCACAGATCTGTGCTGGATACTCTAGACACTGTTTGTCCCCCTTTTTTAAGCAAGTAAATGCCCACGAAGCTTAAGTATATTTTCTATGAAAATTCATAATTATTTTAGTTTTAAATGCCTAGTACTAAGCAAAACTACCTAAAAAGCACAATAACAAAAAATTCACAATGAGGATCATTTATTTTGAAATTATTTCTGTATCACCATAATTTTCTGCAGATTTTCTGATGCTGATAAACTTACTTTTCCATTTGTCTATGGTATTTTTCTCTCACATGAGTAATGCAAGTGAGAAAGTGATGAGCCATCTATTTTGGCTCTTTACCAAGACTTGAGAATTTGTGCTGTATGTCTGACAGCTTTTAATAGAGGCTGGATTTAATCCAATTTTATAGACTAAGAAGAAAAATGGAAAATGTTTTTTTTTGCTTGAGTTAGCAGTCACAAAAGCACAGTGTGAGCATTTTGGTTAACATTATTGGCCAGTGACTTCTTAATTTTACTCATACATCTAGAAGTAGTGGCAGTTCCAGTTTTGCCATTTGGCCCAGACTGTATTCTGGAGAGAAAAAGAAAAAGCTTATGAAACGCAGAGATGTTGAGCTATCTCAGAGGTATTGAGCTCATGGTCTCTTTTATGAATTTGTTAATAGGAAGACTAATTGAAAGAGTGATTCTGTATCAAGTTAAATAAATTTCAGTTTATATAGCTCCATCCATAATATTTTTTTTGCCAACTCCCAAATATTTTAATCTAAAAATTAACTGTATTGGTTCATTTTTCTTGTGACAGGTTGTTTGTAAGGAAGAAATCTGATGCAACCTCCAGAGAGCAGAAGTATTCCTGTACGATACAACAAACTAACAGAACGATAATATTGTTTTAAGCTTCTGTACAACTTTTAAACATTACTCTGTATTGAGGCAATTGAGAGGCAAGGAGTACAATAAGGACAGATGTATGGAAAAGGCTCAGAAATAAATTTTCATTACTGATACAAATATAGGTTACATATTTATTCAAAACCATAAAAACTGTACCTCTGTCTTTGACTCTTTGCGTCAAATAGAAGATGATTGTTTCAAAGTCAAACACCAGTTCATCTTCTCCCCATCCCTTCTGGTATCTCTCTAAGTTGTCTCAACGGAATACCAACAAATTCAGTCTTTTCAGTTTTCCAACTCAATTAGAAAGTAAGGACCAGACATGTTAATGGGAGTTAGCTATCACAATAACAATATGTCACAATATATTTTATAGTATGGCCTAAAAGCTATATGTATATGTAAAAAGGTGATTGTGGCAAAGTATGGTCACTGGATAAATTCCTTAACTGAAAATACCATTCAAAAACAAAGTCATGGACATTCTCTGTTACTTAGTAAGAAATTGTCCTTTCCATATGACATTCTTATCTCCAAACTGGAGAGGTATGGATTTGAAGGTTGGACTATTTGGTGGATAAGGAATTGGCTGGATGGAGTTGTGGACAAATCTCTATGTCCATGTGTTCAGTGATAAGTGGTGTCCCTCAGGGCTGTCTTGGGACCAGTGCTCTTTTGTATCTTTATCAATGACATAGATGTCAATATCGAGTGCACCTCAGCAAGTCTGCAGATGACACCAAGCTGAGTTGTGTGATTGACACACCTTAAGGACAGGATGCCATCCAGTGGGACCTGGGCAAGTTCATGAAGTGAGCCCATGGAGATCTCATGAGGTTCAACAAGTCTGAGTGCAAGGTGCTGCACCTGGGTCGGGGCAATCTCAAACAAAAGTACAGTCTGCGACAAGAACTCATTGCGACCAGCCCTGCAGGGAAGGACTTGGGCGTTCTATTGGATAAAAGCTGGACATAAGCCAACAGTGTGTGCACTTACAGCCCAGAAAGCTAACAGCATCCTGGACTGCATCAAAAGAGGTGTGAGCAGCAGGTTGAGGGAGGTGATTTTGCCCCTCTACTCTGCACTCATAAGACCCCACCTGTAGTACTGTGCCCAGCTCTGGGGTTCTCAGCACAAGAAAGATATAGACTTGCTAGAGTGGTTCCAGATGTGAGTGGCACAAAGATGTTCCGAGGACTGGAGTACCTCTCCTATGAAGACAGGCCGAGAGAGTTGGAGTTGTTCAGCCTGGAGAAGAGAAGACTGTGGGGAGACTTTACAGCAGCCTTCCAGTAGCTGAAGGCAGCCTATGGGAAAGACAGAGAGGGACTTTTTATAAGGCCAGGCAATGATAGGACAAGGGGGAACGACTTTAAACTGAAAGGGTTCCTAATATCTCCAAACAAGATATTAGGAATAAATTCTTTAATGTGAGAATGGTGAGACACTGGAATAGATCACCCAGAGAAGCTGTGGATGTCCCATCCCTGGAAGTGTTCATGCCCAGGTTGGATGAAGCTTTGAGCAACCTGGTCTAGTGGAAGGTGTCCCTGCCCATAACAGGGGCTTGGGACTAGATGATCATTAAGGACCCTTCCAACCCAAGCTATTCTATAATTCTACAATTTTATGATTATTCTGTTCTTCCTCATTATACTCTTCACTTTCCATTTTCCTTACTATTTGGTCTTGTTAAGTTATACCAGAGGATGCATTAAAAAGAAATTCAAATTATATCTGCACAGCGGTGACAATTTGTGACTGAAGAGTGATATGGCATGAAGGACAAGAAATACCAGCTACAGAAGTAAGACAAGCAGGCAACTGGAATGCCAGAGACAGAAGGCCTTTCTGTAAAGGAAGAAAATTTCCCTCGGTGGTGGGACAAGTAACACCCCAAACATTCTCTTGTAGCTGTCTGTCAGAGACTGAAACGGTTAATGATTTATGTGTTCTAGGATTGCCAGGGGACTTTTGCAGGCCAGGAAGAGGCCGCTGGGCCCATCCCCCCCTCCAGTGCTGCTGAAGGTGTCAAGTCCTGAAAAGGCGGGAAGAGCCATGTTTACCACGCCCTTCACATGGACTCTGCAGTGGGCTGTTGGAGATGTTGGAGGTTCATGGCATGGTCCATCAAAGCCTATCCCCCTGCCAATCCTGAAAGGGAAAAACGCTTTTACCATGCCCCTTGCAGGAACTCTGCGCAGGCCCAGGAGATGCTGGGGGCTTGTGGCATGGCCTGTGACACTATCCATGGATATAATAACTCATAACTTCTTTGAGTGTGTGGGCTTCCCTCCCCCACCCCCAGTAGATCAAGACCACCACTTCAACTGACAGACATGGAAGCTGCAACTACCAGGTTTCATCACTGGACCCCATGGGCGGCGACTGTATACATATTTCTACTCTCATCTTTTCTTTCCCTTACTCTCCTTTACCTTTATCCTGTCTTTCCTTTCTCTCCCTTATGCATTTTCCCTAAAGGTTATCTTCATACCATATTAGTATAGATGAGAGATATAGATGATAACACCCAAAATGGCAACATATCTGTTTACTTTTGAAACAAAATGGTTCTAAAATAAACCCGACATATATATGTTTTCAAACACCAATTATTCAGTGTTGTTTCACTCTAATCCACCCCAAGGGATTTATTAATCATCATCATCATCATGGCTAGGCTTCGCGAAGATTTGGGAAGGGCTCTACCCATGTTTGTTGCAAGTGCGTTGAAATAACTTGGTTTAACACCCACCCCCCACCTTTCTGGAGCGAGTCATCCATTCCAGGTCCTGTCCTGGAATGGGATGGCTCAGAGACCACCTTTGGGCAGCAGAGCTGGTGCTGAGGGGTGGATTTCTAATGCAACACTCACTGTGTCAGTGCTGGTGTGTTTATAGGGAATTGGCTCTTGACACATCTTTGCAAACTCTGTAGAACTGCTTATGGCAGTAGGACCTGTGCAATATACTGAGGTTTTTTTGTTTTGTTTATTTTTTTAATATATAGTTAAGCAGAAATATCTGTTTAATTTACCTCAAGGAGTACAATAAAATTCTCTTTCTTTCTTTGTCTCCCCGTTTCTTTCCATTTACTCTCCTCAAGCCTAGTTATTCTGAACTAGGATTCTGGAAGCAAATAATAGCTCTCCCTTCAATTTTTAATAAAGTCTGTGGATGTTCCAAAGTTAGTTCCATCTTTGAAAATGTCTAATATTCATCACAATCATAACAAAAAATGCTTTCCATACTGACATTTGATTTTTGACACAAAAATTAATCTGATTTTTATTGTGCTTCAAAGCCACTTAAGTACAACATGTTATTAGTTAGATCACTTTGTTTGTGGCTTTGTTTCTTAATTTAGGATTATTTGATTAAAAATATTATGAAATTCTAAAAGGATTTTATTAAGAACAGATAAAGAATTTGTCACAGATTATGCTACAGAAATACAAACAACTCCTAGAAACACAGTGAATTTTGTTGACTACATGCTTTTTTTCTCCTTCTACTATAGTTGCAATTCCAGAGAATTTTAATATTGTTGGATCTGTAGGCTCTGATCCTTAGGTTTTTACAATTCACTCTATATTACTTAGGTATCCATCTATGCTTGTTCTTTTAGTAATTTTCATACCAGAGAGAAAAGAAAACTCCATATGCAGGCACAAATTTTCTCCTACATTTACCCAATGAAATTCTGACATCGGTTTCTTCAGGGAGGCAAGTGTTATAGAATGATGTATCAAGAGTGCTGTGGACTACCTGCTCGTCTCTTTCTTCTCCTTATTTTTTTTCCTTCTGTGTGTGATTTTCTTCTATAATCTTTTAGTTGTGTTTGTCTGTGCATGCTGGGTGACAATAACCTAATCCATCAGTCATCCTGGAAGTAAAATGAGCATGTTCTGAATATACCCTTTTTGGTATTTCTGTTATTCAGAAGATAGACATGGTCTGAACTATTACATTTACAAATAGGCAAATTTAAATTAATAAATGTTTCATTTGGAAAATACTGAGTTTAATCCTATTATTTCATAAGCAATAAAAAAAAGTAATTCTAGATATTGTTCATTGTTTTCGCAGAGGATAAACCAGAAAGATTCAACCTTCTAAAGTTATGCAAACAACATGTTTTATCATGTTTGTTATGCTTGTGCTGTCCAATCATATGTACATATTTTTCAGGCCTTCTGAACACACACAAATTACAAATTAATGTGCTATACCAGGAGGAACAAACTGCAGGCACTAAGCACTTGAGTCCTTTCTTCTTTTCACAGGTGTCTTCTCCAAAGTAAGTCCATATATGAGGGTTCAGAACATGGATGCTTTTCTCAGATTGTCTTTATTTTAATCATTTTCCAGTCATATATTTTTGTCTGAGCCTTAAGGTACTGCTGAAAAACCTATGCTTTCCTGGGATATTTTAACCTTAAGTTGGATGGTTTTCACTGGGTGTCATCTTGACATGTATGAAAACAGCCCCATCAACAGTCACAACAGTGACTTTATCTTCTTTTCTGCTGTCAGTCATAAGTACAATGGGAAAATAATATTTGCATATCTGTTTTACCTGTGGTCACACAAGATGGCTGGAGGAGCTGAGGGTTATTCTTAATGTTGTGAAGTTGTAATGATGAATAATAGTCAATTAAGTGTTATTGGTATTCTTTAAAATCTTAAGGGCATTTAATTCCTTGCAATTATGCAAATGCAAACTTTTGAATGTGTATCTCTTAAATATTATAGTGTGTATAGTTTATTGTAACTTATTTATGATGCTGCAGTCCTTGTACTCAACAGAAAGGTAGGGCTTCTTCAATAAGGGGTTATTCTGCTCATTTAGTCAGTTTAAAACAGTAATTTAAGCTTCTATTGTTCGGATTTGCCAGCAAACATGATAGATGACAGAAAATCATACTCAGCAGATTTAGCTTTTATTTTTGCTTCATCATTTTAAAGGTCTGTGAATGGCCACACCATTGCTTCCCAAAAAAATCTTTAATTTGTTCCAAATTATGACAATTAAGGAAAGGCTTTATAACTTACGACTTTATAACTTACAACATTATATGAAAATTTAATTTTGATTCATAGTAATCTGCTTTGATGTTTTCAAATTTGATACTTGTAGAGTATTTATTTTGTGTTGAAGTGGTAAAACCATATGGTAATTGGTCATTGTTTGCACTACTGTACTTGAAACATTTCACTGCTGCCATTATAATCCCGGTATCATAGAATCATAGAATCATAGAATCGATTGGGTTGGAAAAGACCTCCGAGATCATCGAGTCCAACCCTTGGTCCAAATCCAGTCCATTTACTAGATCATGGCACTCAGTGCCACGTCCAATCTGCGTTTAAAAATCTCCAGGGATGGTGAATCCACCACCTCTCTGGGCAGCCCATTCCAATGCCTGATCACTCTCTCTGTAAAGAATTTTCTCCTGATATCCAACTTAAATTTCCCCTGGCGGAGCTTAAGCCCGTGCCCCCTTGTCCTATTGCTGAGTGCCTGAGAGAAGAGACCAACCCCCACCTGGCTAGAACTTCCCTTCAGGTAGTTATAGACGGTGATGAGGTCACCTCTGAGCCTCCTCTTCTCCAGGCTAAACAACCCCAGCTCCCTCAGCCTCTCCCCATAGGACTTATGCTCCAGTCCCTTCACCAGCCTTGTTGCTCTTCTCTGGACCCGCTCCAGCACCTCAATATCCTTTCTGAACTGAGGGGCCCAGAACTGAACACAATACTCAAGGTGTGGCCTCACCAATGCAGAGTACAGGGGAAGGATCACTTCCCTGCTCCTGCTGGCCACGCTATTTTTGATACAGGACAAGATCCCATTGGCCTTCTTGGCCACCTGGGCACACTGTTGGCTCATGTTGAGCTTCCTGTCAATTAGTACCCCCAGGTCCCTTTCTGCCTGGCTGCTCTTCAGCCACTCTTTGCCCAGCCTGTAGCGCTGCATGGGGTTGTTGTGGCCAAAGTGCAGGACCCGGCACTTGGCTTTATTGAACTTCATCCCATTGGAATCAGCCCATCTCTCAAGTCTATCCAGATCCCTCTGCAGAGCCCTCCTGCCTTCCAGCAGGTCGACACTCCCTCCCAATTTAGTGTCATCAGCAAATTTGCTGATGATACACTCAATCCCCTCATCTAAATCATCTATAAAGATGTTAAACAGGACTGGGCCCAACACTGATCCCTGGGGAACACCACTGGTGACCGGCCGCCAGCTGGATGCAGCTCCATTCACCAGCACTCTCTGGGCCCGACCCTCCAGCCAGTTCCTAATCCAGGAGAGGGTATACTTGTCCAAGCCATGGGCTACCAGCTTTTCCAGGAGTATATTATGGGAGACAGTGTCAAAGGCCTTGCTGAAGTCTAGATAGACCACATCCACAGCCTTCCCCTCATCCACCAGGTGGGTCACCTGATCGTAAAAAGAGATCAGGTTGGTCAGACAGGACCTGCCCCTCCTAAACCCATGCTGGCTGGGTCTAATCCCTTGTCCATCCTGAAGGTGCTGTGTGATTGCACTCAGGATGATCTGTTCCATAACCCTGCCAGGCACCGAGGTCAGGCTGACAGGCCTATAGTTGCCAGGGTCCTGCTTGCAGCCTTTTTTGTGGATTGGGGTGACATTCGCCAACCTCCAATCATTTGGGACCTTCCCAGAGAGCCAGGACTGTTGGAAGATGATGGAGAGCGGTTTGGCAAGCTCTTCTGCCAACTCCCTCATCACCCTGGGATGGATCCCGTCTGGTCCCATAGACTTGTTGGGATCCAGCTGGTTCAGTAAGTCGCTAACTACATCCTCCTGGAATACAGGAGGGCTATTCAGGTCTCTGTCTCTGTCTATCTGCTCTAGAGGCCAGTTGTCCTGAGGGCCACCTGTCTTACTGCTAAAAACTGAGGCAAAGTAGGTGTTAAGTACCTCAGCCTTCTCCTCATCTTTGTTAACTATATTTCCCTCAAAGTCCAACAGAGAACTGAGGTTTTCCTTGCCTCTCCTTTTGCTATTAATGTATTTATAAAAGGACTTTTTGTTATCCCTAACTGAATTAGCCAAATTAACTTCAAATTCCACTTTTCTTTCCCTAATTTTTTTCCTGCATGACCTAGCTCTCTTCGTAAATTCTTCATAAGTAACCAGCCCTTTTTTCCACAGTCTGTAAACTTTCTTTTTATCCCTGATTTCTTTCAGAACCTCCCTATTTAACCAAGCCAGCCGTCTTCCCCTCCGGCTGGCCTTTCGGCACACTGGTATAGCCTGTTCCTGTGCGCTCAAAATTGCCTGCTTGAAGCATGTCCATCCCTCCTGGACCCCCCTGCCTTTAAGGGTTGTTTCCCAGGGTATGCCTTGAATTAGTTTTTTGAATAGGCCAAAATCTGCCCTCCGGAAGTCCAGATTAGAGGTTTTAATGATGGCTCTCCTTACATCCCTGAGGATTGAAAATTCAATTATTTCGTGGTCACTATGCCCCAGGCGGCCTCCAACCACTACATCATCCACCAGCCCCTCTCTGTTTGTAAACAGTAGGTCTAGTGGGGCCTTACCCCTGGTAGGCTCATTTACCAGTTGATGAAGGAAATTATCCTCTATACACTCCAGGAACCTCCTTGACTGCCTCTTCTCTGCAGTATGAAGCTCCCAGCAGATATCCGGCAGGTTAAAGTCACCCACAAGCACAAGGGCTGGAGATTTTGAGACATCTGCCAGCTGCTTGTAGAATAATTCATCTCCTTCATCATCCTGGTTGGGCGGTCTGTAACAGACACCCACAAGGATGTCAGCCTTGTTGGCCTTCCCCCTGATTCTGGTCCACAGGCACTCAACCTTGTCACTGCTGACCTCAACTTCAACAGAGTCAAGAGACTCTCTAACATATAAAGCCACCCCTCCACCTCTTCTTCCCTGCCTGTCCTTTCTGAAGAGCTTGTAGCCCCCCATAGCAGCACTCCAGTCGTGTGCGTCATCCCACCACGTTTCTGTGACAGCAACTATGTCATAGTTTTGCTGCTGCACTATGGCTTCCAGCTCCTCTTGTTTGTTTCCCATACTGCGTGCATTGGTGTACATGCACTTCAGCTGGGCCATTGATTTTATTCTCAACTCAGGCTCTACACCCTTAGGCTTTTTTCTGGAGAGCCCAGTTGCCGCCCCTTCCCCCTTCAAACCTAGTTTAAAGCCCTCCTAACTAACCCTGCCAACTTACGGGCTACAGTTCTTTTGCCCTTCCCAGATAGATGAAGCCCATCTGGTTTGACGAGACTAGGCAACATGGAGTTTGCCCCATGATCAAAAAACCCAAAATTTTGACGATAGCACCATCCTCTAAGCCACCTATTGGTAAGCTGTGCTTTCCTAAACCTCTCCTCATTTATCTCTTCATTCATTCCAGCTAGCACAGGAACTGAGCCAATTACTACCTGTGCTCCTGTCCCATGAAGTGATCGGGTCAGAGCCTTAAAATCTTTTTAATTACCCTGGTACTCCTATTATTGATGTCATCACTTCCAACCTGGACAACCAACAGCGGGTAATAGTCTGAGGGTTGAATAAGCTTAGGAAGTGTTTTTGTAATATCCCTCACCCTGGCCCCAGGAAGACAGCAAACTTCCCTGTGGGATGGGTCTGGCCGACATATAGGGCCCTCAGTTCCCCTCAAAATGGAGTCACCAACTACAATAACCCTTCTCTTTTTCCTTTTACCTGTAGTTGTAACAGATCCAGTAGACCGGGTGTAACCAGAAGACCTTGTAGACAGATCTTCCTCCTGACTGTCCTCCATCAGACTTTCTGAAACCAGGGCCATATACCTGTTTTTTAAGGGCACCCTGGCAGGTGAAAGGGGTCGAGAGGGGGTGTTTTTGCCTCTACGAGCAGGCACCTGTTTCCATTCCTCCCCATCCATATTGTCCATTCTGTCTGCCTGATGGCAGGGGGGGCTGGGCTTCACCACCTCCTGCTGGGCTTCTTTAGGAATCAAAAGGGTGTGACTCCACCAGTCAATTTCCCTTTCACTCTCCCTTATACTCCTTAGCCTTTCCACCTCTTCCTTTAGCTCTGCCACCAGACATAGCAAATCATCCACCTGCTCACATCGTATGCAGGTGTTTCTCACGCTGTCCTCTGGTAGCAGTTGTAGCCTCAAACAGTCTATGCAGCCAGAGGCCTGAGTGGCTGCATCCTTTTTAGAGGGTTCTGTCTGTATTGACACCCCTCTACTGGTAATAGGAGCAACAGCTTTCATTTTTTTGGGAGGCATGACTGCCTTGAGCTATGAGAAAAAAGCCGCAGAAATACCTTAGGCTTCTGCCCTGCCTGTTTGCCCTGCCTATGGGAACTGCCGTGCAAACTGCCGTGCCACGCCCCTGTTTGCCCAATCCTGTGTGGGGTGCGTGAGCGAAGGTCGCTCACGCTCTCTTGGAGGCTCTTATTATGCCTCCCTATCACCTGCTAATGAGCCTGACCCCTCCCACTCACCTTAATCGGTTCCGAGGAGGAGCCAAGCCTGGGCAGCAAATGGTATTGCTAGGCCTGTATAATATAACCGTGAAATTCTGCTTTGGGCTGAAACTTGACATGAAATTGTGTGTCCGTTTTCAGATTACATGAGCTTCAAAAAATTTACAGCTGTTATACACTTTTTTTTTTGCCCTTATACTTAATAACTAAAAATTAGTCAACACCTGATATTTAGAAAGCTGAAACACAGTTATAGCTCTGGGATCAAATCCCATGAAGGGATGCAAACTGAAAGTATATTTGCAAGAAGGCATGCATAAAAGCATGTACACCCTTTATTGTGTAAAGCTCCCACTGTGTGAAAAATAGATTTAGTGCATGCATGATGCTGCATGCAAATATGACTGGTAAGCATATAAACAGTTCTCTGGTTATTTGAAGGTTTGAGTCTTCATTTGCAGCACTCTTTAGTGCTAGCTAATGATTTTTAGTACCAGTGCTTTAAAAATGCATAACAAACAAATCAGTAGGATACTGACATTAAAAATCAATTATGACAGAATTACAACATCAGAAAACATATACGTATATATATATATCATACTGATGTTGAATCAATGAGTTCCTATTACAACATAGATTTTAGGTGGTCTGTTTTGTCGAAGTACTCCAGTTTTCTAGAAGATGTCACAATATCTTCTAAATCCATGTCACATTGAAGAAAGTGTAAAACAAGAAATAGTTTGGATTGAAAAATAAACCATTTCCTAAACTACCACAGAGACTTGTGTACTGCATTGTCCTCCAAACACCAGTAATATCAGTGCAGGACAATTCTGTGGCAAAGCCTAAGGTACTTCATTTCTTTGAAATGAAGCATTGAAATGTATAAATTTACTTGCCACTGAGTAACTTGATATGTGTGCATATATATATGTATATATCTCATGTTAAGGGCCAGCTACAAACAAAAAATAGTAAGTATCAGCATAAGGGAAAACAAAAAGTGGCAGAAATTTGAGTATTTAACAGTGCTTTTATAAGTTTATCATAATTTCTTTTGTGATTTTTGGTTTCATATTTTCTCTCCAAAAAAACCCCTTTATAAATAAGGTGCCCTGGTTTTCCCATTAGTCTTTGGCAGTTGACACATTTATCTCAAAATTAAAGATAAATCAATATCTGCAAAACTCAATCAGTCTCCTTGTATCAGAATAGCTGTGATCCCATTCAACATTATTTTTAAGGTAAGTTTAAAAAGTAACTTCTAATTTGGGAAAAAAGGAGCAAAATATCAGATTTATCTGTTTAGATAATATCCTCCAAATTGGTGTTTTATCTCAACCAGTAACCATAAACATATAGCTAAGGAAGAACATTGATGAGACAAGCATATATTGTAGTGAACATTCTTCCTGCCTCATATTATTTTCACCTCATGGGGAGTCCTGAGGCTAATTAGCTGTATCTATTGAGAAATTCTCATCAGAGCTCTCTTCAAATGCTTATTCAATGCCTCTCTGAAACCATACAAATTGTTTATATCTACAATATCTTTTGGCAAGGAGTTTATCTTTTGCATTAGTAATGGCTGCTTCTACTCCCTGTGCACCTAAATCTTACTAACATCTTGCATCCTTTAAGAAAGATAATAAATTTTCCTGTCCACTACCTTTATGCTATTCATTATTTTATAAGCCCCTTTTTTGTTTTCAGGCAGAAGGATCACTGCACTGTCATTCAGATACTATTGCCTGATTTTGGACATCCTTTTTGTTCTTCTCTGAACATCTGCCAGTTCAAATTGTTCTTTTGATACAAAGAGACAAAAATTGCATATAGTGTTCTAGATGTCAGCAAAAAAATGAAAGATATTAAACTGCATTAAAAATTTTGTATTACCGATGTTTTGTAAGAAAATCGCTTTGCTTTGAAGAAAGCCTGAAATATTTGATTTGATGAGATGGTGCCAGCTTCCTTTTCTTTTTTTTCTTTTCACCTTTACATCACATTGGTTTCTGTAATTTCCACAAAACAGTAAAAAGTGCAATATGTCCAAAGCATTTGATATTGTCCCACACAACATCCTTATCTTTAAAATGGAGACACAAGGATTTGACAAGTGGACCAGTCTGTGGACAAGGAATTAGCTGGATGGTTACACTCAAGGATTTGGGGTCACCAGATCGATGTCTAGGTGGACACCAGTGCTGAGTGGTATTTAAATGTTACTTACATGTTACTGAAATTTTAGATTCTTTTAATGTGGACTGAAAATAGTACGGAAGATGAAATAATAGCTCATCCTTTACTCTGAATAAAATATATCGTGTATAAGGTGGTGAACAGAGGATTATTCTGTGTAATTTTCATTATCCTGGAAATACCCAGTATATTATTTTTCTGTCAGTACTAACAAAAAAAAGCAAAATCCACTACCACCACCACAACTCTTTGTTGGAAGATAAGGTTGTTTTGATTGCTTCTATGTTTTTAATGTTTCTTTTAAATCATAAATCATAACGTAAGAGTGGACAATAAATGTGATTTGAATACTCAAAATCCATAATTATATAAATGTGTACTAAACATCCTAACATATTGTAGCTGTAATAATTTCCTTTTAATATGTCTTCAATGTAAGAGACATTTTAAAAACCATTAAGTCAAGGATTTGCCCAACAACCCATGATGATCCATTATTAATGAAATATGTATAATCAGGATTCTTTTACGATACAACACAAATTGGGAAAACATATAATTAGGAAGCTATTAATTTTAGCAAGATAGAACCAATGAAGATTTCTGTATTCATATCTAGGCTTTACTAGCAAATGACCAGATACACCTCTACAATTTTTCCCATGTTATGCTCTCGGTTTTGATAAAAGTCATCCTGATAGTGGATTCAAAATGCTTATTTTCTTTTGCTTATAATGAAGTATTCTATGTGGTCAATTAAAAAATGGATAAAAAATTGATTTGTGCCTTTTCTATATTTTAAGACATTCAGTTCAGAGCAGGTCAACCTATTCTTGCTGGTTTATTGGTGGAAATAGTGAATGAACTCATGGTTTCTCACCACGTGACCCAACTTGAGGACTTCAACACAAAAATTTCAACCTACTAACAGCTCTGAATATAGATTTCTGTAAAACAGGTGAGCCATTCTACATGCAAGGGGAAATGAGTGATATTACCTGAAGGACAGACTAATCATCTATCTGAACTCTCATCTGTTTACTTCAAGCCCGCTTGGAATCTTGTGGAAGTCACAAGTGATGTTGAATCCAAACACAGAAAAATTACATGAATGGAGCTTAACTCCAGAATTTCTGGATCACGCAACTCATCAAAGGAGATGATAGATTTCTGTACATTCCAAAATAGTAACTATTTAAAATTAGTTTATTCTATTTTCAGAGTTTAATTTTTATTATTTTTCTTCCGTTAGTAGTTTTAATAATTTCTATCTCAATACATACTTCTTCTCTTAATGGTAAGCCTATTATAATAATACTGAAATAATTTGTGAGAGTGGTATCTTATTAACTGTTTCACTAAAATAAAGGCAATGAGCTGTGTCTATTATAGCTTAATGACAGGGCTATAAAAATACAGCTACACTATTTTCTAGTTACACCTGGGCTTGGGAGTCTTTTAAGTTATTTTGGACTGGATAGGGGCCAAGTTATTAAATTCTGCTTGACTAAAATAATCTCCATGCAACACTACCTGAAGGCTGAAAAGCTCAGTAAAAGTTGCTGCATTGTGGTCTCCTATACTTACAGCTATTATCTTGAGAGCAGCACAGCATTAATGCTAGACTGTGTTCATCCGTGTGCTAGCATAACAATCCCTTCTTGGAGGAGGATGCAGTATGGAGTCATGTGAGCAATTGTACTTGGTCCAGATTTTGTTTAAGAAGGATTACAAACATCAACTCAACGACAGATACACTAGACCCATAACTGCAATTTGTTCATGAGTCTCGGTATTAGCAGGCTGATTTAATTCTGTGGCTATATTTCATAAAATGGAGAATCAACCGTAGCAAATTGAATTTAAACACAATTTGTGTGTTGTTAGTGAAAATGCAGCCATTCCAGTCTCTTTCAATGCTGCACAATGCTTACAATGGTGATATTTAATGTAGTGTTAAATGTCTATGGTAAACTGAATGTAAATAATCTCACATTGTAATTGCTATAACAATTCTTTTCTCATAGTAAAATTAGAAGAGAGTACTATTAAATTCAAAGTGAATATCAACACAGTAAATAAAACTTTATTAAGTATTTAAATGTGTCTCCATATTTATATTAGATCTTATTGACAGAGTGGGTAATGAAGATACCTATTACTCTTTTGTTGTATAGTTCACTGAGAAATCACCCTTTAATTTATATCTGTAGATATATAAAGTGAATTGTAAAGCTTAAGGTTTGCAACTCAAGAAAAGCCTGTTTAACAGCTAAAATCAGTGCTGTTTGACTCTATACATCTCAGATCCCCCCTGAAATTTAATCTAACACACCTATACCAATTAACCGGTGAAGCAGATCCTATCAACTTCAATAAGATTTGTGTTAGATTTAAAGTTGTTTTGGTTTTGTGGATTTTTTAACAACCATGAGACCTGACTAGTGCTTAAAGGGATGTTTTATTAGAATTGCAGAAGGAAAATAGAAAAAAAAAAGACAAAATAATGAGAGTAGAATCTTATCCATCTATAAGCTGAAGAAATGCAAAAGATGTTAGTAAAGAGAATTCTTTAAAGCAGAAACAGAAGCTTTATTCTTTATTTTTGCAGAAATAGGCATGATAGAAATTACATACTTAAAAGAGAGTGTCTGGCATTCTCATGCCAAGGGGTCATTTTCTATGGGAATAGGACTTTGGGTTTTCAGATGTGTTGCAAATGTACTAAAACCAAAAATGAACAAACAAAAAAGATGGAAAAGGAAAAAATAAACACAGGCAGGAAAGAAGTGAAAAGGAAGATGGTGAATCAGAGTAAAACAGAATAAATTACCTAAGTTTTTTAAGTTTGGCTATGCAAAAATTTGCACACTTACCATACAGTCTCTTTATGTACCTGTCAGTAATGAGATGACATAGACTCCCAAAAGATAAATTGCATAGTCTTTGCCTGGGATTCTCCTACTTGCTTTTTTCTGGGCCGCTTTGCCAGCTGTAGTTACAATCTCTGTATCTTACTCAAGTTGCCTAGCACTTCTCTAGGTGAGATCTTTGCAATTTTGTGAAGGGAAAGCAGAAGGGTTATTTACATAACAACACTTTGAGTACTACCTAAAGTGTTGTTATGTAAATAATGGAGATATGATTTAGAGATGCACTGTCCAATGCTACTTTGAGAAAGGTTTGAAAGAAATTAAAAGCCCCCAACATAAGATCCTAATAGGCTTCTGTGCAAAAACCAAGGTTGGTCATAGCCATATAATCACATGTGAGTCACGTTGCTGCGTTCCTGATTGAGGATAATAGCTAAGTCAGACCTTGTAAGGAGAGGTAAAATGTTTATTACACTAGATAATATATCTGGAAAAAGCAGAGCTGCTTATCAGTTGAAAGCCCTTCTACAGGTGTTATAAATGTATGAAACTGATATATACCTGAAATGGGGCTTTTGTGCATGAGAACTTTCTGGTTTCTGCTACTGGAAAACGTGGTGTAGCAGACATCACCTCTCCCTATAAACCTGCCTAACAAAATAACTCACTTCATGACTGAATAAAATGACCTACTTTTTTATCATCTGTTGCCTAGTGGCCAAAGTTTTGTATCAAAATATCACTATAACATTCTATCTTTTCACATATAATCTAAGAGCTACATATAGTTGTAAAATGGCCATAAGAACAAGGTCTTCATTTTCTTTATAATCCTTATTTTGATAAATGGCTTAAAGAAAATAGTAGGTAGGTTTAACTCCTCCACAGTTTTAGAAAAAAGGAGGGTACATTCAGAGGACTATTCCTTCACCTATCATTATCAGTGACTCATAGTGCCATCAAAAGCAGAGCCATATGGAAATTATACTGTACATACTGAAATAAACACATTAGAAATAGAGTTCAGCATTGAAGCAACTAGGCAACAAAAAACTGGGAAGAAAAATAACCCCTGTCTCTGAGACTGAAGAAAAATAAATGTACAGCATTGTTACACATAGAGCAGTTGCAAGGCTAAGAACTTTGGTGTGACAGCACAAACAACTGCTGTCTGCTTCTTAAACCTTTATGTGACTCTTCAAAGTGGTTAACACCTAGTTATTAGATCTTCAGAAAAAATAGTTAAGTGCTTCATGTTTCAGCTACTCCCATAAATGGCACAGAAACAGTCACTGATGAAAAAAGTGTTATTTACTCATGTTCATAAGTAAGCTTTAATGTGTATTAGGCTCGAAAATCCATGCATACTGAAAAGACAGTATACTCTATGGAGTCACATTCAGCCAGTATAGTCCACTGGTTACAATCTTTCAAATGTTTGTGGATTTAAAGAAAAGAATGACCTCCATGGAAAGCCAATTAGTTGTCTTAGTCTTACATATTTTTCTGCCAAAAATGAGAAATTGTTCTCTACAAAACAAACAAACAGAAAAACTGCCACCACAAAACAAAACCAAAAACTTCACACAAGCAAAAAAAACCCAAAAAAACCCAACCAAACAAATGAACAAAACCACCAAAAACCCCACCCACAACCAAGCCCGACTTCTGGCTAACCTCTGTTTTCATCAATAGATCAAAGCTCCTTTTATGCCTTTGCTTTTTAATAGCAAATTAAAGAAATATTACTTTGGTGTAATGCCAAACCACTGTATTCTGATTAGTAGAAAGTGGAGTAGAAAGCTGGATTGTATCAGGGAGACAATGGAAGAGAAAAGGAGGGATATTCCACAGGTTTTCCCACTGTTCTCTGCAAGGGTGTGTGGAAGGAGAGTGTCTGCTTCTTCAAGTATACCTTGTCAAAGGGGCTATAAAACAGAAAGTGCAGAGACAAACCTGACCAAGCCACATTAATTGGTAAGAAGATGCAGGCTGTGAAAATCTTTAAATTTTCAACTGAGAGGATAAGGATGGGGAAAGAGTCAACCTAACCCTTCCTAACTTGACCAATTAGCATTAACAAAAGACCAGAAACAAACCTGGCCCGAGCAGGAGTGCCAGGAGGGCCGAAGGACCCTACTGGGGCTCAGGACATCCACAAATGTGTCTGTGCTTGTAAACTTCTCTAAAGGTCTTTGTTCAACCTTCTGGCATGCTGGGAAAAGAAATACTCTAATGCCAATCAAACAGTTTACAACTTCAGAAGAGACTTTCCAGATTTAACACTCTCAAAAAGTAAATGCTTCATACTTCAGAATATTTTCTGGCCAACGTGTTTATTTTTTTCAGCATTATGAAAGAGATGCACTGTTTGTAGATAATAGAAAAAAAATGAATCTTTCTCTATGTCAGTGTTGACTTCTGTCTTTCACCAGTCTATTTTCAGATGTACTGTTAGTTGTTTCTAAAATTGTGATGTGGCTTGCAGATCTGAATTTAGTTTTTTTAAAATTATTGATATTTTTCCTGGGACCTATGAATGAAAAGATGTTTAAAATCCCCCTTAAGAAATTTCTTAAAGACAAAAAAAAAAAAAAAAGGAGGAGACCCTGTGCAAGCAAAAGGTTTCTCTTCTACTTAATTTCTTAATTTTGATTTCCTTTGGTGTTCTGGAATTACAACTGTTTAGATCAGACCTAATGTTCAAGGAAGACATTAGCTTTCAGGGGTTTAAATACATTCTTAAAATAATCTCCTTATAAAAGGATTTGTTTGGTTTTTTATTTATTTATTGCATTTTTCACTGAAAGAAAATGGTGGTCTGGTTAAAACCAGGCACTGCATGATTGTATATAAATGATCTGTCAGAATATAAAATCAACCAATGTGGAATGTTTTGAGTATGCTTTTAACTGCTACATAATGACTGCTTTCTAAGTTTGCTGAATAGAAAGCTGCCTCCTACACGCAAAATATTAAATGAAAAGATTTTAGGCAATAAAATGGATTAATTTGTCCGTAACCACTTTACTACTGGGATTATGAAGAAACTATGGTTAGGAATTATTGTTGCTAAACTTCGCAATCACTGATTTCACAAGGTCCACTATCCATTAAATAACGTAATCTACCCCACTGCTAAAATGCCACCACTACTCACCAAACTGCATACCTTCCAAACCCAGGTCTAATCAGATTGCCTGAAGGAAAGCCAGTGAGAAGTGAGTTTATTTAATCCATAAATACCAAATTGTTTTGTTCACTGAATGTGTAATACAATGCATTATCTATATGAAAGATGATATATTGAATGGAATAAAATACCTTAAAAATTATTAAGGTTGTAGAGTTATGTATTTAAAAGTCAGGAACATTGCAATAACAGTTATAATAATGTCTTCTAATGTGCTGCATATCTATTATATATATGTATGTAAGTATATAAAATCAATCACCAGCATTTTGTGAAACACGTGTAACATTTAATATACTGGAATTTGGGTCACTAGAGAACGGTTTTAATGTATCCTGAGGAATCATTGTAACCCTGTTTTAACTATGCATAATTGCTAGTTTTTTCCCTTGTTGTAACAACCTATTTGGACCAGACTGTAACTTGTAGAGATACTGCTATTTGTTTTTTGCCTCCTATGAAGTAGGTGGATAGGAAGGAAAATGAGAATGGACAGTGAGATGCTAGCCGCAATTTTGCTATACTCACCAGATAGAATGACTATGGGGAAACTGGAATAATACAAGGTTTAACAAAGGAGAGTGAGCTAACTTAGACACAAATCTGAAATGTGATGTGTAATATTACAACTCTAAATTATTAGGATTTTAAGAAGGTGAAAAAAGAAATTGAGAATCCTAAGACATATTTTTCCACCCTAATTTTTTCTCTATCCATTCTCTTTAACACATCTTAAGTTAAGAGTTCTTTATAAAAATAGAGTTTTACTTGCCTTCTCAAATGTTTATTCCTACTGTTTCCCCTGTGCTGGCACTGGTATTCTCATTGTCTTGCTGGGAGCTATATCAAGTAATAATTTGGCTGAAAATTAACCCTGCTCCTCACTTCCCTAAAGTATCAGCTTTTAGCAGCACCAGTATACATTTTACACTGAATTGTGACTGTGGAACACAGAGGCTTATAGCTGAATGCTCGCAATCACAGTTTAGCTAACACATTCAGAGTGAACAAGTTCCTCTTTTTGCACTACACCATTAAACTCAAATTAAGAAAATCATCCTCACTTTATCAAGTAAATGTGGGAGAAACAACACTGGATTGTAAAAAGAAAAACTATTAGGCATTACAGCTGACTGCCTAAATACATTGCATAAAATAATGCCCTATTCTTCAACTAGCACCAATACATCAACACCCTGCAACTTAATCCTTACTTACTGCTGTTGCTCTTGGTTGACCTGGGCACAAATATTATGCCACTGTTTTCATCTCCCTCATCTGTAGCAGAAAATAAGGGAAAAGAAAAATCCTGTTTTATAGTAGAAGGTGCTGTATATGTAATGTGTAGGCAGACTGGAACAATGAAAAGTCAACTATGCAGTTGTAACAATTCTTAGCATCAGCTGCCACATACAGAGATGTGGTACAAATAAGGCCTTTCCACAGTTGTTTCTCAATATAGCAGGGAAGAGCATGTGACATCCCAATGAACTCAGAGGCAGAGATCAGTTTCTTTGAAGTACCAGTCATCATAATCAAACTCACTTAGGAAGGTGTTTTATTCACTAGAATACAACTGCAAAATGCCTCCCTAGATTTTCTTCCCGCTTGAATAGGAAGCACAGCAGTGCTAAGGGTGTTTGGTTCCCAATCCTGGATCATTCCTTCATAGAGTTACTGTTCTGTAACCTCTGAATCATCAGTCACAGGAGTTTTTACTTGAAAGATCTTGTAGCTCAGTTTATGTTAAGGAATAAATAATCCACAGGACTACTCAAAGAAACTGAGGTCCCTCATGGAATGATCATTGTTCAGAATTCAGTTCTCCTAATCTCCAAAGCAGGCTGGCCACATCCAATCAATCTGTGTCAAATGTTCCCTAACCCAGAGATTCTTTGGGAAAGTACTAATTAGCCTAGACAAAATACATGATGAGCACTGCTCTAAGTCCCCATAAGTACAGCACCTAATTTTGTCTGTCTGTCTCTCAGGAGAAATTTGGTAGAGCTGAGGTTCTTTGGTATTTCAGAAGTCCAGAAGATGAACCAGCCTGCAACAGCAACTCAGCTCCTGGTTAGCGCCAAAAAGTCTGGATGCCCTTGAACATTTACAGATCCAGGATATTCAGAGTTTTCAGACTCCAAGACTTAGCTTGGCTGTAGATCTATAGTACATC
Source organism: Pseudopipra pipra (assembly GCF_036250125.1). Classification (NCBI taxonomy): domain Eukaryota; kingdom Metazoa; phylum Chordata; class Aves; order Passeriformes; family Pipridae; genus Pseudopipra; species Pseudopipra pipra. The sequence goes on along the minus strand of NC_087550.1, from coordinate 72,043,142 downwards.
TGAAAATTTTTTCATTTATAAAAATGAACTGAGTTTATGTCACCCTCCATAGTGGAAATGTCCGAAAGCTATTATGACCAGTTTCCATTCTACTACACTTCTACTGACATAAATATACTGTCACCACTGCAGTCAAAAATACAAAAGAGTTATAGTGAAACTTGCACACATATGATGTAAAGTTAATCCAAGCTTTGCAAATACTGACTGCTGGAATATGTGAGACTGTACAAAAGGGAAGATTATTTGATCCTCTCTCCATATTTATATTTCTCATTTTCTATTTCCCTCTTCCTATTCAGCCACTGCTTAGAAATAGAAATAGACTTCTGGTTTTATCCTCTTTAGTTTGAACTTTGTACTGCCACTTACAGAAGTAGATATGTAAAGACCTCTTTTTGCTTTATTTACAGTCTAATTTTAGATCTGCTCTAACAAAGAAATGCAACAAGCAGTAAAGAATGGATGAACTGATGAAAGAAAAGATACTTAGCAACCACAGCCGTTCAATAAAAATATGCACATCTAGGTATCTACATTTTATAATAAAAATAAAATGCTAAATGTATTTCAAAACAAACAACAACAATAAAAATCAAAATAGTTTCTCAGCACCTTATTCTTATTTAGCACATTGTAGGAAACATAAAATAAACAGATTATTTTTTGCAAAAAATCAGTGGTCTTGCTAAGCTTTTTCAGAATTTCAGATAATCGGATGGTGATGAATGATCTCTAGAGTTTCCTTTCTCAAATTATTTTCATTAAAAAAATAAACCTGGAAAAGTCATGTGAATTTATACCCAAATATATGACAGTATTTCAACTAGTTTTTAAAACTAAGTTACACAAAATAGAAGGACTAGACAATATGCTAGAAAATTAAATGACATATAACAAACTGGCAAATTTGAAAACCAGCAGTCTCAGCAACAATTTGACATATTTTCCTTTTTTGCATGTGTGTTCTTTTCCAAGTGAAGCAATACATTATTTGTATTTCCTCTCTTTACTCTCAGTTCTCTTCTTTTCAAATGAACAGAGGTCTCTCCAAGTCTTTTTGAACCCTTCTCCTTGTCCTTCCTCTTCACCAAGGATAGACTGATGACTGAGACCGAGAGAAAATTCTGTAGTTAAAAGTGCCTAACAGTTTCCATTATATAAGTGCTTAAAAGTGTGTCAGACTTTCAGAGCTAAAATTTTTACTCCACAGAGGTTTAAGTAAACTGCATTGCTTTTCCCATTTTAAAAAATATGATAACTTTGTTGAGATTTATTTTATGAACAGAAAAATTAGATATGAGGTCACCCTCGGGTTTAAGAACAATTTTTCTGTCCCTGTGAAAAAATCCTTCCACCTCTGGTGTATACTTTCCCGAAGTTTCTTTTTTTTACAATTACTAGACACTTGCATGAATAACAAGGTTACTGTCCTTATGAATAATGTCTCTAAAGCTAGAACTGCAGTAGCAGGAAGAAAAGGAAGAAGTAACAAAATATGGTGAACCAGGGTAATAATACAGTGAGCAAGTACAGGATATGCTAGGAAGAGAAAAAAACATGACAATGACTGACCTTAATGTATATGTAAGAGGGACACAGGATTCTTCCAAATCTAAAATACAAAGCAATATCTAGAAGTTTTAATCTGCAGAAAGTAGTAATTTAGTAGGGTGTGTTTTCTGCTTCATAAAATACATAAAATAATCATGAAAAGATGATTAGTCGTACCATTTAATACCTTAAATGAAGCAACAGAGGTTTTCACCTGAACACTCAGTGGCAAGCATTTAAGTATGAGTCTCAGAAACAATGGTTCATCTTTTTTCAGTTGTCTAAAATTACTGTCACTAGTAAAGCTATTTTTCTATGCTATCTTCTTCCTCAAGGGAAAGAATAGGAATGTCCAGAAGATAGCTCACACAAACTGTCATAGGTATCTATATCAGGACAAGATGCATTACACTTTGAAAATATATCTCCTATGGAGTGTGGGGGAGATGAAAATCTACATAAAAATGTTTATTTGATACATTCATCTGTTTTGCTGTAATTTTATCCTTTTTTTTCTGAGAAAGTCCACATTTTCTATAAAACTCCATTTTTTCCTTGTCACAGGTTTCCAAATCCCCTAGCCCAATAGAGAACTGGCTGCTGCAGCTCTATGCTTCCACATCCAACCATTAGCAAGTCTGAACATATATTTCCAATGGGCACATATGCAAGCACATGTATACAAAATGTTCGTAAGTATACACAAAATTACTTCTAAAAATCATTTCACACAGAAATGTTCAGCAATCAAAGAAACAGGAGGCACTGACCAATTCATTCTATTCCCCACTCTGAATGATCAGGATGAATGTCCAAAAGTGATAAATATATGCAGATGTAAATACATAAATATGGATCCCACAATAACTGATCTTAAACAATGCATCTGTCAAGTGGTTGGCCTTGGATTCTTTCATGTCCAGTTGCCTCTCACATTGTCTCTTAGCAAACTCCCAGATCCTACAGGCCCTCTGGAAGTTGATCCGGACATGCTGGTCTCTCCATTAGCTAAGTTCTCCATCTGTCTCACTCAGAGATACACATATTTCTGGTCCATACCTATGGCCACACCATTTTATCATTTCCAAGCCCTGTATTTTACTTTCTGGGTAGTCCAGATTGATATTCACTAGTGATCACACACTGACTTACGTAACCCCACTTTCTCTAGCTGCAAGCCCTGGAATGACCTGGACCTCTGTGACCTGTGGACTTATAGTTATTGGGGCTTTGACCTCCGTATGTACACATGCACACACACAAGCACGCAGAGAATAAACAGTCCCCTTAACAGGAAAATTGTTAGTAATGAAAATTAATTGACCATCAGTCTGTTTACATGCAACTGTCCCCTTTTATTCCCTTGCCCCTCCATTCCCATAGTTTTTCTCCCAAACTACCTTAATCTCTCCCTTTACCTGCCCTCATGATACCATAATAAATCTTGTGCAATTCAAAGAGGATATTCCCCTTTTCCTATGAGTTACATACTTTGGGCCATAACACTCCTTAGCCTGAAAGGTGATCCAGAGACTTGGCTGGATCCGGACTTCTTGACTAATCCTGTTTCATACCCAGATCATAGGGGTGATGGCTTTCCTGTGACAGCCATGAGAGTAGCTGGGAATATGGGTGCTCACTTTACTGATTAGTTTATTCAGATTCTTCGTATCTGTGACTGTTCTTCCATGTTCCTTTTCATGTGCAGAGGTAAGCCTTTTATCACACAACCTAATGATCTCCAGTACACATATAGATATCTCTGTATTAATTGATCTACGTAGATACCCACAATACTTACACAGTGGAAGTCTGTTTTTGATAAATTGAGTACCATCCTAAGCACAGGAAATTAGGTGAGATTTTCCTGTCTCCCATTTCTGGAACTTCAGTCTATAAATCTTATCTAATTAGAATTCAGGTGACAAAACTGCTTATAGAATTCCTGCCCATGCAAATTTATTTTGAAATACTCAGCAGAATATGTTCTGCTATTGGCATCCCAGAATACGCAGCACTGGAGGAACAGTAAAAGCTGCTATTACACAATTCAACAAATTCCTTTGAAAAATGCATCACACTGTTACACATGTTATTCAACAACTGGTTCCAATGCATTTTCACTCTATTTTTTCTACACTGTCATGTTCAAAGAGTTCACTAAACCACAGTCAATGAAAAAGTTACATTTTCAATGTTCAGCATGTAATTAAAAATGAATGCAGCCTTCCCCTCTATACATCAGCAAGTGTATTGACTCTTGTGACACTATTTAGAAAATGAATGATTATTTGAATGAGATTCATCCACACTGACCATACTTAAAGATCAGTAGTTGCACTAAGAAAACAGTATAATCATGATTTTTATTTTGTTTCAGTCTTTTCCTAAAAACCTTGTTGGAATCCAAGAAATTTGGACACAGAAATAGTCCACTGGTTATTGCCTTTCCCTCAGTTTTATAAATTTAAAAATATTTCCAGTGACTGAATCTATTTGAATGCATTTTGTTTTATTTCTGAAAATGAACTGAGATCTAAAACAGAAGTTCTGACAGATCTGAGCTGCACTAGTTTAATAACAGCTCTTGATATAATCAGGTCATGTAGATCAGAGAGACATGTTCAGTGTGTCTCTTTCCTTACTTTTCATGTTTTCCTTTATCAAGTATGGAAAATGCTAAAAAGGGAGTGTCTGCTCATCAACTAACTTCCACGAGATCATGTTTGATAAGATGCATGTTTGATCATGCAGGTCTAATGTTATGTTACACATAGATACAACAACATACAGTATTCACAACTTTCATGATTATACAATTGTTGCACATGTGACACACTACTGTCTGTGATATGAAATGAAAAATAAAACCGATATATTGCACAAGACTTTACTGCAGTAGAACTTCCAGGTAGAGAAAATGTTATCATCAAGGAGGCAAGTGGTAGCAGATTTAAAGTGTAGAATGATCAATACCCAAATGAAGAAATAACAGGTAATCTCAATCCTGGTTGCCCTTCCTGTGAAAAATGTAGGAAAAAATGTCCAGAATAACTTAAGGCATGATTTTCTGCATCAGGAATCTGAGTGTCTCTATAATATGCAGAGGAAAGTGGCTTACAAAAACACACTAGTCCAAAGAATATATAATAAGTGATGCTATATAGGAATCAATATATGATTTTTTTTACTGCAATGAAAATAATAAAAGAAGAGGCAAACAAGAAAATATGTAATAAAATATGTCTGCAAGATGGTCAAAACACCGAACATGGGATTTTCAATTCTTGAGAAAACTGCATGAGTAAGTTTCATTTTCTTTAAGCAACTAGAGGAATAGATTGTTTGAACTTCTTTTCAGCAAATGAACAGACACATCAATGACAGTATCATTCAGTGATGAAAATATCATCAGTCTGAAAGCTGTAAATGGAAGTTATGTAGTATATAGGATGGACTTAAAATTATAGTATGTTAAAACAATTAGTTAAATTGAACTGGTTGCAAATGTCATACTTCTCAATCTGATTAACTTTCTGTCGTGGGTTGAGGTGGCTGGGTTTTTGGTAGCAGAGGGGCTACATAGGGTGGCTTTGATCAGAAGCTGCTAGAATTTTCCCACCCCATTGAAACCAGTGATAGCTGGCTACAGGAGGGACTTCCTGCTGCTGGCCAAGGGAGAGCCAATAATTACGCCTCTGTGATAACATATTTAAGAACAAGTTTGTTGCGCAGAAGAATTCCAACCGGGGGAGAGCAGACCGAAGCTCCCGGGAGGCCCCGCCGCCTCCCCCACTGCAGGGGGTGTGAGGGGCAGCAGCAGCCCAGCCTGGGGCTCTCAGCACCTAACCCGGAGCAGGCAGCAGCACCCCAGCAGAACAGCCCATGCTGCTCTCAGCAGTGCCAACCGAGCCGAGTGGCAGCCCCTGACAAGGGGCGGCTGGGGCCTGGGCCGGGGTGGCCTGCCACAGTGCAGCTGAGCCCATGCTGGAGCAGATGGATGCATGGAAGGAGGCCATTACCCCTGTGGAAGGCCCAGGATGGAGCAGAGTCCTTCAAGAGACTTGTGGCCCGTGGAGAGGAAAATCCACACTGGAGCAAGTTATTCCTGAGTAGGACTCATGGTCCTGTGGGGTATCCACATCGATACAGTTCACTCTATGAACGACTGCATCCTTTGAAGGACCATCGGGGTGCAGAGACCCCCCCTACACCCCATGGAGAAGTGACCCTTGGGACAGTAGATATGGAAGAACTACTGCCTGAGGAGTGGACACACCTTGGAGAGGTCCATCAAGGACTGTTACCTGTGTGAGGGACCCCATGGAGCAGGGGAAGGACTCAGAGCTGTGGCCCTCCTGTAGCCTGTGGTGAGGACCATGGTGATGCAGGCTGTCCCCCTGCAGCCCATGGAGGAGTGACCTATGGGACAGCAGATTTGGAAGACCTGTTGCCTGAGGGGTGGACTTATCCCCCTGCACTGCTGCAGGGGGAGGAGGGAGAATATGGAACGAAGGAGGGGTGGGTGGAAAGTGTGTTTAAGACTGTTTTATTTCTCACTCTTTCGATCTTATCCTGTTAGTAATAAATTTTAATATTAACCTCACGTTGAGTCTGTTTTGCTTCTGTGACCGCTCCCAGCTCAGAGTGACTTTAGTGGGTGCCTAGAATCCGGCCAAGGTCAACCTACGACACTTTCTAATTCAGAAATACAGCAACTTCTATGTATGCTTTGGAAGAAAAGAGGCAAAAAATATTTCCAGTACTTCAGTACTTTGAATCCTTCAGTACAGAGGAGACACTTTTACCTGCCACAAAGAGAAATAGTTCAAGAAACTTGATGTTTGAGTTTCTGCCTTGGAGCTCAGCTATCTGTAGCTCTATTCAATTGTGTAATCATAGGTCTTTAATGCCTTTCACCTATTCCGGAATAATCCACTTGATCTTCTACTGATGATCATCTCCTAAGATCTATGTGGTTATAAGAATAAAATAAAGCTGTTGCTAAATTTTCTACGAGAGTGAAATAGGATTTCACATTGACATGGAAATAAAGATAATCCAAGTTGTAGTACTTTGTAATACTTTCACCATCACTACTCTGACAGCACAGCTTGAAAAAAGAAGATGAATCTTCTGTGATTCATGAATATTATTCATACAGGAAGGCAGTGATATTACCTGCCATTAAAAAGTTCTTCAATATTCATGGAGGGAAAGCAGCACATAATAGCTAGGTAGTTTCGATATTGTTAATAAAGAGAATAGAATCGCAGATTCACAGATTCACAGAATACACTAAGTTGGAGGGGACCCACAAGGATCATGGCCCTGCACAGGACATCTCCAAGAGTAACATCTGTTTGTGAGGTGACCTATAATGGGCCAGTGATATTTCTATACTGCCTATTGAAATTAATACCAGTATATGTGCATATGCCTCACTTCAAAGATAAAGAAAGTAATGAAAGAATACATTTATGATAAAGAGTATCATGTGCTCAGTAATAAAATGTAACAGAGCCACTGTTAAAAAAAACCCAAACAACATAAAAAATTGCATACACTGTAATAACATTATTAATATTATTGTATATATTTATGTAATAAATATTTTAAAATTTATGTACAGACATGGTGTTAGATAACAAATAATCTTTGAGAAGAAACAAATGTGTAACAGAGACTTTTTGATATTTTGTAAGTGTCTTTACAACTAAACTAAGGGAACAATTGTTATGACACCCGCCCCAGAAAAAGGAAGGGGGGTAACCCAGGTTTTTATCAATAATTCCCTTGGGGTGGATTAGAGTGAAATGACACTGAATAATCGGTGTCTGAAAACATATACTGGCAAGGTTTATTTTAACGATTCTGCATCAACAGGCATGTTAGCATTTCTGTGTTGTCATATAACAATGTGGCATAGAGGTAACCTTTTGGGGGGGGAGAAAATGCATAGGGGACAATTTTGCATCAACAGGTATACTAGAATTTTAGGTGCTGTCATATAACAATGTGACATAGAGATAACCTTTAGAGGGGGGAGAAAATGCATAGGGGAGAGAAAGGCAGGATAAGAGTAAGGGAAAGAAAAGCTGAGAGTGGACAGATGTATATAGTCACCGCCCACGGGGTCCAGTGATGAAACTTAGTAGTTGCAGCTTCCATGTCTGTCAGTTGAAGTGGTGGCCTTGATCTGCTGGGGGTGAAGGAGGGAAGCCCCCACACTCAAAGAAGTTATGAGTTATTATATCCATGGTCAGTGTCACGGGCCATGCCTCGAGCCTCCAACCTCTCCCTGGGCCCTGCGCAAGAGCTCCTGTGTCTGGCCTAGTTCCCACCCTTTTCCCCACTGGAAGAGGGGGGGATGGGCTCCTATGGGCCATCAGAGGTCCTGCCCCTTCAGGGCCCGACACCTTCAATTGCCCATCAGAGGTACAATGCAACAGTCAAAAGCCTGCAAGCTCGGCTCTTGCCTTTTCAGGGCTTCACGCCTTCAGCACTGGAGGGAGGGGACGGATTGCTCATCAGAGGTATAATGCAAGTCAAAAGCCTGCAAACTTGGTTCTTTACTGGAGGGATGTAGGGGCCCAACTGTCCATCCGAAATGCAAGTCAAAATAAATCATCAAACATTTCAGTCTCTGACAACAATTAAGAAAAGAAACTGCTGGATCTGGGTTACTCTTTCTTATGAAATCAGTAGAAGTAAAGTTTCTGGGAGTATTGAAGAATTGTAATATAATAACTTGAAGAAAACCATAGAGTACTTCAAAAAATTATAGATTAGTTATACTCACAGCAATCTGAAATCTTAGAAACTATTTTAGGAGTGCAAATTTGGAAAAATATAACTTGATTAACACAAAAATTTTTTGTGCATTTTTTTAGTTTATCTTTTTAAGGTAAAGGTTATGTCTTACTTATTTGTCAGATTTCAGCGTTAAGCAAGCTGTCAGAATGATGAAGATATGCAGTAAACTTTGCTTGAGAAGATTTTTTAGAGATCTCTTGTGAGGAGTCCACATCAAAAGCTAACGTTTAATGCATTGAATCATCTTGAAAGAGAAAAAGGTCTGACGCAATGGGCTATATTTTAGCTGAAGCACAGTGAAGATACAGTAAGTATGAACTACAATCTTTTCAGTCTGTCATAAGAAACATCACAGAAGAATGTCAACATCTAGTTTACAAAATGAATGCACATTGAATTTAGACAATATACTAGTAGTTGTTCATCTCTGCATCCTAAAATCTCCAAAGAGCAAAAAAGATCCTTTGGTGTAATACTGCTAAATAGCTGAGATACGCCTGCCACTACCTTCATGGGTTTTTCTTATTTTGCTTGACCTTGCTATATTGGACCCTGCACAATTCAAACCTACTATATTACAGTTACCTTCTTTTTATTTGTTTTTGTTTAAGCATGGTACTGCTGCTGGTTTATCCACTGCAATACAGAGAAGAGCTGGAAACCCTGAACAGTTCCCTCTGTTGTACCTCCCCCCAGCTGCAATATTTCTCTTTTCCCTGCTAAAATGTTGGAACAAAACAGAGCACTGGGAAATCAGTGTGAAATCAATAAATATTAGGAGAGAAATTAATCTGCACCAGCATAGTGTTTCTCATACCAAAATAATTCCCTATGGAGAGACTTTCATGTTCCTGTGTAATGGTCTCCAGCAAGAGAGTAACAACCCCCAGGGGAAGTTCCAAGCTCCCATTCTTGATAAAAGATCAAATTATCTCTGCAGAAAAAGAGAAAGAAAACAAGTGAGTGTTAGTGAAAAAAAAAAAAAAAAAAAAAGAGAAAGACATCTTCCCACTCACACAGGATCCAGAATGCTTCTAATTCATTTTCTAATAACTTTGTAGCATTTTGAAACTAAATGGTATTAGGACATCAAAGATTGACCAATATATGAAAGACTTAAAGAATGTCCAGTGTAATAAATATCTCACATACACTAAATTAAGAATTTCTGGTGTTGGACTGATAGAAAAGTTAATACAGAGACGTTCTTCATTGTTTAGCTACATGGTTCAAATTACAACCAATTATTGATTTTATGACTGTCACAGAAAAATGCATAACACATCCGCTGTGAATGAAATGGAATATGAAAAATACAAGTTTAATCAGATTTTCTAGATTAGTGTATTGTTAAATCAAAGAAGAAAATCTAAGATAATACCATCGAACAATCAATACTTTGAAGTATAGATAGTACATGTGTAAACAAAACAAATAGTTTTGTAAGAATTTATGAACTGATCAATGTGGTACCATCTCACATTCAACAAAACCTAGATATTAGCAAGTTTTCTTTGCCCTAGTCTCTGTTTCTGTTTTGGACAAACCAACCGGAGAAACAGACCTCCAAATAAGCCACTCCTTTTTTGTTTCAACCTATCCCCACCCATTCTAACAATGAAGGGACAATACAAAGAGAGATAAATAAAAAATAACAATTTAATAAAGGAAATATCAGTAATTACAAAGCCACAAAGGAAAACAATTTAAGCTAACAGAGGCAGAAATAATTTTCTAGCCCTTCTACCTTCCCCTCCCCCCTGACCCTGGACAAAACCGAAAGACAAAATGATGGCAGCCATGTGGTTTCCAGCCCACACCCTCCATGATGATGTGATGGTATGAATATTCATTGCTAAACTTCCACCCCTTGGCTGTTTAACCATAACAGAAATGTATGCCTTTGTATTTTCAGGTTCAGGTTGTTATTTTTTTTAATCTAAAAATTGTGAGCAAACAAATTTTTCCATGCAGTTTTAATATTAGGTTATCATTCTTGTAAGGAGAACATACATAGTAGATAATTTAAAACCAAAAACAAACCAAGCAACCCAAACAACTAAATGAGTATATGAACTTAGAAAAAAAAGTATTTGATATCTGCATGTGTTCTGTTGGGATTAAGCAGTGCCATAACCTACTCAAGTGCTAACTACTGATTTAACTACTGCTTAACTATTTGTGTACTACAGGCATATTTTAGTACAAGGATCAAATAATTCAAGGAAATCTTATCTCCAGTATTCCATAGACCACCATGAAACAACTCACAGCACTCTCTTCAGTTCTTATAATATAATGTTTGTGGAAACAGCAAATGATCAGTAAAAAACTGATCAAATGGGGAAATTATCTACAGAAATAAAAAAGTATTGATAAGGAAAACTTTTCTGATGAAGTGATCAGGATTTGGATGTGACCATAACTACAATTCTGTGTTTGAAGTATGCTTTTTCCTTTAAATTTGCCAATATTTACAAGGATATAAAGATTCTTTTCTGTTCTATATACCAGGATACATGTTTGCATCATGTAATACAGTTAGCTGAAGTCCATGCTTGGACTTTTCTCTACCTTTCATTTAGGTGTTTGGTTCTGCAAATTTAACAGTGTCCTCTGTAAAAAAATACAGGACTGAGCCATGAAGTTAGCAGATGAATTATTTTCAGGAAAGGGAGAAAGAAATTTTTGGCCTTGACCACATAAGAAGTTTGTAAATTATACAGAGCCAGAGCCCTAAAAAACAAACAGCAGGACACAGATCATGACTGTGTGCTTGGAATCTCTCATGTAGTGCATCTTCAATGCCTAAGACTTTCTTTAGCATAATAACAATTAAACAGTGTCTGCCACAACAAGACAGTTCATGAATCAATTCTGTGACTATGATTCATTTACCAGATATAAGCCTCTAAGATATCAAGCGGTGCTAATAGGTAGCTGCTGTATCATCTCAGAGTAATTTTGTATGTGAAATAGGTCTTGCTGTGAGGTTACCAAAATATGTGTCCTTTTGGTCAGGAATTGTGAAATAGGAAGACTTTGGTCCCATAACTTGTTCTGGTTTATTTTGTTTTGGTTTTTTAACTTCAAAAGTGTTTTAACAGATACAGAATAATATTTAGAATAAAATGATCAGATCTATGTGTTTTAGTCCTGTTCAAATGTTCAAAAATTCTTAGACAACATTTTCTTTGGTAAAAAAAATGTTCTAACAATGATTGCTCTTAAAGAACTGTTTGGTTTCAATTTATGCTTATATAGGGGAAAAGATAATTGCAGTAACTATGAATACTTAATGTGCATCTGTCTCAATTAATGTGCATGTCTGTGTCTATGTGCATGTGTGAACATATGTATGTGTAAAAGGCACATTGGAACTAACTGAGTGTGGGTTAACCAATAAATCTTGACTAACTATATGAACTAGATTAGGATTTCTCTTCCTCTTCTTCCCTACCCAACCCTTGGTTTAAGTTTGCATAATTTACTCTTTAGCTTGGATGCAAAGTTATTTGTTTCTTAACAAATTGTTATGAAAATTGCATGTGATAATATCATATAATCCAAATTATCCAAATAATTTTATGTTCCTAAAAATTTTCCTCATATATTATACAAATATAAATGATGAGTACTGTTAGAGTAATATTAGTAAGTTTACATTTATATTAATTTTGTGTATGTGTGTGAGTATCTGACTCAAAATTTAGTGGTATTTATGTAAAGAAAAGTATTTAAAAGTGTTGCTTATTTCCTTGACCTCCTGCCAGCAGATGGAAGAGGCCATGCACACACAATCAACAGAAATTGCAAGAAGAGAAGAAAAGCCAATGGCGCTGGAAGAATGGCACTCATGGGGACACTAAACAGAAGCCTGGAATTACAAGAGCAATGTTTTCATAACAGCAGCTTGTGCTTGCAATTTTTTTTTCTTCCTGGCAACACTGCTAAAATATTAGCTTTGAAAAAAATCCAAGAAGATTTGGAATAGTAACACACACACACAGAGAAATTATCTGTCTTACTAAATTACAACTTGAAAAGACTGAAGAGATCATTTACCTGTTTTACTTTATTCTTTTCCATTATTTTTTCTCCAAGATACAGCTCTAAGGATGGGGAAAATAAAGGAAAATGGAAAGATAATAATAAAAATAATAACTAATAATAATAGTTTGTTAAAAGAAATACACAAGGGATAGAGACACAATATATTAATTTTGGTCAGTATGACAGGTTGTTTATATACCCCTTTCTCAGAGAAGAAGTTATTATTTAGAGAGGTAAATATATACTTTTCTATTTTTTTCTTGTTTAATCATATGTGTATAAATATGTGTATGTGAGTACACATACATAGAGACACAAAGAAACAGAAAACCAGGCAAAAAGAGAACATATTTAAATGCATCTCAGACTATGTTCCCTGTATGTTTAGACTTTATATGCTAGAAGGTGGCATTCCATACTGTTTCCTTTTGTACAACACATGATGCAATAAGTTGTTTTTTTCCAGATTATGCTTTAACAATTTGGATGACTCCTATCTATATTTTCCCAATGGAGATAACATCACTTGAAATGTCCTTTGTTCATAGTCAGGATCTAACTATCAGAAATACGCCATGTAACAGCTGCTATGCTCAAATAAGCGGTAGAAATAGAGATGCAGTATTTAAGAGGAAACACTGAGAAATGTCTTCAAGCTGTTTAGTAGTAGCTGTCCAAGGCGGTCAAGTACACAGTGCTCTCCTGATAGTGCTCAACTTCATTTTTTATTTGGCATTAGCGGGTATATGCACAGCTTCTCTTATCACTTTTATCGTTACTTGTAAATTACTAGAATTATCCATCCGAAGAAAACCCAGCATTTTCTCTCCAGATGTTTTTAGGGCAGGATAGCTTTGATTAGGATAGATAGATAGATAGATAGATAGATAGATAGATAGATAGATAGATAGATAGATTGATTTGTAAACGAAAAGGCTGTTTATGTTCCTTCATTTCCTCCACATTTGCCTAACTCAATATTTCTAGAGCCTGACCTAGCTAAAGGCAGAATATAAAAATATAATATAAACACAACATTAATCTGTAAAAAAGATTTTACATTTCAGTCACCATCCCAAGCCACTGCTGTGATGTTATTGTTTTTTAAGGTTTTCCCCTTGAGAATAAAATAGATGGAATGATAAACATAGTAAACAGCATGAGAGGCAAAGAGGCATGAAAAAAATACAATGCCTTGCTTTTTGGGAGTCTAATTCTTGTTCTAATGGAGATAATAGAGAGTGTTGACACTTCTGATGAAAACACAAGGAGCAAAGAAATGTTCAGGTTTGATTTAATGATGATCAAACTCAAATAGTACTTACACTTTTTCAGTTTTAAAGAGATTGAAAAACTTTGTAAAAAAGTACTTCTAGCAAAGCCTATAAAGAGTTAGGTGCCATATGATGCAGCATTCAGAGTCACATTGAATGTTTCATATTTTCAGATCTTTAGCACATGTCATGTCCAAGATGTAGCACTTCTGATTCCATACTTCCACTAGACTTGTTTTCCTAGTTGCATCCATTTTCTTTTTAGTATTGGACTGTCTTCTCAGGTCTAGGTAGTACAAATGCTATCTCCTTTTGGTCTCCAAAGTATTTCTGTGGCTATCCACATGGACAGTTATCCATATTTTCCATTTTGTCCTACAAATCCTCTAAATGTCTTCCTGTTTCCCATTTTCTAGGACTTTTAACAATAATATTTTAGACCTTATTCTAGCTCAGTCCTGCTGTTCACTACAGGTTATCAAGTGCTAGCTCTAATCAACCTAACCAAACACTGATTCTAATCACAAGGCTCTTTGAAATTAATTCCATTATTCATAGACTACCATACAGGCTGTCTGTGGAGCCTTAAGGAGTCGCTCCATAAAACTCTTCTGAAGTATTTCTTTATCTGACATTTCAACTTTGCATCAACCAAATTAAGGTAGGATTATGAGGCTTTTATTGTTCTCCATGGAGGAGGGAGAAGGAGGGTAAAAATATTTGTGAATTACTAAGTTACCCAGGCCTGTATCAAAGGCCTGAAAGACCCTGTGAGGGAGGGAACAATAGATCTTTGTTTTGTAGGACTGGATTACTCATATCTGTTTACTATAATTTGATGAGATCGTTAAAATTGTAATTACTGCAATGATAAATCGAAATTCTGTCGACATGACATGCTCCATTCCTGACCACTACAGGATTTACATGTTTTTCAGTGTAACTCTGTTCTATTCTGTACATTTTCACATTGCTGCCCCCTAAATTTTAATTCCCTTTATGTTTATATCAAACATTGGTTTTGTCCTCCTTTAATATGAGTTATGAATTGAAGCACGTTATGCATAAGAGTTTAATGACGTTTAATGAGGGTAAGGCATTGTAAAATTGGCTGTAGCAGATCACGGAGATCTGGTTTCTCCCCTAGTTGATATTTTAGTATTACGGCATAAGACAATTAACATGAAGTAGAGATCTGATTTTGAAAATAATAATAGATGATTAAAGCTGATACTTATCAACACTAAAAATCAACAAAATTTCCAGAAATGATCCACTGCAAGTTCCTCCTTTACTAACATGTAACTTGGATGATTTTTTAGATGTACATTGTGGATAAAAGTTAAAAATTTTGAGAAGTTTAATTAAAGTTTATTTTATTAGTTATTTAAAAGATTCAGAGCAATTCTATTTAAGAATTGATATGTTAGAAGAATCTGAAATAAAACAGGAATTCAGTTTTAAATAAAATATATACTACATCAAAATTTATATAAATCACAACACTTACAAAAATGACAGTGATTACTCAATATATTCAATATTAGTGGCTATAATCACTGAAGAAGCTATGCTCCTGATCATACCCAAATTTTTATTAGTTCCTAAAGTTTGTGAGACTTTTCATATGACAAGCCAAAAACGTAGGTGAATATGTTTCTTTTTCCCTTATGTCTCATATGCATGATTGAACTTTGTATACATAATTTTCTTTCTTAAATTTTATTTGGAAGCTGTATACAACTGGTAAAAAGAAGGTTTTATGAGTGATTTCTAGAGAAAAGTGGTGAGAAAGAGGAAAATCTTGTCAGGACATAAATTGTCCCTCTGTTATTGAAAAGAGGTTGTCCCGATGCAGTGTAGTACATTGTTATTTTCTGTTGCATGTGTAACCACACAGAGGAAAATCCAATTGAGTCACAGAACGGATCAGCTTGGGAGGGACCACAGTGGGTCATCTGGTCCAGCCTCCCTGCTCAGACAAGGTCATCCTAGAGTATATTTCACGGAGTTTTGTCCAGATGGTTCTTGAATACCTCCAGTGAGGCAGACTTCTGAAGTCACAGTGCAGAAGAGGAAAGGCATCGTCCTGATAACACCACCAGTAATCCAGCAGTAAATCCTTTTGCTTCATAAACCAATCTTTTAACTTCAGGGGTGTTTCCACTATACCTCTTTTGTACATCCAAACAATTGCTTCCTTCTTCAACATGCTAAAGATAATCAGATCCTCCCAAAGCTCTCACTACCTCCTCCACTTTCTTAGATCATCACTGATTCAATTGCTTTCAATGGATCAACATTTCATTTCTGTTCCTTGTGACTCTGCCTTCATTTGTCCCTATGGTATTCTGCTTGTCTCAAATATCACATCTTCTTTCTTATTTTCCTGATCAATTGAGGAAAAATTTGAGTAGATTAGAACTTTTATCTTCTCCATTTCCCATGTTATCTTACTTTCTTCTAGTCTTCCCTTTACATGAGGCAGAAACATAACTATGATACAGTTCGTTCCACTGAAAAAAAAAAAAATTATTTACTGAACTAACCCAGTCTATTTGTGCCATACCAGTGGAACTTGGAGTAGAGAAAACATAGTCATGACTGGTTAGAGCTCTACATTCTGTTTTATTTGAAATGTTTCATAAAGAGTGTTCAATGTCTGAAGGTAGCCAAGGGAAACCTCTGACATATTGCTGTTATAAATACCAAAATGATAGCAGATTTTCACCATTAACAGTAGGGGGGAAAAACCCCAAAACCAAAACACCCTAAGTGATTACATGCACAAAAGAACTTCTTTAACATTATCAAAACAACAGGAATAATTTTAGGAGATTTAATTGCTACCAAAAAAAAAAAAAAGGCAAATCAAGAACATGGGAAGAGAAATTAAACACATGTGCAATAGACAAGCTGTTAAAAGAAAATAATCAGGAAAATGAGGAAGTAGCCAAAGTCAAACTACATGGCTTTAAATCTCTGAGAAAATATTTCTCATTAATAGTATTACCTACATGTGCAACAAAGTCATTATTGCTTGCTTAGCAGATCCCTTCACATACAGTATTGTGGATTAGTAGCGATGAAAAAAATGTTACTAATGTCACAACATCATAACATGAAATGACAAGAACTAAAGCTGAAGTGAAAAAGGTTACTTTTTCAATGAGTTTTATAAAGGAATTTTAAATCAAGAACCTTTCACCCTGAAGAAAGTATTTATTCATTTCTTCAAAAGTTTAGAGACAAAATATGAGTAAAATGTGCTTCAGCAACATCTATGAGAAGTGGATATGTTGTGTGAATTTTCAGAGTTGTCATAATATCATTATTTCCAGAAAACATTATTTTGATGTCAAATAATGCGTTGAATTGTATGGAGAAAACTAAATACCTTAATAAGATACCTCAGTGCCATGTAGCACATGATGCAAGTGTGTCTGAAGCAAGTACATTAAAGGAGAATTTTACACTCAGTAAACTGAAAAGCGCTTTGGGGATAATCTTTTGTTGAGTCAGGTATTTTATACAAATGTGTAAATAAACAAACATGCTTTCAATTGAAAAGTTTATTCATCGACTATATCTTACCACCTGTAAATTGAGAGTCATCGTGAGAGTGATAATTCCTTTTTCCTAGCATTAGATTACACTGCTCTTTTGCTCATAAGCTTTTGAGGCTGAAAGCAATTTTCTAGCAGCATAGTGTGAGTAACAAGTATCTAATGTTGGCAACAGGTTTTGCTATAAATCCAATATGTTTTTGGATGAAAGGAAATGTGTGTAGAGCAATTTTAAGTGCATCTTGAAGAAGCATTTAATGCAAATCAAAATATTTCCATAAACAATGAAGACCACCAAATGACTAAGTCGGAGAAATGTGGTCATATTTGTGTTCTGTTCTGTTACACGTAACGTAAGATCCTCCCCCTCTACTCTGCTCTTGTGAGACCCCAGCTGGAGTACTGTGTACGGTTCTGGTGTCCCCAACATAAGAAGGACATGGAACTGTTGGAGCAAGTCTAGAGGAGGGCCATGAAGTTGATAAGAGGACTGAAGCACCTCCCCTATGAAGACAAGCTGAAGAAGTTGAGATTCATCTTGGAGAAAATAAATTTGCGTGGAGCTGTCATAGCAACCCTCCGATATCTGAAGGAGGCCTACAGAGAAGCTGGAGAGAGACTCTTCATCAGGAACTTTAGTGATAGGACAAGGACTAATGGGTACAAATTGAAAGAGGGGAAATTTAGGCTAGATATTAGGGATAAATTCTTTATTGTGAGGGTGGTGAGACACTAGAAAAAGTTACCAGGGGAGACTGTGGATGCCCCAACCCTGGCAGTGTTCAGGGTCAGGCTGGACGGTGCCTTGAGCAATCTGGTCTGGTGGGATGTGTCCCTGCCCTTGGCAGGGGGGTTTGGGACTAGATGAACTTTAAGGTCCATTTCAATCCCTTAATATTCTGTGTGATTCTATGTAGATTGTGCTGAAGAGTCTGTGACCAAGACAGTTAACTGCTCTAGAAACTTCACTTTCTTTCACTTCAAAAAACCAGTCCAACTGAGCAGTCTTGATAATGTTTGAAGCATATAGCTCATTTTCAATCATGATAACTTTCATCACTGTGAGAAGCACCCTGATTACAATAGGACTAGGAAAAAGCAAAATCTTTCTGGAGGAATAGAAAAATAATAATTTTACTTTCAAATCTCATTCTTTAAAGGACTGAAAAAAAAAAAAAAACAAAAAAACCCAGCATAAAGAACCTGTCTGAACTGTCAACATTAATAAAAAATCCTTTTCTATTCTGCATATGGTGGTTTCAGGACAGCAACTGAAGGGCAGCAATACCTATTGGAAAGATTTTCATGACACTGATAGTAATGTCACTTGCATGAAAATAAAGAAATATTTAGGCTTAGGTTCAGAACTTTCTATAATCATAATGAGCTTATAAACTCAAGGTTTTTTAATAGATGTCTGATATTTCTGAAAATAACTCTGATAGTTTTTAGTAGACATCGTATCCTAAATGTACCTTTCTTTGCTCAATGACACATTACAAAAAGTATAAACTGCTTTAACACACGTCAAACACTTGAACTAAAGTATTAAGGGAGTAGGTCTAAAAATAAAAATACTTTTTCTTGTGTCCTATTAGTACATCCTGTGATGTCTATTAGGAATCCTTTGTTTACTTATTTTTGTTACCACTGCTGTAACTACTTTGGTAAATTATATAAAGTTAAAATACACAAAATAACAAAACAAAAACCAACCAAGAAAATACATAACTAAATATAATATTATGTGGGATTCAGAGAAAAATAATAAAAAAGAAATGAAATAAGTGTGCGATCTTAGAAACACAGAAATAAGCAAATGGTTACTACTCAGTTCCATTAAAATTTGTTTGCATCTGAAAATATTTGTAGGTTTACTTCTCTGAACATTTTGAATGGGTTTTGACTGTTCTTTCTAATATTCTTATCTAATGTGAAAATTTGCTGAACTAATACTAAAAAGCATGACTGTGGTCTTCCAGTTTTGTGTAACAGATTTTGAGGCAATAGATAGTTGGCTATCAACCACGTTTCTGAGAAAAAAATCTTCACAATTACAAGGTTACATGATCTGCCAATTTTCTGAATAAGTCATTCTTGTTTTGCTAAGTCTATTACAAAAATAAATAAATAAATAAATAAATAAAATTCAGAGCCTGGATCTGCAAATACATAAGGAGAGTGCTTTATAGTATGACATCCCTTTCAACATATGCAGTGGTACAAAATCTAAATGTATCTGTCTGCAATGTATTTTTTATGCATAAACTGGGAGCTTAATTCAGTTACCAAAACTTAAATGTATAGAGCCGTCTGAAACACCCTGTGCCATGCAAAGCATCCACACAGAGCTTGAAAATATCAGATGGAACTTCTTGTTGCTTTGCTCTAAATTATTAGACTCAGTAGAGGTTAGGTCAATCA
Source organism: Pseudopipra pipra (assembly GCF_036250125.1). Lineage (NCBI taxonomy): Eukaryota > Metazoa > Chordata > Aves > Passeriformes > Pipridae > Pseudopipra > Pseudopipra pipra. The sequence goes on along the minus strand of NC_087550.1, from coordinate 72,023,455 downwards.
TCCTACTTCATCTCCAGTTTAACTAAAAATTTGTATTCTCACAATTGAATCAAGTTCCTAGTCAATGCAGCAAACAATATTTAGAGGGATTGTCCTCCACTCAATAGAGGTAACTAATTGAGGGTGACCTGCAGTTTTTCTGACTAATATGAATGCGCTGAGTGGATCTCGTTGACTTCGTGTGTACTTAGACTTTTGTGTAAGCAACTATGCTTAGACAGACCAAAATTTCTCAGTTTAGAATGATTATCACTTTTTGCAAGAATACTGAAAGAAAACAAGAGGAGGAAAACATCCCGAGAGAGAGCAGATTAAGATAGGGTGCTATGAAATGAGCTGATGTAAAGAAATCTTGTGTTATCTAACCCTTGAATTTGACGAGGGAAGAACTAGACCTTTTTTTCTAAATGTTTACTATAGTCTTACTGAATTTTACTTTTTCTATATAACCCGAAGCTGTGATTTTAGCCATACCTTTCTTAAGAAATTTCATTTAATCTAATGAAATGTTTTCTGCACTCCAAAATCTGTTAAATAAATTTTTGCCACCTTTTGCTTTGCTTTCTTTCTCAACTCACTGTTTCTACAAATGCACTGGCATTTGCTAATGGTGTAACTGTTGGAGTCATATTGTAAACCAGCTCAGTGAAAGGGTCTATATTATAAAATAAAAAGGAAAACATATTTTCATTTTCAGAGGAGAAAATGAATACGAGACTACATTATCAGTTATATTGTTCTCATGATTGTTCTTTTGTCTATATTATCTCTGTGCTACAATGTTAACAGACAGTACAAATTTCTCGCCCTACAGTGAATTAATTAAGCAGGCAGCAAATAAAAGAAAAAAAATGTTGATCCCAAATTGTACACATTACTAATTACTTTTCTGAGAGAGTGAGAAAGCAGGTAAGCAGCTCCTTCTAACCTGAATACAAACAAAATATGTTTAATCTAAATCAACCATTTCAAAGGATTTTGTTGCAATTAAGCACATGCATTGGATGGAGTTGATGATCCAAATGGAGAGGTCAGACAGTGGTCTGGGGCAGAGCTTAAAACACAAACATGTCAGTTATAGAGATTAGGGGGAAATGGGGAAATACTAAGGAATTCATAGGCTCAGTGGTAAGAAAAGTGAAAGGAGCTATGACGTTGAAAACACAAGTGTAATACGACGAGACAGGAAGAGGAATAAAGAAGCATGGAGTGACACTGAGATAAAGATGCTGTGGGAGAAGAGACATGGAGCAGTAAACCACAAATCATTTGCCAGGGAAGTCCCTAGTGGCTGCAGGCTGGCATGCTCCTCCCAAAGCGTGGTTCTCCCTGTGTTGGCATGTTCTGTGATTCTGTGATCCTGTAAAGAAAATACCGAAAGGGTACAAATCGTATGGTCTGATACTACATATATTTAAAATACACTCTTGTGGGCATTTAAGAATTGATCCAAGACTTACTGACGAACTTGAACCTTAACCAATTCATGTGACTTTTATAATAGATGGAATATATAAAGATTTTGTACTTTACATGCACACCAAGTGTCTATACACCTCTTTCTTTAGACATATAAAAGGAAGGTTTATATAGCTGCAATTCAGTTGAAGTTTTTAATACTACGGGTAAAATAAAAGGTGGCTGAATATACTGAAGAATTTATTAACTGAATTTGATTCTCTGAGGGTTTGTATCAGGAAGATTCACTGACTGAGCTGAAAAATCTGTTCTGATATATTATGGCACAACAGTTTTTTTCCTGGATACACCTTCTAAGATTTATTTTTAAAGCTTCCTGCAATCTGGCATACAAACCAGCAATATTTAAAAGACACAAAGAACTAGGAGATGGTCAATTCTTATTTAAATGAACTTCCTCATTCTATCTTTTTCTTTTAATAATAATAAATCATATTTGCTGTTAATACATCATTAAAAACACTGTAGAAACTAAGTGCTATTCTATTCTTGTGCTGGCACTTGGCAATAGAAGGTCCACTCTAAATTTCTCTTACTGAAAGGTTTTGGTCATTAGTATCTGTGGCATGAAACAGATCAAACAAAATGTCATGTTCAGGCTAACAGCAAAAAGCAAGCATTAGCAGGCATTAGCTGAAAGAAAAGAACTTTGAAACAGGAGAGAGCAAAAGGGGTGTTTGGTTTCCTTATACTTCACAACCCCAAATTTCTAATCCAAGAGATAAGATTTAATTATTTCTTATGCTAACTAATGGAAGAAAAGGTGACCATGGAACTTTCTCTTTAGCCTTAATGTGTTCATAATAATAAAAATTCATATAAACTTCATATTCAATTCAATTCAATATATTCAATTCATATAAAAATTCATATGAACTTCTTATTGCTCATTTATCCTACGATGAGGTGGGAACATGAGGTTGCATGACTGTTGCTCACTTATCCCTCAACAAGAATACTACTCTAAAGCAATTAGCTATGCTTTGCTACCATTAGCAGAAAACTAAGTCATGGGAAACTTGCACCCACTATACTCCTGCAGTTGTAAGGGCCTCCACAGTGTTCCTTACAAAGCTGTAGGTTTGTAAGTCAGTGTGCTGTTTTTAGCTGGGATAGAATTAATTTTCTTCATAGTAGCTGGCACAGGGCTATGTTTTGGATTTATGTCAAAACCAGCACACTCAACAATATGCTTCATAAATAATACGTGCAAACTTTTCCATAGGAATACCTACCTCTAGGCAAAAGACAGAGACATCTTCGAGTTTCCTATCTGACATTTCAAACTGTATTTGCTTTAGCATTCAAAATCCTTCCACTCCTACTGCTATTATACAGCCACCTCTGCAGTGCTTAGTCACCCTCAGAAGATGTGAGTGGAAGATCTGTAAGGGTAGATTTCTGTAGCCTTAGCACTCCAAATGTGCAGATTCCTAACTAGATTTCTGATTCTGCTTTTACCAAGTAGCTATACTAGCTCTTAACACTTTCCATTTCTAACCTTCTTCCATCATGTTTTTGTTGCGAAGCATTCACCCTTTGAAGTAAATTGCAAGCAGCACATTTGGAGTATCAGGAAGAATAAGCAAACTTTCAAACTTGACAATAATTGCATTTTCTATGACAGGCTTTGATATCTTCTGTATTCACATCTATCTTTAATAAAAACATCTAAGTAATGACTACCAAAAATAAGTCTTATTCTTCCTTCTACTCCTTATATTCTCTTTGGCAATCTAAAGTAACATACATAGTATTCACATTATTTCTCAGCTAAGCAAAGTACACAGGAACAGCAAAAACATGAAAGTGCAAGATTTTTTTCTATATTTGAAGAGAAATTTTCAAGAAGTAATAAAGCACCTAACTAATAAATCAACATTATGAAATAATGACTATTGCATATTTTTTAATATAAAAGAATTACCATGACAAGCACAGATCAATAAATGTTGGAGAAATAGTGATAATAGTAAATTTTCTGACGTTAGATGCTGTAACAGCTCAAAAAAATCTGAAATTTGAATCAATAGATCCTAAACCAGTTCTACTTCATTAAATATACAGTGTTTTTCAATGAATCAGGCCACACAGTAACACACATATGCACTCAGATACAATGATATCTTTTACCTTGTATGGGCACTTCACACAGGAATAACCATTAATCCTGACTCAGACTGATAGAGAGCTCTACCAAATGTTATTAAAGCCCGGTTGAAGATTGTCCTCTGAGGACACCCTTTTCCATTTTTGTGAGGGAGTGAGCTATATATGTTGGTGTAAATATGTCAGACATCTTGTCAAGGATTAGTCAAGAATAGGTTGACTGTAAAAGCAGTTCTAAAACTCACTTACTCCTTACCCTTTTCAACAATATTACCATATGGTGTAACTCTAAGGGATCTATAGACTAGAAATCAGACTGAAGGAAATTGATAAACCAACAGTAAAAAAACAAACCCACTCTAGTCTATGGTGAGAATGAAGCATCGTTATGAAGTGCAACTGTGTCTATAAAAGGATATGACTCCTCTGACTAAGTGTAAACATTTGTAGATACTTACATAAGAGTTTATGTTCCTGAGCTCCAGTTGCTGCTTAAACCTATGTTTCTAGCACCATGTAAGATACTTGACTAGTTCTAGTTTCTCTTCTGGCCTCCTCAAGAGAGTGTGTTTCTGATTCTTCTCTACCGTTCTTGGACAGATTTCTGGAGACTGTAACGTGAATTAGAAAGCATAAGGTGCCTATATCAAGACAAATTAATTGAGCCTCTATGTTCTTTTTAGCAGTGTGACAAGATGGAGTCAACCCCAGGAATGCCATTGCTATTCATTACTTAAAAAAAGAAGCCAAGAGTGACCAGTTGATACGCAGTCATCCTTACTGGAGATGACAAATTCAGGTCACATAAATTCCTCTCTAGGACCTTTATGAAGCAACTCCAAAAAGATATTAACTAATGAACAAATATCAAAAAATGTATTCAAGAGCTACAAGTATTTTTTTTCAAAAAATGTTTAAGTACTCTTAAAGAAAAACAGAACTTCCCCTGTTACTTATAAAATAATATTGGCAAAAATGAAAGTAATATGAAATAGAAACACAAATGAATTCAGAAATACACATTTATCCTTTATTGAAAAATAACAATCAACCACAGTCTTAAGGTAACACAATTTGGAATGATGCAAGATTGAAAGTGAATTTTGATGGACTTTCACTAGCACAGAAGACATTTTTTATTTCTTTATATGTATGTTTACTAAACACTTTTTTTCTAAATCCATGTTTAGATAAATGATTTATCATAAATAAAAGCACAAAAGAAAATCATATTGATGCACTATATCTTAGTAGAGGTCACTTTAAAACCTTTCAAGAAAAAGAGTAGTTCAGTTCAGATTACAGAGAGGTGGTGGCTACTGCAGTGAGGAATGTAGGAAGATTTGGAAGGAAAAACTTAGTGTCACAGTCTATTTATAATTTATATTCACAGATGGCAAGATAAGTGGTGTGACAAGTAGAAATAATCACTCTGTCATATCCACTAAACCTATTCTTACAGATGTGATGCTCACAATATATTTTTTCATCATCGTAAGAAGACAAAGGTATGGGGTTTTTACTACTGCTCTCAAAGAGAAACTTCCCAAAGGGTTTTGCATTATAGACTCATCTTGCATTAAGAACTGAAATTTTCTCCTGCTTAATATGCCAGTACTTTAATATTCAAATAAATTCTTGTTTTTCAGTCTTGCAAATATTGCTCTGTCTTAGATTGCTCCACCATGGTTGTCAATTACCAGCAGAAGACAGACCTCTCGCTCAGAGTAGTGATCTTTGTATTTGTACATACCGCACTCAAAACATGTTCTTCACTATTACTTGCAAGACATACACACAGAAATTGTAGTTTGTGTTTTCTTCTACAATTTTCCTTTCATATACAGGCAGCAACTTTTTAAAAGCTTCTTAAACTGTTGTTTTCAAAGGCTGTGCTAAGCAACTTTTCAAAATGGTCCAGCAAAGATCAAATCTTCTATAGCATTATGAAACAGCAGCCTGACAGACCACAGTTCAAGAAACATTCCGAGTTATTATAATCATACATATAGGATATATGCAACATGAAATGTTTTAGCTTTTAGCTATTCTATACTTTTTAACTACTCCATAGAAATATTCTACTTCTGTCACAGTGATTACTGTCTAGGTAAAAAATAGAAGAAACCATCATATGCAAACATAAAAACTATCACATAAATCTATATACACAGACTTGCCAGACCTTGACCAAAGTATCATTCTGAGATCTCCACATTGCAAACATAGATACTGACTGTAAGATAATAACATTTCTGTTCATGATGCTACTTACTACTATATGTTCATCCGGTGGACATCAACTGACTATTATTAAATCACAGAATCATAGAGTTGGAAGGGACCCACTAGGATCATCGAGTCCAACTCCTTTCCCTACAAAGGAAAGCCCCAAGAATCACATTGTCTGCCTGAGAGCATTTTCCAAATACTTCTTGAACTCTGTTAAGCTTGGTGCTGTGACCATTTGCATGGGAAGCCTATTCCAGTGCCCAACCACCCTCTGTGTGAAGAACTTTTTTCTAATATCCAATCTAAATCTCCCTTGACACAGCTTCAAGCCATTCCTACACTGCTCACCACAGTGAAGAGATCAGTGCCTGCTCCCCTTCTTCCCCTCATGAGGAAATTGCAGACTGCAGAGAAGAGTCTCCTCTTCTCTAGGCTGAACAGACCAAGTGACCTCAGCTCCCCATACGGCTTCCCCTTAAGGCCCTTTGCCATGTTTGTTGTCCTCCTTTGGACACTCTCTAAGAGCTAAATCCCTTTCTTATATTGCAGTGCCCAAAACTTCATGCACTGTTCAAGGTGAGGCTGCACCATTGCAGAGCAGAGTGGGACAATCCCCTCCCTCGACCAGCTGGCAATGATTTGCCTGATGCCTCCCAGGACAGAATTGGATCTCTTGGCCACCAGGACACTGCTGACTTGTATTCAGTTTGCCATCGACCCCATCCCTATAGAGACATATAAGACACCCAGAAACATTTTTAGAGCACACTGAGAACTTATGTGCTGAGAACTGGTTCCACGTGTTATACCAAGGCTCCATTATAGAACATGTATTAATTCTATCATTTCATAGCAGTATATTGTTTTGTAAAGAAATCTCTAAGGGTTTTTTTTCCTTTTTTTTTTACCTTTTGTGTACTTCAATTCTCAACAGCTAGTGTTATTGCATCCGTAAATTTTGACTTCTTATGATTTGTGATAATAATATAATCTAAAAATAAAATCTACTTGGCCTTCAACATGTTTGATCTTCCTTATAAATAGCTCTGCTGTTAATTTCCTTATTTTTTTAGATTCTTGAAGATAGGTTACATAAAATTCCTTTCAGTGAGGTAATTTTATTGCATCAAAATTTGTGTGTGATTTTCTATTATTGATAATTTTCTTTCAATATAAGCATGACAATTTTTACCCTCTTTAATTTATGGCATTTTTATAGAAAATAATTAAGAAAGTCTTTAACACTGGATATAACTGCAATTTTTAGGAATTGTATGACACATAGAGCTGCCAATGGTCCTAGATAAAATACAATACCAAGGGTGATTCATGGTTCAGATCTTGTATGTAAGGGGGAAAGAAGAGTAATAAAGTATTTCGAGATAACGCCTGAAAATACATTTTAATGATATGAATAATTAATTACTAGAATATCTTACCTTTTAGATCTGTGGAGAGCAAATTTACAGACATCAGGAGTGACAATGACATATTTGATTCAGTTTCAAGGAAAGGGAAGGAAACATGCATCTCTACAGGAGGGCAAGGAAGAAATCAGAAATCGTTTCATGGGAGACCTGGAAGATCTGTGCTCCTGAGTCGAGGTACACTTCAGTCCCATCTAAGCGGTATGTCACACAGGAATCTTCTTCTTCTATCCTTTTCTCCACCATATAATAGTCTGGTGAATTTAGAAGAGATCCAATTACTATGCTGTAACAAACCCACAAAATTCAATGAGAGTGGATGCTGCAAGAATCATGGTACTGCTAATGCTAACTTTGGACAAAAAATCTTCTTCCAAGCAGATCCATGCAAAAAATATCTGACTGAATACCTTTCTACCCTGATTTTCAACCTAAGCTACTGTAATGTTCCTATCTTTTTGCTTCTCAGAACAGGCATTGAATAAATAATTTTCTGTACAGCGTGTCTGCAGGTAGTGGGTAGCCATAGAGGTACTATGCTGCCAGGTGGAAAAAGTGAGTGTACTGTGTAACTTACTGAGCTGTGACAATGATCTTTACTGCAAATGCAACTCGCACTGAGGTATTTCATGAGTATTTTCAACAGCAGGAGCAAGCAAATTCAGGCAACATGATTATATATTCCCCGATGCATTGTGGAGGAAACAGTGCCTCTCTCTGTATCTGTTGCATTGCCAAAAGGTTTCAGAAAACTTGGGCTGCGTGTACAAGGCTGCAGGTCAAGCAGTGAAAGTATAAAATAGGAAGTATGAGATTACTGCAAGTTCTGAAATACGTCCATGACTTTAGATTTTTATGGAGGATTTACATTTTTATTAGCATCCAGTGAGCCAAACTACACAATGAATCTGGCAAGTGTAATAAATTTTGACAACCAGCCAGTAATTCCAGGGAACAGAAGGCACCTGCTGTAATGCTCAAGTTTGTTTGTTGTTATTTTTTTTTTCATTTTTGATCTACCTGTTTCTTTCCTGGAACATGTTATGTATCCTATGGTACATAGATGAGGATTCATCAATGCTTTGATCAGAACCAATGTGTGATAGATGCTGCCTTGTGTCCAGCAGTATCTTTTGGTCTAAAGGTTACAGAGAAGCCCTGCTTTTAACAACCGGTATTCTCTATAAAGAAGACAAATAGCAGTAGTCACATTGGGCATAATTGCCTAAAACTCTGTAAACACAATAAAAACAGACCAGTTCAAGAGTGTCTAAACATGTAGGTGAGGAAACTTACTAAACATGTGATTAACTATATGCACAAAAGTGTCAATTGTAAGTAAACAGGTGCCCATGTTCCACCTTTTGTTTTAAAGAAAGTGAATCATATGTAGATAACATACATGAACTCTACTGAGTTGTGACAGTGGCATTTTATATAAAGCTGGGTACCTAGATCACAAAAATTTAAAGCAGTTTCCCTGTCTCCCTGTCTCAGTGTCTGTGCTCTCCCTCAGAACAACTTGTTCAAATTCATACAAGTTGCTGTTGACTTGACAAACAGTACCTCCAGTTTCTGAAGATCTGTAACTACTAAACTCTCATTTTGAAGCAATTGTGATCAGTTCCATCTCCTCCAACAAGTTGTTATCTTCTAAGTACCTCTGTACAGAAAGCATCCTGGAAGCATGGAAATATCCAATGTTCCTGACTTTCCTGTACATCATCAGTTCTGCGGGGTGCATTGGCCACAGAAGCAGTGGCCAATCCTCATTGAGGAAGATAAAGGTCTGAAATACATAGGTGGGATCGTCCCTTAAATTCTATATATCTGTGTACACCCCCTACTCTCTATCTCACATCTATGTGCGTGTGTAGGCAGATGATATTGTCTTCTCAGGTTCTAAGACTTTAATAATTCCATGCAGTGTTTGACTGACTTAATCAGACATATTGTACTCTTTTGATTATTTTTCAGTAAAATACAGTTTCTATATATCCACATATTTTGCAGAGACAACAGAACTAGCATGTTAAGTCCTTTCGTTTTGAAACTTAGCATATTATATGTTACCACATGGTAAATAAACTTGTCAAAGGTGCTTCCTTAAGTGACAAGTGATAATATCTCAGTTCCTTATACTTAAAGAAAATTTTACTCATAGTGTTTAAGGATTACAGAGCATCTAAATCCTGTCTTAATGCTGTTGGTTTCTACTCACAGCTTTTCTAACTTGGCTTAACGTTTTTGTACTACTCCTTTTCATTGAAATGAATACTTCTTTCCTCATTAATCATAAATAAATACTACCTTATCATTGGGCTTCATGGAATTTTTGGAATTTTTCAGACGTCCAAACTAAGACTGGGGTAAAACTTTACATCATGAGGTAGATGGTTTATTTTGGAGAACATGAGTAAAAACATTTAGGGATCTGAAAGCTGTGAAATAGAAAAAACATTTTATAATAAAAATGTGAGTGAAATCGAGATCTGTCTTTGTATATTTATCTTGAGAAGACTTTAATAATATGGTGCATATGATCAAAATGAAAAAGTAAAAAAACATAGAAAGAAGAACACAAACATATTTAGAGTTCTAAGAAAAGCAAACGGTGAAAAAAATAAAAAGTATCAAGTCTCAGACAAGAGATTAAAAGAAATAGTTTCACATTAATTTAGGGATTTAGTTTTGAGTCTTTCCATAAATTGGAAGTTTATCTGCATTTCTCTGAACTGGCTTCAGAATGAAAGCCATTGTTCTGTGAAGAGTGTAATTATGCCAGCAGCCTAAAATATCCTGCTTATACTGGCATTCAACTCCAGTTCAGACTTCTGTTCCCAGTACCTTTAGTGAATCTCATGGGCCTTTCTGTTAACAACTCGCTTCTCAGTGGGCTAGGAAATGTTTGTCTGTCACAGGAGTCTATCATGTTCTTTGCCAAACCACATGGATACTGACAGTTACCATTTACCGATGAGAGCTGAATACTGATACCATAGTTGCCATGGAATAAATGTGAAACAGTATGATCCTCATCACAATAGGTACATTGAATAGTTCAATGCTAATATGATCATATTTCCCAGAAAGCCCTTAATTTTCATTGTCAGGTGCCTGTTATGACCTTCCAGATAGGTTTACAAAAGCCAAACTTTCTTCTTACTTTTAGAAACCTGGCCAAGCCTTGGATTTCTGCCACTTCATGGAGCTTCCAGCCAGTAGAAGCAGATGGCTCCCACAAGAAACAGGCTTTTCTTTACTAAGTTGGATTATGATTGTATAAGGTGGCAGGACTAATCAATTTACTTGCACATCCTGGGTTATACACAGGTACCTTTAGTGGAATCACATCAATGCGTGTGCAATAAGGAGTTAAGTATAGCAAGCTGCAAAAGGAAGCACATGCTTTGTGAAAGTTGTCAGAGGGAGATAGTACTCTAACAATCTGCATTTAGATCATTTAACACAGCTAAACTTTCTAATGCTTCCTTTTACTCTAGTCCTCCTTTACTTCTGCCATTTATTTTCCCCAGTTTCAAATTCACACCTTTTTTTTCCTATGTCTGGTTACTTTTCATGTACTGGATTTTATTCCCCAAACAACATTGCTATTGTCCCTCTCAGAGGCTTCTTCTTCATCTGATCCCGAGTCTGGCTGAACTTACTGCTTCTTCAAGAAAAAATGCTACACCATTTCTCATAACAAGATAAGAAATTTCAAAATATCACAGATTTAAGGTCAAAAGGAACCATTATATTATCTGATCTCACCTCCTACATAACAGAGGTTATTTCATGGTAGTGTAGTTCTATTTATTTAGTGGTAGTGTACTTTCATTTTGCGGATATTAGCACACTTTTTTAGTCTTCAACCTTAATTCTTCATGTCTCCATAAACTTTTTTTTTTTTAAATAAGATTTTCCCTGTGTAAAATCTCCAAACTGGCTATTATTTTTTCACTAATATTATCAATAAAACTGTAAGTGTGGAATTGTGCTTATTTTTCTATAGAGATTTCAAAGTTTCTGGTAATCTGATAATCTACATTACTCTATGACACCTAAAGGACAAAATTCGAATTGATAGAATCTGTCCTTGGGTGTTAGTCATAAAGGATTTTATTGACAAATAAATAGAAAGAAATGGACAATTTTAAAGTCAGGAAAAATAAAGCAGCTAATCACCTTTTTTCTTTCAGTGCACCCAAATAATATCTAAAGACGGCTGAGAAATTTAGCTGTAATATTAAATGGCTGTAAGCTTTTCAGATGAGTTTAAAAAAAAACTGTGCAGAGTTAAGAAAGTTTGGTTGGGGTTTTTTTTGGTAATATTTCTGTCTTTTTTAACGCTACTATGTAATATTCACTTCACTGAAGTTACTAGAATGCATACTTAGAGAGGAAAATTTGATTTTGAAATTCTTCATTACCTGTTCTTGTGTTTTCTCGTAGCTTAATAATTTCAAGCCTTCAGAGAGAGAACTGTCTTCTGTAAATTAGTATATGGTCAGAAGTACTTTCATACAAACATTTTAAGATATATTATTCAGTTAACATAATATTGATGCATTATGAATTGAGAACGAGTAAAAATTTGACTTTTTTCTGACTGTCAAAATACGACATATTGAAAACACTAGCCCAGAACATGTGTATGGATCTTCTAGAATTAAATCAATGTGCATGTATACTGTTTGCATAAACTGAAGTTCCTAAACAATTTCATATAATAACGACTGTGGCAATAGGTCTTCCATAAACACAGAATTCTACACTTCTATTCTTGAAAGAGGAATGACATCTATCGTATCATGAAAATGGTACAACAACATTTTATGACATAGCAGCTTTTAGGAATACTATACTTAGACAACAATGATGTTTTGTAATTATCTAATTCTCAGTTTTCTATTCTGGTCTGGAGAAAAAAGGAACAGACTTTTTTTTTGTAAGCCAATTATAAAAGCTTTGAAACTCTTAAAATGTGAATGGTAAAATATACCCAGATCTTACTGTGGTTTTGATGTAATAATTACTGGAACAGGTAATTATTTTCTTGTCTATAGCTGAACAGTCATCAAAATCCAAAATCACACATTCCCAATCAAGTGTTTCAAGTCAGTGTTTCAGTTTGACTTTAGTCTTCTGGAAGAACAGGTATAAGGGTGCAAAAGTCACATTTCTTTGAAACTGCAGAGTTGGGCAACCATATTTCAAAGATAGGAAAATACACAAATAATTCTGAGGAGTTTTCATGTGTTGAACAGAAATGCACATATATAGACACTTTGATGTCTTCTATTATGTGTTTCATTATGATTAAGAAAGACGACCATAATGGTCTCCTAATCCAGAAGCCGACTTGATATAGACAGGACATATGATCATTTTAAAGGTGACTGAGAGAAGTTCTAAAGGATATAGACATAGAAAAGAATTAGGAAAAAAAATAAAATGGAGTTATAACATAACAAAGTAGAACATCTGTTCCATTTTTTTTAAATACATAGTTTTCTTTCATTTTTCAATTCATTTTACTAGACACAAAATATTAGCATCTTCTAAAAATCAGTAGAAAACCACTCATTGAGATACAACTTGATAGACTCAACTAATTTTTTGCTAGGCAACTACTCATAAGTATGCATGAAAGCAACAAGGGAAAAACACTGTCACAATAGTTTCAGAAAAGTACTGCCACAACAGCTTGGGTCAAGGGTTACGCAGATGCAAGTGAAAAACAAACCAGTGAATTGCAAATAGGAGGGGTCTTTAGCATTACAAAGATTAAGGCATCTGTTACACTGTGTGACAATCCACTATTTGATTTCCCCAAGGGAATCACTGTTGTTTAGGATACTGGCCAAAGACACTGCTCTCTCAGCACTAAGTTTTGTAACCTGCTGTCATCCAGGGCAGTCTGCCACTCTGTAAACTGCTCTAGACTACTTTTGAGCTCAGAGATCACCTTGGATGTAATTCACACTTCCTGTTCTTCATGCTGTTACCAATGCACAACAATACAGTTTTAACCATAGAAAGTTATGAAACCATAGCAGTTATGAACAGTATTAAGATAGGATGTAATATAACAGTCCAGAAGCTGATAGCAGCCATTTGACAAAGATGCAATACAAGGGAGATGTACTTAAGGGGAGCTATTTATTTTCTATGCACTCAGTTAGTGGTTGTGCAGTGAGTCATTTCAGCATGAAGGGTGCCTTGATATGTGGTTGTGCACTGCTGCTGCAGTTTGTTCAACAACTTCTGTGTCACTTGCCAGAAAGGAGAGAATACATGATCCTGCACATCAACCTTGTTCAGGAAAGTCCCCATACATTCTGCTCAAAATTGCTGATGGATTCTGTTGTTCTGTGGCTTCAACATGATATCTGAATATTATCTTTCACAACTCTACTGGCATTCCCATACTCCATATCTGGGGAATGCTAAACTTACACCATCATGTCCCTAGGTGGGCACTGCAAATATAGTGCCATTACCACAGTTTTAACACCGTTGTAGATTATTCTAGAGGAGTTCATATGCTAGGGCACACAGTCCTTACAGACACACAAATCTCTGAGCTTGATTATGAGTTCATGACATATCCACAGCCTTGACTGGCATTTTTTCAGACACTTGATGCCTATTAAATGACCAGAACTATCTGCCTAATTTCCCACCGGATGCAAATTGGCGTGGGGAATTCCTACTTCTTTTATTTCTCATATTTTTTTTCCTTCCTGGCAGTGATACCTTCAATCTATTCTGTATAAAGTTGCTCAGATTTTCTGCTTCCCTGTGCATTTTCAATGCCTTGCTTGCATTGACCTCAGAGTTTATCTACACTAGGCAATTAAAGTGCCTTCAGCCATGCCCTTACATCTTGAGGTGAAGCTATTGAATTTATTTTATTTTTGGCAACAGTACATTATTTATTTGCTGTTTTTCTGATGATTTTCAATGGCAATAATGAAATACTTCTGTACTTCACAGTATATGCTTGTTTTCTCAACTCCATGCCCTTTGTAATATCCTTCAATTTTTGATCCCTGGTGAGGATACATGCTGAAGTTCCTCAAAGCTGAGAATATCTTGTAGAGAAGGAAAGGCCTTGCTACATATCTGGAATATGGAGACAGGGCTCAGAAGTTTGGCCTAGCTTCAGGGTCAAGGAGAACAGGAGGGAAGAAGAGAGGGAAAAGAGAGCAAAGGAGGATAAAAGTAACCTTTCAGTTCCTGTAATTAAGGGGAATCTCATTGTTACTGATATCACATGTAGAAAATTATGCAGTTACAATTACAGTGATATGTCAGGACTGACCTCAGAAGTTACAGATTCAGCTATAATAAAGCCACCTTGAAGTTCATTCAACACAAATATGTTGGGGTCTTTCGATGTAGCCTCAGAAAGAGGTATCTTACACTGGTTTTTACTTTTTTCCTTGTAGTGCCTCTTTTCTTTTCTCCCCACTGGAGTAATGGATTGGAGGGATCTTATCAAAGACTATAAATGCCTGAAGTTAGGGTGCAAAGGGAATGGAGCCAGGACATTTTCAGTGGTGATGACAGGACCAGAGGTAATGGGCACAAAGTGAAACATGAGAGGTTCAATCTGATCATCAGAAATACTTTTTTTTTTTTTTATGGTCATGGTGACCAGCTACTGGCACAGGTTGCCCAGAGAGGTTTTGGAGTGTTCATCCCTAGAAACATTCAACAGCAATCTGGACATGGTCACCAGCATCTGGCTCTAGGTAACCCTGCCTGAGTGGGGGGTTTGGGTGAGATGATCTTCAGAGGTCCCTTCCAACTTCAACTGTTCTGTGATACTTAGATACCCATGGTATAATTAGAAATCTAAAGATGTTTGCTTCCAAATTCAAATATTTTGCAGTATCATTAGCTATTTTGAGCTAACTGAAGTCACTTTCAAATGAATAACAGAAAAAATCCAGAAGACATCTTCAGTGTACAGAAACTTATATAGATAATACAATAGGTACCCTTAATTTGACATTTCATTAACTGACTACTTCATCATTTGACATATGCTAGACAACCTTAAGACGATTTTCTGAAAGCTGAGTTGCTTTCTTCATCATAAAATGTTCCAGTCAGTAGCTTTTATGTTTGCTTAATATTTTTATAATTCAGCATTGCACTTCTAATTACACGTAGTATCAAAGCGACCAAAACAAGTGTAGCAACGAGTGAACTATGCAAGGTATCCTGTCAACTAATAGATCACATAATTTTCAAATAATGAAAGTGACAGGATTCATACTGTGAAGCTGTCACATACATTTTCTAAGTAAGAAAACATTTAGATTGGGTTCAGCTTTATGCTAACATATAAAATAAATCTCATTTACAAATGAATCAAGTGTTGCGACTGACTAGAAAGAAACCATGTTTGTTTTTTTTTTAATTAGGGTTGAGTAATAATTGAAATAAATGTTCTTTGCTATTGCTTAATGCTTTCATCAGAGGTTCTCAAAAATTTTAATGACTGTTGACTAATATTCTTTTTAGGAAGTTATTATCTTATTTTAGGATGGAGAAACCATGGTCCAGAGTCATTTGGGGTTTTTTAAAGAGTCACACAGAAAATCTGTGATAGTCCTAAAAACAAAACTTGGATTGCCTTGGTGAAGGTAATATTAGTATTTTGTGGTAAAATGTAAAGAACCTGCAAAGTTTGACTGGATAAAAATTTCAGTCTCCAACCTCTAAACTTATATCTTCACCAAGTTAATTTTTCTTTGTAGAGGATTTTTTGTGCTTTTAAAAGACTGTGCATGCATATCACAAAGTAGAAATTAAATTCTTAGTGGCTTCTGGATTTTTGAGCAGAGTCTTGACTGCTATGAATTACAAGCAAAAGTGAAATATTTCTGTTACACATTTTTAGTAAGATGAAATTTTGAGAAATCTATTTGCAAAAATTTGGGCTTTTTTGATGTCGCTAATGACTGTGCAATTTTATATACAATCAAATAACCTCATTTCTGCAATGTTAGAACTTTTTTTAATAACAGAATCCACATGTTTCTATAAGGACAAAACCAGAAAAGGGTAGTGCATTCCAGTTTTGCAAGCATAATTTTAAGCTAAATATTTGGTATTAGGATATTGATGAGCACAAGACTGTTTTAAATGCCATATCACATTTTTGGAAAGAAATGCAATGTTGATATGATAAGAGCAACATATGATAATAAAAACATAATTGACACCAGAAAAAGATCACAGTTCTGATAAAATAATATTTAGAACTGTGAATGCAAAGGTATTAGCGCATAATCATTTTAAGGGCATTCTTTAAACAGTATTCAACAGCAGTACACATGCATTACAGGCCTTAAGTAATGACCATTTTGTTTAAATAGGTACCCTCATGCTTTGCACGAAACAACCTCCTATGACTTTTCTATTTTCTAAAAGTGATGCAAAAAGCATGTTTGTTAATCAATATTTTTGGTTTACATAGAAATCTCAAGTAGAAATGTAAAGCAATCAACCTGTTACTGCCTCCACCCCACAGAAAACCCAGATATAAAAGGGACAACTAAAATGGATTCTGGAGATGAATAAAGGAAGAAGTCTTGTTTTACTACTCACTTCTGTGTTATAACTTTAACATGATATATGTCTGGGGTTTTACAATGAGACTAGCTATTTCTGCAATAAAATGTTGGTGTTTAGAAACAGGGAAACCACATAAATAATTATCTTGATTGGTTTACTTCATTATGATTTGTAAATACTTTTATTGCAAGTTGAACACATTCAACATTAAATATGCAGTTCTCATAATACAGTACAGATCAGTAGTGTTTATTATTTAATATATACTAAATTATTGCCTATAATATTAATTTCCACTAAAATAGATTTTGAAAATATTTAAAATTTTGTCCTTATATATCTTTATTTTCTTCTTATTAAAAAAATAAAATCTTGATGTAAATTAAGAGAAGATATATTAGGAAAAAAAATCTTCTCAAACTTTGTAAGCTACAATAATTACATTCTATTTAGTAAAAAATCTCTAAATTCCCTGAAATTATGATATGCAGTTAGACTATTGTACTGACTTCTATTGTCACTAAGAAGAGGGTTTGTGATGGAAAAACATTTGCACTAGCTCTCAAACTGAAAGTCTTCAGATTGCCTAATGATTTAATTCAGAAAGTGGGATTAAAACATCAGAATTCAGGACTCAATCCCTCAACTTTATGTGTTAAAACATATACTTTTATCTCCAACACTAGTGAAAATGCTTGTTTCTGGAACAAAAAATCTGAAAAAGGATCCATGCTCAGAAACAGTCAAGAATACCAAGCAAAATAATAGAAATTAAAATTAAAGGACTCGGAGAATATTGCTATGCCACTGCACATATTTGTGGTTATCCATCTGCTGTTTACTGAGAGCACACCTAGTCTCTTTTCGTTCTTTCCATAGGTGAAAAATACATGCAAGACCTGGAAAAATTGCATAGAAGAGCAGCGAGAACGACAAAGGATTGTGGAAAAGATTAAATAAGAGAAATTAATGATGGAATAAAAAAATAAAAGGGGCATCTTTGAAACTGTGAATGACATGAGGAAGACAGTTGTTTACTGATTAAATACGAATTGAATGAAGATTGTAGATACAGGCTAAACATAAGGAGGAATCTTTTTATAAAATGCAAACTTTCATTGTATAACTTCTTACCACAGTAATCTGATGAGTTTAAAATGCTTAATGAATATTCAAGAGATGATGGACAACTCTGAGCTGAGGAAAACCATCAACAGATATTGAAAACTTAGAAAGCTTTGTTTGACAAGTTCCTCAGATGCAGGCTGTTGGTGGCTAGGAAACTTTCCGAGAAGTATCACCAAGAGCTTACCTTACCCTTATACTCTGTTTCAATATGCTCCTTTGTGTTGTCATCCAGTTTTGGAGACAGGACTCTAAACTAGACAGGACTCTAAACTAGACAGACCTTTGGACCCATCTGTTACTCTTGATCTTAAGTGATGGTGTTCTTTTCTTTTCTATTCTTATGCTTGAACATTGAGCAATTTGTTCAACAGCCACAGAGAAGATGGCAACACATCACAGCGAACATAAAAAGGAGACAGAGCTTTAAACTCTTTTAGTTTTCAGTCTTTGTGAGATATATTTTTAAATATTTTTAAAACTTCTTGGGAAATAACCTCATGAAGTTTGAATTTAATTTATAACTTGGTACCTTTCATCTTCACTATCTACTTTTGTTTTTTCTTTCTTTTCCTTATATATTTTCTTAAGTGATTTTTAATACTTTTATATTGTTATATTTCTATAGATAATAACAAAACCAGTTACATACCTGCTTTCCATTGCAACCAAATTGTTCTAAAAGACATACATATACATATGTATACACACACATATATATATTTATATATATATACACACACCAGTCCTTCAGTGTTGTTTCACTCTAATCTGCTCCAAGGAATATTAACAAAAATCTCATTATCTCACCTCAGGGGTGGGTCATAACAGCAGTCAGATACTATCACCAGCAATCTTTGAACCTTAACCTGTCACAGTTTTATTAATAAAGAATGTTATTATGTAAACTGTTAGTGTGAGCCCTTCACAGGTGAAGCAGTTGCTGGCAGCGGGTAACATGCTAGAATAAAAGTGTGGAGACCTGGAAGGGGGTCCTCTCTGTTGGTATGTGACCACTGTTGCCTTAAGGAACTGCAGAAAAAAAGAACTCTGGGCCAATGTAGTGCAGGAGATAAGATAAAGAGAGTAGGTTCTTTAATCTCAGGTCTGAGGCCCAGGGAATACACATGACGTGCCCGAGTCCAGAGGCTTCCACAATTTAAAGTATTATCCCAACCAATCCCAGATCTATCCACCCCCCAGATCCTCCCCCTGGCACACCCCTCTAGAAATTGAGGCAGGGGGGTCTGGGACCCACTCTTCCTCATCTTTTTCTTCTTTGCAGTACGTTCAGTCCTTGGAGTTCCTCCAAAGTTCCGGGCTTGAAGAATGCTTTGACTATGATGTATCTTGTTGTTCAAGCCAGGGTGCAAATGTTCTTAAACAGAAAGAAGGCCTACCTTGAGGGAAATCTAAACAAGCTAAGGAATTTAGAGGGATTGATATGGAATGGTGTAATAGGTTTGGGTATATGTAACTACTACGTTAAGGGTAAGGGATATAATACAGCTGCATTAAAATCTACATTCACTACACAACTACTCTTAAAATCTACAAAAGTTAAAAAAACTAAAAGCTCTGAGGCATCACGACAAACAGGTCAGTTGAACTGCCCTCTGATCTAGTGTACTGCTTGGTGGAGTCACCATAACAGGATGCTGACAGACTGGTTGGACACAAAGGTTTTGGCTTTCCTAGTGACAGACTAATAAAACACAAAGGGTTTTAGGAAATACCCTATTTTCACATGACACTGTTCAACATGTTTGGAGGTTTTTTAAATTCTTACTATTTAAAAAAAAAAATTATAAAGGAAAATACATTGACTGTGAATGTTTCTTCACTAAATGCTTAATTGACCAACATTAAAAACAAAAGAAAAAATCACCTCAGCTATTATTATGAGAATATAAAAGCACAACTTTCGTACTTTGGAAGCACACTTTTTTTTTTTCTATGAAGTAGACTTCTCTGAATCTCCTGCTGTGTTCTTGGGCTAGCCAACAGGATTAATTAATAATGGAGTGACAGCCTTGACTCTCAAACAGTTAGAGCAGGGGGATTTTAGACTACGGGGTTCATTTTACTTTAAAAGTCTTCTGATTTTCATTGGTTATGTTAATTAAGAAACTCTTGAGATACAATTTTCAATGTTTTGTTCACTTTTTGGATTTCCATATGCTTGTGCAACTTATTCTAATGATCAGTTTGCTCTCTTCCTGAGGTACAGAGAGATTTTAGAAAAGACAGAAAGTCTTTGATGGTACTTTTAGGTGTTGTGGTTTTGGGGTTTGTTGTTTTTTATTTGGGGGGACAGGGTGTTTTGGGTTTGATGGGGTTTTTTTTATTAACTTGTAACTAGGAATTCATCACCCAACTTAAATGAAAGTTGAAAGTTGAGCAAATAATGTAAACCACTTCTCTGCCTCCAAATAGAGTAATTTATACCATCAGAATATAATTTATCCTGCCTGTCTTAGACACCTATTTTAGAAAGAGATTAATTTAATTTTGTATGTAATTACTTGTCTCCATTGGTTAATGAGGAAGCTTGATGACTAGACATGATGGGTGGAATTAATTTCATTTAACTTTACGTATCTTTACTGTATATATCTACATCTGAGGGAATCTCTGGAAATTCCTTTGTAGGGACTGAAGTGATATAAACATTTTCAAGGAAAGCTCATGTGACAGTTTAATCATCTGCATTAGTTTTGACTGGGATAGAGTTAGTTTTCTTCATAGAGGCTAGTAAAGGGTAATGTTTTGGATTTGTGCTGAAAACAGCATTGATAACACAGAGATATTTTCATGATTGCTAAACAATACTTACACAGAGTCAACACCTTTTCTTCTTGTCACCCTACCCCACCAATGGGTAGGTTCGAAGTGCACAAGAAGTTGAAAGTAAACATAGCCAGAACAGCTGACCCAAAATGATCAAAGGGATAGCCTATACCACACAGCCTCATGCTCAGTATATAAAGCTGGGAGAAGAAGAACCACAGAATATACTGAGTTGGAAGGCACCTACAAGGATCATCGAGTCCAACTCCTGGCCCCGCGCAGGATATCCCCAACAGTCTGAGGGTGCCTGAGAGTATCTTCCAAGTGCTTCTGAGCTCTGTCAGGCTTGGTGCTGTGACCACTTCCCTGGGGAATCTGTTTCAGTGCCCAACCACCCTCTGGGTGAAGAACCTTTTTCTGATATCCAACCTAAACATCCCCTGATAGAACTTCAGGCCATTCCCACACCTGTTTACTGATGGGAAGTGACAAATTAATTCCTTATTTTACTTTCCTGTTCACATAGCCTTTGCTTTCCCTATTAACCTGTCTTAATCTCAAGTGACTTTTCCCACTTTTACTCTTCTGACTCTTTTCACCATCCTGCTGTGGAGGCATCAGTAAGAAGCTGTGTGGGGCTTAGCTGCCTACCAGGGCTAATCTACAAGATAATCTGTTTTGCCTTACTTAACTTCCTATAAACAGATTCTAGATAATCAGTTCAAATGTAGATAACTTCATACATTAATTTTTCTAAATTCTTTCCCTCTGTAAGAACTGAGTGAATCTCCACCCACATTTCTAGAGAGGTAAACATAAGATTTACTAACTCACTTTCAGATGTATTAAACGTATCTATGATTGTTGCAAATCTACGTAATTTATTATTTAAAACAAAATGTTTTGTGTGCATTCTGATTTCAGGAAAGTTCTTAATCTACTTCCTCCAGTGGATTCATTACAGAACTCAAAACTTCTCAACCACAGACCCTGCTTCCTCTACTCCAGAGCCTTTAGATGTAATTTCTAATGTTTTCTGATACCTTTGAAATCCATGCAACATTGCCATGGTCCAAATCTATTTTACTCGTTCAACTTTTATCTTAGAAATTGCCATTGTTCACTGTATTTTGTCACTCCTT
This sequence comes from Pseudopipra pipra, assembly GCF_036250125.1. Taxonomy (NCBI): domain Eukaryota; kingdom Metazoa; phylum Chordata; class Aves; order Passeriformes; family Pipridae; genus Pseudopipra; species Pseudopipra pipra. The sequence continues at coordinate 72,001,554 of NC_087550.1, read as the reverse complement.
TTAGTTCCTTTTAGCATTTTCTCCTTGGATCTTTACTTTAAAAGAGAATGGTTCTATGCTGACACATTGTTATCAGTATTTCAGATATTTTTATGGGGAAAAGGGGATATTAAAAAAATCAACAAACCAACAATCCAGCTTTCTTAGTTCCCATGTAGTATAAAATTAATCTATTCTAAATCTAAGATAGATATTTATGAATTATTTACAATTGGGGTTCATCAAAGGAACATTCACTGGATTTAAAACTGGTTTGTAAAGAAGTACTCCTTCTGGATTCATCACAGAGCAAAAAAGAAAGCTCACCTTTTTTGATTCCCATTTTTAACACAATAGAAAGGATGTTTTTCATGCACCTGTACCCACACTAACTATACAAAGATTCTAGGAGAGCAGATAGGTAACATAAATGACCATAATCTCATTTTAAAATAGATAATTTTAAGGAAGAAACCCTCCCATCAAATTCTCCATAAAAACTAAATTAAGTGAAAACTCTAATATCCTACCTCACCTATTTAATCTCTTATTTTTGTTTTAATCATCATGGCAGACTTCTGAAATTTCTTAAATTGGGATTCAGTCAGCCAATCTTCAGTATTTTCAGTGGAAATTAATTTTTCATATCATGTATTAATAAAAAAAAGTGCTATAAGTGAAGTTATAGTTAATCTAAGAAAGTTATTCTCTTTAAAAGAATGTGTTCTATCGCATTCTTCATTCTTTGTAAGAGTGGTTTATTAATTTCTGTCTTCAAAAACTGAAGGCATATCAATGTTCAGACATTCTGAAAGAACTTTGTTGAAACAAACTATCTTCTGCTTCAGTGATAGTTTCAGATTACTACAATTTAACCATCTTATTCTAAGAATCTTCTCAAAAGAGAGAAATTAACATTGAGGGGTTTTTCCCCATAACTTTAAAACTTCATATTCACCATTTTGCAGACAAAATTAAGAAGAAAATAAAAATTAGATTTTTTGAGCCATTTCTCGAGTTCCAGATGACATCCTTTCTGTTGGTGTTAGGGAGAGCATCTTCATCAGTCACCTGGACAAGGAGATGGAATGCACCAACTGCAATTTTTTAGAGTGATACTAAATCAGGGGGAGATGATGGTATGTTGGGGACCAGGTTGCCATTCAGACAGACCTCAGCAAACTGTAGGAATAGGTCAACAGACACCTCATTAAATTCTGCTGCAAAAAAATTCAAAGTCTTTCCTGAGTCAAAATAACCTCATGACTCATTATAGGCTCAGAACTGGTTGGACAGAAAGGGTTTTGGTGGAAAAGGACCTGTGAGTCCTCATGTAGAATAAGCAGACCATTAGCCAACAGTGTACCCTGGCAGCAAAAAGACTAACTGGGCTGTTTTAGTAAGAATATAGCCAACAGGTCAAGGAAAATATTATTGTGATCCATTTGACAATTGTGAGATGGTATCTGGAATACTGTGTCCTGTTTTGGACTCCCCAGTACAGGTAAAACATCAGTGAATGGGAGAGAGTCCAACCAAGGACACCAAGGCACTCGGGGATCTGAAGTAGGAAGAGAGGCTGAGAGCAGGCCTTGTCCAGCCTGAAGGAAGAGAAGGCTGGGGCAGGGAGCTCACGTTATTCTACCGCAGCTTAAAGAGGTGTTGTAGATCTGATGGAGTCAGGCACTTGTCATATATCCACAGTAAAAGGACAAGAGGCAAAAACCCCGTGGTTGCAAGAAGGGAAATTTCTACTGGAGACAGACATTCTTCATAGTGAGAGGTTAAGCACTGGAACTGCTTACTTCAAGAGTGTGCAGAATTTCTGTCTTTGAAGATGTTCAAAACTCACCTAGATAAGGTTATGAACAACCTGAACTAATATTGAAGTTGCTCCTGCTTTGAGCAGGATGTGAAACTAGGTGACCTTTGGAGGTTGCTTTCAACCTCCTTTTTTATGTGATTTTATGATTCTTTATATTTTTAGTCACTTTTTTTTGTTTGAGACTTTTGTAAAAGTCTTATCTGTAGGCTCTGTATGAGTACGTGTGTATGTGTGTGAACCTATGACTATATATACACATGTACATCATATACAAAGACGTAATATACAACTTGCTAATTTTCCAGAAATCCTGTGAAGATAAAAGCCTGAAGATGTATAAGCTGACATGTTGCTTGTGTTAAAGTAGCCATTTAAAATCTTGGACATGCTATAGTTCTAAATTAAATTCATCTTTCATCATATATTTAGGTATAAATCAGCTATTTAACATTTAAAACCAGCACATGGCTTATAAGCATTTGAAAGGAAGCAAAGGAAAGGATATTGATTTTAGGCTATTGAACTTCTCTGTAAGACATTTAAATGGTTCTTTGGGAACCAGTTCTGATGTTCAAAATTACGTGAAAGCAGAGTTGTAAGGTCAGGAAAACCATAAGGAGCGTGTGAGATTCTGGTTGCTGCTTGAAAATGAGGAGAGGTGGTATTAGTATTTCAATAACTTTCTGCCAGATCATTGCTTGGCATCCTTTTCTTATCAATTTGCACCATTGTTATCCACAAAATATTGTATACATACAACTGGACGCTGAGAAAGTAGATCTATTTCTCCAAAATAATCCAAGATCTTTGAGAGAATGTGTGAAAATGGTGTTTAGAATTATTTCAAACATCAGTTTGGTAATCAGTTGATTTCAGTATGTTTCAAAGGCATCAGTTGCCTTGAGGAATTTACCTAAATTAGTCTTTACCCAATTTCTCAATATTAATTTAGATATTTAGTTTTAGATTTAGTTCCATGTAGAATGATAATGTGACAGAGTTCAGTTCATGTAATGATTTCATTATTAGGCTGTGTTCAAAAACTACTTTTGTAAGCTTCAAAAGCTCACGTATTTAATTGCTCTCATTCTAAGAACCTGTGTTAAATATTTATGTATCCACAATTTCTTCATTATTTTTCTTGTCATGACTGCTAAAATATATTTAGTCATGTTTAATAAGAAAAGAAATCAAAAGCATATATACGAGTGATTATAGAATCAGATAACTTTCAGAGGTATTTAAAATTCTCCTCCAACCAATAAATCAATATAATTGCATGATTGTAGCATTTACAAGTGCTTCTTGTAAAGGTGCATACTTTCAAGAATTTGCAAAAAAACCCCACTGTCATCCAACAGCGAAGGAGGAAGCTGTTTATTTATTAGCACTTTTGAAAAGTATCAGAAATCATTGTTCCTTCATTTTACTGAAGAACAAAAGAAAAAATTCTTATCAAATTTGAACTTTTTCGTGTAACAAAAAAGAAGTGTCTGTAATGAGAGGTTGTATGCCAAGTCTTTGATGTAATTCCAAATGGTATGGTCAAGTTACTAATAACCCTGAGAACAGCAGCTTTTGAAAGGAGTTAACACGGGAGCTATGAAGCTGCTGACACCATTCTAAAATAACAATGTATCTTAACTGTGATTCCACCTGACCTCAGCTACTTTGTGACAAAGTTGCTAGGGCAATTCGTTCCTTGTAAAATCTTCTGACTTTTGGTGAGAAAATAATTATTACTTACCTATTTTAGCGATTCAGCCTTTTAAAGGTTCATAAAGGTTGTTCTTCATGTTCTTCCCCTTGAATTTTGTTCAAATTCCACTAAGTGTCTTAGAGAGAGGCAGAGGGATTTTCATGTTGTGGGTCATAAAAGCAGTCAATTTTTTGACATTTTCACCTTAAAAAAAAGGAAACGATGAAAATTGTCTTTGTGCTTTGGATAACTTGTTACACATCAGTTTATTAGTAGTCTATAGCTGTTTCAAAGATATATATGTAGGTGAGTATTAAAGTGCTTATTTCCGCAAGTCACAGAGACTGTAGTAGAAATCTAGACAAAAAATACTAAATATTCCCTATGCATTTTTCATATGCTATTTACCTTCAGTGAACACAAAGAACTGCCTTGCACCTGAAATCTGTTTCTAAAAAAAGTCAGCTTTGCTTTTTTATCTTTGATAAAAGAATAAGATGATCCTAGTATTTACTGTGTTTTATATAGTCACTTAAAGGGTGAAGTAATTTAATACAGCTTCTAAAGGAAATACTGAATTTTGACATGTAGTAGCATAAATACCTTGCTCTTACATGGCTGAATTCTGCTGTGTTTAACCTCGTATTTATGCTTCCAAAGCAATACATAAGTTCTTCGAAAACAAGTTTGGGTGACCAATGTCACCTGAACATTTGTGCTTATAAAATGTATGTATCAAAATGTGTATAGATGTAAGCATTTAAATTTACCTGAATACTTTTGATAGGCAGAGATCTTGCTAAATTTCCTTGTGACTCCTTAATAGCGTTTCTGAACACAAACACATGTTCAAACATGGAATTGGAGACACATGTTAAATATGTGTGAATGCAAGAAGAGTTTCATACACCAGCACATATATTACTGGAGATGGCATAACAGCATTTTCAGCTGTCATTTTGCATTTCAGAATTAGAATATGTGCAGGGACATAGATTCTAAGATAACACAAACTGCTATAAATCCACTGATTTCAATGTTAGTTTGCAAAAGAATTGAGAGAAAATTCACCTCACAGCTGCAAAACAGCTTATTGCCTAGGGCAGTGGATGGATGGAAGCAGCAGAAGCACTATGCAGCTGCTAACATCTTTGCCTATTCCAGTGCCCTGGAAACCCTGTTCAACTGCTGCCTCTGCATTTAGATAAGGGAGGGAATGAGTACGTGGGTTTTATTAGAGACAATTTTTTCCAGTCTTTTCCTCAGTTATTTTCACAGTGATGCATCCCAGCTCATCCTTTTCTGTATGTGTCTTAGTGTTTTAACCCCAGCTTCTGAATCTTGGGGTAGCAAAGTTTTGTTCTGTCTGTAACACTAGGGAACTATTAGCATTCTCTGAATACTCTGCCTTTTTTCTATGATGACAAAGCTGCCCCAAAAAACCCTTTAACTATCACATATTTCCCACATTTCTTCTGAGAAAGGTGAGGAATATACTTACTCTTCTACTGAAAAGCTTTTGTCAGGAGAGTAAATTCCCCAAAGGATTGGTTCCATCATATCCCAGCTATTAGCACTTTGTTGCTTATTTCAGGGATGTCATCATTATGTACCACAACAGTTATTTCAATTTTCAGAATATTTCCAATTTTGCGATATTCCCCTTCACTGTTCTTTTTTCTTCTTCTCCCTCCTCCTTTTTTTTTTTTTCCAGAAAAAAAGCACGTAGTTTTCACAGGTTTTTGTTTTCCTACTTTTTATTCTTTCTGTTATTTCTTAGGACTGAATCTTCCTTGCTCTAAATCATAGCATTGCAAACTGTATGATAGTATTTACACAGGCCCAAATCAAATATGCATTTAAGCACACAGATAATTTTAGGCACTGTTGTAATCCCATATAAACCTAAGAGATCATTCATAATGGTAGATGATTTCTATAATAGCAATGGCACCTTTGAGCTAGGTTGCTGAAAAAGATACAGTGCAGAATTGAGCTACTCTGAGAAAATTATTAAAAATCTCAAGTTATTTAGTGTCTCAAAAACCCAGATCTGCAAAATATTTTGATACAGACTGCATGCCCTGGAGGCTGATGCACAGTAAGTGTCAGACTTTATTCTGTCAAGGTAATTATTCACTTGTTATACAACACTGTCTGAGTGTGATTATTGTTACCTATGGACCATTTTGCCTCACAACGACTAAATGGTTTTGTAGCAAAAAATGTCAAAGGTTCTGAAAGAAGTATCTTCTAAGGCAATGTGAGAAGAAAAATAATTTGCAATTTTTTTTTGCTGTATTTCCAGGACTTTTTAGTACAAGCTTGTCTACATTCAAAGGTCAGTGGCTCCACTTTCCTTGAGTTACCCAAGGATTTCACAATTCCCTAGACACATATTGTACTTGTGTTATCTGGCCATGTGAAAAATATCAGAAGTTAACCAAGCCCATTCAAATTACTATGAAGATGATTTGTTGACACTTGTTCACACTCAAGTAGAGACAAAGGAGCTAACAAAAAAGATTTGTGAAAAGACCCAAAGTAAATGAAAAAATAACTAATACAAAGTGGAATGCACAGAAGAAGGTTGACACGAACATTGCTAACATGACATGTGATGACATTGACAACTAATGAACAGCAAATAAACAGAAAAAATCGTTGTCCCTCTGAATGTATGTGAGGTTTTTATACTCGTGCATAGGATTTAGCAGACTTTTAACTAAGCTAATAAAAAGAGAAAGAATGGGGATGGAGACTAGCACATGACTTGGCCCAGATATGTCGAAAAACAGGTTAACACAGGCATATGCCTTAGGATTCTCCAGTACACACATTTAGCTCCAAATCTGCAGTCACTCCAGATTCAATGGGAGTCACAACAGAAGGAAAAAAGCTGAAGATCTTCACATAGTATACAGTGTTAATGCAGACTTGGTGATGGATATACCCTGCAAGGGAGATTATCCCCATCTTCAATACATGCAGCTGGAATACAAGATTTTCCCTCTGTTCTACAACAAGACAAACCAAACAGGAAAGTGGATATCTGAAGAGGTTCAAATTGTGTTACTTAAGTGGTAATTTTTTAAGTCCCAGTTTGAGAATGCAAAAGTGTATGGAAAATGTTGGGGAAACCACTGTGGAATAGATTTCAAAATAAGAAACAAATTGAAAAAGCTGTTGTTTAATAAAACTGAATTAACCATCAATTCCACCCAAGAAGAACTGGCCTTAATGGCTGAAGAAACTGAAATCATAGAAAATAACTTTTGATGGGACAGATTACTGTAAAAAACCACAGCACAGAACAACTTGCTACTCAGTATGCAGCTACTGGCAGTTGAGATACAAAGCCTGCCAGAGAACTTTGCTCACTAGCCTCGATCTACAGGTGAGTATGGACAAATTTTAGATCACAGCAGGGGCATTGACAAGTGGAAAGATAATGCTCCCACTATGCTGAGGACTTTCCACAAGGGAGAGCTGTGTAGGTACTTCATGATTAGAGCAAAGACACATCCTGACGGTGGAAACCTTGAGACTGTATACAACCTGCCAATAGTTGGAGAAGTGCAGACCTATGAGCTGCGCAAAACAAATTTGAGGGTTACAAAAAGAATGAAGAACAAGAATCTAATATACCATATATATGCACCATATATTGAAAATTTAAATATAACATGGCCTTACAGACCTATGAATATGGACCAAAGTGCAGAGCAAGTTCACAAGCAAGAAAAATGAACCTATGCAGATCTGAGATGAAAAGAAAGAAACCATCAATATCATACGCCTCTTGGTGAAGAGCTCAGGATGTAGGTGACTCACTGTACTCACTCTGACTGAAGCCAGAGGCAGCAGAAGGATCAGCATAGTACCAGAAAAAGGAGTAGATATTAATATTTTTAATATTTTTAACATTCCTGAAGTAAGTAGATATGGACTGAAAATAAATCTTTGTTTAGCATGTTAATATTTCAGTTACACTCAGAAGAAATTCTTGAGCTTTTTTAATATAAAGTCTGATTGCTTTTTGCCTATAGCAAGATTTGGAGTACGACGTGAAAGATTTGTTCCCTAATCTCTAAGAGCTCACTTTTTAGTGCTTTGACTAGAATCTTGCAAAGAAATTGAATTAAGGTATAAGTTTTTCAGGAAAAATCAGGGTTTGCAGAGAACTTCCTGGGGCCACACTGCAGACTTAGTCTACTCATCTTCCTTTTTCAGTAAAAATGAGCCTTCAGTCTGATGTCTTGGAGCCTCATTTCTCAGTGTGTGTTCTGATAACAAAAACTGAAGACTGTCTCTAGGACACTTGCTGATGTCAGCATTCTTAATAGATAAAAGTTAATATTTATTACAGCAGTATTTGATACTAATTAGTGCAACAAATACAGACAAAAAAACCCTGAAATAACAGATTAGTTTGAGGTACAGCTTTACAAGTTCTCTTGGCTGTTATACCCTCTGTGCAGAAAAAAAGAAATAAGAGAATCAAGGACTGCCAAGTCAAAAATGAAATATTTTAATGAATGTTGATGCTTCATTGTGGAGCAATGAACTATCTATCACTCATCCTGACATTAAAGAATGACTGTGCTTGATAGTTTCATTCTCTATATATTGTTTAATTTTGGTCCAGGCAAATTTATTACTCTCAGATAGGCAGTCCTACCAAACATTTTGAAAGTCTAGGCATTCTTTTTCCTTATCATTTGCAAAGCAATATCAAAAGCCTAATTAGAAGTCCTTAAATAAAGAACTGGCAATTAAAACTTTTTTTTAGGGAAAAAAAGAAACAAGAAGTATTAATAAAGAAAACACATCCTAGAATTGTTTACAAATATAGCAAAGACAGGGATAGATTTAGCTCTTTGTTTAAGTCCTAAATAAGCTGATCTGTTACATTTCTTCAAATGTCCCCAGGGAGGAATGCCTGGAGTGTGAAACCATGTAAACCTGTCAAATTATTCTGAGGAGTTCTGATATGCTAGATTTCACTCATTACTTCTATTAAACCTGTATTTATTTCCAGAGTAAGGCAAGGTACCTCTTAAGAAAAGAAGACCTTTTACCATTTGATCTAGATAGAATCAAGAGATTGAAGTTTATTTCATAAATGCATTTTATTTACTGCTTTCTAAAATTTCATTTTTTATCTCCTGTTCTTGTTTTTTTTAATTCTCTCTAAATGGATCTTAATAGAAATGTTCAAATCAAACTTCATATCAGTTATATTTGCTTGAATATTATATCATCTTGTACCTCTCCACATGGGCCTGAAATAGTACTTCAACTGTGCTCTATTTTTGGAAAAATATTTAATCTTATTTTTTTGATCCATCTTTTTTTTCTTTTACAACAAATTTCAGGAAAAAATTGTCACATAGAAGTCTATTAATTATTTCATTTGTTCTCAGTGTTTGTACAGAAAAGCTGAAAGTTCATAGTTTTCAAAATAAGAATGATGGTCTCTAGCTCTTGAACTGAATGTGATTCAGAAATAACTCAACCCCAAGTCCCATAGTGAGACTGTCTCATGTGAATAGGATGGTGATTTGCTGACACAGGCACATTTAGGAAAATCTAATAGAGGGAATTAACCTTCAGGGTCTAATAAAGCCAATGTTATTGAGTCATTATCAGATTTAGTTGCACATTGAGTGTAACTCTCCATAAATTATAGTGCTGAAGCTTGTGGCATATACATCTATCTATCTACTCATCCACTCATCTGCCTATCTATTGAAATAGGAATGGATGTGGAACCACTCCCTCTGCAGTGGGATTAGCCACACTAATTGTGGGTATCTCTCTTGTTAATAGGCAAGCCATGTAGACAGACAGTTGGAGCAATTACAAAGTCAGAAAGGGAGATGATAATTGAGCAGTATGGATACTGAGGAGTTCAATCATCATATGCAATCCTCACCCCTTTTTTTGTACAGCAGTAAAGATGAAAAGGAAGCCAATCTCATTTATCACCCATCATCCAGGCCCACAGTTCACCCTTTCTTCAGGTAGTGCTAGTCTGTAGAACTTGCCCTTTTGGGCTCAGTAATCTGAAAATTTGTAACATGTCTTATGGATAGGTGTTACTTACCCTTAATCACCCTTTTTTTCTCTAAAAATAAAAGTGACATCAGGTTTGTTATAACTTTACATGTGATTTTTTTTTTTTTTTTAATAAAGCACTATAGGGCTTTATTTTAGAGATAAAATCACTTTCCAGTTGTCCTCTTCAGTTAGGTTTAAAGCTTCCAGAACAATACTTGAGATTGAAAAATAAATGGATTCTGACACTGAAGCTCACTTTCCCCCCCTTACTAGAGTTCTATGGTCATGAATTCCAATACTTAAAATTATTCCGAATTATTTTTACCTTTGCTTTAGATTTTATACATGAAGAAAGAGTACCTTCTATTAAGAAAGGTTAGTTTCACTACAATGAAGAATGATCCTATATTTTCAGTAAAAAGAGATGAGAATTTATTTTTGGCATTCTACATTAATGTAGTTTTATTTCTTACATGTTCATTTATGCCTGTATGAGTAAGAGGGAAAGAAAAGGACTAAACCAGGACTGTTCAAAGGATCATAAGATGAAGAATCCACCCTCTTATCTGGAATCAATTGAATATGTATCTTCCACCTGTAACAAAAATAAATGATCTTTTTAACTCACAGCCACACAAAGATTATTCATACGACAGCAATATATATTCTTGCAAATATAGCACTCCAGAATATACTAAAGAGGGGGAATCAGTGGTGCTTAGTACAAGATAATATATTTATAACCTGAAATGGCAAAAGTTGATACAATGAAGCCCATGACTCTAAGAATAAAATCCAGCAACTGAGAGGAAGATTATTATAGTGTAGTATGCAGTGCTGGAAAATGTTGGCCAAATGTTTATTTTAAAGTTGACAATTTCTGTTAATTTATTCCAGTTTAGACAAATATCTAAATGATTAAATAGATTCCTTAGATAATTTAAAACAGAGTACCTTTTATAAGGCTCAGAATCAGACCTTTGTGACTTTTAAATCTTTCATGTGAAGAAAAGAAAAATGTGTTTCAGCAAAGTTTCACTTGCTTTTCAATTTCTCAGTCCTGTAAATTTAAAAAAAACCCCACACCTAAATTCATTATGCCAATCTGAAAAAATATTGCATCAACTTCTATGAAATGAATTCATCATTCTAAAGCTTTACACTATGATAAAGGTTAGTCTATGATTAGAGTCATGCATTCAGCTGCTCCTAATAAAGTTGTATGATTCAATTTTAATATTATTCTGAAATGTTAGAAAAGTGACATAACCATATTATCTAGCTATCTGTATTCAGTAAATATATAAATATAATGTATACTACAAGGTCAGCCCAGCATTAGCTATAATAATTTGCTGCTGGAAAAGTTGCAAATATTAAATTTTAGGTATACTGAAGGGATCAACATTCAGAATTATTCTCATTCTCCTTCAAAACATTGCAGTCAGTACAGAAAATCATAAACCCTGTATATGCAACATTTATTTTATTACTCTCTTTTCAATTATTCCTGAAACCCTTCATCAGAACTGTATTCATTAACTCAGGTAGACCTTTAACACCAGTATCAAGATTACAGTGCTATGCATGATATTTTTCCCACCATTAGTTTTTTGTAGGGAAAGGAATGCTATTTCCATTTCTGGAATTGAAAATAAATAGAAGCTGAATATCCAATAATGTAAATAAGGTGTGAATTTAACTTTTTTTTTTCTTTAAACATATGTCAGAACATAACTTCACCATGGGTAGGAGAAAACAGTACAGGTCCATAATGCAGTAAATGCATATTTGATTTTGTGCCTGTAGATTATTTTTACCTATGACAATTTAGAAACCATGACTGAGAATTAAATCACATCTATTGTTTGGGAAAACTTTTAATAATATGGCACTAAGCTAACATAACACTGGACCTGTGGAGACCTATATCTTGATGGACTTGTGTTACTACCTAACTCAAAATTTCATGTACCTAAACAATTGCTCTCGTTTTCCCTAAAATCCCTTTGGCAATCAACTGTGCCCAACTCCTCATGAAAATTCAATTATATTCAGATGTATTTAGGAAGAAAAGTGCAGTGTAGAACTAATACATATGTTCCTAAGTGTTTTAACCAGCTTAAAACAATTCCTGAAACTCTGAAAGAGGCAGAAGTATCCTATGTAGATACCTAACTGTGAAATAATATTTACCTAACAGTTAAATAATTGTTCTGATGGAGTTCGAGTTAATTGATTTGTAGTATAGAAGATAAGGTCAAGTCTTTATTGAGGATTCAGTTCTCCTGATGAACGATGGTAATAAACGTCTTCAGATTAGTATTAGAAAATGTCTAAATTATGGATTCTATTGATGTTTTTAAATGTAGATAAAATATTAAAATATTGCCTTTAAAAAAGTTTAAAGCTGATGTAAATGTTAACAATGTGATGACTGTGAAGATTCCCAAATTACAAAGGAATCAAGTTTAATATAACAAACAATAAAAACTGGGGAGTCATTGAACTGAGAGAAAATAACTTTCAATAATGGAGGAAACCAACACCTTAAATACAGAAGTATTCAACTGTGCTCAGTTAGGCTGCTCCCAAATTGCTCAACTGAAGTGATATATTATTTAAGTCAAAATTATTTTTGAAATTAAAATATGTGCTTCTAGCCATTTTCAGAATACAAAATTTCAATACAGTTTGACCAAAGAAAGTGTGGATGCCCTGTCAATGGAAGTGTTCAAAGTGGACAGTCCTCATCAGACATAGTGTACCTCAACACAACATTAGTCTTGGATTTCTGATGTATGCCAGCCTAAGAAATCATAATAGAATATACCTAAATATACCAAAAATAGCGTGGCCAGCAGGAGCAGGGAAGTGATCCTTCCCCTGTACTCTGCATTGGTGAGGCCACACCTTGAGTATTGTGTTCAGTTCTGGGCCCCTCAGTTCAGGAAGGATATTGAGGTGCTGGAGCGGGTCCAGAGAAGAGCAACAAGGCTGGTGAAGGGACTGGAGCATAAGTCCTATGGGGAGAGGCTGAGGGAGCTGGGGTTGTTTAGCCTGGAGAAGAGGAGGCTCAGAGGTGACCTCATCACCGTCTATAACTACCTGAAGGGAAGTTCTAGCCAGGTGGAGGTTGGTCTCTTCTCTCAGGCACTCAGCAATAGGACAAGGGGACACGGGCTTAAGCTCCGCCAGGGGAAATTTAAGTTGGATATCAGGAGAAAATTCTTTACAGAGAGAGTGATCAGGCATTGGAATGGGCTGCCCAGAGAGGTGGTGGATTCACCATCCCTGGAGATTTTTAAACGCAGACTGGACGTGGCACTGAGTGCCATGATCTAGTAAATGGACTGGATTTGGACCAAGGGTTGGACTCGATGATCTCGGAGGTCTTTTCCAACCCAATCGATTCTATGATTCTATGATTCTATGATAATACTGCAAGGATCATAGTTTTCTGACGGAAGAAGGGTACCACCCCAGGCTGCTGGAATTTTTCTTTTGCTAACTGTATTTTCTAAGAATCTTCTTGTACAAATTCCTATTCAGAAGTGTATAAAGATGATGAATAACCATCCCTTATACAGAATGGGCAGAAGAATACAAAGGGAAAAATGAATACCTCTCTATGTAAGCAACGTACCTTTAAACATGCTAATACTTGCAGTGATTTAATCCTTTACTATCTAGGATAAAACCCCTTAATTATAGCACTGTCAAGAACAACGAATGCTGGTATAATCTCAAAAGTCAGACACAGTCAACTGTCAGTTACCTGTGAGAATTTTCTCTAAGGATTAATTAAGCAAGTTAAACCATTGCCCTGATAAATCACAACAACGTATCTGATCTCCTGCACCTCATGCACTATACTGTGTGCATTAATTAGCTAAAATTATTTCAATTGCTTCTGCTTATATTGGCCTATCCCTTTAAAAAAACCCTATTAATAATCATCTTAAATGTCAGCATAATAAATAAGCTTATTAATAAGCTTCTGAAAAATCTAAATGAAAAAATAGGAAAACACTTTTTCCCAATGTTTGATAGTGTTCTATTTTATTTTGAGGTGTGATTTGGAGAAAAATGAACACTTGAGGTAATAATAGAAGAGACTAAAGACTTCTTTGCCTCTTGAGACACAATATAGAGAAAATTCAAAAAATAAGGCTTATTTTCAACTTACATTTAGAGAATTCACAAGAAAATCAACTAAACATGGATTTTAGCTCATTAATTCCTAATTATATTGATTTCATTCTGTGGTTATACAGTTTATTAAATGCTTATAATACATTGTGCTCAAGATGACTAGCTTTCCATCCAATTTTCTGAATAAGTAGACCAATATTAAGAAATCTGGAACTACATGTACAGTTGCACAGACTGTATTTTCTGTCATTAATATTCTGTTACATCAGTAACATTTAACTAATTTAATATATATAGGAATATCATTTCAATTTTTCAATATTTATTTTTTACATTTTTCTTATATTTGTATTAACTCTTTTTGAGCATAACTATCTAATGTTCTGTTGGCAGTCAATAATTTTGGGATCCTTCAATCTGCTTCATGAGGTATTGGCTACAATGTACCACACCTGAAATATTTCTACACCAGTGCACACAGCATGAGAGAAGCTCAGAGGAGCTCAGAGCTTTGGCCCAGTCCCAGAGATTTGACAATGTTGGCATAAGTGAAACCTGGTGGGATGAATCCTGTGACTGGAGTGCCCTGTTGGATGGTTACCAACTCTTCAGGAGGGATGGGCAGGGCAGAAAAGGCTGAGGGGTGGAACTGTGTGGAACTCACAGTTGGCAATGGCACAGTTGAGAACTTCTGGGTAAAAATCAAGGGGCAAACAAATAATGCAGATGTCATTGTGGGAGTCTGCTGTAGACCTCCCAGCCATGACAATGACACCGATGATTTATTCTTTGAGGAACTAAGGGACACTTCCAAATCCCACCCTTATGGGCGACTTCGACTTGCCAGAAATTGACTGGGAGCATCACACAGCTGGTACAACCCAGGTCAGAAGATTCCTAAAAAACCTGGATGACAACTTTATGGAACACATCCTAAGGGAGCCAACTCAGAAAGGTGCTCCCCTTGATCTGCTGCTTGCCAATGGAGCAGATTTTGCGAGCAAAGTGGAGATTGGCGGCCGTCTTGGCCACAGCAACCACAAAGCAAATGCATTTAAAATCTTTGTTGACAGGAAGAAAAATGCCAGCAAAACCTCAGCTCTGGACATGAGGAGAGCAGACTTCAGGCTGCTCAGGGAATTAGCAAGTAAGGTCCCCTGGGAAAATGTATTTGCAGATGCTAAGGTGCATCAGTCCTGTCCACTTTTTAAACATCACCTCCTCAGGGCACAGGAGCAGGCAATTCCCAAGTGTTGAAGTCAAGCAGGCAAGACAGAAGACTAGCTTGGCTGAATAGGAATCTTCTCATGGAAACAAGGCAAAAAAGGAAGGTGTATGACCAGTGGAAACAAGATCAAGTGACATAGGAACAATTCAGAAATGCTACTTGCTGCTGTAGGGAGCAAATTTGTGCAGCCAAAGCTCAACTGGAACTAAAGCTGGTCAGAAATGTGGTGGACAATAAAAAGAGTTTTTTCAAACATATTAATGTCAGTAGGCAGGGTAAAAATATCATTGGCATGTTAAAGGATGGGGATGGTCACCTCACAAACAGGGACAGAGACAAGGCAGAAGTGTTTAATGCTTTCTTTGCCTCTGTCTTCAACATGGATGACAAATGATAGGAATTGTCAGTGTTCTGAGCTGGAGGACCATGACTGCGAGAATGATCAACTCCCAGTTGACCCTGAACTTCAGTGAGATCTGCTGCTCCAGCTGGATCCCTACAAATCTGTGGAGCCTGATGGGATTCATCCTAGAATCCTCAAGGAGGTGGCTGATGTCATCAAAAACCCTTTCTTGATGATTTTTGGCAAAAGTTGTCCCCATTTTTAAGAAAGACAAGAAGGAGGAACCCTGAAACTACAGGCCTGTCAGTCTCATTTCAATGCCTGGAAAAGTTATGGAGAAGATTATTCTGGGAGGTATTGAAAAACACCTGAAAGACAATGCAGTCATTAGTCACAGACTGTAGGGCTTCCTGAGATGAAAGTCCTGCTTATCAAATCTGATTTCCTTTTATGACCACCTAGTTGGTCAAGGGAAGACAGTTGATGTAATCATTTTGGATTTCAGTAAAGTATTCGATACTGTCTCTCACAGGATCCTTCCGGACAAAATGTCCAGCACGCAGCTCGATAAACACATCATGTGGTGGATGAGCAACTGGCTCACGGGTCAAGCATAGAGGGTAATAGTGAATTGGAGAACATCAAACTGGTGATCTGTCACTAGTGGGGTTCCACAGGGCTCCATCTTAGGTACAGTGCTCTTCCATATCTTCATAACCTTCTTGGACACAGGACGGAAAGAGATACTAAGCAAGTTTGTCAATGACACAAAACTGGGAGGAGCTGTTGACTCCCTTGAAGACAGGGAGGTACTGCAGAGAGACGTCAACAAATTGGACTGGGCAAACACCAACCGTATGAAGTTCAACAAGGGGTGTGCCAGATTCTGCACCTGGATTGGGGCCACCCCAGATGTTCATACAGACTGGGGAATGAGATGACAGAAAGCAGTGCCATGGAAAGAGACCTGGGAGTCCCGGTCTAGGGAAAGTTAAATATGAGTCAGCAGTGCCCTGGCAGCCAGGAGGGCCAACTGTGTCTTGGAAGGCATCAGGCAAAGCATCACGGGAGGTGATTGTCCTGCTTTGCTCTGCACTGGTGTGGCCTCACCTTGAATATTGTGTGCAGTTTTGGGCACCACAGTGTAAGACAGATATTAAGCTACTGGAGAGAGTCCAGAGGCGGGCAACAAAGATGAAGGGCCTTGAGGGGAAGCCATATGAGGAGTGGCTGAGGTCACTTAGTGTGTTCAGCCTGGAGAAGAGGAAACTGAGGGGAGATCTCATTACAGTTACAACTTCCTTGTGAGGGGAAGAGGTGGGGCAGGCACTGATCTCTTCTCTGTGGTGACCAGTGTTAGGACCTGATGGAATGGCCTGAAATTGTGTCAGGAGAGGTTTAGATTGGATATTAGAAACAGGTTCTTCACACAGAGGGAGATCAGGCACTCACACAGTCTCTCCTTGGTCACAGCACCAAGTATGACAGAGTTCAAGAAGAGTTTGGACAATACTCCTGGGCACATGGGGTGACTGTGGGGGATGTACAGGAACTGTGAAGGGCCAGGAGCTGGACTCGATGATCCTTGTGGGTCCCTTCCAACTCAACATATTCTGTGATTCTGTGATATATTTTTCTATTTAATCCAACCAGTATTAGCTTATCTAATAAACTAAAAATATTATTTCTGGAAGAAGTGTCTCTATACACTCAGTGATTAAGGTGAACATGAGCAGCAATAACTACAGGCAGTGTGTCTAAGTTTCAGCTGGCACCATCCTTTAATAGTAATTTCAGGAGCCTGGGGAATAATAGATAGTGGGTGTCACAGTCAGCAAATGTCCATAAATACTACCAAATTCAGAATCCTAAATTCAAATATCTATATTCCTAGGATGAATCCCACCTCTTAAGAAAAGAAAGGCCAGGAATAGTGATGTCTTTTCATTTAATTAAATTTTTTACAGATGACTACAGGGCAAACAAGAACCACTACTAATCAAAATAAATTAGATTAACCATAAAAAAATGCATTATAGGGATGCCATGATTGTACTAACATTTTCTTAATTTAAATGTTTTCAAACTAATTTTTTCATTGTTCAGAATATCTATATTTCGCCTTGAAGTAATGGAAAATCCAGAAAAAGTTTTACTTTGAACTAATATGTCTGAATGCTCATGACCTTTGAAATAGGTTTTTATTATTACTATTATTATTAATATTATTTTAGATGAATATCTGAACCAGCTTCGTCATGTAGCTCACTGGTAATTTACCAGGTATCGTCCTTTTTAACTCAGCCTGTTCCCATCTACCAGTGGAATACAATTTCTTCTGTCCACTTCTTTTGTAGAACTTAATTTTTTATGCAGGTAATATCTGCCTGACATGTTTCTATCTGATCTGCCAGACAATATCTTTAAGTTTTGAAACAATCACAAAACACTAGTAAACAATTAGACAACTGACTATTGATCATACATGTGTAAAAAGTTAAAAATCAGCCTATCTGAAATTGAGGGAGTGAGTAAAAATGTGTCAATTACTTTGAATACATAACATGTAACTGTTCCTATAATATAACAACTTATTCATATAAACTCTTACTCAGAAGCAGTATGAAGGATGAGAGAAAAGGAAGATGCATGTAGGATTGGGTGAAGGAAGGGGTTCAGTTACTATGGTGATAATGAATATATCTAGGCAAAATGTCACTAAAGGAGGTGTTACCAAATGACTGTGTGATGTGCAATTCAGCAAGTATAAATGTCTTTGCATTTTGCAAAAAAACCCCAAATCATTATACACATTTTAAAATGGCCAGCACATAGCTTGAAAGTACGGAAGAAATTGTGGGGTTTTTAACTCTTACTTCAAAGTTTAGCTGAGCTCCATTTACTAACATTTGAGTCCTCATGATGTCAGAATGTCATGAGACCACCATTACATTTCATTTGACGTTTCTTGCTTTTGCTCCCTCACCTGAATTCTGCGGTTTGTTTTTTTTTTTGAGCACAGTAAGAATAAATTTAGAAAACAATAGGACAAGAGGATATGGCTCAAACTGCACCACGGAAGGTTCAGGTTGGTCATCAGGAAGAATTTCTTCACTTCAAGGTTGGTCAGTATCACAGGCAGAGTGGGAGCTTCAGACAAAATTTATTAGAGACGCCCTCCTGTTGAGTCATGAGGTGCAGAAAGGACCCCATTGCTTTCTAAACTCCTTTACAGAGAGGAGTCAAGGTATGGCTGGATCCAATCTCAGTCCCAGACTTTGTCAATGGTTTATGCCTAAAGGATTCTATAGGTGTAATGGAACCTTTATACAGCTTTATCCCACAGGATTAAGGGTAGTAAATCAGATATATTTATATAAATATTAGAGTTTATTTTAGAATTAATAGATTTATTATGATAATTATTAGACAAAAGGTTTTAATCAGAATTATTTTTTCCACAGTATGAGAACTATAACAACTATTATAATACTATGAAGCAATAGTGAAGCAATTACATTAAAGCAATTTTATATTAAAGTAATTATATTAAAGTTAGCAAAAACAATTATTAAGTAAAGATTGATGTTACTCACCCATACCAATGACTGTGGGCAAATCTCTTTCACTCAGCCTTGAGGAATAACCTGAGGGGCATCCCCACTCAAGGGTGGAATCTTGATACATACACTTCAAGAAGGGAAACGTTAGAAGATCCTGCCATTAAAATTTGGGACTGGGCTTTTATAATATAAAGTAACTAACAGTCATATGTGTCCAGACCATTTGTGTCAGCTCAGCAGCTTTAAATAAGTTGCCAGTAGCATCAGTTTTTTGTTCCTTTATTTTGTTCAGTTGATATAATGATTTTCGGTCAAAGCTTGGACTTTATGATCTTGGAGGTCTTTTCTAACTTTAATGATTCCGTGACACTATGATTGCCAGCTCAAGTCCATTTTTCCTTCCACCAGCACCCCCAAGTCCTTCTCTAAAAGGCTGCTCTTTAATCCATTCATCAGTATTGATACAAGGGATTGCCACAACCCATGTGTAGGACCTTGAACTTGGCTTTGTTGAATCTCATGAAATTCCCTTGGACCCACTTCTCAAGTTTGTCCAGGTCCATCTGGATGGAATCCCATCCCTCAGGCATGTTAGCTACACCAGTAAGCTTGGTGTTGTCTCCAGAGTTGCTGAGAATGCACTCTATCCCACTGTCTATGTCATTGATGAAGGCATTAAACTGTGCTGGTATCAATATGGACCTCTGAGGGACACCACTTGTCACTGGTGTCCATCTGGACATCAAGTTGTTGACCACTATTCTCTAGATGTGACCATCCAAGCAATTTCTAATCAATTGAATGGTCCACCCATCAAATCCATGTCTCCAATTAAAGGACAAGGATGTTGTGGGGGACCATACCAAAGGCTTTAAAGAAATCCAGATAGATGGCTTCTGTAGCTCTTTCCTTATCCACTGATGTAGAAGGCACTAGGCTGTCAGGCAGGACTTGGTCTTAGTGAAGCCATGCTGTCTATCTTGAATCACATCCCTGTCCTTCATGTGCCCTAGCATAGCTTCTAGGAGGATCTGTGCCATGTTCTTCCCAGTGAGGCTGACAGGCTGATAGTTTCCAGGGTCCTTCTTTTTACCCTTTTTTAAAATGGGTACAAGGTTTCCCTTTTTCTAGTCCCCAGGGCCTTTATCTAACTGCCATGACTTGTCAAGTATGATGGAGGGTGGCTTGATAACTACATCAGCCTATTCCCTCAGGATTCTGTGATGCATCTCATCAGGTCCCATAGGCTTAGGTATGTTCAGGTTCCTCAGGTGGCCAAAAACCTGAGCTTCTCTTATGATGGGAGAGACTTTTATCCCCCAGTCCCTGTCTTGTAGTTCATTTGCTGGAGAGGTGTGGGAAGAGAAGTTGTCAGTGAAGGCAGTGGAGACAAAAATGGTGAGTACCTCAGTGTTCTCCTCATCCCTTGTTACAAGTTTTCCAGTCTTCCTCATCAGGGAAGAACGCTTTCTTTGACCTTCCTTTTCATTCTGACATACCTATAGAAGACCTTCTTTTAATTCTTTGTTCAGCTCCAGCCGCTGCCCCTTGGCCTTCTTGACCCCACTCCTAACCAACCGGAGGGTACCCCTATACTTTTCCCAGGAAACCTGTTGCTGCTTACACTTGTGCACTTCCTTCTTGGCCTTTAGTTTAACCAGGAGGTCTCAACTGAGACTTGCTGGTCTATTGCTTTTCTTTTCTGATTTCTTACACTGGGGCATTGCTAGGTCTTGCACTCTATGGAAGAAGTCCTTAGAGATCTGTCAGCTCTGTTTTGCTTCTGTTTCACTTGTCCCTGAGGGCAATTTCCTTGGGGGGTCCTATTGACTAATTCCTTCAGTTGGAAGTTTACTTTCCTAAAATTCCAGGTCCTGACCTTACTTTTTGCCTGACCCATATGCCTCAGGACTGCGTGATCACTGCAGCCCAGGCTGCCTCCAGTCTTGATGACCTTGTTAGCTCACTTGCATTGGTAGGGATATCTGTTACCTGGCTCAAGGAGTCATCCTCCATGCATTCCAGGAGTCTCCTGAATTGTCTACAGCTCTCCATGCTACTTTTCCAGCAGATGTCAAGGTGGTTGAAGTACCCCATCAAGATAAGAGCCTGTGAGTGTGATTCCTCCTGTAGCTGGAGTTAAGAGGCTTTGTCTCCTTGACACCATTCTCTTTAGTAGTGCCCAAAGACAGGACAAGGAGTTATGGCCATAAAATAAAACACAAGAAGTTTCACCTCAGCATGAGGAAGAACTTCTTTACTATGAGGGTGACAAAACATGGGAACAGGCTGCCCAGGGTGGTCATGGAGTCTCCCTCTCTGGAGACATTAAAAAACCACCTGGACACATTCCTGTACACCCTGTTCTAGGTGCCCCTGCCTTGGCAGAGGGGATTGGACTAGATAATCTCCAGAAGTACCTTCCATAAATATGAGAAAAACCCCAAATTCTGGTGGTGACACCAGCCGCAGAGTTGTGTATTAGTAGTCTGTGTCCATCCAAGTATATACACCCAAAACTAAAATATACACAAAAATCATGCTATGAAGAAATTTATGAAGAGTACTAAGTAGTAGAATTTAAAGGAGCAGGTAAAATAGAGTGAAAACGAGACAATAAAGTGTACCAAGTAGTACAAGGAAGTGATTAGGCAAGAAATGTTGAATAAGGAAAATATGGAAATAATAAAGAAAAAAGTTTAAGCACAGAAACCTGACAAAGAGGATAAAAAGATTAGCTTTGGAAGATGCTGAAGAGATTTAGAAACTAGCGGGTTGATCCAAAGGGCAGAGAAACTAGAAGATGAAGTTAGTTTTCTTACTCATTTC
The DNA here is from genome assembly GCF_036250125.1 of Pseudopipra pipra. Taxonomy (NCBI): domain Eukaryota; kingdom Metazoa; phylum Chordata; class Aves; order Passeriformes; family Pipridae; genus Pseudopipra; species Pseudopipra pipra. Next base: position 71,979,870 of record NC_087550.1, on the reverse strand, counting down.
TTGGTGAGGGGAAAAGAAAGATGTTAAGATGTCAAAGAGGAGTAGGGTCAAAGAAGGTAAAGATGGAGAAAACCAAGACGTAGCAATGCTGTTAGTAGATTGAGTAGAAAGTCTGGGAAAGATTTTAGATGATATTGTAAAGGGAGGAGCGACAGGATTTTGTATCAGTATGGATATTGATGAAGGAAAAGTTGAAAGAAAATTGAAACTGTAAGTTTGTCAGGCAAATCACAGCTACTCATAGTAGGAAAGATTACGGAGTAAAGAGATTTGAAATAAAAGTAAGAAAACTATTTTTTGAGCTTTTCAGTGTACATGCGTCTTTTCCCTAGTATAAGCATACTCCTTCTTGGTTTCTATGTTTTTCTGGAGGTGGTTCATCCATCTGGTATTGTAAGGTAATGCTCACCGGTTATGTGTAAGAGTTATTTCATTCCATATTCAGTAACCACACACTCAGGTTAGTTTTTTTGGTTACTTTTCTGTTTACCTCAAATTTAGGTGACTTACAATGTTACATATTTTTAATATTAGTAAAGTAGAAGTGTTTTCATGTATACACGTAAATAATTAATTTATTTTACAAAAAAAAATTACGATTTGTGCAGTAAATTAACCAACTCCTTTTATTCAAGTTTAGAGGCTATCCTGTCCTTTTAATAGAATATTAATGTTGAATAGTAATTTTCTCCTATTTTAATTGGCTTATTAATCACAGTTAGTACTATGAAGAGCTCATACACACTGTTTTCTAGTCCTTACCCAGTGCATGTCATAACAAGAACAATCTCAGTTATGAAAATACTTATTAAACAGCTCAATATTACTTCAGTTCTTGCACAAATCTAGTCTTAACAGGTTAGAGATTCCAAATATTGTTGCTTTTCAGTCAGAACTGGGGGAAAGGAAAGGAATAAAACAATGCAAAACTAGAAATAAGGAATAGGAAACATGAAAATAAATAAGTCCTTACAATATTACATTATTGGTGTGAATCTAAAAAGGATTATTTATTTATTCTGAAGGTGAAATTAAATGAAATAAAATAATTGTTCCATCTGAATATAAAATAATCTACCTGCTTAAAGTTTTCCTGCAAATATAATACATTGAAGGGAACACACACATGCTTTCATACGCTTAACTAGTAACACAGGTTCAAGTGATATATTACATTACTGACAGATTTTTGTTATATATTTTTAATTCTGTAATCAGAGAGGCCTGAATTTGAAGATCTCATCCTTAAAACAAGGAAAGTGAACATAAATATCCCAACACACTAGCGGTCAATGTTCTAGTTCAATGCTTAGATTTAGTAAACTGAAGCAAAAGTCAAAATTAGCACTTTTTTTTTGATTAAAAATAGATTGGCACTTCCAAAAATTAAACAATGAGAACTTGATGAAAACCAGATACTAAATTTTTTAATGTTTTGAAGAATCTGTATTTTTAAGTATCTCTTTTATCTCATTACTTGTTAATAAGTGTTCATCTCTTGAAATTTTGTCTGGTATCTGGGGGTCAATTCAGTTACCTTCACAGATAATGACAAGTGTCAGCTAATGTGGGCAGGTGAATGAAGCCTTAAGCACATAATATTTTTAATGTAGCATGAGATATTAACCAGACAGTTCTAGAATAGGGATAATTATTAGCACCTTATTAAACAGTCAATGAAATAGCCACATTTGGAATGTCACTCACGCTACGTATGATCTGAAATGTTGAACAATGTCTGAAAAGTACTTGTACTGTTCTCATTCTTCCTCCAAAGTAATACAGGTGTGGCAGTTTGAGCCACATTAGAAATCTAAAATCCAATTTCCAGGCTTCCCCCACCCCTTCCTACAATTTATCCTAACACTGGAGAGAAACTTTCAGACCAGAGGCTTCTGTAGGGGAAGGGGGAAGTATATACATTTGTTTACACAAATAAATACTATACAAACTAAAGGCAATTATATATATATATATAAAACATTACTATCAGTCAGTCCTTTCAAGCCCCTCCTTTAACTTTAGTCCAGGAGCAGCTTTTCAAGGCTGATATGTAACACAGTCTTTTACTGTGGGAGTGTTCTGGGCTCCTGAACACTCCCTCCTCACCAAGTTCCAGTTGTTTGTTGCAGTTTCTTTCCTCATGAAGTCCAAGAAGATAGCTTTGAGTCTTTGCTCTTCTGCTGCTGGTGATTTCTCACTCTCATACCTCGGTTCATAGGCTGCTGCAGTGTAGTTCAGCTTATCAAGTGTCTGTGTCCTGGAAAGTTGATTTCTCCTCGGGTTTTCAGTTGTCTTGCGTTTTAGTTCACGGCAGAGACATCCTCCGGGCCCCTCTTTCTCTCTCTGGGGGTCCATCTCCAATTCTTGCCTGGGAATTTTCTCCCTAGCAATCGAGCCTCCTCTGGCCCGTCCACTGGGCTCTGCTTTAATGCTGAGCCTCGCATCCACTCTCACTAAACAGCGAGGGGAAAAAACAGCCCTCCTCTGCAGCTTGACTGCAAAGGTGGAGGGGAAAGAAGAAGAGGGCCTGGCTGCAGGGCCTGCCTCTCTCTCACCCACTTACCAGTTGTTTGTGAGTCACATCCCTCACAAACATACACTCATTCCAATGCTGTCTCTAACTCTGGCCTAGGCAGAGTTAGGGGGGCCGCAGGGCTCCCCTCTTCCCCCCAGAGGGGGAGAGAGGGAGCCCAGCCACCCCCTGGCCTTCTCCACCTACACGCAGCAGACACCAACAGCAAAACAACCAAGACAGAACTGCCAGCCATTTCCGGTGCTGTGATATATGATTTTTAGCAGAAGCGAACAACATGGACAGTGATCGGCTCTCCAGGGAACACTGTCCTGGCACCCAACCACCTCTGAGCCCCCCCAGCCTCTCAGAGGGGCCAATTTCAAACTATGACAACTGGTAATGAAGTTACAAAGGTGGTGTAGTTTAAGAACAAATAACAGTGCAGAGATTAGAGGGACAGAAGCTTTCAATCACGTGCATATGTGAAATTGTGTGAATTACATGAATTTTCTGTTCTTTGGCAAAGATGGCACAGTCCAAGAAAGAAGCTTTGGTGTAATGATTCCTAACAAAACTTCCTTATCTCTTTGTGGATTGTGCAGTCCAGGATAAGTCTTTCTTTTGCTGCTGATATACCTGATGCAGCAAAGCTCACTTGTAACCAAATCTGGCAAGGATCTTGAAGATCAAAAAACGGTTTCTACAAGTACAACAGCAGCAAAAAGAAGACTTAGAAAATGTGAGTCTGTTACTCAGTGGTGCAGAGTGCATGACAACAAAGGACATGAAAAGGCTGAGGTATTCAATACCTTCTTCACCATGGTCTTTGTTGTCAAGACTGACTTTCAATGACTCCTGGTTCCTGAGACCTGCAAAAAGTATGAAGTTGGGGAGATTTACCATTTCAACAAACTGGACACACACAAATCTATGGGACTTGCTAGGATGTACCCACAAGCACTGAAGAAGCTGATTATCCATGAAAAGTAATGGCAACAGGGTGACTTAATGAGCTGGTTTCAGAAGACTATACAAAAAGCAAATGGCTCTCCTATCCTCCAGAGGAACAAGAAGGAGGACACTACAGGTGGGTTATCACCTTCCAGAAGCTTATTATTATGATCTAGCCTTTGGAAGGAAAGAAAGGTGGGATACAGTTCGAGATAACCTGAATACCCATAAATTAAGGAATGACATTCAGCTCCACAGTGTAGATCATTAAATATTGATGACTGAACATAACGTTTTATATATGAATTGGGTATCTAAGCTTCCATTACAGTCAGTGGTGATGTAGTCAACAAAGTCTGTCAATGGACACTCAAGTAATATCTTGTCCTAGTTAGGACAACTGAGACCAGTTCATCATGGCATGGGTGTAACCCAAAACTGTGTATTCTATAGCCTTCCATGCTATTTCCCAGAAATTGTTGTGAATAGACTATTCGCACCCTCTGCCCATAGAGCCTGACTCCTCAGGCTATAAACTAGGTGTTAAGAGGCCTGTGAGATAGGAGGATGCTCTTGTCCTCACACCCTTTGTGGAACTCCCTGCCCTGAGGGAAGCACTGAACATTAGTGCCTGAACTGGAGAATATAATCTTGGAGTCTTGGAACATTTTGAACCACTCTGTGGGATCCAGAGAAAGAATGCAACAGCTCTTCCCCCAGCATCTCACTGCAATCACCTCTTTTGACCAGACTGCAACAGCTCTCCCACCAGCAGGTTCTTCCGCTCTCCCTTTACTTTGGACTCAAGTGGGGCCCAAGGAACACCACTTTGTTCATGCCCCAGGGTACTGGGTTATACATTTGGGTTTTGTGGGTTAAGACCAATTGTTTGTTTGTATGATTGTACTTACTGTATTATTTTAGTAAATTGTTATTCTGACTTATAATCTCTCCTTTGAGTTGAGTTCATTTCCCCTGCTGGTTAACTCTAAACCAGCACATATCTGTACCTATATCTTCCCTATATCTACACAAGTAAGTTTAGGGATCTAAATTTTGAAACTAAGTCTGACACAACATGAGAAGAGAAACAAATTATTCAATACTTGATGGTTATTTACAAAGAATTAAGGGGCTTTTTGGCTAAGTAACTGCTATTTTCTATCTCTAAAATCAGTACAAATATACTATTTACACTATTAGCATAGTTCTATCAAAGCTGAAAGCTTTATAGCAAATTTGTCATATATTAAAAATAATTTATTTCTTTTGCATTATGTTTTCCCTATCTTTTCGTCCTCTTATATTAAACATAACTCTACTCTACTAGTAACTCTGGTTATGAATATGCATGTTGTCTGACAAACAAGCATATTCAAACAATTACCAGCTCTACATCCAGCTACAAACATTTGACTGAACACTAATTGCTTGGAATGAATATGCATGTGGAAAAACAAATACTAAAAGAAGTAAGTATGTTCAAATTGAAACTGACTGACTTTATGCATTTTCTTTAAATTTCTATGGGAAAATTATATGCATCTAAAATCTCTGAGTGGTACAATCATTTAATTGTGACAAAGTAATTTTTTTGCTTTTAATCATACTTAAAGTAATTAGAAACTCAAAATCAGCTTTTATCTGTTAATAGTAGCCAGAGTTCTTGTGCCATTTCTAGTGCAGTTGCTAAAGTGTATGTACAGAGCATGAAAAATTTACAAAGGGTATAATGACTATTATTCGGAGGATTAATTAAAAAAATATCAATGATCATTTAACTGTTATTTTGCACATGGAATCCCCACAGATTTCTATGATATAGCTTGAAATTTGCTTTTCAGTGTAACAGCTACAGTACAATACCTAAAGGATTGAGGGATTGGCTTTTGAATATTAGAATAGGTCAAGCAATGAGTCATCAAGAGGTAAATATTAAAAGATAGTAAAAAAAAAAGAAAAAGGAAGTTCAAGAAGTTTCTAAAAAGCAACATATTTTTTCCATTTCCCCATTATAAAATAAGTATTCTGAAAGTATATGAAAAAATAAGTAATGCCAATTAAAGAAATATTTATCTGAAGATTTCATTTTCTTCTATAGGGAAAAGAATATAAAATCTAGAACTTCTGCTATTAAGTCTTATGACATTTGTAGGAAGTTTGGGTTTAGTTTTGTGGGGTTTTTTTCAAAAGAAGAGACAGGAAAATTTTTTCAGTAAAGAGAGGATAAAATTAGTGATAGGTAATAAATGATAAAATTTCTCTTCTTTTTAAATATATGGTATGAAACATTCAAAACAATTTAAATATTTAAGTTAAATCTGTCAAATTACATCAGAAAAAAAATGCAAGTAAAAAAGTTATTAGAATGTACTTCATGCTTTTATATTATATCCTTAAAAATATTTTCAAAACATTCTGAACAGATATTTCATAAGAGCAAAACAAGGGTTGTGATACAATCTAAGAAAGTAAGGGCTAAGGAAGAATGTGGAAGTGTTTGATGTCTCTTCTGTTTAGTTCAAAACCTCTTGATCAGGGTGAGACACAGGGGTGTAGGAAACCATTAGGTTTCAAGTTCATTTTCCATTCCAGCTAAGTAAACCATTGTTCTTATTGAGCATTGAATATGGAACCAGGTAACAAAATATTTGGAAGTACAAGGCTTTCAATCATATTTTGAAGGGTCTTTATTTGTAAAACTAATCCTCTACTGATTAAAGTAAGGCCCAGAATGAAATTATAAGACTCCTCTCAGACCTCTTCCATATACTTCTCTATAGGTGAGCTAGTCACTCTATGCTCCTTCTTCGCTCAGTGAAAAGAAATAAGTACATCTAGAGCATGATTCATTTTATCCTGAAGCAGATGTCAGAAATAGGTCAGGTGAATTTCTTCCTAAATAGTGCCTCTTTTTCTCTATTGGCTATAAAGAGAATGCAGGGTGACTAGCTCAGCCGTAGATGTCTGTATGACAGTCAACTAACATAAGATAAAATTGATGCTACCCTGGATGTATCAGCAAGTAATACTACAAGAGTTAGATATCCAGTAACAGATGATCCTGTTTATGGATACACTAAGGGACTGGGACTCTATTTTTCTGCATTACTTCTATCCCACTCTTGTATTACCCCCTTTTCAAGGAGAAAGGTAACTAGTTCTTGTCAAGAATCAAACAATCTTCTATTAGGCTTGAATTATTCAGTATCTCAGATAAGTATCTCTTCATGGAAAATACATGCAGAACGGCTTTTCATATTACTTTCACTATTCTGTCATGATCTGTAATACAATGAGAAAGAGAATTAAATTCTAATCAGAAGATATATGTCTAATAATGTGAAATCTTTGTATCTTAAAGCATATGTAAAACTCTCTGGAACACCAGTAAATACTAAAAGATTGGTATGGCTGAATTATAGCAGCATTATTATGAATAAAAAATTCTTTCAATTAAAATTCTGATAAATACTTGTAAAAATTACTTCTACATAAATCCTACATAATAAATTTTCATCATTGCATGAAGAACAACTTCAAGTTAGATCTATACCAGACATTTCACTCTTTATGCAGTGTGAAATCCATCTGCACATGTAGTAAGTCTAATGCCTGGGATTTTCCAAACATATGCAGAACATCTGTTTGACCATTGTAGAATTAGTCCAACATATCCTGAATGAGACCTTCTATACATATACATATGACCTATTCATGTGCAGCAGGATCATTGGGAAATTGTGTATTAGGATTTCTGGTCAAGAAAAGATCAACTGTCTTTACTGAGTAGATTTGATCCTGATTACGTTAAATCTACAGGTTGTAAACCTTCCAACATTGGTATGTCTGACTTAATTTCAGGACAGCTGAATAAAATCACTGATTCCTATCTTGAAAGTTATGATTTTATGAGTTGAACTTTGAGTTAAAGTATAAATATAGATAAATTAATATTTCAAATATGTAAATCCCTAAGGAAATGTCAAGAAAATAAAAAAGAAAATGCTGTCCATCATGTCACATCTGCACAGGGCTTAGATTAGAAAAATTAAAAAATGTTTAAATCACCACACTAAAGTCACTAGTTTTACATAGTAGCTTACCATTTCTTCAACAAAGAGTCGGAAACTTGGTCTTAGTTTTCTTTCCAATGTAAGGAATTAAACGCTGCTGTTCTTGTACACCATTCCCTCAGGGTGTCATTCAAAATTTTAATTATCAGCTGGTGGTCGCCCCTTGTACTTAGTCACTTGAGATCCCTTCACTTTCTTGGATCTTTGCCTATAACATTAAAAAAAAAAAAAAAGAAAAAAAAGCAAAAGCGTTTTCTCTGCCTTCCTAAATGATGGTCATGCTGAGTTGTGAAATCATCCAGCAAAGATTTAGTCTCTCACCAGCTTTACAATGAGCAAAAGAGGAAGCATTAAAAATATTCCATAACCAACATACCTCCCCTTTCTGCCGATAAAAGGTAGAGACAGAGAAGAAAAATATAAGTCTCTAGTTTGATCTCTTCCTTAAAGAATATAGTGAGAGAAAATCTGTCTGTCTCCAGCAGCTTTAGTTCCTCTGCAGCCAGGATTTCTTTGACATAGATTTTAAAGATGAGTTCTTATATGGTCAGTATCTGCATTTCTTACACAGCCTAGCTACAAGGATCTGTTTCCTAGAAACATAAAACCACTGAAAAGCAGTGTTTTTATACAGTAGAGTTAGATTGGCAAAGGGCAGATTACAGTGGGGAAAAAAAAGCATTACTTCCAATTTAGAAAACAACACTGACCCTTGCTGTACATGACCCATTAGCCTCAAGAGAACTGAGTTTTCATACTTGATTGGCTTTAGAGTCTTTCCTATTCATATCTGGATTTTTAAATCAAATTATTACTTTCAAGGTACTAAATTATAACTGTAGCTGAAAAATCAACAGAATGAGAGAAAATAAATTTATTAAGCTTTTGATTTACTATCTGATACTGTCCCCTTACACAGTCTTGAACACAAAATATAACAAATCAAGACTTATTAAGGAGACTTTCCATGCTATGAAAAAAGGCTCCTTAGGAAGGAATATGTAAAATTGGACAATTCAGTGACTCAAAGGGACCTAGGGCAGAGATTTAAATAGAGGACATTTGAAACCAAATTGTTAAGTGGCTTTTGGACTACACATTTTGGGAAGTGCTTTTTTGTCAATAGATGCCTAATTACATCATTCATTCTATTGTAAAAAAGAACATTAACCTAAATGAAGAGACTATGACATAATTCTATGAAAAAGGAAAATATCTCTTACTGTTCACAGGCTCACATTAGGATCTTCTACACAGTACTTTTACATGAATCTTGTTAAATCTTTGTGTTCTGAAGCAAGCCAGAAGCCAGAGATTTTACCATCACAGCAAACTGATGTCAAGTTGTTGCAAGTGTGAAGTAGTCTGCATTCAGTAGTAATGTTAATTAAATTCCTTTCTTCTGGAATAAAGAGGATGAAAAGATATTCAGTCAAAAGTTTTGAGTGCTTTCTTAAGTGGGGCATCTGTGAACTTCTATTTGTACTGAAGCCACAGTTTTAATACCTGAGTGTAGAAGAATTTTAAGTTATGCAGCTTTCAAAGTCAGCTTGAATGCAATCAACCTGAAGTACAGAGAGAACTAATGTACATCTGTACCTATCTGTAGGCAGAAAGGGCAGTATAACCTTGAAAAAGTAATTGATCCACTATATGCACAAAGTGTACAAGTAGGAACAAGACCAAACTACAGAGCACAAGAAGCCTAAAGGTACATCCAAAATGATTAACTTCTCAGACTGCTCAAAGCATTTTGTAAAACTTCTAATCTCTAAGTACAGTTGGAGTATCAAGAAAATGATGAACTCTCAAAGAGAGACATTCTGGCTATTCATGATTTCTCAAAAAGTATTATCTTAAGAGCTATCCAGACAAAAGTAATAATAGACAATTTTGTAGCATGTGGTCTGATGTCCTATGTTCTCATAGTGACAAAATACTTATAGCAGTAGGCAGAAAATCAAATGCTTGCCGCAAATTCTGATTAGATTTGAGATGTGTCTCTTGGTGTTACCTAGACTAGCTCTTCAGCTCACTTTCTAGTTTGCTTCAAATTCTTAGTCCCTGACTGTACACATTGCATGAATGCTGATTCATATCAGCACTCTGTTCTGATATGCCTTTGGTTCCTTCAAATGGGAAACTAATCCATATCTTGTAAGAACTTCTTAATTGGAAATACAGAAAAGCACTCTGTCACATTTAACCCCATCTTCCTAGCACAGGCAAAAATCAATAATCCAGAGGGTCTTGGTCATTCAAACATCTCTATTTGTTCTTATGCCATACCTTGTTATTCAATATCTGTCTTTAGGGTCACTCTTGCAAATGTCAGCACAATTACAGTATTTATTCTTTTTGAACTGAAAATGAACCAAAAACCCCAAACTAATAAAAACATTTCCTCTTCCCAGATAATAACTGTGCCTGATAAACCAGGTTTATCATTGGAGACACAGAGAAAAGAATTGTATGAAAAGTTATGAAGTGAAAATGTCAACATACTCTATGGAGTGATGATCTCTGCAGCTGTATCAGTAACCAAACAAAAGGGTAGACAAACTGTGTATTTCTATCTAATTTTGAAATGAGAGAGACATCAGTAGCCAAAAGTAGCTTTATTTTGGAAAGCAACAGGTGAAAAAGACCCCATTCAAAGACTGATTTCAAAATTAAAGATATCTTTGGCTACAACTTTATATCTGACTATCTGATATTAGAAGTGACTCTAAATCTCCTGGTGAGATTTACTTCATTTCTGGTGAAGTAACAAACGCAAGCTTCTTTTTGGGACATGATATAAAATCTGTTGTTTCTTTGAGGTTCTTTACTTCCACAATATATTTCCTTCTTACATAGACTGAATATTGACCTACTGCTCCTGTCTGGAAAGCAGACTTGATTACTTGAATAAGGAATTTTGTTTCATTGTCATAAGGACATAGTAAGGACACATTCATTTGGGTCTTGTCAGCTACTGGAGTGATTTTAGAGCATATCCTCTTAGTAGTCCTCTATATGCTCTACAAATATATTGGTTAACAAGGCTTTGGCACCCTACTGTCTCAAGGTCAGGAAAGAAATTTTTTATTGTTTCTACTTTTGTAAGAAAAGAGAAAAGATAAGAGCACTTACCAGAAAGTGGATAATGAATGCAGACATACATTTCATTCTATCCACATCTCTCATAGTCCATTTGATACATATAAATTTGTATCATATGAACTGCAGCCCAGAAACTTCGTTGATGATAAACAGAGCTGATGGTAACATGTTCTTGCTTATATTCATAAACAGATTAATCATGTTTGTGTTACTATGAAATCCAAAAATTCCATAAGATTCATCTATATGCTGTAAATCTAATTCTGCAGAAAGCAACCAAGTTTTAATATATAGGAACAATAAATCATAGAGGAGGGAGAAGATGTGTGACAAGGCAACAGAGGAAGAGAAAATACAGGAAAGAAATAAATACAAGTTACAAATTTTGTAATTTTTTTTGTATTAGATGTATAAACAAAGACTTTACAACCACTCCTTGTTGACTATTTTCTTCATAGTGTTGATTACAGTTGAAAATACATCTAATACCAGTAAAATTTACAACTAAATTAAACCAGGGGTTCCTAAACACCTCTTTTTAATTTATGTATCTAGAGAGAACATGCCAAAGGATGTTCTAGTTTCTGCCAAGAGTGCATGGGTTTCCGATAGTCCTTGTAATTGAGAAAACCTGTATGATTTTTAAAACCTAATGCATTGTACAGAGACATTACTGTTACATAATAACTAAGTACTGAATTCCACTCCCACATTTTGGTGACATCAAGATACAGACTTGTCAAAGAAAGGCCAAAAATATGAATGTGCTTATGTAAATATGTAATTAAGTTTTAACAAAGAATTGTTGTTAAATCCAGGGGTCCATATGCTCAGGATATTCACAAACTTCTGGCTGATGGAAATTGGGATGTGGAAGTATCAGAAAGATCCCCCTAGATTTTTTATTCTACCTTTTTCTTGGGAACTACTGTTGCCTATTTGTAGGGCTGCATACGCCAAAACAGTTCTTTAAATAATTTCTATAGTAATGATACCAAAAAGCAGCAGAAAAAAACACCTTAACTTTAATTTGTAGGTGTTAAAGAGCAGGCATTCTTTACTCAGTGTGCTGGATGCTTGGAGGGTAGCTCCTTTAATCAAGTATGTTAAGTGACAGATAAACAGGGCTTTTTATTACAATACAGAGTTATTGAATGTGATTTGGACATGAAACCCTTGGATCCTGAAGTTTAGTTCAGACAAATCAGCTGGAAAAAAATAAGCCAAAGAGTCAAAAGACTTGACAAGGAGATTTGATACTTCTTTGATCTACCTCTTGCTCAGACTCGAAACAATTTTCACCAATATGTGGTAATATGAAAAAAAGGGTAGCAATAGGTGTTTTGAGACAATGGTATAGAGGGCTGATAAACAGAAAATCTGTTCTGAGAGGCAGCTGGACAGAAGATTGGATGTCCTGGTGCGTGACTGGTGGCAGTGGACTCCTATGCTTTGGCAACTGAATCAAGCTACTAGATAAGTTTAGATGTCTATAATTTGGAACTAAATACCATCCCCAGAGAAAGGGTTAAAGTAACTATGGAAAAAAGAAAATGAAATTACAAATTAGAAAAAAATCTGGAGAGAGACCTCCACAAGAAAAGTTGGAATCTTTCATCAAATGGTTTATCTGAAAGGTTTTAATGATTAAAGATGAGCACATGCAATTATTCTTTCATTGGAACTGATACATGACAATATTCCTATTTAAAAACATGGTAATGCTAAGAAGCTTTTTGATTTTTTAGTGCTGGTTAGTCTAGTTCTGAGTCTTGCCTGGCATGCTTCCCTCTAACAATATAATTATGTGTTATTTTTGTAGAATAATTGAAAGTTTTCATTATTTTACCTTTGTGATTTTTTTCATTTCTCCAGATTCAGCCTTAATGCTAAACACATAACAATTGGATTTAACTCATTAGTCAAAACCAATAGTCTGTCTTCTTTTCTACAAGTGATATAATCAGACTTAGTGAGATGCATTTGCTGACTGAATGCAAACATTAAACTGTTGCAAAAAGACTTAGGAAATTTCTTAGATGCTCTCTTTCTGTCCAGATAATTTTAGAGTGTATGGCAATGCTGATTAGGGTGGGTGGGTAATATTCTGGAACACTGCAATACACAGGGGCATTTACTATACACAGATGAAGACTCCTGCTTATGAAAACTTAAAAATCCATGTGAAATTTCAATCTTGTACCAATAATGTATAATAGATAAGGATGCTAATTTTTGTTTTCATTGGCATAGAAAATGTCAGAAGGGGAGGGAAAATGAATTATGGGCTTATTTTGCGCTTTGTTGTCCCTGATTAGACAGTCAGCTATCAGACACAATGCAGAAGGTGTGGTAAGTAAAACAACCACTTGAATTTTGAGGTAGGAAAAGAGTCACTTCCCTTAAGTTTTACAGTTAAATACCTTTGTGAGTCAGTTTATGATGATAAATCTGATCCAATAATAAATGAGTTCAGATAAAAGAATTCAGCTGACTTTAAAAAGCTTTGAAACTTATCCTATACATGTAGGAAAATAACATCTAAATAAAATTGTGTCTCATAAATACATTTACTGAAAGCAAAACGCAATAAAAATTATATGGTTTCATATTTAAAGAGTACAAAGTGCACAACAGACATAGGCCTACATAAATAAAAAAGGATGTCAAAAAGCCATTCATTGCAAAAAGTATTTCAAAGATAATGTATAAGTGTACTGAAAGCTTAAATTTATGATAAGTCAAAAGCAAAGTTGACTAGATTTTAAAATCTCGGTCTCTAAATGACTGTAGGACATCCAAGCATTGACTTGGATTCCTATTACCATTATAGTCATTACACAGTCATAGTGCCTTTCTGATTTTACTGAAGTTATTAATTTTTAGCTAATAGCTTTGTTATTCCAATAAAATTCATGTGCCACACATCTCTTCTGCTCTCTGTCAGTATAATGTTGTGGTCATATAGCAGGAAGAAGTGCCCTAGAGCACCTTTCAGAGCTACTTCTGAAATTTTTATTGCATTTTTTGAGTGCAGCATCTTAGCTCACATTCAGTACTAGGCATTGTTTCTTCATTTGCAGAGAATATGTCTCCCTGAATGTGGAAATTAATTTGGTATGAAAAACTGCACACATTCTAAGTTTCATAAATGTAGTGGGTGTTTTCTTGCTCCAAACATTTTGAAAAGTTATTTTAGTGTTATTTTTTTTAGGTGCTACAGGTGGATATATTGTAATCACAGGAGAGAACATTTATTAGGATAGTTATGTAAGCTAGGCACTCATTTTAAGTAATGAATATGAAAGAAAAATGCAGCTGTAACATAGTGGGATGGCAATTTAGCTGCGTTAAACATAGATATTTCAGTCGTTCAACAGAATCTTAGCAATATTTCTTTATATGAGAAGTTTGGCCCAACCAAACATTCATACTGGTGTCAGTAAGATTGCTTAATGAAATATTAATTCACATGTAAAATTCTAAAGAACTGAATCTATGTATTTCATTGCTATGTTGTCATATCATTGTGAATAATTAATCATGAGTAGCAGAAATGAAATAATTTAGCATAAACTCAAGTGAATATCTGGTTGCAATTTTCAGTCAGGGATTCATAATCTGGTCCTTAGTGTGTGACAGCTTTCTAGCATTATTTTGATATTGGAAAATATTTAATTTTATAATTAATAGATATGTCTATATTTTACCTACAAAAGAAATTTTGATAAAAGTAACATGTAATTGTAAACAATATTGAGTCACATATATGTATGACTTTTTCATGTCTTTGTGGGTGAGACAGGACAATGCATGCATGGGAATCTGCATACGTGAATATGTATACATATATGTGTACATTTACATATATGTATAATTTCGATAATATTTAAACATTTTCCGTATATTCCATACACATATGTCAGTCAATTGAGATTCATTTTTGCTGGAGGGTAAAGCTGAGAGAAGGAGGAAAAAAAGACCTGATTGTCAGAGACTTGAGTTTAGTCTTTCTTTTTATTAGATGATACACTCCGTTATTTCAGCTCTAAATGTCTCAGTGTGCAACCCCATCAAGCCTCCAGGTTAAAAAAAGCCCACAGAAGACAGAAGTAGCAACTATATTGTTCCCATCTTCTACCAGACACAAATAAGAAATATCTTTTGGCTATAGCTGGTAAATAAAGTTCCGAAAATATTTGCATGAAGAAAAGTTTCAGTGCTCTTGATCTAAGAATTTTTTGTCTATGAGTCAAAGTACCTTAAATAGCAGATAATAATGTTGCATTAATTTTGAACAGGATATATATGTTGGATAATTTTTTTTTTCTGGTTAGATTCTTGTCAGATTTTTTTTTTTTTTTTCATGGACATTTTTTAAACTTCCATTTTACTTCTCTACTCTGTGTCCTTTTCTGTCTGGATATTTTACCATCTTGCTTTTCAAACCATCTAACTTTCATCCCTTCCTCTGTGATATTTTTGCTGTCTCTCTTAATTGTAATACAATCAGTTAAACCAGAACTTTTGACTTCCAAAATCTCAGATGATGTATGAGTTATTCAGCAATGCTTGCAGGACATGTGACACAGGACAGAGAGGTATACGACTTTCAGATATGTTTTCTAGTCTGCCCCTTGACCAGCAATTCAACAATACGTCTCTACATATGCTGGAGCATCCCAATAGCTGTTTTATATCACACAGCAACTAGTGGCCCTGAGCTTCTGATATTACAGGAAATTATGCTGGAATGATGTAGCTAGAGGTCTTTTCATAATCCCTACATTAGTTACAGAGGAATAACTATTGAAAATCTTTGTTGAGCCACTGAGATAGCTCCTTGAAAAGCTATCAATATGCTGGCCTTATGGCCTGCCTTTGCAATGGTGAGAAGAATTCAGTTTCAATGCAAAGATAAATGATGCACCATTTATCTCTAGAAAGAAATAAAGTAGTATATACTTATACATAAGACTTCAGAATAAAAATGTAAATGAAAATAAATCACATTTGTTTCAGTATATTTTTAATTCCTTAAAGTAAAAATGTTACTGTTGTAATGGACAAGCAGAGTTCTAGTATTTATTTTTTCACTACCATCATTATCGTGATAAAAATTTAGAGTGAAATTTAATGCCGAGAAGAAAATAAAGCAAACATAACAGACCAAAAATCCAGGCAAAAGTACATATTCTTCTAGACAGCAATCTGTTACTGTGTTATCTTTTAAATATATTTTAAAAAAAGATAATACAAAACTAAAACCAACAAAGTAAACTAAAACCCCAGCTAGTCAAACAAAAAACCCCAGCCATTTGCAAATATATTTCAGTTCACGAGTTTCGTCAAAGATAAATCTGGACAAAACTGCTAGTGGATATTTTAAAGTTTGTAATTTAAAAGAATTCAGAAGGCTAAGATTTCCAGAAAGACCTTTACACATCCCTAGTAAGGATGCTTACTAAAGATCCCTAGTTTGGAAGCTTCATGGTCTTGTGACAAAGGAGAAAGGCATCCTACTTGTGTCTCTTAAAAGGCTGATCCTTCAATCCTGTGTTGACTACTACAATTAATCTAATAATATTCAATGCATCTACTAGTAAATTAACAACAGGTAGTTCCAGTTTTTTAGAACACCATGGTGGTAAAAGCAGTTTTCCCCATAATGAGAGCCTTAGCGCTGACGTCCTCTACTTTTTTCAGTGGTTCTTTAATTTTCATTGATAGCACATACTATCTTTGCATCTAACTTAGATGGTATGAATTGCCTCACTGAAGTTTAGAATCTGGGGTTTAGATGCTGCACTTTTTGTCCCTTAATCCTCAGTCCTTCATCTATTAGTAAAATACATTGCATTCAGAAACGTCCAAGGGACTTGATGAACATACAGTACTAGTTACAGCTAAAGGATGTTGTTTTCTTGTTTGATTCTTTCTTAGAGAATGCCTCTGATTATTCCCATCATTTTTTGTAATTGCTATGTTCATTTTCCTTTTACACTTTTTTTGGTGGTATAGAGATAACAGCCAGTTGCACATCATGAGAGCTTTTACTTGACCTGTGCTGGAAGAGATGGACTGAGCAGCACTGCATTAGGGAGTTGATGTCCCACTTCCAGGGTACCATGAGGGCTGAAGGCTCCCCGTGGAGCAGGCACCAGGAGCTTAAAGAGAAGAAGGGTCCAAGCCACCTCTGGGGAGCCCCAGAGGCCAAGTGGGCTTGGTGAGAGGCTGGCCAAGGTCATGAAGGACTGTTAGTGCCCTCAGAGACCTGACAGCCATTTGAAGGCAGTCACTGATGAGGTCAGCTATGAAAAAGAGGTGTTAGACCATCAACTGTGTTCCCTATAGTAACATAATAGAAAATAAATTTTCTGTCTTGGACTTGTGTGGAAATTTAGTCCAAGAATACAATTCTCTGTCATATCACAGTTCCTTCTTACTCTCTGGAGGGTGAACTGGTCACACAATTCTCTTTTCAAAATTATGGTAGCACGTGGATTCTTCAGTAGGGGAGGAAGAAAAGTTGGCAATAGCAAAACACAAGAAAACAAAATGAAAACCCCCCTGGGAAACTTTGGGAAAGAGAAGTTGGGGAAAAAAGAAGTTAATATCAGAATAATACGTAAGTAGTATGTTGGCACAAGCTTTCAGTAAGATACTGGTGCATCTTTGTGTCCTTTCCAGAACTAGAAGTTAATTATGGCTTTGTTACAGTGTCTTGTAGAGCTATTGTTTTTTTGATAAAACATACAAAAAATTTGTTATTCAGAATTTTCCCTGAAGTAATAATCTAAAACCTCAAGAGTTATCTGGGGTCCATGAACAAAAAGATACTCCTACTGGTTCTATTTCATAACTGAAATAGTCAACATCTTCTTAGTCTTACTTATTATGTTTGCAAATTGAAGAGAGTTTTTATCCACTGAGATCTGCATTTCCTTCTGTTGGCATAAAATAACTGTAATACTCCATGCTTGTGTCAGAGCTTTTCCCAGCTGCATATCCCCCTTGACTCTAAACAACTCTGTATGATATACATGCCATTCAATTTAGGAAGAACAAGGCACTCGGCAGGCAAACACAATCAGTTATTGTATTCTGCCTGCTAAAGATTGAACAAGTTAATGTCCTGCAAATATGATTAGAATGTTTGCAACAGCTCATTTTACACACACACAAAAGATAAGACAGACAGCTGTATTTTTCTTAAATCAGATTATAATTGACAATTACATTAACATGAGTAAAATTACATCTTGTTAGCTAAATTTGCATTTCAAGAAAAACAAGTGTATTGATTTAAGTAATTCTATCTTCCACATGTATAGATACAATTATTAGTCAAAAGTGACAGTTTAGAATAGTTTGGTTGGCTGGTCTGTGTTTATTTTGGTTTTTCTTTCTTTTACTTAAACAGTTATGGATTAAGAGAAAATAGCTGTACAGTGGTGAAAGTTGTGATGTCCAAGACCAAACTTAAGAATAGACAACAGTAAATGTCAAGAAAAAAATGAATCTTGAGGAAATTTCTGGTAGTCTGATTAAATAATTGATTCTATAACTAATCTTTTTTAGCATCAGAATCAAAACCAAGTAAGTATGAGTTAGTGAATTTTATAGTTAAAATGTGAATGCATCAGGAGGTTTATGTCCAGCAGGAATAGATCTGACTGTTGTTGTATGAGAACCTGTTCAAACTGAAGTCCTGTGTACCATTTTGGTGGTCCTTATTCAAGGAAGATGAACTCAAACTGATGCAAAGAATGTAGAGTATCATAGATAATCTGCTTTACTTCAGGATACCATGCAGTTTATTCTACTCTAAAAAATAAAATAAAAATAAATAAGAAAAAGGTTAAGGTTGAGACTGAATTGTTCTGCAAATGCATCACAAAGTGAATATTAGAAAAAAAAAAGAGTACTTAAAGCTACTAAATAGCACTGACACAAGAAAAAATGTATGTAATTTCCCCATGAATACATTTTTAAAAGATGTTTAAAGAAAGTTGATAAGCCCCAAAGAATTATTTCCAGAAGAATAAAAGTAGGATAATGGTTATTTAACAGTTTTCAGATGGAAGTATGAAAAATTAACAGAAAATGCTGCGTAAGTTGGTTACCAAGTGCTCTAAATCTACATTCTACATTTCTGTGGTCAAGACCAACACTATAAAGAGTATTTCTACATGGCAGCAGCTAACACAGGCAGGGAACCACTTCTAGGAAATATAATTATAATATGTAATAACTCATGCATGGACCAAGACACCAAATGGGTTGGTAACTGAATCCTTTATTCAAATGAGACAACTACTTATATATGGGGTTTGAATAGTAACACATCACACCATGTGACCTTAACCAATCACACCAAGGCACTCCATCGTGCATGTGTGATAGAGTACTTGGAAGACCACAACTCCCAGAGTGCTATTTGTCACCCTTCCTGTAACATGAACATCACAACCAGTATTAATATGCTTTGCATCTGAGAAATGCTTTCAGTATGCTAAACTGGAGTTCATCATACACGTAAACTAGAAACAGCAAAGAAGTTCCCAGTCTTCTTCTCCTCAGTTTTAGCATTCTGCTGCTTACACCATTATACTAGTGTAAGTGCTTGCAAGGCTTCATGATGAACCAGAGAAGGAAATAGCTGCAAAATAAACAAACAAAACAGAATACATCAGTCTTTTATGCTCAAGCCAAAACTTGGTTCACTGCACAGCCTACAAGCACTGTAGTTCTAACACAAGAGAAGGAGAAAGGCAAGAACAGAATAGGCAAACAACAGAAAAAACTTTTTGTACAGTAATGTTTTAATCATAGATTCATTAAATCGTAGAATAATTTGGGCTAGAAGCATTGTAAATTTTGATGTGGAATTTAAAAAAATTAACCACTGAAAATAAAGTAAGCTTATGTATGAGAAAAAAAATAATTTAAAAGCTAATAAAAACACTTTTAAAAATATTTTCCTTTACCTTGACTTTCCTTGCTTTTCTAAATCTTGGAAAGCCCTAGAGCAGCTTAATCTAGAAAACAGAATGAGCACTGGACTAAGAAGGTCTTTGAGATCAACTTTCCCTCTGAAATACAAATTTTCTGGGTATATGACAGGGCAATGTCCTTATTTCCATGTATTTGTGTTTTTCACAATGCATTTGAAATTGTCCCCATTTCATCTGGGGTTTAAAGACTTGAAAAATGCAATTAATTTTTGGTAATCAATTAAGGAAAGCTTGTAACTGTTGGTTCTACATTGATGTCTCCATTAACTCTACAAGATTAATTAATGCTTTGCTTTTCTCATATATATAAAACAACATGAAGTTCTGAGAGTGAAAAAGTATTAAGGAGTTACTTGTATTTTGAATACTCTTTCATACATAAGTACTCTCTCCAAGAGTACATGATGATGAAGACATAAAGTAGGACATGTTGAATAAACTTCCAAGTCAGAATACAGGAGCTGAGCGACAGAAAATGCTGACACTTTCAAATGAAG
This sequence comes from Pseudopipra pipra, assembly GCF_036250125.1. NCBI lineage: Eukaryota > Metazoa > Chordata > Aves > Passeriformes > Pipridae > Pseudopipra > Pseudopipra pipra. The sequence goes on along the minus strand of NC_087550.1, from coordinate 71,959,706 downwards.
AAATATTTAAGTCTATCTCAATAAAACTTGGATTTAAATCAACAGAAATATACATGAAGAGATTATGTGAAACATGATGACTAAATAAGAGAAATTCAAAAGCAATATTTTCAAAATATCTCAGTGAGAGTTTTAGTTGATTTGTGTCACTGAATGCTACATAGTCCATACATTTAAAATAAAAAACCTTATCTCCTTTAATTGCTATGCAAAAAGAACAGCAAAAGAATTTATTAGATGATGACTGCTTACTTTGGGACCCTATGAGTAAATAATCACATAAAGTGATTGAACATAGGCTATTAAGAAAATGGGACTGGGAAAAGTTGCATGTAGCAATTTGATTTTCACTCAAAAAGCAGGAACAGTAACATCCATGAGAGCTCTGTTGCCAACACAAATGAGGGATATGACCTTTTTAAGCACTGAAAATATTTATGTTTAAATTGCATTTTAGCAGGAATGAAGGGAAGAAAAATTCAGAAGAAATCCTGTCCAAGAAGTGCATAGGTCTGATCTCATTTCCTTTTTTTCTTTGGCTTGGGGAGAGATGTTCCATAACGTTAGTCATGATCTCAGTTCCAATGACTGAGAAAAACAAACAAACAATACCCCACCCCATCATTGTATAAATTATTTTCCAGTTTGATTGAGTGTAGGAATGAATCCTGTCTAAGAGATGAGCTTTACTGTTTTACATAGCACAGAATGCACTTGCATAGTCAAATGATGAGAATGGCCTATACCTCCGATACAATGTAGTTCCAATTAGGTGGAATAATCATAAATTATCTTTGAATGAAGAAAGAAACAAATAAGTAATTAAGAATCATTGGAAAATTATTTTTTATAACAAAATCATAGAATTAGAGAATGGCTGAGGTTGGAAGGCACCTCTGGAGATCATCTAGTCCCAATCATGAGTGTGTACCTCAGGGCATTGGATTAGTTTTATGGTTTAAATAAAACATAGACTGGACTTAAGGCAACAGAATTTAACCTAGGTATTTTTATCTAAAGTTAAGCAAATTATGTTAAATTTAAAATTAATATTGAATTTAAATACAAATGAGTATTCTTACTATTAGCTTATTAGTCAAATACAGAAAGTAAGTAACTATGGCAATTAGAATGAATATTGTGCTATAGAATGGCAGTTAAAATTCATACTTTGGCTACACTTGATTATACAATTATACATTGTTCCTTGTTCAACATTAAAATATTTATAAATTTCATGATGGTTTGTAGTCAAGACAGTTGAGAGTTCAATATTACCTTTAAAAAAGATGTGAGTCAAGGAAAAATTAACATTTGTTAATGATTGTTCTAGAAAAAAAAGACTGAGGCTCTTTCCTGAACTATTTGGTATATAGATAAGATTTTAAATCTTAACATACTTATAAAAATATTTTACTGTAATATAAAATATCTATGCTACCAGATACAAAGCAGAAACACAGCAAGGATAGGGAAGAAAGAGCCCTGGTGTAGGGAAAGGAAGAGGAAACAAGAAAAAGACAGGAAAATTATCAACATCAGTAGCAGACTGTGACTAACTATACTCCTAGGATTGCAATGTGACTCACTGAGTAAAATTCAACAGTGGAAGAAGGCTCATGTGGGCAAGGGTGATATACCTGTACAGCTCAGACAATAATACAAAGAAGCCTAAATTAACCTAAACACAAAGGGGACCACAGAGTCACTTTTGTTATAGATAAACCACTATCAACAGCTGAGTGGATCAGCTGTTGGTGTAAAGGTTTCCCTGCCTCAGTCAGACTGGAACAGGAGGAAGGAACATGTGGCTTAACCCAAAAACTAGACAACTAGCAAAATATTTCAAAGATGCCAATGACCTTGATTCAGCTTCAACCTGTGTATTCCTTCCTGGTGACTAGGGACACAAACATATTTATGGTGAGCCTTTTATAGAGAAAAACCATGGGAATCACACTGGCATTGTGAGTGAACTGTGTGTTGCACTTGCTGTATTTTGCAAAGTGTCACTTACCTTTGTATTGTGTTTTCAGTATATTTTGTATCACTTGGCAAAATCAATAATCCCGTGTAATGTCAATAATCTTCAAGTAAGTAAATTTAATATTAATCAGTTCACCCTCCACACATGAAATATCTCAAAGAACATGATCAGAAAGTACCATAAGCATCAGATTGACACAGAGTCTGAATAAACTCATTGGGTCTTACCTGGTGACCTTAGAAGAAGCTGCAGTTCAGAGGAAGGCTGATCTTTGAGACTATTTTGCAGCTTAGTGTAAAGCAGATGGAGTGAGATAGGATATCATATTGATACTGTGTCCTAAAAATGTCTCAACACAGATTTGAATCAGAGTGTGGTCAGATGACCATGCCTAGCATCTTTTAAAATAGTCCTACTCCATAACTTGGATTACTACTGAAAAGATAATCCAGAAAGTAAATTCAGAGAGTGGTTTTATGTATTAAGGCAACTGTAAACATGATGTGACAGTGTATGAGAAAGTTTAAAAAGTGTTAAAATGACAAAAAGTTACTCTAGAGAAAGAAAAAAAGTAATTTTGTAAAGTTATCAAAAGCTGTTAGCTAACACATATATAACTTCATTCTTTTGAGAATGAAAGTCACTTTATATGTTCTTTGAAATACAACAAATTATACCCTTTGAATCATACGAAGAAAGAAAACCTGGAGAAAAAAATGTAAGAGCAAAGAAAACTAAAGCTTTTATCAACACCTCTCTCCCCCAAAATAGTCAGTATATATTATATTTTGGTCAGCTAATTTGCTTAAATTAAATTGTAAATACAGGAAAATATGTCTTGATTACAGTTGATGGCTTCTATTTATAATTCAATATATTGAAATAAAAAGAGGGGCTCTTTTTACAAATTTGTTCCCAGAAAAAAATAATGAACCTTTTTAAGACCTTAAAAATGATGAGTGAAACAATGGAATGGTGTAATGGTATTATTTAGGAAGAATCAAGTATGCAGCATGTATGATGTGGATATTTGTCTCATCTTAATTAAATATTTCTTTTCTGTCATTGTAAACTGATTTATTTCAAGACTGAAATGTTTAAATTGTTCATCAAATGACACACTTTGAATTATCCCTCACCCTAATGAGAACAACATTCAAACTTGTTTTAATACACAGACCTGCAGTTATATGCAATTTTCTTCAAGAAACTAAACTATTACCTCTTCAGTTAGAAATTAGGAGACTGAAAACTGTCTTTTTTCAGTCCCTCTCAGAGGACAAACAACAATAATTCACATGTTAAGATAATTGTCCTACTCACAGTCTCCCTTATAACACGGAAGTTACCATCTTTCAGAATTTTTTCGTTAGGGATTGCCTCCTTTATACATAACTCAGGCCATTAGTACTCAGGTGTGAGACCAGTGCGGCCTGTTCACCCTGGCTGAATTTTTTCCTAGGCTGAGAATACACTAAAATTTCAAAACCTAGTAATCTTTTCCAATTTTCTGATCTGGATACACATACCGGACTTCACCTTGGCTCTAACAATTTAGCCCTGGAGTTCCTGTCTTTTTCAGGAAGGAACTTTATATGTTTCTTATACTAGTATGGGGTAAACTGCAGCATCTTAAAGCAGAATTTGCTGTTGGCATGCAAAGAATACAAATAAACAAAAATGTTGTTGTTAAATTTTTAATAAATGGGAATTCAAAGAATGTTTAGTGTGGACTGTTTAGGGATCCATTTTTCTAAGATATACCTTAGCCAACCTGCACAGATACTATTACATAAAGCCTGAGTTCAGTCTGATGCTCTACTAAGGTTTCTAAGGACATAAGCAATGTTTTTTAATGTTAATTGATAAATTATGAGGAAAGTGTATCCTTTCTGAACATATGGAGGATTTTGAGTGGAGTACAGACAGTTTGTCAGTCTTGTTTGGATCTGGCTATATTTGTTTTACTTGCAAATAGTTTTATTCCAGTCTGTTATAATATGTTGATTTCAAAGGAGCAAAATGTATCTTGTAATTGGCCCTGCACCCAGAATTACCATACCTTGGGGGGTTACCACTTTCTAACTCTGGGGGAAAACACTTTTTACCCTAGGACAACATGGGATATGACATTTCTAAACTTGGGTTATAAACACAAATTCTCTATATATTGAGTGGGGATAAGTAGGGATCTTTTTAAGCATTATGATAACCATTGCCAAACAGTTCAGTGCCTTAGAGAGCCAAGAGGAAATGCCAGATAATGAAGTTCTTATACAACTCTACTATTGTCCCCTGTACAGGTACTATTAGTATTCACAGACTGAAGCAGCATTTGAAGGTGGATGCCTGCAGTTTTCCTTTGGTTATGGAGGGTGACTTCACCTCACCTCAGAACCCAATGACAAAGATGCAAATCGTGCAAATTCACCTTGACAAGGCAACCTGTTTTCCCTGGGTCTTGAGCCACAGATCCTTCTTCTCACCATACTATTACAGTGATTACTGCAATCCAGTTTAGTGGTTCACTTACCCTTTCTGGTGAAGCTACATAAATATGAGCAAACAATGCAGTTTGTTGGTGAAAGTGAAAGAGTAAGATGTGGCTTTTTAGTGCCCATTTTGAGGCTTTAACTTTGCATTTAAGACTAACATGATGTACTGAGTTTTTGTGAGATATCTGATTTTCAGTAACTCCTTGATAGTAGACAAAGTCAAATGAGAGATTTCCTTGAACTGCTTAGAGACAAAAGATGAAGACTTTAATATCTTCAGTTACCCTTAGAGATCCAATCTTTCTCTTCCTGTGCAAATAGCATCTTCATATTTAACTAGTTGCTTTCTGTATGTTAAGTAAAATATCTGCTACTTTGATTACTTTGTCTTTCAGTAAGTTGGGATAAAGTTGACATCTGCTTTACCATGTAAGACTTCAATGATTTGGTGGTAAAGTATTGCCTGAGATGCCCAGCTTAGCTTAAAAGAGGAAATTGCTGGCAGAAGGAATAGCAGAGCTTTACTAGCTTAGGATATTCCAATGACATAAATGCTAGGCATTTATGCTGCTAGGCACATAAAGTATTAGAGACACTAATCAAATTCCCAACAAAACTAAAGCAGTGTTCTGAACTAAAACTTTGTTTTACAAAATTTCTTTACATTCTTTTGCCATACTACAAAATAGGAAAAAGCAAATATTTTGTTTTATAGTCTACCCCAAATTTATGTAGTTCTCTGTATGATTTCAAATGTTATTTTCAGTTATTTATTTTTTCATAAAGAATGAGCAGATGGATTTATAACTGGAAAAAGAAGTGGCTGTTAAGAAAACTGTTACAAAGTGAACATCTAGAAAAAAGCATGACAGATTAGCAGCCGATAATTATCAGTGTATTAAAACCTATGTTAACATTAGTAAACTTTAGTAATTTGTAACTAGAATACAATTGTTGGAAAACTTGTACTTTTTAATGCAACTTGACTTCAAGAAAATGTTCAGAAAAAGTAAACCAAAGTAAACTTAGAACTGATATAAACTATGATATGCTGACACAGAATGATGCACTCACTCTGATTATAGCTTATGTAATACCCTCATCCTTGAATTTCTTTTTCAATCCTTAATCCACTTAACAGTGTCTATTTCAGTAAACAAAAGGATAATCAAATGTGGTAGAAAGGTTGATTTGTTGGGGTTTTTTTCACCAAAAAGAAGACATTTCCTAAAGAGACTGAACTTCATCTCATCATCTGAAATGCTGTCCAGGACGTGCTATTCTAATACCGGAAATATTAAATTGATATTCATTCTTTGTCATATATGCAGTTATTCTGTAACAGAATAAAAATGAACTGTATGAAAGAATAAATATTAGATAAATATTAAACAAAAAACTCTTTTTTGGGATAGGAAAATTAAGTAATTGGGAGAAAAGAAGAGGTTCCTTAAATCACCTGGAATTTCATTATTGATATTATCCTCTGTTTTTCTGAATTACAGTATTCAGATGGATATAGATTCACAGATCAAAGACCATAAAAGATTGAGTATGAGAGATTTAAGAAGAAAGAAAAAAGTGAATCTCCTTTGCCCGAAAAAAAACCCACTTGAATTATTGTGTTGTATTTCAGTGCAATTAGTAACCAACATCACGCTAAGAGATGAAAGAAACTCTAGTTCTCAGTTTCTTTTATTGATAGGCACATACCAGCATATGTCTGGTGCAGTTATCAGCTCAATTTTTTATCTTCTTACAAAGCTGATTATAAAAAATCTGAAAGATAAAATTGTAATAAATCACAAATGAAACTATGTAGACACAGACTGAGATACTTAGGGAGGGAAAGGTGTGAAGTCCCAGTAGAAACATAGCACTTAAAATAGTAACTAAAAAAAAAGTCAGTGTATAGATGAAATGTAAGATTCTGCTTTAACTTAAAAGGATTTTTTAATTTTCTCTTCTCCCTTTTTGTCTTTTTGAAAGGGATAATGTAAGGGCAGCTGAGTGGGCAGTTGGCAGCTGGCCAAGGTCAACCCACCATGAATATTTTTAATTGTTAATATTTTTTAATAATTATTAATATGATGAGATAAATCTGAATGTAGATGCTTATAATGTTCATTTCTGTACTTGAGCTAATCAACTTGGGTTTCCTTTAGATTCACTTTTAGGCTCAGTTCAGCTTATCTGGAAGTATGTGCTAGTTTATTAAGAAAAATTGTATTCTAAATAGTTAAATTTATTTCCATAAATTGTTCACGATTCAATATTGCCTTACAAAATTACGTGAAATTAATTCTGCATCATGGAACTGATGGAACACAGAACTGTGTCTCTGCTCCCAAATTCCAGTGTTTAATTGCACAGCTTTTCTCCCCTTCATTCTCCTCACTGTGATCTGAGTAATTACAAATGAGCAGAGATGTCAATCCTCGGTAATGAAAAATCTTCATGTCTAGACTTAGGACACAGACTTCAGTAAATAATCTAAGATTTTAATTAAAGCTAAATTAGAAAACACAAATATTCTTAACAAAAATAAATTTCAGCTTTCTCAGAAAAAAAAAAATCAAACTCTCAAACACCAGGTTAGTAGCAAACACTTTTAATGGAAAAAAAATCTCTTGGTGTTTTCAAAGAAATGCAACACTTAATGCAGAGAAAAACATCCAGCTGAAACAGCGTAGCTAGAAAATCTCTTTTAGTCCAATTAACAAGATTCAGCCTTTTCCATTCCTTTCAACTCAATTTTCTGAAAAGTTCTAAGAAGAAAAGTGCAAATAAATACGTGGGGAAAAGCCAGGTAAAAAATAGTTGAAGCTATATGATACATCTAACCAACAAATGATTTGTTTCTCATAATTGCATATTTTGGGATGAACAGCATACTTGGTGAAAACTTGAATCAAGGATCTAGAATGAGAACAGCTTTGCTGCACATACACAAATCTGCATAGTAGAAGAAAGTGGTTCAACAATATATGTTATGGTTGGTTATATTTTAGCTTTCTTTTAGTCTGTTAAATTGACTTACATATTATTTGATGATTATTTGATTATTACCATGACAAGGAAAAAGAAATAATTTACTTCGAGAAACTGCAATTTGCATCTGTGCGATATGAGCTCTATCATCTAATCTTTCCATGCTGTAAAGAAAGCAATTTTCTTTCAAAATAACATTAAGTTGCTTTTCGTTTGCCATTACAATGTGAGCGCACACCATTAAAATACAGAGGTTCATATTAGTGATACCATGAAATACAACAATCAAGGGCTGATCTTACATTTCACGTGCAACCCAAACTCCCAGTTTATAATAGTACATAATAAGAGAGAAAGGCTGAGGTTTGGTTTTTGTTTTTTTTTTACAGTACTATGGTTTTTAGGATCATAACTAACTATACTATTCAATGAGAAATCACTCATTTTAGAGAACAGAAAAAGTAGATGCTTCTAGAAAGCTGAAGTCTGCAAATGAGAGTAAACATCAGCTATAGAAATAAGCTGTTGACTTTCCATGTGGCTTTCCTGGGCAGCTAGTACAATACACGTTTTCCCATTTCCAGTAGTGCAACAATGGTTACCATTTAAGAGAAGGAAAACATCATGATGAGAGATAGTCAAGGTAATTTATAACAAAAATATAGGAAAGCAGGGAGGTAAATAAAAGATTTTCAGGAAGCTGTTGACCATAGAACTTCCAAATTATTTAGATTGGAGGGAATCCTTTTCCAAGTAAACTATTTCCAAGTCCACATGAAAAGCAAGACCAATTATTGTAGTTTGCTCAGAGCTGCATCCAATGAGTTTTGAATATTTCCTGTGGTGCAGACTATGTAATCTCTTTGGGCAGCTTGTACCAGTGCATAACTGTCCTCAGGATATATAAAGATTTCCTAATATCTAATCAGAATTTACCTTGTTTTATCAATAGTATGTAGATCTATAAACATTTGGCAATGCTGTGAGTATATCTAGGCACAGTGTACAATTATCTAACTTAAATGTGTGAGAAATAAAATCATCAAAGGTAAAAAAAGAAACAAGAGTAGTTATGCATATACAGCAACATTTGATTTCCAAATAAGGGGTGTTCTTAAAAAGAGAAAAAGTTCATTGAAAACAATTAAGGGGCAGGGACAAATGATAGCATGTGGATGTGTTGATTTTGTTTCAGAAAATTAGTGGTGTCTCAGAGCTAATAAATGTTACCTAATTTTTTTTTTATAATTACCATAAGAGCCAACATAGAAAAGCAAAAAACTAAAGAAATTCTTAAAAAGGTATGTCCTTCCACAATGAAGCAAAATCAGTAGGAATAATAATTACGAAATGGGTAAAAATATTAGGCATGTGGAGAAATACGCAACAGGAAATAACGTTAATGACACTTTCAGAAATAGCTGGTCAAAGCATAACAAACTTGAGTTAAGTAGTTAAGCACACAGTTACCCGTCAGCAAGTTCTTACACTATGCTTAGACTTACAGAAAATGTCTGTAAGTGACTTTTTATGAAGTCTGAAAAAGTAATTTAATACGAAGTTGTAGTTAAGTAAGGATAACATTATTTGCAATAGGACGCCACCAGTAACTTCATCTCATAGGGTTCATTTTTTGTAGCCAAATATGGAGGCTATCAATATTTTACCCATGAAAGATGAAGCAGAGAAAGCAGATTTTAGGTTCAGCTTGTTTTAAACTTAAATGGTTGGACACTGACATTGTATAATTGGAGAAGCATTTCTGTATGCAGTGGCCCAAAAAATTAATACATACCACAGGCCTCCTACTGAGAATGCAAGGCCCAGCCATGGCCTATTTTTAGCAGTTTATTATGGGAACTGGCTGTGTGAACATGGCAGCAAGTAGCTCATGTTACCCTGGGTAATTTTCTCATGGTCTTGCAAGTGTGAGCAGAGGCTGAAAGCAGAGAGGCCCTGGAAAACTAAACAACTCTAGGCTGGTTAAGCATTTTTGGCCTTGGTTGAGCAGTGGTGGAGATTGCCCAGGGAGGTTATGTTGCATCAGTCTTTGAAGGTGATGCCGAAAGGAGATGAGGAGAAAAAAAACTCCAAAGCAATTTAATTGGGGATGAGATAAGAAAAGGATTTAATTCCGTAACAAGACGCGCGCGTGCCCCCCGTGCCGCAGATGTTACAATTTATAATAGTCCCTGTCTAATCTGAAGTTTTCAAACACTGTGGCTTTTGCCCTGATCCACCCCCATCCTGCCCCCTGGGAATTGGGGCAGGGGTTTTTTTGGGACCCTCCCTTCATCAATCATCTTCTTCAGAGTACAAGGGGTACATGGTGACCTAGTTCCTGATCATGTTCTGCGGTTTGGGCCAAGATACAAGCATTCTTCAAACAGAACAGGCCTATCTAAGAGTGAGACTAAACATATTCTAATGGAATTCAGGGGTAGAATTGATATGGGGAGCATGGAATGGGGTAATAGGGTTGGGGAATATGTGTAGTTTCTTTGCTAAGGGTAAGGGAATAAGTGCTGCTGCTTCTAAATCCACTTCTACTATATAACTATTTATAAAACTTACAAAAATTAGAAAAATCAAAAAAAACTAAGGCATCAAAGGTTTACAAGAACACAATGCCTGAACACAGCTCTGAGCATTCTGGTGCAAACTCAGATCTGACCCTACTTTCAGGAGCATGGGACTAAAGACCTCTGGAGGTTTTGCATGCATAGTGAAGAGCTGGATAAGGACTAGTTTTGTTTTAAGAAAACTAGAAGTTGACAAGCAAGGGTGGACAGGAAGGGGGATAAAGAGAGGGATGGGGAAAGCCACACAAGAGGGTGAGAAACCTGCTGAAGCCTGTGAAAGTGACGCTCCTTCAGGCATCACACAGCGTATAACCCCAGGGTAGAGGCTAAGAGCTGCAGACTACCTAGAGACTCACACTTATAAAAGGATAAACCCCTGAAATAGGATATGGGGACGTGGAAGCAGGGAGAGGACTTCAGGAGGAGCACGCATTGAGCTCAGTGAATAAGAACATCATAGACTGCAGCTATTAGTGCTGACGACACAGCATTAGCTCTATGACTTTGCATATTCACAGCTGGTGTACTATGATTGTTAAGGGAGGATTGATTTCATATGCTGTGATAATGATTAACAATGTGCAATAACTAATTATTGTCAATGTGTGATGTTAATTAATGTCACTCTAATAAAGTGGTTTTTAACAGTTTGAGACTGACCTGATTTTTCAGTCTTCTAAGCACTCCAATCACAACACTCTCCTGTTTCCTGATACACACAAGCATTCATTTGTAAGAGGTGGCTGTGAATGTTTGTAGAATGCCTTAAAAATTCGGAGTGTTCTTGACTGTTCATTGAAAACATGCTGAAAAACTAATACATATAATCTTGAAACAATAAAATTAAATGAGCAATTATTTGTTAAAAATATATGAGTATTTTATGGCATGCTAAACTATAATCAGTCACAGCCAGCATGGCTTCATGAGAGGAAAGTCCTGCTTCTTAAACCTGGTTTCCTTCTATGACAAGGTAACTTACCTAGCTGATCAAGGAAAGCAAATTGATGTCATCTTTTTGGATATCAGTAAAGTTTTCAATACTGTCTCTCACAGGATCTTTCTGGACAAAATATCCAACATGCAGCTGGATAAACACATCATGTGTTGAGTGAGCAATCAGGCCGAGCACAGAGGGTAATAGTGAATGGGGGAACATCAGACTGGTGACCTCTGGGTCTTAGTTCTTGTCAACGTCTTCATAAATTACTTGGATGCAGGACTTGAGGCGATAATAAGCAAGTTTGCAGATGATACAAAATGAGGAGGAGCTGTTGACTCCCTTGAAGGCAGGGAGGCCTTGCAGAGAGACCTCGGCAAATCAGAGGGCTGGGCAATCACCAACCATAGGAAGTTCAACAAGTGCAGGATTCTGTACCTGGGATGGAGCAACCCTGGATGTTTGTACAGATTGGGGAATGAGATGATGGAAAGCAGTGCCACAGAAAAGGTCCTGGGGCTCATGGTCAATGGCAAGTTGAATCTGAGTCAGCAGTACCCTGGCAGCCAGGAGGGCCAACCCTGTCCTGGGGGACATCAGGCAAAATATCGCCAGTTGGTCAAGGGAGGTGTTAGTCCCACTCTGCTCTGCACTGGTGCAGTCTCATCTTGACTATTGTGTGCAGTTTTGGGCACCAAAATACAAGAAAGATATTCAGCTGTTAGAGAGTGCCCAAAAGAGGACAATGAAGATGGTGAAGGGCCTTGAAGGGAAGCCATATGATGAGTGGCTGAGGTCACTTAGTGTGTTCAGCCTGGAGAAGAGGAGATGAAGGGGAGACCTCATTGCAGTTACAACTTCCTCATGAGGGGAATAGGAGGGGCAGGCACTGATCTCTTCTCTGTAATGACCAGTGATGGGACCCAAGGGAATGGCCTGAAGTTGTGTGAGGGGAGATTTAGATTGGATATTAGAAGAAGGTTCTTCACCAGGAGGGTGGTTGGGCAATGGAACCAGTTCCCCATGCAAATGGTCACAGCACCAAGCCTGACAGAGTTCAATAAGCGTTTGGATTACATTCTCAGGCTCACGGTGTGACTCTTAGGGATGGTTCTGTGAAGGACCAGGAGTTGGAGTTGACAATCCTTGTAGGTCCCTTCCAACTCAGCATATTCTGTGATTCTATGATTTTTTCTGCCCTTTCCTTTTTGATTAATTTTTATTGTAGAAATGCATGAGATAGTTGCATCTTAAGTATAGTATGAAGTATATGGTCTGTCACCTGAAAGAGTTTTATAAAATCACAAATTGAACGGAGGGTAAACATGGAATATCCTTCAATGCATGAAATTAGGAACACGAAAAAAACTATGAGGGCAGGTGAAATTCTTAACACAAACAAGAGAAATATATTATTCTACAATGCAACTTGTGAGATTTATGTGAGATTGTGGAGATGAAAAGTGTGAAGAGCATCAAGTGTGGTTGGTTAATTTTATTAGAAGACATGATTATCCCAGAATGCAAAACATATTCCACTCAGGAAAACATGTGGCCTTAGTAAACAAGAAGCTACAAAGGTGTATCTGAAAGTTCTAAATACACACATATCCCTAATCACCCTCTTTACAAAATCTTATTAAAATATCTTAAAAGAGGCAGAATATATTCAGAATCTATAAAATATTGGTTGTAACTGACAGTTTTGCTGCTGACACTGTATCATGTGAATGTCTCCAGAGACTGATGATAGTGAAGCTAATAATTTCTTCAAGGCAGTGTTAACGTGGGCAGTAAGGGTGGTTCCACACTGTATGCATCTAATTTATTTAGATCTGTAATGAAGATCTTTGCAGCTGAGGTAAACTTCCTAAATTTTCTTTTCAGTTAAAGGACAAAAAAGGTCCTTATAAGAAAAGATTTATCAGCTCTATTTTAATGTCCACACTGATATTCATACACCAATGTAAAACAGCATCAATAACCAAAGCTGCATTAGCTTAAGTTCTGAGTAATGCTTAAATCCAAATTGTGAATGTCAATGCATTTCAATGCAGATGTTCAAGTGTACAAATCCTCCCAGTACAGGATCCAGGGACCATTAAAGAAAATAATAAGAGCCAAGTTCAAACAAACAAATAACACCCCCTCCAATAATCAGCAAATAACAGATATATGGGATACCTGTCTAAAAGTCATCACCACTGGAATAAGTTCACATGGTTTGATGAGGAGACTGGAATATACTTGGAAGAGAGATTAACTGGAAGATGCTGAATAGATGAACCATATTAGGATCAGGACACTCACCCAGGAGGGCAAGTGCAGGAAGCTGGGAGAGGATTGTGAAACTAAGGGGGGAAGAAGTATCACATATGCTTGCCTTTTTAAGTTTTCTTTGTCCTTTTATGGCTGCTGCGGAAGATAAAACACTAGGCCAGACAGCACCCTGGTGTGAAACAGCTTTTGCTGTTCTTATACGTGGTTTTATGCAATGTAAATTCTAACAACTTATACAATGATCTATTTAGTTCTTGTTTCAGTTAGTAATCTGAGTGATTGTGATTCTTCCTGTTATGACTATGTTACTCTGAAAAACAGACCATGGGCTTAAGCACTCTACCCCAGTACTGTTAAATTGTAAACATTTTATTTGGTTTGGTTTTGAACAATGATATCTGACAACCTCAAAGAAATATCCCAGTTATAATCAAAGTATAACACAGAACAAGATTTGTTCCTGATAAACAACATGAATAACACCATCATGTTTTAGAGAAGGTAAAAGAGATGGTACGTTTGGCTGAAAGCTAGACTGTGCTACTTGCCCTAAGGAGCCAGTGATGGAAAATTGTTGCCTTTACTTCTCCAGATGTTCAGCTGACATTCTATTGTATTTCAGAAGAGAAGCTTTCTGGGAGCCCCAGAGAAAGAGCATGGGGTTTAGACTAACTCCCCATGAAATGAAAGGGACACAACTTAAGGTGGACATGCCAATACACTGCATGCAACAAACATGTATTCAGTCTTCTGTTCACAATCTTCTTCCACAGTACCAGCTTCCCATTTCTTAGTGCAGCACTTCTGTTTCTTCCTCTCTGTAAACAGATCACTTGATTTGTGTTCTGCAACTAGTTTCACTAGGAGACTCGATATATATGCCATGGCTGAACTGGTATTGAAATTGCTCCTCTTACTTTCCTGGTTCACCACAGAAGTCCCACAGCAGTCCCACTGCTGCAGCACCACAAGGTTGGAGGAGTGTTACCAATTTTTTTGCTCTATCAGCTAATCTACATGTCTGAGAAAGGAGCTGGTGCTTATGTTTCTAACCTTTCCAAAGTGTGAATATCACAAAGGGGGCAGAATAGAAAAAAAATCTGTTCTGGATCACTATTGTATGAAATGTACTGAACCTTTGAAATATGTTCTGCCCTCTGTGTGATAAAGATATGTTTCGATACAACCAGGTAATGTTTAGAGGCGGTGATGTAAAGATTTTTTGATTTCCATGTTATATGGTATGTATAAAATTAGAAGGATGTCAGAAGATATTTCTGTGAACAGCAGCAGATATTTTGTTGAACCAGTAATAGTCTATTTTTCTCTTCACTGACTATTTATTAGCTAAGACATACTTCGTGTCCTAGAGATTTCTCAAGTGTTGCAACCACCATGAAAAGCAGATATACAAAAGCACATACATAAAACCTCTCGCTGAGTCACACCCCAATCTATGAGTTGCACAGCCCGTTGTCCTAAACTATTTTTTTTTCCTGCTAGGTTTAAGCATAGAGTGTGAATTGAATGCTAGGAAAAGTTAACCACAAAAAGTTTTATCAGTATTACTATTTTACTGAGTGTTTTGCAAAACATTCGATGAACATAATGTTAGAATAATTCAGATCATAAAGTACAAAAGTATGACTTTTTTTGCTGCACAGTCTGTATCAAATTAATTCAACTGTATAGCTGCAGAATGAAATTTGGAAGAATTAATTCTTTAATTTTTTTCATTTTATAAATGTTTTCTCTAACTAACTATTTTTTCTATGAAAATAGTTTTACAACTATGCAAGGCAATATACTTTAAAACATTAAAATGGCTTTCTACAAAAATATTGAATAAGTGGTTTGAAATCTTTAAATCTTGCTTCACAAATTAGAAAAAGAAAACAGCAAGGAGTTACAATAGTTAAATTCAGTAGTTAAGCTGTTTCATTCCTAACAATTGCATCAAGGCAAATGGTGAAGTCATTATTTTTAAAACGCATCCCTTTAAAACTCAATCAAATTCAAACCAGCTAGGAAAGGGAATATGAACATCTTGAGCACAAGACACTGGAAAAAATGGTCAAGATAAAGAAAATCAAGAAATGGAAAAGAAACAGTATTACTCCTACTAAAACCAAGAACAACAACAAAAAATCGGATCTATTTTAATGAAGGGTAAAATTGAAGTGAAAAATTAAAGCAATTCTAAGTAACTAAAACCCAGACAAATAAAATAATCAGACTCTGATTTTAATTGTAATGAGTACAGGGAAAAAAACCAGACATTTAGGGGTCCTGTGACTCTACAAGTCACTTAAAAAAAATTCATTGCTTACTGTAAGAAAAAAGACAGATGCAACATCATAAAAGCTTTTGTATCATTTTGATTAAATGAACCACTACAGAACATAAAAAGCCTGAATCAGTTCTTGTTTCTGAAAATAAGTATTAAGTTATTTTTAATCAAATATAGAAGAAGCATCTACAGAAAGAAAAAATATTATCTCCTGAAAACCGGAGACACGCTATGCTTCTCTGGAAAAATACAATGCTGACAGAAAAAAAATCCTTCTCTCCTGTTTATGCTCAAGGCTGTACAACTATCAGTTTGACTTGTGCACATTCAGTGTCTCTCATGGCCTCCTGGTTTCTGATTGATTCACTTACTGATTTTACTGTGTAGAACAGCAGAATTCATCTGTCTGTACTTCCCTTGGGATGCTTGGTGAGGTTCTTAACTGCCTACAGAGCTTAAGTGGAATCATTTTGACTCTCCTTTTCCTCAGCTTCCTGCAGGTGTACACAAAATATCAGACACACAGTTCTCAGGCTGTCAACCTGGGCTTGAGAAGACAACCTAGGAGTTTGGTTCCTTGGAGTAGGGCAAATTGGAGCACTGATTTAATAAAAAACAGACACATCGTAGTCTACCTTGACTGTATTTCTCATGCAAACATGTGAAGCACTTAATAAACTCAATGTGAAAAGGAATGGTTGAACAACTTCCCTTTATTTGGACAACATAAGCCATCTAGAGACCTTCCCTGTGTGTGTCCACTAACATATTTTCCTGTATTTTTTTTTTTTTTTTTTTTGCTAATAGCAAGATGATGCTATAAGTGATTAAAAGTAGATTTCAGAATTATTAGTAATTAGAAAACATGAAAGCTGTTAGCTTTTCTCTAAGGGCTGAGCAAGTATATCTGTCTGCACTACTTTTTAAAAAATTGTTTTGTAACTTGGTGCCCAGCAGGGCTGGATTCAGTAATGACAATAATTTTACCAAAAAAAAAATCATTATCTTATTATTATGATTATGCAATCCTATGTTATATGTAAACCCCAATCTTTCATGTAAATATCAGGAGAACTGTGATTAAGATATCCGGTGAAGCATTTTCTCAAATGTGATATATGTCTTTGATAATTTCCTTGGGGATTTCATCTATATCTATCGCCTTTTCATTAATCGTGGAATGGTCAAAAAATTCAGATATATTTCACATATTTGTACCACCTAAATTTATTCCAGCACACGATATTTGCAGATAAAAAAGTTAAGTCATGAGAAAAATCCCTCATTACCAAGAAAAAGCCACAGAAACAGCAGAAACTGTTCAACTTTCTCAAGTTTTGCTCTGATTTTCCTGGGGTGCCCTGAGTACTCACCTGGTTGTAGAAGCTGTTGCACGCTAATGAAGATTTTTTCAGATTGCTTTTTAAAAGAATGACTGACTTCATAGGCTGGAAAATTACAGGTGGCAAAAGGAGAGAACAAATACAGTTTGATGACTCAATGATCCTAAGGGTTTTTCCAATATAAATGATTCTATGATTCTTTGCAATAACTATGACCAAAGATTCCACAGAGACTGCCTCTATCTATTTGTTAGTGGAGAAACATAGGATGCAAGCTTGTGCAGTTTGCATTTTTCATTCAGGTCAGGATTAGAGTTCCTTTAAGAAAACACTATTCGTCATAACAAGGGAATAAAGATATATCTTGGGAGTTTGAGGGTGGTGGTGGTGTTATTTTGAGGATTATTTTGCTTTTGTTTATAAACTTCAAGATTTGTTACTCACTGATCCCTTCAAGGTCAACACTGCAAATCAGATAATATTGCAGTAGTTTCTATGGATTCATACTACTTACACTTTTCTTCCAACAGACTTCATCAGGAGAAATGTCCTTCTATATGTTACAGATTCATGCCATACTAATGACTTCATTATTTTATTTCATTGTATTAGAGTGACTACAAGATTCCTACTTTAGTATGGGAACCTCAGGATACAGAAAGACCTTTTTGCTCAGAATTTCAAGCTCCATGCACAATCAACTTGGGAAGCTAAGTCTTACTGAAGAGGAATCTGCCTTTCTTTTAAATCTAGATAAGAATTTCTTTTTCAATCATTTTGGCTAGTATTTAGGTTCAAATTCAGTGCCTAAAAGTTAACTTTTGAATTTAAGCTGTTAAGATTAAAGCATTACATACAAGAAATTAATAAACAAGTAAAAGGCAAAAAGAAAGTCTTTTCAGCACAAAATAGATACACCTAATTCTTTCTGTTAGCTGTAAAGTGAATCTAGGACTGCTAGTTTGTATTTAATTAGCTTAAATAACTGGGTGAGATAAGGCTGACTGTTCATTTAACAAGGGAGCCTTCTAGCTTTGAACTTGTTGGCTATTAGTCTTCCTTTCATTAAGGCTTTGACAGATACCTCTTACAAATCCAGCTGTAAGAAATGAGCAATTTACACTTTCTTCTATTTTCCTGGCTAGCTGCTGCTCCATCCCTCACTTGCTGCTGGCAGATGTCTTCAACACAGTTGCAAAGTCTATCAGCTTTAACGACACCCCATTATCACTGGCTAGCTTTTAAAATAAAATTCAAAAATTTTTACTGAAGTGGTTCATCCCCTTTCCTCCTTTTATAAAGGTAAATGCTTCTAGCATGGAGCCCCTCACTAAAAAAGGTAGAGAAAGATATGGAGAGCAGGTAGTGGACCTTAGAGTGTTTTGGCTAATTAGATGATTGAAAACATGTTATAATATACATGTATTTGAAATCTCATCATAACCATTCTTGCATTATACTAATACACTTATGCAAACAAAACCAAGATGTTTTTCTTTATGTATATACTATATTCATTGTATTATATATGCATATAAGTTTTGCTATCTATATTTACTTTAATAATATTGCATAGCCAATGTTTGAGTATTTCCTTAAAATAAGGAAAGAATTCAAAAGGCTCATAAAACTCACTGGACAGGAAAAAAAAAAAAAGTCAAGCAGAATTGTAGACCATGTTCCAAGGAATCAGAAACTGAAAAATTACTGAATTACTGTCTTTTAACCAAGGAGAGACAGGGAAAAATTGATGCTGTCTTTCTTTCATTGTCATGTGGTCATTAGATGGATGGTATTAAGCAGAAACGAGCTAAAAAGGTCCAGCAACAGGGATACATGGCAGACCAGAAATAAAGGGCTATGCCACAGATGTAATAACTTTGTTAACTGAGAAGCAGGTATTTTTATTCAGTCATTTCTTTATTATCATCTTTGCTCTGTAGAATGAAAACAAACTTCTATTTTATTTATTCTATTTAAATAGGAGAAAAATGTGGGCAGATTTGTTCTTATGTGATCTTATACAGTTGTTCTGAGATATTTTCCCCATTTAATTTTGTGTTGAAAACTCCTCAGATTTTATGTATCAGCAGCAAAACACTAACCATTTTAATTACAAAGAATGATGAGCTTCAGACTTTGAATAAAATGGAGAACCATTTCATGAGCTCACTTATATACACGACTTCTGCTAAATATTCTTGCAACATCTAGGCAGAGTAAATCTGTTTTACCACTGAATATTCTATATTTGCTGAAGTGGTTCCCTGATTTAAAGTGGATATTAATGGGAAACCTTAACATAGCTGGCACAGTGGAAATACCTACTGAAAAAAGAACTTTTAAAAGCGCCATTGCCATGTTGGCATAGTGCTAAATGTCACTGATAAATTTGGTATTATGTCATAGTGACATAGAAGCAAAGAATATTATGTGGTATAGACATTGACATACCAAAATAGTTGTTTAGGCTTTGGTGGTTTTTTACATTTTTAGTGTAATAAATTTCAGCCACTGCTGAAAGCTTATGCCATTCACTCTTTTTTAGCTAGATTTTGCTTACTAGGAAAAGAGTTAGCCATAGAAAATATAATTATATTTGCAAACGCAACTTAATAAAATGTATACAAAATATTTTAATTTCTGAGGTTTTAGAAATTTATTTTAAGTTAATTTTTATTGGACATAACATGCTCTGATAGGATGAAATTTAATTTTGTGAAAAGTCTTTCTTTTGTCAGAGATGCATATTATATGTGAACTCAGTATGAAATGTCAATAAGATATTTCATAATTTAGATATGTGGAGTATTAACATCATCTAGCATCAGACACAATTTCACATTACCAAAAAGCTTTAGCGTGTCTTAACTATCCAGTTTAACTTCTTGCATGTACTTATCAATCCTTTGTCATATTTTATACAAGCACAATTTTTTTTCTCATGGATGTCCAAAAATAGCTGTATTTCCTATACTTTCTTTTAACACAATTCATTATTTTCTCAAATCTATAAATCTTCCATGTCTTTTGATTTTTCTGTAAGTAACCAGGCATTGGTCTTTGATACATGGATTGAAAATAGTCTCTAAGATCATTAGATAGCAAGAAAGGTGTATTTGATGTCAAACATATTGAATTGACATATTTTTTCATTATACAGATTGTTACATAATTGAAATTTTTAATTCCTCTTAATCACAAAAATTAATTTACTATTGCTTTAGTTCTCGCTGTGTGCACTTTAGGTACATTGGTAGTTAGCAAAACAAAGAACAGACGATGTTCTGTTGTTTGTCAGTTCTGAGACTGCTGTTGTGTACTCTCATGATTTAATGAAAAAACAGTGGTCAGCCAGCATGTCTGGAAATCTTTCTTTAGTGCTTTGTAATGTTTATTTCCAAAGATATGACTTTAGTGTCTAAAAGTATTTGACAATTTGTGACAGTTTTAAGCTACAATTGCAAGTATGAAATCTACGTTTACATCTAGTAGGCAGCTGCATGTGCTATATCTAACTTTTATATGGAGTTGGTTTAATATTTATAAATCTTGTGCAAATCACAAGAGGACTGCTGTGATCTTTAAGAGTGTCATGTTTGCATCATGGACTGCTTATCTCAGCATATTTAAGTAGCTAATCCTTCCATAAAAAATTACTACACGCAAAGAAAAATGGGAAGAGGTAAATATTTAAGAAGAATTGTCTCTTAATAATCATAATGAGGTTCTCTTGGGAATGATCTGCTGCTTGGATTGCCTGTTACCAGACTCAAAATATTTTTTCTCTCAGTTTGTTTGTTGCTGCTCTTGTTTACAGTTCCATAAGTGTTTGAGAGGTGCAGGTACACAAGAACATGCACGCACACAAGTGAACACAGGTAATCACACATTTTCTTGTCTCCTATTTATTTACTTTTAAATGCAGAATCCTCCAGTGACTTTTCTCACAAACCAGAGATCCTTACTATACAGGTGACCGTGTACCCTTTCATTCCACATATCGTTCCAATTTCACATACACTTCCAACCCTATCTTGAGTGGTTGAAGTTGAGTGCACTGTTTGTTCAGTAGATAACAGAATAGTATGATTAAAACAGAACCATAGATTAACTACATGAAAATTCGATAGGAAAAAAATTAGCCAAATTAAAGGGGCATTCCCTTTCAGTTTGAAATGAGGAAATACATTATGCACTTAAGAGCAGAATGACCATAACCCATTACTGTGATTCAGCAATGAAAAACAATGACCCTAATTTTAGAATATATGAGATGAGATATTTCTGGCATAGGTGGTAATATAACTGTCTATCTTTGCTTCAATATATCTCTCCTCGTGGGATGACACTTAAATCGCTATGGACAATTCAGGTCACCTACATTCTAAAAACAGAATATATAAGAAAAAGGCACTTCAGTCTTTTTAGGATGAGACAATAAAATGCTATTTTAATCTAATAGAAGGAAGACTGAAGTGGATAACTCTGTTCACTTCTAAAAAAAAGGTGTGTAAGCTAATGAGCAATGTTAGCACTAAAGTAAATTAATACAAAGTGGACATCAATAAGTCCGTTAACTACTCCTCAGAAAGATTATATTTTAGAACCTAGCTTTCACATCAGAATAGGGAGAACAAAAATCTAAGCAATTTTAAGAAGATTCATTGACGATTCCACAACACTGGATTCCAGCACTGGATTCCACAACAGAAGATAACCTTTTTAGTCCTATATTTTCCTTGTTATAAAATGACTGTAAACAATTATCGGTGTCTCATAGACTGTTATTACATTTTTCTGGGACAGTCTAGTGGGAGAGGATAGACTACTATTTGGATAAGCACCTACTTCTTCAAAGATGTTTTAAGCAGTGTCTCAGCTGTAGGGGAGATCAATTCTGTGGTGTTCCTTGAGCTCCTGATCCCTCAGAAGTTTGGATACAGGATCTGATGAGAAGTGATTCTTCATTTCACTCAGAAAAAGCAGATGGAGAGAAAGGGAAAGTGCATGAATTCAGGACACAGTCAGGATATATACTGCAAAGTGCTGTGAGTTTTTATGAGACAGCTGTAGTCTTTTATATTTAGTGAAGAACTGGAGAATAAGCAGTTTGTGTGTGTGTGTAGTGGTAGTACAGGTTTAAGACAGAGATAAAAAGTGTTTGTTTGAAACTGCAGAAAAGAAAATAGTTGCTTTGGATGGGACTTTCAAAAAAAATAATAAAAACATAATAAATTTGATTGAATTCTTTATCTTCCTTTACTGAAACCTTACTATTAATATAGACTTTTTTTTCAGTTTCTTTATACCTTCAGAGCCATTTTTTCCTATAGAGCCCTGATTTTTATCAAATATCAGGATGGAAGCAGAAAGTTACAAGACCTGCTGACTTTTTAGAAACTCTGATGTTGACATGTTGGAAATAAAAGTACAGTATAAATACAGCTGACTAACAGAACTTTTGTATATATTTATTTCTCTCCTAACAAGGCAATAGTACTGCTGAAATCCAACCATTTTATTTCCTCTAAAACAAGAAAATGACAGGGAAAAGTCTAAAATTCTACTATAATATATATGAATTACTAATTTCAGAAGGAATTTGAAAGTCTAGGAATGCTGGAATAAACTTAAAAACCAATCTGGTCTTTATAGCAAGGACTTTAAAGATCTGACATGATTTTAATAAATACTGCCAGCAGGGATTTAGGCATTTCTGGTCTTAGTTGCAAATTGATTTAATTTGTGGAGTTAGAGTTTTTGTGTGCTAATGAAATACTTCTGCTACTTTATTTTTGATGTTGTGTACCACTGAAAATATTTTCTTTTAGACTACTGCATATTCTTCAGTATACAACTTAAAAATAGCTGAAACACTCCATTTGTATCTCACAGATGCTACATAACTATAGCAACAGGCCCAAGAAGAAAACCAGCAGGGGAGAAAATTAATTAGAAAAAAGGTGATTCAAAATAATGGATTACGTAGAACCTTATCAAACCTATAGAATAATCTAAACAGAAGAATCAACAAGGCATTAAATTTACTTCCTCAAAATTATCTTGAAAGAAACTAGAAACCTCACAGAAAACTATTCAGAGGAATAGGATAATCCATATATAACATGGAGAATATTTTAAAGTAGTGTGGAATGAAGAGAAGTGTCAAAGCCATTTATGCAATAAAAAAAAAATATCGGAAGCTACTGATTACTTGGGACCAGATGCAACAGCCAAATAAGAAGTTGTGATCTTAGGTATCACACAATATAGTTTTTACATCTGTGAGTCCCAAAGTAAAATTCAGCTAGTGTGGAGTGCCTGAGCTCCTAGTCCAATGCACTGAAGAATTAAATCACTCAGAATGACAGAATTTATAACAATCGCTCTACAATTGCCTGAAGCAGCTGGGAGACTCTGGAAACAAGAGCTGTGACTCCAGATCAGTGCTTCACAGATGCCCAAAGAAATGGGCTGCCGGGAAATGCTATTTCAGCACAGAATTTACAGCCCACAGGCTGTTCCTCACTTAGGGAATTTGAAAGACTGCAGCAAAGAATGTTTTCTTCTTTCTCTCATAAGACAATAGAGAGTATTTTTTTGAAAAAAAAAAGAAGCTTTAACAAACAGCACACTTGTGTAATATATATGAGATTCTTGTTGCAGCGCTTTCACAGAACAGTTTAAGTTCTACACTTTAAAGGAAGTGTTACAACCAGACCTATATGCTGTTCTACTGTGAACAACATCTCTTTTCCTGTCAACGCTGTCTCCATTTGCAAAATAAATTACACTGAACAAAACCAATTAGTTGGATAATAGAGGAGATGCAAGAATCGTTGTTAAGAATCTAATGCAGTAAAAACAGTTCTAATTTGAGAGAATAGAGGGTTATTTTTGCTATATGTTTAGGTGGAATTTCTCTTATTCAATGATAGTC
This sequence comes from Pseudopipra pipra, assembly GCF_036250125.1. NCBI lineage: Eukaryota > Metazoa > Chordata > Aves > Passeriformes > Pipridae > Pseudopipra > Pseudopipra pipra. The sequence goes on along the minus strand of NC_087550.1, from coordinate 71,935,855 downwards.
ATAAGCAGAATCAAATCATAAGCTACTGCAGCACTAAAGGTGTGACTCTGGCACCTCAAAACAGCAGCAACTATATCGCAGACACATTAGTCTTCTGCTGGCTCTATCCCACTCTACCTCACTTCAGTTTTTATTTAATGCTCTTTGTGGGCTAGGAACTTTTTGGGATTTAATCTCAATACATTAATAATTTAAATATAATCATCACTTCATGGAACATCTGTCATTATCACTTGAGCTACCTTCAATTTCTCTGGCAGTTTATTAGCACTGCCAGTGTTAGAATGTTTGAGGTTCACAATATAACTTGAAAGTTGGTGTGAAATGAAGCTATAAGTTCAACAAATTATCACAGAGGATTTATTCAAGTCTATGATTATGAGTCAACAATATAAAAAACTGATGCAGAGGAGAAACATTTTTTCTCTTTGAAGTCCTTAGCTGTTATCCTTAGACCATGCGATAATTAGATCATGAGCTAATTGAAACATACAAATTAATTGCACTGATTGCTATTTATATGAGATGATAGTCTTTTCCTGACAAATTTGCTTTGATGAGGCAAAGGAAGCACTTGACATTTTGCCATTGAAAGTCAATTGCTATCCTGCACCAATTAAAATGACACAGTATTTGAACTCAATTGCTTAATATGCTGTTCCAAAGGAAAAAAAGAAAAAGCATAACGTAAGGTATCCATGCTTTTAAAGCACAGTGTATCAGTCTGACAAAAATTGTAGTAAGTCTAGAAATCCTTTCGTTGCCAGTGGTTTTTGGCAGACAGTTCTTAATTTCTTAGGACAAAAAACTACGTCTTTCAGTAAACAAATAACAGGCTGCTGAGTCCTCAATGTTGGCAGTAGCTTTGAGGGAAATTTCCTGTGACTTCCTAAACCCAGAGAAATTAAAACAAACAACACATGTAACAAAAACTAAACCTGAGAAAGAGTCATGGGGTAAAGTGGCAAGTGGAACAAATGAGCTTTATCATGACTGTAAGCTATTATGAACTTTTTTCTTGATGTTCACCTTTCTTATAAAAGCAAGGGCTGTAGTACATCACAAAACAGCAGAATCAATGCTATTATGATATTATATTATGCTCTAATTTCCTCCCACACATCAGTTCCCCCTTTGTAATGCAATTCATAGCCCATCATTTGTGATTCTTCCACCACCAGTCCCTTCCAGAGAAGAGCAAAACAGGCGCTACTAGCCAAACAACCTCTTCAAGTTCAACCATAAATGTAGCATTTAAAGTAAGAAATATTCACTTGGCCACAATAAGCACCTTTTTATCTATCAACTCTTTATTATAAAATGCGTCAGCCTCTCAATAAGACAAGGTTAAAATCCAGGTTTCTATTTTGTACTGTAATAACTGATCTAGTTATTCATATGTTTTCTTCATAGAAATTACTTTTCTTCTGTTGTGTATTGTTCTATTTTTAACACAAGAACTTAAACTTCTCTTTCTAGTTAAACTGCCTTCCACTTTCACCTTCATCTCTATCTGTGGTTGGATGGTCACAGTATTTTTCAAATGGATATTAGAGGGAAGCACTTCTGGATGAGACACTGGCATGCACATGAACAGAAATTGTGTGGGGAGGATTTCAGCTCTTCCTGCAGACAGAAACTAAAACAATGTCAAAATTCTCAACCACAGAGCAGACAAACCACTACTAACTTGCTGCCCCCTTCCTATCATCACTGTGGACACATATTTCTTTGACTTGATGGCCCAAAGCCATAAACAGATTTTTTCTTTCAGCTTCACTGAACACCATCAACTGCTTACTTGAATGCTTAAGGCTCCTTTTTTCATCTTAATCTGCTGGGCTACTGTTACGGGGTGTTGTTTTGGGGTTTTTTTTCCCATGTTTGAACCTCCTAATAAGGTTTGTAGGCATTTTGCTGCTTTAAATAAGTTTCAAATGCCCCCAAAACACAGTTCCAATAATTATCTGCTAGGAAATACAAAACATCTGTCTTTCATTGTGTACTATTCTTTATCTTGTGTCAATATACTGTACTTTATTTTGAAAGCCACCCATGATGAGCATCCTGAGTGATATCTTTTTACTTCAGAAATAAATGATAAAACTTCACAAGAGTTCTGTAACATCATGGTTTTCTACCTTGCTTTTTTACTTGCATTCAGTGTAATATCATATTTGTTAACCAATAAAATGCATTTATGCTCAGTAGTATTACACTACCCAATTATTAGGATTTAAAAAATACTGATAGCACTAGAATGTACATTATTTTAAAATAATTTCTGATTTCTAGCAATTATTAAGTTAGAACAATTATTAAAAGGATAAAGAACAAAAGATAAAATTAATATATTAGAAAACTTGTTCTGTTTCATATTAGTCTTTACAACTAATTGACTGTATTTTTGCTGGAGTTGAACAGCTAAAAAAAAATTAATTCTAGACATGTTAAATTATGTTTTGACATATTCTTCTTTATCACATTATTCAAGTCAATACATGCAGTCTCCTTCAGACAAGATACTTTTTGATACAGCTAAAACCTTGCAAAATAGTAAAAGCAACTATGGTCATTCAGGGTAAAGAGTTCCAAATGTAAAACATCTCTAGATTGCAAACAAACTACTAAAGGATATATTTTGACATTAGGTCTATTGAACTGGTTTTTTTTTTTCTAATTACACAAGCTAGCCAACACAGAAAGGCTGAATCAGCTTGTTTTCATTCAGCTATTCCTGAGAATGATGAACTCTTGGTGGGCAAAACCAGAAATTGATTAAATAAAACCCTGGCACCCTGCTCTTTTTTAATAAAACTATATTAGGTTTTAAATCTAGGAAACAGCTGACTCTTCAGAGTCTTTGCTGAAAATATATCACAAAAAACCAACAACACAGCTCTAGAAACATCTAATGAACTGGGCAAAACAACAAAAACATTCTAGAACCCACTTACTTGGAACTATTCTACTCACCTCAGTCTCTTGTATTATTGTGAAACTTACTGTAAAAGGAAATAAAAAATCACCAAAAACCTGTAGGAGATGAAATTGTGATTTTCTTGGAGTCTGATGAAAGTAGGACTCTGAGATCTAGGACATGAAAAAGAAGCTGCTATACAAAACATATTCCCCAATGGAAACCTGATGAAAAGGTGCAGCTAAAGAAAGTGGTAGCAACTGCTTCTACTCAGGCCACTCATGTTGGGTAAAAAGTCAAGTATAACGTAAGGGTCTCAAAGAGAGACTGCCATGAGATGACCTTATCAAACTTCTACTTTTCCTCACTATTATCATAGGGGTTTATTTTATCTTGACCTTACAGTTTTATAAATTTTCATCTGGTATAATGAACTTCCTTGTGTAATTATTAGTAAAGTTAGTGTGATCAATAAGGGAATAGGGTTATTGACCATGCCCAGTAAGATTCAGTTGAAAATAATAAACTTACTCCTTTTAATTCAGGCTGTCAAAGCTGGGAGGCAAAATCTTATTCACTACATACTTGTCTATACATTTCTTATATCCTTTTGCCATTTATTTGTATTAGTTTTCTAACACTGCTCCAGTGTGGGATCCCTCTCACAGGAGACAGTAGTTCACAAACTTCAGTGTGGGTCCTTCCCATGGGCTGCAGTTTTTCATGAACTTGAGTCCTTTCCATGGTTACAGTCCTTAGGAGAGACTGCTCCAGAGTGGGTCACCCATGGGCCACCGTTCCTGCCAGAAAAACTTCTCCTTTGTGGGCTTACAGTGTACTGCAACTTCTTTCAGGGTATTGCCACCTGCTCCAACATGGGGAACCCCACAGGCTGCAGGTGTATTTCTGCTCCAGTGTGGTCCTTCATGGGCTACAGGGTGACAGTCTGTGTCATGATGGTCTTCACCACAGGCTGCAGGAGACTCTGCTTCAACACCTGGATCACATCCTCCCCCTCCTTCTTCACTGACATTAATGTCATCATTGTTTGTCTTGTATTACTCTTCTGTCTCACAACTGCTAAGCAGTGGGTTTTATCCTTCCTTAAATATGTTATCACAGAGACACTACTAACATTGTTAATTGTCTCACCTCTAGGATCTGTCCAACATGTGAGCAGATTCTGGTGTTTTCTCATAGACACTAGACCATCCTGCTGTCAAAACCTTTCTACATAAACACAAATCTTCCAGAAAATGAACACTTCAGAAGTGTTCATATGGAGGACTGGTATTTGGTAGTGGTTTCAGATTGTTTTATGTTTTCAGGAGTGTTGAAAAAAACACATTTCCAACCATGAGCAATAAGAAAGAAAAGGTAAAAAATGAAACTCCACAGGGCACATCATGATGAAAAGGGGTACATGCAGGAATTTTAGTGACCTTACTGTTTAGTGTCAGACCTTATGTGGTTTAAAAAACTACTGATAGTAGTATGATCATAGTACTGAATAGTACCAGGATAATGATGGGTAATTGTACCTGCCTACATATTAACCTTTTTTCTATTCTACTAAAAGAACTTTCCAAGTGAAAAAGATTAAGTTTCATATAAACAGGAAGTAAACTGCCTTAGAAAGAAAGAACCAAGCTGATTTTTCATTTTCCTGTGTTTGCTGCATAGCCATGCAACCTTCTCTAATTTTGCTCAGTTCTTTTTCAGTACAGTAAAGAAGTACAGAGAGCTGCAAGTGAATTTGTAACTTCAGATGCTGCTTGGAGCCATGAATCTCTTTTTTCAGTGAAGTCTCTCTGGAGGAGGATGCTCATTCTTCCTAACCCAGCTGTGGCTTTCAAATGCCTATCAGACTAAGCAGCATTTTATTATGAAAGTAAAAATACAGATTTTTGGTATAAGGATGTGATAAACAGAACGATTTAAACAGAGCGTACTAAGCAGAAAAACAGGTCATCTGTTCTTGTTGCTATTTTTCTATAAACTTTTCCTCACCATTTCAATAAAGTTCAATAAAGCCAAGTGCCGGGTCAACAATTCCTCAGATTGGGAAGCAGTTAGACATAGAGACCAGCCAGGTGGGGGTTGGTCTCTTCTCTCAGGCACTCAGCAATAGGACAAGGGGGCATGGGCTTAAGCTCCGCCAGGGGAAATTGAAGTTGGATATCAGGAGAAAATTCTTTACAGAGAGAGTGATCAGGCATTGGAATGGGCTGCCCAGAGAGGTGGTGGATTCACCATCCCTGGAGATTTTTAAACGCAGATTGGACGTGGCACTGAGTGCCATGATCTAGTAAATGGACTGGATTTGGACCAAGGGTTGGACTTGATGATCTCGGAGGTCTTTTCCAACCCAATCGATTCTATGATTCTATGATTCTATGATTTTTCTTTTTAGCTTCATGTCATCATAAATATGTCCATAACTTCAGTATTTATATACTGAATTCTATGATTGCTAAAGAACTATTTTTTTCCTCGGTGCATTCATAAGTCATATCATAAGTTGTACAAGAGTTATCCAGTTATGGTTGACATGTACAATGGGCTCAGTTCTCTTAAACAGCCTGAGACCCCCTTTTCTAGGCTAAATAATCCCATCTCTCTCAGGCTTTCCTTAAAGGAGAGATGCTCTATCACTTCATAATTTTAATGACCCTTTGTTGAACTTTGTCCAGTATATCCATGTCCCTTTTGTACTGAGGAGCACAGAACAGGACACAGGACTCCAGATGTAGTCTCACTAGTGCTGAATAGAGGGGAACGTTCACCTCCCTTTATTTACTGGCAATACTATGCCTAACAATACCATTAGCTTTCTTTGCTTCAAGAGTACGTTGCTGGCTTATCTTCAACGTGGTGTCCACCAGGAACCCTTAGTTATTTTCTGTCAATCTGCTTTCCAACTGGTGGCCTTCAGCATATATTGAGGCCTGCAGTTGTTCCTTCCCAGATGCAGCACTTCACACTTCCCCTTGTTGAACTTCGTGAACATCCTGTCAGACTATTTCTCCAGCCACATTTAAAAAATATAAAAGATTATTCCATCCCAAACATACTGATGCAAAATTTTAAGATTATGTCATCAATAATATAGTTGTCATATGTTCAGGAAGGCGAACGAGAAGAATCTGATACCTTAACAGAACGGTTTACCCAAATGACACACCTCAGGATGAATAGCATAAGGACAAGCATATTATGTTGGTGGCTTTACAAGGTGACTAGGAAGGGTATTCAGGAGAATTCTTCAGCCCAGACGTTCCTGAATTGTCTTCTGGAGAGTGGTGGAGCTTCCACAGGTAGGGAAAATAAAGGAGTATGGGCTAGTTTTCTATTTTGCAGTTAGACCACTCTCTAGAATCATAACATTAAAAGTTCATAATGCAGGAAATGGCCCTGGGTATCCCATGTTCTAGCCTATATCAGGATGTGGATCAAAACTACCACAACTCAGAAGACACTGGTTTCTATAACTTTTCTGTAGAGCACCATTCTACAGATGTATGTGAAGTGCTCCAAGACTGGACACTTTACTCCAAGTCTCCAATGTTCTTAGTTGAGAAACACAATGTTCCTGCAACCTAATCAAGTTTAGATGTGAAAAAAAGTGCAAAGAAAATGTTTCAGTCCTGTCACAACTCAATCCCTCACAGCATGAAAGAAACATAACTTTGGACTCCTACAGATGTGTAAGTACCAGAAAAAAAAACAAAGTGATAGAATTTAGAAATTTTTGGGGTTCAGATAGCAACTGAGCTTGAAATCACACATCTAAGTTCTACCAATCTCCTACATAAGACAATAAATTGCTTTCTGGGATGTGGCCTTCATTACCTAAGCATATCCATTGCCCTACTTTAGACTTTACTGGAACTATTTTTAAAATAAATAATTACTCATAGTCTCTATCCATACTGGTGACTGTATCCATCTTAGGAGGGATGTCACCCTACTATGTGGTACAGTGATTCATGTATATTTGGCTCAGGACCAGCTACCTCCAGAGCAGATTGGTGGTATCTGAACTACAGCTCAAGTAACTGTGGGCAACTGGCATTCCATGTAGCTCCCAAGAATTAGAATATTTTTCTTTTCCTGTTCAAAGTTTCTGACATACCGTGCAGATTATGCTATAAGAGAGTTATTTTCATTGTTTTTCTTGATTTAGGATGAATTATTAGGTAATATAATAATGACTTAGTGCCTGTTAGTATTTAAGTGTATTCATTAAAGTAGAAAGAACTCAGTCTGGTGCCATTTCACCTAATTTGGAGAGCAGCACTGAAATCAGCTTCTAAACCCATGCAAGGATTTGTTTTTGGGGAGTATATTGACTTACATTGACAAAGATACTAGGCAAAAATTAATATTTTCACAGTGTAGATGTGCAAAGACAGAATGGTAATGTGAGCAGCTATAATTAGTAGCCTGATTAGAAGGAGAATGTTAGTTAACAGAAGAAAATGTCTGTTGAAAAATACTGACAGACAAATTGCCTGCCAGCCTGAAAGCTGTGAGCCTGGGAACTAGGCCTTGGAAGCAGAAACATCCTTGAAAAGTGCAGCTGGCATCTTTGAAATACATCTGTATAAATAGAAACAGGAGGCATCCTGAGACATCATCAATAACTGTAAAACCCAAGAAGCTGAAATGGCAACTTATCATCTGAAAAAGTGGAATTTGTGTGGGAAAATGAAATTGGTCTAAAAGAACACAAAATGTCATCATGTACATGTTCTTGTGGGTGAAAAGTAGAGATTGACAACATCTATTGACTGTTCAAAATGCTGGTGATATATGTGGTCATGTCTCTATGATACAAAAAGAACTTAATTTTCCTCTTTTAAACAGGCTGAATTCTCTGAATGAAATTTCTATGACATCTTAGACCCAGGCTGAGGATGCCTGGTTGATTCCAGATTCTGTGGTATAGGTCATCTTTGAAGACAAACTCAGTCTATCACTTCATTGATCCCACTTCTGGGGTTAGTTTGATTTATCCTCTACCTCTGAGATAGTTGGATTCCTTTCTGGTATCAATATGTCTGCCTCTTTGGAGTGGTTTCACTGCTTCTGAAATCTGTCTAATTCATTTGATACTGGTATTACATATCCATATAAATAATCTATTATAACTATACCTGTTATATTGTTGATAAGTTTGCTTCACTAATTATAAGTTTCTCGTAACTGGTAATAGAATGCATCTATTTGGTTGCTGGTTTATAATTGGTTATTGTTATATGATTGCTTGCTGCTATGATTGGTTTCTGCCATACTATTTGTTGATTCTATATTATTGATTGCTGATAATTTGTAATATCTTGATATATGTATGTATATATGTTCACTTTATTAATCATAACTTCACTTGCTAGTGGTGATTTTGTGGTAGTATACCCGCTAGTGGTGATATGGGGAATATTTTTTGGTGATCTGTAATAAAGTGGAGACATTTAGAGGATTAAAGCCTCTGAGTCCTTGTGTATTATGGAATCCTAAGAACCCACAGTCACGATTTTTATACACCCACAGAGCAGGTTATTTTTTTGGCTGTGACAAATGGTGAGATAAGCTACTTGACAGATTTACCCATTTTAAATATGTTAGAGTGCAGTACACTTTCACCAGGTCCTTTGAGATATTCCTTGCGGAGGTTGTAGTGTTTAATATCAGTTTTACTTATTTTAAATATAGCTGATGTTTTAAAGGATTTCTGATTTATCAGAGTGATTCAAAATATACTGCATAATACAATCAAAAATAAGTTACAGTTAGCAAAACACAGCAATGCAGTACGCAGTTCATTCACAATACCAGTGTGATTCCCATTACCAGTCTGTATGCTCACCATCACAATGCTGGGTGTCCTCAGTTGGTGGGAAGTAACACATGGGTTGAAACTAGCTCAAGCCTTTTGCTTTCTCAGCAATTCTTGTACTAGTTGCTTACTAGTTGCTTACTTTTTATACTCTGTGTTGGGTTGAGCCTCATTTTCACTCCCCTCCACATTGGTCTGACTGACTCAAGGAGACATTACACTTTTAAAGAACTCAGGGAGAAACATTTACACCACCAGTTGACCAACTCAGCTGTTTATCTGAAGCGAAGGCCACCCTTTGATTCCTTTTGTGTTGAGATCAGTTTCTTTATGTTATTCCTTGAGCTTCTTGGATGCATCAACTTGACCCATTTCCACTAAAATTTCTTCCATTGCATGAGTTTAATGATCAGTCACAAAGTGGCATATCAGGGCTTCCATTAGGAAAAAAAATAAAAAATCTTAAGGAAGTCATTTGACTATCATTAGAAATAAAATATGAGTTTGTCTACTCCATCAATATTTCTTCCTAAATAGAAAGTTTTCTGTACTAAAATGGAGATTTATCCTAATTAACTCTAGATTATAGTCATGAGACTTTCTGCAAAGATAACAGGGTAGCTGTGTGACTAGGCTGTAGCTCTGGCTGGTTAATTGTTTCAGGATCATAGTGAGTGTACAATTATGTTGATTGTGTTGAGAAATCCTAGTCTTTTGGTAATCTGTAAATATTTTATTTCAGCCTGTTAGGTCATTGAACAACAGTTTACATATAGTTTTCCTAGTAGTAGAGATAACCATGCTCTACTAAATGACTAGCTAATTATTGGAGTAACCAATAACCACTAACCACTGCTTCAGCTGTGGAAAAACATGCATCTATTAGGATAACTCTTTCCAATACCTATCACCTCCTTGAACTGGCTTTTCAATATGATAAATTATTTGTGATTGTACTATGATGACATTTTAGGAGAAAATTAAGGCCTTGATATTTGTTTTCCGATAGGAAAGGAAGAAATCATTTGCTACTGGTGAGTAGGCAGTAAATAGATTTCCCAGAGGAATTACATATAATTAAGAAGCAATTAGCAAACATGGTCTACAACAAAGGCTAAAAGAATATACTACCAGAGCGGACATTATTGAAGGAACAATATTCTTTTGCTAAGTATCATACAAATTTGTCAAATCAAATTAGTTCAATTCTGATAATTTCTAAAACTGTTTAATTATCCAGTGTCTGATGGTATTTGAACGCATGAAAATATACATCCTGAAAATATAATCAAATGACTGTTATCTTTTTGTGAGTTATCATTCATTGTTCATAGCTATTCATTGCACATTGATATAAAAAGTAAAAAACCAAACCAAACATTTGTGTTAAGCTTACACAGCTCATTAATATTAAGCTTTATCTAAACATGTCAAATCATAAGAACACAAACAATACATATTAAGAAAACAATTGACACAGATCATGCATCATTTCATCAAAGAGAATGGCTCATAATTATACTCATAAGGTTGGTAGGCGTAAAAGGGCAGGTTAGTGCACTTGAGGTAGTCTGCTAAATTTAAAATTATTTTCCTCAAGTCAGTAAAATCCATAGTAAATAGAGACTTTTTAAGGTGACATGAAAAATCATTATGAGGTAAGGAAATTTTCTTTATTGTCATACAGAAACAAGTAAGTATTTTCAATGTCTGGAAGAGAAAGCTATTGTCACTTAGACATTACATGACCCAAAATTTCACCTGCCAACAAATGCACCACACTTTTACTGAGCACAAGTGTTGCTTAAATAGATTATCCCGACCTTCAATAGATGTCTAGTTTTCCACTCTTACTGGGTCTGATCAGTCGTTACAACCTTCTTGCATTACCCAGCTTCTGCACTCCTTCCTGGAATGCAACCCTGAATATGTCTCTTAAGAAAAGTAGCTGCCTACTCACGATTTTGCTGGAAGATCACTCCAAAGTATTTCCCTTTGTTTTCCCATTTGTATTTGAGTAACTGTAGGCCCCTCTGAATAAGTAATTCATATTGCCTTTTTTCACCTCTTTACATTTCCTTCTGAGCACCTTCTGTCCAAGACTGAGTTTCATCACTCATTTACATAAACTTCTTCCACTAGCAACTAAACCCGGGAGTGTCTTTTTTCTACAATCTTACCCAAGGACTGGTAATGAATTACATGTTTCTTTTGATCTCATTGTCTTTAGCTGGGAAAGGAAGCTAAAACATGGAAAAAAATCCCACTGAGCCTTAATCATCTTGAAAGGCTACACTGGAGGAAAAAAATTACAAAAATAAGTGCAATTAATAATTGATGACTAAAATTCAAAACTATTTGTAGCAAAACAAGAATTAAATTGTTTTTTACATCTTCACATGAAACTTGTCTATGAAAACTGATTGGACTAGAAATGATACATAGCATCACCTGAACTGATTTATTAATTTTTAGAATGTCTCTGAATCTGTGTACCAACCAAGGCAAAGTAATAACATTCTGGCAGAAGGGAAAACTCTCACTGCTTCCATGTGCAACTTGTCAATTCCACATCCCAAGGCTGAAAAGGAAAACTAGGTTATAGCAAAACTGGAGCAATGTGTTAAACTTCTATTGCTCGTTTTAGTCATTGTGAAGGAGCACTCCCAGTACACATCTGAATACAGAAGACTTGCAGTTCTGGTCCAATGCACACTGTGAAGAATAGAAACTACATCTAGAACCTATGAGGACAAGATGCAAGTGTCATGTATTTTTAACTCATTGTTCATTAAATAAAATGCCAAGTTAAGTTTGCAGTGAGCAAAGAGGGCTTGCCAGCAAGTAAAAATGTGAAAAAAAATTAATTCTTCAAGCTGAAATTAAAACAAGCAATAAAGCAGACAAACAAAACAGATTCTAGAGTAAGCACATAAATACAACGATGACTTGAATTATCATCCCGTTCTTCTTGTGCATGTATGCACTATTAGGGAGAAGCAAACATACCCTATTCAGTGTTGGTGTTATTCTTCTTCCTTATGTCACACTGGAAGTACAATGACATATTTTAAATGATAGTATTGTTTTTAAAAATCCTAATACCAAAAAACTTGGGAATGAGAATGATATTCTGGGGGACTCTTAGCTTTATATTCTCAGTAGATTTTTCCAATGACGCTATGTAAATTCCTTCTTTTTCTTTTCTTGTCTCACCATTCTTTATTCATTCCTTGAAGCCCCACATGATTTCATTTAGAACTTCTTTTGACAGCATGATTTCTTTGATCTACATTTTTGTGAGCTTTTAATGACCAGCAGGTATGAAAAGTATGTCTTACTGATTCTCACTACCTGAAAAATTGTTTTATTTATAATTAGATCCCTGGACTCCATGGAGTTGGCATTTATTTCATTTATACTGGTGTAAATCAGCAGCAAATTACAAAGGCAAACTGTAGATAAATCTGAGTAAAACAATACCAGAATCTGACTCTACTGTACACCAGTTGTGTATCTGATAGCTTTTTTTAAGTTAGGGACGGACCTGAATTTTAATCTTATTCAAATATTGCATTTTTCTTGCTTGACAGCAAACCAAACTAAAACAAAATACATTAAAAGAAACCACAAGAGGAGTTTAAATCTAAATTTCCATACTATTATCATTCTAGAGATATTACCTTCATCTTTGACTTCTGAAATTGATAGTCTGTCCTGCATTTTATACAGATTTTAATTAAACACAAGCTGGTTCTGACCAGTCAGTCTAGACTGAATGAGAAGAGGAGAAACAGGACCGAAAGAGCTAGGATTTTTATTGTTGTAATCACAAATTACATGGTCACTTGAATAAGACTAAAAGAAACATAAAATAGAAAGACAACACCTCTGTATTCTAGTCATCTTGAAGACATGATTATACTGATTCAGAAAAAATAAAATATCTTTTAATATCTGTGTTACTTCCCAATTAATTAAAAAATTATTGCTACAAGGACTTCATATAAAAAGACATTTTTCTTCTCTTTCCATCAAACATATCTGTCACAATGCATTTGCTGTCGTGTTAAAAACGTAATATTTCTGGAAAGTAACACTTGTGGGAATTCCATTACCCTTAACATGGTAGCTGGCTAATATTGTGACTACCTGGGGGCATTGCTTCTAGGCAGTTGTTTGAAACACTTAATTCTACATAAAATAGTTCTGGTATGGTTCTGCAAAGTTCATAGTATATTAATCTTGCAGTTCTTAAAAAAAACCCCAAAAGCAAAAAGAAAAAACAAAACAAAACAAAACAAAAAAACCAAAACCTAATTTTTTCTTACACTTGTGAGTTGACACTGAAGAAGACAACACTTTTATTATTAATTTTAGCACCTGAGAGTCTACAGTTTAATATAAAAATAAAAAAAATAAAATGCTCATGGAGTAAAATTCACACAAATGTCTGTCTTGAAGGAAAAGATGCTTTGATAATTTAATCTTACTTTCCTAAAGTAATTAAATTCTCCAAGAGACAGGGAAGAATATTAACATTCCCTTGAGATCTTCTGGATGATGCCAAAAATTTGTAGAGTCACAGTACTAATTTCTTAGTCCTTTTGCTACCGTCAATTTTCAGAACAATTCCTTGGAGTATGTGTGAATCATTCTGAAAGCATTAAATTTGTGAATTAAATTTTAACAACAAAATATATATTTCCATTTCCCATTGATTTACATTTACAGAAAGAATAGGGTGTTCTGCAAATGAGGAAAGATCCTTTCAGAATATTGAAAAAAAATTAAACAAATTGATTTTCACTTTAAAGAATACTGATATTAAAAATCTCCTTTTTAGATATCTCTGTAGGACAGACTGTGTTGAGCAGCAAGAAAAAACATTGAGTCAAGTGTATGACACAAAAAAAATAATTTGCAACCGTATTGAACAGTACAAGATAGTGGCTTGAAGATTTTGTAGTCTATTTGAAATTAGCAGTGCAGCTCTTTAGGGGGAAGGACACTCAGAAGCAAGCAAAACATACTCATTGTCCCTGTGCTCATAATGAGTAATGTAATTTTAACTTTCTTAAGTGGTGCTTCTTCCAGTACACTGCTAGCAGAGTATTGTGAAAACATGTCCTGTCCTTTAGATAATGAACAAGTGTTTTCTATAAACTGTGTTTCATTGTGAATACAAATAGATATTGCTGTAAAGAGATTTCTTGACTTAGTTGCTATATCTCAATGGCAGAGACATCAACCTGAGATTCAGAAAATAGTTAGAATTTAATAATTAAATAATTAACTTAGAAAGAATTAAAAATGTTTCCTTGTATTATTGTCTCATGTAAAAGACAAAATACCTTTCAAAATACCTGTGCCTCTCTCTTTCTTAATGGATGTGCTGAGAGGAGCCTTAGAGTTAAATGACCAAAAAAAAATGAAAAATCCAGAACAAGATAATCCAACAAAAAAACCCCAAATAAAACAGGAAAACAAAACAAAGAAGAAAAACCAAACAACAAACAAACAAACAAAAGCCCCCACAGGAAAAAAAAAAAAACCAAACAAAAAACCAAAACCCAAACACACCAAAATAAACCAAACAACAAACAAATAAAAGAAACAGATATCCTGAGATGTCTACTATATATTCATTGACTGTGTTTGATGTCACTTTTATATGAAATCACAAAAGGAGTTCCAATCAAGGTTTTGTATACATGTAAATAAGGATATCCCATAAGATCAGAAAGATTTTCCTCAGTTACAAGAATAATAACTTTCTGATATTTTTCCTTTAAAAAATGGATACAAATTTCTCTTAGGCTACATCCTGTCCCTAATTAAATCCTTCCCAACGAGAAAAATGTGAAGTTGAAGAGAATAAGGAAGGAAAAGGAACATCTAGACCTTAAGCATCAACTAGAACCTGAAACTCAAGGTTTTTAAGGAAAATTCTTTCCTACAAACTTTGCATGCTTCTCTTTCTGTCTTCTTTTTATTTTTTTTTACTCTGTTGTTTCACCATTCATATTCTTCTTTGCACAGTTTATGTCTTACTACTGTGCAACTTCTGTCTTTAGAGCCAAGTCTAACTGCCTTATCACACTCTGCATACAGGTTGATATCTCAGTTTCTGCTTCTGCTCCTTCAAAAATATAAATGGTGTTCACATCTATCAAAACACACTCCTACACTTGAGACAACATGCCAAATCTGGATATACCAGGTTTACCCCTGATACTGTGAATAAATCTCAGAAGACCTTGTAGAATATTCATTATAACTTTATGCTATATCCTAACTCAGAGTCCCTCTACTTTTGTTACCTGCTAAAAAACCGAGTCATTCTGGGCTGTAAAATGGTCCTTTCCTTTCCACTCTTTTCTCTTTCACCATCATGGATTTTTAGAGGAATGGAGCACTGGTTCTTCAGAATATCTATAAGAAATATGTTGGTTCATTATGCTGAAAAAGGAATAATGTTTCCTTTTTCAAGGGAACAGTGTTGGTCCAAGTTTGAATTAAGATAGCTTGCTTACATATAGATCTAGAGGTAGTCTTTGAGAGTAGATTTTCACAGATATCTATAGTACAAAAAAATTCAATGTGATACTTGCTAATCTCAGGGATCAATGTCAGCACTCCCTATCCATAATCCAGAGTCAGAGCAAAAACACTGGGCTCCGGACTGTGGGGAAATAGATTTTCTGCATGCGGTACTCATGTTGCTGGGAGAAGAAATAAGGAATGATGGATAAGACATACATTCTGCTTTAGAGACACATTGTATAATGCTGAAGTTAGGTTGTCAGCATGGAGGACCTCTGCAATGCAACCTTGTCTCTCCTGAAGGTTTAACCTGTCAAAGAGCATCATCAGAAAATGTTGTATGCTTCAAAGCAAGTACAGCTACCATCATACTGTTGAGGTATTTCCTGTCAGCTTAAGTATTTTCATGCCATTTTAAAATCAGTAGAAAATCTTATATTTCATATTGATAAAAAAAGCAGCATACTAACTTTATATTACATTTAGTTTGAAATGGAACAAACCCTATAAAGTATTCCAATAGGAAAAAGGATATATTTTAGTGACCAGTTAGCATGTTCAGGATAAAAGGTTTGTCATGAGACTTTACTCAGATAAATCAATTAACCTGAAAACTTGTTGTGTCACATTTGAAAAGATAAGAGAAGCGACCCCAGTTGCTATGATGTCAGCTGGAGTGTGTACTCTCACTTTATTAATAAAACATGTGGTTTTGTTAATTCCTCTGTAATTTGCTTTTGTAGAAGAAAATAGTCACGTTCATTGCATGCTTCTATATGAAAGAAATATCTGCAAGGCATACACAGATCACGAATGTAATGTCTCAATTACGTAATGCATAAATTCAAAATAACAGATTGTCTGCATAAGAAATTATTCTCGACAGCTGCGTTGTCTTGCCTAAGAAATTTTTTCTCCTATAATTCCTGAAATGGGAAGAAAGCATGTTTCAACAAAACTTCTTTAAGCATGTTTAATTTATGTGGTTTCAAAGCATGAGTTCATCAATTGTCCATGAAAATTATACTTGATATTAATCATAGCATTTTATTAAAAAAAAATTGGTTTTGTATTTGCCAGGTTGCATTTTTAATGTTCTTATTTCTTCAAGGGGGAACCAAAAACTGTTTCTATAATTAGAAAAATATAGCAGAGCATAGGATAACTGATTATGTTTAGAGGAGACACATGGGAGATTTTGTCTTTGTGTCATGAAAATTAAAAAGCTTGTCTATTTAATTTCAAAAATACAGCAAGGTTGATTTGATGAATTTATCCTTGCAGTAACTCAAATTTTTAATTCTGGGGGTTTTTTTGTATTTTTTCAACTGATTATTAAATTATTACTTACTGGGAGTTTATAATAATAAAGAAGATAATCTTTCACCTGTTCCATCCAGCTCAGTAAGAACTAAAAACTGTTTTTATCTAACTGATTTCATGGGTTTATACGTGAGAGATTTTCAGTTTGAGCTCCAGTCTCACAAACTTACCACCATTTTGTCCCCAATTGCCAGACTCCTCAGACAGCAAGAGCTTCAAAAACTCCCTTAAACTGAACTCAGTCCTATCTACCTCCTTTATAAGGGTCAAGCCTGACTAAGAAATCACATGTGGTGAGCAGTCTTTGTTACAGACCTGTGAGCACGCAAAGAAAAAATCTTCTGAAGCTGTCAGGATGAAACCTCTCAGCCTCACTAGCTCTACGTCATACTTTGAAGTTAATAAAATAGGTAGGTTGTAAGTAACTTAGCTGAGGAGCATTTTCTTAAGCATATTGAGAAAAATAGTCTGTCATTTAAAATTAAGCATTTCTCTGTCCACTCCCAGCACTGAGGACAGCTAAAGCCTTGAGCCTGCACCACTGCAGATCTCCTTCACTACTGCAGATCTCCTTCACTGGGTCTTTTTTCTTCAGATTCCTTTACCATACACAGAGAGACTCTCAGAGAGACAACTTAATAATTATTTATTGACACAGCAATTATTTATTGGCAAGTATATACAATAGATAGCTGAGGATAGTGTGTTATTAAGCTAATATTATATTAATATGCTCAGCACTCTGGACGAGACATCCGATGGGGCTCTGCTGGCCAGGCATGTGCCAGTTAGGTGAAATATGGTTGTTTCTTTGGAACAGGTTGATTCTTGTTGTGGTTTTTTTGCTATTCTATTTCACCTAGGCTTTATATCCTTGCATGACAGTTACTTTCCGAGTACAACTTTAAACTATTATTTTTATCTACTTAATAACACTTCTGTCATTGTTTTCACTATTCTTGTCTTACATAGGCATAGTTTATGCAGTACTTGAGGCCTTAAGCCTCAATAACTTTCTGAGCAAAACTGAGGTTACGCAGCTGGACTGCACCAAACTGGACTTCAGGTCTCAGATCTATACCTTGTCTATTCTATCACATTCTTCTACTATTTAAACTGCATAGTTAAAAGCTTGGTGGATAATCAATAGTGTTATCAATTAAAATCCTGAATGATTAATGGGGAGTGTTTGGAAAAATGATGGGTGGCCCAGGCTTAGATGATGTTGAGAATTATTCTGATATTTTAGTCATAGAAACAATTAAGTTCCAGTGGCTCTCACTGTTAATTTTGTAATGTCCCATCTCTTACCAGCCCATGTCTGTTCTCTTCTATGCTGCATACTGTCTTCTTGTCTCAAGGCCTCTGATATCATTCTAAGCCTGTATTTCTCTACATTTTATCATTGTGTTAGGGTTGTAAATATTTCATTCTGCTGATGCCTATTAGGAGCTAAAGAAAAAAAACTCCGGAGCAGTTAATTGAGGATGAGATAACAAAAGGGTTTAATTTTTTTCCTAGGCATAGATGTTACAAGATGCATGCCCAGGCCATGTTCAGGTGTTACAATTTACAATACTATCTGTCCAATCCCAAGTGTTTCCACCAGAGCCTTTGCTCTGGTCCACCCCCAGCCCACCCCCTGGGAATTGGGTCTCGGGGCTTTTTGGGACCACCTCTTCATCACCTTCATCATCTTCAGAGCACGAAGGGTACACAGTCACCCAGTTTCTGACAGTGTTCTGTGGTTCAGGCCAAGACATAAGTGTTCTCTAAACAGCATAGGCCTTGCCTTGACAAGAGACTAAACATTTTCTACTAGAATTCGGGGGTAGGATTGATATGGGGAACATAGAATGGAGTAAGAGGGTTGAGGAATGTATAAACTATTGTGCTAAAGTGTGAGGGAGTGAGGGCTGCTGCTTCCAAAATCTACTTCTACAACATAACTACTTATAAAGATTATAAAATTATAAAAATAAGAAAAAAAACCCAGATGGACCTTACAGCATCACTGCCTAGAACAACTGCTTGTTACTGTTACTTATATGAAACTACAGTCCTAACACACAATATAATAGACACCTGATAAATTAGAAATTATGCTGTCAAAACTAAGCCAAGTAAAACAAAATTATAGGCAACTCAAAATAATCTCAGATAAACCTCAAACCTGTAAGACCTCAGTCTTGAGGTCTTGTAAGCTCAGTACAATATGCAACAAAATGAGAAAAAAATGGTAAAGGATTTCTTATACTTTCAGACTACTTTGAAGGACCATTTATTGTTTCATCCTTTTCTCACTCTTTATTGTTTTGGAGATGCAGTAAAAGTTGATCAGGAAGAAGTAACGAAAAGTATATATAATCTTGCTGTTTTTTTTGAGAAGAAGGGTGTTTTTTTTCCATTTTCCACATAAATTCTTTAAAATTACTCTTACCAGACTCAGATGAGGGGGTTATATTATTTCCTCTAAGTTTAAACCGAATACCCCTCTGTTGATTGCAAATAGTTCTCATTATGGGTTACCAAAAGGGCTAGGATTGTCATAAAAGCTTTAGGCTTCTGTTCTTTGCTGCACATCAAAAAAGTGGAGCAAGTACTTGCCTTAAGGTAGTTAGTTACTCTAGTTTTACACTGAGCAGAATCAAGAACTAGTCCTGTGGAAAAGTCAGGTCTCTTACAAAACAAACAGTGCCATTATCTGTGCCTGTGCAATATATATTTGATGATCATCAGTAATAATTTTGTTGAATCTAACTTATTATCTCTACTACAGATAAAAGCTGCAGAAAATTACAACTAAGCTGTTAAGGTGCTACCAGGCATTACCTCATGAGCAGTATCACATATTACTGTCATTTGATGACAAACAAAAGTTCAAAGCCTGAAAAAAATAAAAAAAACCTTTGCAAAGTCTAGTGGTTTCAGCTGCCTCTGAAAGGCAAGAAGAAGAGAAAAAAAAAGAAAAAAAGAACAAAAAATTCCAGAACCAAAGATTTTTTTATCATACAATTTTAACTGTAAACTTTGCCATCCTGCACAGAGTAATGACAACATGCATATACTCTCCTAGCCACTGCTATGTTAATTTACTCTTGAAGTTTAATTCGCCATTTGCCACCAAGCAACTAAGATGCACCCAGTTTTTCCAGAAGTCATGTCCTGCTTTTACACACTATCTGTCTATTCACATGCTCATACCTCGTTTTTATAACTGTCTGTAAAACTGTCCTTTATAACCTTAAAACTCAGGACTGTTCTACTGTTCTGAAAAAAAAACCAAGCCAGTTGTGCACATTTTATAGAGTAGTTTAAAAGCTACACTAGAAGAAAATGAAATTGTATATCTGACAATGAATAAAGGCAGACTGTGAGCCATGGGACTGGTAGAGCTCTGCATTTTGCTTAAAGAGAGAGATGGAAAATATTTTCTCTTAGCTTTCTCAAAAATCAGATTATATATGCATTAGTTCTACTTATGGACATGACAAGGGTCCAATAATAGACTAAACATATTGATCATTGTAGTGCAAAGCACTCTTTTGTTATTTATTAGAGTGGCTGATCAGGCATAAAACCTTTTATACCTCTCCAAATGAAAAAATATTCTTTTTAATATCAAGGTTGTAATTTGCATTTGCTGGTCTTCTACTCAAAGTCAAGTCTATGAATTTCATAGAGTAAGGCAGTTCTTTGAGGTGAGTGAAACACTGCTCTCCAGATTTTTAAGTGGAATAACGTTGAGGAACTCTGGTCTGATACCTCATGTTTCTTGTCATTTAAAGTTGTTATCTTGATATAGTAATGATACATGTACATAGATGAACAAACTCAAGTTACTTACCTTTATACTGATAATGTACACACCTATATTTTTAGAACGAGAAATTGTTAACTTTCTCCATCTGAAATGGTGTAGATGTCAGACTTCTTGATGCCTTCAGTCTTTTTGCAGATATTCTGATCTGCTGGTATCAGAAATAGAGTCCTTACTCTGATGGATAACACTCACAAAATAATAAAATACAAAGAATTGAGGGAAATTAAATCTTTGTTTGTTTTACAAAGATAATAATGCAGAAAATTTGTTTCCCTAATTCCTTTTCTGAAGGGTTGCCATGCATTATTGTCCATGAAACAGAAAAAATACACAACTTGTAAAAGATGTATCAGATGAGGCCAAGATACACAGATAATAAAAGATATGCAGGGTTTTTCTAGTTCTCTCTACAAGATGAAAATTAACTTATAGGAAGTAAACTTGAACTTGCTGTGTTCTGTGTCATGAATATTTAAAAAAAAAAGTCCAAAACTTGTTCACCTGCAAAATGAAATGACAAAACTTTTCAGTAGCTTGTTTATTAAGCAGGAAAATGGCTAACCTGTGTAGTCTTGTACATACAGTTCCTCAGGTAAACTAATCCCATGGTCAGAATCACCTCCATTTTCCCATGTCTTAGCAGATTGTAATCTGACTCACTGGGATTCATAAAGAAGTTTTTAATGTCTATCTTATATAGAAAGGGTGAATCTTGTAATAGGATTGACACTTATTCTATTTCCAGTTGAATGATCTTGAGCGACATACTCACATGTCAATCATTCTGAAACAACCAGCACCTATCTTACTCTGTCCAAAGACCCAAGGGAAGTAACATCAACCCATGATGACTTGTAGGGAGAAGAGGAGTACCTCAGTCAGTCCACCATTCCTAGACTTTTACAGTGCTTTTCCTTTCACATTTCACTAGAGAGTTTTTTGGAAAGAAAAAATATCAAACCTGTGTGGTAACCAGCTTCATTCAAAACTTATACCTCATGCTACATAAAAATAGTATCTACTGTCATTTTAAAAAACATGCCTATAGGAATCAATGCTTCCATGTTACACAATATCTCACAAGCAGCACTTATTTAAGGCATTGAATATCCAATTTAAATTCCTTCTGCAGTCACAGAGGATTTAGTTCAACAAAATCCTTTCTTCAGATGTATGCTCTTTCTTAAGTTAAAACTTTGAGGTGAGTAAAAGAAGTTATTGAGACAGTCCATTTAACTGTGGAATATCAAGATGCACCAAAAGGTAAGCTATATAATTTGCAGGAAGGCAACTCAATTAGAAAAAAAGATGGATGGAATTCAAGTGCTGTTCAAGAGACATTTTCTGCATTTTATGCTGAAGTAATCCAATAGTGAGTAGAACTTGATTCTGAAATTGAAAAATATGGGATTCTCCCATCCTGTTGATGGGAGCTGCCTGTCTTAATAATTAATCTTAAGAAACATGATTATTTTTTGTATAGCCCTATCTAGAACACAGTAGCACACATTGTTGTTTGTATTTTCTTTTTGTTTTAACGTAAAAGAGAAACATCCTATACCTCACTATATTATCACTGTCTATATGATCTAGAACATGCAGTTAGCTAATTCTCTTGAAAGTTTAATGATGCAATTTGAACATGATTAGATAAATAATCTGATGTAGATTTTTCATGATTTGAGTGAGATTTTTAAGACATAATTAATAAAAGGTAAGGTTATATACAGTTTACTCATTCTTGTGTGCTTTGAATTGGAATCAGAAAATTTTATTCCTATTTGAAAATAAAATGTTGGAACTTGAACATAAAGATATTTCTCCAAGTAGTACTCAGTAAAATTACTAAATCCTTCATGACAACAAGTTTTGGTAGCTTTCCACTCAGTAAGTTGTCATTCTGCTTGCCTAAAAGGCAAGTCTACATGGCCAGTGAAGTTAATTTTTTCTAGATTTCAAGATAAGCAGAGTGAATCAAACCAACTCAAATTTTGTGGGGAAAAAAATGTATGACTTCTCCTTATTCTTAATAAGACATGGTGAAGTCACAACCAAGTAATTCAATTAGTTTTCAGGTTGAAAGGGAACAGAAGTTCAGTTTTTTGTGCACCTTCATTTAGATACATGTTAAGTCTCTCTAAATGCCTCTGGGGTCAGTAAGATTTTTGAGGCAGGTTTACCTATTTTGCCTTCAGGGAACTCCCTTATGAGAAAATCATTCAGATTATCTAATAAATGGAGAAAATTTAAGTTAGCAGGTAAGGTAGAAATACAAATTGGATAAAAAATTTATAGGAAACCTTCTACCTTCTGTGTTGAGACTTTGTAGAATGGGTCTCAACTTTCAGACCTGTTTTTAATTAAGACATTTTATGAGCTGAAATCCCTTAAGGTGCCTCCCAAGTCTCTTTTTATAGTCTCTGCTTGAGCTGCAATTTCCTGGTTCCTTCCTGTCATTCTCATGTTTGCTGCTATAGCCACACCTTGTAGTCTGGTGTCTTCTTTCTTTTACATATACTTAGTTGCTTTTCAAGGAAGGATTACCCTTCCCTTCTTCCTGTGTGTGACCTGTCTACAAGATATTTTAAAGGGAAAAAAATGTGCAGTCAAAGAACAAATTCTGATACTGACAGGAAGCATAGCATCTATTTGAAGACAGGATCCCCCTAACAGAAGCCAAAATGCAGGTAAAAGAATGATAAGCAGTTTGGGGTTTCTTTTTTTTTCTTAAGATATGGCCCTTAAATGGCTTATTATTTGTTTTAAAACATTTATCTACAATTGTCTTTTTAAAATACAATATTTACTATTAAAAGTTGCTGCAAATTATAGCTGTTAGTGACATTATACAGGTAAAGAAACATTGCAGGAAATCAGTATGCTCAGCACAGACATTTCATGAAATCATTAGTCTGTATAGCAACCTTCATCCATTTACTATTACTGAAATATTGTAGTTTGTTGAAACTGTTTTGCAAAAGCAGTTCTAATAATAATAAAGTTTTAGGGTATATTTTTCATTGACTGTTTAATTATATGCTAATTATTTTGACATCAGAGCCAGATCCTTACTAAGAAATTAGACTTTTTCACAGACCAAAAATTTTATGCAAAAATATATTTATGTCTGAAAACACTAAATATTTTTGTGTGGCAGTTAAGTCACCTCTATTTACAGCTTTACTTCGAAGTGCTTTAAATGCAAAACTTTTTTTGTAGCTGAACACTCCAATTTGAGCCCTAACCATTTCTTCTAAGCTCTTTCCTTCACACATTATAGGATTATTCTGGGCTGAAGAGAAGCCTGCTGTAGTTATGCTGATACAGTCCTTCACAAAAGGGATTTTGTTGATAGATTTTGATTGGCTTTATATTGTTTTAAGAGAAATTTAATCAAGCCTAGATACAAGCATACAAAGTAGTAGTAGTAGCAGCAGCAGTAGTATTAGTAACAAAGATTGATCTGCTGGATCTGTTATTGCAGAGAGAATGCACTTTATAATATTACTGTGATTTAGCAAAGTAATAATCATGTGTAGCTATGATGTGGAGGATTTATATCCATTTGGCAGACTTACCCCTAATACAGTAGAACTTTTCCAATAAATAGGTAATTATAAACAATATTCAACTTGGAAAATGGTTTTAGAAGAAAGCCAGTACAGATGAAACTTACACTTGTACAGCTCTTGCAAATACATTCTTGCTGCTGTAAAATGTTAGAGAAGAACATTGTAATTGAACTGTGGACAAACACAACAGAGCTCTTCTTCCGTTTTTACTGCAAACACTCCCGTCCTCTACTCTGTCATTTCATATCTCCAAGTGTTCTTGCAGCCCACAAGGGGTCTAAGACTCTCTGATAGTGACACATTTCTTATAGCTAAGGATAGCAGTGGAAAGCCAATTATAATAGCTTCCCTACCAGGTCCTGTGGTGTTCAAATCTTTGTAACCCTTGTGGCTTAGTTTTCTCTGAACTGGACTGTTAAATTTCTAAAGAGACCGCCCTTCGAGGCAGTCACCATTTTCTGAATCAGAACTGATGAAGAACACAGTAGAGGAAACATGCTGTGCTCTTTCAGGGGTATTTTATTATAGTTACTTCTGCTTTGTTAAGTTTAAACTTTTAAAATGAAGTTGAGGTGAAGGCAGTTATGCTACACCATCACTTCTCATTGCCACTAACTTTAGAAAAGAGAAAATATTTTTAAAAGGTTGTATATACCTGCAGTCCATCCTTCCCTCCACCTTGCTAGAAACTGAACTGTTAAATTACTATACTCTCAAGTCCAAATATTTAAGACTGTGAACGGAATGAAACATGATATGTGCCCTGTCAATAAATAATTATGAATCTTCTTGGGGTTTAATGACATGATTAAGGATAAAAGCCAATTAAATCAAATTTCTTCTGACTGACAGGAAAATTATTATTTCACACACACAGTTGGCTTCTACATCAAATGGGGAGCAGCTTAAAAATTAAACACCAATTCAATTTAATAAAATTGACCTTGAAAGGACAAAAAGTGGGTTCTGGAGGGAAAAGCTATTCAATAGCCTGAGGCGGAGAAAACATCACTTTAGAGGTATATATTCTGTCATTTTCTTTGTTGTTTGTTCATGTAAAATCAGATCACAAACATCGACAAGTTAGGACTAATTTTGCAAGATTAAATTTTTAGTGACTGCAGTTCTTCATGAAATCAGTTAATAGTTTCACACTGTCTCTCCATCTTGCTCCCCAGAACTACAGGTAAAAATTTGAAACTTGTAAAAATTTTATTTCAGCATTTTCAGTATAAAATAGTCCATAAGCCCCAACAAATTTATTTCTTTTCCAATCTGTTTATCAAAATGAAAGATTCTTCACCACAATTTGAGAAGAAATATAGCAGGTTCCAACCTTTTCTTTCAATAACATTTTAGTACAGATATGACACTGTCAGAGAGAAATGGAGGAGCAGTTAAGGACTTTGGGAGATTTACACTGGAAATGAGGAAACATTTCTTTACCAAGGGCATGTTCAAACCCTAGGACAGGCTTCCTAGAGAGGTGGTTGATGCCCCAAGACTGTCAGAGTTTAAGAGGAATTCGGACAATGCCCTTCATAACGTATTTTAATTTTGGTCATCCCTGAAGTGTTCAGGTAGTTGGACTAGAAGATCATTATAGGTCCTTTACAACAGAAAAAATCTATTCTATTCTGTCGTATACAGGCATATACTTTCCATAGCCAAAGTTCTTCCTTTATGCCAGCTCTGCCTTTATTCTACTGAGTCAAATTGAAAAAAACATACTTCTCTTTAAACTTAGGACTTTTTCTTTTCTTTTTTTTTGGTCCTCTTGTAAGACTTACCTTCAAAGTATTTGAAGAATATAACTTTTATGATTCAGTCTAATTTAAGGTCATCAGAAATCACAGGTTCTTGCTTCACAGAATAGTTATCATTAATTTGAAAGGATTTACTCCTTAACTTTCTGTGAAGTATGGAGTCGCCAAGAAATACATGTATCTAGGGAACCTCTTGACATAATTTTAAATGGTTGGAAAGAAGCTGAAAGAAGTGGGTTTATTAGAACAATTTAAGACTGAAGTCTTTCAAGATTAGAACAGTCTCAGCAAAATACTTTCAAACTCATAGTTTGACTAATATATTTTAGAAAAAGTTATTTAAAATTAAACACCATGCAAAATGTTTTTGAATACCATCATTTTTCATTAAGAATTACATATTTCATAATTTATTTTTTCTCCTCATCTGGTCCAATTCTTTGTTCAAAGCAAGATTAAGTTCAAAATTAGATCAGGTCGCTCTGGTCCTTCTGCAGTCAAGTTTTGAAATTCTCCTAGAACAGAGATTCCACAACCTCTCTGAGGAAACTGCTGCAGCGCTTAACTGTTTTCAGAATAGTGTTTAACCCCAGTATTTACCTTATTTAACATATTTCATGTGACACATATTTAGGTGTGTCCCTGGTCTACAGACAGAATATAGATTACAAGCCATCATGTTGATTTTTAACCAATTTTCCATATGTCTTAAAATTCTATGGCTTGAGGTTTTGATTTGTTGTTTTTTGTTTGTTTGGGGGTTCATTTTGTTTTTGTGGATTTTTGTTAATTGTTTGTTTGTTTGTTTGTTTGTTTTGGGGGGTTTTGATACTTTTGGGGTTTTTCTGGGTTTTGGTTTGGTTTAGTTTTTGTTTTGTTTTTTCATTTGGTTGGTTTGGTTTTTTGGGGGTTTTTGAGGGTTTTTTTATTTGGTTTGGTTTGGTTTGGTTTTGGGGGTTGTGTTTTTTTCTCAGTACTATAGCACATTTTCAGTTTTGGTATTACTGGCAAGAAATCTAAAAAATCAGCAGACTTCACACTTGTGTCAGCCTTTGATAAACATGAATAAAGGAGTTGAGGCAGTGAAGGGTTTCTACTTATTCTAAACTGACCTGAAAGGGTATTTCCTAACTTATAGTTTTTCTTTCAGTTATTTTACAGTTATATTATTATTATTACAGTTTTCTTATAGTTATTTAGATCATGCTTTAACAATCTATTTTACTGAGATCATGATTTATGAATGGCTGTCACATTCTGTTTTTCTTCTGAGTTATGTCAATGTTGGAGAAAACCTGAAATTGTAGGATTTCTGCATATGGTAAGCATATCTTTACATGAACAATGAGCCTTCCATGAGTATTTTCAAAGAGACCAACAATTAAATGAAAAATTGCAACATTTTTATTTCTGAATGGATACTGTGTTCTTGTTGCATACTCAACTATTTATTAATTTTTGAACATGCAGACCAAAGCAAATACATACAACTTGCATGTCTTCCACCTGTCTCCAAATTTCATTATTTGTTTTTACCAATTAAACCTCAGAAATTGATTTTTAAAACTGAATATTACATTCTCTGTAAATATTCAATAGAATCTCAGAAGATGTTCTAGGAGACACCTAGCAACACAATAGCCAAGGGCTAATTTCAGCAATGCACTCACCTAGCCCCAGTGCCGTTCGATGTCCAGCTCAAGCCAAATTTGGAAGAACTAACATCTCTAGTCGGTATGCAAGTATGACTATGAGTCATTTTACCCCAGAAAGAGTGAGCAAACTGAGAACCCTTTGAGCAATCCTGGGTGGCAGTAGGCTGCACAACAGCATCTCGCACTGAGTGCAGCCATCTCTCAAAGTTATGCCTGTCACAGAGGTTCCTTACTTCTCAATATTGAGAAATTTCTCACCTCAACAAGTCCTCAGTAAGCGACTATTAACTCGCTGGACTTTGTAAGCTTTGATAAGATTATATCTTAGATTGATGTGTACATATAATACTTTAGACAGAAACCATTGACCAAGTCTAGGACTAGGACTGAATTCATCTGCATTTAGAATCTTCTAAGTAGATCTTTCGAAAGCAAGGGGAATGTCTCTGAATCTTGTGAACCAAAGGAAGGGTCTTTCCAGTGGATCTGGCTTACTCTGTCCTACGTACAGTAAATAATCAAGGGTGCTTGGCCATGGAATGTTGTTAATCCTGTCTCATTTATTATAAAACTTTGTTCAATGCTGGTTTATATCAATAAACATACTGTTGCTTCCCTCTTACAAGTGAAGTGCATGATTTCACCCACAACAGGGAATGTCTGCTATATGTGAAATGTAATTATAAGAATTATTTTTGAGGTATTTGGCTGACCAACAGAGGCATCAGACCAATTTCCATGACAAAACAAATGAGAAAGCATAGGTAATTGTTGTGCCTTTAGGTTATTACAATTGACAATTAAAAGAAATAGAAAAGCAGAAAATAGATTTTTTTTTTGTAGAATGGACACGAATAATTTAAAGAAAGCATTGTGAATGGAGAAAATAATAATTCAAATAAATCATTCTGTCATCAGTTTCTCAAAATGAAACTCTAAAAATTAGAAAACGAAAAAGGGGGAAAAAAAGAATATGGGGGCTGAAGTTAGACATAGGCAGAAACATTTCTCATAAAAGAAATATTTGTAACTACACCTTTTATGCGACTCCGTTTTCTATGCTTATACCTTATAGACAATATAGTTATTGGCTTTTATATTAAAATTACTTGCACATAATTGTGCAAATTTATAGAAATGTCACCATTTTCCAAAGTTTTAATATCAATGACTATCTCAAATTTAAGCTGAGCTAAAAATCAAAAGCTTTACATTGTTCAGTCTCAGCTCTTGAAGAAGGCATGATACTCATCATAAGAATAAAACCCATCTAGAAGTTCAGATACTTTCCAAGACCTAAACATTGAAGCCACCTTCATTCAAAAATTGGTGACTCCTAAATGTGTATATAACTATATATACAGGAAATTCACAGATAATTTAGGCAAAGTTAGGCCTTTCTTCAGTATGACAAATTTAAGAAGTATAGTTGCTAATAATTCTGTAACCACAGGTTAAAATTATAACAGAGAATGCATCTGGAGGAATATAGTGAATATTCTCCACCGGCTACCCTAATAAAGCCACTGTACCAGAGTGTAACCATGCTACCATATAATTTAACCCTCCAGTTCATTCTTTGTATTCATGGTTGTGATTGCTGCAACTAAGTTATTTCACTCTCAGCTCTCCAAGAGCAATTTTCAGAACCTACACTTCTCTCCAAAAGAAAACCATTCTGAAGTTCTCAAGTTAGTGACCTTCATGACACATCTCAAGGCTTACAGTGTAGAGGCTAATTTTTTTGCTAAAAACCACAATCTGATGGTCTGTAATACAACATTTACATTATCTAAAATATTTTAAATTCAAATAATACATTTGCACACAATCTCCCTAATAATTTTTTTTTCTGATGCACAAGGTTACTAAGTGCAGTTCATCGAAATAACAGGGCCAAATAACATAGCAGGGATGTGGCCAGTTTGTTCACGAAGAGCTAGTGAGCTGTCCTTTATCACTTGATTTGTCCTGGATTCATTCCTTGAAGTAAATGAATTTAACAGTTTACAGCTAGACTATCCAGCCAAGAGCAGAAGATAGATCATACTCTAATTTTATGTTAGAAGTTGTCTGGGAAGAAACACTTGGAATTTGCTCTTTTGGTTTTTATTCTGACACATTTTATTAAAAAAATTGACTGCATTCTACTCAGTTCTTCAAAGTAGAATGTGAAGTTTTCAATACATGTTTCTTGACATGGGTGCAAGATCTGCCCTAGATGCTTTCTGACAAACCCACCCAAGGCTTATTGACATTGTAACAGAGCTGATTGCTTCTCAGAGAGGGTTTCTGTGGCACGATCCCCCTTCACCAGGAGGAAAGAACAACAAGATTTCTTCTCTGGATTCCAGGGCGAAAAGTAATTTATTCAAAACTCCTGTGGGCTTTTAAGGTCTCCAGGGGAGTGTTTAGAAAGAGGAATGTGATTGGGCAAAGGTCTGGGGGAAAGGGAGTGTCTTGAGGGCTCTGCTAACCAATGGGGGATACAGGAGGACCAAAGTCCAGTAACAAACCAGGAATCGGGAAGAGAAGGATGAGACAACCAATATTGCTTGTGCAGGGGCAGGGACTGGTTCAGGGAGGGGAGAGAACGTGGTGCTGTACTGCCCTGAACCCCCTTATCTGCTGTACAGGGAGTCCGCATGGGTAAAGGGAATTACAGAGTTCAGGGGAAAACCATACAATAAAAATGCAAGTAGTTGGTGTTTTTCCACTCTGCTCAATCCCGGAGAGCTACCGCTGTGATGGACCAGCTTCTAGAGTCATTCTTTCCAGGATTCATAGTCTTTGCATTCTATCACAACATGGAGTTGTAGGTTTAGGTTTTTTAGAATGTTTCTGAAGCTTTATTCTGAAAAGTTTTTCTCTCACCCCTTACTTTGGTATCTCAATTTAATTTACTGACTTTCCTCATGGGCCTAGATGCTTCAAGATCTAACCACACAGCTATGATACATGTACAATGACGTGATCAGGATTTGACTTTCAGTCCAACATTTATAAATCTGGTATTACCAAACCTAAAGGTTTAGGCTGATGTCAGAGTTCAAGAAGCATTTAGACAATACTCTCAGGCTCATGGTGTGACTCTTGGGGATGATCCTGTGTAAGGCCAGGAGCTGGACTTGATGAACCTTGTGGATCCCTTCCAACTCAGGATATTCTGTGATTCTGTGATTTTGTAACATCATTTCTTTTGGAAAACTGTCTCATCAGATACAGTAAGAAAGTTGCTCATGTGACAAGTATTTCTTTGGTTATCATGCACCAAAAGTGTGTTGGCCTGTAAGACAGTCTTCACAGAAATAAGGCTCAGCTTCCTCTGCTATACTGGACAACTTCCAAATTGTTTGCCTTTGATCTGCTACAGCTTGTGGCACTAAAGGCAACTTCCTCTGTACTGATACTTACATAGTAAATTCTGTCTACAGAGGGTTACTCTTTATCTAATATGAAGGTTGACTTGTGCTTGCACTTATATTTACCATGCAACTGTACTGTTGGAAGTAAAAGTGTTTGTGCTGCTGGGGAACTTCAAAGAACTTGAAACTATGAGTTTGTAATTGGAATAAGTATGCATTTAATTGAAGTATTGATAGGCTACAAACAGAAGTGTTGCATTATTTAACTTTAGAGAGCTATAATATAGAAATCTACCTTTGACCTGGACACTTTAATGTCTTTTTTTGCTGAGGAAGTTAAGATGCAATTTAACCAACGTATGCTAGATATGTGCTCAAGTAGACACTCTGAAAGTGACTATTTTTCTCCTTTGACTCAAAAATACCTAATGGGAGGGAAGGAAGATAAGGCAGTCAAGCTTTTTTCATTGTTATCCAGTGACAGGACAAGAGGTAATGTGCACAAACTGAAATGCGTAACATTTCATTTTAACAAAAGAAAAAGAATTTACTCTGAGGGTACCAAACACAGGTGGCCCAGAAGGGATAATGTGTCTCAAAAACTAACTATACACTAACTATATGTTTATGATTATAAACAACCAGATCTACCTGACCTGGTTTGAGCAGGTTCAGATGATCTCAAAACGTCCCCTTACAACTTCAACAGTTCTGTGATTATGTGATTTAATTGCCCTTGGTAATCAAAAGGTATATTATCTCAGCTGATGTCTTATGACATGTTTGTAAATAAAAGGTTCCTTTCTAAGGATCATTCAGAACCTCCTTGGCTCTTGAGAACAGTAAAATCCACTAATCATGCCTCTAACCTGAATCATCAAAAATAAACAAAATATTTTAAAGAGGCATTCAAAGTGATTAGAATAATCTGAGCTCAACAACAAAGTCATAAACAATTAAAAAAATAGCAGCTAAAGCAAATTGAGGTAGATGTGTAATTAAGTTAATATTGTGTAAAAATCCACAGGATGCCTTCCAAGTCCATAGGAAACCATTAAAATGCCATCAGTGTCAATAGACAATGAAGTAAGCTGCAGCACAAGAGGTAGAGACAGGAACTTAATCATATTAATATAAGGACAAAAAATGCAATAAAATATCTAGAAATGTGCCATGAAAAATTAAAACTCCTTTTTGCTGATAACCTAAATAACCTAAATAAGAGAAATTTCTGTACTCCTACCTTTGAAATAGCCCTTTGAAAATGTAACTGGGCAATCTTAAATAATCGCGGTCACAAAAAGTTATTATCAGAACATCCAAGCAAATGTATGAAGTAAAAATTGAACTATTTTCTTTTCCCTAGATGCATATAAGTGCTATTGCCCCCAAGGTATCATTACATTAGTTCTACAAAGACTTAATATTCATTTAGTGCTATGTATTCTATTAAATCACTTGCTCTTTTGGTCTCTTTCCAGGGGGAGATATAAATTAAAAACACACCTCTAATTCATTTTCTTTCCTTTTTGGAATATTAGCATACCACTAAAAGTACATATTATGTGTTTTAAAGGGAATTTCTGTAGTATGTAATTAGTTATTCTCTTTAAAAATTTGTATACTAAAGTTTTCAGGATTCAAATGTTTAAGAAATTGATTTGGGCTATTAAAAATTAGTATTTCAATACTGATACAGGGAAAAATACTCAATCATCCCCTCTTATAACATGTCTTACTTCTCTCAAAGTACAAAATAGAAATATCTATTATAATTTTTTCTTAGTTAACTTAGTTTCTCTTAGTTAACAAATTTGGCTTTGTTATTTGTAAGTGTTACTATATAATCCACAGGATTTATTTGATTGCCAATATATTCAAACTCCTTATTATTTTTATTTCTATCAGGCTTTCCCTCCTCTCCTTCCAAGAAGGAAGGCTGCCATAACAATATTTTTATTGTTTCTATTTCATTTTGATTTAATTTGTAAAAAATTATAGCATGATAATTATTCTATTACAGTTCAATATATATCTAATAGTTTAAAAACAGGAGTTGTGGGAAATATATAAATAGTCAGTCCTGAACTGACTATTGGATACAAGGAGAGTTACACCAAGGAAATGGAAAAAATCACCAGAAATTTTTTACGGGACACTAGATCCTCTATTAATTGTGAGAGAAGTTAGGCTGATTGGTTCAAAGCAGATCTAGACATCTAAATGTAGATGGTTGGTTTCAGATTGAATCTCATCAGGTAACTGAAGGCTTTCATAGCTGATTATAAATGCAGAAAAAGAACTATTTTGAGCAGGAGCCATTGATTGCTCACTTGAAATAATAGTGTTTGCTTAAACACTTCAGCATCTCTGTCTTATCTTCATATAACATCTCCTAAAGAATTTATTTTTGTTTGATATGGTTAAGTGCAATCTTGGGTATATATTAAAAATGTACATATACCTATATATATACACATGCATATCTCATATGCACTTAGAAGGCTTAAAAGCTAAATTCCCTGTCAAAGGATGAATTTTTCCTGCGAAAAAAACCCAAACTAGATAATGGAATTATATGTTTTGAAAATGGTGAAATGAAATAAAATGAATTATACATTCTGAAATAGAATCACATCAACACAGTATCACTAAGATGGGAAGGGACCTTTGGAAATCACCTGGTCCAATTTCCCCACTCAGAGAAGAACCACAATGCATCTTTTTAACTCACACCCACCAGGTATTTATACACATTGGTAAGATCCTCCTGAGCATTCTTTTTTTTTCCAGGATGAGCAGTTGCAGCTCTCTCAGCATTTCCTCGTACGACAAAAGCTCCAGTTCCTTAATCACCCCCATAGTCCTTCATTAAACTTTTCTTAGCATGCCTACATACCACTTGTACTGGGGAGTCCAGACCTGGATCTGGCATTCCAGGTGATCCTTCCTTTCTAACTCTTTCCTGGGTGAGGTTTGTGTGTGTGCATGTGTGTGTATGAGCACCCCAGTGCCAGCAAATGGAGCCAAACCATGAGTTGAAGGACTGTGGTTCCATGAGACCAATGACTGAAGCAAGTGTACAAATATGTATGTAATTGCTAGCAAAAGTACAAGGTGGAGCAACTGGTGAGTGGATGAAGTCACTTGGGAGCAGGGGCTTATGAATGAAAGCACTGGGGGATTGGTTGCTTGCACTCAGGAAGTTGTGGCCAGCTGCATGTGCACATGTGACAGTCTGTACCAGCAACTGGAGCAGGGCTGTGGTTTAATCCTAGCCAGTGACCAAGTACTATGCAGCCACCTGATCACTCCCTCAATAGTGGCATCGGAGAGAGGATACCAAGGGTAAAAGGTTGAGGACTTGTGGGTTGAGATAACAACAGTTTAATAGGGAAAGCCACCCACACAAGCAAATCTAAACAAGGAATGTATTCACTGCTTTCCATGGGCAGGCAGGTGTTCAGCCATCTCCAGGAAAACAGGACCTCATCATGCATAATGATTATATTATATATATCAATACCATAATGAATTTGAAGTTGGACTTGATGATCCATGTGAGTCCCTTCCAACTCAGTGTATTCTGTGATTCTGTGAATATCCCTCTGGTCAGTTTGGGTCACCTCTCCTAACTGTGTCTCTTCTCAAACTCCCATGCATCTTGAACCTTGTTGCCAGCGTGGCAGTGCAAGGAACAGAAAAGGCCTTGGTTCTGTGTAAGGCCTGCTCAGGAATAGCAAAAACATCTCTATATTATCAACACCATGTTCCGCACTGTCGTGGTTTGGGCTGGTCAAGCCCAGGGGTGGGGTTCTTGGTGTTGACCCAATCAGCACCCTGGAAAATTAACATATTACAACAGACCGGAAAAGGAGACAAGATTACGTAGCTGGAAGAGGGGCAGACATGGTTTCAGACGCCACATGTTTGAGAGAGGGGCCAGTGAGCCCCGCTGGGGGTCAAGACCCCCAGTCCCCGGCCAGGCTGCGGGGGGCCCGGTGCAGTGTTAAAACTGGACTGGTGCTGTGGCCAAAGGCTGGGTGGAGTTACTCCACTGTGAGTGGACAGTGGAAGAATGGCGGCAGAGACAGCACTGAATAGAGAGCTGTGGCTGAAAGTCTAGAAGATAGCCAGCAAACAGCAAGATGGCATGGAGCCCGGCTGAGAGATGCAGAGATGTCCTGCAGGAGGGAGAGCCGGCAACAGAGCAGAGAAAACTCAGTAGAGACTGTCTTGGGTAAGATTGAACTACTTTCCCAAAACCCTGAGACCTCTTAAAGAGGAGGGGTGGGTTTCCAAACTTTTAGGGAGTCCCAAAATGTAGCAGCAGCTAGAGAGAGAGAGAGGAGCTGAGAACTCAGAGGCGTCCTGTGAGCTGGACCAGGATGGAATGTGGGGGAAGTGGCCCTCCCCTGCCACTTTTGCAGATGGAGCAAAGGAGCTCTGTTAGAATGCTTGGGGCAAAAATTGAACAGAGAGCCCTAAATGTTCTGATTTGAGGGAACTTGTCCCCCCAAGGAAGGGACTTTCATGGGATTTGCACCCCGTCATCTGATCGTGGTGAGGCGAGTTTTGTCCCTGTTTTGCAGCCCACGGAGAGACCTTTGCTTGGAGCCGAAGGGCCAAGAAGGGTGAGAAAAAACCCCTGTGTTGTAATGCAGAGAGAGAGATATTTTTCCAACTAGGACAAATCAGAACTGCTGCTTTGAAGAGGAGAGACACTGCTGTCCTGAAAGTGGAAAAGACTTTTTCTTCTTTCCTTCTGGACATTTTATAGAGGGAAGGAGGGATGATCCATGTATATGTATATCGTTTTACTATAGGAGAGATAGTTAGGATTGTTATATATAGAAATGTATTATAGTATTTATTGTGTTAGTGATAAATCTTGATATAATTTCCCCATGTTAATAGTCATGTTATGTCTGAAACTTCTTTCATATTGAGGCAAATTGTGGGGATTTTGGAAACTGGATTTTTGGGAAGCTCAAATCATGACAAGCACAAATTCAAAACACGTCCCTGTGGTAGCCACTGTGAAGAAAACTAACTTTACCCCAGCCAAAACCAGCACATCTGCTCAACAAGGTAGGAGAAAAGGAGGTCTATTGTTTCTGCCTATGTTTGTGTGAGTACTCTGTGTGTCTGCCTGAGACCTGTGTGGTTGGCAATGTAGATATATTTTTACATATATATGTTTTTTATGTCTATATGTCATGTACATGCTGGTAATATATCTTCAGGCTCACACTGGCTGGACTTCGGAACAGAAAGCAACAACAGCCACACCTCTCTTAGGCCGTTGAATCTGGCATGATATATCTTCCTCTCAGCACAGAAACACTCTTGATCAGAAATCCATGCTGTGAGTTATGACTTTAATGAATTATAAAACACTGTGACAAATATATACTGGAAGCTACTAAACCCTGAATCTTAGAATTTTAACCTCATAATTACCCTTTGTCTGTGATTTTTACTTTTTATTATTACTTAAAGAAAATAATTTTTATTACAACTATTCATGAGTATATCTGCTTACAGAACCTACTTATATAACTTCTAATCCTACAATAGTAGATACCAGTTATTAATTTCTTTCTACTGATTAAGCAAAACTTCATTTTAAATTTTTACCTAACAATTTCCAAAATTCTTAAGATCACAATAATCTTGAAAATAAGTAGTATTTTAAATAATAGTTTAAAATTATTGATGTAATTGATAAATATAGTACTTTGACATATCAGATTTTAGATATTCCAAAATCTTTTACCAAAATCCTGACTGAACCAAAAATATGTACTAGACTCACTAGAAAGTTCATATCATTTGAGTTATAAAGATCTTCCTTCAAACAGAGAACATCTATAGATTTAACCTTTTAGAGCAGAATATGGCATTAGGAGGAAAGATTAAGGCAGTACATTAAATTCTTCTCTAAAGAGAAATATGAAGTTTCCCTAAAAAATATTATTGGAAGATATACACTTCATAGTAAGTCAAAGCAAGCGTAGATATATAAGAAAACTACACATTTCTCATGAAAGCAAAAGATATCTCCTCTAATATTCAAATATTTCACATCTCTTACACCATTTATCCTGTTTATTAGAGACACGTTGCAACCAAAATCCCAGGGAAGTGAGGATTTTGGATATTTTGATATCTAAATACTTATTTTTTAAGGTCTTAAATTTACACAGTAAATCAGGTTGTAACAATCTCTGATGGGAAAAAAAGTAATGCATTATAAACATAGAATGTATTAACTTATGTTATCTTCTCTTTCTCTCTTTTTCAGAATACAATGAAGTAGCCTTTGCACTAAATAATTATTTTTATGATAGTATTAATTTTATGGTTTTATTGATTTTATCCAGGTCACTTCCAGAAGAAATAAGCTAGGTTACCTTATAGCAAAATAATTCCTAGATAGGAAATGGTTTTAAAATTATTTTCCTATACAAGTATTTAAAAAAAGGTATGATGCTTATTTTTCCAAAAACAACATATTTTACTGGTTTTACTGCAGAGAACAAATTTACACTGTAGAGATCAAAACAGATTTCAACTCAATTCCACATTCTTATTCTTGTGTTTTTATCAAAACCCTTAAAAAAAGTAAAAAACTTTTTTTATTACAATAGTGTATTTAAAGAAATAGTGTATTATGGTTTTGGGGGGGGTTTTAGATGTTCTACTCTTAAAGTAAGACACAGAACTTAACTACTCTTTCAGCAGATGCTACTTTGTATTAGTAGCACATGTCATTTGTCATCATGCTGATCACTAAGCAGGTTTTCTTAGATTCTTTCAAAGTCATTTACATTATTCTCTGGTTTGATTAGCTAAAGTCAGATTTGTGTCATCTACACAATGTGGTTTAAATTTACTTGTTGGTTTTAAGCAGATTTTGATAGCAGAATACAAGACAACAGGACTTCAACTCCAGTAAAAGAAAAAAAATAATCAAATTTTCTGCTGTGTTTTAACCCTGTTAGGCAGCTGAGCACCACACACCTGCTCAGTCATTCCCTGCCCTATTGGGATGATGAAGAGAATCAGAAGAAAATTCATTGGTTGAGGTAAAGATAGTTTCATAGGCAAAGCAAAAGTCGTGCACACAAGCAAAACAAAATATGGAATTCAATCACCACTTCCCATGGGCAGGCAGGTGTTCAGCCATCCCCAGGAAAGCAGGGCTCCCTTACACATAGTGGTTACTTGGGATGACAAATGTCATCACTCTGAATGTCCATCCTTTCCTTCTTCTTCCCCCACATTTGTATGCTGAGCATGATGCTGTATGGTATGGAATATCCCCTGGGTCAGTTGTAGTCAGTTGTCCTGGCTGTGTCCCCTTCTCATACACCTCCAGTTTACAGGCTGGTAGGGTGGGGAGAGAAGCAGAAAAGGCCTTGACTCTGTATAAGCACTGCTCAGAAGTAAATAAACCATCCCTGTGTTATCAACACACTTTTCAGCACAAATGCAGAACATGGACCTATATAAGCTTCTGTGAAGGAAACTAACTCTATCCCAGACAAAACCAGTACACTCCAACAAACAAGAAAACAAAAAACAAAAAAACCCAGTATTGTTAGAAATGTAATTTTTTTCCTGTTTGCTTTCTTCAATCTTGAAAATTTGTAGTTATTATTTTTTTTTTTTTAGAATATAAAGAGCGTAAATGGGCTACAAAATAAATACCTTACAAAGCAAAACATTACTCAAAACTGAAATAACATTTTCTCCAGCAGTCAGAATACGCACAAAAAAACACTATGAGTTTAGTTGAACAATAAGGTGAAGGTGAGTACTATGGACAATATTTTTCAGAAACACTGCTTAGGCATATAATTTTTTGTACCATGTTACACATGCTGTTTAATATGTGATGACGTTCTGAATACATTATTTTGAAGCAAGTCAAAATGGCAACTCATTATATTGCACATGAATATATCTTTAACTCCAAACATTTATGGTTCATGAATTTATAGTGGAGATAAATTAAATTAATTTATTCCAGGGAAAGTTAGCTACACTTGTCCTTATCAGTGACTTGACCAGTGTCAAGCAGTCAATTTATAGGAGAGCCAAAAGTTAGGGCTTCCTGCTCCAGATCCTTTTCCTCATGAGTAAGTTAATTCTAAGAGATATTTTCTGAATTTCAAAAACTTATAGTCTGGAAATATACATGCTTATATCTTTCCACTGAGGTTCAGTTAACTCACTGACATTTTTCTTTAAAAAAGAATTACAACTTATGGAAAATTAAAGAGAGAAGACCTGACTATACCATGTGATAATTAATGAGACCTTGTTTACATCTTCACTTGGAAGACATACTTATTGTCAACCTCTGCAGTTTAAAATATAGTAGACAGAAGTTACCTTAACACCTGTTTGCTGGTACTCACAAATTCAGAAAAGGCAGCATTACCTTGACTGAATGTTGCCTGACTAAAACCACCTTTCCAAATGACAAGTCCTATTGTAGGCTAATGAATACCTCTTACTCATCCACATAGCAAAGTTCTCTGTATATATTTTGAAATTGAATTGCAATTAAATTGCGAAGTTAGACAATATAACTGCATACTGTCTAGGTATTTAGCTCTCACATTCCAAGGACCTGTCAATTAGACTTCAGTAGAAAAAATGATACTACTGAAATACATAGACACATCCACACTAGCTGCTTGAAACATGCAAATTTAATTTAACAGCTGAAACAACAGTTCTGCTGTTTCATCTCTTATCATCCCTAACAGTAACCAACAGGGGGTATAGCAGTTTGCTACTTAATGAGTTATAAATGATCTAATTAAGTGTCTCCTTGCAATTGTCTTTACACTTCATTAGTGATGTGGTTGTTTATTAAGATTGGAATTTTATTGTCAGTCTAATAATTCATTCAGTTTTAGTTACATTTATAAAGATTTTGATG
Organism: Pseudopipra pipra; assembly: GCF_036250125.1. Classification (NCBI taxonomy): domain Eukaryota; kingdom Metazoa; phylum Chordata; class Aves; order Passeriformes; family Pipridae; genus Pseudopipra; species Pseudopipra pipra. The sequence continues at coordinate 71,896,087 of NC_087550.1, read as the reverse complement.
GTATTATTTGAACGAGGATTTTACAAACTACTTAAAATATTTTTCTTGCATTATTTATTCTTCAATAACAAATATTCTGGTTTTTTTTCTTCAGTGTATTGAACTATATGTTGAGGATGATATGCATACAGTCTGTTTTGCAGATTATTTTACCAAGATTCCTTTTCCCTTTTAACTGTGGAATTTGGAGAAAATGACATTTCCTATAAAATACTTGTATCAACTTAGAAAATCAACTGAGAACCATCCTTCTTAGGCCAGAATAGACACAAGGAAATTATATTTTCAGTGGAATTTGTATTATTAGATTGCAAATATATTTCAAAGATTAACTTTCATTTGTATGTATCTATTCCGTGATGTACTAAACTAACTAGCAAATGAAGTTTGTGGTGTTCAGCAAATACTCCATTGAACCTAGACAAGACAAAGTCCTTTTCTAAGCTTATACTTGAATAGTCAGCATCCTACTTTGATGAATGTAGAATCATTGCAAGGCCAGTTTACAGACTGCTATTTGTCTATAATGAAGAGTGAAGATCACAGACTTGTCTCTCTTTTGCTGTCTTTTGAGAAAACCAGAAAAAAAGAGAAATGTAAAAGATTTTTTTTCCTAAAATTGGATTGAAGCTTTAAAACTCAGTGTTAAATCCAACTATAAAGATACATTTTAAAAAAATATTTTTTCATGTTTTTGTCAAATTTTCACTTTAATATCTTCATGAGCCCACACACATGGTGTCCAAATAGATAAAGATATTGAAAAACTGCCAGTTCATATTTTAAAAATATACATGACAGACCATTGGAAACAGTTGACTTACACTAAATCTTCTTGTAGGCAATAGAATTTGATGTGATAAGAAATAAAAAAATGTGTACCTATCAGACATGGAAGTGCATTTAGGAAAGAGAGAAGTGTATTTGTGGCATCTTAAAGGTATAGGCAAAGAGTTGTTCCAGAAGGTAAGCTAAACCCAAAGTGAATGAAAGACTTAGTAATTATACGCTGGGAATACACACACAATACAACTCAAACCAAAAGTAAATATACACCCATATTTTGGATTTAGCTACTTTTTTTATTTGCAAAATTAGATCTATATTTACTTTTTTGTCATGATCTTTTCTCCCTGTGTGATTTTGGAGAGTAGGATCAATTAGTACTGTTTTCCTCCGTGAGGGCTATCATTCAACAAGATCTCTGTGATGAGAAAGCTCAGCTGACAAAAGATTTAGCCACGATCTGCCAATCAGTATGAGACTTTGTGACAGAAGACAAGCAGGAATTAACCTACTTAAAATTATGTACTAAAAATTGAGATAGGTATCTCCCTAAACATCTACATTTAGTCATAGTTCAGTCACTCTAGAAGAATTAATCCTGCGTACACATTTGCTTGTACTGTGAAGGGAAATCTTCCATTGTAAGAAATTTATATTCTTTTAATCTCATCTGAACATGTAACCATATTTTTCTCCCCTTATTTTCTGTGTACCTGCATAAAGGCTCATCTTTTCATAAAAGTGCAGAAGCATGCAAGTTGAAAAGGACCTTGAGAAGTCATACAGTCCAATGTCCTACACAAAGCAGGTCCACTACGAGCAGGTTGCTCAATATCGTGACCAGTCTGGTTCTGAATATCTCCAAGTATATCACCAAGAAGACTGTTTCCTGAGTTGAATCACTCACACAGTGAAAGACCTTTTCCTTTCATCAAGTCATAATTTCCCATGTTTCAATTTTTGCCCACTCTGTTTTAGCAACAAAATTTGTCATCCACTGTCTACCCTGGAAAAATCTTGTTCTGTTTAGTTTGTTTGTTTTAACAATCTATTACTATTGGAAATTGTAGGCAGTAGTAAGATCCCTATGATATCCTTCAGTTTTCAAGGCTGAACAAACCCAGTCCTCCCATACTCCCCTTGTACACCACGGGGCCCAGCCCCCGTACACTTTGATGGACTTCTACCATACTCACTCCTGGTTGTCAGTGTCTTTTTGTACTGTGGAGCCCCCAGTAGGGCACAGTTCTCCACATGCAGTCTTCAGACATTGAAGAGAAGGGAATAATCATTTCCCTTCATCTGCTGGAAGAGAATTAAAGGATTAAAAGTAACAGTTCCAGTGCAATAGCTTTCTTAAATTGTACAGTGTTTCTCCTTCAGATCCTGAAGAAGTACTTCACTTTCTGTTTCTGTCTTCTAGTTCTGCTGTGACACTGAATGGGTTGTCTCTTTTCTGTCTTCTGAGATAATCTGGATAGCTAAACATGGGTCACATAAATAAGAACCCCTTATGGATACCTCAACTCTCCTCTCAGGAAAACCACAGTTATGGAATACATGTAGAGTCTACATAATTGAAAACTCCTTAAAGAAATGAGAATTGAAAAGAATGGGAGAGTATAGTGTTTTTTTCCTTCCTTTTCTTTCTGAATCTATCTTAAAGAAAGTTGTCAGGTGAAACAAAGATATATTCAACCAAAAATTACAGGTTGGTGTTAAAAGAATTACTTAAAAAACCTACTGTAGAATGTAAGGAAAGTCCTAATATTTCACAGTCATCACACAATGAAATATACCAGTGTAGAGGAAATACAGGAGGAGAACTCTAGAAAGGCCACATAAAGGGAATCTGCCAACTCCTGTATATATATATATATATATATGGGAGCTGCTGCTACTCCACTAAAGGATTGGGCTGACTAGACAGGGTTCAGATGCTCATAATCAGGAGCCGTAGAATGAAGATATTCCAAACAATGGTCACAGTATAGCCTTAGCCTTCCAAAGTTCCTTTGTAGAAAGACTTCTAGTCAGAGGTCAGAAAAACTGAGTAGGAAGAAGAAAGATCCTGAAGAAATGTCATTCAAAATTACTTTATCTCTTCTTATGTTTGCCATCAGCAGAATGTCTAATCTATCCATCTCCAAATGGTGCATAAACTAGTATCTTTATCTACTTGTTCAACTTTTAGATGGGAGAATCCAGTTCTGAATAAGCCTGGGAGAAAGGATTACTGAGTGTTGGTCAATACTAAATGTTAACTATTGTGTAAAATACCCCACCAACCAGAGGAACTGTTGTTGTGTTTTAACACCAGCTGGTAACTAAGCATCACACAACTTCTTGCTCATTTGACACTGCTGCAATGGGGGAGAGAATCGAAAGAGTGAGAAAACTTACGGGTTGACAATCTAAATCTAAATAGGCAAAGCAAAAGCTGCACAGAAAAACAAAGCTGAATAAGGAATTAATTCACCACTTCCCATGGGAACTCAGGTGTTCAGCCATCTCCAGGAAAGCAGGGCTCCATCACGCATTAGGGTGACTTGGGAAGACACACACCAGCATTCTGAACATCCCCTCCTTTCTTCTTCTTCCACCAGCTTTATGTGCTGAGCATGATGCCATATGGTGCAGGATATCCCTCTGGTCAGTAGGGCTCATCTGTCCTGTCTGTGTCTTCTCCCAGATTTTTGTGAGTCAGCTGGCTGGTGGGGTGGTGTGAGAGTCAGAGAAGCTACGTAAACACTGCTCAGCAATAACTAAAACATCCCTGTGTTATCAACATTTTCAGCACAAATTTAAAACAATAGCACCATTCCAGCTACTATGAAAAAAATTAACCCTATCCAAGCCAAAAAGAGCACAGTTGTCATCTCTAAAGATGAATAGTTACAAAACAGACATACGTATCTAAAATTTGTTACCTTAACAGCTTGATTTTTCTTTGAGTAAATGTCATCTAATTTTCCAATTTAGAGCTCTTTTTTTTCAGTATTTGTACCCTTCAAATGTTTCAAATTGCTATTCATATTAGCAATTTTCTGTAACCAATTTACAGTATTCAGATTTTCTATTCTTCAATATTCTCACTAGTTCTTCTGGACAGTGCATTTGGTTTAATTTCTAATTTGTATCCAGTTTGTCAAGCTATTCTTCATTATAAAGTGTCACATCTGCTCAGTGTTCTAAAAACTAATTTCTAATACCAAAAAACAAGGAGTATCTGAAATTATTTTTCTACATCTTTATTTCTGCAGTTTAGTGTTGCTTTATTTTTTTATTGCTACAGTACCTTGAAATTCACATGAGGTTTGCTATTCTCTTCACCCTTAGTCTTTATTGCCAACAAAATTTCCTCCCTCTCTCATATGGTCTTTCTGAATCGTTATTCCCCAGATGTACAGCTTGCATATTTCCCAAGATTAAATATCATTTTATTTCCTGCAAATAATTCAAACTTCCTTTGGTCTTGCTAGATTATTCCTTTATCCACAATGGTATTTATAATACATTCCAATTTAATATTGACTGAAAATTTAATTAATGTGCAATTTGCTCCTCCATCCAAAATAGAAATAAAGTTGATAAATAAAACTAGGTCTAACCCCAATCCTGGCTACACCTCCTTGGCCACATGCAATTTAACATAACTTTGCTGATTGACCTTTAGCGGTTTTCTGTCAGTGTGATGGTACCAGTTTGAATTCGTTTAGTAAACAGCAACGGGGATTTCACGTTAAAAATATTCAGCACAAGATATATGAATGCTAATTTTGAAGACAGGTTGTATTTCAAGTCATGAAAACCGAAGTTCTGAAATAGCAGAGGTTATTTGAGACCTCTGCATGATACTAGCAGATATTACACATGTTCTGCAGGAAACCACCCTGAGACCAGAGAAGATATTCTCTACTATTAAAAGTGACACTAAGAAACAATATTTAAAACAAAATTACTCCTTTATTTTCCATATTTAGTCAGTCAAGTTCAATAAGAAGTTCAGAGAATGTTCTTGGCTTATAAGCATACATTTACTGTATTTTCTCCTGGAGGAGTCCACTTTTTTCTCTTTGACTAATGGAAAGACAGTAGACCTCATTTCAGCTAACATTGATTATCCAGAAGACAAATATTAATAGCTCAATATGGCTACCCACACAGAGACATCAAGTAACATTTCAGGTTCCCTAGAATATATGAAAATACCCTCACAGGGCCAACAGAAAAGATACAGAACCTATAGGAAAATCACGCTCATCTGGAATAGCTACAATATCCTAAACATCTCAAAAGCACTAGATTCCCATCTGTATGCAATGGAATTAAGCCTCTATTCCACTTTGTGTTTGAATAGATCACCACCTTGCTTTTCCCTTTATCTCCTCACCCTTTTACTTGTAGCTTTAGTCTATAACCCTGTACTAAGATCCCTTCACCATTCACCTTATAGCTTTTAGTCTATACATTCATATTACAAAAAATAGAACCTAGTAGATAACAAGATAATAGTAATTTTCATATTTGATAAATATTAACCAAATAATATACATGTGCAAAGATTAACAATCTATTAGCATGCAAAACCCACATTTAATTAAGCTTCTCTAACCAGCACTAATACAGTCAGAAACAGAAACTACACTGGGGATCTTGAAGTAGTCTCGCTGAAGAGTGTAATTATACTAGGGAGAAAACATGAAGATCATCATTAGCATCATCTTCATTGTTATCACTACCTAGTGTGTTGTAGAAGATGCCCAAAGAATTCTTGTTGGGTGACCCAATTGTTCTTCTGACCAGGCCACTGGAGAGAGGTTTCCCTTTAGCTTCGTCTCTTCCTTTCTTTCTCTGCTTTCTGCCTGGTAGCTTTAAATTGATGCATGCCATCAATTACAGATCCTGAAAAGGAAGTTTTCTTCATTTAAGATTATTCCAGCTTTGTGAAAGAACCGCGTTATCACTCAGAGACCTACTGAAATATAAAAGCAACTGCACAAAGAAAAAATGGAGAGGAAGATGGTGCGTCTGAATTGGCTTGATGCAAAACTGGGATGTAGCTGGTGCATTTATCAAGATCAGGCATCAAGAAAGACTTTCACATTTTTCAGTGTGCATGAATTTAGATTAGATAATTTATCTCTTGGAATATAACTACTGAAAAAAAAACAGGTGGAGATCAACAAAACTTCTTGTAGTAATGCATCTGATGAAAAAAAGGTGTAACTCCCTTCTTTGCTTTTTTTCTCAGATTTATAGTTAAAAAATTGCCTTTTTTTCTAAAGTATCTGTACATTCTTCTTTATTGCAGCATCTAGATGTTTAAAAATTCATCACAGTAAAATGTGGTATCACCCATTATTTTTCATAAGGATTTTACTTTTTAAATAACATATCCTCAAAGCTCCTGAGAATAACCCATATGTGGTTTGTAGCAATATTGAAAGCTTTCTACTTGTTTACTATGTTTAGTTCTATAGTGTTACTTACATTCCTACATTATTTATGTGGTTTGGAGCTGCTGTAGAAACAAGCATAAATAAATCTCAATATCTCCAGAAAAGGAGCTTACCAACATACCTTGAGAGAAAGAAGGAAGGAAGATAAGACATCTCAAGTAGATCCTTTAAAGGTCTATTGCAACATCTTCTTTTTAGCCTGAAGGTAAAATAACATTTATGAAATTATTAATCTGCTTTGGACAAAGAAAGTCCTAAGAAAGCATCTGAAGTCACTGAAATCATCCCCATTTCCAGAAAATAGTAGAAGAGAGAGTTAGCTGTTTAACTTGAGATGCAGATTACTTTGAAAATAATTAAATAAATTTTTCTAATTTTTTGTGGTTCTTTCTGTGGAAAAGCCAGACCTTGGGCTTATATGAACCTTGATTTGAAGAATTGTTCTCAATTGTTTCTGTTTGGAGCCTTTGAGGACCATAAGAGGAACACACCTATCTTCTGGCCCAGTTCCCTTCCTGATGCAAGTCTTTCCCTCCTGGTGACAGCATGTGTTGACTTGGGGAGCACAGTTAGCTGGATGCAACACTCTGACAAATCTTGGGCAGGAAAGGGAGCAACAGCCCTTTGTATAAGGAGGTGAGGCAGGAGCACTTGCTATCCTAACCTGCAGGGCCCCAGTAGGGAGATATCAGGGAGAGAGGGAGGGAGCAAGAGGGGGAGAAGAAGCACATTACCAGAGCCTTGACTAGGGTCCTGTTCCAATAGGACTGCATTTGCCATGGGCACCCTGCTCTTTCTCACCCTGGAGCCTGAAGCACCAGTGAGCTATGGTCACATCTCCCAGCCCAGCAACCATGAGAACTGACAGTGACAACCTTTAGGCCTAGGGGGAGTGTGGAAGGTTTATTTTGGCACCAGAACTAAGGTGTGGATACTCAGAAGAGTGCATATGGAAGGTCAGTTTTGGTGGGCTAAGGGCCAAGCTCCCAGTCAGCTGCTCATTCACCCTCTCTTCTTTAGGGGTGGAAAATAGAAAGTTCATGGGTTGAGATAAAAGCAGAGAGATTGCTTATCAATTACTGTCATGGGCAAAACAGACTTGACTTGAGGAAAATTAATTTACTTCTTTGCTAACTAAAATAGAATAGGATAGTGAGAAATAAAGTCAACTATAAAAGACTTTTCTTCACTCGTCTCCCAATAGGTGATGGAAGTGTGATGTTGGCATTAAAGTGGTAGATACTCAGAAGTGTGCATGTGCAAGGGGGTATTACAGTTTCTTTTGTAATATTACTAAATCTTTGTGTTCATTGGATAATTTGGATTTGTAAAACATTAATTGGCTTGGTATTCAAATTCTTAGTTTTCAACATATGGTGTTCCCTTTTGCCTGTTACATGATTCTGAGTGTAACATTCTGATGCTCTTCCTGAAGTAATTGAAACATTATCACAGAGCATTAGCAAAGGTTTGGTGACAGACATCCTTCTCTAAATTGCCTCTCTTTCAAAGTGGAAGAAAGCCAAATGTGTGTACCTAACTCAAGCCCACACACATATCAACATCCAGTCATCTTGTACTAACATGACAACACAGTCTAAGTCTCTCCTGTTTTGCAGGGCCATTCGTTTATCCAGTATCTGATAAGACAGAAGTAGTACATTGCTAGCCCTCTCTCTGACATTTCACTTAACAGGCTGTTTTATTTAACAGTAAGTAATAATTACATTTTTTTTCTGAAGTATTTTTCCCACTCTTTATCTTCTCCTTCAAAATTATTGCTGTTCACACTACACTAAGTAATTTGTGTTATTGCTGATTAAATAAAATAGTCTTCTCATGCATCAGCATGCAAGTCACTGAATACGTGTGACCAAGTAATTGTAAAAAAAAAAATAATTGTAGATAAGCCTTTGTGAGAACTGCAGTATAAATGTGATGATAGGAATAATTTCTAGTCTGCTGTAGCTTACTGGTTTTTAATAACTGTGTAATCAAAATACCAGTCAATTAGCATTTAACTGACTTATCTATGTAGGATTTTTTGAACAGAATTGTATTTTCCAGGTACTATTTTCATGTTTTCCAGGTAAACTCACTGGGTGAAATAGTTACTATACATCTATACATAGAATAATAAGTAGTAATACAAAAATAATTTTATTTGAACTATTAAAGTCATTGTTGCTTAATAGCTTTGACCAGCAGCAAGATTTTAAACAATTCAATTGCAACATCTACAGCTTAAAATAGTAACTTAAATAAAAAAAATATAATAGGTTCTATTCCAGTGTTATACTATATAGAATGCTACTCCAATACTAGACATATAACTATTTTTCCATAATTTTAGAAAACTATTTATTCACTGGCATTAATATCCTTAATATCCTAGAATGCACATTACCTTAATATGGTTCTCTATCATCATCATGAATAATGTGAATCTTAGTGTGGTTTGCAGTTATTACCTACCTTCTTTATGTCAATTATTCTTTGCAATTTTTATTGCTTAATGTGAAACACTGTAATTGAAATGAGTAGTGTACTGGTTTTAGCTTGGACAGTTAGTTTTCTTCATAGTAGCTAGTATGGAGCTAATTTTTGGATTTGCGGCCAAAACAACACTGATAACACAGGGATGTTTTAGTTCTTGCTGAACAGTGCTTACACAACATCAAGCCTTCTCTGCTTCTCATCCTACCATGCAAGTGAATACACTGGGGGGGCATAGAGAGAGAGACTTTTAACCGAGGCCTGGAAATGACAAGAGAAGGGACAATAGGGAAACTGAAAGAGGGTAGGTTTAAATTGGACACAAGGAAGATTTATCTTTTACAGTGAGAGTGATGAGACTCCATAACAGGTTGCCCAGAGAGGTTGTGGATTGGAAATGTTCACAGTGAGGTTGCATGGGCTTTGAGCAATCTGATTTAGTGAAAGATGTCCCTGTCCATGGCAGCAGGGTGTGTTTAAAGGTTCCTTTCAACCCAAGCTATTCTGTGCCTTTATGATTCTAGGAAGTTATCAGGGAATACAGCAAGGACAGCTGACCAAAGGGATAACCCACACCATATGCCATCATACTCAGTAAAAAGAGCTGGGAAAAGAAGGAGGAAAGTGAGGGAGACTTATGATATTCGCCTTTCAAGTAACTGTTACACATGATGGAGTCCTGCTTTCCTGGAAGTGGTGAAGTAGTGAAACAATTATTTTTATTACGTTGCTTGCATATGCTGCTTTTGCTTTTGCTATTAAACTGTTTTTACCACAATCCACAAGTTCTTGCACTTTTACCTTCTTACTCTTTCCAGTTCTGCTGCAGAGGAGTGAGCAAGCACCTATGTGGGGTTTAGATGCTTGCCAAGGCTAATCCACAACAAATGGAAAACTGTGCAATATTAGATTTTGTCTCTTCCTTCTTAGACCTGAACATGCCTTTCAAATTATTCTGATCATTATTCTCTTTAATCATAATACTGACAGGTGTTTGCTCATGAACACCATGTAGTCCTCTTTTTATGATATATTTAGACTAATATAAGCACTTTCTTCTCAGAGGAATTACAAACTAAACCAAGTAAGACCAGCTACAGGAAAGTAGGAAAGACTGCTTGTAGCTTTCTTCACATATTGGAATGACTGCAGATGCCTTATCCAGAAAATGGAACCAATTAACTTGTCTATCTTACCAAGTTTGCATATTTTTTTAGGGCAGCTGTTAAAAAATTATCTTTCCAGTTTAACACATTAAAAATAATGAATGAGAGCAACATATTTTCTAGACTCAACCTGTGAGTGTTTCTTTTTTAAACAACCAGATGCATTTTTGCCATATTTACTTCATTATGATATAAGAGTTTCCATTCTGCTTCCTCATTTTTCTGTGGATGAACACAATTACTCAAAAATCTGTCATACACTAACTATAAAAATTGTTTTGTATAGCAGATAATTTGAGTCAGCAAGACTTCATAGCTTTTGCTGGCAGTTTATGTTTGACAACTGGGATTAAATGACAAAGTTAAAAATCTCATAGGCAAGTAGACTGCATTGATGGAAATAGATACATAGAATACTAATATTTAAACTATGAAACAACAGATAACATTGAGAATTTCTTATATTTCATGCTACATAGTTCATAGTACTCCATAAATGCTGTTAAAAATATAATCAAGTTTTTTTTCATACTCAGTCCCTTTTAATATGAGTTAGGACAGCCTGACAAATGATTAAAGACTTTGTAGGGCAGGATATTTGGTTATGATTCTAATCTCCACTGTTTCCTTTTGTCATTTTAAGGAAATCACTTTAATCTCCCACTATTGCCTGTTCCAATCCTTTGGCTATCTTTCTGTCTACTGAAGAGAGAAATGTAATCCCAATGAGTTGGTTTGTCAGAAGGTAAAACATGCTATTGGCATGAAAATTGCATAAATTCTAGAATCTGGCTTCAGGATTATGTTCTTTAGTCATCCTTCTTAATGCTCATACTTGAAAATAAGTGTTTAAGTATTTTGGTATTATGATTTCTTATAGCTTTATGGGGAAATAGAAATGTATAGTTTATGCATCTACTTGCAAGATATCATTATTAATTCAGACACATAACAAATGTACCAAAACCAGAGTACAGTTTTACCATAAAATATGACTATGTCGTCTTAAATTCAGTATACACTGGACTGTGTTTACTAATAAACTATTGGAACATTCCCTGGCACAATTTGACCCTTTCCAAATAACACTTGGCCTAGTAATTCCTGGACATGGTTTAGCTCCTAAGTTGTTCTCGCCCAGTAGGCAGAGTTTGGAGGTCTAAGGCACTTTGCTAGAACAGAAACAGGCTGTATCATGGAATTGCCTTCAGAGCCCAAGAACAGTTCAGATCACTTTTAGTGCAGACTTAGCACTATTAATGTAGATACAGCCATAAGATCTTGCTGAAACGTTTCCTATTTCTGAGGATCTTCAATCTGAGATGTAAGAATTGTACTTAAAAATAAATATGGGTACAAGACTAAGAAATTTTAAGCCCTGATAGCCTGCCAGGCAATATTTGCACTTCATGTGAATTAAAATGAATATATTTACTCACAAGCATAGCATTTTCTTATGTCAAATATGGAGGAAAGGAACAGTGATTTGCTAACATTTTAATAATCAGAAGAGAGTCACTCTTTTGACTGACTTCCTTTTCTATGTTCACAGATTTTTCTTCTCAAGCATATGAATTTCATTCTGTGTGCATGTCCAGTTGTGACTTCAATCTCATCCTCATTCTTCATCCCTTTTTTTTTCTATTTTCAAGCAAAGAAAGGTTTAGAATTCATTGGTTTTTTTCTAGAATGTAATCCAGGGTAAATATAAAAACAGATGAATATTATCTGCTGCTAAAATCTTTAAACTTTTAGATCCCATATATAAGAAATTTCTTTTTTATATCTTTACACCTTCTATTTCTGTGTGTTCTTTTTAAGTGCAAACACTGACATTTTCCTTAATGCAGTCATTATACACTGATTGTGTGCAAAATACTGTGTATTTTGGTGAGATGATTAAATACAGGTTAAAGAAACCAAACAAACACATTTAAGTGACTTACTTGAAGGCACCAAAGTAGTCAGCAGGAAGACTGGCTCGTCTGATCTAACTGAAGGAGTCTGTTCTCTCTGTAATGAGCAAAACAGGATACTAGGTATCTTTGCAGATAAACAGAAAGCAGAGATCACTTTCAAAAGTTAGAAATATTTTTTTTTACCTGAAGTATATTGGAATATCATTCTTCATTTCATATACCACTGAGCTCTTTCAAATGTTCTCATTCAATGGAGCATAGCTTTCATCACTGTCCCCTGCTTCTCTGAGTTTTAGACAGCGCTTTTCACAAAGAACTGGCAAAACAAATACTTATTTCATAATCTTTTAACGTTGAAACTTTTACTGCTTTTGGAAGTTCACTTACCTAACATTCTGTAGTGCCATTGCTTGAAGTACTTCATGGATAGGCATCTAGAACTTGTGCCTATAAATTTACACCTACCTGAAATATTGTAAGAAGGTAGACAGGTATCAGTCAACTCTCAGAATTAACAACCCTTTTACTCAGTCTTTTTAGAGATGAGCTTGAAATAGAGTCAGTTTCTGTTCAATTAGTGATCATATAATCAGTAATATAATTCTTGCTTTGGGCTATGTAACAGCCCACTAGCAATTATAGCTTGTACAGACTGTGTATGTGCTTATGTGCATGTTATGCATGTAGCTGTATGTGCTTTGGGCTTTGTAAGAGCATAGTATCAATAATGAATATTTGAGGTGGTGTCAGCAAGAGCCTTACTCTGAGGGGTTTAATATTGGAGGAAACAAAGAATCCCATACAGGACTTAAAGAGACAGCAGTTACAGGACAAAGCTGATAGTGCCTTGTAATGTATGTGTTAAGTTTCAATAAAAGTGTACGTTCAGTGTTATACACTTTTTCCTTGACAACACTAGAATCACAAGTAATTAAGATACAACAAACAGTTGATCCACTGTTTGACTCAGTGCAACAAGTTTTTAAAAACACTGTTGTCTTATTTGCTACTTGTCCTGTGGGAGTTGCCAACTATTCTCCTCCAATGACCTTTTAAAGATTAAGCAGTTGTTACTTACAAAGGATTTCCAATGTAGGTACAGAAATATTCATTTAGCTTTTCTCTTATTCTTGGACCACTTTTTTTCAGTATTATTTTTTTCCTGCTATAAATGTATTGCCTTAATGTGCGGGCTTAAATCTCGGCATACAACAAACAGATGAGTCCTGAAAATACTATTTCATTCTTTCAACGCTTTGCAAATGTTTAGGGCCTATAATACAACTGTCATCAGATAAGGGTGTTAATGAATGTGAAAGCTATAAATGCAATAACCATACAGACAGAATTATATTAATCTTACTTGAATTTCCATATTTACAATGAATGCACAGAACTAAGTTATAGGTTATAAATACAAAAAATGTAGATGTCTAATGCAAGTTTCTAATTAAAAGTCATGTTATCTCTTTAGTGGTAGTGTAGATTAGTTGTGGGATTCAGTTGTCTAAACATATGCATCTAATGCCATTTAATACATTCTATGAAACACAGAAAGTCTACTTAGAATTAGAAAACATGTTGCAGGGTTTAAAATAGTCCCATACATTTCTGGACATGAGGCCTAATTCTGTTGCCCATATATGGGAAGTGTCATTTGATATTCCCTTGGGGATATTGCCTGATCTTCAATTGCTGCTCAGAAAAAACAGAGGTCTCCCATTGGTGTTCAAGCTATGTACAAGGTTCTAATAGAAGACCAACAGAAAAATCTGTGCCCAGGTTGGTAGCTGGACATCAGGAGAAATACTTTAAGGCATCTCAAAGAGCACAAGCCATCTAGTTGGTGGTAGCTGCACTAACTATTTGTTTAGACTCCTAAATCTTTATGTCTTGAATCTGGAGCTGAATGATAGTCCACAAACTGTGGATGTCATCATTAAGCTTTAGAAGGTCTGGCCTGAAAAATAGTTGACATGAATCACACTGATACAATTAACCAGGGAATCAAGAGTCACTTCCTTTGTTAGATTAAGTCAGCAGTGTAGATGTCACCTAATATTCTCCATTTATTTTGCAGGAAGTCTAAAGGATTAACTCAGCTGTATAAATGTAAATCATAGTTGTCTCCATTTAACTAGATGAATGTAACTCAGATTGTTTTATATGGCACTATTCATTCCATTCTGATGACTGTCCTGAAACTTCTATTTATTTCTTTCAGCATGTAATTTCCTATGCAGTCTTGTAAGTTTAAACAATCTCTTGAAAGGTTAGATGTTGACTACTTTGATCAATTTCAACATTTATGAAAGGTGATGTTTAACATGGCTTCCTGATAAAACAAACCTCATCACTTTTACAAGAAATGTTTACTGTATCAGACTCTGGAACTCTAGCAATTCTGAACACAGGTGACTTAACAAGGCCAGTTTTAAACACATATATGTATTCTTCCCTAAATTCTATATAGCTGAGGGAGTGTATTTTGTACACACAGTTCAGCACCAAGGAAACAAACAGACCTCCAACAACTAAGTGCACTGCTGATAACAAATATAGAGACCACCTCTGTTCTATAACAAAGAAAAATCATGACAAAGAGAGCAAAGAAAATAGAAGTTGCAGAGACATTACTATTAAAGTGGGAGGAGTAATTAGGTCATTTAAGGAGATAAGGATGCACACAAAGACTATGTGGTGAAGGTCAGACAGCCTTTGCTGCCACCTCAGTGGGTGTAGGAGGACCACAGTGTTTATTCTACCTCTTCTGTCCTTTCTATTTCATGTTATGAAATATTTATTAGTAACATTTGAAAGTCCATTCTCTATATTGTTTCTTTACACTTAGCAGTCCAATGACATGTTGGAGGGTTTACATGTCCCACTTCTATAATCTGACTTCCACAGAATGAAAAGGGTGTATACACCCCAAATAGCTCATGACTTTAGACTACCTTAACTGGATAATTTTAAGTTATCCAACATGCCATCAGCCTGCTGACTCTTCTTAAATACACCTGGCAGGTAAGTGAAGAAATAATTGTCGTTGATAGTAACTTGCCCATTGTCAATGAATTTCTAAGCCTTACCAGTCTATTTTGATGGTGGGAAAAAAAGCGTTCCTCAGCTACAGAAATCAGTTCATGTTGTTTCCTTGTGAACTGGTTCAGCCCTGACCAGTACATTGCTGTGTAGTATTTTTACAGTATTCAGACCTATCTTTAGAAGCTCTTGCTCTTTATATGGATACAAATTAAGAGGTGAGGGGAAGTTCTTTTGTGAGAGAATATTAATCAATGCATTTTGCGACAGGAGAAAACAGCCAAGAGTAAATAGAACATGTCAATGGAAAAAATTAATCTGAAGTCCAACTGCTGACTGAAGTCAATATGGATATTAGAGCAAAGATGTTCAATTTAAGCAGCAGTGTTTGGTTACAATTACCTCCCTAAGTATGCTCACTGAAATTATAGAATAACTATACAGCTTAAAATACCTGCTGAAATGTCAGTATGTAAAGAAAATTTGATTCATACATGATAAGAAGTTCATCCTATTGTGGCAAAACTTGTTTTTATATAAAACACTGTTTTATTTCTTGTGTTTATGATGTGCATACCAGATTTACTTTATTTTTAAATTCTTCTCCTTTTAAATATACTGGTGACCTGACCTGCGGAGGTCAATAAAGCTAAGAAGATCCCAGGGAGGTGAGAAAACTGAAATGTTTATTGGACTCAAAAGCTCATATTTAAAGGGTGTAGGGTTTACATATTCAACAGGGGGTTTACATATTCATCGGGGGTTTGCATGTTCATTCTATTAAAATTAGGGGATTTCACAAGGATGACATAAGGGAAAAACTCAGATTAACAAATCTTGGGGTCTTACAATTACACCACAGGAAACACCCTACTTTATCTTGAGGGATTTTACAGGGGAGGACAGGTAACACAGAGGGAGAGAGAAAACACAAAAGGTTTGCTGCACAGGTTTAATATCAGGGCATGGTTTCTCCAGGTTTGGGCAGGACATTCCAAACCCATGACATCAATGGATCCTTGTCTGGACTCTAGATGGAGGTTTTTCCCTAGTCTCTGTCAGCCCAAGGCTTTATTTAAACCTAGCAGTTTTTCTCATATCCAATTTTTGGAATCCAACATCTGAACTGATACCTAGGAAGTGCATTTTAAATAAAAAATTTCCTCAAACAGCATTATTAGCATGTGAATGATCAGTTTATCCCAGAATATAAAAACTGTCATACTTAATTGAGAAAGTCTAGTATCCAGTCACTGACATTAGTAGTAATAGTTGTAATATGAATGTATACATTAATTTGCAGCAATAAAATTTTATTTTAGCTCCATTAGGTGGATTTACATCATGGGCATAATTAAAGAAAAAACATATTTATGATATTTGTTAAATGCTCAGGAGTCTAGCTGTACACCCCCAACAACGGTGATTGCCAGATGAGGGGGTGAAGAATGGTGCCCCATGTTACCTCAAGAGAGAGGAAACCCTTGCCAAAGGGGCTGAACCTACAAGCAACCCACTCCTCCTGGCACAGGATTCAGTACTGGTAAGGTTCGATCACAGCCCCTAACCCTGCAACCCTAAGGATGTCTGACACCATCAATCTTCAGGCGCAAAGGTGATTTCAGCACTAGAGCAAAGAGGTAGATATTCAGAAGTGTTGATGAGAGAGGTTGTATAATTTTTATCTGTATTACTACAAAATATTTTCTGTATTCATTAGATAATTTGCATGGGTAACACATTAATTGGAGTAACATTTGGGTCTTAGCTCTATATATATAGTGTGTTCATTTTGCTGATAATGAGATTTTGAGAGCATCCAACATTTCTTTTTGTGATGTTCAGGTTTTTAATCCCACTAAGTGGACCTCCTTCTCACAGAGTGACTAGAAACAATACTTTTCACTCCATTTCTATGTGTCTTTGTAGAAGCAGTTCTTATGTATTTATTCACTGCCTGACCTTCCCATTTAATAATTATATAATTATCTTTTTCAGTCACATTGAACAGAGAACAACCTATTTAATACTGGACTACATCAAAAACAGACTAGAAGGAGATCTCAGAGGGCATTTCATTGTTTCCCAACTGTGTCATGTTAAATAATATAACAAACTATAAAATGATGTCATTTGTCTTTCCACTTGAATCATAGCTCTTACTATCCAAGGATTTTTGCCCCTCAACAAATGCACCACCAGACTGAGGGAATGCTTTCACTTCACTCATTATTGGTTCCTTCAGGAGGCTGGCAAGGGAATCACTGGAGTAAGGATACAGCTTTTCTAGCATACCTCACATTTCAAGCACAGATTCAGCAAGAAGCACAGAGGGACACATCCTGCCACCTCAGTTTAACTCTGTTTCTATTAAAAATAAGCTATGTTATGCTAAGTCATAACACAAAGAAAATGTAGATTGCCTTTTCCACATCCCCACAGGGTGTTTGAGATCTAATGTTTCCTCTTGGGTTGTGACACTGTTCCTGGATACACTTAGGCTAGGACCACCTAACCCGTTGCTTTCTGCTACCACATTTCTCACTCTTTGCAAGCTCTGCTAGGGTCTGTACAGAATTTATGACTTCTTCCTAATCATAGACTTCATGATTTCCACCACAGACTATCTGTGACAGATCATTTCCAATCTAATGTCTTCAATTTCATGCAAATTAATATAAGAGAAATACTAGTAAGTTACCATGTGAGTTATGAGGACATTATCCCACATATCTACATGTAGTAAGGCAAGTCAAAAGATAAAAATTTAAAATCTCTTGTGACTTTGTTATTTATCATTTTCACACTTGGTTAATTCTGCCTCATTTTCTCACTACCTGATACATACAAAACTAGCTCAGCTTGAATGTTACACTCAATTATCCTGAACACTTCATAAAAACACAGTGTCTGTTCTCCTGGAGTTTCTGGGGTGATGAATGTACTTTGCTGGCCCTTTGAAACGGCTACAGAAAATTCTGTTTAAGCACAGCCTATCTCATTTTTCTTTGTCTGGAAATCTTCCCCTTGCTTATGGTCATTCCTGTAGTCCATATTACTCACTCCTCCTGCTGTTCTCATTTCGGGGAGAAATAAATTATGCTATTTCCCTGAATCAAGGGAATCATCAGCAAAGGTTACCTTGTTATATTTTTGTTTCTACTATATGAACAGAGGGAGAAACAAAATTCAAGGTCCATTAATAAGAAGACTGAATAGACTACTTGAAGAGTCTAATCAGTTATTACACATGTACAAAATATATGTGTAATAACAAAATATATAAATTAACATATATATATGATTTGAAGAATCACAAAGGCATTGGAAATTAGCATTTCACAGTACATGCCTGTGTCATACTAGCTCTGCTTCCTGATTGCTAGTGGTTTGCTATCTTTTTTCATGCAGGATTTCATAGGATCACAGAACAGTTGAGATCAGAAGGTACCGCTGGAGACCACCTTTTCTAATGCCCTTATGCAAGGTAGGGCCCAAGTCCAGGCTGATCAGCGTCTTCTCCAATCAGGTTTTGAACATCTCCAAGGATGGAGAATACACAGCCTTCTTGGACAAGCTGTGCCAGTGTTCAATCACCATCACAGTAAAAAAGCTTTCTGATGCTAAAAATAATTTCTTGTATTTGTGTTTATGCCCATTGCTCCTTGCCCTTTCATAGGGCAGCACTGAGAAGATAGCAGCAGCACTGGCTCTGGATAGGTAACAGATATAATTCAAATTTATTTAGGACAAACAGCTGGTGAAATATTTGGATAATCCAGTAACTGTTTTCCCACCAAGACTATTAACTGAGTAATAATTCATACGAAAAGTCAGAGAGGAAAACTGTGTGTATTCAAAGATTTGAATTGAATTACTCGTCCCACTCTAAACACAATCTTTTTCCTTTTTCTCCAGTGAGCCAAGAGGAGGGAAATAGTTAGCAAACAATGTTACATCTGCTTCTATTTACTAAAAGGTCAGACAGTCTTACAGGGTTATGATATCTTGCAAAGATAAAAAAATATATGATCTGTGCAGTGGCATATGATCACAACGACATTCCTGATTAGTCTCTTAGGTACCTCTGTATTTAAACAGGGATCTCTCGAAGTGGGCTGGAGAGTTATATAATAAAATCCTTGATGCTGAATAGCTCATAGACCTGCTACAGGGAGTTTGTGTCTTGTAACATTTCTTTTTTTCTTTTTTTTTTTTTAATATACGTACTTCTATGTTAGCTATTAGAGTTGTAATTGGTCACAAACCCCTGTATTTACAGTTAAATCAGCCATTAATAACCATTATTTAACTCACTGTAAAATTGCAGCTGATATTGAATAAGACTTGGGTTTGACTTTGATATAGTGATGGAAGGTCAACAGTATCATTCCATATTGTCCTCATCCAAAGGACTGTAGGGTCTTATAAAATTTATAGCACCTAGTATATCGCACTTTTTTTTTTTAAAAAAAAAAGTATATTTGTGAATGTGCCTGTAGGCTTGGACACAAGAGTAATGAGGGCCATGCCCTGTAGCAGAAGTTGCTCAGTCAGTCCATTACACACTATGTACCCCTCATTTTTTAAAGTGATGAACACTAACATCCTCTAGCGTCCTTCAGCCTGACATCAAAGAAACTTTTGGATTTGTTGTGTTCATTACATGGTTCTCTCTAGCTGGTTAAAGTCACTGGAGAAGAGTGATACTCTATGCAAGTAAAGTCACTTTGAGAAAACTTGGCTGCCAAGTTCTTCAAAGAATCCGGTCTGGTCCAGAGATAATATTGGTAATTCAAATTTTCACTAATGATCCTAACACTTCAAATTGCTTTTGGAAGTCCTGGTCATAGTTTAAATAGTTTGAAAAAAATAGTGGTCACCAAAAAGATCATAGAAAAGTAAAAAAGCCAGCTTAAGTTTTCCTAAGTTGTATGAAGAGAAGGAGTAAGTGCCATTGCAGCAGACCTTCGATGGAGTCTGTATTCAGGTCCATGAAATGATAGCTACAATTTGTCTACAACAGTAGTGATTCTTCCAATAACCTTAATACACAGGTCAACAAATGAACCACATCCAAGTGTCTAGTATATTTACAAAGAGACAAAAATCTAAATTAGAAGGAATGTTAAATCATTCTAATAGAGAATTGGAGGATAAATAAAAGATATCTCTTCCTTTAACATTAATTTCTTGTAACTAAAATAATTAAGAAATATTCAGTTATTAAAATTTTTTTCTTTTCTGCTTCTGTTTGTGGTCTAATAATTCCAACACTGTAATAAGAAAATGAACGGAAAGACAGCATTTGTCACTGATATTTTTCACCATTAACTTTATTGTAAAAAGACTTAAATAAATAAATAACATATTCTATGCGGTACATTGCATATAGCTGATCAGGTGGGGTCTTCCAGTGTCCCTAGTTTTGGGATAGGGTTTAGGATGCATCACAAACAGAAAGGAATCACTTGCCTGCAGCACAATTAAATGATTTTCTATTGCCCTCCTCTACATTTCCTTCTGGTAAACATGGGTGCAAAGCTTTTGTGGTTATTTCAGATCTGTTAGGAGACATATCCATCTGAACATTGCAGGATGTAAGTGGATTTTTATTGTGTTTGATATTGACATTGAAGTGTGACCTTGCTACCTCGGGTTTTTTTGTGTGTATAATTCCAGCTGGTTTAAGTCTATAAATTGCTCTCTAAGGTGTGCTGTAATTTAACTCTCTGTGAAAAGCAAACAAACCAAAAAAACCAACCAAACATATTTTTACCTTAAAGTTGTTTAGAAATCACAAAGTCACAGAATATGCTAAGCTGGAAGGAACTCACAATGATCATCGAGTCCCAGCTCCTGATCCCGCACAGGACTATTCCCAAGAGTTACACCATGTGCCTGAGAGCATCATCCAAATGCTTCTTGAACTCTGTCAGGCCTGGTGCTGTGACCACTTCACTGGGGCAATAGTTTGAAAAGATGCTTAGGCCTATTCATAACACAGCCTCGAATGAGTTGGCTTCTGGCTGTGGTAGGGTTTTATCTTTTGAGAATGCAGTCACCTCTTACCTGAGGTTATCCTATTGACATCCTAATGCATCTTAAAGATGTGTTTTGGAGTACCCTTTGACATCCAGTAAGATTCATAAATCTGTAGTATAAACAGCTCAGAAGTGGTTCTTTCAGTACTTTTCCCTTGCTACTCCAGTTTTCCCCCCAGATCTTCTATCTTTGAAACTCCTTTTCTTACAGAATGGAGCTTACTGTAATTACAGATTCTATGAATCACACTTTTGGAGTAGAGAGGGCATGACATTATAAAAAAAAGTCCCAAACTGCAGAAAACTGGAGATCTGTGTTTTCTTATTTGGTGCCCTTTTTTATAAGAGCTCAACTTCAGAATTACTTTTTCCCTTAATGCACCTGAATCTTTCCACTATTTACTCTTCTTTTGGTTTCTAAACTCTTGGAAAGAAATCACCTAAGATATATACCTCACTTGAGTACTATTTATCCCAGTTTACTGAGCCTTTGTTGGTGAGTTTGCTAATCTCTGCATTGTAAAATAAATGCAGCAGGAATGAGATAAAGTATTAAAAATGAGTTGAGCTTAAATAGAGCTCCTGGTCCCATGGGTTTGGGTGAAGGCCCCAGGTGAAGCTGGTCAAGATCATGAGAACATATTAGTGTACACAGGGATTTGACAACATCTATGTTTATTTAAACTTATATGTTTATTTTCAACCAGTGAAATCATTCCATCATCTCCCAGCACAAAAGGACCTAGGGGTGCTTGTTGACAGTCAGCTGAACATGAGGCAGCAGTGTGCCCGGGGGGCCAAGAAGGCCAGTGGCATCCTGGCCTGTATCAGAAATAGTGTGACCAGCAGGACCAGGGCAGTGATCGTCCCCCTGTACTCAGCACTGGTGAGGTCACATTTTGAATCCTATACTCATTTTGGGTCTTTCACTACAAGAAGGGCATGGAAGTCCTGGAGAGTGTCCAGAGAAGGACCATGAACCTGCTGAAGGGACTGGAGCACAATCCTATGGAGGAGTGGCTGAAGGAGCTGGGGCTGTTTAGCCTGGAGAAAAGGAATCACTCTCTACAACTACCTGAAAGAACCTTCTTCCAGACAATTAGCAGCAGGACCAAGGAAAATGTCCTCAAATTTCAGCAGAGCAGGTTCAGGCTGGATATTAGGAAAACTGATTAGACATATTTGAATGAACAAATGATGTAATACTATTTTTTATAGTTTCAATAAAGGACACTTACTACTGTAAACAAGTATATTCAGTTCTATTATGAAAAGATTAGGTGGATGAAATAGTCATATTTGTAACAAAAGCAAAATACTACTTTTTCATACATTATTAGATTCAACATTGTGTGGCTGAAATGGTGAAAGTAATCTTCAGAAACAGATATAATTTTTTTTCAGATCTGTCTTATAGCCTACACTTTTGATATCTTTTCAAGCACTTTCTCCTTCTGCTGAGTTGTTTCCAAGAGCATGTGTTATTTTAAGACCGGAAGAACAGATGCAAAGCAGTTTTTATGCTGTTGTTCTTGCTTGATGCACTGCTGTAAGCATCTCAAAATGAAGGAATTATACACCTTGGGAAGGTATAGATGAAGAATTTCTGCAATCCCTCTTTGCTTATCTGAAGCAAAGTGTTATCTTTGCTAGAAGTTTGGATACTGATCTCTGTAAGGAAGCTATTTAGTGACTATTGCAGTGCAGAACACCTTGAGAGTGAATTAAACATATGGATATTTGTCTCATAACTTTACCCTCTAACGATCTATAAAGCAGACAGAATAATTTCTTTATCCACATGACTTTTACAATAGTGCATACACGTTCCTGGAAACAGGAACTGAAACATACTACAATTCACTTCTAAAATTAGCCTTGTTATGTTTTAGAATATAAATTCCACCTGTTTCTTCCTGTTTTGTTGTGACTTATCATCATATTTAATCAAACAATCCTTGCATGTCTGTGTTCCAACCTGGCTTCAACCTTACTCCTTCTAATAGGTATGAGCTCAAAGCTGAGAAGAAAAGTAAACCTCAGTATCTCAGTTCCTAGCTATTTCACTCACCTAACATGACACATTCTGGAAGTGCTTAATATTGGAAAGAAAGTCATCCATATGTATATCAACTCATAAGAATACGAGTTAGATAGGTTGAGTTGTAAGAAGGAATTTTCAGACAGTCCTCAACTGGTATAAACTGCACTCATTTAAAGAAGCATAGAGAGAATCCCTGCTCTCTATTGCAGCCAACCAGACACATGCCAGCAGAGAGAAAACAAAGACACCATTTCATGTTGCTTAAGACAACAATATATTCTTGGTGGCAGGAGATAACGAAGTTATACTGCTTATAGAGGTGAGCCTCACTCTCTCTGACTGCATTTCAGCCAAACTTTTCTCTATCTGCAATTTTCCTTGAAAATATATCTTTGGGTATCTAGGGCAATCTAATCCTTCCTAATTTTTGATGATTTAACTAACCTGGCTCAATTCAATCACCCACACATAGGCACACAGTACTGTTTGGATGCTAAATTATTCCTTCCAGCCTTCACCTACTGCTTCAGAAGAATGTGTCTGTTACAAATCCTCTGGCAATTCTGTGAACCTCACCTGATGTCCTAGGTTGTTCTAAGTGACATTAAATATCCATGCCTTCTTAGCCTAATCACACTCTGAGAGTCTGAAAGTTAAAGACGGATGACATTTTGATTTTGCCTTTATGGCATTAGTGTTGTAGGATAGGACTTTAATAAAAATAACCAATATGGCATTTGAAAACCAGAGGACTGAGAGCTGCACAAATGTTTGTGAGGTAAGTAATAATTCTGTTTTATTTGAAAAGGCTTTTGAAAAGTATGTGGTTAATAAAGCCAATTGCTTCTCAGTGAACAATAAACATAAACCACAGTACTAAATGAGAAGAGTACTGGAAACTGGAATGGAATGAGAGGCTCACTGGAACTCATGTTCATGGAGTTAGGGGAAAATACTTTACATTTACATCTAAAATTCTTCAGAGAACATTAATTTCACAATTCTTCCTTTTAGAAGGTTGAATTTTCAACTACGATGAAATTATTTTGAAATAATTTATGGATTTTTTTCTTGTTTAACCTCTCAAGCAAAAAAACCCCCAAACCTATGGTATGACATCATGATGATATCAGCAACACGTATTAAGGAGGATGTGACGGGTTGACACTGGCTAGCATTCACTCAAATGCTTACCTCCTTCCCCTCCACCTCCTGAACTGGAGAGCAAAAAGGAATGGAAAATCAAAAGCATTTTTTATCTCATGAGTTGATATAAAGCTTAACAAGCAAAGGAAGGAGAGAGAAAAAAAAAAAAAAAAAGAAGAAGAAAAAAAGGTAATGCAAAGGCAACCATCCACCACCTCACAAGGATACTGATGCCCAGCCAGTATCCAAGCAACAACTACCTTGGATAGAGTAAACACCAAGTTCCAACTGCTGAGTGTGTTATGTGTTGTGAAATATGTCTTCGGTCAATTTGGGTTAACTGACCCAGCTGAGTACCCATCAAACATCTTGCCCACTCCAAGGTCATCTGCTGTCAGGGGCAGAGGGAAAACAGGAAAACCTTTGATATTGTTCAGCAGTAGATAAAACATTGTCATGTTATCAATGCTGTTTTAATCTCAAATCCAAATACATCACCATGCAATCATTAAGAAAATTATCTCCACTCTATTGAGGCCCAGTACAAAGAAATAAAAATTTTAGGTTCAGGGCACAGACCCGTCTTCTTCAGGTAACAGAGGAAATATGAGAAAAAGGACTGTATAAATCAGATCAAATACCTTTGCAATTCATACACTCTTTCTTGTGGCAGATGTGTAAGGAAGAGTGAAGGTAGCTTAAAATGCCAATACTTCCCTTGATAGGCTGTCATTCTAACAAAATTTTTTGTTCAGAGCCACAGTGTTTTCTTTGTATCTAATAGTCCATCAGGCTGTTGTTTTCCGGGAGCATTTCCAATCTTTCTTTGAAGTTTTTAAAACTGTTATCAGCCACAATACTTGATACACCTGAAAGTTTGTTATTTTAAACCTTTAACTAAAACTCATGGACAATTACAATTTATTTTCTTGATAGCTTTACATGTATTCAAAATGTACAATGATGTAGACATCTACAGTAAATAATGCACACAGTATTATTTCGTAGTGCATTTGTGCTTATTACAGTTATTGTGCTTATTACAGTTATTGTGCTTATTACAGTTATTTGTCTTAAATTATATTTATTGCACATTTATACTATGTGTGATACTGGTTTATAAATAGATATTACTTAGGTCACACATATTTATAAATATAAATATCTATATAATTTAATAACATTTATTATTTAGACATATAAAAATATTGAAGTATCTCTGAGTATTATTAGTCACCCATCTCAAAAAGAATATTGCAGAAGTTGAGGAGGCTTATGTATGAGTAATGAAAACAATCAAAAAAGCACAGAGAAGACACTATATTAAGAGAAACTAAAGAAGGTGGCAGTGTTTATGCAACCAAAAAACCCAACCAAACTCAAACAAACCAAAAACATGGAAGATATAACAAACCTACAAGTTAAAGAATGGTTCAGAGAAAACCAATCATGAACTGGTTGTCTTCTAACAAATAAAGAAGGTAACATTTACTAAAGCTAAGGACTGAGAATTTTAAAGTCAAAAGTCAGAACTTAAGAGTTTATTTTAGAATGCTTTGCCACAGAGGTTTCAAAGGATTAAAATTTACACTTCAAGAAAAAAAATGCAATATTTCTAGAGTTATTTGACTGTAATTAGCTAGAAAATAGTCTAAGGCATGAACACTCTCTGGTCTTAAATTCCTCTAATTTTTAAGAGTCTGAATTAAATGTATGTACTTCAGACTTTCCCTCATATCAGCATCTAGAGTATTCTGTAGTCTTCTTTCACCATAAAACAGCTGAATTTTTCCATCAGAATTTGCGATCAGTAATATGTTGGTTTCTCCAGGCTAGATTTGATATGGTGAAGGAGATGCGTTTCTTGGCCATTAAGCCAACAAACAATGCTACATGCCTGCTTAATCTCCCTTTGCAGGGCTTGGGGAGAGTTTAGTATCTAGGAATGGGCTGCAAAATTTCATACAGAGTGAGGAAAAAGTCTTCATAGGTTTGTCACTTAGAACAGTTACATTTAGTGTTTGTTTTTTCTCTCATTATTAAAGAATAACATTAATCATCTGAATTGAACAGAAAAGAGGAGATTACAAGGAGTTTTTTAAAACAAAGGAGTCAAACGGAAACAAAGATAGAGGCAGCAATAAAATATGGAACAGACCTAGTATAGGAAAGAATAGTAGTCAAAACCTGGTGTGACATCGCTGACGCCACACCATCAGGAGCACAGCCTAGATCTGATACAGCAGCCTTATTGCGGGACATCAGGAGCAGCTCTCATCAAGCTGGTGGCTTGATGTAGTGCAAGAACTGGGGACCTGCATTGTAAGTGTGCATGTGGGACCTCGAGGGGCATCTTCTCACCTGTGAGTGTATCAGTGAGCTTGAATACCCATGTCTTCTGTAGGACAGGAATGTTAGTAAGAGATCCTCCTTGCAGAAGAGGGGATCTGCACTTTTAATCCACAAATCCTGTGGAAGGGGGGTAGTATGTAGCTAAGAGTTCACATAATAGGGTAGAATTATTTAAAGAAGGATGTATAGGCATTTTTTAGGTGTTGATTAGCATTTTGCAAGTGCCTAGTGTCATGCTTTATTTCTTATTATTGATAATAATCCTGAGTTATCACCAATTGCTGACTTATTATGCATTTTTTATGAAATAAAACCCAGTATTGATTATGATTTTTCACATAAACTGTGGGAAAGGAGTGTGTTTTTTCCCAGCAATAGTTCTGAACTCATGTTAGTATACAACCTTGAAGTATAAGATATTCTTTCCAATTCTCTGATCCCTGTAAAAAAAGAAAGTTGATTTCTTGCAGGTTTCTCAGACACATTAGAATATCTGAAATGACACAGTAAGTCTATTTTCAGACAAGAATCTTCCTTTATTAATGCTATTTTCCACCTAAAACTTTCCAGTTATGGAAAATCAGTGCTGTTACTTCACTATTTTAGAGTATCTTATAACAAAGGTCCATTACTATTTCTCCACCAAATCTTAGCATCAAAATATATTCTAAGCTCTGTTCCCTGAAAATGAAATGAAGTTTATATGTTCTCTTTTTAACTTAATCTATTATTAAAAAAATATTTATGCATTTTTTTCAGAGAAAAAGAGCTTTGAAATACATGACAACAAAAGGACAAGTAATTAAAATATTATCAATTACTATATAATTAGCATACTCTAGCATCTATAATCCACTGCTTCTATCGTAAAAGAACAAATATTTGAAAGTACATCAAGGTATAACCTCAGATAACTCTAGCAAAATCAGAGATAATGACAGAAGGAAATCAAAAGCAGAGATGTTAGTAGTAGAAATAAAAGTCTTTAAGAAAATGCAGTGATATTTCATTTGTGTGTCTCAGTCATGGGTAGGTTTAACTGTTGCTGGATTACAAAAATGAGGAATCATTAGGGTTTATGTTCATGCAATCACACTGTAAATTTACTGTTCTGAACAACTGTACCTGTTTAATCTTACAGTGTGGAGGTTTGGAGAAAGTCATAAAAATAGCAAAGTGGAAACTGAAATGTAGTTGAATTTCCTCATGCTTCAACACATTTATTGACTGACACCAACATTTTACCTAATACTGATTAATCCTACTTCCACAGCTGGTTTGAAGGGGTCCTTCTAGAAACTGAAATCTGCGAACCTGTATATGGAGTCATCTCTTGACTCTGCAAGCAAAATTGATCATTCAGGGCTTTCTGCAACTATGAAAATTAGAAATCTTATAATCTTAGAGGGATGCAAGCTATTCTTTAACCTCTGCACAGACAAGAGTCTTTCCACCCTGCAGCACAGATGCTTTGCTACCAGAAACAAAAGAAATTTAAGGAACTTCAAAATAACAAAAAAAAATTACTAAAATGAGTTTGGATCAATGATAAAGGTATTAAACTTTTCCTAGGAAATGTGCTCAAACCACACACTCTTAGTGTGTCTGTCCATCAATATTCCCAGAAGAAATTCCTGAACAGGTATTTAAATGTGCGATGTAAACAGTTATAAGAAAGATTGCAAGTATTTTATTTTAAAATTAATTAAAACAATTTTCTCAAAAAAAAAATTAGTACACAAAAACTACTTAAGATAGGCTGTTATGGTTTAACTCTGTTAGGCAGCTGAAACCAATGAAGGTACTTCCTCACTGCCTCCCAGGATGAGGGAAAGAATTGGAAGAACACAAGCAGAAAAACTCATGGGTTGAGATACAGAGAGCTTAATAGGCAAAGCAAAATCTGTGCTCTTAAGCAATGAAAATAAGGAATTCATTCAATGTTTCCCAACAACAGGCATCTCCAAAAACAGGGATCCATCACACGGTTACTTGTGAAGAAAAACATTATTGTGCCCTCATTCTTCCTCCATCTTTTATTGCCAAACATGATGTTGTATAATACGGAATACCTTTCTGCCACTTGGGATCAACTGTCCTGGCTATGTCCCCTCCCAGCTTCCTGTGCACCCCCAGCCTTCTCACTGGTAGAGTGGGGTGAGAAGCAAAAGAGGTCTTGACTCTGTCTAAGCACTGCTCAGCAATAGCTAAAACATCCCTGTGTTATCAGCATTGTTTTCAGCAACAATTGTTTCAATTTGCTAGAAATCACCATATTTTTATTACATATATATTTAATAAATTATATGTATATACAAATAATCAGATCCTGCAGTGTTCAATTACTTCCTGATGACTAGACAGTGGAAGAGAAAGGTTTTGAAGACTTTTTTTTTAATCTTCTGGAGTGCTTTTTAAGTATCTAGTCATGGCTATCAGGAAACAGAGAAAAAAATATAGGTGGATCTTTAGACTGCCAATTTATTGGGATAGCTGATAGACTTTAACTATGACAATTTTGTAAATCCTTCTGAGTAAAATCCCAGAGATAGAGTTAAAAATGTACATGAGCAGCAAAGCAGTTTTTCATCTTCCATGCTCTCTGTCTCTTCCCTTCCAACCCACTCTCTTTTCCAATTCCTCTACCTTTCTGCTTTTATAGCTGGTAGTCAGTCATTTAAGCCTTTTATATTCAGCTAGAACACGGCTAATTTAAATCAGACTATTTCGTAACACTATGCTAGAAGTATTCTTTCCACTGCTTTTCTTCATCTAAGTTGTCTCAATTATATATACCAGTTCAGCCCGCCCTGGAAGGCAGCATACTATATCACAGGTGAATCCTCAAAGCACCAGATTTTATATCCCTATATCCCAGGATTAAAGCCAGCCTATCCTTTTAACCTCAGGGAAGGAATGTAATTTTCTTAGCTTGCTAACATGCACCTAAAAGAAAAAGATATGATGTTGAAAAACTCAGGACCAAATTTAATTGTTTAAATATACAGTTTAGTGTTATTTGCGATGCCTCAGGGTATTCAGGTGTGGCTGGCAGATAGTACAGGACTATTCTATTTCTCTATCTTTCTGACATAGCAGCAGAAGAAAGGGTCGGATGCTCAGGTACCCACATATTTTATGACTTTTTTCCAAACACAATAGCAAACAAGTATTATTTCTGCTCTTCAGCATGCTTTAATGATTGTTATTTGGTTGTTGTACTACAGATCTTGGGATCTTAGAAGAAGAAATGACTGAAACTTTTCTTAGAGGCTAACATTTTTCTTAAGGATATATTTAGATTAACCTCTGAGAGTGAAACCCTGTGCATGTCCCCCAAAATGTGTTAGCAAACTCCACCTATATCAAACTTCTTGACTGGTCTCTGGAAGGGAAGAAGAGGTGATGTATATCTTGGTCTCTATCAAGAACTCTATATGAACCTCTGCGGTGGACCTATACTAGGATCTCCGGACACAATAGTACAAACAGTCGGCTATGTGAATATTTCATTTTGCATAGGTAGCCAAAAAAGAGTTAAATTTATTGTTCTGAAATTGCTATAAAATAAAGAGGTACCAAAACTATTTATTTTTCTTAGAAGGATTTGAAGAAAAGTTCTTACTAGTAATTTTTTAGTACATATGATGCTATTTGATGCTTTAATTAAAACTGATTTTCAGAAAATCTTTGCAATTGAGAATATGTTTGTCCAAATTGTTCTCTGAGGTACAATTCCTCTAAGAGGATATAAATGAGTAATATCTTAATATTCTTAAAATCTGTAGTATATTTTAAATAAAAAAAAATTATCTGTGTATAAAAGTTGTCAAATTGGAATTATTAAGTACTACAGTGAGTATTAAAGATGAGAAAATTCTTTGATCTCGATTTAAACTCTTTCTATCTCTATTTTTCATAAGGAAATGGAAACCAAATCAAGCATTTGTCAGCTTAAGTAAAGTACTATGTCAGCCTTGACAAAATGTCAGTCTATTGGAGAAGAGTGAAAATCTACTTTCATTTAATTTTAAGTCTGTTGTTTTTAACAAATCCATGTGTAGTATTAAAGTCAAAGTCCACAGGAGAAAGAGATAAGAAAGCCATATGCAATTTGTCATGTATGGTAGATTTGCAAATATTTTTTTATGGTTTAGAGAATTGTGAATGACTCCACTAGCTTATGACTACAAAGAAGGATATGTTAACATGCATAAGGGCTGCAGAAAAGAGATGCAAAACAATTTTTTTCCTCATATAACCCAGCAGTTCCACAAAACAGTAAGCAACCAAAAAACCTATGTGGACAACAAAGTAAATGTACAGAAAATATAGACTCTCTTTCCTATTAATCTTCAATTTTCCTGCAATTCTTTTGGGAAATGACTCGAATACTATCACAAGATGCTAATTTTTGTATCAGAATATCTTGCTTCCGCTTTTGCCCTTTCATAGCAAAGCTGGAAAGACAGTCATTTTGGGTTGTGACACTGATAACCATGTGCATGAATGAAATATTTTATACCTCTGGTTCAGCATTAGAACAACATAAAGCAGGCCTAAAAACTAACAACACAGACATGAATAACACCTCTTTTTTCTCAGAGACTTTTCCAGGAATGGTGGAAAGGAACTACTTCCTGCAAATCCCAGCAAGAGATTTGGATCAATTCAAAGGTTGCCTCTGGAATTTTGAAGGTAAAAGGAGTTTCAATATGGTTCTTCTTCTTTCATGTTGAGAAAGAACTAAGGATATCACAGATAAAGTGTGTATTGGTGGCTTTGGGGTTTCTTGGGGGACGATTTTTTTTTAGGGGGGAGGCGAAGGGGGTATATCTAGAATGGGATGGACCACAAGAGGAACCATATGGTTAGAATTGATGTATAAAGTAATTTTTTCATCCTATCCTACAATTTTATCATAAATATAGCTATAAAGAAATCTTGATTTGCATACCTGAATAGTCAAATTAAGTGATGTGTGCCACTTTCCACACCCATCATAAGTGTGGTAGTGGATAAAGGAATGTTTCCTCTTAAATGAAAGATTACACTGTGGCTTTTACAGTTAGAAAACAGCTGATTTTAGAGTTACAGGGACATACCCTCTTCCCACATAAGGTAAACATTTCTAAGTAAAATTCTACTGTTATATCATCTTGAGCTCAAACGGATGCTATATACTGTAAAGTATAAAAAGAAATTGTAGAAATCTCATCTTTTTCATTGTTAACAGACATATAGAAATAAGTTTGATGTACTAACAGTAACTAAAGTAACTGTGTTTAAATGGAACAGAAAATTTTAGTGAAAACTCCTGGTTTAGCAATTCTTGATGCATAAATACACAACCAAAAAAAAAATATTTTGAAGCAGACTTAGAAACTCTGAAAATTTATTTCATTTAGGGGAAAATAGAAATTCTTATGTAAAAACTCCAGAAATTTTTCATGCTATATATGTATTTGCAGAAGTTCTGAGAAGATTTTGCATTCATTTATTAACACTTATAATTTTAAACTACCAAATGGTAGACTACCATTTCTAAATAAGTTCAAAAGGTAAAATTAAACTATATCAAAAAGAGATGGTAAATAGTTTTCTCTGCTTTTTATTTTCATCATGGCACACAGTTTGCAATGGTATGTGTCCTGAGTAGGTCTCTGGTGCGAAATCTACCCTTCCTTCTCTGGCTCACCAAGGAATAACATCTTCATCTCTCTGGCCTGCCATCAGGCCACGAACCACTCCACAGCTCACTGCCCAAACTTGGGAATTAGGCAGCTGCATGCACCCCTCTACCATGACAGGCCCTTGCCCAGAGACAGCTTCTGCCATGACCTCAGCTTCCAGATCCTAATGCCCATCCATCCCCATGTTACGGATATCTGATTATAGTATCTCACTTCTGATATCGACATTCATTCTTGTGGGTTAATACCAAATTGATTGTGCAGAAAGTAAATGGATAACAACGCCTATTCTGTTACAGATGTATTTAATGTTAACAAAAGATATGAGCTCCTTTTCCTATAGGGAAGACAATGTAGTCCTGGAGAAAAGTCAGGTTCGTCAGTGCAGGAATCCTGTCTGTGCTGTGTGTTGTGATCCTGGGTTTGGGCCCTGAGATCCCTTCTGTTTTCTCTCTCTAAGGTCTCTCAGATTTCTCCTTGTTACTCCAAATCCTGTCAGTGAAAGGATTAGGTAGAGAATACTTATTTCTGATAAGTCGGTTCAGATTTCTGAAGCACCTGAACAGGCTGTGACCATTACAGGTGCTTTCAGTCTGCCCTTCTCAAATGTTGTCTGCATCTCTCACAGAGACTGGTGTGTCTCTTGCCCTTAAATTATTATCTCATTCCTGTCTAATCCCTTATGATTGAATTTCAGCTGCTCCCAACCCATGTCATTTACCACAAGAGCCCATGGAGTATGAGAAGAGGATGAGACAACTGGATTTGTTCATCCTGAAGGAGAAAAGCCTACAGGGGGCTTACTGCTGTCTGTACTACTGAGTGGGAGAACATGGCAGAGATGGAGCCTAAACTCTTCCCCAGGGTGGAGAGAAGAGAATGGAGGAGAGAATGAGAGAGATTGATTTTGTAGGTATCAAATAGAAAGTAAAAAAGGGAGATCAACACATAGGAAAGGTAAATATGAAGCAAGCAACAAAATTTAAGAAGCAATCAAAAAATCACAGTATTTTTTTCCATCTTGTGTTTGCAAACCTAGTCTGTCAGGGCTGCATGCTTTTTCTTTTAAATGAGTGAAGTTACATGTTTATATTTAAATGACCTACAGTGGAGTGCAGGGCTTTCATTTTAAAGATGATTTGTGTTTGTTATTGCCTTCAACTCGTGTGTATTAACTGAATTGTAGCTTTCGAAAGAAGTAACAAAATCCTCCATAGGAGCCAAGCATTGCCATAGTTATCTGAAAATAAGTTTATAAAGACTTAAGGACCTGGCTCAGTTTTTGTGGGATCATAATCTCAAGCAACAAATGTAATGGGTTGGGTCATTTAAAGTAAACATAAGTGACATATTTAAAGTTTTTTAAAACTGTAACACAATAAATGATTTAACAAATCAATTTAAGAAATTAAGAGACTGCAAAAACCTATTGATGCAAAAACCTATTGATACAAAAACTAAACTCTGAATTTGGTATTGAAAAGGAGGAAAAGAGGTAATGATCTGTCTCACATTGTTATTGCCTCTAATCAATAAATAAATTTCTGGATTAAAGTTTTGATTAACTCTTATTACAAGAAGTAAAAAAGCAACAGTATAAAAGGCCTTAATTTAATTTAAATGAAGATTTCTGGATGTTACGCTGTATCCAAAGACTAATACGAACCAGCATCCTAGTAGATGTTATATTTTTCTCACTAGGAACATACAGAATGGGTCAGTATATTGTTTTGGGAAGGTTTAAATAGTTCAGTGAAAAAAATAGAAATAAGAAAAAGCTCTTGAAAATACTGCAGCCTTTAAGGGAGTTATTATACGTTTTCTTTTTTTTTTTTCTCATTCAAAATTCAACTTTAGTAATCACTCAGTTTGAATCTAAGATGTTCAGGTATAGTAGGATGTCACTTAAAACTGATGTTTATAACATAATTTGAGTTTCACAGAGATTAATGGTGCCTTTCTCAGGTGGCATGTAAGATTTGTCTCAGAGAAATGTATATGGATCTGTGGGACTACATGTGAACCTCAGTTGTCCCTCACATGAAGTTACCATGAGTCCTCTATAAAACTGTCATGTATGTGTGCATATGCATAGTATAAGCTCTAAACTGGTGATGATATACAAAACAAAACTTCAACCTAATCTAGAGACTTGGAGGATTATGTGAATTTCAAGTCTTCCTAAACTGCATGATCATTTCTGAGCAGGAGTTTCTGCATCTGTATAGGTGTTCACAGACTGCATGCCAACACTGTATGTTCTTTGTTCTCATCTCATTCTTTTCAGGTTTTCAAAAATTTATGTTGAAGTTCTTTGTAGCAAACCACAGGAGTAGCCTTTATTAGCAGTTCTTGGTGGGTGTTTTGTCTCCTGACTTTTATGAATCTTCTGCAGATTGAGAACAGAGAACAGCAAAAGAAGAATATGTTATTCTTTTTCAGCCAGATGCCTGCTGTGAGGAAGTCATTGATAAGGAAGAAAATAATAATTGCAAGATTTGTGAGGACTTATTGAGAGAAATAATATTTTAAATGAAAAATTTATTGTATGCATTGCACTTCCCTCTTTTCAAAGAGACTTACCTTATACTTATGAATGGCACATTAAATTGTGGAAATTTTTGTGCAAAAAGCTATTGTGAATGTAAAGAATATGACAAGTTTTAAGAATTTGCAGGCAAATTAATGATGCCCACAGTTATTAATTACCTTCTGTAATAGGAAGTGTCTAAATTACTGGCTGAAGGAAAATGAAAAGGAATAGTTAATGAAGGGAGGTTTTTAAGCCTCATTATTAACTACTGGCAAAAACAGGAGAGATAACTTTCAACAAAATCAGTTTTGATTTTGGTCCATGCTTAACATCAGTGGTCATGTGCTCTGTTTAGTCATAGTCAACAGATTAAAGAAAGTTTCCATGCAAGTATACAGCTGAGAGAAATGATTTTCATTGATCTTACTGATCTTAGTAGTATTTTAAGGGTCTCCCACCTACCACTTTCCTCTGTATTGCTGGTCAGTGTTCAAATGGTTGTAACTCTTTTTTACTCGATCTCATAGTCAAGCCCAAGTTTACTATGAAAAGGCTGGAAATAACTTCTGATCTTTAGGGGAAAAACATAAAGTAGCATTAATCTCCATTTTTCTTTACATTTGAAACTCTAGCATTATGAGTAGGGCCAACAACTTTTAGACTTTGTTAGATCATTCAACCTTTTTCAGGTTTAAAATAGATTCTCCTGATGCCCTGAAATATCTCTTCTTCCTCTTTTTTATCATCCTGATCCATCAATAAAGGATTATGGAAAATATTCAAAGGTAAATTGCAATCCTCTTGTGAAATACATTTTTATCATTACTCAGAAAGTAAATAATAACCACAATATATTTCTATAACTAAATTCTAGAAAAAGCAGCATCTGCCTTCCAGCATCTTACAGTATTTTTCCTGTCAACACTTTCATCAAAGGTTATTCATATAACTTCATGCAAAATAAGCATATTTCTTACTTTCATTGTGTTTTGTATATATCCCAGTGTGACTCCATCTCTTTAAAATATAATTTTATTTTCAATGCCTGTACAGTAGAATATTATACAGCAAAGGAGAAAGAGATAACTGCTGTATCATTTATATGGGTAATTTATTAAATATAATTGAATATGTAGGCTAAATAAATAATCATTTTCTCATTAATTTGAAATTCTGCTATAATTACAGATCTATACTTTGTTCAAAGACATGTGAATATCTGTGTTTGAAAGCCTGCATATAGTTTCCTAAAATTAGTAAATACACCACTTCTTTCTTACTGCTCCCAATTGTTTGAACAATATGTAGCTAGAGGTTTGAGATTACAATCCTAATTAAAATAGAAGATTGGACAACCATCAGTGGGGTTACTTTACATAACTCAATTGAACTCTATGGAACTGTGCTGATTTATGTTAACCAAGGGTATAGTTTCACATTTACAACTCTATGCCTAATAATAATTTCTATTGAACAAAAATTAGGCTTTTCTAAAGACAAAATTATGGATTCCGATTTCACTGTGTCTTGGCTTTGTGTAGCCAGGTTTTGGTAGCGGGAGTGGGGAGAGGAGTTCACAGGGGTGGCTTCTGAGAAAAGATGTCAGAAGCTTCCCCCACGTCCAACAGAGCCAATGCCAGCTGGCTCCAGGATGGACCCCACTGCTTGCGAAGGCTGAGCCAATCAGAGGTGGCGACAATGCCTCTGTGATAACATATTTAAGAAGAAAAAAAAATTATGACGTAGAATTAATTGAGACCAGAGAAAAGAGGAGTGAGAGTATGTGAAAAGGAACAACTCTGCAGACACCAAGGTCAGTGAGAAAGGAGGGGAAGAAGGTGCTCTGGGTTCTGGAGCTGAGATTCTCCTGCAGCCTGTGGTGAAGATCATGGTGAAGCAGGCTGTTCTCCTGCAGCCCATGGAGGAGCCCCATGCTGGAGCAGGTAGATGCCTGAAAGATGGCTGTGACCCCATGGGAAGCCCACATTTAAGCAGGTTCCTGTCAGGACCTACAGACCCATGAAGAGAGGTTTTCCTGGTAGGACTTGTGACCCAGGCTGGAGCAGCCTGTTCTTGAAGGCCTGCATTCCATGAAAGGGACCCACATTGGATCGGTTAATGAAGAACTGTAGCCTGTAGGAAGGGCTCACACTGGAGAAATTCATGGAGGACTGTCTCCCACAGGAGGGATCCTAAACTGGAGCAGAGGAAGAACTCCTCCCCCTGAGAAGGAAACAGTACAGAAACATGTGATGAACTGAACATAGTCACATTCTCCATCTCCCTGCACAACCTTTTAGTGGGGAGAGGGAGAGCAGCAGACCCCAGGAAGGAGGGACGTGGCGGGGGGAAGGTGTTTTTAGGATCTGGTTTACTTGTCATTACCCTACTCTGATCCTTTTGATTATTAATTAAACTAATCTCCCCAAGCTGAGTTTTGCCAGTGATGGTAATGGATGAGTGATCTCTCCCTGTCCTTATCTCAACTCATGAACCTTTCATTATATTTTTATACCCTGTTCAGTTGCAGAGGGGAGTGACAGAGCAGCTTTGGAGGGCATGTGACATCCAGCAAGGGTTAACCCACCCCACACTGTTATTGATCTAAAACTAGAATAATGTCAATTTGCTCAGTCCTTATGTTACTGAACACAACCTACCCATATGCAGTGAACAGAATAAAAAGACTCACACATGAAGTCATCCTCAGGGAATTATTATTATGATTAATTTAGTTTGAATAAAAATTACCAACATTATTATATGTTCTGCAGTGTGGGTTTATTCAGTTTTCAGCGAGTCAGCTGTATGGAGTCAAGAACGCCTTCAGAGCTCCCTTCACAGAGCCCAAAGGGAAGAAAAAAGTAGCAACCGCTCAGTGAACATGCATGCCCTTCAGCTAAAATGTATATAAATTCTATTATAAGATATCTTTCCATTTCTAAAATCCAAATTGAACATAGAAATAAAATAAATGTAAGTTTATACATCTGGTGTCTGCAAAAGTTTTCTAAACTTCTAAGTCTCTGTGTTTAGTTCATGATAGAAGAAGCATGCATTCTCCTCTTTGATGATAATGCCACAGGAAACAAAACCAAGCAGAGAAGCAATATAAATGCACTGTTGGAGTCTTGTTCAATGTTATGTGGTATTTTCTTAGCTCTGAGAATTGGAGGGTATGGAAATAAAAGCTTTCTGCAGAACAGCCCATATGGTGAATTCATAATGTGTGATCAGGACAAAACAATTACTGTGACTAGTCCATGAGTGTACATTTCAGTGATTTTAATTAGAGATAAAAATATTTTCATACCCTCAGATGCTTGTCATGATTTTTGTCTTGCTCTCGCAAAAATTCCCTTTCTATTTCTATCAAAGTGCAATTACAGAATCACAGTTATTAAGGAGAGTGGACTACTAAGGAGAGTAGAGCACTGCATACTTTACATGTTCTTTCATTAACACTACCATAGCTATTGCACTCGGGAAGTGACACAAGTACTTTAATAGGCCTTTATTAATATATGAAATAACTCCTGGAAAAGTCAGAACTAATTCCTTCAAGGTCTTTATCTATGGTTTTATGATGCACTTAGACTTATTATCTGCAGACCTGCTGTAACGCAATCCAGGGAAGTTGACCATTAACTGAGTAGATTAGATGCCTGCTGGAGCCTGAGTTACCCTTTTTATAAAAACAAGGATACATTGTAGCTTGCACTCAGTCCTAACCATGCTGTGGAGATGGAAAGTGGATATGGCTGGATTCTGAAGAGGAAAATGCATCTGCATTCTATAAATGAGATTTAGACAATATCTTCTGAACATGAAATTTGTGTTATAGATAATATTGTGGAAGAAGAGTTATCCAAGACAGCCCATAACAAAGAGTAATGAGATATATACTGCTAAGGTGAGACAAACAGCTACCACATGTTGCCATTGATACATAGAGAGAAATTATGTATCAAGTAAAATCCAGTAAACTCTGTGTGTTATAAAATCCCTAGCCCAAATCTGTACAGTATGCAAAGTCATGGTTTTCTGACACTGCAAAGTACATTAAACAGCCTCTGCAGAATTACCTTGTAGCAAAAAAAAAAAAAAAGAAAAAAAAAAAAGAAAAAAATGCTTGCAGTAGGATATAAACACTGTTTTCCTTGGCATGATGCTGTACTGATCAGCGCTAAGTAATGTATGGTCTATGCCTCCTAATAAAGTCATAGTCAGTTGTAAATGTACAGCAATTTTTCAATGAGCTCTTGATCATTTGTCTCAGATGATGCATTTTTAAAGGTACTTAGTGTGGGTAGAAAGGATTGTAAATGAAGACTTCACAATATAAATCTTGACTTACTACACAACAGCAATAAGAACTCAAGATGTTTGTACAAGATGGATACTAGTAGTGTCTTCCCAGTGCATACCCTTAGTTCCTAAATAAACTTACAAGAATCCACGTCTGCTGATTTTTAGAGTTTTGTCTTCTATTTTCATGCTTCCTTTTTTTGTTCCATTCTTTCTTTTTTTTTTTTTTTCCAACTTTTTCTCCTCAGATGGCTTTTGGTATCATAAATTACGTATGCATATGATCTCATAATCTTTTTCTGTTTCTAACAAAACCACAGTCCCCATCCCACAAAAGAAATGCATTTGCAAAGAAAATAAACAAAATCAGGCAATGCCTTTCTTCTTACTGATTATTTTTTATACATGGGTCCCCATATCCACTGTTGCCTGCAGGGAACCACATGAGTTCTTCCAGCTTAACTTCCTGCTTAAACTGTGTCTAATTTCAAAGCTAGATGAGGTTGCTCTAGCTCCCAAAAAGTTATGTTTTGAGTATTCTGAGGAATGAAGAGTCCATAGAAATTTAATTCCACAATCATTATGGGAGATGACATCCAGTCTGGGCCAACATGTCAATAACTTCTGTGTGAGTTATGTGTTTTTATTAACAGTCTATATGGTGTTACAACCTGCCCTTGAAGTTGAGAGTAACTGAGGTTCTTTCTAATAGAACCCTTGGGGAGGATTAGAGTCAAATGACACCAAAGGACTGGTGTGTTTATATATATATATATATATATATACACACACACACACATATTATATATGGCAGATTTATTTTAGAACAATTTGGTTGAAATGGAAAAGTCATAGGTAGCCTTTTTGTTAGTATCTATAAAAATGTAACAATATAAGAGTATAAACATATCACTTAAGAAAATACATGAGGAGAAGAAAGAAAGAGAAAAAGGATAAAGAGTAGATAGTGGAGAGGAAAGATATCACCACCTGTGGATCCAGCAACAAGACTTGGTTGTTGCAGTTTAGAAGTCCATTAGTTGAAGTGAAGATGGCAGTCTGGTTTTGTTGGGGATGGGGGAAGTCCACAAAAGACAAAGTTCAGTGGTTAAATATATGTTCAGGTTTAGATGGGAATGCCTAGGTACTTCCCCTGGGTGGCAGGGAGTTTTACACTGTCAGTTAGAACACTGTGGATCATGTGCAGCCTGGTGGAAGGTACCAGAAATGAGTCTGGGGGAACTTTAGGGGTCTTTGATGATTTATGGCTTCTCCTAATGACATGACTGCTGTTTGGCCCTGCTTTTCAAAGCTGTGTAGTTGAGCCAGTTGTGCCTTATCAGAGGGAAATGGCATTATAGAAGACAACATCCCTCCTCTGCAGGATCTGCTTTTTATTGGCATTTTCTCTTACCTGTCCAGAAAACAGCTTGTTTAAGACATGAGTCAGAGGTTATCAGGCACATAATAAATTACAGGGCTCGGACAGTATCTGATCAGAAGTAGGTTTGTCGTGGTCATCCCCTGGTTTTGGCTGTGCATCCCCTATGTCTTATGCAGATCAGAGGTTTCACCACCACACACAAAAAACTCTTCTCCTCCCCTTTGGTTGTGGGGTGCAAACCCTGCTGCTTTTGCAAAAGATCAGTTGTTTGAGTCATTAACCCTTAACATTTCAGTCTCTCACATATGGTATAAATGTGTTTTTTGATCTAACACATCTCACAGTTAAAATTCTTCTGAACACTGCAGAGATTTAACCTTTAAAATTTTGGGGATTTACCTCATTTGTCTCTAGTCATACCTATTTAGTCTTTGCTCAGTAATAACTTCTAAAACAAAGAGGACCAAGATAGGAGTACCTTTTGCATTTCACAACAAATTCTGTGGTGAAATTCAGCATGCCACTTACGTGGGGGTCAATAATCTCTGAAAAGGTATGAAGCCCTCTCAATCCTCAGTCTCTCCAAAGACCTTTCTTTTATCACTTCTATTAGAGCATAGATGATCTGGAATGCTTTCCTGCTCAGTTTAGCTCCATGTCTATTACAAAGATGTTATTTTATGGTTAAGAAACTGTTGATTACATCTTTCACGTAGTTATAATGAAGGCTGAGGTTCAATGCATCTTTCTGGATCTAGGTACTCTTCTTAGATGATGTCAGGTCAGTGCTAATAATTTATTCTCTGCATTTGCCTACCACAGTAGTCATTCTTTGTGTAACCTGCTAGGGACTGTGCAAAATTACGTCATTTTAATCACAGATGTCTTGTTGTCCACCACAGATCTCAGTCAGCTCTTGCTTCACATTTCTTTTCACTTGTGATAACTGTCATAACATCCAAAATCTAGTTTAAGTTATTATTATACTGGGTTAGAGATAAATAGTGCATTTGTGTTAAAGAGTCAATTATTCATCAGTTCCTCCCTTTTAATTTTAACTGACCAGATGGCTTTACAACTTGGGGACTCAACTCAATACCACTT
Organism: Pseudopipra pipra; assembly: GCF_036250125.1. Taxonomy (NCBI): domain Eukaryota; kingdom Metazoa; phylum Chordata; class Aves; order Passeriformes; family Pipridae; genus Pseudopipra; species Pseudopipra pipra. The sequence continues at coordinate 71,854,605 of NC_087550.1, read as the reverse complement.
GAGTGACAATACCTCCCACTGCTTCTGCAAAGTGTTTGTAATTCACCATGTGTTACAAACACTTTTGGGTATCTTCCTTTACAATCAATGCCCTAGACACTAAGGAAGCAGATTCAGAAGTGAATTGAGGGATCTAAAAAAAGTTTTATGTGGGCATTCAGACTAAATACAGATGCAGAATTAACCAAATTTTACACAGCCATAACTTTATGTTTTTAAAAAAAAGGAATTAAATTTGAGATACAACTTTCCATTTCCTTTTCAAATTGTTTACTAACATTAGGTTCTGAGGTTTTAGATTTTTTTATCCTTAGAACTAGCCTAGATGGAGTGCCTGTTTTCAAAAATCTACCAAACTTCAAAAATGCTGAAAAAGTTATTAAAAAACCCTGTCTAGCAAATATACTTTGTACAAACATAAACTATACAAGAAGTACTAGGTCCATTCGTACCTGTTTTCTTTTTCTTTTTTCAGCAGAAGAATGCCTCCATTTCAGAGCTAATGCTGTTTTTTGTTATTACAGCCTCCATACTGCTCAGTAAAGTGTAGGATATCAGCTCTTTGTTGTTTAGTTGGGCATTGTGTTGTTGCTGTCGGGTTTTTGGTTGGGTTTTTTTGTTGTTTGTTTGGTTGGTTCATTTGTTTTTTTAAATCTGGCCATAAATTAACCTCCATACATCATTCTCCTTCTTTGTCTGTGTTATTTAGAATAGGACATTTCTCTCTCCTGCACTATTTTCATTTGAAGTTGATACTGCAAAACTTCATACATAATCACAAATATTATCCAAACAAAGGAGACTAGTTTTTGGAAAATGAAATCTGATACTACACCTTACAGTCTTAAATGTTTCTTTTAATTCTTTCATTTACTATGTTGCTTTAAACATTTTATCCTTCAAAATAAAATTTAATGATGATTGAAACACAAATCATATATCTCTTGAATTTCTTGCTGTACTTTCCTATGTTTATGTAACTTATAAATTGATGTATTATAGTCGTAAAGCACTGTAAAAAGCTGTTCAATCTCTTAATATTTGGAGCAGATTTTGATATCAGATAATTTCAGGACTGGATCAGTTGCATTCTTGAACACTGTCAGGAAGACGAAGTGTATTTTCAGAAACAGACTAGTGACAGCACAAGTAGAATCAGGTAATCAGAAATGATGGAATAGTGTCAAGATTTCATGAGCAGAAGACACTGAAGGTAGCAAGACAAAGGAATCTTATACATCAGCAGAAAATGAGAATGGGAACATTTTTCACATCTCTTACCTGGTGAAGATCACAGTTAAGACAATAATATAAGAAAAGGTAAAGATGGAAAAAACGGCAGAATAACAGCAAACAAGAAAACATATGTTGTGCTGTTCTTCTTTCACCACCTTATGATAGCACTGACCTAAAACAATATGTAGAAAGAGAGTAACGCTTGTTAGTGAGAGAGATAATAAAAACCTTTTTGCTATGTAGCAGCTATATTTGGTGCTGATGAGATGGGCTCATAGAATTCAGAATTACATGACTCTTTGCTTCTCAGAGTCTCCTGGATGAGAATATAAGCTACTTTGAAGGAAATCGGAGAAAATCTATCTCTGCATATTTCTTTCTGATATTTCCACTGGTACTATGGTGCATACTTGTCTTGCACAGTAGTAAATGTAATCCATAATGAGGAACAGCAGGGAAATAGACTGTATTTTTAAGAAACTACAAACACTTAAAATAGCTTTCCATTCATTGTGTGAATAATACAAATATCTTGTATAAATTTTTGGTTCCTTTCCAATGTGTACTGTGGTTCTGAGCACCACTGAAACAAATTTGGTTTAATTCCTTTCTGTTCAAGATCACACAATACTTTAAAAGAAATCACAAGAGAGATTTAGATTATACTTGATAAATTAGGTCATCCAATAGGTAAATATGTACACACTAAATAGGTAATTTAAGTGTGAACTTATATGTCTATATATATTAAAATTTGTCTCTACTATTATCACTTCATATGGCTCATTGTTACCGATTATAGAAATTACGAAAAGTTTATGGATATGGATATGGAAAGATATGGAAATTACGAAAAGTTTACAAGAATGAACAGTGTCTTAAGGCATATATGTCTCTTACAGAGTCCACTATGAAAGGACTTCAAAAATCAATAAGTTGGTGTTTGGTGCTGTACATTTTCTAATAGAAGAGAACTGAAAAAGAAATGCAACAACTGAAAAAACCGCTGTTTTCTCATTACCTTCATGAATTTTTAGACTTAGTTTGTAAATACTACAGTAAGAGATATAAAATGCCAATATATCTTATATAAAATAAGATACAGATCTTTCAAGATGGGCTTTGTCCTCAGATTCAGACACTAGAAATAATAGTGTTGACAATACAGCTGTTAATAGCATTTTGTAAACTCTGCACTTTTGTTTGGTTTGGGTTACAAACTGAACTTTTATTTAATCTTAATTTTAAGTGGGATTGCTCATGACCTTAAAAATATCAATTGATGTTTGCACTGCAGTTTTACCGAAGGCCATTTGAGGGCTAAGTTGAAGACATCTGTCATTACACTAGGTGGTAGATGGAAGTGAAACACACTGAGTATAAGCACACAAAAATCACTTCAAAATGGGGAAAAAAAAGATAAAGGAGTCTTTGACCAAGAATATATTTTTATGTAAAAGTTATCTGTATGTATCAGTCGGCAGTCATGATCCTACAGACCATGATATTACATAGGGATTCTGAGTCAGCATATCATTTCAGACACATATTTACGCTACTATTTACAGCTATCCAGGTGACTTTTATTTTAAGAATGATATTTCAGAATTAAACATAAACTTAAATATATTATGACCATTTAGCCACGTTCTTTAGATCTGCATTACATTTCAGGCTGATTTTCACAGAAAAATTTTAACAACTTATCAGAGTTAAGTATCCTGGTGCAGATCAACAGAATGCTGAAAACCCTTTGTTTCAGCTGAGATCCTCATATGTGTTTGATACTTTTGCATAGATCTAAGCTGCATTAGTTAGTATACATTAACATAAATTAGCATAAGAACTTAAGTTAGATTAAGAAGTAATGCTATAAGGAAATACATGAAAAGGAAATAATCATGGGAACACTTAAGAGGTGCTGAATGTGCCACAGCTGACATTTAGATGTGTTTAAACACAGAATGATGAAGTTGGACTAGTTAGCACTAGTTTGACTTCGCACTATTACAATGAAGAGCATTTTCTTGAAATATTTATATTCAGATGGCTTCAGATTAATGATTTTATGATAAAAATATGTCGGACATAAAATACTGAGTTTTGATATTTGGATCCCAGAGCACAAGGCTGATCAAATTTATGGTTTGCAAATATTTTTTATTTGTGCTCCGTCCAAAATTTTCCAGAAAACATGCATATTAAATATATTTATAATAGTTTACTTTTTTTTATTAGCAGTCATAGACAAAGTAGTTATACAGATCACAAACTGATTTCCTTCAGTTCTAGTTCCTTGAAATAAGTTCAGTTATTGTTTCAAACTTCTGGTTATCTTCCCACCTCCCCATGACCAATTATTCCTTTTCTTTCTCTCATCTTCATCTCTTCTAACACTCAGTTTTCTGGTTTCAGGTTTGTTGTTATTGCTATTATTCTTTGATATTTAATTGCGAATTTAATGTCTCCATTACTGCATCTGCTGCTTAAGTTTTTTCTAATAAAATCATCAGACTTTATATATTCTTATTCTCTTCTGCATAGCTGATGACTTGAACTTTTGATAGAATAATATTTAACACTACTGAGCAGACATGAATAGATAGCATGACCTAAAAAATTCAATAACAGAAGAGGTTGAGTGGGAAGATATAAGTAGAAATATTATGAGTATTGCATCTGAAATGAGCTGTAGACAAGATGTCTGATCAAGAGACAAACTGACTTAACTGTGAAAAAAGAGAAAACCTGAATTCAGAGTTCCTACTACAAAAATGGTCTTGACACCCATACTTGCTTAAAGCCCTTTACAGCTGTCATCCAACTACAGTCCTGTTCTGTACTGGAAAATTTAACTTATTTATGTCAGTTCTCATTATTTGTCCTTCAAATATCCTTTAGGTCAGGACTGACAAGAGTAAAAAATGGTACTTAGACAGATTTTTTTGTCTTGTTAGTGGGAGCAAAAGGCTAAAAATCCAAGTTGCACCTGAACAGCTTTTAAATTTAGAGTTGCTCTATTTTCTTTTCCTCAGCAATTTAAAGAAAGTAGTGAATAACAAACAGGACACAGTGAAGTTTTTTCATGGCAATTTTCTAAGGGAAAAGCCAGAGGGAGAAGATCTGATGTTGACTCCTAGAAGCTGGTAAGCTTGATGAATTCTGAATTTGGACAGTCCATGGACACTATTTTGGTTGTGGAGTTGCATTTTGGGTCAATGCCTGAGTTAGCCAAGACCCGCTAAGCGGTTGCTTCTGGATGCGAAAAGGATTGGCTTTTTAAGGTGATATGATCTAAATAATGAAGCAGAGCTTTCTTTGGCCTGAGAGGATAAAAAGTCAGCTGCTAAGCAACCATGAGAGAGAGTGTAGTAAATGGTTGGTTTGAATTGGGAGTGGGAATCCCTAAGAGTATAAAATTCATTTCTCCCTATATCCTTCTCCATACTTTTAGGCGTGTCTGAACCTGAGATATAAATAATCTGCAAGACCAGGTCTCACTTTGTTGTTAACTTATTGAAGAGGTACTGTAGAGTAAAGGAAAAGGGAATCTTCAAGAGTGGAAGAAGGTGTTGGTAGCAGTAGTTCTGGTAATTATTTGACTGCAGAGTTTGTGATACTAAAGATGACCAAATAAAGCTATTTGATTTTGAAAGGCAGAACTATTTGTCCTAACCCATGTTGGCAACAATAAAATAAGGAAACACAGGAGGAATATTTTAGGGGTGAAATTCAAGTTGCTAGGGTTCTGCCCAGCAGGGAGTCCATGGCAACAGCGTGTGTAACACTGCCAGCTACATATGTAAAACCTAAGGAAACTGTACAGGAAAGATGTGTTTCATATTCATTAGAACAGAACCAATCTGGTGGTGATCAGAATAGAAATATTATGGAGGAGTATTTTCAGTAAAAGCAGAGGGGAAGGTAACAGGCATGGAAGAGAACTTGAACTTGATAAAGTCAAAATCTTTTTATAGGCAGAAAGTAAAACAACACTGTTAGTCCAGCTACAGACCCCTACCTGTGTCTCTGGGGCCCTTGGGACAACAACACCAGACCCCTCAGTACCAGGCAGTGGGTGTTGTCCATGAACATTGTGGAATGACAGTCAGCCTTACTAGAAGAATTGATTAAGGTGGTGAAAATATTTTAATACTTTATGGTGACTTTTCTTAACAGAGAAGGGTCAACAAAAAGATCACTTAGGATGGCTGGTATGATCAATTTTATTCAATATCTTCATTAATAGCCTGAAAAAGCACTTGGGGTAACATCTGTGAGTTTGGAAAAGATACTAAATTATTTAAATATTATATTGGTGGCTAGAAGGTCTGAGAAGACCTTACAACGCTGTGCCTGGGGTTGAAAAAAACAACAAAACTTTAAATGCTAGGCAAATTCTTTGCATCATGCTGAGCACAGAACTGATAGTTAAAACTCAGGAGAGAGACATTAACATTATCATCTCAGAGATACACAGCAAAACAATGAAAGACAACAGTCAGAAGTTGCAAGAAAATTATGAAGTTGCCAATAAACCTTACAGGAAAATAAACTACTCCAAGGATATTTAGAGGTTGTGGAATCTTCATCCTGGCAGACAATCAAAGCTTGACTAGACTCACCTGTTGTAAGATCCTGGATCCAAATCTCACTGAATCATTGATATGGGTCAGAACCAACTCACTCTGTGTGTGTGTGCATGTGGGGAAGGGCTGGGCCTGGACCTGCAGGTACATGGCAGAGCTGGAAGGCCTGCAGCCCACGCAGAGCACATGGCATCACTGAAGGCCCTCGGCTGGGCGGTCAGTCAATTTCAGGTGGTCATGATAAGAAGACAATAAAGCAAGAAACAAAAAACGGATAAAATCTTTATGTCACTAGTGAAGCTGACACACTTTCAGGATTTAATTTCAAGACAGTATGTAAAAATTAGTCCACACTTACTGGAAAATCTGAAAAAGTGTCCTTGAATAATAATAATTTTCTATTTTAAAAGCCTTTATATCTCACTCATGAGTAAAAAAGTTGCATCAGTATTGCTAGGATGGAGATGATCCTAAACACTTAAACTCAACAGCAATTGAACCTAACTTTAGTTTGATAAATTAATGATAGTGATAATACATAAGATTTATGGGTGCAGTTACCTACTACAGCAACAGTAGACATTAATGTAATATTAGACTAAATATGTTATCCCACTTAACTCACTTTTTAGTTTCTGATCCAAAGTATGAGGTTCAGTACATCTGTGAGAAAATGGTAGAAGAAATCTTTACTACTTCTATCACAAATGGGAAATCTTCCTAAATTTCATTGACCATATCAGTTAATTACTAAGAACTGTTAAGTATCAGACCACATTTTCATATCTTAATGCTTAAACTTGTCCTGTGCAGCTCACAGTGAGGATTTAAAAAACAAAACTGTTTATGGTTGCACTTTTGGTCACATCTGTTGGTCTCACTGACTGACTATACACTAACACTACAAAAAAATTCACCTCCATTTTTAGCTATCTTATCAAGGACTTGAAGAGTGGATGAATCCACAGGTGAAAAATATGTTATCAAATTCATAAAATATTTGTCAATTCTGAATTTAATCATGTGCTGAATACCAGACATTGGAAACAGTCAGTCTATATTAGCCATTCAATGATTCAAAAACATGTTTATTACCTATCAGTGAGTGTCAGTTATTTCAATATCATGGCACTGGCAATCTTTAGCTTTAAGGAACATGTAAAGTAGAGATATGAAGGAAAAAGAAGGATTTACCTTTAACAAATCTGCACCTGTGTTATGCAAAATACATTACTCGTAATGTTCTAGGATGCAATCTTTTAAGTCCAGCTGGTGTATCATGTCGAGACAGATACATAAATGAACACACATAAACACACACAGAAAGACATTTTAGGGAAAATCTAGAAGGTTTTTTTTCAGACTTGAGTCCTGCTATTATGTGGTTACTCAGGTTAATATAACTTGTCAGAGAGCAAAGGTGTTACAACTAGGCTCTCATAGTCATGGAATCATCAAACTAGTATATGGTTGGTACTCTACTCTGCAACCTTTTTAGTCAGTGTGTTTGATGTTTCTCAAAAAGCATTCTTATCGGGAACTTTAGGTGCCCTGCAGCTGCTTATCTAGTGCAGAGTACTCATCTGGTAAAAGGCTTTCAGTTTTGTTGAAACAAGAATAATATTTAACTTATTAATATTTGTTGGTAGTCAGTATCGTCTGGCAGAACTCTTTATTGTTTCTTTAGTGTTTATTTTAGCTTGTAAATGTTGCACTTCAAACAAATCTACACATTACTTGACAGTATACAATTGTCAGCAGTCAAGGAGGTGTCTCATATTTGTGTGATAGAAACAGTGTAAACTTACTCATGGAGTGGTAGACCTTGTTTTTCATGGCTTAACATAGGTTATGCTTAGCTGTAAACAGTTACATCAATTATATGAGAATCTTATATGTGTAGGGCAATACTCAGCAGTAAAGAAGGTGACAGACATCAACGAGTTATGTTTGAAACTTTAAGAAAAATAATATTCTTATATTCCTCCATTTCGTCTCAAGCACTGATGTAAATAAAATTATAAAGTTAAAATATTTTTAAAATGTATTTTTGAGATGGTTTTTCAAAATTTATTTTCTTTAATGGTATTTATATATATTTGATAGATAATATGAAGATACAAAATTCATTCTGCAGCTCTATTTTAGCAGGAGTTATTATATATGTCTTAAAGTCATTATGAAAAATACCTACAAGCAGGAACATGTATAAGATAAACCAGAAAATTGATATGGGAGCTTGGTTTTTCTGTTATATGCTGAAAGATATGGAAGCGCCCTGGTATCCACAGTTTGTGCATCTTAAAGACCGTCCTGTTTCAAAGTGAAGGAGACACCATGAGTGATGGAAACGGAGTGCTGAGAATCAATTAGCACCCTTTACTCCCTTTTTGATCAAGTGAAGTTGTTATTGTAACCTGTCAATTACCATTTTATCTTAACACTCAGGATATATGCAATAGTAATATTGTAATTTGATTGTAATAGTAATACAGTAAGTTGCTTCGCTTACAGAAAAATGTGGCCAGTTGCATGATACATCATACATATGTCATACATCACACATCATACATATGTCCAAACTACCAGCTGTGTAGCTAAATATGAATGTATTTAGGGGTTAGAAAAGAGAAAGTTTTAAACATATGCTAAATTGGTGCTACTTGACACAGTCCTGTGTTCCATGTTCCAGACAGTAACTTGAGGCTGCCCTCTGCTTTTTAAGAACCATTCACTCATGCTGTGATACTGCTGGCTTTGACTATTTATTGGGTTTATGTGGCAAGGTTCTGGGTAATGTGGGGCTGCAGGGATGGCCTTTGTGAGAAGGAGGCAGGGACTGACAGAAGAGACACAGCTGAGGCCAGACAGTTTTGCAATTGAGCCATAAGTGTGAGAAGGAAGGAGAAGGAGAAGGAGAAAGGTGCTCTTATGAACTGATCACTACCACCCTTTCTCCACCCTCCCTTGTGCTGCTGAGGGTAGGTGTTGGGGAGACAGAAGAATCGGGAAGGAAAGAGTGAAGTTGAGCTTGGGAAGAAACAAGACTAGTTTTATTTTTGGCTTTGTTTATCACTATCCAACTTTATTTTTGACTGGCAATAAATTTAATTGATTTTCCCCAAGTTTTGTCTGTTTTGTTCATGATGGCAATTATGAATTATTTTGACCCACAAGCTTTTGCATCTAATTCCCTATCACCACCTCTCTTGATGAGGGAGAATAAGAGAGCAGCTGGGTTGAGGTCTGTGAGCAACACTGTAATGGATAATAATTACCATGCTGTAATGGATATAATTTAAAATAATTTTAAAAAATAAATAATAAAAATAAATTTAATCTAATATGTATGCTTTTCATAAATAACATTACTGTTTAAAAATATTTTAATACATAAGAATAGAATTATAATTATATTAAATTAAATAATATGAAATTATTCTGGCAAATTCTTATTGTTTTGTCTTACTCCTTTCACTATTTTCACCCTCTTCTGTATTCTGGTTTATTATTTATTTATAAAACCTTCATCTTTTTCTGTCCATATATGCTGAGGGGCTCTATTGGGGGAAACAGGTGTCATTTGTATTTTATAACCTCTTTCCATTTGCTTCTAAGAAAGTATGGATTTTTTGCTTGAATGTTATTTCTATTTATTTTTACACTGAAGTAAGAAATCCAAGATATTGATTAGCTTGGAAATGTTAAATATTTACCAATTCATACATTTCTGCTCATATTTGTTTTCAAATTCATGATGTTCACTTTTGTAATAGCTGGCCTTTTCCTTTTACCAAACATTTTGGGAGATCTACCACAGTGCTCTCCCATACTGGATAAAGGATTCTCAGTGGAAGAAAATGTTCTCTGAAACTTAAAATTTTGTAGAAGTTTTGTATTGGCAGTTTGAATCTCATAGTATATCACAAATTTAAGCACTGAATGTTTTATTTTTCCCAGATACTGTGAAATACTGTTTCATGAACTGACCAACCTTCTCTCTAATGTGTTTTGGCAACTTACTGATATACATGTTGGTAATGGACTCTAAACAGTAAAGCCTTCCTTGACGAAATGCCCTCTCACTTCACTTGTCCCAATTCAGTTTCCTGATTTTAATATTTCAGTCATGAGAATCTTCCTAACAGAGAGATGCATTTAGACACTAAAATAGGAATTTTCATATACTCTGGGTTAGCATTCTTTTTTGTGTATATGTAATCAAATAATTTTTGAAACACAAATTCAGGGTCATAAAAGTGTCTCTCTTGTTATTAAGGAGAAAGGAAATCTTCTACTTTAGATGAAAGTACTTATTCCATTACTATCCATAATAAAATTAAAAACTGAATTATAGAATGAAAAGAGATTTTTCATATGCTGAATCTAAAGCTTTGCTTTTAGCTGTTCTGCTCACAATTCCCAGGATCACTTGACAGCTGACTTGAAGAGTAAATGTTACCGTTCAGCTGCATCTTTCCTCAGTAATGGGCATTTCAGCAGCTTTTAAAATTTTATTGAGGACAAACTGAGATGCTCTTCATCTTAAGAATGTGCCACAGCAATATACAAGAATAATAAAAGAACATTTGATACCAGCTGTGATCACAGGATTAACATCTCTGCGATCTATATCTGTGTCTTCTGAATTCCCTGATGCAATGAACTATGTAGTGTGCTTCTGACTAGTGCTCTTATTGATATGCTGATTGAGCAGATATGAACAACCATTTCAAGACAGTCAAGAAGGAATATGAAAACTTCATACGAGATTTTTAAGAATGATGTCAATTTTGACATGTGAGACGTGAATGTTTTACTATCACAGCTATTAGTTAAGTCTGATTAAATGTTAAAATTCAGGAAAATATTGGACAATTTCTCTAAAGAGTTTTTTAATATGTTTGTTATGTTCTTTAATATCTTTGACAAGAAATATTTCATGAAGATTTTTATGTCTGAAAAATTAGATTTCTCAGTTTAAACCAGACTTTCATAGTAGAATGGAGAGCAGTAGATGCTTCAAAGAAAATGGAAACAAACTTCCTCAGATAGGTATCGTACATGTGGTCAGAGGAATCCCACAGAGAGTGTCTAAACAGAACTTGATTAATCTGAGCAATGTCTGTTTTCTTTAACAGCTTTTATTTAAAATTATTCGGCATGAATATTTATGTATCATAAAAGAGTTGGGACAGAATTAATTTCATTTAATAGAGGAAATTCCGGCATAACCTAAGATGGATACGTAACATACAGGATTATTAGGCATCTAAAATTTATGAAGTAGCCAGAGAATTTATAGAAGCCTAGTTTAGATTAGATGTCTAACTCTTAGTGGGCTAAATTTAGGAAGACATTTCCCATGGCTATTAAACACTATCCATCTTTAAAAGAGACCATAACTAAAATATTTTTATAAATATAAATGTGAATACAAAACTATATTTTTAACTCCTTTCTCCCTTCTTCCTTGTGACTGCTAGTCATTTTGGAAATTAAAAAAAAAATATGTATTCATGTTTATAAAATATTTTTCAATTAGAAATAATTAAATCTCAAAATTATGAAACATTTAAAAATGGGGATGTTGTCTTTCACATTTGCAGAAAAGATAAAATATATCTGAAAGTGTTTCAGCTCTATGAATAGGCAAATGTTTAATTCAGATATTTTGTGCTGATTGAACACTGAAAAATCTAATTTAGAATTTAAAAATTTTCTGTTTCTCTTATGGTCTTTCATATTAGACATTCTTCAGTGACTTCCCTTCAGCTCTTATCCTTATTTGTAGCAAAATTTGGGAATAATAAAACGTTAATAAAACCCTTATTGATGTTGTTATTATTTCTGTCAAATGTTAGGAGATGTTATTACATTTCACATGAAATGTTCAGTTTAATGTATTGTGATTGACTAGTATTAATTGCAACATTACTATAGTCACTGAAAAGAAGTTAAAATGACTACAGTAGAGATGTTTTGCTATGTTAATATTCCATGACTTTACTCATGTTTGCAAAATTTATCATCATAGTATATTTAAATGTATACGTATCATGCATTTAAATTATCATATTTAATTTATTGAGACAGCTGTCAAGATTAACCCATTTAGAATGTGAACTTCATGGTGCTATTGGTTTTGGCTAGATGTAGATGTGACAGCAAGGAAAAAGTACTGGGAGTTTCCCAGCAGTCTTTTTTTTTGCTTTTATCAGATTTTCTCTCAAACTTTTTAATTATATAAACAAAATAGAATAAACAAAACGGAAACCAAAAACAAAAACAAACAAACAAAAAAGGCCAAGATTAACCCATAAGTAGGATTTTCAGAAGTAAGTAAAAACATTGGGTAGTGATTTTATTTTGGGACATCTTATTTGGCACACATTTTAGAGCTTTGATTTTTTTTTAGTGGAATACTTTTTAAATTTTGAAAATAAGTAAATCATTAAAATGTCTCAAGCGATGGTACTACAAGCTAAGGTAAGCAAAATATCAAGGTGCTTGAATGTATTAGGCGCCTTCTCGGTCCTCAAGATCTTTGAACAATTCTTACAAGTATGCATAGGCAACGAAATCAAAATTCAAACATGCATCAGAGAGCGAAAATTATTCAATTTCCCAAACAGCAACAAAAATAAGCTTTCTAAACTAGGACTAACCTTAAAATCAATTTTATCTGAGCATTTTTATCTCCAAACTAAGTAATGGCTCTCTCCAGAACACAATTGTTAGACTGTATTAACAGTGACCCGGCCTAAAATCACCTTCAGAATTGCTAGTCAAAAACTTGGATAAGTTAGGTACTTCATGTACCTCACATTAAAAAAAAGCTAAGGAAAAGGCAAACAACTTGAATATAATTATTTTAAACAACATAAATTAAATTTGTGGAGAACTGGAAAGAATTAATGAAGAAAAATATAAGAAATGGAAAGCAATTTTTGCACAGTAGATACGCTCATATGTATATATGTAATTCCATAGTAATTCTGACTGAAAAATATATACTTCACATTTATTATAAACATGAAAGTAATTGTTTCAGGAAAATAAAAGTTTTAAATTTAAAAGTTTTTAAATATGTCAAACAATTTATATTGTCAGTGTTGCCTCATTTTGTTTCTTGGAGAAACACAGAAAAACATATAAACATAAATATATAAGTATTCTATTTAATGATAGAACATAATGATTTCTGAATAAATGAAAAATATTTAACCTGAACATTTTACTAAAATAAGAAATACTCTATTGGTTTTTGACTTGAAAAAATCAATCTGGAAATTAATGTAGAATTTTTATACTTGAATCAAATGTTTCTAAGAAATATATATATGTATGCAATCCATTATATGTATATATGGACTATAGATATATGTGTGTTATATATTTTATATTATATATAGTATTTTGGAGGGATTGATGGGGAGATTTTTTATGGGTTTTTTGTGATTTTAGTCTTGGTTTATATAATCCAAAATCTATTACAAGAGATTTGAACAACAGCCACACTAATAGCAATAATAATGCACAATAAAACACTGAAATTCTTTCCTTCCCCTATCCTTATTTTAATAATGAATAAAACAAATAAAAGAAGCTGCACCTATTTCTATGTTGTGTACCAATCCATATTCTGGTCTAAATAAATGAAGACAGCAGCTTTCCTAAAAATGCAAAACTGGGTTTCTAAATTTTAACAGTAGTAGTTAATTTTACAAATTACATGCTAAATAATCTGATGTGCATTGTCATTATTGTGCGACTTTGACTCTACAGTGATTTATGCATTCTGCTTCTGAAAAGAGATTTTTCCTTATCTCCTTCAACAATGAAACCAGATGCCAAATCTGGAATGTGTTTCCCATCAATGTCATGTGGCTTTATGATTTCCTGGCTGATCTCTTTCATGGTCTTGTAGCTGATTCCACTTTTGGTAGTGGTTATGGAAATGCATGTAGTGCTGGTGGAAAGATCAAGCTTTTGGACAGGAATTTTACGCATTCCCATTTGAATTTTCATTGGCTCCAAAGACACTTATCTGCATATCAAAGGTCTTAGAACTCTGCATATTTCTTGAAAGACAATTTAAAACATATTCACTCTCAAATGGTAGTATTCTGCTACACATAGAAATAAAGCACACCTCATAAATGTTAGGAATCATTCTGAAATTTCCTGTATGCACATGACTGTAAGTGGAATCTATGCATAGAAATGGTGTAATGTTTTAGGTAGAAGTGGTTCTCGTGCTTTTTGCAACTTTTCTATGTTATCATCAGAGGAACAGATGTCTCAATGATCCATGTAAATGTATCCAAATAAAGAACAGAATTAATTTGGTTTGGTTTTGCCCATTGTCACTGGTAAAATACTTATCCATTATTTTTGTAAAGTCCAGGGTTTAAATTATTCTTCTTTAGAGAAGGGCTTTGGGTTTTGTCTTTTGGAGTATTTTTGGCTTTGGGGTTTTTTGGGGTTTTGTTATTTGCTTCCCTTCCCCCCCCCCCCCCGGGGATGTTCTTAATATTCAATACAAGTAGACTACACATAGAATAATTATGCTTATCTTCTCATATGTTTGTTCCCTGGTTTTTATTGGAACTGGGTGAATACTGGATTTTTCAGGTCAGCAGTGAGATTAAACCAATTTAAAAAGTAAAAAGTTCAGGGAAAAAAAGAAAGTCTGCCTTAAAAATAAGCAAAAAAGCAAACTGTCTATACTTGAACATGAAAGATTTTGGATCTGAGATTCTTTCTCTTTCAGGTGAAAGAAAGGGGAAAACATTCACTTTCATAATTTAAAATGCTTTGGGATATGCAGACCAAAGAATCATTTGGAAGCAAGGAAGCAGAGACTTCGACTTGCCTCACGTATATTATAAATAAATAAAATAAACATTGTATGACTTCAGTGCTCTCAAAATCTATCCTGGGTCTGCGTAACTGTCTAATAAAACCTAACATGCTATCAGGAAGCTTCATGGTCTGGAATATAAAAGTAAACAAAAAATAGAGGAATTACTTGTTTGCTTCATCTTTCTTTAGGCCTTAGGGAAAATAACATTTATCATGTCCTGAATATCTACAATCACTAAGAGATTTCTGCAATTTATGGAGAGAGATATTCAAGAGAATTTAAAGTTATACATAGTATAATGTTATGAAAGAATATTTTTCACCTGTCTGTGGTTCTCATTTCTGAATACATTTTCTCAAATCAAAGTTTCTGTGCAGAATGAACAGCTTTTTCAAAGTGCAATTTGGAGGATTTCTAGGAAGAAAATCATAGCAAATAAACTGGAAGAAGCCATTCTTTAATCAGTTCATGGACAAGAAAGTTATATGAGATCACTACGTTACAATGATTCTCAGACCACAGGGCTCAGGTACATTCTTCTGGTTTATCTGAGTGAATATCAAGTTCTAGGCTACCATAAAAGTACAGATTTCCTTTCTTGTACAGTACAGTTTTACGGTTTTGTTATTCAACTCTGCAGTGATTCCCTTTCTCATTTCAATTTTCTGCTCTGTGCAAGGCCTCTTTGCCCTTTCCATTTCTCATGCTCTTTGTAGGTAAATTTAGAAGTCTTATAGCTTTTTCTCCCTCATATTCACTACATTTTCAATGTTCACCATGATCTTGTAGCCCTGGGCAAGTTTCTCTTTCCTCCAATGATTCATATGTCAATTATTGCTTCTATCTTTCATATTGAGTAACCAAACCAATTAAAACCCCACAATATTTTTTTTAAATAAAAAAATAATATGACATATAATTACTCTAATCAAATCAATAATGTTACTTTTATTTTTTTTCTGGAGAATTATAGGATTACTAGAAATAGTGTTTTTCAGAAGTTCACTGCCCATAAAAACCAAAAGATAATTTTTACTGAAAAGCAGGAAAATTCCTAATATTTTTCACATTAAAAAAAAGCACAATTGAATTCTTGTTTTTATAAAAGTGTTTAAATTAAAGAATCCAGTTGTAGTTTATATGACTGTAATCTGTTTTTATTTTAAATTACTTTAATTAGATTTTTATTAACAGTAGTGTAAATTACAATCTCAATGAGTGCATACCTGCATTTTCGTGTTAATCACATAAGGGAAAGTACAGAAATTATTAGTTTTGCGCCCTGAGAGCAACATTTAGTTAATTAATATACTGAAAGCATTATTTCTGTGTAAGTGAATTCATTTTATCAAAGATTACTTAATTTCTTCAAAGGTGATTGTTAAAGAAATCATCTTTTACTTTGTCAATAGAAATTTTAAACATTAATAGATTCTGACTTAACTGCCTTATCTTGGGAACCAGAAGTTATTAAGAGGATTTTTAAAGAATAAGACTATGCCTGGGTCAATCCTTTCTCAGTGAGAAAACTATCACAATACTACATTTGCATTTTCAGAGTAAGGTAAAACGGAGAGTCAGTATTTTTTATTAGGCCAACTCTCATATCAAGGGAAAAAAAATCTTACAAGCTGTTTTTTTAATTTGTACCATACGCTCAACTGCATAATAACTGCTGACCTTACATTTTATGACACTACGTATTCGAGAATCTCCAGGAAATAATCAGGCCACTTTAAATGTGGTTCTCAGTGTCTGCAAATCTTCAAGTGCTTACACTGCTGTTGATTGACTACTTATAGAACTTCAGCACCTTCTTCAGAGTATTGCTTCAACATGTGCTGAAGATATACATGCAAGCTGGTAGCTAAGTTGGCTAAAATAATTCCAATACTATAGTTTTAAGTTTTAGGTGTTTAAAAGC
The DNA here is from genome assembly GCF_036250125.1 of Pseudopipra pipra. NCBI lineage: Eukaryota > Metazoa > Chordata > Aves > Passeriformes > Pipridae > Pseudopipra > Pseudopipra pipra. Next base: position 71,837,987 of record NC_087550.1, on the reverse strand, counting down.
ACATTTTCTACAGCAATTTTAGGCTGAGGCACTAATTTTAAAGCTTGGGAAAAGATAACAGAATTATTATGGCTGTGCGATTAAAGCAATGTGCCACTTGGGACCATGATGGATAAGGAATTAGATTTGGGCTATGTCTGGAGTTGATCGAAAGACTGTGGACAGCTACGTAGAGAGTGTTGTACAGAAAATGGTATACGGAATGTGAAAGTCCCAAATGAAGTATTTTGTGATACAAAGTCTGTATGGAACATATGATTCCTATGATTAAAATTTCACTGCAATTTTTTAGTGTTTAGATTTTATATCATTGGTCTACTGATTCTAGCTGGAATGGAGTTAATTTTCTTAATAGCAGAATGTATGATGGTATGTTTTGGATCTCCAACTAAAACAGTGTTGATAAAACACCGATGTTTCAGGACCTGCTGAACTGTGTTGGCACAATGTCTATATCTTCTCACTCTGCTACCCTTCCATGACTAAGCTGAGGGTTTAGAAGAAGTTCGGAGGGGACACAAGTGTGACAGCTGACACCAACTTACTAAAAAGATGTTCTATACTCTACAACATCATGTGCAGCAATAAAAGGTTGGGGAAAGGAGGAGTAAAGGGGGACATTCATGGAGATGCCATTTGTTTTCTCAAGTAATCATTGTGCGTGCCGAGGTCTGATTTTTCAGAAAGTATATGGATATTTCCTTGCCAATGGGAAGTAGTAAATGAATTCCTTGTTTTGTTTGTTCATGCACATATGCTCCCTTTCTTAAACTGTCTAAATCTCAACTCAAGTTTTTCTCAGTTTTGCCCTTTCAGTGCTCTCCCAGATCCTGCTGAGGGGGAGTGAGCAATTCTGTTATTTGTTACCTACGATGCTGCCTTGGAAAAAGTAATCTGGGTGACATATCACTGCTAGGCCAACCGGTGTGGCTAAACAGAGCTGGGTAGCTCTTCTCATGGGAAGAGGAAGCATTAGAGACAGTCCTTGTGCCAATCAGCTGTAGACAGAGGATGAGCTGCTATACTCCTGTGTGGCCGTAAAGAGTGAGGATCCATGCAGTGCTCGGCTTCTTTTTCTAGTACATGATGTAGTCCCACCCAGGGAAAAACCAGAGAGCTGACACTTGAAAAAAACAGCCAGTACCAATTAAGATGGTTTTTGATTTTGTTTGGGTAATCTGAGGTAGGTTTTTTTGGGGAGGATGGGGGGATTGGTTGTTTTCAGGAGTTTTTTGTTAGGTTTTTTGTTTGTTTTATGTGGTATTTTCTGACTATGTCACCTTTTGGGGAGTAGAATTGAGTTGAAAAATGAATCCATTAGAATATTATTTTGGCCAACAGTTATAAAAATGTGTCTTTTGTACACCTCAAATAAAGAATATATAAGCAGGTATAAGCGTGTGTACATTCAGTGATCCCATACAAAAACTATTTGAAACTTAAAGTAGCTGACAGAAGAAAATTAAGTGTAAATCATTTTATGGAAACTGTAAACCAGTTAAACTTTCAGATTAGCAGTAATTTCTGCTTTACTTCAGAAGGAATAAATAGATGACCCTCATAACAGGATTTTTTTTTCTCCAGAAAAACAGACTGCTCACTGGAAGAATACAGAGGATTATTGCCTTCACACATTTGCAGATACTACTTTTGCTTTTTCTCAGGTGAGAAAGGATGGAAGACAGAAGGAACATTTTGCTGAGGGTCAAGAAACTCATTATACCATTTGTGGAACAGAGGTTTTAATTAGTTTTCTACTTGCACAGTGCAAACTCTGAACCTATTGGGTTACAGTGTATCCAGAATCTAGGAAGTTATGCAGCATTCAGTTGAACAGAACTCCAAGGATTTCATCAAAAGGGGAAGGAATATTAGCTAAATATCTTCTTTTATTTTGTAAAAATCTATTGAGAAAGCATGATACAATGAGAAAGAGCAACCATCATAGTAAAATATTCTATCTTTTTTAGAGATTTTTGAGATAAATAAATTTGTACTCGTAAAGATTTAGAGATTTGGTGAAAACCTAGTTTCTGGGTTTACACTGATTATTCAGAACTAAGGTTGGAACCCTTGTCTTCTTTGTCACATGTAAATTGCTTAATAATAGAGTTCTTCCTCATGTCCATTAATACATAATTTAATAGAATTTACTTGTTTTTCAGTGACACTGTTGTATTCGTCTGTAATACAGATATGACAATACAGGTCTTTTAAAATGCAAAATAGAACTTGACTATAACAGTTAAATTCTGTTCTTTCTGGTTCAAGCATTAACAGTGGCAATAAAGATTTCACATTTGGAACTGTAATAAATGTGTTGATGATACATGAACTAAAAAAAAAACAAAACATGCTCTCATTCACTTGTATATGGGTTTAAATTGCTTTAAATTTAACGAGTGCATTAATGTTGACAGAAGATATTTTACAAATATCCTTCTCTATCCTGAACTGGTCTTTAAAACACATCTAAAGGGAAATTATCTGCTCAAAATTTAGATCAGAAGTGTGAATCTCAAGGTCATACACTTTAACAAAAATTAGCGTCTCAGTTTAAGTTTTCATAGATTTTCTAATAAAAGTTTGTAACACTACAGCTAAAATGGATTTCATTCTGTTGGCAGTATACCATATAGAGCACTGAATGTTATTTTAAGCACCATTTCTTAGCAAGGATCACAATCTGTTGAACATTTATGAACTAATTTCTTTTTTCACATACATGGAAACCAAAAATAAATAAACTCTTTTTCTAGTTCTAAAGTTCATTTCCTATTGGATATAAACTGCACAATTTCTGATTGCATCTCCTAACTTCTTATGATACACATTAACTAGGAAATAAGTAGTTTCAGTCAGAAGCATCAAAACACATTTTCCCTCAAGCACTGGAAAAGATTGTCACTTGTCCTTCAAACACTTCATAACTACCTATTCTTTCTCCTTTCCAAGTGGAAACTAAAAGAAAACATAACCTTTATCAAGTCTAATATTTTTATTTTTCTTTCTGACAATAATTTTTCACTCTGAGGTCACATATCAACAGACATTTTTCCCAAAATATGGGTGTAGGAAGGGAAAAATAGACTCAAGTATTAGGCTTGGGATTTCTATGACCTCAACTTTTTTATTTCCTGTGGTAATGGTGCAAAATATAAACTTTTAAGCCATTTCTCTTACAAAAAACCCCCAGTGAATAAATAACAATAACAAAAACCCCAAACAAAAAAAAAACAAAAAAAGACCCTCAAAACCACCACCAACAAAAAGAACAAAACAACAACAACAAGAAAAAAACCCAAACACGTTTTTATTACACAACTAACATACTGAAGACAAGCACCTTCTTAATGGCTGTCAGTGCATTCTTGACACTATTTTCTTTCTGATGAAGTCTCTCTATAAAGAGATTAATATCCCATTTCCATTTCTCTTATGATTACTTACATTTACTGGTAAGATATTTTCTTCTGGTTATTTATTTTTCATGTTTCGGTTTTGGGCCATTATATCTTCTTTTTCATTTGTTTCTTGAACTGAATTTATACCTCTTCATCTTTTAAATTAGATCTACAAAGTCTGGGAGGACTACCACAAAGACAGTTGAACTAGATAAGTATATCTTTCCCAGATGGTTTTTAAATCATAAGATTAATTTGATCTGTTCTTTGAAATCTTTCCAACTTTTAAATTAATTTTATTTTCTTTTTAGGAATCCTGACCACAGTATTTTCGATAAACCTATCAATAATAACTTCAAATCTTATATAATCTACATATTCTTATCTAAAACTTAGTTTTAAATATTTTCAGATTATTCTTTTTTGTTACACAGAAAATATAATTAATGTCTTTGGTGATATCTCTGCAGAAGATAATTGTGTGTTCCACACCTCTAGTGATGCAACATGAACTTAATACACCAGGGGGTATTTATAACCAAAGGAAGAAAGAAGTCTTAAAGAAGGTTTATGGTGCATATCTAAATTGATCAAATAATTAAAGAAAAACAAAAAGTTGTTGACACAAAAGATTGATTTTCTCATACTCTCACTTCCTCTAGAATGCTCCCAGTTGGGAATTTTTAATTTCTTCTTTTGCTTGTATCATCTTGAAACAAAATATTTCTGACAGTTAAACCGAGTGAAAACATTTTGTTTTACATTAACTAAACATTACTGTGAGTTTCTCTGGATTAATATTGTGACTGAAAGACATTATCGCACAGAGTACATAAGCCTGTGTTGTCTTTCAGTGAATCAACACTTTACCCAGGCATCATATATAAAACACTGTCTTAAATTATGCTTGTATTTTTAAGCTTATTTTGAAAAACAGTTAACTAATGCTAGCATAGTCAATTCTTTGACCTTACACTCAATGAATTTAGCAGCTAAACTATAAGACTCATGGAATGCTACAGCAACTACACTGTAAAGATTTATACAGGAGAGGTTAAACAAATTAATTGTCTTTCCTTGAAGAATCAAATTAATTTTGATATTCTATGAAAGTGCAGGATTTTTTATTTTCATTCTGACAACTTTTAGACTTCATTACTGTGTGGTTTCTTTCTTTCATGTGTGTTCTTCATGTTTCATTTACTTGTTATAACTTCATAAGTTGTTTTTCTCTTCTTTTCTGTTTCCAGATAACATTTTAGACAAGTTTGTGGCTGAGGTAGGTTGGAAAAGGCATTAAGATGCAGTTCCAGGCTGTAACTGTGAAATATAAAAACACATCTATTGCCATTTCAAGGAAAAAATTTCTATTCAGAGCTAGATGGAAAATAATAAAATCTTGTTTTATATCTTTCTCTATGAAATACAAGTTAATATACCATAAACATTTTTATTATTTATGATTTGCAGCTAGGCATACTTTTATTTCATCTTGATATTTCCTAGAAAGCTGTTTGCTGACACTTTTACATACATACTGCAATGGCCTTTTAAAATTAAGGTTTTAAAGACAATTATTAGGTGGAGGAGAAGTCTACCTCTGATAAAAAAGATGACATTTTATAAGAGATTGGGAAATTGCCGATATTACACTCTGAATTTTGTCTACCATATTATTTTAATATGCTAATCTAGTTTGGGAGTTTTCTGTAAGTGGTCAATAAAACTACACAATCCCAGGACGGGGGTAGAAGCTGGAATTTTTATCAAACATGCACTTTGCAATATAAGGGTCTTGGGGGCAGGACATGTTAATGAGGAGGACGGGTTACGCTAACTAGGGGACGGATTATGCCAACTAGAGGATTACACAATTTTCTGCTACAGTTACACAGTTGGTTAATATTTTCCCTTAGCTAGGACTACATGGGGGAAAAAGGACAAATGGGTTTCTACATGGTCTAACAACATCATCACAAAGTCTTTCCGTATCTTGCTAGAGGAGGCAGGACAATCAAACACAGCTAAATATTAACAAGCCTTGTGATGAAGCTCCTCAAAGTAAGGAGTTTCTCCCAGCTCCTGCTGTCTACGGCCTGCTACATAATCCTATAAGTTCCTTTTCTGCTGATATTCGAGCCCCGGATCCCAATGGTTTTCCAATTTATAGATGGTGGTTCCTCTGAGTAGTACCTCTAAGTAGTCTATTAATGAAAACAAGGAAAGTTCTTTCAGCTTCATTAAAAAGATAAAATTTGAGCTTTTAAAGGGAACTAATCACTATAGTTTCTACAAAGGGGGATCATATCAGTCTGTGAAAATTCCTAGGACCTGTCAACAAAAAAAAGCAAGGTGGAGGTAAAACAGTCCACACAATTTCATTAGACTTTCAAAATGCCTTTGACAAGCCATACAAGAAACTACTACAGAAAATGAATAATCAAAGATGAAGATTAAAAATTTTATTATCTGTCAAAAAGTATATAGAATACTTAAAGGAAAAATAGATTATCAATTTCCAGTATAACAAAAGATCATTAATAAGGCATTTTGAGGTCATATACTAGTTTCGTGTAGTCATATATTTTCATTAATGTTATAGAAATGAAGTTAACAGTGAGAAAAAAAATCCAGAAAAGAGATTTTTTTGATTGATCATTTCTACACAGATTGAAAAGAGTAAGAATGTTTTTAATTAACAGAAATTAAAATCAATAAAAATTGGAAGATATATTACCATACAACAGTTGAACCTTTTCCTTAACAAGCAAATGCTTTCAATATTTGTGCTCCCACATTTGTGCGTGTAGTTCTGGAACCAAGGATTTGGCTACCAGAGTTCTGGTGGTAATGGTACTTGCTGATATTTGGGAAGAAGAATATTGAAAGGAAACATTAACTGGAACATGTGAAAGTAAATTTTTACCATTATCAGTCAAAAGAAACAAGAACTAATATCCAGTCAGACCAAGCTGGAGTCTTGTTCAGAATAAAGATCTAATTCAATCAACAGCTATTTTTGCTAATGTATAATAGTATTTTTTAATTACGGTTTAGAATTAGTTTAGATAAATTCAGGTCCTTAAATCCAATTCATTGAAAAGTCTCCCCCAAATTGTCATAAAAGTCCACTTCTACTCAGCAAAAAACAAGCAGAGATTAAGTCAATTCTCCTGTATTGCCAAAATCAAAGCAATTTATGTCTATATAGACTCAGAATAGAATAAGGAAGATCAGCTGTGACTTGTGTCACACTACGGTAGAAAGGGAGAGCAAGGTATACGAATTCTGTCCTAGAAAAGCTCAAGTATTCTTATTGATATTCTCTCCTATCTTACCATATCATTTAACGTGATTTTCCAAGTCTGCACTTAGTTAAAACATTTCAATATTTAATTCTTAGAGATTTTTCAAGGAATCTGGTTACCTTTATGTTAATTGTGTATGTATTATCCATTATTATTGTAACAAAGCAATTTAACAAATGATTTGTCAAAATTCCTGGCAACAGAACATCTCTAACATATGGTTGCTGTGCTACATATCAAATACAACATTCCTCAATTAACTACAATTTTATCTTAGTGAGATGCTCTATTTGATGTTTATTACTTGCCCCAAATCTTCCTCTATAACTTAGTGGGAAATGGTAAGAAATCTTAATGAAGTCAACTGTTTGAAACAGCAGCATTCAAAATGTTTTACACTAAGATGGAGGTACTATTCACTAATACATGCTAAAATCCCTAATTATATTAAGGTTTTAATTGCAGGAAGAAAGGTGGATATTCTGAGAAAATGCACAAATTTAAATGAGAAACAAAGCTTCATTCTTCCAGGACAGAGACAGAGTAGGTTTTTTTCTAAACCATTTTGGAGTGTTCACCACTCAGAGAACCGATGCATTTTTAAGACAGTCCCAAAGCAAAAGTCTTTTTTATCCAGTTTCAGAAGTGTCTCAAACACAGCTTGAAAAGCACCAAGATCAAGACATTACTTCATCAAGAGTACAGGTTATTGCTTCTCTGGATCCAAATGACAGGTTCTTACAAGGTCAACACATTGAAAAAATTCACTTATTGCAGGATACTTCTTACTACTCTAAGCCACTATTAAGGAGCTAATTATTCTTCCATGGGAATGAAAGGAATGTAGTGGAAGAATTCCTGAATTCTTATGCAATATACACAGAGGGATGCAACTTCAAACATTTGAGCTATGTCAGCAAAAGATGCTTCTAGAGACAGAAAATTTCAGCAAGGTGACAGAGAATGCTGCCAGTTCTAGTTGTTCATCACCACAGAGGAAAAAAAAATCATAAAGAGGACAAGCTGGTTAACAAAGCCCTATAAAATGAACTCAGATCCAGTGTTTTCTTTTTTATTGTTCTAACTGTGCTGACCAATAGATTTTATTTAATTATTCAGAAAAAATTGTACATGAACAATTTCTATGAGTCCTAGTTTCTCTGAACTAAATTAGAAAAAGGAAAATTTGTTTGCATCAGCACACTTCTGACTTTAATTTAACATTCTGGTGCAAATCACATTTCTACTGAAATGAGCTGGGAATTATTTTCTTTGTTATTGATTTTAGATTCTATGTCTTAGTGCTCTATGCTTATCCTACTTGATTAAACAAATCCGCATTTTTCAAAACTAGGGAATGTGTATGCCTATATAGAACACTGTATTTCTTTGTAGCTAATACTGTGGTAGGGGTATTTTCCTTTTTGAAGGTGTCATTTGCTTTGGTGTGGTGTTTAGATAGCAATGTATCAATGCTGAACTTTATTACAGGTAATTTTTTTTCCTGAAGTAGTTAATTCTTGTAAAATATCTATTTTCCATATGTGTGTTTGTGACCTATTTGGAGGGAAAAAAAAATTAACAATGTAGTTATAAGTGCACAGTTTTAAAAAAAAAATAAAAATAACAAAGGCCAACAACACAACTCTCCCTCAAAGACCCCCGAATGTCAACGCCCATGCATTCAAGAAGCAAAGTGAGAATGCCAGAATACTGTGCTGAACATACCTCCTGCAGGAAAAGTTTAATTTAGGACTTGCCATTTTGAAGGTGCTATAACCAGTAACATTCCCTGAAGGTTTCTTCAGCTGTTGCAAGCATGTCTTGATGATATGCTGATTTCATTTCAGGATTTCATAAATACTGTATTTGTAAAACTCCGTGAAAAGGCAGCAGGAGCTTTTCCATACTGCCTGTAGTACGGATGACTTCCTATATTAGCTCTCAAAAGCACAAAGGCAGAAAGCTTTCATCAAACACAGAGCAATGACATTCAAACAACTTTGAATAACTCAGGCACTGGATCCTACTCTATGTATCAGCAATGGAATGATACTTAGAGGCAGGCTAACGTGCACCGGTATAGTGGAATCACAGCTATTTTACTTTCGGAGGTATCTGGCATCCATACAATTAAAGACTGGACCTTCTGTTCAAATTCAAGTTCTTGACTAGAAAACTACTCAGACTTTGGATATTGCTTTCCAAGTTTATAAACATTAATTGCCACTTTTATTTTCTGATAGTACCCCAGGCATTTTAAAGACCCCCAAATAGTTCTTCTCGATAAAGTTATCATATTTTCATAAGCACATAACTTCATTCACCAGGTATAAAATATTCTTAATTGCTTACTACTGTAACTGTCAATACAATAAAAGTATCATATTATTGATACACAAAGAACACAAGAAAAAAAAAAGAAAAATACAGAGGCACTGTTCCTAATTTTGCAGGAACTATAGTACAGACAATAAACCAGAAATGTCATGTGAGTCATTACCATATTGATAGAAACCCTATTTTTTACACTTCTGTATATCAGACTTAATTCCATTTCCCAAAGTTCAGGATAAGACTCGTTTCCAAGGGTCTATACCTGGAATCTCTGTTCTTATTTTGTGTTATAAAGGCATGTAAAAAGTCTGGAATGTCTTTCTTTGGCTCAACAGTACATTCAAGCTAGTACATTTAAAGGTTTTACAATATTTAAGTAGCTGCAGATCCAGCCTTCCCCTTTTGGTTTAAATTCTGCTTTAGGATAGAACCCTTGCACTTTGAGACACAGGAAAAATTGTGGCAGAAAAGTATCTGACAAATTGAGATCTATTTTGGTAGAGGCAGGAGAAATAAAGCAAATTTTGAGAATTTACTTCAAAGCCACAGAGGAAATTTGATTTACAACACTTTGCATACTACACCAAATATTAATATTCAGTCCTTTTTTGCTTAATGCTTATTACCCCATGAAAAATTATCCATACAAACTACCTTCTAGAAAAAATTGTAAGGAGTGCTCCCTCTTGGCACTTCCAAAAGAAATTATTAGCATTTACAATACACCTGCCTGAATGTCAGACTAAATAGTTTTTCTCTCCATTTTTATTTCATAGAATATTTTTATTCTTTTCAATATGAATTTCCTCTACATTTGCTGTTCATTTGCTGCCTATAGACCTGCAGAAAACAATTCTTCCATACACCCAATGCATTTCCCCATCAAACATCTAAATTCTCTAAATTGATTTTATACTGATATTTGAAATAACAAAATGAATATAAATACCAATAAAATCTGTAATAACAAGTTCCATAGCAAAAAAAAAATCAAAAATTTCCATTTTTATAGAACTTTAAGTACGGAAAAGGCATTATGACTATTTAAAATAAACAAGTGAAAAATGCATTTTCTAATTCGGAGGAATATTTTAAGAGATGGATTTTGTTATACTGAAGTACTTATAGTAGTGTAATCTAATTTTTAATTTTGACTCATGATCTGTGTTTATAGATGTCTCCTTCATGTGGGTGCCAATGTTTAACTATGAAACTATCAATATGAATTTCTCTAAATATTCTCTTCCACAACAGTGATTTTCACTGTTGAATAAAATAGGACTTATTCTTAATAATTTTTAAATCCAGAGATGTGAAATAAAATTCAAGTTGACATGTATGGGTATTTAACCGTTAAATGTGTTAGATCTAAGTTAGATCTTAGTATTTAGGTCTTAGACCTTAGAATTTACCGTAGTAAAGACTACTGGTCTACTAGTTTAAGTGAGTATACTTTTACACTATCTGATTGGTCTTGAAATTAGGACTTAAGGAAATACATGCAGAGGAAAATTCTTCAACACATCACTTCACTGTACTTAAATTTGTAAACCACTTCAACTTAAAAAAATCGTAAATATTACAATCAATATTATCTATTTACTTCTGTAGATCTCTTTTCTCTGCAGACTTGCTAAACCATGTGATTCAATGACAATGCTATTTTTTAAGTCTTTGCAAGGTACAGAATACATGTGAATGTAAACATGCTATTCTCTCCAAAGATTTTGAACTATGGGTAGAGATCTAGACACTGGGCAATAACACATGTGTGTACTAACACATTTATGTACCTATGTAGGTACATAAAGTGACATTTATATTAGTGAAGTAAATATGGTTGGGACTGTTATGTAGCTGACATGAAAAACATACATATTATTAAGCACTATTATTCTCCAAAACAAGGTACTGCTTGTAAACAGTACATTGGAAAGGGTACCTGAATTTGTCAGCTCACAAGTCAAATCCAGGGACTACTTGGTTAAATACTGACTGGGATGGTCTAGAGCTGTGCCTGGGGATAATTTAAACAGCTTTATGTTTCAGAGAAGTGAGAACCACTGCACAAGAACATTTACAAGGAGTGTCCAGTCTGCTGGCAAAGATATAGCATAGATATAGCCTAGCTGAAACAACACTTACACAGATGGCACTTAAATTCTTAGTATAGGAAATAGAGAGTAAGCAGGTTGTTCTGAAGATGTTGAAGAGGCAGAATCTGCCTCCCTAAAGTAGGCGTCAAAATCAGATGGACTTGCTTTATCTATTCATCTAACAATTCATGGACTCTACATTATAAATAATGAAAATGTAGAACTATTGAACACATAGATACTTACACCTAAGATATTGAAAACTAAATAGCAAAACACAAAATATTGTTTATCAAAATAAAAATTTTGTTAATAAAATGGGATATTCCAGTAATTAAGTCATATAGTGAAGGACATGGAAAGACAAGTGAAACTCACTTGTTATAACATGCCTATAAAGTTAACTTTATAGTTAACTTTAAGTCCACAAGCTTAACTGCCAATATGACTCTGGTTCATCAACATACCCTATTAATATTGTGGTCTTTTAGCCTGTTTACATAAAAATATGGTAGAGCCAGTAGATTCTCAATAATTAAAGCAGTGTCTTGGAGAATAGTAGTTGATACATTACCATTATTTTATACCTCCAATAACAGTAATGACAAAGGTGGAAACCAAATGCCCTCTCTGTAGAAACACGGTTTTGCACATGCCAGTGTTCAGTCTCATCTCCTCAAAATCTCATCTTTGTTTGAGATGTCACAAATTTTGTTCTGCTTGACTCAGGCAGCTACTGCAAAGCTTCTTCATCATTTAATGCTGAAATGAAGTATAACAAAGCATTCAATTTGAGATGGTTTTAAGCAAAACACAATGAGATGGTTTTATGCACATGCTCCAATCATAACCCTGTAGGCCAGTCTTACAGTGACAATACTTCTGTTATGTTCTCTTTTTTTTTTTCCACACTGAACACTGATTTCATGAAATTGTGTATTTCTTTCAAATGATTGGAAAACATAATACGTGTTGAACACCAGTTGCTTTTGACAGCTAACTGAAAGATGTTTATTGCCAAATTTCTATAGTGAGCTTTACTAAATCTACGGAGAGAGTTGAAAACAATTATTTAACATAATACAGACATGATGTATGTTCTGGTTTTATGACTTGCTACCTGATTATTATTTTTTTTTCAACATTTGTATTCTTTTTCAGTGAGGGTTTTTCATTTATTTGTTTGGTTTTCATCTACTGTGCTTATTATGAGGAACTTCCAACTTGTATTTTCTTTGGTACAAGTCAACCGTAAAGAAATATTATGAAGTTAGAATAAATGTAGTGGCTTGCAATAGGACACTCAACTTTTAGTAACAAGTATTTGGGTGTTTCCAGTGTTAGACTTTAAAATTCATTTTATCTCCCATAAAAAGATGAAAAATTGAATATTAAATTTAAAAAGAAAAATCTTAATTTTTAATTGTCTTTACAAAACCACATATTTTAGAGGAGAATGGGGGAAGGAAAAATACTAAGAGTAGAATTCACTTTGTTTAACTTCACCATCTTGAAAAAAAGTATCTAGGCAAAACTCACCTTCTAGTAACTGTCAGTAATGAGTGCAGCTATATCCTGAGGGCAATTCACATTATTTATCTACTTTAAAAATGAATTAATCACTAGCTGGAAATGTATTCCATTATCTTGATAAGGAGTTTTGATATGACTCTGACTACATGTTTCAGAGTCCAAGTGTGTCTGAGTATCCATTTTGAGCTATCAGATCTGTAAAATGAATATAAATCAGAACCAATTTTCATTTCGCAGTTGCATGAAACACTAAATATCTTCTGATTTCAGATTAAGTAGACCCTAGTTGCATTTTATATTTATTAATTTGGTTAGTTTCAGAGAAGCTTGGGTAGGGGGAAGGACAAAGAAAAAAATCTTCTTGGACTGTCAGTTTTGATTCACATTTTGTACCTTTCACAATTTATATTTTTTGTGCAAGTATGTGTTTTACAAGAGTTTCCTACGATGGGTCTATGCTCCATGACAGGGAAGCACAGATCCCAAATCATTATCTCCCAGACTACATCTAGTATACATACTTTATGGCATGGCCTGTAACACTGTCAGATTAGTTATGCAGATTTAACCTACAAGGATATTAAACTGCTTTTAACTGCGCCCCAGGCAGATTTTTAACCTTGTCCAGTACACAGCTGTACCCTTTATTCTTTAGTTTCCTTTAAGAACTTCTGTAGTTCTTTCAACTGAAAGCGGAAAAAAAGGAAATGGAAGAAGACAGAGACATAGAAACAAGTTTTCTTTCCTATAGAACTCCTGTCTGCTGGAGATACAAGGTCCCTGGAATAGATCAGACTCTTATTTAACTTTTCAGCTCCTACATAATGTATATGATTGAATTATGAATACTTTCTTAGTGTAGAAGAGCTTAGAAAATATACAGCAATCGTTTAATAAACATAATATCTTTAGCTGGGGCAGATTAAAGCTCTAATATGTCTAAAGGCAAGAAAATCTACAAAGTTGTTGATTTAATGTAGGACAACTAAAAACGTAAAGAGTGTAAAGCCTGTGAAAACCATTCTATAAATGTGAATTTATTGTATTGAAATATCCATTTTTTATTCTTTATTTGACTTGATCCACTGTAAGCATAACTTCAAATACCCCAAGAAAGCAGTAAACTGTAACAAATAAAAAACCCTCATATGGCTGTGTTAGATCTATTTTCTCACATAATCTACAGTTTTAACACCTATTGACACACGAAAACTTCACAAAAATTATTGTAACAATATTCATCTTCACTCAGAATATACTTTCTCTTTTAAATTACTAATTATAAGAAAGGTTAACAAATTTTAAATGGCTTTTTCACACTCTGCAAATTCTGACAAGTAAACCAGATTTTTGACCACCGTGAAACACAGGAATATAAATTCACAGTTGGCTTTATTTTTTCATCCAGTAAGTAACTTCACTGTTTTCACTTAGTAAATTGTGTGCCAGTCAGGAGAAGTGACTCATTTAATGGAATGTGAGCTCCCACATTATAAGGTCTAAAATGCTGTTGTATACTCCAACCAGCTTAGTACCTAGCACTTAAAGTGGCAACATTTTATTGAAGTACTGTAATAGCAACTTTGTTAACTACCCACAACTGTCACAAATATTTTCAATCAACATTTTACTTCATGAAGGCAAGCCGTGTAAAACTTTCATTACAGAAAGCAAGCCCATGCAAAACAAGATTGTGTCGTGTTTCATTTGTGAATGCAAAACTCATCTCAGTTTTCTGGCAATATCTGGAGTACAGGGAAGATTTTGGTAATGTGTAACTGTCCCTTCTGGTGAATTTATTTTCTTTCTTCTAAGTCTTGAAAATAAAACCATAAAGAGTGTTTTTATTTTCTAGCTTATCATAAGCTCTTGGCAAATATATTTTACTTTATTACATCACCACCTTTATAAAGCTTTCTGTTGTAAGAAATGACTGCATTTAAATAAGGGTGAGACAGGCACACACAACTGCCAAAAATGTCTAGTCATCTGAAAGAAATGTGTCCAGTCTCTTCCATTTTTGAAAGATTGCTTTCTCACTGCATTACCTCCTTGTGCTTTACTGTCTTTTCTCAGGTAATCTTTTGGAGATAAAAGAGGAAAAAAGCGAAGGCTACAAATTTCCTGCCAATTAAAAAAAATCCTTATATAAATCCCATTAGCATTTGGAGGTGACTTTTCCTCAGCTGTTTCTTTAGAGAGGGACTGGAGAAAATCCTCCTAAAGAAATACAACTAGGAAAAATAGTCAGTAGGTGTCCAAAGAAATAATGTATTGCCATCCACTTCCACAAAGGCGGGAATCTTTTCTAGGTAAATAATTTGTCCCACATGCTCTTTTCTAAGAGATAAGTCTCTGGATGGAATAGATGAGGATAATTAAGAAAAGATTGCCAGTTGTCATTGGGTTTTTTTATTTATTGATTGATTGATGGTTTTGCTCTGAGTTCTATGGCTTCCCATAGTCTAGTGTTTACACTTTTCAAAGCTTGTATGGTTTTATTGTTATTTGTGTGCGTAAGTCACATAAAGTGTGGGATTTGGCACAACTTTCACAGTCCATTCAGATTTTTTGCCTAATACCTTGAAAATGAAAATCAGACTTTTTCAGTGTGTTTCTTTATAGTTGAGCAAAATACCCATTGATTAAAAATAGATATGATGATGTTAATAGAATGATGGTGTTAATGAATAAACCTCACTAATAATCATTAAAAAGACTAAGAAATGGTAGGATATTGGGGAGAAATGTTTTGTAAAAAAACGCTACTTATTTATAGAATTTATCAAGTGGAAGATATTTGGTCCACATCAAGGTTTGAGGAGTAGAAGTACCTTATACATGGTCCTTGAAAAATGTTTGTAAATACTGATTGAACTTATACCACTGCTAAAACAGTCTTTTGGAACCATTACAGAGATGCAGGTATGTCTTCTTTCCTTTTCCTTTACCCCTTTTGACTTTTATTCCAAACTCAATTTCTCCTGAAAGAAACTAGAAAATGTTTTGCCCTAATAATAAAAGAAGTTAAAAAAGATTATCATGTGCCCTTTTGCCTAATCTTACTTAACATCTTTATTTATCTTTATTTTTTTCCATAAAATAACTGGAAATTCTTCTAAAAATCAACATTTTCTTACATTTTTGTGACACTGGGTTTTGAGTTTTGTTCTGTTTTTTTCCACTCTGAGCTAGATTTAAAAATGTCCACAGTGTTCTATAACAAAATGTTGCTACCTTTTGAACAATTTTGATTTTCAGTGTCCTCTATAAATATATATTGACTATATGGTATTTATCTTTATTCTTATATCTAATTTTGTAGGACTTGGGAGAATAATCAGAAAAGATATCCATCGTGAAATTATATGAACAAAAGTTACACAGAAATAATCTGTTAGTAAATATTAATCACTTTTATTATTTCTCATTGAATGTATTGTTTTGTTTTTAAAACCCAGCAAAAAAAAATGAGCTATACATATGTAGATGGATGCAAACAGTATAATGCTAAAATTTTAATGGAAGAAATAAGGATTTGAGGGAGATCAAATCTTTCCATCTCCTTTTCGAAAGTGAAAAACTGTATTTCATTATCAAAAATTGCCAATAATATTTCATTTGTATAACAAAAGTATCAAAAGTCCCAGTGCACTAACATTATAATACATATGTAAGATCCTAAGAAATACTTCCCAGCAGTTTCTCTGGATTTACTAATTCACTCTGAATCATTTATTTCTATTGATTAGTTCTAATCATGTGACCAGACAATGGAAGCAAGAATATCAGCAGGTGCTACTGTGCATAGTCTTTTGTGGATCAATCAAGAATTAACATCTGTTAGTTTAAATGTGAAAATGTGCTGTAAATATTATCAAACTTGGAGACAATCCCAAGAGAAGCAGAAGAGACACCCCCTAGGCTTTTCTAACCTAGTCCTTGTAAATATATTAAGTTATGAGAATCTATTATCTTGAACTGTTTCATACCAAAATCAACAGCAACACTGTAAATTTCCTTTAATTGTGGAGTGTTGTGTCTTAAATTAGTTTGTTGCTATTATGTATTCTGAAAAACTAAAGTTTCTCTGTGATCCCTATAATTATCTCCAATTTCTTCAAAGCTAACAAATATGAGTAGAATTTTAAAAGTGACAACACAAAGAAAACAGAGATAAATTATTGATGCATATATTGGGCCAAAATTTACATATATATATATATATAAAATGTATCTCATATTATATAAAAGCTCCAATATACTCAGTGGAACATGAACAGTGGTTCATTTGTGGAGGAAAAATAAAATCATTCCCTCACTGTTGCATCAGGTGGCCATAGAAATCTAAATAGTAAAAGTTTAAATAGTCCTAGAAGCCAGAGCTGTGTGCAACACTCATTAAGGCTAAGGAGTCATAGTAACTGTAGAATGGGACAAAGACTTTAATCTGAAATTGAGATCACAGTGTTACCTGTCCCTGAAATATAATTCAGGATTGACAGTACAAGATAAGGAGTCTTATGGCTAGCTTCCATTCACAGAGATTGTCCTGGCCTCCCTTTCCCCATGTATTGCACTAGAACATCTGCTCACAAAACGAGCCAGTTCATGGGGGAAAATCACCAGTGGAAGAGGAATACACATCTGGATTTGAGGGGAAGAAGAACTGGGCCACAGTTTACAGCAGCAGATCAGCAGATCTACTAGTCACACTGCCAGGCTTTTGCACAGACCTGAAGAGGTGGATACAACTTACACTCCTGCACACTTGATAAAAACTGTAAAGGTTAGATCTGGGTGGATTTATTTTTTCTATTATTATTTCCTATGGGAGCACGTAATGCACAGTAAAGGCAATGAATCAAAACAATACAGAAAAAAAGGAGAAAGATCCTTCTTTCTGCAGAAAAGTCAGTCACTTCATTATTCATCTGCAAATGCTCCAGTTCAGGTTTTCTTCTTTGTTTGATCCCCAGTTGTGTACAGATCTAAGCTTCAGCCCACAGAATATTGTACATATGCCCTTCTGAGCACGTACCTGGGAGTCTACTTCTATGGAAAAGAAGAGTGAGATAAACTGGGAGAGAATGAAAGGGAGAGAAAAACAGCCAAGCCTATAAATAGAAAGTGGGACACTGAACAGGAGTACAACAGCCAGCAGCCTACAAGGATAACAGGTAGATAAGATGATTTTTCCTTAAGCTAGCAATTAGTAGTGGAAGAACCAGCTGTGAGAGAGAGCAACGTGTGCTAATAAGACTTTTTCAGAGCACTGTCTATCAAGTCTTTCCGTATCTTATGCCCGCTCTTTATCTGGTTTTTTATGAATACTTTCTTACATAAACACACCCACCCCAAAAAGTAAATAAAACAAAACAAAACAAACAAACAAACAAAAAACCTAGAAGATTTTCATAACAAAAGATTTAATCTTAAAATTAATTTGTCCATAAATAGCATCATACAATGTTGTTAATTTCCCTATCTTTCCACAAGCTATCAGGTAAGTTACTAGGCTAAAAAACACTTTTCAGGAAGCTGTTGTGATAATTTTCCATCATGTTCTGTCAAGTTACCTTGTCCTTGCACTTCAAAAGTCTTGTTTCTGTATACCAAGTCTTACCCAAATAAAACATGCCAGTTATGCTGAGTTGTACAGTGTTTTTTACTGGAAGACTGATTTTTAGAAGAAATATGAGTCTATCAAAAAATCTCAGTTCATATTAATGTTCTCAAACTGACTTGATTCCAAAACTTAGGAAGTGAAAGATTAATAATTATATTTCCACATTAAATTAACTTTATATATATATTAACATACAGATAGATATATAGATATAGATATAGATATATATCAAATAATCTTCTCTAGAAATTGTAAGGTTGAAACGACACAAAAACAATGCCTCCAAAAAATATATTTTATAAAATTAGAATGAGTCGGAGTTACTGGCATGAATTCTATATGAAAAGATTAAAAAACCCGCGATATGTAAGGATGATGAATATCATTGTCCAGTAAAATGTATTCGTATTTGATCAACAAATCTACTTGTGATGTTAGTTTACCACTCAATATTTTAAGTAGATAATATTTTATATCCATTGTTTCAAAAATTACATTTCTTTCTCTTTATCAAAGTATTAAATCTGCAACAGAAATTTATGGCATCTAATTGAATTCATACCATTTGGAAAAAAGAATTCTTAAATCTTACTTTTCCTCTTTTCTTAATAAAATATCATATTTTTTTCACATCTACTTGTGACTTAAGTGGGTCATGCATAAAAACTGCCCAGTTATACAGTCCTCAGTCTGTGAGAGTACTTTTTTCTTTACTAATCTAGCTTCTCAATCTCTCCAAAGCAGATGTTTCTAAACAAAATTAACAGTTTCCATGAAGCAGATTCCTTGCTTTTCTTCAAAACCAAAGGTCCATTATTGTTTCTGTTGTGATTAGTTTTCATACAAGAATTTTGCCAGGATTTGCTGATTAAATATACAAATCAAAACCATACCAATACCATATTAAATATATTCACTGTTGGAATGTCTAAACGGTATAGATATTAGTTTCTCTTTACACTGACCTCATGATCAGGTATTTTTAAAAATGTGCTTCAAATTAAATCTGAGAATCAACAAATACACACTTTTTACATTGTGTTTAATAATTTTTAGAACAATCCACCAGTGAATCTTTGTAAGGGTTGCATATCTATTATTGGGAGTTCACAGACTTGAAATCAATCATAGAGGATTTTATAATAAGTTTGCCAAGTAAAGCAGGAAGCTTTTCTTGGTAATTCGTTTCTCTCTGCTTTATTATTTTTCTGTGCTTATTTGTTTGTAGCTGATTGGTATTTCTATAAGAAAGATATAATGGAGCATATCTTTTCAAGAAAATTTTATTGCACAGTGAGAACAGTGGAATGATAATAGTCATAAAAAATACCAAAATATCTTTCCATGTCAAAGGATGCTTTTTGGGAGTGCTGTTAGAAGAACCTGTCATGACTTCAAGATCTGTTTCTTCAGTTGGCTGGGAGACAGTACAACACACCATAATGTGACAGTCCCCTTAGAGGTCCAACATGCGTTAAGGGAATTCACTCCCTAGAATAACAAAACAGGCTGTTTTAAATTCTATTAGGACCATAACCATGACACAAAACTTCATTTTTCCTGCCTTGACCAGAATTCTGGAATGGAGCAACACAATCCAATCTGTTCAAAAGGCCAGTTCAAGCAAAGAAAGAAGTTTAAAAGACATTTTAGGTTGTGACACACAATCTTGAGGACAGTTTGAGTTAAATGGGTTCTTAATTATCAAGTATCACTCTATGCACTTCAAATTATGTATAGAAATAAAAATAAAATTAAAATTTTAGTAAAACTGAGGAGGTTGAGAGGAAAGATTTGTCTTAAAATGGCATCTCAGAATCCCAAATAACGTGATGTCAATAAAATTCAGGTGTGTATACCATATCACGTTGATAACACTTCCTGCAAATAGTATGTGAAACCTCATTATAACTTTTACTTCTTCAAGTGATAAAGGTCATGTTGTAAGTATTTATTCTCTACAACTTTTTGAAACCTGCAAAATGTCTTCTGTAGAAAAACTGTATTAAAACTGCTGATCTATCTTTTCTATAAGATCCTCAAGGATTTCAACACACAGATAGAGTAAATTAAATAGAAGGGAAAAGTTAGGCTGAAGTATAACAATACCAAAGAAAAGAAATGAAAATACAGTAAAAAAAATCATGTTATTAAAAAAAACTCTTGGATGAAGTGCCTGCATGAATTAGTGTGTTTAGCTGAAATATATATTCTGTCTGTGGTGTAACAAGATTCTCACCTAAAATAGGTCCTTAAATTTAAATAATGTGGTTTTGTTTTTGATTAACTGGTTATTATTTTATCACAATTTTTATTGCAAATAGTGCATTTCTTACTCTAGAGAGACAATTATCCTTAATCATGATTTCCTTCTGTTACACTGTTTTCTAGAATTATAGTTCTTTTATATGCTTCATCTCATGATTATGATGGACTTCCAGTCTAAGAAATAGTAATTTTGGGTATTGCTTAACATGTTGCTTTTCCCATTTTGGACCCTTTTTCAATGTTAGCTGTGGTGATACAGAGTCTTTCTCTTCCTTTGAACATGCACAGGGAGCCCAAAGTGATCTCCTGGCCCAAGAGGGTCTCGGGCACAGCAGTTCTCCTGGCTGCGACTGTGGGGTGATGGTGAGACTCCACCATAAGCCCACACAACTTTATTTCACTCAATCTCAGAAGCTTTTGCTCTCTGGACCCAGAAGAACATTATACGACTGTAACACCAAAGAAAAGGGTTATGAGTTGAAAGGATTTTGTGACTCACAGTTGTAACTGTATTACTTAGCCTTCCTTCTATTACTCTGGGCATTAGCATTGTTAGAATTTGTTAAGAGCGTGGCCTCCTTCCTTATACCCTTACATTGTTGTCATTGAATTAGCATCAACTAATTGTTGCATCTTGATTAGACTGCTGTCATTCTAAGAAGAAAAAGTGTATACTTTTTGTTTCCGCCAAACAACCTTTTGACTAACATTTTAATCTACATATATATTTTGAAATCAATGATAAGAACAGACCTAAATTCAGTGGCAAATATGGTGTGAGGTCACATACAGAAGTAGGCACCTACACATGGTAGGTGCATAGGTGATATAAGCATTTATATCACCTATAATACCTAAGGAGAAGCCTGAACATAAATGCTCAGTGGCATTTGAGATACCCTAGCATACATATATGATTTGACCTTCTTCTGGCATTACAGAAAACATGAATATTTCCAGCATCCTGTGTCGTATATTCCAGTTTCATATCTATCTTTGTGAGTGATCGTGCAATAAATTTCATTGTTTGGGCAACTGAATCAAATTCAAGGTCTGCATTGGATCTTAGATATGCTGTTCACATGCACATGTACATTTAGATGTACACGGACTTCATAATTTCAGTTACGTCTAAGACTTAGTATGACGGTAACATTGGCCTTACATAAGAATTGCGTCAGCTGTAGACAATACAAATTCACATAACATTAAACCTCATAGTTTTCACCTAATCTTTTGCTTGCTTCATTCAGATTTATTTTGGGTGAATATTTCTACCTGTACAACTTTGAAGATAGGGAGTCCAAGCTGTCAGATAGAGGTTTAAATGTGAAGCATTGTGATGAGCTCTAAATCTGACTAGAAAGCAGAAGTCCAAAAGATGTGTGGCTGCTCTAGGATTCTGAGGGATCTCTAGAAGCAGCAGGTGAGGTGAAGGCCGTTTACATGATCCCCTAAAGTCTTAGTTGCTCAAATAGAGAAACAGTGAAAGAAAATGCATCAGCTGATGCACCAGTTTTGAAATATATGTTAAGTCAGCTCTATGGGAAGTTAAATCATCAAATTTGTAGAACCATCCCTCACACAGAGACTTTGGCTGGCATAGAAATTTAATGGTAAATCACACAAGCAACATTTAGATAAACTGGAATGTCTTGCTCTAGAAATCCTGAAAGACTGTCGTGGAACTGAACACTAAGTCCTTAAATCCTTATATTTTATCTTGCATGTTTCAATTTGAATAAGATGAAGTTTTTAAGTGAAGTCTTAAAGACAAAATGTTTGCACTGCGACTATCTGTATGTAGCAGTGAGAATTACAACCAAAAGGTGGCAGCACTGTATATGGTAAACATTGGGTCTGTAAGACTATTACTGTTGGGAGTCATATATTTCTATACCTACTGTGATTTAAAAATGTTTATGTGTCTCACTGTGGTTTGTGATTATGTATGAAGAACAAGAGGTAGAAATTCCATTTTTTTTCATGTTACTTAAATGACTTTCAACCTCTATTAAATTTTTTAAAGTCACAGTCCATAAACAGAAAGAGGATATGCATATCATGGGAAAGTGGAATAAATGAATAAAAGTTAAATAAAAATTTTCTTCAGAGACATAGAGTGAAACTGAATGGTTGAAATTCTCCATATCTCAGAAGATTTAGCAATTCTGAAGGGGAAACTTTGTTGTGAGAAAATTATTGAGTCTTGGATTAATCACTCCATGTTCCTTTTTAGAATTTACAGAACATACAGTTATTCTTTTACTGGCAAGACTACTGAACTAAAATAGATTAATAAAATTAACTACAGTTAATGCATGTAACCATTCTGGATCAAAATAGAAGATTTGTTTTACATTGCCTTTTACTATGAAGAAACAAATTATTTATTTACAACTTCTATTTTCAAGAAAGAGAAGAATCAACTTAAATTGTAAAATATGAACTTAAAATTATTAAAGATTAACAAGAACTAAAAATTGCAGTCTGTACAACACAGCTTCCTAATATTTCAGAATGACATACCTCTGCTGTTGGAACTAAACATGCCTCCCTATGTTTCTCTTCTGCAAATGTTTATTAAAAAAATAATAATAGTTATCAATGATTTTCCATCTAGTGTAAAGTAAGTTACATGAAATAAAATAAAGAATTTGAAAGAATACTATTTAACATTCAGTTTTATATAATTTCTTCAAAATTTTCCTTTGTTTTGAAAGCCCTTCAGAAGTCAAGATCTCTTGCTCTCTCTGTATCTTTTATCTTTTTTACTGTATACTATAAGTGTTTTGTTTTCCTCTTTCTCAGTAGATATTTCAGACTACTAATTAATAGCTCCCTAGTTAGTTCATTCCTGGGTCTTGGTAACCTCACCACTTTATGCTGTGTAAATGCAAATTCACCCCTTTGAAGTCAGTCAGCATTTTCTCTCTGAAATATATTTTTGGTTCTGCAAATGGTCTACTCCGGGGGCAGCTCCCATTGTGAAATTTAGATGGGTCCCTTCTGAGCCGTTATAGCAACTGTCCCTTCATGCACAGTTATAGCAGACTTTGACTCCTAAAATTCCCTCATATGTTGTCATATTGCTCTTTTGCATTTAGAGAAACACTGCTTTTATGGTCACCACTATGGTCACACAATTATACTATTTTCAATGCCATGAAATAGAAAAATAAACATATTTTTGGAGCCATGGAGGACTCAAGGAGACTCAAGACCAAGTGCTATGGGTGTAGCCAGGCTGCTCAAGAAGGGTTTGAGCATGAATGGTCCGATTACCAGCCCAGTCAATCTGCACAGGCTGGCCTTCAGTGTGATCAGGTCCAAGCAGAATATAAAACTTGAAATTAGAAAAACGTCCAAAATATCCCAGAAATGTTCTCATGTTTTCAGTTGCCCATTTCTCCCCCCACTCAAAGATAGAGTATTTTTTTATGACACTTTTGAAATTAGGCAAGTTGTGATGAACACACTGAACACCTTAATGAAAGCAGGAGTAGCTTGGTCTAGGCTCCAAAGGAGGCAAGTCTTGAGCCATAGCTGGGTCAAGAACTCCTCTAGGCAATACATAGAGGGACAGAGTGACATACTGAGCAGTGATGTATATAAGCTTGGAATATCAATCATGCAATTAACACAGAAATAGTGGGTGGTTTTTCCAAGACTCATTTACCAAGGAACAAAGAAACTTGTAGTTACAGGGAGTCTCATACATATGCTTCCCATTGTATGCAGGTCGACTACATGTCAACCACTTCGTTGAATAAATATGTCAGTCTGATTGAGCCTTTGAGCACTTCCTTCTAGGCAGTGTGACTGCATGACTGTGATCTCCTCTTGAGCTGGGACTCCTCTCAAGTTTGCTCCTCAAGATAGAGTGATCTTTTACCAATGACAGATCTTTGGATGAGTTCAGTTTGAGTTCTCCCTAAATTGGAACTGAACTGCATGCCAGGTGACTCTCTCATTGAATGGGGATTCCTGTCAAGGTTAGAGATCCTTCCTTACCCATAGTGGAGACACTCCTTACCAGCAACAACTCCTCAATAAATGACCAATAACATGCTGAATTATTACGAATGAAATTGATACTCGGTATTAAATTGTAATAAAGTTTGTATAGATAATTCTATTAACCATAAACCATTGTCCATATTGAAGACTAAGATTGGACCCAGCCACACATAAGGTCCATCAAGAGTTTATAGAGCAAAGGGGTCCGCTCTCAATCTTGTGACTCAATGGGAGGGTCTCCCTTACCCTTTTGCATCTCTGATCTCTGTGTAAATCATTCTAGATCAATTTTAACTTGGTTTTCTTTTGTATATTTCATTCATGTAGTAAGTAATAGGGTGAGCTTTGTCATTGAATTTTACTAAGTCACACTTATGACATCATATTGAAACTATTTTGCCAATATGTCTGATGGGGATTCTTTAAGCCATCCAAATCACTCATTTGGGACACAAATAACAATATATGGGAAACAATAAGTAGTGTCAAGGACTCTATATATAGGGAACTACAGAGGACAATTAGTAAAAGTTAATGATTTAGGAGACTCAGAACCAAAGGAGAGGCTCAATCCAAGTTACCTGCTGAGAATATAACTAAGATAGAAATCCAGTATTTTTCACCGTATCAGTAAAAATAAGGCTGACAGACGCTGACTTTCTGTGTTCCCAAAGAAATATTACATTATTTTTAAGAAAAAAGAAAAGACATTCACTGTGTTCCTTCTTCTGGTTATCAGATATCAGAGGAGCAGAAAGCAACTTAAGTTCTCCCACATCTCTGCAAGTGGAGATAGAAAGAGGAGAGCTATTTGAAATTATTTTTGGTTTTCCCTGATTTAAAGTTTTTTGAGTAGCAGAGGAGGATACTTAAAGTTTCTCATTCTTTTAAAGGACAGGTGGAATTTAACTTGACCTACCGTAGAAGAGAACTCCCAGGAAAAAGGAACTGAGAGAAAACAAAGCCACAGGTGAAGCCAAGGGAGCAGAGATAAAAGATGGATTCACAAATGCTAATTTTATCCTGTACAAGCTGATTTTATAGAACTGTTTCCATAGTATTTGGAAACAGTCTTTCTGAGACATAATATAAAAAATCTAAAACTAGTCTCTTTTTCTGAATTACCTTCTAGAGTTGTCTGTCTCTTGCAAATGACTATGCAGTGATATGAGGGAAGTTAGTGCTTTTGGGCTGGAGTTCACAATTTGAGTGAAATGAAATTTGCTGATCAGAAGTGAAAGAAAAAAACCCAAGATTTTAACATTTAAAAGGCTATAATTAAACCTGATCTAAAAAGGTTTTCTTGTCCTTAAAAGCAAAAATGTAGAGAAGAAAATTGTTAGAAGTTTAGACACTGAGAGTGCTGAGAAATTCTGAGCAAATTATTTATTCAGAATATATGATTTTCCCCTTATAAAAATAAAATTAAAAAATAGTTAATAAATATCAGTAATTGGAATAAAGATTTTTTAAAAATGAAAATGTTTATACTATATCGCTTGTGACATTTATGCCTTCTACCACTGTTGGACTGGTATCAATGTTTCTCTGAACTTCACAGTTCTTAAGCTACCACTATGAACTTTCTTCTAAGAATATTCATGGTTAGGCTTCGCGAATAAAGATTTGGGATCTAAGAATATACTATTTCAAAAACAGGTGCACAATACATACAGAAATGGAATGTATAATTTATATCTGTTTGTCCTTATATATTTCATTAAAGGTCACAGGAAATTCTCAGTGCTTAGTAATGTGTATAATTATGAGACATCCACCAGATCAGTGTCATTTCTACATTTAACTGTGACTAGCTGTAATATAGAAACATAGAGAAAACATAGAGAAAAGCTGCATTGTAGCAAGTGAGAGACAGAAACTAATGGTGGAGTCAAGTCCACTGAAGTTTGTTGCAAACTGATAGTCTACAGACAGTAGACGTAAACTCCAGAGCAAGAAATAATTACTGAAAAGTGAAGAATAGATTATGAAGCCTCAATTGAGATGACAAGCAGAAAGAATGAATCAGAGTATTCATAAGATTTAAAAAAAAAAAAATAAAATATTTATTAAAGGATTAACATTTTTTGTGTTCATGTTGCATCAGCTTTAATCAGCTAACCTGTAACTCACAAGAAAAAGAGATTGCAGCCTATGGGTGACAAGCCAATATACCAGATATGGTATGGGACCACAATTACCATTCCAAGCAGTAGTAAAATGTGCAGTTGGACCGTATGTATTTGATTGATCTCCCGGAGCACTGATGATATAGAAACAAATGGTTTTATCACATTGCAGATTAGAGACTGGAAAATTTTTATCCAGCATGGTAACACAAGAATATCCCAGCATAAAACTGACATCAGGCTCAGCTCTGGGGAGTAAAAGGGAAAAGAAAATTCAGTATATACTAAGCTCTTACTTTTGCAGTCTGAACTGAAGGCTTTTTGACAGCTGTTGCCATGCAAGTATGGAGCCATTCAATGATAAACACTCAGCTATACCAGTTGTCTAAGACTTTGCCAGCAACATTCCTTTCAAAGTTACTTTTCAAAACTGACAATCTTTTTCCATTAGTGATTTGTGGAGGTTTAGAAAAAAAGAATATTTACTGTTTCTAACAGCCCTAATTTTAATCACTTGAAAGTGAAATCTTCTGATGTAAATTGACATCTACTAAGTAGCAAGATACTAATTTCAAGGACTTTGCTAACATCTGTTTTTTCTACAGTGTCAGATGTAAAAAAAATGACACTTTTTTGACAGAAATGAAAGTTACTGCTCAGTGTTCCCTCTTACACTGTTGAATAATGCATAAGATCAACATCTTGAGGTATTATGGAGTATAAAAGGGATGTGTTGACTATTAAGGATTATCAGTATACAGTATATCACAGGGTAGAAGATATGAGGGGCAACTGGAGACAGATTAAAGAGAATCAGACAAGAATCAAAACTGCTTATTCACAGCATCATGCTGTGATAATAATGAAAGAGAAAAGTTTCATCCAAACACACTGAAAGTTACAAGCCATAAAACAGATAAAAAGCTAATATATATTGAGGAGAAGTCATTTAAGTTTTATTACTTTTAACATTTTTTAAAGATTCAAAACTTGTAGATCTTGTAGCAGAAGTGAGTGAGATGAGGAAGTAAGGATTTAAATGAAGAAACAATAATGTCTCTATAAATCGCAGTTGGAAAACAATGAAAAAGGGGACAGGAATGCAAATGGAAGAAATAAGATATTTGTGATGTCAGCATCTTTGGAATGAACTGCACTTATAAAAGATCCATTATACTCTTAATAAGTTTATACTGAGGTTTTTTAAGATGTTAATATGATTGTAAATATATTTGTGACAGGAGAAATAATTCCATCTAGGAAACCTGGAAAAATTATGAGTAGGAATAATAATACTACCTGATGTATTTACATTTTTTGACATAGAAAGGAAAAAAATTGTTTTAAGAACTCTTTCTTTTGTATCGTCTCCTTACACTTCATAGATGCTTCTTGTTCCTGATAAGATTACCATGAAGTTGTCTAAGCCAAGTCTTCAGTTTTAATTATGCATGCAACCTTAAAGATGTTAGAAGATATTTTATCACCTGCAAAGATGGTCATCAATTATGTATGCGTAAGCCAGATTTTCTCGGAAGTTAGAATGACAGAATGTGATGGAAAGTACTGTGTTTGAACATTTTCTCATCCTCTCTCCCCTGAGAGTTTTCTTACAGTTATAAATTGATCATTGGTTTTGATCACTGAATTAGTTGTAACACTGGTAAAAAAAAAATAGCTTGTGTGTTTTTTGAAAACATAAAAAAAACCAAATCTTGAAATCTCAATTATTTTATTATTTTAAGCTTCGGAACAGATTACTTGAATTCTAAGCAAAATGAATTAATGTTATTATTACACTTATGTTTCACAATAGTGTAACTCTCATAGCTAATGAAATTGGTTGTGTATAACAGGAGAAAAGTGCAAAGAAAAACAGGTCCTTTTTTGAAGCCTTTTTCCCCTCTGATAGTTGCTATTTATAAAAAGGAAAATCATCTCACTCGACTAATGTGACCAAATTTAAGTCACAAAATTAATTATAGCAATTTGAGGGAAAAGAGTTTGCTGATAGTACTTAAATGCACAGCAGTCTGAATTAGAGTTTTCAAAAACAAAATTAAATAATATTTTAGGTAACAGATTGGAGTACTTTGTTTCTATGTTAGGCTTCACTGTTTTTAAGAGAAACTTTGTCAGCCTTAGAATACAAGACTTCCTTTAGAAGAGTACTAGCATTACATATTTAAGACCAGTGAAGACTTAATGGGTGAACTATTCTTTGAAACTTGCAGCATTGGTCAGCCAGAAGTGTTCTTGAATTTGTACTCAAGTGAAAGAAAAGAAAACTGCAGCTGGCAGAAATGAAAGACTAAAAGAAGAAAAAGTAACATTTTAATTTTCATGTAAAACAATTTTCATTAGAAAATTAGGTAAATTAATAAAATATTTTATTTCAAATGAGAAAAACACTTGAATTAACTCCAAAAGAGGTTTATTTTTTTTTACTTCAATGACCAGACTCCAACTGTTATCATAGTTCTAATTCTGGATAGCTATGTTATTGCTTTAAATGTTCCCCCATGTAGTTTCAGTAGTAGTCTGAGCTAGGTGAGGTGGTTGGAGCCCCAAAAGCCAATTTCAAACCCCCCACAAATTCACCCAAATGTGAGAGAAGTTTCACACAGGCATAACTCAGCATCATGGGGGAATTATATCAAAATTTATTGCTAACAATAAAAAATTATAAAGCACTATATATACAATAATCCTAACTAACTTTCCTATGATAAAACAATGTATTTACACAGACCACCCCTCCCTCCCCCCCTAAAGTCCAGGGGGAGAAGAAGTAGTCCTTTACTCTCAAGACTGCAGCTCTAATTCTTAGTAGTTGGAAAATTCTTGTCTTCTTTCTCTCTTCTTCGGAATGCAAAGGGGTCTACCCCCACTTCTCGCCCTTTGGCCACAATTACTGAGGGTCTTACCATGGACTTTGGGGGAACACCTGTCTCACCATATCTGCACCACAGAGTACAAGGGATTAAAGCTTAAAGTCTTCATCGCCTGCTTCTTGGAGGTTCCTTCCATGAGGAATTTCAGGGGTCCCCTAAGCAGGATTCCACCCTCCCCACGTAAAAAGGGTTCTAGAGATTTTTGGCTCAAGTCCCTACCCCAAGAACACTCCAGCAGATCTCTCTCCGTCTTCTCTGTCTCAGTTGGACGCTGGTACCTTCTGGGCCATTCCAGGTCTGCTTCGCTCTGCATTTTGCGTGCTGCTGCCGCTTCATCATCGTGGCTGTGTGCCCTAGCCCGTCCCAGGCTACTCCGTGGCTGCATGTTGATGTCACCTCTCCAGGTTCATGGCTATTGTCTCAACCCGCTCCAGGCCACCCCCGGCCCCCACTGCCTCCGCTCCAGCGCTGTGCCTGCCGCCAGGAGCCTGGCTTCAGTCCCTGGTGGCCACTCAAGCCCCAGTCCGTCGCCTCTCAGTGGCGGGGGGGGAACAAACGCTGCAGTCCAGGGGCCTCTACAAATTTTGGGGTTTCCCCTCGACCATCAGTCTTGGGGGGGGCTCAATTCGGCTGCTATGCCATGTCTGGCCCCCTGGCCAGAACAGGACCAGGGGAAAAGCCCTTGACCCCTCTCTCTACCTCATGGCTTCCCTCTAATTCCAGCTATGCCAACAAGCCTTCTTTTCCAGTTTTGTGAATCTGTCATTTCCACGGGGGTGCACCAAGCTCTGATTGGCTCACCACCAAAAACGCCACTCCTGGAACTAGCCACCTTCCAGCTCCAGGGGGGAAAGTCTTTTCAAGTCATGATACTAGGACATCATGTAAAATTGCTCATTTTCTGGAAACGTTTTTCCTTTAGTATTTTTATTTTACTCAATGACCTTTTTACTTCTAAGTTAAAAAAATCTACTCCATCACTCTATCACAGGATAGTAAAAGGAAACAGAAAAATAGAATTCATGTAATATGTTATATAATATACTTTTGTCTGGGAGAAAATTCAGAGAGGGACATCTGAAGCTGTTTTAATTTATTCTTGAATTCAACAAATAACAAATACCAATACTAAAAACAGAAAGTAGACAAACAAACAACCCCCCCTGGTTTTATAAGGTAAAGCTATTTTTTTCTTCTGTAGTGATGATGTAAAATAGCAATTGTAATTTCATGGTCTATATTTAAAATAATAAGTTATTAAGAAATAAATCATAGAATCATAGAATATATTGAGTTGGAAGAAACCCACAAGGATCATTGAGTCCATCTCCTGGTCCTACACAGGACACCCCAAGAATCAAACCATATGCCTGAAAGAATTGTCCAAATGCTTACTGAAAAATAAAGAGATGTTTATACGGTGTCAGATTTCAGATTGTTCAAGACTATCTCTAGAGTTTCCATTTGTAAAACAAGAAACATTCCTACATTTTAAAATTTCTGACGTCGTGTAGACTTTGTATGCAGCATTGAATATACAGCAGTTGTGTACATAATTGTCTGTAGAATTTTGAGGATATGTTTCTGCTTAGACAGTGAAGGCATACGCTGAAAGGTAAAACATAAGTTAATAAAGAATTTTCAGAATAAGGGAATGAAATCCAAGAGCAAAATTTTTAGTATTCTGTGAGAGATAAAATTATCCCCCTAAAACAAATGTGTTTTTTTACAATTCTGATTTGCTCAAATAAAGACAATATTGCGTAAAGCTATCCAACAGCTACTATGCAAAGAGACTATGAAATGGGATTGCTTCTGCAGGATTTCACATGAAGGCTAAAACTTCTGGTGTATTGGTCAGTCTTTCAATACATAGTATATTCAAACTTTCAAAGACATTTCTTTCCTTTTAGTATGTTTTCAGTGGTACCTGAATCATAACATCCTGGTCTTATCTCAAGAGTTGACAGTGGTCTGTCTCAAATCAATTCTATGGTAGAACATGAAATTAGCATGCAATTGAACAGAATGCATGACGAAACATGCTTATCCTTCATATGTTAGTATGTCAGAATTTAACTCATCTACGTATAGCAACTTGATCTATTTCATTCTCACAGGCACCCAAGACCATCTACAATACCCTAGGATAAGCAAAATGTGGGTTGGCAGTTACAAATTAGGATCTGTGGGGAACTTATATGCTCTGTCAGCACCTGGAGACATGCAAGGTACCACTTATTTAGTATTTGATATCTATAAGGGAACAACTGAGTGTTGCCTCAAAAATGAAAAGAATATTAACAGTACCACACGATAAATCTGTAAGGTTTGGTTTGTTTTCATTACCTTCTGCATCATCAAATAAATGTATATTTCAGATTTTCATTCTCAATCAAGATGAAAACCAATTTTGAAATACTGGACCTTATAGTAAAAGACTATAGAAGAAAAGAAGCTTAGAATCGGAGCCAGTTATTTATTATATAAATGTAAAGGTAAACATCATAGTAATTAGTGAACTTGGAAGACCAAGCACTAGTTTCAACAGGAAAAATTTTAAAAAAAGTTAAATACTGTTCCTTGGGCATCATCTGAACGATTGCAGTAGCAGCACCTTTAAAAATGCTTCTGTATAAATGACTCATTTTAACATGATAGGAATGAAACCTTTCACCTTATCAGCCAGTATGCGGCCTGTGAAAAAAAGTGAAGACATTTTCAGGTAGCTGAAGCTGGTGAAGGAAATTATTCAGCAGGGCAGATACCATCTTGTGTCAGACATCTTAGCAAAACACAGTTGACGTTTTTAACAGCTCATGTTACTTAGTTCATTCCCTTTCTTCTCTTTCTGATCCCTGCTTTGGCAGCATCTATTATATTGCTGAAAAGCCCATTTTCATT
Organism: Pseudopipra pipra; assembly: GCF_036250125.1. NCBI lineage: Eukaryota > Metazoa > Chordata > Aves > Passeriformes > Pipridae > Pseudopipra > Pseudopipra pipra. Next base: position 71,805,465 of record NC_087550.1, on the reverse strand, counting down.
AAATGGCTGTGGTGATTTGGAGTGACAGTGCTTTTCAGTCATATTAGTAAATGAGCATTTCTCCTCAGCAATCCTCTGAGAAGTGTCAAGAAAAGACCATACTTTCAAAACATTCTGGAATTACACTGCTGGAGTTATGAGATAGCTGGATTACTACTACTACTGTCTTTTGTCTACGGGTCATAATACAGCCTCAATAATAATAATAGTGATAGCAGCAACTTGTTTTAACCCTAGAAAATATTTGGGGAGTGGGGGGGAAGGAGGGTACAGGCGAGAAATATTTTGTGTAATTTTATATGACCATCACAATTAAGATGAGGAGATTAATTCTGCTTCTACCCTCTTATTATGTCAGATGCGCAGTGAAGTTCTGTGTTTGGTGTGCGTATTACTTGTTCTATCCTCATATAAACATTTGACTGATTGCAAGACAGTCCTCAGCAACAGTAAAGAAATAATAAAAAGAAATTCTCCAGACACTTTATGCTCAGATTATGCTTCATGGATTTTTCTATGAAGACAAGTGATGGCGGATAAGGGAGAAAGTTCCTGATAGTATTTATTTAACTAGATTGCTACAATTAGGGTAATAATTTCTCTTGAGGCAAGTAACTTTCCTGTGTCACTCACTGTGGTGAAAGGAACAAAAATAATTTCTAGTCCCTAAATGGCAAGCAGCAAGTCAGACATGAGGCATTTCAATTGTTCAGTTCAAAATCACAGTAGGCTAGCCAGTTTTGAGACTAGTGCATTTAGTACATGTGAGTTACTGTCATCCCAGTTGTGGTATTCTGGGAAAGAGATGGGAATGGGTAAATTAAAATCAGGAGTGGCAACCTGTTCCTGCTCAGGAGTTTCAGTCTTCTCCTTAAACAGCAATGAGAAGTGAATAACTTCTCAGCTACTTGGTATGAAGTCAGAAAAAGAACAAATATTTAGTCTTTTACCAATCCTTCTCAAAACCAACAACTGTTGTCAGTCTGATTTGAAGAGGATGGACAAAATTCTTCTAACACATTCAGAGAAAGCATTATGAAGACTATGGGTACACTAATACAGGTCTTAGACCCTTTTGGTTTAACATTGTATACTTGTGTGTATTTGCAAAAGTATTTATGAGAACAGAGAGAACACAAAATAAAAAGATTATGATTTGGAGACCAATATGGATAGCAGAAGGGATGAGATGAGTCCCTGAGCTAACAAATCTTTATTCAGTCAAGCAAGTTCTTTATAGAAAACAAACAAAAGAGGTTAGAGCTTTTTTTTCTGCTTGGTTATCTCCCTCCCTTTCCCACAACATTAAGTTCACAGAATCATTTAGGTTGAAAAAAAACATAGAGATAAGTAGTTCACTAGATGCTGACTTCCCTTCCCTGCAGGAACATCTTTGCTGCTCTGGGAGGATCAGGCTGTGTTGGTTCCTGCTATGCAGCTCCTGGTAGTTTGGGGCATCACCAGCCAAGGTCAGGCATTTATCCTCATACTTCTCTCCCATCTCCAGGATCTTCTCCCAGTTTAAAGAACTTTCCTCCAGCTAGAATCTTTCCTTTATCCTTTCTGAACCCCCTTCTTCTTTCCACAGCCACTTCTTTGCTTCAGAATTCTTTATTTTTTGTAACACTTTCTTTCTGGAACATCAAGTCACTGGTTTACATAATCAAAAATGGACCGTGCGCACAAATAATGTTCTCAGTTTTGTAATTTCTGGGGGTTTTGTCTTCTGTCTCTTTTAAATGAAAGATTCATTTCTGTTTAATACAAATGTTTTCAAAATACACAACAGCCCGTGCCAGGGACAGCTATGAATTATCCAGCTTCCCCTTGAAAATTCAAGAATTCAGTTTTGCATATTTACTCACAAACAAAAAATCATCCAGGTAAATCCCATGTGTTTACATCCAAAATTAAAAATTTCCTTTTTTTTTTTTTTTTCAGATTCAACACATGGGAGAGGGTCTTTTCCCAGCTTACCTCTTAATAAATAGAATTCTCCAGAGAAGGGAAAAATCCTTTCCATTTACATCTTAGTTGTGAAGTGTTGGTCCACACAATGTCAAGCCGATGTTTTGATTATTTTGTTTTCTGGCTTTGCAAAGTCTGCTAACTCAAGACACAAGTTTCTGCTAAACCAGACGGAGTGGAGAATTCAACCAGAATTTCATCCTCACCTGTAACACATATTGAGCTAACGATTAATTCTTTACATGGGAAACATGGATTTTTCATCTAGCTCCTTCCTGAAGTCCACAAGAGGCAACCTGAAGTTTTTTCCTGAATAGACTGAAACTATGAATTGTTTGGAGTCTTTCAGGTTTAAAAAGAGCTGAGCAAGTTTTTGGAAAGTTCATCACTATGTACATATTTTATCAAGGTGCCTAAATTCATACACATGCCCAAGCTTTAATCTAAAGAGAAAAAAAAAATCATCCCTCTTCCTACTTCATTTTTATAAATTGTTTAATTCCTGAATTGATTCACCAACTGCATCAGCTGGGAGATCCAGTGAAAATTCTCATGGAACATCTTTCTTTGCACCTGCATTAATTGAATGGCAGGAAACGTTTCAAACAGTTCTATGGCTGTTAAAAAGAATACAATATTCTAAAGTAAGAGACTACAACACATTGCATCTTGTACCTAGTTCCACATAGAGTAAAAATGCATCAAATATCTTAAAAATAATAGGAAAAATAGAATTAGACTGTTTAATATTCTGTCTACAGACAGACAGAATTCACCTTACCATCTGTCCATTTTTTAGCCTTAAAGTTTTTTTTGTGGGAATGATGGACAGGTTTACACCACAATAAACTAATTAATGGCATGATCAGGTTTCACATAAGTTAAAATTCTCCAAAGAAAGCATAAATATTTAAGTGGTTTAAATATTTGGATTCATCAGTCACACTTCTCTTATTTCTATTACTTTTGGTTTGGTGGGGGGTTTCTGTTTGTTTTTTTTTAATAGTTTTGTTTTTACCATAGATTCTACTAGGAAGGTTGTTAAAGGCTTTGAGGGGAGGATGTAGTTGCAGCTATTTTAATAAAAGATTTAACTCATATTCCTACACATAATCTGATAAGAATTTCCTAACTGAGGTGGGTGATGCAACTGTTTAATTTCTTTGCTGTTTACTGTGTGTCCTTTTTATGTTGTGTTCTGTTCAAAGCATATGGCAAAACAGCAAAAAAGGCAACCACCTGTTTACCTTATTCTTGGATAGTACTTTCTGAATTAAGTGAAATTGCATAACAGGAAAAAGGAATTGCCATTTTTCTGTAGCCAAACGATTATAAGGTAATGTGGTATCACACAAATAAAGACAGAGAGAAAAAGAGCCAAGAAGGAAAAAAAAAAAAGAAATCTTCCTGGAGAAATCTACTGACTTTGTTGCAGTACAGTAAGACCCTGAGAGTCTGTGTACTCAGATCTCAGCAAAAAGCGAAGTCTTATCCAGGAAGAACAAAGAAAGAAAAATGGTAGATTTTATTTCAGGCTTTTCCATAAATGCAATTCTATTTCTTCTGTTAGGTTTCAAACAATACTTAATCTCAACGTGTTTTTGAATACATCCAGGTAGGGTTTTTAAGGATGACAATATGTGAAAGGGAAAATGTTACAGAAATCTACTGAAAGGAAGGGATATTTTACTCCTACTACATATACAATTGTTCAGTTGCTGATTTTTTTTTGGTAGAATTTCTCTGCTAGGTGTGGTCTAGCTCCATGACCAAGTTTGGAGCTGGTTTCCCGCCAAGTCTCCAAGACCCAGCAAAAGCCTTTCCCTCCCTCCCCCTTTAGGCAAAGGAAAAAAAAAACTATAGAAACAGAGAAACTGAAATCAATGGAATTATATCAAAATATATATATATGTTTTCACATATATCACAGTTATATACAGTTAAAATCCTATGTACGTATTAATACGAGAACCCCAAACAGCTCCCCAAAAAAAGGGGAAGGGGAAGGGAAAAGGGATGAAAAGGAACAAAAAAACCCAAATATGCGCAATCAAAACCTGGGAACTGGCAAAATAAAGAACTAGTAAAATGAAATCTCACCACTTCCTTTAAGAAAAGCAGGATCGCCAGACACGGCCAGCACCCTCCACCTCCTGTGTGGCAAGCAACAAGCTGAGCAGGCCTCAGCTTCCAGATAAGCGAGACCAATTGCAGGGACCTGCTGTCTCCCAAGTTCACTGGAGAGAAGAGGGGAAGAGATCTCTCTCTCCATCTTATTTATACCTCTGTTCACATAAAGGAATAGAATGGAATACTTCCTTGGTTTTGACCTCAGTTACCAAGGAAGGCCTAAAAATCAAACTACTACACTCTATATTAGCAGATTTCTGTTTGATGAAAAACAAACAAACAAACAAAAAAACACCTGAAGAATGTCTAAATGTTACTTCACATACCTGCCAGATTTCCTACATTTGAGTACCATCTGCTACCCTAAGTATAAAAGCACAATTAGTCTTCCTCTGTAACATTAGTTACTCAGTCGCCAAGGCAAACAGTTCCAGTTCCAGCACAATCTGCAGAGGAACACTCTGGAGTGGTGGATAGGGGGTCCCTGAACTAGAGGAACCTAAGAGTGAGAAAAGAGCCACTGGTAGCCCCCAGCTCGTGCAACAGCAGCTGACAGGATCTGGGCAGAGCCAGCAGCAATGGCTGCCAAGCCCTCCATTTATAAAAGAAGCACTTAAGGAGCACCAGTGACTAGGATTGCCACCAACAGAATGGGCAAACAGGCACGGCACATCAGCCAGGGCATGATATGGCAATTTGTGCAGAAGGGCATGCAGAAAAGGTGCTGAAGCCCTGCCAGCTCAACCGTGGAGCAATGGCATCCACCCAGAAGAAAACCATGGCCTCCCTAAGCTCTGCACACACCATGACTTTATGCAGCTACCCAGACAGAGCTCTGGTGGGAAGACACTGCACCCAGGTATAAGCTGCAGGCTATGCCCTGCTGTTATAGCAGTACTGGATGGGAGCAGTGAGCACACCTGTGGAAGGTGTGCCCAGGTAGAGGGGCACTCCTCTGCTTAGTGACAGAGCTCTAAGAGGGCGTAAGTTGAGGAGCATCAGGGGATCTGAAAGGTAGAACTACCGGAATCACACTGTACCTTCCCTGGGACAGGCCAGACAGGCAGACAGGATGCAAGATAGGGAGGATTCTCTGTCTTCTCTCCACCTGGCTGAATGTGTTGACTTAAGTGATAGAGGGCAATGGTGATAAATTCCTGCCTGGCACAGCAGATGTGCCACCTCTATGATTGCCTCACCTTCCCAGGTGCCATGACATAACAGGTGCAAGGTTTTGCAAGTGGAACTGAAGAACAACAAGGATGAAAACTGATCTAGTTAGGTAGTTTTGCTGAGGTTAAGTTCACAGAATCACAGAATATTCTGAGTTGGAAGGAACCCACAAGGATCCTTGAGTCTAAATCTTAAGTGAATAGCCCCTACAGGGATCAAGTGCATAATCTTGGTGTTATTAACACTATGCTCTAACCAACCGAGCTAATCTCAGGGTCCTACACCCTGCATCAAAATTGCTTCCATAAAGAAGGTAGCTTCCAGACACAGCTGGTGAATAAGTCAACCAGAGGAGGTGCCCCATTGGACCTGCTGCTTATGAATAGAGAAGAACTGGTAGGTGATGTGATGGCTGAAGGCCATCTCGGGCATAGCAATCATGAAAATATAGTTTTCTAATCTTGGGGAAGTAAGGAACTGTGATCAGTTTTGGGTCCCTCACCACAAGCAAGACATTGAGCTGCTGGAGTATGTCTAAAGAAGGGCAGTGGAGCTGGTGAAGGGTCTGGAGCCCAAGTCTTAGGAACAGTGGCTGGTCTGGAGCCCAAGTCTTATTAGGAGTGGCTGAGGAAGCTGGGGTTGTTTAGCCTGGAGAATAGGAGGCTTCCCAGGGAGACCTTATGGCTCTCTACAACTACTTGCAAGAAGGTTATGGTGGGATGGGTGTAGGTCTCTTCTTCCAGGTAAGAAGTTACATGATGAGAGGAAATAAGAGGCCTTAATTTGTGTCAGGGGAGATTTAGATGGGATATTAGTAAAAATTAGTTCCCCAAAAGGGTTGCCAAGCATTGGAACAGGCTTCCTAGGGAAGGTAGGAATGGCTGAGTCACCATTCCTGCAGGTGTTTAAAAGATGTAGCTGTGGTGCTTAGGGCCATTGTTTAGTGGTGGATTTGGCAGTGCTGGGGTAATGGTTGCGCTTGATGATTTTCAATGTCTCTTCCAACCTTAACAATTTTATGATTCTATGATTAATAAAAACTTATCAATATCATGGAAAAATACTAATTGCATTTTTAAAAGAAATCTAATGTTATCTGAGTTCCTGTCGTGATTTCAGTATTTTTGCTCTCATTGCAAATTACCTTGCATTTCACAAGATGGTGAGAGGAAGTCAAATACTTCTATTAATATGGGCAAAAGGAAGCATATTTAACAGAGATGATGGGTAAACATTTAATGAGCACACTTTGAATAATTCCTAGCTGACTATAAATAGTTGACAAAACTTATTATAAATTGAGACATCGTGCCTGGTGTATGAAGTGGAGAAAAAGAAACCTGAATAGCTTATCTTTGAAGTGTTAAGTGTGATATGCATTAGGTCACTTGGGTTTTTGAAGGGGGGGTGGTTGTTTTGTTTGTTTGTTTTTTCCTGTATTGAGCTTCAAATGGACTTATGGATAAGACAGTTTTTAGGGAATTCTGAAATTCCTGCATTTACTATAATTTGATAAAACGTGTGTTTTCCTTATTATGCAATTACGTGATGACAATTTAAACACTCCAAACTAGAGTATGGTAATGAGCTCTTCAGGGAATTAAATTTAAATCAACTTGGTAACTGAAACTAGTAAAGAGCACAGCAGCCTGCGTATCTGCTGACATATTATTTTGCCGTCACGATACCTTTATGCCTCGTTTGCCTTTAAGCTGTTGGTAATGCTGATTTTACCTAAACAGCTCAAGGCCCAGAGTTTTGCCATCCACCCAGAGGTGTTACATGTGTTTGGGATAAAAAAGACATCATCAGAGGGCTGTGGAATACTTCTTCTCTTGGTGTAACTAGTGAACAACCAGGATCCTCTTTGTCATCTTAAATGGTAGAGCACATATTTCTGTGCTTTCTTCATGGTTACCTTTTATTTTTGTTTCTGCTACTCCATGATACTTAGGACACGTAAATCCTTTGTTTTTTCTCAACTCATGGACAGCAAATTTCAATAAATCCCTGACATTTCACATGCCAGATCTACCTTTTAGTAGAGTGATATATCTTCCTTTTTCCAGAATTCAGTTCTATCACCCTATTTACTATGAATGATGTTCTAAAGTTCTGCCACACAGCTAATGTCCTTCAGTTTTGTAGCATTTGCATCTTCTGTCAGGTTCTGCAAGCACGAGTAGCATAACTGGACCTTCTGGTATGCCTTTCTTCTTGCTATGTTTCTATTTTTTTTTTGATAGTATCTCTTTTGGCTAGTCCTTACATATATTGTGTATGTGTGTGCTTATCCTTGTTTTGTTTACTGAAGCTCATGCACATGTGATATTTCTGTTTAAACTATTTCAACCTTAGGATTTGCAGTATGTATTTCACAGAATAGTTTGATAGCTTAAATTATTTTCCAAGCAAATAATAATAAATGCAAAGAACAGATGACAAAATGTCTCTGTGTAATCAGATATTTTTAGATATGTTTCACATAAAGTAGCGATTGTGGAAACATTAAAGGCTGTTTCTAAAATGTGAGGTATAACCATGTTTCTGCCTTCTGGGGCAAAATTCTATTTCTTCTAAGCAGTTCAGTTTTAGCACTGATTCAAGAGCCTTTACTTTTTACAAATTTTGAACTGCCATTGACACTAAAAAAAAATATACTTTGGGATCACCCAATGGCTGGTGATTCAGTGCTTCCAGAGCTTTTAGTCCCTACCAAGAAACCTGGGGCTTTTTCTCATTTAGTTTTAAACATCTCCAGCATAGCATCTTCTTGAACTGGTTGTATTAGACTCCTCACTGCTGAGGCACATAGTCAGGAACATAACTCAAATGCATGATTAATTGCCATCCTCATGGCTAGGCTTCGCGAACGAAGATTTGGGAAGGCTCTACCCACGCTTGTTGCAGGCGCGTTGGTGGCTAAAAAGGCCAATATGAGATAGACACGTCCGGTTGCAAAAGGCACAGCAGAAAGACTCCCCAGGTGGTACACTCTGCAAGGCACGATTCTTTCTGCGCTGAAACGATTAATTGTAGAAGTACATTTTATGACAAGATGAATCATTTCTAAAGGTGCGAATTCCTTAATCTGAGTGGTTAGCTCAAAAAAAAAAAAAAAATTATAGATACTTGGATAAACAAACTACTATCTAAGACCTTTTGAAACCCCTGAGACTGGAGTACACCATAGCGTTGACTTTTTGGTTTTATGGCAGCACTGAAATTGGTAAGAATGTCAATTGCATAACACATGTCCAGCTGTGCTGTGCTGGAGCACATCTACAGAATAGATGACATTTCAGAAAAATTGTATCAACACCTGTATATTTAAACATTTCCATTATTTTGGGGTTTCACATTTTTGGGGGAAGGAAGAGGACAATTCAAGCACATTTTGGATTTAATTTAAGCAAGATATAAATTTAACTTAAATGCATTTTCACATTAAGAATCTTGATTTTTTTTCAAATCCCATAATACCACTAATTCCATCCCCAGATTTTCTCACTTTGAGTGTAAATACTAGCTTTATCCTGAAATAATTTTAAAATAAGAATTATCAAACCTATAACTGTAGTAAACATGAAAGTTTCGGGGTTTCTTTTCCTGAAAAAAATTGTTCAAGGTTTGTTTTGTCATACCATTCCATCAGCACATTGCATTCAGTTTTCTCAGACCACAAAATGTGAAATAAATAAATAAATTTTATTTTTCATTTCACATGAAGTAGAAAAGAAAGATTAATATGTATATAAACTTCTCTATTGTCTAGTTGAGGCAAAAAAGACCATATCAGCAGTTTAATTTCATTTGTGTCACTGTGACAGCACAGTCACATAGTCTTAAATTAATGCATAGGACAGAGGAAGACTGTACTGCAGTTTGTACAGAAGTTCTACAACAAAGACACAACAGGCAGTTAGAAACACTGGGCATTACCACTGTTTTTATCTTTATTTTATCAAACTGACAACACAGTCACAGCTCTTTTAGTTAGGGCATACATTGCATTTGTTGTGAAGGTTCCTGAGTGTTTTGCCAAACTGGGAATGCTCAGCATGAATTTTGTCTAAGTACAAAATCACAGTATGACTTGGCATTAAGTACTGAGCCCTTTTGAAAAAAGAAAGAGTATAAATATTCTCAGTTTTTTAAATAATGCAGCTAAAATACATTTTCATTTTGCTGCTTTTTACACAAAAGCACACTATAAAATCAAGGAAATAAAAGCCGAATCTCTAGAGATCATCAGTCTCATCTGAACCTGTTTGAACAATGTATGAAGGCATAGCTAGATAAGCTGCTGAAATCAATGTAAATTAGTGCTCCTTATAGTACAATGTGATTGTATAGTACAGCATCATAGAACTGTTCAGGTCAAAAGGAACCTCTGGAATTCTTCTAGTTCAGTATTCCTGATAAGACAAGGATCAATTACAGTAGGTTAGTAAGGGTTGTGCCCATGCTGAGTTGTCAATATCTTTAAAGAGGGAGTCTCCACAAACTCCCTGGGAAACTTGGTCCAGTGTCTGACCACTTTTACAGTAAAAAAGCTTTTTCTTCTGCTTTCACATAATTTCTTGTATATAAGTTTGTGTCTTATCCATTCACTGAATACTACTGAGAGAAGATTATCTTCTTTACCCCGCCGCCCCCCACCATCAGGTATTTAGACACATTGACAGGATTTCCGCAAGCATTCTCTTTGGGCTGAAGGGTCTCTGGTCTCTCAGCCTCTCCTCATGTCAGCTGCCTGAAGTCCTTAACGATCTTTGTGATCCTTTGCAAGACTTACTCCAATATGTTCATGTCTCCTTTCTAATGAGGAGCTCAGATTTGGACCCAGCACTCCAGAGGTGGCCTCACAGTGCTAAGTTAGGGGGAAGAATTAACTCCCACATCCACCTGACAATCTTCTTCCTAGTGGAGCCTGGGAAATTGCTGGCATCTCTTCTGTGATAGACCATTGCTGGCTAATGTTCAATTTGCTGTTCATCAAGACCCTCGGTTTTTCTCTGCAAAGTTGCTTACCAGTTGTCCAGCCCCAGCATGTGCTCATGCATGGCCTTATTGATTTCCAGGTACAGGACTTTGAATTTCCATTTGATAAACTATTTGACATTATTATTGGCCCAATTCTTCAGCCTATCCAGGTTTCTCTGAACAGCAGACCAACAATCTGGTTTATCAAACACTTCTACCAGACTTTTATCACCTGTAAATTCTTCTGAGAGCACACACTGTCTAAACCTCCAGGTCATGAATGAAGAAATTATACAGCATTGACACCAGTATCAACCCTGGTATACACCCTGTTGATGGGTTTCCAACTTGACTTTAGGCCATTGATGGCAAGCTTTTGTTGATTTATCTGAGCCAACTCTACTTTAGGCGTATTGTCATAACAACTAAGTGACATAATAGAGTAAACATATTATGATTTACCCCCAAGGCTGAGTCATCCTCAAGCACTAGATTCTCATAATTACCCCTGATATTGATACAGGTTGGGGAAAGGATAGGTTGAGAGTAGCCCTGCTGAGAAAGACTTGGGAGTGCTGGTGGATGAGGGCCTGGACGTGAGCTGGCAGTGTACACTTGCAGCCCAGGAAGCCAATTGTATCCTGGGCTGTATCTAAAGCAGAGTGGCCAGCAGGCCAAGGGAGGGGATTCTGCCTCTCTACTCATCTCTGGTGAGACCCCACCTGGAGCACTGAATCCAGCTCTGGGGTCCCCAGCACAGGAAGGACATCACCCTGTTAGAGTTAGTCCAGAAGAGGGCCACCAAGATGATTAGAGGGATGAAGCACCTCTGTTATGAGGAAAGGTTGAGAGAATTGGGATTGTTTGACCTGGAAATGAGACGGCATCAGGGTGACCTATTTGTGGCTTTCCAGTATCTGAAGGGAGCCTACAAAAAAGATGGAGAGAGATTATCTGCAAGGGCATGTAGTGATAGGATAAGAGGTAATGGTTTTAAACTGAGAGTAGGTTTAGATTAGATGTTCGGAAGAAATTCTTTTTTGTGAAGGAGGTGAGGCACTGGAACAGGTTGCTGAGAGAAGTTGTGGATTCATCTTCTTTTGGATTTCCTAACATGCCAGTGACCTTCTTGAGACTGAAGAGTCTCTTTCTAGTGTACTTCTGCAGCCTAATTGTAAAGGTCACTCATCTATCATTTTATTTGGATATTCTTCTATTGACTTATTTGCATTACATTTTTATAACATAATATCATTTCTATTTATTAACCTTGAAATCACTTAGGATATAGATTTAAAAGCAAATAAAAAAATCTTCATTCTGGCGTTAATAAGAAATCACTTAAATTATGAGGGTAGAAATGAACAACAGGTGACAATGATTTTTGAATGGCTGAAGTTATATACAGAAATACAACCTCCTCTACAAACAACTAAAAATTGTAGAAAGCAAGGCAATAAGAAAGCAAGGCAATAAGGAAACCAATAAGGTTGGAAGGTTGCATATGCTACAGTTGAAATCGAATTAAACAATGTCTTTGCTAGAATCTTGTTTTGTCATGTATGTCCCACCTCACCCACCCCATTATTTAGGATACCATCAAATCAGAAAGATTTAGGCTTTAGCTTGTGGTGTGTCCAGGATCTTCAAGTCACTGATTAAACTGAATTTTCTAAATTTGTCTTCTTCAAAATTTCTTTGTGTGAGGAGTCTTAACATTTTAAGAATTTAATGAAAGTCTCAGATGATGTCTTTACTGAAATACTAGCAATAACTGACAAGACTCTTCATCAGAATCATTAAAAATCTTTTGTACAGATTCCAAACTCTGTCTCTAGTTGCTTAATTTTTTTTTACAGGTTTTGCTTTTTTTTTTTCTTTCTTATTTCATAACTTTTTAGATGCACCTAATGTAAAAACAATATTATGCTGTCCCCAAGACATTCAGAAATTACACATGCTGTAATCAAACAATCTTACATAATCTTTCCAAGAATTTGCTCTTTATATGAAATTATAAAATATGAAATTTATATTACAGGAAATTATCTTCTGGTCTTTTAAACTGGATTGGTTCCTTGAGAAAAAAGTGAATCCTTTCAGTAGTGTTAGACATAGCAGGACAAGACAACTTAGTGACCAAGCTGTTAAAAGTCGATTATTGAGAGATGCCTCTGCCTGAATTAAGGTGCGAACAAGACCATATGCCAAAGTCAATAGTATTTAACAATAAAATGTGAGGTAGAGAGATAGAAAGTAATAGAAAAGAGAGGAGAGAGAGAGAATGAGAGAGAGACAGATTAAGAAGAAAATAGTCACCACATGCAAATCTAGCGGCATCCCATCGGTGCTTCTTCACCTTAGGCTTCTTGGTGGTAGGGGTCCTTAGATAATTCAAAACTTTTCACTATTTATATGTTTTAGCAAACAAAGGAATTAATGTTCGTTGTCTACACAGTTCTTTTATTCTATTGGTTAAAGGATTCCTTCATTTCTAATGCTAATTATTCCGCATGCTCAGCCTTTCTCTTCTTCTGAGTTGGTGGGCTTCCTGAGTCAATGGCTTGTGAACTGGTGGTCACATCTCCCCCTGCTGAAATTATCTTTTACCCAGTCAAAGTTGATTTCAACACAGTTGCTGAGGTAGCTTTCCTTGTGGACCATAAATTCTGCAGTCTTTGTGTCCATTATCAGTGATACTCTTCTCCTCCAGCTTTGTAACCTCCCCGTATGTCTGAGATAACATCTGGACAATAGTACCACCTTTATTTTGTCTCATATTCATGTCACAGTGATTTAACTGACAGTCCACGTTCCAAATATTCACAAAGGCATATTCAGGGAGGGTGAGGGGCTTTGGGGGTTGCAGATGCCACCTGTCCCATAACTTGGGGTGATCTTGGTTTGACCGGTGATATGTGTACATTGTACAGTTGCTTTTTTTACACAGTTTGCCACAGTGGGAATTTTTGTCTGGATGTGCTAACCAGATCTCGCCTCCACCAGGCCTCCCCCTAGTGCCATCCTGTTGCTCCATTCTGTGCTTATCTCATGGCAAAGTCCTTCTGTGGCCTTAGTAATGTTTGAGAAAAGCACCTGTGCTCTTAAAATACTCACACAAGTATTTTTTGTAAATAAAATTCCATGGAGTTTATTTCCATCAGAAATTTGCTAATTGGTTTCTTGAGTGCTAATATTTATATATATTTACATATATATTTATATATATATATCATACACATATAGATATGTGTTTATATGTGCATACATACACTCAAACATGTATTTATAAATATATTTGGTATTAAATATAATTAAATATAAATTATTAAACACATAAATAATAATAGTTATAATGCATTTAATATAGTAAATATAAAAATGTTTTACTATATTTATTGAATATATTTAATAGGTATTTAACAGCTCTCTCTATATATTTCATGGCAAAATGGCCAAGATATATGTAGTTATATTCAAGAATTAGTAATAATTTTCTCTAACATTTATTATTTAAATCTTTACTGATAGTTTCCTTCCCTATATCTGATATTACTGCCTTTATATTAAATGTAGTATTAACTTTAGCTTGATTCATTCTTCTCCATATAAGTTACTGATGATTGTTATAAAGGAGACATCGATGAAGCTGAGAAGATGCAAATCTATCTCCACTGTGTCATACAGCAAATAGTCAAAATTATTGTATATTAATATTGACATTATGTGATTTTTTTCTATTTGAATAGAACTTTGCTAACTTTAAGAGGTCAGACAGCACAGAGATTTTGTTAATAGAATGCTGAACTGTTTTTTGCTATGTAACATCTTTTTGAAAATAAAATCTCTGCGTTATGAAAAATCTTTTTGTAAAGGATGTCAGTGAAAATAGACATTGACTTTTAAATCAAGTTTTATGACATCTTCAGTTTTGAACTCTGTTGTCATAGTCATTTTCAGAATATATTTCACAAATTTTATCTGGTTGTGTATTTTTAGACTTCATAACTAAGTAAATCAACTATAAAAATAATACATTTCAGGTTTTCTTATGTGTAATCATAACAAAAAATAGTTCCACTTTTTCCTGCAACAGTTTTAAAATACCAGAAAATTATTCTTTTCTGTCTGTGGTTCATTGTTCTCTTCAAATATTTCCTACTGAAATTAATCAGAGAAGACTCCGTTTTCTGTCTATTCAGTTGCTTTATAGGTTATATCATGCCTGTTCCATCAAATTGCTCAAGGATTCAGCACACAATAGAGAAAAAAACAACCCACAGTCAAACTTTATTCTATTGTTAGAGTGACATCTTCTATCAGCACTGTCTTGCTTACCTCTATAATTTTGCTGTGTTGGCACCGGAGCACTAGTTTCAGTGCAATTCTTTTCACTGTGTGGCCATGTGAAGGCCAATGTGAAGACTCTGCAGTATCTGACTCTGATGTTTTTAGTTAATGTCAGCAAAATAATGATTTAAGGCCTGTTCCTGAAAACTTTTACTGCTGTGGAGCTGTAATTTAAATAAAGTCTAATGAGAACCACTGGCTTACCTCGATTTCTTTGTTATACTTGCATCTGGAGTTACCAATTATTTTGAGTCTGACAAAATGTGACTGTTTTCTTAGTTAATTAAAATCTTAGATGCTGTTTTAGCTTCATAAAATTGTTCAATTTAATTTGGCCTTCCCATCTAGTTACTTTTAGCCAGACTGGCTTATGTTCAAATGTCTGTCATTTTATAATAACCTTTTTTGGAAACAGAGTAGTTTATCTTATTAAAGATATTTCCAGTGAGTGAATTATCTCTAACAGAAAAACAGGCAAGAGCCAGCTTGAGAATATATGCACAGTTTATTAGAAACAGGAATGTAAATGTAGAGGGGATAGTGAGGAGATGGGAAAGATAATATATTTTGAAGAACAAACAAACCCAAATTTTTAAAAATAAAATAATTCACATGCATAAAATAAGTGGGAAATCATTCCAATTGACAATAAAAAATTGTCATGACATAATAGGGCCATTTCACAATAGAGTCATGAGCCTTTTGTGTCGTATAGGAAGTTTCCAAGCTGAAAGTAAGTTTCATCTGAAAAGATCTTACCCCTGAACTGAAGTGAATGAGTCTAATACCTCAGTAGAGACAGAGAAAACCTATGACATCTTGCCAAAGGCTTTATAAACATACCTCTTAAATGATATTGAAAAGAAGGATAGGAGAAGTGACCTTTGTTGTCTCAGATACTGAGAAAGATTATCAGTTTCCTAAAACAGGAGCATGACAGGATGCATATCTACAGCAATTTTGCATTAATTTTTAATCTGGAACAGTATTTACAGTGAAAAGAAGAATCAACATTTGTGCCTAGAAA
Organism: Pseudopipra pipra; assembly: GCF_036250125.1. NCBI lineage: Eukaryota > Metazoa > Chordata > Aves > Passeriformes > Pipridae > Pseudopipra > Pseudopipra pipra. The sequence continues at coordinate 71,789,831 of NC_087550.1, read as the reverse complement.
ACTGTTGTGGTCTTTGGGCAGAAGAAAAATAACACTCTTTAGTCTGAGTTACCTGTTTGTTATAAAAATGCAGAGGAGGTGTCAGTAGTATGGAGTAGGTCAGCGTGGAAAGACAGTAATGCTAGATTTTTAACTCTATTTTGCTTTGCTAGAACAGTCACAATCTGTGTCTTTTCCAGTGACAAGACAAAAAATCCAGAGGCAAGTTAGTTTGAATGGAAGAAGGTTTTGTTCAAATGGAAAATTTGTCCAGAGAACTGTAAGCCCCACTGAAAATTGATGGGATGAATACATTCTAGTGAAGTGCATTTCTAAATGGCAACAGGTTTTTCAGAAGAGACAGGGGAGGAAGGAGAGGTGGAGGGGTTTACCCTCAGGAAGGGGTGTATTGAGCGTGAAGAGGTCTTTCTGAAGAACAGCCATGAGCAGTTTAAAAGCCTACAGGTAAGAATCAGAGAGAGAGAGAACAAAGGCAACCTTGTGGCTGGAGTCCACTACAGGCTGTCTGACCAAGTGGAGCCAATTGACGAAGCCTTCTTGCTCCAGCTATTGGAGATATCAGGGAAAAGAGAATAGAACAGAGCTGGCAGATCTATAAGGACATTTTCCATACAGCTCAAGAGGTCTCCATCCCCAGGTGTAAGAAATCAGGAAACGAAGGCAAGAGACAAGCATGGATGAGCCAAGACGTGCTTGTCAAACTAAAGGGCAAGAAGGAAATGCACAGGCAGTAGAAGCAGGGGCAGGTACCCTGGGAAAAATATAGGGATGCTTTGTCATTTTGTAAGGAATGGAGTCAGGAATGCCAAGGCGCAGCTGAAGCTGAACTTGGCAAGGGATACAAAGAATAACAAGAGCTTCAGTAAGCATATCAGATAGAAAAGGAAGATCAAAAAAAGTGTAACCCGCCTCTGATGAACAAGAGTGGTAACAAAGGATGAGGAGAAAGCTGAGGTACTCCACACATTCCTTGGCCTAAGTCTTCGCTGACAACCTGTCTCCCCACACCTCTCTAGTGGATGGTCTGCAAGGCAGGGACTGGGCAAGAAAGGTCCCTCTCACTGTAAGAGAAGATCAGGTTCATGACCACCTGAGGAAACTGAATGTTCATAAGTCAATGGAACCCAATGAGATGTAATCCAGAGTCCTGAGGGAGCTAGCTGAGGCAGTTGTCAAAACCCTCTCCATCATATTTGAAAAGTCATGGCAATCATGTGAAGTCCTCAGTGACTAGAAAAAGGGAAACATTGCACGCATTTTTAAAAAGGGTAGAAAGGAGGACCCTGGGAACTACTGACCTGTCAGTCTTACCTTTGTGCCTGGGAAGATCATGGAACAGATCCTCCTAGAAGCTATACTAAGATGCATGGACAACAGGGAGGTGGTTCAAGACAGACAGCATGGCTTCACTAAGGGCAAGTCCTACCTGATCAACCTAGTGGCCTTCTAGATGGAATGACTACACTAGTATACAAGAAAGGAGATATGGATATCGGCTATCTGGGCTTCTGTAAGCTTCTTGACGTGGTCTCCTACAACATCCTTCTCTCTAAATTTGTGAGACGTGGACTTAATGGGTGAGCTATTCAGTGGGTAAGGAATTGGTTGGATGGTCACATTCAGAGGGTAGTGATCAACAGCTCAATGTGACAATTGCTGTCTCTCAGGGTTCCATACTGGGACTAGTACCGCTTAATATCTTTGTCAATGGCATGGACAGTGAGATCGAGTGCACCCCAAGCAAGTTTGTAGGGGACACCAAGCAGAGTGGTGCAGTTGATAGGAGGGATGGGATGCCATCCAGAGGGATCTGGTCAAGCTCTAGAAATGGGCCTGTGGGAACATCATGAGGTTCAACAAGGCCAAGTCTGAGATCCTTCACCTGGGTCAGGGCAACTCAAGTATCAATATAGGTTGGGGAAGAGAGGGGTGGATAACAGTCCCACAGAGAAGGATTTGGAGTTGCTGGTGGATGAAAAGCTGGACATGAGCCAGTAATGTGTGATTGCAGCCTAAAAAGCCATCTGTATTCTGGGCTATATCAAAAGAAGCATTGCCAGCAGGTCAAGGGAGTTGATTCTCTCCCTTTACTCTGATCTTGTGAGACCCCACCTGGAGTACTTCATCCAATTTTGGAGTCCTCAGTACAGGAAAGACATGGACCTGTTGGATCGGGTTCTCAGGAGGGCCACAAATATGAACAGATGGCTGGAACACCTCTGGTATGAGAAAAGTCTGAGAGAGTTGAGATTGTTCAGCGTGGAGAACAGAAGGTTCTGGGAAGACCTTATTGTTGCCTTTCAAGGGGCTTATAAGAAAAATGGCGACAAATTTTTAACTGGGCCTTTTGGAATAGGAAGAAACGTAATGGTTTTACACTAAGAGGAGGTAGATATAAGTAATAAACTTTTTTTACAAGTGTATTAGAACACTGGAACAGGTTGCTCAGAGAGATGCCCATCACTAGTAACATTTCAGATCAGGAGACAGGATTCTGAGCAACCTGATGTAGTTGAAGACGTTTTCCTCATTGCAGGGGTTTTGGATTAAATGACCTTTAAAAGTCCCTTACAAATGGTACTATACTATGATTCTACAAACATTCTTAGCAATATAGCTGTTTTATAGGCTTGTGCTGTGCTGGTAATTTCAAGGTAAACTAGCAAGGCAAAACTATAATTTCATCATGATTATCTGAGAATGAAAAGAGAATTCATACCACCTTTTCCAGCCCTACCGCGAAGCTTCATTTTACCACAGACCATAAAAATGGAAGGCAGGAGGGAGACCACTCTACAAGTTAGCTCCATCTGCTTCCCAGCCAGTCTCTCAAGCTGCAAGCCAAAATTAGCATGTCACCTCCCAGCAAGTCATAGAAGTATTACTAATTAAAATATTATCAACATGTCAGATTTGATTTTAATCAAGTAATTACTAGTGCTGTGCACTAAAGGAGATCTGAAAAACACTGCAAAGTGCATTTTAATCCCTTTCTTCATTTGTTTAATACACAGTATAAAATTGATCCACAGTAAATCAACTCCATTAACTAATTCAATTTTGTTTCCACTATGTAAAAGCCTCCCTAAGCACTATACCTACTAGCTTAGGAAAGTGTGTACCGAGATAGGAGGTATATGGAACTAGGAGCCAAACCCACTTTCATCTTAATACTTTACTTTTGAGAGATTCATTAAAAATCACCTATTACTTTGAAAGTACTTCCCTTTGGATGATATCCATAGGTAAAACAAATTTTAGGTATGAATCCCAACTTATTAAATAATGGCAACCCTGCGAGTCTCAGAGTGAGTGCCTTCTTTTATCATTTAACTGCTTTAAAATACAAAGAATAAACCACAAGTTTTATGAGAAATGTAAGAATGTAAACATTATTTATACTGTGTTAGGTGTGTAATATTTTATCTGTTAGGTAGCCTAAAATTTACCACAGACAATTTTAGCTAACTAAGATTCATGCATCCAGTCCTAGTAGCCTGGATGCCTAAGATCTGGCCACTGAATTGATGCCTGAGGTGGGTTCATCACCAGGTTTTAGATCTATATTTAGTGTTCAAGTGTAATTGACTAGGCATGAGTCCAGTGATGTGGTTCACTTCCAAGAACACGGGCATATACCAATATGTGGGATGCTCTTCAGAAGACATCTGTAAGATGCTGATAGTTCTGACAGCATAAATTTATACTTTCCTGAAGCACTATCTGGAAATTAAATGGGATATAGCAGAACTTTTCAAATAAAACTAAATGCACTTTCTTAAACAACTGAAAATTACCTTCTACTGCAGCAGTAACTTAGACACTTTGACATGGGCTTCACTAATTAAACTTACGCTGGTTAATGACATTGGGATATTTGAGTCAACACTTTCTGCTTTATGGGTCTGACTGGTGTGACCCTGGGACTGTGAGTGACCTTCATCCTTCTAGAACAGCAACGACAGATTGCTGCATCCCTTTCTTAGTTCACGTATACATTCTTGCATTTAAATAACTAGATAGAGGAGTTTAATAATATTCAAAAAGCCTTAGGTAGATTGAGATGTCACCATGAAGGTAGCTTGCACGTCACTACCTACAGAAGAAGCTGAAATGCTAGGTGAAGAACATCTGGGATTACTTTAAGTCATCTAAAGCAACATGAGATTGCTCTGTTAGGACACTGAACTGATTCCCAAGTACAGAGTACAACTGCTGTATTAGACATCTAATTTTACATACAAATTTCCCTCTCTGCACTATGGAGTCCATCTCGATATTTAATAACTCTTGCCATATTGCCAACAAAAATCTCCAATTTTTAGTCCTTTATTTGCTTAGGGTTTTTATATTTTCTAAATAAAGTGAGGCATTTCCTTTTTTTTTTTCACATTAGTGTAAGCAAAGTTGCTTCAGCTTTATTTTACTATTTCTGAAAGTAGAACAATATAATTTCCTTTGGATAAAAATCTAGTTCTGAGCAGTTCTCCCCTATGGAAGCCCAGTTTTTGGAAGAATAAACTCCAGATTAACTTCTATGCACATAAAGTAACTTTTCTCTCCAGTTTATATTTAGCACCAAGATGAAAACTAGATGTAAATTTTTGTATATCCTGTTTTACCCTGAAGAGGTGAGAGCAATGTGATATGTGAATTAAAATATGTCTTTTTAAAAATCTGAAATTAGACTATGAACACTAGACTTAGATCCTTGAAGTACAGGTCATTTAAAGGAATTGGTTAAAAGATTAAAGTATCATTCTTAGACAATATGAAAGGATCAAAGTACAGTTTTTTGTGGCCATGATAATAGTACATGAAACCTAAATTAGCAACATACATGGTAAGACAAAAGAGAATGAAAATAAAGTGACTTTCAAAATAATTCCTTCTAAATAGATGCACTTTATAGATTGTTTTATGGGGCTGGCCAATAATTTATTCTAAAAGTGGTTATTTTAAGTAAAATTCACATATATCAATCTTCCAAAATGACTGAGCTAAGGAACCACTACATTCAATAATATCCGTTAGAAGTTAAATTATGTTTTCTTGATTTTTGTTCCTGGAGATACTCAGGCATGTTCTGGAGAAACTTTCATAGAACATATTTAAATTCTGCTGAAGAAAAATAATGGATGCATTTTAAATTTATCTGTCAATGGGAACGAAGTTACACCCACATATTAAATTTATTCATCAAATAGGTTCCTGAGGTCTTCAGGTTAATGAATAATAATGGACAGAAAATCATTACTGTGAGGGTGAGGAGGCACTGGAACAGGTTCCCCAGATAAGTTTTGGATGTCCCTCCCTGAAAGTGTTCAAGGCCAGATTGGATAGGACTCTGAGTAACCTGGTCTAGTGGAAGGTGTCCTTGCCAATGGCAATAAATTTGAACTAGAGGAACTTTAAGGTCCCTTCCAACCCAAATCATTCAATGATTCTATAATTCTATTACATGTACAAAATTAATGCTCTAACTGCTGAGATACTGAGTGACCTGGGTTGCACTCTGATTCAGCCAAGAAATTATTCAATAGTTGTTTATTTTTTTTTAATAAGTCTTAAAAAATGTGGTGCATTCCCATTAAAAAAATAGGTAGTTGAGAAGCCTAAACTAATTACTCTTTCACTGAGCTTATTTTAGAACATATGTGACTGAAACTAGTCTCATATTACTATCTTGAACTGTACAGAAAATAAATCCTGAGTAACAATAGGAGGTGATGCATTTGGATTAAATGGAAACAGTGAGCCAGATGAAGTAACAGCTTGACTAGAGACAAGTCTTTTGAGGTAATTTAACCATTCTTTGTTGACTAATGTAGCTAGAAGAAACCTTAGAAAAAAGTTATTATTTGTAAAAGAACAAAGCTGAAGATCATAACATACCTGTAACCAAATTGAAGGGAAAAGGCAAGAAGTTGGAGAGGTTTTAACCTGATGTTTTTGAGAAGAAAATTATTACTTTTTTTCCTTTGATTTGAAACTGAGTGTTTACAAGTATAGCAGCTACTATCCTGTTATACTTAGCTGATGTCTTTTACATAGATTTTTTTAACAAATATTAAAAATGCTGCTTGGGACATGTTAGCGAATCATATTTTTAGGCCTTCAGGTAAATAATAGGTAGAAAACTATCTTTTTGATGTAAACTTACAGTATATTTCACACTACACATTAACAAAATAATGAAATGAACTTTAAAATAATATTTGCAAAATCATATTATTAGCCACACTTCTTGCTTTTTTTCATCTAATGAAATTATTTTGAAAGACAAAGTTATTGATATTTTGAGGGAAAAATTAATGAGGTATTTTCTTCCATTTGCTTTCAAAACTTTCATATTTCATTTGTAGTATGTTCACTGTCTGCCTCTTTCAGTCCCCCTGGAAATATGTCTGTATTGTCTTATGAAAACAGGCTCAAGTGTGTTCTGCCTGTCCAAGCTGGCTCAACATGACATAGACTTGATTCAAAGCTTCCTTTGCTGCCAACATAATGATACACTCAAGAAAGTAGGCTAATTAGCTCAATCATACTGAAGTCCAACACGGCAACACAGTTTATTTGGACTCCAGCTGGATTGCACCATGTCATTTTGGAACTTGAGCACTGTGTGTTTAGGACTACCTGCAAAAGCCATACAGGCATAATGAAATAAAGATATTGCTCTTCAGTGTACTTTTGTTTTTGAAAGGAGAATGCCAGAAACTGACCACTACTTTCCAGAAAAGCAACATAACACCTTCCACGTCTCTCATGCAATAATTTCATCAGTATTCCCAGAACGTCTTTTCTCTTTTTTGCAACAACAGCACAATTTTCAGTGTCTTGAAATGTTTGAGAAACTTTCAGGTTACTTTCTTAAAGTTTACTCTATAACCATTTCTGTAACTAAATTTCAAGTTAAATTCTTGCTTTTTTATTGTTTTTTTAAATTTTCCCAAAGTTCATTACCTCATGTTTTGCATTCTCCGTCATCTAAACGAATACAATAATGTATATCTCATCCTCTGAAGGCTGGATGCCTCATCTCCCTCATGTAATTATTTGGCTTAAAGAAGCAATATGATTTCTTTTGGGCACATAAATATATAAGCCTACCTGTATGCCCTTGCTCTTTGGGGCATTTTATGGATAGAACATAGCTTGCAAGTCAATATTATAAAGGAATTTATTTTTTTTCCCCAAGAAAATTCTGTTTAATTTATACATCAATATTATGAACAAATGAATATATTTTTTCACTTAGAAAATTTTGAACTCTATTCTGGCCACTCAAAGGGATTACAATTTTTCTTTTCATCATTAAAAATTATAAATCAGTGAACAGCACTGGAAATAAAACAGACGCCTCTGAAGTATGACTGTGAATAACTTTCAAGTTTTGGAGCATATTATTAATAACTAATGGAAGGATGCTTTTTTTCAACCAATTGTGCATTTCCCCTGCACAGATTTTCTCTTTGTCATATATTTTAATTTATATGTCAAACTGAGTGAGAAATTAGTATTATAGTTTGACAGATATAATAATCAACAACTTTGAACAGAGGCTTTTGTTACATGCTCCTCAATAGAGAAACAAGAGCATAGTTCTTAGTGAAATGATATCTCCCCAGTACTTGGCATTTATTTGGGTCCCCTGCAGCCACAGCAACTGCGCATTTTTAAAAAAAACTGGTTCAGTTCAAGCAGGAATTATTTTTCCTGTCTCTCTTGAATGGAACTAAAGAGTCGGTACACAGTTGGAATCGTGTTCTTTGCAAAATATCTTAAAATGTCAAAAATATGTTTAGTCAATATTTAAAACAAAAAAAATGAAAAGTTAAGGAAAACTTAAAACCATAATTTTCTGCTTCTGAAATGAAAAATGTCATCCAAAGTTTCCTATTTTACAATGCATATACATTAGATGTGCTAGGTGAACAACTTTACAGGAGTTTTTTGTATGAAAACTTTAAAGATTGAAATTTTATCCATCCTTATTTGGGGATGGAGGATTTATATTACTAATACACATGGCTAAAAATGTCTTTGAGCTAAATATGGTACTTTTTCTTGATAGAGAGGCAGATATTTCGCCAAATCAATCAACCAATGTTTCTGATGTAAACCATTAAATGATTGAAAAAAATCTTTTCTCACTTCTTCTGTCTTATATAAAGACATATCCTTCCTCTCCTCTTCTGTCTCTTCCTCATTCTCTTTCCCTTTCTCTTATCCAAAAGACAGAAAACTCACTTGCATTGAATAATTGTGGCTTTTAAGGAAAGCAATCAAGAGCTGGGAATGAACTACACTTGTCAGTTACATTCTAGAACCATGATAAGTTAAAATGTGCCAGCTGTACAACTTGTCCACAGCTGTTGTCTCTCAAATCTTCATATAATGTCATTTTCTCTCCAACATTTACAAAGTTTATAACTGCAGTGAGAGTTGATCAAAATTGCTCTAGTGTGGAACACTACTAGTGCAATAGCTCTTTTAAGCTATGTGGAAGGGAGTCTATGCCAGAAATAATTCTTCACATAATGCTTAAGACAGCACAGATGTCTGTGTTTGATCTAAAGAGTATAATTAAGGAAAAAGTGCTGAGAGAAATAATCTACATACCACCAAGTAAAGCGGGGGGGGGGGGGGGGGGGGGAGGAAGTGTGTAGAGAAAGCTGAAATGCTAGTATTTGGGGAGATTAATATACAATAAGCAAAACTTGTCAACTATGTAGTTTGACTGTAAACTGAAAGACCAATGCAGAGGAAGGAAAACAAACAAACAAACAAAAAGCCAGTCATCAAGCAAAAATAACCCACCACCACCAAAATAAAACATATGAATAGCATTAGCTGACCAATATGGGAGCTTCTCCAGATAATTTTTTGATGTGTGAATACTTGTACAACCAGTTCACAGTAAACTGGGAGAAGAAAACCTGTTAAAAGAGCAGATTAAATAAAAATAATATTTTTAATTGTATGTTTAAATGCGTATACATGTATAAGAATTTAAACTTCAATGTTGAAACTGTAACGCTATGAAATTTTTGGACACATGGAGAAAACAACATACTCTCTCACCTGTACAAAAAGCATCTGTTTCCCTGCTTACTTAATTTTTTTTCATATCCCATGAGACCTATTGGAGAGTCACAGCTGATTTGGCAGTTGCTGAATAGTTGACTTCTGTGCCAAAAATGCGTGTAGTCTGACACACTTACGAAGTCCAGTGGGAAACAGACAGCTTGGCTTTGTCTATTATGATAAATGAAAAGAAAAAACAAACATTGGCAAGTCCCTGACTCTGAAATCTAAGGTGGCACAGGTTTACTTAAATTCCCCTTCTTTTGGGTAGTAACCTCAGTGATATGCTTATATTAGAGAAGCAGTTGGATTGGCTCAAAACTGAGCTGGGAGGTAGAGAGGAAGGAAATATGCAGTGCTCAAACTGTGTTCAAACTTTTCCTTTGTACATCTTTTCCTAAAAATTATGGATATATACCCTGTGAGACTTCTGTAGCCTTGCTGAAAACAAATCAACTGTTGGGAGGAATAGGTTAAAAGCAGAAGACTGGCAAGGATGATTGTAAATTGCTCAAGTAATCTTGCGCCTGGAAATAACCCTGTGTTGCCTGTGCTGACTCACACATCAACTCTTAGACACGTTGCCACACACAAAATAGTATAACCTGGAATAACTGCATTGGTTACTGGAAAAAATATCTTGTTTTTTATATAGAATCATAAAATGGTCAGGGTTGGGAGGGACTTAAAAAGTCATCTATTTCCAATCCCTCCTGCCATATACAGCTATACATGGCAATATGCATTTTATAAAACTATATAAACATATACACAGATATAAAGGTGCAGAGACACACACCATTATAAAAACATAGAGTTGTTTTCTTAAAGAGCTGGGGCTGGACAAAGGTGATGCAGGCTCTAGTTTTTTCCAGTGAAATCCTCCTGTGGAAGAGATGAGAAGTAGGAGGTTTCTCTCCTACTTGAAAAAAAACTAATTGGGAGTGTGCAGCTAAGGTACATTTTTTGGGAAAAAAATGCAATAGGAAAAGGAAATACAGAGTGTAGGGACCAAGCATCTGCATGATCTATTGTTATTCTCTTAAAAGGACCACACAACCTCTCTGAACCACCATAACTATTTGTAAATATCTGTTCTCTTTCACCATTTCTGAATCTTCATCTATTTTTATGTTTTTACCAAACCACCACAGTTTGGTCAATTCTGTGGTGGAAACTATGTGCGATAATATTTGGGATGGTCAGATTTTCCATGCTACTCAACCCATTTAAGCATACAAACCTCTATCAGTTGCAAAAGGCACATCAGGACTTGCCTGGTGGAGCATCACTGGGATTATAAGAAATTAACTGAGTCAAATATTTTGTTGTGAGGGTAGTTAGGAATTCAGTCAACCACTTTGTGTCAGTTTGGTCCATTTTCTCATCTACACAGATAACTAGCCAGGGAGTTCTTTGAACATCCAAAGAATTAATGATCAAGAGTGATACCAGGTACACCACAATTGTTAACTACAGGAAAATCTCAAGTGTCTTCTTCATATTGTACTAATTATTTAAATTCCACAGCTTTTGTTGCAGTTTGAAGTGCCCTAAGGTATCTCTCCTTGCTGTCAAGCTGCTCTTCCAAAATGTCTCCTGTTGGTGCTCTTATACTTAGACAACTTATATGAGTTTCCATGAACTTTGATAGGGAATTAAATATGTAGTAAGCATCCAAGTGACATACCTATATTAGGTAATTATTTATGAGCTGAATCTCTTCCTAGGACAATCCTTGCAAGAGCAGAAAACAGTTATACAAGGTTCAAGAATGCTAATTTATTCTATGTTATGTGCTGAATCCTTGAGATTGTGCATGCTATGGAGATAGAAATTGGTGTCATGTTGCATCCATTTATTTTTTAATACTCATTAGCCCATTTGAAAGTTTCTGCTCTCAAAGATGTCTCTGTTACCATGAAAAATGGTCAATGAACTCATACCTACAGGATTATGTTTCTAGTATCCAGTAGATTTCTTAGATATGCTAGTTCATTAATATGTGAACAGACTCCTGTCTTTGTCAGTATTTCTTTTGTCAGCAGAAGTCATACTATCAAGATCTTCGACACTTGTTACTGTGGTGGAAGAAACCAGTGACAGTTTTCAAGTTCTTAGTGACAGATGCAACATTAGTGAATATCCTAATACTATTTAGAACATAAAGGAGTTGAGGTTATTTGAACCTGATTCTTTGATATCTACCATAAGATCAAACTGCATGTATCATTAAGTACACTCAGGTGAGATAGGCATTTTTCATGCACTAATACCATCCCTCCTCTATATACCTGGTTCTATTACAGATTTTAACATATGTATACATGTATATTTATTCATATATGTATATCTGTACTGATATTGATACATACAGTGACACACATATGCTCTGTTTATATTATTTTCTAGGCTTCATGGTACTCCAGAAAGGTTTAAAGCAAGGGCTAACATTTTTCATACTTAATTAGAACAAAATTCAATAGAAGAGAAAAGAGTGCTTCCTGCTACAGACCTCATTGGCATTTCTTTCTCACAGATTAAACATGTTCAGATATATTTATTGTTGAGAACAAATTTTGTCAGGTTTGGACAGCTCTAGAAGGACACTGTCAATGACGGATCATGAATTGATGAAACATGATATTTGAATTCTTACCTAAAGATCAGCAGTTTTAATATTTCACTACTTGAAAGTGGTTTTAATTAGCCAGCTTTAAAGGAAGTTTTTAAAGCATCTGCATGTCTTGAATTAATTATTCATCAACCTGCTATTCAAAATAATTTGATTACTCTAAGTCATTTTTATCCATCAATTCTGTTATGAGGCTTCCTAAGACACAGTATAAAATTTTACATGTGTCAGTATAAGCCATTACAATTTTAAAAAATAATTCCTTGTCAGATTTATTAATTATTTTAAATACTTATCACAATACATTAAATTTAAAAATTACATTATTGAGATTTTTGTGTACAGACATAATTGTAATATTTTATATGTAGTTTACAATAAAAATTTTAAAAGACAAAGCATTGTTCAGGAAGAAAAAATTAGAAAATTAAAGCATAAAAGAGGCCCTCACAATTTACTCTCTTCTTTTTAAAATGAAAGATATATACCTAAAGTCTAGTGATGAGTTTACTGTAGCTTCTTGTGGTAGTTTACTTTGGCTGAATGCCAGGTGTCCACAAGGCTGCACAGATCTCTCCTTCGGCCAGAGAGAAAAGAGGAAAAGAGGAGACAAAAAAACCGTAAAAACCTGGGATTTACCAAAAAAGGAAGTTTTATATTTACACGGAGAAAAAGGAAAAAAAGCTAATAACACTACAAACACATAGGCAAAGGAAACTAACAGTAAAATTCTACTTCCCACAATAAGCGAAGTGCTCTTTCTCTCTCTTCCAGGGAGCAGCTGTACTGCCAGATAGCTATCACGGAAGAGAGCGAGCTACTTCCTCCTCCCATTTTTATATCTGAGCTGATGTAACATGGTAAGGAATATCTTCTGAGTCAATATGAATCAGGTGACTTATCTTAGGTTTCCTCCCAGGAAAAGGAAACAAACCCACTACGCTTCTTAATGACATGAAGGAACAAGTCAGAGAAAAAAGAATTTTTGCATGATGAGTGAAGAGGAGTCTATGAACAGCAAATCAAAGATCCATGGGTATCTAATAAAATCCTTAGTGCAAAAGTCAAAATCATTTAGACAGTAATAAAATACCACATATATAGAGGTTAATCTTCCGAGCATTTTTTGTTGTGCATTAATTTTATCAAACTAGTTGAGGTTGACTTCCCCGCTTCCAGTGACCTGTTGGAACTCTATTACGGAACAGGTGAGACAGTTTAGATGTTTTATGTGTTTTAGCTAGTGGAAATGCAGAGACCAGTGAAGAATAAAATATTTAGCTGTGACATGAAGTCTGCTTATATAAATTGAGATAAAAAGTGACAGAACTTTGACCTATTCACTTCCATAGCTTCACTGGCTTGGATTTAAGATCAACATGGCAACTCAGGAAATAAAGCTAACTACCTAGCTAAATTATAAAATGGCTTTTCTTAGATTTTTCCTGGGAGTCTTGGAGGATGACAAGTTGAATATGAGTAGCAGTGAGCCCTTGTGGCCAGAAGGGCCAGTGGTATCCTGGGGTACGTCAAGAAGAACATTAACAGCAGGGAGAGGGAGGTGATCCTATCACTCTACTCAGTCCTAGTGAGGCCACATCTGGAGTACTGTGTTCAAAGACAAGGAGCTACTGGAGAGCACTCAGCAGAGGGCCAAAAAAGTGACTATGGGTCTAGAGCATCTCTCTTATCAGGACAGATTGAGGGAGATGATTCTTTTAGTTTAGAGAAAAAAAGACTGGAAAAGGATCTCACCAGTACATGTAAATACCTCAAAGGCAAGTGTCACTCTTTTCAGTGGTGTCAGGAAAGAGTAATACCCATAAACTAAAACACGAGAAGTTCCACTTCAATTTCTCTATAAAATAATTTTCACTCCAAGGTATAAATATGTATGACATTAGATTTATTTTAAAGTTGTTCTGCATATTTCCATTCACCTGATGCTTGAAAGACGTGGTCTGTTTTGGGGAAATAGCTAGCATGATTAAAATAAAGTTACTATATATCGACACGTACAAAAATTTAATGCTTTATTCTGCTATATTTTGAAAGATGATGGAGACAAAAATGTGCATTCAAGTAAGACGTACAGATCAACGACGTTTAGATGATGAACTGTGAGTGAGTACTATATTAGGGGGACAAAAATTGCTTAGAATAAAAATTGACAAAATGAAATATTTTAACCTGATGCTGGAACTTTTGATTGCAGTGACTACAGCATTTGCTTATGAGAACATTACAATACTTCGGTCTCATTGTTTATTTCAATGAGAAAATCCGATACATTCAGATTCTGTTATAGATTTTTGATGTATTCACATGAACTGTAAGCTTTAAGATGTCATTTCCTACAATGGAATTGATTCTGTAGTCTTTCCTAGCTCATAAAGTATCTATTTCTGTGGGAAAAAAAAGCTCAGTGAAGTTTATATAGTTCCATGAAAGAAGAGCAATCCCTACCCACTCAAATCTGCAAAGAATCCTTAAGGAATGTACCAATCCACTTAAACCAAAAGTTTCAGTAATGTTCTAACTATTTCAGGATATGACTTAAGTGAGTCTTACAATGTTATATTTCTTTATCTGAGATTAGTCAAATTATATAGTCTTTGAAATAGCTGACTTAAAGCAACAATTAAATTGTTCATTGAGTACTGAGCTATTTAAGCTTGTCTCCCAGGTATATGTTTACTGTAAAGAGGAAAAGTAGGAACAGTATGTGCTCAGCCTACTGTCACTTGTTCAGGGTTTGGCTGGCCAGCCATAATCTCTTCTGCACTCTTAGCACCTGTCAAATTATAAAAGACAATTCTTTGTATCTGCAGAATTTTTTATTACTGAGAAACTAATTTGTATTGTTCTTTTCTACAAGTCACAAAATTTCAGGGAGCTGTAGGACTGTGTGAGACTCCTATGTCCAACTCTGTTTGGAACTGGTAAAAAACATCACAGTAGAAAAGATCAGGGAAGAAAAAAGGCAACGGCAAATTTTATAAAAGTTAGCTCTAATAGAACAAACAAACAAATGAAAGAAACTCATTCCTATTCCTTATAAATTGATAAGCATATAGTTGATTATTAAGAATTATTATTTTCTTCTAATTAGCTCTTTTGTCAAAGCTAAGAAAATAAAAAATTAAGTTTTTTTCTATCATTTTAATTAAGAAATGAGTATATAAGCAATAAAAAGCATTTGAATTTTAATCTTGTTATTCTATGAACAGTAGAACTAAAAATTAGCTTTGTGTAAATTTCAGTTTTATACTTCCTTCCGTATTCAGCAACTACCTTGCTTTGTCTCAGCTGCTTGAGAGACCCTTGTAAAACTTGGCAGAAATTGCACATGTACAGAAGTTATTCATGTGAGGAGGAGCAGGTGAGGTGTGGAAAACTAACACACAGTTATAAGCACCCAGGTTAAGTTGTAGGTCATTCCTAATTCTCATTTAATTGAATAAATAAGTGAAATCAAAAAAATAAAACCAAAACATAAAAAATATCCCCCACAATTCACAAGTGATTACAGTGACATATCTCTACTTTTTATTTTAGCATTTCTTGCAAAGCTACTAAGCTATCCTGCTGCACATTGAGAAGGAACTATTTAAAAGAGGTAAAATCAGATGGAAGAAGAAATAAATTATGTTTTTTTCCCTTAACTGAATTATTGATCCATTATTTTCAATCCTACTCAATCTTGTGAAAAAAATCTAGGAGTCTCTCTCTTAATACACAGATGAAAGAGGAGACATCTATGGTTTTGTGTTTCTGTGCAAAAACATGTTTTGTATTAGGTACATGTCTTGAGTTCTTCTCCAACCTCAAGAGAGTTTGAATTAATTTACAAATGAAAAGTTGACTGAGCTTACAGGTTGGGAGGATTAGCTGAGTGAACTGAGCTTCCACTCTTCATGCAGAAGTTAATAATGGAGTCTGTTAGAACTGATGAGAAACATTTCAGTAAGCATCTATGTGCTGAAATTTTCATCAATGTATTTATCACAATGATCACATCACCTGAGTTTTTTCAGATCTAGGGTGAAACAGATCATTAAAAGGAGTAATCAGCTCTTAGAGTACTCACTAGACAGTCTCCTCTGTTCAAGTCTCAGACTGATGATTTAGAAGTGAGGTTGAGCAAATATTTCCTTCATAAACAATAAAGAGAAATTTCCAATTTGAAAAGTGATTTATGTTAATATGAAACAGATACCTAAAAACATTAGACTAATCATACTCTGGAAATGTGTTTCTCTTCATTAACCAAAGAGTTTAAGAGACACCATTTTTTTTTAGAAAATTATTTTAAGGGGATGAATTTATGTTTTTAATAAATTCTTCACTGTGATCTATCTTCTCTTCTGTCCAGTCCTTTCCAAATGTATCTTTTTTGAAGCCAGTGTAAGCCCTCACTAACTAAAGATTGGGCTACTAAGTGTACTGGTTACCTGACATGCTTAGTGCAAGCTCAGTTTTGAAGGAAAGCCTAATATTAAACCAGACAATTTAAAGTTCTACTGTTTAAAGAAGAGGTCGTGAGAAAACTGCATATTTATACTGGTCAGCACTTTTTTTTTAAAAGCACTGTGATTTTTATTTATTTTTAATAAACGTCTAAGAGTTTTTTTAATGCTGTGTTTAATTCATTCAGAAATGTTCTACCTAAGAAATAATTTTATATGTTCTCAGGAAAGCTCTGTATGTATTCTTAGCAATTGAAAAAAAAATTCACACTGTAGCTGTTTAGCAGTGGTACTTTGTGACCAAGGAATGATCTGGCATGAGGGACAAAAAGACCCAGCTACAGAAGGGTAATATATATATATATATATATATATATATTCACTCCATATAAAAGAATGAAGTTATTTTTTTTTAATTTAAGCATAGTTATTTTGAAAATATATATACGGCCAGTATGTCATCTCCTACCTAACAACCGTGCAATGTATTTCAATTCTTAGAACGATACTCTTCTTAAAAAAAAAAAAATCCTTTACTATATACATCTTTCAAAGGTGTATTTCAAAAGTAATCATGGTTAAAAGGAGATAAGGATATGTTGGTAGATTATATTAATATATGAGTTAAAACTTTAAAACTACCTCTGATTATTTCATTTTCCTTGAATTTGTTAAAATTAGTATTTCTGAACTTAATTTTCATAGATGCACTCTGTTGTTTCATCAGCATGTATAACTGAAAGGTCAAAATAAATAGAATTCAGTCTAGATTCTGTCACAGACTTAACTTTTCCATTAAGTACAATGAGCTTTGAATTTAGTCTACTACAATTTAGTCTATAGGTTCATTGCCCAGCAAATTTAGACACAAGATAGTTTAAAATGAGATTTTTCTTATTAAAGTATGAGTTATTATTATGTCCTCTCATAGTATATGCTTGATTCAAAAGTAATGAAAGAACCCACAGAGGAGAAAAAGAAAAGACTGTCTTTTGGGCTTAAAATTAATTTAAAGTTTGTTTAATGAAATTAGAATTTTACCTTTCTAATAATTTCTCTCCCTTTTAAAAATTGCTTTAATTACGGGAATTAATATAATATTAGATTAAAAAAATTAATTTCAAGAAATGAATTCTGTCTTTTCAGTTTAATAAGGTTTTTCATATACAACAGCTTTTAAGAGAGATGTGTTATTACCAGGAGCTGATATAAAGAAATACTAGGTGAGTCTATAGGCCATTTTTGTCTTTCATACAGGTTTATAATCTGTTGTAACTTCTGTATAATGAAAAGAAATGGAAAAGAATAGTTCTCCTATTAAAAGTAAAATGGTTTAAATCTCAAATCAGGCCTCCTTGATGAATTTCTAGTATAAAAGATATATTTACTTGATTATAAACAACTGAAATGACCATATGGTTCAACCAACAGCCAGGGAACAAAGAAATTTTCCCATGGATAACAATAACGTGAACAGTCTCTTGAAATATTCAGTATCAGTTCCAAGTCTGAGGTATTTTGTCATGTGGTAATTTCTCAGAGGATTTTCCTTGGCTTCTACCTTGTTAGTGAATATCATTGTGTTATTCCTTTCTGTAAAGTTCCTTCCATCATGTGTATTGTAACTAAAAAGCAAGCATAGTACAAGAAAACATTGTTTATAGCATCATACAGATTGTTACTTAGTCTTATTGTTAGTATATGTAGGCTTATTCTTATGCTTCTATGCTTTTAATTGCACTTTTTATAGTACCTATAATATTGAAATATGAAAAAAAAATCACATTCAGTGTAAATAAATAATCACTTCTACTTTGTATTAAAAAAAAACCCCAATAAAATTTGAAGGAGAAAATGATTCCTGGTATTCTTTGATTAAATGAGAAAGAATGATCAACTTGAACACTCCTGCCAATATAATCAGCAAATGTATTTAATGCAGATGTCTATAACTTTTCCTTGAAAAAGAAGAACTTTGTAATTTTCTAGCTTGTTTATTGCCATGTAGCTGTTTATTGTCTAAAGAGAAAAGGATTGCTAGAAAGTATATAAAACATTTTTTTTTTTATTTCCTGTATTCTTAGGAAAAAGTATGGTTCCCTGTAGTTGCAACATATTTGTACTTAAATAGCTTGACATACTTTATATCTAGCTCTCAAATTTATTTCAAGTAATATTTTATGGTAAAAAGAGTGTGAACTAAAAAACCTTTGGATGAGAAAAAGAAAGCATATTGCTAATTGTCAAAATGTCAAGTAGACAGGAAGCTACAAGGTCTTCGGAATGTAAGGTAGAATATGAAAACAATCTAAAGAGTTTAAAACACAGCTAAATATATATAAATTTAAAAATGGGTTTCCATTTGGGAAAAAAAAATATACAAAACTTCACTATTCACTTGGAAGAATTAAAAACTTGCAAAACCCCCCATAGTTCTGAAAGGTGTTTGTGTAACAGCAGGTAGCAAAATAAACATTAGTTTAATACACCTTTGCAGCAGAAAAGAGACCTGTAGGTTTTGGAATACATATTCAATTGCGTCAACAAAAGAAATGTCTAAAATGTTTATATGGAAGATCCTTATGGATCATTACAAATATTATTATATCTACTAGAAAAATAGAAACATTATGAATAATTTGGAGAAAGATAACAAAGATTAAACACTCATTAACATGATAATTTTAAGAGCTGCTCTTAAGGGCAATAAAAGAAGTCTTATGAACATTTGAAGGTAGCCTAAAACAAATACTTGCTTGACGTTTGGAGAGAAAAAAAATCATTGTCACTCTATGGAGAGGTTTTCTTCAGCTTAACTTTTTGTATCAGAAGAAAAATTTGTATACATAGTAGATCTCTATTCAGTTATTGGTAAGAAAGACAAAGCAACAAAACAATTTGTCTCCATCTTTATTTCCTATTACTTCATATATCAGAGCAAGGAGGTACTCCAAATTCCAATACTAATACCAGCTTTAAAGAGTAATACCTACCAAAGTAGATTCTATATATTTAACATATGACCTTTACTTCCTTGTTTAAGACTGCAGTGGTTGTAGACTTGGCAGGACATTCAGAATAAAGGTTACAACAGACTATGTGAAGTTTGAAGATCATGTAAAACTAGAGATGCAAGCAGGCCCAAACAGAAATGTATTCATTCTCCACAGTCTTTACTTTCAGGGTCTTCCTAGGTGCTTTCCTTTCTGACTTTGTATAAAAGCTTATTTGCTGCCATTTTACTCAGCCAGTGTGCGGTTATTAAAAGTTACTCTCAGTTTGCAAGACAGAGCACTGTGACCATAACCTCTCCTTTCAAGGAAGCCTTTAAATTCTCATTCAATTCTTTTAACTGAGGTTGGACCTACATCAAGAAAGAATATCTTCATGCCCTTAAACATAACCTCCTCATTTTTCCCTACTGCCTTTAGCATTCTATCCTTCTCCTAGGTGTACAACAAGGTCAAAATCATGGTCCCTCCTACACTGTTACTCATAGATGGCCTCGATGTGGGAATCTTGTGGCATTTGTGATCCAGATTAGATATTCTTTCAAGTTGTGTGACTGAACTACATGTGAAATTTTCCATGAAAAAGATAGTACCAGGACTTCATGTTCCCTCTGAAAATCTCAGAAGCTTAATGTCTCTCCTTTGCTGTGAGTTGTCTGAAATGCCAAGTCATCTTTTACATGCCAATAAAATTTTGCCTAAGGACTTATTCTGTCTTGGCAGTTTTTGTTTGTTTCCCGTTCTCCAGAAAGGTTTGAATTTGAATTTGATAAAAATTTAAATGAGAAAGGTAAAAGCTAGATTTTGTCTTGGGATCTGTATCTCTAAATCTGAATAAGCATGTCACTCTAGTTATATTTTTATATTAGTATATTTTCATTCCCTACATATTAATTAGCTATCTTGTAGATTACTAAAACACAGGTTTCTTCTGTTTTGAAGTACAGTTCATAAATATCAAATAATGAGACTTAGTCTGTAGCTGGACTTGGTATATTAAGAAATCAGATGGATAGCTGACTACATTGATTTTTGTTATTGAAGATAAGAAAACCAGATGGTTCATCACAGATGAATTAATAGTTGAAGGGACTGTATGACCCTCAGTTATGCATCCAAGGCTCTGTATTTTCAATGCACTCATTCATTCATCTTTTTCCGTATTTGTTATAAACTATTTTCAGGTTAAAATAAAAACTTTGAAAATAAAATAAAATCTTATTGAATAACCTGTACAGACTAACATTTAACATTTTTGAGTGACATCTCACTTCACTCAGCTCTTCCCCTGTACTTCTAGACCCTGACAGAGAGCATGAGTCAATCAGCATAATGAAAAGCCATTAGATTTAGGCTACTTCAGATAAATATGTAGAAACATAATGAAGGGATGAAGCCCTTTGAAAGGAGATGCTGTTATGATTTCTTTCTTCTCAACCTTGAGAATTACATGTACAAACATATATTTATACATCGGTATCTGAATTTATGTTAAGAAGTAATTGTCTAAAAGAAGATATTTGTGTCACTTAAAAAGACATGAACAAAGCAGTCTTCAATATGTGATTATCATGGGATAAAGTTTGGGGTTAAAAGAGATGATCAGGCTGCTTCCATCTGTAAACATTAAATGTCAATATTGTGTCCATTCATTCTGTTTTGGATGAACTGTGCCATTTTAAGATTAAGCTTTAAAAATACTTGTGAGGCTAGAATAGACTGACAAAAAAACCCAACCTCCCAAATATTTCTTCCATTTTACCTAGTGTTAAGTAAAAAACCAGAATAATATTATTTATAACTGAAAAATAAGAATACATTAAAATGTTCTTTGATTTGTTGTGCCGTTTATTAATATAATAAATAATAAGTCCACACGACCAGGTGGGTTGAGGGTTCAAACGACCAAATCTCTTTATTGGAAGCAAACAACATCTTTTATATGCACTTTGAAACAACATGTGATTCTCATGACCAATCATCATGGGGTACTTCAGTGCCCATGTGTGCTGGAGTACATCAGGACTTCATGTCCCAGGATACCCCTCCGGCATCCCTCCTATAACACAACACCTACAGTTTTTGATAATTATCTTTAAATAGTGAAATAATAACATTTAAAATCTAATGACTTCAAGTAAAAGAGCTATGCTGTCCTCAAAGTTTATCATCTGTACAAGTCAGAAACACAGAAATGTAACGAAGAAGATCCCAGAAATGCCTTGGCCATTACCTTTCTCAAAACAGGATTGTCATCAAGACCAAGCCAGCTCAGTCAGATCTGAAACATGAAAAAAATCCACAGACATGTTTTTTAATGCATCCCCTCTGGACAACCTTTTACAGTGATGAATGTTCTGCCAAGCGAAAAGGTTTTTCCTGATGTCTAATCTCTCCCTCAAAACAACTCTATTACCTCATCTGCCACTACTGGGAAGCATTTGAATCTCTTTGCTTTGAAACTGCTCTCCAAATAACTATAATGTCAGATCATCAACCTCCTCTTTACCAGACTAAACAAGCCCAGTTCCCTCAGTTTGACCTCCTTCATAGGCCATGCTCTAGTTCTCTGGCCATCTTGGTAGTTCTCCACTGGACCTCCATCAATTTCTCAACATTCTCAACATTGCGGGATTTTTGTGATGGGGTTGGGTAAAATAAAACTGGGCACGCTGTTTCAAATGTAACCTCCACAGAGCAAAGATTAGATAATAATAATAATGGGATAATAATTTCCCTCAACATGTTCGTTCTCCTCCTCCTAAAGTAGCCCACTATGCACTTTGCTGAATCTGCAATGAAACTACACTTTGGCCCCACCCTTAGCTTGGTGTCTGCAGTAACACTGAGGTCCTTTTCAGTAAAACTATTTTTTAGCCATTTGGTTCTCATGCTGTCCTCAGGCGGATGATCACTGTCTCCAAAGTGCAGAACTTGGCACTTCTCTGTATTGAACATGAACACGCAAACTTCATTAACAATGTTGAAAATGTTGTCTGTGCACCCTTCTTCTGTAACAATATTACCAAAGTATTTCTTTAGATTGAATCTTCAATTATTGTGTGATTTAAGTGCTTGTACATAGTAAATATTTTCCTACACATATATGCATAAGCCTGGAGCCTGAAGGGCTGATGAAATTTTATGTGAATACTGAGATTCACAAGTAGATCTGCCCAGAAGGAATATTTACATGAGCAAAATGTATGAACTCAAGTTGACTATTTCTGTGCCTAAAATGTTACAGTTCGATGTTGTTTTGTACAGGAGACAGCTGTAAGTTTTAGAGATTCTTCATCATAAATAAAACATTATCAATTCTTTGTCCTATTGTACAGAATAAATACAGCCAGTATTCATGGAAATAAGGTTTCACTGAAAATATTTGATACCACTTTGGTGGAATTCATGTAAATTTTACTGTGTCTTTCTGTGTTGGTTGTGCTGGTCTTACTAAGAGTCAATATCATCTTCTCCATTACTAATGAGTCTTAGGATGTCCTGCCCATACACTGCCTGCTTTCTGCCCTCCACTATACCTCTTTTTTCCTCCTGCAGTCAGTAGGGATGTGACCATAATATCTTCAGAGCTCTGGATTCCTCAGTTCTACAGATTTAGCACTAAGGCATTACAAGTAACAGAACAGACTATTAGAAACTTTTAAAGGTAAAATAAGTCCTTCATAATTAATAAATTAAATTGAAATGGATTTTTCCCTTATTTTTTAATCTATAGATAAGGACTAATCAAGTATGTTGCAGTTAAAAGCAGATTCAAACTGCCAGTGTTTAGCGTGTAGCATGTAGCATTTATGATGGATATGGAGAAATCTACTCTAACACTATGAAGGTAAAATATTAAGATATACAGTATGACAATCAAATACATATTTCTGGTGCATGCTTTAACAGCCTGAAGAAAAATCTTCAGATTAATTAGTTCTGGCACTTTACTGTGGTTCACTGAATAGTTATACACTGTAAAATTTTAACTGAATTCAAGACTATTCTTCAGTTGTTGGTCCTACGAATTTCTGAGATTATTTATTGTTTCCCTCTAGCAATACAAAATGGTTTTCTATGCTATTGACCTTTAAGAAAGAGAAATCTTTCTAATGTACTAGAAAGAAAACTAAGCTGACATAAGCTATATGAACTTTAAAGGAACTAAGAGGAAAAGATCTTACTTCAGGTGTGAAAACGTATACACTCTTCTTTCATTGTTATACTTTTAGCGTTAGTATGAAAAGATAGACTAATGTAGTCCTCCTCAGTGTTGCAAGCCTTGAAGCATCTAGCAAGTTCTACTTTCAGAATTAATATAGGCTCTTGGGGCAGGCACGATTCCTTTTCCTTGACCCTAGACATTCAAATTATCAGTGTTAGGTTCATTGTTAGCCACAATTGTCCTGGTCTCTTTTTACGAGCAATAGATTTGTAATCTCCCAAGGAAATTAATATTAAAGTAATGATCAGATTTTAAAATTCTATCAATTACCATACAGAGTCTTTATTTCTGCTGACTCTAAGAGGAGTCCAGGATGATTAGCGCAAAAGCAGATCTCAGAATCCACTTCTGATATCCATACCTAGAGTCTAAATGAGTTGAGGTGCTGTAGAGTGCCTGAGATATTCTTGGGACATATGAAAGATAACATAAAGACAATTTATGCTTTTTTTCTGAATACTTTTACCTTTCATCACAATCTGTTAATCAAACCTGTTTCTGAGACTTAGAAAGAGTGTTGACAGTGTGCTAGACCTAAAGGTGAACTTGCAAAGATATTCTGTTATTTTTATGATGGTCCATTTAGATTTATATAACCAAAGCCCATAGTGAAACAGTCAGGGCTATCAAACATCAGACAAATCCATGCTATAACATGGTGAGACATTACTGAATATTTGTTATGTGGTATTTCAATGGCATTTAGTAAATTGGAAAAGGAATTAGATAAGATTCAAAACTAGTAGTAAACCACGAATACTTCATTGCAGTCAAGACTGTGTTCCTTTACACCATGTTTATACATGGCCTAAATAATTTTATTCTGGTTTTATGGCAGTTAACCACTGTTGGAAATGTTCAAAATGCTTCACTTGATTGTTTTTTGTTTTGATTTCTTTTTTATTTAATTTGTCAAAGCTGTTATTTCT
Source organism: Pseudopipra pipra (assembly GCF_036250125.1). NCBI lineage: Eukaryota > Metazoa > Chordata > Aves > Passeriformes > Pipridae > Pseudopipra > Pseudopipra pipra. The sequence goes on along the minus strand of NC_087550.1, from coordinate 71,765,469 downwards.
TCATAGGCAATAAAAAATATTTTGTCAAATTGTTATGATTTCTCTTCTTAATGAGCTGTTAGGATACACAGCTTAGCAAAGGGCATAATTAAATGTCTGTATTTGACAAAAATAGATTCTATATTAGCCACCCAGTATGGTTGTAAGCATGAGCCTCTATAACATTTTATTTATCATTAAAATCCTTTACTTCAGTATTCATAGTTACTCATACCCTGGGACATTTCCCAGCAGAATACATTAATACATTACGTTACTCACAGGACAATGGATTGCTTCGGACTTGCTTTTGATGTGTGAAGTATTTCCTTGGATGGGAGAAAGATTACTCATTGTGAAGCATAATTAATTTAGCAAAGGGAACATTTCATCCTCAGTGTCTCCATCTCCTTATAGTTCGCTCTACTAACGCTTAGTTTTACGTTACTGTTTCTGTTCAGTTACCATGACACGCATAAGAGACGGTTATATCAAAAAATGTTCATGATTAAGTTATTCCATTATTTTCTTTGATTTCACCAAAATTTTATCTAGTACTATAATTAAAACATATATGTTAGATTGTGTTGCTTCTTCAGTAGTGATTGTCTTTAACATATACCAATTTAATTAATTAGATTACTTCCCTAATTTATCAACAGCTTACTCTAAAATCAAACTAATTTTCTTGCACTCCAGACTTCAAGATTCAGTTCTCCAATTCAAAATCAGCGTACGTCCAGGTCTTTCATAACATCTACACTACAAAAGGGAAATATTAACAATGTACTTGGATTTATTACAAGTACATGACAGCAAGCTTGATGGTTTTCTTGATAAGAAATTTTGCAGAAAACGGAAACACAAAAAAAGTTGCTGATCGGAATGCATTAAATCATTTTGTGTAGTAAAACATGGGTTATCGCATTAGCTATTTGGGAGAAGGTGAGGACTGGAATAAGAAATATGTGATGCAAGTAGTTTATGAGATGGAGAGTATACTTCAGACACAGTTTATTAGAGGTAATCAAGCAACATCAGCCTCAAGACTGATTCTGTTTAATAATTTCATAATTTTTTTTTATTTGAGGAAAAAAGAGTTTGTGAAGGAAATTTATATGTGACATAAAGTTGAAGAAAATCTATTGTACAAAGAGAATCAGACAACTGGCCAGAAAGTGTGAATTTAACTTGAAGAACAGACTAATAAACATGAAGTAAAAATCAGTGCTACAAAATATGAGGAAGAGTATTTGGAGCTTAATAACAAAAATATCTGCAATAACATGAGGCCTCTTTATGAGAAGTGGCTGTTTTTACAGGAATATTGAAAAGTACCAGAGGCAGACACATTTACATATTCCCATTTCAAGTCTGAAAATAAATTTTCTTAGTAATCATGCATTTAAGGAAAATAAAGACATGATAAATTATAAGAAAATAGGATGTAAATGTGTGTCAGGATTGCTAGGAGCTGCTGAATTTAGCAGCCTAATGGAGGCAAGGCTGGTGTAGCTCTATGTCACAGGTTTTGCGGTTTTTTTCCTGTTTTTTTTCTTCTTTTTTTTCCCCTCCTACTTTGTTCAGACCAATTTTCTAGAAACTATATCTTAGCTGTAACTGTACTACTGATCAATATTACTTTTGCATTTGGGGAGTGGGGTTGGATACTCTGCTAGTATCTCAACCTATAAACTAATTTTAAGCATTCAGTTGGTTTTTTTTTGATTTTCCTGGTAATGAAAGTTTCTTCTCATTTTGTGTTGTGCTTAATATTTCATCATATTTTAAATCCCAGATGCCTTTATAAAATTCTATTACTTAAAAAAGAGTCCCACACTTCATTATATTTCATCTTAGTTGAGCATTAGTTTACCCATCTTCATAAATAAAGTACTCTGCATTGCGAATAATGCAGTATTTCCACATGAAAGATAGTTTTATTCATTGCACTGAATGTACCTTTCCCGGAAGAATAAGTAGTAAGAAAGATTCCTATGGTTCTTTCTTCTCCTTTTTCACTCTTGCCTGTGTTTAATTTAATCATTTAGAAGCTAAGAAACTCAAGATTAATTCCCTTGGAAATTGGGATTAAATGACTGACAAAGCATGTAGGAAAGTACTAAATAAATTGCATTCAAGTGAACAGACTAGAATTGGTTGCCTGCAGATTGCTCCTTAATATAATTTCAGTATAATCAATAAGCAAGATCACATGTAAACAATTACTGTCAGCAGTAGTGGGACTGGATTTCAGCAAGATGGCTCCAAATAGTGTTAAATTTTTTTTTATACTGTATGAAACACTATAGCCAAGCCGTATCAAAGGTTAATGGAACTGTCTAAAACTGGTAACAGGTTTTAACCCACATCCAACCAAACACATATGCTCAGTTTAAGTCTACACACATGAGCACACAGGCTCATGTATGAGCCTAAATGCATTTATGTACAAGGCTTCAACTAAAAGAGAAAAGCAAAACCAACTATTGAACAAAGAAGTGATGACAACACAAAACACAGTGTGCAAATTATCATGGGAAGGGAGCTGCCAGTTGTAATTTACATATACTGAAACAAACTTTTATTTTCCCAAAAACTCATTTGGTCCTTTTTTTGAAACAGGGATATTTTAAAAGCTAATACTGTGTAAAGTAGAGAAGCATACCAGTTTGTACAGTTAATGTGCTGCTGATTTTCACACAAGATTTAATGGAGCCCATATATCACACAAAATAAGGTGGAAAAAAAAGCTACTGGCGCTTTTTATTTATATTTCTTTAACTTAAGAAGATCATTGTAGCTTTTTTGCAGGAGAGATGTTTTGAGAATAATTGACTTTCACAAGTTGCTTTTTATAGAGGTGTTGAGAGACTTAATTTTGAATGTTCAGCTCAGATAGAGTGCCTCTGTCTGTTCTGGAAAACTCAGTTATTTTGAAAACATGGATCATGATACATTATGACATAGCTTTATATTTCCTAATGATAAGTCTCTGCTCTGCCACTGTTACTATTGTCACAATCAGACAATAAAAGGATAAAATTTTTAAGGACTCTGTCTTGCTTTAAGATTTTAGTAGAGAAGTTCACTCTTCCTATATGTGCTTGGAAGGGATAACTTATACCAACTCCTTCATTATAAGGAACTGCATCATTACGCATTAATGTGGCACGAAAACATAAAAAAAATACGCTATCATGTGTACAATTGTAAAAAAGCATATGAAATTTAAGCCAGGGAGTTACCTTTGTTATAGAAAGAAAATGCTGGGGCCACAGGAATATCACTGAAATATTCACAGGCTAACATGCACTTTTTTAATGGGGAAATAAAATAGAAAATTAAATTCTGAAATGGAGTTTGTCCAGGGAAAGTTGCATTAATTTTACACATATGTCTTTATTTATCTTGAATAATGACTAAACCATCCTTTCCAGGAAGAACATGAATACTGACACATCTATTTATTGCGACTACAGTGTCATAAAGCTGATTTACTCAACAGAGAGAGGGGAAAAAAAAGAAAGAAAGAAAAAAGAAAAATTTTATTTTTTAGGGGGAAAAAGAGAAAGGAAGAGGCAGTTTTATAAGAAAGACAGTAATTCTGAGTTTGGAATTTGTCTGAGTGTGATACAAAAAATTAAAGAAGCTTCTGAATTCTTCTTGCTTGTTGATTTGTTTATTGGTCTGTTTCCTTTTGCAATCTGTAGGACTTATTTTCATTTTCTTAATTTTTCTCTATAAACTGATAAAGTGGATTTCAATGACTACTGAAATTTTCACCAGTGATCAAGTATTAATTGTTGATGCTATTTAATGATATATGGTTAGATAGTAATGACAAGATTATGTAGAAAAGTAATACAAAAGCACAAATGCACTTTAAGAGAAACATATTTAATAGGAAACAGCTATTATTTGATTTTAATTTTCATAAAATTTTGATGTCAGTAGTAAGAGACTAATACTAAATGTGTTCACTTTACTATTCAGGAAAAAGAAAAAAAGAGTTGAGCTTAACCACTCATAACTGGTGCCTTAGTAAAATTAAGTTGTTTATCTTGAGGAAGGGAGCTGAAACCAAGTTCACATCTTAGTTTACCATCCTAAACTGATTTGAAGGGGAATTGGAAAATAGCTTTATTTTTGTTTAGATCATGAATGTTGTACAGTCATTTCCTTGACTTTTCCTGCTGTTATTAAAGGTCTGCACCTTACAGATAAGGTCAGATAGAGTCATATGACTGGAGAGGAAAAAAAGGGCACAGGTAATTGTTTTTAATTTCTCCTTTCCTCCCATCTGTCTGAATTCATCTGTCTTCAACTTTCAGACACTGTGCAACCAGCATGCTAACATGCATGGCATATAAGAGAATATGGGTTTAAAAAAAAGCTAGTTATCAAGTAATATTTTTTTCTGCATTTTTAGAATACAGTTGTGAAATTACCCCAGCATTGCATTTTGCTCATACTTTATTATATAAAGAGAACCTTATTTTATAAGAAAATAACAAACATCCATAATTTTCTGCTTTGTGTGTACACCTGTTTACCTGTACCTATATCTAGTTTCTTGACACACAACTCATACATCAATGGAAAGAGCAAAGAAGTTTCATATAGTTTGAATTCTTGCCTGACATGAATTCCTTTCAGATGTGAATTCTTGTCAGATAGGTGGGAGGTGAAATCAAAACACAGATTCATCAATCTGTATTCTTAGTGTTGACATCTGAATACGCAGAATATATATATGAGCTATTGAAAAACAGCACCATGCTGTAAATACAGTACAATAATATTTTTTGTTCTTATATTTTTTTATGAAACCTGGAGAATCTGAATAACTTATCATGAATTCAATGCTGAAGGCATTCTAAAAAGCAAATATTCTTTCTTTTCTTTTTTTTTCATATCTACAATCACTCACAGTTCTTTTAGAAAGTTCAGAACGAAAAAGAGCCTCTATACACATGGTATAATAAAAAGTATGCTGCTCTGTTACAACTGGAACCTACAGAGTGATAATGGAGATAGCTGCTGAATCAACATTAAAAAAGCGTAGTAAAAGACAATACTTTCATAATTCAGGTTATTTCAAGACCAACATGTTCTCTCAGGTGCTATTGATGTGATTTGAATTATTCTCTGTACTTAAAATGTCAAAAAGGAAAAGGAAGCAAGTGTTGCATGAAGCGATAAAGAGGAAAGAAGGAAAGTTTACATTCAAAATGTATGTTTAGCCTGAAGTGCTAGTAAAGCTTCAACTCTGTGCACCCTCAAAATCACACTATTGACTAAAGCAAAATCAGTACATCCCTCTCAATAATCACTCAGTTATCGCTGTAATATAATAAAAACACTAATAAACTGACATAATGTTTTCAACTGTTAACTGAAGGTAATTTTTGAATTGCTATAAAAGTATTAAAATTTCATATTTTAAATATATAAAAATGAGTGTTTAAGAGAAAAATAATCTTTATTCCATTCCTCCAGTGTGTGTTCTAACTTCTGCTAAACTTAAATTCAGCCTCAATATTTTCCCTACTAAGGGCAGTGTAAACACTGCAGTTCTGATATTCTTTCTGTGACTTAGTTTATTCATCACAGTATGGCAGTCTAATTTCAGAACTAGTAGCTATAATTCTTGTTTAAAAAAGCACTTCATGATTATGGTTTAATCAGCACATTATCTGATCAAATAAGAAATCAGATCCAGAATTAAGCTTCTAAATGAAGGTGTACTCCTGTGAAAGAGGCATTTATGCACCTATTACACTCAGTGGAGAATTAGGCAACAGTTTCAAGGAAGCCTATGGGCACCTGCATACAGACCCCCCTACTTTGCCTTCTCAGTTGCCAAAATGTACATACCTAAAGTTATTTCTTGTTGCATGGCCCAGATTCCAGTAGATGGGTGTGGTGGGGAAAAAAAGTGTTTTCCCCCCAGAGTTAAAAACGATGGTAACCCTCGAGGGGGTGGTGTCTCTTGATGTTGACCCAATCAGCACCCCTGCAAAATTTAAACATATCACATCAGACTGGAAAAGAAGGATGATGAGGTAGTTGGAGGGGTAGTAGCCATGTTTTAGGCCACAAGGGGAGAAGAGTTAGGAGCCCTGCTGGGGGCTAGGCCCCCCCAGCCCCCGACTGGGGGCTGCAGGAACTTGGAACAGTGTTAAACTGGGCCAAGTACTGTAGCTGAGAGCTGGGGGAAGTTTCCTTGCTGTGAGTGGACAGACAGAGATACTGAAAGTGGCAGTGGAGCAGCAGTGAACGGAGAACTGTGGCTGAGAGCCAAAAAGCGATAAGAAGCAGCAAAGACGGCATGCAGCTAAGCAGAGAGACACAGAGATGTCTGACGGAGGGAGAGAGAGAGAGGACTAAGCTCAACAAAGACACTTTTGGGGTAAGGCTGAATTAAATCTCCCCAAAACCCCTTTGAAACCCCTCCTGGGAGGAGGGGGTGGACTTCTACTTGATGGGAGTCCTAAGATGCAGTATGCACCGGAGAGAGGAGCTGAGAAGCTCAGAGACATCCTGGAAGCTGGACTGGGACGGCTGGACGGAATGCAGAGGAGGTGGCCTTGCCCCCCCCCCTCCATGCTGGCAGTTCGAGACAGAGCAAAAGAGCTCTGGTAGGATGCTTGGAGCAAAGTCTGAACTGAGAACTGCCCTAAATGTTCTGACTCAGGGAGAGCTTGAATCTCCTGAGGAAGGGACTTTCACGAAGGTGCCCTGCACTTCGTGATATGACCGTGGTGAGGCGAGCCTGTCCCTGCTATCGCAGTCCACAGGAGAGAGACCTTTGCTTGGAGCTGAAGGGCTGAGAGGAAACCCCCTTGTGTGTAAAGGAGAGAGATCCAGCTACAACAACTTCAGCTACGACTGCTGCATTGAAGAGGAGAGACACTGCAGCCCTGAAAATGGAAAGGATTTTTCCTTCTTCCCTTCTGGACTTTTATTGGAGGGAGAAGAGACTTGACCCAATGTAAATATTGGTTTACCATAGGAGAGATAGTTAAGACTGTGTATATAATATATTATAATATTTATTTGTGTAATAATTGTAATATAATTCCCTTCCCCCCATATTGAGTCTTGTGCTGTGCCTGGAAAACCCCTCTCACACTGGGGTGAGTTGTGGGAGGGGGGCTTGGACTTGGAAGTTGGATTTTTGGGGGTCTTAAACCACGACACTGGGTAAAACAGTGCAGGTTCCCATTCAATAGTATGCTCAATATCCTAGGGAAGACATAGAAATCAGTGCCCGTATCTAGTTAACTGGAAGCATCTTTTGATTTGAGTAACTCTTCTGACAACACTGAACATATCGAATAGGAGTGAAATTTTAGATAATTATATAATTGTGTTGTACTGAAATGGCAGAGATCTACGTGAGGCTGTACATGGGATATTAATGAGATACGTGCTGTTCTAAAGTGATGACTGGACATAAGCTAGGATAACCTGGGGAATTTCAAGCACTGTTAGTTAGCTACTTTAGACAACAGAACTAAATCCTAGTTCTCTGTTAGATATAATGGCAGCTTCTAAACCTAAAGATTTCTTCAGTTAGCTATACAGAGGCATCTAGTTTTATTTAAGACGACTTAAAGGTAGCTGCTGAAAGCTATTAAAAAGGGCCTATGGAGGACCTGTACCTTCCTAGAGCGGCAGCTCAAAGCAAGGCAGGTTATCATAAGCCTTAATACCTATAAGATCGAGTGCTAACGTTTGGATTTGCTAAAATTTGGCCCCTGCCTCACACACTGACATTAAAATTTATATACCTTAAATTTCAAATCAGTCAAAATTATCTGAGACATTCTTAGATATTCTAAGGTGTAAGGAACATCATCAGAGGACTAGCAGACACTAGAGAGAGTGTCTGCTAGTCAGAGACCTATGCCTTTCAAGAAGACTGTGTTACGTACATACAGGCTAGCCCAGGTCATCTCAAAGAACACTAGATGTCTAAGTGCAGGCAAAGGAATCAAGTAATCTGAATTATTAGTATATCTGAATTATTATTATACACTCCTTCTAAGCATATGTGGCCATATAAAGGAAATTTAAAATAAATTAGATGAATTATGCCTTTGTGAACCTTATTTTCTCTTTTCATTTAAAGGAAGCCAAATTTCATTAGCTTAGATATGTACATGTAAAAATGGGTGAGCTTGATCTTGTTTTCGGTCTGAATGAGACATCATTTGGAGAAATGATTCCAGGTTACAGATAATGATTTGTTTCCTCTCCTGTGGTTATTAGTTAAAGTAGCAACTCCATGTAAGTAAATGCCATTGAGACAAATTACCTGTAAGTAAAACACATTAGGGGATAAGGTTAGCTAGCTGTATTAGCTATGCTCTTGCTATGTTCTTGCAAGAAATGTGAATTATTTTTAATCTGAATGGTACCAAGATAATGTAAGACACTAGTGAAAAAACAGGCCTTGAAGAGTTTAAGGAAAGAATGAAACACATGCTCTTCTCAAAAGGGCAACAGGAACAGAAATACTTGTGAGGAAAAAGGAGGAAAGGAATCATGCCGACCGGTAATTTTTAGAGTGGAGGGGAGAGCTATAAAATAATAAATGCATAGAAATACAGGTGAATCAGTGTTGAATGATAAGGAACAAGGACTTGATATTGCCATGTTTGAGTCAAAATTTGTAGAGCTGTATTTGAGGAGGGCAACTCAGTAGCTAAATCCATGTAAGAGGAGGCACTGAAGACTCAGTAGTGTTCAGCACAGGAACAAGTGTTAATGTACTATATGGATGGCTTACAATTTTTCTTCAGCTTTTCCTTTGTTATAAGGTCTTGATGCAAATTGTTTGTAAAATAGACTTTTCAATCTTGAATGATCTACATCAATATACAATTTCACTTTTCATTTTGTTTTCTATACATTCATTTCTGCTGGTGAATTTACCTGGGCTGAACTTTTATATTCCTTAATAGGATTTCTGTAAAAGTTCTTATATAAAATATTGACAAAGCTAAATTCTTAGTTGGTTCCAATTATTTCAACTGCATTTATACATTCTCTCTTTAGAAAAGCTATAACAAATTGTTACAAAGCGGCACTTGAATTTCCTACCAAATGTAGGTTTTCATCTCAATAATTTTTTTCCAAAATTCTTTTAAAAGAATCTTTTGGTCTTTTTTTATTTTCTGAAATTCATATGATGTAATCTAGCTGAATAATTTTTGAGAGGTCTTTAAGAATGTTATGAAAAAAAAAATGTTTTAAGTAGCACAAATCAACAGAAGTGGAGGTTTTACTATTCCTTTAAGAATTTACTATAGTGGGAGAATAACTGGGAATGGACAGAAAATCCAAATGGTTTGAAACCACCAAGGATCCATGACTGAGAGGAAAAAAAGCTTATTTTTTTTCAGAATTGCTGGTTGTTTATTTTTGTTTTACTCTCCTGTTGCGTTCACATAAGAAATGAAGCAACTGATGTGTGAATAAATAGATACATCTTCTGTATATAAACTAACCCACTTAAAAAACTAAAGTGTATAGGAAGACAATGATAGTCCAAAAATGTGTGTATATCATTCAAGTCATCTTTCTTTTATCTTTCCATTCTAAACCTATACGCTGTTACCAAAATCATTCCACAGGAATTTCACGCAAAATATTGAATATGTTATTTTTGAGCTTTCAGTTTCTAGCCCAGCAAGTCAACTGAAGGCATGAATGAGACTCTGAGCCTGAGGTGGTGCTACTAGCAGACATAGTGCTACTGCAATGCAGAGCCACATTATGGCCTACAAGAGCTTGGAGAAGCTTGGAGCACCATCTGATGCTCTTGGATAGAGCATCAGATTTATATAATCCCTCGACTTCCACCCTGGAGACAATTTGGTTTGTAAAGGTCGAGACTGCATCTGTCTGAAGACACATCCTAACACACAGCTTAGTAATACTGCCCAGGCACCAGTCAAAACCTATTTCTATCCAAGCAGGGATGTCTAAAACAGAAATTTCTTCTTCAGGTATGATGACTGGAATTTACTTCAAATCTCATACCAGAAGCAAAATACACTGAAAATCTCTTATCTATATTAGTGTCAGGGTTCTTAGAAATCCTAATCATACACTGCTGGAGGCTATAAAAATGTACTAGCTTCCAAAGGCTTTTCATACATCCAGACCACAGAATAGAGACAGAGAACTCTCCACATTTTCCTCAGAAACATGTTGGACACTAGTTTCGATCACAGTAGAGACTACAGCAGAATCAGTCTAACAATACTGAATTTATTTATAGCCTGTTTGGTTTTTTTTTTGGTATTATTGTCTTACGTTTTAGGTTATTCACTAAATAGCCCAAAGAAGATTAGCAAATGGGCACTAGGTATATGATTGTGTTTTCCTAGGTTTCAAGTGACTGAAGAGCTCTATCTCTTTGACAGCACAGTAAATTGCATACAGATATTTTAATAATAGGAGTGTGAAAAGTAAGATATAGACATAAAAGAAAATACACAAAATTCTTCCTTTCATTCTCAATAAATATACATTCAGGGGGAAAAAAAAACCAAACCAAAAAGACCAAAGCAGTAAACCCCTCCCCCTCATCATACTTGAAATATATTTCTTTTACATTTCCTTGTATTATATTATCTGTATAAAGAAAAAACTTAATAAATAACTGTTCTGATACATCGCCACTTACAGTAAGTAACTGACTAAAATCCCTTAGGGATCAACAACATTGAACTGATTGTCTAGTTTCAGTCAGGTGGTGAGAGGGAAGGAAAAAGTCTCAAAAAGATTATTTGTTTTCAAGGATTTGCTTTCTTCTATTGATTCTGAGAAGGCATTTTTGTTCAATGTGTCAGTTTATTCTTTTAGAAGTGTTTCAGAAATTAATTGTTTAAAGGACCTTTCAATTTATTTTATACTACTATTATCTTGTGTGAATAAAAATCTATATATCTATGTTTACTGCAGCACAAGAGAAATGAAAGCTCTGTTAGCCATTTTGACTTTGTTTTCAAGCCATATAGTAACAGGACATTTTCCAGTCTGCCAGGAGACAAACAATATGCTCATATTTCTGGAAAATGAACAGTGTGATCTTTAGGAACTCCTGGGTTACCATGGATACCAACATGTATTCTATCTAAGTCACAAGACATACTTACATTGCTTCTGAATTAAAAATCAGTTTTCAGAATTGTTAAACACAACAGATACATCGAGTTTAACTTTTGGGTTGTTATATTTTTTGGTTTTTTTCATAAAAGGCATAGTAATACTAAAGGTAGGAAAAAAATTGGTACTCACCACTAGTCATTTACAACTTGGCGTCTTCATCAACTGAGTTGTCTTCCTTAGTTGCTGAGTGATAATGATTTCATTTTATGCAATTTTACTTTGAACTAGTAAAGGTTACTATGGAAACCTTGACTCTTTTTCTCTTTTCACATTCTTTGAACAGGTAGTAAGTCTCACTGTGTGGGGGAATTGAACTGGCATATCCACTGAAACATTACTTGAAAATCAGCTCTAAATTGCTTTTACCATTCATGAGTCAATGTTAAACTAAGATTTGTCAGACAGTCTGGTAGAAGAATAACATATCTTCAAAAAAAAAAAAAAGTTTGACTGAATCTTTTATAATCTGCTAAACCTTTATTTTTTGATTTACTGAAATTTCATCTTTACTTGATCATAATGGTGAATAGAAATGATTCCGGCATTAATCAACATAATAAAACAATGCAGGATTTATTGCTACATGGTTGCTCTTGTTTTCAGCTTTTTTAGCTTGTCATGATTTTCTTTTAATTTTTCAACCCCGTATCTGACTTACCTTGAAACTGAAATAGCCTTTTGTTTTTCTTTTGGTTCCCCTGTCTGAATCATGCTAAAATTCATTGTCAAACTACAAGCAATGAATAGTGTTAGACAGTTTAATCACCTCCAATTTACTTCTAACATTGCCATTAATTTCTAGTCCAGAATTCATGATGTCTAATCAGAACCTGTAACTTGTAACCGGGTTTCTAATTTGTCTTGAACTAAGATTCAGTTCTTAATTTAGAATCTTGAAACCTTTATTTTCAGGTCAGTCCTCATTTTTGACCATCAAATAATTTAATTCTTCTTATATTACAATCCAATTTGCTGCCCCATCTCTAAGAAAGCAAGCCAATGGTCTGCGACTCTTATTTGTTTATATTTCTTTTCAGTCACATAACAAAAAAAAAAAATCTCTAGTTTTACGCCTTGTCTTGACTCTTCTGGGTTTTACCCTTTATTTGGGCTTATCTGCTTTAATTGGAAAAATTCTAATAACAAAATTAAACAACACTCAGAAATAAAGTCAGTAACAAATCTTTGACAATAAATTCTATAAGATTTCTGACTGCCAGAATTTAATTTAGTATTTTTGGGAGAGATTTTTAGGAAGACTTCACTTTTTAATTTGCATTCAAAGTGGAATTGAAGGGCAGAAGAGACCAGAGCCTCCTTTGACAAGAGCAGATGTCACATTATTCATCTCTCAAAGTTGCTCAAGCAATATTCAACTGTAAATAATTTTATTCTTCTTCACTGCCATCAACCAGTACCACATTCAAGTATATATATTTTACATTTTCTGTTCATTCTACCTAGTAAACCTGGAGAAATTATAATTTTTGTTAATATTTGAATGATAGATTTTGCATGGAATTTGAGATTTGGGGAAGCTTTTGTGAGACATGAAAATGGCAGACACATTTAACTCCACTTTTTATTTCAATTTTATTGAATTATAGCTTTAAAGTCAATATGTTATATTCCAGATTTAAACGAAGTTTTCTTTTGTATTCTTCCTTTTTGAGCTGCCAGAAAACTCTATCCTGATATGTACACATGTAAAAATGCTCTTTCTCTAACCTTCATTCAATTTACTTTTATCATTAGCACTTTTTTTTTCATGGTTTGCATTTTAAAAGATATTTAAATATCAAAAGTTAAAACTTTTTAACCAAGAGGAAAGTTTCGTTTTTTTTTTTTCCTGATAAATCCTTAATAAATTCTAATATGGCATCTACTCTCAGAAGTGCAAAAAATTAAGTATATGGTAGTTCAGGTTCTCCAAAATGATTGATGCTGTGATAAGAACAACATATCACATCAACGCAATTCACATTGTACTTAGATAAACGGCCTTGTTTGAGCTCTCTGCTACATCAAGTTTCCTGACCTTTGATTATAAACACCTTGATTATTTAAAGGAAGTCAAAAGTTTCTAGCTGTTTTTAGAACAGATAAGAGTACATTCGTTCATTAATTTGAGAAGCACCATTATAAAAATTGGTGGACTTGGCAGTGGCAACATTATGATTACCATTGTACTCAATGATCTTACAGGACCTATCCAACTGAAATGATTCTATAAAAAAACAAATTTACTTTATTGGATCTTGTTTATTATCAACTGTCCTGTCTGTCCCCCTAACCACCACTACCCTCACACACTTGTATGTTTACACAGTCATATGCAAAACAATTTACTTAAAAATAGTTCTAGAAATCTGAGGAGATAAAAGATATCAGAAGCTTGACTTTTGGTCTAAAAAGACTAGTTACTTGCCTTTAGTCCTTGTCCCACTTCAAAATAATTAATTTCCATATATTGGAATGCTGTCTGAATATACATAATATCGCCTATAATGATTCATATAGAATTGAAGATGAAGAAGACGGAACTGTAGAAAGTGCACACAGGCAAAAAAAATCATAGAAGAAAATCATATGAAGATCAGATCTTCATTAAACTGAGGATTTATGTGCTAAATTCCTAGACAATCATCTTGTCATAATGTCTTTGTAATTCATAATTTTATACATGTTTTTTGATAATAAATGTCAATGAAATAACATAGTCAATACCATCTATGTTCTATAGATACCTAGTCAATACCAGTTGGTACAAAAATAGGTAGTCAATTCTATCTACAATATCTTACTGTTGGCCTGAATGTTGGTAGTAACTTTTAATGTTGGTAGTAAGAGATGGGAGTTTATGATGCAGCTGTTGTCTACGTTTTCTGTATCAGTTTTCTACTTAAGTCAGTCATCTGCGCTGTCCCACGTTAAGTAGGAGAACTATATCACCAACTATATCACCAACAATATCACTAACATGTGCTGGGAAACTGTGGGAGAAGTTCCATAGCTCCTTCTGCTGCTGGCACATGGAATGAAGAGTTATAGAGAAGGAAAAAAAGACAATGAATATTGTGGAACTACCATATCATTTAGTATCCAGCATAGCATCTCATAATTATGAGTGGCAGACCTGGAGGTTCTAGGATGCCTTTATTTTAAATTAGAATAAACCTATCAGTAGTATGGGTACAGAATCAAGATCACAACTATTACTACCTAAGTTTGGATCAGCACCCAATGTGTTGGGTTTTTTCCTAGTCATGGTAGTTGTGAACATCTTTGTTTTCAGTCATCCTTAATTTAAAGTAGCTGTAGTGAACATGTGAAGATTCCAAAAAGTTTCTCCTTTTGGTCCTAGAGAATAAAAAAAAAAAAAAAGAGAGATTCAGGAGTTCCACTACATGAAGCACTTATATCAAGGGTTTTTTTTCTCCACGTTACATTTCTGGATTTGAATTTTACTGTCCCGTTGTCTTATTCCTGATAATTTTGGAAGGAATATGTATATCTACTTGAAAAAACCTGTCTGGTCTTCAGTTACCATTTTTTTGAAAAGCATCTCGATATGCAAATTGGATACAGCTATTTTTATTACTTTTGACAAGCCTTTCATTTTTCATCACTAGTACACCTTTTGCTATAAGGATATTGATACTTAAAAACCACTTCCAGGCTCCCTTCACTTGTTAGTTTACTACACATTTTGTTTGAGGTCACCAATTCCAACATTAGATAAAACAATGACTGTGCTAATTCTCTGACACTATCATCAAAAAGATTTACTTTTAAAGCAATTGCTTTTCCCAATTAGTTAATCTTTAGTTGGGTGTAAAGACTGCCATTGTGAATGTTAATTCTTAATGTCTACCTTAAACAGACCGTAAGAGACTTTACAGGTGCCATTACAGTGGTGGTCAAGACAGACATTTATGGGATAGATGATATTTTGGATGGCAATTTGTAGAGTATATTGGTGTTTAAGGAAAATTTGATTAAGAAACACACTGAACTGGTGCCACGAGTTCTTTCTGAACAGTTTACCTCCTGTGGCAATGTTTCAGTAAAGAGGGTAAGCTGATAGAAAATCTCCTGCAATTCAGTGGTAACCAATGCAGGAAGAAAACAACTCAAGATAAATTTGAAAGCAATGACAGAGGCTTGAAGGAATTAGATGATCTGAAATCATAGAAAGAGATGGAAGAGGGGTGAAAGCAAAACAGAATGAAAAGCCTTCAAATTCTAATACAAAGAAATGAAAGACCAGTATGGTTATAGGCAAATTTTAGTAAGCTACTTTTGTTCAATCTGACTTGACACATTATGAATGACATTTATTCAAACCTCTGCTGTCTTTTCAACCACAAAATTTATGTGGATTCTGGTACAGTTATTGATATTCTTTCTGTTTCAATATTGCAGTTACAGTCATTAACTTACTCCTGGGAAATGGTGAAATGCTGGTCCATAAATATGTGCAAGGGGAGGTTTGCTTAGAAGCCAGAATACAAACTATCCAGGATGCATGGGTACACTTGTTTTGCTTGTCATATATGTAAGTAGATCTTTCCCTTAAGAACTTTATATGAATCCATGCTAAAATCTCAATTTCCCATTATATAGACTTAACCTTCGAAACAATGTTGTAGGTATATCAAGAGGATTTTCAACTTTTCGCCTTCATCCCAGCTAAAATTTTGAAAAAGGGTAACGGAGCTCTGAGTGACTTTTTTTTCAAAGTCAAGTAGATTACTCAGCAATAGAAATCAACATACATATTTGAGCAATTATATTATACATCACTTCTCTCTAAAATTTCTAGTGCAAACACCAAGACTTCCAAACTATTTCAGACTGATAAACTGCTAAAAGTACAGAATTTACAACAGCTTTGACAAGAAGTTATTTCATAATCTTAAAATATTAATTCAGCTAAGTCATCCTACATAAACTAGATAAGAAAATAAAAAGAATATTGCCATTGTGAAATGTAGTTTTATACACAAACCCAAACTTTATCACAACCATTTTTTAAATAGTTTTGAAAAAAAATTACCAAAGCCAGTCTTCCCAGGCAAGGAATAACAAAATTACAAAAATTGCACTCGTTTTTCTGATGATGGTTTTCTGACAATGCTAGCATCCTGTTCTTCTTCTATTTTTTCCTTGAATATTTTCCCTTCCCTTCCTTTCCCTTTTTTCCAGGTTTTCAGGAGTATTGTTTATAAATTAGTCAGATGAAAGTTGTAAATGTTTGGGGTGTTTTGGATGGTTTGTCTTTCTAAATGACATATATAGTATATATCAAGACATCATCATACTGATCTTTCATGTTTCTCTCATATTTTTTAGGCACAGACAATATTAAACTTATTATGTTCTAGTACAAGAAAAAAAAAAAAAAAGATGCACTGCCTTTTAGCATTAAAAAAATCCTAAAATAAGTTTCTATATTTTCTACTTGTCTTTTCCAAGATTCTCTGTGGAGGAAATGTATTCATCAACTAATATGTAAAATAAGTGAGGTTTTGGGTAATCTTCCTTGTTCAAAGCCAAGTTATATATGTAGCATTTTTTCTCCACAACCTCCAATACAACCTATTTTGGCCCTTAGAAATTTGGCTATTCCTGTTGTAAGGATCTAAAATCTTGCATTGATATGGTGCAGCTGTGTAACCTTGGCTCAGACCTCCAATAAAATTGCTAAGGTGTGAGAATGAGCTGTAAAAATGTCTGTACAGGCATAAGAAACATAAAAGTTGAGATGAATGTACAGCTTAGGAGGAAATGTGCATCAAACACGACATCACCAGCCAGTTAAAAAAAGTGATTATTCTATTGTACTCAGCACTGGTGTAGCCTCATGTGGAGAACTATATTCAGTTCTGGGCCTCTAAACTTGAGAATGATGTGAAGGTCCTTTTATGCATCCAGAGGAGGGCAACAAAGCTGGTGAAAGGGCTGGAAGGCATGTCCTGTAGGGACTGGTTGACAACTCTGGATTTCTCTAGTTTGGAGAAAAGGAGGCTGAGGGGTGACCTCTTTGCCCTCTAGATCTTCCTGACGAGGGGAAGTGGAGAAGGAGGTCCTAATCTCCTCTCCCTGAGATCCAGAGACAGGATGCACAGGAATGGTTCACAGCTGTTCCAGGGAGGTTCAGACTGGATATTAGGGAACATTTTTTAATGGAGAAGGTGGTCAAACACTGAAACAGGCTTCCTAGACAGGTGGTCAATGCCCAAAGAGGTATTGGTTTAAGAGGCCTTTGGATAATGCCCTTAACAACATATTCTAACTTTTGGTCAGCCCTGAATTGATCAAGTAGTTGGAGTAGATGATCACTGTAAGTGCCTTGCAACTAAAATAGTCTATTCTGTTTTATTTGCTCCTAAGCAGAAGCTTAAAGATTCAAGAGGAAAAATATCAGTCTGAAAAAGTATGAAATCCAGAAAGGAAAAACATAGAGTTATCATTCCATTGTTAACAAAGTCATTGGTAGGTCTGTCATCAGTTATTGTTTCTGGTGTCACAAGCGCCACCATATTCGGTTGGTAATGGGAATTTAGCAACAAGGCTGTTTCCAGGGAGAAGCAGATGCTGAATCTTCTTTCCTGACTGGTATCTGCCTTGCCAGTAATAATCCTCCCAGTAAATCTTTTTATGTGCTTGGAGCATGAATATTTATCCTAGCATCTCACAAAAATCTAGTTATTTTTCATGTATGTTGGAAAAGAAATATTTTTTTACGTCAAAGATACCTGAACAAAGTTACTTGAACAGGAGTAATATCATGTAGGATAAGAGACATGGTCATGTCTTAAAATATGCATGTTCCAAGAGGATACAAGTGGAGGGTGATGGTGGTTCTCTTTAGTTTTGTTTTGTTTGGGGTGTTTTTTGGGCAAGGGATCAGTTTCAGCCAAAACAGTGATCATAATATGTCAGTGACCAATGCTCTAATTTCATAAGTTTTAATGACTTTAAGCATTGCAAAGAGGTCCCTGACCTTCCTCATTCACTAAATCGCTCCCACTGCTGCTTGTTTCTGTCCTCACACTTTTCCAACCATTATCTCATCATAATTCTTTGCAGGTGCATAGTATAGATTTGATTTCTGAAAGGCCAGATTAAAAATAACCTTGTGTTTGAAGGGTTAGCTTCAGCTTATCTCATTTTGAGATGCACTTATACATTACAACTAGACTTGTAATAGATGTTACAAGAAGGGTCTCCATAAGGTTTACTCCAACATTATTTCTTCATTTGCTGGTGACTATTGGAACTTGTGACTAGGGATCTACAGAGGCAAACAGTGGATTTGGAGTGGTCTCAGTGTTAAAGTGTTAGGACTGGCAGGGAACAGGATGGAGGGGTCAAGTAAGGAAGGAAGACAAAAGTGATCCAGCGACCACTAGACACTGAATAAGTATAGCTTCCAAGAGAGACCTTAAGGATCAACATTTAAAGCATTGCTTTGCAAACGCTTCACTGAGATTATAGAGAACGGGGACACAAAAGGAGAACAACAGAACCAAACTGTAGGTAGAGAAGAATTTTAAGTCCAAACCAAACCAGCATCATACAAACCTATGTCCACAGGAAACAGACTTCAAAGCTTAAAGGTCAACATTCATTTAGGACTCCTATTGGTTTCAGCTGAACTACACAGATATTTCTGTATTTGATGTATATATTAATATACGTTTGTATACGTATATACATCTGCTGTATATAAAGCCATTTGAGATTAACCCTGGTCAAAAGTCTCTAACTATAGATTTACTATGTAATTTTTCATGTTTTCTATCTATAATTAAGATTCTTGACTGAAAAAATGCACATAATAATGAAGTAGTTTTAGAGCAGGCAAATTGAATTGGCATTATGCCAACCTAGCACTTCATTGCATTATGCTTTTGAGTTCTATTTACTGTACTTTAAATAAGATTAGCTTGCTAGTGGTATGATAGATACTGCATATAAAAATCATTTGTGGGAGGGTAAGCAACAAGCATTACTTTTTGATGCATAAAGTAGGGCAATTTATAAGAGCTAAAGTCAGATAAAAACTACAGTGATTTAAGTCTGGTTTCCTGGGCTTACTCTGATTTAATTTCTTCCTTATATCCCACATTTTGAATTTTGAATTCCAGTTTCAAAGATAGCTAACGGTGGATGTGAGATCATAAGGATAAATTAGTTTGTATATGTTTTGTATAATATTGGTGACAACATGGTGTGTGTGTAAGTATAGGCAGTGGTAGAAGCTTATAAAATTCAGATTATATTAATTCTGATTTATTAAGTCATACATTGGCAATATATATATTTGAAATCAGCACTGATAATTTCTAGAAATCAGAGAGAATGTTATGGAAATTGTAGAACTGTGAAAAAAAAAGAAGAAGAAAAGTCTGTTAAGAAAAAGCTTTCCTTTCCTAACTAACTTAAAATTTTAGGAGCTTTCACATGCTACTAAATGCCCTTTCTATTAACTTTATTTTTAAAAGATTTGTTTGGAATGTTTTGGTGTTTTGACCTTTAAGGGATTTTAAAATCTCTATGGAGTCC
The DNA here is from genome assembly GCF_036250125.1 of Pseudopipra pipra. Lineage (NCBI taxonomy): Eukaryota > Metazoa > Chordata > Aves > Passeriformes > Pipridae > Pseudopipra > Pseudopipra pipra. The sequence goes on along the minus strand of NC_087550.1, from coordinate 71,745,726 downwards.
CACATGGACATTCTCAAAGTAAGTTATAGATGCTTTTTTATGTGTGTTGTGGCTATGATGGGCCTTTATCAATTTAAAGTTTTTTCTCAGAAACTGAAAGTCATATTTCTTTTAGGAACATTCATATAATAGAATATATTGTGTGCGTACGTCACAGAAGAGTTCCCAGTTACTTCTTGTAGTTGCAAAGATGCATCTCTTTAGAAAAAGGAGTCTAAATTCCTTCTATAACACCTGTCATCTAGTTTTAAAATGGAGCAAACTGTTTTAGAGACTCATTGTCCTGTGGCAACTTACCCAGATAGTATGATATTAAACAAGTTTTTCTGAATTTTCAATTTCACTTTTGTGACTTCTCTTTTTAAAATATTGGTAGGTTTTTTCCACCACATGAAAAAGAATATGTCTGAAGTCTGCCTTCAGTTTCCAGAAGGCAATTTAGCAAACAATTTTTATCTTTTTGAACAAACACTGAGAACTATCAAAAGCTTTTGTTCCTGAGAACAAAAACTACCCAAGTGAGAGACTGTCAGATATTTTTGGAGAGTTTTCAACTTTTACTTGAAGTGTTTCAGCATAAATGACTGAGCCCAATGAGCCTCTGTCTTTTCTTTATAAAGATATTGACCTTAATAGACTCCATCTAGACTCACAATTTTGTAAATATAAAAAGCAAATAATTAAGAAGAAGGGAAATTGAAATGCCTGTATTAGCTGGCTATGTGCAGAAATTCTTCGAAGAAAATTATTTACGAGGACTTAATATGTTAAGTAAAACTACTCCAATTAAACTAAAGAGACAGAGATAAAGTTAAGATGATGAAATAGTTATAAAGACAGCTCTTGAATCTAAGCTTCAGGTGAAGCTCTTAAGAAGCTTCACCTGAAAATCTGGAAACATCTCTTAAAAAAGCAGTAATAATTAGAAAAAAAAGGTCATCTTCACCCACTGAAGAATACTTGTCTCAGTACTCTTACTTGCAAAAATACACATTCCCATTTCTTCTTAACATTCTTGCCTTAACTATATAGCATTAGAGAGGAAACAAGTATCAGAGCAAAACATTTTTGAAATAACTTCAGAACAGCTATACAGTAATATCCAAAACCTATTTGTCACTTCTGTATGTACTTTATTGACCTTGCTGTAATGTTTCTTCTGTACAACTGCCTGAAGTCCAGACAGTGTGCTTCATATTATACAGCTAGATTTCTTTCACCTTTCCCAAAGACATCCAGAGCATGGTTTAATATTTCATACCAAAAAAATCCAGAACATCTGCAAAGGAAAACAACTGAAAATAAAGAAAAATAATAATTTTGATTGTTTCTGGAATGTGGTAAATGTCGTCTGGATTTTTTTTGCACATGGTTCCATGAAAGTGAATCCAAACTGCTATCACACTGCTGTATCCTGTTTCTAGCTTCCTCACATCTCCTGTTCTTCCAGTAGCTGAATATCTAAGTGGGAGCTTTTAAAAAAAACCTGTTCTCCTATTCAAGATCACACCTGTTTCCCCAGAGAAAAAGAAAAAATCTTTTTTAAAAGTGAGATTTAGAGTATGGAAATTAAACTTTCCTTCTCCTTAACCTCTCTATCACTCTTGCAAAGATCCCTTGGGAGTTTTTAAGTTTTCTTATGGTAATGGATGGAGTTATAAAAAAGAATAAATCAAATGTTCCGGTAAGTTTTTGTCTGTATTCTGCTGTAGCCTTACAAGTATAATGCAGGAGATCCCTTTTCAGTCCTTCGAAAATGAGCCCCAAAGGCAACATGCTGGATCTATTTCTCTGAACAGTTTCATGCACAGTTTTCCAAGTAATTCTAAAACTTCCTTTAAACTACTCTGTGCTCTTCAAGATATTTTTACTTCATACAGGTGAAATAGGACATGACATAAATAAAAATTTTATGTTGCTCCATTTCTTGTCATTAAGGTGTCACATCCATAAAAAAGAACACTTATGAGGAACTCATTTCTGTCCTGGAAAGGACTATCACATATCATCTTCCTCTGCTGTATGTAACCCTAGCACATAAAGTTTTCAACACATAAGAAATCTAGTCCTTATCCTTAAAAAAAAACAAAACAAAAACAAAAACAAGGCCAAACTGAATTTCCAATATTTTTCCTGAATTTAAAAGAAAGCTGGAGCAGAGGAAAAGTAGATATTTAGCCTATAAAATTACTGCCTTTTTAATATAAAATAAATATCCTGCTTCAGGAAGGACTTGTCTCTATGATCCCGCTCATTTATAAGACTCCATTCTTTATTTATACTGATTATTTGAATACCTTCTGTTAATGTTTTCGGTTTTATTCCAGCACACTAGCCAAACTAGCGCAATATGAGGGCACATTTTCAGTCTATGAAGTGTCTCCAAAACAAAATTATCTGTCTAACCTCTCTATGATTTATAGATATTGAATCTCAAAATAGTTTATATTTATCTGCACAGAACACCCTACTCCAAAAAGCCTAATACATTAACTATTGTATATTTCTCAGTGGCTATATCCGTACAGCCGACTGGCTCTTACCACTAGAGACGCAAAAGAAAAGCTTCTTCATTTTGTATTCATCATTGTAGGATCATATCCCAAATTCCTCAACTAGTCTTTTGGCCTTTAGTAATCTTGAGATTGTAACAGAATGCCAGCTGGAAACGGGACCTAGAATTAAACCCTCAGAAATTCCTACCTGGCATCACTTTCAAGCCACTATAGCAGCAAATAACAGTGCTCTCTGGTAGGATGCTGTTGTTGCAAATAAGCAGCAGCTTGTATTTAGCAGCTTGCTGTCAGTCAGTTCCAGTTGGCTGAATAGCTTGTGCAGCTGTTTTCACAACAGCATCAGCAGTTATCCCACCCCAGCTGCACCCAGGAGGAAATGACAGCAACTTAAATCAGCTGCTGCTGAAGGGTCTTGAATGTGCTTTATTTATTAAAGCACCATTGATAGGTTCATAAAATAATTATCAACATGTCTTCTGGAATCTTCCCAAGCTGATGTAGCCTAGGAAATAGGGCAAAAAATAAATAGTTAGGAATACAAGGAGGAAAATTGTGTCTACTAAATGTAGTAATTGGATCCTATAAATGTATTTCTTGGGAGTAACTTGGCCTGTTCAAAAGATCTGTAGTCATATCAGCGCAGGTGGCTAGCTGTGGTATTTTGGGCTGGGATACCTTTAAGTTTTTCCTAGTTGCATTTATAGTGTTATGTTTTGAATTGGTGATGAAAAAAGCATTGATAATATAGAGATGTTCACTACTGTTGTTCTATGCTTACACAGAGTCAAGGCCTTTTCTGCTTCTCACTGTCCCTTGTCAGCAAGTAGGCTTAGGCTGGGGGTGCACAAGAAGCTCGGAGGCAACACAGAAGGAACAGCTGACCCCAACTGACCAAAGGGATATTCAATATCATCTGACACCATGCCCAGCAATAAAAGCTGGGAAAGGAAGGACATTTGGAGTGATGGCGTTTGTCTTCCCAAGTCACTGTTACAGGTGACGGAGCCCAGCTTTCTGGAAATGCCTGTCCATGAAAGAAAGTGAATGAATTCCTTATTTTGCTTTGCTTGCATGTGTGGCTTTTCCTTTGCCTATTAAAATGTCTTTATTTCAACACAAGATTTTTCTCACTTTTATGCTTCTGATTCTCTCCCCTGTCTCATTATGGCAGGGAGTGGATGAGAGGTTGTGTGGGGCTGAGCTGATGGCCACTGCTGTTAAACCATGACACCAGACTTTTAGCCAGATACTTTTAGGAGATACTACTGCAGTAGCTTGTTAACCAAAGAAGAAACAAGATCAGTCTTTTTTTTTTTTCTTTTCCTTCTTTTTGCTCACGTATTGTTTACTGGATTGTTTGAAAATAAATGAGGCTGAAGTAATAACAAAGTAATGGCAACAAGACAGGATGTTCCAGTGGAGGTTTAAGGGAACTTGTAAAAACATATTTTTTATCTTAATCATATCAGTTAGAGACACAGGGATACAGAATTCAAATATTGTGGAAAATTAGATTCTGAAAAAAATGTATAATGATATTTGTGGACCTCGTTCTTAAAAACTTTCTTTCACAGACTTCTGGCTTTGCTATTCCTAAAGACAGTGCTCAAAAATTGTTAAGAATCCTGAACTAGTTATGTCCTATTGCATTGTTTTGTTTCATGATGGAAGAAAATTTTTATATGTTAAATAATAAAAGACTAATTCACTTCTCATTCAACTTCTATATCTACAAAATATTTATGATTTAGGTCGATATTTTTACTGCCAAAGGCATTGTCTAGAAAGACAATAAATCAATTTCACCTACAGAAGCATCAACCTCTTGCTGTCATCTTTTTCTAGGAAGCGCATGTTCAACGTTTAGGCTCCTGTGTCATCTGTCCTGGAGAACAGTACTGAATTCATCACTGCAGGGCCAATGAAAACATGTTTATTTTTTAAATTAGTCTTCCTATAATCTGTAGGAACATCTCAGGAAGTATTTATCTGTATGTAATTAACATCCCTCCTTAATTCTGGAAGAGTCTTCACCTTGCCACTCCCTGTTTTTAATTAAAACCTGTTCAGGAAAGCTTTATAATTTTAATTGTTTGTCCGTAATCTGAAACCAAATCATTTTGCAAAATATGCACATAAACCTAAGAAAATTTAAATATCTGAGACTTCAGGACATTGGTAGAGCTTTAATACTTTATTCTGGCCTTTTGTATTTTTATATATATATATATATATATATATATATATATATATATATATATATATATAAAATCATTCTGATCACAAATGAACCAATCTTGTGTTGTCTGCTTACAGCACATTGACAATAATATAGAATATATTAAGCATTGGAAAAATAATAAATAAAACTGTGTTTTTGAAGAATAAACATTAAACTTTTAATTATACTCCAGTTCAATTTAATTTTTGCATATGTCTAGAATTTCAATTTTGGGATAATTAATTTTAGTGGCATTTGTGATGTTCTCCTTGCTGTGACAACTATGTAGTTGAATTCTTAGGTTACATGAAAGCTTATGTAAGACCAGGACATGGAGTTAAATTAAACATTTGTCTGCTATCATGTAATTCTTTAAAAATAGTACCTGTTAACCTGATTTTCACCCATGCCAGTTAATTCAAAGATGAAACCTGAGTACTGCCCAGAGAACATGGCCTGGAGTAAGAAGGCAGCCAGTTTGGTCTTCAGGAGAACCTCTGTGTACTATATAGATGCCAGCTGTGTCATGAATTTTGACCTCATGTCTGAAGAACACTTATATCTGCTTATACTGCATAGTACAGTAGATGTAGGTTCTACTCTTAGATAACACATAGCCCAACATGCATTTTTCTTTTCCTGAATAAGTGCTCTACCACCAATTGCCTGTGCAATATAATCTTCTGCTTCATAAGACTCCCAGTTCAGTAAGAATGCTTGGTAGTGAGAATTCAAAACAAGTGGAAGTATTTAGCTTTTCCTAAAATTTCAGGGTTGGACTTGATATCTCGGAGGTCCCTTCCAACCTGGCTGATTCTATGATTCTGTGATTCAATGATTCAATGTACTAAAGAAATAATTCTAAAATCAAATATTCTGTCTTCCAGTATACCCTTGAAATACTCAGGGGTTTTGAGTTGTTATTTTATGTAGCAGGTAATTTTATTTGGCATACCCTATTTCTCCAGGAGTATGAGTATACTGAATGATTTTTGTACAAATTTGAGGTAATCTCCAACAAATATGAGAATTTTTATCCCATTGAATAATGAATCTCAGTGTATTTCCACTTACTTTTATTTTGCCCTGCATACCTGTTTAGCAATAGTCCATGACAAGCAAACATGAGACTTTGATAACCTGCTTAAATATGATAGAGAAGTTTTACTGAAACAGATATTGATGTTATCAATGTGTTGTTAAGGGAATTGCTTAGCATTTAGATCTGGGTTGTTTGTATACAGTTAAAGACATTTGACTGTACATACTGGGTGCTGAAAGAAATAATACTGACTGACTAGTTATTACTGTTAGCTATCTGTGCTTAGTGAGCAGAAACACTTGTGTAAGGTATTTTGATAAAGATCTTAGAGATGTTGTCATACAGGGTAAAGTATTGATAGTGAGAAGTTCACACAACTTATATTTGTGTTCCAAGCCCTGCAGCAACCAAAGAGTTGACTTTAGAAAAGACAGGTAAAAGTCTTTTCAATATACACCAGGGGCTGGTATACCCGGGAAAAAAAAAAAAAAAAGTATTGGTGATCATGTAACTTTGAATTTTTTTTATTAACTTTTCAGTCAGCTGTCACCCATTTACAGATGTTACTGTGTGAGGAAAAGCTGTGGTAGAACTTCGAAAGGTCTCTGAAAGACACTTTGAAACACTATTAGAAGAAAAATGTTAGGAACCATTAAAACATGCCCTTTTCCCACCTCTTTACCCCTCTCTTCATATTAAAACTTGGAACCTGAATATGAAGAAGCTTTTGTGGCAAAAGATATAATGACAGGGAACTGTGTAGTAAAGTTTTCAGACACATCAAAAAACTGTCTTTTTGATGGCTAAACACACAGTCATATGGCTTCTGGTACACTTTGTGCTACTTAAAAGAAATCAGCATTAACTATTATTTCAAGTTACAAATAGCTGCAAGTCATGATTTTATGTAGAATTTTCCATACATGCTGTCTTTCATTTTATTTTCTTGCTTCCTATAGCATTTTAAAATTTTCCTTTATAAATGGTGTACTGACACTTGAGACATGCTGTAATGTAAGAAACCATATTGTACTATACCACTTTTAGTCACATATTTTTCAAAAACATGAGATCCTGTCTTTTGGTTGGTATAAATCATTCTAGCTCTACCAGCTGCAAAGCTGACCAGGGTGTGAATATTTAAACTTTTAATATTAGCAATGCTGTCTTGCCAAGCAAATATAAACAAGTTAGAGAAGATTTCTTTACATTGTAAATAAAAGCAATTATATTATTTGAAAAAACATTTTTCTAAAATCCTTTGGAGTACTGGAAGATGACATCTACTTCCTAGCACTGACTTTTTGGAAATTAGATATTTGTTCTTCATTGTAACATTTCACAAAACACCTATCATTTAGGCACAGATTAGCCAGCCAGAACTTCATTATATAGAATAGAAATTCTGACCTGCAAGATTTGGAAGAATATCATCCTTGAGTTTCTTGAAAAAGACATTGCAAATTATTCCATATATAATAATACACATGCAATACAAATAACTTTAAGTATATAGAATATATGCTTCAAACTTCTTCTAATCAAAAAAAATAAGGAGAAAAGATAGTCTTACTACAACAAACCATTCTGGCGCATATATATATTCCCTTGGGGATAGGGTAGGGAAGGAGTTTTTAGTTTTACCTTTGTTTCTCACTATCTAAAAATATTTAAACTGGGGGGAGGAAGGATTAATATTCCCTGATTTGACTATGTTTTGTTCATGGTGACTGAACAACTGATAAGTGAACTCCATGTCCTTTTTCATCTCAGTGAGCTTTTTTCATCTCAAAAAGCTCATCCCGTGAGCTTTTTCATCTTGTTTTCTTCTCTCATCATGTTGGGAAAGTAGAGTCAGAGAATGACTGAGTGGGCATCTGGCAGTCAGACACTACAACTTAGCAAGAAATAGTTACGCAGAGTAAACTATATTGTATAGAAAAGTACATTATATAAAGAGTAAAGTAATTAATGTTCTACTATGTACAAAATTATTCACAATAAATATTTGAATTACAGGAAAATGTTAATAGGTCTTCTAAGATGAATAATACATATATTTAAATAAACTTGATCATAATAATCAAATAGAAAATGAGCAAATCATGTACTTTATATATAAATTTCTGATTAACAAGAGACAAAGAGGTAACATTTCGGAGGTATTAAAGTACTTTACCATAAACTATGAGTAAAACTTTATTTCCAAATTGTTTTCTTTTTTTCTTTCACACTTCTCTTTCCCTCCCCTTCAATACATTATTGATACTTTCATGGCAGCCATTCAGGAGACATAACTAATGCAACTTTAATGCAACTCTACTTCAGCACTGCTTTCCTTTTAATAGTAATTTAGATTTAAGTGATCCTTTAAAAATAGATGAAATCTTTTAAAGATCTATTTCTCTTCAATATACTTGAACAGTTCTCATTAGTGTTGACAGTGGGAGTAGCAATGAAATGTGCTAGACTTAAATATCCAAGAGCTAACATCTTCAAGTTTTTATATATGAAACTGAGTGAGTTGTCCAAGGATGGTTCTTGCATGTCTGTTTTGCTGCCTTAGCTATTTTAATTGCTGTAGTTCATCTCTATTGCCATTTTTAAAACCATTATGACCAGAGATCACTCCTTTGGATTTGTCTATTTCATGTGTGCTATGTCTTTTGGGTCAAACTTCACTATGTCCCTATACAAATTCATTAATTCTACCAGGATGTATACAAATGGAATTTACTACCAGTGGTAGTAAATCCTACATATGGGTTGGAGCAATCCCTAATATCAGTACAGACAGGAGGATGAAAGGATTTGAGAGCAGCCCTAGAGAGAATGGAGTGAGGATACTGGTATGTCATAGGTTTACTTGTTCTAAAAAATCCAAGCAGAAATTTTCTTTTCCCCTGTCCCGCTGTAAAAGAAGGATGTTGAACGAGGGAGGGGGAAGGGTTAATTGACTATACAAAAGAACTAGCTGGCAGACCTGCATTCCAGGTTGATAGCCCTTTCCAAAACTGCAGAGAGGGGAGAGGAGTTTTTCTTCTCCTCTCCTTTCAAACAGGGGATACTTCATTTTTTGCCTTAATGGGGGCAAGGTGTGTGCTGGAAAAGCTCTGAAGCTGTTTTGCTCTTGACCTGGTCATCTGGCTGTTCTCTGGCCTCAGCTTGCTTACGGTCTGCTCCATCACCAGCCAGACCTGCTCAGATTTCATCGTAGAGTTTGTGCTCAGCGATGAAAGGGGGGAGTCCCGACCACAGCCAGCTGCAGACATTGTGAGTTTCCTGGGAAAGAAACTGCCCTTTTTTCCCCTTCCCCTTCTTGGGGGGGTGGGGGGGAGGAATCTCCATTGTCGGCTTCTCCCATACATCAAGGCCTCATGTGGCTACTGCCGGAGCCCAACAGTGCCCCTGCTGACCACCACAGAGCACTGCAGGCTCTGCTCCTCCAGTGATCCAACAGCGTCCCCTGCCAACCATAATTAGAATCACACTAGAGGACAGAGAAGTATCAAACTGTTTCCTTTTTGAAGGGGACTTTCGGGTACAGGATTATTGTGTTTTTGTGTTCTTTTGCTGTGTTTGCCAATATACATATATCCTTTAATAAAGAGTTGTTATTTCTTCCTTTTTTCCATACTTCCTCTATTGGAGCCTCTTAATTTGGGATTAACAATTGCTGAGAGAGAGGAGTTTGGTGTACCTCATAACTCATCCTCCTTAGCAAAACACTACAGTCTCTTTAAACTGAGACATGGTGGATGAAGAAAATGGACATGAGCCAGCAATGTGTACTTGAAGCCCAAAAAACTAATTGCATCTCTAGTTTCATAACAAAGCAACACGGACAACAGGCCTAGGGAGATGATTCTGCCCCACGTTAGAACAGCTTCAGAGGGGAAAAGAATCACAGAATGGTTCAGGTTGGAAAGGACCATAGTGAGTCATCTGGTACAACCTCCTTGCTCAAGCAGGGTCATCCTAGAGTATATTGTGTAGAATTGCATTCAGATGGCTCTGGAATATCTCCAGTGAGGGAAACTCCACAACCTCTCTGGGCAATCTGTTCCACTGTGCAGTCACCTGCAAAGTAAAGGAGTTCTTCCTCATATACAAGTGGAACTATTCCTGGTGTCAAGGAACTGTTATTCCTTGACACCAGCAAGAAGACCCTGACTTCATCCTCTTGGCACCTTCCCTTCAGATACTTAGAGACATTGATAAGGTCCCCTCTCATTTGTCTCTTCCTGAGGCAAAGCTTCCTCAGCCTCCTCATAAGAGAGATATTCCATTCCCTTAATCATCTTTGTTGCCCTCCACTGGGCTTGCTCCAGGAGCTCCATGTCTCTCGTACAGAGGAGCCCATAAATGGATACAGTACTCCAGATGTGGCCTCATTAGGGCTGAGTAGAGGGGTAGTGTAACACCCCAGACCCAGACCCACGAGCTCACCAAGGGGTTTTACTATACAAGATTCCAAATATTCGCCCACTGAATATTTAGAAGAATTCTCAGTGCCTTAATAACTTGAGGTAGCGTAAAGAGAATATGATGCACATGCTTTCTCAGGAGATACTTTTATTGCTAATTTTAGAAAATATGGGAGAAAATAAGAGTACTTGGCAAAAGTTTAAAAGAGAAACGTACAACCAAAATAAAGCATTCCACAAAGCATTAGCACATGTTAACCCACACAACCTAGCAAAATCCAACCCACCATCTAGCTTTAAGTTACCCCAAATATTAAGAAAGGAAGAAGAAGGAGTAAAGAAAAAGCGAAGAATGGGAGAAAAATAGCTATCACCAGAGAGTCCTGTGCAAGTCTTTCACATGGTAGAGGCAGATCTGAAACAAAATAGAGGCTCCATGTGTTGCTTTTATGTGCTCTGATCCCCTGTGCCCACCCTTCCTAGGTGGCACTTCTGGCCCACTGGCCACTCTGTGGCTCCAGACTGGAGTGAGGGGTGGTGTAGTCAGTCAGAGGCTGGGTTAGGGGTTCCAAGGGGTGTGGTGTGAGTGGGGTTCCAGGCTGCCTTTTGACTGACAGCTGCTCCAGGGATACCCAGTGAGGCTGCAGGGGCTGCCATGTGAGCCCTTCCCCCCCCCCCCCCCCCACATTTGAGTTGGTTCTGACCCAATAATATAACAATCTACTGTCTCACAGGCAGGATCACCTCCATCGATCTTCTGGCAATGCTCTTCCTAATTCAACATATATCACCAAAAGGCTGGAACACTTCTCCTAGGAAGAAAGGCTGAGAGAGTTGGGGTTGTTCAGAGAAGGCCCTGGGACAACCTTATTTTGTCTTTTCAATACTCTAAGGAGGCTAATAAGAAAGATGGGGACAGGCATTTTAATAAGGCCTGTACTAAAAGGACAGGGCCAATGGTATTAAAGTGAAATAGGGTGGATTTAGATTGGATATAAGGAAGAAACTTTTTTTAAACTTTGATCAAGCTGCTGAGATGCTGGAATAGGTTTCTCAGAGGTGGATGTCCCAGTGTTGGATGTCTGCAAGATCAGCTTGGATGAGGCTTTGACTAACCTGATCCAGTGAAAGTTGTCCCTGCCCATGAAAAGGTTTGAACAAATGAACCTCAAAGATCCCTTCCATCCCAAATCATTCTATGACTTTATGATTCTATGATTATAATTTCAACAAAACATCTTAAAACAAGTCTTAATTTATTATATTTATGAAAGTTATTGGTTTCAAAATTTATTTCTATTTGGATATAATTAGATAATAATGTGAACGTATATTTCTGGTGGTTAGGAAACAGTCTTCCTAAATCAGGGATCTAAAATCCTGATGACCAACAAAAAGAATAGAAAGCTTTAGGGGGAATCAGAAGGGAGAAATTCTGACTTGCTAAATTTTTGTGCCTACACTCCTTTTATCTTCTTTTTTTTTTTAATCTCTTATTGAATAGCTAAAGTCCCAGAAAAGCCTTGGAGGTCAATATTTGAGGACGATGTAAAAAGTTTTTTCTTAATAACATATAACTTGATAACTTAGTGAGTTTAGGCTGATAAAAAGGCAAGTAATTTGAGCTGTGAACATGGCTCAGTGCATCATTGGAGGTGCAGATGAAACAAGAGTTGCTACATGGGCTGTTCTGGCTGTGTACAAAGCAGGTGGAAAACCCTTGAGATAGCAACATTCTCACTCAAACATTTTGGACTGTTACACAGTTGTAGCTCATGGTGCAATGTAACATACTGAAAAAAGCAATGCTTACTGTCTGGACTAGACTTTCAGTTTTAGGAGTTTAGCTTATGTTTGCAGTTAGGCTGCACAAAGGCAAAGTGAAGAACTCAAACTGAATTAGATGTCAATATAGATTCTACTGCATAAGTACTGATATTATGAACTCAACAAGCATTTCCAAGAAGGATTACTGTTTAAAAGTGTGTACTTGGGCCAATTCTGACAAGTTAGGATATCTGTGCCCATTAAAGAAGTCTATTAGCTTCAACAAATTTTGAATTATGCCCTGTTATCTAGGCTTGCTTTAAATTATAGGATCATTGAATGGTTTGGGTTAGAAGAGACTTTAAAGATCATTTAGTTCCAACCGCCCTGCCATGAGAAGGAACAACTTCTACTAGGTCAAGTTGCTCAAAGCTCCATCCAACCCGGCCTTCAATACTCCCAGGGATGTGGCATCCACAACTTCTCTGGGCAACCTGCTCCAGTGCCTCCCCATCCTCACAGTAAATAATTTCTTCCTAATACCTAATCTAAACCTACTCTCATTCCCCCTTGTCCCATCATTATATATCCTTGTAAAAAGACATCCTCTAATCTTTCCTCTAGGCTCCCTTCAAATACTGGAAGGCTGCAATTAGGTCGCCCCAAATCACAGATGAAATAGTTACTTTGGGCTTTTGGTATCTGTAGGTGGATAAGCAGTTAAACACTGTAGCTAATTTAATAAACATAGGAAATATTTTTTACGTGAACAATGCTGAGTAGGGTCTGATAATTGACTAAAGGGTCTTTTGTCAAAATATCCTTCATGTATACTGTAATTTTCTAAAATGAGCCTGAAATGTTCTTCTGATAAGAACATGTTAAAAAAAATCTTTTTTGCTGTTTTTAATGAACTCTAACTCATCTAACTTTTTTTTTTTTTTCATTAGGACTGCATAGTAAAAGAACAGGAAAAGATGCTTGCCATTGGTATTTATCATCAGCCATAAAATTAAGAAAGTTGAGTGCCTGCTGGGAAGGAAGAACTGTGGACTTTTACAGTGACCCTTTCTTTGTCAAGTCAAAGACACATCCAGTGAAAATACTTTTGTGCCCTCTGGTCAGAGTTTGTAGTATTTTATGTCTTTAATTATGGCCATGTGAGAAAAAAGTTAAAATGGCTTTTTTATATATTGTGTATAAGGACCCTTTATCATTATATTTTATCATCTTACTGGATTAAGAAAAGAGGAGAGGTTTGTTTGCTGTCACAACACTGCACTTTTTCTGCTTTTCAAGAAAAATTCTCTCTAGTGAAATTATTTAAATGATGGAACAATATTATGCAACAGCAGCAGATGCACTGAAGCAGTACCATAATTCGTAGTGTTTTTTTACTCCTGCAGAAGAGTGCTCTGTTCAGTTGTTCAAGACATGGCTATGTTTGATGTTTATATTTATGCACAAAACCTCAGTAGAATCTCTGAAAATGAATATGAGGTTGTAACCTGTTCTCAATGATCCTGGAAACTCTTTCAAGTTCTAATTCATTCTTCTTCAGTAACTGAAGATTTGCTTTTGAACTGCAATTTGTGGTACTTCAGGATCACCAAAGCTTTTGTGTCAATGATAAAAATAATTAAAAATATAAAAATATTTAAAAAAAAAAAAACCAAACCAAAAATGTTATTTTTATTCTGCTAGACCCCTTGGAATTTTCAAAAGTTGCTTTCCAGAGGAATAGTTCAATGACGATTTTAAAATGTATCCCAATATTTTTTTCCTACTCATATTACTATTTATAAATAACTTAATAAATAAATAAATAGGTGAGCATAAAGAAAAAAAGAGTGAAGATTTATAGAGAAGTAGAAGAGAATAACATATGGCACAAATAAGAAAAAACACTTTAAAGAATGAAATTTAAAAAGTGAGAAATCTTTTTATCTCCAAATAATTAATTACAAGTAACTATATTATAAACAAATAACTTGAGGTCATGCCTCAGCCTCCTCTTCTCCAAACTATACAAAACCAGAGTCCTCAGCCACTCCTCACAGGACATGCCCTCCATTCCTTTCACCAGCTTTCTTGTCCTCAGTTGTGTACATTCAAGGATCTTCACATCATTCTTAAACTGCGGGGCCCAAAAGTACTGCATACAGTGCTCTGCGTGAGGCTGCACCAACGTTAAATACAATGGGATAATCACTTTTTTACCAACTGATGATGCTGTGTTTGATGTACCCCAGGATGGGGTTTGCCCTCCTGGCTGCAAGAGAACACTCCTGGATCCCTTGAGCCTTCTGTTAACCTTCTGTGGGGCTGCTCTCCAGTCACTCCTCTCCTAGTTTATACTTGTGCCGGATACTCTGTCACAAATGCAGAATCCAGCACTTGGAGTTGTCAAATTTTGTCCCATTAATAATTGCTCAATGCTCTAATCTCCCTAGATCCTTTGACTAGGACTATCATCCCTCAAGTGAGTCCACAGCACCTCCCAGTTTGGTGTTGTCAGAAAACTTTCTAGTGGTGCATTCAACTCCTGTGTCCACGTCACTGATAAATCTATTGAACAGAACTGACCCTAGGACTGAGCTCTGAGGAAGATCTTTAGTGATTCCCCTCAAGAAGTTCAGTCTGGAACTCACCAGCGATAATCAAAGCCCAATAGAAACATGATATAAGTATTAACATATTAATTATTTTCAAACTAGAAATCGTTTCACAAGCTCTGCTAGAAAAGAGTCTTTTCATCCTATTAGCCTTTTAGTTGAGGACTTTATTAGGTTATTGTCTGTAGATATTGATTTCTTGATCAATTACTTACCATTTCTTTTTTTTCCCTCCAGAGCTAGTGAGGTTTTAGGGGTTTTTCTGGGTTTTTTTTGTTGTATTTGTTTTTGGTTTTTTTTGACCTGATGGAATGTATTTGAAGACGTTGAACCCCTTCTGTCTAGGTTACACATTATACATGTCAGTGAGCTCACAGTGCCTCACTCCTATTCATGTTTATAGTATCACTTACTTTCTGCAGTGAGTCTGCTTTAAAGTCAACCTTTCCTTTTATCTTTTCTAAGCTTGAAGTAGTTAGTATCTTCAAGGACCTTATCTTCATTCTGTCTGCTCTTACTGTCTCCTGTTCAGGTCGATTATTTTTCTTGCTTTCTTTTTCTTTCTCTAGGTCTTTTTTTTTTTTTTTTTTTTTTAATCTCTGTCCCCTAGAGACCAGGAGAGCTCTACTCACACTGAATTTTTGAACTTTACTTCTTCTAAATTGAGTGAATTTTATCTGTAAGCTTCAAAGATTTCTTTTTATTTGAAACAGATTGTATAGATATAGGCTCCACCAGAGGTCCATTCCGTGCAGCTTGTGTCTGTCTAAGAGGCATGGGGAGATTAAGCAGCAATAACCAATCATTTTTTTACTCTACCCACCAAGCAGCAGGTGAGCAGTGTCAGCCTGGAGTGCACTAAGTCAGCAATGACTTTTGCCTGTTTCTCTCACCCTCATCCATTCGTGTTTATTTTCTTTTCCTTAATGCTCATTATGGCTTTATCCCTTTCCTAGTAGCCAGCTGTTGATGTAAGAAGTCTTACTTAAGTGACTTTTCAGAGCAATCACAGACTACAGGACCAAGTGTTCCAGCACCAGGATTTCTGCCCAATCAAGCTACTTTGTGCCTTGGAGTGAGATAAAGGAAGCCAGTGAACAGGGCAGGGGAGTACTGAGATGGGGTCAGAAATTACGTGTGAGCTTAACTATGTTTATGTGTCTCATATAAGGTTATACTGCATCCTTAAGTGGCTCTGTGGAAAGACTTTTAGGAACCCATTATCTACAATTCTGGGGGGAGAAATGTCTAGAGACTAAGAAATCATAGGAAAATTATTTTCTTATAATCAAAGTACTGAAATAGCAGGACTGAAGGTGCTGAAAATGAAAATTCTGGATGTGGAATTGAAGTATGACATAGTGCTGTTTCTTACTCCCTAGAGATTGTCACCAGATGTGCTGATCCGTGGGGTCTTTCCGGGTCTGTGTGAGTTGCATGCTCCCCAGCATGCACTGTTTCTATGCTGCAATCAATGCTTGAAAGTGTGTTTGAATTACCAGAGTTGCTGCTGAATGTTCCATAATGCTAGTCCTTCAGTGGATAATCTACAGGCCTTGAATCTTTATTGCTGCAATAAATTTCTCAGCACAGAAACTCTTTTCGTCTTTTCCACTCTCCCTTCCAGGTTCATGCTGATTCCTGGAATAGCACAATATCTTAATCTTCCATTTTCAGAAATTAACAAATCTATGTTTTACAGTTCCAGGAATAAAGATTAGCAAAGCTGTAAGAACCAAATATGTATTCTACTTAGACATTTGATTTATCTTCAGTCAAAAGTAGCACATAACATCAAACAACATGATATGTGTATTTCCCTGTTTCTTACAATAATTTCTGGGGCTTTTTTACAGCTAATATCCTCTGAAATCTATCCAGTGCACTGCAGGTCTTAGCTAGAGATAGTATGAGTAGATTTGAATGAGCACATAAACAAAATGAAGCACTGAAATAATTGTAATCTAGGACCTGGGGGTTATATGACTAGGACTTAGAATCATAGAATCCTATTTCTAAGCAGGAAAAAACAATTCCACTACAACAAATCGGAGTAACTGGAAGAATTTATTATATACAGGTGTATAACCCGGATAAATATCTTTTTAAGTCTTCAGTGTAAGAGCCACCATGAACTTTAATTCCTCACACATGTATCAAAAAAAATGTGTGCAGGGGTATGGTCTATAATGGCTTGGATGAAGTGTACCAGAAAGTGTCGGTTTCTATTAATTGATAATAAGACCCAGTCTGACTATCTCAAATGTAGCTATCAAGACAAGATATCAAACAAGCAAGGTGAATCTCATCTACAGACTAAAAAATAAATGCACGTATGTACATTCCATCCCTGTTATATATGTGTGCACTTACATCATGGTTTTTAGGTCAATAAAGAGAAACGGGGTGGTTGATTTTCAGCTTTTACATTTGGTAACAAAGCTAAATAAAAATGTTGCGTGGGGAAAGCTGTAATGTAAGACTTTTATAAGATGCAGCATAATTTATTTATATTTTATTACTTTCCAGATTGCAATTAAGAATTGTATCTCTGCCCACAATGACTGATGAACTCCTAAAGTAATGATCTAAACTATGTCCCCTCTCAAAAACAAGAACCTCCTTTGCAGTTGTTGTAATAAATTAAACATGGCTCTGCCTCAGCTTTGACAGTAGTCTTCAGTAATTCCCCAATATGATTTAGGTCACCTTTCCAGGTGGTTTTCTTTTTTTATTTAGAGTGTATAGTGGCTCAAAGAGGTAATTAGAAATGTGCAATAAAGAGACCCAAAACCTTGTCCATAAAATAATTCCTATTCTGATAAATTGTGGTGGTATATGGTAAGGATTGGTCTAATCTCTACATTAAAGTGATCACCATATGCGTAACATTCAGCTTGATTACAGAATCTGCTTCATATACTACAGTTATTGATAAATACATGAGGTTCAGAGAGTTCATGATCTGCTTTTTAATTTGTGGACACTGAAACATGTCCATATTGTTCATGGGGACACATCTCCTAGATGGCACTATCTTCATCACAGCATTTGTTTCTGAGTCCCATACTGATCTCCTGACTTTGTACGTCTTAATTACTACTTTTGAAAGTTGTTCTTTTAGGAGCATTTAAACAATATGAAGCTGTCACTGCCAAAATGAGTGAGGTTTTTATGAAATTGAGGATATATGTTTTGAATGTATTGTGAGGGCAGGAGAGTGCAAAGTTTGCTGAAATAGTGTTGGAGGACTGTGAAAAGAAGATGGAAGCATTGCCTTCTGGGAACAGCTTCTGGAATAAAGTATCCCCAGAATCATACAAAATGGACATTGTCTTGGAAAGAACAAACTAGAATTAGTCAAAACTGGAAGATGAAGCAAGCTAAAAATTAAGTAGTTTGTATATTCATGGAATTCAATTTTCAAAACTGCTCCCCTGACCTACCTTATCAAGCAATCTCTTTAAAGTTTTCAAATCAGTGTTAACTTATATGTAGAGAATACTGTTTTCTTAGAATTCTAAAATTGCTTCTATGAAATTCTGATTTTCTCATAATTAGCTTGTTATCTTTCCTATCAATGTTCCTTCAAGAATGAAGGAATTTTGTATTGTAAGGAATGTATATAAACATTACTTTCAAAAATAGTGGCTTCAGGACATGCTACCACAGTGTCTATGTCATAATTGCTCTAAAGTACAATTTTTCTTCACTGACTTTCTAAAGGAAACCTACAAAATTTTCTAATGTTTACCAAAAGCAAAACCAAAAAAGCTTATGAATTATGTAAATGGTATTCCATTGACATGTTTATGAAATAGAACAGCACATTTTACAATTTTGATTATATATTATTGAAATTATTCTGAGTATTCTCTAAGATTAATCATACATTTTTAGGTTATCAAAGTCCGGATAAAATTTGGCTAATGACTTAGGAGAAGAAATAAAGATGCATACTGATTAAGAATCAGCTAATATTTGTTGGCATAAATGTTTGAAAACACATTCCTAGTCTAATGGAACTTGGTTTTCACACCTCTGTCACTATTCACATTTCCTGAGAGGAAAATGTAAACTGTGATTGATATTCTGGACAGACATTTAGCTGATGTCTTTGGCTGTTTCACTGTGTCCAAATTAATTTCCAATTTTTTTTCTCTGCCAGACCACAGGTTTGTCTGGCTATGATATGAATTAATTTGTTCTTCTTGAGAGAAAGGAATATATTCCAGAGACATTAATTTTTAAAAGAATTTAATTTATATGAAAATGGCAAGGCTAGGTTTCTTGTTTGTACCAGCTGTCATTAGGGATGAGTGGACAGATGTACTATGGTAAAAAAAACAAAAACAAAAATAAAGACAAAACCAAAAACCAACAACAAAAAACCCCAAGAACAACACAAAAAACCAAAACCAAATCACCCAACCAGAGAAGATATGTCATCACAGAATCATTACTGTTAATAGGTGAAGGGCCACCAAGACCTTCCTCCGGTGATTATTATTAATTTTTATTACATTTTTAACACATGTACAAAACTTTATTTCTTCTTGCTTGCTACCTTCCTAATATTTACACTGAGTTTGGGGTTTTACATATAATGTTCTAGGCGTAAACTACCAAGTTTGGAAATATTCTGCAAAAAATAAATTTGGAAAATCTGGTTTTAGAGAATAAAAATAAAATGTGAGTTTGCTATTTAAAATATTTGTATATATATACACATATACACACAAATACTTCTAATGATAGCTTCAATTCTGCAGTATTAGTAGTCTTTACTGCAGGGTAAGGATGTTGGAATTTACTTTTGGGAGAAATAATAGCTTATTGTAATTAAAGACTGCATGATAACATCTGTGAACACATAAGCCAATTTCTTTTTACAGGAAACTTTAGTGTATAAATTTTATTATTTCTGAGTGCACTGAAGACCTCTTTAGCTCACACTGGAAGACAAAAACTTACAGATATTATTCTAACACTGAAGAATCTGAAAACATTTAATTCTGAAGCAGGTATACTATAGGATTCCCCAACCTGGACTTTCAGCTTCACATTCAACATTTATAGTATCAGAAAAGCAATACAGTAGTGTTTTCATTTATTACTATTTAAAAGGTTATCTATCAAATCAAAAGCTTTGGGGGAAGGCAGTAGGCGGCTTAAATTCTGCTGACCAAGAAATATATTGATCAAATACGACAGATTAAGGTCAGAATTTATTTAGCATCTTTTTTCTGATAGCTGATGAGAAGGCAGGAGAAAGTTATGACTCATAACCTCACAAGATAACCTCAAAATAACAGGCAAAGAAACTTAGTAATAAATGGAGAAAAAATGTTCTGAATGGAGAATTAAGACTATTTTTATTTGCTTGATTTTTCATCTGAAGACAGGTACTTTCTATAAAATTTTGGCTGGTCTTAGTATACCATAGTATGGTACTTAGCATACTATTGCTTATCAGGAAAATTAATATTTTAACTGTATACAATTCTTCATAAGGTCATATTATGTATAGTATAATAAACCAAGTATGTAGCTTTTCAATACAGGGTTAAATATCAGAATAACTTACCATACACATCTTGAGAAATATCATGGGTTATGATTAGTTTGTGTCATTTATTAAAGATAAAATTAAATATATTATTCAAAATTTGTGTTGCTTTCATTTCCCCTAACTAATTATCTGGTTCACTCATGTGATTTGAGGATCATTACTTTTATAAGGACTGTTTAAATCAGTGGGAAGAGGCACTGACTGAAGACTTTTTACATCTGTGTACATACAGAGGTTTCTGAAAAATTCAACATTGCAAAAAGTGGCAATTGAACAATCACTGTGCTGAGGCCTCTACTTAGTCATTATTCTTACAAAAACTCAATTTGTCAGGACAAATTTTCCTTACTATTTGCCTTCAGTCTTTTGACCCCTAAGTGCATTTCCAAGAAGTGTAACAGAACCCATAAGCATGGGTACTTTTTGCTACACAATTATTATTTTGAAAAGCATAATTTTTTAAATAAATTACTGCATTTCTAAATTCATGTAAGCCTTGCCAAGTGGAAGCTTGCAGTGTAATTTACATATTATTGGAGATAATTTTTGGATTATAAATACAAAGAGTTGCAACAGCTTTAAATAGACATTTCCCTTGTAATTAGGAATTACAATAATGAAATGCCGTGCTTGACAAGGTTAATTTAAATAGTTAAAATCTTCTGGGTAAAGTATTACAAGAAATGTAATTGTTTTTACAAAGGTCTGAATTCTGCTCAAAATCATTGCTATCTTTTGGCTGTATTTTGACCACAAGGAGCAATGGACAAAATACCTTTGGGTATTTATCAGGCTATATCTCTGTCAAAGTCATAATTACAATGATATGACTGGTATTGACTACTGTGCCTGAAGTTCTTCCTCTAATAATGAGAAGTTATAAAGGACACTTGAGCATCTAAATCCATGCTTCAGAGCTCAGGCAAGAGAATTATCAGATCCAGACTGTTTGGCACAGATGTTATAGGCGCTTGCATTTGTGGGAAAATAACTGGATTTTCAAACTTTCAGAGAATCTGAATACTTTCAAGTAGATGATTTAATTTACTCTCTTAACAACTAACATCCACAGCAGATTGGATTGCCCCATCTCCAACACTTTCTAACCCTTTGTGTTATTCTAAACTTACCCCAGATTCTTAAGTGTAGGTATTAAATATTACTGAAATACAATGACCAATTGTATCACCGATGTAACAACTTCCAGAAAAAGGAAAGCCTTATATTATACTTCATGGGTATTCTGGGATGTGGGGAGAAAATGATGAGGATTTAGGTCTATTTCCCAGTGATTCTGAGGTGCTGTGTAATCAAGGACACAAAACCAGAATCATGGGGACAAAAAAAACCCCGGGTGAAAATAAATATTACTTTAGTTAGTTGCTACAGAGGTCAATTAGAAATGAGGAGAAAAAAGGGATTGCAGTGTCTCTATGGGTATTTTCTGTCTGTACAAAGACAAGGCAATATGAAATCCACAAATCAAATAGACAAGTTAGCTAGAAGTCATCTACATTTCTCGTTTTATCCAAATTTGTCTTTATAAAATCATCCATATAATACATGTTTGAGACTCACAGGCTTCATGAATTTTTAGAATTTAATTTTAGCTTTCCCTGGATAAGTGCCTACTGTTTAGGTTACTATGCAAAGAGCAGCTACTACTACCTTCTCTTTCTACATTTCTTCTCATTTCTTGATATATTAAAAGAAGCTACTTTTCTAAAAAGTAGTTCTAAAAAGAACTATTACTGCTTGAGTAAGTAGTTAGAACTGTTTAAAATGTATCTCTGATTCAGCTCAGAGGTTGAAAGGTCTTCTCAAGCATGAGATGAGACCTGTTCTTGCACTTAGTAATTTCTAGTCATCTGCTGTACAGGTTTAAGTAGAGAGTCTCTGAATAACTGACCTATTTATCTTTAGAGGGTCCTTGAAGGCCTGTTGAAGGTCATTTCTATAATCCCACCAGAGCTTGAAATCCAAACTTCATACTAAGTAACAAAATTAAAATGGTTTTAGTGGATAAATCTCAGTTGATTATATGTATGTAACGTAAACACATACATCTGATACTCACTTCGAAGTTCTTTTCAATTAAATAGAGATATATAAGCACTTTGGGAGAAGTCAAGCAGTAAAGGTCCATTTAAAGAATAAATTAATTACATCCCAGAAAGGCATTCAGTTACAATAACGGTGCCAAGTGACATGGATGTCTACATTGTCTATACACATCTAAATTTATGGAAAATTAAACTTAGCCATTGCACCTTGACCTTAACTTTTACTTACATTCTTTTAGAGGGAATAGATTTTACTGGTAATGACATGAAGGAAAATTCATTTCTTGGATTGTCATCTCCTTTATAAGACCATAAGGCCATTTTATTGTGCAATTAATACTGATTTTCCCTAATGTTGATTTGTTTATGCACTGGTATTCTTATGTATCTTTTGCTTTCTTTATATCAATTTTAGAGAGAAATTTCTTAGTCTAGAAGAAAAACAAAGGAATATCACTAGGAAGGAAGCACTTACTGACTTATTTTGAACTTAGAGCTCAAGATAAGCTATTTATTTTGAAGTGCAGGCCACACAAAAAAACCCCCACAAATATGTTAATTTTTTTCAGCTCATTTTCTTTCAAACAGTGTATTTCTCAGCATTTTTTTATAAAACTTCTCATTATAATAATTCTGTACTATTGTAAGTATCCCAAGGCTCAAAAATATCAGTGTACTCTTCTGTGGATAGTGAGCTATATATAAAAGGCAAAAATAGGTAAAACTGTAGACAATACAGTTCCAGAAAAAAATGTGGAAATGGCATGACTATTATCTTAATATAACTATTATGAATAAACACTTAGAATAGTCATAGAAATAAAATATTTGGGAAAATATTATGTCATTCTTTGGTGATATTTTCTTTATCTGCTTTAGATGCTTTATATTATCATTGCTTTTAGGAAATGCAAATGAATGAGACAACAAGAGAAAAAAAATCTCAGTAGAACAATCAGAAGTGTGCATTTTTTTGAAATGTAACCCACTATTAAATTATCTCACTTTTTCAATGGTCTTGTTTCTTGAAGAAGTGGTAGTATTTTTAAAACTCTCAATTTTAACAGTGAATTTTAAAGTTATATTTAAAGATTTGTTGAATATTACCGAACTTGGATATATGAATTTCTACATAATAATAACATCTTGAATCATTCTTATAAGTGTTAACAGCCTGAAGGTTGTCACAGTTTTCACAGTATGGGAAGGCTGTAGAGATGCCCCTGTTATGTTTGTGACTTTCTGTGAAGTGTGTCAACGTTTAAGATTACTTTTTTTTTTTTTAATTATTAAAGATTCTAGATAATGTTATTACAGAATGGAGTACTTGGAAATATTTTCTCAGACAAACAAATTATCCTAAACCTATTATTCATAAACCTTGTGAAGCTTTCTTATTTCAAGGCACCCTTGCTTTTATTCTGGATTAATACCTTTCTATAAAATCAGAGAATCGTAAAAGAGCTGAGGTTGGAAGGGACTTCTGGAGGTGATCTTGTCCAGTCACGCTGCACAAGTAAGACCACTAAGTGCCAGTTGTCAAGCTCAATGTCTAGGCAGCTTCTGAATATCTCTAAGAATGGAGACTCCACAATCTCCCTGGGCAACCTATTCCAGTGCTCAGTCACCTTCAAAGCAAAAACAAAAAAAAGGTGTTTCCTGATCTTCAGAGTGAACGTATTGTGTATCAGTGTGTGCCCATTGCCTCTGGTCCTGTCATTGGGCACCACTGAATGGGCCTGACTCCATCCTTTTTGCATCCTGACTTCAGCCATTTATACACATTAGTAATAGTCCCCCTGACCCTTCCTTCACTTCTCCAGGCTGCAATCCCGGCACTCTCAGACTTCTCACATATGTGATGTTTTGTAAGTAAAGACTGGGACAAAAAAGGAATTCAGTAACTCAGACTGTAGCCAAATCATATAGCAGTGGTCCCACATTTCCCTTTTGTTACTTCTGCATTAGTAGATGTGCTTGTATTTGGTATTAGAGCATGGTGCTAATAACACCAAGGTTGTGGGTTCAATCCCCATATGGGCTGTTCATTTGTGGATTCCTTCCAACTCAGGCTATTCTGTGAAATTCTGTGAAATCTATGCCCAGATTAAATTCCAGCTGGGCTTTAGCTTTCCTAACTTCATCCCTGGATGCCTATAAAGTGTTTCTGTATTCCTGCCAGGTTACCTGTCTTTGCTTTCACCCTCTGTATGCTCTCTTGTGTTTGGTTTTGGCCAGGAAGCCCTTGTTCATCTACACAAGCCTACTGGTATTTTTGCCTGACTGCTTTATTCATTTGGGGTGTAGGTCTGTTGAGCTTGTATGAACTGATACTTGAATATTAATCAGATTTCTTGGGCCTCTCTTCCCTCTAGGGACTTATCTCATGGGACTCTTCTAAATAGATCTTTGAAGAGACCAAAGTCTGATCTTTTGTTGTTCGGGTCTGGGGGACTTGATTTTCATTTTCCTCCCTGACCTCAGAATCCTGAACTCCATCATTTCATGTCACTACAGCCAAAACTGCCTTTGATCTCCATATTCCTAATGATTCCCTCAATCCCCTTGTTGGTGAATATGAGGTCCATTTCTGGACCTCATTGGCTCCTTTGTCACTTGGAGGAATTTATTATCAGTGCGCTCCAGGGACCTTCTGTATTGTTTGTGCCTTTCTGTGCTAACCCCTCACAGATATGAGTGTGATTGAAGCCCCATATGAGGACCAGGACTTTCAAATGTAAGACTGCTCCTATCTGTTTGTAAAGGGTCATCCATTTGTTCTGCCTGGTTTGGGTGGCTTATAGCAAACACCCACTATAACACCACCTTTGCTTGTTATTTTCTTAATCCTAAATCAGAAGCTCTCTGTCAGATCCTCATCCACCCTCAGGCAAAATCTGCAGTCAAAACTCTCAAGGAAATAAACTAAATAATTATGTTCCCCCTTTATATTTGTTTGGCCTGATTTTCCAAAGAAAAGTGACTTAGAGAATCACACTTCTAATTATCTCTTCTTGAATACATTATCTTATTTCAGTTGCACTGAAGGAAGAGGAGATTTCAAGGACAGGAATTTCCAACAAGTTTGCTAAAGATTAGCATCTCAGTACAGAAAAAAAACAATGAATGTGAAAAACTTCTATGGTATGTGCAGCAGTTAATCGTCCTACAAGTATTAGGAGTTAATCAGACCACATATATCTGAGTATCAGCCTAGGACATGCTGCTTTTCTATCTGACTAGTGCTTAAGGATATCAAAGAAGTGAGGGAGAGTCTGCAAGGAAAATGAAAAACAGGAACAATCACAGGGATTTGGAAGAATGTTGAAACTATTGCAAGCTGACAATGTTATGGACTACAGGAATTACAAAAGAAAATAATGGAAAAGACTCCACACTTCCATTAGTTTCTCTGATTTTAAATAAAATATTTATTTTAATTTTTAATTTTTTCTAATTATTAATTTTGCACAATTTGATCTGATGAAATAACTTGATTGACTATCTTGATAATAAAATTCATTTAAAAAGCTTACACAAAGCTGAGACTGTCCTGAGTTTAAAATACGATCTGAGGAAACACTGCAGGAGGTGAGAGAGTCAATTTGTGCTTTCATCCATTGGAAAGCTGTTTCTGTGCTGGTAATACACAGATTGGTTTATGTTACTCTTGATGGTAGGTTTTTAACATGCACACTTCTCCATCAGAAAGTGGGATGAAAAAGGCAGCTTGTTTTGCATAAGGCTCCTAACAATCTGGAGAATTTCCTAACCAAGGAAGCATCTGAACAAATGACCTATAACTTCAAATAAATGGTACTCATTTGTCATCTAAGCTATGTTATTTCTGCTGAACATCCTTTTTATTATTATCCCTGTTCTACTTACAGTAATTTAGGTAAGTAGTGAATAAACTAATTAAGTACTTGGGTGCATTGAAGTATTAAGACACTACACAAAAGCCTATCTCTACTGAGACTGATGAACTTTTTTTTGGTCAAATTTTCAAACAAGCTAAAAGCAAGACATTTGGTAACTTTTAAAAGGGAATCATGAAATCCAAAAGTGAATCTGTATTAAAAATTAAAAATAAATGTTCTTATACTCACAAAACAGAAAGATAAAGATGATGCTAAGACCAATCTTCAGGAATCTCTCAACCAGGAGGTCAGGGTAAAGGAATGGTGGAAGGAAGACTTTCCCTCAGTCAAGGAGGATTGGGTTAGAGAACACATAGGTAAACTTGATATCCTCAAGTCCGTGGGCCCTGATGAGGTGCATCCATGAGTGCTGAGACAGCTGGCAGAGACAGCTGGCAGACATTATAGCAAGGCTGCTCACAATCATCTTTGAAAAGTCATGGAGATCAGGAGAGGTGCTGAGGATTGTAAGTAAATGTCTCCTGGCTGGGGGGCCCCCTGGTGGTCTAGTGGTTAGGATGCGGTGCTCTCACCTCTGCGGCCTGGGTTCCATTCCCGGTCAGGGAACTCCTCCGGGCAGATGGAGCTCGTCAGCCCTGTAAGGCCATCCATCTAAGAGAAGGTCACTCTATACAAACCTACGTCCTGAGGACCTCACTGCCACTGTCCAAGCTTGCTCGGCCCCGGCAGATGAACCTTAGGATTAAAGGGTGGGCTCAATTCAGCGCACACTGTGTCTCACCTAAAAAATCCACTGCGCAAGCTCGAAGGGTAATGACCTTTCCCAAATCTTTGTTCGCGAAGACTGGCCATACATACATATACAAATGTCACCTGGGTCTTCAAAAAGGGCAAGAAGGAGGACCTAGGGAACGACTCAGTAAACCTCAACTCAATCCCCAGAAAGTTGATGCAGCACCTCATTCTGGAGGCCATCTCTATACACATGGATGACAAGAAGGTGATCAGGAGTAGTCAGCATGGATTCATTAAAGGTAAAACATGTTTGATCAACTTGATTACCTTCTACAGTGAAACAACTACCTGCATGGATGAGGGGAGAGCAGTGAATATTGCCTACCTTGACATCAGCAAGGCTTTTGACACTCTCTCTCACAACATCTTCACAGGCAAACTCAGGAAATGATGAGTGGACAGTGAGGTGAACTGAGAATGGCAGTTCATAAACAGGGTCTAATTGCAGCACTGTCACCAGTGGGGTCCCCCTAGGTTTAATACTGAGACCAGTATTATTTAACTTATTCATGAATGACTTGAAAGAAGGGGTAGAGGCCTCTTCAGCAAGTTCACTTATGACACAAAAATGGGAGGAGTGGCTAATACCCCAGAGTGCTGTGCAGCCCTTCAGAAGGACCTTGACAGCTTGGAGAGATGGGCAGAGAACAACCATCTGAAGTTCAACAAAGACTATTTCAGAGTCCTGCATCTGGGGATGAATAACCTCATACAGAAAGAAAAAATCTAGAAAACAGCTCTGCAGAGAAGGATCTGGAGATCCCGGTGGACAGCAAGCTGTCCATGAGCCAGCAGTGTGCCCTTGTGACCAAGAAGAGCAATGGTATCCTGGGGTGTGTTGGGAAGAGCATTGCCAGTGGGTCTTGCGAGGTGATTCTTCTCCTCTGCTCAGCCCTTGTGAGCATTCATCTGGAGTGCTGTGTCCAGTTCTGGACTCCTCAGCACAAGAGAGACTTGGAGGTCCTGAAACGGGTTCAGCAGAGGGCTATGAAGATGATCAGGGTACTAGAGTATCTCTCTCATGAGGAAAGGCTGAGGGAGTTAGACCTGTTCAACCTGAGAAGAGACAAGAGAGAGGGGACCTCATCAATGTCTCCAAGCATCTGAAGGGAGGGTGTCAAGAGGATGGAGGCTCTTCTCCGTGGTGCCAAGCAACAGGACAAGAGGCAATTGACAGAAACTGATGCACAGGAAATTCCACCTGAATACGAGAAAGAGTTTCTTTACTGTGTGAGTGACCACGCATTGCAATAGATTGCCCAGAGAGGTTATGGAGTCAACCTCACTAGAGATATTCCAGAATTACATGGGCAAAACCCTGTGCAATGTTCTCTAGGCTGACCCTGCTTGAACGGGGAGGTTGGACCAGATGACCCACTGTGGTCTCTCCCACCTTTACCCATGCTGTGATTCTACGTTAGTATCTGTACTAAAAATTAATATATTCTGAGTATATATAATATCTGTATACTTTTGACACCTTTGCTGGCAGGTTTTAACCTTCTTTTTTCCCCACTTTATAGATCATGCCACCTTCCCACCGCCTCAAAAAAACATGGACCTGACTGCATAGCAACCCCATTGTATTATCTGTCCCATAAACAGGTGTCCAAAGGAAAGAAGAGGTCCTCAAGCATAGAAAATTTCAGCTCCCTAAATATTTTAGAGAATGCTTCTGGGCATGTAGTCTGAGAAGACACTTCCACACTGTACCCTAAACACTAGAAAACAGCTGTCGCTGCCTTCTTCATGCAGTGAAAAGTGGAAAAAAAAAAGAAGAAAAATCCCAGTATCTTAACATTGTTGTTGCTTACCTTCTGGTGCCTTCCTACTGTGCATATGGGCTCCCTCTGAATACATTTCTGATGGATCTATTTTCAATTCTAAGTTTTATAATAATTTTTTGTTTAAATATATTTTTCAAGAGCTCAAAACCAAAAAGTTTCAGAGGTGAATCGGTAGGCATTTAGTATCTTACCAAACCAAACTTTTCAATACATTTCTATGCACCAGTTTTATAAACTAATCACCAATATACAAATTACCTGAGAATATGAAAGCATTACCATTTTAGAATAGCCAGACTTTGGATAATTTTTGGACTGTTTTAATTAGGAGAATTTAGTGGTGTGGTCATGTACTTATTTGACATAGTCATTTTCATTCACTAAAAATAAACGAAACTAGAAACATGATGTTTCTCTGAGAAGTAATGAAATTACAGGAAATTAGGTCCTTTCTCACATTCTCAAGGTGTTTTAAGGGAGAAGCTGACCTAAAATCTCCTCTTTGAGTTTCTTGCAGAACAATGTGTATTTTCCTTCCCCCAGCTGTGTTCAGACTGTCTTATTCTATTTCTCACTATCACTTTCACTCACAAAGTGCACAAATGCAACCAATGCTCTGTTATTCACCACTTTCCAACGGGAAAGAAATTAGTAATCTACATAGCTTTAATTAGTGAATTGACTTTACATATTTGGTTTTGGTAATTGTATGTTTTCCTTCTGGTTTGGCAGGGCCATCTATTTTTTTCTTTCAATTACACTGAACAAAAGATAATTATTAACCTTAACAGCTTCATGAATTTTGCTTCCAAAGTATATATTAGTGCATTCATAAATTGAGAATAGAGGCTAAATAAACAGGAGTCGTTTCCTACTTGCGTCTTTTCTGAAATACATGTTTCTAATAGCGAAAAAGAGATGTGCTATTTTTAGACTTGTAAACAGTCAGCTGTATGTTAGCTTTCAGATTCCTGATCACTTGCTGCCAGCTTTTGTTCTGCCTTATGTTTAAATTTTTTTTACATTTTTTAAAAAAAATTTTAAAAAAAGAAAATTTATAATACCAAAGGAGTTGAAACAGGATTCTTTAGCTGTAATTACAATTAATAATCTAACAAACTATGGCTGCTGAAGGAGAAAATGAGGCTGCACACACAGAGTTCATTTTGGGACTTGTCCACTGACACTTTTTGGTGTTCCCTTTTATCCATATTCTCTCATAAACAGCACCCAGTGGTTTTCTTTTGGTCAACCGTAATGCCCAGGATCTTCCCAAACCAGTACCCTGATCCCACACACTCGCATCATGTGGTGGCTGTGTTCAGCCATGAGAGAAAAACACATGCCTATCATGCAGGCTGTTTAAAGTGGTTTTCCACTTTGAGACATAACATTCTCTCTCTTAAAGTACTTAGCCAAGGTCGATCCTCCCTTTTGAGTCTGATTAACTAAACGCAGGTGCAGCGTAACTCAGCTTGTTCCCACAATAATCTGCCTTAAACATGGTTGGCATATAACGCAATCTAAAACATAGAGTCCGCAATAAACTATACATTATCAAAGCCTCAACAAAGAGTTTTATATTTGTTTATGATCCCATTAGAAGATGCACAAATGGGACATACAGTTTAGTAATGGCTCATTAACTCTTTTCAGTG
This sequence comes from Pseudopipra pipra, assembly GCF_036250125.1. Classification (NCBI taxonomy): domain Eukaryota; kingdom Metazoa; phylum Chordata; class Aves; order Passeriformes; family Pipridae; genus Pseudopipra; species Pseudopipra pipra. The sequence goes on along the minus strand of NC_087550.1, from coordinate 71,715,382 downwards.
TTAATAATATTAGGTAAAAGGGGCTTAAACACTAAATCTTTTAATCATATTGGACAGCTACAAAAGGAAAAAAATCCTTCATTCTGACATTCATATTTTTTAGTAGGGATGAGGCTATTCCACAAGCAGTAATCTGTGCCAGGCCTGTGACAGTGTCGGTAATTACCTCCATCCAGTTGTGATGGGAATGAAGCTGTCATTTGTCTCCATTATGGCTGAGCATTGAAGCTGTCTTACACTTTATTCAGTAAATGAAATGCTTTAACATCTGACTAGCTAAGGCTACAAAGGAAAAAAAAAGGCATAAAAAAAAGGAAGTTATCACAAAAAAACATGTAAAACAATACCTACTCTTCATAAAAAATTCTGTCATGATGAATTCTCTTTGTTGGAAAAAACAGGGATACACACAATAGACAGATACTGGTACATGAGTATTCTCTACTGCCACTTTGGTTGATTAGTTCTTACAAACAGTCTTTGATATATGAATGTAATCTATCTCAAACAATTTTATATATATATATATATTCCGTTCTTGTTTGTGGTGGAGAAGTTATTGACACAAACTGCTTGCTGGATACAGACCAATTATAATTTTACTTTCTATTATTCTGAACAATTTTCTTCCCATACTAGCATGAATTAAGGAGTGAGCCACGGAAATATATTTTTATTTCCAGTCTCAAGGTTAAAAGCTTTTTTCTGAAAAGAAAACCTACTAAGAAATATTAAATTTTGTCATTCATTACTATTAAAAAGACATTGCAGTACCATCTTTGTATATATGTGTGCCACTTTAAGTAACAAGTGGGAGTACACATGAATCTTGGTTCTATGTCTATTGGTTTCAGAGGAAGGACTTTCGTTTGTTTCAGTACCTATTGGATAAAATGCCTAGAGAAACTGACTTACAAAGGATAACTGAGTACTAACTGTAGCATTATGTCAGACACGCACATATTGTACGGCAAAGTTGAAATGAAACCCCAGTGGAATTATCCATTATCGTAACTCTCAGTGACTGCCTGATGATAGCTAGTATGAGTCACTAGGTAGATCATAACAGCATGTCTGCAAGCTAGCTTGGAAAAGTATATCCTGTGTACACCGTATAAATTTTGTTTATAGGCACATGACCGTACAAGAAGCTTTTTGTTTTCTTTTTCTATCTTTTTTATAGTTTTATTTTTTACATTTAAACCTTTATTATCTGTCATAATGTGGAATTTGACTAGCTGAGAAAGAAAAGCAAACTGTTATGCCTAAGAACTGCACATCTACTGCACTGTGATGGGTCTGGCTGAGCCGGACTTTATTTCCCCATAGTAGCCCTCACAGTGCCATGCTCTGCATTGATAGCCAGAGGAGTGTTGATAACACACCCATGTTTTAGTTGCTGCTGAGCACAGCATTGTAACATTCCTTCTTCAGATGAGGGCAAGATCCTGAGAGAGGACACAAGTAGGCCAGCTGACCCACACTGACCAAGGGGATATTCCATACCATAGGACGTCAACCCAGATATAAAAGCTGAGGCAAGGAGCAGGACTGCAGGCACTCATTGTCTCTGATGGCTGCCTGCTGACAACCATTATGTGTGCTGGAGCCCTGCTTCTCAGAGAAGTGCCCGACCATCGCTGCTTATGGGAAGTAGAGATTAACTGCTGGCTTCTGCTTTGTGCATGCACGTGCTGCTTTTGCTTTCTTTTTTTGCATAAATATAAACTGCCTTATCACAACCCACAATTTGTGTTGTTTTCTTTTCCCACCTTACTCTCTCCCCTGTCTGGATGGGAAGGGGAGGGATAGAGTGGCTGGGTGGGCACCTGGCATTCACCACACTCTGTTCTGGTGGGATTAGGAGAGAATCAGAAAAGTAAAACTGGGGAAACTCATGGATTGACATAAAGACAGTTTAATAGGTAAAGCAAAAGCCCCGTGCATGCAAGCAAAACAAAACAAGGAATTCATTTACCACTTCCCATGTGCAAGCAGGTGTTCAGCCATGTCCAGGAAAGCAGGGCTCCATCACACATAACAATGCTTGGGAAGACAAATATGGTAACTCTGAACATCCACCCCTTCTTCCCCAGATTTATATGCTGAGCATGACACCATACAGTATGGAATACAATATCCTTTCGGTCTGTTAGGGTCAGCTCTCTTGGCTGTGTCCCTTTCCAACCTCTTGTGCACACCCAGCCTACTTGCTGGCAGGGTGGGGTGAGAAGTAGAAAAGGCTTCGACTCTATGCAAGCACTGTTCAGCAGTAACAAAAGCATCTCTGCATTTTCAACACTCTTTTCAACAGAAATACAGAACACAGTCTCATACTAGCTTCTATGATAGAAAAGCCAAACCCAGTAGACAAACAAACAAATAAACAAAACACCCAAGCAACATAGTGACATTAAAATGCAAAAAAAAAAGTTAGTAATAAGGAATTAATGAGTCAATGACATTAATATAACTCCCATCAGAGAACTGGTCAATTAGCCCTCCGATTATCAAAACGTGACTGTACTCTCACGGATTCATATTGAGAGCAAAACTACAGGCCTTCTTTGTTTTTTTTAAGTGTACTAATTAATACCGATATTGTCTGAATCAAGAAAAAATGATGAAAAATAGCTCAAAAATTCATATCATTAACAAAAATATCAATTTCAATGATTATAAGGTCTGGGAAGGGATTTTTTTTCCTTATTTTTTTTATTTTAGTACAATTGCTGGACACCATGAAAGAAGGAATTTGCCTAAGCTTGCCTCAGGAGGTCTTTACAGGCAAACAAGTTGCTCCCTCTGGTGATCTACTCTAAAACCTGAGCAGGAGCATAGGAATCACTCTGCCAGCAGCCATGTTTCTCTTTGTGTGCAGTAAATAGCAGGAAGTAACTCAAATGTAGATGTGCAATTTGTTAATATTCCAAGCTAGAGGAGAAGAATTTCTCCTGTAGGTATTCAGTTTGCATAGATAAGCAGAAACTGTTTTGAACAGGCAGGCGTGCACATGAATAAATCTTTCATTTCTATGATCAATTCTGGTGTTTTGAATAATTAGCATATATCAAAATATCTCATAAGTGACCTTATATCTTATCATATATGAGATTCTAAAGATGCAGAAGCAACCTCTATGAAATTTTCCTTAGGAAAAATTCCTACAAACTTTTAAGTACTTCAATAGTATCTGAAACTTCCTAAGTATGAAAAGTATCTTTCAGCACTACTGTCTCATATACAAAAATAAAAAAACTGATCTATTTGCAGATGAAACTGTGAAACTTCATGATATGCCTCTAGAACATAACTGACATCAGAGCAGGTCTTTCAATCTCTGACTTTATATGCTTAAAGTATCATCAGAGGAAGTAAAAGGCTTTTTCTTCTGAATAATATAGTCACATTGAAGAAGTGGATCAATACATTCTAACGAGAGTTCAATTTACCATGAATTCTGTCTCCTTTGTGCCAATCTGACCTGACTACTTCTGCCCTTTCTTAATCTCAGTTATAACTAAATTTAGGCACATAGAAAAATGTCATAGATAAGAGGTGATGACCTCCCTCTGACAACTTTGTCTTGACAGAAGAATTTCAGTGCTTCAAGGATCTTTTACTTGGACTCTAAAATAGGAGAAAGTTAGGTACTGAAATTAGGTCCTCAATTGTGTTATCTTTGTTTTTATGTATGTACAGGCACATATGATTTGATATCTAAAGAGGTACAGTTAGAATAAGTCATGTAAGTTTTCCTGTTTCCCTGTTTTGTTTGATTTGTTTTGATTTTGTTGTTCTATTTTGTTTGTACATCACCTATAACAAAAGCAATGCTCTGGACTATTCCTGTAGTGGTTTAATCCTGACTGGCAACTAAGCACCATACAGTCACCCACTCCCCCCTGCTCCCACAGTGGGGAGGAGAACCAGAAAGAAAAAGTAAACATTGTGGGTTGAGGTAAGAATAGCTTGATTACTGAAAGAAAATACAATAATAATAATAAAAAATATAACTAATAATAATAGCATATGAAATGAAAAAGAGGGAGAAGGAGGAATAAAATCCAACAGAAAAAAGTAACGCACAATAACATTGCTTATCACAAGCTGACAGATGCCCATTCTATCCTCACGTAATGATCAGTCCCTCCTGGCCAGGTCCTCCTAGTTTATATACTGAAAGTGACATTCTATGTCGTTCTATGAGTTTGGCCAGTTCAGGTCAGCTGTCCTGGTCATACTCCCTCATGGCTTCTTCTTGTGCACCTCTCGCTACCAGACCATGAGAAACTGAAAAGTCCTTGACTTACAGTAAGCAGCGCTCAGCAGCAAATAAAACATCAGTGTGTTATCAACATAATTCTCATACTAAATACAAAACAGCGCTATACCAGCTACAAGGAAGAAAATTAGTGCTACTGCAGTTAAAACCAGGATACTAATAGATCTCTAGACATTATAATTCATAATAGGACAACTGATTTTCTTATCATTATGTGAACCATTCTATCTGTTTTCAACTTTCACTTCAAAATCTTTACTTCTACATCCTCACTCTCTGATTATTCCAGAAAACAGCCTGTGTTGTTCATTTTTATCGTTTCTTGACCAGCACTATTCTACAAAATCCCTCCATATTGGACAAGAGTGTAAATATTTCCCTGTTTGTGCTGGAAATGTTTGAACTAATATATCTGAAGAGTCTTTATACATTGTTTCATGCTGGTGGTATATAGTTATTCAATAATGAGGTAAAATGTATTTTCTTTTGCTCTCAAATTTCAAATCATTATTTCTAGTTTACCAAGAAAATTTAGCATTTTCTAAAAGAATGTAATTGCTTTTTGAAACTTCATTTCTATTATAAGCCCTGCATCTCCAAAACATATTAACCAATTAATTCTAGACCACTGCTGTTCTTCTAGTACTGCTACAAATCAGCTGTTGTAAGTCATTTTGGTAATATACCACTGATATTATTGTACCAAATATTAATAACAAGTAGCCATCTAAACATGTTATCTGTCTGTAGATAAAGATATTTCTTCTAATGTATTTTTATGCTTGTAATGTATTCAAAGACCTTTGAACAAGCATGTGTCTGTTATCAGGCTATGCTAAAAAAGCATTAATTGTGTAAAAGAGTTATCAGAGCTTGCAGATCACTGAGCAAAACCAGGAGAATGTAATAGCAACTGACCAAAATTAAATCAACGGATTATTGCAGAGACATTGAAAGAAACAGCACAGCATATGTACTGATCACTAAAGGGATGTAACCCAGATAAAACCAGTTTGGGGGTAATTGATGAAGAAACTAGTAGCAAATATCTGACTCCAAGTATAACCTAGGAGAGGAAAGAAAACACTCGACAATTTGCAAAAGTTACCATCTTGGATGCCCCGTAATTAATATTTTGGGTAGCTTAATATCAGATGGGTTGGATTATGCTAAATTGTATGGGTTACCATGGGCTAAGTCGATGCTTTGCAGAATGCTTTATTTTTGTTGTATGTTACCCTTTAAACTTTTGCCAAGTTCTCTTATTTCCTAAAGTTTACCAGTAGAAGTACCCTCTGCAAAAATGTGTTCAGCTTTTCTCTCTATGTTCTCTCTTAAGGTGTTAAAAGAACCGAGGGCTCTTCTAATATATTCAGAATGCAGATATTGGAGCCTTGTCTATTTTTGAAGTAAAACTTCATTAGTGAGCTCACAGCTTGAGATTTGAGGTCTTAGAATAACAAACTAAGCAAAGTTCTTACATAGTCAGCATCAGTACACAGCATTTACATCAAGTCATTCCTTAAGGACAAAAATTGCAACTGACCACTGCTGCATTGAATGTATGTTGAAATTATTTTATTAGATCTGTAAAAATTATAACAGAATCACAGAATGGGTAAGGTTGGAAGGACCATCTGTGGGGTCATGTGGTCCAACCTCCCTGCACAAGCAAGGTCTTCCTAGAGCACGTTGCACAGGACTGCATCCAGATGGTTCATGAATAAATTATGGATACAAATACAAATTATGGATAAGTATACACGTAGGGATAGATACAAACTTGGAAGAATTTGTAACGGAAACTCAGGGACTTGGTTTTTGCTAGGAAGGCTTTCTGCCTAAATGGTAACTCCTTCTCAATTGCTTTCTTCTCTCCCCCACCCCTCACAGCAAGAGAAGTTCTCAGCCTCTCCGATGTGTGAGAGGAGAGAGATAGCCCTAACAGACACCCACAGATGCCTTGGGAAGGCAGGGGAGAAACAGAAAGGATAAGAGGGGCCCTGAGAGGTGGGAACTTGCCTTTCCCTCCCCGAGGTCTAGCATGCAAACCACACTGTTAGGTTTTTTGTGTTCCGGCCTTCTAAATAAACTTTTTTTGAATTCTTTTCACTGCCTTGGCATTTCTGGGGGTACCTATGTGTCTCATCATGCACTATGTAACACTGATTTATGGATTTTTTTGCATCATCATACTCAATCCCCATTTACCTTTGTGCACTGTAGCATATATTCCTGTCACACAGTCTCATCATGGAACTGGATAGGAATATGTTAATTCAATAAATGCATCCTGATTTACACTGGCTGTGGATCTGGCTCAAACCATTTTGAAAATACCGTTTTTAGCAGCTTTATGACATGAAAGTTCTGGAAAGAATTTCGCATTACTTACTCCATGACAGGAACACTTACGTTTCTGAGTAGATGTTTTCAGTTGGAGTTAACAGAAGTCACACTTTTGCATAGCTCACTACATAGCTAAAGAAGCTTAAGAGGAGAAATTGCTATAGAAAGTGGGAATTACATTGAACAAATTTTATTCACTCTTTTGATGTAATGCCATAGAGACAATTATTTCCATACCCAGATGTTCTCCCTCTGAGGTGTCTATACTCCTTTTTGCTACTACCAAATGTAAAAAATAGTATCCTCTAAATGGTGATTCCTCTGAATAATAATAATGATCTGCCATTTTTTATCAAGCACTTTTTACAGACCTTTAAGGAATAAATTATCTCATCTAATGTCATGTTGCATATGTAGATTTCTGGGATAATGCAGTGGGTTGACCCTGGCTGGATACCAGGTACTCACTACAGCTGCTTTCTCACTTTTCTCTGCAACTGGACAGACGACAGGAAAAAAAAGACCAGAGGATTCATGAGTTGAGATAAGATCTGGGAGAGGTCACTTACTGGTCACTATGAAGGGCAAAACAGACTCAAAGTAGGGATATTACTTAAATTCATTACTAACAGGATCACAGCAAAAGAGTGAGAAGTAAAATAATCTTAAAAACACCTCTCCCCACACCTCCTTCCTTCCAAGTACTACCTCCTCCCCCCTGCGGTGGAGTGAGACAGGGAAAGGGGTTACAGTCAGTTGTAGTTCTTACCATTGCTCAGGGAGAGGAGTCCTTCCCCTGCTCCTGTGGGGTCCCTCCCATGGGAGACAGTCCTTCACGAACCTCTCTGGTGCGAGTCCACCCCTTGGGCAGCAGTTCTTCACAAACTGTTGTCCCGTGGGTCACTCTTCCATGGGGTGCAGTCCTTCATGAATGAGCTGTACAGACATGGGGCCCCCACAGGGACCACAAGTCCTATCTGGAAAAAACCTGCTCTAATGTGGGTTTCCCTCTCCACGGACCGCAGGTCTACAGCAGGACCCTGCTCCATCTTGGGCCTCCCATGGAGTCATGGAATCCTTTGGATATCCACTTGCTCTAGCATGGGCTTCTGCATGGACTGCAGGTGGGTCTCTGCACCTCGATGGTCCTCTATGGGCTGCATCTGCTCCACCATGGTCTGCACCATGGGCTGCAGGGGCCTCAGCTCTGGTGCCTGGAGCACCTCCTCCTTCTCCTTCTGCACTGACCTTGGTGTCTACCTTGTTGTTCACATGCTCTCACTCTGCTCTTCCCTGGCTAGAATTTTCATCTGTGCAACAACCTTCTGTTCTTAAATATGTTATCACAGAGGCATTACTATCCCTCTTGATTGGCTCGGCCTTGGCCAGCGGCAGGAAGCCTGTTCTGGAGATGGCTGGCATTGGCTCCACCAGACAGGGGAAGCTTCTAGCAGCTTCTGGCAGAACACACCCCTGTAGCACCCCCACAAAAACCCAGCCACAGAAACCCACTGCAGATAATAAGAGCAAATTTTAAAGCAGTTGTGTTTCAGTTTAGAATATATAAAGCATTGCAGAAAAAAATTATAAATGGGGTGAAATTAGTAGCTAATAATTTTGTGACGGCAAAAAGGCATCTGCTATTTTGGAAGCACATCTTATTTTCAATGGGGAGAAGGACATTGATTCTTTCTAGACAGAAGCCGATTAATGATATATAGGAGCTAGAATTTTTTAGTTTAGTCAAGGTAAAAGTGTTCAGGAGTATATGAGAAAATATTAACATGGTAATGAAAGAAGAATCTGAATAATGGATGACTGAATAGAACCTTAAAATCCTTGTAATTTAGGAATATAACCCTGAATTATTTTCAAGGTTTCAAAACTACAAATCTAGATTTCTTTTCCCACAATATATATGAAGACTATACTACATTCATTGTTTCTAAATGGTAGAATGGCAGAGAAGTAATAACTACAGACATCAGGATTCTCATGTACAGAATTTTCTCATTGTTAATAAGTTTGTGTCCTCCGCAATCATCTGTGCTGTGCTTATATGTGCATATGTGCATTAAGTTCAAGCTTTCTGCAACTGGTCTGCCTGAAAAATGACTGCAGAAGAATGGCTGGGAAAAAAAAAAGTGCATTTAAATTTACAAATCCAAGCACAATCACAAAAGATTGAATTTAACTACTAGGGTCTCTGCTCTCACATATGCATTCTTACAGAACTGTTTCATTATTATATGATTTTACATAGGGCTATAAGATAGATTTATAGAGATGAAAAATGTGAATAGTAAGTACTTAAGAAGTAAATCATGAGAGATTTCTGTTTCATCTCATTGTCTTCATGAATTAATTCACTCTTCTCTGTTGCTATGCAGGTTGACTGTATGCTTTGTTTTTGTTTTTTTTCTTTTTTTTCCTCATATACAAGAAGTGGAAAAATAAAACAGTGCTTTAGATTTTTTACAAAAATCAAAATTTATAATTACAGCATACTGAATCTTCAAGCTCTTTCAGCCTTCAGTATTCAATATTCTATCACTAAAAAGTATTTTTTATTTTTGTTTAAATCTAATTTTCTATAACTGAAGGCACACTTTGTCAGGAACAAGTGGAAATGACACGAATAAAGAAAGATCATATTTTTTTTTTCCTCAGGATCTCTTATGTTCACCAGAAACAATAATAAACATTGAGGAATCAGCATATTTAACTATATTTCTAGCATGAAAGGCTATAGACAGTAATTACCAGTAATACTCTCTGCAAATCAAAGTTAACAGTGCAAGTATATGAGTATACAGGAATGCTGCAGTAAGGTCATCTCAGCCCACAGCTGAGAGGGAAAGCCGGTTGTCAGTTTTAATCACAGTTAAGCCCATACAGCTTTCAGAAATGGTAGCAATCTCCATTTCTCTAGGCCTTGCATAAATATGAGCTATCAGGGTGATTTTTTTTTTTTTTTTTTTAAGATTTATTTGTAGCTTTGGGCCAAAACTTTGGGTGTGGTGACTTGCTTTAGTGACATATCTGCTCATTAATTATGGATGCTTCCAGAAATGTGCTTCATTGTGTGTGGTAGATTCTAGTGATGCTACAAGAACAACCAAATAAAGTTCTGAATATATTAAGTACTTCTTTTGTTCTTCTATCAGTTAGATAGGTTCTTATGCATACAAATACCTAGGAGAGTGTTTTCCAGTCAGCTCAAAAAAGTGCTTTAAGAGAGATTATCAAGAGACAAAACATGGCATAATTTTGATAAAATAAGCAATTTATATAGTTAATTTTGACTCACATTACTCTTTTAGGCTTTCTGCCTGAACTACTTGACCTTCTTTAAGTTTTGATAGTCTGGATTTATGTATTTTTTTGCAGATTACTGAAAGATAATAGGATTTCTTTTTTTTAAAAAAAGCAATTTTCAATGTTTATATTTCTTGAGAAAAAGAGACCTGAGTAATATATCTTGATAAGCAAACAATTGTTGTTATGTCATAAAAGCTTAATGTTACCTGCAAAATCACAATTCTCAGTAATTTGCTACATTCTTATACACCTTAAATGATTTTTGAAACAAGTGTAACAAAGGTAATAGATGACAATTTTCCCTTTCTAATAATAACTATAAATCTAATTCAGCTTTGATAAGCAACATTTAGAAAATAAAAAAAGAAAAAGTAGGAACACATACTTTTTAAACTATTCATCCCAGAATATTTCAGTGTGGTATTTTAACAATTTTCAGAGAAAAATTATGTTATACTAATGTAAACATGTCTAAGAATTTCTTCTTTCCCCTTCTTAATACCTCTTTATTACCTGAATCTAAATTCAGTTATTGTGGTTAAACTAGTTTTTTTAAAAAGCAAATTTGTCACAAGAATTTTAATCCATATTTCAGAAGAGTTTTAATTTGGTTTGATTTTTTCATCAAAATTTTTTTCTCACCGGCATTTAAAAATATAGTTATTTTTTGTTATGTGGAGCTATATATGTCTTTGTCCTTTTAGTGGTCAAAAACTAAAGTAAAATTATATAGATTGTTCTTAGTCCTGACTTCACCATGTTGCAAACTATCTACATATTGTTGTTATATAGCGTATATACTATATAGTGTTGCTAACAATACCATAATATACTTCTATTTGAGCTCAGGGAAAACCAGGATTATATTCTGATTAGTGCACTGCTACTTTACGTGTTACAGGCCTCTACTTTCATAAAATACGCTCCTGAAAGAGTAGTAGTGGTGCTTAAATAAATGATACTTGGTCTATATAGTAGTAACCAAACTTTACCTTGGTCTTGAAATGCACATTCTTAAGTATTATTGGGGTTTTTTTAAGGACTGTCAAAGACCATGATGGTCACAATATCATTTTCCCATTACAACAATTGAGTTTCATTTTTTGTCTCTCTGTGAATTTGCAGCTACAAGTATAACATGCAAACTTCTGTGGAACAGAGGAGGGATCAACACCAATCCAGAAAGAAAAAGGTGGAAAAAAGGGGGATAAAAGGGACAGATTGCCTATTAGCAGAAGCTGGTCATTACACCTGTCATGCTGAGTGCTAGTGTGTCTGTCCTACATTCTTACTAAATCCTATTTCTAACTGTCTTCTGAATCAATGCCCTTCTTATTCTGAGTCTCTGTGTGTGAACATCACACTGGACCAGCCAGTAAGCAGGACTAAGTGCCAGCTACTGGGGAATGTGATGCTCTGTATGTCTGTTTGTGTAAAACTACTAGGAGGTTTTACTCTGTAATAGGAATGAAAATAACTTTTTTTGTCAGTATATAAAAAAGTTTTCAACTCCACTGAAGACTTCTAGAATGTGAAGTCAAATACATGAATTACTTTAATAAAAGCAATTCAAATCAATCCCCTAGTTCTATGTAGAAGGAGGGGACAGAAAATAAAGTCTAGATATGTTTATTAATTTCTTCTCTCTATAATGAGATGGATGAACACTTAATTGCAATCATTAAATTGAACCTTTTAAGAGTAGGTCTTATGCTCAGAACTACATTTCAATTTCTTCTGCAAACACAAATTAGACTTGAACATAATACATTCTTGTACAGTAGAAATGGCTATATGACTTTTACGTTTCCTAAGAACTCTTCTAATTGTCTAGGTGTGCTACTTTCTAATTACTCTTACATTATATGGAGACTGTAAGACTCACAGTGTCTTTCATATGAGTCGTATAGTAGAAAAGACCAAAAGTAAAATAAGTGAAAATCCAAAAAACCAGCATGCTTTGAAGTCTTACTCTAATGACCTACCTTCTTGCCTTTTCACATTTCAGTAATTGGAAAGTTCAACGTAATTGGAAAGTTCAACTAAATTTGAACTTGGTCAGCAAATACTTATATGAAGTTATTAAGGAATTAAAAGTTTGTTTCAGTTATATGAGGTGACTTTACCTTACCAAGTTTTAACTCCTCACAATGAAACTTTATAGGCTCGCTCAAAATGCAAGATTTTGGAGGTTATAGCACATAACATCAGACCAGTTTTCAGATTTATTTCCAAAAGATTTCATCTGAGAGATATTTTGAACATGATTATGAACAAGCCTTATATTTATTTTCCTCTCTTCGTAGCTAACAACCTTCCCCCCTCTGTCTCACCAATAACTGCTCTAAAGAACTCACAAGAGGTCTTGTAACTTCTGTCAACAAGAAGAGGTCTTTTTATCCTTTGGCATGTTTCCAGAGAGACATAAATTGTGCTAGGCAAGTCATTTGGGCCATCTGTGTCTGACCGAAATCTTAAAGACAAAGAGGAAATGATATGTAAAAGTAGTGATGGGCCCCTTTTTGAAACACTTGCTATTTTTGAAGGTTTGCTGCATCTTTTGGACCTGGGACACTGCAGACAGATTGCCAAAGTTTGTCCAGTACTGTAATTACCACTCTTTGCAACAACTATAATGCTAAGGAAAATCTTGAGTAGATCAAATGTAGTCAGAGGTCACTGTGGGGCAGGATGAAGGAAGTTGAGGCCTGATGGTATTCTTTTTTAAAACAACTAGAAAAGATCTCTTCATCACAGAAACTGACTCTTAAGGAAAACTCCAACTACCCAAATTTCATAGAGAGAGGAGTATGGTGAGCTCAAACAAGGTAGATGCATTCCAGTGGCTGGGAGACAAATATGTGATGCACATACTGGATTGACCAAAAGAAGGACTTGTGTCACGGAGTCTTCTAATCACAAAGGAAAAAGCACTGGCCAAAGATGTGTTAGTCAATTGGTTACTGTGACTATAACACAGTAGAGTTTAACATACTCAGGAATCAAAAGTCAGATCAGAGACCCTAGGCCTCAAGAAGATGGATAATGGTTTCCTCAGGACCTGAAAAGCTGCATTCCTAGCAGGGTTGCCCTGAAGGGCAACAGAGCCCATGAGAGCTCATGGAATCATAGAATCATTAAGGTTGGAAAAGATCTCTAGAATCATCAAGTCCAGCTGTTAACCTGGCACCACCATGTTTACCACTAAACCATTTTCCCCAGAGCCACATTGGCATGCTTTCTAGGAATAGTGATTCCAACACTTTTCTGAGCAGCCTATTCCTTCAAGAAGTCTTCAAGAACAATGTCCTTAATACACAAGAGCAGTCCACCTTCAACAGCAAGAAAAGAAGCAGTAATAGGAAAGCTCGGCTTGGGCCAGCAGGGAATGTCTGACTCAGCCTAAAGGCAAAAAGGAAGTGGATTGATGGTGCAAAAGGAACAGATTACCAAGGATTATAGATCACTAAGGAGTTTAAATCCAACACATGAGCATTCACAGGGGAATCAGGAAGACCAAAGTTCATCTGGAATTGAGATTGGTAAAGGGTGTGAAGGGAAATGGGAAGGACTTGAGCAGGCCCAGAGGCAGTGAAAGCCAAGGAGAATACCAACTCTCCTTCTAAATTCCAGAGCAGTGCTTTAATATGGATGGCTCATATCACCTCAGTAAGAATATCCCTCCTTAAACTGCCCAGGCTATTTCTTTCTTTACTCTCTTGATTTCTCACAGCTTTACTACAGTGTGAAAACCTGCATGCAAACAAGTGATATGGTACAATCTAGGTAATACAAAGGCATATATGATGTAGTCAGAGTTATTGCATTTGAAAGACAGCATATGTACACAGCCTTGTCTTCAGGAAAAAAAAAAAAAAGATAGTATTATTCCTTCTTCCTTGTTAAAAAAATTGGTGGACAGTGTTGGGAAAAATATTTGAACATCAACTATTGAACAATGTTTGTGAGTGTTTCATTTGTGACCCTTTGAATAGATACTTTTTTAAAGCAAAAGAAAAAACTCAGTCATTCTTAAGGTATTGGATACATATAAAATAAGAAAGCTCAAAATATTTAAGTTGATTTTAAGGAAAATTAGTTTTTCCCTAGAAAATAATAAAGTCCATAATTTTGTCTGATGTTTTTCACAAGACTTCAGTCTTTTAAACTCATAAACAGATGTCAATAAACCTGGTTTTACTAAATGCAGTCTACTTGCTCTATTCAACGTCTGTCTCTTAAGCACACATTTATATCTATGTATGTGCCAATTGGTATTGTCACAGCTAAGCATCACATCAGGGAAAGTGTTGGCAGCAGCAAAATCATGACTGAAATAGAAAGTGAAAAGAATTCATTTTAGCAGCTGCAAGTCATTCTGTTCCTTGTATTCAGACTTGTTCTACAGCTAGTCACAGCACAACCAGGGATAAAATTATTTTCTGCATACATATTGAATAGAAGATAGATAAGATTTTTGTGTTGGAAAGAACTATATTGGAATATAGTGTTGGTGCTTCCTATTTTGTTTACAAAAAATGTAAGCTAAATCTATATTTCATCTTTCCACTACCTTTTAGTTGACTGTGTAGTTGTAATTGGCACACCTGGCTGACTGGATTTATTTCTGAAGTTTGACACAAAATTATGAGTAAAATATAGCTTTTTAGTCACATTAGCTTTGGGGATTTTTTGCAGAAAAGATTGCCTTTCTGCAATTAATGGAATATTTTCTTTCACAGTACATTGTTTATTCCCTAGTAATAATCTGTAATACTGCAATGCAAAAATGCAAAAAATAATCTCAGAGTAACTCAAGTTTAATGTTCTTAAGTATCCAAAAAGTGATTTATACGTTGTCATATAACATGGTTTAAACGACTGATAAAAGGAGATTATTCTCTATTCAGTGCCATGTGGTTTAGAGTACTTTACGCATTATTCCAATTATTTAATTCCTATTTAATTGATACAATTTAACCAGGATTTTTTTTCTGGCATTTGGATTACTGGAAGAAATGCAGAAGAAGCAAAGGCTCAGGATTAGTCTCTAGTTTCTCACTTTCTCTTTAGCCTCTTTTACTTTCACAGGAAACTTCTGGAAGCTGAAGAAAGATATTAATTTTTAGCTTTTATCCTCTTCCGTAGAACTTGATTTGGCTTGTCATTTGACAATGAAATTCACAAAGACAGCTTTCTACTAATTAGTAGGTATTTGTTATTATTGATAAAATAATGAAGGATGATTAGCTTAATGCAAAAAGATCTACCTTCATTAAGGAATATTATTTACTTGCAGGCATATGCACTTGCAGTTCAAAGCTTCATTATTTTGTACTTCAAAGATTTATGAACTACTGCATGGAATGTTCTACTTAGTTTGTAATATATTACAATTCCACAGTGTCAGTAGCCTTCACTTATCAAGGGCACAATTTGTTCCAAATGAACTGAGTAGGAAAGCAGTGGGGAACATTTGAGAGGCAAAAGAATGGGAAGTCTGATTAGATGAACAGAATTGTCCATTCGTCCTTATGGCTTCTCTCCAATTATATATCCATTTGGAATTTCTGCTCACCAGTAATGTTTTAATTTGGAAAGTAATAGCAAGTGATAAATAAAAGACAGTCTCTGTGATAAGTAGCTATTATAGTGAGTATTGCAGTGTCCATCTATTGTCCTCCCCAATGACTGCAGGAAAATTCATACTCCAAGGTCACATACGTAGAATCCGTACTTCATGCTGGGAAGCACTGTGTGTTCAGGAAGAGCTCACACAAGCCATCACACTAAGAAAACAGTGGAAAAGACACGATGCAACAAACATGAGTCATAAATTAATTTCTTATGGAGACTGAAGCTCTGTAAAACTCTTAGTGTGACAGTAGGCATATTTCATCCAAATTCAGGTGTCAAAACATAAAAATTCAGATGCATGAAAGTCTTGCTTTTCAAAGATGATAAAGGACATGACAGTAATGCAGTCTTGCATTTAAATGACCTAAGAAAATTAAGTTTGAAATCAATTTTCTGTATAGTAATAGCTTCATGTAAAAAGTAGATTCACAATAAAATTAAAAAAAATAGAATCTTAGTCAGTTGCTGTCACACCAACAGGCAGGATAGCCCACAGCTGATCATTCCTTGGTCTTTGAGAAAATTTCTGTTGCCTGGGAAACAGAAAAAGAGCAAGGAGCATTGGAGCTCAGGGACTGCAACCTCTGTGTATAATAACCAGGAGCTTAGAGAAGTGAAGTTTTTAAAGTCATTATTTGTCCCTTTTGGAAGCTATACTATCAAGGACTGAGTTTGCAGAAGTGTCTATATCCACACAGAATCTGGAATCTGCCTCTCTGCCTTGTTGTGGTGAGACCTCACCTGCAGCACTGCAGCCAGCTCTGGAGTCCCCAGCACAAGAAAAATGTGAACTCCTTGGAGCAGGTCAAGAGGAGGGCACAGAAATGCTCAGAGGGCTAGAACTCCACTGCCGTGAAGAAAGGCTGAGAAACTTGGGGTTGTTTAGCTTGGAGAAGAAAAAGTTCTGGGGAGATCTTAATGCAGTCTTTCAGTTCTTAAAGGGGGCTTATAAGACAGAGAGAGACTTCTACCTGTACCTGGAGTAACAGAACAGAAGGTTACAGTTTTACACTGAAAGGAGAGATTTAGATTATCTATAAGTAAGAATTTTTTTAAAATGAGGGTGGTGAGGCACTAGAACAGGTTGCCCAGAGAAGTTGTGGATGCCCCGTCCCTGAAAGTGTTCAAGGCCAGGTTGGATGGAGCTTTTAGAAACCTGATCTTGTGGAAAATGTCCCTGCCCATGGCAGGGGTGTTGGAACAAGGTGATATTTAAGGTCCCTTCCAACCCAAACCATTCTACAGTTCTACGGTTTCCCCTTTAGGTGTTTCAGTTAAGAACTGAAGGTTATAGACAAGGCAAACCTATATTAAAAGATACGGTCCTGATCTTTCGCTAATTTTAAAGTTTACCTTGGAATAAAGTTCTTGCTTAGCTCAAGTCACAGATTTCAATGTGTTCCCATAAAGTTTTGCAACTCAAAATTTAGAGTCAAAGGGTGTGTTTAGCTCTTTTGTTTCCTATTATGCTCAGCTGGAAAACATTTTCATAAGGAATAGATTATTTATATGATGATAGCAAATTCCTGTCAACTGCACTAGAATATCAGCCTTTCACAGACTTTGATATATGACATCCACATGCATTCCAAACGATTGCCTTTTGTGGACCTGTGTCCTAACTATTGAAACATGGGGGTTTGTGGTCTGGTTTTTGTTTTTGTAATGGGCACATGTATTTGTTACAACACTTGCATAATTGACTTTTTTTTTCGTGTTACTAATCGGATTGCACTACAAAAGAAATTAGGGGGGTGGGGGAGGTTGGCATCCAATTTTTTATCAGAATAAATTCAGTCCATAAATACCCAGACTACTATTTGATTGTCAAAAAAACATAGGGAACACCTGTTACATGGGCTTGTTAGATGATAACACTATCAATAACTGCAAACAACAATGTAACATCCATAGCCATATGAAGTAGAAGTTGGGCTGAAGTATTTCTGTCTACTATGCTGAAGCCAATGAAACTGTAGACGTTTTTGTAACAACTCATGCCACAACCTTTAGTGCACAATATAGCAATTTTCATAATATTTTCTCTTAAAGAGGAAATTTGCTCTTAAAAAGAGTTGGATTAGATAGGAAACAGAACACTGACTAAATTTTGCTTAAGTACTGTGCCATTGCTTTCTAACAGAGAAAGCTGAACAGGCATAATTTAATAATATAGTTCAATTTCTATATAAATTGAAAATAAATTTATATACACATTTAAGTCTGGAGTGGGGAAGGAAGCAGAGGGACAAACTTGCATCATTTAGGGACTAATTTACTTTGGTCTATGCAGGTGATTATAGTGAAATCCTACTTAACATGTGACATTTTCCAATGTAAGAAAAAATATCAACACTTCTCAGCTGTTCATGTGCAAAAAAAAGATCAAAGCCCTATATTAAGTATCTTAAATATGACAATCTTGTCATGGAACACATTGCAGTTCAGAGACGAGAAATTTAATTGGTCATGGAGTAAACTTGTCTGCAGCTGGTAAAAAGTTCTGAAAATTCTAGAACTGACACCTATCCTATAAGGATTTTTTTTCATATATTTTTGTAACTTTTCAATAAAGCTTTTCTTTTCTTTCTAATGGAAATCAGAATTAAGATCTTAAGTCTTCATCTTCTGCTCTGGATGTTGAGATTTTGCACTGTTCTCCAAATCATTTTGTTTACATTCAAATATTTATTTATACTACAGTTTTATAGGAATCTTCCTGGTTCATTTCCTATACATCCATGTAATTAAATTAACCAACGATCTGACCACAGAAGGAACATAATTATTTGCATTTATTTGAACACTTCATTACAATATCTTGTTTATTTAATATTGTTTAATCTTTTCCTCTTATCTCCCTTTAATATTTAGATTACTATGTGCTTTGATACAGTCCTTTTTAATCCTGGCATGACAATACATCCCATTTGCACATTATCAAAATAAAAATCCCTAGAGATACAGAAATTTAAGATATTACTAGTTTAAGTTTTTAATTACATAATTTATTATTCCCTCTATGCATTCTATTACTGTATCTCAGCTAAACATGATAAGAATAAATGCTAAGATCAACATTAAATAAAACTTTTATTGAATTTATTTTTCTGCAGATGAATAGTACACACCAGTACTGAGGATGCTTCAATTCATGACTTTGGTGGACTGAACTCAGGCAACTGCCAGATGTCAACATAGATGCTCTCTACACTCTCTCATTCCACTTCTCAAAAGGACAGGAAAATAAAATAAGATGAAAAATCTCATGTGAGATCACTTTTCAATTATCTTCAGATAATCATCTCTTCAAAACATCACCTCTTCATTCTAGACTCAGCTTCACTCCTTCATTCCTGACTCCTCTACCTCCTTCCCACCCTGCTTAGTGCTCCAAGGCAAGGGGAAGTGGAGATTGTGATGAGTCCATACCAACTTCTGTCTGACACTCCTTTCTCCTTATTGTTTGCCCCCTTCAAATGGGTCCTCCATGGGCTGAAGTTCCTTCAGGAAGTATATATATGTGTTTCACCATAGTTTTCTCTGAGGGCTGCAGAGGAATGTCTGTTCTGTCCTGTGGAGCACCTCCTCTCCCTGCTTCTTTTTCCACATTAGTGCTTGGATGGTTGTTTCTCACACTTTCTTTGCTCCCGTCTCTCTCTCAGATAGAACTTTGCTCTTTCTTAAATGCACTTTTACCTGAGGTGCCATCATCTTGACTGAGGGGCTCAGCCACACCCTGTGGTGAGTCCATTGCAGCTCTCTGGAACAAGCTGTTACCAGCAGAGCGCAGCCCCAGCCTCTCCTTACAAAAGTCCTGAAACCCCCACCCCATAGCCTCTTCTACAAATACCTCGACACTGACACTAAATAAAAGGACCAAAATACAAACTCTTTATATTTCTCTGAACCTCTGACTCTCTTATTTTTACATTATTCATTTTATAAAATGAAATTTTATATATTATGTAACAGGAAGAATATAGAAACTTAAAGCTACTGGCACTATTACGTTTATAGTTTTTCTCAAGTATATTTGGAAAGTTAGCTATGAAAGTTCTTTTTTTTTTTTATTTTGCAACTTTTCAAGGTTAATCAAGCTGTCAGAAAGAAATTGCAAATACATGTGCCTGCACTCAAGAGTACAAATGTGCAATCACAGCAGGAAAAGGAATATGTTTTCCACTTGGTTGAAATGCATTTATCACAAGAGTTCTTAAGGAAAATGGTCTGTAACTTAGATGTAGTTTTAAGTCATTTTAAAAAATATCTTCTCACACTATGTTGTTAATGCCATTTCGAAATACTGCTTTGTAAGGGCATAAACTAGGAATGAACTTGTAAATAAAAGAAATATATAGCTAAATCATATTTATTTTCTCTGTTTTATCTCTGTCTTATACTGATTCTTAGCACTACTTTTTCAAAAATATAAGTTTGTCGCAGCCACCACTGACAATTGCTTATCTAATTGGGCATGCATGCAACCAAATTGCATGCAATTTAACTTTTCAGCAGGTAACAAGATGAGACATAGACTTGGCCTGGTGAAGATGGTTAGTGAATTTAAAGAGAAAAGCATTTATTTTGAATTCATTCCCCTTTCTTCTTGAAAGCAAGTTAAGATCAACGTCATTTAAACAACCTAGTTTTTATGTGGCTAGCTATTCAAGCTGGTACTGTTAAAAATGAACTCTTTCTTTACTGCTTTCACCACTAGTATCTTACAATTGTTTTCTTTCTCTGGATTGATCAGCTGAACTGTCAACCAGTAGGAAATGCGTGTAAGCTCTATTATTGTAGGAGCCACTATTCAAAGAAGAAACGACTTTCTTTAAAACAGTACAAATTTTACTGAAGCAGCAGTGAATGAAGAGTCCCTTAGCATAAGAACAGACATCCTAGTCAAATCAGAGACATACCTTATCAGGTAATTGGTATTGTTAGTGACCTGCAGTGAACAGTTTATCAAAAAACAGATGTTGATTCAACCTTATTTTGCACACCCTTCCAAATATCAGTTATGGCTAGCAACTAAGCTTTCAAATAATATATAGCTAATATATGTCTTTTTCCTGGAACTCTTTACCACCACTATATTTGTGTGATTATTTGAATACAGCACCAAAATTCAAGCATTAGAGTCTGTAGACTACAGACTTGATGAACTAGAGGGAAAAATAAAAGAAGGAAAAAAAAAGAAGAAAAAAGGAAACGGTAGCAAGACAAAAATCTTACTTTGAGTGACATACAACTGAAGTTTCTTATTTGTGTGTTTATTTTTCTCAAGGGGCCAACATTCACCTTTTTTAAGAAGAGTAATATGATAAAGGTGCTCTTAGTTGTTTTCTAAGTCAAGTAGCATTTCAGTGGTTTCCTACAGGCTATTTTAGGCTTTCTGTCTGTTATCTGACTCCTGACTTTGTTTGCACCCTGCTATCCTCTCAGCATTCTCTGTTTGCTCATATTTGCTCTGACTTGTTCCACTCTCCTTTTCCGCTGTCCCCCCACCTGTTTCAACTTGCCCTATGTTTGTTGCTCATTGAGGAGATGTATTTCTTCTGGAAGGATCTAATTGTCTCAGCATAGAGCTGACAAGCCATCAAATTAAACAGGCTTCTTTCTTCCCTGATACTCAGGAATATATATCTTTTTACCACAAGTTTTTTTCTCTTGCAGGTACTTCGGGATCCAGGTGAGAGTAATTTTCTTCCTAAACTGCAGATTACTGCAGATTACTTCCTAAACTGCAGATTATTTACACTGAATTTGATTGACTACATGAATAAGATCTAGCCAAATAGGAGATGGCAGATCATGCTTAACTTCAGCTAACAGTATCACCAGCTACTGACAGACCCACCTCCCCCAGGTGTCAGTATTTATGTCCACTAGTCAGATAGGAGCAGTATCTTAGGCTGGTGTGAGCTGTCAGGTGCTGCTATGTGTGAATACCAAACTGACTGATAACCACGGATGCAAAAAGAGAGGGATTTTGTCTCTTTTCTTTAGCCATATTAGATCCTAATCCTAAAGGATAAAAAGCAAAATTTCTTTTGTATACTTTACTGAAATTAGCTGAATGAGTAAGGGTTAAAAGCCACAAATGAATGTTCCAAAGAATTTGACACCAGGGTCACAAGGTTAACAAAATAATAGGATACTTTCATAAAATATCCCTGAGCATTCACACTGAACTTTTGTTGATTTATTTCGAACACATTTTTTTTTACTTCCCCAAATCAAACTACAGAATCAACTTAGTCACAATTTTTGTACCCTCATATTCTGTTTTTTATCAATCATCACACTTTCTTTCCATTTCCTATTCTTACACTGCTTTTCAAATCCTGCCTCTTTCACCTATAGCCTCACAATTTTTGTCTTCCCCCCATGTGAAAGACAGCAATATTCACAGCCACAGCATTCTTTTCTACCCATCTCTATGATAAGGCCCTTTCTCTACGTCCTCTCCCTGAGTATTTTTCACTGTCACTTCTCTTCCTGAATTCCAACTTCAGTTTTCTCAGTAGAATGAGCAATTCTTAATTCCTTCCTTGTATCTGATCTTTCCATACTGTTCTCTCTGTCTTGAATACTCTGCACATCTTTTTAGTCTATTTGTCTTCTCCTGCCACTGCTACTGTCAAGCTGCGTATGCTTTGTCCCCTCTCTCCTTCACATAGAATTATGTGCCTGCACTGTAGTGTCCTTCTTCAAAACCAATTCTTCTGTTATTGCTTCCTCATTTTCTGACACATCATTCCCCAAAGAAGAGCATCAGTACATTCTTCTAATGATGTAGTGTAATATTTCATCATCTTTATTTTTCTAGTCCTCCATCTGTTTCACTTTTCTCCTTGTCTGTGTCATTCTAATGGACACAGAAAGCTCTCTGAGGCATGGGTAAAAAATTCCTATGAAACACTGCATGAAACAAGTGAAAACCTATACAATTTTCAAAACAAAAAAGATTTAAAATTAGAGATGCTTCCTTTAAATTTTCTGTTTCAGCTTTATGATGAAAATGGCACAGCTACTAAATCAGGCCTATTATTACCACAGAAATAATCAGATATATATAATGTAGAAACCATCTGCTAAAAATTTTCTCCATTTCAGTTTTACATAAACATTCTTATCATAATTTTTTAATTATTTTTTAAGTAACATAGGAGTTATCATAAACACTATCCATTTTCAAATTTCCCTTGAAAAGTACTAAGTATGTTGTCTTGTGCATTGATACTGGTTTTTAAAATTGTTCTCAGTATTATGCATGGATAGCATGCTAAAATGGATTGTTCAAATATAGTATCTACAAAACCCAGTACTTTTATGATGAGCTTAATTGGCTTCCATTTTTCACTGTCCAGATCGCTCAGAAATTTGTCAAAATAGTTTTGCAAATACCTTAACTAAATACTGAAGTTCTTGTTGATAGGTAATTTTCATTCACTAAACCAGTCTCACTGACGTATATGCTCACAACAGACACAGACCTCCACTAAGGCCTCAGGGGGCAGTTTATTTTTCTCTTACTTGGAGTCTGTTAGGCATTGCTTCAGAACTCTGATCTGAACAAGTCGAGTACCATTTATTGAATTTCAAATAATGGTACTACTTCCATGTAAGGAAGACTGGATATATTCCTAGATTTTAGTTCCTAATATGCATTAGACATTATTTTAGGGACCAAATCAGCTTCACCTCAGACTTTTCACCTGTAAAATATGAATGAACCCTGATATGTATGATGGATTTTTACACATTCAAGGAATCACAGATCTCAAGATAAAAAATATGTATTAATAATAATACACATTATTATATTTTTGTCTGGAGCAGAAAGAATACTCAAATCAGTAAAACTGTTGTCAAAATTATGATGAGGATTAATGCTCTGAAAACAGAAGAAAGAAAATAATCATGCTTTCAAGCTGCTCGTCTCATTAAACTGTTGTTCCTTTGCTCATAGCCAATTTCTCGACAGGCTGATGAGCCGCATATACCCCAATAGTCAATTTACCTCTCCCTTCAGGGTTCTGGATGATGGGAACTTAGTGTGGGTTTTGAGATTTGTCCTGTCCTCTTCAATCCTTCTATCAAAAATAAATTAAAGATTAATAAAGGAATAAGAATTGTCATATGAACAAATGAGGGTTAGGTGAATAAATTATTTTTTAATATAACATGAAGTTTCTTCTACCAATCTCCAGTAATTAAACTCAAGAATATATGTATTTCTTTTTCTTATCCTACGTATTAAAAAAAACCAAATTACTATATTTTTCACCAATTGGAATGTTATAGTTCCTGTTGGACATTATTAACAGTGTTAAGGAAAATTCAGTCCTCTCAAAATGAGGACTGTTTTTTATGGAAAACAATATCAATTAAGTCCTCTGACACTGAATAAACCCCTTTTTCTTAGCAGTTTGAAAAAACTACCTGAAAACATCTTAGAAGTAGGTGAAGATTTAGAAAGCTTTGATGTCTACTTGTTTGGTTCCTGACCTTTGCACAGAATTTCTAAACAGATTCTAAAGATTCTTGAAGCAGGGACAAAAGGCCCAGACTCATCCTCCTTACTATCAGTTTTCAGTATATGTATCTTTTCAACGGTCTCACTCTCTGAGAGTGAGTGTGCATGCTCTTGCTCTGGCTGTTGTAAAGAGGTCTGAGATTGGTTTCTAATTCCTGCAATAGCTGACTTTTATCAGGACTATGAGTTTCAAGGGACAGTTGCTCTATTTGTTCTAAGTCACTGTAAAATGTCTTGAGCTTCCTCTCTAACAGCTTTTAGCTGCACTTGCATATGTCTCTGTGAGAAGTCCCATACTTTCCTGGCACTCCTGAAATTCCACTTGCAGGGCTTCTTACACTTTTTCATGTTCTACTACCTTTCTATTCTTTTCTCCTACATGCTACCAAGGGTTTGCATCCATGCATGACCTCTGTATTTTACAGGATCTCACTTCTTACACTAATTAATGTCAGAACCTAATGGACTATGGAGGCTGCAGATGTATAGAGATAATGACTATGGTTCATAGGTTTTGTATGGTTCATAGGATTCCAGAACACATACAAGGGCTTTTATCCTCTAAATTTCTCTACTGTATTACAGCTTATCATACATACCACCAAAAAAAATTACCTCTAGGAAGTATAATATGTCAAATATCAGGACCAGCAAATACACTTATGATTAATTAAGGGAATTTATATATAAATATATTTATATATACTTATAATACATATAAGGCTATTACAATTTACTATCAGTAATCAATAACATCATCTCAATCACTAATATGGTAGCAATCAGTAACAGTAGCAATTATTCATATATCAACAACCACATAGGCATACAATATTAAAGGTCTCTACAAAACTATAATTAACGAAGCAACTTACCAACAGTATAATAGCAGATATACTTTTGATAGATTCCTTATATGGGTATATAGTATTGGTACCAAGTGAATTAGATAGATTTTAGAAGGGGGCAAACCACGCCAAAAGGGAGGACAAACTGACTCCAGAAGGGGACCTAATCATACCAGAGATACAAACTGAACCAACCCCAGCAGTGGGCCAGAGGGGATAGCAAAAAAGTAGCAATCTAACTTCACAGATGATCCATATAACGGAATCTGGAATTTACTAGGTGTCTCTGGTTAAAGTCCAAGATCTCACAGAGAGTTTTGCATAGAATTCAGCCTGTTTAGGAAAGGAAAAGTATGTGCAGCACGGGAAGTTCTCTGAGAGGGAGGCTTCATTTTGGACAAAAATTAAGTCCTTTCTATATAATAGACACATTAGAGGAATTAGGGCATCATCACTATGAACAGCCAACAGATGCTGTTAATTTCCATTTTTCACCTGTTAGAGCCAATAGATGATGATTTTTCTATTCTTTCAGACCAATTTTATTTTACCACACTGTCTCCACCTTTTTAAATAAGTTGCCATTACAGTATCTTTGGATTTACACTTTTCAATGGTATCTCAAGATGTCTTTGATTTCTATGTACCCAGCTGTACTTCAAAGATGCCAGCTACAATTTTCAAAGATGTTTCTGGTTCCTAGCCCCAGTTCCCAGGCTCACAGCTCCCAGGTTGGCAGACAATTTCTGACAGTACTTTTCAGCAGACATTTTATTCTGTTCAGTAATTTTCCTCTTCTAATCAGGCTGTCTTCCCGACTGCTCACATCAACAGTTAAGTCCTCCATCTCTGCTGAAAATAAATGGATCTTTGACAGCTACACCAAGAACATTAAATGCAGATGTTTGTCAACCTGCATCAGGACCTAGTTGAAAGTAAAACAACTATTCCTATTTGAAATAATTATCATTTGAATATGAAAATAAAACACCAAGCATCAAAAAATCCAAAGTTACGCACTAGTAAACTTTTTTTTTTTTCATCTAGTTTGTGGAAAGTATTATTTCTATGCACTATTTTTTTGTGCAAGTTCTTGTTCTCTCAGTAAGCATTATCTCATCACTTCAGACCTGAACACTTCAGAATACTTTTACAGTCAGTTCTAACATCTCTGAGGCCACTACATAATGTTGAGAAATAGAATCACAAATTTATAGAATATAAGGATCACTGAGACCAGCTTCCTGCTGCTCGCAGGACTATCTAAAACTAAATCATACGACTAAGTGGATTGTTCAGATGCTCCTTGAACAGAAATGGAGCAGCTTATTTTATGCCTTTTCTATTCAAATTCTAATATTTGTGTTTCTTCAGAAGTTGTAAGCTTAAGTGATATTATTCTTATCTCACTGATTATATGTTTTGCTCATATATTCAAGATTTGATATTAAGACAGAAGTTTTGTCTGTCAGCCTATTAGCGCCTTTATGTTGTCCTTGTTTTGTTTTTGCAGCACTGCCTGTATAGCACGCAGTGTGACTGACTACATAAAGCCTACCTGGAATTATAAGTTGCATCTTAACTCAAGGCAGGTGCAGTCATTATGCCTTGGCAGTCCCGTTCTTCAATTGTTTGCTGAGGTTTTTTCCAATGCATCACATTTTCCTCTTTGACTACACACTAATCTGTCCTTACAGAAGAAACAAGGAGATGGATACTTCAGTCTCTGATATTTCATCCAAATAGATAGTCAGGATGCAGCCTTGAGGCTCTGTGGAAATTTTGAAGCTGACCAGGTTCATGCTTAGTGATCTTCACCATCTCCTGGCTCGTCTCCACGGCTAAATAACAAAAGGCTAGGGAACAATCTCTGCCTGCAAAACAATCAGGCATAGTTTTTTGTAAAAAGTGATTAGACCTAATCCCCTATAATCAAATGCATATTAGAATAAGATTGTCAGAGCAGCTAATGATTCCACTTTAGAATATTTTCATAATTTATAATTCACAATTATTACACAGATTATATAGATATAGAAAATTATTTTAACATATTTACTAACATCTTTGGCAACAAAGAAAAAACACTAAGAATCATTCTACGAAGAAATTGCAGGGCTATGCATTTTCAAATTAAAACGTGGATAAACAAAAGCTTAAAAGCTTAAATTTTTAAAGTCACAGTATATTAATATATATGCAAATAGTAAACCAAATCTTGAACAGTCCACCTATTTTGTTGATATTTTATGAACAGGTTGTATGACACCAGGTTGAAAAACACTTAGTAGTCTGTGAGAGAGAAATACACATTCTCCTCAATACCAGATTTTTTAAAGTAATTTGTCTTGTTTGTTCTTTCATGTAAAATTATCCAGGTGTGTTTAAAGGTATAGTCTTTATTTTATTTAAATATATAGTTATCTCTTTTATGACTGATGCAATTAATTATAGTTATTGCTATTATGATTGTTTACAAGTGCAATTTGTATGTAAATTTAGTTCTGAATTATTCATCTTCTTAAATTTGATCTCCCCGATAAGCCTTGAGACAATAAATGTCTTATATAATTGTATTGTTTTCCTGTTTTATACACAGACATGCTATTATTTTATTGATTTTTCTTAATTTTATGAATAAATACACTTAATGAAACAGCAATAATGACTGAAACAGATCTGAAATACCATTAGAAATAAACACCAATTTTAATAAAGGGTTTGGTTCCCAAATCTGAAGGAGTCAATCTAATGGAAACCTGAATTCACTTATCTTTGCTTTCTACTAGAAACACTATAGGATAAGCAAAGAATATCAAACCAAAGAATGACACCCACTCACCCCCTAATAATTCTAGAAATGGAACTGAGGAGTTTGTTCACATTTTAGGTAGCTATGTTTATTGTCAGGCCACAAAATCAGATTTTCTCTCATCTGGCATTTTTCCTGCAGGGTTGGCTTCTGTGAGAAGACACCATGTAGGGCAGAGCCCGTTTTAAGCCTCTCCAAGGATGTGTGGCTGACCAAAACTGAGCCCATCAGCAATGCTCATGGCATCTCTGTGATAATATATTTAAGAAAGGGCAAAAAAAGGCTGTGCAGCAGCTGGGAGACAGAAGAGTAAGAAAATGTGAGAGACACAACTCTGAAGACACCAAAGTCAGTGAAGAAGGGAGGGGAGGTGCTACAGGTGCTGGAGTAGATTCCTTTGCAGCCCATGGAAAAGACCATCGTGATGTAGATTGTCTCCCTGGAGTCCATGGAGGACCACAGTGGAGCAAATATCTACCTGCAGCTCATGGAGGACCCATGGCTTTCTGGCAGGAGCTGTGAGCCCACGGGGGTCCCATGGGGGACCCAAACTGAAGCAGTCCATTAGGAATGGATCCACGCTGGAGCAGTTTTTGAAGAACTGAAACTCTACTTTGGAGTAGTTTGTGGAGGGCTGTGTCCCATTCTGGATCAGGGGAACAGTCTGAGAAGGAAGGAGAAGCAGAGAGGAAGTGCTGTGAATTGACTGCAATCCTCATTCTCCATCCCTTTGTGCTATTTTGGGAGATGGGAGACTCAGGAGCGAAGTAGAGTCTGGGAAAAAAGGAGGGATGGGGAGAAAGTGTTTTGGATTTGTTTTTATTTCTCATCATCCTAATTTCTAATTAAATGACAATAAATTAAATTATTATTTCCCAAATTGAGTCTGTTTTGCCCATGATGTTAATTGGTGAGTGATTTCCCTGTCCTTGTCTTCAGCCATGAGATTTTCGTCATATTTTCTTCCCCTGTCTTCATGAAGTGAGGAAGTAATAGATTGATTTGCTGGGCACCTGGCAGCCAGTCAAGGTCTTTTCCTTCAGAAAATATATGAACCATATGTACCATGGGTTACTACTTCACCCAGGCAGCTAGCTGCAACCATAAGTGAGGTCCCTAAATCCAAGAATGATACACTTTCAGACATATTTCCCTGCAAATTACAAGCTTATTTTTACCCTATTCTGTGCCATTTAATTCTCCCATGTCTCTACAAAAATTTTAAAAGCTTAATTTAGCACTGTGAATTCAATTCTTGTAATGAATTTTCTAACCTCTAGTCAATGAATACATTACCAAGCATCACAGTGCCTTGTTTCATTCTAGTTTTAGCTTTCAATTTTCTTTGTGGGTCTATCTCTGTGCCCAGAGATCTAATTGAGTAAGTTAGATAAAAATTTATCTGTAAACCATCAGTCTTCATTCCACATTAGCAGTGGATCATCAGAGAAAGTCAGCAGCTGATAGATTTTTGAGGGAGTTAGTTAACTTAATCGCCATTTGTATCTCTGGCAATATATTTGTTTAAAATACTGAATAGTTGAAAATTAATTAAAAAAAAAAACACCTGGAATTTAGTGATAGGAAATGAACGTGGCTAAAATCAGTGTCAAAATTCAGTGATCTTAACTATGTGCATCTAGTTTTAACAGGCTATTATAGATCCATAGACAGAATATTCTTTATTGTCTTGACTACACTACCTTTGGAAACTCTACCACTAGCTTTAGGTGATCAAATTACATTTTAAATTGATAAAATATACATTTATAATATTTTGTAAGCAGCAGCAGCAAGGTATTTTCCTAAATAAGTAAATAAATCTTAAATAAATCCATCCATTTAATGTTGTGTATTTTTAGTGTGTATTCCAATAAAGTATCCTTCTTCTCTGAAAGTATTATGCTCAACTGAAACCACTGTAATTATAAAACTTTCAACTGTTTAGTGAGAAAAGTCATTCTCCAAGACTAGTAATGTTTCCCACTATAGATATTAAAATAAATTAAAGTTTGTAAAAGCTATGAATACAATGAAATTCTGCCGGGAACAACTAAAGACTTATTGCATTTTTCAGAAGTTCTTTTTTGCCTTGAGACTGTTGTCTGAAGTAAACTGCCAAATAAAAGCAGCAGAAATGCATTTCTGCAATCTTAGTCCTTTTTTTTTAAACATTAAAAAAACTCCAATCATTTTCATGAAAATAAGAGCCAGTATTAGAAACTTAGGATGAATTCCACCCTCAGCACATAGCCATCTACTGCTTTATGGATTTTTCTGGTTCAGAAGGACATAGGTTGCCTGCAGTTCTTTTGTAATACAGATGAGTCTTCTATGGATACCTTAGATACCCTAGGAAATTTCACAGGTATTAGGTAACTGAACAAAGCCCTTCATAGCTGTGATGACCTTCATTGAAAATAAGGCCAAAACTGGAGATGCTATGTCTTCTTTTGTAAAAGAAAGGTAAACAATGTCTTCTCTTGTAAAAGGGTAAAAAATGAAAGGGAAAATGAAAGAGTTAATGTATCATTATATGTGACAGATTTTACGTGTTGCTCACACATATTGTTATGAATCTTCCCATGATACATACTTTCAATTCTCCACATACCTTCAATCCTTAAGCAAACAATACTCTAGGAAATCCCCTCTTCCTGGGACCATAAGAATTTCCATGGGAAATACATTCATGATGGCATTAATCTTATTTATTTCAAACATCTTTGGGTGGATTGCATTGTTCTCTACAAGTACTCTACCTGTTATAGAGGCCTTCTAGGGACAAAGGACAAAATTGAGCTTCCTTATTCATAGGAGTGCAGCATCATCCAGAGCTCCCAAGGATATTTCACTTGGTCTCTACATGCTACTGCATAAAGTCTGGAACCATATAGAAATATTTTGTTATGAGCCTGTCCCATGCTGGATACCTTAGGACCTTTCAAATGACAGCAGAAGGCTCTGTCTGAGCAACTGAGTTGTTTTAGATGTCTGAAGTTGCATGATGATTCTCACCATAGGAGCAGATGCTTCAGTAAGGAAGCTCATCTGTGGTTCCAAACACTGTTTTGGAATTTTGCCGAGGAGTTTTTAACAGCTTGCTTAACATGAGATATTTTTAATTAAATAACAAGGACAAAGTGAACCAACATTTTTATTGATTGTTTTTAATTCATAAAATGTGGGCTGAATTCAGTTTTCCCTGCAAAAGTGTCTAATACCATTTGTGACACTGTCTCACTTGTAGCTGGTACTCTGGTTTTGATTATGTGTCATAGCTTCTTTCAGACCTTTCAGAAGCCTTACCATATTGAACGTAGAATTATACATTTATATGTGAGTCAGTGACTTCATGTTGTCTGCTTTATTGCTTGTATTTGTATCAAGATTGGTTGCTATTGAATCTATTTCACACGGAGTTACATTTTGTGTTACAATGCTGATGGGTTTCAGACACGAGCGTGTGTATGTCTGAAAACACAGGCATCTGTGGTAACATTTATAAAAGATCAAAACCCTCTGAAACCTAAATTTCGAACAAACCTACAGCTGAAGCAATGGAAAACTATGTCTCACAAACTTAACAGTTACTCAACTATATGAAAGAGAAATTTCTGTATCAGAAATTCTTCAGATTCATAACACATGAAACAAAATCTCAAATAGCAGCTTTACATGATGACAGAATATAACCAGTCTAAAAAAAACCAAATCCCTCATCTGTAGGACAGTGAAGGAAGTAAAGTACAAACAATATTACCAAGATTCTCTCTACATTCAATTTTCTAAAGTAAAAAAAAATATAAAGCCACCATGATTGGCTTTTATTTTAGTGAATGAATTGCTGATCAAAGAAAAAAAACAAACAAGCCAATGCAGTGATTCCTGAAAAAAAAAAAAAAAAAAAAGATATATCTGTCTATTAGAAAAAAGTTTTCATTTGGAAGTCTTAATAGGAGAATATATGAAGTTACATGGACAAAAAAAATAGTAGCCAACATGAATGAAGAAATGATACCTTTCATTGTGTAAGAGAACCAGAGACAAGAATCTGTGAAAACTTAAGATTGATCTTGTGGTGAAAATAAAAAGAAAAAATAAAATCGATAAATGCAAAGCAGTGCACAAGAGAAAACTTAATTAAACACATACATATTTGACATATCCTAGCAACATAGACATAACACCTAAGTTTGTAGAATCCCAGAATGACAGAATGTCTGAGGTTAGAAGTGACCATCTGGTCCAAATCCCCAGCTTAATCAGGACCACATAGAGCTATATCCAGATGAATTTTGAATATCTCCAAGGATGGAAACTGCACAGTCTTTCTAGAAAATCTGTTCCAGTGTTCACCCTCACAGTGAAATAAAAGAAAAGTGTTTTCTTGTGTGTGCAACTACTAGCAGACTGCGGGAAATACCAGGTGTACACTTCTAGTGTATGTGTTCTTTGAGGAATGAGAACTACACTAACTTTGTGGCTTTGATAGAAAAAACAGTAACTGCCTAATATTTGTTTATTGTGCTGCTTCAAACATTAAAGTGCATATGAATCACTAAAAGAGAACATGAGGAAGGAAAACTACTGACTAAAAAGGCATCTATTTCATGTACTAGACATTTGGGGGCTAAAATTAGACCACATTTTATCCTACATAGGCAGTTAAAACTGTAGAAAGTTTGACTGGATGAGAATGGTCCCAGTTTTTTACAGAAATATATGTGAGCACGAAAAGAACTTGCTGATTAATATGCCCAATACAACAGAGATATGATATTAAATATTTATATATTCTCCTCCACTCCTTCTTAGTCTAAATCAGGTGAAGTTTGTTTTCTTGCCTGTGTAGTCCCAAGAAACTGTGCTTCATATAACTGTATAAATAACCTCTTCCAGAAGAAAGGTGTAGACATTCAGAGTTGAGGTGTTTTGACTTTTCAAGTCACTGTTAATGTACGAAGAAGCCCTGTTCTCCTGAGCAGGGCTGAACACCTGCCTGACAATTGGCAGTGGTGAATGAATTCCTTGTTTTGTTTTGCTTGCATGTACAGCTTTTGCTCTACCTATTGAACTATTTTTATCTCAAGTCATGAATGTTCTCACTTTTACCCTTCAGATTCTCTGCCCCACCCCACTGGGGAGGGCTGAGTGAGTGGCAGGTGGGGCTTAGATGCCAGATAGGGTTATACTACAACCTAGTGTCATTTGGCTTCAGTGTCAAGGAGCAGTGTATGTGTTCCTTTTATTAGGACTACAGACTGTGCTACAATTAAAACCCCCAGTTTTGCTCATTAAATGTCTTTTTTAGTTGAGTTTTCTGCAGACATAGTTTTCTTCTTTTTTAAAAAATCTGGTATTCTTACAGAAAATGTTTCATGTTCAAATCTGTCATCCACTAAAAGTGGAAAATTTCAGTGTGCTGCTCATATAACAAGCAAAATATGCTCTATGGAACATAATTTGCTTTAAATGTGCACCAAGATCAGCAGACTGCAATGTTTCAAATGAAAGCGTCTTAATATTATACAAAAATTGTCAATTTTCAAAATATCAGATTTTTCTTTCCATATTATGTTCAGATTGCAAAAAAACTATGTGAGCTTTTGAGGCTAGAAGGACCATTACAGGCCCTATTTATTCATAATACTCACCACAGTTTGTCCCATGTTATTAAAAGGATAGTAAAAATAAAGGAAAATGAGTTTTAACAGCAGGCAACAGTGCACATAGATGACATTTGTATAGAAGATTAAATAGCCAGCAACTAATTGTGGTAGGTCCTAGTGTTTCTTCTGAATAAAATCTGAAAGTTACAAGGATACAAACATTTTTTGTTATACAACTTATCCTGCTCTATTCAACATTGTTGTGGCCTCACCTGGAGCGCTGTGTGCAGTTCTGGGCCCCACAGTTTAAGAAGGATGTGAAGCTCCTTAAATGAATCCAGGGGACAGCAACAAATCCAGTGAAAGAGCTGAAAGGATTGTTCCATGAGGAGCAGCTGGAGACTCTGCTTTTGTCTAGTTCAGAGAAAAGGAGACTGAGGAACCTCATTCCTTCCACAGCTTCCTAAAGAGGGGAAGTGGAGAGGGAGGTGTTGATGTCTTCTCCCAGGTATCCAGTGAAGGGACACATGGGAATGGTTCAAAGATGCCCCAGGAGAGGTTCAGTGTTGACTGAACAGGATACCTAAAGAGACGGTTGATGCCCCATGCTCGTCAGTGTTTGAGTGGCATTTGGACAATGCCTTTAACAACGTGCTTTAACTTTTGTTCAACCCTGACTTGGTCAGAGGCTTGGCCTAATTTTGGTCTCTACCAACTGAAATTACTCTGCTCTTTTCTATTCTGTTCTATTCTATTCTATTCTATTCTATTCTATTCTATTCTATTCTATTCTATTCTATTCTATTCTATTCTATTCTATAGGAATATCAGTATTCTTGGATATCTAAAGAGAAGACCATTCAATTCATGCACTAAATCACAAATATATCTAAGTAATTATTTTAAAGCAGATACCCTCTCAAGGTCACCAGACTCATACCAGCTTGCTTGAATAGGGAAGAAAAGTCACACCTTATAAAAGGAGTTTTTCAAAACAGCATGTTAAAAATCACATAGAAAAGCTGTTTGCAATTATTTATCTATCACACAATTACACTATTGAGTCCTGTTAGAATTTTGCAAAAACTTAATTAATATACAGAGGCATAACTTATATTCATTTAAAAGTTCTCAGATATCACTATATAAGATCTTGAAAAGATTAACTTACCTATCTACATGCTACTCTGAAAATAACATTATTTCAGTAAAGAAGTGCTGGGGCACATTTCTCAGGAAATACAGAGTCATTTAGATGCTGCTATTTAATCTAATCAACAGCTTTGTATTTCTCTAGTACTGAAGGGAAAACTGTTTTTTGTTCTGATTTTCACATGGTAAGTGGATTATTTGATGCTTGTAACAATTTGGTTTGGCTGACCTAGAGCTATTTAGAGTATGTAAGATATCTGCATTTTTCTACTTTGTTCATAAAGTTCAACTGAGAAAACAAAACAGTTTCATCCCACTTTTTGAACAGAGTTAAACCCAAAACTCTGTTTGACTCAAGCTTTTATATTGCTATCAAGCTGAAAGAATTTCAGAGAATTCTGCTTTTCACAATATATTAAAAAAACCCCAACAAAACCAAACCAAAACAACCAAAACCAACAACAAAACAAACAAACAAACAAACCACAAAAAGCCCCAAAAACTCAGATTTTAACTAAAATAAGAGAGATTTAGATAAGATGTTTGGAAGAAATTATTTACTCAGAGGGTAGTAATGCCCTGGAACAGGTTGCCCAGAGAAGTTGTAGATGCCCCCTCTATGGTAGTATTTAAGGCCAGTTTGGGTGGACCCTGATCCAGGGTGTGGCATCCCTGCCCATGGAAGCTGGGCTGGAACTAGAAGACCTTTAAGGTCTCTTCCAACCAGGCCATTCTATGAAATGCTGACTCATTCAGATTTCCTCTGATTAAATATTTCTTAGTCCAGAGTTAGTGGTGTAAAATCATGGCTCCAAACATTAGTTACTATTATACATGTATTTTGGTTCTGAGAACATTCTTCTTGAATATAATAAGGCAGGTTTGAAAGACACACTAAATGGAATCCCACCAAGATCAACCCATGTTGTAATAACCACTGGTATGACAGTGTACTTGGAAGAGAAATCGAATTTACTCAGTTTGCAGAAGATGCAAAACTAGGTGTTAAAAATAATCTTTATAAATTGCACTAAGATCCAAAATCAGCAAAACAACATTCTGTGACAGCAATTGCAGAGTGTTTTACTTAGCAGGAAGCTCACAGATGTAAAATATTGAATAGATGAACCAGTAATTTTTGGCTTCAAAACTTTATTTATTGCTAACTTGCATATTTTTTTTCAATCCCGGGGAAAATATAGTGAAAATACCACAAGAACACACATTAGCATAATGCCTAGAGTATCATTTACAGCTTTATCATTCAACTTAATCTAATTGGCTATCCATTAACTTAAGCTAAAAGAGGTTTAAAATTCTAGCCTGGACACATCCATACTGGGAAAAGAGCTTGACAGATGAGCTCCCAGAGCTTTGCCCATGATGTTTCTTGCTATTATATGTCTGATCATATCAAGTACTTAACTTATTTTGTGAAGTTTTTGCTGTTGTTAGTTTCCACTGACTGACTCATTTCATAAGAATAAGGAGGAAATAGGTATAGTGCCTAAAAGGCAGAAAGTTATTTTGTAATATGTGACACATCTGAATGTAATACATGTAGTTGTTTTTTTGTCATGTACATAGCTCAAGATTGCAGTGGAGAGTCTGTCTTCAATCCTAAGCAGTCTCCATTTGTAAAAGCGAACAAATACGACATTTGAAATTTACTTTATTTCACTGAAATTTTCTTTATTAAAAACAAAACAAAACCAAAATTTTTTTTAAAAAGTACCAAAATGCCATCTTGATATTCTTCTTTGCTAACACAGGACTTCCCCTCCTAAGGAGACATCATAATGAGTAACAATAAGAATATGAATTCCTACTGGCAACAGAAAGACCAATATTTTATTGTGGATATTAAGAAAGCTAAGAAAAAAATCAAACATTTGCTATGGAAGTTCTTACAAAATATAAACAGATATTTTTGAAAATACATTATTTACAATTAGAATAGGATTACAAAACAATGGTTCTAATAGAAGGACTAGAGAATCAAATAAAAATCAGCATTTTTTAGTTCTGAATGTTTTAGAGTAAGCAGAATGCAATCATATTTGCAGTATAAAATGTAAGTGTTCTTAAAGAAAGTGTGTATATTAAATAAGTTGTAGTTACGTGAATATATATACATGTAATATTATTTTAGGTTTACAAGGCATAATTAATAATGAAAATTCCTAATCACACTGGGGGAAGAGCTTACCTCAAGATACACTTAACAAAAACAACACTATAAAGACATTGTTAACATGACTGTCTGTCAATACGTCTTATTTTTCTTTAATAAAAGAACTGCAAAAAAATAAGAACACTAAAAACCTGGGGAGAGTTGAAAAAACTTTTCTTTGGTAAAGATAAACAACATTAATGACTCAGATCTCTTCTTTTCTTAGTAAGAAATAGATGTAAAATTTCTTACGGTTTCATTTTGGCATATCAAAAATGGATCCTAGACTTTGACAACCATATTATTTTTAAAAAGAAACAAAAAACAGCCACGAAGTCCAAGGTCTCCTTTCAACAGCATAAGTTCCTCCAGGTACTATATGCTTCTGGAACTCAGAACAAAAGGAGATATATTTACCAGGAAAGGGAAGAGTGTACTTCCTGCAGTACTAAGTTATGATTTAATTTGCTTTCATTCTCTTGTTCTACACACAGACAAATATTTTTCTGAAATATTTTTCCACACACCCAACTGTCTCCATGTCACTGTAACTCACGCTTTATTTAAGAATAAGGTAATTTGGTATTCACAGCCTGATACATCCCTGAGACAACTTTCCTTTCTGTATCAGAGGATGTTGTGATATATCTCCTTGCTGCCTCAGAAATTAAGGGTCACTCTCCTGATACCATAGGTACAACAGCGGTTTAAACAGCAAGTTACAGCTGAAAGGTTGTTTGGGAAGATGTCATCTCTCCTGTTGGACCTTTGTTACCAATTATCAACAAAGGCTAGATGACAAGAAACTGACTGCATATCCTCTCTTTCAAGTTAAAGAGTGAGCTTAAACCATCACCTTCATAGCCACCCCCATAAAGGTACTGAAGAACATATGTCAGTCACAGCCCATGTGGTTTAGAAAGCTACCACATTTCAAATCTGCAAGTATCAGTCTTATTGTATGTAATCTTCAAACATATCAAATATTAACAAAAATTGGATTATTATTTAGTATGCTACCTTGGAAAAAATTAAATATAGATTTGATTAAATTTGAGCTGTTACATAAAAGCAGTTTGGCTGAAATTCATTTATCTTTATGAATAGATTCCAGTTGCCAAAAACCAGACAAGTTGTGCAATTTGAGTGTAATCTCTTTTGTTCTGCATGGTCTCCAACTGCTGCTCAAAAAGCATGTGAGTGCCCCATTGGTCCAGTATTGTAACTATAAAGTGCCTTAGAGCACACGAAGTGTGAATAGATGCCCACGTTCAAGCAACTGTATCCTGTTGCAGATGCTTACGATAATAATTTCTGGAGTACAAGTCACTCCACTCAATTAAGATATGTGCCTTCAGATTCAATTAAATAGCTTTAAAACACCAATATCTAATTACAAAGGAAAATCAGATGATTATTGCAAATGTATCCACAATATAATTAAGAGTCTAGAGATCTTTTCAACTGACCAGATGTAGCATCTGCTTTAAGATGTGACAATTAAAGACTCAGTTCAGTTGCCTTTCTCTAAGATGCCATAGAATATCTGAAATAACTCCACACTTTTCTGGAGAAACATCTTGACAGGTTAGATGGACACCCCTAGAGCACGTAAAAAGACTTAAGTTCAGGCATCTGAACTAAATACCTTGTGTCTTTTTATCATAATCTGTTAGAGTAAGTTGTATATTTCTCCTCATTTTTTTTTTAATTATGAAGAAGTCATGAGTAAGGTTTATTATTAATCCTGACATTTTTAATCTGTGTTAAGAAGCATAGAGAGTCCCAAAGAAATGGTGAACTGTTAATAATAATCAATACAAATGCAACACAAATAGTAGAATAAGGAACATACAGTGTAGATTCCTTTTTTTTTTCTTTTTTTTTTTTTTTTTAATGTCCTGGGGTAATGATAGGGGACACAAAATAGAGCAGTTTGCAAACTGCTGTGCTTAATAAAAGTAGTAGGAAGAGGGGCTTCCTGAAGAAGTGGTAAATGTTTCACTTGCATGACCATATGTTTGGTTTTGGTAGCAACTGTAGACTTTGATGAGTATTCTTGAAGATTTCAGAGTTATTTGTAGAGTTGTTACTGTCAAGGGATTCTGAAGAGAGAGTCTTGGTAGGCTCTCTTGATCCAGAGACTGGCACAGAAGTTGTTCTGCTTTGAAGCTTGTGTATTATATCCCCTGACCAATTTTCTTCTCTTGTTTCAAAGAATTTTCAAGAATCAAACTGACTTTGAAACTGTATAGTTTTGGCTATTTATACTTGACACACATCATGCTCTTTTGTTTCCGTATACTATTACTGGCTGTCAGGTTCTTAGGAGGGGCTTCTTTGCTTTGTTGTGGCACTTATTTTTTCTCTTAACATTTTAATAATGGAATAAACACATGCCTCATGTTCGAAAACTACCAAACAATTAGGCTAGTTCTGTCTTCTAAGCATGTGAAGTGGATGCCATGTTTCATTTAACAGGAGACTTTTGGCTGATGATTTTGCTTACAATTGATTACAGTGGTACAAGACCAAGAGCTTAATGCTATGAATTAGTTCTACTAAACTGACAGTAAAAAAAGAATATGTCAAGACAGCTAAGGAATGATAAGTTAACTGTAGGTCTTCATATACTGATGGAATAGGTGTTACTAATTTAATGCAAATGTACTACATTTGCAATGTAATACAAATATGATATAGAAAACATCATGTCAACAACAAAAGCCTCCAAGTATGTAATTTGTAATTTTCACTTTACCTGCTAGGTATCCTATCACAGAAATAAATGACATTTACTTAGCAGAGCTTCTTTTCGACTGTACGATATTGATGTTTCTCAAAAATAAGACTCAAACACTGTTGTTATTCACTCCTTTGTGCTCCCTTTGTCCTTGATAAACATTAAAGATGCAGGTACTGCTTCAGTTAACGTCTTAAATACTCTAGAGCAAACAGAGTCAGGCTCTGTGTAATTTAGATACATAAAACTTTTGCATAGTATTCTTCCATCTAATTCTTGTTACTAGTCTGCAATCCTAGTCTATTCACTCTAATAAATATTAAAATTAGTGATGTTCAAATATGGACTTCATATTGTATCCATATAAATGTGCATCGTCTAGTATACAAGAGAGCTGGACTGAAAGTGAGTATAGAGGGAGAGGAACAGTAACTGTGTTCATTCAATCTGAAGGAGATACCATGGATCAATTAATGGGAGTATGCTCTTTTATCTATGGAGACTATAGAGAGTGCTGAAAGCTTGCTTCAGTTATCACACAGAAGTAACTACTAATTTTTGCAACATCCTTAGGTATTCCAGCTGGCATCTCTGGTGTTGCATTGTGTAGTTTTGGCTGGGATAGGGTTAATTTTCTTCATAGTAGCTGATATGGGGTTGTTTTGGATTTGTGATGGAAGCGATGTTTATAAGACAGGGATGATTTCATTATTGCAGAATAGTGC
This sequence comes from Pseudopipra pipra, assembly GCF_036250125.1. Lineage (NCBI taxonomy): Eukaryota > Metazoa > Chordata > Aves > Passeriformes > Pipridae > Pseudopipra > Pseudopipra pipra. The sequence goes on along the minus strand of NC_087550.1, from coordinate 71,675,180 downwards.
TAACAGACAATCAAGGCCTTTGCTGCTTCTCACACCAGTCCACCACTGAGTTAGATTGGGGGTGCACAAGAAGTTGGGAGGGGACACAGCTGGGACAGCTGACCCCAACTGACCCAAGAGGTATTCCATGCCATATAATATAATAATATAATTCCATGTCATATAATCAACATATAAAGCTGGGAGAAGAAGGAAGAAGGGGGGTATTTGAAGATAAGGCATTTTGTTTTCCAAAGCCACTGTTACGTGTGGTGGAGCCCTGGATTCCTGGAGATGACCGACCACCTGCCTGCCCACAGGCAGTGGTGAATTAATTCCTTGCTTTACTTTGCTTGTGTGTGTGGCTTTTGCTTTACTTGTTAAACTGCCTTTATCTCAACCTAAGGTTTTCTCATTTTCACCCTTCCCTTTCTCTCCCTGATTCCACTGGGGGGAAAAGTGAGTGAGTGTCCATGTGGTGCTTAATTGCTGCCCGATGTTTAACCATGACAGAGCATAGCATGTGTTAAACAGAATGGAATAACCACATCCCTTAGTTTGCTGGCTACATGGTTGGTGATGCATTCCAGGACATGGTTTTGCTTCATTGTTGGAAGAGGTTATGATTAGTTCACTGTTCAACTGCTCCACTAGCTAGTCACACCCCAGTCTGTACTGCTGGTTGGGATTAGTCCAATTCAGAATTTCTCGTTTATCTCTGTGAAGTCTAATGCAATTCTTCTCGGGTAAATCTTGCAGCCTGTTGAGGTATATCTCTATTCCTTCTTTTCAGTATATCTATCTCTCCTCACAGATTGGTATCATCTGTGGTGAGGGTGCATTTGATCCCATCATTCAGATAGTTTAAAAAGGGCATGAATAGTATTGGACCTAGTAGAAACCCTTGAGGCACCTCCATCTAGGCCATCTGACAGTTAGAATCTGAGACATTTATAACAACAGGACAGTTGAGTCAGTTTTCATTCATCATGTAGTCCATTTTTCTAGTCCACACTTTACCAGTTTCAACCAGAATGTTATGAGATCATGTCAAACACTCTGTAAAATTGGGGGCAGATGGATGTCCACTGCTCTCCTACCTTTACTGAGGTTTTGTCAGAGAAGGCAACAGTTTGGTTAAGTACAACATAACTTAGTAACTCTAGTAATTCTCAATCTCCTTCCTGTCTTTCATGTGTGTGGAAATATCTTCCACCCAGTCTGGTTCCATAATTATCTCAGGGACTGAAGTGAGACTACCTGGTCTCTAGTTTTTTGCGTTTTCCTTTTTCCTGTAGATGGATGCAAACTCTTGCCACACAAACCCAATGCAGCTCATTCCTTAGCATGTCATGGGGATGGATTACACTTGTGCTTTCAGAATGCTGTCCTGAAAATCTCAGAGCACTTCTGAAGTCCTTTTTGTGCCCAAAGACAAGCTCCTTATGGATCTTCCCTAATGGTTCCCTGAAGAAGCTGAAGTCTACTCTTCTGAAGTTAGTGATCTTTATTACTTTACTTGTCTTTCTATTGCCCCTTGACATCTTAAGCTCTAAAATGGAAGCATTACTGCAGCCAAAGCTGCTGTTTACAACCACCTCTCCAAACAGTTCTTGGCTATTTGCAAGCAGTGACTCCAAAAGAGCACCAATACTTATCCTTGTTGCCGTACTCAACAACTGTGTCAGCAAATATCTTTGACACAGTCCAGAAATCTCCCAGATAACCCCTATTTGCTCACACTGCTCTTTTACAGAACATGCAATCTGTCCTTCTTTCTGTAAGTTGAACTGTTCTTTTCAATGTCTTCTTATTTGAAATACACACTTTTTTTTAATGTCCCTTTGTAGTTGAAACTGATTTCATGGTTATATCTTTCTGATACAATCCTTACATGCTTGACCTATTCCTTTATAGTAATATTCAGTCATGTCCTTATTTTCTGTGTTGTATGATTCCTTTTTAATACATTTTAAAGTCATTACAGAGCTCATTACAGAGCCATTACTTTATTTCAGCATGCCTCATAGCTTTCCTCAGCAATAGGGTATTTTGCTAGTAATTCATTCATTTATTTTGCTGCTCCCGCTTTTCCTTTCCTGCATAGTAATCCTTTTTTTTTTTTTTTTGTGATTACTTTTCACCATATTACCTTCCAGCTTCAGATATTCAATAATTTGTTTCTGATGAATTAAAAGAAAAATTCTAAGATAGCTTCTCCCATAAAAGTTTCTTCCATTTTATTAATCAAGGTATTTTTCAAGGAACATTTAGACTGTGTGTTCAGATTAGATTTATTTTCCAATAGATAGCCAGGTATTTGAATCTCTTACTGCCAGCATGTCATATATTTTTAAACACATGTATTCTAAAATAATTTTTAGTATTAAAAAAATCTTGTATCAATATAACTCAGCATTTACTCCATCTAAGAAAATTAGATTAATGTTTTACATTTTGCATTTTAAAAAATAAAACTATGACATAATAGAGGATTTACCTGTTCTGAGCCAAATATAGTGATGTAGACATGCTATGGTTTCTTTCAGCATCAAAGGGATTGATTAATTTCAAGAAAGGCATCCAAATAGGTCGAAGAAGTAATTCTGTGGACTTTATTTTGCTGTGACTATCTTAAAAAACCAAACATTATATCTTTGGTTCCTACTAATGTCAAACAGAGTCTAAATTTTTCTCATGAAACCTGAAAATAGATTAGCCGATTTTTTGGGTTTTTTTGGGTAACTTTGGAAGTTCCAAAAACATGCAAAACACTTTAATTGGAAAAAAAAAATTAAAGTACATTTTCCTTATAGTTAGAACTAGTGACCAAGTTCTCCAGTATTCTAACACTGTCTTTACTTGCAAATTACATGTTAAGGAGGAACTGTATATAAACTGAAGGAAACTTGCTTACATTTCCAAAAATATAACTGCTAATTTAAAGAACATGACCAAAGTTCACCCTCAGGCAGTTCCACCCTTTATTGTTTTCTGTAGTGTACAGTGAGGCTTACATAGAAGTACTCCAAGTGGAATTAGGGAAAATGTTATGTCAAGTTGCCTCTTTATGTCACAGTTATCTGCTTCAGGTATTTAGGGTTTGATTTGATTTAATTCAGACACTCAGATTTAGGTATCTATAAGTGATACAGGTGCTTGAGCTCCCATAATAGTCACAATGTACACACGCAGTCCATATCTTCCTCTCTGTCAAGACTAAAGAGCTGCTCACCTAATTGTAAGGCAAACAATGTGTCTGTTCCATTACATGAATACGAGTACCTTTTGCAATCCACCATCTGTCTGAGACATTGTCAAGAACGCTGTGGATATAAGGGATCTGTAGTATTTTGGAAAGGCAGCTAGATGCTTGGCAGGATACTTCAGAGCATTCTGACTATCTGTAGATGTTCATGTGCAGTTGAACAAACTAAGTCTGTACCTTTGACCTAGTAAAGTTACCAGAAAATTAAAAAAAAAAGATAAAAAAAACAAACCAACAAAAAATAACCCCTCAACTAGTTCAAAGAATACATACTTCTAGAACAAATTGTTGCTACTTTTTAAGATATAAAATTCTTCATGCCTGAAGGCAGAAAACAGAACTTCTTTTTTTCCCATAGAAAATTATCTAAATAAGAGGAATGACTGCATTCTCATTTTTGTTCACACACATATTCCCACCCACACAGATTCACTTTTTTGCTTCTATATAACAAGAGGAATCTTGCATTTCACCTTCTCATGTATAATGAATCAGTTACAGAAAATATGGTTATTTTTCTTACCTGCAAAGATATCTCTATAACCTGATATTAAAACTAAAAGCTGGACATACAAACAGGAGACTGCTTTTTTTATACACTGTTCCCTGTACAGTTTCCAAAGCAGAAAACAATAGAATATGTTTTAGTCTATTATTTTTCCCCCAATTCAACATTATTTTAGAAGATAAATGCACCGCATTGTTAATCCTTTAATCCAACAACTAAAAAACAAAAAGTTCTTGAGTGTAGCTATTAAGAAAAATGGGATTTAAGGATTACTAATATCTATAAAAGCATATACATATATATTCATGTACATAGTGTCTTCAATTGCATATAAACAATCTAATATTCTAAATTTATAAGCTAATTCATTTTCCAAGTAACAGGATAGTGATCACTCTATAAAACTCTGGAAAAATCATAATAATGAAGTGAAACAAAAAGTCCTCACAATTTTTTCTGTAACGCATGAGACCATAATCAAAATTTTATTTTTACATTCAAAAATTATGTAAAAATATATTTATAATCACTATGTCTGCTTTATCACATCTTGCAGATTTGTGGATCAAGATACTTGTATACATAACATTTTCAGATAAATGAAATATCCATACTTTCAGAACAGAGAATAATACATATTTAAAATAAATGTGTTCTTGTCTCTAAGACAGCTCCACCAACATGATCATTCCTAAATAAGCTCAATGAACAATGAGATGTAAGATACTTTTTCCTTTAAAAAAAACCAAGTAAATTCCTTAGTGAGTAAAAATGATACATCACTGCACAATAGTTTAAACCGATTATGGATACTGCTCTGTGGGAAAAAATTCCTCCTTTAAATTTAGAAAGATGACAAAAACTCATGAAACAAAGAAACTGTATCAACAAGGAAGGATTTATTCAGTGCACTGGGTCTTATCTCACACCGAACTCCCGGGGAGAAAAGACCTCTTGAGTTTAAATTTCATGCATTTTATAGTTCTACAAAATCCCACCCCTTTTCAGATCGGTTTCATATATTCATTTTTGCCTAAAAAGGTTTATTTTCTCTGAAAAGGGGCTTTCCCCTCCTTCTGATTGGCTGCGAGGCGTCCTCTGTCAAAATGATGGATCTTCCTTTGTTCTTAGCCCAAAGAAAAAACCCCTGTGTTCAAAATTGGCCAAATAGCCCAAAAAGATTTTAATTTTTAGGAACTTTATATTTGCCTTATCCCGGCCACAAAAGAGCCCTGGCGTCCGGTCCAGTTGGGAACTGGATACTTCACAACTTCATGATGCACCTATAATTTTGTTTGTAATAAAAACCGTATTTTTATTTCTCATAGGCATTTCTTAATGACAAAAAAAGCAGAAATAAAATAATAACTATTACATTATTATATTATTGTACATACTTTCGTTGTTGTTAGTGATATTTATGCTGAATTGCATTTGTTAAGATTAGAAGATCTTTTTTTACATATAAAGAAATACATAAAGATTTAGACTATCAGAATTTTCTTACCTTTTAACACATGCAAAATGGAGTTCTGGTAGAATTTATATCCTCCTATCTGATGCAGCAGAAAAAGCAGTCCACCAGCACTCAGTTTTGGAAGCCTGCAATCAATAAATCCCTTTTCCAGGTAATCTAAAAGTTTCCTTGGCATACAAACTTAGCTATTCAGTCTACATTGTTGAGTTCAAGTATTTGGGAGTAAAGCTGCAACAAAATGACAGTGTTAACTGGAGTTCAAGAAGAAAATACCTAAGTCACAGAAAGATGTGTTTTAACAAGCATGATGATAGCATGCTTAACACTACACTGACAAGGTACAAAAGCATTTCTTCTGGAAGTGCCAAGTTAATTACAGCTGCAGCATACACCCACACTGACAAACTACAGTAATGAACAGTAGGTTTAAAGCACTTACACACAGAGTAGTAGACATGGATTCTCATCTGCTTGTAACTGAAAGGAATAGAAGCTCTAGTTCCCATCTCCCAAATGAGTGCACTAGTCACTGAACTAACAGTAGGAATGAATAGAAGGAGAAATGTTCAGTGTCCAGTTCACCAGCTGAAGTGGGGTCATTATGAAAGAGAAGAAAAAAGGTACCAGACACTGCAAGGCTAGACTTTTTCTCAGGCAATGCAAATACCACCCACTCTATATTGTTGATGAGGAGACAATGGTGGCAAAAAAAAAGTAATTTACTGGGCACTACAGAATGCACCAAAATCAGAACATAGGATTATAGTCACATGTTTGAGTAAACTTTTGGAATTACAGTCAATAAAGGAAAAAAAAAAAAACAAATACAGTGTATTTGCAGTCTAAATGTCTGCTAAAAATCTGAAATGATAAACAGGTATCAAATTTTTTGTACTGTTGGGTGGTTTTTATTTTGCTTTATTTGAATACATTAATTGTCATTAAGAAGTACATGATATTTTTAATATTTTAATTGAAATACATTTGGAAACTAGCTCTTAAACCCCAAAATTATAAACTATGAATCACATGCTCAATTGATTATAGAATCATAGAATCATAGAATCAGCCAGGTTGGAAAGGACCTTCGAGATCATCAAGTCCAACCCTTGATCCCCTACCACCGTGGTTACTAGACCATGGCACTAAGTGCCACATCCAGTCTCATCTTAAAAATCTCCAGGGACAGAGAATCCACCACTTCCCTGGGGAGCCCATTCCAATGCATGATTACCCTCTTTCTAAAGAATTTCTTCCTAATATCCAACTTAAATCTCCCTTGGCAGAGCTTAAGACCATGCCCTCTTGTCTTACTGATAGTTGCCTGCAAGAAGAGACCAAACCCCACCTGGCTACAACCTCCTTTCACATGGTTGTAGAGAGTGATGAGGTCTCCCCTGAGCCTCCTCTTCTCCAGGCTGAACAACTCCAGCTCCCTCAGCCTCTCCTCACAGGACTTGTGTTTGAGTCCCTTCACCAGCCTTGTTGCTCTTCTCTGGATTTGTTCTAGCACCTCAATATCCTTCCTGAACTGAGAGGCCCAGAACTGGACACAGTACTCCAGGTGTGGCCTCACCAATGCTGAGTACAGGGAAGAATCACTTCCCTGGTCCTGCTGGCCACACTGTTCCTGATCCAGGCCAGGATGCCATTGGGCTTCTTGGCCACCTGGGCACACCGCTGGCTCATGTTCAGCTTCTGGTCAATCCAACGTCCCAGGTCCCTTTCTGCCTGGCTGCTCTCCAGTCACTCTGTCCCCAGCCTGCAGCTCTGCAGGGAGTTGTTGTGGCCAAAGTGGAGAACCCAGCACTTGGCCTTGTTGAACCTCATCCCGTTGGAATCGGCCCAACTCTCCAGTCTGTCCAGGTCCCTCTGCAGAGCCCTCCTGCCTTCCAGCTAATTGACACTCCCCCCCAGCTTGGTGTCATCTTCAAATTTGCAAATGGTACACTCAATCCCCTCATCTAAATTATCGATAAAGATATTAAACAACACTGATCCCTGGGGGACACCACTACGGACCAGCTGCCAACTGGATGCAGCACCCTTCACCATCACTCTCTGGGCCCGGCCCTCCAGCCAGTTTCTAACTCAGCACAGTGTCCCTGTCCAAGTTTCATCCTCATGATTCTGTTTTATGCTTAAAAAATCTGGTAATTTTCCAGGCTGACATTTCCAGCTTTTTTTTTTTTGTTTTAAGATATCTGACTTATTCAAACCCTTTTTATGAATGAGAGCAATTTAATCTTGTAGGAGCCTTCCTTCTGGTAATTTAAAACCATTAGTTAAAACATTTCTAGATTAGAAAAGACAGATATAGATAAACATTTAAGAAAATATATTCATTACCACTTCCAGTCCATTTTACTTCCTGGAAAACAGGGCCTTTCACAAGTTAATGTATTAAATTGTTATGCTAATTATTTGGGAAAAAAATAGATGATGTTCAAGCAACACAAGATAGATTATATTATGTCAGTCAGAGCCTATTCTGCTATAGATAACCTTCCCTATGTATTTGCCAAGATGCCTCCTTAGAGCACTGTTCTTTATTTATTAGTAACTGGTAACTATATTTATATTCATTTACTGTAATGTAGATTAACAACTCTTTTTCCTGATCTGAACTAATTTCCAAATTATATTTTTCTGAAAGTTACAGAAATAACATAAAAATTAAAACTATCTCCACTGCAAACAAAGCTGGCAAATGCCATTTCTGAAAGAGACCAGGGAACTTGAATGTTTCTTTAAAGAAAAAGGAAATGGGTAGTTGAGATAACAGATTTTTATAAAAAGACCCCAGATTTTCCTTTTTTCAGATGACCCAAAACACCTTTCTTGAAATACTTTAAGGACAATACCAACCTCAAGTGACATGTTCTATGGTAAGAGCTGATGCTAATAAAAAGTAGAATCTGTAGACAAGTCTGCATCTCTTCACAGTTTATTTTGTACTCACGACTTAGTAAAAAATCACTGTGAAATACAAGTCGGAGCTGCAAAGAACGGAAGATAGGTTGTTTTAACGCAGTATCCCTTTAGGCTTCTAGTGAACTTCAGGAAAATATTTATTTTCTGTTGTTTGCTTACTCTAAAAAGACTGTCAATTTTATCACTTACAGAGAAAACAAATACTTATGGAGTTATATTGCTCTGCAATTTCTAATTCAGACTAAGCTTTCTGTATCGTACTATTTCTTAAATACTTGTTTGCTATGAAGTCTGTACTTATAGACATGTCTTTTTCATTGAACTTGTTTTAATCCTTGCCTTTGTGAAGATTCATCTAGGGTTTTATTACTTCATTTTCATTTCTTTTAACACTGACTGAACTACTACAGAAAGAAAATGAGTCATATTCGCATATGACAAAACTGTCTTAATTCTACGACTTCTTTGACTAGTCAACCTATTTCAATGGAGAGCAATGCTTTTCCATTTAGGAGACATATGCACCTGACTCCTCCTATGATGCTTAGTATAAAACACTTGTGCCTGGTCAGCCTTGACAGGATGACACTAACATCACTTTGGCCTTGATAATGAAATGACACAATAAGATTGCAGACTGACTGTCAGCCTTTGTCCCAGTATATCTTCACCTGCAATGTGGAAACCTTAAATGGAAACAGAGCTCATGGAAGAGTTTGAAATATATTTTTTTTTTCAAAAACAATTTTATTGATGACCACAGTTGTCTCAGGTCAATTGGACTGGTTTTGGCTGGGATAGAGTTAATTTTCTTCACCATGGCTAGTATGTGGCATTGTTTGGGGTTTGTGCAGATAACAGGATTGATAATATAGGGATTTTTCATTACCGTATGGTATCATGTTCAGTGTATAAAGATGCGGGAAGAAGGTGGAAGGGGAGATGTTCAGAGTAACTGCATTTGTCTTCTCAAGTCACTGTTACATGCGATGGAGCTTTGTTTTCCTGGAAATGGCTGAACACCTCTCTGCCTATAGGAAGCAGTGAATCAATTCCTTGTTTTGCTTTGCTTGTGTGTGCAGACTTTGCTTTACCTATTAGACTGTCTTTACCTCAACCTATGAGTTTTCTTCATTTTTACCCTTCTGATTCTCTACCCCATCCCAGTGGGGGTGGAATGAGCAAGCACCTGTGTGGGGCTGAATTGCCAGCTGGGGTTAAACTGCAACACCAATATTTACTTGTAGAATTCGTTGACTCCAATGGTATTGGAGTGATTACCCCAGCATTTTTATTCTTCTTTTTCATTAATCACAATCCTAGTCCATTTTTGTTTCACCACAATAGTGTCAAAAAACCCCAGCATATTCATGTGGAATTATGCAGATAGAATAATAGCAATGCATTTTGAAAAAAAAGTCTAATGTTTTATTAGATATAATAAAAATTTTTTACAAATCATCTCTTTTGCGTTTTCATATTCAGGCAAGAAAATCCATGATTTAATTAAGCTGAAGGACTCCAAATATTTTTTTTCTTTTTAAAGTGTTCTTAAAAGATCCACCAGTTTCTGTAACAAAGGATGATTTAAAATAAGCTTTCTTAAGCATCTTTGGTAACCAGAAAAATTACAGAGGAATAACAAAGTGCAGGTTAGAAAACCTCAGCATATTCTATGATTCTATGATTTAAACCTGTGACAGAAGAAAGAGAAAAGAGAATTTGTGTGTTAGAATCACAGAAATATAAAATCATAGAACTTTATGGTTGGTTTTCCTGCCAGAAATGAACAAGAATAACAAGGAAAGTAGTGTGGAATTTAAAGCTTTTAGAACTGTGAATTTGTCTGCTATGAGACGTACAACCTTGAAAAATGTGTATTTCATGTGCATGCACTCTGTTAGAAGACATAAACACAAAGGACAGGAAAAAGTCTGACACGTTGCAATTACCTGCAGTCACTTTTGAACATGTGAAGTTTTAATTACAGTATAAGAACAGTATTTTAATTTTATATGTTAGAAACATATACACATATATGACTGGTCAACAACTGCTCCAGAAAATCTTGTAAAACTACTGAATTGCAGAAATATTAGGAAACAACTAGGAAATTCTATGAAAGAAGTACATGCTTATAAGACTATAACTCATTAAGACAGCCTAATTCTAATGAAATGAAAATTAGAACCATTCGATATGTATCTAAAATCCAGGTCTTTTAAATAAAAAGTGCATTAATCAGCATGTAATTGAAATTAGCTTACTTAGGGAGGCGGTGGTCCTTCATCCTTGAGAGGTGTCCTGCCCAGCGCAGCTGTGTTCTGAGCAACATGGCCTCAATACTTGTAACTGCTGCTCGTTCTAGAACAGATGTATTGGTCACATAATCTGACCAGTGGATGTTTAGAACTGTACGGAGACAGAGTTGATGGAAGCGTTCTAAGAGTCACAGGTGGTGGCGGTAGACAACTCATGATTCGGACCCATATAAAAGAGTAGACAGCACTATGGCTCTGTAAACACTGATCTCTGTACTTCTCTTCAGGTGTTTATTTCATCAGACTCTTTATGGAGTTTTCCAAAAGCCCTATATGCCTTAGCTAACCTGTTGTCTATCTCTCCGTCAATCTTACCATCCGAGGAGATGAGGCTACCCAGGTAATTAAATTCCTGGACTGATTTGAGCTCTGATTGGCCAATGGTGATATGGGGATGATGGAAGACTTCCTGAGGTGCAGGTTGATAGAAGACTTCTGTCTTCTTTAAGCTGACTTCCAGCCCAAAAAGCTCAGCAGCGTCTACAAAGCAGGATGTTAAACGCTGCAGAGCTGCTTCTGTGTGGGCAACAAGGGCGGTGTCATCAGCATAAAGCAGCTCCCGGACAAGATGGTTTAAGGTCTTGGTGTGGGCCTTCAGTCACCTTAGGTTGAATAGGCTTCCATCAGTACAGTATCGAATGTAGATACCATCTTCTTCATCAAGGTTTGCCGTGGCCCTTTGGAGCATCATGCTGAAAAAGATTGTGAATAGGCTTGGAGCAAGAATACAGTCTTGTTTAACATATTAACCACAATAGTATTACCTATTGTGCCTAATGAGGCTTGAGACAAAGCTTAGTGAAGTCAATAGCAAATTTTCTATTAAGTAAGCACAATGATGCAGAGTATAAACCAGAATTGAAGAGAATATTCATTTTAATTTTAAATAAACATTTAGTATTCAACTGACTTCTAATAATACTAATAAGTCAAACAATTATTAATGTCATTATTTGGGAAAATGGAATATTTTTGTGTATGTGATTAGTGGTTTTGAGCTATATTCTTTCCAGAGTAGGAACATTAAATCTTACTTTTACATCTAAGCATAATTTTTCTAAAAGTAACATGTAAACTCTAATACCTTTAAAAGACAAACAAAATTTCCTCTGCAAAAAGTCAAGCTGCTTGAATTGATTTCTTTCTAAGCATCTTTGTGAAAACTGGGAAAAAATGAAACAACATTAATATGAAAAACAAGAGAAAAGACTTAAGATAGTCTACTCCTTAAATAATTGACTGCAATACTTCTATCCATAGATGAAAGAAATATCCATGTTTTGGACCAAGATCCAAATGGAGCTTTTTGTTTTGTTTTGTTTCTTTGCTTATTTGTTTGTTTTGCCAATTAACTACTTCTTATTTCCTGTTCAAACTAATTAATATGCTTAATATTACAAGTAATCCTGAAACCTACTGGAGTAAAATATATTTAATGAAGATTTGATATTTCCATATGTGCTGTATGTCTCAAAATGGACAAAATCACAACTAAAATAAAAATTAAAATAGGAAATATTCTTGTAAGGGAATATTAATAGAGGTGTAATGAGCTTCTCCTCTATAGATAAGATCAAATTTGTATTTATACAGATGGCAATATTTTTTAATTTTAGATAAGAGATTGCAGTGGCTTAAGTAACTATTTTACAAACCAAAGTTTGAGTCTTGCTTTGTTACTTTAATATTAACTTGGGAAATATCAGTCATAATTTAATGTGATATTTAAAAATACCCTCATATAAGAAGTATGAAGAAATATAAGAAATAAGAAAATTCTGAAGCTCTATCACTATTTTTGTATAGCTAGTGTCAGGGAGGTGAAGTAGGTTACATAAAGACCAGTAAGAGTAAGCACATTATTTAGATCTTTCTCTCATGAACATATATTGATGAGTTTTCAGTATATACATATCTACATGCCATTTGGATGTAGTGAGCTCTCATAAGGTCTGTAAATATAATTTCTACAGTACCAGTCAATCCTAACAAACTATTATTAATCACCTAATTACAAATAGTAGTTGATATTACTTCTTTTCTATGGTTGTATGGCTGGAAGAAAATCTGGTGTGATATCTCAAAATGTGCATATGTGAATTTGGATGGCTGATTTACCATCTGCACTGACATAAGAGTAAAAGATGTTCAGAACGTTTAAAAAAACTTATGCCATCTAAACATGAGGAGAAAACAACATTGAATATTTTTCATCCTTTTATAACTGTGAAAGCATCATGGACTTTGTTTTGTACAGAATAATTTTGTATATATTTCCATAGAGATAAGCTGATACATTTGTCATTTTCTACTCTGTATATTATACTGTGTAATATTTTGATTATGTTTTGTAAGTGTGAAAGCTTTTTGTAGTAAATCTGGGTATAAAATACTGAGAATGTTTAGACATTATTTTGAAATAGGCTTATGTAAAACAATATTTGGTGGTGACAACTTGTGATCTTAAATATTAACATATGTGCTTTGGAATGATAATTTAATAACTATTCCCTATTTGAAAATTGTTTAGTAACAGTGTTTAAATGGAGATGCGCAGGAAGAGTGCTGATCTTCTTTAAGTTTTTTTCTCACAGTGATGTTTGTTTACTTCACTATGCCTTTTCATTTCTCAAATTATCTCAGGAGATATCACAAATGAGGGGCATAGAAGAACTCCACATTAACATCCTCTGTAAAATACTCACCTGGATCAGATTCTTCAAAGCTTAAGAATACTGCATAAAATAAATTGTACTTTTCTGTTTTTTAGTTGTTCAAATTCTATAAATGCATTTCATTACATGAAAATTCTATTGCCAGAGTTCTTGATGATTTCTTTCTTTAACATCTGTAAGCATTCGATTGCTATCCTCATTGACCTGCCTGTCTGCCTTCATTACAGGTGACAGTGGTAAGCATGGAACTCTTTTCTGACCATGGTTTCATTATTGTGTATCTTCCTAAATTTCTGCTTATTTTAGCAAACACTTGAGAATTATAGAGTGATCTATAATAGAATGATCTGGGCTGGAAGGGACCTTTAAAGATTATCCAGTCCAGGCCCCCTACCATGAGCAGGCACATGTTCAATTAGATTATGTTGTTCAAAGCACGTTCCCATACTTTCAGCTTCCTTGGGAAACCCATTCCCAAATGATTCCCAAATTTGGCTGCTCTCCAGCCTCTCATTCCCTAGTCTATATACACAACCAGAGATGCTCCATCCCAGGTGCAGAATCCGCCACTTGTCCTTGTTAAACTTCATACAGCTGGTGATTTTCCATCTCTCGAATTTGTCGAGGTCTCTCTGAAGGGCCTCTCTGCACTCAAGGGAGTCAACAGCTCCTTCCAATTTAGTGTCATCAGCAAACTTACTTAGTATTCTTTCAAGTCCTGCATTCAAGTCATTAGTGAAGATGTTGAAGAGAACTGGGTTGAGGATGGAGCCCTGTGGAACCTCATTAACTGCTGGATGCCAGCCTGATGTTACCTGTGAGCCAGTTGCTCACCCATCACGTAACATGGTTATTCAGCTGTGTGCTAGACATTTTGTCCAGAAGGATACTGTGAGAGACAGTGTCAAAAGTTTTGCTGAAGTCCAAAAATATTACATCTACTGGCTTCCCTTGATCAGCTAAGTGGGTTACCCAGTGGAGGTCTAAATAACAAAGCTAACACGATTCCAGTATGGGATATAACTAGAATATTTTATTGAATGTGAGAACACAATTTAAGGGCCTCATGGGCTGGACATGTTAATGAGGGGGACAAGTTATGTTAATTAGGGAGTGATGAACTGGTCCCAGCTGTTCTAACTAGGACAACTGTACATGATTTCTTTAATGTTCTTAAGCAGAGATAACACAAAAAAATAGATAAATGTAGTTTGTTTCTTAGTGGAGTGAAAGTGCATGAATAAATAGCACAATATTATAAAGCATGACACAGAAAAGGAAGGAGTTCATTTTTCATTACTTTCGTTTTAATTCTTTTCTCCTCTGAAGAGGAGAGGCTAAAGCTGAAATGGGAGACATTAAGGGTTTTGTTTGTTTGTTTGTTTGTTTTGTCTTAACTACTTAAACTGAAGCATCTTCTCACAATATTTGAACAAAAGTTGTAAGTGACTTGTAAATATGCTATATTTGTTTTTCTTTTACCTATAAGGGTTTTATCTCAAAAATAAGAGCTCAGTAAAAGGCAGAATTTTACATTATGCATTGTTTACCCTCAATTTTAAATATGAAATTGATTAATTTTTTTTTTTTTAACCAACACATGAGGAAAGAAAACAAGATCAACTATTAAATGCAGAACAAATTAAGCTGACATTATTGAAAATAATTGAAAAAATCGTTGGGGGCAGAAGGGAGCAAAGGAAATTGCACAGAGAAGGTGAACAGCATTTAAATATGAGAATATTGCAGCTACAAATGAGCCAAACTGTACTCAGTGTGTAGTTCCTTGACAGATGAAAATCCATTTTTGGCCTATTGTTCAACTACTTTCAGAATCACTGTATCAGCTAGATACTGAAATAGGAAAAAAAAAAAAAGTAGTAAAATCCATCTGTTCATCTCTATCTTCCCTAACTGCTAGAAACAGAAAATGTTCCTCCGTTGTGCCTCCCACCCTCAGTAGCAGTCATTATGTATAGGAGAGCTAAGATAGCACTGTAAACTGAAAAACTGGGATGAATACCGTATAAATGAACTCCTGTTCTTTAGCACTGTCAAACCCTCTAAATCTTCATTCTCCCTATTCAGTAGTTTTTTTAGTAGTTGTAAATTTGGGGTCTTTTTGCAGCTAAGATGGTATTTACTCAGACAGCTCTTCTGGTAGAACAGCTGTGATAGCTGTTCTATCATGGCTCTGTCTCCAGTTGATGAAGCACATACATTCTTGGAAGTAGACAGCTCTGCTTTGAATGTAGATGGATTACCTGAGTATCAAAGCTGATAAAGAAACATTGTAATGCCAGTTATGAATGCATTGGCACGTTCTGTCAGGGGTTTACTTAAGCTCAAAATTTAAATGTGTCCAAATTCTAAGTACTACTATATTACTCCTAGGATTAGGAGTAACTCCTAGGATAGGATTTTCCCTGTTTATTAGGAAAAATAAATAATTTTTTTCTTGTTACCCACAACATGCTGCAGAGGAAAGCAGAAATGATAACATTTTCTTTAACTCCTGAGTACTGCTACACTGTTCTATATTGTGAATTTTCCTGACTATGGGTTTTACATTTAATGTTTTTTATTGTGAGTACTTCAGTGTATTTTTCATTTGGTTTGACCATCATTTGAATGTGAGGGAGCATTCAGAGGTTATGCTTGTTATATCCACCACATCCAGTTATAAGATCTAAAAAGACCACTTTTACCTTGGTGAAGCTAATTAAGTAATAAATTAATTAATAATTATTATAATTTATATTAAAATTTGTTAGGATATCTTATTTTCATGACATCTGGAGGTTTTTCTCATCATTATTTCACAAATAACATAGTATCTATAGAGTCTTCTGTGTTGGCATTTGGTGTCTGGAAAGTAAATAATTTTTTCTTAACACTAAGAACTCAATGTGTTGAAACATCTTTTTTTAAGCATATGCATATTTTGCCCTCAGGATTAAGGTAAATATTCCTTTTTCTTCAAATGAAAATCCAAAGGGAAATTAAACTAAATGAACCATATTTGACTTGTGAAACAAAACAGATTGCGTGGCATAAGGACCTTTACTTCACTTATTTTTTTGTGTTTCAAATGAAATAGTGCTTCATTTTATGTTGGTCACAAGAATACCATCCAACATCAGCATTAAAAAAGTGAGCCTGAAGAATAACAATTTTATTATTATTATATAATCAGGGGAAAAAACATAACAAGCATCAATAGAAAAAGTTTATATTAGGATTTGTTCTCAGGGTTACTCTGCTTTTGTTTAACCTCTTACATTAGCTGGATTCACTCAAGTGTATTAAGGGCTTATGTTTATTTCATTGTTGTCTCTTATTCTATAGGAGTATAATTTTATGGATGTTGATATGAACATTGTTTTGAGTATTATTTGATTTATATGCCCTGATTTCTTAGCCCTTAAAATGAAATTATTGCAAATACAAGAAATCATCACACACAGGAAATACCCTGAGGCTGAAATCATACATTTGTCAATGGCTCATTTCTGTTTCAGACTAGAAGTAGAGTGGTACCTTGTTCTTCAGATTTGTCTCCTCAGAGTCTATTTTTTTCAGAGTCAACAAGACAAATAATATCAGATTATGATTAAATGAATTTGTATCCATGTAGTAACTGAGTGAAAGACTTAGCACAGGGCAATCAGTTTTTAATGTAATTCTTTTTTGTTGAAACATGGAATTAAAAAAAACCCAAACATGTATGACTCATAAAGTACAGTCACCAAGCAAAATTCATCTTAGTATCTTGTGTCAATGTATTGGTGTCACAGGCAGAATGGGAGCTTCAGACAAAGTTTATTGGAGAAGCCCTCCTGTTGAGTCATGAGCTGCAGAAAGGACCCCCTTGCTTCCTACACTCCTTCTGAGAGATGAGATGGCCCCAGACATAGCCAATGATTTATGTCTAAAGGATTGTATAGGTGTGATTAAAACTTTATACAACTTTGTCTTGCAGGATCAAAAAGAGTAACCCAAATATTTTTATATAAATAAATAATTTGTTTTAACTGATTATGATAATTAAACTAAAAGATCTTAATCAGAATTATTTATTACACAGTATGGATAGTTATAACTACTAGCATAGTGCACTATTTGTTAAGCAATATTGAAGCAATTATATTAAAGCTAGCAAAACCCCACAGCTATTAGGTAGAGATTGCTGTTACTCACCCATACCAACACACCCACATCCCAAGAAGGGTTATGCAAGAACCTACCATTAAATTGTGGGAATGGGCTTTTGTGGTATAAAGTAATTTACTGTAAGTCATATGTCATATGTCAGGCCCGATGTATCCACTCATCATCTTTAGATAATTTATCAGTACTGTTACTCATTGGTTTCTGTATCGGGTACTTTATCAAGTCTGCCACATCATCACTGGTGCCAGTTTCTGTGAGGAAGACGTTCTTCTTCAGGGTATTCAACTTCAGGGTTGATAAGTCAGGCTGTTTTCAACATTCTTCAACAGTAAAAGCAATGTGACACCCCCTTCTCAATTCACCACTTATAGCTTTGCAAATAGGGCATTTTTCTAGTTGTGTTATCCCTACTTCAGACAGAGCAGCCTGCTACAGCTGGGTGCAGGTGCCCAGGTGTTGGCAGTGGGGACCACAGGGCCTCTGTGAGGAGCAGCCAGGGCTGCACCATGCTGGACACAGCCAGTTTCAGCCAATTTCAATGGACCTACCACAGTGCATGACTGAACTCCTCAGCCACACTTGTGGCATTTAGGGGAAATCAGGATAACTGCTGCCCAAGCAGCACAGACCAATTGAGAAGCAGCCCTGTGAAGACTAAGGTCAGAGAAGAGCAGTAGGAGGAGGTGCTTCAGGTGCTGTAGAAGGACTGTCCTGCAGTCTGTGGAGAACTGCCGTGGAGCAGGTGGACATTCCCTGAAGGAAATTTTAGTCCATGACAAGCCCATCAGTAACAGGCTCTCATTTTCTCCTCCTGTTCTGTTAAGGAGGGGGGTGGGAGAGCAGCTGGGTGAGTGTCTGACAGCTCACCACAGTCAATTTTCTTTTTATGTCAAACCCCAGAAATATTGCAAAACAGTGGTGTAGCACAAGCAATATATTATTCCCTGCTGATATCCCTAATTAAAATGATATAGTATGCATACAGTACCGAAGCCCGATAATAATAGAAATTGTCAAAACACACAATTATTTGGTGTGGATTTCATCCACAATTCTGGTTCTACTTCATCTAAACTCAATTTATGGAGTTCAGGGCTGTTATTATATCTTTTAATGAAAATCTTTCAAGACTTAAACCTTAATTTTGTGTTCTGTGTTTAAACTGGATACAGGTCTCTGCTTTTCTTTAGTTTCTTATACATTTCCTCAGTTGCATGTCTTTATACCTCTTCTGTTCCTGTCTTTTTAACACCTCCTACCTCTCCATATTCTGTGCTACTCACCATTCTCTTCTTCTCAGATACAGTAGATATGTCATAAGGTAACATTCCATGCAATTCAGTAATGTAGAAATAAAACATTAGAATGTGTATAGAGAATGTTATTTTCCCCTTTTCTTGACTGTCAGCACTACATTTTTTAATCATCTATCATCTCCATACAAGACCTAGTCTCACCCACATGAATCTAACCTCTGATGACATGTTTGACAACAGAAATCTTCTAGTTACCATGACAGAATTAATACCTATATTTCATCCAATCCTTCCAATGCCACACAATTCATGTTAGTCTTTCTACTATTCATAAGTGACAAATCAATTGTAATTCAATGTAATTGTAGTTTAAATCAATTTAACTTTAGTTACTTTATCTGCTACATCTCTTAGCCATAGAAGACAAAAAAAAAAATAAATCTTGCACCTTCTCATCTCACCTAGCTAGGTTATGAAAATCAAGAGAAAATTTACATTTCTGATGCTCATAATACAAAAGGAGTACAAATTTTTCATGTCTGCAATATTCAGGGATTTCTTAAGCATGAATCATTCAGAACACTGGTTCACTAAGTCCTGAATGCAAAAGTTCAGCTTCTTTCCTCTTAAATATTTCCTTCCAGGGAGCCCACTCAGGTGGAGTTGGTGGGTGACATTACACCTCTGGCAACAGCTTTACTGCATTGCTAATAAAATGTCCTTTGTATCTTTAACCACACAGAGATTACAAGTAATATGCAATTTGTTTGAGAGAAAGGCTCCATGAAAAGCTGAAACCTTTTTTTTAGGATTTTTTTGTGTTTTCTGTGTTTCTTATTTCAAGTACACACTTTCACCCTATTAGCCACAGTACTGTTATAATAGTGCTCAGTGAAGCATGAGCCAGACAGCATCTATTAATTGCATCATTTGGTCTCTGTCCTATTGAACATGACCATAATAAAACAAAAGAACAACAAGGAAGAAAGCCTCCATCAGGCAGAAAAGAAAAAATAAAAAAAACTTATTACTTTAATGCCTTTTCCCACTCTGTATTTTATTTGAAATAAAATCGTAACTAACATTACGTAAATTAATGTAGTACTTCAAGAATGCTGATAGTTTCAAAAAAAGTCATAATGTTTGTTAACTTCAAAAAAAGCTTCTTTGCTGAGATGATACCATGAGTGGCTCAAGAGTTGTTTGTTTGCTCAGCATATTATGATTATATTTTCCTAACTTGAATGGAGACATTAAATATTCAGAATTTACTAAACATAAAGGCATAAAAAAGGCAATATAAAAATATGAAAACATAGTTATTTGAGTGCAAAAAATTATTTGCTATAACTGGTTTTATTGTAAGACAAAATCATGACAATGAACAAAATGACAGCCACTCAAATGAAACATAAAATACAAATTTATTTTAAGAAAATATGTGGAAAAACCTAGTGTAATCAGGCTTCAAAATCAATATTACATTACTTTAAAAGATTTCTGCTTATATTGGTTGTCAGTTACGTTGTGCCGTATAATAGCTACAGGTTCCTGTTTTACATGGCTACAGAAAAGCTACTGTATGCACAATATATTTCCTCTCATGTCTTGTTTGATTTATGTACTTGTTATTCCAGAATGTGGAAAACTGTGCTCAAATGAAGAGAAATAGATGAACAACAATAAAATCCTACCACAAACCACTCTATAGCTAAGCAAAATTTTATGGTTATAGTTAATTGTAAACACATGAGTAATATCAGCCTACGTTGTTCAGCCTGTAAGCAAACATTGGATTCTTCCTGAAGTCCAAAATGTTGCAAAACTTAAGTGACTTCTCAAAGTGTCAAAATAAATGAGAAAGATATTAGCAAAAGTGGTGATATTCAGTATCTTCATGCACATAGAAGGACATATAAAAGGCAAGTTGAAAGGATCTAGACATTCAGTGATTTTAAATAACCTGTGGGAACTCCAGAAATAGATCTAAGAGTTATTTTGGCAGTGTAGGCATTATTTCAGCAGTTTGGACATTAAAACAGATGAAAACAGCTATCAAAACAATTTCTTAAACTACATGTTAACTATTTGAAAGCAGTTAGATTATAAGAACTTAAAAAAAAATAAAGCTGAAAATGTATTACCATCTAATTTGAAGATGCATCCTAACATAGAATATTATGTGTAATTATCTCAGGATATACTAGGAAGACAAAAAGTACAAATAAAAGCACAGAGTAGTATTACAGTTATTCCATATATGGAAGCCTAAGGCTATTAAAATTCTTGCTTAGAGATGAAAATTTGCATACATTCTAACACAGTAATATAAAAATATATATTGCTGAACTCCTGCTTACCTACATTTACTTATTTATCATAATTTAAGTGAAAAAAAAGTAAAAGGAAAAAAGATCTGAGCAAGAGGAGACTGTTGGATAGGAATTTTATAAAATTAATACTATTTTTAACCTCACAGAAAAAAATAACTCCCTAGTAATAATAAAATTATAATACTGAGGGCTACAAGCCTTAGCTGAAATAGCAAAAAACCCTATCAGATGTATAACAAGCATTCTTTATGTAGACCCATTAGGAGAAAAAAAAAAAACAGTTCAATACTGAAGTCATCCTCTTCCTCCTAAAGACTGGGAAATTTTCCTTATGGGCAAATGGTAAAGGTATTTCAACATCATTCTGTAATCTGTGGAAAGTATTTTAGGCTTTTATCTTCTGTTTAAATCAGATGAAATTGTCCTGTAGACATCAAGGAAGATTTAATATATTAAGATTTCCTGTACATTTTGACAATAGTTTGTTAATAGTGATTGTCAAAGACAAGTTACAGAATGACATGAACAAACCTGAAAAATGTCTTATCTTCTATATTTGTCTGGAGAGCCTCTTATTCAGTCTTAATATGTTGCATGAATTTATAAGTGCTTTTATAAATAATTAATTTACTAGCAAAGCATATGACCTGTACATACTCCGATGATGACAAGACAGAAAAATACATGCCTGACCAAACTTACTTAGTTTTATCAAAATATATTTGAACAAGCATATATTAGAAATTAATCAATACTAGAAACAGTTCAATAGCTTTGATGGTTTTTATCCAGAAAAATATTTTGGACATATTTTTCCGCATGTACTTCCCCTCACTCTCTCCTTAGTAATTCTCTGCCCTCTGAGAGGAAAATCCTGCATGCAAGCAGTGATGCTGTGTGAACCAGGAGAAGGGGAAAGTAATGTATTGTATCTCTGAGAAAATGAAGTGAGGAAGAGGTACAGTGGTGAATCAGAGCGTCTCAAATGCATTGTGGCAGGAGGTGACAGAGGCTTGCAAGCCATTGCTGCATCAGCTGTTGTGAAGACCTGGAAGTTCCCAGTTTTCCAGAAATATCAGGACTGATGATTCAAAACATTACTAAAGGAGTAAGAGAGATTCCTATATTCTCTTACAGCCCCTCAAGTTTACCATATCACATCCTCTAAACACTCCTTCGTTTGAATGAGGAGTTTACTTTTAGTATCTATACCTTCACAGATTAAAATGTAAACCCCTATATCTATTAATGACTTACTCTAAATATTCATTAAGTTTCACCATGATAAAAGTGTGAAAAAAACCCAATGATTTTGTAATCAAAAACAAAAAAAAAAAAGAGACATGCAGTAGAGCCCTTTCAAAGTATATTATCTGTCATTGTCCTCAAATAGTGTCCTTTTGTGATATATAGAAGATGAAGCATACATAGAAAGCATGCTGTAGCAACCTCAGTACTGATTACTATGACATATTTGATAAAGTAACAGGCAATAGCAAGCCATAGCATGTTTTGGTAAAAATCCAGAGGGTTTTTTGTTTTGTTTTGTTTTAAATGCAGTTATAGAATACTAGGTATGCCTCAGTTTCCAAGAACAGTGTACAGGTCTGGGTTGTGTTTTGGTTGCAGACAGTTTGTTTTTTCTTCTATTACTTTTGTAAAGAGTTCTGCTAACTGTTTGAGGTCCACACTATTCCTCTGCTATCCCTTGGAACTGTCCTGATCTTCGTTCATCCTTTTAAGAAGTTGTGCTGGTTTAAAAGTAAACCAGCGGGAGAAATGAACCCACCTCAAAAGAGATCACAAGTCTGAGAAAACTGTTTTTAACCCACAAAGACAGATGTGTAACCCAGCATCCTGGAACAAGAACAGAATGGTGTTCGTTAGCCTCTGTACTGCCCAGCTGGTAGCCTGAGGTGTTAGGTGTGCCCTGGGCAGCTGCTGCAAACAATCCATTTATTAACAGTCCATCAGAACTTACATAAAGGGTGTAGAATACAAAACCACAGTTTTGGTTATATCTGCGTAGTGATAAACTAGGACAGCAGTGGAAGCGCTTTTTGGCCCACGTGAAAGATTGTTATGTAAATCAAATGTTTGTGCTAGGCCTGTTTATCTCATTATAATAATAAATCACAAATGGTTTCCAAAAAAAAGTGCCCTGCATTACAACTTTTTTTCTTGAAGCATAACTTTAAAGATCAAAATATAAGATGAAACACTAATCCGCTTTTGTTGGCTTGTATCTTTTGTGTATTATGACAAGTGAATTATTGCAGGCTTGGTAGGAATATATTATGGGCTATATTATGGCTCTGAGTGGCTATGGAGATCTGGAGGAAGAAGCAGATTTTAGGTTTAAAGTCTGTGAACCTTGTTAGGGCATGCTGCTTGTGGCTTAGGATGTCTTCTATGGGGAAGTGCAGAAACCTCAACATTAGAACTTGGTTATGATAAAGGGATATACATGGGTCTTGAGAAACTTCTCCTAAGAGTTGAATTTTATCAAAGTTGGTAAGAGACAAGGCGTTCATTAAAATACTGAGCTAATTTCATCAGATTCATCAACACTGAACAATTTATTTCTGGTTTGGAAAAATAAATGTGTTTGGGGATACTATTCAGGGAGACACAAAAGGAAAAGCAATTCTCCCAATCTAAGTGTCTACATATCCACTGTAACATTACTTTAGATTCTTTATGGAAGCTGAGACCTCTAACTGGGAGGTCTGAAGTAGCTTCATCACAGTGAAATAGCACATAAGGCAACTGTGATGGAAAAAAATCCTTAATGTTGTTGCATACATTTAATTTTCTGCCATGTTGCATATGATCAGTAGGAAAAGAAAACCCATTAGTTTGTGAAGCCAGTACTTCACTTTCATTCAAACCCCTTATTAAAACATTACTGTGATGAGGCTCATAGGAAGCTAATCACTAGGCAGGTGGCAAACCTGAATAACTGTGATTACTGATGCTACCTTGCTTAATATACCCATAATTTATTCAATGAATTCTGCAGTTTGTCTCACTAATCTAGTCTGGTTGATCTCTCAGAAGCTTTTGGGGACTGTGATTAACGTTTTCTGGAAGCTCAATCAAAAAGACAAAAGATTTATCTTCAAAAGAATTAATAATTTTCAAATTTTTCTCCTTTCTGATTTTTAATTAGCCCTAGAATAAATTTACTAACTTACTTTTCTCTCTTTGTATTCAGAAAATCAGAAAGAAAGAGTGATGCTATAATTTCCTGTTTATGTTATATATTGCCCTACTTGACATCTCCCATCACTATTTTGTGAAATTTGTTGAGCCAATGTGGCATAATGTATTTTTTAAAAAAGTATTTTGTAATACTGAAAGTTATAATGAGAAATGCCTTTTTCCTCAAATAATGATTAAGGCATCCTGCATGATATAAAATAATATAGGAAAAGTTTATTTGCCTGTATTGTGCTGAATTTATAAGAAGAAACAAAAACTCTAGAAAAACAGAAATAAATAACAATACTTTTAGCATAAAAGTGACGTGAAATTTTAGCATTTATACAAATCAGACACTAATATAGAGAACTGAACATAAAAATTGTTTAAGCATTTTTGTGTTTCAAATCAAAATATTAAATATATTACAATATTAGGATTCAAATTTTGACTCTAGTTGTTGGAAGGCTTGTACACAGGCATACGTGAATACAGCTTGGATTCAGAACTGTACCCACTTTCCAGACTGTGATAGATATTACAGACAATAAATTACAGGTATCAAAAACCATACAAGTATCAAAAATATGGGAAAATTCTTTCATATATTAAAATTCTCAATGGCATTTTTTTTTTCCTGCAATGACTAAAACATAGTGCTGAAAATGGTAAATTTTACAGAAAATGTACAATATTGCATGATTTTCTACATATCAGGGACATCAATTAAGATAAAAAAACCTGAGAGTTTACCTTTTGTTCTTTCTCTTTTTGTTTTTATTCAGAAATTGAATAATGGATTAGTTTCCCGTTCCTAAAAAAGTGTGTAAAAAAGTAGTAAAAAAGTAATTTTACCTTCACTGTTCTCGAAAAAAATAAGTTATATATCTCTCCTCCACTTCGGAGTTTCGACTCTCAGTGTAATGCTTATTTTGTTTATGGAATGACACCACTCTTTTGCACTTCAGCTTCGAACAACTGATGTTATTGCTTAGTATAATCTAATCAGAGGGAAAAAACCCTTCTCTTCAATGAGTTTAGAACATTACTAAGTGGTAAAAAAAAAGAGTGCTACAATGATGAGAGAAAATTAATAAGAGAATGGATTAATGGTAATGAGATATGACAAAGACATAAGTACAAGTGAAAAAAAAAAAGAAAAATCTAATTTAACTGCTGCAAGAAAAAGACAGAAAAAAGAGAGAAATTCCTTGCACTAGGCCCGATTTGGGTTTAAAATAGATATAATATTAAAGACCAAAACCAGTGGAGAGCAGTTACCTTGATTTTAACTTTATTCTGTTAATCAGAGTGACATAAGTAGAGACAGTATGGTGTAAAGACTTGTAAATAAAAGAAATATGAGAACCAAGTAAGAAGAGATTCCAAGCACCATTTAAAGTAGACATGCAAGCTGTAATAAAATGAAGAAGTAGGAATACCTTTAGGAATAAGCAGTTCAGAAGTAACCTATGACAGCTCCTATCTGTATATATATAAATTACAAAATAGACCATTGAGGAAAATAATCTAAAAAGACATTGACATTTTTTTATTTGGCAAATTGAGTTGTCAGAATTGAATACTTAAGGAACACTTGCTGTAAATCATGAAATTAATTTTATGAGAAAAAAATGATACAAAGACAAAATTAAAAATTCAGCTGTTCGAGTTGAATATTTAATTTATTCTTAATGAAAAATCCTTTAGATGCAAAACCAGAAATGGCTATATCTAAAGACACATATCTAATTTTTGAACCATTTGAAGTTAACTATATATAAAAGTTTTCATGAACTATTATTCTGTAAAAAATATAACCAGACTTCCAAGTCAGACTTTTGAAAATTTGAAATCTAAACTCTGAAACTAACATGAACCCATCAATAGCATGAAGTCCTAAATACAAGAATGTGAATGGCAGTATTCTAGAAAAATATTATGTAGGCATCCAAAACAGGACCCACATAGGATAATAAGTAGTTGTCTAGTCATTATACTCAGAAAAGGAAAGAAGCAAAAATCCTCTTCTACAATTAAGAATATTAATTCCAGAGTAGGAAGTCTAGTTAATGCATTTTTCCCTCTCCTTTTTCTCCACATTTTTTCTTTCATAGCTAGAGGAGTGCTCAGAATAACAACTAAACTTTAGTTACCAAAAGGGAAAGAAAATGGTAATTCAAAATTATTTGAGAAGAATGCTGCTGTTTTCATGTAAAAAGAACGTTTTACATCTGTTCTACTTAAAAGACTTATCTTTATCAGGGACCTTAGCAGTTTGGGCTTAAGTAATATTATTATGGCATACACTGCTGAGGGAAATATCATATACATGCTTTGTGCCATACACTCAAGAAAAAAATACATAATTATTCTAACTCTCTAATTAAACTAGGATTATTAATTCACTAAGTATAGAAACACTGCATCAGAGGATAGACAGAGAATCTGTGAATTTCATAAGGCTTTTTAGTTTGAGTGTAACAGGTTTGGAGGGGCAAAGTGTTGGTTTTCCTTTTTTTCAATCAAAGTAAATCTAATGGTTAAGGAACAACAGTGAAGGACAATAAAACCAGATTTGTAAACTGCTTCAAAATGAAGGACAAAAAAAAGATAAAAATAAGTGTTTGATTTTTAAAAGTACGATCCTTTTGATTTCTAAGTATTCCCTGTCTAACAACATCAAAAAGGAGTAAACTCCCAGTAACAATATTGTGTTATAACACTGACCAGGACCACTTTGACACATTAAGCCTTATTTGTTTTGATGAAAATGACATTTACCAGAAGCTAGAAAGTCTTTCATCTGATTTGGTTTCCTTTAATGAGTTTTTGAATGTAAACCCAAAGAGTATTTGAAATCCTCAGTATTAACATTTTAAGTTACTACTTTACTAACAACAATTTTGGTCTCAACAATGGCGAAGCTAAAAATATTTATCAAAGAAACCACTGCAAGAAGCAGGTAAAGCTATACTGTAGCTAAGAGAGAAGGAAATGTGGATGATACCGCAGTCTGCAGATCAGAGAACTACAAAAAACAACGACATGAGACACTTCAGACTTTAGACCACACTTGATAAATTCATTCAGATGAGTGAGGATAATGTACTTATATATGTAGAGTTTTTGATATGGATGTTATATCAAATATCAAGTTCAATTTTTGTTCTGGAAAAACGCGTTTTATCAGTAGATTTCTGCAAAATTTTCAAAGAGGTGTCAGATGCCACATGAGTAGATTCTGAATGAAAGGCTATGAAGGGTCTAAATAACTATTCCGGGATGTTAATTAGAAAAAATATTGAACTTTTATGACACTTCTGTCAGTTTTTAATGCTTTGATTTCAGATCAGCATCTTTTTTCCCACTTTAAGCCAGTAACTTTCATATTTATATGATACAATTCTGAGAACATCAATGGCACTTGTCAACTAATTAAACAGTTTAATTGGTTTTGAGGTCACAGGTGAAAATTAATTTGGTCCCTACTATATAATTTCTTATTTTCACAAAAAATTGTACTGTCAGAAACCTGTTCAAGGACAGATGTCATCTGTTACTCAATAAATACATAAGAAAACTGTCAGAGATATAGTAAGTCCTTCTATGAAGTTGCTGTGAGAAGTCACTCATAGTGTTTATGTCCTTTGCAAACTTTGTTGGTATGAATTTTCAGAAGTAGTTCATTCAATAATGAAAACATATATCTTTCTATATTCCTAAACAAAATAAGAGCTAAGTGAAGATAGAGATTTTGGGATTGCTATGTAATAGGATGTCAGGCAGGATTAAAAACCAACCAAATAAACAAAAAAACCCCACAAGAAACCCTACAGAAATCTGACAGTAAATATGACATGTAATAAACAATATAGAAAAATAATTAGTGGCATTATATTCAAACAATTGAACTGTGAAAACTCTGAAAGAATTCTTATAAAAAAGGCAATGCAAAACATTTTACTGAAATAATTTTATATAGGTGACTTTACACTTAGAAGAAATTTTACGCTTAAAAATATTGGAAAAAATGTGCAGTGTGGAGACCATGAAATGTTCAGAAGGGTAAAAAATCAGATGTTTCCCCCAAATCAGACTTAGTCTTGCAGCAGGAGATAATATCAGTTTCAAAAATGGCTGAAAAAATCCCCGCACACATGCTTGTACAACAGGTAACAAACAGCTCCTAGGAAAAGTTAATTTCACTCATTGACTTATTTCCTATGCCAAGCTCCTTTTATTCTGTTGGGTTTGGTTTGGGGTTTTTCTTCAGTAGTTTAGACATTAACCATGGTTCAGCACTTGGTGTTGTTGGTTAGAAAAAATATAACTTGGCTAATTTTCTCAGGCAAGTGATTTTTCTGCAGACTTCAAACTCTTCAGCAAACTTCCTAATGCAGAGAAATCTTTCATGAAACAAAATAGGTCTATTATGGAATTGTATCAAATAGCTCCCTGCAGTTTCACTTGGTGTTGACATGAAAGCTTAAGCAACATTGCTAGATTGATTGAATTTTGCTTTGAAGTGAGAAGTTCATTTGAACTTGAAGCTCAAAGAAAAAGTCACAGACTAGAAGACTAAAATGAACCAAAACTAGTGAGTAGCAATTATATAAAAGTTCTTCCGACCAAACTGCAATTTACATTGCTCTGTTTGTAACTTCTTTTCAATCCTCTTCTCATTAATTTATTAGTTATTTTCAATTACTGGAAATCAATCATAACTTTATAATTAATTTCTGTAATTCCTCAGATGTACTGAAAATATTTTAAAAGAAATTTTGCAGTGATACATCACAAGTAAGGGATTACCTGGAAGTTAGAAGCTATCTTATGCAATTATCTGTTGGATATTTTTAAAAGAAAATATACATATTGCTAGAGGAAAATACATCATGTCTGAGATGAGGCTGCCACAGCCTCATGTCCTCAGGTCCAAGCAGGAAGACTGACGCAGGCACAAGCACACAGAGCACACATATAACACCACATGCCAGCCACACAGATAACAGGCAAATCCTCAGAGGACTCACATGAACACCAGCAGCACCAACAGCTTCATGCTGCTCCCCTCTCTGACTTATTGATCCCATCAGGCAAACCCTACTGTGCTCTCACCCTTAGAGGCACAGAGGTGTTCTGACACGCAGATTCACCTGGGAGTCCCAGGGAGACGGAGCTGAGAGTATCCTGGCAGAATATTATCTGGTCTCCACCTCCTGGCATTGTCCCTCTGAGCTCTGTGGGTGTGTGTATGAGCTTGTGTCATGTAACCTAACATGTTCATTCAAAGGTGACTCAATTAATCTTCTTTGCAGTAGAATAAGTATCTTACAAATTAATGTGAAAGGTCAAATTTAGAAGAGTGTATTAGACTCAGCATTAAATTTTCTTTGGATAAATTCACACTTATTTTAAAGAGCGTCTTTGGTCTGAGAGGTTCATCTAATGTAATGAAAAATTACTCATACGCTGACATAAAATTCTTCAGGTCTGTCCCATGTTAAGTATCACTTGAAGAGACCAGGAAAAAAAAAAAAAAAGAAAAAAATTTAGCTGTAATAGTATCTTGAATTGTTCTCACAAAATTCTTTCTTTCTTCTTTGTCATGAGACTTTATTCTGATTAAATACTGCTTATTTGCCTATACATATCTACTTATATATATATTCAGTTGCTTTTTTGATGAAATAAAGTTTAACAATGATAAATCCTTTGAAAGTTATAGTCTATACAATGTTAAAATTTTTCACTAAATGAATGTGAGATTCTATTATTAATGATATTACAATAGAAATATAATTTTAAATAAAGAATGGATATATTTAATTACAGGAGTCTTATCTACAAATTAGTTATAGCAGGATTTCTGTTTTTACAACTCATTAAAATTCACTGAAGTAATTTCCTGGAGTTTTGATTAAGCTGTTTCTTAGGAATTACACACTTAGAAATTTCTTGTTTCTTATAACATATATGAAACAGTGAGAAACCATTACCACTGAAAGTTGTTATTATAATGCATTATCTCCTATTGCATATCACCTGCAGTTAAATAGATGCCTATCACTTACTTCTGAAATATATTTGCACCTGTTTATATTCTCCACATGAGTATTTAATTCTTTATGTCTGTGAATGTGTAAGATATTACACCAATAGGTTATACCTTTAAAATTCACGGAGCTTGAAAGTTTCCAATATTTTAATTAAAGCATTTTCCTTGGAGAACGTACAAACTCAGAAATTAAACATTTTATTCAGAGTTTGTAAGAATCCTTAAAGTTTGAGATTACTCATATCACTGCATTTGGACATTTATATCAATGACATCTCTCCGATGAGTTATTTATATAATGGTTATGTCACAAACTTGCTCATTAATGATAAATTATTTTAATTCTGTTTTTGGAATCATTGCAATGTTTGCAATGTTTCGCTTTTACTTCCAGGACATGAACACAAGGTTTTTTTCATATATCTGATTTTTAGTATTGATAATACATTATTTGCTCTAGAAAATGCCCACATAAATAAGCTAAAGAACATACCTATTGGATATGTGAAAATGTAGTTATATTTTTATGTATATATTCATGACAGATCTTGAATTTCCAAACAAGTATAGAGTTTTCAAAGAAAAACAAAAACCCAACAAAAACCTCCAACAAAAAACCCAAACAAAACACCCCATATACAAACAACAACCCCCCCCAAAAAAACAAACAATCCTGCTCCCCCAAAAAAGGAAAAAAAAAAAACACAGCCTTACCTATTTTGGATGTTGACTTCTTTGAAAGGAATTTTTTACATTTCTACACATAACATCTTTAAGGAATTTATCTTAATATGTAATCCCTTCTCCGTTCCATGTCTTTTTTCTGATTCTCCTCCCCATCCCACCAGAGGAGTGGGAGGTAGTGAGCGAGCAGTTGTGTGGTAGTTGTTTGCTGGCTGGGTTTAAACCACAGCACATACAAAGTCAAAGAACCAAGCTAAACATGAAATATTTTGGGCTGCACATTTATTTAGCTTTGACAGCAGGTTTTTCTGTTACATGTACCAAAAAAAAAGTTTTATCTACTTGAAAACTCATTTGTTAAATCAAAGTGCTCTAAAGCTATTGCCTCTCTATGAGAACTTCATCTGATTTATGTCTTTAGACCGAAACTACAGCAATGCTACTGGCTGCCACAAGAGAGGAGCCCTGAAGAGAAGATACAAGGACTCTCTCAAACAACATCTCAGCCTTGGCCATATTGATCATCATCACTGGTCTACTCTGGCCTCCAATCGGGAGGCCTGGAGACACACCATCTATAACACTGCTGCTTCTTTTGAGAACGCACGCAGGATTACTCTCAAGGAGAAAAGACAACGCAGAAAGAATTGTGTCTTGCTGATACCACCTAAGGAGCCTTTCTGCTGTGCCTTTTGCAACTGGACTTGTCTATCTCGTATTGGCCTTTTTAGCCACAAGTGTGCTTGTAGCAAATGTGGGTAGAGCCCTTCCCAAATCTTCATTCACGAAGCCTAGCCATGATGATGATGATGACAGCAATGCTATTATACCATGAAAAGCAACTTACAGTCTTGCAGGTATGGAAGTCAGACACATATAAACTACAGAAGTAATATCTAGGAAGCCTAAAAATTCAAAGACATAAGATGATTTAACTATATCTATGCACCACCACTTTTGATGGTCTTCGGTCACCTTGTTTTTGTCATTTGCAATCAGACAATGGGCAAGCAATGACAATATATTATATTATGAGGTAGATAATAAATAAATAAATGAAAAGATTCTCATGTCCAATATGTTTCATCATCTACCAGTTTGTTTTAAAACACTAAAATTATATCAATTTCTCTATCTTAAAGAAAATTTCTCTCTCTTGGTACAGTTTTGGCCTTTGGTTTTGGAGATTTTCTTAGACCCTAAAACATACTGTAAACCTGATTGGAATAGATTACTGAATAGAGAAGGTAGTTGATTAATTTGGTTTTGGATTGACTTGTCTAAATAATATGAAACTACAACAAATTCAATGTTACTAGGAAGAATTTGTCATAAAAAAATATGCAGATTGCTCAATTTGCATTTTCTACAGCCGCTCTTACACAAATGCCTGACTCAAGAGCATCTTCAAAAACAGTCAAAATATTACACCATTTTGTGAAAATGAGACACATTTGGAGAAGCAGGTGCTCAATGAAAAGTCTCTCTCTTCATTAAAATAGCATTGCAACATAGTTAGCTAAGGTTGGCAGTAGTCACATGGGAGAACCCAGATTTCCATGTGGAAGCAACTCTGAAATAACTGTCTAAATTGGCATGTTCTGACAATCCAATTTAAAAACTTGGAGGTTGTAATCATGACATTAGACATAAGGAATGTTAGACTAAAGAGCAGATTTTAAAAGTCAAATCCAAAGTATTAAAGAATTTAATTATGCTAAGTGTTCAAAATCTAAAAAAAGAGAAAGAAAAAGATAATTTTTTAAATCTGTAGTTTGACAGAATGTAAAGCCTGTGTGCCGGAAGACATGTTGAACTAGAAGTATTGCATAGGAGCTCAGAAAAGGCCAGTAGGACTAGAGACATTACCTGTCTCTCTGTACTTGGCCCTGGTGATGTTGCGTCTTGAATCCTGTATTCAGTTTTAGGCCCCTTGCTACAGGAAAGTATGGAACATGTCCAGAACAGGGCAATGGAGCTGGTGAAGAGTCTGGAGCACAAGTCTTATGAGGAGCAGCTGAGGCAGCCAGGTTTGTTTAGCCTGGAAAGAGGAAGGCTGAAGGGAAGCCTTATTCCTCTCTCCAACTACCTGGAAGGAGGTTGTAGCAAGATATGGATCAGTCTCTTCTCCAAGGTAACAAGTGACAGGACAAGAGGAAATGGCCTCAAGTTGCACCAGGGGAGGTTTTGATTAAGAAAAAATTTCTTTACTAAAAATGTAGTCAAGCATTGACCAGGCTGTACAGGGAAGTGGTAGAGTCACTATCCTTGCACGTACTTGAAAGGCATGTAGCTGTGGTGCTTAGGAATGTGGTTTCTTGGTGGACTTGACAGTGTTGGGTTAGTAATTGGACTTGATGGTCTTAAAGGTGTTTTCCAACCTAAATGATTCTATGATTCTATGCAGAGGAAATGATACTCCATCTAATAAAAATAAATTTGGGTCCATCAAGAAATGCAAAAAAATTTTTTAATAAGAGTTTGATATAGTCCAGTCATGGTTATTCTATGTCAATGCCACAAGCACGCAATGCATTGTCAGATGAAGTTATACATTGTCTTCCTTAATTATAATAATGCTAGATTCCTTCTGAATAATACGTGGGCTTGTGGTATCTAGAGATAAAATTAAAATTAATCAATAGTTGTGGTTTAACCCAGAAGGCACCTAAACACTACACAGATGTTTGCCCAGTCCCCTCCCCTCATGGGATGAGGGAGAGACTTGGACCAAAAGTAAAATTCATGGGCTGAGATAAAGACAGTTTAGTAGACCAGAAAGGGAAAGGAAAAATCATAGTAATGATAACAGAATTAGAATATAAAAAGCTGCTAGTTGTTGAGGAATACACTGTTTAGTGCAGGTATCTCAGTGTGCAAACTGCAGGTTGAACTTCGGGTGTCAGGAGCCTGAGACAGGACGCCAGGAGCTGGCAACAACCCTTTGCGCAACAAAGGGCACAGGGACCTGTGGCACCAGCCAAGTGACCAGACACTCAGAGATACATCAGGAGTTGATGACTCTATAAGAAGACCCCAGACTTTCGTGGATTTAGACTGTGAGGGTAAAAAAGCCCAGGGATTCCTTTGTTCGGTGTCGCTCCTCAGAGGCACCAGCTCTTATCTGTTATTCTGTTTTTGCATCATGATTAAATTATTCTAAGAATCCAGGCATCTGAGGCTCTGCTATGAGGAATCTGGGGTCAAGCTGGTAAGGAAACCCTGTCTGACTGTGTGAGAGCAGTGTGTGTAGGGAGTTAAGTGGGGCATAAGGTTAAACCATAACAACTGTATTCCCCACTCTGGTTCATAGTACTTTATAAGACACCCTGAAAACTCACAGGGTCCATGCTGTCAGGTAATACCCCCCCCCCCCCGCATTGACTAGCGAATGACTTTTGAAAGGATAGGATTGTTACTGAAAGCCAGGTACCAAGTTACCTGGTGATATGTGCTCTCTTCCTGTTCTAAAGGGACGAGGAGAGGCAGCACCTTTCAAAAATTATATGGGAAGGTTTCAAAGCTTCATATCAGAAGATCTTGTCCAGGTTGGCAAACAATGAATGACATCACTATATCTGCAAAAGTGGAGGAAAACTATTGTCAAGGGCAGCTGGCAAATTATAAGTAATTTTAGTGATTTGAACAGATCCATTTATTATTTTGATCACCTACAAAATTAATTTTAGTATCAGGCTCTAGGACCTTGACCCACAGATGACTCTAGTGGAAGTGAAATAATCGTGTTAATTTATTTTTGTCTTAGCTCATGTCCTAAGTACACATTTTAAATTACAATCAGCTAGATGAGTTAGTTATGTAAAAGTTAATTGATTTTTTGCAATATTTAATCAAAATCCACCTAGAGCAAAAATGCAAGCTAATACCTAAGATCATGCCTTAAATTACAGCAAATCCAATATGTATTAGGTCAACATCTAAATATTCCCTGGAAACATTCTTCTTCTAATCTTCATATCTTCTTCTTTCTTCTTTCTCTTTTTTTTTTTTCTTCAAAATGAGGATAAATTACACTAAGAATAATTGCTGTGTGAAGAACATGTAATGCAAAATGCTTGAAGGTTTTCTAGACCCAGCAGTAAATTGCTAGTATTACAAATTGATTTCCCTTTTGCATCTCATATCCTAAAGTGAGATGCTACCTGAAGATGTCCATGCACTAAGACCTGTATATTCTTTCATATCTAGTGAAACAAAAAGAATATGAAAAGACATCTGGTGAAAGAAATATAGTCACATATGTTTGATACTGACATCTTTTCAGGGAACTTGTGCAAAAAGATTTTCAGAAACTGATGTAGTCATAGTTATCAGCTACATTAATCTGCTAATTAGGAAATCTGTAGAGGTTTTTCTTCAAAGGAAGTTCACATGGGTAAAATCTGTTAGAATACAATCTTTCTTAAAATAGATCAAGATCATTAATAACAACAGAAATATATCTACAAAAATTTTTCTTTGTACTAGGAGAATCAGGAGTTCTAGGCTACTTCCTGTGAGGCTGGGTAACTCTTTTTGACCCTATGCCATAAATTGCATTCTGTGAATCCTCATACAATCTTTGTGATTAACACATAGGAGAATGAGACTGAATCCGTAAACTGCAAAGCTGATGCAGAACTACTGAGAACTGCTAGAAGTTTGAGGTGATATGTAAATTAATACATCAGAACACCCAGCTATGTTACAGAACAGGACTTGACTTGAAGTACTGTCTCCACATACAGGCATGAATCATTGTCCTGAAAGAAGTGGTTCAAAATGAAAGACGTGGTTCCAAAATCTGCAGTTGACTAAAGAATCACAGCAATCGCTATTTAGCATTGAGTCTATATCCAAAAAGACTTCCTGTTTCTTATGGGTTTTTACAGCACACGACCACACACTAGCATATTAGATGAAACTGGAAAGCAGAAGTACAGAGCAGCTTTCTTCCTCTGTTCTTCACGTTACTGCAATATCCTGGCACTTCAGAACTGGTATGTTCAAAAGTGTTTTAGCTATAAAGGAAAATAAACTGTGAGTTTTCTGAAAAGCTGTCAGTGGGATACATTTCAAACTTCTTTTTCTTATTATTTGAATTAAAATAGATTTGTCAACCACAACATTTCATAAGAAATCAATTTTATCTCAAAAATTTTTGATTTAGGGAGGGGGAAGATAAGAAAATTACTGGTAGAAACACATAAACATTGTAAAGATGAGAAAGAAAACTTGAGCAGTACATACTTAAAAGATGGTCTTCTACAGGGACAATATAATAATAAAAGAGTACAAATATTTCTTCCATCTTTCTTTTTTGTTGCTCACTGAATATAACTGAATTCACATAAAAATACTTGTCTCTCTTTTTTCTTTTGGCTTCTTTCTCCAATTTCTTTGTAATAAGTATATAAATATGTATTTGTATGTATGTATATATTCACATATAATTGCAAAATTATATATTGCAACAATTAAACCCTTTTTTATCTGAAAAATTTAAAGCTGTAATGGTAAGCTAAAAATCCCTAAAATAGTTTTATGGAATCATAAACCTTAACACTTACTTGTATGTTACTTATCCAAAAGTTATTATACAGTCTCTGCTGAAGAACCAGAATCATAAACCAGAAGAATAAAATTCTTCCTAATGTAAGTCTGTACCACAAAGTCTAACTCCCAATTTTGAGATCTCAAGTGCTTTTGAGATCACAATGTAATTATTCATCTAGAAGAGTGAGAAGAGCTTGGAGGCCATTCCTGTGAAAACGTGGTGCTTAGTGTTCCACATGAGATGAAATAGATGTTTATCTCTAAGTATTAACTGAAAAACCCCAATTAAATTTGACATTGGTTACATTAATCCACATGAGAGAACAATTATGATATTTATAAATCAGAATCTATAAGCAGAATTTATAAGTATTTATCTACTTTGCATTTAATAATTTATAGAACTGAAGAAATATTTATAGCATTATAACATAGAGGTGTAACTACCTTGGTAGTTCATATGGCTGGCAAAGTCTTAGAATAACTGATATTGGAAAGGCAAGAAAGTACATTTCTAAATTGATACGCAGAATTGAGATTTCAAAGATAAAGACATATCTAAACTTAGAGATGCATACATAAGGAATATGTGATGGCATTCCACACTAAGATAGTTATCTAAGATATTTGGAATGAATGATGTTTGGTGCAGTTTTGCTACTTATTCACTGAACTCAGACCACAGATTTTGTGTGTTATTTTCAGGTAGCTAAGGTAAGATGAGCTAAACTCCATCTCCATTAGAAGTTAAAGAATGGTTGAGGTTGGAAGGGACATGTAGAGGCCATTTGGTACAAGCCCCTGCTCAAGCAGAGTCACGTAGAGC
Source organism: Pseudopipra pipra (assembly GCF_036250125.1). NCBI lineage: Eukaryota > Metazoa > Chordata > Aves > Passeriformes > Pipridae > Pseudopipra > Pseudopipra pipra. The sequence goes on along the minus strand of NC_087550.1, from coordinate 71,637,925 downwards.
TGGTTGCCCAGGACATGTCCAGACAGCTTTTGAAGGATGGAGACTCCAAAACCTTCCTGGGCAACCTCTTCCAGTGCTTAGTCACACTCACAATAAAAAATTTTGTGACATTCAGACAGAATCTCATGCATTTGAGCTTGTCTTCATTGCCTCTTGTCCTGCCACTGAGCACCACTAAAAAAAGCTTGGCTCTGTCCCTTCAGGCACATATATATATACATTATGTGATCCCTACTTGAGGCTTCTCTTCTCAGGATGAACAATCTCAGTTCTCAAAGCCATTCCTAACAGGAATCTTTGTGGTCCTTATCTGGGTACTGTACAGTAGTTCCAAAACTAAACTGTCAGAAAGAGTTTTAATTAAAAAATAATTTTCCTCCCCAAGCTCCTGGACTGACTTTGGATTTCTTTTCAAGAAAAGTGTGCCTTTCTAGTCATAGCTTTTAGTCCGAGTCATCCCCTGGAAAACTCCACATGCATAGAATTTTGCTCAAGTTGAGAAAACCCTTGACTTTACAACTTGCAAGACTAATGAGCGTTCTGACAACCAGATTTCATTTTACCAGATTTTTTGTTTGATAACAAAAGGGAAAAAAGAGAAAAAAAATTGCTTACAAACAAGAAAACCTCATTACGTTTTGGTTTTAATTCTGGGCAAAGGAAGATTAGTATGTATCATTGGTATCCTTGCAGGATTTTCCTGAGCCATGTCTACACTGGAACACTGAGCTGGGTGTTAGGTTGGGAAACTCATGGTCAAATCTTGATGTGCCCCCAAAAAAACCCCAGGGCAACACATCACATCAACTTCAGCATGTAAAGTTGACAATATTCATGTGAAAACTTGTTATTAGCCCACCTATGCACCTTCAACATTTTTGATGTACCTGATTTGTGTAAAACTTTTGACACACTTGGAAACATACTGTCAAAGGTCCTACAACATCAGTACCAACACCGATTACAAGATTCAAACCTGAACTTTCCAAAGAATACTAGTTGGGAAAAGAATTACATGTAACCATTGTGAAGGTAGCAGGAAAAAGAGTTAATAGCAAGAGGCAGCATCACTACAGAATCTGTATGAAAACACAAAATAAGGTCAGTATTACATTTCAAAATGCTGATTTTCTTGCTCAGCAGAACTTACACCTAAACACTACAGAGCATATCACATAAATTAGACTATCACCTTGGATATGCATAACTGTATATCTGGTACATTTATTCACAAGATCGTTCAGACATTTTATGGTCATTATCAGTCATCAAGCCAGCTCAAGCTCCCACACTAAAAGCCCTGCCTTCTCTCAAGGATGTCTGTTGGTCATGCAGAAAAATTTAAAGATAAAGGATTCTCTTTCTGGACCCAATTAAAAATACTCCAAAACCACAGGAAGCATTTCTGTTTAGACAATGCCAACGTGGAACAAAAGCAGAGTGTTCACAGAAAAATTCAGTTAAGAAGCAAACAACTGTCTCTGCTTTTGTCCTAAAAGGTACAAAGAGGGAAAAGAGAACAGGGACCTACATAACTGTGCCCATAAGATGGAGGCCTTAATTACAAAACAGCTTTTATAATTACCTTTAAATAATAGTAAGTAAAACAACAAAAGCACAATTACAGGAAGATATAGTTAGAAATTACTAATAAAAATATAATAATGAAATAGATATTGTGCTTTAAAGGCCTGATCTGGTCTTTTATGCCTATCTATACCCTCAGCAGGTGCTTCCCTTCCTACATAGCTGCTTAGGAGCTACAGCTTTAGTGAGCCTGCTGCTGTGGATGCTATCAAATGCCTGCCTTTTGCAGGCACGCAGTGTCATACACTGGCTCTTTTCCTGGTGTCACTGAAAACCACAATTTTAGCCAGTGAAACAGACTGTGGGATAATTTTCCTGATGTTCAGAGAGGCAGGCTTATGAAAATGTCCTGAATATATGCCAGCTCTCTTGATTTTCTATTGAAGCAATAATTGTTTTACAAAATTCTTAGTATTAAGATTTTTATCCTTTACTTTAGTAGACTGTGAAGAACACAACCATCAACTCAAATCCATTATCGTATGATTCATGCCATAGAGAAAGTTCCTCACTAATGACCCTTGGTAAGCTGTCTCCAGTTGCCTTCCAGATATTTTTTGCAACCATCATCTCTTCTTTCTTAGAATTTTTTGGTATTCTACAAGATACTGAAGATGTTGTAACTCTGCAATAGCTCCAATGGTGCACATATAACTCCTTAGGAGAATGAAGGGAGAGAGAGAAAGAAGGAGAGGGAGAGAGAGGAGGGAGAGGAAGAGAGAAACAAAACAGCAATGGACAAAGAAACAAATCAGATTTGGTCAGCGTCATTTGGAGGAAGGTCTGTAAGCACTTTACTCTTTCCTTTGTGCATATGTCTTTGCAAAGAAGCAGAAGGGTAGTTTACTGAGGTCAAAATGGCTTGCTATCTCAATCCCTCCTCATGGGAAACAGAAGAGGACACCCACGTATTTTTACAATGACTGAATATTTTTAGAGACACTACTGTAAACCAGCAGTTACTTAGAAATTTGTATTCTCATAGGATGGAGACATGTGAGACCCTAAAAAATCATATCTGTTAGACTTGAAGAGACTGCCATTCACAAATCGCTCATTCATTCCAACAGTATGAGTTGAAATTTTGTGCTGTGAGAGTTGCTGCCCAAGTACAGCAAGAAGAGCAAAAGTCCTAACATCATGTTGCCTTCCCCTGCATGAGAAGTATCCTAGATGTATTCCCTTAGCCTTTTTAAGTATTCCACAGCCTGCAGAGTCTGCCAAGTTAATCACAGCTTCCCTTCTACAATAAAACAGTAATAAGATGTATTTCACCTCAGTGTTGTGATACTGCTTCAGTTTAAGAAGACACAGATTTATCCAAGTGCTCTTGTTACCATAAATGTCACTTCTGTTGTCTGCTAGATACTCTTTGCATCAACATCTGTTCTAGTATCACACATTTCATTTGCAGTAGTGTCATGTGTATTCCTTCTTCCTTTAGTGAATACTTCTATTTACTTGCATTTTGTATTTGTTTATTCGAGAACTGTAAGTTGTTGTTCTTTTTCTTTTCACAGGAACAAAAGCTGTACAGAACCCCCTGAGTCAGCACAAAAGAGGCTTAACTAGGCTGCTGTTCTCTGAAATTTTCCATGGTATTCCATAGTTAATCACCTATATATTCATTTAAATACCTTCCTTCTGTTTTACAGAGAAATTAATTTCAAAACACAGTATTTTTATTTTTCCACTTTCTAGCAGATGGTCTTCTTGCACATCAACTTTCTTTTGATGGTCTGGTCCAGACAATAAGGAATAATTATGAGCGCAAAAGAAACCGAGATTCTCTAATGCAATTTTTGCAAGAACTGGTGTGTGATCACTTGTACCAGTTCTCAGTAACTTTCTTAAGTTCAGTATTTATATGAACCTCCCTAAAAGTTAGGTTTCTTGTAATAATTGCACTTACAGAGATTCTCCATTTTAATGTAGCATAAATTAATGTTCTCTTTAATTTGAAATATAACATGAAATTATTTATTTAATAAGTATCAGTAAACTTCAGACTTTGTAAGATAGATAGATTCTTTGTCCTAGTGAAAGTTATTGGCTGCTATTTTAAGTGCATCAAAACATTGACATGTCATTTCTTACTAACATTGTTAATATGTAAGAAGAGGAAAATTATGGCTTAAAAAATTATTCTAGAAAAATGTTTGATTATGCAATAAAAAGATCGTCTTCCTACCCACAGAAGAGTGCAGTGTCACAGAGCAGGCAAGGGAAGCCAAATAACATAGTTGGAGAGAAAAACACTGCCTGACCCAGGAGTCAGCTGACATTTATATGTGTGTCTGTCCTTCTGTGTCTAAGGCACTGGTAGAAGATCAAAGATCCAGAACCAGCTGATGGATGGGCTGTATGTGGGATCCCAGTTCCCAGAGGGATCCAAAGTTTGTGTGTTTGTGTCTCTTTGTGTGTTGGTGCATGTGTATGAGAGGGTCTGTACCAGCAACTGGACTGGGGATGCAGCGCAGGGGGACAGTGGACATTCCAGCAACTGGGGAGACTGGGATGCAGGAGCAGCTACTGGGCAGCCAAGTGTCTGAGCTAGAGGGATCCGTGTTGCACAGTGTATATATACACACAGATATTTTTCACTGACTAGTCTTTATCCTGACAAGTCACACGGAGGAGAAGGATGAGGGTGTTTGGGTTGTGTTCTTGTGAACTATCAGTGTGACTGTGAATGGTGTGGTCAGATGTGTATTTTTGTTTGTATGTGTTGCATGTCTATTTCTGAACACACCCATTGGGAATTCATGCTCAGCCTTCTTCCTGGTTTGATATTGGTGTGTGAAGTTGAAGAAGTCTTTTCTCTATTGGGATTCTGCATTTGACAGATCCCTAATACAAAAATGTATATTGAAATAAAGATCTCAAATAATATTTCATTACAGTTTAAGTCTGAAGGATTCATTTGTATATCTGATTTATTTTATTTTTGGTGTTCTCAAAATGTTTTGGTTTTAATTCTAACCTTCTTGATTTGTTTTTCTTACACTTATATTGCAGGTTTAAATTTTATTTATCATAAATATTCGTTTGTTTTATAAATTCAGAGATGTTTATTTTGAAGGAACCAAAATGGAGCTGCCAGAACAATGTATAGAGAATACACACCAGAAAACTATTCCAGAAGAAAATGTACAGCCTTCTGTGCTGTAATATTACACCAACTGCAAAAAGAAATTACTCAATATCTCTCAAAAAAATGCTGTTAAATTTTCACTTTTCCATTGGATGGTTTTTTGTCTTGTTTCCTCCACAAAAAAAAAAAAAAAAAAAAAAACATCAGTGTGTAAGAATATCCTATGCAATGTTTTTTGAACACTTTTATTCACAAGACTTTTCTAAATGTAATCATGTTTACTCTGCTAAATAAAAAGGCTGGGGAAGCACATTTGAGTGATGAACTCCTTCCTTGTGATTTGCTTCCTGTTTACTCTCTGCCTCTGTCTCACACTGTTCCAACAATCATTTGTCCAAGATAATGGCCAAATGTACTTTAGGGGTTGTTTCACTGTAGGGTCACTTCTGAGAGGTATTATGAATGAGGCTGTACCAAATGATTCTTTGCCTGTCCCAGGCACCTCAGCATCTTCGAGCAATCTTTTATATAATTAAGCTGCACTCCAGTCTTGCAGAAGATAGCCTCAGTTTTGTAGCATGAAAGTAACCACTCTTGTGTGCTGCATAACAATCCTCTCTATCCTAGATGTTTTGAAATGAGAGAATAAAAAGTCCTACTCATGAAATGTTATATATGTTTTAGGTTTAAAGAGGTATTATGTGGTTGACAGCAAGGATTAAAGGCTGAGCGTGGGCATAGTGAGTCTGCTCTAATGGTGCTTCAGCTGATTTCAGCATAGATGGACTCCCCTACTTTTTTGGGGGACTCATGGACAATTTCCTGGAATAAATGCATTTAACAATACCGATGTAACTGTCCATGTTTATAAGACTTCAACAAGATTTATCTTCCATGATGTCATGCTGGTACAGAGAGATATGGGACAGAGAAAACCTGACACTTTTTGCATGGGAAGTCTTGCTTTACAGCAGTCTACTGTGCAAGATTAATCTTACTGGTCTGCAACAACAGTGAGCAGAGTCTACCTTCACTGAGCAAACGCCCTCATTAAAGCAGCAAAAAGGATGCTGCAGTTACAGCTTCAGCATTTATTTTAAAGAATCTTTGTCCAAAGTTTGTTAAATAAGGTTTTGCTATGAATATATTACTTTCCCCATAAAGTTAATGAATATATCTTACATACTTAGATGTGCAGCCAAATGTATTTTCCCTGATGCTTAGATGCAGTTCCTGCAGCTATGCGATCTGCCTAGAATTACCTCATACTCTTTTAACACTAATGAACCTTACAGAGTTCTTCCCAGGTTAGTTTCCTTTATGACTGTTTTTTTTTTTTTTCCGATTATCTCATATTTGGATCCAACCAAAAAACTACTAAGTGCAATAGTTTAATTCTGCTGATTTAAGAGGAATCTTAAAAGCAGTTCAGACAGTTATTCAATCAGGTGTTGATGCAGTTATCTTTACTTAGGATGTTCCTTTTAGTCTGAGCCCTTCCTTCCTTTCTACCGCCCTTCTCCACTCCCCTGTCTGGACCAAAATTTGTAATCATACTATTAAGAGAAGCTACTCTTTGCCGTAATTGTAGGTATTTTCCACTAGATTTGATTTGATTTTTTTTTTTTTTAATGGATGTCAAATACACCTTACATGTATTTTTACATTTTGAATTCTGTCTTCTGTGTCCCTACCACAATGCAGTTTTGGACTTAAGAATCAACCCATGCCAAGGTTAACCCAGAACATAGACATTGTGAAGAAAATAAACTGTACCTCAGCCAAAGCCAGTACAGGTAGATTCTGATTAGTGAGGACTGTTAATGTGGGAGGCTTAAATAACTAATGGATATGAGACTTAAGGCAGTTTTGTCTCCTTAGTATTTCCCTGCAGGGTAGGTTTGATAATCTTTGCTATAATTCCTGGTTATGTTAATTGCCTGAAGCATGTAGCGGTTACCATGCTCTGTTTAGAGAAGCTGGGCACGAATACCTGTCCTGGATTGTCCTTCTCAACCTGTATCTAGAGCTACTGATACAGTTTGATATAATCCATAGTTATTTACCTGCCTATCTAAGAATACTTAATGAGAATTATGCAGATAATATATTTCCTTCATTTTATGGTTGAAGAAAATGCCATTAGTGAAAGTTTTGGAACAGTCTCAAACATATTTTCTTGAAATAAGACAAAAATTATCTCAGAGAATATTTTGGGTTCTGCAAAATGTTTCATTCAATCTGAAATGTAATAATTAATTTATCTAGAGATTGTAAGCAGATTTTTTTCAAATATTTTAGAAACTGGGAAGCTCAGGATGCAAAGCTTTAAACAGTTCATTTGATGAAATCAACATTTCAGTATTTCCTCTTTATATATTTCTCCATTTTTACTACTGCCTTTGATCCAAACATGTATAGTTTCAGTTACCCTAAACTTTGTTTGGAGGAAAATATGCTGTTAAGTTATTTGTAATTTCTATCAATAGAGACTATCCTATCAATAAACTCAAAATAAGATCAAGAGTCAGATATATTCATATAATCTTAAGAAAAAATAGCATATCTTTGCTTTATAAACATCTTAAAAGAATGGCAGATATCTGACAATAGATATCAATTCAATGGACTAAATTGATTTAAATTCAATATTAAATTATCATTATTATTTCTTATGTAAAAAACAAGTATTGAGGTTATTAAGACTAAGGATAAGGAGAGCTCAAAAAATCTTTTAAAAACTTATTTAAGCAAGAATGATTTCTATCGAATTTTCAGAAATCAATAGATAAGCTACATAATATTTTCCTAATCTCTCTGAAGTTGTTTTTTTTAATATTCCATGAATATCTGTCAAAGTGCATGTGAAGTATTTTATACTGTAGTTATACAAATGAAATTATGATTGACTCATTAAACATAAAACTGTAATTAGTCTCATCTTACCGTCTAATTTCACTTTCATATGGAATTTGTGCATAGCTCAACAAACCTGACTATTAAACAGAAGTGTAGAGTAACTGGAGAGGTTTTGCTGTGTAAATTCACCAAGATAATTTCAGAAGGTTATGAAGACTCATATTCAATGTAAGTCACATAGGAAATAACATATATAAACTCTGGTGTGTGTGGTCCTTTCAAACAGACATAAAGTAATTACAGACTTTCATTATCTCTTCTAGGTCTTGGCTAGTTCAAAATAGGATTTCTTTCCTTAGTTGTTAGAGATGTTGCCAGAAGAACAAGTGTTTGCTCAGCTGGTAGGGAAAATACAACACTTATTCTTAAAAATCACTAGCCAATGGAACCACACAATGCTTATTTTGTGGGATCACATTAAACATTAGCAAAAAGAGAAACGGGAGAGTAACCAACCTAAGTATGTGAGTCAGCTCCATGGCTGGGAAGCAACACCAGTTCATCAAGTTGTCAAGTATAACTTTGGGGTCTACGATAACCAGAGATCACCAGAGGGACCTCTGGGACAGAAGGAAGCATGTGCAAAGGGGAGGGAATATAAGTTAATGATTTCAGGGAAATAACTATCATATGTACATTCATTCTGGGAAAATCAATGAACATGTATGTAAAGGAGGAGCCTTTTCTGTACTCAGCATGTGCGATATTTCAGGAAATATCCCCTTGTACATCTGGCACCTAATAAAGAATGCTGGCCTCTTAATGCTACATCGGTGTTAAAGAGCTTTTGACTGTTTTTCAGTAGCAGAGGGATCCAGAAAATTTGATGAGCATTAACGCAGGGGAGAATCTTCCCTTCCATTTTTTTTTCTCTGGAAGTAAGACATATTTGTGCCTGCCAGTTCTCTCCTGAAAAGTAAGATACATTGTAGTCAAGTAGGCAGAATGACTTGAGAGGTTTTCTAGTGACTCCTTGCAAAGCCATTCAAATCTCTTGCATTCTATATTCATATCTTCCTTGCCCAAATCCCTCTTCTGTCTTTTGCTATCCATGTCATCCATAATAATGAATTTCTTCTTAAAGTTTGGCATCATAAAATGTCAGAATGAGTCAGGTTGGAAGGGACCACCCTGCTCAAGTTGGGTCTTCCTAGAGCACATGGTATGGATTTTGTCCAGACAGTTCTTGAATATCTCCAGTGAGAGAGACTCCACAACCTCTCTGGGCAATCTGTTCCAGTGCTTGGTTGCCTGCAGAGTAAAGAAATTCTTCCTAATATTCAGGTTGAACTTCCTGTGCATCAGTTTTTTCCCATTGCCTCATGTCCTGTTGCTTGGCACCACCGATAAGAGCCTCCATCCTCTTGACATCCTCCTTTTGGATACTTAGACACATTAATGAGGTCCCCTCTCAGTCACATCTGCTTGAGGCCTGAACAGGTCCAGCTGGCTCAGCCTTTCCTCATGAGAGAGATGCTCCAGGCCCTTAATCATCTTCATAGCCCTCCACTGGACCGCTCCAGGAGCTCCATATCTCTCTTATATCGAGGAACCCAGAACTGGACACAGTACTCCAGATGTTGCCCTGCTAAGGTTGAGTAGAGGGGCAGGATCACCTCCCACAATCGCTGGTAATGCTTTTCCCAACACACCCCAGGATACCACTGGCCTTCTTGGCCACAGGGGCATGTCGCTGGCTCATGAACTGCTTGTTCTCCCCCATGCCCTTCTCTGCAGACCTTCCTTCCAGCAGGTTGGCCACAGCCTGTACTGGTGCATGGGGTTGATCCTCCCCAGGTGCAGGACCCTGAATTTGCCTTTGTTGAATTTCAGGCAGTTCTTCTCTGACCACCTCTCCAGCCTGCCAAGGTCCTTCTGAAGGGCTACACAGCAGTCTGGGGTAATAGCCACTTCTCCTGGTTTTGTGTCATCAGTGAACTTGTTGAGGAGGCATTGACTCCTTCATCCAAGTCACTGATGGATAAGTTAAACAATACTTTGACCCAGTGTGAAACCTTGGGAGACATTACTAGTGCCAGTGATTACAACCTTCTGGGTTCTGCCATACACCCAGTTCTCAATCCACCTCACTGTCGACTCAGGAAGTCCACATTTCCTGAGATTGCATATGAGGATTTTGTAAGAGACAGTGTCAAAAGCCTTGCTGAAGTAAAGGTAGACACTGTCTACTGCTCTCCCCTTATCCCTCCAGGTAGTTGTTTCATTGTAGAAGGCAATCAGGTTGGTCAAGCATGATTTAGTGAATCCATGCTGACTACTCCAGATCACCTTCTTGATATCCTTGTGTATAGAGATGGCCTCCAGAATGAGGTGCTCCATTACCTTCCCAGGGATTGAGGTGAAGCTGACTGGCTTGTAGTTCCCCTTGGTCCTTCTTCTTGCCCTTTTCTGAAGATTGGTGTGATATTTTCTTTCTTTCAGTCCTCAAGCACCTCTCCCGATCACCACAACCTGTCAAAGATGATCATGATCAGTCTTGCTATTGTGGTCACCAGCTCTGTCAGCACTTATGGATGCAACATTTCTGTCCTACCACCCACTGTTCTTTTTTTCTCCCTACTGATGAATGGACATTTTCTGCATTTTTCTCAGATTCATATGTTAGAATTTCCGTAAGTCATTAATTCCTCTGTTTATATATATATACACAGACATATATATGTATATATGTCTATATACACAAGACATACATATGTATATGTACATATTTGTTGATTACATTACATTTGTTGATCTCATTACATTGAAACACCCCTTTGACAGTTTTCAAAATAAATCTTTTATAATTTAGCATTTTCTGGAAAACAAAAAAAACCCACCAAACCTTTATTCTCTTGAAAAGGTTGCACACTTTCAAAATTACTATAGAGTTGATTTTCTGTAGAGATTTTTTGTGTGTTTTTTTATACTGTTTGTCTGACATCCATTATTTCCCTTCTGAATAACTGGAAGTAATTTATCATAGTACAAGAGGTAATTCTGAAAATTGTTGGTGGGTGACATATAATGATATAGAATGATTTTAAATGAGAGGAGAGAGTCAGAAATCTTAGGATTATAAATAAAAATGTTACATATAGAAAGCAAATCCATAGGGTATATATTGATGAAAAATTAAAGAGCAGAATGCACCTGGGAGGATAATTTGAGGAGAAAAAAAAAAGAATGATTCAACATAATGGATAATAATAGAAAGGGAATGACCAAAAAAATTTTCTGAGTTGGCAAATTGGGGAAAAATTTCAGGGAAGTCATAGAGAAAATAAGATAAAATAGACACATTAGAAGAAAAATAAAATTAGATCAATTTGTAAAGAACTTAATCACTTGTGAGGTTGTCTGTCCCTGGTGCACCGCTCCTACTCATCCTTATTTTGAGCTCTCATCAGCCAGCTTGATGCATCCTACTGTTTTTCTGCTCTTATGTTAGAAACGCTGCCCAATAATTCAATAACATAAAATTAACTACTCTGTCCTTTTCATACTGTGATAAGGGTGGACAAAATACTTACTTGCTTGAGTAGTTCTGAACATTTTCCAATTCATAAAAGGTTTAAAACTTACTGGGATTAACTGCGTGATCAATGTTAGTGAAAAGTTAATTACAAGTCAGAAATCATGACCAAATTTTATGCAGTGGAAACTATGGAAAATAAACAGGCACCAAATATTTGTATAGATGTTAATGACCTGTTTTTTTTAATATAGTTTTATCATAACTCAATAACTTGAAATAAAAAATCTGGAAATCTCTAATAAGGGGGGTGTTGGTTTTGGCTGGGGTGGAGTTATTTCTTCACTGTAGCTGGTATAAGGCTGTGTTTTGGATTTGTGTTGAAAACAACATTGATAATATAGAGATGATTTGTTATTGTTGAGAGTCAAGTTCTTTCCTGCTTCTCATACCATCCTGCTGGTTAGTAGGCTGGGAATGCACCCCAACTGATCCAAGGGATATTTCATATGGCATCATGTTCAACATATAAAGCTGGTTGAAGGAGGAAGAAGGGAGAGGGTGGAGGTGTTTGAAGTGGTGGTCTTCTGTCTTCTCAAGTCACAATTATGTGTGATAAAGCCCTGCTTTCCTGGAGATGGCTGACCACCTACCTGCCCAAGGGAAATTGTGAATGAATTCCTTGTTTTTCTTTGCTTGTGCACACAGCTTTTGCTTTACGTATTAAACCATCTTTATCTATACCATAAGGTTTTTTTACTTTTACCCTTTCAATTCTCTCTCCCATTTCACCTGGGAGAATGAGTTGGCTGTGTGGTACTTGGTTGCTTGCTGGTGTTAAACCATGACAAGAGCGTATAGGCATTGAAACATTAATGGGTATCTTGTAACATTAACAATTATTGCTGCAAATTGCTTCAATAATTGCTGTCCTATATCAAATGTATTGGTTAGCTCTTCAGCTGATGTCAACAAATAAATTCACAAACTTCTATGTGAAATCATTGTCGATGGTGATCTGGGCCAGTATTCTATTAATGCTGTGCAATGGCCAGAGAGCCTCAAATAACATGATAGTAACTACTTACAGATTTTTGATAGAATCTTTCCCAAGGAAGAACTCTCTAAAATAGTTTTTTGATAGGTGTGAGTCGACACAGGCAGGCAGCCGGAACAACCACAAAACCATGGCTGAAACGCAAAGAGTAAATTTATTTAATTATCTCACTAACTGGAGGATCCCGAAGCAAAACCTGGGCACAGAAATGCAAGTGGGAACACAGGCACACTAGGCTCAGTCCACCCTGACAAGCAGAGCTTGCTGTTTGCACCAATTTATCAAGGGCCCACTCGTGCATAGTTTGCCACCATGCTGTGATCTTCCCTCTGCTTTTATGATTTTTAAGCTTTGATCTCTCTCCCAAAACAGGGAGCTCAAGCATATCGTGAGAGTGCCTCCAAGTTTCTCTAAACACCTATGTTATCTCTACACAGAGTTACTACTTCTCAAAACAGACAGAGGATAAACAGCAATAGGCATAACATATGGGGTTTCTTACTGTGATGAAGTAAGTCACAGGGGCATTTTAGCATCTGTTCCCACACAGAAGTTAATGAACTGCACAGGACTGACTTTCACAGCACTACACCACTCTGTGAAGAGATCACCACCTAGAGCTTGTTGAGAGCAGAAGATGTAAGAGAACAGCTGGCAAGCGAGGGATCAGCCAGAGAAGAACAAACATGAAAGATGTTCTAGGAAATGAAAATCTGGCCAAGCCCACACAGGTTTAGCCCAGATATAGCCACAAAACTTCATTGCCTTCATACAGCTTGACCAAGGACTTCAAACTTGATTGGATTTTAGTACCCAGCAGGACTAAAGTATTATATGGTTGAGGTTTACCCATTCCAGCAAAAAGTTCTACATCATGACCATGGTATCCCAACCATGGTGCAGGATGTCTCTGAAGGTCCCTGGAAGACTGAGAACTTGTAAAAGATTCCCCAGAGCTCACTCAGGCACTGGTGTGCCCCCTTGAAAAACACAGTCCAAAAAGACTGGATAGCAATTGGCGAGTTCTTTAAATTGAAACCTTCCTAAACTTACAGAAGGTGTCTTTGTGATATTGCTGAAGGCAGGTAGCTCCTCCTTACAGCTGGAGCATTCTTTCCTACTCGCTGTCTCCCTCCACCCTTGTGCATCTTTTAGGGTGCAACCTGCTGCAGTTTCTCCCAATTGTGGTCTACCCGTCATAGGCAATCACAGACTGCTTGCCAGCATTTATTGTAGAGGACCAAGAAAGGAGTTTTTCACTCAGATCACTGTGCTTTCCACCACTGTTTGCCTTTCCCTTGACACCTAAGGACTGTTTTAAAAGTCAAGCGTTAACTGATTCTATAACATATTTATATATTCCTACCTACTCTGTGGTTATTATGAGATTATAGATAATGTCTTTCACTGACTTCTGCGAACTGCTTTCCATCTTGACACGTTTGTTGCAAATCTTATACAATGTCGTTAATTAAGGAAAAAAGGAAAGGAGATTTGACTGTTTCTGTTTTTCTCTTCTCATTAAAGTGCTTCTTTGTCTGTTGTGAATTATTCCACCTTCTCTTTTAGTAAGGGCTAACAGCTCTACAAAAGCATATATCTGCTTTCCTGATGTCTTGATCATGATTTAAAAATCAATATTTTACATTTTAAATTTCTTTTTTAATAGGAGAGGTGTATTTCTTAGTCTTATATATAAAAATATATCTAACATATATTTTTAATTCAAAATTGATTATTCAGGTTTTTTTCTGTCTTACATAACCTTTATTTTTGTTTTTGTTTTATCATTTCCAAATGCAGATTGGAAAGAAAGCAAAAGAATAATGGGAAAAGAAAAACATAAAGAAAGTGGATAATAATGAAAAAAGTGCACAAGCTAAGGAAAATTAAGAGAAGGGTAAATCTGTAACAGGCTATAATCAATGAAAGAAAAAAAAAAAACATGAGAAAAAAGCAATGTATTCTTAGGTTTACACTCTGAGTCCTAGAAGAAAAAAGAGAGCAAATACATTGAGTTAACCGAACAGTTCTTTGTAAACTGCTGGTTAATGAAAATCAGAATCAGTTTTCTAACTATAGTGCTTAAAAGGAAAGGTGGAAAGCATAATGGCCACTGCTCAGGAGTTACATGGATTGCCAGAATTTTTTTTCTTAATTTGTCACATGCCAATGTGGGAGGTGATTTTTTTTGTAATTCGAAGAGCACTACATTTATGTGGCATTTTCTGCAGTTAATGACACAGTTTTATAATGTATACTGTAGTCAATTATAGAAGACTGAAAATCTCAAGATTTTCAGGCAGTACTAGATTTTAGGTAACATGACTTTAATAGCAGTAGATTCAAAACACCTAAGACACTTTTGGTGAAAAGAGAAAATTATCTGCCTATTCTGAAATATTCCAAGGCACCTGTTTTCCTTATCTCACTTTGCTTCTGACAGAAGCAGACAGACAGATAGACAGCTAAGTAGCATCTCATGATGCTGATCAGTGACAGGGTTCTCATTCATTTTGGATTTGTAGAGCTTTATGAGGCTTTGTGGTGCCAGTATTGAGACAGGAGTAGTGTTCTTCCAAAGGAGCAGATGCAGACTCTCTATGACCCATACTAAAGTGATCTAAGAAGAGAAAGCACTTGCAGTTTTCTTAAACAGCTGCTAGGAAATTTCTGACTGTGGTGAGCTGGCCCCAGCTGGCAGGTAACCCCTGACCCAACTGCTTGCTCACTTTGCCCCAGCAGGATGGCGGGGAGAATTGGAAGAACAAAACTCAGAAAGGGCAATGAGTGAGATGAATGTTTAATAGACGAAGGGGAACAGAACCAACACCTTAACAAATAAAAAAATCCCAAGTCATGCTAACACAATTGTCACCACCTCCCACAGGCAGACTGATATGCAGTCAGGGCCTGAACAATAGCTGTATTGAAAAAACTCTCTCCTCCCTGCAGTTTTGTTGCTGAGCTTGATGCCATATGGTGTAGAATATCCCTTTGGTCAGTTGGGATCAGCTGTCCCAGCTGCATCCCCTTCCAGTCTTTTCTCACCCCAAGCATACTCTCTGGTGGGAAAGAGAAAAGGCCTTGATGCTGCATAAGCATTGCTCAGTGATAGCTAAAACATTGTGTTATCAACATTGTTATGGTGAAAAATCTAAAACACAGTCCCATATGAGCTGCTATGAATAAAATTAAATCCAGACCAATCCAGTGCAGTCATAAAATCCATAACCACAAAATAAAATGCAAGAGGCCGAAGGTCAATAGTTGCACCTCTAACAAGAAGTTCACAATCATCTAATTTGAAGCTGATCTAGTCAATATACTTACTCTAAAAATGAATTTTCTGTTTGTCAAGTACACTCTTCTAAGCTATGTAACTCCATGTGTGAAACCAATTACATTCTGACAACTTGTTCAGTAGAGAATATCTCACAAAGAAGTGTAACTTAAGAAGTTACATGTATTAAAAATCATAAGCCATTGTCATGAAAATAACTCAGCAAAAGTATGGACATATATATTTTATAAAAAGAAATCAAAACCAACTTCTTTTAGAGATAATTTTTTATTCTAATGAATTTTCATCTTTACTATAAGGGAAAAGGGATTTTTTCAAGTATTTAAGCAAATTTTTATTATAAATAAAAGCAAACGTTTACCCATAAAATAAGTCTTAAATTATATTTTTACATTTTATGCCTTACAAATCAATCACACAAAAAAACCCTTACATAGGAAAGGGCACTATATTTAAAGGAATTTTTCTCTAAAAATAGCTGAACAGCCCCTGCTGATAATAAGGGGAAAATAAAAATGTACTTATTCTGGCTGCTAATGGAAAAAGAACATCCCCAAATAGGAAAAATATCCTTACCCACTGATTCCTTTGTCATAAATTACTGATGTTTATTTGGGTCACATCTTTAATACATGAGGTCAGCGCTGTATATAGATTTCTAATATACAGGTAGTTTTCTCACAGATATCTTGACATAAATAGCAAAGTAGAACTAATCTAAAAAAAAAAAAAAAAAGAAAAAACAACAGAAACATCACTCAGTGTAATTTGAAATTGGATTCTTTAACACTATGTCCCATGCAATGGCTATAGAATCATAGCTTCACTAAGGTTGGAGAAGGCCTCTAAGATTATCAAGTCCAATCATTAACCTAGTACCACCATGTTCACCACTTAACTGTGTCCTTAAGTGCTACATCCACAGGGGTTTTTCAACACTTACAGGGAGGACAGTGATTCCACTACTTCCCTGGGTAAATTGTTCCAATGGATGACCATCGTTCCAGTGAAGAAATTTTTCTTAATATCCAATCTAAACCTCCCACGGGACAATTTGAGGCCTTCTCCTCTTGTCCTATCACTTGTTACCTGGGAGAAGAGACCAACCTTCACCTCACTATAACTTCCTTTGAGGTAGTTGTAGAGAGTGATAAACACCCTCCCCCAGCCCATCCTCCTTTTCTCCAGGCTAAACAACCTCATAAGACTTGTGCTCGAGGCCATTTATCAGCTTCATTGCCCTTCCCTGGACATGCTCTGGCACCTTAACATCTTTCCTTTAGTGAGGGACCTAAAACTGAAAACAGGATTCAAGATGTGACCTCACCAGGGCCAAGAATAGAGGAACAGTATCTTCCTCAGTTCTGCTGGCCTTTTCTGAACTCCTATGCTGTGGTTCTATTTCAGCATCCCTTCCACCAGAGAGGCTTTACATTCTGTCAAGCTTGTGTGCTTCAGCAGATAATGAACAGCCCTGCTTTCCCAGAAGTCTCTCTATGAACTAACGAAGGAAGCAAAAATCTTTTGGGTCCTTACATGGCTTTTGCCTCGTAGGCCTGACACACAAGAAGGACCCCAGTCCTGAAGCCACAAGCTCAACTAGGAATATTACTTTTAAAAATATGTTCAAGGCTCCAAAAGTTCATCTCCAAAACTGTTGCAGAGCCTTTCTTTAATACCTTGAGATTGCATAAAGACAAAATGCTCTACGAGATACTTTTAATTTTAGATGAAACGTAGGAGGAAGGAAGGAATTTTGGCAAAAGTTTAAAGGGAGTAACATACAACGAAACAAAGCATTCCACAAAGCATTGACTTAGCACATGCTAACCCACACTCTTTTAAGCTATCTAAAATATTCAATAAGAAAAGAGATTAAAAGAGTAAAGACAGAAAAAAATTAAGAGAAGACAGAGATAGAAAGGTAGAAGAGTGAGTCAGAAAAGAGGAAAATAAGAGATAAATAGATTATTAAATAGCTACCACCACCAACTCCTGCTAGGTGGCGGGTCCCAAGAAGAAAAAAACAGATACAGTCTGCATGTGCTGCTTTTATGTGTTTTGGCCCTCTGTGGCCACCTTCCCAGGTGGAACTTCTGGCTCACTGGCCACTCTGTGGCTCCAGGCAGGAGTGAGGGGTGGCGTAGCCAGTCAGAGGCTGAGTTAGGGGTTCCAAGGGGTGTAGTGTGGGTGGGCTCCCTGGCAGCCCTTTTGATTGACAGCTGCTGCTGCAGAGCCTGCCATGTGGGATATGGCCTAGCCCTTACACACATACAAGGTTGAGTTGGTTCTGACCCAATAATTAAATAATCAAGTGCCTTTTACACACAGGAAAAACAAATTATGATTATTTTGAAATAAATATAGAGAACTTTCTCAGGACTGTTATAAATGTTATATCACTAATGGTTAAAAAGATTGTCCTGATTTCCTGTCAAATATATGCATGCTTTATTTAATAGAATCAGAGAATATTGGATTGGAGGGAAAGTTTAGAGATCATCCAGTCCTACTCCCCTGCTGTGGACAGTAAGTGTCTTTCATTTGTTCGGGTTGCTCCAAGCCCCATCCAGCCCGGCTTGAACACTTCCCTTAGTGGGTCATCCATGACTTTTCTGCACAATCTGTTCCAGTGACTCACCACTTTTATAGTGTGTTTTTTTCCTTATGTCCTATCTAAATTGACTCCCTTCCATTTTAAAAGCATTACCCCTTGTCCTGTCACTACAGTCCTTGGTAAAAAGTGTTCTTCTGTCTTTTTTACATATTGAAGCCAGACCCTACTCTTCTCCAGGCTGAGCAAACCCAGGTCTCAGTCTTTCTTCAGAGAAGTGTTCCCACCCTCTGCTCATTTCCGAACCAGATGTAATGTGTCTGTGGCTTTCCTGTGCTGAGGGTCCCACAGCTGCCCACAGGAGTCCAGATGAGGACTCGCAAGAGCAGAGTAAAGGCAGAGAATCACCCCCTTAGGGCCTGTTGGCCACGCTTCTCTTTATACAGCACAGGATACAACTGGCCTTCTGGGTTGAGAGTGTACATTGCTGGCTGTTTTGCATCCAATAGCGACACCAAGTCCTTTACCACGGTGCTGCTCTCAATCCATTCATCCTCCAGTCCAAGTACACTGATACTTGGGATTGCCCTGACCCATGTGAAGGACCTTGCACTGGGCCTTGTTGAACTTCATGAAGTTTGCGTACAACCATTCCTCAAGACTGTAAAGGCCCCTTTGAATGGCATCTCTTCCCTGAAGCACATCAAATGCATCACTCAGCTTGTTGCCATCAGCAAACTTGCTGAGAGTGCACTCAATCCCACTGGACATGCCTATCTCATATTGGCCTTTTTAGCCACCAGCATGCTTGTAACAAATGTGGATAGACTCCTCCCCAAATCTTCGTTCGCAAAGCCTAGCCATGATGATGATCATTCAAATACATAATTGATCTCAGAAGAATAAGAATTTGGTGAGAAGTTCTGTTTTTCTAGGCAAAAATAGATAAAGTTTGCTTAGAAATGTAGATAGAGGTTTTAGAAATTGTTTGGACAATTTCTGTACCTCCTTGTTTTCTTACAAAATTCTCTTTGTCTCTGGTCTATGCTTTATGTAGACAATGATCTTTGTGGGGTATCAGTGTGCTATACACTATATGTCACAAATATTAACCATAAAAATATAAGGGAAAAGCTTATTTTCTTTATGATTCAAAAGACAAAACCTTCTGTGTCCACACAGTTTTTTCCTTTTTGAGGGTCTTCACAAGTTCCTGAAGGTTTCCTCCCTACATGGAACAGGAACAGTTAATACTCTATACTCTATACTCAAAACAAAATACAGCTCCTGTCCCCAGTTTAGAAAGTTGCCAAAATAAATATGTATTTTTAAATTAAGCTTCTCTTTGGTGTTTTCTGTACAGGTGCTACAGGAATTATGATGAAAGTCTTTTGTACTGGTGGTATTGGCACTCTTGAGAGTAGTTAGAGTGGAAAAAATAGGATATATAAAATACTATTTCCTATCCTTATGAAGACAATCAAGGAAAAACCAACAAACCAAACAACAACAAGAGCAAAACCACAAAAAATCCAACCAACCAACAACAATAATAAAATAAACAAACAAAGCATCAACAAACAACAACAACAACACCAACAACAAATTAATTCATATTTAGAATGTCGACTTTGCTTGGAAATTAAGGGGGATATTAAGTGCAATATTTGTAAAGTAAGCTTCCATAGGGTCCATATACTGAAATAAAAGCCAATCTTACCTGGAATAGCACCTTTGGCAAAGAATTTCCTTTAAATCTTCAGAAGAATAGGACAATAATGAGACATATAGCGATAGTTGTCAATTCCAACACTTTCAGTCAAATACCATACATTTTTTCGCAGAAAAACAAGTTATTCTAGCACACCATACTAATAGTTACACTGATATATTCTTTGATCTTTAAGTTAATTTTAAAAGAGCTTAACACACAGCTATTTCCTCATGCTAAGAAGCTGTCTTTATTTTTCTTTTCAGGAGGAATAAATTGAATGGTTTACACATGGGGAAATTTAGCAGCAGTTAGTGCTGCTGTATATTATGTATTTTTTATAGCATGAATCCAGAGATAATAATTTAACAAGATAATGCAATAGAAAAGCAGTACTTGATCTCACTGTGAATATTTGAAATAGGATTTGTAATTACCATTTCCCTTGGGAGATTAAAATACGAAAGATGTGCTACTCACACAGACCATTCTTATGACAATACTATGTATAAAAATCTCAGTGTTTATTTTATTTCCCAGTATATCTTATATAAGCTATCTAGAGGTGATGGGCAGATGCTGGTGGCATCTGGCCCAAAACAGACACTGAGATGGTGTTATCAGGATGCTCAGTCTATCTGTCCTGATGTTCTCTTGATAGCTAGGGAAAGCACACTGGATCATCCTGGTGCTGGAAGATGATTTGACAAATATTGTATGGTCAGAGCCACAAGTGTGTGTAATTAGATTATGGTGATCAGTTGTAAGACAGGACCAGTTTGCAGGAATCCCCAGGCAGCCCCAGTCACCTGATTTGCATTGTGTTGATTTTGGCTGGGGTAAAATTAATTTTTTTTGCAGTGGCTGGTATGGGGCTGTGTTTTGGATTTGTGCTGAACACGGTGATGATAATATGAAGATGTTTTTGTTATTGCTGAGCAGTGCTTAAACAGAGCCAAGGCTTTTTCTGCTTTTCATACTGCCAAACTGGTAAGGAGACTGTGGGTGCATAGAAAGTTAGGAGAAGACACAGCCAAAGTGACTCAAACTGACAAAGGGATATTCCAGATCATATGAAATCATGCTCAATATATAAAGTGGGGGGAAGAAGGAAGATGAAGGGGATGTTTGGAGTGATGGCTTTTGTCTTCCCAAGTAACCATTGCATGTGACAGGGCCCTGCTGCTTTCCTTGTGTGTGCAGCTTTTACATTCCCTATTAAATTTTCTATATCTCAACCCACAGTATTCTAGCTTTTACCCTTCTGATCCTCTCCCTAATCCCACTGGTGTGGGACTGAGCAGCTGTGTGGTACTTGATTGCTGGCTGCGGTTAAACCACGACAATACCTTACCACCCCTTTTCCTATTTCTTGACCTTGTCTTCTGTTGCTGAATATCGCCTTTGTCTGCCCTTGTCTATTCACAAATAAACAGCCTATGGATTCCAGCATTGCTTTGTCCATATCCAAATTTGGTTTATTTAGGTCTGGTACCTAGACTATTCCTTCCTTATGCAGTATCCCTGATGGGGTTACTGAGGCACTACCTGCCTTACTGCTCACTGCTCTCCTGAAGGTTCACAGTGCTCCCATTCAGCTGCCCGTGATATCCGGCCATTTCTCTCAAACCTTTCCCTTAACCACATACTCAGTACCTCAGAGTGCTATCTGTAAATTTTGAAAGCTTCTTATTCTTTCGTTTATAACTGCCAGCAATTCTTCATCTCATGTCTAGGAGCTTCTCATATCCTGCTTAGTTAGCTTAATCTCAGGTGAGTGCTGAGTCAGTGCCCCAGACAATTGCCTGTAAGCCTAGCATAAATATTCACATTCAGGCACCAAGGGAAAAAGAACCTCAAACAAATGTTGTATTGCAGAACTGTATTTTAAAAGATATTATCTTGAATTAAATAAATTAATTAATTAATCTTTAAATAAAATCTAACAGCAAATATTTACAACACAAACTAAACTAGTAAGCAATTAATTCTTCAGGAGAGATTTTATTATTGATAGGAAAAATAATTTATTCAAATTTAATAATTTTGTCAATTATAACATTTGGATTTCTTTTAATAAGCAGAGGAACTAGTTTTTGTCTCATTTAGGGTCTACTCAGTCTTTTGATTTCCATTTTTCAAGCTAAAGTTGAGAACCTTTTTTTTGATTTAGAATAGACAGAGCATCAATCAAATGCAGACTGTTCCAAAGGCATAGAGCTTTCATTAGAAAGTAAGATTCGTACTGGATTCAATTAAGAAAATATAAATACTTGGCTATTTCTAAAATTTCAAATTAAAATATTGTAGGGACAATAGAGAAATTAAGGAAAAAAAACCCAAAAGATACTTTTACATGTTTACAGTTGAAGAAACCATCACTCTTTTTATATAGTTTGATTCTTTTGTAGAACATTATACATACTAATATGAGATATATGTATTCTTTTTCAGTAAAACAAAAAATGGTGGCAATGAAGAATTTTATTTAGTCTGTGAGACTGATACTGTAAAGGTCTTAGAGACAATGTTTTACCAACATTGGAATGCCAATCTAATTCATTAATGCTAATAAATTAGTGCTGGACTGTTAAGTCCCATAATAGTAAGTGAAACAGTCAAACCATCAAAATATAATACATCATTTAAATAAATTTCATTTTGGATTCTCAATAGTAGAATTAATACTGGGGTTACATTATATTTTGACCTCCAGGTGATTTGAGGCTTATTCTGCATTTTTATGCATTCCATCTGTAGCTGAACCTTAAAGTGATTTTGTGTACAACCAGCTTCATGACAGGGAGGTTTTTGTCTGTTCAAAATTGCAAATCATCATGTAACATTGTTTATTAATTAAAATTACATAACTACATTTATTTGCATATTTTATGTTCCCATTTTCCTTCCCTTTGCCTCATGTTTTATAATGTTAAATTATTTTTCTATAATTTCTCAATGCAAAGTTTCCCAAGGGTTTTTTTCTTTGCTTTTTTGGGGGTTGGATTATTTTTCCCTACTTTTAGTAAAGAGCAAATCATAGTACCTGAGAAATTTGGAAGTGTGGAAATTAAATTTTATGGCAAATGGGTAATCTATTTAAGAAGATAAAAAGCTTACCAAACACTGAATGGTCTATGAATTTACATTCAATTAGCTGTAGAACTATTACTTTTTTTTCACAAATGACAGGCCAACACAGTAAAAGAAACAGTGCTGTAGTTGGATAATTAAAGTGCTAGGTGAGATATTCCTGTAACTATATTTAGTTACTTCACTAATGTTACAGAAAATGAATTAAATTAAAAGGATTAAAGTTTGAAAAAAACATCTTCTAAAAAGTCTGAATTCAATCATCTTAGCTCAGGCAATATCTCCTTGGCAATCATCACAAACTTACTATACATATCTGAAATTCACTTTCTCGGTTATTTCAGGAACATAAACTTCACAAAGGATTATATAATTTCCTAATTAATTTCTGATTTTTTTAGTTTAAAATATTATAAGTACAAACATACTTTTACACTCTAATATGCATAAATAGTAAAAGACAAGTATTCATAATCAGCAAACAAGACTTGGTATGGAAAATCACCTGATGTAATGAAAATATAAAATATTGTTTTGTAATGTAAGCTTGCTACCAGTGCCAATGTTCACAATTAAGTTGTAAGAAAACAAATCTCATCACTTTTTTTTCTAGGTACTTTTATTCTCTGTGTCAAACATGAACCACAACTGTGACTTGAGTCTGGACACAAACAGTTTACTTTACTACATGGACATTTTGATTTTTCTCCATTTTGGTGGAAGAAGACCATTCAGCATTAAAGCAATACAGTTTCTTAAGATCAAAGACTTAAGAAAAGAAAAAAGTCTAAAATCTGTTTTAGTTCTCTATTCTGTGCTGTTTTGTTTGATTTATTTTGTTTGGTTTTTACCTAAAATAGAAAATAGAATACTCATGTGCTATTGTCTTGCTTCCTGTACTAATATTTAAATGACAATTATGTGTTAAAAAATGCTAATGGTTCTTTATTTCAGTAATATCCAGTAATAAGTATATATTATGAAGTATTTTGTAACTTATGGCTTTCCTCATGAAAAGGAGTAGAAATTTGTCTGTAGTCTAAACTCAAGCTTCAAGCCTTTGATTTTTATGTCATTCAGGATAGCGATATTAAGAACATCCTATTCCAACATATCTTCTAACTAGTCAAGACCGTCTATTCCACCCTAATCACTCTAATCTACAGTAAGACAAAGAAGGTTCCTTGAATCTTTCACAATAAAATCTGTTTATTAACATTCAACCTTCTTTTTTGTTCTTTTTTGAATCTGCTTCATATATTTTAACATATATCTCCAAGAACTGGGATAAGGGGCTGTATCTTACTGCATGATACTTTGACTGATTGTATGAACTATTGCAATTTGTGGTGACATGATCTAAAAGATGAGGCTCAAACATTGTATGGAAAGACATTAACTCATCCCTATATATAGCATAAAGTGGGTTTCTGTTCACAGAAAGCATAGCACAGCTGCCTAGATAAATTAGCAAAGTTGCTGGGTGAAGTGGTTTTGTGAATCATCATTCAGTAACATTGCCAAAGACAGGATACCGATGCTAATGAGCCATTAATCTGTGCAAGTGAGGTAAATTGTCAGAACTACTAATTTACATCCTGGGTTGAATCGAAGACATCATAAATTGTTTGTATTGTTGGTTTCAATTGCATTGCCTCCTGTAAAGTATTGTTAATAGCTATTTTTGATCAATTAATTGCTAATCTTATGGATAATTTATCCTAACTGATAATTTAAAATTTTCTTTTCAGGCAAATGATTTATTTAATTTTCTGATAAAGCCTACTTTAGTGAAATAGAAAAAAATCAAAACCAGAATCCATAACTCATAATTTTACTCTATATGTAAAACAAAATATTGCAAGTGGATTTTTCCACTGCCATAAGTAGATCAGTTTACATTAGTTAGTGCTGTAAAAAAATATATTTTGGAATAGGCTGGTACCGTAAGCACCATTACACTGGGGACCAACTGTCTGGAAAGCACTTTGGTAGAAAATGACCAAGGAATTCTGGTGGACCGTGGGGTAGCAACGAGTTGTTGCAACAAAGGTGGCTAACAGTATTCTGGGCTGTGCTAGTAAAAGCATCATCAGTAGGTTGAGGAAGATCATCTTTCTCTTCTACCCAGCACTGGTGAGACCACATGTGGACTCCTGAGTGCAGGTCTGAGTTCCCCAGTAAGAGGGAGACCAGGTGTGAGTCACTGGATGAGCAAAAGTTTTATTTTACAATTGGGTGGGAAACAACTTTTGCATGGAGGGGCAAGGGCAGGCCTGCAGCCTCAGAGCCCACATGGCAGGCTCATGGAGCAGCTGTCAATCAAAAGGACCTCCTGG
Organism: Pseudopipra pipra; assembly: GCF_036250125.1. Lineage (NCBI taxonomy): Eukaryota > Metazoa > Chordata > Aves > Passeriformes > Pipridae > Pseudopipra > Pseudopipra pipra. Next base: position 71,612,792 of record NC_087550.1, on the reverse strand, counting down.
TAGTGCACCCACACCATGCCTCCTGGATCCCCTAACTCAGCCTCTGATTTGCTACACCATCCCTCGGTCCCGTCTGGGGGGCACTGAGTGTTCAGTGCCGGATGTCCCATGTGGAAGGGGTAGACACAGATGGCCAAAGGACATAAATATAGGAGCACGTGGTCTCCACTTCCTCTCCCCTTTCCAGAGCCTGCTATCACCATGAGAAGACTCCTGACAGTAACTATTTTTTCTCTTATTCCTGATTCAGAACATTCATAGAAAATTTCTCTATCTTATTTCCCTCCAAACCACCTTGTTATTTCTGAAGCTTAAGGGATAACTCTTAGAGTTGCTTCTGCACACAGCAGTCTAAGACAGACTGACAGGCAATAGTTATACTGAACTTCAAAATGTGTGTTTATATGGTTTAAATTGAACCATCAAAGGACAAAAAAACCCTACAACCAATGAACAAAAAACCCTGGACCAAACAAAAGAAAAAAACCCAAACCTTTGATAATGTAAAAGTTCTATAAAGTAATCATGAACCTGACAACTACAACTTTTCCAGACAACCAATTTTCAAAAACTTGATGACTATTTCCTTCAATCTTTAATGGTCTACAGCCATATGAGCCTCCTGGGAGAAGGTCTGGTCTCTCAAGTACAAGGGTGACCTGTATATAGAGTAGTGAGTCCAGAAAAGTGTCAGGAAGATTATTTAGGTCTTGGGGCGTCTGTTATGTGAGATGAGGCTGAGAGAGCTGGGATTATTCAGTCCAAAAAAGAGAAGGTTTAAACACATGAGAATTAGGTTTGATGAAACTGGTAATTCTAGCAAGTCAACTTCATTAGGTTATTTCTAATGTCTTTAAAAAGCTTCTAGTTGCTATAAAGCACTATCTCAATTATATGTTTCATAGAGAAAAGTATTTTTATCAAATTTATTTAGTTTTCCTTTTTGTTTATTTGTAGTAATACTATGTTGTTCTTCCCTATTTAAAAATACTGAAATGTATAGTCCACATCTACCTCTTTGAAACATAAAATGTGAATTAAAACAGTTAAAAATGTTTACGTAAAACATATTTGTATCATCATGTCCATTATCACTCTTGAAATAATGTCACATCATTTTTAGTTTGCTGAAAATGTAGTATTTAGTTTAAAAATTTATTCAAATATACCAAAGGCAGATTAAGGTTTTAGATTTTGACAGAATCTGAAACCTGATTTTCTTTTTAAAGGGTCACATTTTTAGAATTATCTATCCAAAATTGCTTCAACTCCAAAATCAAGGAGAGACTCTGGTTTTTTGCATTGGCTTCATCTAGCAGCATTAGATACAACCTGCCTGTGGCATACACCTGTTCAGTGAGTGGTATGATGTTATTTGCAAGGCTTATATTGATTCTGATCATATTCTAACCTTTGATTAAGAGACAATTTTGTGTTCAGTGCTCTTCCAATGATACCTATGAATGGACTGAGACCCTAAAGACAGTAGGTGCCTCTCAGTTAGATACATATTCCTAAGTGAAAGGAGTTTAGAAAAAGAAAAATTTCATTAAATCTGATTGGTTTGTGAATCTTTTGCCCACTAATTAATATTATTAGCATCTCCATCTGAAATATTTTTCCAAAACATTGCATCATGAGAATCTTTTTATATATGTATTAGTAAATTGGTTCTAAAAAGTGACTTCTGTATATACATTGAACACCTTCAATGGGACTTCTCTGGTAAATTTAGTCTGTAGGCCCAACATAAGACAGTGACCATCCAAATTTATCTTTTTACACAATATCTCAGTAGAATTTGTAAAATAAATTACAGTCTATGATAGAAGTGTTGATAGCTCTTCCAAAGAAAATATTCTTTCTTAAAACTATAGTTGAAGGCTACAAGAAGAATTAGAATGGAAATTATGAAACTGGAAGCATCACAATATAGACTATTATGTATTAGCTCATTAATTCTGGTTTTTTGTATGTAGAAAAGTTGAACTCGTCCATGTATTACCCCACAACTCAGAATTCAAGTCTGAGATTTGTTTTACTGTGCTGAAAAAAAAAATTATAAGGATATAAATGTCATAAAGACATAGGCTATATGAAAAGTAAACACATCAAGGGGATTGGATATAAATAGAATAAAAATAGTTAGACCATATAAATTAGAAATATAAAGTTAACCAAGTGAATATGTAATGATAAACAGATTCTTGCTATAATGTCAAACATAATACCTGTAGCATTTCCTTTCTTCCTTCTTCTTATAGGTAGTGCTCAGAGCAACACTACATAAAATAAATTCAACAAAATAAAGATCCAAATCAATGCAATCTGAAATTCTTTAAATAACTATCAAGGTAATTCTGAAAACTAATACTGTTTAACAGTTAAAGTGTGAAGTACTGTAATTTAAAAGCAAGGGAAACAATTGGAAAACAAAACAAAAATACAATTATGGTGTACTAAATAATAGCCAATCAATAAGAATTAATGAAAATAATATGCAATATGAATAATAATACACATGGATATATATTAAGAGAAAATTCTCGAGAAAACATTAGAATTTGTAACTGCATTTTAAAATACAGGTACATGTAAAATATTGAAATTCTGAACAAGTTCTTCATCAGCAACATCCTACTCCAGAGAAGAATGCAAAATTGAAGAAAGGCCATAGTGACATAATTTAGCATATTAAAAGTGGGGCATTAATATAACCTTTTGACATAAGATAATATCGATGAAGAGCATTTAGAGAAAGTCTTATCAATTATTTAAATATTATACTATGCAGCTGTCACAGAAAATATTTCCATCAATAAGATAAATGAAAAAAATATCCATCAAGACTTTCCATGCAAGCTTGCCAATGTAGCTTGTGATTTATCAGGATAGAGGAGGGGTTTCACTTGTACCTTTTTTAGTTTTTTTGTTGGGTTGCTTTTGGGTTTTTTTTTTGTTTTTCTTTTTTGTTTTGTTTTCCATGAGAAATATTTGTGTTTTCTTTCCTTTGGGGATGGATGGGACACAGGTTAGAAGAATTGTCTTTTCCTCAGTTGGTTTTTGTATAAGAACTGGAAATCTTTACTGTAATTCAAGCATTTCTCTTGAGGTTTAAAGTTCATTCCAAAATAAAATTTATGGCAAAATCAGGGGGTTCTTAACCCACGTGGATTGAAGACACTATTTAACTTAAATGAAACCAGTGATATAACAGAGAATGTCAGCGCTGTTGGATTTCCATCTCCCCGCTCACCATTCTGAGACAGTCTTCTTGATTTGAAGTGATACAGGTAGAAGTGGATCGGGTTTAAAAAGAGCCCCAAACTATATATAATACTTTATCTTTATATATAGTCAGATTACAGATATTTCCAAAATTCTCAGTCAATGGAATGCCATGTCTTTAAAAGAACTGGCTATGCAAAAATATGCATTGCTGTATAAGGTGCACTGGGATATCTGAGATATGACCATCTGGTTGATACAGAAGTTGTATCAACAGATACAAAAGTTGTGGACCTACACTACTCTAGAGAGGAACACAGGAGTACTGCTCCATGGGCAAACTATTATTGCTCTATGGGCAACAATAATTTGCATAAACAAATGGTCACTCACATGCAGTATAGTACAGTTTCTTAGGGCATGTAGTCCATTTTAGTCAATGTGTTTTTGTGTCCAGGTATCTGTACATGGTTGCCAAAGATGACATAGGATTCACAGGAGGTCAATACTCCCCTACATTGTTAGCTGGAGTCCAGAGGAAGCTATTTTACAGTAGGAATGACAATAGATGCCTGTTTATAAGTAATTAAATCCTGTTCCTGCAAGAAGATATCTAAATTTCAGCATGCCTGTGTTAAACTGAATTCCCATTTCACACAAATAAAAGCTAAACCTGTACTCTGCATCTAAGTAAGGATTGAACAAAGACAGAAGTAGAGATATTATACTTTCAATCTTGCATAACTACTGTTCAAGTTCTTGAGTGTAAGGAGGCATAATATATATTTCATGTGATATATGTTTATAAAACAGTAAACACCAAGTGATAGTTTATATGTCACATTTGCATGTATTATGACCTTGATGTTTTTCCTCATATCTTCAAAGCATGACTGAAGATTCTGGGGGTTTTTTGGTGCTGAATTCTTTCAGAGATACAAAAAATCATGTTCTTTTCTGTAGGATGATAATTAAGACATATAATCTGTTTGTATATACTATTGTGCTGAGTATGACAATGAAAAGGTTAAAACAGTTTTCTGGTCTGAAAATGAAAACCCAAGAGTTAAATCCTCTGGTGACCATCAAACATCCTTACATGGAAGACAAAGTAACTATTCTGAATATGAAACTAAATTAAGTAACCAGATTAAGAAAGAATTAATTCAATTGGTGCAATAATTACATGGTCCATTTATGTAATGAACTAAACCATTGGCCATCAGCAGATAAAATCCCCTGCCATTTGGCAGTCATATGCTAGCTCTTCCATTTTAATACAACTTTGTTCATTTTTTTAATTCCCTAACCTGAAAACAGCATAAATAGAAGAAACATAAAAATCTATTTATTTTATATAATTTGTTCTATTTTTTATATTTTATATTTTAACATGAAATTATATTTTCTAAAAATCACCAACTCCAGTTAAGCACAATATAATTAGAGAAAGGATACTTTTGTTTTAATGTGAAGTTGTCTGACATGTTTCCTGCAGGGTTATTGTAGTATCCATTTCTAAGGAAGTTTTGTCTCCAAAGCCAGTGGGGAATCCTGCTTAAAAATGTAAATCACGATATGTTTCTAAGCTGTGTAAAGATCACACCATTAGACTTCCATTCTTACCTTTTTTAATTCAGTTAGTGTTAGATGCTTTGTGATTTTGTCATTACTGAAGGACAAATAGATGCAGTATGTTTTCTGTGATGTAATGTAAGAGATATTACATATTATATTAAATTATTTTAATAAATAATAAATAATTGGCATAAATCTAATTTTAATTTTTTTTAAACTCCCGAAAAGTAGGGGCCTTATGTGAGTAAACATTGTACAGAGATTTTGGATACATAGCTTACAGATAGTACTTTTTCTATATACATGTACATACGCCCACATATATCTTCCTCATTGTCTTTTTATATTATTCAATAAGTCTCAATCTGACTACTGGGAATAATCCCTTTCTTCCACAATTTCCACTATGCCACAGGCCCCACAAACACTACGGCAAAAAAACAGCCAGAGGACAAAATATGATCATACTTGGTTCTAAGTAGGGTGAACACTTTATAGGTGGGGTTTTGTTTGTTTTGGATTGTTTTATTTTCATGGGATAAGAAAAAGGCTGAGTATCTAAAGCAATTATAATAAAAAAAGAGATGGAATAGGTAAAAAATAGGTAAAAAGGGAATGAGGACAACAGATGATGGCACCTCTCTAGATAATTAGAAATTCCCCTACAGTACATGGGAGACAGTTTCAAATACTTCCCATTCTTATTCACAAGAGACATATTTTTCTTCACTAAAATAAATTAGTTAGTTACTAATGTGCAAAATAAAAATATCTGAAATTTCTAGAGGAAAAGACAGAAGTAAAGCAACAGTCCCTCAAACATGCTGGTATCAGACCATCATATTTCTCAGGCTTCCTTCTCCTAACTGATGTAATAATTTTGTGGTTGCAGACTGAAACAATATATTCTGCACGTAACCACCTGATGTGAGTTATGACTAAAACCAGTTATGCAAGGTAACCTATATAGCTCCCAATATTGTATACTGACCACTTTGAAATTCTTAAAGAGTTTCTTTTCTTACCTTTTTGTGAAATATCTATGTTTTATTATACACATTCACAGGCAGTTAAACCGATACCATAGCAGGGGAGGAGGTGATTAGGGCTCAGATTTTTAGATAGCTTGCTGTCTAAAACAGTAAGCAAGCTTATAGTACAAATATATCAGGCATTTATAGAAATCTCACTTGTGCTTATCTGTGTCTTTACATGCTCACTTAGCTTGGAAAAATAGGCCTTACATGTCTAGGCCAGCGTAATATAAGCAGTTTACAGCAGAGATGAGCGTCAAATCCAATTTCGTTAAATGTTAGATTAAGTTCCTTAACCACTAGAAAATCCTTTGCTTTTGACCTAAAAACCTATTTAATGCGACACTTTGGCTGAAGAAAAACAGTAGAAAAACAACATTCTGTGCCAATTCATTTGACTGTTTATTGTCATCAGATGGGAATCTGAAAGATTATTTTTTAAATATATTTTTTTGGTTTTTTGTAAACTTGAAAACATTTTAAATAGAGTATGAGCACAATCTTTGTCCATGCTTTGTAAAGATAAAGTCGGGTTTTTCATTTAACACTATATTTTGTAGACACTACTAGAGATATGTGACCAGATTATTTTTTCTCCTCATCCCCCATGAATCAGCACTCCCGTGCTTTGCCTTTTAACATTCCTTGTACTTTCTTTGCCAGCAGGCATTCAATGCTGCAAATTGAAGCACACTGGCAAACTATTTCACTTGCATGTTCAGGCCTTTTCCTCTGCATGGAGCAGAGAATGAGCTGCTGGTCCAGCTGAGAGTATCGATGTCTATGTAAGTGAAAGAAATTACTGCATCGAACACACATCAATTCTGTATTTGTGAGCATAGATTCCTGAGAGCAATTAACTACTCTAATTTAATTCTGGATACGTTGATCTATAAGAAAATACAGACGAAGTCAGTCAATGCCGTACCATTCAGCTGCTCCGAACAAGGCTCTCTGGGATAATAAAAGCATATTCTAGCTTTGTATCTATCTTACATTGTTATTCTCACATAGAATTTGGGAAAAGAGAACACATAAAAATATGATATTCAAATGGGAAGAGATAAAAAGAGAGCGTTATGTTTCACAGTGTAGATTCCTTAGTGGATGAGACTAGTTAGGGAAGGCTTTGATGCATTCTAAATGTCTTGTATGTTTCCCCATGGTTTCATTTTTGATCAAACAACAAAAAAAAAATTGACAGAGAAGTAAAGGAATTCTCCAATTAGTGGCATACATAAGCAAGGCTTTGGGGAGGCCTTCTAGTACTAAGAGGTATGCATGGAACTTCTTCCCTCATTATCCCAAGCAACTATTCCAAAATAACTAGTACAAATAAATTTGTTTAAATTTTTCTTAAATTTTTGCACAGACAGATGAAATCATAGATTCTTTTACAAAGAAGTAGTGGGTTTTGACAGATTTCATGGAATACTCTAACTGCAACAAGGTAACTTCTTGTATTGCAAATGTATCAAATATGAATGACAGGCTACCAAGGATGATTATGCTCTATAGAGTTCTTTCTAACATACCTTGAATTTCCATCACATCACAACAGACATTCTGTCACTTTTTTACACATTTATCTGAATTGCTTTTCTTCAACATTCTTTAGTTCTTAGTTTTAATGTTATGTCAAAAGACAAGGAAATTCAAGATAGATTTTTTTCATTGAATTAGTTTAATAGCAAAAAGGCATTGCAGATATTTGAAATTGTAAAAGGTAAACAACCTTTGTAAAATAGTATGTAGTAAACTACTTTCCTTTGTGTGTGATATGTTAGGTATGTTATATATTCAAGATGTCTTTTCAGTGTATTTTCAGTATTACAAACTTAGAAGCAATCTCAAAACTGCAAGACTGTGAAAAAGTTGACAGTCTATAACACAAACACATTAAACTACAGGCCTGCCACAAATTGGTGTAGATTCTGACACTGACATTGACAAGTTTTGTATATTGACAACTCAAGATGAAAGACTGAAACAGACACAAATAATCCTTGGCACCAGACTATTTGATAGTCCTAACTATCTTGGCTGGAAAAGGAATGTCTAAGATCTTATACATGTTTGGATATTTTACTGTAGTTTGTCAAAACATTATGTCTTGTTAAATAATGGGAATCTATTTTCTTGGGGAAAATATTGTCATTGCCAACATAGCATAACTTGAAAAATATTGAAAACATCTTATACAATATACATACTTAATACAAGTCTCACTTTTTTTTCCTAAACAAATGTGAAGTTAGACTACTGATTAATATTGGATGGCTTCATCAGGGGAAACAACATACAAAATGGGTAGATACAAAGACTGTAATCTAATGCCAAGGGCTTATATGTAGGTGCCACAAATCCTGTGGTTTTTAGCAGCTTGCCCAGGATTTCCAACAGAGAAGAAGTCACTCCATCTCTGGGTAGTTATATGTATATCTTTAAGAGAAATTTCTGAACTTTACAATTAAAGTCTTCAGAAACCCTAACTTGAGTATCTACCATATGGCAGTCAAATAGTACTTACTATTGCAATTCAGATAAGAATATATAAAAACCATCCATCTACATGAACCTAAGTGTCACTAGGAAGATAATTAGAACAGGCTCATTAAAACACTGGTGTTTTGTAAATTTGTTTTTTCATTTCTCTAATGATTGAGATGGAAAATAATATTTTCATTTTTTTAGATAAAAATAACAACCACAAAGAGAATAATTTTTTTTTAAAAAAATCCATTTTCACTAATCTCATCATGTTTCTTTGTTCTTTCTTTGTCCGATAAAGATTCATAGTCCTGATATAGTAAAATTTAAAACCTATGTGCTAAGGTATACAGAGAGCTTGCTTAGTGCTGATTTTTTTTTGATCTGCATTTGCTTGATTATGCAAGAATTAAATTCCCCTTTTCTTCCACAAAAAAATTTGAACCCTACTTTCAAATATCTCTATACTTGTCTAAGTTTTATTTGGCTCCCCGCCAAGTCCCCAGACCCAGCACAAAAAAACCTTCGGCAAAGAAGAAAGAGAAATAAAACTATGAAAAAATCCAGACTAGCCGAACTATATTAAAATAAATGTATTTACATATATTACAGTTATATACAGTTGAGATAGTATATACAATCCAAAAGGGAAAGGGAAAGGAAGGGAAAGGGAGAAAAAAACCCCCAAAAACCAAACCAGATATACACAATCAAAAAACCACAGGATCTAGCAAACTAAAGAATTAGCAAAAGAATATCTTACTACTTTCCTTGGGACAGCAGAAATTGTGCTGGACACCCACTGGCACCCTCCGCCTCCCAAGGTCCACAAGACCTCGCCAGGCCTCACTCCCCCACACAGCAGAACCGACAGCAGGGAATCTGCGCCTCCAGAACCACCAGAAGGGAAGAGAGGAAGAGGCTTCTCTCTTCGTCTATTTATATGTTTGGATTATGTAAAGGAATAGGATGGAATACTTCCTTTCTTCCTTCCTTCCTGGCAACCAGGAAGGAAGGCTTAATGCTTAAAACCATTACAATACTTTTCTTCAAAGTTGCATTGATATCACACTTTAATATGATGCTAGCATTACCCAAAATGTATTTTGATAACACTTCAAAAATCATCTATCTAAAATTTAATGAATTTTTTCTTTGGGTTTTTTTTGGTGGTTTTGTTGTTTGTTTATTTGTTTGTTTGTTGGTTTCCAGTGCCAGAGAGCTTAACATTTCCAGTTCTAAAATAACATTCTTTGGACATAAAGAAAGAGGAGAAAGATGAGCCAGCTAAAATTAGTAATAGGTGCTGACATGCTAAGAAAAGGATAAAATGATTAAATCCAAGACATAAAAGAGTCAGAAAATGAAGTGGGCTTGAATCACAATGCGGTGCATGACCTTAAAGACAAGCATGATGAACCAACCAAACAAAAAAAGACAAAAATATAAGATGAGGCGAAATAAATGTCTACCTAGTGAAGATGAATGACTATTAATATATGTATTTTTAAATCAAAACTTTATTTAATTAAGGGTGATTAACCAGTTAAATGAAGACTTGCTATTAAGACAAATGAACAGAGATTAAATTAATATTAAAAAACAAAAGATGAAGAAGGCAAAAAATTATATTAAAAATAGCTGCATTTCATGATTATTATGTTACTCTAAGAAAACTGGTATGTTTTGTTGTTTCTATGGCTTTCTCTGTTTTTCACGGTAATTATTACATTCTTTGATGATGGACAAGTGCTTAAGTTAAGGGATTGATTTTTTTTTTTTTACACATATGCTTACTCTGGTATTTAAGCAAGATTGGTGTTAAAATTTTTTCAATCTGAATTTTAAACGGGCAAACAACTGTCAGTGACATAAAAGTTTGCGTCTGAAAACCCAAACAAAATATGAAGAAAAATAAAAAACATAGGATGCTAGAAACTTCAGTAATATTTGGCTTGCTGATATTGTTTTTGTGATTTTTATAATGAATAAAACATGTTGGGTTTTTTTTCCCCAGACAGATCAATTGCTTTGATTAGGACTCATCTAGCCAGTCTGTCAAGACTTGAGCTAACCATTCTTTTTCTTAAAATGAAGCATTGACAAAATGAAATTCACATGATCCTAAAAAAATCTAACATTAGTCAGACTAAAAATCCTAAAAATATTTTTTTTCCTCTCTATTATCAAAGGTGTCCTAAAATGATCAGCTCTGGGTTTCACATCTACCGTGTAACTATCATGGAATCATAGAATCATAGAAGGATTAAGATTGGAAGAAATCTTTAAGATCAAGTCCAACTGTCACCCAGCACCACCACCGTATTTACCACTAAACCATGTCCTCAAGTGCCATATCCACACATTTTTTGAACACTTCCAGGGATATTAACTCTACCACTTTCCTAGGCAGTCTGTTCCAATGCTTTACAATCCTTTCTAAGATTTTTTTCCTAATATCTTATCTAAACCTCCCTGGCACAACTTGAACCCCCACATTGCTACAACCCCCTTTCAAGTAGTTGTAGAGAGTGATTGGTTTTGTTTGTTTTTTTGTCATTTGTTTGTGGTTTTGTTTGGTTTTTTTTGGTGATGGTGGTGCTTTTTTTTCTCTTTATTTTTGTTGACAATATATTAAATTATTTTTCCCAAGTCAAGTCTGTTTTGCTTATGTCAGTTGGTAAGCAAACTCAGTGTCTATCTCAATCCGAAAGCTTTTTTATTTTATTCCCCTGTCCTGTTGAGAAGAGGAATGAGAGACCATCTGTGTAGGCATCTAGCAGCTGACCAAGGTCAACCCACCACACTTATTTGTGAGTAGGAATATAATTTTTGTGGTAATGCTGTGGCGCTTGGTGGGCTAAAACAACACATACAAAGCACAGGTGAAAGCACTTGGTAAGAAACTTTCCAAACTGAAATTACCAGTCTGTGTTTGCTGGCAGTGAGACGATTTCTAGAATTTTCTTGTAAAAAATATCGTCAAACACAATAGAAACCTTGATCAATGAAGGTTTAGCTTTATGTTAATTTTTGATATTCAAAAGCCAAGTACTATTTCTCAGTCTCAAAAATCTCTACATGTTCTTTCCTTTAAGACATTGAGGCTTATATATTTACACTGAAATAGTTAACTATTACAGATATGAGGATAAAAGACAGTCTCTTGATAACAAGAATAATGAGGAAGAACAACAACGTACTTCCAGACATGTATTTCTGTGTCTTTTCACCTAAAGGAAAAAAAAATCAATCCATCAACTCAGTTAAAATGTAACACCTCCAATACCTAAATATTTATAGAAGTGTTTCATAAGTGGAAAGAAATTAGAAACCAAACCAGAAAGCTGTAGTTTAAAAAAAAAAAAGATCAAAATGAGTAAATTTTTTGGCATCTCTACCAGTGTTTCAATCACTGTGTGAAGATATGGCAAGTTCCTGTTTAAAAGCCTAAAAACACCTCATATAACATAGACCCAAACCTCCATAATTTCCACAAACCCTAATGATTTTTGCAGTCCTAGCTACCTTAAAATTATATCATATTTCTTCTTTTAACATACCTTGAAAAGATACACTTGTATTTTTATTGGTAACTAAGCTTTGTCATGTAGAAGTATACCAATTTTACGGTATGTGAGAACTACTAATACAGAGATGATTACTTAAATTAGGGAATTCAAAGTGCATATTCAGTTTGAACTACTTAATTTCTTAAATGAAGAAATTGAACAAATGAAATAGTGGTATCTCTTGCAGTTCAGTTAAGAGAAATAAATTTTATTATGTTTATCCAAAGATAGTAAAATATTTGGACACTTATCCTATTGAAAATGTTTTATGACTAGTAAGATTGTTAGGAGATAGCAGAACATGAAGTTTTTCACGACATAGTTCTTCCTCTAATTACATGAGAATTGTCCCAATTGACTGATCCTTAGTTATTGACTTACTTGATAAGGAAGAGTAAGTAATAATGCTGGGCAAACTCATTCACATAGTCAAAACTTCATTGCTTAAACTATTTAAATTATATTAACTAGAATCCATTTACTATTGCAGTTTCAAGAGTCCTTAGCTGCCATCTGTTGTAAGATGTTTCAACCTCACTGCAGAAAATCTACTCAATCCCCAAATAATACATACATATATATATATTATGTTTATAGATGCATAGATTAGATATATGTGTGTGTGTGTATGCGTGTCTGCTTGGGTCTCTATGAGGCATGTTCAACTTTGCTCCTCATTGAATATATAAACAGGAAAGCAGCAGCCAGTTCCCTCAGCCTGGGACAGAAAATCCGGGTCCCTGACTGCACTGGGATGGACCCCAGCAGATGTGCAGGAAGAATTCTCTCCAAACACCTCTTAGCAGCTTCCTCTTAGGAATTCAAGACAAGGCACATCCTTTTCATTCTTTTTTCTTTTTTTCAGCTGGTTTGAACCCAGGAACAAAAGGAAATTTACCCATGGCAGAGTCCATAACTCCCTGATCCCCATTCTGTGTATTATCCACTTGACTTTTTCTAATTTCCACACAAGAATAAATACTTGATTTTCAAAAGGAATTTAAAGCAGGATACATATTTTTCTTAATTGAGTAGAGATTGTAGTTTTCTAACACAATGACAGACGACAAATCAGTGTCTGTGTACTCCTACCATAATTTGCAAATGCAAAAGTAAAGAAAAAAATCAGAACCTATTATAAATTAGTCATTATTTTTTGAATTTTGTTTCTAGCTGCTGGTTCAAGTTGCAAATGGATAAATTTGAAACAATTTATAAAAGGGCAGTTATACAAAAAAATTATTGCGTGATGAATTAGACTCTTCTTCTACACCATCCAGCCGATTGCAAAACAAGGATGCAATTTCATGCCTTTATAAATAGCATTGCAAAAAAGGTGTAATTTGAATTTCACACTTGTCAGCAGTGATTATGATCTAGCTTAGCCTTTTCTTGTGTGAAAATGTTTTGCCACTGGATTCCTAAGTTTATTAAAGATTCTGTGCTTCTGACATTAACTTCACTCTTGACAGCCACTTCTGATTAACTCTGGACTATCAAAGAGTGTTAGACATAACCCCATCAGTTTACCAGAATGGTTATTTTCAGTTTGCGTTCTCTCTGTCAAAGTAGGAATAATACTTAGACTTTCTTTGATAAGGAGGAAATCTTAAATCCTTACTCATGACACTGTTTGACTAACACCACTCAGTGCAGTTGGACTACTTGTCGTCCTAAATTTTCTCAGCCCAAGTTAAGGGATTAGAACGCTAATGATTAGAACACTAAGTGCTAACTACTGTTTCACTTGCAGCATTACATGCATTGTCCATGTAAACCCAGTCAATACAATAAATATTGCCTTAAGAGACTGAGAAGAAACTAGTTACCTCAATTGAAATATAAATATAAAAAGCCCTTCATAAGGAAGATGTGATCTATATTCTGCTTTCATAAAAGCATCATTCCATTCGATCACTTCAAAATAACACTAATCAAATCAACCAATTGTTTTCATGTTATTTGTTACTTTTTTAAATTATCGGGTCATCTACAGACCTTGTCAATGATATTCTTTCAGGAGTTTGAAAATTAAAAGGAAAAAAAGCCTCAAGAGGCCAAAATTAATTAGATTAAAATTATAATTAATTCAATTGCAATGTTCTGTTTTTCAGATGCATTTTCAGACTTCATAGTTTTAAGTTTATCAAATGTTTGTCCTTAGGTTTTTGCATTATGCTATTCTCTTAATTGAAATGTATCACAATATGGAGTAGAATGTGTGACAGCAATCTAAATATATTAAATCAACATTACTCAAGTTAGCAACCAGATATGTTTCTTTAAAAGGAAATAGTAAACTACTTCAGTAGACCCACTTTTGTTAGTCTCATTTTGATTGTAATTAATTGCACTAACATCTCTGTCCCTCTATTTATGTTATTTTAATCGAGTTTTATATCAGGTCTATATTTTTTCACGCATCTGCATATTGGTTAACTCTCTGATTGTTTTTTCCCCCTAACACATATATCTGCTTTTTTGTTATTACTTTCATTAATTATGTTACTATATATGTCTAACAATGCAGCAATGTTAGATATTCCAGCTGTTATTTTTAAGAAATCTTCCCAACAAAGGCTACCTACAGCAGCTTTCCTCCTGTGCTTCCTTGTTGCCTCTCAAACATTTTTTCCAAGCATTAAGTCTTAATTCTTACTGCTGTGAACTCTTTCCTTGTTTGTATTTGGTATATTTACTGATGTTTTTTCTCTTTCTTGAATTATTAAGTTCTGTACATTGAAGAGTTCTGGGGGTCAAGGTGAGAAAAACAAAAAAATTGAGGTCTTGTCAATATATAAGGATAGAAATGAAATCTCACTAGCTAGAAATACATTTTGGTCACTTACATAATATTTGTTGTAATATGCAAGCACAATATTTTATATAAATAAAAAGTATATTCTTCTCAAATCCAGATTAATATTTAAAATGCTAGTTTCAACATAACTAGTCAGCTGTGCCCAGAGGTTTGTAGAAAGCAGACTCAATACTTTGACAAGGAACTGAAAAAATACAGTTGATCTTAAAAAGTCTTGCCTTTTCTTCTCTAAAAGAAAGCTATTTAAGAATCTACAAGTAAAAAAAGCCAATTAAATTAGTCATCCCACTTAAATGTCGAATACTGTGACAACTGGTCTCTTTTTTGCTTCCTCATTTTTGACATCTCTTTAGATATTTAATGAGATGAGGAAGGCTTACTACCACAAGAAACAACTAAATTTATTTCTTTATTAATTTAGCTCTTGGTACTGTGAGATCCTGAAGGACATTTCTCTCCAAGTACAATAGGACATTATGTTGACACTTGGCTTCTTCTCATATTTAACTCAAAGACCTGTGAGGAGTTAATCAGTTAAAAATAATTATTTTAGGTCATACACAGATACAAGGTGAAAAAACACATTTGTTATAGGTTTTGAAATCCAGTTAACATATCTGGCCTTGGGAGAAAATATTATCCATTTGCATATGATAATTACCCCAAAATTGCTTAATAGTGTCGTAACTTGTAAGATTTGATAATACTACTTGTATTATCAAAGATTTTTTTCCCCAAAGCCATTGCCCTCTTCCCCTTTCTTTAGAGCAAACATTCAAGGCACTTTTTTGTTAGTGGCAACTAGATGTCAATGTCAGCTTTAAAGTTCATGTAATTTTTAAAGCAGTCAATGTATGGTTCTCAACTCTAAAGTTCATGTAATTTTTTAAGTAGGCACAATTCATTTCTTTATTTTTTGCTAATGATTTTTCCACAAACGGAGATCTTCAGGTCCACTTTTGCCTCTAGTGTTTGCAATGTTGTATTAATAGATATATGTGAATATTGGTGCAAAGAACATTTAAAACCAGCATTTTTGAGTGGTAGATATAAATACATGATAGGTATCAGATACAGTATAATCATTATGGAATTTGATAATTTTCTCCTTTAAATTTGCAATTTTACAATCTTGCAATAAAAGCAAAATATTCTTCCCTCTTTTTAAAAATTATATAACTTAATAGGAAATCTCAGCTAACTTTTCCATTATTAAGCTGCATTCTGGTTTAACAATAATTTGCTCATACTGACAAATGCCTACTGGATGAGCCTCTATTTAGTTCTAAGAAATTTCCCGTCTTTGTACAATTTCAGTTTAGATGATTTTGACAATATAAAAATGTCCCAGACTACATAGTGTCTGTAGAAGACTGTAAGGATTGTTTATTTACTAAGTATTCATTAGAGGGATTGAACTGACTTTGTTTATCAAAGAGAGAAGTTTACAGAGGAACAGGAGAGAGCAAGACAATATGGGACTTTAGCATGTTCTGTTTAAAGAGAGATAGGAGGAGAAGTCACAGAGCATAAAATCAGGAAAAAAATGTTCCAACTGGACTCAATTATTTTTAATTTTATATAAAATGCTTTTCTTGTGAGAGTGGAGTGGAAAATGAGTGGAGCAGAAACCAATTTGCAAATTCAGAAAAATAGTAAGTAATTTAAATTGGAAAAAATGATGCGTTGGGTGATTGAATGTGAAAATAATGGAAAATATGTAATGGATATTTAAAAAATGTATTTTTTCCTTTAACAGTTTCAAAATATTATCAACATAATGTTTATTAAAACATTTATATTAATTTCATACATTGGCTTAACAAAAATAAAAAAGATTAAATAATGCCAAAACAGAAATAAATGTACAAAAAAAAATATAATATATATATAATAAACTTACACACATTTCTCACTCTGTATTCAAATCTGAAATTTGAGTAGCAAAGTAATCCACTTGATAATTTGCTTTTAGAGCAATATATGTTTTCAGTTCTTTTCTTGTACTAAAATGATTATCATCTTCTTTAATGTGAATTTCCAAAATGAAATGCATTTCATATTTGCAAAAAAGGTCTGTTTATATGAGTATGATTTAATAGTATGCATTATGCAAAAAAATAGCATCCATTTAGAGAAGTTTGAATGAATGGTAGATAATACCCATCTGGCAAGGTAGGTCAGGCTGATGCTCACA
The DNA here is from genome assembly GCF_036250125.1 of Pseudopipra pipra. Classification (NCBI taxonomy): domain Eukaryota; kingdom Metazoa; phylum Chordata; class Aves; order Passeriformes; family Pipridae; genus Pseudopipra; species Pseudopipra pipra. The sequence continues at coordinate 71,595,872 of NC_087550.1, read as the reverse complement.
ATGAGAAGAGGAATTAATTCAGTGAACCAGTGAAAAGTTCCATCTTTCCTTGTCAAAGAACTCTCATGCTCAGCCATCTCAGTATCAGAAGCCAAGAAATATCAGCAACTGTAATGATCAGAAACAAAATTACTCATAATATACCTGCATATACCTAATTATACTGTGATTAACTAATATATTTGATAAATTCTTGATTCTTAGTTATTAAAAGACAGGTTCAACTAATAGTTGAACTGAAATAAATGCTTGCTGGAAGTTTTGAGACTTGCCTTGTGTCTCAGATCTATTTGAATACTCCAGTCACTGCAGTCTACTCTTCCCCATAAAAGTGTAACACTGGCGTTTGGTATTCTCTTCTTAATTGGTTATATGTATTTCAAATCAATACAGAATCATAATTGTATGATTCTATCAGCTAAAGATACTTATAAGCAAACACACATTTTAAAGTCCTCTTGATCTTCCATATAAATTGCTATCACAATGCTTTTTATGAATATTATCCTCACATAATGTATGAAAAGCTTAACATGAGTGAAAAAAACCTGTAAAAATATTTTAAAAGATCTTCAGAGTTTGAAAGAACTCTAGAATTTCTTTATATTGGTTTAGTATTAAAAATTTGATATTAAAAATGCATGTCTTTCACTGACTTCTAATATAATGCTGTTCAGCAGAGTTGTAATGGTTTTAACAGCTAAGCAGTTTTCTTTATCTGATACTTTTAAATCATAAAAGAAACAAATGATTGGCATGGATACCTTGAGAATGAATATTTAAATTCCTATCATATTTATTATGTATTGGCCTGCAGTTTTTGGTAATAGGCTTATTATGGATTATATAGTCTGCATTTGCTGATTTGAAAACAGCAGATTTTCATGAGACTAGATTTCTAGTTTGGCTTTTATTTCCCTCCAAACCCAAACCCAGGATCCCAGCATCACACGAATAAGTGAGTAGGGTGAAAAACCAGCTCTGAAGTAGCCTGGCAATACTGTGACTTTTGGCTGACATAAACAACTAGCCTTTCTATCATGAATACTTTCAAAGTCTGAAGTATCTCTGCAGTAAAGGCACTGAATTTTACAAAGTTTTCTAGGCAGACTGACCTTTCAAAACATACCCAGAAGAGGGAGGATGATACCAGTTCTCTTCAGGAGTTCAACTTTTACCTACAAAGTTCTGTTTTTCTGCTCTGCACATCAAGCAGGTCTTCTAGCCAGACAACACATCTGATTCAACAATTCCCTAACAGGCAGTCAGTGGTTTAGCTCAATCAAGAGATGTCATAATATAGCAGAGTAAGCACAAAAGAAAGGCCAAGGAGAAAGACTCATCATACATCATCTTTACTAAAATTAATTTAATTTATGAGGTGTTTTGTTTTGGATATTTTTAGCTATTGTACAATCAGAGTAATAGTTCTTAAATTGGCAAAGCTTATAAAGCTCTTCATATTTCCTTCACAAAGTTCACTAAAAATTTAGTATCCTTGCTGTCATGGTTTTCATTTTCATTCCAGAATTGCCAAATGCATAAATCAAATGTTCTGAACACCGCCGCTAACTTTAAAATAGCATTTCAGCTCCAAGTGAAGGAATATAATGCTCTGACAAATATGCATTTACGTTTTAATAATATTTCTATGAATAGAAGAAAGCTCATTGCAATTAAATTCCAATCTTTATAATGCCATCATATCAATCGTATTTCATATTTCTATGTCTGTTCCAAGCAAACATACATGGATGAGAGTGATTAGTTCCCTTTTTTGAACAACAACAGTAATAAAATCATAGAATTGTAGAATCACAGAATCATAGAATGGTTTGGGTTGGAAGGGACCTGAAAGAACATTTAGTTCCATCCGCCTGCCATGATCAGGGCAGCTTCCACTAGACCAGGTTGCTTAACATCAGTATATACTAAAAAATCACAACCAATATAATCTTGGCAGATCTTCACATTTGTAAAAACCATTTATTTTATACCTATTATTAACTTTATTAAAATATTTTATTTTTTTTAACCTTTGAGAAAGCAATGAAATGATACACTGGAATGAGTCTTAAATGAAAGGCACAAATTGCTTCTCAGGTACACCTTAGAGCAAAAGTATATTTAAAAAGACCTCTCAAAGTAGAAACTGCTTAAATAAAAGGTGCTTTGGATTGTAACATGTAAGGATCAGTGGCAGAAAATCAAAACTGTACTGAGACATCTGTGTTATGGTATTTTCCTGGTAGATGAAGAACTAGAAGAACCAGCTAGTAGTGTACATCTGTACCACCCTGTCTGCCATTATTGTGGTTTAACGAAAACCAGCAACTAATTACCACACAGTTGTCTGCTCACTCTCCACTCCCTGATGGGATAGTGTAGAGGATCAGACTTAAAAATGTTATGTCTCAAACATTCTGAGTATTGCTACAGGAAAGGTGACCAAAGGAGAGGGGCAGTGCTGTTCTGAGCCAACTTCCTGCACTGCCTCGAGATTTGTCCTCAGTCCTCCCCCCTCAACTTACTTTCTGGAGAAGGACTGGCTGTGCACTTGAAGAATCCAGTTAGAGGCATGCACCAGGCTAACTATCTTCTTGTGCCCCTTCTGGCTGGCAGAGCATGGGAAACTGAAAAGTCCCTGACTTACAGTAAGCACTTCTCAGCAAAAACGAAAACAGCAGTGTGTTCTCAACATTATTCTCATACAAAATCCAAACCACAGCACTGTACCAGTGACTAGGAAGAAATTTGACTCTATCTCAGCTGAAACAAGTACAGCCATGCTAAAGTATGCTCTACACAAGGTTCATGTAGTCAGTCTGAAAATGTGGATCCTCATGAGACTCTGGATTGCTCTTTAAAACACATAATGTTTTAAACAATTAAAGGTTTAGTATGGCATTGGATAGTTTACTAGGATAGTTTACTAGGCATAACCATGCAGTCTTTTTGTGAGACAAGCATGAACACTGATAATGAATGGTTCCTTAACCCTGTTGCTATGTGCTGTTTTAGCAAAGGTTGCATAGTAACCATAAATTTTCTGCTACTGACCACTAGAGTACTTAGTTAAAATAAAGACAAAGGTCAAAAGAGATTGTTGCAGCTCAGTTCATAGATTTATACATCATTTATAAAAATAAGGAGAACAAAACAGGATGGCAAAAATACAGCAATCAGACATATGGCATTCTGTAGAGTGGTTGTTATTATTTATGGAATGTACTATTGATTCAGAAGATATTAATTTGGCAAAATTTCACAGAATCACAGAATCTGTGAAAAGTCTATGATTCTGAGAAATTTAAATCTATATAAGCAATTCGGGTTATTCAGATCTAGAGATAACTTAGGGAATTCAATATTGTTCTGAGGGCAGAGATTAGAGGGTTTATAAATCAGGCTATTTCAGACTTGATAACCATCTTTTGCTGGACTGATAGTCATTAAAAATACACACAACCATTTGCTACTTAATCACTAACAAGAATTATGTGTACATAGACAACAGTTAGTACTTAATAAATTTGTCTTAAAACTAGCCATAAGTATATAATACCATGGAACTAATGTTTTTAGTTAACACTGGTAGCTGTGGTCCATGATCATTCTTATTCATCAAGATAAGATGCTCGTGCTCTTTGACAGGAAAACTGGACCTGAGGATGGGATGTATTTTTTATTATCCACCTTTCCTATCTCAATGACGATGTTTCTGTCGCTATCCCAAAAGTGAAAGAAATTATCTCTCTAATCTTGGTATATTGTTTTGTAACTTTGTGCTTGTGGTTATTAATGGTGCTAAGATATTATGAGTATTAGAAAATATTTATACACTGTCACCAGTTACATCATTACTATATGCTGATGTCTGGGTTCACTGAAGTCAAATATGGAGACTTAGTCTTGTAGAGAGCTCAGCAGATAAAAGATAATATTTGAGCTTGAATTAGGAGTTGCATTTTAAGATTATTAAAAGTCTGTCTCCCTTACATGCTTAATACAAGACCTAAGTTTATCAATTCCTGTCCCCAAAATCAAGCAGAAATTGATTTGGTTGGCTCACTTTAATGATACTTGAAACTAGACTCAGTCCTACCGAGTTTTACATGGAAACAGTTACTGTGTTCAAAACAGAAATAGGAATTAAGCTACCAGCTGAATACTGTAGATAATCGGGAGTGCTTGGGCTCATTCCTTGGTCTCATTTTTACAGTGTTAGACACATACTTGCCAGCTCCAATGCTGGACTTTACGAAAAGTTCAGAGAAGCCTAGTGCAGAAAAGATTAAGTCCTTGTCCAGGGCACTTGGGATTATTCCCCAATTCAGTTTATTCTTTAATAGAAACAAACTTTCATGGCTAGGACTACTTAATTTTACATTTTACCAGGGAAACTATTTTAACTGTTGTTTCATTTGCAGCAAACAATCCATGCTCAGTTATTACAACAACCACCGCAGCAATCCCCTTTTTCTTCTCCTTCCATTTGCTTCTGCATAACATTTGCTTTCCTCTATAGCAACTCCACCTTGTAAATGCAATTACTGTTATTATCAAATGTTTTCTGAGACCAATGCCTCAACAACTGTATGCTTTTCGGTGTCCTCTCCCTTTGGTTGCCTTTGTTAAATGCTAAGGACTCCACTGAGGACTCCGTGTTTCCTGTATTCCTGGCACAGTTTAGGATTTTTTGCCACATTTATCTTTAAAGATTTGAATTTATTGAAAACTATCTGCCGCTCACAGAATGCTCATTTGCAGTTCTCCTGCTCCAATTTGTTTTAGACCCAGATGAGGGAAATTAAATGAGAGCAAGAACAAAATGAGAAAAAGAAGCATCCAGTTTATTGGCAGTTCACTTCTTGGTTACTAATTATCTATTGCTTATGGTGTGCAAAGGGGCAACACCTCAGAAACTTCTCTGCATTCTCTATTAGTCAGGTATGAATTGTACTTTTGTAAGGATTATGGGTCCAGAGAAAGTCAAGAGAATTGGCTTTTTTCTCTTTGCTTAGCATGACGGTCACAGTTATATTAATTCAGCTAAGTCAATTGAAATCACCTAGTAAAAAATGGATACATATAAGATAGATAAACTAGGAAGGTTCCAGAGGGATCTTGACAGGCTTGAGAGGCGGGTGTGTGCAAAATTCATGAAGTTCAACAAGGTCAAGCGTGTAAGGTCCTGTACCTGGGTCTGGGTGGTCCCAAGCACAAACACAGGCTGGGCAGAGAATGGATTGGGAGAGAATGACTTGGGGGTGTTTGTGGACAAGAAACTCAATATGACTTGGCAATGCACACTCACAGCCCAGAAAGGCAACCACATCCTGGGCTGCATCAAAAAAAGTGTAACCAGCTGGTCAAGGAAGGTGATTCTCACCCTTTAATCTGCTCTTGTGAGACCCACTCTGGAGTACTGCATCCAGATCTGGGGACCCCAGCACAAGAAAGATACTGACCTATTGGAATTAATTCAGAGGAGAGCCATTAAGTTGATGAGAGGGCCAGAGCATCTCTGTTACGAGGAAAGGCTGAGAGAGTTGAGGTTTTTCAGCCTGGAGAAGAGAAGGCTTCAGGGTGACTTTATAGCAGTCCTCCAGTACCTGAAAGGAGCCTGTAGGAGAGCTGGAGAGAGACTTTTTACAGGACAAGGGGGAATGTATTAAAACTGAGAGTAGGTTTGGATTAGATATTAGGAAAAAATTATTTCCCGTGAGGCTGGTCAGGCACTGGAACAGGTTGCCCAGAAAGGTTGTGCACTCCCCATCCCTGAAAGTGTTCAAGGCCAGGGTGGATGTGGCTCTCAGTAACCTGGTCCAACAGAAGGTGTCCCTGCCCATGGCAGGGGAGTTGGAACTGGATGATCTTTAAAGTCTCTTCCAACCTAAACCATTCTATGATTTTATAATTCTAACAAATCATTGTTTCTTCATTTTGACTTACTAAGGTAAGCTGCCAAATCAAACAGATTTAACTTAAATAAATTTAAATCTGATTCATAGAGTTTGTTCTTATTGAATTAGAATTTATCTATCCCATACTTTTTAATGGTAACCTAAATCTACAATTTTTTGTCGTTCATAGTTCCTCTCTTCTGTCTTTTAAAAAATTGATCTCTGACCATAGATTTTCATCTATTTGTTTTAAAATACGTAGCAGGAAATACAAATATTCTCTAGAAGAGTGTTTTGGAATTTAACTTCTAGATATCAGAATGTTCCCTTGCCCTTGAACTATCAGGTAATTGGATCTCCCATTTGAAATGTGTCTAGGACATGGAGGGTTGTGAAAGGAAAGTTGGACTGAAGCCACATTTTTTGTGCTATACCTGTAACCGTTCCCCAATCCCTGGCATTAGTTCTATGGCCCGGCTAGATCCAGGGAATATTTTAGGCAAGATTTGGCAGGCCCCAAATTTGATCTCTAATGGGTTCTGTTTTCCATAAAGGAAGTCCAGGGATGAGAGGTGATCTAGTCTGCAATGAGCTATGTCATGTGACAAAATGTCATCTGCCCTCTACCCCTGCCCACCCCTTTTGGGTGTCCAATAAGGAAAGGCAGCAGATGTCCCCCTCCCACTGTATGACACAAAGGGCTGCTGTTCCCCCTCCATCCCAGGGTCTGTCAGGCTGTTCCCACTGCCTGTTTACCCTCTTTTGCCTTCTCAGTAAATATTCTATATATTGCCATTTGTTTCCCTCACTTTGATATCACACAAAACGTCTGCATGTGACCTTTCTCCTCTGGAGTAGCTGTGAAGTCCTATTTCATTTCTTTGTAATCCCGTTGTTTACTTCTTTTTGCAGAAAAGATTTAATAGAAGAAAGCTGCAGTGAGAGCTCATACTATTTGGAAGTTTTGCTTTAGTAAGACACACATCCCTGATTTATTAGCACAATTTACAATTATATTGCAAGTAATTAAAGTAAAAACTCACTTGTCAAAATAAATGAGCACAGTATATTTTGTGTGGAGGCAACCTTGATGGCTAATTGCATTTGCATCCTTAGTCATTTGAAAAAAAAAAAAAAAAGTCTGTGATGAGTCTTGTAAGTATTACTGTGAAATAGATTTTTTTTTCTTCTGGACTGTAGTCAGAGTTTCATTTTATTATATACTACTTTCAAGACACAATTAGCACGTTCAAATTCTACACATTTTTAAATGAGATATTCTGAAAAACTGAAATATATTTTGAAAATATCTCTTGATTACTTTTCTTTGGATTTATATAGCACCAGTTTATAGGAGAATGTAGGAATCCAGCCTAATTGCCCTCAGGCACAAAATTAATCTGTGTATAAAGGGAGAGTGCTGAATGTCATTTTATCTTGAGCTTAGTGAGCTTTTTTACCCTGTTTCTTATATTTAAGTTGATATACTACAGTCTGGATGGGCAGACAACCAGATAGGTAAAAACCTGTTGTGGGTAATCAGTCATGCTCTACCTGGAGGCTGGTATCAAGAAGAGTACTGCAGAGGTCTGTACTGGGTCATATCCTGTTTAACATCTTCACTAGTGTCCTGGAGGAGGTGATACTGAACTTTAATCAAGTTCATAGGTGGCACCAAATCGTGAGGGATGTAGCAATTATGTTGGAGCACAAGGTAGCCATCCAAAGTTACTTTAAAAGGCTAGAGGAATGGGTCTGCTGGTATCTCAAGAAATTCAAAAAGGCCAAGTACAAAGTTCTGGCCCTGGGAGGGAAGCAACAAACCTAGGACACTAGGTTTGTCTAGTTCAGGCAAAAGGTGACTAAAGGGTGACCTCATTGCTTTCCTCAGCTTCCAGAGAAGGTGGAGAGGGAGGTGTTGATCTCTTCTCCCTGGTCTCCAGTGCTAGGATGTGTGGGAATGGCTCAAAGATGCATCAGGGAAGGTTGAGGCAATATTAGGAAACGTTTCCTTATTGAAAGGATAATCAAACAATGGAATTCTTCCCAGAAGAGGTGGTTGATTCTCTATGCCTGTGTTTAGGGAGCATTTGGAGAAAGCCCTTAATAATACACTTTAACTTTTGGTCATCCCAGAAGTGGTCAGGCTGTTGGAATAGGTGATCAGTATAGGTCATTTCCAATTAGAACTACTCTGGTCTAAGAAAGGGTAAGGACAGACAAGATGGGGAACATCCCAAGGCCCAGAAGGGCTCTGGGGCAGTAAGTTGAATGTGAGCCAGCTGCAGAGATGGTTAACTATATCTAGGGCTGCATGAAGAGGAGCACAGGCAGCAGGTCCAGGCAAGTGATTATGCCCCCTAACTTTTACTCAGGGCCTCCCACTTTATCATGTTGAACTTCATGACCTTTGTATGGACCCATTTCTCAAGCCTGTCACAAAGTCCCTCTGGGTGGCATTTCTTCCCTCATGCACGTCAAGTGCACCACTTACCTTGGTGTCATCTGCAGTATGTATTCATTCTTAACTGAAGTTTCTGTATCAGTCTCTGTGCTGTTAATTTAGTGTAGTTGTACTTCCTGAGTTTTGCAAAGTTATCTCTAGATTTGAATGACACAAATTGTTTATATAGATTCAAATTTCCCAGAATCACAGACTTTTCACAGATTCTGTGATTCTGTGAAATTTTGCCAAATTATTATTAATTCTTCTTCTGAATCAATAATACATTCCATAAATAATAACAGCCACTCTAGAGAATGCCATATGTGTGATTGCTGTATTTTTGCCATCCTATTTTGTGCTGCTTATTTTTTTCTCTTATTTTATGATCAGTGACAGTACGTCTATATCTTTTTGCATAGTTTCCTTACTTCTTTAAAAAGAAAAAAAATCAACACAACTCTTCAAGGACCTGTTAAAGGGTTTTATAATAGTTAGATGCATTTTCTCATCTATTTATTCTCCATCTAAAATATTTATCACACATCCAAATAACTTTAAAGATTAGAAAGAAATATATGACATTTATATATGACGGTTCTCTAACTCCCAAATTGCTTCTCTAACTCCCAAAGGCAAGATTAAGATAAATTGATTTAAAAACATAAACACTTGTCACTCAACATGATGGTGACAGACAAGTTCTTTTGGGGATCCTTGGCAGAATGATGACAGCACTAAGTTGTAGTTACAGTTAAATATTTCTTTTTTTAACAGATTTTTCTGATTATCATAGTATAGAATTTTATGATCAGAATAGCACAGATTTTTATAAGCAGAATCAGTGTAGCCTAATTTGATAAGTAGCACAGCACAAAATTATATAGCATGGCTTAGTCTACAGTTCCTAATCGCCTGGACCCCCCACAGATTGGGTTGAATCTTAATACTTGGCTTGGCGTATCAAAACAACAATCTTAATTGAGGCTCAAACCACAAAATAGAACATGAGTCACTCACTCAATCATCAGAGACGATGGCTGAGGGGTCCCTGACCACTGAGGGAATTGGGGTTTTGCCATGCAGCAGCAGTTCTGGTCCAGGTCTCATCCAGACTTGTAAGTGCTTGATTTTATAGCCCATGCTCTGTGTGCTGTTACACTTCCCTCTTCTATGATCACCACCTGGTTAGTCAGGTGCCTGGGACCTCCAAGACCTGTAAGCGAGGAAGCAGCTGTTCAGCTAGCACAGCATTTTATCTATAGGCATAGCAGTGGGAGAGGCCATGACAAGAAGGCAGAAAAGCTTGGCTGTTTCCTGCAGACCCTTACCATCTCCCCAAGTCCACAGTAGTTGTAGAGGGGTTCTAAGATGATGCATCCCTTACTATTATTTCTGGTATTTGATGATGTCCTACTGTTGATTAGTGTGTCTAATCCCATTTTGTACCTACTGGTATTGTCTTTTATGGCAGCAGTCTCCCAGAAGTTTGTTGCCTGTTCTGCAGAGAGATATTTCCTTTTTTATATTTAAAAGGTGTTGTTGTTTTATTTGCCCCATTCATGAGTTTTTAAAGCTTGATGAAATTCCTCAGCTTTCCCCTTTTAAAACTGTATTGTAATTGTTTTAATGTTTCATTCTCAAAGCAGATACTCCATGTCCTATATCATTCTTGTTGTTATTCTCTGTACCACTTCTTACTCTACTGTATCCTCCCTGAGGCTCAAAGAGCAGAACTGTGTAGTTTTTGGAATGTAAACACAAGATTTTATACAGCAGCAAAATGATGACCTCTGTTGTATTCACTTTGCCTTTCCTGACGATCTCAAACACTTTGTTAGGGTTTTTTTTGGCAGATGTTGCACATTGAGTCAGTGACTTCAGAGGACTGAAGCTTGGCTGTCTTCTAGTAACAAGTTGAGAAGAGTGATAATAATAATTTAGGAAAAATACATAGTTTATCTCAGGGAATCTTTGTCTACTTGCCTGTAATAAAACGAGGGATAATTTTTCTTCACCTTTGATTTGGTATGTGTCAACACATTCTTAATGTCATTATATAAGGAGGCAAGCTTAAAACACCTATGTTCATGTCTTTAACTAATTCTAATTTGAAATAATTTCTTGAGGTCTTTACAATCTGTTCTTATTTAAGAGAAACAAAATTGTGTATGATATAATTGTATACAATATTTATCCATTTTTTTTTTATTAGGATTATATCTGGCATTGAAAGCTCCTATCTAAATTACAAAGAGCAGTCGGGAGCATTCTACACAAACCACTCTTTCTAAGTAATTTTAATTATTTTTTTCTTGCCGTTCTCTAGAACTGAAAGTCTATGCTTTTATCCTCTGACATGGCATGGATACCAATGTGCTTGTTGTGTTTGGTTTTATTGTTGAGTTGACATATTTAAAATTACATGTGAACTTTGTCCTTCTATTTATTATTTTAAAATCTTTGCATGTGGAAGAAGGAATGAAAGAAAAAATGTTTATTAGACTTCTGATTTAAGAACGCTCTTCTTCATATTATCCCATGTATCTTAGTGAAACTTGAACAACAGTATTTACAACTCATTTATTCAAGTTTTGGGATAGGGCATGAATTTTCTAATAGTAAAAAGAATTCTTCTAGGCAGATAAGGGAACATATAAATTCCAACTTCAACTTTAGTATGACCTACCTTTTTTCTGCGTTAATTTGCTCTATTATTTTCTATGTTAACATTATAGTCATCAATGCTGTTTTCCTTTTATCTTAGATTTTAGACAGATTTTAGTTTATTGTTTTACTTCTTTACCCTCAAACCAGGGTCTTCTTCTTTTGAAAGATATTTGAACTTGTGGACACGTCTCCCTTTGCTTCCCCTTCCTTTCTCTTACCTTAATGGAAAGTTCACTTTATCCTTTTTTTTTGTTATATAAGGGTAGATTACTTGTTTTTTAGTTCCCTCTCCTTGCTGCTAAAAGTGTCAGTAAGTCTATTCTCCGTTTAGTCTCTTACCTGATCAAAGGCTTCAAAAATAGTAATTCTACTCTGTTCCTGAAGTCGCTTTTTGCTTAGTAAAAGGGGGATTTTCCTTGTAGAATAAACTACCGGAAAAATGAACTTTAGGAGTGATAAGTCTTGCCTGAGAGTTTTCTTTCAGCCTCAGAGAAATTCTCAAATTCTTTCTGCATTTTTTTTTCTATCTACTACAATTACTGCATCTTTTTTCACATGTATCCAAATAGTGAGTTCTGACAATGACATGAAACTCCTGGGAATTTTTTGTGCCTATTTTTTTGCCCTTATTCTTGTGATATTTTTGTAAACTTTATACTTTCCAATTTTTCATTTCACGATGAAATTTCTTCATATACTCCCTAACTTCATATTTTTTTATTACTTTTAGTCGGAAGTTTCATCTATTTTGCCTCTACTATCTATGTAGCATTTCATCCAGTCTTAGTATATCTGCTTTTGCTACTGCAGTCTCATTTATTTGTGTCCAGCTTGAAATAGCATTATGTGCCCTTTGTCTTTTTACACCTATTGCTGCATTTTATAGTTATGTTTATCTTCTAAGGTTTAATATATAATAATATAAAATATATTTTTTCACATTAAATATGTTTCTAAAAATAAACTAAATACATAACTTGATGGATGACATGGAACAGCCCAAATCTGTAGTATTAAAAATTCTTTTACTCTCTAAAACAGGAAGGCAAATATAAACTCTCTGCTGGGAGTGATGTCTGGCCATGATCATAATTCATGGACCATGCCCAGGAATTTTTGGAGACTCTTATTGTTAAAGGCCAAAAGCATACTTGGGCCAATTTTAATGACTAGAAGTGGAGCTGATTGAAATACAGTTCCTTAGAATATTTTATTTCACTATATATGGAATAGCACTAACATGACCATTGTACACATTGTATTGTCATTATAACACTTTTTTCCTTATGATGTGGTTTTTGTGCATTTTGGAGTTGTGGTTTTTCTGGGGGGTTGTTATTTGTTTGTTTCAATTTTTTTTTGAGTTGTGGGTTGGTTGTGGTAATTGTTTTTTTAATTAAGAAAACAGATATTTCTTGAACCTATTTTGGTAGCCCCAGTATATGTAGCTCCAAAATTTGGTTGATTCATTAGTCTGAGATATGTCAATTTTAGTAATGCACTGCCTGTTTAACCTGTACTCTGCCTTACCTAAATATTGGCAATTTTAGTTATGTCCAGAACTTCAATATGCTATTCAACTTTCATCAGGTGAATGAGTTAGAATAATTTCCTTCAGTATGATTTCCAAGACCCACTTTCAGCTCTCCTAGCTATAGGTGGCTAAATGAAATACAGTCTAATTAAGACCCTGAAATCCCATAATATCCTATTGAGATATAAAACTCTAGAGGAGGATACTGTTGCAGTGCTTAAGGCTAAGAAATTCAGAATATTATAGATAAAATTCCTATCATGTAAAATAGAAACTTGAAGTTTAAGTATATGTTAGGAATAAAACTGTCTTTGAGATTTGACTTGTAAATCTATTGAACCTATTGTACAGGTGCATGTACAATGAGGGGGAAAAGAAAGTTGACCTTTTAAAGAGTAGTTTCTATAACAGGCCTGTGACAGAAGATCTTTTCTTCAAGAGCTGCTCCATTTGAAAGCACCACCTATTCTTCTTTAGGCCAGCCTCAGTAGAGTCCATTGCCATCAAAGCAAAAAAAATGGATCTCTGAATCCATTAGATTATTATCATTGATTTCAGCTGTCTCATGTCTTTGGTAAAATACGTAAATTGCTGTCTTAATCTTGAAAAATAGCAAGTCCCCTTACACTGCTAGGAAGGGAGAATGGCCCATCTTCCTTACCTCTGCTCACCTACTGTAAAACTTGAATAAGGCAGTCCAGCGAGGAGAAGGTCAGTGGAGGAGCTTCATGGTAATGTTTGGCAAACTTCTCTGCCTAGAATTTGTCTGCATTCTATACTAAGCATTTAGTTGTCTTAAAACAACAGAAAGAACATATGACTGGGGAGGTTGGGTTGTTTTCATCTGCTTAATATTCACATAATTTAAAAGAGGTAAGGTGCAATTAATCAAATCAAATCATCTGTTACAGATAATATCCTTGGGAATTCAGCAATCAAGACCACTTTTCAATTACTGCTGAAATTATCAGTGCTAATAATTTCATTATACATACCTAATCAATGTTTCATAAAAATTGTATAAGAACACTAGGAGAACTCTTAAGTACATAAAAAAAATATCCTGATGGTAAGAGCATATGCTGGGAAAAATAATTTTTGTTTCACATGTCAGTATTTCTATAAAGTCAACTGAAAAATAAGACACAGTAAAGAAAAACCTTGAAGACAAATACAGAAAATGAACTTAAGATTTATGTCAAGTTAAATAAATTTTACTACTAATATGTATATTTATATATATATACACATATGTATTTTGTACCACATAGATATTCATATGATTTATTTGATGGGTAGAAAAGACTGCCAACATGTTCCAGCCACAGTACCTTCTGACCAGCTTCTAAAAGTAATAGCTTAACAGACCATCTGTACAGAGAGCGCACTATGTCCATCATTCATACTTAGGAAAAATTAACTTAAGTAAAAAGATAACCAAGACAAAGTCAGTTTGCATCCCTGAAAGAAATACCTCTCTCCTTGCTAGGTGTGATAACTTTTGGATACACCAGCAAACATCAGAAAACAACCAAAAAATTTTTAAAAAGCCTCCTACTATTGCATTTCTTTATTTTATGCTTAAAAATTTAAAAAAAAAAAAAAAAAAAGATAACGTCATGGCAGCAGTATCTGAAAAGTAGTTAAAAGAGAAAAAAAAACTAAAATCCTTTCTCTGCAAGCTTTCTAACTGCTGTTCTTGCTATAACAAGGGTTTACAACAAACAACAATGGCTTTGCTGTGTTGTTCTTCGGTGAGTACAGAAGTGTCACAAAGCTTGAAAGAGTGTTTAGAAAGTCTTGACAATTTCATAATTTAAAAAAAAAATCTGGCATCAACAGTAAATCTTTGTGGTATGGTTGCTTTGTGCTTCCTGCTAAATGCAGCATATCAAGGGGTACCAGGGCACTTCAAATAACGTGGAGGAGAACTCAAGCTCTCAATCGTGGCATCCAGCTACAATTGTAACTGATTCTGAAAGAGAGAAGTGTGGCACATCTTAAGCTGATAGTACTTTTCCAAGTGCAAGGAATGTGGAATAACAAGAAGAAGCAACAGGAAAAAAGGTGCTTCTTACCTACTAGTTTACCGCTGTGGACAGAATTTCTGCACAGAGTTTTGAGAATCAAACAAGAATGAGTTTGGAAATAAAAGAAGTCGAGTTTTAATATTGTGGCTAAAATCAATTTCTGACAGAAAAGGATGGAAAATATTTCTATGTGTTTATCTAAATGGGTATGTGAATGTATTTACATCATATATTAAATGTATATTTTAATTTATTATGCTGTAGGTCTTTTATAGGAGGTGCACTAGTGGTATTTAACATGAAAACGTGATTTTTGGTTGTACTAAATAATACCATTGTATCAAATGTACTTTAAGAAGGCCTGAAATGATGTATAACTCACTTATCAGATTTGCCTTAAAAGTCACCAGTATAAATAAGAATCAGTGTCCAAAGTTTCTATGCAAATTTGTATAGAAGATCAGGCTAAATTATTAAAAAAGAAGAAACTACACAAAACAAAAAGTCTGTTTTGAAAATGGAGCTATTGTCTAATGACTCTCAACTGACCATCTGATGTTTGAATGGTGGCTATAGGAGAGTAAGAGAGATTGTTGAAATTCTTTTCTCAATGCCTTTAGATGAGTAAGGATTTTGCTTAGAAATCCCTTAGAAATCTTACAGCAGATCCAGATATACTGGTTACAAGCAGTGGATTAAAAAAGTCACTGTTAGGAACAGATACTAAGTGCCAACAATATTTTATTAATAAATTAATTAGTAATTATTCATTTGTACTCAATGCTAACAAACTAAATTTTTTCCTTTGCTGACAAATCAGAAATATCTTTCCAGTCATAAAGGATTCCAGAGAGAAAATTGTGTCTGTGGTCTTCACAGCTCTACAAACCCCAGCAAAAAGAAAATCTTGGATTTGTGGCAAACTGACTTGGTCAGAGGAAGGTCACCATGATGTAGAACGAACTCAGAACAAATTAAAAAAAAATCAGACTAAAGCAGTAAGTTTTATAATTTTGTGGAAAGCTTCTTGTACAAAGTAAAACCAACAAACAAATACATTAAAAATTTGCAAAAATACATCAAAAACAACAACAAAAAAACCACAAAGACCTTTAGGGGTCACCTTGTATTCTGGCTTATAATTTTCACAGGTTCTGCACTGTCCAAAGGAACGGCTCTGAACACTGGCTTACTAAGCTGTGGGACAAGAGAAATGTAGCTGTAGGTCAGTCTATTAACATAAAAATTTATTATAATCATAGATGCCTGGACAATTCTTAGAATTTGGCTGGAGGTACTTAAAAATTCATCACAGGATTTTCCTAACTCACTGGTCTGTCATGTCTGATTTATTGCCTCTGGCAATTGAAAGTTCTTGATTCCTCAAAGCGAGAATAAAAAAAAAAAATTAGTATGATGCACCTACACAAATCAGCAACATTGTACCCACTGTTGTCCTGTTAGATGAGTAGTTTTGTATAAGGAATGGGAATTTATTCCAGCATTTGAGCATGCTGTTATTATCAACTGCCAAAATACCAGCAGATTACAGCTCCTTCTTTCTGTCCTCCGGGACATCAGCAAGGCTGTTGCATAAATGCAGAGCCAGCAGTAAAGTAGGGATAATCTAACTCTGAATACGAAACATGCAGGAAATATTTACAAATATCAGTGCTTATCCTGTTGGCTGCATTTTGAAAGTAACAAGCTGGTTGTAGCAGATATATGTAGATTAGCGCATTGGCCTATTTCTGCTAAATGTTCGGGAATGTGGCTTCTGTGATTTCAGATAGAAGTGGATGCTGTAGTCACTTTGTTCTTTCTCCCCACATGACTGATCTCTTAGAAGACTAATTCATCACCATCATGCCGCTTGGATCCAGTACCTTTCTTGGATAACCAGCACTGAAGCAGAAAGGAACGTATCATACCTCAGTGAACCTGAGATACACCATTAAAATGGATTTTAGATTTCAAATAATAGTGGTTAGACCTGTGACAATTTTGGGATGTATGATGATGGTAACTACATCACTTGTAGTCATTGTACTAATAAGTGATGGTTTCCTGCACTGTCGATATAAACAGCAGAAAATCCTCTAACCACATGAACCAAGAAAACACAGTTCCTCTGGCAACAGCTGTTTACTGGGAAGAAACAGAGTATGCCATTAACTCTACTGAAACAATTGAATCATGCTTTTGGTGAGAATCAGAACAAGCTCCTTATTTTGTTGGTCAGAGAGCTGCAAATGTGGAGGGCCAGTGCTCCTTTGCATGCATCTAGAATGAGATTTAGAAATGTTGAGTGGTGAGTACTATCCATTGAAATCATAAAAGGGACTATTTCTAGCATCCACAAAAATTTAATCTCATATCAACACGGATTTTGAGGATTATAAATGAAATATTTCACTGGAATACTTATTTTTAAGCTGTTAATGAGTTCAGAGAGCCACTGACAGCAGCAGGGGCAGAGAGCCACGTCCCTGCCCTGCACAGCGCGTTACCTACCCACACCCTCCCCTTCACCTGCAGGAATCCCATGCCCTCAGTGAGCAGGGGGCTCTCCACAAGAAACAACCCTCATGCTTCAGGTGGGTGCTCTGGGCCCTACACAGGCTGTTCCAGTGCCCCTACGTGGCACAATAGCCTAAGGATTAGTGCCCTGTTGCCAGCACCAGGCCAAAGATGGCAGCTGGCCAGGAGTCTGCGTGGCATCCTGAGGGAGTAACATGGAATAGAATCACTGTGGACATATTAAAAAAAAGATGCTGATTTTCCAGCTATGCTCACCTGTGCCTGGTCCATCTCGGGAACAAGTTGGGTGCAGGGAAGGCACCAGAGATTTGAAACTCGATGACCAAATGGTCACTGTCCACTAATCACCACTTCATCCATGAGACCCTCTCTGGGAACAAGCCTCAAGTCACAGAGGGTATGTCTCTGAGTTGGCTCTCTGAGTACCTGTAACAAAAAATTTTCATCCAAGTGTTTTAGGAATCTCCTGGAACTGTTTGAACCAGCTGTGTGGTGTTACCAGTTAAGAACCAGCAAGCTGAATTCCTCCACAAACACAAGGGAGTTGATTTGGAGGTGTTCCTTGCTTCCTTAAAGAATAATTCGTCAGTGTTGTTGTCCTGGCTGGGTGACCAATAGCAAACTCCCACGATGACACTCACTTCATTTGTTTGTCCCTCAATCCTTGCCCAGAGGCTCTCATCCGTGCCATCACCAACTGCAGCTCTGGACATTCCAGCTTCTCCATTACATCCAATGCTCACAACAGTGTCCTGTTGCTCACATGCCTCAGCAGTGAACTGCACACTTGCAACAGCACCTTTCACACTCACACACTGCACCAGTACTTTGCATACACTCAGCACAGCAGTGCCCTGCATGCTCAGGTGCCCAGCAGCTCTTCATCAGGTGCCCACAAGAGTGCTGTGCACCTCCTCTGCTGTGCTGTGCCCTTCACACACACTCAGTGCACTGGCACTCACAACAGTGCCTTGCACACTCATGCTGCAATGGGCTGTGCGTATTTGCACGCTCACAGTTGTGCCCTGCTTGATCCTTGACATTACTAAATTGCTGTTTTCTGCCTGGTTTTTCTTTGTTTTTTTCTTTCTTTGGGGTTGGTTGGTTGGTTTGTTGATTTGGATGGTGGTATTTCAGGGGTTTATAGGGGGTTGGAGCTTTAGGATTTTGCAACCTTTTGTATCAGTGTTTTCCTTCTGGAAATTTTGATCTGCTAAGTATTCATGTCTCAATTACCTCTCTCTGCAGTCCTATTTTCCTTATCTTGGATGACTCCAGTCTACAGACTTTTTAATAACTTAGCAAATTTTTCAGAGCTTGGAGTCAAAGGTAAGCAGCTAAGGTGTGTCAAAACTAGTCTTGGATCTTAGCAAGCTCATAGGAGGATTTCACTATGGAATGTATCTTGCAGAAATACTAATTGAATTCCGGTAGAAATTAATGTAATAGTCGAGGATATCTAAGGTCTTTTTCTAGCTATGTGTCTCCCTTATCATACTTGATTACCTTTTCCTGCTTTCCATAATAATAGAAATACTTCAAGACCAAAACTTTTTAAGAATACTTTTATTTTTGGTTCAGATCTCTACAAATTTGGATGTTTTAGATACATTAGGTGTACTTAATTTTTTTAAGAGAAATTTAATCTGATAAAGATTTCTTTCTTTTCTTCCTTCCTTCTTTCTATTCCTTCCTCCCTCCTTTTCTTTCCTTTCCTAGCATCAGGAAACCTGTTATGGAGAATCCTTATAGAAAAGAAGTACCTGCTGTCAATCTAATCACACTGATCATGACGAATCACCTTTTTTCCCCTCCACAGTTTTACATAACAGAGAGTTAGTATGCAGTCCATCATTTTTTTGCTTGTAAAGATGTATCTAACTAAAGACAATAGCTGAAAAAAGAGATAGCTTCCACTTTAATGTAATTACCCTTGCTAGTGCATTTCAGTACTTTCAGAAAATTAAATTATATTTTCCAAGATATTTGATTAACCCCTAAGTTGTTGAGGGGGGGGAAATGCAGGTTTATATCATGACTGGTTTTAAAGAGAATTTTTTTTAGTAATATGTAGCAACCCAAAATTTGGATACCAGAAAAAGAAACTGCTGGGCCTCAGCAGAAAGCCTTAGCTGGGGAAAAAACCATGCATTTGAGGACCAGACAGGATGTCACCTCTTTGGAATGTCCTGCCAAGATACAGAGACACTGTGCTGTGATGTTATCAAGCCTCTGCATAAAATCCATTGTTGTTTTCCCCCTCTCTGTGTATCCTGTGTATTCTGTAAACATTGGATATCTCTCCCCCACATAAATCCCCAAAATGTAATCCTAAAATAAGTGGGTTTTCCCTATGATGTAATTCCCAAGACCTCAAAAAGTGTAACCTGGGTTTTTCCCTTACCTCATCCCCTGAAACCCTCAACTTGTAATAAGTTCAACCCCCTGTTGAATATGTAAACTTCAGACCCTTATAACATTCGCTTGTAAGTCCAATAAATCATTCCAGTTTCTGCCCCTAAAACTGGGATCGTGTTAGTTTCTTAGACTCCCACAGTAATAGTTTCTTTGAAAATGCTCATATTGAATTGGTAAATCCTTGGGGAGAATCGACAAATTCTGCAGATATATACTATGAAATGCTTAAGCAATATTGAAAACTCTACAAGATATGTAAAGTACTAAAATAAGAGAAGTTGTTAAATATCTGAATAGAGAAGTATAAAGGAAGTGTGAAACATAAATTCTGTTGTTTAAATTTCATTACTACTTAGAATGAAAGCAATGAATGAAAACAATGACATTGTTTCACATTTCTTATAAAAACACAACCGTGTTTCTCAAACACTGATCAACGTAAGTAGAATTTATAACATGTGAGTATCCATCCCATAAATATTAAAAATAGGTCTCTGCTATTAGAACGATCTGTAAGAGGGGAAAAACGAAAACAAGTTAAAAGATTCTTGATTGTCTGTTTGAAAGTGAGACGCATTACTCTTTCCAAGAGGTGTCCTAGGAAAAATGCTAAAAATTAAAATTAATTTTTAAATTTTTCTCTCTCTCTATTTATTGTTGTTTGGGAACACATCTTCAAAAAGACATAGCCTAGAAATATCAGACATCAATAGAAGAACTAAAATAGTATGAATACCACACTCAGATTGATGAAGAATTTAATAAGTCGTAAAGCAAAAGTGGTTACATTTGTCTTAAAAAAAACCCAGAGGAATTGGTTTTTTGCATTTTTTTTCTGTTGTGGTTTTAGGTTTGTTTGTTTTTTTTCTTTAACCCTAATTTTAGTGTCAGTTGCAAATAGTATTTAAAGCACTATGCAACATGAGAAAAATGTAATGATGAGGAGATTTATGTATGAGAAAATTAATTATAGTACATTTAAAAAATTCAAAAATTGTCATTAAGAACTTGCTCTTGCTTAGACTCTGTAACAGAGTATTGGCCTGTAGAAAATCCAGTGGTTTTACTTCACAGCTTATTAGAGTCATTAATCTTTTATAACCTTCACCCAGGCATGAAATAAGGTAAAACAAAGGGATTTCAGTATATGCAATCATAGTTTAAACAAAATGCTGCTGAAAACAGAGTGATTATTTCCACCACTTTCAAAAGCCTTAAGATCAGTACTTATGCTTAAATATATTGATTTGTCCTAGTTGTGTTCTTCTGAAAGCAGAAAGATTAAATTAAAATAATTCTAGTTTGAAGGAAATAATAGTCCTATTTGAATTAAGTTCAATTAAATAATTTTTACCTGAGATAGGGGCTACTGAGTCTTTTACTACCAAGTTTATTGAAGGGCATCTCAGCTCACCTGTTTTAACTCAAATCAGGACAGATGCAGTTTATTCATCTGTCCATCACAGAAAACTAGATGGCAATCAGTGAATTGTACACCAGGATTACTATCAGCAATCTGATAAATAAAATACAACCCTAGACACTTACAAAATGTCAATAAATACCTGTGCTTTTCTGAACACCCTTCAATATTGAACACCTTTGAATTATTAATCTCAAAATATTTTACTCCTCCCTTGAGCCCTTCCTGCCCCCCATGCTTAGCAGCAAAGGTGAAGACATTACTGAAAACAGACCTCCTGCTCATGTGTCCCATGTCTTTGAAGACTGGACTCAGTTACTTTTTTTAATAGTTCAGGAGTATGGAAAGCTTTGATTTAGGTTTAGCCTACAATAGGATTGAACAAAATGATACATTTTCCATAAAATGCAGTACATTTTTCCCACAAATAGCAGTATTTATTTTAGCAAGCACATATATCCTAGAGGTTAAATGTCAACTAAGCTAAAATATACTGTTTAAATCAAGGTTAAAATATATTTCAACCTCACTACAAAGAAAAGTTTCTGAGAAGCAAACTGTTCACAAATATGGAAATGGATTAGATCTTGAAGAAAGAATAAAAGCTGTCTTGATATCAAAATGAAAAATAAAATTGAAAATTATTCTACTCTTATGTGTGTTTTGGCCTGCTTTATGAAAATAAAATAACTACAAAATCTTTTCTTGACACAAAAAACCACTGTCATTAAATTTCTGTAAATAATTATTAAGTCAGAAATTAGATTCTGAAGGCTAATGAAAATAAATTATAAAGTTGATTTCTTTAGAAAATACAGGATTTGCATGTATTTCTAATATAACTATAGCTATGATTTATTTTTAGAAGTATGAAAAGATTTAGTTGAAAGAGTTCTGTTAGAAAAACTGACAACTCAAGAGTTAATTCAGTCAGATGATTTTGCAGGGAGAAAAGAACAGAAAATACAAATTAAAGGGGAAAAAAAAAGAAAAAAAGGTAGAGGAATGCATGACATAACATAGTTCTAATTTCCCTAAAATATTTACATAGAACATTTTCAGTCCAAAAAATTATCTATTACCTAAAAGGAAACTTATAACATAGAATCATGGAATTGTTTGTGTTGGAAGAGACCTTAAAGATCATCCAGTTCCAATTCGCCTCTCTTCACCATGGAAGGGACACCTTCCAGTGGATCAGGTTGCTAAAACCCCATCAACCTAGACTTGAACACTTCCAAGGATGGGGCAACCACTCTTCTCTGGGCAACCCGCTCCAGTGTTTCCCTATCCTATGAATAAAGATAAAACATCAAAGTGTGTTTTCAAATATATATTTCCTAACTCAAAAGAAAGGAAGCATTAATTAATTTAAGAAAAGAGTTAGTTTTACAATGCTATGTTTAATCCTAACAGGAGTGTTAGTACTAGAGACATCTGATTTCCTGAACTTATTGTGCCATTCGTAATGTGCCAGGATATCTTGCTCAACTTCCAAGTGTTCCTCCTAAATCAGCATATTAGAGTCTCTCAGGTTCTTGAGAGACTTGAGAGACTTCCAGTGTCTTCCAATGTCACTCAGATAGCCCTTGACAGCGATGGCACTAAATGTGTATTCCTGTGTCACTAACCATTTGAAACCATACCATCTATTTTACCAATACTGCTTGATTATTTAGTACATATCTGTTCTTCTGCCTGTTTTCAGTCACTCTGCTTTTTTTTCTGTTCATACCTTCGGACCTTTTTATGCTTGTTATTTGCAAAGGATACGTGCTCTAGCTGCTGCTTTCCTATATGGGTACCTTTTGTATACTGTTTTGATTAACATCTATCACAGAGGATATGAGATTAAGGTACTACTTAGAGAAATTAGTAACTTCAAAAAGTCATCATCCACTTTATACAATTTCTAAAGATGCAAAAGGGTTTTCATTGTGCAAAGAAAATTACTTGAAATTGTTGTTTTCACTATATCAAGGTGGGATTTTTTTCCTGTTTTGAACCTTATCCTGCTTTACTTCTGTCACTTCTATTTAATGGATTGAAAAGCGTAGAAAATACTAATTGAAAACTTCATTCTGTCCATTACCAGAAATCACAGTCTCACATCTCTAAGCTTTCAAATATTGCTGTCTATGGTATTCTTATTTACCCATTGCAAATTACCTCTCCCTGGGAAAATAACTCTTCTGATCAGAATGATCAACTTATATTAAACCTCTGCTATTGCTCTCAGAACTAATCTACTTATTTAAGTGTTCTGATGTACGGTTGAATTGCATGTAGTAGCAAGGTTTTGGTGGTAAGGGAGGAGAAGACATGCTGCCCTGTGCTGGACACAGTTCCACTTGGCTCCAGCAACCCACCACAGGGCATGGCTGAGCCCTGTAGCCATGGACCTGGATGGGAAGACTTATTTAGGAATGGGCAAAATCCTGCGTAAGCAGTGAGGTATGAACTTAAAAAAAGTTAGAAGTAACCATGTGAACACTAAGGTCAGAGAAGAAGGAGTAGGAGGCAGTGCTCCAGGTGCTGTATCGGAGATTCCCCTGAAGCTTGTGGAGGGGACCATGTAGGATCAGGTGAAGGAAGCTGCAGCCTATGGAGAGCCCATGAAGGAGTGAGTTCTTCTGGCAAGAATTTCAGGCAATGGAGACTTATTCTCCATGTTTCTCCTGCAGAACTGTATCTCATGGAAAGGATCCTTTACTGGAGAAGAGAAATGTGAGGAGGAAGGAGTGGTGAAGAGGAACGATTATGAACTGATACCAACTATCCCTTCCCGTTTCCTTAGTGCCTCTCCTCCTTAGAAGTAAAGTTGAGGGAAAGCTGTTGTAGTTTCTTTGCCTCTCACCACCCAAGTCTATTTTAATCAGTAATAATTTTTTTTTTTCAAGGCAAGTCTGTTTTATGCAAGAGGGCTCTTG
The DNA here is from genome assembly GCF_036250125.1 of Pseudopipra pipra. Taxonomy (NCBI): domain Eukaryota; kingdom Metazoa; phylum Chordata; class Aves; order Passeriformes; family Pipridae; genus Pseudopipra; species Pseudopipra pipra. The sequence continues at coordinate 71,571,977 of NC_087550.1, read as the reverse complement.
AAAAGTGATCTCATTGTCTTTATCTTGACCCACAAGCTTTTCATCTTAATTTCTACTCCCTGTCTTGTTGAGTGAGAGAGCAGCTGGGTGAGGATCTGGCAGTCAGACAAGGTCAACAGAACAGAAGTAGTACGTGTAAACAATAACAAAAATGGTCAGAAATGGCTTAACAAGTTTGTATTTTTTAACATTTATAATCTCGAAAAATTTGCAATTTAGGACAAGAATCCCAAGCTACTTTTTGTGTGTGTGTGTGTGTGTGTGTGTGTGCGTGTGTCACGACATTTTTTTTCATGAATAATGGTTAGGCTTGATAGATTCCTGCTTTCCTGGAGAGGATGGTACACCTGCTTGCCCATGGAAGTGGTGAATGAATTCCTTGTTTTGCTTTTCTTGAGCACACAGCTTTTCCTTTATCTACCTCTCCACGTTTTCTCTCTTTTACCTTTCTGATTCTGGGAATCTGGATATTTTAAACGTAACTACTCAATGTGAAAAGTTAAGTGAAAACAAACAATACAACATGCCATGAACATTAATTTTGGAAAGGGAAGGGAAAGGAAGTGAGGAGCTAGTTCCAAAGATAGAGCTGTTGCAGGTATAAACAGTATGCCTATTTTATGAAGTTATCCTATAATTGAAAGAGGAAATCATAGGGTATGTTTCTAAACTACTCATGGGATTCATGAAGAGAACCGTGCACTTCTGATTGGGGTTTCCACAGTGTACTGTACAAAAAGACAAATGGATCTAAAGAAATACTGGGACACAATACGTCCCACTCAATCAGAAGCAGGAATCAAACCCCTGTCTACTTTCAAATGAGTAGTTTGACTCCTCAATAAGAAAAGAAAATGAAATTACATTTAAACACAGAGCTTTTTGTCTAAAGCTCTGTTTATTAAGAGTATTCTGAGAATGTCTGCCAGACTAAGTGCATGATATACATAAAGAAAAGTCTTATTTCTGGACATATTTGACCCTTTCTCCAGAATTCATTGCTGTTTGGTATGTGAAGTGAAAGAACATTGAGATCTCTGAGAAACATATCAATTAAAGTCGTAGGTGTTTGCAGAATATCAAGATTTTGAGGCTAGCTAATGACTGCACGTTCTAGTAGCTGTTTTCAGGACAGTCTCTTAGGTATGAATACCTGCAATTACACTTTAATGTCTCCTAGTGAGGCACATAAAATTTTCCAATGAGACATAAAGGAATGAGTTATATGCTCACTTTAGAGAATATGAAATGCAAAGCAATTTCTCTGGAATTTTGCTCTCCTTCTATATGATTTTCCCTTTCTTTTGGTTTTGTAATTTTTTTTCTGTAGCTGAATATTGTACAACTTGTACTAAGTGCCTAGGCATGCAGGTGTGCTGCCTCATGTTCGTGAGGATATTCCCTTAGAAGAAATTGCTTTCTAAAATCCAAAACATTTATATTTTTTATTTTATAAGTTCATTAATTTAGTAGTATGTTATTAAACTTATAATTGTATAATATACACTTAAATTAGTAATTATATTCATTAAGACAACAATCTGGTGATATAATGTTCTCATTTATGGCTGAATTTGAGCTTAATGAGAAAATAACTTTTAATCACAGGGAAAAATTTGAAACTGGATGTTTTGCTATAAGTAAAGTGAAATTTAAAATAAAAGACACTCTCAAATGGAAACACAGAATTATTCACAGGGACATTTTAAGGTCATGTAAATTCTTAAGAACATAAGTATTATGTGAAGGTTCTCAATACTGATTAGCCCTGCAGACCGAGAGCTTGGATGAAGAGGAAAATTAAAAAAAATTGCCAGAGAAACACACAGAAGAAATTTATTTTACAATATACTTTTTATCTTTTCTTAGTATTTATTTTAGATTAAGATCCATCTGTTTCATTGTTGTCAAATACATTCAGAAACAGATTATCTATCACTTCTTTCAAAATAGTTGGCATTATAAAACATTTTAGTACTAATTTTGACTTTTGTTGGATAGTCTGGAAGGACTTAGTGAAGCTTAGCATGTTATCACCACATTTGTGCTAAAATATCTGTTAAAACTTATACATATATAAAATATTTTCAGATTCGGAATTGCATGTAATCCCACAAAGAGCAAACTGGTGATTATCTAAGTGAATATATGTGAGGGGTAACCAATGTAATTTTCATGTAATATATCAAATATTTGAGATATATAGAATTTAATGAAAAATTAATAGTTCTCTAATTGAAGTCTCATCTTCTAAACTTTTTTTTTCTTTAATACATTATTTTAAATTGCTGTAGCGATCATTTCCCGTTCCTGGTTATTAGATCTGTAGTTCTGGTCAAAACCAAATGCACTGAACATTTGGTTATCTGAACTAAAAAATCTAACTCTATAAAATAGAACCAGCAATGATAACAATAGTTCTCTCTTCTGCTGAGATTGCAAGGAGTTTGAGGAACAAAAGGTGATACAACTATTTATACCAACAAATTCTTGATAATCTTAGAAGAATAGGCTGACATTATTAGCTAGGATTCCAATATAGGAAATAATTTTAACTTTAAAATTACTTTTCTGTATATCCCTTGAAATATGTTAAATTCTTTGTGTACAAGAAAGGAAAGCAGTTGTTTCTGGATGAAAGGGATGAAGAGTGTGTAGTCAGCAGAACAGATAATATTTGTCAAGGAAATTCCTGTTGTGGGAATGTGATCAAGACACTACAGTAAATGTGTTTTTTCAAGATTCAATTGATGCAATCAATTATATTATTTTGATTGGGAAAGTCTTCAAAGATATTTAACTTTCTCTTCTTCTCACAGAGAATTGGAAAACTTAATTATGTGAAAGGAATTTTAGAGTGTTCTGGCAGAAGCAAATAATAAAATTTTAAAATATTTTTGGTGGTGGCGGTGGTGGTGTTTTTTTACTGTTTTATTTCCTCCCTGGTCCTGAAAAAAAATTTCAATCTAAATTCACAGAAGAAATTTTGTTTTCTTCTCCACCTCAATCTATACAAATGAGTTCCAAACTGGGTTTCAGACCAGGGTGCATAGCATGATTCATTTTGGCTTAGGAACAAAATATTAGAACTTCAGTAGTACTTAGTGCATTTATAATTCATAAACAAATATACTGAGGGCTTACAATCAAAAACTTTAACTGACAAGGGTGGATGATCAAACAGGCTGTGAGACCACTGATCTAGACTATCACTTGTGTTGTGTTCAAGTTTCTATTTCCTACCATTAAAAATGGGAAAAAAAAAAAGTGAGTCAAACAATAATTAGGCCAGTTTCAATCTTGTAGAAAGAGAAACAGACAAGACAAGACAAGCACCCAAACACATAATTTTTCATCTGTTGAGCTGCCAGAACTACAAGGACATCTTGAGATAAGATATGTATTCGCATGTTAGAAAATCAAAATCCAACAACAGTTGAATTGGCTGTTATTGTGTTTCAAATGTAGAAAATGAGATCTTTGTGATCTTAAAGCTTTTGAACAAGCCTCTGAAAATCTATCCAATTTTTCAATGATGCTTAAATTGACATTCAAAGCCAACAACAGACACTTCAATTATTTTGTTTGAATGACTGATCAGTGGGTTAGCTCTCAGTTTTATTGTACTCATTCTGATTTCCACCCTTGGCTTTAAAATCAAAGTGAGATATATTAGGAAAAAAATTAATAAGAGGAAGAGGGGAAGAATCATGTAACTGATTCATACCAATATGCTGGTTATAAGCTAATGGCAGAGGTGGTGATCACCCAGTGGAATCTCACAGTTCCAAGAAACAAAAAGCAGTAAATCCTTTATCTATGCTGTAATCTTTTGTTCTTCAGAGCAGTGAGCTATTTAGTTAACAACGAGATTGGATAGTAAATATACTCTCACTCTCTTTACTTTAGCTGCCACATTTTTCTTCAGTGTCTCAGTAATGAAAACTGATTTTTTTTTTACTGTTTGTTTTTTCAAATGGAATCAAAATTCATTAGGCACGTAGGATAATAGAAATGTTGTGACCAGAATATTTAAAGCTGCATTTATGCAGTCTTAAATAGAAAATTAAGTGCTTTTGCTTCAGGTAAAAAATTGGATTAACAAGGAGCCAGGGGTGTGTTTGGCACACTGAATCAAGTTTGGTAGCATGAATACTGGTTTTTAAGCCTACTGAAGTAATTATCAAGCAAATTGCTAAGTATACATAATTTCAGTTTCCTTAAGTTTCTCCATAATACAGATGAAATAATGCAAGATCTTCCTTGAGAATTACTGCTTTGTTATATTCTGTTGATTTTTGAAAAATGTACTATTACACTATCATATTCAAAGTAGCATTCAGCACATCATACCTCAGTAATTAAAATTTGTACAAAAAATTAATTTATAAGTTACCAGAATAGATTGTTCATTAAATTTAACACAAATACTGTAATAAACAATTTCAACATGTATTTTAATAAAGTAAGTAGCTAATATTGTTTTGCAAATTCTTCAATCTAGGAATTTTGCGTCCTAGGCCACATTCTTTATTTGTGAACGGGAAAACCATCTTTTTTATAGTTTTATAAATTGTAAATAAATGTGCTCATTATGAACATATGAGAATATTTTCTCCATCAGAGCATGAGTTTTGTTTTATTTTAATAATTTAAGTCATATAAAATATGGGTAAATGTGAAATGTGATCTGAGCAATAGACCACTAATTTCATACCCTCATCTGTGACCTGAGTGAGTGTTAGTGCTTGTCATCTTTTCCCAGCTGCTGCCATTTCAATTTGAAATACTGCTAGAGAAAAACATTATTTTACTCTGGGCTTTTCAGAACACTATGGCCAAGATTGATTTTTCCATACTTACATTGTGATTAGTGTTTCTTATAAAATGTGCTTAATTTTTTTTCTCTCTCCTTTTTTTTTTTAAAAAAAAAAAAAAAGTGGTAAAGAAGTAGGTTCTGACTCCCACTTCTGATCCTTGAGTACATGTCTGCAGCACTTAAGATGGCATAAATGCAGCTCTAAATTACCTGGTCAAGGCATTCTATTGTCATAGATGCCTGATGAATTTTGAAGGTACTTCATGAAAGATAAAATGTAATTTCTTGTAAGTTTGTATTAATTTATTCATTTTCTATCAAAATAGTACATACAAAAATAAGAGAACATTAAAAAAATAAATGATTCAATATGACACATCTGTACTGATCTGGGATGTTATATGTCTGCCTCATGTTTCCATCTTCAGGTATAGACCAAATGCAATTCACTATCATCATGCATCACAGCATTTTGAATCATAATGGATATCTCATCTTTTCCAAAAGATAAGTGTGTATTATTTTGAAAAATACAGTTTAACAAAGTAGTTCATTTGATAATCACAGACTTCATCTGACACCATGACATGCTATTTTTTTTTCCTTTTTGATCTGTATATTCAGAATTTAAATGAACAAAAGTTTCAATGAACAAAAGTGTCAGTGCAGCCAACTTTATACTTCCTAATATGTGCGTAATGTAGGTTTAAAGGAATGTAACTGATGTTTTTAAAGGTTCTTTCCTCAGAAAACACATGCAAACATGTAGTATGTAGTATATCAAATAATAAATGGCATTTGTCATATATTATTTGGTATTCAGTATGTATACTATATACAAATACAGAGAAATCAGATTTGCACAAAGAGATGCTGATTTGTTATCATCCCAGTAAATAAGACATTAAGACTCCCTAAAACATCACTTTAATGCAATTTATTAGAACAAACACTACAAGGAAAAAGATGATTATATAGCAAACACTACGTTCATTCAAATGCTGGGAAATTTGAGCTTCTCAGCATTTATTGGGCCTTTGGCCAGTGTGCATCACAGTGCAGATCCTGTCCGTGGAAGGCTTACCTGACATTTTGGTCTTTTGGACACTTTTAGGATTTTCTTTGAAGAAAACAGTTCTATTCATCATTGTTAGTTGACAGAACTTGCTGCATTTTTAGAGAAATATATGAACACACAGATGGTATAACTGCTAATTCCAAAAGGAAGCTGCCTACACATCCTCTCATTATGATTTGCTGGTGAAATTTACCCTGTGAACCAGGGATATGTATAATATTCTATGATTCTATCATGCTTTTATGTTTCTATGATCAGTAGAAATGTTAAAAACGTTGAAATCAGGTGCTTATTTACCTTTCAGTTATGCTGTTATGTGGTTAATATAGCAACTGCTTAATGATAACAAGGATGTGAAGGAAGCAAATGACACTTTTCATAGCTGATATGATTTCATTTTCTTTAGCGTAGTCTAACCTTTAAATTAGTAAATCTTAAAATTTAATATCCGGTTAGAAAGGTTTTTTATTCTACTTGCTGAGTTCAATTTTTTTTACATTATATGTTACTGGTAGTGTAATACTTTGCCTCATGTTTTAGTAATTATTTTAATTGCTGATCTATGTCAAGAATAAGAGGACAACATTGCATTATTTGTAGTGCTAAGTGATTCAAGGATTCTTCTCTATACTCTGCTGCATGATGTTACTGACCTTTCAGCTGGTGCCCATATGCTGAGACCAGTCAACTACCAAGTCAAACACTTCTTAGACACATTTTAATTAATGAGAAGATCGTATTATAATATGATTCCCTTTGCTTTGTAGCTGTCTTGTGTACTCTTTGCAGTCCTTTCTTTCCAATTTTTGGAACTAACTGGAAACTTGAAAACTCAAGAAATTGGAGTGATTTCAACTGTGTAATTAGTATACATATGAATAGTAAGAAGTTTTCAGGCAGTGTTCGGGAGGCAGAAAATCCTGTCAAATCACAGTCATCTGTGAGATGGTAGTGTAACTCTTTTTGAAGCAAACAGTAATGTATTGGTTTACTTAAAACATTTTGGATGTTTTATGTTTGGCTCTAACCAAAGGGTTATCTATAAATGTGTGAAAATAGCCAAAGGAACTATCTGAGAAATGATAAGATTTTCCAGAAAAATCTGTCTTGGGGAAAAAAATGAGTTTATTGCATAGAGGTTTAGAAAGCATTATTTTTCCTGACAAGGATAACACAGTAAAAGTGGACTTAGTTCATCTTTCATTCCTTCTCTAGGCATTGATAGATGTTCACAACTGCTGGCCTGTTTATAATGACTGCGTTTCTGAAGCTCTAAATACTGACTAGACAACAAATTCTCTGTGTCATTTTCTCTACCTGCAAAGACAACAGTTATATTTGGAAACTGTAATATAGCATTCTGATAGTTACATATGAAAAAATATTATTTTTATATTCTGTTGATATTACTTTGCTTTATTGATTCATTAATGGATCATAATAATCTTGCAATTAAAGTTCTTTATGTTGGCAAAGTGATCCGGATCTCATCAGGAAATGGTTTAGCGATTTAGAAAATTAATTGAATTGAAATACAAAGATGTGTGAGGGATAAAAAAATCATCTTTCAATATTGATTTTTTTGGTTTGTATTTTGTAAACTATACGTACATAGTATACATAAATTTTTACAAAGGCAAAGAAAAGAAATGTAGGCTATTTACTGCTCTAAATATGAAAGCCAATAATTAAACATATTGCTGAGGATTAATAATGCTGATTTTAGAAAGGAAACACAGGAAATAATTACCTGGAGTGATGGAAGGACTAGGACACTCCAGAAAATCCAGGCAATGGCAGTAGGGAAATTAACATTCCTTGAAGATATTAATCTTTCTGTATTGCTTATAGCCGGAGCTTGTATAATTGTCTTACATTACTTGTCTTAGATGACTCTTTTTAGACTATTTACTGATAGCCCACATTCAGTTCTGTCTAGATTTTTCTCCATGGTTGCATTAATAGTTAAAGTGGACAGACAGAAGACCATACATAAAATCAGAATTAAGGGAGTATTGTAATACTTTTATTACACAATAAGGAAATAGTAGATACAAAAGAATTCATTTCAGTGGTATTCAGTGAAGTAGAAGTAGGCAAGAAAAAAATTAGAGGATATTAGAGGAGTGTGATTAGCAGGCATATCTTCAGCACTTTTAAATACTTTATGATAATTTCAGTAATTTGCGACGTACCATCAACCATAAGTTCAAGACCTTCTCCCAGAATAATAATAATGTAGGAGTTGATTAATAGTAGAAGAATCTTCAGGTGAGAAGGTGAGAACAAGGTGTCAAAGGTGAAATAGAATGTGAATTGGAAAGCAAATCAGTTTTATAGAGAAAGTAAGACACTTAGGAGATGGAATAAGAGAAAACACAGATATGGAAAATACGTGCGGAGAAAATACCCAGATATAGGAATGGAGGTGAATGCTGAGTGGAGATTTGAGCAAAATATAATCAGAATCATTCTTAAGAAGAGCCCACTGAAATGCCAGTTTTTTTGAACCTGAAAATCATCTTGAAAGCTTTGCTATCAAAGTCTAAGCCCAGTACTTTGAATAATTAAATTAAGAATTTATTGAAACAGCCCACAGGGAAGAGAAAAGAAAATTGAAGCACAGTGTACATTCAGCTGTCATGACTTTGAACATTTTTTCCATATATTAGTCTTGATAGAAAATATTTCACCTTAACAGGTCGATTTGTTTGCACTGAAATAACACTGATTTGAAACATGAACTTTCTTTGTTTGTTTGTTTTTAATTTTGTTTCATTTTCTTTTTTGCTTGTTTTTCTCTGTTTTGGTAAATTTGGTAAACATTGATAAGTTTTGCAATCTCAAAAAATTAAACACCTGATCAGGAAGAATCCCTCCTGATATATAAGAAATATGTAGATACTGCAGATGGTAAACTAAGTACAAGTCAGCTTATATGTCTTATTGTTATGATAACTTAACCTTCATTGAATAAGTAGAGAACACAGGTAAGTTTTAGAAAAAGGGTTTTAAAGTTTTACATTACTACATTTGGATATATAGATTTCACTATTGATGTTTATCCATACTTAGTATATCCTTTCAAAAGTGGGTGATTTATATGCAACATGTAGTACAATGAACACAGTTTTGCTATTATTCCTCATTTTCATCAGTGTTGTTTTAGAATTAATTTTCCCAGAAAAATCCTCCTTAATTTCTTTAGAAATATTTTTAAATTTAATTATATTCAGTGTATTGCAGTCTTAAATATTTACAGCCACGTTTTTCTCTCTCTAGAGGTTAGAATTTGGAAAAAAAAACCAACATAATTCTCTAACTGGCAGATAAGAAAACTAAATCTTGCAGTTATGAATAAGACAGTTGCAGACAGATAACATTTCAAATAGTACTTGCAGCAAATGCAAAGATAGATACAATTTTCAAATAATTATTCTTCTTACTAACATTTTTCCTGTACTGAAAAAACATTTTCTATAATTCTGGATTTGACATGTAGTGTTAAAAATTTTCTTTTAATCACGCTCATTATTCCTAAATTCAGAAAACAGTAAAATTTTTATAATCAATAGTTCAGTATAATATTATATTTTAAGACGAAGGTAATTCACTAACGTCTAAAAATTATAAAACCATTTGGTTGCTTTGGTTCCCTTCATTAAAAAAAGCAAACAAAACATGCTTCAAAAATTAATATTTAGGATGTTGAATTCCAAAATTATCAAGACAGAATGTCTTCCACGGATAATCACAGTGTGAATGCAAAAGCAAAAATAAATCTTGGACAGTAATGTCACTGCAAACCACAATATATTGTCAGCAAAGTAAGGAATACCTAAATATACTTGTGGAGAAAATAATGTTTACTTGGATAAAAACAAACACCAAAATTTTCTGTTTACAAAAGTGTGTGTTATAAATGCCTGGATTTTTTTCTGTCTGATTATAATTTTTAATACCACTTGATTTTATTTGTTGTTGGGAAGGCAAAACACCATAATAGTGCCTGTTTCTCCATAGTGAATAAATGAGTTCAGCTGTCTTTCATTTTTACTTGAGTGAATGCAGCAAAAGATGGCAGATAACTCCACGTCATACATAATCTCTTGAGATAAAACTACACTAGAAATGAGATGACTTCAGGGCAAATATTTATTTAATTAGACAGAAGGGAATTCATTTCCAGGGAATGTTAAAAAAGAAAATGGTACTAGTTTCCCAAAGATAATATAAATAACTTTGCAAAAAAATCAGACTAAATATTTTAAAAGATTCCATATTACAGCCAGATCTAGTAATGATGTATTTTAAGGTCATGACTACTTAAAAATATTGTATGTAACAATTTAATTGTGGTCTTTATCATTCTTTCTTGTTTTATCATTGTTTTTTACCACCAATTTTTTTCTTCGCAACAAATCAGTCAGAATTGTAAACTTTGTCAGGTCATTTGTTGTTTTTATCATTTAAACTGATAAATTAAACTGTCAGTACAGTCTAGTAATGTATCTTAATCTCATTCCATAAGTTTTTGTTATGGAGAAACTCGAAGTCAAATACAGAATTTATGGTTCTCAAGAGATTTTTTTAAACAATACTTAATCAATGAGTTTCCTATCTATTTCAATTCTGATAGTACATCTCTGTGAGAAAATGAATGTTGAAAGGACAACTCAGTATCCAGTAAATCCTAGTGCAGATATACTGAATTGAATCAGGCACTGACCTCTCAAAGACAAATAGATTCTTTTCCATGCCAATGTTATTATTGCATAATTTTCTGGATGTTTAGGTGTCAGAGATTAACTTTCCTTTGTAATTGTTTTCTTAATTTTTTTTTGGTTTATTTTATTTAACTTCTTGTAAAATGTTGGGTTATAATATTTTATTTATTATTAATTATTCATGGAAGTAGCTTATTTCTCCAAAATATTAAATTAATTTTAAATATTCAAATAACAGATTTTATACATGTTTTCTTGCTGTCAGGTAAAAAAATACATTATTTCAGGATGCTAAGGTGTTAGAGATTAGCTTTGTTGTGTAATTGTTTTCTTAATATTTAATTTTTCTCATTAATAGTTTACTTATTTTTAAATGTCGGTTTATAATATTTTATTTAATATTAGTTATTCATGGAAGTAGCTTATTTCTCCCAAACTATGTATAAATAATATATGTTCAAATTATAGATTTTCTACGTGTCTGATTGCCAGTAGGTAAAGAAATACATTAGTTCAGGTTGCATGATAATAAATAATTAACCAATTCACATATCGCCCTACCCGAAATAAACTATTTCTTTTTTGCGGTTATCACTGTTATTTGAAATAACCTAGATTTCAAACAAAATGTCATTGGAGGCAGTCAAAATGCATTATTTTAAACAAGTGAGAAAAATGAATTTTTCTATTAATTTATTTAATTTGGCAAAAACTATTTAGCTAAGTCTGTCTGAAATACAATTAACTTGCTCCCTCTTTAAGTCATTTTTTAAAGGATTAGAGAGAAAGAAATTAGTGTTTCTATTATAATGTTCATATATATTCATATAATATTTCATGTTCTAGGTTGGATGCAACAAATTATAACTGTCTCTCACATTGGCTTATGGTATTCTACAAGACTGTCCTAATTTTTCAAAACTGTTTAATTTCTTCTTTAGCATTAGAAAAAAAAATAGCCCATATTAAAACCTATTTCTAAAGATTTAAGAGAGCAATCAGGAATTGTCTGTGAATTAGGTATAAAACTAGTATTAGGTATTTCCAAGTTACAACAGTCTTGAAATAAATGTCTACTATGCTTATGAACTAATGGTCTAACACAATTATTATGTTGCCTTTACCGGTGTGTATAGGGCTCGCCAGGATATCACATACTCCTGTGTTTTTTGATCTGTCACACTAAACCCTACTGGTTGGTGTTTCTCCTCATCACCCTGAATTTGTGCAAGAAACTACTTTATATCCATCCAAAAAGGCTACTTCACTCCCTCAACTCCCCCCATCCTGCCCCCACTTCAAGAAAGTACTAACAAAGCTGTATCTTCAACAAATTCTTTTTTTTCTTTTTTCAACTGTAAGTGCCTAGTTATCTCTGGATTATTTTTGCCTCCCTATTGCTGGACATCAGTGCATGACTGAATGACTTTTTTTTTGTTTAGGTCTGAAACCTTTTTTCACTCCTGTAAACTCCTTGTTTCCTTCTGTGTTCACCAGTCACCTCTTTCATAAACATCTAAAAAGGACTATTAACCTTTGTCAGCTTTACCTTTTGCATCTTTTAACCTGATCTAGTCAAATCCTCACCTGAGTACAACTTATCAATATTTTAATTGCGATATACAAACATTATATCCCCTCCAACCCAGAAAAATATAATAAGACAAGTGAATGCAATGCCAGTATATGAAACAAAGGAAAAACTTAAAAATATCAATAAAGACTGGCAATTACGTGAGTTTTATTTTTCAGTAAATAAGCAAAGCGTCACCTGAGATTTAGAAGTATGACTTTTAGCATTGAACTGTATTTGTTGTCAAAATTTGTTTTTATCAAATACATATTTGCCCAGGCTGGTGAGAGCGTCAAGCACAGCTGGTTATGACATCGGTCAAATTTTTGCCTTTTGTTACTGTTAGTTATGGAAAGAATGATTCCTTAACTATATTTAATGTTATGTGATATCAAAGCCTGTCCACACATTCTTTTTTCTTTCTGAGACTAAACTGGAGGCTAATGAAAGAAATTCTACTTATTTGTACTTAAAATACTGTAATTCCCTGGACTTAGTATTGTGTAACAGGCTATTTGCAAAGTCAAGTGGATAAAAGATGAATATGCCACAAAGCTTATGGACAGAAACTAAGGAGAAAAAAAAGTCAAATTGTAATTAAGAAAAGCAAAGCAAACTTCTGTTGAATAGCTACCTAAAACTAGGAAACATTAATAGATCCTAATGGAGAGTAAGAGCATATTGCCATTGTACCAAATTATCAAGGGTAATAATTAGTTTCTCCCCTATTACACTCTATGCATTGAGAACAAATGTTTGTTTGTTAAAAAAAAATACACAGAGCATGGGACCTTAAGTGGAAATTAATTAACTATCTTATCATCTGTGTTCTACAGGGTACAAGAGTAAATGATGATCACAAAGTCTTCTATTGTTACAGTATTTGAATCTGTATCACTATTTTTCCTTCTGGCAAGAGGGATTTGTTTGATAACAGGTGGTAGGGCACACAAACAAGATTTTACAAAGCAGGTTATTAGCACTGTCAAGCAGATTAATATCTAGATAGGTTGAATTCATAAATACTAGAGCAAAGCATGGCTAATGGGAATTGCTAAGGAGGAAGATATAAGTTTATAATAGAATTAAATTTCTTGCACTGACTTTTGTGTAATTGTGGCTACCCTAAGGATTCAATATTTAAAGAAATATTTTCTCCACAACAGATATGAATAGATTTTTTAAAATGTTAAAAATAAAAGTGTAGTCTATCCTGCAATCTTTCTTCCCATAATTGTTTCCGTGTCATGTTTCCAGTCATTCTCTTACCATTATGACCAACACTAGTCTCAGAATTCCTCAGAAGATCCTCTCTTTGGTGGTGGAAGTTGGGGCTGAAAGCTTTGTGATTGATTTGACAAGACATGTCACATGGTCAAGGTATAATTCAGAGCTAACTGAGAACATGCTAACAACATTGAAAACGATAAAGGAGATCCCTTAATAAATAGTTCAGATTAGACAGCCACATTTTAGATGGCAATCATGAAGCAAAATGAACCTCCTCTAGACGATGGTTCACTAAGAAACATGATATTTGGAATGCTGAAACTCCTTAAACTTTATTTACGAGCAAATGAAAACTTCTCTGAAAACTGCAACTCAGAAAGTAATATCGTATGTCCTTTGGGAATTTATTTTTTTGCTCCAGTCTATTTTGTGGTTAGGGTTATTCAATACAGTAGTAAATATAGCATTGGTAGTAATGAAATTTATCAGGAAAGTGGATTCACACTGAAGCAACATCGTTTAAATTTCATTTTTTGGATCAGTGCTATCAGTCATCCATATAATGTTTACAGCAAGTATGATAAGTGAGATGTTAACTTCTTGGTATTTTGTAGAAATGCATTCATAAAGGATAATTTAATCTGTTTTTTATTATTCCAGATTTTCTAACATCACAAATAAGCAAAACCTCCAAGAGTGTCTACATGAACTCAAAAATGCTTTCATCTGTAACTAACTGCTTAGGTAGCATCACCAAAATTTTTGCATTTATTGCACCATCTATTCCATTCTAATTTTCCTTTTTATCTTTTTTTTTAACCTTTTATGTGCATATACCTAATTGAAAGACATGATAGAAGCTGAGTGTTCTTCCAGTCATGGATGGTCCTCACTCTTTTCACAGACAGATGGACAGAATGAGTGACTGTCCATCCTATAAGATTCCACCTGGCTTTTTCTGTACCTTGCATATGCCACTGAGTAAAGCTGGTACATTCATTTTTTAAAATTTAAAAGTGATATCTACTTATCAAACTGCAGGCAGTAAACAGCAAACATCAATGTTCTAGATTCTCTCTCTTTAGTCAAAGAACTACTGAAACACCATTTGTTTTCTTTATTTTCAAGGCATTATCTAAGATGGACTTAATTACACTCTTTTTTCATTACTAATTATTTTAGGCAAGGAAACATCACCATAAAGAGTTGACTATCACAGCATATTCATAATGAAGGAGATCTAGCAGCTTGATCTGTTGCCTAAATTTTGGCAGTTTGTCACCTGAGATTTGCTAGGGTGTTCTGACAGATCCAACTGTTACTGCAGAAGAATGTGATTTTTTTTACAATTTTTGATCTGCTGGTCCCCTTCGGATATCTCAGCTACACTGCAGCCAATCGAATGATGTTAGATGTATATGTCTAGGTACATAAATAAAGCCCTAAATAACTACTGTAGGTTAGGTGCCTAGCTATAAGTTAGTTAACATTAGGTAAAATTAATCGACTTTATGTTTATAATTGAGTTTCAGATTTTTAACACATGCATCATGTAAATGCCTATATGAAGAGTAAGAATCCAAGATGTCACTGTAGTCAGTCGACATGTAGTCAGTACAGAAATCTATGTCACCTGAAATAGACACATTGAGTTTAAGTTCATTGACTCAGCGTTGTTTCCAAGGGTAATCAGGATGTTATAGTCTCACAGCCTGCAGCAGCTCCTGTAGAAACTCAAAACTTTCTATAGGCCCTTTGTCACGTCACTAATCCCATGTACATGTATCAGATACCTTACAGAATCTCAAATAGCATTTTGTATCTCTGTGTAGGCAACTGAATATATGTTCAGTAGCCATTGAGTTCTTAGAAGACAATCCAGTGTATGTGTCTGTAATCTGGAGCTGAAGTGCACGTAAGTGTATGCCTGCTATAAATTCACTTATTTTTTGGTAGTGTAAACTAGATAGAATTTCACTAATTTTTTTCTGACTACTTCTCTAGTTACTTTGTAAGGTTGAAAACATATGTTGTTGCTGTTTCACCGATAATATAATTTCTGAAAGATTATAAAGAAACTTCCAAATTAAGACCGTGAGCATGCTTATCTCTGACCTTTGCATTTCTAATTACCAGTTTCCACTGTCTGATAAGGCTGAGAGTAGAAATGCATTAGAATTAAGGATCATATCTCACAAAATACTGTAAAATATTGTAATAACATAGTTTATCGGAGTTGGAAAGTGCTATATTAAAGATAGTGTTCTTATCAGAAGTGAAACTTTCTAAACTGGAGACTTGAAGATTTTTGCACTATAAAGCCAGAATAAATTACTCAATGTATCGAGAAGCTAAAGACAATAATTTCATGCTTTATAAAAACATTCTACTAAGAACAATAGAGATATATTAAATTGTAAGTCATCTTCCATTTAGAAAGAAGGTCCCTTTTTCTGTGTACAAGAGAAAACTGGCCTGTTTTTTAAAGGGAGAAATCAGAAAGTGGAATTCTTTTTCATGCTCTCTGT
Organism: Pseudopipra pipra; assembly: GCF_036250125.1. Lineage (NCBI taxonomy): Eukaryota > Metazoa > Chordata > Aves > Passeriformes > Pipridae > Pseudopipra > Pseudopipra pipra. The sequence goes on along the minus strand of NC_087550.1, from coordinate 71,556,022 downwards.
TTTTTGTCTTCTATGAAATGTATTCACCATACAGAATATGTGAAAGGAGTATTTATAAGTGATGTAAAATCTGAAAAAGAAGAGATCCAAAATATCTTGGCATTAGGTGTCAGAGAAAAGGCCTCCTGTCACTCACACCTTGAGCATATGAAAAAATTGTTTTTATGTACCAAGTTCTTTCAGTATAGAAGTATAAAATCATAGAACAGTCTCAGTTGGAAGAGACCTTAAATATCATCTAGTTCCAACCCCCCTGCCAAGATTTTTAAGTTTATCTTCAATCACTACAGAGTTAAGGGGTTGATTATGGAGAGAAACTCTTTTCAAGAACTGCAGAACTAGAGGAAAAATGATCTTCAAGTTGCTGTTCAACAGCTTTTATTCAGATTTAAGTAACAAGGGAGTATACTATATCCATTCTAGGCTCACAAAAACATTTTACCTGATAAATTTATTTTAAAAATTAGGAACTCAGTAAAATCAGGGAAGGAACAGCAGAAGAATCATACTGTCATGTGTTTAAGAAAGCAAAACTCTTAAGTTTATCTATGTTTAAAGATAAATATTTTTGAAAGGCTACGATGATACAAAACATTTAAGTAATGAATGGAAGGTTTATCTTTTTTCCTGATTATCTCACAAAGGTAAATACTACAGCACACTATTGAAAAATGGAAGTATGCATGACGGGTACATAGCTTTCTCTGCAGAGTCTACTAAAATTGTCTTAGTACACTAAGACAGGATTTATCTCCAAGCAGCAAATATGAGCTGCTTACACACAGATGTGCGCATCTATGTAGGTGTGAGTAGGATGTCAGACTTCAGTCTAGCTGTTACATTCAAGACAGTCTAAATTGACTTACGTGACCTGACTTAGAAGTTAATTGCTTCAACATGAGTTCCCGTTACCACTTGGTTATCTGAGACATCTTTATGGGACAACACACCTATGACACTGGACTTACAGTAGACAGTCATACAGAATAGCAACTTCAGGTCAGATCTGGTACCTTAGAGTACCTAGAACCACATTACTGGTTGGATTAATTTGTTTATACATAAGGAACCTGTGTAATTTAAAATGTCCTAGAGTACTCTGTGATTTCTGTCCGTCATATACACAAGAATCCAGATCTTCAGGCTCTTAGCCTCATGTGGATGCTGTGAATACTCAAATGGCACCTATGTGTAGGCACCTGAAATCAGTTCTCAAAGTCATATTTCAATAAAAGAAACAGTCAAAGATTTATTTGTTTGCCCAAAGATTTTAGGACCCCAGTGACATTTTAGATTCCCTGAGCTACCCGTGGGCTTGACAGACAATGCCACCCAATCATCACCCGGAGGCTCATGATCTGGGCAAAAAGCTGTTTGCTGGATGGATTGCCATAAGGCATCACAACTGGAATTAGAGCAATAGGTTCAGGCAGTGACTCATACCCTCTGTATCTACTTTAGTGTGAGCTGAATCGCTTTCTAGGCTTTACTAACCTAATCTCCTCTGAGTGTAATAAGAGCCAACTGTAGTCAGCTATAGTCTCTTTTCCTCTGGAACTGAATTCCATCTACTACATTAAACACATCACAGTTTTTAATAATATATCTGAATTTCATACTTTTTATCTGCTGTCTTCTTGCATTTAGTAGGAATTCTGTTGAAACAAATAAAGAAACAAGCAAATAAACTCAATCAACCAACAAAACAAACAAAAAAAGGAGAAAAGGAATGCCTATTGTTACAAACAGGCATTAGAAGAACCAATTTTTGAAGTGTTTATCTAAATTTTCTGTATCTAAAGAAGGGTACATATGATAACTTTTTGCCATACTTTCTTGTAAATTATAGAAACCCCTTAATTTTGCTGAGATAAGGGAACAGGAGGCAAAACAACAACCCAAAAGAACTAAAAGTATTTATTTTTAGCACTTCCCATGCTGGTCTTAAAAGACAGTAATATCGTTTTAGACTTATTGCTAATAATAATAATATTTATGAGAGATGGTCATAGGAAAGAACCTTGGTTTGAAAGATTACATTAATTTTGCTTACATTAAAAGGAAACCTGAGTAAAGCAATATGCATAATGGAGGCTCAGACTTTAACATAGAAACTTCAATAAATTGAAAAAACTGGTGACTGAAATGAACATTTCAAAGACTTGAATTTCACATCCTAAAACTGATATAAAAGTTTGTATTTTCATCACACTTCTATGCACTGAGGGGTGGTTATGGAATAAATTAAAGAAAAAGAAAATTATCCAAGGAACAACAATCCTAAATTTGACCTCAGTAACAAGAAGGGATATGATTATTTTTCTTGATTGATTGTGGACACTAGAGAAGGCTCAGAATAATTTTCATTAAACAACAATTAAAGAATATAGAGGTATTAACTGGTCATGAATGAATAAAGTTTCTATCATTATAAAATAAATGTTCTGGGACAACCCACCAAACATATCAGTGGATTAAAAGGTATGTCTTTTTAAAATAAATTTCAACAAATATGATATGATTTTCTATGATTTTAAAGGACAATCCTTATGTACAAGAGATTTTGACCTCTAAAAGAAAAAAGAAAAAATTATCTGCCTGATACAAAAAAATGATGTAAGAGTAGTAGGGTAAACAGAAAACTAATTTCGAGCAAAACAAGAGAATTAAAAAAACCCCAAACCCCATTTTTACTATCCTTCAGAAAGAAACCTCTGCTGTTGTTGTATTCTCTTATGAGCCTTCTTTTGTCTTGAAATATAGCTTCTGACCTTTTTTTTTCCCAGGGAAATCTCCATGGTGCCTAATTAACTTTCTTTTCTGTCACTGTTGCCGTTCAAAGACTAAAAAAGTTTTTTTAATTACTGGTTTCAGCTTCATGTGAAATAACAATTGCAAATATGAGATGGTAATTAAATTTTTATATCTGTATTCAGACATATAGAGTAAATACATGTACCTTTAAGGCATCCATTAACAAATTCCTTCTGTGCTGATGGTTGGTTCTTCATTTTCACTACTTATTGACTATATATTCAAAAGTATCAATCCTTAACAAACTTACACTATATTAGCTGTGGGTGTGCAGTACTATGGAATTCATGCCATACAGTTTGTACTGATGACTACAGTTCCTGATTACTCTTAGGCAATGAGGTTAACATGGTCAGGCTTGTGAGTTCCTCACAAAAGAAGTCAGAAGAGAAGTAGACTTCTTTCTTCTCCACATTTTCTCTTCTTCCTTGATATGATTATTTTCCTTACCCACTCCCAAAAAAAGAGATTCTGGTCTGTCCCTAATACTGTTTATATTTGTCTCAATTTTGACAGTCAGAATTTCTATGTATTTCTATGTACTTGGGGTGGTCTCCTAAATACTTGGAATCCTTTAGGATTACCTAATTCCTTCTTATTCTGTAATTTGCGTTCTCCTGCATGCAACTGCATGTCTTTGCTTCTTTGGTAGTCATGTTGTTTATATCCTTCTGGAAAAGTCTTATGTTGTATCTGACTACGTCACTAAAATTTTATGAAATAGTTATATACTTGTTTGCAATATTTTACTGACCTTGTATTTGAGATGAAGGAAAACTAAGAATAATTGTATACTATTCACTTATAATTTATAGGACATGGGTAGAAACAGATTGTAGGACTAATATAGTAACGTGGGTAGCTTAGATTTTCTTCTGGTTTTTCTTTCCTATATTTAGGTAATTAATTTACTGTGACATTGTTCAGCCAAGCTAGTATCCTGTTCAAAAGACTAAGTGTTCTACTGAGTTGAAATCCCTCCCCTTTATTCGTTTCTTATCTTCTCTGATGTATTTTGCCTGCCAATTGGTTCTACACACTTGTGTTACCATTCTTCACAGTTATTTATCTTCTTTTACTATGTATGATACCTGAAATCATATTTCCTTTGGCATTTTTGGCAGAACAATAATTTTCTGTAATTTTGAAAGAAATCTATGTGAAAATTGAGTTGTTTTCTAGAGAGAACAACAGATTTTGTGGGGTTTTGGTTATATATGTCATAATACATCCAAGTAGTAAAACTATGAAATGTCAGTGAACAGTTAGATGTGATCCAGGAACCACTCTGTGATTCTTTCTCTTTCTTCATTTCTCTAAAATCCAATAATTCTGGTCAACCAGCCCCCCACCAAACACTCAAGAAAGATGTTATTTTAGAATAACAATATTTTTATTTTTACATAATAGCATTATATAAAAAGCATATATATGTCAGCTAATTAAGGAAATGAAGAATTTCATAAAAATATTATCACACAATTTCTCTTTTTAGTAACAAAGGAAGTGCATATACAAAGAATTCTTGAAAGACTTGGCATAGGTGTAGATAAGTAGTAACATAGGAAGATATTCTCCACATTTCCCTTTTTACAAAGCCGTTTGTGGTAAGAAGCCGTGTATAACTGAGCTATTTGTAACTTATGAAGAAGAAATCCATGATAACTCAGTAATTTTTTAACTTTTCTCCCTCCTACATAGACAGAAGTTAGTCTCACATTTAATAGTGCTATAGTAAGATAACTAGAATCATTCTATGAAATGATATTCTGGTATATTCATGTCATGCTCTGAGATTCAGTGACTGATGATTTTCAAGTTGCCACCAGGAGACAAGCCTTCTGCCTTTGTTCAGTTCTGAACTGACATATGTAAAATGATAGAAATTGGATAAGACTATTAGTTTGTCTTCTCAGTATTCTTGGGCTGAATAGAACCATGTATTTTCTTCTTTTTCTGCTGTATTTCTCAATTTTAGAAATACATTCTTGCTATGAAGAGAGGCCTGGCGTTGTTCAGCCTAGAGAAAAGAAGGCTCTCGGATGACCTTACAGCAGCCTTCCAAAACCTAAAGGGGGCCTACAAAAAAGCTGGAGAGGCACTTTTTACATGGGCAGATAGTGATAGGACAAGGGGGAATGGTTTTAAGTTAAAAGGGAAAAATTTTGGATTAGATATTAAGAAGAAATTCTTTACCCAGATGATAGTGAGGCACAGGAACAGCCTGCTCAGAGAAGTTGTGGATGCCCCATCACTTCAAGTGTTCAAGACCAGGTTGGATAAGGTTCTGAGCAAGCTGATCTATTGGGCAGCATCCCTGCCCATGGCGGGGGAGTTGGAACTAGATGATCTTGAAGGTTCCTTCCAACCCAAACCGTTCTATGATTCTACGAAATCAACCCTGTGTGCTAAAACAGGTTCATGAAATGTCATCCAGGAATAGTCAAAGATATTGAAATACCATGACTAGATACTCATGCAGTTGCCATCACTTCAGTTAATTGTTCTATTACTGCTTTTAATTTTTACATTTTTAAATTTTGATTATACTCTTCTGGATAACATGGATCATCATACTGATATTTTCTTTAAAAAGGGAAAAATCCTGCATGATTAAAACATCGTTTTCATACTAGGATTTCAGAAAGACTTTATTATTTCTATCTGTATGTAGTATGAGCTTTTACATAATTCATTTTTTTTGTAGCATCAAGCTCAAATTATTTCAGCTTCTTGTTTGAAGTCTTTTCATGCTGTTTGCAATTGACTGAGGCTATCAACCACAGTACATTCATAGTTATTTGGGATTCACGGAGCTTGTTTGCTGGAGATAAATTAATTAATTCATTGCAGGGTTTGAGTTCTATGTCTTTAAATAAAATTAACAGCTGGAAAATATATTAATATCTTCTTTAGAAAAGTACTATGTGTTGACACTAGATTATATCAGATGGGAAACTTCCAAACTTCAGCCTCAGAAGTGTTCAAATACAATTCCTAATACTGAGGTGTCATTCTTTGTATTATCAGTAGTTGATTTACTTGTGAAATCTTTTCACTACTGTATCTGTTCTCTCATTCTCTCCACCAGAAATCTTTTATGCTGAAATTTAAGATTAATAATTGAGTTTTGTATGATGACTCATTAATTTTCCCATCTGCTGAGAATCTCAAAAGTTAGTTTTTCAAACTTTTTTCACAATTACTTTTCTTCAAGTTCTGGTGTTTCTAATGAAAAGTACTGAAATACATTTATATCAGTCAATGCTTTACCTGGCAGTGTCCTATACCAGGAACTAAAAGGTTTTCTTTTTTTCCTCTGTTATTTAGGCTGAGCAAACAATGCTATTGCACATGACAGAGTTAAAAAAGGAGTAATCACTCTTGAATGATTTGCACTACAAAGAGAAATAAAAATGGTAACAGTCTAAACCTATTGTCACAGTGCCAGTCACAATTGTTTATAGAGAACAGATTATGTTTCCTTTAGTTTTCTGTTGTACTTGCCTGTATAGCTGCAGAGAAATAGTTTTGCACAAGTAAACTTGTCATTAAGTTCCTGTTGGAGTATTTTAGAATTTATTTTTCCATTATTTACTTGAGTCTTTTTCAATCATTGCAAATATGAGTTGGGCAAACATGTGTGACATGGGTCCTTTTCTTTGCTTTCAATTAGAGATGATCTCAAACAAAACCAGAAGAAATAAAGGCAAAGACATTTTTTGAAAAGATGTCAAAATAGTAAGGAAATTAACACTCCTACTTTGTTCTATTTTACTTTTATTGTGTGCTTGCTTTTTTTAACCAGCTGCCTAATGAAAAGAGCTAGGTGAGCGGAAAACTGTACCTGCATCAGCATTGAAGATTATTATGTACTTTAAGCATGATTAAATGACAGCATGATTAAACCAGATCTGTTATAAATAACAGACACAATAAAATGGCATATTAAAAACTGGTTCACCCGCATAGGTGAGGAGAATATAACATGGAAAAGAGCATACCAGTCTTTGAAATGTTAGAGTTGGTCTGTATATTTAAGAAAACTTCTGAAAACCTGAAAATTCAGATTATTAGCCAATCTATATGTCAGTGAATAGTTACACGTTATTAAAGCTACTCCTAGCAGTTCGGCTTGTATATAGAAATGTAAAGGCATGAAACATTCACAATCAATTTTAAACCAATATCCAAATGTATATGATTCACTACTTTACTAGAATGTTTTTAAATCCAAGTTTAAACTGTGTTTTTCACAAAGTGCCAGAGAGATAGAAGTACCTTCTAAAGAAAGTGTATCTGTTTCTCCAGCAATAAGTCAGATGATGGATATGGGAACTTCTCATGGCATACAAACAACATGTGTAAGGCCTAATCATAGATTTCAAGGATGTAAATAAGTTAGTTTCTCTTTTTCTTTTTTGTCTATTTTCATCTTGTTTTCCTGAAAATCCATTTTAATTTTTAATTAGAAAATGACTTCCCAAGTTTCATCTGCATCAAAAAGTAATATGTAAAGATTAGGCTTTAGGATCAGGACCTGAACCTTTACAAATTCTAAGATTTGTGAGTAATTCTATAGGCTTTGGGGCATATAATGAAGCCGAACAGAAAAAGCTACTGGAATATTTATGCCCATTTAACAAAAGGAATGACTAGGTATTCAAACTCCTCTTGTTTGTCCTCTTGTAATAATATAAAGCTTATTTCTGAATATATTAATTTATTTATATAAATAAAGCTACAGCCATTTTATGTTCTATTGATCTTAAATATCTCACTTTGAACCTCAAACAGAAATCTGGCAGAATGTCCTTGGAATGAGCATCTTCTTCATTAGTATTCTCTCAAGGAAGAAATTATGCCTTCAATCAGAATAATAAGTATAAATTGCATAATTCATGGGCCACGCATGGACCTCTAATAAAAATGGCATGATGTTATTAAAGTAGCGTGAGCTAAAGAAAACATTAAGGAGTTCTGCTGAAGTCTAATTTTTTAAAGTGGTTTTGACTATTTTCAAAGAAAGTAAAAGCAAATGACTGGAACTAATTTGCTGCATCTTTTTTTTTTGTGTTGCGTATTTAAAAATATTTAGTCCTTCCTTTTGAAATCTTTTGTTTTGATTCCACTGTTTGTTGCTGTACTCATTTTTCATGCCATTATTATCAAGCAAGGCATCAATATATAATGTCCCAATAAACAATTCATAGACCAACAAAGCTTGATAAGTATGACACAATGTTTTCTCATCCTATAAAACTCTGTATTTCAGAATTCTTTCATTTCATCTACGCAGAAAAGCTGCACTGAGTAACAATATCTGTTCTCAATTTCTGTGTTGTATACTTTTAAACAGACAGTAGTAGAGATGGGAAATGTTCCAAAAGGAGCAGAAAGATGGTTCCTTTACTCGTGGGTAACTGAACGGAGTCTTCTAAAGAACCCTGTGAACTATAGGGAATAAAGTGCAAAGGAAGAAAAAGAATCACAGAAGAAGGCTGGGAGTCTCCTGAGGGGAAAAGAACTAATATCAATCTTTTAATGAAGGATTTAGGTGGTGACCCTGGACTTCAGGCACCACACCCTCCCAGCAATCCCAACACCACTAGCTGTTAAACAATAGTCATATCTAAAAGAGTAAAACCAGAGATTACAAACTTTGATATGGAAAAAATATATCTTTGGCAAAAACAAACGGCTACAGTGTCTTGAAAATGTCATTTTAGCCGATATTCTAAAAAAAAAAAACCAAAAAAGAAATTAACAAACATAAATAAATAAATAATTCGTGTCTCTTTATGACCAAATCTAGCATAAAGGAAAGAGCTTTGCACACAGATCGCTAAGCTCTGATCAGCTTTGGACCTGTCATTCATCATTCTAAGGGAGTTTCAGTGGCTTTTTGGAAGACATATAACACAGAGAGTTGATAGAAATAGTGAATTATGAATATGGAATAGGAAAGTGGTCACACGCGCTTGCATTAAGACATTTCAAATCACTTCTAAATGTAATACATAGTGGGTCACGGGAGTGTAATGACAGAATGATATTGAATAGGGTTTTGTGCTTTTTATTTTCCAAAGTCAATCTACTCACAATCTTATTTTTATTGTTTGTTTCTCCGGAAAGGTATTTGGATTTCAGAGGCACAGTGCATTTTATCATGTAGCACTCAAATCATATTTATTACCACTAGTGTGTTTTATTTTACTCTTAGAATAATACAGTGGCCATAAATTTGACATGACTTATTTTTATACAGATCTATTTGCTTAGTGGGTCAGAAAGCAATTGTTTGTCATATCAATCATAATTGTTATATTATACCGCTAAGGTTTATGATAGATAGGGTGAAATTGCCTGAAAACAAAGTTCTGTGGTTCTATTTATTTATTGGCCCCTAACATTACCTCTACTTCTGTAGAAAGTTTATCTTAAACTTTAATTAGGCAATAATTTACCTTCTTGATAAAATGAATTTTATTTTTTAAATCCTACTTCACTTGTTGAGGAACATATACATACAAGTTTTGTATGGAAGACACAATGACTGTAAAATCATATAAAAGCATTACCAAAAATTACTGGCAATATCTTTTAAATTTTTTGTGGAAACTTTAAATATTTGATATGATGTTCAGTGAACATATAGGCTGATATTTATAGTTTGTGGTTTTGGCAATCACTGTGCAGTCTCTCTATAACCTAAGAATAGAAGTAGGAATTTTCAATGGCCAGTTTCTTCTCCCTAAATTAGTAAACCAAAATACTTTCTGGAAATATTTCTTTCCTTGTTGACTATGGAAGAAGCCTGGGTAAATATTTCAAGTTAAATACCTGCCTTTTAGACAGAACTGTAATGACATAATTAATAGTTACATTTATCTTAAGACATATTCAGAGAAGACCTGCAGTAAATAATTATAGTTAGGCATTCATGGTCATCTTACTTAGGACAAAGAATCTGTCTTAATAGTTACAGGACAGTAGAAATAAGCTTCAGTACCTACCTAGTCTCTATTTGATTGTGTCTATAACTTTACGTATATTTTCAGAACAAGTTTGGATAAGTTTTATAATTCATTTATTTTCTCATTATTTTCTGCAATTTTATGCGTTGCTATTCATATTAGAGCATGTTATTCTTATTTTCAAACTGTATCCGTGTAATAAATAATATAACCAACATATAGTAGAGTGTAAATTTGTATTTTTAACTTTCTATGTAAATGCAGTATTCAAATGCCATTTCTACCTTACTAGTACTGTTATGAAATAAATTTACTTAAATACATATTTTTGCAATAGCTTCATAGACCTTTCTATTAATAACTTTTTCAATAAATAAAAAAAATCAGAGTATCATTCTTTGATAGAAACATGACCTGAATAATTGTCCTGGATATCATAGTTCTCAATTCTATTCACAAGAATTTAAATACAGCTGTTAAGAAACGTGTGTTGTTTTATCATATTGTATCTTTTCTCATGACAACTTATGAAGTGATTCATTTTCACGTGCCTTTCAATGTCAAAACTTGTTCATATAAGTTTCTTGTTAATCTAGAGAAATATCATTTGCTAGTATCAGAATAATTTGTATTCAGGGAGAAATTAAGATCTGTCTGATGAACCTAATCAGGACATTTTGTTCACAAAGTGATTTCAAGTCCCCTTCTCCTTATCATGAAGCCAGAATAACTTATGTTCCTTTGGTGATCAAAGCAGATGATCTTTAACTGGCCCACAGATACCTTCTCTTTATGAAGAGAGCATTGCTCTAACAGTGGTTGGGAGTCTATGATTCTAGTCCAAGTTAGAAAATAGATGAGGTGATATATGTTAGTCATCACTAAACAACTCTTTTTTATAACTAAATTAAAAAAAAATATATAATTAAAGCTTCAGATGAGCCTTAAAAGAAATTTGGGCAAAGCAAGTTCAATACAGTCCAGTCCTGATCCTAGCAGGATTAATGCAAAGTCTCTTAACTCTCTGCTCTTATCAGTGTTTCAGCCTGATAATTATCAGGCTGAACAAATAGTTCAGACCTATTTGTGATTTTATTCTGTCTGCCTTTTACCCGTGCATGTATTAAAATATGACAGCATAGTCACATAAGATGAAGTCAACAGTATTCATCTACCAGACTGAATCAAATGACCAGCACCCAGATGCAAACATGCACCTGAATGACCTGATACTACCCAGATCCCAGAAATTAGAGCCATCTGTTTTTTAACTGATGAAAGCAGCAAGTCATTCTTCATGCTAAACAGATCTTGACCTAGGGAAAAGTGTTTCTAGACATCAGTGAAACACACTGGAGATTGGGTCAGAGAGAACATAACCCCTTTGCTTTTGGCTTCTTTCAGCATGGCTCCCTGTCAGAACCAACAATCTATCACATGCTTACTGCATCATTAGTATGTGTGCTTAAAGTTTGATTCTCAGTTATTAAAGATAGATCACATCTTAATCAAATGCAACAAATACCTGCTTATTTGAACATCCAGGATTTTGCTGGTGTCTCAATTGCTAAGACTTTTTTCACATCACAGTAGTCCCTAATTCCCTGCTATTGACAATTTCAATGACGGTAATAACATTTCTTGAGCTACAGGCTTACAATAGCTATATTCCCAGCTGTGCCTTTCATGAGGGAATATCCAGAAAGAAATTGTAAATAGTCATCACAGTTGATAAGAATTAGGCTCTGGGAAGAACTCTTGACTGTAGAAATAGTCTCCTAAGCATCCTGCATCAGAGATGCAAAATTTGAATGAACACTAGATCTACAAACATATGTCCCATTAGAGATTTTTTTGTGTGGCTCTTCTGTTGCAATTTTAATGATTCTTTTCTTCTCCACAGAAAGCTATGATTCCCTTGCCTGCTACCAGAAAACAAATATCATCTTTCGCACTTATGGGCAAGCAGAAGTGTTTTGAAGACATTTTTGAATTAGGAAAGTGTCTAAGATATTGTCGCACAGAGAAAGCCATGCTAATTAGAATCTTCTCTTATATCTCAAAACAAGCATTTACCAGAATAGTGATACATATATAGAGGTAATATATGCTAGAGTTCTGCAGCTAACATCAAAGCTTATTATAGAAATTCAAAGAGAATAGTGAATTTAAAGGAAAGATTTTATTTTTTGTCTTTCTCAAGGTAAATGATATACTATAACATCTTTCCAAAGTATCATACTAAGCTTTCAAGAAAAACTATCTCTGTAGCAAATATATCCAGCAGTTAACATATATTTTTCTTGTGATTATATTGATTTTTTTCCTAATTTTAGTGTATAGTAGCTTTTCTGAATCCGAATCTGATATAGCACACAAACAGAAAGTTATTCTCTGTCAATCAAAACCACAATTGATGGAGGATGTTTAGAATTTACTGGACACAAATAACATGAGGACAGCACAAGCTTTGGGATAAGATCTCCAGGCATTTTATTTATTATATTTTTTAAATATATGCCCACTTTTATCTGTAGGGTTCATTTTTTTTAGCAGAGAAAAGGACTTCATGTTTTTATAGATATCACAAAGTTTTCCCCTGCTCTCAAACAGGAGACATTGTAATAATGGGTTAAAGAATGAGAATCTAAGGTGTTTCATTAATAATAACAGCAACATACTAATAGAAAAGATAATTAATGAATAACAAATAATTTAGTCAAACAACAACATTGTCTAGGGATTTTGATATCAAATTGACATTTGAGTTTTAGGGACTTTGTGTATGGTAGAGTTTGTTCAAGTCTACTAATGCCATATTCTGGTAAGTGTTAAATAAACTTGTTAACATTTTGTTAATCTATCTCTACTCATTCTTTGTCTTCTAAAGAATTTCACTCCTAGTTTCAAGCTAATTCTAGGAACTCGCACTCAGTGCAAAGTACAATTCCAGTAAAACATATATTAATCTCTAGTGTCGATATTACTATATTTTAATATGCTGGCAGCCAAATTGAATTCAGCCTGTTAATATATCTCACATACCTTGCATATTGTGATGTCAAAAAGTCTCTGATGAGAATGTTTCTGATCATTGTCACATTATGCAGTGAGTTTAACCCTGAAGTCCTGAAGTGTAACCATGAAGTGTCCCTGGGTCTCCCCTATGATGATCAGCAAGCAATATCCTACAGCTAGTCTCAAACTTGTTTCTGATGTCAACTAATATGCTCGACCTGCTATTTTTCCCTCAAGATTATTTTGTATGTTCCTGTACATCACAATGTGTATATAATGCAGTGAACACCAATACTTCAGAAATGTATTCCTTTAAAACAGTTTCTGTTACCTGAAAACTATATTCAGTGCTGCCTTTCAGGCTACAAAATCTAATTGCATAATAAATAATCTAGTGAACTGTGATTCAAAGGTGAGGAATAAGAAGAACTACCAGAATATTCCACTTAAAATCATCACTGAATATACCCAACAAATATGGACTTTATTTTTTTTTTTTTTGACAGTTTTGTGGCAACCTGACAGAATACTGCATATATCATAGCAAAAATGGGCAAATCATTCCTACATGTTATTTATTCTGGAAAATTTCATTTTGAAGTTATCTACTGTTCACATTGGGCCGTGGAAGCTAACATAAAATCCTTACTAAAATATCTTTATTTAAAGACACTTTCTAAACTGTGCAAAGAACTTTTGCTGCATTAAAAGTACATTCATTCTGTGTTCTCTGCTAAGAATATCAATGAATGTGGCAAATTTCAGAGTGATTGTTATAGGAATAAACAACCCTCTGCAAGAAAGACTAACATTAGGAACACATGTTGCAGAAAAAACCTCAAACAACCACTAAATCCAAATAAGAAGGAATTAGGTTAAATGACTGTGATTATGTGCTTTAAAAGTAGTCTACTATTAAACTCCTTGAATTGGAGTCTATAAAATAATTCATCCTCAAAAAAGGACACAAGAAAATTAACAATAGACATTTATTCATAGAAATCCCTGTCTTTGCCTGGCCTTCAATCTTGTTTCACAGAAGAAGCAAGCATTGGCAGTCCATTGTTTGAGAATCAAAGATACTTACCAGTAAAATGAATTAGAATTTTTCTTCATTTTACCTTGTTTTCATCATTGCTATGGATACATGACATCGTTTCAGGAATGATGAGACATCAGAGTTTATTAAAATATTGGTGTGGTTTTTGCCATAGGAGATCTTCTCACATGGCTGGTACCATTTGAAAACCAAGAAAACGAAAATTGGGGAACAGTCTCTTGCTGTCAGACTCAATCTACTGTCTTAACTCCAGCCTGGAAAAGTCTTAAGTCTCCCACAGACTGGAGAATCAGGTTGTCAGGAACCTCATGTACCCAGGGAAGAAAACCCTATTCAGATACACTAGGGGTTTTGCTGACAGCCAGATGGACATCAGGCTGGAGAAATAAGCTGACATTTCTAAATGCAGTTTGAAAAAGGCATATGTAAAGTCCTGTACTCCCAGTACTAATTAGGGGTCATCCTGCTGGAAAGCAGCCTTGCAGAAAATAACCTGGAGTCCTGGTGGACAAGTTGAAAAAGAACGAGCAATGTGACATTTTGGCAAAGAAGTCTAGCAGTATTCTGTGCTGTGTTAGGTAAAGCATTACCAGCAAGTCAAGGAAGGTGAATCTATTCAGTACTGTTCGGGCCATACCTGGACTGCTGTGTTCACTTTTGGCCTTCTCATTCCAAGACAGTGTGGGAGACTGGACTGTTAATGGTTAATGACTTACAACAATCGTGTGCTTTGCCGAAGCCAAATCCTGCAAGGTGGGATGGTGCCTTTCATCATGGTAATTGTCGTCCCTTACCCAACTCTGCTCAGTTGTAAAAACTTCCTCCCCTCCCCTAGGGAAAGTCTGATGGAGCATAACTGTTGACATGAGAGGCAGATGTCATGTCTTAGAAGGTGTCATAAACCATCAAAGACCCCCAAAGCATCCCCATACTCATTTTCTGAGGCCTTCCACTAGAGGATTGAGAGCTTCCCCTGCCCAGGGGAGGTACCAGGCATTCCCACTTGGCTAGAATGTATATTAACCCATAGGACTTCCTGTTTCACAGGCTTCTTCCCCCACCCCCCATGGATCTTGATCCCCCATGGATCAAGACCATCACTTCTACCAATGGACAACTAAATTGCAACGATCAAGTCCCATCATAGATCCATGGGTGGTGATTAAGAATGTTTCTACTCTTATCCTTCTTTTTCTTCCTTCCTTTCTCTTTCCCTTATACATTTTCTTAAGTGCTTTCATATTGCCATAAACTATAGATATAACCAAAACGGCTACACACCTGTTTTCCATTGCAACCAAATAGTACTAAAATAAGTCCTACATATATATATTTACATTCAGTGTCATTTCCCTCTAATCTGCCCCAAGAGATCTATGAAGAAGAACCTGGGTTACTCTTGCCCTTGTGTGGCAGGTCATAACAGAGAGACACAGGACTACTGGAAAGAGTTCAACAAAGGGCCATAAGGATGGTTAAGGGACTGGAGCACTTCACATATGAGAGAAGGCTGAGAGTGTTGGCACTGTTCCGTTTAGAAAGAGAAGACTTAGGAGAGATCTGATCAATGTATACAAATAACTGAAGGTAGAGTCCAAAGAAGACGGAATCAGGCTTTTTTTTGTTGGTGCCCAGTGACAGGACAAGAGGCAATGGGCAAAAACTGAAACATTTAAAATTTGTCTGGAAATGGTCCAGGACAACCAGTTCTAGGTGACCCTGTTAGAGATGGGGATTTGGACAAGATGACATCTATGATAACACATTTAAATAAGGGTAGAAACCACTATGCAACTGTTGTGAGAGATAACAGTGAGAAAAAATATGAGACAAATAATGCTGCAGACACTGAGATCTGAGATTCTCCTATAGCCCATGGAGAAGACCATGGTGAAACAAGTTGTTCCCCTGCATTTCATGGAGGACAAAATTGGAGCAGACATTCACACTGCAGCCCACAGAGGACTCTATGCTGGAGCAGGTGGGTATGTATTGAAAAAAGCTGCAGCCTGTAGAGAGCCCATATGGAGCAATTCATGAAGGACTATAGTCAACGGAGAGGATCCATGCAGGAAAAAAGTGTGAGGAGGAAGGTGTGGCTGAGAAGAACTGCTACACAATGAGCAAGGACAATCTCTCATTCTTTATCCCCCTGCACTGCTCAGAGAGGGGAGAAGAAGGTAGAGGAGTTCAGAATCAAGGAGTAATGTTGAGCCTAGGAGAAAAGGTGTTGGGGAGAGAAGGTGGTTTAGGTTTTGGGTTTGTTTCTCACTAAATTACCGTATTTTCAATTGACATTAATCAGTTTAAATATGAATGCTTCCTTTCCATATCCTTGTTATGAAAACAGTCTGCAAGAATTATGTTCTGAGGTATGGAATTTCTGTGAATTTTGAAAGCACACTGAGAATGGAAAGTCAGTAATATATACATCATTTTATATTAATACTACTGCTGGCCTGTTCTGACTTTCGCAAATACCTTATGGGCTTTTTCACTTCTGTTTTCTTAGGTTTATAGGTAAAATATTTTTCCAAAACCTCCAGTGACTCCATACATGCTAGTGTTGGAAATACTTATAGAGATATGAATAAAAGTGATGTATTTTTCTGCTGAGCAAAATAAAAAAAAAATAATTAAAAAAAAAATTACTTTTTCAGATAACATGTAGCTACTTATCCATGTCGGCACTTCTTAGGATTTAAGCTATACTTCTACAAGTCTAACATATTGAACAGAGAAATATACTTACATTTCATCTTCATTTCCTTCTCTCACTCTGTTGGCATACCAGCCATAATCTTAATTATGAATATTTACACAATGTGATACATAGTTTTTAGCTTGTTTAAGTCTTTTGGTCATTATCCCATTTTGCTGCTTTTCTTCATGCTTGAGAGGCATCTATTATTTGTATTATGGGATATGAATTGGTACATCTGCATAATGAGGTGCTTAGCTGCCTTCCTGTGTGCCTTCCAAAGCTTTCAGAGCTTAACATACATAATAAAAATTTCAAAAAAACCCCAACAGTTCAGTCACTTGAGCAGTAGATTGCCTCCCCCTTTTCTCCCAAGTGCTCCTAATAAAATGTAATTTGTGAATTACTCACCCCAACACCCATTGCCAAACAAGACAGGAAATAGAGGAAGAAATTATAATAGTTTCAAACCAAAACACTGTCAACTTCTGATTTAATTATATTTTTTTTTTATATCTTTCTTACTTCTGCACATTGTAAGCATTGGAAAAAGGAGCAACACTCTTGCTTATATTTTACTGTGGTTAAATCCTTATTCAATGGCCTGAATAAAGATCATCAATGGGAAGACATTTCTTGGTTTCATAGAATTATAGAAGACACCTCAAAGAAAATCTAATTCCAAAGTCCCCACTAAGAACAAGGACACCTTCCACTAGACCAAGTTGCTCAGGGTCCCATTGACAGGACTTTATTATATGGACTTTACAGTTATTATATGGACTTTACTATTATTATGTGGTTTCAAATATGTGTATTGCATTGTATCCATGCTACACAGTGCACAGCCTGGACATGCCTGGGCTTGCCACAAGTTTGCCTTCTCCCTGCTTCCCCGCTCCTCCCTCTGATTAGCTGAGAAAGCTGCAGAGAGGAGACAGTTACCATTCGCCCTTTCCTTCCCCGGTTTCTCCCATGTTACTCCCCCTTTGCCTGTGTCCCTACCCCGATTTGTTCCCCCATTTGTCTGTCTCATGCTCCACCCCATGTTCTAGCCCTTTTCCCACCTGAACTCATAAAACCCCTGCACGCCTCAATAAAGCATTCCATTTGCACCTCTGCCTTGACTCTGGATCCATCTGTGCTGTGTCACAGCCTCATCCCCCCTCAGACCGTGGCAGACAAGCCTTGTAAATAAATTCTAAGTGGTAATAATTTTATTCTGTAGGTTACAGAACAAAGATGTCCGGGGCCCTGAACATGCTCCACTCCCATTTAGGAATTCTCTGGCAAGGAAATCTATAATGCAAAGCCAGCTCTCTGATAAGGGAAACCTGTTTGAGAGGCCACAGCTGGCCTTGTAGATACTAAGGCAAAAGCTGGAAGAAATCTCAGAAAAAGTTCCTCTCAACATCTCTACTAAGAAGCCTTAGTCCCCTCACGTTTCCTCAGGAGCAGTTTTCAAGCCGAGGCTGTCATTCTTAAAGCCTGTCTGTGCCACATTTCAACTGCACTGCAGCTGTGCCTATATTGGCCATGTACCTTGCTGGCTAAAACCCTTATCTTGGTTAAGGGGTGTGAATTCTTGGCTTGCACTTGGACCTGTTTCATTCCTATGGGCTCAATCGGTAATTACCAGGCTGTAGCTAACATGGTTTTTCTCTTCAGGCCTGATCTTGACCCTGTACTGTGCATTCATCTTGCACCTAGGTCATCTCCTAAGCCTCACCTGGTGATTTTGACTCTTGTCACCAACTCTGTTCTGCATATTTTGCTCAGGTATCATGGGGCTGCATCCATGTTGGTGAGGCCTTTTTATGCTACCTATTCTATGTATTCTGTCCTTCTTCTTCTGCAGAGCAGTCTACCTTTGCTGTGCTGCTGTACACACAGTCTTGTACTTAAAAGTGAAAATGAGAATGCATGTGTTTGCACAGTAATCAAATCTGTTCTTCAACCATGAAAAGTGCATGAATACAAATTCACTGAATGTAAAATGGCAAAGCATTGGTGAGGGGCAGATTAAATGGAGTACTAATAAAAAAATTTTTATATCTCCTTTTCTTATTCTCTCTCACAATGTGATTGTGTCTCAGCTGTATTTCGTAGCACATGCACACTGAGAGGTGTGTATTTCCCTTGTTTGCTCTGAAACATACAGTTCTGGGAAAAATAGTGTTGGAGAGTGTGCTGAAACCAAAGGTAATGCAGATGATTTTTGGAGAAAGAAATGTGAATATTGCTGATGGAAATGTCAAATAATTAATAGATTATTAAAATGTATGGAGTTAAGGCATATGGATAAATTTCAGAAAAAGGAAATTTTTGGCCATTAATGACTCTCGTGAACTACTCAGTCTTTTGAATAATGGGCAATTTTTTTGCCTTTTGCTTTCTTTCTTCACATTATGCTGGATGTGGATATACTGTACAAAACACTACAGATGAGAAATACAGTTATAACAGCATGCATATTGTAAAAATTTCAAACTGCTATTTCAAATAACCTGGAACAGGCCAGTGAATGTATAGACCTCTATAAAAACAACCTCATATCCACTTTTAACACAACAAGAGAAGTTACAAAAACTGATCTCATCTGAATTATGGAGAAAACCTGTGATACAGGAGTCTCTACATGGCAGACGGAGACTCTGGTGCAGATTTTGTGTACCATTTGCCTGGATGAACTAACTACTTCAATCAAATGTTATCTGATTTTAGGAAAAAATAAATCAAAGACAGCTAAGTATTTTTTAAAGACATGAAGCTTTCAAGTAATTTAAATTCTACTGCATCACAGCTACTTTCAGTCAAAATAATTTAATGAAAATGTTCAGTTAAATGACAAAACTCACTCAAATTCCATAACAATATTGGAATAAGGAATTTTATTCTCTACACTGAAAAGTGTGGAACTGTATTCCAGTAAGACGATAGGTACAGAAATACTCAGTTCTTCATCAAGGCCATTAATAGAGGATGAACTATTGAGAACTACCTCAGACTTCAGCACAAAGTCTTTGTGCTTCTTGCAAAGCTGAAGAACAGATGGGCACCTCTTATTTTACAAAACACTGTCAGATGCTGGTAAGAAAATATTATCTTTAAAAATGAATTTATTGTTATAGATTAGGTAATAATTAGCTATTTAAATGTGTTTTCCAGTGTATCACAATAAATACTCCTGTCTTCTCTAGCGTAAACTCCATATGAGTATCCTGTACTGTTCTTGCTTTGTACAGTATTGTTGTCTTAGAACACTGTATTAATGCATACACACACATAAAGGTCTACTGCAGAACTTTCTGTTGAGATCCAATTATCAAAAAAAATTAGACTTTCCACTGTCTGGAATATATTGCTGCAAAGGAGAACTAGAATTTGCTCTGGATTTATTAACTTAAAGTAAGAAGTATCTGGCTCTCTGAATTACAACAGTCACAGTGTATCACTTTTAATATCCTCATTCCAATGAGTATTTAATAACTTACACCAAGTGACATAGGTTCAATGGGAGACAATGGCCTTTCCTGCCCTTTCCTACAAGATATTTATGGAGCTCCCTTTGTTAATGTCATCATCATGGCTAGGCTTCATGAACAAAGATTTGGGAAGGGCTCTACCCACGTTTGTTACAACCCCGCTGGTGGCTAAAAAGGCCAATATGAGATAGGCACGTCTGGTTGCAAAAGGCACAGCAGAAAGTCTCCTTAGGTGGTATATTCTGCAAGACACGATTCTTTCTGCGTTGTCTTTTCTCCTCAAGAGTGATCCTACGTGCTTTCTCAAAAGCATCAGCAGCGTTATAGATAGCCTGTCTCCAGACCTCCCGATTGGAGGTCAGAGTAGACCAGTTATGTTGATCAATATGGCCAATTTGTTAATGTACTGTCAATCTAATTGTACCTTACCTCTTCAGGGCTCTAATCTACCCCACTGGGCCCTAAACTGGATCAATCATAAAGAAATGGTAAAAGAGGCACAATAAATGTCTGAAATAACAAAACTCTGTTAGAGCATTTTCTGGTAGAGGACTAAATGCAACCAAAACCAATGCCAGCTGCTATCAACGTGAACTAATTGCTTCAGTATTTAGTGACGAATGAATCAGGGGAAAAAACTGTGTTTTTTTTCTTCAAATGCAAGAACATTTTTGCTGCAGAGTTAGCTCTTAGAAATGCGTAAGTTAAACTTCCTTTTCAGCAATTAGCAACTCAAAGAATGCTGAATTACAGCAAAGTACTGTGGCTGTTTAGTCATCGTCCCCAAGAAATTACTAACAATGCACAATCCAGCATTATTGAAATGCATATCTGAAATATGAAACTTACACAAATGTCCATGAAGACAGCTTACTATTCCCCATGTCTTATTCATAATTTATATCTGTGGCTTTAAAAAGAAAGCAACAGAGAAACAGACTGGCAATTTTAATGCTGGTTAGAGCCTGCTCTTAGCTACGCAATGCTGAGTTAGACAGTCAGCTATACTCCAAGTAAACTGAAGCAGTTCTGTTCTACCCAGGGTGCCTGGATAATGATCACACACTAAAGGTTATGGAATTAATGGATAGAGAAAAAAAAAGTAAGTTTCATCTCGAAGTTACACCTGTACATCAAATATCTACTTATCACGGGTGTAAAAAAAAAAAAAAAAGTTGATGTCTTGCTGAAAGGGCATAAAATACTCACTGAGATGTAGGAAAGCAAGGCATTAATTGTGTGGTGCTAGGACTTATTTTTCAAAACAATTGTAACCTTTTGACAAAGAACTTCAACAGATAGAATCATAGAAAAAAACAATGGTTTGAGTTGGAAGGGATCTTAAAGATCATCTAGTTCCAAACTCCCTCATCACAGGCAGGGACATCTTCCACTAGAACAAGGCCCCATCCAACCTGACCTTGAACTTCCAGGAATGGGCATCCACAACTTCTCTGGGCAACCTGTTCCAGTGCATCACCACCCTCACAGTACAGAATTTCTTCCTAATGCTTAATCTAAACTTAACTCTCTTTCAGTTTAAAGCCATTCCCCCTTGTCCTGTCACTACATTCCCTTGTCAAAACTCCCTCTTCAGCCTTCTTATAGGCCCCTTTCAGATACTGAAAGGCTGTAAAAAGTCACTGCAGAGCCTTCTCTTCCTCAGGCTGAAAAACCCCAACTCTTTTAGCCTTTCCTCATAGGAGAGGTGCTTTATCCCTCTGATCAATTTGGTGGCCCTCCTCTGGACTTACTCCAACAGGTCTGTGTTCTTCTTGTGTTGGGGACCCCAGAACTGGACACAATACCCCAGGTGGGTTCTCACCAGAGCAGAGGGATAGAATCACCTCCCTACTGGCCATATTTTTTTTGGTGCAGACCAGAACATGGTCCACTTTCTGGGCTGCAGGCACACATTGCCAGCTCATGTCCAGCCTCTCATTCACCAGCACCCTAAAGTCATTCTTGGCAGGAAGAAATTAATTATTCTAGCAATTGTCATTCAAAGCGTTCTAACTCCAAGAGACACAACTGTGACCTCTGAAATTCTCAGGCTCTACTACCTCTGCAGCCACTGACACAGGAGTAAGTTATATTTTGAGATGCAATACATGTCTTTTCAAACCTTGTAGACAGGAGGTAATTTGCAAGTAGGGCAGAAGGAACAGAAGAATTACGTGGGTACGTAAGTTTGCTGAATGTTTTTCAACAATATAATAAAAGCAGCATTATTTCAACTTCTGTTATTCTTTCTAGTCTTATGCTGCTTTTACAGAGGAACATAAGAGGAATGACCCGCAAGGAAAACCTCTCTGCATGACTTTGTTGCAAATACTGCAAAATTACCCAGTTTTTCCCATGTAAGACTTCAACTGCAAGATGCAGATAGTAAGTCTTTTCTTTTATTGAACTGTGAACTTCACTTGATTAATTGTCTCTCATTAGGAGGCAGAAAACACAGTCCATGTGAACTTCTGGCCTACAGAGTTTATCATCAGTGAGCAAAGTCACAATCTGTCTGTCAATATTTGCTTGGATCTCTGAAGGTTTCACCTATCATGCATGAAGTGCTGTACCCAGTAAAATCAGTATCAAAATTTCCATTTGATTTCAATGAGAAAAGAGACTTCAGTCCTGTTCTAATGCTTAGTTCTCTCAGTTTCTCTATAGGGATTTAAGTTGAAAATTATTTGAAGTGCAGAATCCTTTGTAGCTTCCAAAGCATCAGACACTACATGTTGTAAAATCATTATCATTTCTATTACAAACTTTTCTTAATTAATTTTGAAACTTTTTTTTTTTTGTATGGAAATAAAAGAATTCCATTTACATTTTCCATATTTTTATACCTAATAAAATTTAATCCAGTGACACCTTAAATTCTTAAAGTGTGCAGGAAAATGATGATAGATTTTTCAGAATATGTATAATACAGTGCAAACATTATTACAATTCATAGAAAATCACCGAATCACAGATTATGCCAAGTTGTAGGGGACCCACAAGGATTATCAAGTCCAACCCTTAGCCCTGCACAGGACCATCCCTAAGAATCACACCATGTGCCTGAGAGTATTGTCCAAATTCTTCTTGAACTCTGTCAGGCTTGGTGCTGTAACTGCTTCCCTGGGGAGCCTGTTCCAGTGCCCAAACATCCTATGGATGAAGAACCGCTTTCTAATATGTAACCTAAATCCCTGACACAACTTCAGGACATTCCCTCAGGTCTGTCACTGGTCACCACAGAAAAGAGATCCGTGCCTGCCCCTCAGCTTCCTCTCACAAGCAAGTTGTAGACTGTGAGAACATCTCCCCTCAGTCTCCTCCAGGCTGAACAGACCAAGTGACCTCAGCTGCTCCTCATACTCTTCCCCTCAAGGGCCTTCACCATCTTCATTACCCTCCTTTGGATGCTCACTAAGAGCCTAATATCTTTCCTATATTGCGGTAACCAAAACTGCACACATTATTCAAGGTGAGGGCAGCCCCAGTGCAGAGCAGAGAGACAATCACCTCCCTCGACTGGCTGGTGATATTTTGCTTGATGCCTCCTAGGACACACATTGTGATAAACAATTATTTTTAACTTTCTCCCATTTTATAAATTCCTTTTCAATTCATAGAAATTATAGTTTATAGGTGATCTGTTATATTTTTTATTCTGAAGTATGCATCAAGCTGCCAGTTTCATTGGCAAAATTTATCTCTTCCATGCAATAGAATTTTATGCAAAATATAAGAAATGGTAAGATTTTAAGAAGACTTTGATCCAATAAGTGACATAAACATTGCCTGAATCATATAGGCATGAGGTGTACATCTAAAAAAGAAACAAGTATAACTAATTACAATAAAAATCTGAATGAGATCCAAAGCATTTGGCTGAACATTCAGTACTTGGCTTCAGCCACATTAGAGAAAAGCATGGTTCCCAGATCCATGATCCTTAGGGAGGAGTAAGATACCTCTTGATAACTTCTGTTCAGAGCAACAGTATGCCATTACTAGACTGACAGCAAAAAGATATCTCAGTATTCAATATATATGTTGGAATAAACATGCATCCCTTTTTGAGGGGGATCCAGAGCACAGAGGTTTATTTCTCTTGAAGACAAATATCTTTCTGTAAGGCGCAGAAGAGGGACTTCTACCTACATAACTGTGTATTGACTTGGGTACTCTGACAGGAATTAGAGTTTCGTATAAGCGTTCTCTGGACATCTTTAAAAAAAAAAGCTGAAAAATACACAGTGGCATTTTAAAACCTAATTATGGCTGTTAGTTTATAAGACAGTAAAAAAACCCGCTTTCAAAACCAAAGTGCATATACAGAGGAAATTAAACCAGATGAGACAGTCATGTATCTAGGTCTGGATTTTTCTCTCTGTCCTCTTTTATTTAACCAATTCAGACATATCATAGTTGTATAAATCAGATGGGATATTTTTTCTGGCTCTGCTGTAAAAGGCAACAAAACATGTTTTTACAAATACACCAGGAATAAAAGCAGGGCTAAAGAGGATCTCCATCCTTTATTGGATGCAGAGAAAAGAGTCATAAAAGATGATGAAGAAGCGAAGGTACATAATGCCTTCTTTGCCTCAGCCTCTGATAACAAGAGCAGTTATTCTTGGGATACCCAATCCCCTGAGCTGGAAGAATCGAATGTTCATAATCCAGAAGGAAATGGTTAGCAATCTGCTATCCCACTTAGACACACACAAGTCTGTGAGGACATAGACAGAAGCCATCTAAGAGTACATAAAGAGCTGAGGAAGAGCTCACAAAGTCACTCTTTAGTGAGATCACACAGCATATTCAGGACAGCCATGGGATCAGGCCCAGTCAGCATGGGTTTATGAAAGGCAGGTCCTGCTTGACCAACCTGATCTGTTTCTATGACAGGGTGACATGCTTAGTGGATGAGGTTGTTGTTTACCTGGTATGTAGTAAAGCCTATGATTCCAGTTTCCATAGCAGTCCCCTGGAGAAGCTGGTAGCTAATGATCTAGACAGGTGTACTCTTCCTTGGGTAAAAAACTGTCTGGATGGCCGGGCCCAGAGAGTGATGGTGGAGTTACATCCAGCTGGTGGCCAGTCACAAGTGGTGTTCCTCAGGGCTCAGTATTTGGGTCACACCTGTTTAATATCTTTATCAAGTACCTGGATGAGGTGGTCAAGTGCAATCTCAGTCAGTTTGCAGATGACACCAAGTTGGGTAGAAGTGTTGATTTGCTGTTGGGTAGGAAGGCTTTGCAGAGGGATCTGAATGGACTTGACAGATAGGCCGAGGGCAATTGTATGAGGTTCAACCAGGTGAATTCCAGGTCCTGCGCTTAGGTCACAACAACCCAATGCAACACTACAGGTTTGGAGATGAATGGCTGGAAAGGTGCCTGGTAGAAAAGGATATGTGGGTGCTTATTGACAGTCACTGAACATAAGCCAGCAGTGTGCAGAGGTGGCCAATAAGGCCAGCGGCATCCTAGCCTGTATCAGAAATATTGTGGCCAGCAGGACCGGGGCAGTGATCATCCCTCTGTACTTGGCACTGGTGAAATTACACCTTGAATTCTTCACTCAGTTTTGGGCCTCTCACTCCAAGAAAGACATTGAGGCTCTGGAGCAAGTCGGTGAAGGATCTGGAGCACAAGTCTTACGAGGAGTGACTGAGAAAGCTGAGATTTAGCATAGAGAAGAGTAGCCTGAAAGGGAAACTCTCTGAAACTACTTGAAAGGAGATTGTAGGAAGGTGGGGGTCAGCCTCTTCTCCTAGGAAGCAACTGGCAGGACAAGAAGAAATGTTCTCAAGTTGTGCCAGGGGAGATTTAGATTGGATATTAAGAAAAATTTCTTCAGTGAAAGTGTGCCCAAGTAAATGGTTGAATCACCATCCCTGGAGGTATTTAAAAGATGTGTAGACATAGCACCTAGGGACATGGTATAGTGATGGACATGATGGTGCTAAGTAATAATTGGACTCAATGATCTTAAAGGTTCTCTCCAACCTTAAAATTTCTTTGATTCTATGATTCTCTTTCAGATGCATAACTTTAGGATATATGTGTGCTACTTAAAGTACACAGTGTTCTGAGTTGCCAGAGCTAAATTTCCAGAGCACTGGAATCTATATGATACTTAAGTATTTATGAGAAGCTGAAGAAGTACTTCAGAAACATAATCAGTCTCTATCAATAAAAAATTATTCAAATTATGGATAGTTTGTGCATTGAATATGTGAGATTAATTCTACCAATCTGAAAATTTACCAAGAATTAATTTCTTATCTTCCTGTTGGCATGTAGTTACAGTTTCCACTGATATCTGCATGGCTTCTTCATCCTTTAGTTAAACTATTATCTCATAATCTATCATCTTTAATGTGTCTAGGAAACATGAGAAAACATTGGGAGTATGTCACTGGAAAGATTACCATAGCAAAGAATGTATCTGCCCGTGCAAAAAACCACCCCAGACCCCATGAATAAGAGTTGCTATAGCAGTGGTTGTATTACCATATTAGGTTGTGGGCTAAATCAGGGTCAACATTTGTCAAAGTAAAACGTCATCTCTGCCAAAGAGTGCTTACAACATAATTAAGGAAAAAATACAACACTTCACTGTAATAGAAAAAGGGAAATGGAAACCTCACATAACCTATCAGTCTTTTCGTTTTAATGTTTTTATGTTGTTGATCAGGTCCTGATGCAAATAAGATGACAGCTATCTAAAAGCTGTGGGGAAGGAGTGGCCACAGTAACAGAGAGCACTCCTCCCCAAACTGTTTTGTAATGACAGAGCAAGACTTTTTTCCAGCTCATGGACAGAGTTCTTTCAGGTAATTCAGGAAACAAGAAGATGCTAATGTGTATAAATTATGATGCAGTCTCTATTATTAGTACAGGCACTAGTAATAAAACTACAGCATTCCAGTTCCTCAGTAGTTTTTAAGGAACAGTACCAGATGGATTAAAAAACTAAATGATGATTGCTTTATTTTAAAAGGGTCAGCTATTAGGTAGCAGGTGATGTAAATACAGCAGAGACAGATGAGTAAAAATGTTAAATATAGGGATATTTCTCAATTCCAAGCAAGGTTTTTAATATTTGAATTTTGAACATTTTTTTCTTAAATTTTAAATTTTTTGAGTTTGCTGTTGGTATGATGGAAACCATCTTTAACCTATGTGTTTTATCCATTGCTTTAAATCGTATAAGGTACATTTAGAAATGCCTGCCTAGGTACTTGTATTGAATCAGTAAACATCCTAGGAAGAAAAAATATCCTATCAAACTTGTGCACCAAAAGGGAAGAGCTATGTCAGAGTCACAACAGTGGACTTTATGGAAGGTTTATTACCAAAAATGTTCTTCAGTGTATTTTTGTACCCCTGACCTATCTGACAGAAGGAAGCTGACTTGTGGTGCTCGGTTGCCAGCTGGAGTTAAACCCAAGGTATTAAACAATACTTTGGACAAGTTTGACCTTTCTGTTGAATAGGCTGTATGGCCGTAGAGCTAAGATCTATGACTTTTCAATGATAGATCTACAGCATGGAAAAGAGCTCAGCAGAACCCCAAATTTTGTACATTGTAAGGAAGGGTATAGCATCTTTTCATCTTTTAGTCACAAATAATGTAGGTTTATACCTTCTTTTAAATTTATTGTTATGTTAATTGCAGTTTTTGCAAGAGGCAGATGGGTCATAATTTCAGGGTAATGTAAGCAAGTGCAGCTCTACTGAAATCAGCGTTTACTCAAGGTTTGAATTTGACCTTGTTTGAATAATTCATGAAGGCAAGTGCATACCCATATCATCCGAATTTCTTTTCTCTCAGGAAGTTTTGATATAGAACAGTTTATTGTTATATGAAAAGCAGGTTAATGTTTTTTTTATTTAGTTCAGTACCTCCAAAAAAGGTTTGAAAATAACAGTTTTATAGAAGTGGAGAGCTAGTTACCAGTTGAGTCTTCAGTATCAACAAATTTTTAACAGCAAATGTCAGCTGAGTGCTGACATTCTAATCTATCTGAACTTGTATTAGTATTCCTTGTTAATTTCCCCCTTCTCTTTATTTACACACACAAAATCTACCACTCATTTCCTTTAACCAGAAAAAGATAACAACAAGCTTTTTCAGCTTAGTGAAAGATTTAATGAAAATGCACTTTGAAAAAATAGTTTTTTGACTCCCATCAACAAAGCAGTATGTCTTTTAGGCTTTATTACTTTAAGTGTTGTTATTCCCTCAACATTTGCTACAACACCTTCATATAACACATTTGCAAAATGCATAATAGGATGAACAAATGGAATAAAAGCAAGACATAAAAATTATTTTGAATCAGGAAGTAAATGATTTATTGATAAACATATTAATAGTAAGTGTTTAGTAATAATGTGACTATATGAAAATGTGATTATCATTTGTTCTCATGACTTAATGATGAAAATTTTATAAATTTTGATGGCACATATTGATGTGCCAACCAAACCAGACAGTGGAGTTTTATTAGTTTGACTTGTGTCCTAGGAAGCACTTAATATATGCATTAGAACATTTTTTCTCTGACTACTTTCTACATTGCTTTTTAAATTTTTTTTCTTCATTTGAAACATATCACTTTAAACAGCAGAACATAATTCAGGAGGCTGTGAAATGTGACTAAACATTTCTTCTAAGAGATATGACTGTGTTAAGCTGGAATCAAAAATGTGGGTTTATAGTTTTCTAGAATAATAAAACCTTTTGCCAGTTGGAACTTTTGAACTTTTTTTCATGGAATTTATGAAATATGGTTTATTTCATGGAGAAGAAATCAGGCATAAGAAGGAGATGATTGCTTAGCTAACGAGAAATTAAAATACAAAAAATAGAAATAAAAAATGAATTTTGGATCTCTGGCTAATTTCTTAAGGACGAAAATAGCATCCTCATTATATCTGAAAAGCTTTTTCATCTTAAATGTGAAATACAATCAGTTTGTCAAAACAGAGATAGATATTGAAGTTTGACTCCAAGGTATCACTGAAGACATTGTTATTTTACTCTGAACTGAAAATTTTAAAGTCTTAATTAGAGAGCTGTGGAGTAGGTATGATGTGCTGAATTAATTGATGATTTGGTTATGTGATTAAAGTATGATTAAACAGATTTATTTTTATTTCATAATCCATAAATGATAAATGACTCTAAAACTAGTTCTGTAATTAAGTTACACATACAGTAAATTAAGAGATTAATGTTTAATTAACTAAGGTCTTAACTATAACACTTGAGGCTCTATTCATTAAGGAAAAGCTACAGTAGCTATGCTGACGTAACCGTTTTTTCATAGAACTTTAGTAAAACAAAAGTATTGTATATGAAGAATTGGGCTGATTAATGAAATGACTACAGGGTTATCTTTCCCCTCAAATAAGAGATTTCTAGGTGTAGATTCTTGCTTTTAGTAAATTATACCTACATCTGTATTCATAAAAATTTACTGATTTCCGTCACACAAGATACTGATGCTAAGCACGTTAAACAGCTGCTGAGTCAAATTAGTCTTGACTGTGACTTCACACCTGCATCGTGATTACATTGCATTTATTTTTCATTGAGTAAAGCTAAAAAAGGGCAGTCTGAAGACTGTGAAATGTAATTTCACACAAGGTCAGAAAAATTAACTGAAGATGTAAAAATTACTTCAAATTCTTTTGAATTCTCTTTCTTGCTACTCAGATATAGGGGTTTAGACAGAAGTTAATGCATCATGTAAATCAACAACACATAAATCAAGATCCAGTCCCTCCAGCTCCAAACCACTCCAAGCATCAAGAGAAGAACAAAGAAAGAGAAACAGGGGGAGCAAGAAGAGAGAAGGAGAAAGAGGAAGAGACAGATTATATAGCTACCACCAGATTATATAGCTACTCCAGGTCTCGTAAATCCAATGACAGGGCTGTGACACAAGGCAAACACATGCCTTTGGTTTTATCTGCTCTGGTCTCTGTGGCCAACCCCTCCAGGCGGGGTTTCTGACCCACCAGCCACTCTGGGGGTTCCAGGCCAGGGTGAGGGGCAGTGTCCTCACTGTCTCTGCCAATCTGAGCTGGGTGAGGGGCTGCAGGAGGTGTGGGGTGTTATAATTTTCCCGGGCTGTTGGTGACTGACAGCTGCTCATGTGGGCTCCATGTCCCCATGAGGGACATGATGCCACCCCACCTCTGTGAGGTTCAACACATCCCTTCCCCTTCCACAGAGACACGCACACACACACACACACACACATTTCCCATAAGGTGGTTCTGACCCAATAATAACTGATCTGGTGTCTAACAGGTGGCTACAAAACCAAAATGTAGTACCATGCATGAGCTTCTCTGAAAAACATTAACTCTATAGCAGGCAAAATCAGTATAGAGTTGCACGGATGATCTGTTTGAATCTGGAAACAAATATTGACCCAACTGGCCTAAAGAAAGGAATTCAACAGAACTGAATATTAGAGAAGTAACCATCTGGAAAAAGTGAAGCTGCAGTACTTTTGTGCGAAATACACACAGAGTGAATTTTAAGTTGTTTTACTTGGTTTTAATTGATTTTACTTGGTTTTATTACTCACAAACTTAAGACTACGGTTTATTTTTAGATTAACAAAGAGAAAAATACTATAGTTGCAAAAACAGATAGGTATTTCTATTAAATCATTTTAGTTCATTGTTCCTGCATAGTAAGCACCACAAAAGTTTGACATGTAGCTCTTCAGCACTGCAGCATTTTGATATTTCTAAGGTATTGTCATAGCTACAGAATATAGGGTTTGAATTTAAAACTAACTGTGAATCTTACAATAAGGTCATGGCTTAACAAGCCCTTATTTCCACTGTCATTGGAAAAACTAGCCTAGTAACAATAAGGCAACATCATGTGTGCTCTGAGATCCCAGGGCAAGTTTAAAGTTATCCCTATTGGTGATCTGTATGTGACCATGAGTTCAAAGATCCATAAAAAGACATCAACAACTGTATTTTTAATTTTCTATTCAATACAATTGACAATGCTAAACCATTTCATACTAATGAGTCATTTCTATTCTGAACTCAGACACATTTGGTATCAAGACCCAGCATGCAAATTTTACTAGGCCATGGAGAACTAATTTTTTTTCTCAGATGAGCTGGAGAACAAAGATATGATAACAATATTAACCAAACAAAAATTAGTTTTGTCATAAGATTATGAATTGCCATTGTAACATTTCCAAGATGAGCAACTAAATATATAAAATTAGGTCTTCCTCATCACATTATCATGAACTAAATTGACCGTGAGTAGCAGCATCATCATTAAACTGATTATGGCAGAATATCTTTTCATTTTGCCTTCAGAATTATTTAACGAAAAAAAAGAGAAATGAAGTTGAAGCTGTCAACTATACTTGTGTTTCAACATGCATATTTTAAATACATAAATATATGATTACATGTTTAAAGAATTTTACAACCTTCAACTGACTTCAAAACAGAAAAACTTTCCTCTTCTGGGGGCTGACAAGAGGAGAAAGTCTGGGGATTGCTGAAAGTCTTGAACTCAAAATACTTTTGCAGTAATTGCAAGATGATTCAGAGAGAGCTGTGGCGATTATTTGACTTGAATTAATGTTAAAATAATGCATTATTTACCACTGTACTGTAGTTTTCATTATTTTTTTTTAAAGACCTCTTCACTTGGAGTTTAATTCCTTTTCAAGTCTCTACACACAGAATAGGTTCCTATTTGCAGATGGCATGTTTAAAGATATAGCAAAAGAATGACATGGAAAGTCAGTACAAAAATCCTTCTAGTTCTATGTGTGGTTCCTGACAGGAACAATGCAGGTGCTTAGGAAAGAGGATAAGAACAGGATGTGTGCAGTGATGTTGTCCTAGATGCTTGCATTCTCCCAGTGTATAATTGTTTGTGACTCAAGGTCTTCCTGACTCAGATGTGATTTATTTCTATTTAATAGGCCTCAAAGGACTTTTCTTTGAAAATCTGTCTAAATCTTCTTTTGAACACACATAAACTTAGAACAGTTAAAATGTCCTCTGGCAAAGAGTTCAATAGCTGAGTATTTCTTTTTATTTGTTCTGAATCTGGCACCATAGATTTTTCACTAGGAAAGAGAAGAAACAACATTCTCCATTACTCTCAGATTTTTATAGACTTCTATTTTAGCCTTCTGTAGATTGCAGACCAAAAAGGCCTAGTATAGATTCATTGCTATTAGTGGTATTAAGTCCTTCATCTCTTTATCTCTGCTGTAACTGCATCAAATAAAACCAAAATATTTCCTCACATTTTCAGCCAGAAACATTGTGTCACAAAGGGGGAAAACGATCCAGTTTTAGCCTACTTGCATTTCAAATGAATTCTCATTGCTGTAGTCCACTGATATGGAAATAGAGAAATATGGCTATTCTTTTTCCCTTTTCTAGGATGTCCTACCACACAATAATAAATGTAATAAACATTTAAAGGTTTGCTGGAAGGCAAAATGATAGAAATATAACCTTCAAATATGTCTTCGTCTATTCTTCTATTCTTAAATGACATTATATCTGTTTCACTGCATAAAACACTCTTAATCCCCTGATTAATTTGTTTCCTTATTTTTCTCCAGTTTCATGCTACTTCAGACTACCATGCTCATTTTCTTCACTTTTAGTCTTCACACAGTGATTTAACCTCCTTGGAAAAAAATCATAACCACACATTTTTTGATTCCTTTTCTTGTGCATTGCTCATTGCTGAGTGTGAAAAGGTAATAATAACTTAGGTCAGAAGTACTTAACAAGAGTTACTTAAAACCAAAACACTCCTACTGTACATAAGTTAATTTGGTTAATGCTTATTATGATTTCCATATTGTTCGATTTTTATTGTCCAATGTCTAAGTCTAATTCAGAAGAAATATTCCATTGATGATGTTGAAAAATATGCTTTCCAGGATCAGTAATAATCGAGATATATATTGGGAAGATGGAGTTTATACTGCATTTGCAAAAAATATGTCATAAGTAGACCAGATCTTTTTATCACACAGAAACTGAGTCAATACAGTTATAGAGAATTTAAAAAATTTATTAGTGAAGTATTGAAGTTCCCAGGAGCTTTTTTGTACTGTGTAGGTAGAATATATTTTTCTTGGTTTTTTTACCACTGATGAAGGATCTTATACTGACTCTAATACTGAACAAAAGTTATTATGCTATCCTCTATGAGTGATTAATAGCCCCTATCAAGACATTTCTCTGCAACGTAATGGTTGTTTTCAAGGTTTACATTTTTAGTTTTGTATCCTACTGTGTTTATCCATCTCTTAATAAATTGGACCTCAACTGAAGTAACATGTAACACTCAGTATTTAGTTGAATAAACTGAAGATCAGTATAGCTGATGTTTATGAAAGGTGTAATTTGCTATCTTTCTGGCCCTCCCTGTGAGCTAAAGTTTAGGTCCAAGTCTGTACTCTCAAAGCAGGAAAACAGATCCTGCAAGAATGAGGTTCTATTATGACAGTTATTACAAGTGTCTTTTCCATAAAAACAGTGCTGTAATTCAATTATAGCCTAGCTGTAATCTATTACATTTCGGAGATTTACCCAGTGTTTTTGTTTTACTTGTCTAGGGAATAGTAGCATTTTAATTCTATCTTTTCTTTTTAGATATGATAGAAATTTGAAATGTCATAAAAGGCCGATGAAAAAGAGGAATTATAAGGGTAAGAATTCTAACTCACCCCCCCTATGTACTCATCCTCCCACAGGATAGAGAGCCTTCACCCAGGGAGGACTTGGAAAGAAATTTAATAAGAAGACGGGACAGACTGCAATGAACAGGTGCAGAGTATACCAGACAAGCTTACTGATCAGCAAACTGCTTACAGCCCTTTTTAACCCCTTTCGACTCTGTTTTCCCACAGCTGACTCCACAAAAATTATCAAACACCTGCCTTTTCCTGCCTTTGGTTGCTCCTCTGAACATTTCATAGTAAATTCTGTGTAATCCCGAACTGCCCTTCTCCTGCATCCCGTAATTAATCCCATACCCCTGAGCAGTAACACTCCTCAGTATGCAAGGTAATCTGAAAAGCCAGTCCTGTTGACTGTTGTAACGGGTTTCCCACCTTGATCATGGGGCCAATGGCTCTGAACCACCTGGAAGGTTCCCAAACAAGGTGTTTGTTCCTTGTGAATCCTTAATTTGAATTCCCATCTGCCAAATGATCACTCTATCCTCCTCTGAGCCCATGGAGATGGACTTTTGACAATCTGATGGCCTCTATGATGGACCTGGGAGTAATCCAGCAGTGTGTTATTTGGGCACTATTTGGTCGCCCCCTCTTCCCTCCTCCCCTCATCTGAAGATGAGTTTTATCACATTAAAGTTATTTGATTTTCTTTGGGGAACCACAAACATGATCTGATTTAGATGTGTGTTATTAAAAAATTAACAGATGGGATATTAAATAAGAGAAAGATCAGATACCTCAAGAAATAGCAACAATTAAATCCTGCATTTTTGCAGTACTTATGATCTAGAATAATAGTGAATAATAGATATTTGTTCCCTTAGATGAAAGAAAAAAAATGAAGTAAGGAAATCTAGATAGGCTTAGTTACCTACACTACAAGTATTCTACTACAAACTTTTCATGAGTCTGATATAAATCCTATTGATGTGAAACAATATCCCAGGAAATATTGTCGCATTCCATCCTTCCATAGTTCTTTTCTCTGAGTTTTAAAATGCTTTCCTGTCATTTTTCACTAAATCCATACTTTTGGGTTCAAATCTCTATATATCTGCTTTATAGAGAAAATAGTAGTTTTGCTGTTCTTTTATAACTGTATTCATGTGGTGTTGGATCTAATCACCTCTGGTAGTATCTATATTCTAAATATGATCAGGCAAGTACCTAGACTGTATCCTTATTTAAAGAACTCAGACTACTGCCCTCCCAGTATTTGCAGTTCATAAAATTTCTGAGACAGAGTATTCTGAATTTAGTTACCATTAAGAGCTCTTGTAGATTGTATCTATCCATTTTCAATCTTTATAGATTGCATTTTGATGACTGTGTGGTCTCCTCAGAGCCCTTGTAAACTCTCAGCATCAGAAGTGTCATTTGGTTGTAAATGTCACTCTTTTAATTGTCTAATGGATAATAAATTACTTCCTTTACTTGCTTTGAGACTGTTCCCTCATAGTTTCGTTTGAGGTCCCATTAATTCACCCTTTCCATGACAGTCTTGTTTTGCTGTAACACTCATAATAGAGGGGTGAAATCCATGTACATGAAATAATATAGCTATTTAAAATCCTTGCTGAACTGAGATTTTACTGTGCACTGGTTTTGGCTGGGGTAGAGAAAATATTCTTCACAGTAGCTAGTATGGGGCTGCTTTTTGGATTTTTGCTAAAAATAGTGTTGATAATATAGACATGTTTTTGTTATTGCTGAGCAGAGCTTACATAGAGCCAAGGCCTTTTCTGCTCCTCGTACTGCCACACTGGCAAGGAGGCTGGGAGTGCATGGGAAGTTGAGAGGAGATGCAGCTGGTACAGGTGACCCAAAATGACCGAAGAGATATTCCAGATCATGTGACACTGTGCTCAGTATATAAAGCTGGGGTGGGGACGGGAATAAGTAGGGACTGTTTGGAGTGATGGAGGAACATTTGGGACCCCAGTAACTGATGCATGCAATGGGGCTCTACCCTCCTGAAGATTGTTGAACACCTGCCAGCCCATGGGACGCCGTGAATTAATTCATTGGTTTGCCTTGCTTGCGTGTTCTGCTTTTGCTTTCCCTATTAAAAAATTTTCTATCTTTTACCCTTCCAATTCTCTCCCCAGTCCTGCTGGATGGGGAGTGAGTAAGAGGCTGCTTGTTGCTTGGCTGCTGACCAGGGTTAAAATATGAATTTTTGTAAAAAAAAATATTAAAAAATGGCCATTTTATTCATAAATTTCACCTAGACATTTCTTCCCTATGCCTATATATATATACATATATGAAGAAACCATCTCCAGTGTTATTTCTTCTCTTTTTTTAATATTAAATTTATTTAATTATATATATGTAGTATAGGCAGAGAGGAAATGAGTTGAATTCATGAACATTTGGTTTGTGAAAGTCTCAGGGACAATTGGAGGTCTTTTTAAACTCCATGAACTGATTTTAAGGTGAGTGAAGAGCATGGGAAATGGGTTTATAAGGTCAAACTGATGCTATCATATCTTATTTCCACCTGGAAGAACATAAAAGTCTTCAATTCTGTATTGGAGGACTTGGAAAGCTGAGGAATTTTAGACTTCAGTAGAGAAAATATTTTTAATGAGAACAAGACATGATAGTAAAACAGTCAAATCACAAAATAGAATTAAAGATAAGAGGGAATGAAAGTCTGGATAAAGATTATAGCATTGAACCAAATCAGTGAAATTCATATGTCATTCATACAAAGAGAGAAATTTCATGTAACAGAAAAAAATATTTAGAATTTAAGACTGAAAATAATAAGCTGGGTACACCTTCACTGTTCAATGAGCCCAAGTTTCTTTGCTTTGTATAAAGTATCTACATTTGCATGGCAACACTCACATTGTACCAAAACCTCACGTGCATGCAGTCAAATTTGCCTTTTGTTTGCAGGGGTGAAATATCCTGTCCCATAACCATGCAGTTGCTCATGCTAACTTTTTCAGTCCTGTGAAGAGTAAGTTTATTGTTGTGCAACTGATGTGGAATTACTCTTAGCCCATGCAAACGGTTGCATCAATATGCTGTTTCATTCACTCAGTCTGGATGCTGAAGAGTGGAATCTGTTGTGAGGATTAAGCATATTTCAGACACAGAAAAATGTGAAAAATTAACTAAATAAAAAAGCACCTGATAGAGAACCACAGCCAAGCTGCAGCGTATTTTGCTGCCTTATAAAGGAGGCAGCATGCCCTTCAGAAATCACACATGGACTGGGTAAGATCAGACACAAACCTGGCCATAAAGAAAAGAATTCTTTCACATTTTCTTTTGTTTCTGGAGCAGGATTGAAAGCATAAAATGTTACAGCAGCTTCAGATGCCTGAAATTTTGTATAGAATTCTAGAAATCAGCTTCCCAATCCTGACAGATTTCTTCTTCAGCATCAGAATCTATATGAGGTGCTGCCTGGTGAGAATCAGGTTCTTACTTTTTTTCAGTTACACAATCATAGTTAAACTGTCTGATTGATATTGACACTTGTTGGGTCAGTGATTTGCAAAGCAAATATTTCTCCCTGCAACTATGAGCTTTGAACAGACTTCTTCACTGTACTGTGTTTATCAAGGGTGAGCAGTCTGCTCGAGTGGTTCATATGAAGATGATAATTGAAAAGAACATTAGTAGCTCATTAAGAATTTTTGATTCATCAAGGAAGGAGGATGGTAAGCTCACTGAGGGCATCTACACCTGTAAAGTAATCAGTTTATAAAAAAATATTTATTTACAGAAGCAACATTCTCCTGGTTCATTCATGAAATAATGACAGAAAAGAGATTATCAAATGTGGATTTTGATGAGTGAAATCAAGATGGG
Source organism: Pseudopipra pipra (assembly GCF_036250125.1). Classification (NCBI taxonomy): domain Eukaryota; kingdom Metazoa; phylum Chordata; class Aves; order Passeriformes; family Pipridae; genus Pseudopipra; species Pseudopipra pipra. Next base: position 71,518,353 of record NC_087550.1, on the reverse strand, counting down.
AGCTAGGCAAATAAGGGATGGTTTTGAACAAACCATCCTCTTTATGATGTTAGTACCCTATATTGGTGTATATTGTGCCTGAATACTGTTTCATCAGTTTCATTGTATTGGTAGAGATTTTAGAAGCTATGCTTCAATGGCTTTGTGCTTAGTTTAATTTATTTATGTAACTATGTACATATGTACTTATTTATTTAATTTATTTATGTAGCTATATATGTATTTATTTATTAACATACCTTTTCATTACTACCTGTAATGATGAAAGGGACAATGGAGAATGTAGGAGGTGAAAAATGGACTGGAAATAGGCAGGATTTTAGCCATGTGTCATACATGTATGAAATGAGGAAAAGATCTTTAAGGGAATGGTAAGAGTTGGATCACTTACATAAAAAAATAAAGAAGAAAAAAGTAGTAAGTAAGACCAATGGTAAGAACAAATCCTAAACCAAAAGAAAAATCAAGAATCAAAAGAAAAATAAGAAATACATAGAAAAGGGTGAAGACAGAAGATAAATAAGGTGTGAATTTATAGTGAGGGGTAAATGGGGCAAAACCAGGATTCAAGAGAAATGTGGAGATAAATTCATTATAGTTACATACCTGGTAGACAGGAGAAACTGTTGGCCCACATCTTTCCTTGAAAGTGGAAACTCACTAGAAGAAGGAAAGCTGTTCTTTGCTGTACTGAGCTAGCAAGAAACTAGGAAAAAATTAGAGGCCAAATTGTCTTGCTTAAATTTATGCACATAATTTCTTTCCAGTTTCAATAAAAACTACCTGAATAGTAAAAAGTAGATTCCTATATTTTTGAAATAAGGAAGAAATAATAATTAAACATTAAGAAATAAATAGCCATAAATGTAAATTAGCTAAATGTAAGCACATACGCATATATAGAAGAGACAAATAACTGTATTTTTACATTTGTTTAAATAGTATGATAAATATACTTTCTCTTTAATTTAAATCTTTGTGAGTCCAGTTACTTTATTTCCTAAGAGGAATGATCTTATCTTCTGGGTCATTTATCCTTCATGAGCTCATACTTTCAAGGTGAATGGATTTCAGTTAAGGAGAACAAATATATTGCTTCCAGACATGCTCTATAAATGTTGTCTAGTATCCTGTCAGTGTTTTAAAAGCCAAGTTATAAATAAAATGCCAAAGGTTGTTTTAACTGATGAGAACAAAATGCTTCCACTTTATTATACACTTCCAAAATGTAAAGGCAAGTCAGTTTTGTTAGAGAATCCATTAAGGCTCTACATCTTTAAAAAATAGGCGGAAATAAACTAGAAGTTGTGTTTGAAATAATTTATTTAAAAGAAAAACTATGGGAGTATTTACTGGGGACTAGGTGATGTTATGCAATAGTACATTATCTAAAATTTACCTGTAAGAGAGATAGAAAGAAAAGAAAGAAAAGAAAGAAAGAAAGAAAAAAGAAGAAAGAAAGAAAGGAAGGAAAGAAAGGAAAGAAAGAAAGAAAGAAAGAAAGAAAGAAAGAAAGAAAGAAAGAAAGAGAGAGAGAAAGAGAGAGAGAGAAAGAAAGAAAGAAAGAAAGAAAGAGAGAGAAAGAGAGAGAGAAAGAGAGAGAGAGAGAGAGAGAGAAAGAAAAGAAAGAAAAGAAAGAAAGAAAGAAAGAAAAGAAAGAAAGAAAGAAAGAAAGAAAGAAAGAAAGAAAGAAAGAAAGAAAGAAAGAAAGAAAGAAAGAAAGAAAGAAAGAAAGAAAGAAAAGAAAGAAAGAAAGAAAGAAAAGAAAGAAAGAAAGAAGAAAGAAAGAAAGTAAGAAAAAAGAAAGGAAGGAAGGAAGAAAAGAAGAAAGAAAGAGGCTGAAGAAAAAAAAAACTTAACTTTGTAAAGAAAATTTATCTCTGCTCTTAATGTTGAAATGTTTGACTTTTTATCTTTTTTTTTTTTAAATCTATGTTTAAGAAGAATTCTTCATGATATACAGTAGCTATTCTTTGACACAGATGTTTCTATGGTAGAGAATGAGGATGCTATCTGAAAAATTCTTTCTTTATGTTGTATGAATTACTGTGGTTCTTCAGGTGCCCTCTCGTAAATGGCATTAGCTTCTCCCACAATTATGTTAACTCATATTTAAACACATCTTTTGGATAAAATCCTTCTGTATTTCTTAGTCAGTGGAGCCATAATGCAAAAAACACTGCTTTAACTTTAGATCTGTTCCTGACCATTACCTCCACGAAGCAGTGGGAAAATAAAAGGCAGTATTGACTCTCAGACAAATTTGTCACAGGGTATTTGATGGCCCTCTAAATCAAACTGTCTATAATTGACACTCTATATCAAAGTGTCCATAATTTTTTAATATAGAAATTAATATTTTTCCTACAGTTAGAGGACAACTGTGTAATATTGAAGAATAAATGAGATATTTTACTAAATATAAATAAAATTATTAGGTAAACTAATAATTCTTATTATCTAATAAATGTTAAAGGACTTGCAGTACACTTAATAAAGCATAGCATAAAGCTAGAATAAAACAAAAAAAACAAACTCAGAGGACTTAAATATATACACACAGTACAATTTTTTTTATTTTAACCACTTTTGCAAAAAAAAAAAAAAAGCACTGAAATATTTTAAAAGATAGGGAATTAATTAGAGTTCCCTCCACTCTTCATCTGTAGTTTTGCATATATCCTTTAGTACAGGTAGCCTTCCTTTCTTATTTCTGTAATATCTTTGAGATCCTTATGAGACCTAGAAGGAAATATCTTCTTGCTTCAGAATTTCCCCACGAATGGCAATTTTGATTTTTAAAAATTATTATTATTTTGTCATGCTACTATAGTAACACTGTTGTTGCTAGTAATTCCATAGTCCCTTGTCTCTTCAGACAATGCTAAGTGTAGAATGATTGGCATAGTGCTCTGGAGTTATCCACACCTACTCTAGTTGAACATAGTTTAGCTGTAAATTATTTCAAATGTCAAACTGAAATGAAGAGAGAGACCTGGACTTATAGATGTTTTCTTATTGAATTGAGACAGTCTGATAGAGGCAATGGTTTCAATCAAATGCTGTCGTTGTTTGTCTGTTGCCTTGGGAAGCACTGCATCAGGTAAAATCTCAATAAGGAAATATTGCATTAACTTACTGAAACAAACAGAGATTGGGACTTTCCTGAGAAATAATCAGTGAAGAACTCTATACCTGACTCTGTTTGCACATGTATTCTAACTTGTCTGCACATTCAGATGAAAAATTCAGTACTTAAGTACTTGGAATAGGGAGTCTTGAATACTTGTGCCAGTAAAGAACAAAAGCTCCATTATCTAAAAAATTTTTTTAAATCTTTAATGGATAAACTATGGATAATGATTTTTAAAGTACTTCACAATCCAAACAAAGTGAAATAAAAATTATTAACCAAAGTTAGAAAAGTAGCCTTACTTTTCTTTTCCTCTTGTGAAACCCCTACTTATAGACGAAAACTATGAAGAGTGTTATTTAACACATTCTGAATAGTATGTGTGTACTGCTGTGTGAAATCATACCATTGCTACAGGGGGCAGGAGAGAAGCATTTCACATTTCTTAAACAGTACACACTTTTCTGTGTGAAACACTGGATATATAAATATCTATTTCTGATAAAGTTTTCCAGTTGCTAAAGGCAAATTAGTGTAGCTCAAAAACAGTGCAATAGTTAGAGCATATACTATTAGTAGGCTACAGGTACTTTAGGACTGCAGAAACAAACTTGAAAAGAGAAAAATTGTTTTGTTTTGGGGTCTTTTTATGTTTTGTTTTTTCTTTTTTCCTTGTTTTGTTTTGGCTTTGCACTTGGATTCTTTTTCTAATGGCTCTATCTCCATCTTAAATGATATTAAATCACTTATGACAGATACCTCATACATGAGGCACAACAAAAAAAAAAATAAAAGTTTTGAGACCCACTGCTTTGCAACAAATACTATATGTTGCCAAGGAATAATGTATCCCTGCTTCCCTGTGAGACCAGTTGTACAAGGTTATATTAGATATGCTGTATACTTAATTCCTTATTAAAATTATAGAAAATGCATGGAAGATTGAAGATATATACAACATCAGTAAACATCTACATTTTTCAACAGAAATAAGATGGGGGCTTTGTAACAGTATTACTGTAAGGCACAATTAATCTGACCTATTTTAAGAGTCTACTTTAAAATGAGATGAGCCATGCCCTAGAAATGCCTATTTATTTTGATTGTTTTTAAAGAGAATTTAAGGAGTCTTGGTGAGATACAGACATCTATGTACACTCACGTGAGTCTTGCATTGTATAACTACATTGACAAAATACAGACCTCTGATTCTAGGAGTTTACAGATGAAAACATAAACAAAAAAATTACATTTAACATACTTGTATTTTATTATTTGGAACCTGATTTCCCTCCTTTCTTTAAAAATAATGAGTAAATATTTTCTGTTAATGTTGAAATAGTTTACCATTTTGCTTCCTGCCAAACCCCATGTTTAATGCACTTATAAGTGGAGAATGTATTCTCTAGCCCATTATTGAAGTTTTGAGTATTTTTCCGGAAAAGTTTTGGTGGGATTCTTTTTTAAAATATTGTCAACCTATGCTTCTAGAATATTTTTATGTATGGCTTAATTTTTCCCTATAGAATAAAGGATCAAATCTTAGTATAACAGAATCCTTGCAAGCGTTCAATAGCTCTGAGTGTGTATACAAAAGCAAAATACTCGTGAACTATTTCATAATATTTTAAAATTAATTTGTCGAAAGGTGAAAAAAAACTAAAAAAGTACTCAAAATCTGCTTACAGAATTAAACCTTGCAAAAATTTTTTTTCTGATTTCTGCTTCTGAAAGCAGTCTGCTTCTTTCTGCAGTCTGATGACTGCTAAAAAGAACATAATATTTCAATCTGCTCTTCATGTCTCTCATCCAGCAGCATATTCCTCCTAAAATCATATAATTCTTTCCTTCAAACTCATACTTCAGTTCACTGTTTTGATTGCTCAGTTCTGAACTCCTCAGAATACCTCACATTTAGCACTAAGCTTTTTTTTTTTTGTAATACCTTCCAGTCACATCACTCCAGGCACTTTGTTAATCAGTCTTGTCTGTTACTCCCTCACATGGCTGCTGGTACTTGTCTCCCTTTTCCATAATTCCTAGAGCAAATAAACAGTGTCTTTTGAAAAATACATTTTGTCCAGAGGTCCCAGGCTGTAGGATTGGGTTTGAAGAATTTGATGGGGTTTTTTATCTCAGGAGTACTTTAGGAGTCAGACTAAAGAGTCCATCATAGAGGTAGAAGTCACAAGATGCAATAAATAATCATTTTCAGTACAGACATATGAATCTGTTGCAGTAATTCAATTCCCCTTTGCAGTCAAAGGACAAAACATACACCTTTAGGGTGTTTGCTGTTTGTCTGATATAAAGTAGATATCTATTTTGGGCAAATTACAATTCAGGGAAATTTCCTTTTTATTTTCCTTTCAATAATAATAAATTGGCACCAAAAGAAAGTGTGAAAAAGCTTTTAATGGAAGTATTACAAAATAAAGTTTTATATTGCATAATAATTTCCTATTTTGATTGAGAGCCCATTTCAATAAACTATAACTTCTCTTAAACTTTCTGTAATCTTAAAAAAAAAGTCTGTTATTTAAAAAAATCTTGTGAATAACCTTGAAAGGTAAAATGCAAGTCTCCTAAATTCAATGAGTTTTCTAATTAATGATATTATACAAATAATTTAAAAATAAATTAATATTGCATAATGTGCATTCATTGCCCTGGCTAGAGCAAGAAGAACATCACAGCTAATGAGCTTTGGGTTTGAGCCAGCCTACAATCACTTCATCAAAATTCCCTAGATTTCTCAGAACTAGGAACTAAATTATAATACTTTTGTGTTTCCCAACAAAAAGATCATATGCTTCTGATATGGTTTTATAAGGTTCTACAGAAACATCATGGCTAGGCTTCACAAACGAAGCTTTAGGAAGGCTCTACCCACATTTATTACAGGCACGCTGGTGGCTTATGAGGCCAATACGAGACAGACATATCCGAATGCAAAAGGCACAGCAGAAAGACTCCCTAGATGGTGTATTCTGCAAGACACAGTTCTTTCTGCGTTGCCTTTTCTCCTCGAGAGTGATCCTGCGTGTGTTCTGAAAGGAGACAGCTGCGTTATAGATGGTGTGTCTCCAGGCCTCCTGACTGGAGGCCAGAGTAGACCAGTTATGTTGATCAATATGGCCAAGGTTGAGATGTTGTTTCAGGGAGTCCTTGGATCTTTTCTTCGGGGCTCCTCTCATGCGGCAGCCAGTGGCAAGTTCACCATGAAGCAAGATCTTAGGGAGGCGGTGGTCCTTCATCCTTGAGATGTGCCCTGCCCAGCACGACTGTGTTCTCATCAACATGGCCTCGATACTTGTGACTGCTGCTTGTTCTAGAACAGATGTATTGGTCACAAAATCTGACCAGTGGATGTTTAGGATTGTACGGAGGCAGTGTTGATGGAAGTGTTCTAAGAGACGCAGGTGGTGGCGGTAGATGACCCATGATTCGGAGCCATACAAGAGAATAGACAGCACTATGGCTCTGTAAACACTGATCTTTGTACTTTTCTTCAAGTGTTTATTACGCCATACTCTTTTGTGGAGTTTTCCAAAAGTTCTATATGTCTTTCCTAGCCTGTTGTCTATCTCCCCATCAATCTTACCATCTGAGGAAATGAGGCTACCTAGGTAATTAAACTGCTGGACTGATCTGAGCTCTGATTAACCAATGGTGATGTGGGGATGATGGGGGACTTCCTGAGGTGCAGGTTGATGGAGAACCTCTGTCTTCTTTAAGCTGACTTCCAGCCCAAAGAGCACAGCAGCGTCTACAAAGCAGGATGTTAAACGCTGCAGAGCTGCTTCTGTGTGGGTTACGGAAACACTGAACAGGATTCACACACTTACACTGTTGTGTTCCCAGTTATATTTTCATGTACATTGAACAGGTTTCAATTTGTTACATATTGATGCTTCTCACACTTTCAATTAAAATCCCCCCATTGTATTTATGGTGAATTGTCGTGGGAGGTTTTCAAAACCAAAATAAGCTTCTGTGGTTATCAGAAGTCTAAATCTGATCCCTGAAAACATATTAAGGAAACTTGCAGTTTGATGTCAATGTCATACAGTGTGTCAGTGCACAATTAGGACTCATCTTTTTCTGTTCCCCCTTACCCTTACAATAACCACAGAGAAGGTTAAGTGGTTCTGATCCATTTTTGTAATACAGTATTTTATTTGTTTTCCCCTTCTTTTACTCTTATGCAATATTTATTTTTTTTTTATTTTTTATTTTTTATTTTCCTGTGGTCAAAGAAAAAGTATATCCTCTTGCTAAAGACCTCTTTTCCATCTGTTTTTGACATTTCTGGAAGAGATCTGAAAAAAGGGGTATGTATTTTTACACCAACATTTTCTAAACTTCAGACTATGTTTCCTGGCTGTTTTAGTCTCATTTCAGTGCCTGGTAGAATTATGGAGAGGATTATTTTGGCATGTATTTAAAAAACATCTGAAAGACAACAGTGTCATTGGTCACAGCCAGCACGGCTTCATGAAAGGGAAGTTTTGCTTGTCAAGACTGATTTCCTCTTAGGACAATGTAACCCACCTAGTTGATCAAAGGGAAGCCAGTGGATATAATCTTTTTGGATTTCAGTAAAGCTTTCAATACTGTCTCTCACGGGATTCTTCTGGACAAAATGTCCAGCACGCAGCTGGATAAGCACATCATGCAGTGGGTGAGCAACTGGCTCACGGGCTGAGCACAGAGGGTAATAGTGAATGGGGGAACATCAGACTGGTGGCCTGTTACTAGTGAGGTTCCACAGGCCCTGTGCTCTTCAACAGCTTCATAAATTATTTGGAAGCAGGACTGGAAGGGATACTAAGTAAGTTTGCAGATGACACAAAACTAGGAGGAGCTGTTGACTCACTCAAAGGCAGGGAGGTCCTGCAGAGAGACCTCCAAAAATTAGAGCACTGATCAATCACCAACCATGTGAAGTTCAATAAGGGAAAATGCTGGATTCTGAATCTGGGATGGGGCAACCCTGGATGTTCATACAGGTTGGGGAATGAGATGATGGAAAGCAGTGCCACGGAAAGGGCCCTGAGGGTCCTGGTCAATGGCAAGTTGAATCTGAGTCAGCAATGCCCTGGCAGCCAGTAGGGCCAACTGCGTCCTGGGGGGCATCAGGCAAAGCATTACCAGATGGTCGACGGAGGGGATTGTCCTGCCCTGCTCTGCACTGGCGCAGCCTCACCTTGAATATTGTGTGCAATTTTTGGCACTGCAATATAAGAAAGATATTAAGCTCTTAGGGAGCATCCAAAGGAGGGCAATGAAGATAGCGAAGGGCCTTGAGGGGAAGCCGTATGAGAAGTGGCTGAGGTCACTTGGTCTGTTCAGCCTGGAGAAGAAGAGACTGAGGGGAGACCTCATTGCAGTCTACAACTTGTGAGGGGAAGAGGAAGGTCAGATACTGATCTCTTCACTGTGATGACTAGTGAAAAGACCCAAGCGAATGTCCTGAAATTGTGTCAGGGGAGTTTTAGCTGGATGTTGGAAAAAGGTTTTTCACCTAGAGGGTGGTTGGGCATTGGAACAGGCTCCCCTGGGAAGTGGTCACAGCACCAAGACTGACAGAGTTCAAGAAGCATATGGATGATACTCTCAGGCATGTGGTGTGACTCTTGGGGATGGTCCTGTGCAGGGCTAAGAGTTGGACTTGATGATTCTTGGGGGTTACTTCTACCTCAGCATAATCTATGATTCTATGATTTTGTGATTTGTTCATTGTGTAGTTAACTTGAGTGTACATCCTCCAACTTTTTTTGTAGTCTGTAATCTAGGTCAGGGGAAAACAGGATAGCACATAGAAAAGAGGAACTCTGAAAAAAAACTTTACTAAAAAAAAACTTTATTCTTTGGAGAATATAAAGAAATAGTATACAGTTTGGTCTAATATAAAATCAGTAGGACTGTATAATGTTTAACAGCAAGATGATGGGAGCTAGAAAAGGATGATTGCTAGCCTTTTCTGCCTTAAATGTGTATCAGTCAGTCCACTGAGTGACCTCCCTTGACTATAAGAAACAGCATAAATATTGTAGCTGAAATGCCTCAGGAAATATGTTTCCCAAGAAGCAAGAACTCTCAGATAGAAATCTTGTAAAGAATTTAAAGCTGAATATTTTGTTCCTTCTCCTTGAGTTCCTGGCAAAATAATTTTGAGAGGTCAATACATGGAGAATTTATTTCAACACAGTATTCTAAAACAAGGTAATAATCCTCTCTTCCCAATAAATTATAACAGTCTTTATAAGTCGGATTTTTCTTTTTCTGAACAACGTTAAAATTAATGAAAGCAATGACATGGCAATATCTACCACAAAGTATTAAATGTTCCCAGAATTCAAGACAAAAAGTTCTCCAGTACATACTAAATTGGCATATTAAAAGTAATATTTTATTTCTTTGAAAATCCACAGCACTCAGGAGCTCCACAGCAAAATTAATTTTGAAAAATTTTGAAATTTTGAAAAATGCCAAAACATGTGCTATATATGTGTATTTCACCACACAGCTATTTTAGTAGCAATATTTTGCACTCTGTTCTAGTCCTTAGAATTTCTAGTCCTTTGGACAAAAATTTTTGAATATTTACTCTTTTAAACTTAACAAAAATTATCTACATCCTTATATTTCAGAACTATTTCTTTTTGTGGTTTCTGATGACATGACCTCAGTGGAACACCTTGAAAATACACAATAGTCTTTGTCAACCCTTGTATGGTTGCCATTTTATTCTGTTTTTCATTTCTGTGATGAAAAATTGTTTGAGAATTTTTTTTAAACTGTTTAACTGCACAAGGAGAATTGTGAAAAGCAATTGCTACACAAGTGCAATTTTGATTTTCAGTGAAATTAACTGAATTTGAATAATTATATGAATTTGTTTAAAACAAGAATTAAATAAAAGCCATACATTGTGTTCCTAGTATTGGCACCTATTATCTGTCACATATCTCTGGTAATGTAGCTGTATCTCCCAGCTGAATATGTGTTGTAATCACATCATTTGTCAGTACACATTTTTTCTTGTACTTATCTGAAACAATTATGTTGATAGATGTTGGAATTCTGTGATTTTGTTTAGTGAATCATTGAATTTCTTATGTCTAGAGTGGTGCCTCTTTGTACTTCAAACGATTTGGAGAAAAGTGTAAAAAATTGTAGATCTCAGTGCCCAGTTGCTGGTGGTTTATCTCACAACTCTTGAGTTCCTCTTCCTGAGAATCTAATTTCCATGTGATCAGTTAGTTTTGTGAATTTATTTTCAAAAAAGTGAAAGATAGAGAGCATTTACCTGACCTGTAGAAACTGTAGATAGACTTCAAGTTAGAAATGTTGGGGGTTAGAAACAGACTTGTCTGGTCCTCTTGTGCGTTTATTTTTTACCTTCTCTCTTTTCCATGCAGGATCTGAATAGACCTTGTTTCCTTTTAATAAATATATTCTTCTCTGGACTAAGTATTTCCATATGACAGAAAAAATAATTAAAAAAACTCCAAAACCCAAAAAACTAACACCAAATCACAAAAACAAAACAAAAAAAGCCCCACACCAAAACCCTCACAAAAACCCAAACAGACAAACACAAAGAAAATCAAACAAATAAACAAACAAGAATCACAGCGAACTCTAAGATTTTGCCATAACAATTAGTTTTAAGGTTCTTATATTCATCTATCTGTGATTGAAGGCCTATTACTTTTTACCTGCTGATATGCAACAATTACATGTTCAGACAGTGAGGACACAAATAAGGTCAAACCAGTAGAGAATTCTCATAACTTTCAGCCAGAAGTGAATGTGCTAATGTGAAAAGTTTGTATTTGCCTACTAGATGCAAAGCCATTAATATAATGAGATGATTTATCAGAATTTTAAGCTGTTTCTTGTTTCTCATTCAATGCTACTAGCAATGAAGTATTGCAATGTTTCCATTTCATTGTATGTGTTTGGTTTTATCTTATTTTGGCTTATCACTCAATTTAGTTCTGTTAATAAGATTTCCATTTTTGTGTAGCTTCATTTTCTTAGCAAGACTTTCCTCATAGCTGCTCAAATGTCAGCTATTTTCCAGGTGCCCCTTTTCTAAATAAAATTACATTTTGAAAATAGATGAATATTCATATGCTTTGTTTCTCTTGTGGCGTTTAAAGAAAGTTACAACTTTCCAAGCAACTGCAGTCTAATTATATATAAAAAGTCTCTTAAATAGTAGACTAAATTATGTAGCACATCAGAAGCAGAATTAAAAAAATGTTGTGACAAAATTTTATCATCAAGGATAGAACAAAAAAAAGAGTTTTTAAAATATGTCACTTTTTACTTAACCAAACTCATAAAAAATTGACCCACAACAAAGCCACAAAATATTTAACTCAAATAGTTATGCTATGGGAAAAATATGTTGAAAATTAATTACAGACTATTTAGTTTGCACATATACACATAAAAAATAACAGAAACAGTCAGAGGTACTCCCCCGTGTTTTGTTTTGGGTTTTTTTCCTCTCTAGTTATAATATAGAAACAAAAACATTGTCTTTATTTTTTTGTCTGTTTTGACCCTGTATAGGACTTGATAATAGGAACATACCATCAGGCTTCTGCCATATAAAAAAACCCAAAAACTAAATCAAAATTTGTTCTTTCACTCAAAATTACACATAAAACATTTTTCTTACTGTAAATAATGCAATTGAGACATTTAAGCTTTCAGATGTAGAACAAATAATAGAAAAAGTATCTTGTAAGAGGCAAAGGACGGCAAGCCCTACCAGGTTAAACAGAATTCGGAGGACAATGCAAAACTTAATATGAGGAGAAGATGCCAAACAAGTGCTACATGATATTTCTATGGAAAATAAACCAACTAAACACTCTTAAACAGATGTGTCGCTAGTGAAAAGCTTTAATATTGGTTTACAAATCCAGACAACACAAAGAATGATTGTAACAGGAATAATAGGATAATATGTTTGTTATTTTATTAAATAGAAAGACAGGTGATATAGACTTGATGACAACAAAAAAGTAGAGATTCTTTTTAATCTTAGATTTTGATATGTATATTTTTGTATTAGAGTTTATTTTAAATCAATGAAAAAAATGAACTGCTAGTGATTTAGCAATGTTAAAGAAATAAAAGATTTTCTAAAGAAAGTAATGTACATTTCAAAATATTATACCCTCCTCAGTTTTGATACCTATCTTACAAAATTTGAAAGAAAAGTACAAGCTCAGATTTTCAGACTGCACTTGAAAATAAAGTTATCAAGGCTGAAAAATAACTTAAGATCTCAAGACTCTTGTATTTATACTGATTTATAAGTTGCAGCCATTTGTCAGCCAGGGACTGCTGTTCATGTATTTTACATTAGGGAGCTGTTAGTCACAGAACAGAACTAACGTATAAGCAGGGTATTTAAACTTCAGTGCTCCTGTTCCCGTCTGACTTTTGGAAGTACAGCCAAGAGGACTGTTACTTTTTCCTTGCTGTTTTCAGCTTCAGAGCTCATCTATCATGGTCTGGCTTCAGGAGAGATAACAGTGTTCTTCTATAGCATTCCTTACAGTAGCAGATAGGATACTTCTCTTTGCATGTGAGAAACACTAAAACAACTGCAGAAGGCATTTCTAACTTGAAGAATGCAGGTATCTGTCTTCCTAGACATATATTCTCGCAGTCACTACCCACACCACTCTACCGAACACAGAAATTTAACTCTGTGTTTTGAGTAGAGATTACAAGGACCACGAAGTTCTTAGCCACAAGTTTTTATGTTCAAATTGCCTTGAACAGGCTGAAGCTGCCTTGAAGTCCACTTAGTACAAATGCTGGGTTTAATATGTCAGGTGTGTAGGGAGTGATTTTTTAACACCAAGAAATTTTCCCAGAAGCTATGACTTTTATGACTTTGTTGTAAAAAAGGGATCTCCATTCCTCTCATCACTCTACTTTTTGTCTGTACTTGTTTCATTCTGAATTCATGTTTCTTGACCACAAAAATGTACAAAATTAGGAATGTTTTAGTCAGTATAAAAGACATCAAGGAGAAATGATATGGAACATTTCTAATTCATCTAGTAAATTTCTTTTGAAATATATGAGAATGGAATATTTTGGTTTTAGAGGTAGGGATTTAGGTGTTTACAGTCATTCTCTTGTCTCTTCTGTTTGTCTTTACTTTTCTTGTTCTACACAGTAATGCTTCTGTCTTTCAGTGACGTTCACCTGCACAAACTATTATTAAATTTAACCTCTCATTTGTGTTCTAAACGAATTAATTTAATCTCTGTGATACTCTGATTCATATAGAGTCTGGTCTGGCTAAAATCTTAAGTCCTTAACACACTCTCCAAAAAAAGCCAAATGATGAAAAACTTGTTGAGATTTTTGTTTCTTTCTCTTCAAAAGAAGTGTGAAAAAGAAAATTACTTTTGCCTTTTTTTTTTTTTTGTTATTTAAGAATTCTTTAAAAATACACTATTTTTTTCCTTGTAGAAATTAGAACTTATTCTTTTTTTCACTTCATCATGTAAGCAAGAACAAATAAGGAGAAAAAGAGAAAATTTTTGTAAAATAGTTTCATAATATGAAAGCCTACATTTGAGACAGAAATCAACACAATTTTAAACCATATCCTTCTACAGGCAAATCTGGACTAAACTTAAACTGTGTTAACAGAACCACTTTTGCTGGCTCTTTGCAGGTCATAGAGTACTTTCAGATATTTCTGCAGCAATTCTATGCGGTGTGCTGCTGACACTGCATCAAGTCAGTTGGCTGTTCCAGAAATATCAGCAGTTTTATTTTACTATTTTACTGGAATAAATAAGATAAAGTTTGCATAATATTTTCTGTACTTCTAAATAATGAATATGTCAACTTGTCTCTACTTACATATCAGCCATATTTTGGCCTTTGCAGTTTGTCAGGGTACCATTTTTTTGTCTGCTATTGTATTGAACTATACAGAACTCAGTAGCAACTTAGGCAAAAAAAGTATGTGTGTAATAATTTGTTTTAAAATGTTTCAGAATGAGAATGGAGAGGAAAAAAAAGCCCTCCACCTATTTGATAAATATTATGGATATGTAGATTTCAAATTTCTCATTTAGCTTTAAGTTTCATTAGCTCATAATATTAACGACAATAACTTCTATATGATTCCATTTTTCTTTTTTCTTTCTCTGGTGCTCCTCAGTGTCCTGTTTCCTGAAATATTTTCACTAAAATTTTTAAAGAATAAATGACTTTTGGATAATCCACAATATAAAATATGAACACATTCTATAAAGAAAGAATCTGCATCAATTATAATAACTTAGATTTCTATAATTATCAGAACAGTAGAAAGAAAAGAACTATTATATTTTATAATATTTAACTGTGGTTAAAATATTTCCCAAAGTATGTTTATCAATGGTAATTATCCATTCAATACTAAAACAATATCACCTTAAATTGTGGAATAATTATATACGTAGGGACAAATTAATTTAATTCTTTGCATTGTGCTAGTGCATTATTTGATACAGAATATGGAAAATCAAATATGTTTTCAATGTTCTTTCCAGTGAAAAGTGAACCACTTCAAGAAAGAATAGAAAAGTGTAAAATACATGGAAACATAGTAATAAGAAATAATTCACATAAAATATTACTCTATACTATTAATGTTTATATTGCATTTTTATTGCTAGATATGTGTGTTAGATACTACATGTGAGGAATGGAAATACTTTATTTTGCCAAAAGCAGAAAAGAAGGGGTCTGTTTTACTTTTTCTCTTATAGGGCTTATTTACAAGCATTACTCTCTTGATGTGCCATCACTTCCAAACCAATTATGTAACTCCACTCTCAAAAGTCAATGAAGCTCTAGAAATTAAAGACTCTTGTCAACACTACATTTTTACCTCTGGGTAAAAGTTTAAGTTGATTGTCTTTAAGTAATTCTGAGAGAGATTCTTCACACTGTTTCAGTACTGATCACAGACTGTGGATAATATGAGTACTCTGACCATGGATTGTTCTGGTTTTTTTGGATAAATACTAATGAGCAATCTTTCATGATGTAGTCTATATAAACAAATGTGGAAAAGAAAAAAAAAAGGCAAAGACAGATGAAATAATTTGACCGTTTTTTTAATAAGAGAACAGAAAATTTAGAAAAGCTAAGTTGTTGCCAAAGATTTTTCATCATATTTGAGTTTCCAGTGGGTTATCAGAGAGATCAGCACAATGTTTCACCAGTTCAGCTTTTTTAATCATCTACAAATAAACATGAAAGAAAATGAGAATGAAAAGAGAAAAATGAGAGAGACTAAATACTGTTGAAAGGGAATCAGACTGTAGGACAGCCTGATATTCTTACCTTATTCAAGCAAAATACGTGTTAATGTAGTTATATATAAGCTGATACATCTACATTTGAGGACGCAGGCCATATTGACTTTATGGAGCACAATGAAGCAGTGCTACCAGTGCAATGCTGTAGTCAGAAAGGCTATTGCAATCCCTGCACATATGTAGAGACAGAGTGAGCAGGAAAGGGATGGCTCTGCTGTGTACAGGATTGGCAAGGAAACTGTTGGACTTCTAAATGCAGATAGCTACTGCTAAAATGGAAGCTGGACAACTGGAAGAGGTAAAAGGACAAAGTATAACATGCAGAGGGATGAAGTGTTTTACACTTATAAACTTAATGCTTGCCATACCATTGCTAGATTTTCAGACAAGTTTACTCTGACTCTATATTGTGGTATTAATTATCTTGTCATGTGGGAAGACTGAAGCAGAAACACGACATACATTGAGTTTTAGAATTCTAATTTACTTAACCTAATTATGTTGTCATTCATAATGTTTTATGTATCACTTCTGTTTCTTCAGCAGACAAATGTGGTGAGGAGTGAATAAAAAGTAGGTTTTCTCCTCTGCTAGAGGGGAGGGGTACATGTTGGCATTTAAGTAATAACATCAATCACCTGAGGTCCTGAGCCAGGGTAGAGTGAAATAGATCTGTCTGCTCTTTTTTTTCTGTTCCTGGACTTGTTGTGTCTGTTTTTTATACCTTCTTGTTACTCAATTTGTTTTTACCATATAAGAAGCACACATCAGAAACAGAACATATCAGTTCATCCTTTTGACAGGCCTGAGCACATGTATAATGTATATGTTCTTTTTTTGTGTGTGTTTCTTATGCTAGTGTTCAAAAATGGGTTCTATCCCATATTCTATGCCCCATTCCTCTTGTGAATGATAAGTCACCTTTCTGTACTTATGCTTCCTGTTCCCTCTGATGTTTGGGATATTGTGATTACTATGACGTAAGAAGTCAGCAGATGTCAAAGGTGATACTCATCTTGTTCTGACTTTATGAATGAGACTCAGTTGCTGATTTTGCAGGACACGGTAGATGTCAGTTGCCTAAACATAGGCATTTTTTGTAATTGAAGATAATCAAGAATATCTGATATATTCATATGCAATTGACAGACACTACACAGAAAATCATCAATCCTCCCCCAGTTTTATATAGTTGATGAACTCATGCATGATGTATTATACACTTTAGCAGCATCTCAGCTGGCACAAGACACTACAGTGTGGTGTACTTCACTGAGCCTAAATGACAATTTTGGTCACAAAACCCAACAAAAAACACCAAACAAACAGAAGATAGTTTGAAGTCTACACATGGACTTGATGTGTGGTCTTATAATTTAAGAACTAGAACTGAGAAAAGGGAAAGGTGGGATAAGTAAAAGGTAATGCTTTTACACTAGGAAATGTTCCATTTTTCATTAGCTGGCTCATTAAACCAATTGCTATCATCTGTGTATATTCTTTAATTTTCATCTCTTTTCCATTTTACATATAAATAACATTTTAGGTATTCAAAGTGAAATTATTATTGTTTTTATTGATATTTTTATTGATACTGTTGTTGCTTTTATTATTAACGTTAGTGTCATCCAGTATGGTATGATGTGAGACATATTCATATCTTTAGAAAAATAATAAGCAAGTTGCACTGACACATTCCTGTCAAACATTTCCTTTCAGTGAAATATTTTTTAAAATATTTAAACCAGAAAGTATATTACATCGTGGAAAGATCTGTTCAATAATATTATACCATTTTTTGTGTTAAAAAGAAATTATTTTTATTGAATATCACAGAGTTCTTTGACAAGTTAGCAATCAGAAATCAAGTTGAAGCAGAACTGGTTCACTAATAGCTTGTAGTAACAAATGATTTTCATGTCTTTGAGCACATAGATCATCAATATGTCAAGAATAGCACCTGTGTGGGAGTACTGCAATGTGTTGGCCTAGCAGAGATTCAGTGCTGTGAGGTAAATGCCACATTAACTTCCTTAGTGCCGTAGGCTGGGCAGAGGTATATCAATCAGGCATGATAAAAGAGGTAAAACTAAACATCTATTTTTGCTGTTATTGTTTTGTAACTGATACTTGATTAAATTCAGAGACAAATATATATAGCCCCTCTTTATATATACCTCTATATTACTCTATATGGTAACATTCATGTGGAAATAGTGTAATGCATGGAAAATCCAGAATCATCACAGCTCTGGACCAGTCACTAGACTGAAGACACTAGGAAAGACAGCAAAAGCATTCACACTGCCTAGGTGAAGTACCTTTCTTCTTTTTTATTTGTGGCATATAGAAAGGGATGGGAGACGAGGAAAAAAAAAAGATCCTTTACGCCCCAAGAGCAATGATGCCTGGAGAGAAAAACAGATGGATCATGGGAAGCACAGTCGTGACTGCAATCTCATCTCAACTTGCTTACCAGAGTCATGGTCGCAGGAATTGTACTTCAAGATTTTTCCTTCTAGCTGACATTCTAGCAATCAAAGATAAGCAAAAATCAAGTAGAGCCACATGTACTTTCTATGTTCTACGTAAAAACAATATAAACTACAGACGTGAAATGCTTTTAAAACTTTCTTTCTCTCTCTAGTCTCAAAGTTGGTATGAAAGTAAGCATTTATTTGACAAGCTGAAATCAGCAGAAAAGCAGAGATTACAGATTCATACAGTTAAAGCATCACAAATCTAACGTGAAAGTGATGGGAACATGAAAAAGACGGTGCATGATTAATGCTTCTGCAGCCTGGATTTTTTTTATTTTTTTAGTGAAGAAAATGTACAGTTGGAGGAGACTCTCTCTGATTTTGTGTGCTAAACTGCCATGCGTCATCCATAAAAAATGGTTTTATAGGTATGACCGATCATCATGGCATTGGTATCTTTTCCTGGTCTGTCCTAGACTTCCTATATAACCTATCCAAATCACTTAAGCTGTTTAAATTCTAGTTCTCACAGTAAAATAGTGTTGCTAGCTAAGGATGCATAAAACTTTAAATAAAAATATTTGATCAGCTGGAAGTTAATAACCTGACTTCAAGTTTAGGGAATGGTAACTTTTATGCAGCAGAAAATTAAGCAGGTTCTTTGCCAAGTTGTCATGTTATAAAAAAGAAATCAAAATGTATGCTTTTTCCATGTTTTATATGAAATCTAACTTGGTACACTGTTTTGTTTCAGTTAGAATGTTAAAAAAATATTTGGTACAAAACAGTATAAAAAGTACAATGCCTTGAGGTGTCCAAGGAACAAATGGGAATGAGAAACTCTACTCAAGAGATGGATGTGGAAACACAGAAGCAGAGGACTCCTCTCAGTACTGAAACTGATGATGATAATACATATTCTGACTTGTAGTTTAGAAGCAAATAATCAAAATTCACAAACTTCGTCCAAAAAATTCTTGTAATTGGTGCATAGAAGTAAGAACATGACCAAGTTAATAGGTAAATTATATTTACTTAAAATACTGAGAATATCAAAATGGTAACAATATTTATTCTGAAAAAAATCCAGTTTGTTTTCTGGCAATTGGAACTAAAAACAGTTTAAAGGTGGGAAAAGCAAAACAGTAGATTATAAGCAATGGTAAGTTACCTCTACAACTGTTCCAGGATCTCAGTGGAATGATCACTCAGCTTACAACTTGATATCTCCTTCCCGTGAACTGTCTTGCCCAGAGGAAGTTATTGATACCATATGAATATTTAAGAAGGAAAGTCATTGCCCCTAGGTATTACAGGAATTATTTACTAGACCTCTACTGACTGTAATAGGAGATGAAATAGCTAGTTACCAAGTAGATACATATATTTAGATACTTAAATGTATTTGCAATTTATAAGTGAAATGCATGAATCCAGGGGTTCATACCAATTGTGTAATCCTAACTCCTGTGCTGGTTGAAGCTTTTAGAGGAATCTTACCTGGCATTCAGCTGCTGACTGAAATGGGAGCTGATCCTCTGTAGTTATGAGTCCTGTGTTCTATCTTCCAGTCTTACTCAAAGGTCTCAAACATCCTCAGCATCTTCAGTTGAACTGAACACCTATTGCTAAGCAACTAAAATGAATATTTTTGGTTGTTTGTTTGGGTTTGGTTTTGGTTTTGTTTTTTTAATATGAAAAGCTAGGTAGCACGGAAACTAATTTTTGTTATGAATATTCAGAAACAAAAGGAAGATGAGGAAACATAGATTTCAAACATTTAAAAATATATATTTTTATTATGCCTTGTAATGATACAACTGAGACCCTGAGACCAGCTCAGTTAGTTATAGCATGGTGCTAATAATGCCAAGGTTGTGGGTTTGATTCCCATATGGGCCATTCATTTAAGAGCTGGACTCAATGGTCCTTGTAGTTCCCTATTGCAGTGCATTATTTTCTCGGGGGGGGGGGGGGAGGAGGGAGGAGAAGAAAAAGAAAAAAAGGAAAAAAAGGAAAAAGAAAAAGGAAAAGAAGGGAGCATTTGACTAATTCTTACTAACTAACTATTGAATTGGAATGAAAGGGTGAAAAACTCATAACTCCAATAAGCACTACAGAAAATGCTTTATGGGTCTTAATGATTTTCAGCTTGAGTGGAAAGTATATTTCATTGTCAAACCTATATAACATTTTCATCCATCTGCCTGTCTGAAGTACTGCAAAGTAGCAATTGTTCCATGAACTTAGGAGTGATTTTCTCAATGTTTTTCTCCCCACTTTCTGAATTTTACGTACATTCAGGAAATGCACTGGGGAAAATTTAAAACAGTTTTGTAGCATACTTTGCCAAAAGAATAAATTAGTGTTTATATTGATTAGAAGTTCCCCAGCAAATGAAGCACAGATTTAAACTAATACCATAGTCTCTCAAACATATTTTTTCATGAAGTTTTTCTTTGGTATCTATGATGTGAATATTTGCCACTGACTTTTATGTGTACTTATTGGTTATATGATGCAGGACACTAAGAAACTAGGAAAGAATACTGTGCTGGGATAGAGTTAATGTTCTTCATAGTAGCTTATATGTGGCTGCACTTTGGATTTGTGATGGAAACAGTACTGATAACACAAAGTTGTTTTAGTTACTGCTCAAACAGAGCCCAAACAGAGTCGAGGTCTTTTCTGCTTCTTGTAATTACAACTCTCCTGTTGCAATGGTGAGAATATTTGAGACAAAATATACTCACATGCTTATGCCTGGTCCTCTACACTACCATGCTTCTAACAACCACAAAACACTGACTGATAAGCCCTTTTAAGTCTCTGCAGACCTCCAGTTGGTGATTAGTCTTGTACAGCCAACAGCTATCTTGAGTGACCATAGAGACTGTAGCCTAAGACCACAGGTAAGTGGAGGAAGCAGCAGCCTGGCAGAGTGGACTGTGCTTCCTGTGTGTTCTAAAACTACTCTCTGTTTGTTTTTTTTTTTTAATTTAATAACAAAATTTCCTTCTCTAATCAATGTTGTACATTTTTATTGTCAAACTTACCTTATAGAATTCAGCAGGATAATATGGTTCTAATCATTATGATTATCTGAATTTAAAGTTTTCTCTACTTACATTATTAATTACATGTAAATGCCATTTAAAAAGAAAAATTAAAGTACAGGAGAGAAGTGGGAACCCATCTGCCTCAATTATATTTACAATCTTTATTATTCAGTGAACAGCTACACTTTATCCTGAAAGGTCTTCCACTTCTAACTCATTGTTTGAAACTTTTCCTGACACCAGGCCTACATACATGGACAAATAAAAATACTCTCAAGGTGTATAGTTGATGTCATACTCTGAATCCTAATGGTAAAAGCAATTTGGGGGATTAAAAAAAATCAAAACAAGAGAGGGAAAGAGAAAGGGAAAGGGAAAGGGAAAGGGAAAGGGAAAGGGGAAAGGGGAAAGGGGAAAGGGGAAAGGGGAAAGGTAAGGGAAAAGGAATGGGAAAAGGAAAGGGAAAGGCAAAATGAAAAGGAAAGAGAAAGACCTCCCCAGTAGGCACCAAGGAATTGAAGTGGCAGGGGTCTCCCATAGGAGTGTAGTCCTCTGGAGGTCCTCTCTAGTGCAGCAGGTGGTTGCCTCACTATACTTTTCTGATGGTAGTTATGTAGTT
Source organism: Pseudopipra pipra (assembly GCF_036250125.1). Classification (NCBI taxonomy): domain Eukaryota; kingdom Metazoa; phylum Chordata; class Aves; order Passeriformes; family Pipridae; genus Pseudopipra; species Pseudopipra pipra. The sequence goes on along the minus strand of NC_087550.1, from coordinate 71,496,691 downwards.
TCTACAGGAACTTGTTCCAAGTCCCTGTCGGTTTTCCCTCATTATTATGATATTAGTGCTGACTGGAGAGTGCTTTGATCAGGTGCAGAAATTGCACTTTGATTTGATGCCAAGTTCTGTGCATATATATATTACTGGTATGCTTACCACATATTTAGATGACAATTATCTACTTTGTCATACATCAAGTCCTGATTGTCCTCTAGTACAAATTAAAATCTACAAAAAAAAGAGGGAGTATAAAAATAGGGCAGAGATAAGAATCCTCATCCCAGTGACAATCACATCCCACAATAATAATAATACCACCTTTTTCAAGTACATAAAAATAACAGCAAAAAGAATAATTGCATGGCAGCAATACAACAGAAAAAAAAGAAGAAATACTGATATAACAACTTAGTTGAAAGGTTACACAGTTGCAAATGAAACGGAGATTGCAGGGGTGAAAGTGAAGGCCTCCAAGTATCCAAGGGGAGCCCCTTAGTATTGCAAAAGTTGAAGTGTTTAAGGTACACTGTAACACAGGAGATAAAAAGGAGAATATACTAATTACAAGATTAAATCCCTTCTTTTGATCGTAAGAATGAATCAGTGGAACTACAGGACATCCTGGCTAAATTTAGGAATCACCGACGATGTCACAGTAATATAGAGAATCTAATTCTCTGAATTTGTGAAAACAGAGATTTTTTTTTTTTTTGGTGGTGATTGAGAAAATACAGGAAGCAAAGACAAAAAACTGATTCTGTCATTGAAAACATCTTCCCTGAACATCACTCACAAACATGAGCTGAAAGCGGAGTTAGTATTGTCACCATTCTTGCTCCCAGGTCATTCTATGGCCTTGTTTCCATCTTTGCTTAGAAAAAATATCCTTTAGATGCAGATTTCTTACTGTGACTCATGTGCTTTTCTTTTAAATTATAATTCTGCTAGCACTTCTATTTCAGACCAATTCAGAACTTAGAGTTCATCAATACAGGAGAAAGTAGGAAAGAAGATAAGATATTGAAGGGTGCAATATGCGGATGTTTTCTAGAAGAATATCAGTTCAAGGAACATGTACTTAAAGTTTTCCTTTAAATACTGGTTTTGATTTTACTTGCCTAAACCTGTTATTGTTTTTAAGGATTTGTGAGACGAAAACCTCATTACAAGTTAGATGGCTAGGAAAGAAAAAAAAAAAAGAAAAAATGGAGGAAAAAGGGGGAGTACTCTAACCAATTTCAGGCTATACAACAGTGGCTGCTAGTTTATGTCAGTTTTAGATGAGAAAAATGGGGATTTTTTTTTTATTTATTTATTCAGTTGTTTTAATTTGTTTGGAGGATGGTATTTCTCCTGGAGGAGGCAGCAAAGTTAGCTGTGAGATTTGTCACTTGATTAATCGTTCTTTAATTCGTGGTAAAAACATCCCAGGCAGAAAGGGACCTGGGAGTTTGAATTGACCAGAAGCTGAACATGAGCCAGCAGTGTGCCCAGATGGCCAAGAAGCCAATGGCATCCTGGCCTGGATCAGGAACAGTGTGGCCAGCAGGTCCAGGGAAGTGATTCTTCCCGTGTGCTCAGTTCTGGTGAGGCCACACCTGGAGTACTGTGTCTAGTTCTGGGCCCCTCAGTTCAGGAAGGATATTGAGGTGCTGGAGCAGGTCCAGAGAAGAGCAACAAGGCTGGTGAAGGGACTTGAGCACAAGTCCTATGAGGAGAGGCTGAAGGAGCTGGGGTTGTTCAGCCTGGAGAAGAGGAGGCTCAGGGGAGACCTCATCGCTCTCTACAACTCCCTGAAAGGAGATTGTAGCCAGGTTGGGGTTGGTCTCTTCTCCCAGGCAACTATCAGTAAGACAAGAGGGCATGGTCTTAAGTTCTGCCAGGGGAGGTTTAGGTTAGATGTTAGGAAGAAATTCTTTACAGAGAGGGTAATCAGGCACTGGAGTGGGCTGCCCAGGGAAGTGGTGGATTCTCTGTCCCTGGAGGTTTTTAACATGAGACTGGATGTGGCACTCAGTGCCATGGTCTAATAACCACGGTGGTAGTGGATCAAGGGTTGGACTTGATGATCTCGGAGGTCCCTCCCAACCCAGTTGATTATATGATTCTATGAATATAGATGCCTCTTTCTGTACAATGGAAATTGAAGTAAATTAAATATTCTTTAGTATTAGGAGTTACTCTTGGTTTGTAACAACAGGATCTAGTTGCACAGCTGCAGTCTAATATGGTAACAGACTGTATTAGAAAGAGTGTGTAATATATGCTGTGAATCTATTGTAAAACAGCTGCTTTTAAGTGAAAAATGAAGATAAAGCATGATAAAAAATGACAGCTAAACTACAAAAATATTAACTGCCTTGCTTTTCCTAAGGAAACTTTAAATTTAATCCACATTCAGTTACTGATCTAAATCATCATGTTTTAAAAATACATTATGATGCAGTAGGTGGAAAACATTTCATATCAAAAGTTTAATACATCAAGCTGCAAGGCTGGTTTCAGATGAATTACTCCTGAAATATTTTAGTCAGCTGCTAGGATTTAAAAGCAGCATTTTAATATATTGATGTATGACCCACTCTAACCACTGCCTTCCATAATGCTTTAAAAAGATGAATAAAAGCATTAAATAGCTTTTTCCTTATATTTTATTTTTTCCTTTTTTTTTAAGCATACCACATACTGCTTTTACTATTCTGTCTTTAAATTCACCAACAAATGTATAAAGCACACTAAATTTGTCATTATCATAAAAGCTAATTTGTGGGGCAATAACTATTTTAGACCAAGTTATAAATTCTTTTTTCTTCAGCTAAGTAGTAAATACCCTCATTTGCCATTGACTGAGAATCTGTGCAGGATCAAGTTATGAAATCCCTTACAATTAGATGTTATATAGCAGACCAAATAAAATAATGCCCTGTGTTGCACCTTACAGTTTCTCAGAACTTTTTGCAGGAAATTCTCAAAGACTACTTTAAAGGAACTGAGATATGAACAGAAGGCAAGTGGATAGAGGTAGAGAGAGCAGCACAGGAGTTTTCACTCAGGGCAAGAGGGTAAGCATCCCTGAAAATGGGGGAGGTACTGAAATAACTGGAGAAGCAGTGTCTAGGACTCTGCAGATGAGAAGAAACCCTGTGGCTTTATTAATATAATAAATAAATAAACCCACACAATCCAGTTGGTTCGGGGTTCAAACAACCAAATCCCCTTATTGGAAGCAAACAGCATATTTTATATGCACTTTAAAACAACACGTGATTCTCTTAACCAATTACCATGGGATTCCCCTGTGCCCATGTGTGCAAGAGTACAATCGGGACTTCATCTCCCAGAATGCTCCTTCCAGCATCCCTAAAACACGCCCCCTACAAAACTCATCATTTACACTGGAAGATTAGGAAGCATGGCAAAGTTTTGAAGGATGATATGAAAAAAACCTAATAAATGGTAAAAAGGGCTCCCAGTAATGTCATTTTATAATGAGCAGGAGAGAGGGCTTCCCAGTGTTGAAAGGGTAACTGTTGAACTCAAGGCTGAGATTAATAAAACTGAAGCAATGATCAGTTGACAGGATGGAAAGATTTGAAGAACAGATTTGATGAGATGAGGAAGAGGTAGAGTATGTGTTAGTTAGTAAAAGATCAGGAAGACATAGGAAGTTAGAGCATCCAGGAAGTTAAAAGAACAATGAAGTGGTAAAGAACAGAACTTTTTTCTAATCAATACTAGTGATTCTAAATATGCTTTTTAGTTTAGGAAAGAAGATACTTGTAGACTGTAATTTATCTCTTTCTGATGTTGATTCAGTTGCCTGTACGTAGCACATAGCACACAGACATCTACTGCTGTTTGAGACATTCTGGATGATCTGAGATATCCTTTTCAGACCAGCAGTGGTGTCACAGAGGAACAGGAGCGCACAAGCTTTTTTGAAGTGTCAACTACAGACCATGTGAAATGCTACTGGATGCCTCACAAAACAAGAGATGGATATACATGAGTGGTTAAACCAGGTCCACATGCTTACTTTTGGTAAGCATGACCACATGACACCAGGAGAAGGGGTCCACGTGTTAGTAGATGCTTAGAAACCTCAATTAGGCTCCAATAGCCTGTTTTGTCCACAGTTAATAAAGGGTTTTGGGGATAATAGCTCAGAATTTTAGATTATAGGTATCTAAAACCACATAAAATAAAACCTATTCCTGTATCATTCTGCAATGAGACACCTTGCAACTGTCATTACTGCCTACAGACATTGAAGGCATTAAATTAACATATTGCTTTTCATCCTTGGTCGCAGGGATAGCTCTACACAACCAGAGAAGAATCCAGCTTATTAGACAAGTTAACACTATGCTTTGTCATTTATACTCTTTTTTTTTTCTTTTAATATTAGGAGTGGGTTTTTTGACCATGAAAAATGTTTTATGTCCCATAATAAAAAGTCTGGCCCTCATACAAAACTTCCATTTGTTTCAACTAAACTCTAAAACACTTAGTTAGTTTTCAGTGTGTCTGAATCCTCTACTGCCAATAAAAAGATAACCTGCAAAATGAGTAATTCACTAAAATTCCCATCCAAAGGGAAGTAAAATTCCCAATTTAATTTCCAATTAATTCCTCCTTAGTGGAATATTTGCATACTTTCAGGAACATAAACATAAATGCACTTTAATATGATTAATTCTTCTTCATTTCCTTAAATGTTTTTCCTGAGAAAAATGCCTGGCATATGATTCAAAATGTAATTTTCTTCCCAACTCTTTAAAGATAATCATTGCCCATATTTGTGTGCCCACAGTCACATGGTTACACATACAGTCCTGGCATGTTTTCTTCATCTTTACAAATGCACAGATACATATTTGGATTTTTTATGTTCAAGATGTTAACCCAGCAATCCCAAAGCATGCCAAAGAGGACAACAGACCAAGTAGCAGAATATCATCAAAACCAAGGTTCGATGCCAAAACGCTTCCAGTGCTAAATGTAGCAATTCCAGGTAACGCTTCCTAACCCACAGACCAAATGCTAGTTCCTGCAAAGCAAAGTGGATGTATTCATTCTACATGGAACCTGCCTTTAAACATTGTCTAAGTTTCATAGCATACTCTAGAGGCCTCAAAGTATGCATCACATACATATTGCTATATGGGTGAGTGAGCATAGGGAAAAATTTGGAGTTATGCAGCACACAACCACAATGTAGAACATAGGAAACCACACCACAATAGTCTTATTTTTACCCTCCCATAGGTACTTGTCTCCAGAATGAGGTATGTTGAGCTCTACATATTTTTCTGAACCTTGAACCTGCGCTTTGCTCTCTAGTGACTTACTCAAGGTCCTTCAAAAAAGAGTGGAAGAACAAACTAACAATTAAAATGCATGGATTATCATGCACCTATTATTTTAGTGCCATTAATATATCTAAAGGAATCTGAGATGTTATGTCATCCATCTGCTTGGTTTTTATCTGATAGGGACATGCCTAAGCTCCTAGCATATTAAACACCTAACTGAAAAAAGCCAGTGGAAAAAGAGAGGCCTTCTTTGTGAGTGAATAATCTCACCTCAAATGTAATTTATCTTCAGGACCAGCCTCTCCCATTCATCCATCTATTAGAGAAGTACAGTCTTATAATTTAGAATCAAGTCCTCATTTTAAAACTTAGTTGTGTGTCTTACTTTAAACTAAAAGACCATTTGTGTGTGTGTAAATAGATACACATGTGTATGTGCATTATGTACATCAGTGAATATATATGTACACAAAAGGTCTTTGAGATATTTATATCTATAAAGAGTCTTTTAGTCTAAATATATACATCTGCATATATTTATATATTTAGCACACATATATATTTATCTGTATCTAATGTTTATTTCTTCTGGGCATCTCTTTTTTTTCTTTTTGTTTTACTACACAAGCTTCCAGACTTAAATAACTGTTCAATATTTTCTTTCTTTGAAATACAACATATCAGTCACATTGTAAGATATACTGAACATTAAATCTTTAGGTTTTTTATGGGCTAATATGGCTTTTCCAACAAAACCTCTTGAAGTAGAAATATTTGTTTCAGATCATGTTTACAAGTAATTATGAATGTTTTAAGCTTGCTTGTGAATACTTCAACCAAACTTATTGCATCCTTTAAAGATGTGGAAAACTGAAGGTTTTAGGCTTTAATGGGAGAGGGAAGAGCAAGCAGAAGTCAGACATGTGCTTCAATGCTGATATTCCCATACGCTCCAGGAAGCAGAATATAGCAATGCAGAAAACAGAATGTGTCTGTGTCTCAAAAATTATTTCACGTTAAACAGACCTTAGAAGTCTAATTGTTGGAAGAACTGAATAAACAAGTAATAAATATAACATGGGATATAAATATTGGATAGATACTGAAAAAAATTAGTTTATTCTTTGGAAAGTAAGTTCTTAATGAAAATTAAAGGACTGTAAGGACATAGTACATCTAATTGCACTTTTGAAACTCTGCCTCTGTTTTTACCTTTTTATTATTATAGTTAAAAAACTAAGAGAGTGTTCTTCTACCAAAACTTATATTTTAAGAAGTTAGTTATTCATAGCAGAACTAGCCACTTCAGTCTATATTTACAGTCAAACAGAAATTAAGATTCTAAAATAGACCATTAAGATTAACTGCAATATTTTTGCAGGTGCATACTTCTCTGCATTGACCATAAAGAAAGCTTAAAATAGCTACTCCTAATTTAATTATCTAGCTTTTCTTTATTTTTAGTTCGGTCTTCTGATCAGCCACTAGTGACTGCAAATGCTAGGAAATATAGAAAGAAAAAAGACTGGGATTAGACAAAGATAATGGGAAGGGAAAAGCTTTGTGGAGACAAACACAGGAGAGAAATAGGAATACCTGATATACAGGTGAAAGAGGTTGCTATAAGGACATGACAAAAGAAATGCTAGTTTTGTATTTTCCTTGCCTTCTTTTTGTGTGTTATTCCCTGTCATCTCTCTCATACTGACATTTTTTACTGGTGTTTATATGGAAAGGTGACAATAAGGTGAAATGTTTCATAGTGTTCAAGAAGACTCAAAACTCAAAATGTTCATCTGTGTCAGAAAGTGTCAAACTCATCAAGTTCACCATTTGGGGAAAAAGTGTCAAACTCTGATACACTACTGCTTGGCAGTGTAGGAAAACTGACCATATTTCACACTGAAAAGTTTTAAGTTCAGGAACTAAAAAAAAAAAATAAAAAAAAATTACATTTTACATCAGGTAAATATAGAAGAGCTAATCTTGAAACATCTACAGCTTCCACCTGTAGAGACTCTTTGATATTACACCTCTTTCTATTATTTCACATAAATTATAGAAACACCTACTATAATGAGAGACCAATTAAACTAATTTTGTGGAATCACAATGAGATTTTCTGCCCCAAAATAACTAAAGTTTTCCTTTAGACAAGATGCATGAAGTATGTATACCAATGACTCAAAAGGAGAAACTGAAAGGAAAAAATTATATCCTCGATCTATCTTTCAATAGAAAGTGACTTAATCCTAAGCAAACAAAAAAAGAGACTCAAAAGAACTGTTTCAAGCTTTTCTCTCTTTTTTCCTCCACTGGACACTGATTTAGCTCTGGTGAAAGTATCACTGAAATAATGAGTGAAATTATCAATCTCTCATATTATCTTTCTAAAAAATGTTATGATCATATTTTATTAAAATCACAGAATCATTATCCAGCCCTCATTATTCTTTTCCAGTAACCACTTTCACCTGTGCTAGTTCAGCTCTTCTTTTGTCAGGACTTGAGTCATGGTGTCTCCTGTCTGAGTTTATCTCTGTGTGCTCACTGTCAGCACCTTGGCATACCAAAGGTACCTAATCTTGGTTTAGACTGCTTCAAAGAAAAGGTCAGAAAAAGCTTCCTGCCCCCCTACCTCCCCAGTTCCTTTCTCTTGCACGTACATTTAAGCTCAGGCCCTCACTCTTTGATTTAGTTAAGCTGCATGCATGCTTTGGCTTGTTTGTGTGTCTTACTCAGTTTAGAAGGGTTCTCTATAAATCCTCCCCATTATATATATGTATTTTTATATCTATATAGAGATGATAGAAAGTAGGCGTGATTCCAGAATTCATGCTTTATCTATTGGGTTTTTTTAAAGTTATATTCTTCTGATTTCTAGAAAACTCATCAAAATTTAGACCACTTGTATACTAAGCTGTTTACTTAATAACCTAAATTATATCATGGGTTGTTCCTGAAGGTCCTTTGTCAGTCATCATCTTTAAACATGAAGAAAATAATTTTAAACAGTATGTCCTGTTTGCTGATAAAATGCTGAGTATGCTACCACCTGCAAACCATACAAAAATAAAGAAATTTGCGACTGTAGCAGATTCACTTTAGAAGCATATGGGTATATACAGTTGCATCCTGTGTTAGTCCCTGAAGTCTCAGGGTAGGAAGTAGATGCTGATTGAACACTGATTGAAGTGATTCACCTGACTTATTTTAGGTATCTACTTTCGGGTGAGAAGCATATCCTAAATACAGAAGTTTTTTCCTGCTTATAAAAGGAACCCAGAGGAAAGTTCAAAAATAGACATCAAAACTCAATTAAATAGTCTAGCAAGGCACTATTCTGAGATGTTCTGTGGCAATCTGAAAAATTTTTTTTTTAGCTACAATGCCAGAAAGAACTGTCTCGCATATGTTCTGTGTAATGTCTGCCATTCTCATGTGGATGCTGAGATTATTGATGACAACTCAAAGGACAAAAGTTTGCCATTGATCATATTGCGCTTGCCACCATCACATCTGCCTTTCACTAAGGCATCTCAAATGGTTGAAAGTGCTTCTGTTTAGGCAGCTCCCTAGCCATGTCTACTGGAAGATTCAATCCTAATTTAAGATGTTGACTATTACATTCAGATACCTAAATTAAAATGTGTACAACCTGGACATGAACACTACTCCTAATACAAGACAGAATTGATCTTACCTTCATGCCTGCCTAGTAGTTTAGGTGTGAGATTTATGGTTGTGTAAGCCTCTCCTAATCTTTCTTTCACTCATCTTCCATTTTTTCCAAATCTTGTGATACTAGTGGGAACAGAAAAGTAGCTCAGTTAAAAAAAAGATTTTTGCCCTCTAAAACCTATATTTCTTTCTATGTTACTAGGAGAATATGTTTACTTTATATAGTTCCTTGATCAAGTCAGAGAAGAACTTTAGGCTTCACTGAATCTGAATAATTTTTCAGAGTCAAATTATCATATATAAACTTGAAGTGTTCATTATTTCTGGCACAGGAAGCTAGTAAGGGTTTTATAACAATAAAACTACAACAGTAATTGGGAAGAAAGAACTAAGAGTTTATGCTAAAATATGGAATAATTCTGTTATGCAAACAGGAATAGCATGCCATTATAACAGAACGGCCGAACACTTGACTCTGGGCTTTTTTTGAAAAGTTAATATACAGAAAAAAAGGGAGAAGCTATTACCTGATGTTGGACAGAAATAGACAAGCGGCTTCAGAAGTTGGATAACCTTCAAAATGATAGTTCAAAATGGCAAGATGTCCTTCTATTGAATTAAGCTGAGATAATCTGTCCAAAAAGATGTATAGCAGAGATGAAAGACCTTGCCAGAAAACACAAAATTTTGCAATGATTTTGCAATGCTCCTCTCATGAAAAAGACTGTAATACATGAGGTATTTGTAGACTAAGTCATCTGCTACTAGATGTCTGAGATTTCCATGTCAAAAGATATGAGATTTTACTGTAATATGAACTTTAATCCTGAGAATGTGATTTCAAAATAGACACAAATTAGAATATGGAAAATTCAAATTAGCTAATAAGAATCTATTTTTTACCATGAGGTGGTCAAAGAGTAGAAGATGTTGCTCAGAGAGGCTGTAAAATCTCCCTTCTTGGGAGCTTTCAAGACTCATCTGGACACAACCATGGGCAGCCTGACCTGATTACATCTGTTTTGAGCATGTATTGAATTAGGTGACCTGTGGGGGATTTCTTTCTTTTTGAATTATGGTACTGCAGTTCCATGACTGTTGTGCTGAAGAGTCATCAGCAACCATTCTCTTTCATTATTTATAAACTTATGATTTGGTGTCTACTTGTTTTCTCCATCTTAATCTTACAATTATATTAAATGGTCCTGTAGTGTTAGCATTTAACAAGGACAGAGTAGAAATCCTTAAGCTATTTTTATCCCTTTCTAATTTTTTCTTATCCTTTTGAAGCGTGGATAAGCTATTGCCATTACTTATAAAATTAATGAGATTGTGATCTTCTGTCTAGTAACTTCCCAATAAATAATCACTAATGTGATTAAATACAGAAATTTTGCTTTTACTAGAGACAACATTGTTCTTGAAGGAAGTTTTTAATCTAAATACTACTTGGAAGAAAAATCAATCTTTAATGCACTCTTGGCTATCCTTTTTAGTTATTTCCTCAAGTTTTGGAAGAAAATATTCTGATATGTAATAGATTCTGGCAGCATAGGCTTTAAGAAAAATCTTAATTAACATGCTTATCATAAGCATATTAATTAATTTCATGGAAGATGGAAACTGATCAATACAGTGATGACACCACCCCAGAGATATATAGAACTGTTGGCTCTATAAATAAAGAAACAGGTGTGGATTCCAAGCCATCTAGAATGATGACCTTATTTAATACAGAAAATCTTTAATCAGGAGATGGGAAGGTTTGCTTTTATTAATTACTTGTGGTTTCCTTAATTAATTTATATATGTGAACAAAGCTTTGACTGCTAATGATGTGTTCTGCTGGTATAGTAAAAGCAAAACATTACCTGTACTTCATACTTTCATGCTCAGCCACTGTCCACTTCCTGACCTTGACTGGGCGTCCTGTAACACACTCCAGCTACACTCCTGCCCTCCTCTCTGATCCTGACATTCCAGCTATCAGCTAGCCTGTTTTCCCATCCCATATGGGACCTTCCTTCAGATAAGCTGCTCCTTCACACTGAAGACAAAACCCTCTTCACCACCTTCCCTGCCTGTCATTCCCAAAAACCTTTATTTGTCCAATGCACCATTCCAGTTCCACCAAGTCTTAGTCCATTCCACCACATTACAATTGTGCAACAGCATGGTATTCTGGTTCCTCCCACTTGATTCCCAGGCTGTGCACATTTTCATATATATCCTTTATGAAGGCATTGTTCTACTCTGTTTCTGAGGTCTCTTTTTTTTCCTGTTGCCATGGATCTTTGGTTTTCCATGTGTGTCCACCATTTCCACACTTAACTGTGGCCTGTAATCTCTATCCGCTTTTCTTCCTAGTTTAGGAATCTGTCCACCAAGATGGCAAGTTTGCTGGGTCTTGTCTTTGGCCACTTTCATCTTTCTTCAAGCTGTAGGATGTTTTCTCTATTTTCACTACTCATGTTTGCGAACTAGTAAGACTGTTTGAAGAAAATAAATGGCTTATCTTTTTCCCTTTCGCAGTTCTCTAGTGCTTTTGTCATTTCATTCTTGAATCAGCCCCTTCAGAGAACTGCTAACACTTCTTAAATAACTTAATTTTTAAGGCAGGCCTCCAGTGCAGAAATTAGTTATTCTCAGTAGGGACTTGCTTATTTTTCTGTGGATTTGCATTTGAATAGAGGCAGCATTCATTTAACAATCATTTACTGTAAGGTCTGTGTTACTTTTTTTAGGATTTCAACTAAATATTGAGATAGAAAGGCAAATGAAATGAGAGAGTCTCAAATGCTGCAGACAGCACAGCATGTCAGTTAGAAAATGGAAATGGCAACTTGGTTGAGGAACACACAGTCTGTACCCTGAGCCATGATTAATAAATCGTGCAGACTGATTCCTTAACTTGTCCTGGAATTTTTCACTTTTTTATCATCAATCCATTTAAGTAGTAAGAACAAGATGTTCTGCTCCTTTCTACTATACAAGAGAAAAGTAATTAGAAGATGATTTAGCTGGATCATCAGATGATATATAAGCAACCCACGTATTGACAGGACAATGGTGATCATTACTCTCTGTTGCACCTTCTGAACCATCTACTACATTATACAGAGAAGAATAAAACAAGATCAATAATGTCTTTCATCATATTTCTCTTTCATGATATCTCCAATTTTCAAAGAAAACCATTTTTAGTCTGAACATTAAGCATACGTATAAGCCAGTTGATACAGGTTTACATCAATAGACGATGCAGTATTAGGGAAATTACTTAAAAGTAAGCCACAATAAACACTTATTTCATCTCCGTTTAATTTCAGACTTGATATGGTAGAGTCAGTGGCAGATATAACTGTGACAGAAAATCATACATGAGCATTACACTGAGCAGGACTGAATGTTGACACAAAACAGATTTAATTTCAGATCTCTTTGATGCTTACATTGCTGATGTACAAACAGATTCTTATACTCCTCTTCAAAGACTGTAAAGTAACTCCACTGAAGATAACTAAACAAAACAAACAAAATAAAAAAAAAAAAAAAAAAAAAAAAAAAAAGAAATTTGAATTTTGGTGATTTCCAAGGGGTCTACGTAGAAGCATGAAAATTCATTGAGAGTATTCTATTAAAACAAGATATTCCATTAATTATAATTTAAAAGGAGATAAATAATGATATCTTACACAGTTTCTCTATTTTCCAGTTGTATAATTCTAACAGTTTGGACATTAAAATGTTCAAGGTTGAAGTTTCTTAGAGGAGAGATGGGACAAATAGGAGAGAGAAAGAACAGAAGGAAGAAGGCTAAAAGGAAGGAAAAAGAGACTGCACAAAAATCATTAAAAAAAAAATAGATGCCTCTTTCCATGTAGAAATCAGACAAGGAGAGTGGCATCATAATCCATCATAACAAAGCAAGCCTGAGATACAACTCAACCAAGGACTCAGAGAAATATCTGTCAGCAACCACGAATGTAATAAGGACACTAGAGACATACAGGAAAAGTTCTAGGACCATGTCCTCATCCTTGGACTTGGAACAAAATCAGCACTCTGATAAGGGCCATGGTCAACATGGACACATCCTTATGAAAACTATAAGCCAACATAAGTGCCCTTGCCTTGACATCTGCCCAAGAGGGAAGGTGTGTGGGAACATGACTGCTCTGGCATAGCCAGATGTCACGATGTCACAACAAATGAGGCATTTGATGTGTGGTGCGAGGGAAGGTGTTAAAACTGCTGAGAGCAATGAACTGTCTCTGGTACTTCAGTGTCACAGCTGCCCCTATGGCAACAGCAGACAGCCTTTGCACCACTGCTGCTAAAGGAACATTATTAAAAACCTCTGACTGAAACTCAAGCACTAATGTTCATGTCAAAGACTGTACTATCTGTAACAAAGGCAATTCCTAAAGTGAAGCTTCTTGAATTGCAGAAATGTGAAACATAAATAATTAAATGCATCTCTTATCAGAACCCCAAAGCTTTACAGAAAATGAGATTGAAAATTTTGTTCTTCATGAGAAAGTAAAGCAGACTGTATTAGAATATACGAAAGAGCTTTACTTGCTTTAACCAGATGGTTTCAAATAAATGTTGGGAATAAATGGTTGCTTACAGGTAGCATTCTATTGCCTTACTTAAATAATTTATGAATATATGCCTTCTCATTAACAAATATATATTATAAAACAAATTCTGAAATTTTTACCATTAAATAGGTACAAAATTAACCTTCAAAGCTATTGATATTGTAATAAAAGTCGTTATGGGAGAATTATTTCCAAAGAAGAGAACATTGCACAAATTAATCCAACTGAAAGACATATATACAAATATATATTATCAAAAGATCACATATCATTTAAAAATCTATATTTAAGATTTAAATATATATTTAATAATATTATATTAAAAGATATAAACTTATAACTTCAGTTTTCTCATTTAAAACAGAAGACACTGGAAAAAGTGATTTTATTGATCTCTTCACTGCAGAGAAAGTTTGGAATATCCCAACAAATATCTCTTGAGGGCTCAGAAAGTTAAAGGTCAACTCTTCTCCTACAAAAAAAACCAAATAAACAAAAAAACCCTCACAATAAAATCATTCAAGTCCTTATTTTTAATCCATTCTCTTGATTTTCAAAAGCGTGAAGGTAACTAGGAAAATTATAACACTAAAAGTACTTGTTAGTGAACACCCTCAAGAACTGAGGGTGAATGTGAAAAATGGATATAAGTTTTAAACATTAAGATGAACAGTGTTAGATGTACAAAGAACTTTTTATATAGCAGAAGTAATGGGAAAGTCCCATGACAAAAGAAGTAAAAACCTTGGGTTTTAAACTGGTAAAGTTATCTTGAAGTGTTAAAAATAAAAAATAAAAAGCTGTTTAGATTGCTTTAATTATAATTGTTTTACTGCCTTTTTTTCCTCTCCTTTTTTATAGATTCAGGCTGACTTCTGTTTGCTTGCTTAGGAAGGTTGAATATATTTGTATGTATGTGCATAACATACCTCTAGGCCTCCTCTGTTAATCCTAAAAGCATTAATTATATGAAATTCTTATCTGACTAACACACACTGAGAACATTTGGATTAGCAGTGGTTTAATACTGATAAACAGAAACTCTCCAAGAGTCATTGACTTCCATATTTTAATTACATTTCACTCTATTGTTTGCCAGTTATGCTAGAAAGATCCTTTCTGAGGCAGGAAAACAGTTTAGGAAACAGGTTTTTACTGATAGAGTTTTAAGGATGTGCAGAAGAAGATGAACTGAAAGTTGTTTTGTGGGGTTTTTTAAATATAACAACATGTAATTATCAATGATTAAGGGAGAGAAAGTTGTTTAGACCTAAATTTACTGACTAAAGATTTTTTAATGACTTTGTGAATGTGAATTTTCATGACTACGCACATTGTTGCTTCTTATCACATTTCTCAGTACAGGGAGAAATTACAGGGGTGACAAAGAAAAAGATCTCTTAGTTTCACCAAAATTATTCATTTATTTCAACCTCTTTCTTATTTACAGGTTTATTCTGTATGTGAGATTAAGCTTACAATCTATTTCTGACATTGAAAATGTTCATATACTAACAAACCTTTATAAATACTATATTTAAAGTTCTGATTTTGCAGCATAAATAATGGCTAGGAAGAAGGGTTATGATAGCTATGAGAGTATGTTTTCATTAAATATGAGGGACGAGGAACAGGAAAAAGAATAACATATACTAACTGTATTTCAAGTACATATTTAACACTGTCTAATCTGAAAAGGTGTTCAAGACAGGAGTTTGCTGTCCTGACTTTAATTACTGGCAGTTCAAAAGTCTTTGTTGAAATGGCAATTACAGAAGGTTAAGCTCTTAAAAAGAAATTAGAAAAGGAAATGGATGCTGGTAAGTGTTGTATAGAGAAGTAGATTGGGAAGAATGTTTTATGATATAAAGAAGTCAGTGAAAAGAAAACCTAAAACATGAAGGTTAGTGTTGTTGTAAATATACCTTCATTTAGTTTTCTCTCAAAATAAGATAGGGTAAAGAAACCCCACCACATCTACAATTTGTTTAAGTAATATTTTCCATGCACTTAGTTTCCCCGCATTTCAATTTTCATTTTTTATTTACTGTAAATGTCTGTAGATTGAAACAAAGTGGTCTGTACTCTTAATAACCTCATTACTACATGCTTTCTACACTTCAAGGAGAAAACACTACTTTGCTTTGGTGATTTTTGTTTTGGTTTGGCTTTTTTCTGTTTTTACTCAAATTTATTATACTTGAGTCCATGTAATCTCAGCTTTTGCATCTGGTTCAGCATAAGAATTCGAGTGGAACATGGTAATTCTCTCTCCGTGGTGGGAAAGTTTAATTAAAGCTAATTGAATCAATTTATATCAGGACCTGGTTCAAAGTCTTTACAATGTATTTTATATTATTTTTATTCATTTAGAACCACAAATTACTTAATTACTATAGCTGCACAATTGTACATTAGAGATACACGATGATTTTGAGAAATTTGTACTTCAAAAGATACTACAAATTCAGAGGCCACCTCCAGTTCTGTAAAATATTTACACATGCTTTTAATACCTTAAAAACACATACCATTTTCCTCTTTGGACTTACGAGTATTTGTTTTTCTTTTTTATGAATCAAAAATCTGTAAATATTGTTTCAGGATCTAGGGATCACAAATTATCATAGTTCATAAAACTCTGGTTTCAGTAAGTAGGATAAATCTCAATATATAATAAATACAAATTTTCAACTTATTATAAATTAGTGATTTTGCATTTTTATCCAGGTATGTCTCTGTGGAGAAGGTTATTATTATTTTAATTTATTGTTATTTTATAAATATTACGATCCTAGTAAAGCCTAAGACCATGTGTTGCAAGTGAACAAAATATTTTGGTTTTATATATAAAACAACTAATGATTAGTTAAATTATAATCAATATAGCCCTAAAGTCTTCATTATTCTCTGATGGAACTAAAATTGGTCTCAATCTGAAATTGTGAGTTTCAAATTTCTTGTTAACAAAATACACAGGAATGCTTAAGAATAACTAGCGCCACCACTAGAAAACCTAATCTTAACACTTTTCCTGCTTTTCTAATTCAGTTATTACAATCATATCAGTGATGGAGTTGTTATTAATTTTTATTTCTACATTTGGAGTTGGAAGTAGTTTTCTTCAATGAGAATTTTCCCTGGGTACAGTCTAATGTACTCTTTAAAGTATTGTACTCAGACATATGAGCCTAAAACATCTCATAAAGAAGGCATATTCATATAAAAGGAGTGCTGCTGTGGCTGTAGGTGTAGAAAGTTAGAAGGTTATTGTCAAGGCAAGGCATAGTTTAAAGGTACAGGTAATATTCTGTATTAAGCTGGAAATGAGACCTGGAAAAATTCAACACATTTTTTGGTCATAGAAAACTTTCTTTGAAGGTGGAAAGGAGACAACTTAAGGAAGATTTCATGTTTTACTGTTTACTATATAATACAGTAAGTTTAGCTGTGAACTTTCAACACTTCGTGAGAAGTACATCTGAGAGGTAAAAATTAACATAGTTTGCTAACATTGAGCAGCAATGTTATCAACACTGCAGCAGTGCAAGGTTCAGTACATCTCTGAATGCATTTCTGTCTGGAAGAATATGAGAAGAGTTTTCCTCAGGTTACTGATATTGCTTTTGTCACTATACCCCTTCTGCTGTCCTGAGTAAGCTCGCATTAGAAGGTCAACACATGCCATCTTCTTACTTTCATTTTATTATGGATCAATAAAAACAAAGACTACCTGCCAGGTAGCCACAAGAAGTGGCTATTTCTCTTTCTAGCTTTCAGATCTGCATTTAAGTGTGAAAACTCAGACTGACCTTAGCTTAGCATAGTGGCATTTAGGACCCTGGCACCTGACAACACATTCCAGATGCTTCAAAGACTACTTCTGTACTGGCAACAATAAGCCGAGCTCAGCTTGCAATAAATAGACTTAAACTGGGCAACAGTGTTTCAGTGCCTGAATTACTCAGGGTGTGGGGTTCAGGTACATGTTCAGATAGTTAAATTTAAGTGTATGTAACACATACACAATAAATACACAACATAACATATAATAAAGGACCAGGCATCTATAGGGTTGGAACTTATATGTATGAGCTTGACTGTGTAATTCTCTGGACCTTCTTGACTATGTTAGTGAAGTTTCCATAAGGTGGCTTGTAGGGCTTAGGTACACTGACGTTTACCTATAGACAGTGAGCTGCATTTCTGTGACCAGTAAAATTTTCTTCATAGTGGCTTCTATGGAGCTGTGCTTTGGATTTGTGGCAAAACCAGTGTTGATAACACAGGGATGTTTTCGCTGTTGCTGAGCAATGCTTACACAGAATCAAGGAATTTTCTGCTTCTCACCCCACTGTACCAACAAGGAGGCTAAGGCAGGGCAAGAAGGTGGGAGAAGACACAGCTAGGACAGCTGACCTCAACTGACCAAAGAGATATCCCAGATCATATGGCATCATGGTCAGCAATGACTCTGCAAAGCTGGGGAAAGAAGGAGGAAGGGAGGGGATAGCATTTGTCTTCCCAAATAACTGTTATGTGTGATGGAACCCTGCTTTCTTGGGGATGGCTGAACACCTGCCTGTGTGGTGTTAAAGGGGAAGTGGAGAATGCATTCATTGTTTGCCTTTCTTGTGTACACAATTTTTGCTTTTGCTATTAGAGTTGTTTGTCTCAATCTATGAGTTTTCTCACTTCTCCTTCCAGTTCTCTTCTCCATCCTACCAGGGGGGTGAGCCAGAGGCTGCGGTGGGGTTTAATTACAGGTGGCATTAAACCATGACAGCTTCTGAGTAAGTAAGACTAGGCAAGAGATAGATTATAATTTAGCACTGCATACGGATTCATAAATAAAACAGAGAATGGATTTTGATGAACAATTATTCTCTGGGAAAAAAAAAAAAAAGAACAGGAAACTGGCCTTCTGGTTTATCTAAAGGTCCTTCCAGTTGTGTATCTTTCTCTGGTAGAAGCCAACATCAAGATGAGTATATATGTCTTGGAATATGTTCCCAGTCCCCAGCATTCTTTACTTTATTTCACACAGAATTTTTCTGAGACAGAATTGGTTTCTAGATATTACAGCCAGGGTTCATTTTTTGTCTATTAAATTATATCATCAGTTGCAAAACTCAGCAGAAAATTTTAGCAGACATAGCATTTTCTAGCAGACTTCCAGAGCTTTCCATAATTTTACTAGTTCTTTTGGCGATTAATTGTACACTCAAATCTTCATAAAGATTGGGAACTGGAAACAATAAAAGAAAAAAATGTAAAAAAAAAATCAGGAAAAGTTATCTTTCCGTTCTTCTATTTCTATATTAAAACCTCATAAGAGAAATTATTAGATCTTCACTTAACTTTTCATTAAAATATTTTCCAATTTAGGACATATTGTCAAAATGTTAATATAATTTTTGGCAGATATGTGAAGGGGCCCAAATCCAGCTGTCAGCAGAAAGGAGCTTTATCGGTTTGAGACATAAACCGTGGAAAACTGGGGCTGACAAGAATCCCGTGACCTGAAGGATTGGACCCTCCTCACAAGACCTATTAGAGTTCAAACTTATGGATTAACCTGGCTCCTGCAGAAAAACAAGAAAGGACCTTGAGATGATCATATCAGACCATGTCTAAACTCTTTAATCCCTTTCCCCCCTTGTAATCCTAGCTAGTTGAGGAAAATATTATCCTGTTGGGTAACTGTACTAAAAACTTGCATAATTCCCTAATTAATATAGCTCGTCCTCCTCATTAATATGTCCAACCTTCAAGGCCCTTAAATTGTGTTTGCGTGCTCAATGAAGTGTTTCAGTTTTCTACTCCATATCTGGGATTGCTTAGTTTTTGACTCTCCACTGATGTGCCTACTGTATTCATGCTTTTTCTTGGTATTTCTGCATATGGTATTGTTTCATCCCTTCACAGTATATATTTGATCGGTAACATAAAATGTATCTTTTACTTAGTTTTATAACTGATCTTTTTTTTGGTGTCATTCATTCTACCCAGGATATTTCTGAGAAGAGGTGAGGTGTGGAGTAAAGATTTGAATAATATTTTTATGTATTATGCATTTCTTAAATTGAATAGTATGAGGTAGACCTCAGCCTTCTTCCTCCACTGCTTCTCCTTCATCTTTTTCCAAGTATACTGGAACCTGCTTCTGTATCTCCTTTTTATGTAAAGTGTATTATGCTGTGTTTTACATATATTCTATATATAATTTCATATATATACATATATTACATGTATTTCATATATAAATTATATATAATTTCATATATCATTCATATACAATACTGTATAATAAAACAAAACTTTGGAAAGGATTTAGGATATAGAAAAATATTAGTTTCTTTTGTCTCTAAAATTGATTAGTCATGTAAAGAATTGCTTTTGACTTGTGAAATTCAAAGATTAATTTACCTCACTTCAGACTACTAAGGAATGGTATCTATTTAACCAGAGAGGTAGGCAAAAGAGAAGTTAAGAGATCCCTTTACATCTATTAATGCCTTTGTTTATATATGATGCTACAACTACACTCTTAGATACGTGAAATCACACATAGCCTGTGTTTCTATCTTCTCAATAACCTTGGTTCTGGGATACACAGAACAATGCCCGGGTTGTTTTGCTGTAGTTCATGAGACTCAGGTCCTTCTGTCTGCATAAGTGAAGGACCAGGGATAACAACTGAGCTCTACGCTAATATATTGTCAGATGCATTGCAATGAGAAAAGGCCTTGGGTTAAATTTTGATTCTAGGATCATTTCCACAGTGCATGGTTTTGGCAATGAAGCTTAATTCAGTTTCAAGGTCTGTGTGTGCACCATGTTCCTAATAGATAATGTGAAGTAGATGTCTTTATAGCTATGACAGATTACCTCCATATTAGATGGAATCCATAATAAATGGAATGAAACTACTAAAGGACCTCCAAAAATGTGCTTTTCTCTAAAAGAAGGAGGGATTTTCAATGGGGACAGTCTTACATCGTGCCCCAGAGTATTGCTTCAGGTTGGTCCCACACTTTCAAGCATGTTCTAAGTCCAGGTGTAGTGCATAATTCATAACAACAGGAATAGACAAAACACAAATTCAGCTCTGCATAAAATCTCTACCAAGTACTAAGGTGGATGTATCTCCCACATGAAGTGTGCTAATCCCTATAACTTAGACATAGCCTTTACCATACAATGAGCGTAGAAGGAAAGTAGAAAAACTGAAAGATCCTCACAGATAAATACTTTCCTTTTTAATAATTAAGAGGAAAATCTTGTGATGTAAATTATGTAGATATGAAAATGTGCATCATATGACTTTGAGGGCAGCTTTATCCATAAGGGATTTTAACATAATTTTTGTACAAATAAGTACTTTTAAGTTTTTTGTCCACAATTCCCTTCAGTCATTTAGACATTTAATTAATTTTCTTTAGGATATATTTTGACTTTCTTCAAATTTCTAAGAGTTTAAAAATGAGATATACAGATTACACTTCCCTGGAAGTGTTCAAGGCCAGGTTGGGTGGGGCCCTGAGCAACTTGATCTAGTGGGTGGCATCCCTGCCTATGACAGGGGGTTGATAATAGAAGATCTTCAAAGTCCTTTCCAACCCGAACCATTCTATGATACTATGAAGAGGAATCATCAGTAATATTATAATAAAATTATTACATTCTGTTTCCTCTATCTTCTAAAATATGAAAAAAATCATTTTTAATAAAGTACAAGTTACTTGTTTCCTTATCCATCCTGTCTTTCATCACTCATCAAGAAGACAATATAGGAAAATCTGTTGTGGATTAGATAAATGTGGACTGAGGTGTCCACACCTCATATATTCAATATCCTTGCTTGGAACACTTGCTTGGAAAATAGATATCTAAGTCCTCCTCAGCTTGAAAACATATGAAGCTGTATTTCAAATACTAACTTGTAAGGGAAACCTTATTTTGTTTGTTTTGAAAATGATTGCTTAAAAAAACAGAATAGATATTTATTTTCATTATTGTCACCATCATTAGTGGTGGTAGTAGTAGTCTTCAGCCTTTTACATTTCTTGATTCAGATTACATTCAGATTGTGCTGTTAGGAAACTTCAAACTGAGAAAATTCCGTTGGGATTTGCTGTAAGGAGTAAGGTTATTCTGAATAAAGAATTCCAGTACTGTGTTTTCCACTGGCATTTCTAATTTAACTCAACTAGTTTTCTTATGCACTATCAGCTCACTATAGTAGGAGTGTGCCTATAACTTGGTCTTCAATGTCTATTTCAATAAATATATTCTGTTCTCACCAAAGCAATGTTGAACCCAAATTTAAGCAATGGTAAGCTCTGAGTTACAGCCACAAAGATGCTGGGCATACATTGGGACAGACATATTCCAGCCATATTTAAATTGGGGTGCAAGTTGTCAGACTGGCCTTAGATTTCAGAAATTTTTCATGCAGTTTTACTTTCAATGTGTCTTACTATTATTATCAACACTTCTGATAACTACCTTGAAGAAGATTCTTCAATTATCAATCAGGTGAGACAGATACTGATGATAATCTTTTTATTAAACTGAAAAGGGAAAAGAAAGGTGAGATTCTAGACAAAGATTTCTGTAAACAGTCTGCAAAATTATTAATTTCTTTGATTTTTCCAAAGTACTTATCTGTTACATTTCATTAGTTAAATTTCTCCTATTCAGAAATGGGTTTCTAAAGAAAATTGAGAAACTTACTTTTTTTTATGAGAGCCAATTACTAACAATGAGGACTGAATTCAGTAACTTGATGGGTCCATTTATACAATTTTCTCATTCCTTGATTTGAAAGTACATTAGAAAGTAATGTAAGAGGAAAAAATAAAATGTCAGCTTCACTTTGATACTAGCCTTCATAACCATTTTTCATCTAAGGTACTATTTGAAATTCTACCTTACACAAAATTGACAATCTGTTATTACAGTCTTTCAAGGCACAAACTTTGTATAAATCATTTCAGTACTCTGACAGATAAGCTTGCATTCCTAATAAATCAGAGTTGCAGCAAGCTGTTTCAGAATAATGAAAACTGCACCCAACAAATTATTTTTATATTTCAGTGTGCCTTAATTGTCATTTCCTCATCTGAATTTTTCACATCAAGAGCCTAGGCAGCACTGAAAAGGCTGAAGTTGATGGGAAAGAAAATGCCAAGAAATTCAGAATACACTGTAACTGCAAAATTTGCTCTGCAGTTTTGCTTCTTTTAACAAAAGAAAGAATGAGATGCTGTAGTATTACAGAATGATTTGATAGTTGTCACAGAATCACTGTTCTTTTATTAGGAACAGATTCAGACTAAAACAGAGCTTGATGTCGGAAAAAGAAAAAAATGGGAATCAATAGAACGTCTTAAAAGATCAAACATTGCAGTTATGTCAGCTTTTCACTTTTCCCTCTATTTCCACCACATGTTTCTAAAACAAATAGAATAATTGGTTTAAATTAATTGTTTGCTGACGTGGTACTCCAGACAGTTATCTTAAGCTCTTTGTGGTACCTTGATATACAATCACTCTAATCTTATCACATAATTTGTGATCAGTAATGTTGTTTGTTTTGTTGTTTGGGTTTTTTTCCTCCAGATATTTGTCATTTATTTTCCCTGCCTCAGAGGAAATGTTCTAGTCATTGTTTCAGCTGCATAGGAAAATTTACAGTATAATAAATTGCCTAATTAGAGTCAAGTACTAATCTATTCCACTGGTTTCATTTGGGCTATCCCTGGAGTAAGATGTGATCTTCACATGAATTCTGAGATCAAAAGATGACATTCTGTTCTTGAAATAATAGTATCTTAGAGTTGCTCTTACCTAAGCAGCACACTTCCAAACACAAGCAATTCCTAAAATGAATGCCATGAGTCTGTCCTTTTGTTTCCCATGGCAACTACATTTTCTCAAAAATCTACTGGTGTTCTTATGAGACAAAAAATCCATATAAAAATAGTGTTGGTGCGTTCTATATTAGAAGCATAGTTATATGGACCACTCCAAATTCCATGTTTTGCTTTTATCTTCAAAGTGCAAGGATAAATAAATTGACATCTTCAGTGGGAAAGATGGGGGTGGATTTTCTCTTTACATCCTAAAGAATCAATAGGGCTGCAGGAGTTATCTTGTAGAATAATAACTCATATTTTAAAAGCAGAAAGCATTTTTATTTAGCTTGCTTTGAAAAGTACAGAATTAGGCTGTTCTATTTTTTTAATTATTATTCTCAAAGAAGACCTTTACAAAGAAATATAAAATAAAATTAATTTTTTTTAGTTTAACTGTAGGCTTAATTCTCATTCATAAAGAAAAACAAGAAACAAGAAATTAGTACCATGATAGATGGTTTCTTCAATGCACAGATTTTATACAACTATGCATCCTGAAGTCACACACATCTTCTGATAGATTCATATTTAATCTTGCTCTCAAACTTACCTGTGTTGAAATTAATCAAAGGAAAATGTTATTCAAAAGGTAATTTAGCAAAGGAATTGATCTGTATGAAACTTCCATTTATCCTTTCACAGTGATGGCATGCACAAGAAAATAATCAGATTCTGTGGAATCCTACAGTCTCTTTTCACAAATACATCAGAATTTTTTGCATAGGAGGGAAAAAAGAAAAGCAGCAAAAAACTCAACCAAATAACATGTTCTGATTAACAACAGACTCTCTTTCAAATATTTGTGATCCTGTTTGGAAGCACGTTATATATAGCTCCTCAAAACAATAAATCTACTGTTATTACATCATCCTTTATTAGAAAATTGAGTTGTATTAGGCTTAGAGAGAAGAAAAGTCTCGTACTAATGTCTGGTTGAAGACATTTCAGATCATATGTACAAATTTAAAAAAATGAAGGAAATATATGTCAAATCTGAGTTAAAATAACACTGAAAATGAGGAGTTATTGGCAAATATACCACACATGAGTACTTAATCAGAGCAATACAAGACGAAGTTTTAAACAGCAACTCCAAGTACTTACTTTTCAAGAATGACATTCTCATGTACCAGAATATGCTAGAGAACTAACCAAGAAAGAATCTTTGCAGGAAAGCACCTAGGAGTCCTGGTGGACACCAAGTTGAACATGAGGGTTGTGGGTTAGCACTAGTAGGCAGCTTAGCAAGACAAAGCTCCTTGCTCACTCCTTCGGAGCGGAATGGGGAAAGAGACTCAGAAGGGTAAAAATGAGACAACTTGCGGATTGAGATAAAGACGGTTTAATGGGTAAAGCAAAAGTCATGCACTTAAGCAAAGCAAAACAGTAGTGAATTCATTCACTACTTCCCATCAGTAGGTAGGTGTTCATCCATTTCCAGAAATGCAAGGTTCCATCATGCATAATGGTTACTTGGGAAGAAAAACACCAGGAACATCCCCTCCCTTGCATCTTCCCCCAACCTTTTACTGCTGCGCATGACATCGTATGGTATGGAATATCCCTTTGATCAGTTTGGGTCACCTGTCCCAGCTGCATCCCCTCCCATCTTCTCGTTTACCCCCAGCCTCCTCATTGGAGGAGTGAAGTTGGAAGCAGAAAATTCCTTAACTCTGTGTAAGCACTGCTCAGCAATAAGTGTGTTAATAACACACCTGTGTTATTGGTACTGTTTTGGTGATAAACCTAAAGCATAACCCCATACAAGCTACGATGAAGAAAATTACCCATCCTTGCCCAAGCTAGTACTATAAGCCAGCAATGCATCCTTGTGGCAAAGAGGGCTAAGAGTAAATCCCGTTAAAATTCTACTTCAATCCACACATGGGCTTAGAAACCCTTTAGGATTTCTCGCATAAACTTTGTAATGACAGTTAATGATAAGATAGTGCCTACTTTTTTTTCAAGGAGACAATAGCCAATTAATTAAATCACTTGGCCAAAGCAGAAAATGAGTAATCCCTTTCTCAGTCTGCAGAGGTTTGTACCCAAAAAACAGTATTAATTATTAGACCACTGGATATAACGTGGGAAATGAAAAGGAGGGACAGAGAAACCATTGTCTTCCCTTCCTGCTAAATCAGGACTTCCATGCAGCAAGATTTATGTTGGTTGAGGTAGAAGTTATTTATTCAAGATGTATGATCCCAGGAGAAGAATGGTAAGAAAATGGGACCTTGACAACAACACACTGATGAGGATGGTTTTTCTGTAGTCAGAATAATTATTTAATTCTAGTAATTCCTGCAGAAACTGCTCACTTGTTTTGCATTTGTGAATAAGAGGTCCCAGTAGAGCATTCTTAACTAGCTGAGACATCTGCAGGAAGCCAGAAAAGCACTTAAAACAATTCAAGAGTAAGAATTTTGCATGAGCACAAAAGCAGAATCTGGAAAATATGCTACACTGTTGCTCTGGTATGCAGACAGCACAAAAATTAAGAAAATGCTGGTGATTAATCAACTAGGTAGAGGACTGAAGGCTAAAGTAGAAAATTGTGACTCAAAGTCCCTAAGGTAAAGAAAGTTTTGCAAGTATGAACATGGTAATTGCTGAGCAGCATTGGAGGCACCTAGACAGCAGTATCAGTAATACCACATAAATCTAAGTTCGTCTTAGCAACTACATTGGAAACTCCAGATTTAGGTCCGTGTGTAGCAGATATTGAGATCAGTGATGAAGAAATAATTAGGGAAAAACAAGATAGACCCAAAAATATCAAAAAAAACCCCCAAAAAAACAAAAAGAAGAAACAAGATGGCATAAAGTCAAGTAATGAACAAAAAAGGGCATGGTCTTGCAGTGGGAGCAGTGAGATTGTCTATGGCCAGTAATAAAACTGACCTGCAGACCAAGCACAATGAGATGTTGGGAGACCTGCCTTCAATAGACTCTCCATCATATCTATACCTAAAAGACTAGGTCTGAGGGGGTGTAGTAAAGAGGAGTCTGCTTTCACCCTCGTACTTCACCCTGGTTTCCTGGGGGAAGGCTTACAAAAGTGTAATTTTATAGTAGTTTCTACCCCATTTAATCCATCAGTTTCTTATTTATTTTTGCATTTTGAGCTTGTAAATATTTTGACTGTGGCATACCAAGTTCTATAGGAAATAAATTTATTCTTTCAATAAGTGATAGAACACTGATGGTTAGTGTGTTCTCCTAGAATGTGCAGGAAAACCGTTTAAATATTTTCATGTTGGAGAGGCCCCTAACAAGATGAAATCTATCAAGGTAATTGACCTCTTAAGGAAAATTTCCTTTTGAAAAAAAGAATTTTTGTCTTTCCTTTATCATTTCAGAAACCCCAATAGCAGAATTCTGACTAGGTTATCTCCAAAGTGCATTGAGTATTCCCCCATTGATACAAAATTCTTATTTGTCCACAGAATGCACCTTGCACCAAAGCTGTCTATATCATATTCAACAGCTCTGTGATAACCAAGGTTGGAGTCACTTTTTACTCAGCAGTATCTATCACATTCTGTTTGACTTTAAAGCTTCTTAGATGTCTCGGTTTCTATGGTGAATCTGGGCATGAAAGCAGAGAAATTGTGTATTAGAAAGCCAAAATCAGATTATGATACATAAATCTTTATTTCTCAGTGTTAACTTCATTTCTAGGCTGTGGAGTACTGGGAAAACTGGGGTGACTCATTCTATTTAAACAGTAATGTTAAGCAGGCAGGAAGCCAAGTTGAATCCTATATCACTTTAGACAAACTCAAGACTTGACAAATGAGAAGACTGCTCTTGCAGTTTTTATTCAAGGGGAGTCAGAAATAATATTTTCTAGAAAAAATAGCTATGATTTATGAAATACATATCTTAACTTCAATTCAGTTATTCAGGTTCAGGAATATCTTTGCCACAGAGGTATCCCTTAGGGGTGAAATCTTGATCCATCTGTATAGAAGAGCAAAAAGGCTTTCACAGATACCTCCCCAGATAAGTTGCAAGCAAGTGCAGCTGTTTTCCTGCCATCAGATAAGAGAGGACTGCATAGTGTAGTCTATGTCGCACATCATGGGATACTGAGTGTATATTACATGAGGTGAAACATTAGCTTTAGCTTTAGCACCAGTAAGCTGCCTCAGCTCTATTTTCCAATTGTGCAAAAAGCTTCCAGGTTCCTTTTTCTGTAAAATAATTTGTCCTTTTTGGGTTTGATTCATTTCTTCTTTCACACAATTCTATCACAACCTCTGTAAGTTAAAGTACACTTCTCCAAGTGCTACAGGAATAATTTTTCTCTAAGGATGTTAGGATGTCATTCTTCAGTATTTTACCTCAAGCAGCTAGAACTTCATCCCACTTCATTCATTTTGCCTCATGCAATTTACTGTAGGTGGACTGAATATGTGTGTGCCTGTGTTGTTTAGACAATGAACGAATCAGGCTGGTTTCAAAATTTAAAACAAAACTTTGCTACATTAACATTAATTAACAACATGGTTTGTGTTAACTAGTTCTTACAGACAATTATTTGTTATTATTTGTCATGGTTTGAGATAGTTGTGATCATGTGTATAATGTGATATGGTATTTATTTGTACAGTCATTGTAATATATTCCCTTTCCCCCACTTTGAGTCTGGTGTGTTTTGTCTGGAAAAACCCATCTCACATTAGGTTGAGATGTGGGAGGGGGGAATGGAGCTAGGGAATTGGATTTTGGGACTATCTCAAACCATGACATAAATGGTAGCAGAGGATGGTTGCGAACCATCGGGGGGAGAGAGATAAGAGCCATGATGTTTGTGGTAACAGAAAGAGTTTTCCAGACAAAACACAGACTGTACCATTGTAGAGTAAGCGTAAGGCTATAGTAATGTAAGTTAAGTATTAAGAGTAGAGTTAAGTTTGTGATAATGTTTTATTGATGTGTAGTAGAGAGATTTTGGTTATATTTTAGTTTGTTGAAGATTGCATGTTGATTAGAGTTTTTTTAAGTTGTTGTGATATGTTGACAATTTCGCAGGAGCGAGGGGTGGAGTGTTGTCGTGGTTTGGACCTTGTTCTTCCCCAGAGGCTGAGAGAAGTGGTAGACCCCAAGGGGTGGAAACCCTTGGAAGTTTTGAAATTCTGCCCAATGGGCGCTCCTGCAGAAATGTAAACATATCACAACCAGACCGGAAGAGATGAGTTGTAGTTTTGGTTGTAGGAGAGGTGGCCATGTTGTGAGCCACGAGGTAGGGGCTCTAAGCCCCTTGGGCCCTCTGGGCCCTCCCAGCCCCCAGCGGGGGGGCTGCAGGGACCTGGAACAGCATAAAGCTGGGCTAGGTGCCTGTAGTTATGCCAGGAGAATGTTTTCTCCATGGGCACAGACAGCAGCCGGGACTGACCAGAGAAACGGTGGCAGAGAGCCAGAGATAAGACCTGAACTGAAGAAGCAGCAGAAACAACATGCAGCACCGCAGAGAAGACTCCTGGAAGACAGAGCCAGGAGAAAGAGAGCCAGCAGCTGAGAGACAGAGTTTGGGGTAAGACTGATACCAGATTCCCCAAAACTCCCTTGGAGACCCTCTTGGAGAAGAGGGACATGGACTCCTATTTAGGAGAAGAGTTTTGGACATGCAGCACCGGAGAGAGAGAGGAGCTGAGAAGCTCAAGAGACGTCCCAGAGCTGGACCGGGACGGCCAGATGGAATGCGAGGGGAGTTGACCTTGGCTCCCCCCCCCCTTGCACTGCTGCCGCGGTGGCAGCCTGAGAGACAGAGCACGGAGCTCTGCGAACGGGAATTTGAATCCCCTGAGGAAGGGACTTTCACGAAGATGCCCCTGCATTTCGTGATATGCCTGTGGTGATGCGAGTCTTGTCCCTGCTGGCAGTCCACAGGTGAGGCCTTCGCTTGGACCGAAGGAGAGCCGAGGGGCTTGGAGACCCCCTTGTGTATGTTGAACAGAGATCCAGCTACAACAACCCAGTTACTGCTGCATGGAGGACAGAAGAAGAGCTGCTGCTTAAGGACTGGAAGGGATCTGTCCTTCTTTCCCTCCTGGACTTTTATTTGGAGGGGAGAAGAGATCTGGTCCATTGTAAATACATATGTCATGGTAGAGATAGTTGTGATCATGTGTATAATGTGATATGGTATTTATTTGTACAGTCATTGTAATATATTCCCTTTCCCCCACTTTGAGTCTGGTGTGTTTTGTCTGGAAAAACCCATCTCACATTAGGTTGAGATGTGGGAGGGGGGAATGGAGCTAGGGAATTGGATTTTGGGACTATCTCAAACCATGACATTATTATATGAACAGTCCTTAGCAATTACAAGCTACATTAGCATACCAAAGTAGTCATTGTGCAATTAGCACAGTGGCTATGGTCTATGGTAGTCTTTGCTGCTGAGGTTGAAGTCATCAGACCTGGGCATTCTTCAGCAAGGAGAGCTCAGACAAAACTGAGTTTTTCCTCTTTTCCCCTCCTTATTTTTTTGGGATTTTGGTACCTTATTTTTTTACAAGACAATTCCCAGCCCTTAGTCTTTGTCAGAGACAACAAAGAGGGAAGAAGGCACATTGTGTGACTCTTGGAGTTAGTCCCGTGCAGGGCCAGGAGCTGGACTCAATGATCCTTGTGGGTTCCTTCCAACTCAGCCTATTCTGTGATTCTGTGATTTATAGCTTATTAGTGTTCTTATATTTTGGGTTATAACAACTAAATGCTGAAATCTGCTTGGTAGGCAGGTCTTTGCTTCAGACATATATGATGGAGACAATATTTCCCTTGTTCAAATAGTTCAAAAGTACTTCATTTTACTCCAAAGTGGATTTTAAATTTAGTGATTTTGCAAAAGTTTTAAAATCAGAATCCAGTAAAGAACACTTGTGAGCTACAGTATATATAAACTATGTGTTCAATAAATACGCTTGAGAGAAATGTTCCATTACACTAGTAGTAGTCCTGTGAGCAGTTTTAAAGTAACTGATCCGCAAAGCTGAGGTACGTTAAAATATCACAAAACACAGCTCTTTCACATTTTACTTCTATTCTTGATTCCAAGCCTTTTTTACTTTATAACATGCATCTGATTTAACAATTTTAATAATTTGGAGTTTTTTTCATACCTGTGTTTACTAGAATTCATACATAAAATATATCTCATCGACGATCGTAACTGAATTTCTTTTACAATACATTTACTTAGGAAAATATGGAAAAGTTTATAGCAATATATTAATAAATGGTGGGAACTCCTATTGTCTTCTGACTACTCATGGCTAAAATAACCTTACTGTCAATAGAGTTACACTGCTAACATCAGCTAAAATACCATCAGCAAAACTATACCTTTGGTTTTGCTTTCTTTATGTGTATTTTTACATGGAGCCCAATTCTGAGACCATTGAATTAAACAATATTTTTACGCTTGACTTTAAGAGTGTAACAGCAAAAGACAAAGTATAACTTAAAGTGGAAATTTGATTAAATCTCATTTTTCTTTTCTGAGTTTGAGTTTATTGATTGTCTCTGAAAGACTGCAATTTATCGAGTAAACAGGTGTAAATATTAAACATTGAAAGTTATGGGTATACACACACTGAGATCCATAGTTTAAAAAGTAGAACTAAAACATGGTCATTTGTAAAGACAAGGCCAGAATTACGAAATAATTAAATATTTCTCTCATCATTAAAGACAAGCTCAACAGACATATGTTATGAGATTGCAATGGAAATCAGAAATTGAAAAATAGTGTAGAACAAAATTAAAGGATAATCTGAGAAGGTAACTAAAAATCTCCTGACAATCTTATGAATTAATTATAACTACTAAGAATAATGGGTGGGTTTTGTCTATATAAATAGATCTCACAGCTTTCCTTCTTCTGCAGGTAAAATCTGTAATCTCTGTGAGAGTCACATTTGAATGTGGCTGTGATTTCAATGGATGGAAACAGAGGAATTTCATTAACATGCAAAATTTATCACCATGGTGATATGAACAGCCATAAAGGTGACCTGGTTAGAAAGGGAAAATGACTGAATGGCAGAAAATATCTGCCAGCCTGGGAACCGAGTCTGGGAACCAGAAGCATCTTTGAAAAGTGCATCTGGCCTCTTTGAAGTACAGCTGAGTATCTGGAAACCAGAGCTATCCTGAGATACCACAAATAAGTGCTAAAACAAAGAACTGAGATGACAACCTATAATCTGAAAAGGTGAAAAATAGTCTGGAAAAAAGAAACAGTCTGGGAAAACAAAATTTTGTCCAAACAAAGATTAAACTTCATCATCTCTTGTCTGTTATAGGTGAAAAATAAAAATTAACAGCATCTTTTGGCTGATCTAACTGGTGATGTCTTAAGTCCACCTGTGTTTCCATGATATAAAAAGGACTTAATTTTTGTCCAAAATGTAGCCTCTGAGAATTTCCCATGTTGCACATACTTTTCCTTTCCTTCTTTCTATATATAATTTACCTCTATTACCCCAAGGTGAGTTCTGCCATATGAGGCTTTGTACACAGGTTACATGGCAAAGTTTGGTAGCAGGGAGGACTACAAGGCTGGCATCTGTGAGAAGCTGCTGGAAGCTTTCCCTTTGTCTGATAGAGCCAATGCCATATGGTTCCAAGACAGAACTACCACCAGTCAAGGCCAAGCCCATCAGTGGTGATGGTAGTGTCTGTGTGATAACATACTTAAGAATAGGAAAAAAAACCCAAACCATGCAATTGCAGCCAAAATAGAGGATAGGCCCATCAGATCCGCTCTGCAACTCATCTCCACTCTGGCTCCAGCCACTCCTGACTAGAGCCCCTGGCCAAGCTCCAGCCTCAGCCTGAAACTCACAAAATTGTTGGAGAAAGTTGGTGGGCCCTGTTACTGGTCACCAGTTCTGTCTGCTGTACTGTGACTGCTCAGTTGACTTTACCATTACCCTAAGGATGTTGCTGGCCCCTTCTGTGCACTGACAACATAATGAAAAAATTATGTGCTAGAAGGGTATCCCCAGTCCAAAAAGAACACTGTTGGCCATTTCAGAAGACATACCTAAAGAAACACTAGGTTATCTGAGAAAAAAAAGAACAGTAGTTCAGATGCACACTAATACCTAAGAACAGCCAAATAAATCATGGCTTCAAGCAGGAAAGAATTCAGCTCTATACTTGCAGATGCCTAAATTTGTTGAAAGTATGTATCTGTACATGAGCTGCATGTTCAAGCTCTATTTCTGGATAATGAAGTTGTGTAACTCTATATAGTTACCTCAATATAGGCATCTAATAATACATGTGATGGCTGAATGTACTCTGGTTGCCTCCTAGATCCCATCCAAAAACCTTAGCCTCTTCTCCCAGGCAACTAGCAACAAGACAAAAGGAAATTGTCTCAAGCTGCACCAGGAGAAGTTCAGACTGGACATCAGGAAGAACAAATTAGAGGGCTGGAACAAGGGAAAGTGATGGATTCTCCACCTGGGATGGGGCAACCCCAGATGTTTGTACAGACTGGGGAATGAGATGATGGAAAGCAGTGCCACAGAAAGGGACCTGGGGGTCCTGGTCAAGGGCCAGTTGAATATTGAGTCAGCAGTACTCTGGTGGTCAGGAGGGCCAACCATGTCCTGGGGGGCATCAGGCAAAGTACCACCAGCCAGTTGAGGGAGGGGATTGTCCCACTCTGCTCTGCACTGGTGCGCCCTCATCTTGAATATTGTGTGCAGTTTTGGGCACCACAGTATAAGGAAGATATTAAGCTCTTAGAGAGTGTCCAAGGGAAAGCAACAAAGATGATTAAGGGTCTTGAAGGGAAGTCGTATGAGAAGTGGCTGAGGTCACTTGATATGTTCAGCCCGGAGAAGAGGAGACTGAGGGGACATCTCATCACAGTCTAGAACTTCTTCATGAGGGGAAGAGGAGGGGCAGACACTGATCTCTTCTCTCTGGTGACCAGTGACAGTATTCAAGGGAATGGCCTGAAGTTGTGTCAGGGAAGGTTTAGGTTGGATATTAGAAGAAGGTTCTTCACCCAGAGGGTTGTTGGGCACTGGAACGGGCTCCCTGGGGAAGTGGTCACAGCACCAAGCCTGACAGAGTTCAGGAAGCACTTGGAAGATACTCTCAGGCCCATGGTGGGACTCTTGGGGATGGTCCTGTGCAGGGCTAGGGGTTGGGGGTTGGACTTGATGATCCTTATGAGTCCCTTCCAACTCACTATATTTTACAATTCTGTGTGAATTTCTCACAGAAAGAGTGGATAATGGTCTGCCTAGGTAGGTGGTGTACTCACCATCACTGGAAGTGTTCAAGGAAAAACTGAATATGACACTTAGTTCTATGGTTTAGTTGAAAGAGGGTGTTCAGTCAAAGGCTGGGCTTGATAATCTTGGAGGTCTTTTCCAACCTTAACGAGTCTATGATTCTATATGGATTTCCTTAGCCTAGTGAAGCTGCTTTGATTAATCTGTATATCTCACTTAGGACCATACTCTTAGTATTTCTTTTGAGTGAACTTCCAAATCAATATGAAGGGCTACAAAATGCAATCTGAGATCACACATATATCATCTACTGAACAGCCTCCCAAACAATACTAATTGATTCTTCTAGAAGCTTTATAAGTTGCCATAGGTCCCTACTAGCATTGTAGATGTCCTAGAGTATCTGAGATACCAGCATGGCAATAACTATAGAGGTACGTGCTTTTCTGGAACAGACTATGGGCATAATAACCTAGGACTTTTTAGATAGTATAAGACCCTGATCTGTATGTAAGCAATCAAATCAAGCCCCCTTTAACTGAAATAGAAACTCAGGTATGATGTTCCCATGTAAACTCTGACATATAGTCATTTGGATCACATGCAGTTGTCTCAGGCGAAATATGCTCTTCAGGTTAACAGTACATAAGGAACTCACTGCTTAAAAAAATCAAGATTCTAAAGGGATCCAAGCAGCTTTTATAATTTTCAGTGAGTATGAGAACATCTGTGTTTATGTCATGTAAGCTTTAGTCACTACACGCTCCATCATTTACTTCATAAACCTTCATTTAACTGAGGGGATTTACTTGAAACTTTTTCAAGGCACGAAGGAAATGTCAGAAGATCTCTCAAGAGATCTCATAATTTTTCTTATATCCTTATAAGTATCTGCAGTTGTTTATTTGGAGAGTCAGAATATTGAATTATTTGAAACACTAGTATGATTCAGTAGAGCAGTTGCTATGTTACAGTTATCATTTGGTGTTCCTTGTTATAACGTTACCATAACCACTTGTACACATGATAAATTCATTATCACACTATAAGTGATGGAATCAGACTGGACTTTGTGTCAGACATGAATGAAATTAAAATAGAAAAAAATAATATATATATACAGTCATCATTTACTGCACTCATCCTGGTACACTCCAGTAAGAAAATATTTATGCAGATTTTTTTTTTGTTATGATTTCTGCTGTTTCACTCAGCTGCTTTTAAAAAGAAAGGCAATTAGTATAATGATATTGTGCATTAAGAAGTCCTTACTTCTTAATGTGAGAAAAAATTCGCCCTCCTATTACCCCCTGCACTGTTTTGTCATGAATACTGTACAATTAAATACAGATTGTTAGCTAAAATACTCTACAAACCTAAAAACTTAAATTACCCCACGAACTTTTCCTTACTTCCCTCTTATTATCTCCTCTCCCTTCCTTTCCCTTCCCTGCCAAGTGCCAGGGAAAAAAAAAATACAATAATGTATGATGGCATCTACCAGCTCTGATAACAGACAAGTAAACTAATGGATGGCAATTAAACATTGTATTAAAATTAATAGATTTCCAAATGTTTGTTTGATAACTAAACTTCCTTGAATTTAATACATATTTATTCTGTAATAGACCCTATTTTAATAATAAAAGTACCAAAGTCTATGGACACAATGATATAAAGGTAATGTTTCACAGAGGCCTCTTTAGATGTATACACAAAACTAAACAAACAAACAAACAAAACCAACAAAAAACCCTTGCGGTCTCTTCTAAATGGATCTACAAAGTCTGGAACGGTAAATGATATTTTGTCTAAACCAATACAAACAGATGAACTTTCAGAAGAAAATCAGAACTGAAATTGGGATGGTGTCATAGTTTTAATGACTAAACGCAACATATACAATGCATAACATGTACCTATTTTGTGTCATTGTCATGCCTGCCCTACTTATAGTAAATGCCACATACTATGTCCAATGCAGTTTTAAATCTCCATTAGCACAATTAAAATAACTGCAAAACAAGTGAGATGAAAATCCATAAATTATACTGATGGTTGCTGCATTTAAAGGAGATTTCTATTTCTTGAGATGAAAGGGACAGGTTGGAAGAACAGTCTGAAAGTATAGATAGGAGGCAACACCAGCTTAATTACTGTTCTCACACTTTATGTAAATACCAAATCCATATGCAGATAACTTTATTAGTAAGTTATATCTATAATGTGAGTAATGTTCAGAGACTTTGTCCTTAATTTCTCATATCAAATGAAGTGGCTAGACTAGGAGGGACTGAAATACATCAACTCCAAGGCAGGCAGTGTCTTCCTCTCAGTGAAAACTCTGTTAGGAACTTACAGCTTAGAAATGCACAGAATTTGATCCAAGAGCTCCTGAAACCTTCTGTAATACTTCTTTTATGAAAGAAATACATCTCAGAAACATTTCTAAATGAATGATTTTTGTATGGTCTTCATGACAATTTTTTTTTTTGAATATTCATAATGGCAAGCCTCTGCTAACAAGAAAAATATTCTATCTAGTTTCAGTCTTTCATGTCAATGCAAGTAAGCTCCAAACAGGTTAACTTAGTGTTACATCAGTAGGTTTTTACACGTCTACTACAGATGACATCTATTTAGTATGAATGGTAGTAGAAAGTGCTCCTGAAGATTATGTCCCTGAAATGAAGGAGAGTGATGACATTTGTGCATATACCCCCAAAGATGCAATCTGCATAAAGATTTTCTCCTTATTTAATAAAAGAGGGAATTCAGGTAATCAAGAAAACAAAATTACTCAGAAGTTCATGACTGCAACATCAAATGTAATCATATAAAAAACAGCTGGAATAATCCCATCCTCTGGGTATTTTCTATAGTATGACCCAGCAGACAGATTAGAAACTCAAGTACACTGTTGCTCCAATTATAGACTTTCAAAAATTTCACTGATTTCTCATTGCAATCACAAAATAATATGAGCAATAAAATAAGGAAAGTATAGTGTGACATAAGATTAATGTCTAATGAAAGGAATAGTTAGACTTATGGTAAGCTTAACCTTGATCTTTACCTTTTTTGATTTGTTGATCTTATTCTTTTATTTCTTCCTCATAATTCTACTTTCTTTTGCATTCTTATTAAGCCAGAAACTATTAGTAACCGTATTACTGAACAGTAAATTATTGTCAGTACTGGTATTTAATAATAAAACATCACCAGTAGCAATAAACCATAATAGTAATATCATCATATCAATGGTGTTTATAGAATCAGAATCATGGAGGCTTGAAGAAACCTCTACAGGTCATCTCATTCAACTTGTTGCTAAAAGCAGGTCAAAACTAGATTTGGTCTGACCTTGTCCAACTGAGCTCTGAACATCTCCAAGAACAGAAATAAAACAGTCTCTCTTGTCAACTCATACCAGTGTTTCACTCTAGTGTTTTCAGGAAGAATCACAAGAAAGAATAACTAAATATGTATATATATACTATAATTATATTGGATAGTTCTGACAGCATTCTTTCACGAAAAGTAAGAGATGCAGAGAGAGTTATAATTTCACTGGGATAAATGAAAGGTATTTATCAATTATTTTTTGTCATTATTACAAACTGAAAAATTCAAGTAACTATTTCAATCAGAAGTTATATTACAAAATGAAATGCTTAATAGTAATTATGCTATAAATACTGTAATATCAAAATATCATTCTATTAGATGAAAAATTACACTAGAATACTTGATTTTTTTCCTTGATATTAGTTTGAACTATTCATTTCAAAAAAATAGTTAATGATTGTTAGTTGCCACGATCCGAAGGGGGGATGGGACCGTGGCACCGCACGGGTCCGGGACACAAGGGAAGGTGCAAGTAGAATCCTTTATTCATGCATGCACGCGGTCTTTTATCAGCTCAGGAGGGGAAAGGGCCAGAACATAGGGAGCATGAGACAGACAAGCGGGGGGACAAAACAGGATAGGGACACAGGCAAAAGAGGGAGGAGCAGGGGAAGCAGGGAGCAGGCAAACTCATGGCAAGCCTGTGCACTGTGTAGTGTGAATACAATGAAACCACATAATAACAGTAAAGTCCATATAATAACTGGAAGGTCCATATAATAAAATCCTGTCAATTGCTGTATGTTTTTCTCCACGCCTGGAACTGTTCCCATCACAGTTAGTTAGATATTTTGTTGCATTGTGAAATATAACCATTTCTTTCTGTGAAAAAGATCCCAAGAAAATGTGCAAAATTGGGCATTTTACAGTCAGGAACAAGAAGTAAACAAATTCAACAAGTCAGAGTTACAAACTTAAAAGAATCCTTAATGTACTATTTTGCAGTTATACTCACTGCATTTCATGCATTTTTATAATGTATTTGATTAATACATTACTTGAACTATCTTTGCAATCATCTCCACTGAGGCACAAAGTAAAAGAAGGTAAAAATAATGATAGAGCCTCTCAGTGATTCAAAGCAGGATATTACTCTTTAATCTCAGTTCATTAATTGTGCTCATACTGATGTGCAAAGTACAGAATTATCTGTCATTTTCTTATGCCTATCACTTTTCTATTCTATAAGGCCAAGAAAAGTAAATAGCTACCGTGTCATTATTGTTCCAATTTAAGACAAGTAAAGACATAAAAACCTGCCCCAAAAGAGAACAAATTATGTTGGAACACCACAGCACAAAATACAATTCAGAAGTTTGCAAGGGATCTTACCAAATGTCTGCTCTTCTATCTCCCTCTAAATTTTTGCCTCTGTTGTCTGTTTAGACTGAAGAGATTACATAATCTACCTTTCACGTGTGTCCAAAAATTTATTATGTATCCTTCATAAATTATGTAGTATGTGAAACTTTTAAGAAGCACTGTAGTATTTCAAGCAGAGGAAACCTGCAGTGATTTATCACAGACACAGCTTTGTAGGGAAACCCATCACAAAAAACAATATGGTGCCTCCAAGTTCTCAGTTGAAAAATCCTCCAACTCAGGTGTCCATAGAGTAAATGAAAGAATAACCTGGAAAATACATTTGGTTGAGGTTGTCAAAAAATGAAGCAATATGAGAGAAATATTCCTCACAATCTTTCTGAGGTTGGTAAATTTCATTACTTGTATGTATATAAACACACAATCACTGAAAGTTTTGTGATTGTTGTAATGGGTTTGTGTAGTTAAATAACACTCTTTTTTTCTGGGAGGAACAGGATATTCCATACCATGTTACGTCAATCCAACTATAAGAGGGAAGACAAAATTAGCTCGGTCCTTCTTCTTTCTTCCTGGATGGCCCTGTAGGCAGCTACATCTGTCCGAGACTCCAACAAAGAAAAATGTAAAGCAATAGTTGCAATACGATTAAACAGGATACAGCGCTGAGGGTGAATAGTTTACATTTTGCAATTAAAGTACTACTCATAATGCTGAAATATAGGTCTTTCTTACTGCTAAAAATATAATGGCCAAATGTTGTAATCATTCTACACAGATATATAATCTTGCAACACTACAGGAGTGATAGAAGTTTCATGAAGGTGAGAGTCTAATGTATACAAATAAATCTGATATGAAAAACATGACAAATTAAATTATGCTTTTTTTCTTTTAAATGTCTAACAGAAGAGTAAGCTGGAAAGAAATCTGCCTCCCAGTCCTTGCCAACAACTTACTAAAAGTAAATAAACTTTATTATATCTAGCAGGTGCCTACCACCCATTTCATATCTCAAACTCAAGTCTATGAAAACAGAATGAGACAGTTTCAAATTTTAAGGTGGACATTAGACTGACAATTTTGGTACAGATTTGCACAAGCCATTCCTATCTACAGCTTTTAGTAATAAGAATATTTTTATTTTACATATTTTACTACTTTAGTAATCACAGTGCTTCAGGGTACATGGTGTTAAATGCTAATTATTATGGCAAGTTTTTTTTCCTGAAAACTAGTTTTTAAAACTTAGTTTGTAAAAGTGAAAATATAGTAATTCAGAAAGGGAGTTAAATACTTTGTTAAAAACTCAGTATTGACTATACAATACCTATAGAGATTTACATGTGAGGAGAAGGGGTGTTATTGGATTGGCAGAAGAACAAAGTTAAAAGAATAGATAAGATGTAAATGGTACATTGAAAATAACCAATAAAATAAAAGAATATTTCAATATGAATTCAAGTATTCAGAAATTAACATCAGTTTTGCAGGAAGGTAAAAACACCTTGTTTTATTACAAGGAAGTTACCAGAACTATTCCTACAGTTAACAGCACATGATATGTATACAGAAACTTAGTGAAGCCTGGTTTCCCACAGCTGCGTTTCTGAATAACTGGGACCTGAAGGTGACGGTGAGAGTTTGCATACTCTTGTTGGCGAATTTTCTACAACTGAGATAATTTTTATTCTTAAGGAAACTAGTTTGCACTCACATTATGTTCAGATACTTAATACTTAAGTATATGACAGCTTAACCAAACTCTCAGTAGACTCCATGTAATTGGAGAGCACAGGGATATATATGCACATATGATTCCTGACTTCTCATAAAAGCTAAAATTAAGAAAAAAAAAAAGAGTGAATTTGTATCCCTATATTCTATTTTAGCCATAAATTTTAGAGTGCAAACACTTGAGAAAGTTCTTTAACAAAAATATGTGACTGATACAATTATTTGCTTCTAACTGGAAAATTAACACTTATTCTCTAATTAAGCTATGATAACTCAAAGTGCACTTTAGCATAATTACAAGATGAAATGAAATGTGTCATAGGACAGAACATTAACAGATGAAGTTTCTACTTGATATTGATGGAGGTTTTATTTCTGTTATTTGTTTATATATTCAACCTTTGAGTCTCCTTTTATGTTTATCATAGAACAAAAACGGCTTAGCCAGAAACTGGCAGTCCAAGAAAAGAAAAGGAATTCAACCTCTCCTGTTCACCAGCTTTTCCAGCATCTGTGGGAGACAAATTACTGATTACCAAGAAAGTTTCCCTGTTGCCATCTTGCAGTTCAAAACCCAAGCTATATCAAATCTGTGGACACAAACTTATTTGTTATGGATGCTAACCATGTCTAATACAGAATATGGAAAAAACTCCAGATCAAGTATAAGGTCTTTCAGTCAGAACTAAGTATCAGAAAAAAGAGAAAAGAAAAAGTGCTGATGCTTAGCTTTAGTGTTATAGCCAAATTACTGCACAGATTAAGCGAGAAGAGATATGATTGACTCAGGGATGTAACAACCCAGTAAAATATTGTCAAAACAGCAAGTGGCTAAGAACATTGTAGAAATCCAGATCCAAACACATGACTTGCTATACAACAAAATAGTCTAGTTAGAATTTACCATGCTTAATTTTCTAGCTTTTAAGATTTATAATCTTGACAATTTTCAACAGAAGAATAGAATAAATTGAAAAATATAAAAAAGAGTCTAATCTGAGGCATAATCTGAGTGGGAAAAGAATGGGAACATAGAATAAAAATGCATAATGGCCAAGGGTTACAAGGACCTCTGGATATTATCCAACCCAATCCCCCTCTTCAGAGTGGCGCCAGCTAAAATACATTGCTGAGAATCATGTCCAATCAGGTTTTGAGTATTTAAAAGGATGAGATTCCATGACCTCTTTGGGGAATTTGTTCCAGTGTTTAACCATACTCATCATAACAGAATTCTCATGTTTTCCGTTTTTCCATTATTTCAATTTGCAGCTCTTGTCCTGTCAGCGGACACAACTGGGAAGAGTCAGGTTCCATCATCCTTATTGCCACTTCCCAAATCAGGTATTCATACACATTGATTAGATCCCCACGAGCTTTTTCATCTCCAGGCTTAACAACTGCAGCTCTCTCAGTCTCTCCTTGCATGTCACATGACTCAGTCCCTTTATTATCTTGTATCTTTTTTACTGGGGATCCAAGAACTGGACACAGCACTCCAGATGTGGTATCACCAGTGCTGAATAGAAGAGAATAATCACATCCCTCAGTTTGCTAGTCACATTCTTCCTAATGCAGCTCTGGATATCACTGACCTTTTTTTTAGTGCAATAACACACTGCTAGCTCACATCTATGGTCCCAAAAGATTTTAGATCTGAAAACACATGAAGACTTCAAAGTCCTCCTATTTGTTCCCCAGGCTTCATGCTCTCAAGTACAAGCAGTTCAGAGAGGTATCCAGTCACGCTGTTTTCACAGAGTAAATGGGATAGCTTGACCTATAATGCTTCCATCCCAGCTCTTCTTTCTTTCTGTGCACATCCTTGAGGAGAGGAACTTTCAGCCCTGTTCTGTTGACTAAAAGGTCTCCAGCTCCATCCTGCACCCTTTGTTTTCCCAAGTGTTCCACCACTTTATCACATGCTAGTAGGTCCTCATGTCCTGCTCCCATCACTCTTATTTTAAAGCTCTTCTGAAATTTAAAGCTGTTCTGAACAGTATAGCCAGCCCACTGGCAAAAATGAGGATTTTTTCCTACTTGGTCAGTTTAATCCTACCTCTTCTTAGCTATCCTTTCTTGATCATCAAGATGGGTGCCTTCATCATAAAAAGACAAATCTTTCTTATCGCCACAAACTGTGCAGCTAGCTAGTTGATGACCTGCAGAAACTCCCCAGTTCTCATTGCTCCTTTTTCTTCCCCCTCTCCTGAAGGACTGAGATAAAAACCACCTGGATCCCCAGGTCCTTGATTCTTAGTCCCAGTGCCTCATGATCACACTTGTTATTCACACTAGGCTCCTCTGGCAGTAAAGTTGATGCTTATGTGGAAGAGCCTCAAGGACAGGGGCTTTAGCAATCTGTTCACAGCACCCCAGATCTGAGCAGTAAATCTTACAAAAATAAGTTGGGTCAGCAGATGGCAGTCTCCATTCACTGCAGTAGGGAGTCTTCCAGTGCTGTCACTCATCAATTCCACTTCCTCTTGGTGCTGCTGCATAGTTCAGATCCAGCCTACTTGAGTGCATCCCTGAACTCAGCTTCCAGCCCTCATCTGCTACGAGGACACTAAACCTCTTCAGTAGTTTCAGATATACAGTTGAATAGATTCTCCTACAAGAATTGCTTTAGGTAGAGCTGGAACCTTTTTCCTTGTGCTGGAAGTTACAAGCTTCCAGCCTTTTCCGGTATGGCAGTCTTTATTTCCCAACTCAAAGAACTCAAGAGTCTATTTGTGCCTTCTTCAGTACAGCTGAGCCTTCAGGCTTTTGCAGCTGCAGTATAACAAAGAAGATCCAGACAACCTTCACAATATCTCTGATGTTTTGCAGTCCACTGAGGTCCTCCAGCAGCTACTTGGCAACATAAATTCTCCCCCAGCACACACCTGGAGGCAAGGACACCACTTCTCCTCCAACCTCAGCAAAGAGACCTCAGGCACTTCTGTGAAAATTACGGCTTCTGTTGACTACACTATTTTAACAGTGGTGTAGTCTGGCAGTCACATAGGCCTCTCTGTAGCACCTGTTGAAAGGATGTTTCCCTCCTTTTGTTCAGGTGGAACAAAAGCTGAAAGAAGTGTTTGATCAGGAATAAGTGACAGAGCTTCTTAGAAGCTACTGTAGTTTGCTGGAAGCCTCCTGTAGCTATCCTCACCTAGTTGCAGCACTGGGCACAGTGATATTCCTTGACAGTACCAGATGAAGTTCCCAGAATAACTAGGTGCCTAAGCAGCGCCTGTAAAGCGTTATGCACATTTCTGCATCTGTTGCTTCCCTTTCAGCTGATGTTTTTAAAACTCCAGAACTGTGTGATTCTCAGTTATGTGAACCTAGTGATCTTGTCACAGAACTTAGAAATTGTTAAACAACAGCCTAAATATAATATCTCTAGTCTGTTAAGATTTTGCAAATGGTATTAACCTCACCTAATGTGTATGCAAAAGTACATTCAAACCAAATTTGCTGAATTCTGTTCATAATCAGTGCTGGGAAAGAAACCATATATTTTTTACATGTTCACTTGGGACCATGGACTATTTCTCTAAAGACCCTTGTTATTCTACATTGTGTATTAAGGGACTTCAAACAACTAGTCTCAAAGATAGATTTCTGTATTTAAGATATCTAGAACCCAGTGAAATTCACCTCAATATTAATGCCAGTAATTCTTTGAATTAGCGCTCTAGTTCAAATATTTTTAATGAACTGGAGCAATGACTGTAGCTGTAGATGCAGCTGACTCTCTACAGTCTTGATACTTTTGATTTGGGTTTGCTTTGGTGATTTAGGGTTAAGCGGAGACTAAGGGCTCAGCATAAGAATCTGGTATTTTCTGATATATCTAAGACATGCATATGAGTCTAACAGGTAAGATTTCTGATCCAACTCAGAACTTATGTGTTACTAGCATGGCAGCTAAGGGCCAGAAGGAGTATTAACTGAATCACATCCAGAATGCAAAGAACTGCCCATCTTTTCAGATATTAAATAACCGACTAAAAACTTTCCTTTTGTCATCTGAAGAGCTCACTAAACTCCAATATATTGACTACACTGTAACCAATAACTTGATTGTAATGTGAGTCTAACTAATTTAAAACCTAATTTTTATTTGGAAACTATCCTATGGAGAAC
Source organism: Pseudopipra pipra (assembly GCF_036250125.1). Lineage (NCBI taxonomy): Eukaryota > Metazoa > Chordata > Aves > Passeriformes > Pipridae > Pseudopipra > Pseudopipra pipra. The sequence continues at coordinate 71,452,298 of NC_087550.1, read as the reverse complement.
CTGGTTTGAGTGTCTGAATTTGAATCTTGATTATCTAAGAATTCAAGGGATTAAAACTATGACTTATTTGCATCAAGGAAAAAAAATTGTATTATGATTATATATGTGTCTTATAGAAATGAACAAAAAATTTATAACACTAAAGTCTTAATTGCCACATCACCTAGAACTCATTAGTCACAAGAATGCTGGGTTTCCAAGCATATAATTTTAAAGAATATCTGATTTTTTTTCTTAAATGATCTTACTGTGTATCGACAAACAAATGGAAAGGCAAGCCACTATTCAGCGGTTTCCTAGAACAGGTGAGTAGTACAATTATTTGGCAGCTGTTATCTTTTACTGATGTACTGCCTTCTCCCTACTTTTCTCAATAAAACTCTTTCACTACACATATGCTATTAGAAAAAGTCTCTGCTAGTTTTTAAAAGACTCTGTAAAGTTCACTGTCAGTAGAAATGTCAGGGAAAATTGTCTGGTTTGCTTTATAGTATGTTGTTGAAAAATATTCTTGGAGAAGGAAAAACTGTCTGATGTATACTTTGGGCTTGCCATCAGCAATCAGAAATTTTAAACCATCTTAAAAGAATATGTCTGAGAAGCATTTAAGTTCTGAAAAAAGCAAAGTTTAAAAATATGAAATATGGCACACTTGTCACAAATATTCAGCAAAATTAGTATGGCTTCTGGTAAACAGTATGCTGTGAATATGACTATTTCCCTCACATAAACTCTGGACAAAAAAAAAAAAAATCAGAACATTAGAAAAGTCTTTTAAAGTTTCTTATTTCATCCAGTAGAGTTTGAATCAAGAATGGTATTGTAAAGCAAATTGAAACTTTTATATCATAGGTGTAAGATCATGCAAGTACAACTAATACAGTTTGAAAAGAGTAAAATAACAAGGACTGGAAAGACGGAATGAGCATTAAGTACTTATTTCTTTTCACTAATTAACCTGTATTTTTCTTTTCCAGAACTAAATAACTCCTTTGTTCTGCCAGTAGGGAGTCTGCAAATTATTTTGGAATTAAAAAAGTTGTTGCTAAGTCTCAAGAAAAAAAAAAAGGTTGGTTGGTTGGTTGGTTGGTTGGTTGGTTTGGGTTTTTTTTAGTGTTTTTTTGTTTGGTTGGTTTGTTTTGTTGTGGGTTTTTTACTGTTAATAAGGCTATAATTAATGTCCCAAGGCAAAGAAAAATCTGATTTTTCACTAGGAGAATTATGACTTGCTACTTCAGGTATATGGAGAACCTATTTCTGCTCCTACTTGATGGATCTTCTTGAACTAATGGGATAGCTTCCAAAATCCTTTTTCTAACAAATAATATTCTCTTCTTTGCTGATATTACTGTCAAAAAAAATTATCCTTCGGGATGAAATTTGTCACCTTTGTTGAAAAATTAGCAAGTCCTCTAACATATGGCTATAGCAAAATGAGGTTGAAATATCATATCAGGTTTACAGGAAAAAAAGAAATCTAAAAAAATGAATAGGTCAGAATAGGACAACTTTTGCAGAAAAATGTAAAAAGCAATTTTGACACAAAGTCCTTTTTTTTCTAAAAAGAAACCAACAAAAAAACCACAACAAAACAAACAAACAAAAAAAAACAACCTGGGAAAAACTATTTTAAAATTAAAACTAGATTATTTTTCAATTTAAAAAAATATATAAAATAAGCTATTTTAAATTACAGAAGGAAGGATCCTCATTTAATACACGTAATCTGAAGTAGCGTAACATTGATTGTCTCAGGTTGTGAAGGTACAAAGTGATAGACAAGAACCAGGGGCCATCCAAAGGAACTAGGTCCAGAGCAGGAAAGAATGAAATGTCTCTTCATGAAAAGGGAAGCAAATGTATGGAAGTCCTTGCCAAAGGACATTGCTGATAAGAAAAATTTGATGTGGATGTCCCCTTGGAGATTTTTTCTTCTTAAGGCACCTAAGTTACCATGTATAAAGTGTTAGGAAATTATTGAAGCAAAAATATGATGTTTCTGTCACAGTGACAGGATGATGGGGTGACAGTCTGTGAACAGAGTGCCAGCTGGTGTGACAAGAATTGTCATTTGGACTAATCATATGGGGAAGCAGTCCCAAAGGGAAAATCTACCTTTCATATACCTCCCTATTCAGAGCATGGCACCAATGCACTATGAGAGGGATGACTGACATCAGGAGAGACCAGCCTTGAGAAGTGCCAGGACCTGCAGATCTCAAGAGCTCTGCCCTCTGTCTTACTGCACGGAGGACCTGTGAAGAATCACAGTGCACAATGCCACATGACACCTGCCACGTCAGAGATTGCATTTGCAGTGATCCATAAGAGATTGTTCCTTGGGCAGGGCTGTCAAAGAGTATCTGTGTTGCATGTATGTAATGAGTAAAGGTGGCTGGGAATCATTCCCTTCTTTGCTGGAAATGTTTACTTGTATAAAGAGTTAAACAAATTAGATGTGAACTGGCATGTCTCATATCATCCATTATGCTCTCCACAGCAATAGTTCAGAGGGATAAACAACAGCACCATGAAGAGTAAACTTTTGAAGATTACTGAAACAGAAAAAAACATATCAGGGTCAGGAAATTCCTCGAGCTGAAAATTGCTGGAGATTTGGAAAGAATCATAAATACCTCTCCTGTTAATAGTGTTCTGTAAGCATCTGCTCATGATCAGTGTGAGGTACAGGATATTGAGTTAGATAGAGACTTAGTCTGACACCAAACATAGCCTTTCCTGTATTTCTCAAATTGAAAAAATGTAGCTGATTTTATGCAACGCTGATCTTTGAACCTCTAAGTGCGCTTTTTAATAAATCTGCAATGAAATTATCTGTAAAACCTTCCAATATTTCTATCACAGAAAACTAAAATTTGGAAATTAAGGTCATGCAGAAAGTGAAGTAAAATGCCCTCAACACAGTTATATAAACAAGTGAATTTTGTGGATTATTACTGGATTATTGTGAATTATTATATCTCATTTATGTATAATGGGTTTTGTATCACCTTACTTTGAACACTAGTGTTGAGGTGTGAAAGTAAATTACTAGACCTCAGCCTGAAATTTAGCTAACTGAACATCTCATGAGAAACTTCTTCATGGTTCATAACAAAGCAAGAAGCTGAAAAAAGTTACAAATATCTCCATGAGGGATGGGTGGGTCTCAGAGTTGGCTAAGGGGATTTGTGCAAAATGGCCAAATATCACAGACAGTTGAAGGGAAGGTCTGATGATTTTCTAAAGGCCTTTGGTGCCTCAGTAACCACATGAATGATATCATGTAAGGAACACATATGATCTGGGTAAAGGTCTTAGACTATACCAATTCTAGGTATATTTACTGTGTGGAGAAAAGGGCAAAGAAAAGGAAGAATCAAGGTTAAAGTAGGGAGAACCAACATGGTGTGAAGGGGAATAAAAGGGATTGGCTTTGTATAAGCAAGGGACTGGTTTGTCTGGACTTGAGCCCTGTGCCTGATCACCACTCCCTGTCCTGTCTTATGTGTGGGTACACTCTGATCTACAAGAAAAAGCAGGAGCAGACAGGCATATAGACAGACATAAATCCTACCGTATTCAGCTCTCCCCAGTTGTGTGAGCAGCTCTAACAGTGGTCTGGTTTGAAGAGGAAAATTACTGAAGAGAAAAAATGTCTGCTGAAAATACAGACAGAGAAATTGCCTGCCAGCCAAGGAGCTGTGACCTTGGGAACAGAAGCTGGGAAACAGAAATATCCTTGAAAAGTGCAACTGTCATCTTTGAAGTACTGTTGGGTACCTAGAAACCACAGACAGCCTAAGATACTATTACACATAAACCCAAGAATGTAATGGCAACTTATCATCTGAAAAAGTGGAAACAGTTTGGGAAAACAAAATTGGTCTAAAAGAACGGAAAACTACATCATCCCTTGATTTTTACAGGTGAAAAATAGACATGAACAGCATCTATTGGCTTTTCAAAGTGCTGATGCCCTAAGCCCTCTTATATCTCTGTGATATAAAAAGGACTTAGTTTTTATGGAAAATGTAGCCTCTCTCTGAGAACTTCACATGCTGCACATACTTTTCCTTTCCTAGATAGAATGAATTCTCCACACAAGCTTTCTGCAAGGTCTTGGACTCTCACTGGGCACAACTGGCTGACTCCAGATCTTGTGATGCAGGTCATCTTTGAAGGGAGACTCTGTCTGCTATTTTACTGGTTCCCTCTCTGGGCCCACTTACAGGGTAGATACAGTTTGTTGTCCCACATCTGCAATGCAGAAAATAATTCACAATTCTGAATCCATGCTTCAGAACAGTTTGAAATTACTACTTCAGCATTATTATTTGTTTGAAGCAACAACCATCCAATGTTATGGCCTCCTAGAATAAGGACCTTTCAAGTTAAAAGAAACATTGCTTAAATCTGCCCTATGAAAGACCCAGATTTAAGGCAATTTGGCAAAAAGATCAGTTACAAGAAGACCTAATTTATTAAAGGCAAACTCTGAATAATTCCAAGAACAAGATTAGAGGAAAAAGGCCAAATTAAAAAAATAAAGTAAAACAAAAACCAAAAAAAACCAAAACAACCAAACAAAAAAACAACAAAACCCCTAACCTAAACCAAAAATGCCCCCCCACACAACCCCTTTCCCCCTACACCTGCAGCATTTATCAAAGGCAAGAGAAAAGAATAAATGATCTAAAAATGTTTTTAACTACTTTCATATTCTTATTATATCCCTTTACTTGCCAAGTCAGTTGAAAAACAGTTGACAGCAAGAGAAACCCCAAAGAATAACATGTTATGGAGAGATCACACAAATGAAGCATTTTCTTTTTCATAGATATAGTGCCCTGAAATATATATGGAATTAAATTTTTTTCATTTTAATTAATAACAGTCCAATAATAAAAATTATCTAAGTAATATAAAGGGCTTGGTTAATAATATCCTTAAAATTTCTATCCCTCTATAGTTCTCTTTGGTGTTATATTTAGCTTCCTAATACTGAGTGAGAAGTTTTGGCCCTTTTATCAAACAAAAAAAGGGTTACGCTGAGCATTCAGCACCTGTTGATCCTGGTACCAGTGATGTGCCCATGACAGGTGTTCTCCCCCTGGGAGGGGGGAGAACACAAGGGCAGCTGTTTCACTGCAAAATGCTTTTGTTTGACTTTAGGAGGACCTGACCCTTCTACTCCAGTATAGCACAAAATTCTCCACTGCTTTAAAAAAACCCAAAACTCTACAGCCTCTTCAGATCTTCAGACCAGATTTGTGCTCAGCAAAAGGAGTAATCAAAGCGGAGAAATGCGTGTGTAAAGAGGATTTAAGATAAAGGACTATGATAGGTAAGGACTGGAAGTAATGTGATAAACTTCTGTTCAATAGTATCTAAAAACCATCTGAATGACCCTGGATCATTTTTTTGATTGCATTCTGAGAACATTTGTACAAAGAGAGCTTTATTCTTACAATAAAAACATAGTCTTGTTCAAATCCTGTAGCTGCATGAATTGTAAATATGTAATGAAGTTATATTATTATTGTTGTCATGACAACCTATTCTTGCACAGACTAGACAATCATTTTCCTCTTATATGTTTTCAGTGTGACTTTTTGAAATACATAGTTATAAAATAGTCATTAGGTTTTCCAAGAAGAATAATAGTTATTTTTTTTCCTGAATACACATTTAATATTTGTGATGTCTTTATACTATGGAGGAAAACAAGCAAATAGATTTTTTATTTTCTCTTTTGCACATATTACACATTTCAGTGCAGTGAAAAGGAAGAATAGCAGAATACAGGTGGATAAAACCAGTACCTGGCAAATATTTGCTTTCCAATAAGACAAGGGTCATTGAATTATTAAACTACTTTTTCTCACTTTAAGAAACAACAAAACCTGAATAAGCAAAGCTATGTCAATATATCAGATTGCTTGCACTGCACCTTGAGTTGCATAAAAGCCTATACATAAAATTCTGAAACCAAATCTCAAGACTTGAACTCTGGCACAGTTTAAATGCTAGGACAGTACTGGAACCAAAAATTTCATTAGGTCTGCATTAAATAGTTCAGATTTATAAAACAGTCAGATTCAGTCCCTAAGGTGGACAAGTTTGATTTATTTATATTTGATTAAACAATAACTCTTGAAGCAGAGGAGCATGACACCATCAGAATGCATGTTCATTTTCAGAAGGCAGTGAGTAGTAATGCATTTAAATCTAAATAAAAGGGAAATTTAATTTCCCATTAATTAAGCTGTAATGTAGAAAAAAATATAATATAGAGACAACCTTTTATATTATTAGAATATTCTCACTCAAAAGAAATAGCAAAACAGGATTATCAGACTTATACCAAAGTACTCACAGTAATTGTTACAGTCTGGCACTTCATTTCATAGGTACTTAAAAAAAAAAGTAGTTTTAATACTGTCAGAATCAAAATGTATAAATGTAGGAAGTTCTGATTAAAAAGGAAAAAATTTGTGATGACAAAAAATATCAGAAATAGCACACAATGTCTTAGCTATCTATCTAGTTGTCTTTTTAATTTCTTTTCCTTCAAAGTCTCTCTCAATGTTTAAAATACATTAAAGACAAAGAATTTTAATTTTCTCATGAGACATTTTCATCAAATTTTTCATAGACTCTCTTCTGGAACTGTCAAGTGTCTTTCACAGTTAAGTTTCTTATAGGACACTGTAGCACATTGCATTTTTGTGGTTCTAACATGATGTGCCTGCTTTTGGTTCAGCCTTGCCCACCACTTCTGTATATAATAACCAAAGTAGTGATAATTATAATGAAGACAATGTGTTACCCTACAGTGTATCAGACATTAGGAACATTTTACATGTACTTTGCTTTTCCTTTTACTTGTTCATGTATTTTAAGCGGCTTTTTTCCAGAACTTGTAACAAAAACCACAGGAGAAGAGGAAAAGGAAAAAGGGAAAAAGAAAAGAAAAATGAAAATTGGGAAGAAAGAAAAAATATAAAATAAAGGAAACCTTGCTGACGGGTATGTAAATATATAATAATTGCAACAAAATTGCAATTTAGTTTTAATATCACGAAGTTCCCTGACTCTATGAACAATTCTCTCTCTTGAGAAAGCAGAACGTACAGTGAAAAAAGCAAGTAGGAGAGGTAACTGTTCATTTCATTCTAGTAGTATGGAATAGTTGTTATATGTAATCATGTGGAAAATCTAATCTTGGAAGAGACATTAACCTCTTCCTACTAGAAGTTCTAGAAACACATATCATAAATCAACAACAGTATGATTTCTTGTTACAGTCTTGATATTTCAAGAGGATGAAAGGAAATCGGCTTGGAAACCCAAAAAGAGGGATGGAAAGCAGCATACTATAGTTGAAATGACTGGGACTGATCATCCCAATTAAAAATATGAGTTAAAAAAAAAAAAGTCTGTGTTTGTAAAAAACAAATGCCATACTACAAGCAATTCTTATATGAAATAATGTATGTTAACTCACTTGAACTTAGGGACTTTTTTTAAATTATAACACCAGTAACTTTCCTTTTAAGTGGTGTTATTTTCAATCAGCACTTTGTGGTTTATGAGCCAGGTGTTAGCAATTAGATACTCACCAAAACTGCAATAGAAAAAAAATGAAAGAAAATTAACACCGGTGATTGAAACAAAGGCAAATCATTATATTAATGGTGCTCAGATAACATATTTCTACAGTTTGCATAATCAAAAGCAGATGTATAATTCATTTAGGCCATTAAAACATATTTTAAATGTTTTAAAAGCTTCCAGTTATGTCAGAGGTGCCAATAATATTCATAATATGTGAATAAGTAGAGAAAGAGATATAGATTACTTGTCACTGAAAGAATGGTAGCAGATGAAGGACAAACAGGTGAGCATTAATAAACATAAAATCATAGAATCATTTAGGTTGGAAAATACTTTTAGGATCATCAAGAACAACCCTTAATGCAGCACTGCTATGTCCACCATTAAACCATGTTGCTAATCACCACATCTAGATACCTTTTAAATATCTCCAGTGATGGTATTAAGATCCAATTAATGAGAGATGCCTTTGCCTGATTTAAGGTGCAAACAAGACAGTATGCTGAAATAAATACTACAGATTTTACTTAACAATGAATGTGACGTAGAGAGATAGAAAAAAAATAAAAAGAGAGGACAGGGAGAAAGAGAGAGAGATGATAGATCCAGTGTGTCCTGTTGGTCCTTCTTCCTCCTGGGTTTCTCGGTGGTGGGGGTCCCAAGTCAAAACATTTTATTATTTATTGCTTATACATTTTAGCAAACAAAGGAATTAATGCTTATTGGCTACACAGTTCTCTTATTCTATTGGTTAAATGATTCCCTGTCTCTAATGTTAATTAGTCCACATGCTCTGTCTTTCTCTTTTTTGGGTCAATGGGTCTTTTGGGTCAATGGGCTGTGAGTCTGCGGTCACAATCTCCCCCTGCAGGAATCACCTTTTCCTCAGTTGGAGCTGATTTCAGCATAATTGCTGAGCTGGCTTTCCTTGTGGCCTATGAGTACTGCATTCTTTGTGTGACACATTCTTCTCCCCCAGCTTTGTCAACCTCCCTCTAGGTCTGAGACAACACCCAGACAATAGTGCCATCTTTATCTTATCTGAAGTTCCTGCCCTGGTGGCTTATCTTACAGTCCAAGAGGCATATTCAGAGGGACTTTGGTGGTTGTTGGTTGGTGGAGGTGCAACGTGTCCCATAACTTGGAGTGATCTTTCTTTGACCAGTGGTATGTGTACAATCAGTTATTTCTTTACACAATTTGCCACATTACTATGTGTTCATTTAAAACAGACATCTACTATGACAGAATAATATATTAAAACTTCATAGTCACTTTACTGTTTATTTCCACATTTTAATTGTAAATACTAAGTTGCACATATACTAGTGAGAACACCGAGATTTTTAACGACGTGTGAAACATTTATTGAACTAGTACAACGTAAGCCTCTATTAAATGGGATAATGACAGTTTTACAAGATTGGAAAAACTCGACAAAATCATATAATTAAAATCATAATTTTAAATACACGTTCAAGTTAACTGAACATGACCTAAACCATGCAATTCTTTAGTTGTTTGTCCCTAAAAAAAAAAAAAAAAATATATTATGTTCTGGCTATAATTTAAGTAAATGCCCCAATAAATAACATTGTGGTAGAATTTAAAGAAAACTGTTCAAGAAACTCTGTCTGCATGTACACATATACAGAATCCATTTTAAAATATATCATTTACTCACTTTTTATTATATATATATATGTATGTAAACATATATAGGTAAGTAAATATAAACCATTTATATCCTTAATTGTTAACAGATTTTTCATCCATAGAATTTGATTCATTGATTGTTTCAGTATCAGAGTTTTGGAGTTAACATGTTGAAATTTGTAAACTATTTACTGGAACAAAGGGTAAATTTTTTGTGCAACTACATAAACACAATGGTATATTTAAGAGCAACAGTGAGAAGCATACTTGTTCTCCCTTTCTGGAATTTTATTATGTACACAAAATATCTTCATTAACTCAAAACTGCATTTTCCTACTGGATGGAAACTGGATGTTATGGTCTTCTATGCCCTACTATAAATTGACTTTGCATATTCAAAACACTACAGTCAATCTGAATAAAAATCTTGAATATAAATTTTCATTTAATTTTGAAATCATTAGGTTATCTGATTTAACAGTATATCCTTTTTTTGATTCCATATCTTCACCTTATTCTTCCTTCAGAAGTTACAGAGGGTCTTTTATTGTAAGACTTCTCTCAGGTCTCAACATTTTTTAGAAGTTGCTTGCTACAGGCATGCTGTGCTAGCCCATAATTTATTTAAATGGTGAGTTACATTTCATTTTTTAATTATAAAATAGTAGATTACTGTTTATTTTTATTTCTTGTAATTTCCAATGTATGATCCCTTCCTATTTTACCCATTTTGAATCCTGTGTCTTGGAAATTTATCTGTATTTTCTCCTGAGGTTTCATGCATTTTAAATGTTTAAGCATATTTCCTCATACTTTTTTCAGTGTTATTGACATAATATTTCTTTATCCAATTAGAAGAGAAATTTGTTTAGGTTTTAAGAACTCATGCAGTTTATTCGTATATACAGCTAAAAAAGTAACAAATGCTCAATGGAATTATATTTTCAAAATAACTGTTTTGCTATGATGATAAATATAACATGCTAAATTTTTGGGGTGTGTTTTGGGTTTTTGAAGCAAATTGTATGAAATGGAAAAACACTGTTAGTAAAACTTCCAAACATATAGTTCTTCATAAGTGGCATATTTATTTTTTAAAATTTATGATGAAATATATTTTCTCCTTTAAGTTATGCTAGAAGACTAATAAAGAAATTCTCCTCCTGAAATACTGACTTTTAATCAAAGTACTACAAGATTTAGTTGTAGGGTAATAATGGCTCCAACAAATAAAACTTAAGGCAAGGTTTGATTTTCATTTTCTTGGAATCAATAGAACCCTATTCATGAAACTGTAATCACCCTATGTGAAATGAGCACAGGCAGAATAAGATTAATGTCTCTGAAACTTTATCTAATTATGCTGGAAGAATAGATGCACAGATAAGCAAATAAGTATGAACATTTTTAAAAAGCGGTAAGTCTGAAAATTTCCAGAATTTCTAATCATTCTCTAAATGATACCTTTGTTGTTCTCTTCTTCCTTGGTTTGCTTTTGGTTTTGTCTTTACCTGCATCTACTCTGCTCCTAAGTAGTCCAAATTGCACTCAACATAGCTTAGTGCTTGCAATGAAACTTTTCCCAGGTAAAGACAGAGCTTGTGTACTGTATTTAGGGGTAATATAAGCAATATCTCCAGGGTTTCTTTAAGGTCCAAGGCACTTCTAAGCATAATTCACATTGTTTTAACAGAAATGCGTTAACAGAAATGTTTAAGAGAGACAGTTTGAATCTCCCTCTGGTGAGGTCTATCTCTCTTCATTAATTACGACTCTGATTAGATATCGAATTAGTAAGGGCCAAAATTAGATAGAATTAATTTCATGCTCTTCACAACATGGTTTTATATACTGATCAATGAGAAAACTAATTAAAAAAAATTAAAAGGTGTGGAGAGAAGTACTGAGGATGCAGAATAAACGTAAAAGGGCAATCCAAATTTGGAAACTTGAGGAGTAAAATGAATAAAGGGAAATAGAATTCCTGTGTGCATCTACGTAACTTGTAAAACATTCACACCGAGACTCAAGGTTAATGAAAAAATTTGATCCTAATCTCTAGTAATTTTTTTATTTTTAAATGGGGGTAATAACATTGTTCACAAAAGAGCTTTGAAAATAAATTGTGAAGCAAATGCATACTGTCACAGTAATACTACATATACAAGCAGAAGAAACTTCCATTTCTGGAACAGAATGTGAATAACATGCAGTATATAAAGCATGGAGTCATGGATGCAACACTGGCAAAAAGCTTTAATGAGAGTTTTTTTGATTGAGTAACAAATTCATCATATTATTTGTGTCGAGAACACAGATAAGAAGTTTGCATAGAACATCTGATTTCTGTCATTCTTATCTCATATACTTGTTCTTGCAACTTGAATGAAATTTTGAGGAACATATCCTGTGTGAATGTGAACAGTAGTTCACTCATGGTTATATCTGTCCTTTTTTTATTTCAATTTCATGACTATCTAGTTAAAGCAGCTGGGAGCAGTTCATCACTGTGTGGGTGTAACCCAAACTGTGTATTCTACACCCTCTATGTCATTTCCCAGGAACTGTTAACAATAGACCATTTGCAGCAGCTGCCCAGAGCACACCTGACCCCTCAGACTATAAGCTGGGTGTTAAGAAGCCTGTGAGATAGGAGGATGTTCCTGTCCTCACACTAATGACTCAGGTGTGATAACTCTCCTCCAGGGGAGTCATTAGCACCTCCACACCCAGCCTGAGTGGTCATGTCAGCTAATGGACCATCAAGGATTCCAAAAATATCTCACGACTCACAATCACCCATTGTGGAATTCCCCGCCCTGGGGGGGGGGTGTGTGGAATTCCACACTGGGCATTTCCACTCAAACCTAAGTGTATATAATCTTGGGGTCTTGGGACTTCTGGGCTCCACTCGTTGGATCCAGAGGAGGACCAAAACCTCAACCTGCAGTGGTCCCACATCCAAGAATAGACGGAGTAGCCGAGTTCTAAAAAGTAGATTCATCTGTACAGTTAGTTATCTGCAAGAAGAGAGACATTTAATTTCTGGTACACTATAGGCATGATAAGTGATATAATGGGAAAAATAATCCATTAAAAGACATTAATTAGCAGTATATAGTAATAAGAATACCTATAGTAAAAAGTGAATTTGAATTATTTCATGAAAATGAAGACAGCTGTATTGCAAATGTCCTCTAAATATTGAACAACTCAATATTTTTTTAATATCATCCTATCAATAGCAACAAAGAAATTCCGAATGTTCTGAGACACAAGGCAATCTCTTTACCCACTCTGCATATGCTACATCAAATTTTCCAGATTATGTCATGTAAAAAGTACTAAATGGTGAGCTGAAAAGTAAAGTTTGGGGTTTTTTCTGGTTGTTGTGGTAAGCGATATTTAAGATAGTACCATTACGCTGAGAGCTTTGTCAATCCATGAACCTTATGAAGAGAGAGTGATAATGAAATGCATGACCTAAGATGAATGACCTAAATCGAAGTTTTGAGAATGTGCTGTGATTTTAGGCTGAAAAAGCAGCACTACAGAAGCCTGGGTTATGGGGTTTCTGGGGGTTTTTTTGTGGGTTTTTTTTTTGCATTTGGAACTGTTCTTTTGATTGTCTAAATGGCCTGTGAACCATGTGGAATACTTTGAGATTGAAGCTGTTGGATATATGAATACAAAATAGTAACCTCCCTAGATTGTATTCCTCAATCTTTTGGGCATTAGAATTGCAAATTCTAATTATCTTATTTGCCTCACATTTTGCGGCACAACATTTTCTTTTTCTTTTTTACTGTAAGTTGAAATAAGGCCATGCCATAACTTTAGTCTCATAGTGGAAAAACACATACAAAATCTACTAGGAATTAAAATCCAGTATTCTTTGGTCCATGAAAAGTAATCTTTTGGCTAACTTTTGCACATACATACTTTTATCCATGAGTGTATACAGACAAGAATCATAGAATATTTCAAGTTGGCAGTGACCCATAAGGATCATTGAGTCCCACTCCATGCTCCTTTCAGGACTACCTAAACCTAAACCATATGATAAAGAGCATCATTTAGGTACTTCTTGAACTCTGATAGAATTGGTGTTGTGACCACTTCCCTGGGGAGCCTGTTTCAGTGACTGGTCACCCTGTCAGTAAAAAACCTTCTCCTAATGTCCAATTTGAACTTTCCCTGACACAATTTCATTATATTTCCTTATGTCCTTTCGCTGGTCACCAGAGAGAGATCAGGACCTCTCCCTCTGCTGCCTCCATTGAGAAAGCTGGTGGTGAGATCACCTCTTGGTCTTCTCTTCTTCCAGCTCAAAAAACCAAGTCACCTCAGGCACTCTATTCCTTGCCCTTGAGGCCTTTCAACATCTTGATCACTCTCATCTGGAACATTCTAATAGTTTGATGTCCTGCTTGTACTGAGGCACCCAGAGTATTTGAGCTGAGGCTGCAGTGCAGCATAGAGCAGGATAATAACCCTCCTTGACCAACTAGCAACATCGTGCTTGATGCACTCCAGATTGTGGTTGGTCCTTTTGGCTGCCAGGGCACACTGTTGACTCATATACATCTTGCCATCAAGCCAGTTTCCCCAAATTCTTCTGCAGGGCACCTCTCCAGCCTCCAGTTTGCATGTAAATCAGGATTATCCCATCCCAGCTGGAGAATTCAGTGCTTGCTTTTGATAAATGTGGTTGGTGATTGTCCAGCTCTCTAGCCTATCTACATCTCTCAGTAAGGCCTCTCTACTTCTGAGGGAGTCCACAGCTCCTGCTAGTTTAGGATCATTGGCAAACTTAGTTAATGTATATTCAATTTCTGCATCCAGAGCATTTGTAAAAATATTAAAAAACACATATATGTATATACTTCTAGATGTGCATACACATTTTTTTGTGTGTGTGTGTAGACATGCATAGCAGACAAATGTCTTTTGGACATAAAATGCTACAATGAATACAGGATTTAAGGTACTATTTTCCTTTGAAAAGGAGTGTTAAATATCATATTGATTACCTGGGCTCCAAAGGGGATGCACTTCATATAAACAGGGCTGAACAACTAAAGGATATAAATGATTCTGAAGGAGAAAGAAACTGTAGGCATTAATCTCACTCAAGTGTAAGCATCTCTGCTAGATGGTCCAGTTTACCTTTTCAGTAAAAGGAGAGAAACTGACACAATTTGTCCTGACTCACAAGCCCAATTTTAAAAGCATACTTCAGAATGAGATGATTTACATGTACTCTTTACTGGTTATGAGCAGCGTCTAGTGTGACAATTCCTGCATACAGACCTACGTGATAAATGTCTGAAGTTGAGTGGTTTTGTGTTATGTAATGACAAAAGTGAAGCACTGTGGAGTCAATTTCGGATGCTCTTTTAGTGTATTAACTGAACAGGTTAAAGAAATGAACTGACGAGAACCTCATAAAATTCAACAAAGTGAAATGCAGAATACTTAAACATGGGAAAGAAGAAATCTGTGTGTCAACACTGGAAATTGCTTTTTCAATTAACTGGAAAGCAACTTTTGCTGGATGTAGAAGTCCCAGTGAACCAAAATTGTATATTAAGGCAGCAATGTGCTCTTGTGGCAAAGAGGGTCAAGAGTCTCTGGGTTTCAGCACTCAGCTGACCATCACCAGCAGGTTAAGGGAGGTGAATTTTACCCTTTTACTCAAGAATGGTAAGGCCACACCTGGACAACTGTGGTGGTGGTATAATGGAGGAAGTCCTGTGAAGGGCTAAAATCATAACTTTGGGACTGGATTCTGATATACACTGGAACTGCAAAATACGTATTGATACTTTAGATTCTCCTAAGGATGCCGAAACCACAGGCAAAACCAGAGCAGTTCATATTCTGAGTCTATATAATTGTTTATTCATATCTTTAAATCATACTTCTTGTATCTGAATAGCACACTGTAGAGTTGTTCACTAATGCAATATGTAACTGAAATTAATAAAATATTAACTGAGGTATCTGCTTCACTGAAGTACATTTTTAAAGACAATTATTGGAAAGAGTTTATTATGGATTTAAAACGCTAATTTTCTGAAAATACATATCTCATTTATGTCTAAGCTTTTGAAAAAAACAACAACACAAATTTATGCAGCTGAGAAAGGAAACAGATTTATTTAAGTTCTAGGACAAGTGACGTCAGCAGGATTTTAGTTTTCTGAGATGTCAGAATCTTCGTCAATTAACAGAACTCCTCAGATTTTCTTTCTTTTTTTTCTGCTCATGTGATTCTTCATTAACATATATGTAGATATTGAGCTGCTCAGGGTCCAAAACAAACAAAAAAAGTATGGAAAGAAACCCTCAGACAGCTTTTTAACCTTCTGCACACATTAATTTAAAAGCCAATGTGTTAGTCTAAGGTATAACCATAAGTCAATGTGAAGGAAATCTTATAGCTGTGTAGATGATGGAACAAAACTGTAATGCATAGGTGACTTCACAAAAGTAATCAGCTCCTCAAGTCAAAAAACTGCACATGAAAAAACTACCCATTTTTAGACATATATTAATATGCTTAAGTTTTTCTGTGGGCATTAAAAAGCGTGCAGTGAATTAAAATGAGCTCAGTGAAATATGTGTCACAATCATTAATACATATACTCTTAGAGTCTAAAAGGTGACTTTTCTTGAAAAGAACAGACTAAAGCCCAAATATGACTATAGCATATTTCTTGTACAAAGATAATAAAAATAGAATACTTGAAAAACTGAACTGCTTTCATAACATCTAATGACTGGAAAGAAATAATAATATATACTATCATGTACATTATTAAGACAGTAATTGATGACTCATATCCAATTTTTCATCCACCAGTATCCCCAAGCCTTCTATGCAGGACTGTACTCAATACTTTCATCCCCCAGCTTATATTGATACTGGGAATTTCTCTGATCCAGGTGAATGACCTTTTACTTGACCATGTTGAACTCTGTGAGGGTTTCATGGGCTGACTCCTCAAGCCTGTCAAGCTTTGTTGGGATGCCATCTCTTCCCTCAAACCAATCTACTGTACCAGTAGATTGGTATCATCCTCACACTTGCTGAGTGCACTCAATCCCACTCTTTGTGTCAGTGATGAATATATTTAACAGTACCTATCCCTGTGCAGAGCCTAGAGGAACACCACTCATTACTGGTTTCTACTCGGACATTGAGCCATTGCCTGTAACTTTTTAGAAATGGACATTCAGGTAACTTTTTATGGATTTAATAGGCCATCCATCAAACATGTGTCTTTCCAATTTAAAGAGAAGAATGTTGGTAATACTTGTAGCCAGGAAAAGAATTCTAGATCTTGGAAACTCCATGATGAACCAAAGTCCTTATTATTGATTAATTTACTTTGGAAGAGTTGAGCAAAATTCCGAGTCTTATACAGATGATGCTTTACTACCATAATCATGTTTATTTGGATCATGCCTTAAAGCATACTAACAATGCAAAATTTTTTCTGCTAAGTACTTTTCAAATAAAAATTAGCTGAAAAATCTCCTCCCCAAATGCAGCATAAGTGGTCAATTTGTAAAGACGAAGACAGACGAGAACAATGCAGTAAGGTCCAATAGATGTGAAGAGAGGACATTGCAACAGGAGAAAATGAAGTTTGCAGAATGTGAGAGGGATTCCATTCACAAAATATCAGTGGAAACTTGTTTGTTTTTTTTCCTATTGGCATATCATGAAAGAATCCATAAGCAAACTAATGCTTAGAAAGAATCTATATATGTAAAACTATTTTGAAGTTTGTAACTGCTTGTCACTGCTGCAAATATTGGGAATTTATAATTTTTTATTTGTTCTGCTATGTTTCTTTTTAAAAAATTATGTTAAAAATCATGGTAGATAATAGATCTTTTACCCTTTCTCATTTTAAAATATTCCTAGCTAAAGCTCATTGGAACATCTGAATATATCCAATTATTTGTGTTTTAGTCAGATGCATGTAATACACAAAGGGATAGCCAGACTTCTACCTTTTAAAACCTAGAACTAAGACATTTACAGCTAGGGTTTGCTAGCAAAAATATAATTTAGAACTCAAGGTTCTGATAGTTTTAGAACCTTAAAATGCAAGGATATGCAACAGAAATCCCAGAACAGAGTCTTCTATAGAGAATTACATTACCATTTTCTCAAACTGGTGATTCTGCCCAGTGGCACACATTATATCTGCTAATTAAGCTCTTAATTAACATTGGTAATACTAATTTTAAGTAAATAGATATGGTATCAGACTGTAAATACTGTTTTTTACTAACTTTGTTAATATCTAATTTACTTACTCTAATTATCTTGCTAAACACTAATAAAATGCTTTATTACACTTTACATTGCAGTCTATTAATAGCAGTTCAATTACTTTTGTATTGCTTGTGTAATTTAGAAGAATTAAATAGCAACAACATTTACATTTGATCTTTTTACAACCTATTAATGTTCTTAAAATATTTAAATGCAAAAATACCAAGGAATTTTCTTATTTCTGGTGTGATCCGAAATACTCAGTAATACGAGCTAAGCATAAAAAGGAACAATCTTTTCAAAAAATAAACCAACAAAATATAACTAAAAAAAAAAATAAAAAAGATATCTCTGTGTTCAATTATATTCTACAAGTTATTTGAAAAGATGTTCTTCATCTAAGACTATCAAGATGTTTAATAAAAAAAAAAGTCATGGGATAAATAATATATATTCAAATAAAATAATGGCTTGCACCAGAAGTTTCTTGCATGCAATTCTCTCTCACCATAGATTAAATCTCAAGCCAGAAACCTTACAGTGAAAAGTATTTTTTGCTTTTTCTATTCACTCAGAGGGGAATGAACTACAACAGAAATCCCTTTTGGCACAAGCACTTATAAATACAGCTTCTATACTGACAAAATTGAATGAGGTCCACCATAACCTGAGACCAATTACAGTCCAACCACTAAACCACTGTAAGCGATTCATGTGGGACAAACCAAGCAGCCTCTGTGGCATGCAACAGAAAATAAAGTGTGGATATTTGTTGCAGAGCCATTCAGACACCTGATCTTGTTCAAAGTGTGTATTCTCTCTGCACTTGCTTTTAGTAAAAGGTAAGGCACACTTGAATTTTCTGGATATCAGTCAGCAGCCTCAAGCTGATTTAGATAGAGAGATAAAACAACTTGGCTGGCTTTTCTTTCCTTGCCATGAAACATTTCTCAACTGGTCTGTGAACGGAAATTCCATTACTAACCAAACAAAGTGTGCCTCATGCTTAGAAAAAAATAAAATTCTATTCTTGTTTCTATTACACCATGTTACAACACTTTAGGTGTCAATTGTCACAGACAGTACAGCTTGTAATAGTAAGGTGTTTATAGCTATAAGGCACTACTCAAACTGAAGTCACAGTCAGAAAAGAATATTATACTCACCTCTAATCCCATGACAGCACAGTATTCAAAATAGTCCCTGCATTCACTCCCGTCATACAATTTCTGTTTCTGTGATAGAACAGAGATGTATTTCTAGCAGTGATTGCAAATCTGATTTTTTAAAAATAAATTATTATTTTTTTAGTTTGTTTAAAAGAAAAAAGGGGATCTTACAAGAGAGGTTTTTTTCTATCACCTAACAATTATCAGAAGTATATTTGACCCAGACTTTTTTTCTCTTGTACATTTGATTAGATGCTTTAGATTTTTTTTCCATGTCTGAGAGAAAAAAATATCAAACATCTTAGGAGATGTCCTAAAATACTATCCCTTCATACAGGCTAACCAGTGGAATGGCAGTCAGCCCCTTAAAAAGGCACTGCAGTACTCATTTGCAATGTCTAGTAGTATTGCTGAGAAAAGAGAGGATGGTACAGTGACTAAAGATACCTCTAACATAGTACTCAAGTCTTACTGTAATGGATATAAAAAAAGCAAAGAGGAAATGTACACATAAATGTTTTGGTTTGGTTTTTTATTTGTTTCGGGGATTTTGTGTTTTGGTTGGTTGGTTGTTTTTGTGGGCTTTTTTGTTTGGGTTTTTGTTTGTTTTGTTTTTCCTGTATTGAACATTTATCTCAACAAAATCTTTACTAAGATTTAGAGAGGATTGTCTGAACATTGATGAAGTATCTTACTGTAAAGCAGCTTCACCAATCCTCTCTTAAAGGAACTTCAAAATGTAAGGATAATTGTTAATGTAGTAAAAGAATGTGTATTTTAATTTTAAAGTATTTTGACTCTACCATTCCCAAGCTGAATTATTTTCTCTCATGTGTGTCCAGCACAAGTCTGTTTATTTTCATGCTGATGGTCTGTCAGAGAGAAAACTGGTTTGTAAATATTCAGTAAGAAATGTATCAGCTGAGCTGGCGATAATCAGATTAGGAATGGAAAATTTCAGTTTATTATCCCTGAAAAAGTTATGTGCATATATAAACATACACATACTTGCTGTGAATGTGTGCATTAATAAAACCATATACTTCCATATATCACACCCGAGACTCTATACTGCATGAAATTTTAGAGTGCTGTTTATTTCCTACAATGTTCCCAAATAAATTGAACAAAAAATGGAACACAAAATAATTTATTCTGCTAAAATATATAGCAACTGTTTTTCAAACATAACTTTGATCCACCTAGTCAAGCATTGTGGAGCTTCTGTCAGGCATGAACCAGAAATTGATCTTTTTAGCTTGTGTGTATACTGGTTTATAGGGAAGGGAAGAATCAATGCTGCATATATGGAATATTTTACCCGTTTTCAGGCAAATTTTTTGCACGAAAAAAATTAGCAATCTATAGTTTCTCTCTTGATCTACATGCCAAACAATGGAATGAGTGTGGTTTATAAAAAAATGATAGATATTAAGAAAGCAAAACTGTAGGGTGACCAGCCAACAATATCACTGAAAGGAGGTGTCTGAGTGTCAGAATCTGGTACTCTTTGACTAGGGTCTTTGACAAATGGCTTATATGGAGGGTGTAATGTTTAATATCAAATTTACTTACTTGAACAGAGCTGATGTTACACAGGAATTCTGATTTAGCAGAGTAATACAAATTCTACAGAAAACATGATACACATGTAGTGGCATGTAGGAAAATACAGCAATTGCAGTACACTAGGTTGGGGGTTTGTAGTGAGGTGTGGGTTAGTTTGTTTTCCGAGGTAAAAGTGATAGGACAAGAGCAAATGCCCACATGTTTTAGGGTTTAGGTTTTTAGGTTTAGATTAGATACTAGGAAAAAATTATTCACTGAAAGCATTGTCTGAAAGCACTGAGAGACATGGTTTAGTGGTGGACTTTGCAGAACTGGGTTTACAGTTGGTCTCGATCTGAAAGGTCTTTTCCAACCTAAATATTTCTATGATTCTATGACCCTGGATGTCCCAAGTCACCAAATAAAGATGCGGGTTGAAGTCAACTCAAGCCCACTGCTCTCTCTGAAATTATTTTTTTAATTGTGTAATTTTTGTATTATACGTTGGGTTGAATCATGTATTCACGCCCCCCTGGGATGTGTGCTGACTTAGGAAGATATAATTTCACCACCAGATGATCCATTCAGCTGCAATATAGTCCACGAATCCATTCAACTGACAAAGTCTCTGAAGGAGTATTCCAACATAAAAATAGCCAAATGCTTTTACACCATCCAATATAGATCTATTTGCACTTAAAAATGTTATTATTTAATTGGCTTATATTTCTCATCCTCTGAGATCTTTTGAAATGATTGCAGTAAGTACAAAGTTAAATTTTAATATTTGTTTCCAAACCTAACTACCATTTTATTTGTACAGAATACTCAAATTTTGATATATTTTATATTTAGCCTTTTCTCTTGAGAACAAATTTAAGATTAGGTGAATGATACATACCTTAAATATTTTGAGCAAGTTACAGTTTCTTAATACACTGATTTTTAGCACTTTATTTTCTGAGGGGAAAAAAAAGAGATGTTAAGAAAAAATGTTTTAGAACAATAGATTTTGTGTTAGCAGTTTGTACATATGATAGAAACAAAAAAAATTAAAAACACAGATGTATATTTTTGAAGAACAAATAGCTCAGCCTAATCATTTACATAAAATTAATGAGGCATTATCATTTCTTCTCTAGCATCTGTTATAATACCTAGTAAAAAGAATCTAAACTGTTATTGTTCCTTAGGAAATTACAGTCATTATCCGGGATTTAAAAAAATCTGATAATTGGGTAATTCATAGGTCTGAGATATCACTAGAATTAGACTCAGCATAGAAATTTGCATTATTATGAAGCAAAAAAAGCAAGTAAATCCAACAAAAGGTAAAATACAACCTCTGACTTTAAGCTTTAAGTGTTAATATATTAAAAAAAACAAACAAAAGAAAACAGGGGGGAAATACCATTCAGTAGGAACCACAAAGTACTCTTTTCTCTGTGTGATTTTTTCTATGGGAAGTAATGTATTGTATGTTGGATGCTTATTTTTGTGCATAATATCTGATTGGAATTTAAAAATAAAATATATACTCTACATCAATGAGTTCCTTTACTTTTATTTTTCAAAATAACATTTACATAGCTCATTGCTTGGAGAAGGAAGCACATCTGAGCTGAATTTTAAAAAGTCAGATCTTTCAGTTTTAAAAGTCAGATTTTTTTTGTGTAAGAAATAACATTTTTGTTATTGCACCATAGAAAAGTAATGGTACATTTTTGTTACTGTACAGTAGAAAAATAATCCTGAATATATGATCAAGAAAGCAAATTAAAACATAGGAATCTGAAAATGAAAAGTTTGGTCTGTCAATTCCTAAATACTTTAATACTGTACTTTCAGATACACCAACATGACATGCATCTTTTCCTCAACAACTTGGAAGACCTCGAAGTGGGAATCTCAAAAAGTAAAAACTTTGCCATTGTTACACTTCAATTCTAAAGAGAAAACTTTTATAACACGTAGTCTAAAATCATGAAATACAATACCTTTTTTTTCCTAAAATTTTCTATCAAAAAATTCTATTCTGGGGAAAGTGTAAGAGAAAAAATCAGAATTTGCTTTTCTTGGCTTTATACAGAAGTAGGTTACTCATATAATGTAAGTGCTAAAATAACACTACTACTCTATGGGGTGATAGAAATAAATTAATTATAACTTGACTATTTGTCATCTGGGGTTAGATTTCATATTAATAGGTGCATGATGAAAAAAGGTCTAATGACCATGATGATGAGAAAATTCGTTCTTTCAAATATTAATTTTTCAACTAATCACAAAGAACAAAAAAATTATTGAATCAGTGGGAGGTACTGCTGTGCAGATAGTATAATAGATCCCAAAACCTAGATGTTCAGCTGTGTTAGCAAGCAAGAAATTGAGAATAAGCTGACTCTGTAATAAAGAGTGTGTTACTTGCATTTAACCCAGCTCAGTACTGATGTAAACTAGACGGAGGAAGTTTGAAGACCACTACAGGAAGAGAGGTGCAGTGAGGGTCAGCTGGCTGCAGCAGATGAGATAAAGTTACTGACAGTATTGGAGGTAGATGTCAAAGTTTTGATGGGCAGGAGGATATGCTGCAGGGGTGATGACTGTAAGAGGCCAGGGGTTTCCTAGAGCAGGACAGAGACTGCTCCAGTTCGGCAACAGAACCACCACTGGACAAAGCCAACTCAATAAGCAAGCCTGGTGTGCCTCTGTGAAAAATAAAGTTAAGGGTAAAAATACCATGTGTGCTTGAAAGGAGTAGGTAAAAAAGCCTGTGAGAAAGAATCCCATAGACACCAGGGTCAGGGAAGAAGGAGTAGGAAGAGGAGGTGCTCCAGACACCTGAGCAGACATTCCCTTGCAACCCATATAGTGGCCATGGGGAAGCATATATTTCCATTGGCTTACCTGATTGGTAAGTGACAGTGGCACTTAGTGTTCAGCAGACTATAAGATAGCATTCATTTTTCTGAATTTAGGCATCATATTCCCATTTAGGGAATCATATACCAAGAACACCTTCAACAAAAAGTGGCGGAAGACAGTCTTTCCCAGGCTGTATCATCCCGCTAGAAAGAGCACATGATTATTCACAGAAGTTATGCATGAAGCCATCCTTGGAAGAAGTTGACTATTGTTTTTCTCTGTTTTTGTTGCTATAGCAAAATCAGAAAACACATGATACTTCCTCTGAAAAATGTTGATTCATTCAACCTAAGTCTTTTTCTGGGAAAGAAAAATATACTACGTTTTTGCTACTCAGAGATTTTGAAAACCTTGAAACTAAAGATATTTTGACATATGTAAAGAATAAAAGTATTTTTTTCTTTTTCTGGACCTAGTTACTTTCAACTGACCAATACTTAAGCACATGTAAACTTTGTTTATTGTGGATTACGGTAATTATTTACAAGCGAAATATTGCAAATAGTTAAGGATAGAAGAAATAAAAATAAACTTAGCACAGGACTTCTCTGTAGGAGAAAATGTAGAAAAATAAAGAAAAATTCAAAATTGGAAAAAAATAACAGTGCAAAGAAAGAAATGTCTGATAGACACATGTAGACAATAGGTGCAACACAGCCCACTCAGAAGCAACAATACACATTTTTACAGACACACATAGACTACTAAATATGTATCAGGAAGAGTGTGTGTATATATATATGCACATATTTATATACTATATATATACATATCTATATACACTACATAAGAGTATAGGTAGTATTTCAACAACACATATGTAGTCATGTTTTTATTTTTTTTATTCTTTAGATCTCTGCTATTTCAAATAAAATTGTACACGTAAATATTTTTTCTCAGAGCCAGACTTCCTTTTTTTTTTTGATTTTCAAGACTATTGTGAGCCAGTTCTGTAGGAAATAGAATTACATTCTAGCTACAGGAAGACCTGTCTGCATGATAAGATGTAGACAGCTTTGTGTGTCCTCCACATTATTTGGAGGAAAGTCAATTCTGTTCTGGAAATTTCATCATTATAATAGTGAAGATTGAGCCCAAACTATTAAATTTTCCGAAGAGTCTGACAGCGTAGACAAGCATTAAATCTCTTTTAGCAACCACTTTTCTAGATATGTTCTGAAATATGGTAGATCTTGTGATTCTCCAGAGTAAAGGTATTGATTTCAGATTCAAATAGTAGAATAAAAGGGTTTCTCGTTAATTATATTTTGTTTCAAAGAGAGTATATTTTATAATTGGAGTTGTCATACTTCTTTTTTTTCTTTTCACTCTGAGAAGAAGAATAAGAAAGATGCATGGCTCTGAATGCCTTTTACTTAACTACACTATTTGGGAGATGGACATACCTTGCTCCAGCATTCCTGGATCACAAAGAGGAAAGAAAATTTTAGTTTACTTCTTATAATATGGCCTAGAGACCCTAAGAGATGGACATCATCTGTTGAATATAAGCTTCACTCAAACACTGAGAGAGCCAAGTAAATTTTTCAAAGAAATCTATGGATGAGTTTATGATATGGTTTTACAGCCTGTAGCTGTTTGGGGAAGGATGTGGGAAGAGGAGAATATTTCCCCAAAAGAAATTGAAATATTACAAATAATCTAAAGAGTGATGAAAGTATTTTCAAAAAAGCTATAATGATACATGAAAATTTTCTGGCAGACAAATACATTCAGGGGAACAGAGGTAGCAAAGTGATTTGTGTCTGAAGAATAGGAGATTAATATTGAAAAGGTAGGAGGATAGAGTTCTCTGTTGTTTTGCTGAGCACACAAATATCTTTGATAACCCAAGATGATTTTGACTGAACATATACGTTTAAGTAACTCAATCTTGTCCTATGAGAAAAAGAGAGAAAGAAAGAAAGAGAGAAAGAGAGAGAGAGAATATATTTGGATGAAAGCTGGGGAACCAGCAGGATGAAACTGCAAGAAATGGTAGCGGAGAGTAAGGGGAGGCCAGCAGAGCAGGGACTCACCCATGGTCATAGTCCCATGGTACCTTACCTGGAGATCTGGTCTAGAAAAGGCATGGGGAGCCTTGACTGGCAGCCAAGCCAAGAAATAAAATCAGGGACAGTAAGAATCACAGAATCATAGAATATGCTGAGTTGGAAGGGACCCATCAGGATCACTGAGTCCAACTGCTGTCCCTGTACAGGACACCCCAAGAATCACACCATGGGCCTGAAAGCACTGTCCAAACACTTTTTGAACTCTGTCAGGCTTGATCCTGTGACCACTTCCCTGAGGAGTCCGTTCCAGTGCCCAACCACCCCTTGGGTGAAAAACTTTCCTCATATCTAACCTTAACCTCAGCTTCATTCCATTTCCTTGAGCCCTGTCACTGTTCACAAGAGATCTGCACCCACCCCTCTGCTTCCCCTCATGAGGATGTTGAAGACTGCAATGATGTCTCCCCTCAGTCTCCTCCAGGCTGAACAAACCAAGTAGGTAAAAGGTTGACCTGAGCCTGACAAAAATACAACTCAGCTCAGGACTCAGGACACAGGCTGGAGGTGAAGTGACACCAGCCAATGGGGTTGATGGCACATACATGGAAGGCCTAGATGAAGCTTCTCACAGCTTTTTCTCACAACTTAGGTGTTTTCATTTAGGTATAACCCAAAGTTGCAGAGTTGAAACCTGTCAGAGCACACCTTAAACACAGGTGACTAAAGCCCAAGGTGGGGCTGGAATTGCAGGAGTACAGAGGACATTACAGAGAAGGATAGCTATAGGGAATTGGACCATGTTGGTCCACTTGGGGCCCTGAAAGTATGAGCGTTACAATTAGAAAACTGCAATCTAGAAGTGTTTAAAGAGTCTGATTAGGCTTCAACTGCAGTTTTGTCTGTTTTGCACTCAAATGCCCTT
This sequence comes from Pseudopipra pipra, assembly GCF_036250125.1. Lineage (NCBI taxonomy): Eukaryota > Metazoa > Chordata > Aves > Passeriformes > Pipridae > Pseudopipra > Pseudopipra pipra. The sequence goes on along the minus strand of NC_087550.1, from coordinate 71,426,146 downwards.
TGCAGTTAATTTTTCTGTTAGTGTCTAACTAAAGCTCTTTTTCTCCTTCTTACTTTTTTCTTAAGTACCTGTCAAAGAACTTGAATACCAAATCACTAGAAAATTAAATGTTTTGTGATTTGTAGGTTGCTATGTTGCATGAGGATGCATCTTTGCACATTGCTTTCTGAGGAAAAAGAAAAAAGAGAATGAGAAAGAAAAGGAAAACAAAAACAAAAAAAAAAGAGAAAGAGTAAGAAAAGGAAAATAAAAAGAAAAAGAAAAAGAAAAAGAAAAAGAAAAAGAAAAAGAAAAAGAAAAAGAAAAAAAGAAAAAGAAAAAGAAAAAGAAAAAGAAAAAGAAAAAGAAAAAGAAAAAGAAAAAGAAAAAGAAAAAGAAAAAGAAAAAGAAAAAGAAAAAGAAAAAGAAAAAGAAAAAGAAAAAGAAAAAGAAAAAGAAAAAGAAAAAGAAAAAGAAAAAGAAAAAGAAAAAGAAAAAAAGAAAAAGAAAAAGAAAAAGAAAAAGAAAAAGAAAAAGAAAAAGAAAAAGAAAAAGAAAAAGAAAAAGAAAAAGAAAAAGAAAAAGAAAAAGAAAAAGAAAAAGAAAAAGAAAAAAAGAAAAAAAAGAAAAAGAAAGCTAAGTGATACTAATGGATTTGATTAGGCCAGTCACAGAATATTGAAGCCTGTCTGCACTTTAAAATGCTTCAAAACACAGCAGGCAGTTCACCTGAATATCGTCTCCTGTTCAGCATGCCAGGCCTACACTGATGTTACAAGCAGATTTGACCATGAAGGAATTCCTTATAGGTAATGTCAGACCACTTTATATACAGGCAAAGGTATATTTGAATGGGCTTCCATTTTTATTGCAGTTGCATGCACCTATAAACTTGTACAGTACATTTTTTATTTATTTTGCTATGTTTTACCCTCTGAGCTCAATATTGAGGCAGCTAGATTATTTGCTACCACTAGAGTGTATACTGTATCACCATAGAACATTCAGATTTAAGTTCACGTGTCAAGCTTTCCTTCACTCCTGTTTAATTCAATGTACTCATTATATATTTTTCCCTTTAACTTAGGTTTAAGCAACCAAAAGCAGGCAAAGCTGTATTTATTTTTTTTTTTATGATGCTAACCGAGTTTCAGCTTTTCTTCAAAGGAAAAAATACAGCACCGTTTTGCAGTTGTTTCAGACATTTCAGTTTTCATCTGGTTGTGTATAGATTCTCTCTACGAACACATTTACATATCAACATCATCTCAGTCCACATCCCTAAATGGTGAGCTTTAAAAAAGCATGATAGTTTTCTCCCTGTAATGTTGACATTTGTAACGGACCAGATGAATTTCACCCTAGGTATGTGTATTTCCTCTCTCCCTTGAGCATAAGGGGAGTTTATGATAACTATTTCAAATATAGATATCTATTTAAAGTGTGACAAATTCCAGAAAAACCTCAGAATTTTTAGTCTGTTTTCATGCATGAGTATGAAGTAACCAAACAACACTTTTTCTTTTATAATAACAAAGCAGTTAGTCAAGAGGATACTGCATTCTCTTTATTGAGTTACTTGCTTTTGTGCTGTAATTCACTACAAAAAGAAAATAGTTATGCGACATATTATTTCAAAACTAAAACATATTCAAGTAATGCTGAACAACTATGAAATAAGAGTCTGTTTAAGCCGAATGGCTGTCATGGAGATATATGTAAAATATTTCTGACATTAATTGTACCCAGTGGCAACCTTCAAGATCAAGCAGACATTGGTATTCACAGAGCACATTTACTGCAGCCACAGAGCTTTCACAGAAGCTCATCTAGTAACAGAAATAGAAATGGATAATAATGATCTGCCTGAATTAACAAGGAATAACTTTTGTACATCAACATACTGACACTGATATTCATATAGGATGATCTGTCTCACTCTCTAAAATGACCTACAGAGAGTAGAAAAGTTATAAACAATTACTAGTTTTTGTCTTTGGAGGAGTTCAAACGGCAAGACAGAAACTTCCCAAGGTACCTTCTCACCTGGATTATCCTGTGGACTTACAGTGCTAAGGAGAGGAGCCTGGCTTAATTTTTTAACTGAAAAGTTATTAGAGAAAGAAACATTAATGAGAAATTTCCAACATGCTTTTAGTGCATAATAACAACCATCATGCCTGTGCACCTAAACAACATACATGAAATCAATCAATTTTCAGCCTTTTGAAGGCTTGATAGAGTAATGTCGTCCATGAATTTTCCATTAGTTCAGTATTCATAGTGAATTTCAATCTCTGCATATGTAAGAGTTCCTGGAGTCAAAGCATGAACCTATTACTCAAAAATCATTTTGGAAAAACTTCTAATTTGGATTTATCACAGGGAATTCCTCTGAGTTTAAATGTGTTTCACCCTTTTGTGGTTTTGTTTTTTTTTTTTTTTTGCTATGTAGTCTGAAAAAATGGTTACAAAAGTTGTTTATCTCTTCAAAGCTTATTTCAGCTGCATTTTGTTTTGTTGTTGCTTGTATTTTCGTATGAGTCTGCCATTATTAGATACAGACTACTGGAGGGTTCTGAAAAGCTTAAAACTCCAGGGAAGAAAAGTGTCTTAAAACAATAAGAAGGGTTATTGCCTAAAAAGTTCCCTTTACCTATGCAACAGAAACTGCTACATTCTAACAGACTTTTTCACTGTCTCTATTTTTTTTTTCAACTAAGTGTTCTTAAGTTATAGGTAACATTTATTGTCAGAAAATGAAAGGACAGTATTCTCAACCATTACAGTACCATTTAACTATATGAAGAAACTTGATTTTTAAAATAATCTCAGAAAATATCTAGGTTTACTTTCAATAAATATGGCAATTACCTTGAAGCAAATTTCTTTCAGAAATGCTAGAGCTATTCTGTAATAAGAAGTGGGATGCCTACCTCCTTTTGAATGGGATTGGAGGGAAAAAGACAAGGTAACAGTCGTAGATATTTAGGTGAATTGGCAGTTCTGTCAAAAATTTTTGTTTTCCCAAGTGTGTACAGAATATTTCTTTGTTTCCAGCATAGGACTGAGTCTCTATAGGAAGGTTGCAATAAAACCACTCCACAAAATGGGCTCAGATACTGGTCCAGATCACACATGATTTTGTGTATGCTGACCAGCACCTTTCCAAGCAACCACGCTAAGCATTGTCACTGGTCTAGTGGGAGAGCTCACCATCCAGCAGCACAGAGAAAATAGAGCTGGTTGTCATACCTTGACTCTGTATGGGCCTTCAGCTTAACGTTTCTAAGAAAAATACCAGAGAGTGTTTAGGTGGTATCTTAGTCAAGGAATTCCTTCCAAAAGACATGCACCCTACTAGGCTCCTCAGCATGAAACCAGACAGCTAAGATATTTTTGGGTGTGTAAATGTAGCTTGAATGTAGAGGTAAACATTTTTTAGGCAGAACAGAATAATAATAATAATATTATTTAAAGCAATAACCTTCAATACTATTCAGTACTGTTACCAGTAGTAATCAACTAAAAATATTCTTTAAAATAATGAGTCTGAATTGTCTATTCAAACACGTTTAAAATTTCAGGAAGTCAAAAGATCAAATTACATTATTAAAGCCTATTGAAGACTTGTTTTGTCTAGAAAAAAATGTTACTTCCAATTAATTGCTTGGGACTCTATGCCTTTTCCTCAATTTCCTCTTTCCCTATGTATCTCCATACAGCAAGTACAAATATACTCAGGACCTGCAAACTATTTTGGTTTTTAGCATAAATAGAATCTTATTGAATAAGATTGTTGAATCTTACTTTTAAGGTCTATGATTTTTTAGACAAATTTGCTCAGTTATAAGAACCATTAAATTCTTGTGAAAGGTTTCTGCAAATAAATAAGAAAGCAGCTAAGGACAAGTCCTAGATAACTGTGAGAAATTATTTAATATTCTCAATGAAAACAGCCCTAACTTTTTTTTTTTATTCTTTTAACCGGTTATATAAATAAAATGTCTCTAATTTAATGCATACAACAGTATTTTCAAGTATCTCCATTGTTTTTAATACTAAACAAACAAATAGGAAAGAAGTGTTTAACTTTTAGTATATAAGTAATTAGCAACACTAATTGAGAATTATGAGTTAAAATCAGGTCAGATACTCTACTGATCAACATGTACATTGTTTTATCATCTTCATTACATCAAAATACAACTTTACTCTGCGTCACTGCTTAGAGAACAAATTATTTTCAAAGTCACTTTTTTAAAATCTGAACTCAAAGTAACCGGCTGCAAATTTCAGAATGCAATCATTCTACCTGCCACATTATTTAACTAAGCTTATACAACTGGTAAATCATTATGGCATTGTGAGGGGTTTCTGGTGCTCCTTTTAAAATATTAATCATTATAAGAGGTTGTTTTCTAGTTCTTGAGTATATTGTCTAATTTCAAAATATTAAACAACAAAGAATCAAAACAAAGCTTTTTTACTTATTCTACCAAATATGTGTGTGTTGCTCTTTATTATAGTTTCAAATGACATTAATTTTGCATTTAGCAGACACAGTTGATAAACATCTGCACTTTCATTAGACAGTCATTGGGTTGGCTTTTTCCTGACTATTTCCATGACTGCTTTTTAATGAAAAGTGCAAAGAAAGTAGAATGAACCTGTGAAGCTGTGCAGAACTTCCTAGAACTTATTTCTCCAGTAGAATTCTGACTGTAGTACTATTCTCAGTTATACATGTACTCTTGTACCCTTTGAACTGTTTCAGAAAACAGACAAGAGAAAAAGGACAGCTTAATTCTTTCAGGTTTTGCCATCTTAAAATTGAGGTAGTTAATATAACTTTTCTGTTAAGAAACATACTTTTTTAATATGCGCTGCAGATGAGAAATACAGTTAAGAGGTTTAGTGGGTAACAGGATAGAAAAGAAAACACAAGCAAATAAACAAAAATAGCACCACAAAAGTCTAAAAATCTTATATGAAAGAAAAACTGTTTATTTAAGGATTGCAATGGTAAGATAATATAGACTAGATAGAACACATACTTTGTAGTAAATTTAGCAAGGTTACAGCTTGGTACAACCACTGCCACAAGGTCATCAATGCTGACTGCTAACAAAGTCTCAGGAATTATTACGTGCTCTGTGAGTGAGTATTCTTACAAATAGATCTTTGGTATTCAGTTTTTGGTGCAAAAATAGGCTAGCTACCTAAACTATCTAGCCTAGGTTGCAAGATGAACTATGCCAATTCACCTTAAGGACAGTAAATGTACTGTGATATATATTCTTTATATAGATATAGCCATAAAGTATAGTAGTAAAACACTTGGCTGACAATAAAATACAGAATATCCCTCTCCTGTCAAATAAGGAACATATTTTAAAGAGTCAAAATTGGCCTGCACAAATTTTCTCCCTACAGTGATGAACAGCATCTCTGCAGTCCTCCAATGTAGCCTGTCTCTGCTTCCAATTTTCATACACTTTTCTTTTCCACCTAAGTTCTAGATGAATATCTGAGCTCAGACAAGACAACCGCCTACACTGCTTGCTTGACTTCCAAAATTTTGGAGTTACGCTCTGTCCTTTGTAGCTTACCTTGAATTTAAGGCTGAAGATTGTCATATCCTATGGTATCACATAGTCTAATGTTTGAAGAACCATTGTAAAATAAAGCAGAATGGATTCATATCCCCCCTGGAAGAAAGAAACTTTTAATCCAAATTTGCTGCTTCTTTCTGGGAACTGTTTCGACCATCGGGGCAGGAGGTAAAAAAGGGTATGTATTAGACATTACTTGCAAATGTTCTGAATTCTAAATCCCTAGCCGACTGTATAATCAGATGTGACTCATAGAACATACTCTCAGTCAGATATTCCCCCAGGCCATTTCTATTTGGTTCCTCACTGAATGTGTACAAGCATTTAAACTTTGCACAGAAATGTCTACTTTTCTTATTCAATGAATGGAAAAATATTCACATTCCAAATTGTCCTCAGAATGCCATCGGAAGTCTTTAACACTTTCCACTGCCTGTACAATCAAAGCACGTATTTTGTAGGCATAGGAACATCTGAATTAGGTGACTAATTTAGCAATCTAGGTATAAACTACACATTGTTATAAGAGTTTTGATTTCAGTGTAATGCACAAGAGGATATATAACTGGTTAAATAAGACTGATTTTTCATTCTAATACTTTAATTAAGACACTCTAAAAGGAACTGTCTGTGTGATGTACTCCCTTTCCTATTATTGTGGTTTAGTAATGGTATTCTCCAATTCATTCATTCATGGCTAGGCTTCGCGAACGAAGATTTGGGAAGGCTCTATCCACATTTGCTACAGGCACGCTGGTGGCTTATGAGGCCAATACATGACAGACATAATCCACACTTCCTCTCACTTCTCTTCCCCCTCCAATTGGAAGCACAAAAGGCAAAGATCATGGGTTGAGACAAGAACAATTTACTGGAAGCAGCAACGAGATAAGAAAACAAATAGTGACAGCAACAATATTAATAGCAAAAGGTATAAGAAAAAGAAATTATTTATATAGAACACACCCCCCCAGGCAATAAACAATATCAGACTGTTCCACTTGCCACATTTCTCCACTAGAAGGAACACCCTTCTCCTCAGAAGCGAGAGTCCCTTCCCCTTGCTGCTGGCACTGATGTGAGGTGGTATAGAACAACGTATGGGTCTTGGCCATGTGCCCTCACAGCTACTACAAAAAATTAACCCTGTTCTGGATGAAATCACCTGTATTTTTTGAACCAAATATTCTTCCATTGGTATTTATTATAACTGCTGTTGAAAGGTATAAAGTAGTTGGTGTTTAGAAGCATTTTTTTATGGTATTAGCTGATATCAGTATATCAGGAAACTCCTCACCAGATTCTCCTAGAAAACAAGATTCATATTTTTGTAACAGTTTTGTGCAACCATCTAATCTTAAACTAACAGTTGCCCAGATAGTATTAAATCAATGAGAAAAGAAAGTACACGTCATTCCCTGAGAGATGTTTGCAATTTCACAGAATCATTTGCACTGTTATTAAGTTGCTAGTTTACAGCATAAATGTGTATGAAACTTTACAAGCAATCTGTTCTCAGGACATTACCATCTAACTTAAATAGAACCTGACCTGCTATGTTCTGCAGGTCAGATAGGATGTTCATAAAAGGTTAAATTAAGGAAATTTCTAGGATCAAAAAATCACTCAAATTAATACAATATTGATAATATGTTAAGCAGACAGGTTAATACGGGTTAGCAGTAGAGCCTTTAAAAATTTGAAAATGAAGAAGTATAAAATGCATGGAAAATGTTCAGCAGAGTAGTTGGATGTACAGATTAAGTCTGATATTTCATGATTGTGTTCTGAATTAATTGAGAGTTTTTTCATTTGCATTATATTAGCTTTTTTCCCCTGTTATCTAAAAAAGGATAGAGTTTCAAGATAATAAATGTTCTTATCGGCTTAAGAGACCAACAGGCTAGTCACATGTATTTGTTCATTTCTGATATTTATTAGCACAATTTTGAATACTAAAGTCTCTTAGACACAAATACTCTACCTCTTAAATGAAACTGACAGTCTGTCAGTCAGTCAGACTTAATATAAGGAAGACGTATAAATTCCATATAAGAGAGTAAACTATGTTTAATAGGAGCAACAAGTAACTACATGAAAAAAGAAAAGTAATTGTTATAAAAATGAGTAGGGATTCTAAAAAAAGACTCATAACCCCATATTTCTGTAATATTTACTCAGAAACAGAGATGTTTTTACTATATAGTAACAATACTGTGATTATACTGCTAATAATCATATTTTCTCATTCTACAGAATCATAAAATCACTTGCTCTAGGAAGTGTATTGGACTAGACTAATTGGATGTCCCTTCCAACTTTAACTATTCTGTGATTCTGTGATCTAGTTGAAGATGTTTCTGTCAGTGCAGGGTGATTGGATGAGATGGTCTTTAAAGATTCATTCCAATCCAAACCATTCTATGATGCTATGATGCTATGGTTCTATGACTCTATGAAATAGAAAAAAAAATAAAGAAGAGGTCCTCATAAGTAGCTTGAACAAACTCTCTATCATCAACAGTAACTAACCTGTACTGTCAGAGAAGTCATCCAGAAAAGTAAGCAATAGAGAAATACTGTGGGTTTTATCAGTTTCTGTAGTAATTTGCTGTTACATTTTGATTCATATTTGTCAGTGTTTAAAAGCTGCACTGAAGTGACATGTTTTCATCTCACATTTGATTTGTCTGTAAATGTAGCAAATCTAGATTTGATGATCTGTTCATGTAAAATTGAGCCACAAATCTTGCTGGGATATATTTGATGCTGTTTGAGATGTTTTCCTTTGTTTTACAACTCCATTTGGCTGTAACCCTTTGTATGAGATGCTTTATGAACAAATACATTGTACACTTAAAAGCACATCTAAAAGCATTGTGTTAAATGCCAAACAGTGTTTAAGATGTGTTTCATAATATACCTTTTTGATGACCTTTTAATAATGCAATAATGCTGATTTAGATTCAAAATAATGTAGCATTTATTATTTATGCACAATAAACAGTTATAATTTATTTATTACATATTTTTATAGCATAAACTATCTGAAATGGAAACATGCTTTTGGTAAATGCTGACTGAGGTTCATGTAAAATAAATCCCTCAAATACTGCAAATCTTAGTGTTTAAAAAGATCAAAATTCTTTTCTACATGATCACTAAGTTCTGGCCAAGAAATTCCACAAATTCATAGGATAAAACTTTCTCAAATGCTCTGTCCTATTGGAGCATGATTTGAATGTTTAACTATGTTCCTAGTGTCGTTTTAGACATAATCACATCCTGCCTGAACACCAGGTAGGGTGTGGGTCTTCTTGATTTCTTGTGTCCAGTCTGCCAAAACAGTGGAGCTATCACAGATACTCGATGGTTCAGATAGAAGTAGATATTTAAATTCAAGCACTTAAATTTCTCCCTTAAAACTCTGACTTGGGAGTAGTTTGGTGTGAACAGAAATCCCTTTAAATACTTTTCTTGTTTTTGTCTCTATGTCTGTCCATCATGCTTTCTAGGTGATTGGTTGCACATTCTGCAGGGAAAATGTGGATTTCTATTGCTTAAGCCTGAGTGGGTTTATTAAACAGAATTTTTATTTCTTGCAGTAAGTGGTTTTAGTAGTAGTGCTGCATAAACATTAACATTTTTTATTTTTAAATAAGAAAACAACTATTATTCCATTTTGTGAGAATTCAGTGTTTGCATGTGTCCTGTGTGTTTCGATAGCAGCTTAGGCTCTTGGGAGTACTCAAATGACTTTCAGAATAAATAAAGTGTTTCTAGGCAGCTACTGGGGCGTGATGTTTAGATTGCCACATATTAATTGTTTAGCTCAGAACTAGACAATTTCAGCTTTGGCTGCCAGAGTGTTTTTCCAAGTCTGGGTTAAGTTCTCAAGTTAGGAAAAAAAAATGGAGTAGGTGGAAATAATATTTTTATTTTTGTTTTTGATGGGGTTTTTGTTGTGTTGGGGTTTTTTTTTGTTTGTTTGTTTCATTTTGTGCTTTTGTTTTTTTTTTGACTGGACAGATGTTACAAAGTCAAAATCATTTCACTTACATTCTTAAAGACATTCTGACATCAGTTTATTAAGAAAACCTCAGTTTATTATGAAAACAGCCCCAAGAATCAAAATATTTTGATTTATACAAAACCAGAATTTACTCCTGCATAACTATGTGCTGTAGTGAGGTGGGTATTATAGCAGGCTTATGCTAGAATGTCTGTAACAAAATCACCATAATACCCTCTGATTGATGCATCAAATCACATTTTTCACAGTAGGTTTAAAATAAGGACACGGACAGCACTGAGTTCTCTGTAAATTTTATATTGACTTACATGAGGTCAGGAAAAAAATACCTCTTCCTTCTTTTTTCTTTTCTTCTTTGTTTCTTACTCCCCTCTCCCTTTTTTTTCCCCATCTTGTATTACCTGGAAGCCTAAGGTCTTCCTGTTTACAAATAATGGACAAACATGTTATAAGTTCCTTCTTTTTTAACTCACCTTCTGTATAGAATGGACTTAAAACTGTTCTGATAGCAAATACAAAACCTACACATCATAAGCAGATAGAATTCTTCTAATACTAAGACACAGCAAAAAACCAGGGCTATTTGCCCTATTGTACGAGTCAGTATTTGCTGATGGGCATGAGCTTTGACTTGTCCCGAGAGAATGCAGATGTCTTGAAGAAAGGGGTTACTCAGAACTACTCATGGTTTTTTCTCACAGATGCATTAATATATTGGTTGCAGAGTTAGCAATCAACTGTATTAAATTGTATGTTGTATTGGTTTTGGGAGAGAGTTAATTTTCTTCACAACAGCTCTTATGATTTTTGTATTTGTGAACAAAACAATTTGACAGCACAGGGGTGTTACCCACTGCTGAGCACTGCTTACACAGAGCCAAGGAAGGCCTTCTCTGCTTCTCACTCCACCCCAGGAGGTGGGAGGTACAAAAAAAGTCAGGAGATACAGCCAGGACCCAACTGACCAAAGGGATATTCCATGTCATATGACATCATGCTCAGCATATAAAACCAGGGAAAGAAGAAGGAAGGGGGAACATTTGGAGTTAAAGTGTTTGTCTTACCCAGTGTTCCATGTGATGAAGCCCTGCTTTCCTGAAGATGGCCAAACACCTGCCTGCCCAAGGGAAGAGGTGAATGAATTCCATGTTTTGCTTTGTTTATGTGCAAGACAGGCCTTATTGCAGACATGCAAAAGTGCTTTTGGCACTGATATTGATAGTGATACGAGTGGGTAAACTGCTATAGCTAAATGTAGAATTTCTCTCACTAACTCCACAAACTAACTCATGTGCACATCTGTGTGTGCATAATCCTCTATTTTACAGCCCTCACAATTTATTCTAAAATTTTAAATTGTTCTGTAAATATAAATGCATTTGTCTGACAGAAAGACTATAATATGAAGTCTTGTTTTTTTAAAAAAATTGTTTGAGAATGACCAATAAGATTATTTGCCAAGTTATTTTTTACTAAGGAATATACCACATACTTTGGGTATACAATTGTTTCAACTTGAGTTTAAAATGCTTGTGAACTGTGGTAAGTGACTAGAGAAAGCATACACAATATTCATGCAGTGTCGTAGTGGCTCAGAAAAATTCAACATTCAAACTTACAGTCTAAAGTAGATTTTCACTCTTGTGTTTTTGGGCTTTTTGTTTGTTTGTTTTTTTACATAAAGAGCTCATTTTCTGCGCTTCAAATACTTTGCTTTATTCAAAAGCAAATTTTCTCCTATTTTTATAAAACATCTGCTGATATTTTAAATATATCTTTCCTCCTTACCTGCACAGTTTGGAAGTGTTTAGAAACATGTTGATATTTAGTATGGTGTTAAAAGCAATGATAAACAGTTAATAGATAAACAGATTAACAGGCATTTTGGCAAAAGGTCACAGGAGTAAGCATACAACCAAGGCAGAAGCATTTCACTAAAGAAACCAGCACACAACAACCTTAGTAAAATACAACCCATTGGGTTTAAGTTACCCAAAAGATATTAAGGATAGAATAAAGAAATAAAAGAGATTAAGAGAAGAAAGGAGAAAAGAAAGAGGTTAGAATAAGTGAATTGCATAGCTACCATCAAAGGGTCCTATGGAAGTCCAGGAACTTCACATGGTGGTGGCAGGTCCCAAGAGAAAAGGCAAGATGGAGCCCCTCTGTGCCTCTGTTTATATGGTGTGGGCAGTATGGCGACCCCTCCCAGGTGGGACATCCAGCTCACTGACCACTCAGTGCTCTCCAGGCCAGACTGATGCATAGTCCAGCCAGTCAGAGCCTCCAGGGGGCGAGGTGTGGTTGGGCTGCCAGGTGGGCCTTTGATCGCCAGCCCAGCCACAAGGCCACTGTGCGCTCAGCCACACGGCATCTGTCTGCTCAGCCACATGGCATTCGGCCACTCTGCCATGGCTGCCATCGGGCTGCCAAACTGAACTGGTCCCTCCCTCAACACACACACACAAGTTGGTTGATTCGACCCAGTTAAACAATTCAGTGAGATACAAATCCTGTCTCTCACACATGAGGATGCTCAAATATTGGACAAGGTTGCTCAGAGAGCTTGTGGAATCTCCATCATTGAGAGTGTTCAAGGCTGGACTGGATACAACTATGAGCAACCTGACCCAACTTGCTTCTGAGCAGGGATTTGAACTAAACTAGCTCTGGAGGACCTTTCAACCTAAATTATTCTATAATTCAGCAATGTAAACACAGCTGAACATACATATATTTACTTATATTTATGAAATATACACCAAATTTACCTGGACATGTGTATACTAATCATATGTATGTGAATCATCTATCATATCCTTATTTCTCTATTTATTCATAAACCAAATTCTTCACATTCACAAATTTTAGAAACAGAGTTACCTGAATAACTTCTGCTTATTATTTTTTGCATGGGGATTGTGATACAGTATTTTCATTGTTACTCTTATTGTTTCTTTAGTATCAATAAAAATCCAAAATACTCTTCTTTCAATAATAAGTAAGAGTGTGTGAGACTCTCTTGTTCACTTACTCCCTCTTAACATTACAACAGTATGCCTGGAAAACTCAAGAAAAATCTCTACCTCTTTCTAGTTTTCTTTAGTCTACTAGTGGTCTTTAAATAATAGTGCAAACTTTTTTTCTAGCCTCCCCTTCCTGCGCAGTTTGGTCATGAGTGAAGACACAGAGTTAGACTGAAAGAGAAATCATTCTTATAAAGGGCTGTGTCTGCTTTCTCAACTTGGGAACAGGCCAGTCTTTAATAGCATCTATCTGTCTGAGCTCTGATTTAATGTAGGTGCCTAACCATTTATTGAATAGATAAACTGTTTCCGCAATCTTCACTTTACACCTCATCACATTTACACACAGGGAGATCAAATTAAATATCCACAGGCAGTACTTGCTGTAGTATTCTTACTTCTGAGCATTTGAGATTGCAGCCTTGATAATGTTTTTAAATTATTTGGTTTTGAGATCAATTTGATATTTAAAGAGAAAAGTGTACAAAATACAAATAATGCTTCATGTAGACTCATTCTGATATCCAAATGAATCATGCATGTTATCATATTTTCCAATCACTGTCTGTGCTAATAGAATAAGAAAAAAGTGGTAATTAAAAAAACCAAAATCCAATAATTGATGAGATATGTTGAGAATTAATTTCCTAGATTTGGTTTTGATTTCCAGAGGTTGCACAAAAGTTAGTCAGTAGGTCCCCCTGGGAAACTGCCCTCAGGGATAAGGGAGCACAACAGAGCTGACAGATCTTTAAAGTTTTTTTCATAGAGCACAAGATCGCTCCATCCCCAGGTATAAGAAACCAATAAAGGAAGGCTGGAGACCAGCATGGATGACTGTGGGTCAAACTAAAGGGCAAGAAGGAAATGCACAGGCAGTGAAAGATACAGGGACAGGTATTCTGGGAAGAGTAAAGAAGCAGAGTCTGGTTGTGTGGGGATGGGATCAGAAAGGCCAAGGTGTGTCTGGAGCTGAACTTGGCAAGGGATGTAAAGAAAAACAAGAAGGGCCCCTACAGGTATGTCAGCCAGAAAAGGAAAGTCAAAGAAAGCATCCTTCCCCTTATAAGCAAGACTGGCAAAAGTGGTAACAATAAAGAGAAGGCTGCAGTACTCAACAATGTTTTTTGCCTCAGTCTTCACTGACAATCTCTCTTCCCATACTTCTCAAGTGGATGGACCACAAGGCAGGGACTGAGTGAGCAAAGTCTGTCCAAGTGTAAGTGAAGGCGGTTTGTGACCACCTGAGGGTTGTGAACACGTATAAATCTGTAGGGCTTGATAAGATGCTTTCCAGAGTCCTGAGAGAATTGACTGATATAGTTGCCAAGCCACTCTCCAACATATTGAAAAGTCATGGCAGCTAGATAAAGTCCCTGGTGACTGGAAAAAGGGAAACATTTTTAAAAAGTGTAGGAAGGAGGACCCTAGGAACTACTGACCTCTCAGCCTCACCTCTGTGCCTGGGAAGATCATGGAACAGATCCTCCTAGAAGCTATACTAAGGCACATGAGGAACAGGGAGGTGATTCAAGGCAGCCAGCACGGCTTCACCAAGGGCAAGTCCTGCCTCACCAGTCTGTGATGGGTTGACTATTTCAGTAGGGAGGGCTACATATGTTATTTGTCTGGAATTCTGTAAAGCCTTTGACATGGTCTCCCTCAACATCCTTCTCTTTAAACTGAAGACACATGGAATTGATGGGTGGACTGTTCAGTGGATGAGGAATTGATTGGACAGTCACATCCAGAGTGTAGTAGGCAATGGCTCAATGTCAAGATGCAGTTCAGTAACAAAGGGTGTCCCTCAGGGGTCCATATTAGGACAACAACTTTTTAAAATCTTCCTAAATGACATAGACAGTGGTATTGAATGCACCCTCAGTAAATTTGCACATGATACCAAGCTGAGTGGTGCAGTTGACATGCCTGAGGAATGGGATGCCATCCAGAGTGATCTAGATGGACTAAAGACGTGGGCTCATGGTAATCTCACGAGGTTCAACAAGGTCAAGTACAATGTGCTGCACTTGGGTGGGGATAACCTGTATTAATACAAGCTGGAAGATGAAAGGATTGAGAGCAGTCCTGTGGAGAAGGACTTGGGGATGCTAGTGGATGAAAGGCTGGACATGAGCCAACAATGTCTGTTCATGGCCCAGAAGACCAATTGTATCCCAAGCTGCATCAAACGCAATTTGGCCAGCATGTTGAGGGAAGTGACTGTGACCTCTACTCCACTCTCATGAGATTCCACCTGCATCCAGCTCTTGAGGCACCAGCATAGAAAGAACACAGACCTGTTGAAGTGAGTTCAGAGGAGGGCCATACCAATGAACAGAGAGCTGGAGCACTTCTAGGACAAAATGCTGAGAGAGCTAGTATTGTTCACCCAGGAGAAGAGAAGGTTCTGTGAGGATATTGTGGCCTTTCACTGCTTAAAGAAGGCTTATAAGAAACATGGGGACAAACTTTTTAATGGGGCTTGTTGAAATAGGGTAAGGAGTAATGGTTTTAAACTAAAATAGGGTAGATGTAGACTAGATATAAGGAATAATTTTTTTTCCATGACAAAGGTGAAACACTGGAACAGGTTTCCCAGGGAAGTTGTGAGTGTGCTATCACTGGAAGTGTTCAAGGCCAGGCAAGTGTTCAAGGCACTGAGCAAGATGATCTAGTTGAATATGTCCCTGTTTATTGCAGGGAGTTTGGACTAGATGATGATCTTTAAAGACTCCTTTCCAACCCAAACTATTCTATGATTCAATGTATTCTAGCTGCCACCAACAGCTGCATTTTGTGCCTCAAGTTTTATCAATGTGTGATGCATAGCTCGAAATTCAGTAACAGAGACATCTCAGGAAACAAAAAAACAATGTTGATACTTTAAAGCAACTGTCTACTTTAGTTTTCTTTCATAACTCTATTATTTTTAGATTCAAGTCTTCCAAGATGCCCTTAGGTAGGTTAACTCCCTTTTGCAGATCTATAGTGTATGCATACATTATTTTTAATGATACACAGATCCACTCTCCACTCTCAGACAGTGCCTCTCCTAATATCCTCACTTTCCTTTGTTCCCTTTCTATTTTTCAAGAAACATAGACCTTAAAGCAACACCGTCAATTATCTAAGCTTAATCCTCTGCTGTTGTGAACAACTACACCACAAAGTTCCCACTTAACCTAAATTTATGCATGGCCAGTTTATACCCATTTATACTTATTAGTATTTTAAATTATTGCTTTTATCTTAATATTTCTCCTTTTATTTACAAGGAATATTTGCTATTAACTTCCAGTAGGCTAAGCCAAAATCCCCATATAATTTTTAATAGTTCAGTGCCATGCCAGCTTAAACCAGTCTAATTTGAGATTATCCTTTCTGCCTGTCCCTCAGTCCTCAATCATGTGTGCTGTGAGTGGTAACTGGCTTTCATTCTGTTGTACACTAAGCCAATTTAGAGAATTAATTCAAAAGCAACCTAAATGTAAATAAGAAAAAATATATTTTATCCAATTCTTGTGGATTTTTTCTCTCTTGTGAAGTGTTAGTTCTGGTTCTCTTAGTTCTGGTCCTTGAACTGCATTATCAATGATGCACATGCATTTCTTTTTGTACAAGTAAGGCAGAACACAAGGAACAATTGCCTCACTGTGCTAAATATGGAATTTACAGTTCAGATCATATCACTTGTCCTAAAGCCACACCTTTGATT
Source organism: Pseudopipra pipra (assembly GCF_036250125.1). Taxonomy (NCBI): domain Eukaryota; kingdom Metazoa; phylum Chordata; class Aves; order Passeriformes; family Pipridae; genus Pseudopipra; species Pseudopipra pipra. The sequence continues at coordinate 71,409,775 of NC_087550.1, read as the reverse complement.
TCTAGAAATTTATATTTTCAAATGACCTGGATCTTTTCTGGCAACTGATTTCAACTGTTTATGTATTCTTTTGTTAGAATATTCTAACAGCAGAATATATTTGTCTTCAAAATCACAACAGAAAATACATCTCAGGCAAAGAAATTTTATGAGTAATAAATTTCCAGCATAGGTGATTGAGAAGTGTTCTCTTACACTTTATCTTACGAAGAAGGAAGAATTATTTGGGGAAGTGAAGGTCAGGGTCACCTTTGGCTGTAGTGACCATGATAGAATTCAGGATCCTAAGGGGAAGAAACAGGGAAGATAGCAATATCCCAACCCTAGATTTCAAAAGAGCAGATTTTGTCTGTTCCAATTACCTGCTAGAAAGGATCCTCTGGGACATAGCCCTTAGGTGAAGAGAAGTTCAGGAGACCTGGTTGATTTTCAAGGATCACCTCCTCCACGCTACAGAACAGTGCAGTTCCACACACAGGAAGTAAAGTAAATATGATCATAGGCCTGCATGGACAAACTAATGGACAAATAAACTGCACGGACTGCTATCTCGATTGAAACAGAGAAAGGAAACCTAGAGGAGGTGCAAGCAGGATACAGTGACCCAGGAAGAATGTAAAGACAGTGTTTGACGATTAAGGGATCACTTTAGGAAAGACAAAGCTCGCCCGGAGTTGAATCTGACAAGGGATGTGAAGAGCAACAGGAAGAGCTTCTGCAGATACATGGGCAGCAAAAACAAAGCAAGGATAAACGTGGGCCTGCTGCTGAATGTGACAAGGAACCTGGTTTCAAATGACATGTGAAAAGCTGAGATATACAGTACTTTTTCCACCTTGGTCTTTACTTACCTGAATTTCCTTCACATAACCCAGGCCCCTGTGTCCTGTGGAAAAGCCCATAACAAAGAGTATTTACTGCTAGGGAAGGAGGGTCAGGTTAGAGAACACGTAAACGAATCAGATATCCATGGATCTTGACAATTACACCTGTGAGGGAGCTAGCCGATGTCATTACAAGCCCACTCTTTATTATCTTTGATAGATCATGGTGATTGGAAGTAGTTTTGGGGTACTGGAAGAGAGACAAGAAGAAGGATCCAGGGATCTACAAGCTGGCTGGATTCACCTTGACCCTTAGGAAGGTGATGGAGCAAATCATGCTAGAAATCATTTCTAAATACATGAAGGACAAGAGAGTGAACAGTAGTCAGCATGAACATTCAAAAGGGAAAACTTTCCTGATCAGCCTGATAATCTTCTACAATGAGATGACTAGGTCAGTGGGTAAGACACCAGTGGATTTTTTCTCTTTGAATTCTCCTATAACATCCTCCTAGACAAACCAATGAAGTATGGACTAGATGAGTTGACAGTGAGGATGATTGAAAACTGATTAATTTGATGGGTTTGGGACAAGTGGCACACAGTCCACTAATCATTTACTCCAGGGGTTGACACAGGCCAACACTATTTAAGATCGTAATTAGTGAAGGTAATGATGGGACAGAGTGTGTACCCTCAGCAGATTTGTAGATAGTGCAAAACTGGGAGGAGTGATTGACAGATCAGGTGGTTTTACTGCCATTCAGTGAGACTTGGTGTCGGGAAGCAGTAAGAGTGACATCTCGCTACGGGATAGGGAAGTGGTAGCCCAGAGCAATAATATGATTGGCAAGGCAGAAGCCTTACTAGACCATGCTCTGTTCCATTTTGCTCATTAAGAAGAGCAGAGAGTTGGTAGCCAGGTTCAGCTGAGAGTGTAAATCATTGGACAAGTTTGTGGTAAGGAGCTAACCACTATGTCAAGACAGAAGTCAATCCAAAGGTAAGAAACTGGTCTACTGTGGGTAACTGTAGACCAGAGATCACCAGACAGAGATCACCAGATAGAGCCATAATGATGACACAGTTTCAAGGTTTAGCTGGGGATTCAGTCCACAGGTCAAGATCTGAATCAACAAGGTCCATCATCAGGCAAAGTAATGGTTTGTTGGAAAGGACCAATTTTACAACATATCTCAGGCAGGAAATTGGTGTCTAGGGCTTTGCTTAAATGGAACTTCTGGGTTATATGGGTGGAAGGTGGAGGGTACAGGTGGAAGGTGAGATTGATAAGGGACATGAAGATCTACTTTTGTCTTGTGAGAAGACAGCAGGGGCTGCCCCCATGGTAGACCGAGCTGATTCTGTTGGCTCCAAGATGGACCTGCTACTGGTCAAAGCTGAACCAGTAAGTGATGTTAGCAGTGCCTCTGTGATAAAATACTTAAGAAAAGATAAAAAATACTGAGCAGCAACAGCTGGGAGAGAGGAGTAAGAAAATGTGAGAGAAACAGTCCTGCAGACAGCAAAGTCTTTTGAGAAAGAGGGAGAGAAGGTGATCTGGGAAGAGATTCCCCTGAAACCTAAGGAGGACCACACTGGAACAGATATCTACACTGCAGCCTGTGGACCCCACGCTGGAGAAGATGAATTTGCTATGAAAAAAGCTGTAGCCTGTGGAGACTCTACACCAGAACTGTCTCTAGACAAGAACTGTGGCTTGTGAAGAGGAACTCATGCTGGAGCAGTCAGTTCCTGAAGACTTCCCCTGTGGAAAGGATCCTTGATCAAGTGGTTCTTGAAGAACTGCAGCCCATGGGAAGGAATCAGAGAAATTCATGAAAAGCTGTATCCCATGGGAGTAATTCCATAGTGGTGAAGTGAAGAGTGTGAGGAATAAGAAACAGTGGAGACCACATGTCATGAACTGACTGCAACCTCCCTTCTGCATCTCCCTGTGCTACTCAGAGTTCAGGAGATAAAAGAGTCAGGGAAGAAGAGAGAAGTGTTTATTTCTCACTCTCCTACTCTGTAACTAGTAATTGACAATAAATTAAATTATTTTTCCAAAGTGGAGTCTGGTTTGCCAGTGACATTAATTGGTCAGTGATGTCTCTGTTTTTATCTTGACTCAAAAGCCTTTTATCATATTTCCTCCTCTTGTCCCATTGATAGAGGTGAGTGAGATTAGTTTGGTGGGCACCTGGTGGCCAAGGGCATACATAAGGGGAGTCATTGGGCAGAAAGTACATGTCGGTATAAGAAAAAATGTTTTTACTGTGAAGGTAGACAAACGGTGGAGCAGGTTTCTCAGAGAGTTTGCAGAATCTCCATCCTTAGAAACATTAAAAACTCAAATGTAGCAAGACCTCTAGCTGGCCTTGCTGCACAAACTAGATGATCTCAAGAATTGCTTTCTGACCTAAGCTATCCTATGATTCTATGAAAAACTTTCTAGTGGGATTTTTTTTCTATTGTTGATTTGCAGCTATTAATTTTTTTTTAATATAGATGAAAATACATTTTGTCACAGCAATATTTTTTCAGTGTGAAGTGTAATCTGCTTGAAAAATATCTGTGCACAAAATACTTTTCATTCTGATTCCCTAAATTAGAATAAAAATGTATTCTAAGGAATTTTTTTTTCTTCTATAAAAAACCCCAAACAAATATTCTGATGGGAACATCTGTCATGTCAGAAAAGTAACCTCTTAATTAAGGAAACGAAGAAGCAAATGCATATTCATATTCAGGACTGAAAACTGTAATTCTTTTGCTTAACCTATACTTCTGCCAAGGTCTAAATCCATTTCTTCAGAGAAACTCTATTTACAGTTTCACTATAAGAACATTTATGTTACTTATAATTTTACATTTATATAAAATTCTCTGTCACAGGAAATTATGAAAAATTCCTAAGTGTATGCTAACACGTGGTCAGTAAAGGTACAGTGTGACTATTCTTATGCCTAACAGTAAGCACTACTGAGCTAACATCTATATTTCCATATTTAGTGCTTTTAATAGCCTAACAAAGTGGAGTATTTGAGATATCTCAGGATACAGTTATTTTTGACTGAAAAAAGGATATACTTTCCACTTTTTGAAAAGTGAAATATCAGTCATTTTTATGACCTTATTCTTCAGAGACTTTGAAAATCCAACAGCACTAACTTAAGACTTTAAATAAACATTGGCATTTTCTGTGTATCTAAATCAAACCTAAAGCAAAGAGAATATTTCAGTCTTACCTGTGGACTCATCTTTCTATTCCCGAAAGTAAAATTTTGCTTATTAATTTATTAGTTTAGACAGTGCTTTTCTTCTTTCATGGCCATAAGAATGCTATTACAAATTATTCAACAGACAATTGAGAGAGTGACAGAGGTTGCAGAAAAATGTTCAAGAAACACAGTAAATGACGACAACTGAGTAACTTGCTAGAATATTTCACCATAGCCTAAATACAAATAATAATAGGCTCTTTATTATCTCAATTAACTGTAAATTATGATATTTATGATTTCCTATTTAATTTAGCTGAGCAACAAGGTTTTATAAATTTTAAAAAGTTAACACAAATCTATGTTCCATTTGTTTTGTCAGCTGACATAATGCTGTCATTTTTCCCATCCCTCCCTGGTTGATTCAATTTTTCTAACACAAGGTTTGGGTTTCCTTACTGGGTATTTAAACTACATGCTAATTAGGGATCAGGTCTTTTTTCCAGTGATTCAGATGTTTATCTTTGAAACCAAATTTATATTGTCAGCTCTTACTCTTTTTGATGAACCTATGTAAATAAAATCTCTAAGTGTGGAGGCAATTTACTATTTTGTGTTTGTACACAAGCTAGCACAATGGAGATCTTGATTGGGGTCTTGTTCATCTAAAATCTCTCACAGCAAACTTACCTGTCAATGCACTAAAACTGAGCCTATAAACATAAATATGAACCTCGGCAACTGCGTGTTCATTCAATAGGGTACCATCTCATAAAGAAGATAAATTAGCAACCAAATACCTTTCTACAAAGAAAAAAAAATTAACCTGCTTTGAGTAAATAAACAAATGTGTGCTAGCTAGACAAATGCATGGATGTATAACTATACCCATACACTGTCAAAATTCTCTTATACTTACGATATATTCACAAATGCAAGCAACCAGTGAATCCAGTATAAAGATGACGTGGTTTAACCCCAGCTAGCAACTAAGTAACACACAGCCAAGTGCTTGTTTGCCTCCCCAGTAGGATGGGAAAGAGAAAGAGGAAAAGGTAAAACCCATGGGTTAAGATAAGAACAGTTTAATGTGTTATCAATATTATTGTCATCCTAAATCCACTATATCACCGAGTAGGGAGAGAATTAACTCTGTCCCACCTGAAACTAGAACAGAAGGATAGATCCAGGAAACTTAAACAGAACAGGAGGTTCAAAATATTTTGGAAGACTGAATTCAAGCAGCAGGAGACAACAAATGTACCAGGTAACCACAGCAGAAACCAGTACTGAATAATGAAACTTAAATAAGACATGTAAAAATTGTAATAAAACAGCATTAAACAGATGTTCAGAAATCCTATGGAGAATTAAAAAGCAGGGAAAAAACCCCCAACTCCCTGAAATCTTGTTCAACGTAAATATATTTCAAATAAAAAATAACATAGTTCTTTTATCTTTTTAGTTGTTTATAAGTACTCAATATACAACTCAACAGTTAAGAATATCTTTGTGAAAATTATGTCAGCTACTGCCATGATGAAGGAAATTTGTGAGAAACTTAAAAATACTGTAAAATAAATTATGATGATGATCTTAAGTGTTTACCAATTATTCACTTTCTTCCAATTCTTCCAGACCAAGAAATTTTGAAGTGTTTGTAAAGCATCAGTGTTTACTGTATAAGTCTAAGGTTACAGAAACAAAGTTAGGCTCCTACTGCTCACACCAGTAAGGTTATTGAAGCATTTGAATCTTCAGACATATTTGGAAGGTATTTCATATTTTGTTTGATTCTAACATTCATTAAAATAAATCACTGGAGAGCTGGTAATAAAATTTATTCTGAGATGTGGAAGTATGTGGTCTTTTTACTTTTATGTAAGTTCTTTTTAAAAGTGGTATGAAAAGCGAGCCAGAGAACATCTCCTGAAATAGAGATGAATTTAAAAGCCTTGAGTAGGAAATAAAAGTAGAGAATATAACTGAGAAATTATTGCTCATTTTCGTTCCACTATTCTTGTGATGGGATGGGAGGAAATTTTTGCTATTCACATTCTATGATATGGTCTACTTACTCTATTTGAAACATGATGGATTTCCCCCCACTTTAAGAATCCAAGAGTGTAGATATACTGCTTTAATTACTGAAAGTATCTGTGCTGGTTTTGGCTGGGATAAAGTTAGTTTTCTTCATGGTAACTCATATGGGGCTGTGTTTTCGATTTGTGCTGCCACATTGCTGAGCAGTGCTTACACACCATTGAGGCTTTTTCTGTCTCTCGCTTCATTCCATCAGTAGGGGGGTGGTACACAAGAATTTGGGAGGGGACACAATGTCATGATTATGCTGACTGTGATGCTGTGGGGGAAGGAGGTTGGGGAGGGAAAGGTTCTTCGGAGTGATGTCATTTGTTTTCCTAAGTAATTATTACATTTGATGGAGCTCTGATTTCCTGGAGGTGGTAGAACTACCGGCAGATGGGAAATAGTGAATGAATTCCTTGTATTGCTTTCTGTGCATGCATGGCTTTTCCTTTGTTTTTGTCTCAACCCATGACTTTTCCCATTTTAAAGCTTCTATTTCTCTCTCCCATTCTGCTGGGTGGCAAGGGAGCAAGCGACTGCGTGGAGCTTAGTTGACAGCTAGGGTTAAACCACTATGGTATTATTTTTTGCATCTGATAAGCTCAATTTACTTAATAATGTCACTGAAAAAGAAACACTATTACAAAGAAGTATTGCAATAAAGTATGGTATGAGATAAATTTCTGTATAAAAATTGTCTTTTAACTTAATAGGTATTTTTTTCTCTTGATAACCAGTAGACTACCTACACCACTGCAAAACCTGAGTAGATTGTCTGCTTGTGGTGGACTTTGACAACTCTCACACAAGTCCTTGTTTTTATTTTTACCTCTTTCAGTCTTCTAGATTTTACATTCAAATAAACTCAAATTTGTGAGCACAGCTAAGTGAAATTTGGCTTCAGGAATGGAAATAAACCAAGCATTCTGTTGATTACGATATCTCCTCCAATATGCCTGAATACCAATTTAGTAATCTATCATATTGCAAAATCTATAAGTGATTTTAATTCAAGGAATTGAAAAGTTCAATTCAGTCAGCCTTTTTTTCCTTTTTCAATATAAACATGTACTTTTATCTGGAGACAGCATGATAGTTTAAACATTTTAAATATTTGCATTTTAGTTTTCTATGTCTTTACTTTTTATACTGGATATAACAATTTTATGAAACTTTCTAAAAAGTCAAAGATATTCAATCATTCTTTTCATAAACGTATGCAAATATTATATTTCAAGTAAAGCCTTGCTTGACCTGGGCTGTATTTATTCTAGTGAAGTAAAATCAAAGTCAAATTATGACTAATTTCTGATTTGTTGGATGCTGTTGTTCAGGCATAGTGTCAAATTTAATGAAGAAAAAAAGGCATAATTATTCCCTTAAGTGTTAGAAATTTAATTTAGTCTTCTTAAAAATATTTTATCTGAAAAAATAACTTTCCTCTTAAGTTTATAATTTTCTGATTAAATCTTTCACTTTTTTATTAAAGAGGATATAAATTGTCTTTGTATTTAGCAGTAAAAGCAGGTTTATGACTGTGTAGTAGGTTGAACCTGACCAACAGTCAAGCACCCACACAGCTGCTCACTCATTCTTCTCTCACAGGATATGGAGAAACTAGAAGGAAGGTGAGAAGTTTTGGGGATTTCAAGGTTCAATAGGTGAGAAAAAAACTTTGCATTAAAGCAAAGCTAAATAAGGAATTCATTCACTACTTCCTGTCAGCATGCAGATGTTCAGCCACTTCCAGGAAAGGAAGAATAATGGTTACTTAGGAAGTCAAACATCACAGAGTGAATGTTCCCCTCCCTCCTCCTCTCCTTGAGCTTTTGTTGCTGAGCACATCATATGTTATGGAAAAATCCTTAGGTCAGTGCTGGTCAGTTATTCCAACTGTGTCTATTCCCAGCTTCTTGTGGTCTTTCAGCTAATCCCTAGGAGGGAAGAATGGGAGCAGAGTGAGTAAAGGAGAGAGCTGTGATGCTGTGCAACCACTGTTTGGTAACAGCCAAACACTGTGTTATCAATATTGGTTTAGTCACAAATCCATGTAGCTTTGAAGGAAATAAACTCCATCCCAATCAGACTCATTGCAGCCTAAGCAGGATTCTCATTTCTTTCAACCATGGTATACTTCAAAAGCCACTAATAGTTTTTCGTCACTACTAGGATTATAACACAAAGTTATCGAAGTCGAGATTCCTATTGAAGCAAATATTGTACAAATGTATATTGAATAAGAACACACACCACGTCTGTAGAATAACAGAGCAACCGTTCAAAGAGTGCTAAATGAGTTAGTAACTCATATTTCCAGTATCTTTTCAGTATTCTAATGGCTGACCCTCACCACAATGATATAATAAAAAATAACAGGTCCAAGCTATATGAAGAATGAGCTTTTATGTGCAGTTCATGATGTGATAAATTTTTTAACTACTAAAACCTACAGCAGAATTTCTGGGAAAAACAAACAAACAAACAAAAAAACCCACAACAGTGATCTCGCTGATGATTTATATCACCATTTCCATGATAATATAAATATTAATTTCCTAGTAAGAGTTGAAAAGCAAATCTCAGAGTAGCAAAGTCCAGGAATATTTCTGTAAGCCTGAGAGATATTTTATATAAACTAAAAGAACAGACAGTGAAAAAGAGTTTGGGAGAGGAGAAAGTAATGAATGTACATGTATCATAGCCCACAAACACAAAGCTGTTAGACAAATAGAAATAGTCCTTATCATCAATAACTTTTACAGATTTTTGCAAGTGACATTTATTGCTTCACATGAAAGTTCTTTAATTGTCCAATATTGCCAGAAGCCAAATAACCCAAGGTTATCTCAGTTAGAATTGAGGAAGTGCAATCCAAGCCACTAAAAAGCAGGAGTTTTACTCTAAAAGAGTAGGATATGAAAGAGCCTGAGTGATATCAGGCTTGTAGAGTTAGACAAGGTCAATATCACTGTAAACGTAGAAACTGTTATAATTTTGATTTACAATTTTTAAAAAGAGAGGAGTTGCAGGGAGATGTTGACTTTTCAACTTTACCACAGCAAGTGTCAGAATAGCGATGAGGACATAGATTACCTAATTTACAGCATTCTGCTCTAGCCATTAAGCTGTTAAACAGCATTATTTCAACTAATGGAAAACCATTAACTTTTTGGAGTGTCATTTAATGTTAGAAGAGCTGATCGCTAAAGAACAATTGAGTTTCTACAGCATATTTTTTATGGCTCTTAATTAGGGATATGTCCTCAAATAAACTCATAAAACCTATGTCTCTTCTGCTTAAAGTTCCTTAGGTCACAAGCTTTTAAAGTGCTAATAAATCTCTACTAGCTGACATCACTCCTGACTTTTCAGGTGAAATTTTCCTCCCAAGTTGTTATATTGCCTTCTTTGTTTCTGCATTATGGGGTATCTTGTTAATTTATACATTATAATTGTAAATCCATTGACCTTCACAGTGCTAAAAATATAGGGTTTCCAATGATCAACTATACCAAAAAATTCACTTTCAAATGATTACCTGAATGTCAGTATGTAGCCTACTATAAATAATAACAATTAACAAATAGTACAATACTTTTACTGTTTAATTGAAATTTACTGTGCATCTTTTCAATTTCAATAATTACACAGTGGAAGTACTACTTTAGGGGAACCTTAGGAAGGGTTTGCTTCTTTGTCCTCTTCCAAAACAGAGCTCAGAGGAACAAAATAGGATGAGTTTCCTAGAGTTGTGATCTGCATGGCATGCTGGATGTTTGTTGGAGGTCTATTTGATGGTGCAGGAATTAGGGTCTCCAGCATCCAAAGGAAAATAGTATTATCCATACTATCTCCTCTTTCTTTATAGTATTGGCTATAGTAAATAACATTTAAGTGATACTTTAGCCTAAGTGCCTTTTTTACTGGGATCATAATGAACTAGCGCCTCTGGTAGATAATGTATGTCTGAGGACTGATATAAGATTAGTATCACAGACAAGTGCAATATCAGCAATCTACTGGTGTGGTCAGTCTCAAAAAAAATGTCAGGAAGGAATGGGAATTCTACATGTCCCTTTCTACACACTGAGACTTATGGATGATCTTAAAACAAAAACAGGAGTTTATGACAGAGTTGGGTGGAAGGCATAGTAGAGGTCTAGTACTGAGAGCTGAAGCATTGCAAGCATAGGAAAGATTGTTGTTGCTCAGTTAAACCATTGCCTTCTGTTACAGTGTGTAGCCACTATTCTCATGACTCATTGAAAATGTCAACATGGCACAAAGAAGGCAGGAGAGAGGACAATGCTGCCTTGGCAGCAGATGAGGATAGCTAAATCTATTGGACTATCTGATTAAAGTGGCCAGGCAACTCTTTGACATAAGACCAACAACAGTATATCCTAGTAAATAGAGGTACTTGGTGTACCTTATTTACTCTGTTGAATGGTAGCCTTGAATGACTATTCTCGGAGCAACTGCAGGAAAGAGACATGCCTAGTTCTAGTGGAAAGGAACCTTCTAGTGGAAGGATAGATGGGTTGGAGCATCTACCTTTTGCTACTGATCCTATTGCACCTGCAGTCCTCGGGACTGGCTTTTCTGACCACTGTAGATTGTTAGCTAAGGAATGAAGGCTTCAGGTCTTTGGAATGGGCAGTATGATTTGAGCAGGCAAAAACTCAAAAAAGAGCTAGAGGATTCCCCAGGACTCTACTGATTCCAAAATTATAGGATGTGCCCAAAATGTATATACTATAGAATATCTATCTTTAAACTTGAAGTGGCATGAAGTAGTAAACAAGAAGTAGCACAAAAATTTCTAGCAAGCACTACCAGAGGAACATAAATTCACCACCTAGTTTAAAGGTAAGTATCATCTTCCCTCTGCCCTTTATATCTAACATTATTTTGAATACCTGAAGTTAAATCCTCTCCTGGTTGGATTAATGGTAACTAACCTTATGACTTTTATGAGGTCAGAATTTCAGTTATATAATCTTTCCTATTAGAAACTGGACAGGACACCCAATATCTCTTCCACATAACAGTTTTTTCTGGTTTTTTGTTTGGGTTGTTGGTTTTTTTTTGTTTTTGCTTTTCAGAGCATTTAAGGGTACTGTTCAGCATTACTAAGAGTTGTGCTAAGAGTTTTATTAAGAAATGATCACATTCATCTTTCAAGAGCAATGACAAACTGTATAGTCTCACAGCTGCAAATATTGAAGGCAACACTTACTTTAATACTCAAAAGTGTGAAAGTATCCCTTTTGTATTCAAAGCTTCTAAGCATGGCATATGAGAGGAATTTAACAAGATTTGATTATTCTAAAAAAACTGGAAACAAAAGGCAAAGTTTTAAATTTACACAACCTGAGAAAAAATGACCATAGTTATACTCATTTTGATCCAGTATAATAAAAATTGATCCTTCTACAGGAAGGATGACAGCAATTTAGAAAGAAGAAATTACTAAGTCTATATAGGTGATTGGCAATGTATCTCTGATATTTGGCTTCAGCTGGTGAAAATATCAACTTATTTCTATGAATTTACAGAAATATTGGTCTTCAAGTTATAAAACAAATGAAAAATTACAGTTATTCTTGTACCTGTAGTAACAAATGGCTTTCATTATTCCTTTCAAATGAAATCTGCTTTGATAGAGCAAGTCTGGCTGAGGACTTGCTCACATGCATAGAACCTTAAATGGTACAGGACCCAAATAAAAAAAACATCATTTAAAACTTGCACTCTTACTCTTTTGATCAATGGAAGTATACTGAAACTCTTTTAATCCTTTTCTGAAAAACATGCATGTCATGAGATTTTATACGCTCCTGTGTTTAACTTGAGAAACTTTTTTCTCCCTTTTTTTCAACCAAAAAGGCACTAGAATTACCCTTTTCCACTATTTTTTCCCATTCCAAAATTTCTACCTCAGAATAGTACAAACAGGTGGAGGGTAACAGACAAGTACTTCTTTGTACACTCAAAACTTTTTAATGAACAAATTACATTTTATATGCAACACTAAGAATTTCTTTTTAGTGTAATATAAATTTAAACAGCCTAACCAAAGAATTGCTGTTACTGTGAATCTAATTGTTACAGGCAAAACCAAAACATTACTGAAAAAAAGTACTTGTCATAGTTAAAATGGTTATGCACACACTTTCTGGTATGTACAACCTGGTGTTATGATTCTCACTTCAATATTTCCCTTTGTCTTAATTCTGAACCTTCACTTTTCCTGATGAAGAAAGAGGGGCATTTGCAACAATCCATCAGTGCTCAGGGACTTTTCCAGGAGGATACAAAATGAGATTTTCAAAAAGTAGATGTCTAAATATGACACTACTCTCCTTATATTAAGTAGAAAGAAATTGGTGCTTTCAAAACATATTTCTTATGAAAAAAAATGCTTCTTAATCCTTCTATCAGGTAGGTGTCTGATATATTACTGTCATAAGTAATGTCACTGTCGTTATTTCTCTCAAATAAATAGTGAACCTAAAGTGGTCATATCAAACATTGATGTCAAAGTTTAAAATTAATTTGCCTATGTTTCATTTTAGGCACACTCAGATATTGAAGACTCCTATGGGGGTCACAGGTACATTACAGGACCTTGTGGAGTGTTCTTCTTGAGGAGAGATGAGATTCTTCAGTGCCATTTAAGCACAGTTCCATTTGGCACCGTAAAGAAATGAACTGAATCTCACAGAATATGACTATATTATAAAAGGTAGATATATTAAAAAAAATATTTGAGTTCCTTTAAATAAGATCTTACTCTCGTAGGTTATGCTGTGGTGCTTACTGATGCAGAAACTGATATTCACAGAATATCTAAGACTGGAAGGGAACTCCGATGATGTCAAAGCAAGTCAAACTTTAAAGAGCTTGTGCAAGGCTTTGTTCAGTCAGGTCTTCAAAAACTCCAGTATGAATTTCTATATATTTCTACTCTTCTTGCTTCAGTTAATTCAATTATGCATTTCAATTTGTGTGTAACTGCATTCAGGCATGTGTTTCTTTATATAACAGAAACAAAGAGAAAATTCACAATTATATAGAGGTATAGTTTTTGGGATCAGTTTAGGTTCAGATACAGTTCTTCGGGGTTTTTAAGACTGTGATTCTTTCCTCTTCCTTATGTCCATTTTCTATTTCCAAAACTTTTGATATTTTTGAGGGGCAAAGAGGTTGTTTGATTTGTTTTTTCTCCATTGATATCAAGGCTTTACAGGTTGAAGTTAAGAAATATGAATGCTGGGAAGAAGAAATGAGAGAGACAGAAGAGATGGAAGAAGAACATATATTTCCATGAGTTTGCTTGGAAAAAGAATAAATTCCTCTTACAGTCCCTTTACAGAAAACAATTCCATTTTAAAGCACATTTGAAGAAACTGAGCAGGATGTAGATAGATCTACAGCTATAATGCACTTATTTTCCCAGGACCATAGGATAGTGAGGTTGCTCAGCTAATGGCTAGTCACAGGAACTCAGAGTTGTCACGAGACATTTTCTCAAAATCTAAAGCTTTGATGTTTAAAATACAATGAAAATGTATCTACACAGCTGTGACATCCAAATGTTCATAATTTCCTGTGAAGCATTCAGCATTAATTCTCACTAAAACAATAGGCCCTAAGATACAATGTGACTATTAGTACTGAGCTCAGAAACCTGAAGTTGTAACTACATTACTGAAAAAACACAAATACTTCAAAATAAGAATGGATTCTCTTGACATCTCAGGATTTTCATCCATATGTATTATATGTTTAAATTAACAGTCCCCACACTCTAGTAATTTCAGATTGTTAGTGTCAATAAATCGTCTTAGAACAAGTGTAATTCTAATTTCAGAAATATGTTCCCATGAGCCAATTTGTAATTATACAATCTGCCAAGGAAACCTAGGAAACACCATCTCCTTTAAAAAAAAAGTTTTGATAAAAATGAAAATACTATTTCACAGAACCACAAAATTTGACATTGTAAAAGACCTATTGAAATCATATAGTCCAACCTCCCTGTTAAAGTAAGATTAGTTACAATAGGTTAACCATAAAAGTGTCCTGTCAGGTTTTGACTATCTCCCCACATGGAAAGTCCACAACCTCTGGACAGTCTCTTCCTGTGTATGAGAACACTCATTGCAAAAGAGTTCTCTTTAAATCAGATGAAATATTATATTCTTTAATTTGTACCATCTTCTGTTATCCTATTAGTATTATCCTATCCTAGCAGTAGGAAGAATCTGACTCCCTCATCTTCACTATCTCCCATTTCATCACACATATTGACAAAATCCACCATGGCCCATCCTCCCTCCACCCCTTCCCCTCAAAGCCACCTCTGCTCTAGGCTGAACAGAACTAGATCCTGCAGTCTTTCCTCAGACGAAAGTTGCTGCAGTCCCTTCACTACCTTTGCTGGAATCACTATATTAAATTCTCTGTTGTACTAGAGAGCCCAGAACTCAATAGAGCACTCCAGATGCAGCCTCACCAATGCAAGTAAATGATCACCTCCTTCAACCTGATGAAAACATTCTTCTTAGTACAGACCAAATGGAAGAACAGCAGGGAGTAACAGTGAAGAGGGATGGATAAGCCTTAATAACCTCTCCATAATATTCCAAACCCAAGCCTCTGGCAAACAGTAAACCTCTGCAGGTGAGGAGACAAGTCAACAGATGGGTCCACCATTCCTCACAACAGAGAGTCTCCTACCATTGTTTACTTCTACTGATTCTGAATGGCTTGGGATCAGAGGCCAGAAACACTTAAATTTACAGAATTCCCCATTCCTCATCAATTATGAGGACAGTGAAGTTACTCTGTAACTGCAAGGCATTAGGTAGGGTAGGAGACTTCCTTCTGGTGTGAGAAGACACCAGCTTCATCATGACCGGAGTTTCAACTCTCGGACTTCATAAGCACAGGCTCTTCCTAACCCTCCACTACAATTAGAAGTTCTGGCTCTTGAAGCCTCAGACATGATCTAAACAGTCTCTGACCTCTCTGATGCTGCAGTCCACTGACTCGCCTCAGGAGTTCTTTTTCTTGGCAGCACAGCTCCTTAAGAATCACTCACCTTTTGCAGGCTAGAATGGGATCTGCCACAACCTCAGTAAAAGGCCTGCAGCTTGAGCCTTGCAGAGATGCATCCTCCTTCTGAAGCTCCATTCAGGTCGAAGAATCCAATCACAAAGGGACACTTGCTCCATCTGTGGACTATGAATTTTAGCAGATGACTACTACAGCTAAAGGCAAGTATGCTGGAAAGAAAAAGTTTATCTACCCTTCCTTCACATCTTGCTGCTCTTAGGGAATGGTGAAATGGAGAGGATGTTATTCTTATCCTTACCTTAGAGTGGCAGGAATATTTAATAACTAAGTTTTAATACTTAAATTACATATAAATGTAGAAAAGAAAACCTAGACACAGCAGGTAATTTGACAAATAATTAGTTACATTTGTTGTTGAGCAGGATATATGTTCAGTTTGGTTTTGGGTAACAGAGATAAGAAATTATAAATAAAGATAAGAAATTATTTCCCTTTATGGCTTAGGGCTTTTTATTAGACAGGATTCTAATCCTGGTGTTGAATACATATATAGTGAATAGCCACTGTAGTAAGTAAATAAACACTGTACTCAGACAGATGTTTACGTCAGTCACTTCTATGACTTTTAATAATACACAACTTACACTATAACTACTGCAGCTGATGAGCTTTAGCAATGTTTCGATGTATAAACAGAATATGTTTGCCTTCATTTATTTATCTGCGATAAAATCAAATATGATACACAAGTCTAACTCCACTTCTCCATTCATATGATTCCAATGAAGGAACCACTAACCTCATGAAGCATTTTCTGCATTGACTTCAACTGGCCAAAATCTAAACCAAGTTTAAATTTAAGAATTATTTCAGTGACTGATTATTATTAGTAAGTTTAATGTTTGGTCATCATAAATTTTATTTCATTCTACTTTTTTTTTTTAACAAATATTTTATATCTCCACTGTCTGCACAAATACTTGTAGGCCGTGGTTCATTTAATGTGGATAGACATAAGATGAGTCACTGAAGGGAGCCTGGGCCATCCCAAATTTACGCATTTCCATGTAAACAGCTATATTTGGTTACATAAATCTCATCCATATGGCATGCTTAGTTTTATTTCCTTTTCCATTGGGATCATTTTAGATTACAGTAGCTGTTTAAACAGTTGAAATGTATTGGCTTAATAGGCACTTTGGGGAAAATACTGGAAGTAGATAAATGTGTTAGACAGCAGGAGTTTAAGCATAGATAAGGAAAGGCCTAACCTAGAGAGCAGAGATGGCTGGAAAATGGAGAGAGGGAAGAGGAATAAGAAATGCAAAACATTATCATATTGAAGAGCATTCTGAGTTTTCAGGTTTCTTGGACTGAATAATAAGGCCAGACCTGCAAAATGATACTCTGTATTTCTCATTTGGGACAGGAAAACCCTGGAATGTGCATGTTATGGGTGTCATCATATGTAGTAATTCAGTTATGTAGTAAACCCACATCTAGGTTATTGTTTTCCTCTAAGAAGGAGTCAGACTCTTGAATGCTATTAATCTAATTGATAGAGTTCTGGATTAAAACAGATTTACAGAGACAAGGTGGTGACATACTAGTAACTTCACCATGTATATAAAAGTTTAAGACTGAATCATGTCAGTAGTCTTCAGAACTCCATTTTTATGGTGCTGACACAAATTTTGGAGAATAGCAAACTTTAAGCAATCCTCCATAATACTAACTAAGCAAATGAAATGTAAACTACCTGAGAATGTGCATTGTGAGCATGCTAGTAGTCTCCAATTCTATTTTAGGTTTATTGGTATTCCCTAGACCCAGAAATTACATTTCTATTTTGTCCCAATTTGCTCTTTGTTTCCAATTCTATCTAGTCAGTACTGAATGCACCTACCTTCTCAAGAAGTGTGTCTAATCCACCGTGCTACCTTTATAAATTGTCTTTCTCATAAGGCTTTGGGGAAAAAACAAGAAAGTTTTATATCTGTAGCCATAGCCAAATAAAACCATAATAGATGACAGCATCTTTACCTATGCAGATGAGACAGTCTTCACATACACTACAGGTAGATTCAAGAAAATGCTGATTAAATGCTCTATTGAGGATCACTCTGGTTTCAATATGTGTTTCTATTTTATCTCATATTCTTACCACACATATGTGCCTATTTCTTCTGTCATTTCATAGATACAGAATAATCCTGAGAAACACACTGATGTTGGGGAAAAGAATGACTTTTCCATGGGAATGTCTATGGTAGATTATTTATTTTGGATATGAGGCATGCAAGAATCAATAATCCAAAACTAAGTGAATCCTCCTAGGCTTTCTTCATACCCTGTGTTGAGAAAGAAGCAGTTTTGGAAGCTGATTCTGATAACTAATATTAAGACAGGGCCATCTTCTGCAGCCACTCTGACCCAGGACCTGTCCTGAGTGGCCACTGGGTCTATGCCCAGGCTGAGAGATCAGCTGCTGCTTTCCTGTTTTCAGGTTCAACTAGCAGTGATGCTGAGCATGTATCCCAGAGATACACACAAACACATAGAGGACACAGACAGAGCCTGTCACACAGCCAGACTATGGGTTGCCTTTAATAGAACCACATTTTCATGACTCACACCAGGCACAAGCCCAGACAGCTACACCCCTTCCTCTTGGGCTGGCAGAGGCAGGAGATCACTAGTGTAGCACACACGTGCACTCTCCAGGTTCACAAGCACAAGCACAATTCACGGATCCCCCGAGCACCATGGTGGCCACTCTTCCTGCCTGGCCCCCTGTTACACTTTGGATTTTAAGCTACAAGCTGCCCAGAGCAGACACATTTATTTAAGATTTTTAAAAAGCCTTTTGGTTAGTTGTAACCTCGAGTTCATGTCCAGAGAAAACGCTACTATGCTTTCTCTAAGAGAATCTCTTTTCCTTTAGTGAGAAAAAATCCAGTATCTCACAAGTCCCTGCCTGGATCCCCCTTACCTGCCCCACTCATTTGTGACTTACCAGCAGCTGGGTGCTCACTGCAAACATGCAGCACTTACACACTTATCCCATGGGCACCCCACACTCACAGGTCCCCATTAAATACTAGCACAAATCCTGCCTGCCTGCCTGTCCATTCTCAAACCTGGGCCCCCTACTTGCTGGTTGGTCCAGCTCAGAGTTTGTCAGTGAATACACAAGCAAATTCCAGACACACCTGGCTTGAGTAGGACACAGACACTCACTTTTGTCGCCCGACACCAGGCACATGGGCGAATGGCACTTGCAGTCCCATTGAAGCCACTGTTGCTAAGCCCATCATATGATATTTACTTCCCCTGGTCCCCCCCAGTAGCTGGTTGCCTTTGTCTCCACTGGGATAGAATTAATTTTCTCTGTACCAGCATTGTACTAGTTACTCATCATCATGGCTAGGCTTCGTGAACGAAGATTTGGGTACTAGTTACTAGAAGAAGAAGAAAAAGAAAAGAAGAACAAAATTAAGTCTATCCCAGCCAAAATCCGAATACTGGTTTTGGGAAGAGACACTTCTTCCTGCCCCAGTGACTGAACTCCAGGAACCCCACTGGCTCCAGTAGCTGACACCACAGGCCAGGAGCCCAGTCTGACTCCAGGAGCTGGCACCCGCTCCGCTCATGCTCTTCCCTCCAGTATCTGGTACCAAGTCTCTGCAGCACTCACACACACAGAATAGATAGTGAGATTATGCAGGCACAGAGTTAAGAAAAGATTTAATAAGCAAATATGAGAAGAGAGGACAAACTGTGGTGATCAGTTGCAAGGTTTAGTCAGATAAGCACACTGGCCAGCTGTGATTAACATGCCACTAGCCCTGGTTTACATTCTTCATTTATTCCTCTCTGCTCACTCTTCCTCTGCACATTGCACATTCATACCAACCCCTTCCAGCATCCTCAAGCCTCAGGTTTGCATCCTTATGAGTTGCAAAGCGTCAGCTTGCCTGCAGTTTCTTGATACTTCATCAACTAGTGTGACTGACTCATTGTTTCTGCTCACTGTCTTTATAAATGTTAACTAGACAAGGTTTTATGACCATCTGGTTTGCCTCTCCCTTTCTTTATCCACTCAACTGAAAAAATAAAACATTTTTACACCCCACATACTCTTCAGGTCAGTGACAAGGTTTGTTCTTATCATGACCTTTCTTGTAATTTCTTGTTCAGGTCTGTCTTTGCATGTTCTGATTTACGACTCCTTTGACCAGGTACCCCTAGAGGAGGGGACACTCTCCTTCTACATGCCTTTACAGATTGCTTTGATGTAAGACATTTTTCACAGCATGTGATAAATTACTCTTTAATCACATCTATTTTTTGAGAGGGCTATATGAAGTAATAGTTGAGTACTCTGAAGACAGTAATGGATGTGGAGGGTGCTGCAGATCTTCCTCAGATCGGTAGGAGCAATGATATAAAGAGTGCCTGTATTCTATTACAGAGCAGTCTTGGTGCTGAGTACATCAATAAAAGAGAGTAAAGGGCCACTTCAAGCACTGGAGCTCTATGCTGTTAGCTCATATTCTGCCTCTGTTCTACACTGCTCCAAATATCTCTCTCTTGAACAAATTTATTACAGAAGGGGGTAGCTGTAAATAGTTGTGATTGTGAGCCAGTCTGTTCTACTTCATCTTGGAGACAGGCATCAGTCTTTGTCTCTCTTTCATTTAGTGCAAGAGCTGTTAATTACTATGTCCAGGTAAATAATGCTTTTTGCTGAGCTAAAACAGGAGTGGGAGTTGAAATATTGGGTTAGAGAAGGTCAATGCAGTTGCATACTGAACGTGATTCTAAAGATGACAGTGGAGAACTATAAGAGTAGAGAGGCTTTGCCTTCCTACTTCCGGCAAGGGCAGGATGACAGGATGACAGGAATCCTCCAGATTCAGGAATATCCCAGGATGTCTAAACAACTCAAGACTCAGAGATCTGTGTTTGAGGCTTTTTGTAAAGAAAAAAAAAGCTATAAGGCTGTAAGCTGTGTAATTTTCAAGATCTGAGCTTGATCTTATTGACAGGAGAGGTGTCAGATATCTTCCTCCAATTTCCATGCCTCACTCTCACTCTCACAGTGACAATACTTAATTAATCCAAATTTAATTAATTTAACCCAAATAGCATCGCCAGTACCTGGTATTAATGATGTGAAATATTGAGCTGTCTGTCTGTTGAAGAATTGACCCTGGAAAAATCATTATGGGATGTTGATTGAAATACAGATCATCTACTGAGCACCATAATCTTATGAAGCTTTCCTAGAATTACTAAACTTTTCCAGGTTTTTAGTTCTACCTTACAGGGAATATCTTTTTATCCATACTGTGATCCATTATTTCATAGGCTTTGTATTATTTCTGGGTGATGAGATGCAGGGAACAAATAATTCTGTTAGGACTTTAAGTCAAATGAATGTCAACAGGTATGATCACTGAGTCATTCATGGAGTATTGGGTGTAAATTTTGTGTGTGAGATAAAAACACACATCATTTTATTTCATTTATGATCTTTACATAGTAAATGTTTATGTCTGTTTATATCTACAATTATTATTAATTGCATTCATGAACAAATAGGCACCCTTTGAATACAATTAATTTGAGATTCTTCTTTTAGGAAACCATGAGATAAATTTCTGCCTAGAATTAAAGTCCATTTATTTCTTTTCCTTGAAAAAAAGGGGATACTATGGTTACTGGTTTAGGTGTAAAGACATGAGTTTCTTTCTTGGATATAAAGGTGTGGAAAGCAATACAGAGAACACAGAGGAAGAAATAAAACAAAATCCACAAACAAAACCAAAACCTGACACATAAGGAGATTCTTCTTGAGAATTTATATTTGTATAAAAAGTTGGTCTTTGTTCAGCCTAACATCACCTAATATGAGCATAATATCATAAACTCTTATTGTATTTCTACGAGTTACGGTGGTTTTGGTGTGTTCATATAAAATACCTGTTTCATATTAATGATTTGACTTTGCATTTTTCTTAACTTCTTTGTTTTCTTCTTGAAATGTGAAGAATAGAAGGTGTGGGCACACCAGTGTTCTACAGATGCAAAAGTATTCTCTCTGTTTTGCTGTTAATACATGATATAAATTGTCGGGGTTGAGGACGAAAAAAGCTATGAGAAATGGAAAAGAGAACAGGAGATTTGTCAAGAGATCTGTGGAGAATGAGAGTCCTGTATGAAGCAACTGAGGTGTTTAACCCCAATGCGTCTCAAGTTTTTACTGTTATGTTCAAGAGTTCATTGTATTTTACCCTCAATTGTACTTTAAAACAGTTTTTATGAAATTTCCCCTGGTTCGATGTACCCTTTAATCCCGGTCCCTTACTGGCTCCTGCTTGCTGCATTGTAGTAATTCCTTTTATGGTCATGATCCCCTGTACCAGCAGTGCCAACCCCTATTTTCCCTTTTATGGTTGAAATTTGCATGCTCCTCCCTGGTTGCTCCTCTCTTTCTTGCTGTTT
This sequence comes from Pseudopipra pipra, assembly GCF_036250125.1. Taxonomy (NCBI): domain Eukaryota; kingdom Metazoa; phylum Chordata; class Aves; order Passeriformes; family Pipridae; genus Pseudopipra; species Pseudopipra pipra. Next base: position 71,388,045 of record NC_087550.1, on the reverse strand, counting down.
CCACCCCAACCCTATATAAAGCCAGTGCTCCCTTAATAAAGTGCCATTTTCTGCAACCATAGCAAGAGTGGAGAGTCCCTTTTTCCCTTTGGGACCGTGTCAATAAATCCCTACATAAGAATGCTCTTAATTTTATTCATAGTCCTAATAAGTCATTGGAGAGTAAGAGGGTCATCTGAATGGCTGTTCAGGATACATTGAAAATAAGAGGTGAAGTATCCATACTCATCCATTCTTGTAATGAGACACGTCAGTGTGTTATTACAATGTAATACAGTATACATTGCAGAGATTATACTAGATAAAAAATTAAATTAAGTGGTCAGTCTAATTATTTAAGGTATCAGTAAAACATAGTTGCATTAATAATTCACAAGAAGTAGTGGTTCACTTTGCCTGACTGAAAACAATTACACTTTTGGAAACATCTGATTATTTATAGTTCATAGAATGTGCCTTCATGATGATAAATGATACCTTATTACAATACTTTCCAAATGTTTTCTGTATTCATTGTATCCAAGTTTTAAATGAATCAACTTCTCATTATGTTGTAGCATCATTAAAACACTGAAACGTTGCTTTCCTAGCAACAAACTTCAATCACAGAAGTACAGGAAAGAGACAGTAAAGCAATTTATTCTTTAAGACTTCCATGTGAGACAATAAAAAATAAGATAAAAAAAATCACATAAATAGCATTTTTTTTAACAGACATTTATAGCTTTTCAGTGAAAGAACTGCAGTTCATATTTATTCCATTGAATTTTTAACATTTAATTGAATGCCTAAATTATATGGGAATTTACCCTAAGCTCCCCCTTTTCCTGATACTAAAGTGAGAACCTTCCCTAAAGGTAAATAAACTAGCTGAATATCCCAGTAGTACACTCAAATGCCTGTCTTTTTCCAGTGAATACACACAAAAAAAAAAAGGACCAAGAAACAGGGACCTGAGATCAAATATTTATTAGATTTAGAGAATACTTCTTTTAAAACTTTTAACAGATTTGTTTTATGAAGTGTATAGCCCAGAAAATGTGTAACCTTGCACCTGAATTGCATGGATGGTCACACGTCAAATTCAAGATGGTAAAGATGTACCCAGAAATTTATCTACACTAGCAAGTAGTATAGAATTGCTCATGGCCTGTTTTTCATTGTTGCTGACAAATAATAATAGAATTATAGAATGGTTTGGGTTGGAGGAGATCTTAAAAGTCACCTAGTTCAACCACCTTACCATGAACAGGGACATCTTCCATTAGACCAGTTTGCTCAAAGTCCCATTCAGCCTGACCTTGAACACTTCCAGGGATGGGTCATCCACAACTTCTCTCGGCAACATGTTCCAGTGCCTCACCACCTTCACAGCAAAGAATTTCTTCCTAAAATTTCTTCTAAATCTACCCTCTGAGTTTGGAGATATTCCCCCTTGTCCTATCACTACATGTCCTTGTAAAAAGTCCTTCTCCAGCTTTTCTGTAGGCAGCCTTTACATACTGTAAGGTGCTATAAGGTCTCCCCAGAGCCTTCTCTTCTCCAGGCTGAAGAACCCCAGCTCTCTCAGCCTGTCTTCAGAGGAGGTGGGTTCCAGGCCTCTGATCACATGACATAGCCTGTGCTCATACTTCTGAATTTTCTTCTCCTCCAAAACAGTATTTTGTACACTGGGTTATGATCTGCCCTTTGCCTATGCTTTCTGGAGCAGTGCTCGTGTGTTGGACAGTGGAAAGTATCTGTGTCACACGAGAGAGAAAAGCTGGCAACCATGTGGACAATGAAACTGCATAGATGACTGCAGAAAAGTGCTTGAATTCATTCACATTCTCATCCTGTTTCACTTGCTAGTACAAAAGCAGTCTAATATGAAAGCATTAGTACAAAACTCCATACTGTATGTCTTTGAATTTAGAGGACCACACACAAATGAGGCATCTAAGCTCACATTAGTGGTCTTAGTGGAGTCTGGGGAGCTGATCTGAGCTGTATACATTAGGACTAGCTGAATAGCTTCCTATGCTGCAGTGATAATACATATTTGGTCTCCACTGACTGCAGCTCGAACTTAGATGCCTCTCTAAGTGTTCTCACTGTCCCTGCCAATCTGAGCTGGGTGAGGGGCTGCAGGAGGTGTGGGGTGTTATACTTTTGCCAGGCTGTTTGTGACTGACAGCTGTTCCAGGGCTTCCCCATGTGGGTCCCAGGGGCTGCCATGAGGGACACGATGCCACCCCACCTCCGTGAGGTTCAGCCCATCGCTTCCCCCTCCACACACACACACACACTCTCTCTCACTCTCCCCACAAGGTGGTTCTGACCCAATAATAACTGATCTGGTGTCTAACAGAGACAGATATTTTTATTAATAATATTTTAGTAATCTTAAACATTTATAAAACTAATTTTAGCTATTTAAAGCAAGTATTCTCCTTTTTATTCTAAGAATTATTTTTAAAAAAATCTAAGGAATGCTAATAAATGTATCAGTAATCAGCAATTTTTTCTCAGATATTAAGTACATTGGATTTATGCACACATAACCCCCCTGAACTCATTAGACCTGCTCATGCAGTCAAAGAGAAGGAGGTAAATCTATATCTACATTTATTTTTGAACTCACAGATTTAAGTAAAAAATTTCATATGTGCAATCCCATTCTTCATAACCTACAACCTTATAAACTTATAAGCTTAGAGTTTACAAATTTCTCTTCTCATATATGGATATTTAGCAAATACACTGATTTAAAATATTATAATTCTATCTTTCACATTCTTTAATCGTAATATCTACATGATTAAACCTTTACAGTATAAGAAGATAAAAAATATTATATGATTAATATTTCTTATTGGACAAGTAGCTCATATATTTGAAATTTTATGATTATGTTATATATTATAAATATATTATAGATGTGATTATAATTTATTTTTTCCCATATATGATCGTCGCCTTTTTTTTAAACTTTATGTTTTTTTATGACACATGCCCCTAATATCAATGTATAAAGGTCTCAGAAATGCTCAAAGAATTCATACAAAGATTTTCTTAAAAGGCTAAATGATGTGATAAGAACTACTTTGAAAATATTTATTATTTTCTTCTGCGTGATGACTGACAGGACCCATGGAATCCTTATTAATTTGAACAGCTTGGGTGACCTTTAGAAATTCACATATTCCTATTAGATATGCCTGTATTGAACTATTCCTGCTTCTTCATCAAAATTTACTTATTGATTGCTAAGACCAATATAGCATTTTTTCTGTAGCTATGACATGAATTCAACCAAACTTTTTTACAGTTTAGCTGTCAAAAACTCTGTATGTAGATGTTGTGAATTTTGAATGTATGTGTTAGATTAATGCAAAATAGTCAGTCCGAATAACCTCTATTTTCAAATAGATTTAAGAGCTTTAACGAGGCACATTTTGGGTCCTAATGCTCACCTTTCATATGTCTTTTGGGCATGTGAAATTATCCATGTTTTGTCTTCTTAAATAAGCCAGAAACCACCACTAGAAATAGGAAGATGTGGTCCCTTTTATCCTATCATTTTATTGAATTCCATTATTTTCTAAATGTGTCCTTTACAAATATCATACAGAATTCTATCTTTCTGCCTGTAATATCACTTGAAATATTTCTTTTCATACAGTATTTCAGACATACAAAATATCCCCTTCATCTCTAAAATTGGTGAGGGTTTTTGCACTTTTTTAAAAATGGACTTATATGACTAAATTAATTAATAATAGTAACAGCAGACGTACTTCTAATCAGTTGCTGTCAGAAGAGAGAAAAACTATTCTATTATACACTAAATAAGAATACAAAAATCAAAACAGAAAGGTGATCTCACATAAGAAGCTGCAAAAACCTTAGACACTAAGAATCAGTTCTCACAAACATCAGAGACTATTTTGCAGGATTATCTTCTAAAGTTATAGCACATAATAAATTGCAAATTTACCTAGACAGAACATATTTAAGCTGATGAAAAACTTAAAGAATCTACCTAGTTGTCAGTGCTTAACAGTTGCTGCTATTATTATTATATTTTTTAAAAAGTGTTATTTTTAAAAGGAACATTACACTATAAGTACGTAAAGACTTAGAAATATGTGCGCACCTTTCGTTAAGCAGCTGTTAATCAGAGATTTTTAGCTGACATGGAGGCGTCCGAGTATAAACAAAGTATTTGGAGTCTATAGTGTGTTTCATCTTTGTTTAAATAATATTAGTAGACATGAGAATTGAGCACATATCTAAAAAAAATTAAGCAAAAAATGAAAGCAAAATACTAATAGCAAAGTAATATTATAAATATAATCATCAACTCTGTAAGCACAACCCCAAATACATCAGGGTTGCAAAATGGAACTTCTGACAGGTATGTGTTAGACTAAACCACTCTCACCATCTTGGCAATATTTCTTATTTGTCCCTGGAAAACAAACAAAGAATTGTTTGTTAGATTAGATGTGATTAGATAGACAATCTACCCTGAGTTCTGGTTGCCTTACAGAAATTCATCTCAGTGTCAAAATGAAATCCTTAAATGCCTCTGATCATAAGCCAGCTTCATATTGTTTTCTAAGCACAGTTAGTCACTTTTTGTAATTGGTAAACACAGCCAAATAGACAAAAACCCCAACCAAACACAACCAAAACCATATGAGCAAAATATACAATGCAAAAAAAAAAAAAAAAAAAAGAGCCAAATAATGAGTTTTGTACTATTCTTGTTTGATTTGTTCTTGTTTTGTGCATCCAAGTAATAATATTCTACCTAAATGGGGCCTGTTTAACTTTGAAAACATATATGCTGCTTAAAACTTAGCTTGATTCAAAGTAAACCCTGCAATTAAAAAAAAAAATCACTTTGAATTTCAGTTAAAAAATCTTTAATTGAATGGAGAAAAAAATTTAAAAAAAGAACTTATAAGGAATACTGTTATTATCATGGCTGGGCTTCACGAACGAAGATTTGGGAAGGCTCTATCCACATTTGCTACAGGCACGCTGATGGCTTATGAGGCCAATACGTGACAGACATATCCGATTGCAAAAGGCACAGCAGAAAGACTCCTTAGATGGTGTAATCTGCAATACACGGTTCTTTCTGCGTTGCCTTTTTTCCTCGATGGTGATCCTGCGTGCGTTCTCAAAGGAGACAGCTGCGTTATAGATGGTGTGTCTCCAGGCTTCCCGATTTGAGGCCAGAGTAGACCAGTTATGGTGATCAATATGGCCAAGGCTCAGATGTTGTTTCAGGGAGTCCTTGTATCCTTTCTTCGGGGCTCCTCTCGTGCGGCAGCCAGTGGCAAGTTCACCATAAAGCAGGATCTTAGGGAGGCGGTGGTCCTTCATCCTTGAGACGTGCCCTGCCCATCGCAGCTGTGTTCTCAGTAACATGACCTCAATACTTGTGACGGCTGCTTGCTCTAGAACAGATGTGTTGGTCACATAGTCTGACCAGTGGATGTTTAGGATTGTGCGGAGGCAGCGTTGATGGAAGCGTTCTAGGAGACGCAGGTGATGGCGGTAGATGACCCATGATTCAGAACCATACAAGAGAGTAGACAGCACTATGGCTTTGTAAACACTGATCTTGGTGCTTTTCTTCAAGTGTTTATTACGCCATACTCTTTTGTGGAGTTTTCCAAAAGCACTATATGCCTTTGCTAACCTGTTGTCTATCTCTCCGTCGATCTTACCATCTGAGGAGATGAGGCTACCAAGGTAATTAAACTGCTGGACTGATTTGAGCTCCGATTGGCCAATGGTGATGTGGGGATGATGGGGGACTTCCTGAGGTGCAGGTTGATGGAGGACCTCTGTCTTCTTTAAGCTGACTTCCAGCCCAAAGAGCTCAGCAGCCTCAGCAAAGCAGGATGTTAAACGCTGCAGGGCTGCTTCTGTGTGGGCAACAAGGGCGGCGTCATCAGCATAAAGCAGCTCCGGGACAAGATGGTTTAAGGTCTTAGTGTGGGCCTTCAGTCGCCTTAGGTTGAATAGACTTCCATCAGTACAGTATTGAATGTAGATATCGTCCTGATCATCGAGGTCTGCTGTGGTCCTTTGGAGCATCATGCTAAAGAAGACGGTGAATAGGGTAGGAGCGAGAATGCAGCCTTGTTTCACACCATTCTTAATTAAAAAGGGCTCAGAAAGTGTGTTGCCATATCTGACTTGGCCGTGCTGATCCTCATGGAGTGAGATGATCATTTTAAGGAACTTGGGGGGACAACCTAAACGTTCCAAAATCTGCCACAGACCTTTTCTGCTCACAGTGTCAAAAGCCTTGGTGAGGTCGACAAAGGTTACATAGAGACCTTTGTTCTGAAGCCTTGGAGTACACAGAGGTTTGCCGGTCTGGTTTGGGGAGGGGGGGGGGGGGTGGTACCAGGCAGGCTGTGGGGGTCCTCGGACTGGAGGGTGGTCAGGTAAGTAGTGTGTGGGAAGATATGAGGATACATGGTGGGGGGAGGACAAGATCAGGGTGGATAATAGTTTCCTCTGGGGCTTGGAGATCTTGGCTGGGCTGGGGCTTGGAGAGGTCCTCGAGCCCTAGGTGGGTACGGTGGCCAGAACAGTTTCGCTCGTTTGTTTATTTTTGGTTCACCCGCGGCTACTACCCAGGTTTGGTATGTCCTGGATTTATTTGTTACATCCTGAAAGGTTGATCAGGACAAAGGGCTGATCCTGGGTGCTTCCCTGGGATTGAATATAGACAGATGGCAGAAAACTAGGTAGTGTAAGACTTGACCTAATCGTTTTTAATAGTAGGAATGCAGCCTGTATACCCCTATGTGGTTGCGAGCTATACTGGCGATGGTACATGCCTTCGGTAGGGTCGCCCATGCCAGACAGGTCAAAACTGTAGGGTCGGATACAATAAATCTGTGGGCAGGATGAGCTCATTAGCCTTCTGGCACTCATCCTAGGAGAAGGACAACTCTAATCCCAAACCCGGGCAGAACTGTTATTATATTATTATAGAAATAAGGAACTACAGTTAAAGAATTACATTTTTCTTGAGTGAAAAAAATGCAGTCCTAGAGAAATATTTTCATTATTTCAGATATACACTCAGCTTCAGGAAAATATTGGAATGCTCTTTAAAAGTGCAGCTTTTCATTATTAAGGGTGTTTATTTACATGTTTTGCTTTGAGTATTTCATGTCTGTGTATCAATACATAATATTCCTCTTCATGGTACCTAATGAGTCATCATAACTGAACTATTTACTAAATATCTGACATTATTTTTGTTTGATTTTAAAAATCACCAAATACAGTGCCAAATTATTGCTGTTATACAGGTCTTATGTTTCGATTATAAGTTACCCTTTTTTATGTTGAAATCATGCAATTACTACATCATTTCTTTGAAATCTTTTAGACAGGTCTATTTAAGAGCCTTCAAAAGTGGAAGACTGAAAAGATGGAAACATGAGGGATGAGGTTTCACTGTAGATTGAGGCTACTACATTTAAGTGTTCATATTTTAGTGTTTAAACCAGAGGTTATAAAGATTTAACAAAGTTTTAACCAACTTATTGCAATGTCTAATTACTTGAATCACTGTTTGTTCTCTACATTCATTCAACAAAATAAGGGCTTTTTGGATTAAAGATCTCTCAATGCTCCTTTTATTCCTTAGTCAAAGCTCTTTTAGTGTCAGCAGGTAATCATAAAAATGTTACATCTTATTGTTCATTTCAGTATCTACATCTTTGAAAAAATAGACTGAGTTTAATAGTAGTATAGTATTGAATATAATACCAAAAAAATATATATACTTTAGCCCATGAATTCTCAGTAAATATTCTAAAGCATTTATACAGGTAATACATGACTAAAGGATGAAAGAGTATTTTTAATTCAACTGTGCATAGGATGGTAAGCAAAAATTTCAGATCTAGTGATTCCAGATACAATAATGTTTTTGAAAAGCATACATGAAAGGCACTTTTTCCAGAAGGAAAACCTGAATATAATCTGGCAGAATTCCTTGCATATAAGAATGTTTAGTCAATATGATGTAAGAACTTAAGGAGTGAAGCAAAGCTGTATTTTTGTCCACATCATATAATTTCAAAGCGTGATACAAGTGCCACATCTAAGGGGTAATACACAAACTCTTCTATCTTTTCAGTGTGGTACAATCCACAGTAATCTACTAGAAAATCAGACCTTGAAGGTCTAATCCAAGGTTAAAATGAATAATAATAAAGATCATAATAATTAGTGCCTAGGAGCCAGTGCCATTTAAGTACTCTGCTTCTAGAAAAACCACTCTCAAAGGAAATGAGTCATAGTGATATAACCTCAGGTATGTTATAGATACATCTTTTTGATATTTTGAATTGGTGATCTGGTTAGCTATAGCAAGAAAATACCTCTGGGCTTTGTAATTTGATTTTGGGATGTTAGCTTTGTAAATATATTGTCAGTTTTTAACATGTTACATCAGGTAGAAAAAGTACAATATTATATACATCTGTTTTTTGTTCCTGTAGTGTATTTCTGAAAGAGTTAATACGTAAATCTCTCAGAGAGAGTGTCTACAGAAACTGTTCTCCTTATCTGGAGACACCACAGGTACCTTCAACTGTTACTTGAAACAGTTTGTGTTGTCAACAATGATACAAACTATTAAGAGGAAAACAAAGCCTGTACAATTTAAGAAATTATCAAAACAAGCATTAGGAGTCACCACTTGAACATTTTGCTGGATATAAACTGTCAGACATGAGCAATGCTAGGTACTTTTTGTTCTTTTACTAGACAGAAGGTGTGAGGGGGAAGGAACCATAACTAAACACGTGCCATCCTTTGGGTAAGTTGTAACTGCCTTAAGGAATTTTTATTTTACATTTCAAAGTGTTTAGATATTAGAGGTTTTTTTCAAAAAATCTGATTCCCAGAAATAAAATATGCAGTGAGCAATTTAACTGCATTTTTAAATAAATTTCCGAGTAAGCATCCCAAGCTGAAACAATAGTATATTTTTATTGGCTTGATTTTTTTTTTTAAACAAATAAATAAACCAGCAGAGTTTACTTTAAATGGTAAGTTGACTTACAGTATACCGTGAATGACAAAATTCTTCTATTCATAGGAAAAATAATGAAAACAAAAGCTAAAGGTAAGGCATAAGGTCAGTTCATTCAGGAAATATTATAAAATGAAATACAGGGTAGAGAAGAGAGCATGGAGAATAGGAAAAATTGCTGAAGTGAAAGTTAAGTATCTGCATATTACCTGACTGCTTTTAAAAAGAAAGCTATTTATCACTTCATAAATAATATCAATTGCCTCACAGACTAAAAAAAACCACCATACTAAGAGTACACGCAGAACAAATCATGAGTTACAACAATTTAAGGATATATCTGTTACAATCTCCACTCCTGGTCCCTTAGGGTGAGATTATAGGGTTTAACATTGCAATAAATCCCTCCCCTGGCCCTTGCTCCAGCTTGGACTTATCAAAATACCGCAGTCACTTAGGGTTGTACCTTCTTCAAGAGGAACCTTATCTATGAACCACAGTCTCTTCAGAGGAATACCTGCTGTGGCATAGATTTATCCACAGTCAAAGTTTCACCTGTTCCAGAGTGCCCTTATCCATGGGTAAATTGATCAGAAGAAAATTGAGCCTTAAATGTTTCATGTTAAACTTTTATTCTCAAGCTTTCTACTATATTAAAATTCAGTGTATGAACCTTAATTTTACATGCTCATTTGAATCCCTAAGCAATATATTCTTAGAATACAGTATCTCTAACTTAAATTCTCTACCCAGGGTCCAGCTTTTCTTTTCTTATGACTAACTTGATTTAAAATACAACAGGTGTATCAGCTGATGCAGATTTGCTTTTCATTTCTTTAATCAGTATTATTTACAATGCAAGCTGCTGTCTGAAGAAAGGGATAATAATTTAACTTTATTATGTTAAATATTACAGAATTTTTTTCTTAAAAATGTATTATCTGTTAATAAAGTTATGCAATCTTTGATTTACATTAGCTTTTCAGAAAGTTTATGTAATTATAATGATCCTGATTAATTGGGAAAATGAAATCAAGAAAGTATCTGCTCTTCCCTTATTAGGCAGTTCTGACACTGAAAATCATTATAATTATAATTTCTCTACCCGTATGATTTTAACTCTGCAATATATTCACCTTGGCAAAAGTAAAATACTGTTTTGACAGTGGATACAAAAAATGTGAGATTCAGTTCCACTACTCATTAAAAGTAAAATAACCCTGTAAAATATTAATAGAAGGTAAATATTTAAGGGGGAAAAAAATAGGAAACTTTTCATTGGAAACAAAAGCATCCTAGAAAGTTAAGATTTGCAACTTCTAAAAATACTTTGTTAGTTAACATGACAAAAAACCGGTAAACAATTCTTCACCAGTAAGCTCACTGAAAAAGCAGTTCATGTGCAATAGGTACAATATGTAATCAATTATAAGAACTGTCTAAGGAAAAGTGATTTTTTTAAAATGAATAATAGTGTCGTGTTGTGTTATTATTCTCTTCTTTTATTGTGTGGTCTAGTCTAGAGGTGAGAAAAAGATTAGCAAGGAGTTTAGACAGGCTGAAAAATAAAGCTTGGCCTTGAAATTCTTTGCAAGTGTTTTCCCAGAATAAACATTTCCAGTTAGTAAAATGTGCACCAGATAAGTTTTCAATCTTGAGTACACTTATTCTATTTCTTTTGCTTTTTATTTTTAACTGGAATTAATTGTTCATAAAAAATGATGGATTGACTTCCCCAAAAGTGAACACTTAAACCTAGTACAGGCAACAGATAAATTGGTTTTCGATCTCCTGTAAGGCATATATTACAGTCCTCTAGAGACGGAAGAGAGAACTTATTGTATTTTAATATTGCTTAAAAAATATATTCCCAAAATTTGATTCAATCCTACAATATAAAATGCTATTAGCTCACCAGATCTCTTGCAAAATGCTAAGCAAACTAGTGAAGTTTTGCTTTATCTAAGAATTGAACCACAAATGTCTCTTTGATTGTGCTTATCTTCAAAAGTCAACTTTACCTTAAATGTGTGCATGAAATTGCATTGATCAAATTGAAAATGAATTGATCAAACAGAGTTTATTCTTCAAGTCATAAGAATTCACAAGAGTTACAACCCAATGGGCGCCTTTTTCCCCAAGGTTAATAGTTAATAAAATAATTACAAGTAAAATAATAAAAAATTACATTGTTAATCTCTGTGTTCATACACTCATGCTTAAAAATGCATATTATATATGAATATAGATAAATAAGTGGAAATTTCTAAGTCTGTACAAAATCTAATTTACATATATTCTGTTTTACGCCCTGGGCCTGCTCTACAGATTTAGGGGGAAGGTAATTTGATTGACTCTGGGCAGTCAGTAGGAGAAAATTCTCAGGAGGTTCAATAACAAACTTCTAATTGCAAACTTTAGAACATTAAGTTAAAATAAGGTACTTGGCAAGTTTTAAAGCAACATCCAAACAAAGTAAGGCACTTCTCAAATCACTGACTTGGCAAACTCTAATTTAGCAAACTTTAACTTATCCAGACACAACAAGGTACTTACTAAGGCATTTACTAGAAGTTTTTAGTCTGGCTTACAATATACTTTGAGAAGAAGAAGCTAGGAGAAGAAAGAGAGAGAGAAAGAAAAAGAAAAAGAAGAGAGAAAGGTATACAGTCACCAGCCTAGGACCCATCATGGTCTCAGATGCTTTTAAATCCAGGGCAGTGGAGCACACGACTGCACACACGTGTCGCCACCTTTTTATCTGCTCTGGTCTCCTAAGGCCCTCTGCAAGGGGCACCTGTGCTTTAATTTTCCATGCAGGGCCCGCAAGGTCACCTGGTGACATTTTGGGTTTTTTGACATGAGATGTGGTTGGCCCATTTTGGGACTGGATCAGAGGCTGACTAAGGCTCCAGGGAGTGCGGGATGCAGTGGTGCACCGTCCCACTGCAGCAGGATTCCCTGTGTGGAATGTGGTAAAACAACTCAGTGATCTATTTTGCAAAGCTATCAGTGGTGGACTGAGAGGTGGTGTCCTGCTGCTTTTGGTGTTGAATTATGCTAAAATGAGTCTGACTCCTTGACCCCAAAGTTAAACATCCTGATAGTGAGGTAAATGTGTGGCGGACATGGTAAAGTATTCTTATCTAAAAATGCTAAGCTGACACAGTTGACTTGGACACATATGACTGACAGCCAATTGCTTTATACTGTAAAAGTCAAGTCCCACTTTCAAGAGGCAGGTTCTTCTAACATACCCCTTCTTCGAGTGTGTCTTCCTCTCTTGGATGGGGATGCCCCTCAAGGTTACTCCTCAAGGATGAATGAAAGAGATTTGCACACAGTCATTGATATGGATAACATCAATCATTACTTAATAATTTTTTCTTTTTTTGCTAGCTTTAATATAATTTCTTTGATATAGTACACTCTACTATCTAGTAGTTTTAGTTTCCATACTGTGTAATAAATAATTCTGATTAAGATCTTTTTGTCTAATCATTTATCATAATAAGTAATTAATTTTCATATAAATATATATGATTTGACATTCTTAATCCTGCGGGACAAAGCTGTACAAAGGTTCAGTCATATTTCTGTAATTGCATAGATTTAAACAATTGACACAGTCTGGGGTTAGGATTGGATCCAGCCACACCTCCTCTCTGAGAAGGAGTTTAGAAAGCGAGGGGATCCTTTCTGCACCTCATGACTCTATGGGAAAGCTTCACTAATGAACTTTGCCTGAAGCTCTCACTCCACCCATGACACCCACTTACACAGAACTTGCCCTGCCCGTCCATCTCCTTCCCCCACTTTCCATCTGGTGTTTTGAGCCAGTCAGTCATTCTTCTGGTCTCCTACATTCTGTGACAAGCCTCCCATAAAAAAAAATGGTCTCTCATACAGTTAGAAGTCAAATAATAGATATATAGATTACAATATTATCTAATTGTTCGGATTGAAAATATTAAAATAATTGCAAAATTATTATGTAATAATAATGACAACATCTCTTTTTATTTTCTTTGAATGTTATGCCAGTCGAAGTCAGTGAAAGCTATGGATAGAAAACAAATTTTATGCCTCACTTGAGAAAGCAATCAGGTATGCTGAAGATAAGGAGTCTGTGGAACACTTTGTAGAAACGTATTAGGCTATGAATATGTGAAGAAGGGAAATGCATAAATGGTAAAGATAATTTTATGAGACCTTTCTCCTTTCCTCCCTTTATTAGAAAGACTCCAACTCTTAAAGAAGCATATGTAACTTTCTCATATTTTAAAAGTATATATTTTTCTTACCCCCTGCACTATATTACCCTCAACAGAAACTAAACTAGAAATTCCTGCATATGTGGTGTACAATATTTAAAAGTTATCACTCTATATGGAGTTGATAAACTGAAATAATATCTTCAGCTATGAAATATAAATATACTTTTTAAAACATGACAGGTTTGTTTGTTTTTTAAAAACATAAACTGCAGAGATTTTGTTGACTCCCGACCTAGTCATACGTCTTTCCTTTAAAACAGCACTAACATGGGATTGACAGCTGTAAAACCTCCACAGTGCTATATCTAAAATATGCCAGTTTTGCAGTCTTGCTGTTCCTCATTTTACTTCCACAAAAGGAACAGTAAAGAAAATAAAACTGTTTATTATTTTTGTCTCTCGCAAAGTATCATTTTCTGAATGTATCGTTGCATAAAATATTTTTCTTGAGAATGGAATTTAAATTGAATAGAACTGGTCTATCAAATAGCTGGAAATAATTGGCAGGCATGGTTTAACTCAGAATTGAATTCAGTCTTGGATAGCACTGCAAATTTATTTATCTGAAGAGTTACTTGTGCAATATATTGCCTTTTTTATGGAAACTGCATGAAGCAAGAGGAAAAAAATGAAACAAAAAAAAATCCCTGTAATAACTTTCAACTTCTTAAAGTTCTAAAAATATTTGCCTTTGCAGTTCTGATTGATAGTAAACATTAAATGGAATTCATTCAAAACAAGCTTTCTTTTCTGAATCAAATCTAGAAGCAAAATGGAATCATTTAGAATCATTTAGTAAGAATTCATGTTCAATTATTTTCCCTGTAGCTCACAATTATTACATTTCTGTTTCCTCTTTATAATAAATATGGAAAATGTTTTTTGTGTGTGATTTTAATTTAATTAGGTTTGTATTACAAAAATACATTGTTATAGTTTGCATTCTCACTGTTCTGACCAAAACCCGAATAAACAAGCAACCAACCAAACAAAAAACCCACATGTATAAAGTATTATTTAATAGATCACATAATAAGATAACGCAAAAATTACTTACAAAACTTTGTCTGAATATTTCTCTTTAAGTTAATAATTTTGCAAAAGACCACACATCAGCAATTTAAAATATTGCAGTTGCTTTTACAAAATAATCATTACAAGTATTTCTCCCACAGTCCATCTCAGACATCTCTAAACCGAGCTGTCCCACTGTGAACCAGAACTGAAGGGAAGCTCCTGGCACCCTATTTAAGGGAAAATGGCAGTCATGAGAGACAGGAGATACATAGAGGACACATGGAAGGAGAAATGGAAGTAACGGAGGAAAACATGGAAGAGGCAATTTTTGTGGACGAAGCTAGAGAGGAAATCTTGAAAGAAGGCACAATGTTCAAGAGGATGTACTTCTACAGGACTGAAGGAAGACCATAGTGGGGCAGCGACATGCCCAAGGAACTACAGTCAGCAAGCAACCCATGGCAGGACAGGGACATTCCAGAAGTACTGCAGCCCACAGGTGACCCATGCTGAAGTAGAGAAAAATTATTAAATAACATGGGGCAGTGGAGGTAAAGAAACAGGAGAAACAGTATGCAGAACACTGACCTCACAGCTCTGCACTGCCTGTCACCTTGGAGAAGCAATTGGGAGAGACTGCATGTATCTTACAATGAAAACAGAACCATCAACCAGGAATGGGTAGGTAAGGTATTGAATAGCTTAATTCTTTATTTTTTCCACCACATTACTCCAAAGTTTGCAGGAATTGCCAGTAAATTTAGTTAGATAAAATACTCCAAGGTAAGAATATTTTACCTGTGACAGGTAGGAAAACTGAAACTACAACAGGTCAAACAATAGTCACTTGACTACCAGGAATGCTATTACATTTAAAACATACTTAGAACCAGCTCAGGACAAGGCAAATATTCTGATTACTCTACTGTCAAGTGAGTACCAAGTTCGCTGCACAAGTAGATACTTGTGGGGGAAAACGAAGATAAAGTATAGATTAAGCACTTTGTGAACTGATCCATACCTAGACCATAGTCACTGTATTAAAAATTAATACAAGACAGTGAAGTTCACAGAGAATCTGTTAGTGCAGAGGGCAAAATTGTATATATTTTGCGTTGGTGAGGGAGGATGATTCCTCTGGCCTAAATCTAACCTCATCCTGTAGATTGAATAAATATTAACCCTTAGACCCTAAGGGTTGGACTTGATGATCTTGGAGATCTTTTCCAACTCAGTTGATTCTATGATTCTATGATGTGCTCCCAGACTCCGTCTTTCAATGTGGTTTCATACAAAAGTAATCCAGGTTGCAAGCTTCAACGCTTCTTTAAGACAGAAAAATGCATTCAGCATAGAAAACTGTGAGTTTTCCTTCTTTTTAAAGTGAACTGCTGATTGAAATAAAACTCACATGTAGATAAACTGTTTAATAGCCACTAATGAGACGATTGCCTTAGTATGTCTTTGAATCCTTTCATTAACCTCTACTGTTAAAAGCATTTGTTTATGGCTGTGTCAAGAGATTTCATAGTTTAATTATTTCATGCAAAATCACTTTCATTCTGTTCATTTTATAAGTCTGATGTGTCTGAAAACTTTATGTTCTGGTGACAGAAGTGTTGAATAATACTCCTTTATTTCCCTTGTTTGAGCTCTATATGATTATACAGACCATTGGTCTTCTTTCTGTGTGCCATCATTTTGTTCCAATGTACCTTTTACAACTGAAAGATTTCTCATCTATTTCCAATCTACCATTTAAAGTTGTTATATATTTAGCTCATCACTACCTTATCTCATTAACAATGGGCATTTGGGGATTGTCAAAAGAGGAGTCATGGCAGATTTGGAACTGTGGATTTCTCCACTACCATTAGTATTCAATGAAGTGCTGTTTTTCAAAGGTTTTAAACTCTTTTCAAACTCCCTTTCATCCCCTCTGTCATCCAGCTTGCACTAGTTACATATTTTTTATATTTTCAAATTTATAATCATCCTTTAATTTTGATTTCTTCATATGTATTAGTTAAGAATTTTTTTTTTGTTCATATTTTGCTGAGTACTTTCTTATCTTATGCAGATTCACAGAGTGGTTGAGGTTAGAAGAGACCTTTGAAGGCCATCTGGTCTAACTACCCCTGCTCATGCAGGACCACCTACAGTAAATAGCTTGGGAACACATCTAGACTGATTTTTAGTATCTCCAAGGAGGAAGATACACAACCTACCTGGACAACCTGTGCAAGTGCTCAGTCAACTTCATAGTAAAAGAAAACATTTCCTGATGTTCAGATTGTGCCCATCGCCTCTGGTCCTGTCACTGGGTCCCACTGAAGAGAGCCTGGCTTCCTCTTCTTTGCTTCCTCTTCTTTGCTTCCTCTTCTTTTTTCCCAGTTCAGGGAAAAAAACATTTATTGCCAATTAACAACAGAGTGGGATAACAAGAAATAAAAACTAGACCAAGACCGCATGACGCTTGCTCTGACCCACACGAGGGCAAAAATTTGTCTCTTCTCCAAGAAGACAACCCTCTACTACCAAAACCTTGCCACATAACACCTGTATATGTGTATGTGACTTCATGTTGGCCCAGTGTGAGTGCAAGGGTCTGTGTGTCCCACACTTTCATCAGTCTTTGCTGTCATTGAGAGGAAAACAGGGAGTTTCTTTTCTCCAACTGCTCTATACACCAATTTGCATAAGAATAATGCACAATTAAAAATCATCATCAAATTTACTTCACAATACTTAATAAATATTCATTTTCAAAATTTCATTTAACATTTTTGGAATGAAGCAATATTACTTTAATTTGCATTATGCAAACATGACTACTAATACTAATGTTGTAATTTAATTATACAGTAAATATAATGAAACTACTTGGTTTAAAGGAACATAATTTATGGCAAATAGTTTAAAGAACTAGTGTTATCTGTCTGAACCACACAGCTCAGATATTTCTGTTCAACAATTTAAATTGCCAATATTATCCTCCAATACAATTCCTCTACAATTAAAATCTTCCTGGCTTATTAGAAGGTTCCTAGCCAATACAGCTACTTAATTATTCTTATGTTGGTCATACAAGGGAGATATTCTTGTTTTCTTGTGTTTTTATTTCCTCTCTTCATTCCTGTGATAGACCTATATGATAAAAGCCAAATTCAAATAAAAATCTGAATATTTAATTAAGAATTTTTCATTTTACTCCGTGGAAATCTCTCCATATATACATACATCTATGTCTATATCATCTATGTCTATATCTATATCCACATCTATATATTAAGAGAATTCAGGTCCACTTGTACAAAGTGATTTAATGCAATGAAGTTTACTATTTACTGTTGTATCAATAGTTTACACCACAGGAGTCTTAAGTCAAGAATATCACAAATTTAGCAACTAAACTACAATCCTGAAGACCTGGAATCTTTTATCTCTCCTTTCATGGGAATCATCATTGAGCATTTGCAGTGGGTTTCTGTGGCTGGGTTTTGGTAGCAGGGAGAGGGCTACAGGGGTAGCTTCTGTTAGAAGCTGCTAGAAGCTTCCCCTGTTCTGTGGAGCCAATGCCAGCTGGCTCCAGGACGGACTTCCTGCCGCTGGCCAAGGCTGAGCCAATTAAGAGTAATAGTAATGCCTCTGTGATAACATATTTAAGAAAAGAAGATTGTTGCGCAGAAGAAATTCCAGCCAGAGAAGAGCAGAGTGAGAACATGTGAACAACAATGCAGACACCAAGGTCAGTGCAGAAGGAGGGGCAGGAGGTGCTCCAGGCACAGGAGCTGTGGTGTAGCTGTGCCCCTGTAGCCCATGGAGGACCACTGGGGTGCAGAGACCCACTTGCAGTCCATGGAGAAGCCCATACTGGAGCAGGTGGATGCATGAAGGAGGCTGAGACCCTGTGGGAGGCCCAGAATGGAGCGGGGTCCTGCCGGAGACCTGCAGCCTGTGGAGAGGGAAGCCCACGCTGGAGCAGGTTTTTCCCAGGTAGGACTTGTGGCCCCTGTGGGGGACCCACGTCAGCACAGCTCATTCATGAAGGACTGCACCCCATGGAGGAGTGACCCACGGGACAGCAGTTTGGGAAGAACTCTCACACTGGAGAGATTCATCAAGAACTGTCATCTGTGGGAGGGACCCCAGAGGTACAGGGGAAGGACTCCCCTCTCTGAGCAGCAGCAGAAACAACAACTGACGGTAACCCCCACTCCCTGTCCCCCTGCACCGCTGGGGGGGGAGGAAAGAGAACACGGAAGGAAGGAGGGGTGGGGGGAAGGTGTTTTTAACACTTTTATTTCTCACTCTTTGGTTCTTATCCTGTTAGTAATAAATATAAGTACTATCCCCACTTTAAGTCTTGTTTTGCCGGTGAAGCTAATCAGTCACTGACCTCTCCCAGCTCTTATTTCTACTTATGAATTCTTAGCTGTTTTTTTTTTTTTCTCTCTCCTCTGTCCAGTTGCAGAGGGAGAGTAAGAGAGCGATTTTAGTGGGTACCTACCAATCCTCTGAACTGGCAGCTCCCAGGGCCAGAGTTTTACAGTCAGAGAGAAATTTTTGTGGATATGGCTTAGGGGTGATTATGGTGGTGCTAGGTTTATGGTTTGACTAGATGATCGTGAAGGTATCTTACAACCTTGATGATTCAGTGATTCTGTGTTTTCTGTAGTGAAACATATTCATAAGTAAACCTGTTTATTTTTTTCCTTAAAAAAACCCATGTCTAATTTGCACTTACAAATTATGTTTTGTGAGACAATGAATGCCTCAGAGATTCCAAGCATAGAGTAATTTGAATAATTGTGTGCTATGTTAAGTGACCAACAATTCCTTAAAAAATATGTGTTTTCTAGCAGTTTTCATTCAGAGGAACCTGAACCCATAGAGTGTAGGTCCGTGTTTAAAACTAGAAACAGTTTGCTCTATAGTTATCTGTTGGTAAATGCTGACTTTTCATGTCAATAAATGCCTTTTCGTGAGGAACATCAGGAAACACAGCAGGAAGCAAACTAGAAGCTGTATTGCTGGCAAGTGGAAGTCAGATGAGGAAGAAGAGACAGCTGTAGGTGTGCTGACATTCAGCAGTAGGCTTGCTAATAAAGCAAAATTTTCCAGTGTGGTCAAAGAATCAAAGATACTTTAGTAACACAAATGATATCTTTGGGAAAACATGATGCCTCTGTACATCCAGTACAGATTCCAACTGTGGAAGAATGAGAAAGTACATATATGTTTAGAAGATTTGTAGGAGAGGAATAAAAATTGAAAACATCTGAGAAATTAATATTGCTGAACAGTTCCACATATAAATTTTATGTGCAGATTCCATGTATTTTAGTAAACAATAATAATTGTTAATGCTAGTTATTTTTAAGTCTCATTTCCTGTGTAAGGTTTGTTTGTTTGTGTATTTGTTTTCAGTAGCAACACAGTCTCAAAATGTTACCACTTAGGAAAATGAAATTTGGGATATTTTTGTAAATTTGGATAATTTTTCACAAATCTTTCTTGGAGACATAGTTAATTTATCATCATAAAATATTTTGAGTAGAGTTTGAAAGTGTATCTATAAAACCCTCAGAGGCCTCTGTAACAGGCAAGACGGACATTCCATCCTCAGATCATAACTGAGCATGTTGTAGCAGTTGTGTTAGTCATGTAGGGGTATTTAGAGAAAAATATTTATAGAAGCATACACTCATATGTATATATAGCATCTTTCTGTTGCTCAATCTTTCAGTGACTGAAATGAAGCACAAGGAGGTAAAATACATGATGGTTGATAGAGAAAAATTCCTCAACTTAATCATTGAACAATAATTTGGGTAGTGAGACTTTTATACTTAGGATCTATTGAGGCTGAATTTTTCCTCAGTGAATCTATTTAAGCTCTCCTCAACCACCTTATTGTCCTTCATGTGTATGGAAATACTGGAAATGTTTTCCAGGAAGATTTGCTCCATAAACTTTCCACAGCATGAGGTAAGGATGACGAACTTCTAGATCCTCCCTCTTGTCCTGTTTTGAAGACTGGCTTTACACTGTTGTTTTTCCAGTCGAGACCTTCCCCTCCCTCCATATTAATAGAGACTAATCTCTCAATTGAATGAATTTACTACCTTAGCACAATTAGATATATCCCATCCAGTCTCATAGATTTCTATGTAACTTATTTATCTGTGTAGTCCCCAAGTCTATAAACTTCATGAAGTTCAAGAAGATCAAATTATCTTGAAGAAGGTCTTGTAAGGCCTTGTAAGGTCTTGAAAGAGCAATCCCGAATATCAGCACACATTGGGCAATAAATTGATAGAGACAAGACCTTCAGAAAAGGACTTGAGGATACTGATGGACAAAAAATTTGATATGAGTCAGCAATGAACAGCCCAGGAAATCAATCTGGGCCTAATTTTACAGATCAGCCAGGTTTTACAACCCAGAATTTACAGCTCAGAAAGACAATCCTATCCTGGCCAGCACACTGAGGGAGGTATTCCTCTTTCTTTACTCCACTCTTGTAAGACCCCACCTGGAATATAAATCCAGTTCTTGCATCTCCAGTACAGGAAAGACATGGACCTATTAGAATTGGGTCCAAAGAGGAGCCACTGAAGTGGTCAGAGGGTTGGAACACCCCTTCTATGAAAAAGAACAAGGCTGAGACTCTTGAGATTGTCTAGCCTAGAGAAGAAAAAGCTCTTGGGAAACCTTATAGCAGCCCTCCAGTAACTAGAAGGGGCCTACAGGAAAGCTAAAGAGGGACTCTTTCACAAAAGCATGAAGTGATAAGACATGAGTTAACAGCTTTAAACCGAAAGGGAGTAGGTTTAGATCGGACATAAGGAAGAATTATTTACTTGAGAGTGGTGTGACACTAGAACAGGTTGCCCAGAGAGGTGGTAGACAGCCTAGCATTGAGAGTGTTCAAGGCCAGGTTAGATGGGTAATTGAGAAATTGAATGTCGTGGGAGTGCCCCTACCCATGTCAGTTGGGGTTTGTCAAACAAGCGAAGAATTTTTACTTATGCTCTGTGTGCTTAAATGAGAAATTATTTTTTATTCTCCATGGTAGTAAATATCCATGACAGGTATTTTGCAAGGTATAAGCGTTTTTACAAACAATACTTTTAGAAAGGCTGTCATTTATGAGTTTCAGTGTCTATTCAAACTGGATTTCTGAATGATGAGGTATTCTCTGAGTGCTACTGCAAACAGATTTCAATCTAAGTGTTCATGAACCGTACACTTGGGCATTTCCACCATTAGTTTCTCTCCTTTGAGCTTTATAAATCATAACTATTTTATAACAAGGGAATCACAAAAAAGACTATGAATAACTCACATTTTAGGATTGATGGTCATTGTACAATTTACAAGCCAGTGTTCTTTAATACCTTTATCAATGACATAGACAGTGAGACTAAGTGCACCCTCAGCAAGTTTGCAGATGACACAAAGTTGAGCAGTGCAGTTGTCACAGCAGAAGTAAAAGGTGCCATCCAGAGGCACCTGGACAAACTTCAGAAGTCTGCTCATGGGAGTCTCATGATGTTTGACAAGTCCATGTGCAAGGTTCTGCACCTGGGCCGGGACAATTCCAGATACGAGTACAGACTGTGAGAACTCACTGAGGGCAACTCTGTGGAGAAGGACTTGGGGGATCTGGTGGCCAAAAAGCTGGACATGAGCCAACAGCATGAGCTCACTGCACAGAAGACCAACTGTATCCTGGACTGAATCAAAAGGAGTGTGAGCAGCAGGTTGAGGGAAGTGATTCTGCCCTTCCAGTCTGCCCTTGAGAGACTCCACCTGGAGTATTGTATCCAGGTCTGGAGTCCTCAGCACAAGAAAGATGTGAACATGTTGGAGTGAGTCCAGAGGAGGGCCACAAAGATGATCAGAGGGCTGGAGCACCTCTCCTACGAACACCGTCTGAGAGAGCTAGGGTTGTAAAACATGGACAAGAGAAGGCTCCTAGGACAGCTCATTGTGGCCTTTCAGTACTTAAAGGGGGCTTATAAAAAAAGAGAGAGAGTTAATTTTTACACAGGCAGATGGTGATAGAATAAGGGGGAACAGTTTTGAACTAAAAGAGGAGAGATTTAGACTAGACTTTAGGAAGTCAGAGGGTGGTGAGATACTGAAAGAATTTGCCTGGAGAAGTTGTTCAAGGCCAGGCCTTGAGAAACTTAATTCGATGGGTGGCATCTGTGTCCATGTAAGGCAGGTTGGAACCAGGGTCCATTCCAACCCAAGTCTTTCTGTGATTCTGTGACTTCATATACAGGAGTTTATCCAATTATTCAGAAATACCTGAATACTCACAAAACTCCTACAAATCACTATACTAAGTGATATGATAACTAAGATACTAGATAACTAAGAACAAGAAATGACAACAAACTACAAAAATAAAATAACAGCAACAAACAAACACATCCCACAGCCAAAAAAGAACCCAAACCTCAAATCTTTTACTCTAATTTTGATTAAATGTAAACCTATTGCCTAGACAGAATGTGAAGGCACCATCCTTGAAGAAATGCCAAATATGATAGAAAACAGTCCTGAGGAAGTTGCTCTGTTTGATCCTGCTTTGAAAAGCAAGGATTTGGACCTGATGATCTCCAGAGGTCACTTCTGACTTCAATCATTTAATGTTTCTAGCAATTTCACTATTTTGCTTCTCTGAAACTAATTTTCTTCTCTACAGTATGATGAAACATGAATGTTTTAAAAATATGTTTTTCATATTTGTATCTCTTCAGTCAACTATGAATGTGGGCAGGAATCATGATCTGTTCACCCAGACCGCAGACACCACAGCACAAAAAGAATGAAAATTCTCTATGAGAATTTAAACATTAAAATGTCACAATTTGAGCTTTGTTTCCTTTTCCCTTTTTTTTTTCTCCTTGAATTTGAAGTATGAGTTTGCAAATGCTTCCTTCCTTTTGTTTATGATCTCCATGTATTATGTAAGCAAGGACGGAGTATATTACTATTGAGAAACAGTATCTTCTAACAGTATTTCATATAATGCTAAATAATTTCATATTTACAATTAAAATTTCCTGCTAGCAATAAATGGAGGTATTGGTAGCAGAAGCAATCTAAGTTTTACAGAACAGATTGCTCCAAGGTGTTATTCAGATTAAAATGAGAAGGATCATGTGAACATCCCTATGTATCTTCTAAGTTGCTGCCTTCATTTGAAAGTGTTAACAGTGGTATGATAAACCCAGACCTAAAGTATCAAATTTCTGACATAGAATTAAAACTTTGACCAATATTAAAAGCTGCATTGAAATACAAATTGAATTACGCAGTGAATTAACCTTGACCTGCTGCCAGATTCCCACCCAGCCTCTCTCTCTCTCCCCCTCCTTGGCAGGATAGAGAAAGAAAATAAAATTAAAAAGCTCATGGGTCAATATAAAGAGAGGGAGAGCACTTAGCAGTTACCATCACTGGCAAAAGAGAGTCAATTTAGGGCAAATTATTTTACTTTATTGCTAAGTAAAATAGATCTGGATGACTGTAAACAAAAGCAAAACTAAAACATGTTCCCCCCCCCCTTCCTTTTGCAATAAATTTGTTTCAAACTTTCATCTCCAATTCTTTTCCCTATTTCCTGCCCAGCGGGGCGGAGATTATGGGGTGCAGGAGGTCGTGGTTAGTCCATGACAGTTACTCTCTGTTGCTCCTTCCTTCTTACATCTTTGCCCATCTTCTCTCTGGATCCTCTCCACGCACTTAAATCCTTCAGAGTAAACCTGTTCCAGAGTAAGTCCTCCATGGACTACTTTCCTGTCAGAAAAATCTGCTCCAGGGTGGGCTCTCAGCAGATCACTGTTCCTTCAGGAAATATCCGTTTGCTCTGGTATGGGGTCCTCAGTGGTATAGACTGCAATGTGGTTATCTGCTCTGCTGTGGTTCTCTCTAAGGGCTTCAGGGGAATCTCTTGTGCAGTGTCTACAGCACCTCCTACTCCTCTTTCTTAGGTGTTCTTAGGGCTGCTTCTCACTTTATTTCCTCACTTCTCACTACCTGTGCAATATTTTACCCTTTCCTAAATATTTTTGCCTAGAGGTACTATCAGCTTGGCCGATGGACTGGGCTATGTACTGTAGTGGGTCTGCTGTGCAACCAGCCGGAACCAGCTGAGTCCAGCATGTGGCAGCTGCTGGTCTCTACTCACAGAGGCTACTCCTGTAGCTCCCCACTACCAGAAACTTGCCTCTTACACCTCCTAGAAAAAAATCTTGAAGAAAGTTACAAATGCAAATAAAAATATCAAAATTTCCTTGTATTTGAAGTCGCAGTTTGAAACACAGTTTGAAACAAATCATGATAAAAAGCTACTGAATGATCAAATCTTTTTTCATTCAGAAACCTGCACTCAGATACAATCATGAGCCAAGGTACACAGAGATATTGATGAAGAGAAATGGATATGTGAAGAACTGCAGCCACTACAATAAATGTAAGTTGTAAGAAAGAAACAATTTTGGTATAAATGACAATTTTCCTATTGTATATTTTTATTCAATGTTACTAATTCTTTCTTGGAAAGAAGTTATTTTAAATCAGTCATGCCAGCAGGGTTATGTGATTACTAGGAAGCTAATCATAAAAAGCAAAAGAACCTTGAAAAATTCATAATTTAGAATTTCAGAGTCATTATCATCCCAGAGCATATATAAAAATAACCTTTATATATATGTATATGTAGATATATGGGCACATGTGAACACATATAAGCAAAAACATCTGATGTAGTTGGAGTCCAAGTCAGCCTGATTTTACCTTTTTTCCTCCTTCTGAATAAAGTGTCTTTGTCCCCTAGGACAGAGACAAGATCTCAGCGCGAGATCCTGTTTGCCTAAAGATTGGGCACTTAAAATAAATTACTATAATTTTCCCTGGCTTTTTCAAGCACAATATTGGGAAACAAATCTCACAAACAAAGGAGAAAATTGTTAATCTATATGATAAAAAAAATCTCATATAGTTCCTGGGAGAGTGGTCCAAATGATGTGCAAAACAAAAAGTATCAAGCAAAGTACAAGAAAAGCTGCTTTACTGTTTGTTAACTTTCAAAAATATTTTTATGCTCCTATGGGTATTCTGTGGACAGTGGACTAACTTCAACAGCTAGAAATGAACAAGGATCAACCTTATCTGAATGTTTATCAGCTGATGAGTGGCATATGTGGGAGCTCTCAATTAGTTACCGAAAGCAAATAAAGCCCATTATATTCACTTTTGGGTTAAGTTCTGCAACCCACAAGAAAAGGTAACGTCATGTCTTCATAGGAATTGTAGTAATCGTGCCTACTAAGAACTCTGTTAAGTTTATTAAATATACTTTTAAAACTACATACCATTCTATCTTAAACACAAATGGTCTTAGGCAGAATATAGCTGCTGAGATGGTTTGTTCAGTCAAAGAAGCAAGTGTCAAGGGAAACCATGTTCCAAATTTTTTCAATTCTTCATTATTATGGCAGAGAAGGCAAAAAAGAAGAAAACTTTTGTGATGGGAAGAAACCATTGTAGGCCAAAATGTGATAGTACTGCTCACAGCTGAATCAAGTATGTGACTTCTGCTGTGATTGTGATCAGATCATTTAAATTTAATTTGCATACAGTCTATGAATCTTATATTAGTTTAATTTACATGAAAAATAGTCCCCCACAAAGCTCTTAACATTTTTAAAAGCTCTTGAGACCCTTTATTTTTCTGCTACTTTCCCCTGTATTACTACTTCTTCTGTAAAAGAGAAAAAATGCTTAATATAAAATTGATCATGTAGACCAAAATCCTTTTCTTATGCCTTGAATTTAAGCAATAGAGCAGTATTTTCCAGTACATATACTGAATAGTCACATATAATGTTTCTGTCAATTCATACAGTAAAAAAGAAACTGTCAATTCAAATAACTGGAACACTTGAGAATAACAAGATCTGCTTATGGACATGGACAAATAAGAAAATTACTGTAATTTACTGAGAAATCGTCAGCTGGTAATTATTAATTGTTTATTGTAACAAAAACTTCATTTGCACAATAGACCTACAGGTACAAGTTCCTAAAGGCA
Organism: Pseudopipra pipra; assembly: GCF_036250125.1. Taxonomy (NCBI): domain Eukaryota; kingdom Metazoa; phylum Chordata; class Aves; order Passeriformes; family Pipridae; genus Pseudopipra; species Pseudopipra pipra. Next base: position 71,361,566 of record NC_087550.1, on the reverse strand, counting down.
ATATTTCTAAGGAAAATATTGCTATATCAGTCAATATAAATGCCTTTTCCCAGGAGAAATAGCCTGTAGGAAAGCATGTTGTGAAATATTACATCAGAAATTGTCATTAAAAAATGTTTTCAAAATATTATTTTTGTATGCACCTTATATTTTATACTTTCCCTGTAATTCCAATCAGAAACTTTTACTTTTCATACGCCTGTGGAATTTATATACAGAACGGTCAATTATTAAAGTAGTTGCTTTTTAAAATGACCAGAAATAAAAATAGTTTATAGATTATTCTAAAGTTTTGATATTATTCTTGCTGGTTTTTGGTTATTTAATACTATTCTAGCTATATTTTCCATCTTCTCCTTCCCCAGCTCAGATACAAAATATTAAGTGGATTTGCCCCTTCGTATTTGAATAGATATGTGGAATAAAGTGTAACATCTAAACTATTAAAACAACTATATAAACAATGACCTTTAATCAAATAATTAATGAATACTGTCTGCCCATCCCCTTTAAGAAGCAGTGTGTAGCTAGAGGTTGGTTTCCTAATATGTGTATATGGATGTCTGTTATACATAATTAACTTTAATTGCATACAGCAGTGTGGAAGATTCCTGATATTTCTTGTCTGTACAGAATACAACTCAATAATGAGAAGGAAATAGTGTCTACCTTTGTCCATTCAGTTTTAAATAGTTAACCAGGAATAGAAATGTACTGAAAATGTAATTTAAATCTGTGCATATGTCTACTTGCAATCCTTTCCTTTCTCTTGCCTTCCCATCAGAATCACAGTCTATGGATTCACAGTCAGTGGTTTATTGTCTCTTTTCATTTTAATTCACAGTTGTCAGACTGGTTACAGCCAGCACTTAAAACCCTAAACCTCCATGACTCATATAGATTGCAATGTTTCTATCCACAAACAGTTTCTTATTTCTATCAGCTGGTCTTTCATCAGAATTTTTCAGTCTCTGATGGTAATTGTCTAGGATGCAATGTGTACTACTACTTTATTTAAACTTTGTCTTCTTCTTTTCTAAGGTGTTGGAAGTGTCAGGTCTTGATTTCAGACCAAAAGGGACAGATTAATTCAAAATGCAAGGAAAGAAATAAAAATAGTCATAAATATCTCCAGCTGGACTTAAAGCTCTGTGCTTTCAGTTTTATTTGCAAAGCCCAGAGTCACTACAAACCTCCTATGTACAAACATGTACACATTACCTTCTGGCTAGTCATAACTGTAGCTAAATTATGTAATTGTTTTACGCACAGAATGCTGAAGTTGCCTTTCTGTGCTTATCTGGCAGCACAGGAGGGTTAACAGAACTATGTCAATAACTATTTCAAGAATCATAAACCAGAAACATTCATACTTATTTTTACTTACTAAGTTTTTAGAATTAGGTAGTTTTTAGATTGAGTAAACACTATCAGAGTATTCTTATTGAAAATAGATAAGTATCCCACAAGTACTCTGTAATTTCACTTGTAATATAAAGCAGCTGATCCAGCTTGATGGGGACAATGCTTAATTCTTGCTTTATATTTTATCTCCCTCAATTATATGGACTAATAGGGTAATGTGTCATTGAGAACAGGATAGAAATAAGAAAATAGCAACTAAAAATGTACAGATATATTCAGAATATAAGAAATTGCTATTTGGATTTCTGTCAAGGAAAAAATATGCAATCTACATGATGTAAAATTTTTCTAAGTAAAAGTTATAAATTACATATACTTTATACACTTGTGATTTAAGCCTAGTAGCAAGCCTGCTCAACCATCAAGTCTTCAGCTTTCAAGTGTTGCTAGTTTTTTTTATTATATTTCTTTAAATCAGTGCTGATGGAATTAAGAGCCTTACTTAAAGAATTTTTTGGAGTATCCTATCCTTACATGAAGTTAATCAGAATCATAGAACGATGATTTTATAGAGTGGCAAGCCATTGTTCTTCAAAATATATAGGATCATCTGCACATTGGAAGTGGCCTCAAAAGATGTCCATTCCAATCTTCTACTCAAACCAGGGGCAAGTCTGATCCTTGCTCAGGGCTTTGTGCCAGCAGGTCTTGAAAACCTTTCATGGCAGAGAACACTCTTATCATGCCAATACCATGGGAACAATTCTTGATATTGTTTGTAATGTTTTTATTTCCTGCTAAAAGTCATGACAATTTGTGGTTATCCTAAACAAAAATGAAACCAAAACAAAAAACAAAATCAAAACCAAAGTAAGCACCTATGTCCTCATAGATAAAACCCCATAATATTCACAAATACTATAAATCTATGTGTAACTGTTAGCTTCAGAATCCAGGAGGATGTTCAAGGAACAAAAAAATTATACTTTTATGTTGCTAAGAAAAGTCCTGGTTACCAATTACATCCTGACTTCCCTTGTTGAGAATGAAGTAAAAGACACTGAGACTCTATATTAATAGAGACTTTAAAAAAGTCACCTAATTGATTCAGAAGTGGAAAAAGAAAAACAATTTTGTGGGGATTCTAAAAAAAGTGCTTATGGTTACCTTCTTAATGATTTCTGATACTAGCAGCTGAAAAACACTCGCGTATTTCCTCATATGTAATCAGTTAAATGAGAGGAAGCACAGATAGTTTTAGATCTACATGCAAATTACTTCCTTAGTGTCTCACTCTGTGTTGCTTCGTCTATTGCTTTGTGCTGTGTATATGGAATGTTACAATTTCACAGATTTAGAAGCATGACAGGTCTGGCAAAGTCCATTTTTATTGCATTTGCAGGGCCTACTTAAGTGCAACAAATATACCCAGGTGTCATGATTTATCCCCATCTGGCAATTAAGTACCATGCAGCCACTCCCTCACTGCCCACCCACACCTCATCCTCCCGCCCAATGGTCCCAAGACAGGGAGGAATCAGAAAGAAAGTAAAAGTAAAACTGCTGGGTTGATAGAAGACAGTTTAATAATAGAAATAAAACATAATTAAAATTATAATAGCAAGGATAATGATAGTAATAGCAATAAAATTGTAATGAAAAAGGAGACAGTAAAAAGAGAAAGATAAATAAAACATCCAAAAAAGACAAATGATGCACAACACAATTGCTCATTTTCTACTGACTGATGTCCAGCTCAACCCTGAGAGAATTGCTCTCCTGGCCAGCTCATCCCAGTTTGTATACCGAACATGATGTTCTATGGAATGGAATATCCCTTTGGCCAGTTTGGGTCATTTGTCCTGGTCATGCTGCCTCCCAGCTCCTTGTGCACCTTCTCACTGGTAGAGAATGGGAACCTGAAAAGTCCCTAACTTATCATAAGCACTACTCAGCAACAGCTAAAACACTGTTATGTCATCAACATTATTCTCATAATTATTTATGCTAATTAGTAGCTCTAGTAGTAGTTGCCATTAAAAAGAAATAACAACAAAATAACAGAGCTAGTGTGGATTAAAAAGGTTCTTAATGCAAATAAAACTTCACAATCTGGCTCGAAATAGACCTATGTTTTTGTGAGTTTTGGCAATATATTTTTATGAAAAGTGGTGTATTAAAACATTAAAAATATGATAGATAGGAACAGTTCCTCTCATCTTGCAGCAAAGATAAAAATTTAAATATCTACAACTCTGTTAATTACCCTTGACTTATTTTACTGTCATTGCAGTTGAAATGACAGTTTTAGAAAGTTTTTCATGTGGTCTTCTTAAGACAACTCCTTTAGGATTTGCTAATCCTGCTATAAAAACAGTACAGACAACTAGCTTAGATATAGATGTCTACAATATCATGGCTGGGCTTCGTGAACGAAGATTTGGGAAGGGCTCTACCCACGTTTGTTTCAAGCGCGTTGGTGGCTGAAAAGGCCAATACGAGATAGTGTCTACAATATAGAACAGGACAATTTAAACTTTTTGGTTCAGCACTGCATTTGCAGTTCAGATTCTGTATTTAAATAGGGGGAATTGCAAATACAGAGTGAAAAAATGCCTTATGAATGTTGTTAATCATTTGAAATTGCTTGGAAAGCCCCATTAAGGATTCTAAAGAAACTGATACTTGCCACTGTCGCTTAATGCCCTCACATCATTATGGCTTCAGCTGTGTTGGAAGATTTTATGATTAGTCTACCAACAGTCAGGCCTGTGATTAGAAGTGTTTTAAAGGAGAGGAAGCTACTAGAAATTTTTCAGTGTGACTTTACAAGCAGGGAATTGAGTGCTGAAATTTATGTTTATTAATTTTGTATAGCCATAGGCTAATGTTGAGTTTAGTTCCCTGTTGGAATTTAGTTTAAAATATTTTAAAACTCTACATATTTTAGAGTTCAATAGATATTTGACAATTTGGGAGGTGGCTGATGAATACAAATAAGTACTAGTAGTTTCTGATGACTTGAAAAAAAAAAGATACCCAAAAATATGTTATTCTCAGAGCAAATCACTGCTGCCTTCCTCAAAACCCACAGGCTGGGGGTGGGCAAGAGGCTTGGAGGCGTTATTCTTGTTACAGCTGACCCAAAGTGACAAAAGGAATATTCAATACCATATGATATTCATAGAATCATAGAATGGCTTGGGTTCAAAGGGACCGTAAAGATCCCATGGTTCCAACCACCCCTGCTGTAGGCAGGGCCACCTTTCATTAGACCAGGTTGTGTACATTCAGCAATAAAAGCTCAGGGAAAGGAGGAGGACGGAGGATGTAAACTAATCTGCACAGTAAGTTTCATGATGCATTTTTTATTATGGTTTATTTTTTTAATTATTTTTTTTAATTAATTTTACTGGGGTTTTTTTCATAATCATAGAATCATGGAATCATAGAGTGGTTTGTGTTGGAAGGGGTCTTAAAGACAATATCCATAAGCAGAATTGAATCTCATAAGAAAATTCACCTACTCTTAAATTCTGTTTCAGCTACTCTTTCCTAGTACCATCAGGTTAGAAGTTAAAGCAATAGAAGACATACATTAAATTCTTAAGATCCAGGGATGGAAGAACATATTCATATTAAGTACAAGTCATTTCAGTTTTCATTTAGAACTCTAGCATACCTCCCTCCAACATATGATGATGAAAAAGGTGAAGAAGAGATATTTGTTAGGAATAGAAAACAAAAAGGAAGAAAGAAACAAAGAAACAAAGAAGGAAAAAAAGAAGGAAGGAAAGAAATAAAGAAAGAAAGAAAGAAGGAAGGAAAGAAAGAAAGAAAAAGAAAGAAGAAAGAAAGAAAAGAAGGAAAGAACAAAAGGAAGAAAGAAAGAAGGGAAGGAAAGAAGGAAAGGAGGAAAGAAAGGAAGAAAGGAAGAAAGAAAGAGAAAGAAAAGAAAGAAAGAAGAAAGAAAGAAAGAATGGAAGGAAAGAAGGAAAAAAGGAAAGGAAAGAAGGACAGAAGGATAGGAAGAAAAAAAGGAAGAAAGAAAGAAAGACAAAGAGAGAAAGAACGAAAGAAAGAAAAAGAAAAAGTTTTTGAGGGTGACATAGATGTATTCTCCTAAGATAGGTGCAGGTAACAGGAAAAGAAGTTGGAGTTGAAGGAAAATAGGTGGAATACTGATACATCTATCTATTCTATGGATATGAAAATGAGGAAATACTCACTAGGCTATAATTCCATCTCAAGGTTTCTATGGATTTAAAGCATCATAATTCACAAAGTCTACTATTTATTTCTGTTACAATAGTTATTAATTTTAATCATCATTTTCTAGTAGCAATGAAATAGCTGCTTGAATACTTTTCTTTCAGTAAAGCATAAAGCCTGTATTATTCATGCATTATTCTTGTGCATAATGAAATTTCTAATATCCAGGCCCTGTGTTTCTGAATCTATCAATTAATTAGTCAAGTTATCATTAAAAGGGAAGTTCTGGCAGAGATTGGTTGTTATTGCCATGCACGGCAGTGGAAGCAATAACTATTCTGCTGGAGTGCCTGGTATATTGCTTGGCTTGCACCAGAACTGTATTAGAAACTGCCAGCACCTGCATTAGGAAATCTACTTTTTTGACTTCTAAGTGATGAAATGAGGAAGTGTTGGTAAGCAGGATTCATCTAGTTTAAAGCATAGATTGGGTGAAACTTCTGGTAGTCAATTTTATAAATCAGAAAAAAAATTTAAAATTGTGATAAAATAATAATCTGTGTCTGAGAATTATATTTCTTCTGTTAAGCTTGCAGTATTGTGAAGTAGAAGTTATTCCTTAAAGGTATATTTGAAAAGAGTGCAAAGCAGTTAAAACAGGTATTATCTGTAATAAAACACTATTTTAAAAAACAAATTATTAAATAGGCAATAAATGTACACCTGTATCCTGCACAATAGTTACATTCCTTTTATTTATTGTATATAATAATCTGATTGCTGTGGGAGGGGGCAATATTCTTCAGAGAAAAGCCAGCAGTCGGTTAAATACACATTTAATCTTTCCATCACCTGTTGCAGAGAGTATAAATCTTAACGTCATTTAATCTATTAATATACCTGTGAAAGACAAGTTAAAGTATCCTGTAGTTATTTTAAAACTATGGTGCCTTGGCAAGCAAAATTCACCCTTGTTGTTTAATTGGCTTTAGTGGCACTACTTAATCAAAAAACAAAGCAAACTGAAGACACTTTACCCTTTGGACTACTTACAAGAACAAATATCAAAAATAAAATCAAAACAAGGCAAATATTTAGTCTGATATCTAGTCACATTGCATCTAGTGGGGATTAAAGGAAAAACAAAATGGAATAGCTAACATTATGCTTTCTGACATATCCCAGGAGAAACAACTTTTCAGTTGGCTCTGCTGAATGAAAAACCTTTTAGCTTCCTTCTTAAAATGTCATTATGCAGTTTTTCCGTAAGGGAGCTAAGGAACTATTTCCAAAAAGGGAAAATTTATGTTCATGTCTTTAATCTGATGGGTTTTTTATGCATTCTATATCAAACACCACTACATCCTTTTGAGGAGGCCCTCTGTCTCTATTATTACAATTATCCTAATAATTTCTTTCATTCTTTCTCTCTCCTTAACCCGGTGAGTACTTGATTCTTCATCTAAAGGGAGACAATTTCTATAGAACTACATAAAGGTTTCTACTCTTCTCATACTCATGTCAAAAAACCTTGCTAGTAATATTTTCTCTAATCCTTTCTTGAAGATAATTAAATTTTGCAGTATATTCAGCAAAGCATCTCCCAGCTCTATCACTGTCATCATAAAGACAGTTCTTGGCATGTCTGGTAGCACATATTAGGTGTTTATAGAGACTGAATTTTGTCAAAGGTTAAGCTACACTTCAATCAGAGGTGCCATGTTTTAAAATTTTCATATTATCTGCAGAATAAGAAAAATGGTTTACAGCTTCGGAACAAAGGTCAACTGAGTCAGCATTTTTTTATCTAAAAATTACTATAAGAGGAAGCAAATGCATTAGTCTTAAGCACTTCCTGGGGCTTTTAATCTATCTTTACCTCTGGGAATTTCTGATGTGTGAGGTCTATTCAATTGCTCCTAACCGATCTTTCTTATAAATACTTTTATATTTTCCCCTCTTGAACTTATGCAAAATTTTGCATCCAGTTTTGCAACTGGGATGGCACCAAAGACATTCCTTGAGTTGTTTCTGAGGAGGTATACCCTTTGGTTTATTCTGAATTTTTCTCCTCCTCTATAAATTCACAGTCCTTATTTCTGATTATATAACAGTGAAGAGTTGATCAATGTCCATTCTGTTCATGTCACTCACTACTTGATAGACATCTGTGATGTTCATTTCAAGCCATCTCTTTTTCAAACTGATGACTTTCAACTTGCTCAGTCATTCATCCTATGCAATCTATTTTATAACTTTGAGACAGAATAACCTCACCAAAAAAAAAAACCCCAAACCAAATAGAAAGTCAAAGCCCAACCAGACAAAACAGCACACTATAGAATGTGGACAAAGCATGGATTTGTCAGGAGCACATTAGTTTTATTTCTATTTTTTAGAATTTTGGTTATATTCCTTTTGTTGTATTTTTTTTTGTTGTTTCTTTTTAACCTTCTTCCAGATGGAAACATTTTCATAAAATAACCATCATAATCCCATTTTGCTAGTCCTGTGTGGCAGCCACCAGGTTAGAGTTCATCATTTTATATATGACATTGGGATTTTTTTCAGCAGGTATATAATTTTTATTTATACTGAATTTCTTTGACAATTTTTCTTCCTGGTCACTCAGTCTTATAATGTCCTTCTACAGCCTTATAATATCCTTCTACAGTTCTTCCACAAATGTGCTTTTAATTTATTTTTCCACATCACTTGTCCATATCTTGAACAACATAAGTCCTTGCATAGACTCCACAGAATTTTGTCAAGGACAATTCTCCATAGCAAAAGCTAATAATTTACCACTGTAATGTTACCTGTCTTATTATTTATCCATGCAAGTACCTGGCCTTTAATCCCATGCTGTTTTAACTTCCTTAAAAGCTCTATGTGATAAGATTATTAAAAGTGTTTGTAAACCCAAGTATACGCTGTCCACAAACATGGATTTGTTTCCCTTTCAGACTAACAAAAGTTATGCATTTGAGTCTTTTAACAGCAGAATACCATTGTGAGTCTGGACCCAAAAACTTTTCTATGGTTTTAAAAATCACTGGTCCTTTAGAATGCAGTCTATTACAGAGAAACTCACTCCTCTGAAGATATGTGCAAATGTAGAAAGTTTTGCAAATTTTTAATCAGAGACTAGAATTAAACATGATTTTATCAACAGAATGTCATCTTTATAAGTGACAGTTAATACAAATAACCTGTTCGTTGTAAATGCCTTCCTTAAAAAAGCCTATTTACTGTCAGAGTAGGAACTTAAGGAACTCAAATGGAAGGTTTTTGAGTGGGAGCTAATGAAATATTTTTACTTTTATGTGAAATTAAATGTCAGTTAGTTTTATAAGACATAGAAAAATAGTTTAAAAGCATTTGAAAAATGCAGCACCATTTCTGAAAGGACTTCAAGCAACACTCAAATTCTTGATTGATGCCAAATGAGAGTACATGCCAATCATAAAACAGCAGGAATACTCATCTAGGCTGTCAGGTTTCCAAGACTAACAGGGCTCTCATGCTGGTTGATGAGACTGAGGAAGTTGTATTAAATAGATTTGTGACCTTCTGTACAACAAGAGCAACAACAAATTTCTACTATCCTTTGAAATTACAATATATAAAGTTTTGGTACAACTACACAGCAGAGAAATTCTCTATATTAAATAGTGCACTTATTAGTTGCTCAAGTCTAGATAGTGATTCTTTCTACGTGCCTGTGAGGAGAGATAAGTTTCCAAAAGAATGTAAAAATTGTTATGTATTATCTATTTTTAACTTCAGATTTGGTAGAAAGTGTTTTTCAATCCCATGTAAAATCAGATAACTGATCTCAACCATAGGGAAAAGAAAAAAAAAGCATAATAAAAGCTGCAATGCTGGGAATATAGTCAGCAAAGTGACTTACCACATAGATATGATGAAAGTGCATTATGACTTCCACTATGAGCAATTCTATGAATCTTTAATTTCCTGTACTATCTCAGGGCCAGTTCTGCAAATGCTTTATCATGAGAAAAGTCCTGGAGTTCAATGAGATTACTCACAAGGGTAAGGCAAAAGACAAATCTGGTACAACTTATAAGATCAAACCACAAATGCTGAAAAGATTCAGCTTTCAAGTTCTTTTGATCATGTACATACTTTTTTCCTTCCTTTTCTTTTTGAAAAAAGTTACAACTGAAAAAAATGCAATAAAGTAATGCCATTAATTCAAATACTTCTTTAGTAAAAACAAAAAAGAAAAACTAAAACACTATTCAAAAAGAACATAGAAAAAAATCATTAATTTCTACAGAAGGTGCAGTGATGATTAATAAGCTATTTAGTTTCAAGCAAGAAATATTAAGAAAGAAAATAAGCAAATTACTATGTCTTTAGACATTTAAAGAGATCACTGAGGAAAACAATATTTTTTTAAATCCACTGCCTAATCAAAGTAACTGCCCCAAAAAAGGAAACTGTCAACATGAAGTTATTTTTCTATGCAGCTTTAAAGAAGACTTTGTATTAACTCATCAGGTCTAATTTTTTTCAGTACCTGAGGAACCTTAATTCAGATTTCTGCCTTTTATGATGCCTCGACCACAAAAATATAAATGTCTGAAAATTGCATTATGATTTTAAGGACTTAATTTTCCAAATATTATTACATGCTGTTTATAATTTTGATTGGATCATAAAATAGTTACCAAATTTAATGTGGTATTTTCCAAAAACTTTAAACTTAATGAAATAATCTTCCTTTTACAAAAAGGCAGCATTCTAATAACAAGAAGTAGTGAAGATGTATTATTTTATTAATATGGCTGTATATGTAACAGTCCTTAAGTCATGAATGACGCAGAAGAACATAGTTGTTTAATATGTGATAAAGACAAAGACACTATTGAAATGTTTATCTAAGCAATTATGGTGCCATATAATAGAATTTTCTTTTTATTTCTGTTAGTAACTAGGTTTATTACCTCATTATGAAAACAGACTTATCACTTGCCTTGTCATTCCTAGAAAACAAAGTGCATTTTTATTCTCCCTCCAAGTATTTGCTGGGAGACTCTAATTTATTTCAATTTATAATAAAATTCATTGTAGAATAGGAAAAAGAGGGATTGATGTACTCTACAGTGAAGTTGGGAAAAAAATCCAGTGATTCAGAATTGATTAGGTAAACTTGCATGAATTCCAAAGGAATCAGGATTATATGTTAGTTTGAACCTTTCTGACAAGCATGTAAGAAAATTTAAAAGGAAGCATATGACAATGTAGCACTAAATTTATTTACTGATTTATTTTTGATCTCAGGAAAAGAAATTGTTTTCTATTATGAAGAAGTTTATTTGCTATTATGAACCACAATATTTTTGTTTTTTCTCTATCTCAAAATGTGATGCTAGGAGTGGAAATCGACCAACTCTTTCCTGAAAAAGATACCACTATCCACAACACACCCTGTCCTACTCCTCACGACCAACACTGTAAGTATTCATTATATTATGTGGCTAAGGAATTTTTCCGAGAATTATTAAAGTATTATATTTGTGAGACACTGTAGGATATGCAATTAATATACCTGAATGAATGCTGGTCGCATCCAACATCAGCTGCTCACCTGAAATTTGCCATCCCATGCGGAAACTGGCTTCATTTCAAAGTAATTTCAAATGAATTAGAATTATATCACAAGCAGTCATCTGCTTTTTCCTTCTGCACTGGACAGTCTATCAACTATTTCTATCCAGTGCAACTGGATAGTAGACTGTTGAATGCAAATTCATGTGCAGAGATTGTTCCCATAAAGATTCAAAACTTTTCTGTTTCAGTGGGTCAAATCTTTTTCAAAAATAAAGACTTACAACTAAGTAAGCAGAGACTACGATCCCAATTTTAGCTAAGGAATGGTCTACCCTTTCATCCATAATAAGACTATGCCTTTATTTCACATATTATATATACTTCAGTAGTGTAAGTCACTATTCTTTCGAAGAATCTCAATATCCATCAATACTTCAAGAAATTAACACATTCTGGTTAGAGGAACTAGACATTTTCTGTTTCAGAATATTTTAAGAATTAAGGTGTGGTAATTAAATATCAAATCTGTGACAATACAGAATGATTACGAAATACTTACCATTCCTCTGCAGGAAGTAGAAAAAGGGAGATGTGATCTGGGTAATTCCTGCTTGGTATATAAGATTTTAAAGTAGAAAGAATTGTCCTTTATAAAACCAAGCTGAATGAAATATTAGTGTAGAAAACATGGATTTTTATTAAATGTGTTGTCTGAAGGAAAAGGAGAAAAGAGGTAACTGCTTTATGAGTAGATGAGCTATTTTAGCTTAAAAAAAATGTTGCCTTGGAAGGAAATGAGCATGAAGAGACCATAAATGAAATTTAGGTGAGCATAAAGAACTGATACAGAACTGCTTTTATTGAACAACCTTGAAAAATTAGTGGAGACAAAAAGACTTTTTTTTTAATACAGCTAAATAATAAACATGTGATATCACCATGGCAGAAATAGTCTAGGCATGTTCCAAGATCTTCCTCCAAATCCCACATCCTGTGCTTCTCTAGAAGACTGCAGAAATTATAAAGAGACATGGACAAAAGCTAGGGGATATATGTTCTGTATCTTATATACGTGTCAAATCTGAACTACAAAGTGTGTACTTTTTGCCACTTGTCATGGGAAATAGTATCACTCATATATATTTTCAAGTCATAAACCAAGTCTACCTAGTTTGATTAATTTTTATATTTTAATTAATTTGAATATTGTTGTCAGGTTTCTCCAGACATAAGAGGCTCGCTAAGTTTTTCCGATTATTTAGTTTATTTTTTCTCTTATAACAGCTGAAAAGTAAAACAACAAAAGGTCAAGAAATTCCCCTGCTACCTCCTGCTTTTTGCTCTTCAACATTTATTAGAGCATCTCAAAGTCAGCGCCTACTTAATTTGTAAATCTGTCTTTTGAAGTGTTTATAAATGTACTAGAATGACACTAATTCGCTGGAAGCAGAGTTTTCTTTTTGCTTGTAGGATCCTCTCTGAGTGTATTTCCAAAGAAGTTTATTATGCTCAAGGGCTTCAAGAAAGGCATTTTCATGTCAACTTTTGTAGCACTTGGTGACAAATCACTGTTGTGATGATTTATTTTGTTCACTGTTATCATCAATGCTAAAAAAACCTACTATTGTGAGTTGTTTTGCAGATTGCTCAAATGTCTGCTGACAGTAGTTCTCTTATGTTGCTTTGGTTTATTTAGAGGAATGTGGGTTATCTTTGTTCTACTCTAATACTTCTGATCATTACCTGTTAAATATTCAGTTTTCAAGTATGTTGATTTCTGTTCCTTCAAGATGGGTAGTAATGGATAAGCAGACCTTTCTCTATTTTGAATATTGAAGATAAAAAAAATTGCTTTCCAGACCTGAACAACTGATGACTGCTCATGCACTGTTTTCCCTTTGTTTCCACATGGGTCAGTATTTGAATTACCAATCGGATTTATTTTTTTTCTGGTGAAAATTATTGTACAGGGACAAAGGTGGAGAAGGAGAGGAATGAAGAGCAGACAATCTAATCATAGCTAATTAAAATTTTAAATTTTTTACTCAAAATATCTACATAAACTGAAGAAAAAACATGAACCATGAAATAAGATGTATTAGCATAAGCATATAAAGCTCTTTTGGTACAGCAAGTCTGGAATAATGTAATTGCAAAAAGTTTCTCCATGTTCTGGGCCAGTTTCTGTTATTATTATTGTACTGATCTTCACCATATTACAGTTCAAATGTTGCTATCTAAATTTAGGTTTCTTTAAATATGGATGAGTGCCCAAGAACCAGTTTCTTCCAGCCTAAACAGTGATTTAACTGGATTATAGGGTATAAAATATGGATGAGAGACTCTTATTAACCTTTTTCCAAGAATTACCTAATCTCTGAAGTTCCTCTACAAGAACAATTTTAAGTTTAGATATTGTGATTCTTGGCTGAGTCAGTAAACATCTTACTGCTGCCCATTAGATCTGTAACTTACAAACTACACAGTAGAGAAACTTCAGAAGACAGATTAAAGGAGGCTCATTTTCAAGATGTCATATAAAAATATCCAGTCCAATATAGCAGACTTGGACAGTCAGACCAGACAGAACCATACAAAAGGTATCACTGATTGGCTGTTATCCGTCACTTTTTAGCTGAAAGAGGAAACTAGCTAATTAGATGGTCTAAGAGCTGTATGGTGCTTAGCTCCTGGCTGGGGTTAAACAACAGCCCTTTTTGGTGACTAATGAGGGGCAGCATCTCTGAGCCACAGCCTTCTCAGGGATATACCTGCTGGAGAATAAAATTATTCACAGTCACAGAAGCACTGAGGGGCAGCTGTTCCAGTGTGGCCTTCTCCATGGGCCATAATGCTTTACATATAGCCACATTCCTTCAATTCAAGTTCACACTGGAGTTCCAGCCTGTCCAGCACAGCAGCATAGAAACAGCAGCAGTGACCTGGGACTGTTGGGTTTAACCCCAGCCACCAACTAAGCCCCACACAGCTGTTCATTCACTATCCACCACAGTAGGATGGGGAACAGAATTGGAAGGATAAAAATTGTCTCACGGGCTGAGATAAGACTGTTTGTTAGGTAAAGTGAAAGCCACATATGCAAGCAGAGCAAAACAAGGAATTCATTCGCCACTTTCCATGGGTAGGTGTGTGTTCAGATATGTCCAGGACTCCACCAGCAGTAAATTACTTTGAAAGACAAATGCCATCACTCCAAATGTTTCCTCCCCTTCCTTCTTTCCCCCCAGGGTTTATATGCGAAGCATGACATCATATGATGTGGGATATCCCTTTGGTCAGTTGTGGTCAGCTGTGGGGTGGGATGGTCTGAAAAGCAGAAAAGGCCTTGACTCTGTGCATGCACTGCTCAGCAATAACTAAAACATCCCTGTCATCAACATTGTTTTGAGGACAAATCTAAAATATAGCCCCATACCAGCTCCTATGAAGAATATTCTCAATGCCAAACAAAACCAAAGCACTAAAAAGAGAATATAATAATAAAGAAGTAAGTCCAAAATCAATTTTGTCCTCCAGCTAAATCTAGATACCCAAATATATCGTAAAAAATGTGTTTATGTAAAATTATATATCCAGTGTGCTATGCAGTTTTAAATAATGCACAAAGTACACAGCATTTGTTTTTTTCTAGACTTTTCTAGAAATGCTATGATTTCAAATTAGTTGGTTAACATAAAAAAAAGAAAACCCTGCTTTTTTTTTTAATCTCTTATAGCAAAGGTAGTCTTTTTCGTCAGTTTCATTTTATTCCAAAACATCACAATAGTGATCATAGTTGCCTTTAATCCAAGCATTATTCAGGAAATCTGTGTTTTAACTGATCACTTTCATACACTTTTGTTTCTTAGCAGACATAACTCCTGAGGCTACACTTCTTTTTAATGTATGTGGCACAGAATTGCTAATTATTATATGTTTATACAGTAACCTGAATATGCTATGCAAGCATTTATCGGATTCCTCTTCACATCCAGGAACAGCATATTAACTTTTTCTTGTTTCTGATGTTGCATTTAATGAAATAAATTTTCAGTTACTTCCAGTGTATCATTTCCCGTCGTTACATTTCAGTGTGAGTTTTCTGTCTTTACCTTTTTGAAATATACCACTTTGGTAAAGTGCACTAACTGCTGTATTTATGAGAAAAAATTGACCTGGTTCACACAGTGAAATCTAAAAGAGGTTCTAAATGTAAATCCCAAACAAAGGATAATGTCCAGCCTCCCCACAGTACTGTCCATCCCCACTGTTTTCCTAGGCAGGTTCTCTTCCGTGGTGTAGTTGCCATTCAGAGGAACCAGACACTGCCTGCACATTCAGCAGGTGCCTGGGCACTCAAAGCAGGATTTCAGTAGGCTGAAAAGTGATTTTAAGTTAAAAACTGCAAAGCTCAAGTCTAGTTTCAGGATCTAAATGTCATTCTTTTCTTGGCCTACTCAGTCTCTTTGAATGTAAAGAAATCTGATGACATTTGATATTATAGATGTTCTCTCTCTCATTATTGTTCTAAACTAAAGATCAGTAGGTGGCAAACTCAATTTCATTGATGTTGTCTTGATAAGGGGAGATCAAAATATAAAGTGGTGATAAAAGACTGTAGCCTTAGGTGCTTACTAGAGCTAATTTTTAGATAGAATATTGTTAAATTAGAATAGGGCCTTGCTGGCTTATGCTAACTTACAGACAGGACATGGTTAACCTCACAATGAGGATTCTAGCAGAAAGCAAAAACCTCGGAGTTATGATAAGGAGCTTTGAGGGAGACCTTGAAGATTGATAAAGGGGGGTTCTGAGAGAAAGAGACAAGATGAAACCGGTTTTGAGGTGAGTGGCCAGTGCCAGCTCAGCATTCCTTGCAAAGGTGAAGAGTTCAGAGCTGAGGAAGACTCTTACTTCATCCAAAAGACCCCCAAATGAAGACGCCCAAGTAGCTTTCCAAGGAGGAGTTATAGGTGTGGTGTATGTTAATGATTTCCCCTCCCAGTTTTCAGGAATTTGCTGACACAGCTAATGCATATGTAAGACAGTTAATGCATATGTAACACAACTAATGTATATGTAACACAATAATGCATATGTAACACAATAATGCATATGTAACACAATAATGCATATGTAACATTGTATCACATAAAAGAAGCTGAGCAAAGGCAATAAGTGTTCATGTTTGGCGAAATTATTCCCCATGCACTTGGCACTGTAAATAAACATACCTGCTTCAATACTCTGTGAGTTTTGGGGTTTGTTTCCACAAGTCAGTCTTAACACTGCAAAGTTAAACATATATTTGTGTCTTCCATTCTAGACAATACACTTTGTAAACCGTTTCTTACAAAAATTTGAGTGTGTGAATAATGCTTGGAATGTATTTATTTCCATGCACATCTCAGTCCAAATAACTGAAATTATTTTGGCCACAATGAAGGTGTAACCATTTATATATTGAGCAGATATACCACTGTCAACAAAGGGATATTTGATATGCATAATTTCAGAATTTTAATTTTTATAAGATATATTGGAATTGAAATTATAGTAATAAAACCAAATTAGAATAGTTTCTTAACTTCCTTTCCTGTACATTACCTTTAATTTTTGTTTTGTGTCACATTTCAAAATCTAAAACATCATATTTATTTGAGGCCAGTACAGTGTCCAGCTCTTCTATAAAACTTTTTAGTTTGGTTGGTTGTTTTTTGGGGGTTTTTTTGTTTGTTTTTTTGGGGTTTTTTGTTTGTTTGGGGTTTTTTTTTGTTTTTTTCAGGTCTTTTCCTCTCTAACATTCTATAATGATCTGAAAAAATACTTTTATTTTCTATGACAAAGTGAAAATTACTAATTGTGGCTTGGTTGGTTTGTTTGTTTGTTTGTTTGCTCATTTGTTTTTCTAAGGGACACACTAAGATTTCCTCTTAAATTTGTAGTATAGGTTGGTAAATTTATCATTTCTATGCCATTCTGTGTTGATAATCCTAATCTTAGGCTACAGAAATTCAATTCCAAAGAGTAAAACTAGCAGTTACAGCCTCCTAGCCTTTTGAGGTTTATCAAGTTCAATTATGTGAATGTTTTAAGTTTTGTATTCTCTCCCTCACATATGGTACCATGCATCTCATGTTATTAACAAGCCTACGTTACACCAAGCTCTCAGCATCCCCAAAAAAACAGTTCTCACAGTTTATAACCTGTCATACTATTTACTTGGACATACTCACACCATAGTATCTATTTATTCCTTTTAGTGGTTTTTAGTTGTGTGGTTTGGGGGATTGTTTTTTTGTTTATTTTAATCATTACCTAGCCCTCTGAACTCACCAGCCAACACAGTATTGGACAAAGTTTTATTTGGATCTTTAATTGACATTTTAACATGAATGTACTTGGGTATTCTAACTATTCTTCTCCTGCCTGTCAGCTCACCAGTTCTTTAATCAAGTCTTTATTATAGAAAGGATACACTTATCTATTATGGTACATTATTCTTTGTGTCCATATTATGTTTGTACCGGGGTTTCTCTTTAAATAACACTCTTTAAGGAAAGGAAATTACATAGTACTGTATTAGCCAATTTTTTTTCAGATATTGATTTTACTGCCCTTGATTCTTCTTGTCATCCTTTTTATGCTTATTCTCATATTCATTTCTTCCTGCTTAACTTCTTTCTTTTTCATATTCAGTTCACATTTGAGTACATAATTCTTTTTAGTTTGAAGCCATTTTATTTCTATTTGTCTGTATTTCTGTTTCTCTTTACTTGTGTGATGTTTAATCAATATTTTCATATGATATTAAACATAGAGTTAAGCAAACAGTTTGCAATTTTTCTAAGATGCTGAATTTACTTAGAAAAGAATGAAAAGGAAAAGCAAAATATTTCCCCTAAGGCTGGTCTCTCTAAAGCAGTCTGAAGGCCAGTGAGATCAAGACAGCCCTTTGATTGATCAGTGAGCAACAAATCTAATCAGCTTGTCGCTGTTGGCTAAATTACTGACTTTCGTTACTCAAAGGGAACATCAATGGAAATTGTAGCAATGTTTCCAGCAGTTGGAAGCTAAAAAAATAAGAGTATGCTAAAGGAAGAGCTGTTATGCACACCAGGAGCAAAAAATCAAAATTTGATTTCCTTTGCTTTATTCTGTACAACAAACTTGAAATTAGGACCGACTATAATTCCGCTTAAATTGAGATTTCTTTTTTTTTGTTGGAGCTAAGAAGGATAGGAATAACGGACAGCTTCTAGAGCAGAGAATGAGTTTTTCAAAAATAATCTATTATCTTTTACTTTTTTAATATCATTGTTGAACCCTACTATTTATAAGAAGAGATCAAGGCCTATTTTGTCTTCTTTCACAGGAAGGAGAAAGAAGAGTGAGGAAATTGTCTTTCCGTAAGGGTGACTGAGAAATGGATAGAACAGGACTGCAGAGCTGTGAACCTGTATTGAGGATCTAGTGTTATGTTCAACAAAAGTTTTGGCAGAAAGAAGGGAAGTTGGACTGCTATGTTAAATTTTTTGTGAATGCCCCAGTGCTACTGCCTCATGCACTATCATAGTATATCTCCAAATTTTTGTGTAACTCCTGTGGATGTCAAACGTAGCCTCTCAGACAGCTCAAATGATAAGAGAATTATTCACATACAAAGTGGAGCAGTTCCCTGCATGGAGCCCCAATTCAATATGAAAAATCTCCACCAGGTGGAGGTCTGTGGGTGATGATGACAATGACATCCTCCTCTGAAGGCATCTTCCTGCCCCCCACAGACTGAATTAGGGCTTTAATGTTCTTATAAAACTCATCAAGATCCTATATTATGATTTTTTTTTTCCCAAATGGGTTACAAATCTGTGCTGATTTTGGCTGGAACAGAATTGATTTTCTTCACAGTAGCTGGTATAGGGCTATGTTTTCGATTTGTGATGGAAACAGTGTTGATAATACAGGAAGATTTCCATTATTGCTAAGCAGTGCTTATGCAGAATGAAGGCCTTTTGTGCTTCTCACACTCAGCAGCAAGTAGCCTGGGGTGCACAAAAAATTGGGGTATAACACATCCAGGACATATGACTCCAGCTGATCAAAGGTTATTGCATACCATATGGTGTTAAGACGCTCAGCATATAAAGCTAGAGGGAAGAAGGAATTGGAAACATTTGGAGTTACAGCGTTTGTCTTCCCAAGTATCCATTATGCCTGGTAGAGAGAGCCCTGCTTTCCTGGAGATGGCTGAATACCTGCCCATGGGAAGTGGCAAATGAATTCCTTATTTTGCTTTGCCCATGTGTGTGACTTCTGATTTTGAAGTTAAACTGTCTCTATCTCAACCTCTGAATTTCCTCACTTTTAATCTTCCAATTTTCCTCCCCATTCCACTGCAGGGCAATGAGCAAACAGCTGTGTGCTGCTTGGTTGCTGTCTGAGGTTAAACCAACAACCTGCATCAGATGATGACAGATATATAATCATTCAGCATTTAACCTAAAATGGTTATCTCTAATGAATAAGAAGGATTATTTGCAATGTTAGTCTTCTTTCTGATTATTTTAAAAATTATGCAGTAAAATACTTTCTGTGCTTTTACTAAACTTAACTGTGTGTTAATTTCCTATATTTTAAGAGATTATAATGTAATGTAAGCTCTTCAAAATATTTGGAAAGTCTCAGTTTTCAATAGAGTATTCATTGAGGTAATTAATTCAATTAAACACTCTCAAAACTTTATGTCATTTGTAGCCACTAATTTACTATTGCTACCTGTTTTTTTTTTTTTTCATATTTACACCACTCAAGGTATACAGCAAACAATACATAAAGTCATGTCACATACCTTTGTGGTGTGAGAAGATAAGGTTTTAGAGTTCTTTGGTTACCACCTATATAGAGATTCTTGACTACAAGGGAAATTGTAAAACAAGAGACAAGATTGATTGCATTTTTTATAGGGTGCACAGTGACAATGAATATGCAAAAGGCATTTGATTACACATTATAACACACCTTTTAGTAACTTCTTCCTGCCAATGAGCCTTAAAGTAAAGCAAATACAAGAAAAATGACTGAAATTCAATAATTTAAATAATTAAAGAAAACCTGTTGATTGTTCCAATCTAATTTTTGCTTTGGACTTTGATTTTTCTTAAATTTATTTTTCTCTTTCCACTGCACTTTAAGATAAGGATTTGCTTTTTCATTCTTCAGTGACTTAGAAGTCAAGAATGTTATTCTTTGTTATAATAAAGTACAGGTTTTGTTAATTTTCACGTAGTTTAATGTATGCATGGTGTGTTTCCCATTTGGTAAAAGGCTTGAACAGAGAAGGCTTCTTCCTGATTGCTGTGTGGTGACTGCTACATGTGGCTCCCATGAAATCTTAAAGGAAGGATTGCTGTCCTGGTATACCACTGGGGAAAACTCTTGAGTTGAGTGGAAAAAGAGGAGAGATAAAAAAGTAAGCAGTGAAAAGGCTAGAAAAGAACAGGAGTCTAGGAACAAGGAAGAATTAGAAGGGAACAGGATTTATAAGCCCCAGAGGAGTAAGAAAAAAGTGCTTTTTGAAGGTACACAAAAGAGATTGAATGGAGTTTGTTGCCAGTCAGAATCTGTGGATTGGCAACAAGATTAGAGAGAAGGGAAAATTTGACAGAGTATCAGGAAAAAATTTATTTACAGGTCCTTTTGTGATATTCTGCTTTACCCCAAAGAGTTTATTTCCTTTTATTTATAAATATTTATTATTCTAAAGTCTGTTTCACAAATACCTAGCTTCAGAGATTAAAACCCTTCTCTAGTATACTTGAGATGTTTTGTTTAAAGAAGTGGAGCAGACTGCTTCACCTCACAGCTTTAGCAGACATGAATTTCCATGCGTTATGCATATAATTACAAGTCAAGTAGTGAAGTTGTAATAATCATGGAAAATATTCTTTTACCATTATATGAAATGAGAAAATAGGTAATATCACTCTTTCTTCATTTGTTTACTTTTAAACATTTAGATAATTTTATTCTGAGCTGAATAAGTATTTTGGAATATATTAACTAATTTATTTAAATAAGGGCATCATCTGTGAAGTGATATATGGATATAGCAGCCACTCTGATGCTTTCCTTGCTGCTTGGTTTCTGCTCACAAGGTAGTACTTGATCTAAAAATTGGAATTTGTTATGTTGATCAAGTTGGTCCACAGTTCTAATGAATGCCATAATCATGAATGCATGACTAAAAAAGATAATTCCTTTAAATGAAAATTGCTTTAAAGCTCAAAGGAGTTGAACATTGCTTCTTTTGAGTCACTAGAGAGCCTTAAATTACTTTTTCACTCATTAACAACAAAAAATAAAGTTGAACTATGGAAATTTCTTACACTGTTTACTCATAAACATTTAAAATATCTCAGAAAACAACCTTTCTCTGAAACTGTCTTACTTTACTGTTTTCTCATTCAGAAACTCAGTCAAATGTGATAGCATAGCAAGCTGGCTCATTTGTATCACTCACAAACAGCAAATGAATTCTTGAATATTTTTTTTTTATTTGTTGGACCATTTCCGTTTAATGTAACTCTTTTCTTACAGAATTGTGTTCATTCAAAATATATTTTTGTTGGGAAAAAGATCAATAGCTATCCCACTCGCACCCAAAAAAACCCAGCAAAACAAAAATATGACCCCAAAGGCACAAAAAGTGTTATATCTGAGAGAAAAATTCAATAGAGGAAGAGAATAGGCATGCCTTACAGTATCCATTCTAGTAAATCAAATGGTGAACCAAGCACTAATTGATAAAGAAAAAAACAAGCAGTGAAATCAGCTCTAGGGAGCTTGTCACTATGTTATTGAATAGCAAGAAACCAAACAAAAACAATCCATGTCACTCATTCAGGATACTATATACGTGGCACCATAACTTTTGATATGCTAAGAAGATAATAGCACATATTATGAATAATTTAATCTAAATCTATAATGATTAATAATTGTTACAGTGTACTGTAAGATAGCTCATGTCAGCATAAATAGGTATCAAATGTGTTGCTGGGCCAGTTTTGACATAAATGGAATTGAAATGATTTTTTTTTTCTTGCATATTTTGTACACTCTCCTCACAGCTGTAAAAAGTGAAACAAGCAACAAGATATGATTCTTCTTACTTCTGCTGCTTTCTGTGAATGGATAACACCACATAAATTAAAACAACCACATGGATTTAATATATTCTAGTAAAGTGGGGTTTATGATGGTTTGCTTCACTTAAATCATCTTTCTCTGCAGGAAGTAAAGCCTTCTGACAGCTGTCTGTTTCTCAGAACCTAATGGCCAAAGCCACTTTCTTGTTTCCAGATTATTATCATTGTTTTTTGCTGAAAGCCAGATAATTTAGAAGAATAATAAGGCACAAAAACATATGCCCCTTGACAACCCAGTGTTGTTCATAGAAAACCAAATTACTGAGTATAATTCCCTGGGGAAACCTCAAACACCTGCAACTCCAAATGTCTCCTCAGAAAGATGTGGCTTATGATGAAATCACTCAGTTACAGGAAATTGTCAAAGACATACCGAATACTTTTAATTTGGTTTAATCTTGAGTGATTTTGTGGCTCTCTTTTTGGCCTCCAAATTTATCATGCCACTTCAGTAGTGTGAAATTTGTAATTTTTGTTATTTGATTTATATACTATACCTATTCATCTCCTAAAGAACACTAGATGAAGGGCACAGCTATCATTCTCTGAGGCAGAGGTGATTCATTATATTGCACAGAAATACATTTTGCACTGAAAATCATTTGTTCCTCTTGTTTTTTTTATTGGCATGAAATAAAATTCTGCTAAGAAGATGCAATTAAAATGCATAGGGGAAAAAAATCCAAACAAAATCAAACGAAACCAATCCTGTTGCTGTTTTATAAGGAGTAAAAAAAAAAAAAAAAAAATAGGGACTGGGACAAAATGCCAGACTAACCAAAATACCCCAATATATGATACAAATGGTTTACTTCGGAGAAATAGAAAATTAAATAGAAAATCTTTACTGGAGGTTTCAGAATAAATCATACTCCATTCATTTTTGATTGAGGAAAACAATGTTTTTTTATTGCTGATAAAATATTTTTATGCAACCTTTATAATAGTCTTTTCATCAACTGAATTTCTTGAAAAGAAATTGTCAAACCAGTTTGCCAAAATATTTTAACTTAATCTGAGAGACTTGTCTATGTTTTCCTTTCTGACTATAAATCCTTTGCTAGATGTAGTCTCCTAGAGAGTGGTAGCATATTTTTTTCTCCAAGTGTTACATACACACACAGAGGAAAAAAAAATCTATCATGCTTATTTGAATTTTTCAGAAATGCTTCATTACTTGACCAGCTAATTACATCTCTATAGCTGTAAATTGCCACATAGATTGCAAAGCAATATATTTCACTAGAAATCCCACTGACATCAAGATAGAAATTGAACACATTTGATTATTATGATCTGAAAGGAAATGCTCTGACAATCTGCTTTTTTTTTTTTCCTGGAATTTAACAAAAGCAGATTTAATTTTTTCTATCATAACAATTAAGAACGTTTTTTAGATTATCTACATTTTCAAATTTCTTATCTATTTTAAAGAAATCATATTCTTTTGTCCAAATAACTGTGCTGGCCTCCTTCACTAATATATTATAATTGAATTCTATAATAGGAATAAACTGAAAGTTCTCCAAAGAATCCCCTGGTACAACTCAATTGATTTTCAAAGAAAAGCAAATCCTCTGAAATATGTCACTCCTTTAAAGCTTGAACTGAGACTGAAAAACATATACTGTCTGCTAACTGACAATTCTTTGTGTTTATCACCCAGGCTCCTCTGTGCTGCTAAAGATCCTCATAGAAGAATTTAAGGAGTGTTAAGGAAAGATTACAAGAAATGCAGTTATATAAGAATTTTGAGTGGTAAAATCATGCAAAAAAAGGATCAAAACAAATGCGTATCAATCTACACTTTCAATAGCCTAATATTTGCAGTGAATATGGATACTCTGCTGAAAAGGTAGGATTTACCTGAAAGGTAGCACAACCAAGGAGTTAATTTGAATAGCTAATGATCACTCTCGGACCTGTAGAAAATAATCAGTTGCTTAGCGCATAAGTATAATCAATTCACTGGCATAGAAGAGTGGGATGAAAACTGATACTGCCAAATAAATGACAAGTGGTAAGAAGAAGATGAAGTGGAGGGTATATTCTACATAGAGAGGAAATTATTCTTCTGGTACGTCAAACTGTTATATCAGTTTGATGAAAGTGCACAGTAATTGATTCTAATGATACTGAATGACTTAAAAGGAGGTTATATGCTTTGCTTTAAAAACTACACAGCACTGCCATTTTTTAATTTTTTAAGACTGGTTCACATCCATTTATCTTCCAATGATCATTGTGATTTTAAATTAGTTCAACATTTTTAATAAAAATTTCTCTACAGCTTTGCATTCAATAGTATCATGATACTTACTAAGGAACATAGGGTAAACTGGCAAAAAGACTTTATGAAGTTAGAACTTTGACCTTAATTAGGCAGGATCAATTTTAAAAAATAGAAAAATTAATCAAAATTTTTTTTCCTTCACTTTTAAAGGTGTTATTATAAATATATAGAGAGATTATAGCTTCTGATTTTTAATTTGTCAGATTTTCTTTTGTTAACTCACAGAAAATAATGAGTTTTAAGAGAGCGAAACATCTGAATTAGGCATGCAGGGACAACATTAACTTTGTGAAAGGACTTTACAGGAAATAAATTAGAGGGGACAAGGTTCCAATGTTTCTCTGAATCCTCAGAATATAAAAACTTACAAAAGAATTTTCAAACTTATCACTGTTTTTCTTTTCATTTACAAGTTCTGATATCTTAATATTGGGGTTAGGCCTATTTTAAAAGAAGCGTTCAGAAGACACAAATGTTACATTCAAAGTATATCTTTCTCTTTATAAAATATATCCAGAAGACAGTTGTGTTTTAAAGAACTTATTATAATAGATTCCCTCCATTTTAAAAGATTACATAACCATTTAATGTAGCCAATATTCTTGAAGCTTTAGGAACAGGCACTGCTATTGATGTTGACGTTGTTATTACACTACAAAATTATAGATCATTCATCATATAAAAATAGAGATGGGTCATTAAATTCAGACTAGGACAGATAAGGAAGGAAATATTTAAAGTTTTATCATTTTGAAAGATTCAAAGGGACTGAATGTGCCTATGTAGCATTTTTTAACAGGTTCTTTGAAATGCAAAAGTATGTAAAGCCGTAAACTTCACCTTTTCAATTTTATAGAAACAAACAAACAAGCAAAGCAAATGCCTACAAGTAGTTAAATCAATGTATTTTTAGTACACAGTTAAATAGACTTATTGTTATTTTATCAATACTGTAGGATTGGCACAGAATTGTGGCTATTGATTTTAATATGCGATGAGTTTTACACATTGGTTACATGGCATTAGAACACTCCATGAAATAAAATATGTGATTTTTATTTCTCTTATTCTTACTACTAAATTGATAGGTTGTTTCCTAGTGTTGCATCAAAGTAGAAACACCCAATACAAGAAAAGAATGGGACCTGGATTGAACTACTTCTGAATCTTTTTAATCGATATTCTTAAAAGGTACAAGTAGAGATGCATATCTTTTGTCTTAGACTTTACATCATACCCAGCCAATAAACAAAGCTAATAAACACTACCCCACCATTTAAAAACAGATTCAATTTCAGAGATACCAAGTGTTACTGTTATGCATTTCCTAATACTTTAATTTCACAATCAAAATCATCTGAACTGAGCAGAATAATTCTGGTTTCAAAGCACATCAAAACTATCTGATAAAGGACTACTGCTTGAAAAGCATAAAACATAAATAAACCTCTGAGTCTATGAACACTGAGCACTTGGGTAGGTACTTCCAAGTGAACATACGATTATTCTCTGGTGGAAGAGAGCAGGATTTGACACAACAGGGATTCTTTACAGACAACTTCCAATTGAAAGGGAAATCTTCTCCCTCCAAACACAAATTTTTGAAGACTGTGTAACATTTGAAATTTGAAAATAACAGCTATTACAGTTATACTATCTGAAGGAATGTATTGTGGATTTACTAGAATGCATTAAAACAAAAATTATGGAACAAAAAGTGTTTAAGGAATCACTGAGTTAAGAGAAGAACAAAATAAAATAAAATAAAATAAAATAAAATAAAATAAAAATTGCCCCATTGACAATTTGAACCCTATGGGAAACCATATAACGGTGCTGTATTTCTCAGTGATAACATTATATTGAGAGGCAATTTTTAAGTAGAAGTCATGGACCATAAAGATTTTAGTAACGCGGAACAGAACAATATAACTGATAATGTATCTTCCCTGCTGCAAGCAAACTAGACCTCTTTGTAGTGTGAATCCCTTCTTTATTACTGCAGCAGTTTTGAACACACCAAGGTGTCTTAGAGGTCTAAAATTCTGTGAGGGAAAAAAAAAGATGAAAAAATTGTGAATTAAATAACAGAAAAAGAAACTACAAATGCTTTCTTTTCAGACAAAGAAGGAATGATTTGAAATAGTGGAATGAAGCTTGTTGCCCCAAAACAACTCAATACACAGCAGCGGCAGGATAAGGAATAAAACTAATGTTAGAAATCTATAAGCACACACTAAATGAGATGGTCTCAGACTGGACATTATTGAAGAGTGGCAGCAATCAACTGCTTATGGTGCAATTAACCATAGATATATATATGTTAGTCTGCCAAGTTCCCGTGAGAATTACAGTAACATTCATTGAGTTTGTATGGATATGAAATACAAATTATTCTGAGAAAAGAATCATGATAGGCCCCCTCTTTTGACTGGAACTGAATCTGAGGGACTGGAATTTTATGAGACATCACATATAGTATTTATAACATAAAGAGTGAGCGATCTGAGAGGTAAACATTACCTTAGATTACTTAGTTTTGTATTATGTTGTCAGACTGCTGTGTAAGGAAGGCTAAAATCTGAGAAAATTTTAGACAGTAGGAAAATAACATTTTTTTTTTCTTTGGCTAAACAATTAATTCAATAGGGGAACCACAGAAATGTGTCTGATATGCAGTTTTTCATAAAATAATTTCTCATACTTCCAGCTCAAAAATATTTGAGTATGTGACACAATTATCAATCTGGGACTGATTATGAAGGATTGGAACTATACAAAAATGGCTACAGTTAATTTTGTCTTTGAAACCAATTTTTTTAATCTTTTTAATGGTTCAAAAGTAAAGTGGAATCATTGAGAAGATTAATAGCTAGCATTGGTACATGCACTAGATTTTACTGTATCTGAAATTAATACCAAGCTGTCAGAATTACTTTGCATTTCCATGTGTATAATAACTTACAGTACTTTTTTTAATCGTTGATTCTGTGAATTTTTTTTTAAAATTGTTTATTTTGGGGTATTATTTTGCAAGTAAACCAAGTCCTTGAAGAACTCTCTTCACCTTTTTACCTTTATATGGTAGTGCAGATAAGCATAAATAAATTTGCTCACACAGAACTCAAATTTGAGTGGGACTTGTATGAACACAAATAGACATCCAATTCAATTTAATAAAATTCATGCAAACCTCTTAAACAACGGTCGAGCCAAAAATCAAAACTAACTACAAAAATGAAATACAAGATTTTACAGAGAAAAATCATGCTAAATAATAAATGCATTCTAGTAAATCCACAATACATTCCTTCAGATAGTATAACTGTAATAGCTATTATTTTCAAATTTCAAATGTTACACAATCTTCAAAAATTTGTGTTTAGAGGGAGAGACATCCCTTTCGATTGGAAGTTGTCTGTAAAGAATCCCTGTTGTGTCAAATCCTGCTCTCTTCCACCAGAGAATAATTGTATGTTCACTTGGAAGCACCTACCCAAGTATTCAACTTTGATCATTTGAATGTTACTGTTCCAATAGTTAATTTCTACTTGGATAATAACTGGAAACATTTCTGTTCTTATCTTTGCACTGTGGTTAGTACAAGATGATTCTGCCTATCTTGCAGCTTCTCAATATTATGACTATAAAGGTAAGCAATAATCATCATAGTGAAGGGTTATATCCTGATACCTTTACTCCTGCTGACTAACAACCAGAGTGAGTTTTAATATTTGAGACATAAGTGAAGAAAATTGTTGATTATCCATATAAAATCCTTCACTGTCAAATTATCTCAGGATAAAATTCCTTTTTTTTTATAAATATATTTTAACACATTTTGTAATCTTTTGCTTCCGAAAAGCACTACTGTGGTAGTTTTAGTCTAGGCCTTTCTTGGTGACCAGTTTGTAACCAAGGAAGTGCCCAGATTAGCCGGTATTCCCTACAATTTTTATGTAAGCCAGGAGTATAAAATAAAAAGGAGGAGAAGCTTTCGCTCTCTTTTCTTCCGGTGGCTCTGGAGGTGTTGGTTCCCTGCTGTCAGGTCTGTCATGTTGGGGAGCGAGGCCTGGTAAGGCCTTGTTGACCTTGGGAGGTGGAGGTTGCTGGCGGTTGTTCCAGCATGATTTTCTGTTGTCCCAAGGAGAGTAGTAAGATATTCTTTTGCTAATTCTTAAGTTGCTAGATCTTGGGTTATTGATCATGTATATTTTATTTTGTTTTTGTTCCTTTCCCCTTCCCCTTCCCTTTCCCTTCTACTTTCGGAATTATATATAGTATTTCACCGGTAATATACTTAAATACATTTATTTTCATATAAGTTTGGCTGTTTTGGTTCTTTCGTGGTTTTTTTTTCCTTAGCACTGTGCTGGATGTTTTTTGGTGTTGGGACTGGGACTTGGCGGGGAGCTAAGTAAAACTTAGACAACTACATAAAACATAATTTTATTTGTCATTAGGCACTAAGACCTTGATAGTACAGGAATATTTAGAAAATAGAAATGAATCATTATAATTGTAAAGTTGAAGCACATTATGCCATTCTGTGGATGCTGTCATTCAAATAATGTGGTCATGGTTCAACACAGGTTGATCTCCTTAGAGAAAGCATTGAGTTATAGGAAACTAAGATCACTTTATTTCTGAATGACGATATCCATACATGTATTTATCCTCTCTACTTGAGCCAAGTAGTCTTAACTTTCCTGAAAGTTTCCATATAGAACCACCACAAAGGATTTACAGAAATGCCTTAAGAACTATTGTGAGCCTCACAGAAATACAAAAAAGAGCTCAAGTGGTTTTAGTTTGTTTGTTTATTTTGTTAACTTGCTTTAGAAATTGGAATACCAGTTTTTAGTAATTTGGAATAGGATATGCATATTATTTCCCACACTTAAAATTTATAGATACATTCACTTTGATGTACCTGGTAATCCATATGTGACCTTATTCCTTAAGTTTCCCAGCAAATGTATCCAAGTCATTGGCACTTAATCACAGAATCTCAGAACAGTTTATGTTGGAAGAGGATGTCAAAAATTATCTAGTCCAACCTTTCATGCCAAAAGCTCTAGAAAAGATGGCCTAACACCCTATCCAGTTGAATCTGTAAAATGTCAAACACTGGGGAATGATCGCTTCCCAGGGGAGATTATTCCAATGGCTAATTGCTCTCATTGTGAAAAATTATCCTCTTGTGTCTAATCAGAACCTCCACAAGAGCAATTTGTACCCATTATTCCTCATCTTTTCCATGTGACTACTTGTAAAAAAGGGAGTCTGTATCTTCTTTGTAGCAATCCTTTAAACACCGTAAGATTGTAACAAGATTGTAAGCCTTCTTTTCTCAAACCAGAAAACACCAGTTCTCTCAACCTTTCCTCATATGGCAGGCTTCCAAATCTTTAAATCATCTCTACTACTCTTCTCTGGATCCTCACCAGCTTCTCCACATCTTTACTTAGTAGCATAGAATCATGGAACCGTAGAATGGTTCAGGCTGGAAGGGATCTTAAAGATCATCTAGGTCCACCCTGCCTTGCCACTGGCCGGCACACCTTCCACTACACTAGTTTGCACCATCCAACCTGAACTTGGACTATGCCACGTATAGAGCAACCATAACTTCTCTGGGCAACCTGTTCCAGTGCCCTATCTCCCTCTCAGCAAAGGGTTTCTTCCTAGGATTCAATTTAGACCTATTGTCTTTCAGTTTAAAGCCATCCCTCCCCAGTCCTGTCACTGCATGTCCTTGTTAAAAGTCCCTCTCAGCTCTCTTGTAGTACCTCTAGGTACTGGAAGGCTACTAGAAGGTCTTCCTGAACCCTTGCTTTCTCCAGGATGAACAACCATGGCTCTCTCAACCTGTCTTCATCGGAGAAGTTCTCTAGCACTCTAATCATGTTCACGGCCCTCCTCTGAACTCACCCCAACATGTCCACATCCACCTTATATTGACGTTCCCAAGCGTGGATGCAGAAGTCCAGATGGAATCGAGCCAAACAACTATATTTTGGAGTCTCACTCTTGCTGAAACCCATGGTGAATTTTGTTGGCAGGTTCTAGTACCATTTTAGATTCTGTACAGTGTGCAGGAGAGATACAAATGGGACTACAGGTAGGCGAGCTCCACATCCTTTAGGAGCGGCAGATAGAACAGGCAAGGTATCCAAACATGCTACAAATCCCGTATATGTAGGCATTCAACCAAACTGAATCACATCCCAATTCAATAGAGAATTAATAGACTGTCTCAAACTGTTTACAGAAAACCAAAAACTGATTTTATTTTTTGATTTTTCATTACAGTTTCCTGCTTTATCAGGAAGTTACAAAAAAAAAGGATTTCTTCTTTGTGAAGAACTTTATTTAACTCATGAAATCTACTTTTTCTTTGAGTTTTCTTTCATGAATCAGACTTTGACTTGGATTATGTTCCAGAGTTGAAAATAAGGAAGGTTAGAATTGACATCACAAACCTACGTGCCAGGTTGACCTGGCTTAAGCTCATGTATTCCCTTCTGGTGATAGGGAATATTCAGGTGTCTTGAGGGTGAGTAAGTCTGGTACTAGGAATCACATCGGTATTGTGATTGAACTGTGTACTGCAATTGATGTATTTTGCTAAATGTCACATTTGTACTGTTTTTCCAATTTATTTTCTATCAGTCTTTTAAATCAAAAATCCTGTG
Source organism: Pseudopipra pipra (assembly GCF_036250125.1). Classification (NCBI taxonomy): domain Eukaryota; kingdom Metazoa; phylum Chordata; class Aves; order Passeriformes; family Pipridae; genus Pseudopipra; species Pseudopipra pipra. The sequence goes on along the minus strand of NC_087550.1, from coordinate 71,330,211 downwards.
TAACATTAATTATTTTCAAATAAGTAACCTTGATATTAAAAAATTCACCTTCCATGTGCAGGATATCTAAAAGAACCTGGTCAGAGAGTACTGAACCAGGGCAGTGCATCATTACATGCTATGATTCACTGGCCTCATATCACACTATAAAAGGCCATTTTCAGAAGCTCTAGATTTGGATTACCACGGATGTTTTGTTCAGTGACTTCTACTGAGCACAGAGAGACATTGCAAACAATATGCAGACAGCTTAAGTGTACAAATTCGTTATTAATTGTGTAATACACAAAGGATGCTCATATGACCTCCCCTATCACAGAGTCTTTTCTGGCTAGCCTTTAGTCAGATTGTGAAGGAGGAGGCCAGCCCCTCTTCCAGACTGGTTTTGTCCCATGCAGTCTTATACTTTTCTGTGCTGGCATTCTCCTTGAACCCTGAAGAAACTAACAATCCTTCCTGGACACTCCTACTTTTATCTACAGTTCAGCCTTTCTAATTTTGCGCAGTTCAGCCCTCTAAACCTTTTCAACAGTCATTTTCACAATTTCACAGTCTTTCCAGAAGTCTGACTCAAGGTGACCACACTGTTCCATACCAGTGCTACGGCCTTGGAGGACAGGGAGATAAACCCCTGGGGATGGGAGGGAGCTAATGGAAGGCTTTATAGAGTGAGTGCGTTGCAAGATGCAGCAATGTCTAAAGCTAATTGTGTTTTTTGCTATCTGATTTATTACTCTGATTTGTAATATAGCTATCTCCAGACTAGCAAAATGTTATCACTTTGCAGATTCTGTCTGTCCCCAACAATGCTGCCTCCACGCATTTCTAATCTTGGCAACCCATAGTGCTTGGGACCTCAGCCTCAGCCCCTAACCCTGTTGGGGGTAGGGCTAGCGTTCAGAGAACCAATGGTACCAGTGGTAATTTTACAATTTCATTTGCATCACAATTATATTAATTGTCCTAGCCTAAAGGCTTTATAATTTATTCAAAAGGCTTACAGTTGCAGCATCCATAAGAAACACCAAGTTATATACACTTTCTCAAAATTTCAACACTTTACAACCACCATATGCTATAAAAAACATTAATTATCCAACTCACCTACCAAGATCATTCTTTATGATACTAACACAGGGTTTAATTTGCGGGTTATTTTTGCAGGGTTTTTTAAAGGTATTTTAGAGGAATTTAAATTTTTAATATAAAAACTATATTTACAGGTTTATTTATATGTATATATTTACAGTCTTACAGGTATTTTTATAAGGTTTATTTTACAGGTTTTATGCTATTAAACACTGTTTGCTGTGGATATTTTACATAATACTAATCAAAGAACTCTTTCTGTGATGGAAAGATTGTCCCTCCAGTTCTGATTTTGTTTCAACATGCCTCAGGTTCATGGAACCTAACATCTGTGTGAGGTAATTTTCTGAGGTGATGACTACTCTCTTCTGAGTACTTTTCTTCCCTTTTCTGTTTCTGGATAGTAGTAGGAGCTGAAAAAGCTGAGTGAAATCAAATGAGTTCTACGAGGCAAAAGTATATGAACCTCAGATAGCCATGAAAAAAGGAAAATAAAGAAAAAATCAAAACAATAAACCTCATGCCTGGGTTTTAGGTAGGTTATAAAATTATTTCAGAACTTAAGATACATAAAAATGTAAAAAAATATTCATGTACATATATCATCAGAGTCATCTGGATAGGACACTTAATTTTTAAGCATGTGAATGAGTGATCTGTTCTTTGTTGGGTCTGAATACGTTTTATTACCTTGTTCTAAAGCTCAAACATCTATTTTTATATCTTATTCTATTCTCACTAAGATATTTCAGAGGATTTCTAATAACATTGTAAACTATGAGAGCTGGAGAACAATGTTAAAAATCTATTTGTACCCAATAGCCACTATTAAAATGGCAGAAACCTGAAATATTCTGTTAACAGGTTTTCTAAATGACTCATGGATTGTCCTAGAAGACTAGACACACAGTTAATCAGACAGAAATGTAGGCTATAGAATACTTAATCTTTATAAAAAAAGATACTAAACGAAGAGATTTTTAGTTGTCAGGGATATAATGCTGTTGAACATTAAATTATATCCTCCCTTCCTAGAACAGATTCTGCTACATTTCATATTTTTCGATTTCTTTGGCTACTGAAGTCCCAACGGGGAGGTTGGAGAAAAATACAGAATGCATCTCAGCTTTACAGTCTCTGAAATACTAATAAAATGACAATTCTCAGTTGGCCAAATGCCACTTTTCACTTCCAGTGCTGCATAAGCTATTCAAAGAATAGTACTAGTATCAGTGAGAATAGAAAGCTGACCGATACTTTATAGTTCCCATAAAATTCTCGATTGATTATTATAAATTGTTGTTTCTATAAAAACTGTGAGAGACCAGATTTGTATCTCCCTGGATTGTTTAATTGGGTTGAATCAACCAACTTGGAGGGGCCAGGCCTCCAGTATTGAGAGCCACATGCCCTGCAGCCTGGTGGCTACCTGGAATCCACATGGCAGTGGCGGGAGCCATGTGGCAAGAATCTGTCCATCAATACGGATGCCTTTCAGTAGTAACTTTGCAATTTTCTTATTCTCTCCTCTCTTTCTTTACACTTTCTTTCTTCTTTCAATATCTTTTCTTCCTTTTCTTTTTTCTTAATCTCTTGTGGATAACTTAAGTGAACACAACCCATTGGTTTTAAGTTGCGTTTATTGTGTGCTGTGTACTTTTGTGGCATCTGCTCCTTGGTTGTACGTTACTCCTGTAAACCTTTTGCCAAAATGCTTCTTTTCCCCCTAACTGAAAATAAGTCTTTCGGGAAACACATGAAGCGTGTTCTGTTTATGTGAATTCAAGGTATTAAAGAACTAAAGGCTCTGCAAAAGTTCAGTGAGTGAACCCTTGGAGTTTAAATATAAGTAAAACTCCTGGGCAGTGTGCACCTTGAACACGGGCCTTAACAAAAACCTGGAAATTCTGGCTAAATCACAAGGGAAATGTTGATCTTCCATGATATTATAGCTGAAGAAATTTGCAATAAAGGAAGGGAAAAAGTGAGGGATTTGATCAAGTTTGCATCTTACTTAGTTTGATTATCTTTTAGTGGTCAGAATTGAATTCATATAAAAATTAAATGGAAGACCATCTTCCATTTTCTTCCTGTGAGTGTAATTGAGTAAATGTGATATACCAATTCTAGTGCAATAATTTAGTATTTTTTGATTACTACCATTGACAAATTACTTTAAATTTTTATGTAGGAAAATTTATTATGAAATAGTGTATTAAGAATATGTGACCATACTTTTATCAATTATATTTTTTCTGGTTTTTATTTTTACATAAAATTATACTAAATCAGCAAATTAATATCTAAGCAAGTAAAATTCATGCTGTAAAATAAAATTTAAAAATCTGAATGAATTCAAAATTTCCAATTCATTCTTAAAATCTCTGGTGAAATTTTTGCAGTGTTGTGGTTTAATCCCAGACAACAACTAAGTACTATGCACCACCCCCTTGTGGTGTGATGGGGAGAAGAATCAGAAAAAGGTAAAACCACAGTCAGCTAGTAAAATTTCTCTTTTTTTTTAAGTGGAAGGCACTTCTGTAAGTAACATTCAAGTGTATTGTGTTATACTTTTTTCACCCCTACACTGATTCATTCATTTTTTACTGTTCACATTAGAAGAGAAAGTTAAAGCAGCAAGACCAGTAAAAAGTGGTTTATTTCAAACAGTTGCAGATGAACCTTTCTGAATGATTAGTTGACCCGAGAAAAAAAGAACAAACTCCAAAATAAAACGAGTTTGGTTTTTTATTTGTTAAGGTGGTGAGAATAAAGTATTAATCAAAATATTGTAAAATATTTTATTACATGATGAAATGGTATTTTTTGTGTCCTGTGGGCTTCTTCTATGGAAAAAAATTGTCAATTATCAAACTACAAAAAAAGCAATTTCGTTTCATGCAGAAAAGCTCTTCTTTTACATTTATGTATCTTAAAACTGATAGAAGATAGCATTTAAATTATAGTCAGTTGCGAATCAGTGTATTCAGATGTAAACCAGTTTTCATTTAAGGAAAAAGTACATCTCTTAAATGTTAAGAAAAACACAATGTCTTTGGGTACGTATATTTTGTGCTGACATTTTACAGAGTAATAATCAATACCTGCTTCTTTTCTCTTTCAGAAGGCAAGAGACTGGAAATACATTAAAACAGCACTTTTGACAGTCTCTTTTTGACTAATGTAATTATCTAGGCAGTGCCTAGAAGTTAAAAACTTATAGTGTATTCCAATTTATTGAAGTGAATTGTTAAGGAGAAATAATGCTTTAGTATTATAGAAGTAGTGAGAGAAAGCATAAACAATTCAAGATGCAGTTCAGTTTCTGGAGAGCTCTGGAAAGCTCTTGAAAGACATGTATATTTAAAATTATGCAGAAAGGAAACTTGCACATCTAAGAGATTTGGGATGAGCACAGCACTAGTTTATATGTTCTCATAACCAAGGATCATGGACTTCAACTCCATTTTTGGACAGAGCACCAGAGGAAAATCCAGCTTCAAGCAAAAGTGAAGTATGATCACATTAAGCAAACTTGAGGCCGTGTAACAGAATTCAGATAAACTCTAAGACTAGGGTTCTGTATAAGTGCATTGTTCACACTTGCTTATAGCTACACCCAAGGATGTCAGTGAAAAAGTAGGAAATAATTATTTTCCTACTTAAATATGTGCATATATGTTTATATATGCAAAGACTTAGAACTAGACTAAGAGACAAATGTTTTTCTTCTTTCCTCAATGTCTGGTTAGACATACCTATTCAGAGATGTAATGTTCTTAATCTTCACCTTGGCATCAAAGAAATATATAGAAGCATTTTTTCACTAACATTTTATTCTTTCTTTGTTTTAATCCTGGCTGCATTCTTTAACCAAGGGGTTCAAAATGACTTAGCAGATTACTTCATGCTGCATGGCTTTTCCCTTGTTTGTTTTAAGCTTGAAATATCCATAGTTTTTATGATTCCTGGCACATTTCCTTCTCTCTCAGCATGAAGTTCATTATCCTATGTCAGACAAATTAACATAAAGACAACCAGTTTTAGCTGAGCATCAGCCTGAAAAAACTGAGGTACTGAACTATCACTTTCACACACGTGTCTGTGTCATGGCATCAGTCTGATAAGCTTTAAATGAGGATCAGCAGAAGTGATATTGTTCTTGCCATTTCAGCAGCCAGGTTCAGTGACTTTTAAAAGATTGGGTCCTCACAAACAACCCTTCAGGGTAGCATCTTGGGAGATTGCTGGACAGAGCTTCATGTTTTATTTTGTCATGCGTTACATCTTATTTCTCTCAAATCTAACAGGTATATGAATGAAAAATCATTAATGAGGGTATTAATAATTAATGCTTTTATTTCATTGAACTTAATTCCTTACCAACACCAAATGGATGCATTAAAGAAGAAGTTAGTCTGCTCACTTAATGGCTTGAATATGAAAAGAAGTGTTTGCTGGAAAAAAAATAGAGTTCTAGATATCTGAAAAAGTTTGTATACGAAACCATAAAAATTGTAGGGTTATAATAGTTATGCAAAGGCATACACTCTTTGTCTCCATGGAAATCCCTCCTATCTCCATCTGAGAGGGAAGGAACAGCTGGCAAAATCAAAGCCAGCGTTATCCCTTTAAAATCAAGACCAATACATTGTGCACAATCAACTTTCCTGGAAGGAAAAATGCTTATTTACTCAAAAGCTAATGAAGTGCACCTGCCTCAAAAAAACAAGGAAGTCAGAAAGTACCCTAAGCTCTGTCTGTGTCATAACACAGGACTCTCCCTTGACAGTTAACTGGGAATACTAGATAGACTGAACTATTAAGATCACAAATCATTGATACTTATTCAGAATCCTGACAAAAGGCTCCTCTTGACATGAACAGAAAGTTTAAGGTGTTCAGCTAATAAACTCACAGTGCCTATTGCATTAGCTTAGCAAACTGAGAGCCAGAAGATGCTCCCCAAGTAGCTAAAGGTTATAATTGAACTTTGGCAAGGCATTTACATCAAGTAAATAATCTCCCACTGGTCTACCCACAGTGTTATCTGACGGTACCTTGTGTATTGACAGCTGTCCAGCAATCTGGAATTACTGAAATTTTGGCAAAAGAAGTGTTCAATCTTCTATGGTATATGAGCAAATTAGAGGTGCTAAGCCAATGACCCCTCCACAGTTTGATTTCTGTTGGGTGCTGACATAATAAAATACCTGATAATACTTGATTTTCACAATATTCTTTGGCAATTGGGATAATCTTTTCCATTTTCCTTTTCTTTTCTAAGTACAAACTGCTAGAATAATTCACAGAAAAAAACCTCCATAAACTGGCACAGAAGCAGAATTTCTAATAGTCTGACTGTATAACAACCTTGTGTGCACTGGTTTCCACACATGCAGAAGAGCTTACCTGGAAAGATACTGTATTTGGAACTAAGAAGTACGATTCAGTTTGGCCCTTTTAAAGATGGGCCTGGGCAAATCCCTGATATTAAGTTCTCCATCTTGGCACTATTCTATAAGCAACCGTTCAAGTCCTCCCTTACTGGCAAAATGGTAAGTGAAAGGGGTTCAGAGAAAGGGAGGAGAGTTTCAAGACATATGCTCCTTCAAATTCTCACCACAGACTGAGATGAGATTGAGGCATTCATGAACTTGTAGAATTACGGAACTCTGAAACAAGAGATTCACTTGAGTAAGAATGTATTCAGGAGGTCTATAGTCCAAGATCCTGCACAAAGCAGGAGGAGCTCTGAGGCCAGAAACAGTTGCTCAGATCTACATTGAGCCTGATCTTGAAAACCCTCAAGGGCAGAGATGGAACAATCTCCATGGGTAACCTCCTCCAAGCTTAGTTTTCATGCAAACAATGATGAGGGACTGGAGGAAGAGGTGAGAGACAGAAAACATAAATGCTAAAGAAAGATAATTTATTATTTATTTCAATAATTTCCATGATGGCACATCTTGTCTGATTTTTACATGTTGTCTGTATTGTCTGATTAAGGGTTTTGGTTTGGCTGCTTTTGTTTTCTTTGGGTTTGGGCTTTTCTTTTGTTTTGTGCTTCACTGAATTTTTGTGGGTGGAACAAAGATGTCATTCTGTAAAATGGTAGACAAAAGGCTCTTTGTCACAATAAATCAAATAGCATTATATTGATATAAACTTTAACTCAGAAAAAATAAAAAGGAAGATTTATAAAGACACTGTTAGTTTGCAGATAAATGGAAGATAAAAGATTGTCTTCTAATTTAACAATTCATAAAGTGTACTTATTAAAGACTTTTAATTTTGTATGTGATGTAATAAGCACTGTATTGCCATAAACACTGTGTTACCACAACAATACCATCTGAGAAACTTAAATCTGTAACTCTTGACTGTTTCACGTTGTCAGGCATGTCTGTAAACATTTTGTGCACTTTAACTTTTACAGGCTGTATTTAACAGATTACTGAAATCAAAACAAGTTTGTACTGAGGAAACTGAGAACCTTATGTGTGGTTTTGCAAATTTTTTTAGTTAAGTAAGCAGTACAAGTCAATGCAATGTAAGAAAACATAATGCATTGTTGAAAACAGCTGAACAGCTGAATTAAAAATATTCCGTATTTTTAGTCTATTGAATATGAATTGAATATGGAACTATAGCACTGCTATAAAATGTTAAACTTTTAAGTTAATTGGGTCAAATAATAGACCTTGAAAAAGATGAGAAAATTCTGTTCTTCGTGCAGTTTATGACATACAGCTTTATCCATCTGGAAGATTTGATTAAGGGCCACAGTTACATGTGTCCACAAGATTCTTTTGCTGGTTTTAGCCTATTACTGTACGATGTTGTCATCCAAAACAGTAACACTGTCGTTTACATTTCTTTTGCCATTTGTGTGTATAATTGCATTGATTGACAAAACCTTACTGAAACCATTGTTTTACTGGTGGTGAGCTTTTTGGGGAATTACTTTTTATTTTCCCCTCTACCCATATGTGAAGCTATCCTATAGATAATGGAGATCTATGAGAGCATTATCAGTGACTCCATCCTATAGATAATGGAGATCTATGAAAGCATTATCAGTGACTTATACATTTCATATGCTGAGGTCCCACATCAGACTCCAGTATCCACAGAATTTCCTGGTTTGTAACTCATATTCTATCTAAAAGTTAAGGCAATTTTGAACTGAAAATAGACTTTATAGTTCATTCAATTAAAAATTCTTACAATGTAAAGATGAAAAAATAATTATTCTTGCAATATCCAAACGATGGGCAAAGATGCCTGTTTAGAAGATTTTTACATCATCAGTTAAACTATCTCTAAAATGGATAGTATAGCAGTGGTGCTATAACATAAGGGAGAGCTCAAACTGAAAGTGTCAAAAACATACTATCAATTGAATGGAAAGAGAATGGAAAGATAAGGAATAAGCAGAAGAAGCTAAAGGCTTATCAAAATGCAATTTTTCAAATTGCAACTAGTACATTCTAGTTTGTTCAGAAACTATGCCCAAAATAAAAACCTAAATAAAGTGTGCTGGTAACTTATGCACTTTCAGAATATAATGGACAATTACTTAGAAGACACTTTTGCAAATACAGATTTTTTTTCCTTCAGGGAAAAAATAATTGCTTCTATACTAAATGAACAATTTATGTAAATATAAATGTATGTTTTTATGTATTGTGCATATAATACACAATAAATACATTTACAACATATTTAAATATATATTAAAATAATACTATTTATTAGCTTTTATTAAGTTATGCAGAATTTCTATGCATACCTCTGTGTTAAGAATTAGTGTGACTTAAATTGGTAAGTGTGTTAGCCACTAGGTTGTGACTACACTGCCTTCTGGTTTCCCCATAATGGAGTAAAAATATTTTCCATCTCTACTCTGCTTATTGCAAACACTGCTATATTTTAGCATGATAGAAGATTTAGTCTCTTACATACTTTTACTAGTCTAGTCTATAAGCATTTGCTACATGAAAGTAAATAGATAAATGGGAAATTATCCAGTAGTAGAGTAAAAAAATTAATTGAATACATTATCTACTAGTTCAGTAATTAGATATTTCTTAGGGAAGCACAAAAATGTCTCTTCTCCTGTAGAGTCTTCTGATCTTTGGGGTATTTTTTGGAATTAAAAACATATGATGTTCCAATGATGTGTGAAGACAGATATATTTTGCTTTTCCACTGAATATTATGATGAAAGTCAAACCTAACATTGCCTGTAGTTTAATAATCCACTGCAAGTTATTACTTCAGGTATCCTCTCCTTCACACAGGCACCATTTTTCCTAAGATTATTGTCAATAATTGAATTTGATAAGGGTAAATAAAACATTTTCAGACAGGATGATTGTCATGAACAAACATTAAATGTGTTACGGTGAAATTCTTTCTAGGACAAAGTTCTCTCTTCATGAAGTAATTTTAAAGCAATACTTCTTCCATCTGGTAAATGGAATTCATAGTCTTTGGATTCAAACTGTTTTAATGAAAGAGCAATTGTCTGGGCAAATTCAGTCATAAAAAGTTCCATTTTCACTGAAAGGAGGCTAGTTGAGATTTTACACTTGAACAGAATCCTCATATCTGAAATTAGCTCAGTTATTTGCATGCATTCAGGCCACAGATGGAAAGGAGATTCAAAAGTAAAAACACCATCTGCATTTGTCTTTAATAAAAAATTATATGGAAGTCTGAGATTCTCATTTTCAACAACTACATTGCAAAATGGTTCACAAGATCTTCGCTATCCCCTTTTGGTTTGACCCTGCAAAATTATTACTGTAGAACCTACCTGTGCCTAAAACCTGTGCCTAAAACCTGTGCCTAAAAATCAGAAGTAATTAGGGATACAACAAATTTTTCTTCCATACACCATTTGGAATATGCTAGCATATAAATTCTGTAATATAGCTACAATATATATTTTTATCAGTCTTGATACTCCTAAATATGAATAACACGAAATTTTCTGAAATTGCAATAATTTGAGTAATTAATTGTGATGATCAGTTACATGGGTCCCTAACCTTGCCTGGGACAAAATATAGGAGGCAACAGTAATATTTGTGTTTTGTAACACGATCGTTGGTAACTGAAGTGGTCTGTTTGAACTGGATCATAAAGAGCATGAAGAACTATGGTTGTTGTCAGAGCAGTATGACATGGTGTGCTGATAACTTTTCTCATTAAAAGACCATTTGTATTATCTGGATCATGTAATTTCATATGGAATCGATGTGTTTTTTAACTTGTGCTTATTCACTTATTCACATTAAGTGGAACAGCTGAAACAGAGAAAGTTCAGAATCAATAACATAAAGGGTTGTCGTTGCAGTTCCGTACTTAAAAATGGCAGATAGTTTTGGCTTTCAATTTTTTATTCCTTTTCATGTTTTTACTGTCATATAATAAGAAAGAAACTTGTTCCACTAGTAATAAGTAAATGTGTAGGGTAATGGAGGCTGTAGGAATTAATGCTGATATAACTCCTAGTGTTTCTCCATTATCCATTCATACTCCTGTCATCTACTGGGGAAACAGGGCTCCATCACTTGTTACTTGGGAAGACAAAAGCATGATGCCATATGGTATGAGACATCCCTTTGGTCAGTTGGGGTCAGTTGTCCCATCTGTGCCCCTTCCCAATTTCTTGCTCACTCCCAACCTACTCACTGGTGGGATGGGGTGAGGAGCAGAAAAGGCCTTAACACTGTGCAGACACTGCTCAGCAACAACTGAAATATCCTTTTTTTAGCACTGATTTTGTTACAGATATGAAACATAGAACAATACAAGCTACTATGAAGAAGACTAACTTTATCCCAGACAAAACCAGTATAGTTTTACTGTCCTAGTATAGTTTTACATTTTTATATTTCTCCTTCTCACTCCAAATTACTCTGCAGTAGAGAGCAAACTCTTCCATTGCTGAAAGGGTTAGGAAGCATTATATTATGAATATCTAAAGAGTATATATTTTCCTTTCTTTTCCTTTATTTCCCTTTATTTCCCCCTTGGCCTTTGACTTTCTTACGTTTCTGTTCAAAGGTCCTGCTTTCTGGTTTTGTGGGCATTTTTTGTTTGGTTGGTTGGTTGGTTTGGTTTGGGTGGGTTTTTGTGGGGTTTTTTTTGGCAACTTTAATAGATTCTGACTGTTTCATCTGGAGGTTTTTTACTCTGTATGCTTGCCAAAGATGAAAAAACCCCTATATATGTTGCTTCTTTTAGAGGAACTTTAGGAGCACTGCATTTCTGACAATAGAGCCATAATTTAATTCTCCATTTTATGGAGATGTCTGTGCCCTCAGGTAATGAAAATAGCATTCCTAGGAGCGAAGAAAGAGTAAAAGAGTACAATCATTGGCAAGTAAAAGAGTACAAACATTCTTTCTGCCCATTTGGTAATGTGCTTCCTTTATCTTGTTTTCTTTTCTTATATGTGCTCTGGTTTTTTTTTCTGTATGAAAAGAGGGTATCCATTACCTTTGTACCAGTTTTTTTTTAGAATAATAAACTTATTTTTGCTAGTCTTTTGTGAATTACACTTTTAAAATATTAGTTGTCATTGTATGTTCTAGTATTAATAAAGGAGTAATATACTTTGTTTATACACATAATTTACCGTTCTCAATATCAAGGAAGTTTCTCATTAATTTCAAAATTTCCGTGTACATTCATCACATTTATTATGATAAATCACAAAAATGAAAGAGAGAGACATCAAAAGATAAAAGAGAAACACATTGTGTGTCAATATTGTTACACACAAAGAAAAATTTATCAAACTGTTGCCTTGATCTACAGTAATCCATTTGCAGCCTTTTACTTAATTATATATTTGAAGTACTGATTAGTTTGCACATATACACTCGTATTAGGAAATATTTGAGTATTAGGAAATATTTGAGAACTAATTTTAATTTCTAATCAGATCCATATGGATTACAAAAAAGAAAATCAATTAAGTTTTGAGTTATAGTCATTATTTTCACTGAGAAAATTTTGTGAAAAAAATCACATTTCAGCCCTTAAGCATTATCTAACAGTGACTGTTCCCAGTCCTGCATACTATGAATGGAACCTGAAATTAAAATGTGATGGACTTGTCCTCAAAATAAGTTTACATTTGCAATTTTATTTGGGAAACTAAAAAAAAAAAAAAAAAAAAAGAGTACTAGTAAAAAGAAAATTTTAACACAAAATCTTAAGGAAACCAAGAATTAAGAACATCATGTTACTTTAAATATAAAAGATAAAATCTTGATAGAAATGCTAAACAATTAGAAGAATACTTAGGTGCAATACATTCCTAAAGAAGGTGCATAATTCGTAGAAATATAATTCTAATTTTTTCTGTTTTCCAAATTTTGTTTCTTGAAGCAAATTCCTGGAGCAGTTGGATTACTTGACATATGAGGCATGTGGCAATAGGTATTCAGAATTTCCTAAGGGTTAAAAGAGTCTACCTTTTACTAAGGGATTTACACACGCACTGGGAAGTTTGCTGAAGATTATGAATTTTAAAGGAATGAAAAATGCATGTATTATATAGATATTATAAAGCAAACAGTATGGTATATTTCATATTCCAGTGAGCTATTTAGCATCTTGTTCCACTTGCATTTTCCCTTTCTAGTACTAATATCTTAATGTCCCTGCATTCTGTTGTGGGGTTTTTTTTTCTCATTCTATCACTGTTGTTACCTTGAAACTATGTATGCAATTTTAATATGCACTTATTAGCAGTATATTTGCAGTGTTGCATTTCTCTTCCTCAAGGTTCAATTCTAGGGCCAGTTCTGTTCAATAATGTTATCAGTGATCTGGATCCAGGGGTCAAATGCACCATTAGCAAGTTTGCTGCTGATACTAAACTGGAAAAGTATTGTTGACTTTCTTGAGGGTTGAGACATTGCAGAGGAATCTAGATAGGTTCAAGAATTGGGCTATGATTATTGGGATGAAATTTTAAAAGTCCGAATGCTGGAGTCTGCACCTAGGACAGAGTAATACCAGGATAAGTACAAATTAGGAGAGGAGTGGCTGGAAAGCAGCCCTGCAGAGAGGGGCTTGGGGGTACTGGTTGACAGCATCTCAAAATATTGTGATTTTTATGTACATATAATATCATATTTGTAGAGCGTATTTCACCAGAAAAACTACTTAAATACTTTTAATACTCTATAAGATAATTTTGCTTACAAATCAAGCATAATTTGACAGAACCAAGCATGTAATGCAATATTATGGCTGTGTGGTTCAGACAAGGACAGTAGCGGACAAAACTGACACAAGAGGATGCTTCAAAAGGGAAAAGAAATTAATCCAGATGAAGTTTCACCAGATTTTTTAGCTAATATAGAAATTAAATGTTTTAAGTGTAACAAAATTTGTACTGCTAGATTTGCATCACCTATATTTATATGTGGTAAAAAGCAAAGAGGAAGTTAGGTCAAACACCTCCTCCCCAAAAATAAGCAAAAAAAGGGACATGTGAGGAAAAGCAATTTAAGAAATCTGTGAGGAAATACAAATATTCCTCTTCAGTTAGGGAAACCAATTGTTATAGTATTCACCCTAATCCCAGGGGTATCACTGATGTGACGCATGTCCAACGGGCTGCTATGCATGCTGTGCAGCAGCTAAAATGATTTAAAACACTAACAAATTCAGGTATTAACCTAATCATGCAGCATGATTGACAGGTAGTGTATTTAAAAACCTGAATACCGCAGTACTGAACCAGATCAAAGGAAGCAACTGTTTCAGTAAGATATGCAGTTAAGTTGTCAATATGAGCAACTGAATTCACACTGTATATGACTATTCACACTTCATGACTATTGAAGGAAGCATTAGAAATGTTGATCTGGTGATGTAGCTCAGCCGATAAAGCACACCAAATTTAATTTAACAAATTATACAGCTACACCTTGAATATTCACACTGACAAGACTTGTTACACTTATAACATTATGTGGAAAAATACTGAAAGAAAAAGCTTGACAAGAAAGATCAAAATCAGGGAAAATAAGTGCAGCAAAGAGCAATATGAAAGAAAAGGGACATATCTTTCTAGGTAGATGTCTTTATTATTGTGCTGAAGATAGGTGCAACCCCCCCCTTTTTTTTAGTACGTTTATACTTTCTGAATCTGGAAGGGGGTTTTTTTTGTTGTTTTGGTTTGGTTTTTTTTTTTATTTTTTTTTTGCTGTGTCAAAAGCAAGCTGTTTATAAGAGGGAAAAGAACAGTGAGTCAGAGGAAACCTTAGTCAACCACATTCAAGATGCAGCATTAGGCTATGGAGTAAAATTAAGCAAGCAGGGGAACATCCTCAAAAGGCCAAAGAAGAGAGAGTATGGGCAACTCTGGATCCCTCTGGATTTACTGCCAGAGGCAACCATCATTCTCTCCAAAAAACCCAAACACAGTAAGACCAAACCAAACCAAAAATAAAACAATGTAAGGGAAACAAACGAACAAATATCACAAAAAAAAAGTTCTTTTGAAGACTAAGAATTATCTGTCATGTTCCCCAAATGGAAACTAGAAATTATTTCTGCAGGACCAAATTTCAGCAGAACTGAAATATGTCTCCTGTGCTCCATTCCGCACAGCACACAGGACAGGCTTCAAAGATCTTTTCCAGTATTCATTGAAGACAGATGATTATTGCCAGTGAACCTATAACAAGAAGAATGAAAACTGTGTTCAGGAAGTGCCAATCTGACACCTACAGCATTTACTGTCCTCTTGTACCAGAGAGACAAACTGTAACTATAATTTTTGTGAGGCTTGTAAAGTCAGCTGATACTGATTGGTCCAAATACATTAATGCCATTTGAAAATATGGCCTTAATAGGATTCAAGGGAGAAGCCAGCAACTGGAAAAGACAGCAACAAAGCAGAAAGAAATCTATGCTTTCATCTCAAAGAACCTTTATATTTACTTTCAGTATGACTAAATAAAACAAGTATAAAGACTTGTAATAAAAATAAACTAAAAATACTTTTTTTCATATCATAAATAATGTACATTTGCAGATGAAAGAAAAAAAATCTGTTTGCATGGAGCATGTTGCTCCATGAGTGAGTGAATCTGTGTGAGCAGAAACTTCAGAAAATAAATTGTTCTTCATATATGCACATATCATTCTGAATTACCAGTGCACTGTTAATCAACATCAAGATTATTGTAAACAGTAAAATGTGTCTACAGACAAAGGGAAGCAACCATTTCAGAAGAGGTCCTAATGATCAGATCCATCTAAACATGATCATGTTCAGCTCATTTAGAAGATGTGAAGACATGTTGGATACAGAGGAGGAATTACTACCTTCAGCCTTCTGACTAAGATCTTGACGATACAGCCCAGCTTTACAAACTGAACCTATCTACCAATTATGCTTTTGTAAATTTCCTTAAAAATGGTTGAAAAATCTTCAGAGGTATGCCACACAATAATTATGCCTACTAATGATATATTGAGGATGTCATTTTAACTTACATTTCACTACTATATATTCCAAAAGTGTGTTAAAGAATGATGTAATTTCCTAGTATTATATTAATCTTTAGTTACTGACTTCAGAACATATGTTCCACAGCAAGTAACCTGTCTCCAAACAAAGACCTCTAGAGAGACAAACAGCTGAATATGTTGAGGGGATTTTATGCTTAATGGTTTACAGGATCAAAATGCAAAGCAAAGCATTAAAGATCTCCAAAATGTATTACCTTTTAATTGAAAATTCACATTTGTTCTGTAATCAATAACATCTGTAACCAATAAAACAAATTAACTGACATATTATCTCATTTGGACAACCAGCTCCTTTGTTAATTTCCAAAAGAGACCTAGGAACGATGTATTTTCAATGAAAAGTTCCCCTACAGCATTGCCTCGGTAGCTTAACTTGGCAAAAAATGCATGAGATCAGCAAAAGCAAAAAGTACATAGTAGCAGTTGGGAATGTAGAAAATGCTGCTTAACCAGCATCATTTCTGTAGCTGCCTGCAGACTAGTTTAATTAGACTACAATTCATATGCAAGAAAGTAGTTTTGTAATTACTGTCAAATGACCAAATCAGTGTATAAAACCTAAAGAGGATTGAACATTCCTAGTAATAAACTGTACTGAAGCTGACTGGGATTTGTTAGCTGAGACACTTATTCGTCAAAAATTCACTGCAAAATGTATAACAAAATAAATATATGTATGCTCGAAAATTAGACAATTTCAAAGAATACATCTCATTTTGCTGGATTTAACTATGAATTTTTTAGTAGATGCATATACTGATTTTCGTACCAAATCGTGCAGACATACTCGTATGGATGGAAAAGTACAGTTTCTCATTTCCATTTTAAAAATCATATGCTTTTTTAGCAGAAAACTTTCAGAAGTTTAAAATTAAGGATTGGGCAAAAACCTGCCAGAATTTTTTGTTATCTGCTTTAGCAGTAACACTAGAAATTTTTAAGCTACTCAAATTTACTCCAGTTTTTATCTGATTGAACATAACCTTAAAAAAAAAAAAAAGGAGGTTTGTTTAAAGGATGTATATCTGGGCAACAGGGAGGATTTCTTTTCCTTTTTCTTTAAATTAACATATTACTAAAATAAAATTATTTAATCAAATTAACAAAGAGAGACCAGTGGATATAATTATTTCTCTAAATGTAGCTTACTACCACAGTGTCTGCATTTGAAATATTTACCTAATACTTCTGAGCATCCTATATTTAAGTTATCAGGAAAAAATATCAAATTTGTGAATGATTCCAAAATAATGACTAAGTCATTTTCATGTTTCAAAAGTAGCATCTGACATAAAGAGTATATATGAAGAGTTATAATTTAAGATGAGAAATACACTAGTCATCAGCTAAATACCATGGAATATATATATATATATATAATATTAAATTCTATGAACAATCTCCCACTGGCAGTGTTTTAAAGAAAAAAATGAATCCTAGTTTCTCTTTCAAAGCATGACATGAAGTGCTTAATTTGAAGAAAATGAAAATGAAGCCCCAAGGAGGTCACCTAGGTTTCCTTAAAGCAACTATATTTCTTGACCTCTAGGGTTTTCTTCACTCAGCATGCTTTTTCTTCTGTCCCTGTTCTCAGACATCTGACTTGCAAATACTTAGATACATGATTATTATCTAACTTAAAATGTATGCTATTTATGACTATATTTATATGGAGAATTTGCCAGAGGTTTCAACTCTATGATATGGTAGAACAGGAATTTGGAAGAACATTTAATTCACTTCTAGTTCAAAGGAAAGATTCTGTTTCATTCTGTGAGATAAAAGAGGAAAATTAGCAATTCCAAATAGTGTATAAATATAAACAGATATAGTAGTACTAAATCTAACACACAGATGCATATATACACAGTACTAGTGTTAGACTTAGAAAACTAAACATTCCCAACACAAAGCTAAAGACACTATAAGCTTTAATATACAGGGTTTAATTGACTCATCATTTAATTGATGACATGTGTGTTTAGCTTCTGCTACTGATGTGAGCCTTAGTCAGGATTATTCTCTATGTTCAATAACTCTGACAGATTGTATTTTTTTTGCATTCAGTTGGTTGATGAGGTTTGGTAGGTTGGTTGGTTGGTTTTCCTCTTCTACGCAACCAACAAAGAAAATTAATATGCATAAAGATACATATCATATATCAAAATCTGAAGTTCAATAAATGGAGAGGGAAAGAAAAAATATAGAAAGAAAAATTGATTATATATGCTTGAAATCTTCAGAGAGAAATCAAAATATTTCCTGATTAATTTAAATTAAACTTTCAAAAATTTTAACCATACAATGAAATTCCGAGGTGAATTTTCCACCTTTTAATCTATTAGAAATGCTTTCATGTTTCTTATACTATTAAAAATTAAATGATTTCCTAGTTTTAATCTACCTCTAATTACCATAAATTTCTAAACTGCTTCTCAAACTAGTTATATAGCAAAGAAATGTGTTTCTTTAGTGAAATTAAATAGATCACCATCCTATGAACATAATATATGACTTAGAGTGTTTTTAAGGATGTAAACCATAGCTATTATTCTTAGCTATGGAGAAAACACAAGGTTTTTTACTCCTATCAGTACTGGGAGCTGTATGGTAAAAGCCTAGCTTATTTGGCCAAAAAGAGTTAGTATTCTACTTTGTTACTCTTCAGTCTGAGGACAGTGGTGAAACAAAATATTTTGGCAAGCAAATTTTCTACTTTTTAGACAGATTTCTCAACAATGATCTTTTCAGAGCTTTGCATTAACAGTTTCTTCATTGTTACAGATAAGTAATTAACAGAGACCTTCAGGTGTCTCTCCCCCATAAAGTAAATTTTAAAAATGTAAAGTTATTCCAGTTAATATGATGCATTTTCTTCTGATTTGTACCAATAAATTAGTCTTTGTTATTTTAAATAGTGTTATGGCAACCTTCCCAGAGCAGATGTCTGTCAGCAGGAGTAAAATCTACATTGGAAATTCTGAAGGAAAAAAAAGTTCAGAACAGCTAGCCAAAGCCAATTAACAGTTAGCATTCTACAATTATTCTGGAAAAAAAAGAAAAAATAAAAAGGATAAAATATATACCTTTCTATCTCTCATAATCCTTCAGAAAAATCTGTCATAGTGTATGAGATGCTGTTTTCTATGATGTTAACAATGTTGGTGTTTGTTTGAAAAGAACATGGCTGTATTAAAAATCTTGAAGAAATAAAGCATATGCAATAAATACTAAAATACTTTGACAGATGTTCAGTTATTTATAAACCTTTTCCTAGAGTGTTTTTATCTACAATGAAAGCCTATTTGCATCAGCAATGTTTTCTTACACATTTTGTAATCTCATTTCTTCAATTAGGAATGATGCAAAGATGTTGAAATATATCCTTTAATTGCTAGTTATTAAAGTGGAATTAGACAAAAAATTCTAACTTCAAATATTTGCTAAAGAAACTATGCTTCTCAGGTTAAGTATACTCATGAACCTTGAAAAACTGGACAAAAAAAAGAAATCCAGGTCAAAACACACTAACGGATAATTTCCCCAAGTTCCAAATTGCAATGTAACTACCATATTAATTTACAAAATAAAAATAAAAATATATTTGAAATTATATAAAACAGTATGTTAGCATTCTGAGAGAAAATTAGTTACATTAATACATATTGCAAGTCTATAAACAAAGGTTCCCTAACAAATATTTTACAGCATGTATTTCTGTCATGGTTTAACCCCAGCTGGCAACTAAGTACTATATAGATACTTGCTTACTCCCCCATCCATTCCATGGCATGGAGAGGAGAATAGGAAAAAATTGACCCCATACGATGATATAAGAACAGTTTAATAATTGAAAGCAAAATATAATAATAATAAAAATAATAAAAATAATAGTAGCAATTGTAATAAAAAGGAAAAAGGGAGAGGGGAATAAAATCCAGGAAAGGTAAGTGATGCACAATACAATTTCTCACCACCTGCTGACTGATGCCCAGCCCAGCCTGTCCCTGAGCAGTGATGGTCATATCTCAGCCAGCTTCCCCCAGTTTATAGAAAGAACAGGATATTCTCTGGTATGGAATACCCCTTTAGCCAATTCAAGTCAGTTGTTCTAGCTGTGCTTCCTCCCAGCTTCTTGCGCATCTCCTCAACAACAGAACATGGGAAACTGCGAAGTCCATGTCTTAGAGTAAACACTATTTAGCAACAACTAAAACATCAGTATGTTATCAACATTATTCTCATCCTCAACCAAACCACAGGACTGTATCAGATATTAGGATGAAAATTAACTCTATCCCAGCTGAAGCCAGGATGGTGTTCACATCTTATTCTATACCATTTACATTATGTTGAGGTCCCATGCTTTCTAATACACCATCACATTTCCCATATTTTGATATATACACACAGGCATCATTTCCTTATTTTATGGGAAATACCTATATATACCTATACAGTGTATATTGAGTTAATTTTGTCCATGACTTTGGGCTCCATCTGTCATAACAGTCTTTCAGGACAGGAAAGGTGGTGTGAGGTATTGGATTGCTGCATGTTGAAACCAGTTCTAATTCCATCACTGCCGCACTTGTCTGGTTACATCAAAGTTCATTCTTCATTAATTTGGAATCTTTTCACGAAAGGGAGTCAGTTTCAGACCCCCAGATACAGAGTGGCAGAGACAGGTGTCACAAGGTGGCCAGTGCAGTAATGGGCATATAGGAGTTATACAGAGTTAGATAGCAATAAACATAACTGAACATTCAATTCGTTGGATATTCTCACCCAACATCAAATCCCCTTGAGGCACACACCAGACTTCCCCCATCCTCCTACATTGTCTTTGCCTGAGGTAGTAATAAACAAGACTATTCTCCCGAGCATTCTTTTAACATGCACTACGTGAGTGTTATCCTATTCTACAGTATGTAAAGCTTTTATTGGACAGGGATAGCCTGATTGGCAGGCTCTCTCTTGTTGACTAACCACATGACTTTTGCTAAATGTGTATCCCAATGTCTGAAGATCCCACTACCCATTGCTCTCAGTGTAGTCTTTAGCAGTACCTTGTGTCATTCCACTTTTCTGAAGGTTGGTACATGATAAAGAATGTGGTATACCCACTGAGTGCCAAGTTCTTTGTCCCAAATGTCTGAGATTGCTTTAGAAATGAGTTTCCTTTTCTGATTCAGTTCTTTCTGGGTTACCACGTCAGTGTAAGACTTGCTTTTCAAGGCCCAGGATAGTATTACAGGTGGTGGCAAGGAGCACAGCTTATGTTTGCAGGCTTCCAGTGGTTGCTTTCACCGTCGTAAGCGCATGGTTCTTGCACGTTTGTGGGAGTGCAGTATAGTCAATCTGACAGACCTCCCCATATTTGTATTTCAGCCATCGTCCTCAATGTCTGAGAAACCTTAACCACTTGACTTGCTTAGTTGCAGCACATTTCACATTCATGCATAGCCTTTGTGATTTTGTCCATGGTCAACTCCATCCTTGAATCACAAGCATGTCTGTATGTTGTATGTCTTCCTTGATGGCCTGAGGTGTTTTGGACTTTCTGAGCTAGAAATAATTCACCATTATGTTGCCAGTCCAGATCCACCTGAGGCACTTCAATCTTAGCATCCTGATCCACCAGTTTGTTGTTCTGGTGGTCTTCAGTAGCCCGGTTCAGGTACATGAGCATCTATACGACATAACTTCACAGCCAGGTTCTCCACCCAGGCAGCAATGTCTTGTCATAATGTGGTAGCCCAGATGGATTTTTATCTGCATTGCCAGTCGATCTGATTCCATTGCTGCAACTACCCCCCACAGGGCATTTGCCACCATCCCTCAGTCAGTATAGAGATGAAGTATTGGCCACTTTTCTTGTTCAGCAATGTCTAAAGCCTGCTGGAGAGCTTTACTTTGAAATTGCTAAGCACATAAAAACCTTCCATCTATCATTGTTTTGGAACAGAGTAAAATTCAAAATATGTTCTCTGAGCTTTTATAGGTTTCTTACACTCTGTCTCTAAGTGATTATCATCACAGTCTGTGCTTTGTGACAGCACAGTTATTTCTGCTCTAGTCCAGATGATGGGCCTTTACCAGGTATTACACCACCTAGTCTGTGAAATTTCTGTTTCTAAAAGATTGATACAAATTCCATTCCATCATTGTATGACATTGGGAGGACAAGTACTTGAAAGCAAAACTCATTATTTTTATGCTTTTTAAATGCAGGAAAAAAATCATGAAGAGGTTTTATTCTTTTCAAAATATAGACAAGATGATGCATTTTAGGGCTACATTTTGATCTATTTTAAATTGTAGTATTTTACGTATTAGCCTCCATAAAATGGAACCCAGAAATATGGTATGCTTAGTTTAAAAGTTCAACTGGGATTACATATCTTTCTGTTTAAATAAATAAATAAAGTAGCAGCTTTCTGATAAGAGTATGTACAGGACACTTGACAAGTAGCTCAGTCTCCTTCAGTTCTCTCCTTATTATTCCTGTAGATTTCAATCTCATAGAAACAAGGTTATGTTCAGCATTCTACTTCTGATAAGGGTCTGTGGACTGGGTGGATGACAGGATGAGATATTTTTCTTGGACAACTGAATCAGTTCAATAATTTTTATCTTTCATAACCTTTTTATTACCTCCTCTTCCATTTCATCTTTTCCCCTATTTTTCTCACAGGTACTAATCACAGTTCCACCCTTAAAATCTCCAAGCCAACCTCCTGATCTTTCTTTCTCCAAAAAGCATGAGAGCCTCATTTCTTCTTGTAAATTCCCTTTTCCCTGCAAAGGGGATCAAATCAGGAGAGACACCAATTACAACCAATATTTACTAGGACACCTTTTAATTAAGCTGTTGTTATTAAGAGCAGATAATTGTCTGTACAATGCATTCAAATACTCCTTCCCAAAAGTACACTCAGGCATGCATAGATGCATACTCGGAATTAATTTGTCCCTTGTTTGGAGCAATAGCTGGATGGCCAGTCACAGTTGTTTACACAGAACCAGAGGGTCACCGTATGGCTGCTAAGTTGTTTTTTTCTGAAAGCCCTTCAAGAAGGTCCTTCTTTCATCAGGTGTATATGTAATCCTGAAGTATTTGTCTGCATACAGCAGCCATCACCTTCTTGAGTGTGCTCTGAATTACATAGCCCCATTATTGATGCTGATGTTTACTGTTGGCCTTGGGTAGAGGCAGCAAACTATTGATGTTCTGAATTCACCCACACTTGTGGACTCAGGAGGACTGTTACTCTCCAAAGCTCAACAGGTATTAGAGACATTTGCATGCAACCTCTCAGCATCTATTTTTCTGCTCTTTAGCCTACTATTTTCTCATAGTTATTTTTTCATCCATATCTATTGGCATCTGTAGAATCAGTTCTTAACTGAAACTCATACAGAAGAGAATTTTATGATGTCTGCCCTCAGGCCACCAATACTAATGTTTTGGAGAAGTTTCCAGGTGTTAAGCCCAAGTGCTTCTTTTACGCTGCACATTGCCGTATGGGAATTACCTCTTTATCACCCCCACACGCACTTCCCAGCATTACATAAGCTCCATGCATAAGCTCATATTGATTCATAGCACTGTGTAAGTTTACATCTCCAGCAAGCTTTATTTACCATGCTTTTAAATATCTCTTGCCTTTGGCAACTGTTTTTCACAAACCTATGGACTTCAATTAATTCTTTTTTAGAAAAAAACACCCCACCTTTTCCTGCTTTTGTGCAAAAACTGTGGAGAGATGAAGGCACTGTCAGGGAAGGCAGAAGAGAGAAAAACCTTACTTTACCACCAAACATTTTTACTTCACTGTTATTTGTCTAGAGCACCTCTAAAACCCACATTCACGTTACTTATGAAAATTAATGAGCATGTGACAATATTCCAGACATCAGTGTTGAACTTGGACTTACTATATGGGACAGACATTCCTAAGAGTGATCAGCTGTCAGTAGTTTTGCCTGCTGTACCAGCATTTAAAATACCAGTCTATCATTGGGGAAGACCTGTTTTGGAGATTGTTTTATAAATACAGGTTTCCTAGGGATGTGCGTATGAAATACCTGGATATATCTTCAAACTATAAAGTTATATATACTTATTTCTTGCCATATATTCAAAGTTGAAAGTTTCCTTTGTATATGCATTTTCATCCATGGTCTATTTGCCTCATGCCCCCCATATCATGTACAGAAAAGGATCCCCAGCTATTTCTCATTACTCACTGTACACTGAAGTATTTTCACTCACTTAATTTGCTAACAACATCAATGAACAAAAAAAACCTGTCTATAAACTGGTCAGTGTCATTTTATCTAGGACAGCATTATAATGGAGACAATGCACCAGATCAGAAACTGAAAGTTTGCTCTGAAGGTAAGTCTCCCTGCCAACTTAGAAAGTCCCCCGAGTGGTGTTAAGAATTATTCCTCAGGGAAGTATTCAGTTTATTATAGGGATTTTTTATTAGTTTTTAATGTTAATTCTGTCTCTAATTAAAAACAATAATAAGAAAAAGGAAAAAAGGTTGTTTTCTTGACTTCCAGAATTTTGTCAGGATTACATGAAGACTTCACCTTCCACTTGAACACTGGATGCATAATTTACCTTTGATAGAAATTTTATAAGCCAATTGAGGACAAAGGCAGATATTTGTTTTGATTGTTTCAATATTCAAAACATATTTTAAATATAATAAGAAAACACAACTAAGAAACGCACTGTTTCAGACACACAATAAAATATTATGTTTCTAGTATTTCTCACAGCCACCCCTATTTTTGTATGCAGTTACAGAACTACTTTGAACATTTTTTCTATTTTATGATAAAGGAGTTTTGATTGATGTTTCCAGGGTTTCTATATAAAATGAAGGAAAAAATCTATTGCTTGCTTTGTTCCATTTGCTAGGAAAACTGAATTTTCATTTAAAATTGTAATTTGAGGAGGGCATGTATTGTTTTAGTAATCTGAAATTTAGCTGAGTACAGTTCATTGTGCTCTGCAGTTAAGTGAGACATACTGAAAATGGTAGCATAGAAACTCTGCATGCTGCAAATCTTTCATTTGTGTTATTGCTTGGCTATTGAGGAGGCAAAACATGATTTTTACATACATAGATTTTAGCTGTCTCCAAGACTGATCCTTCTCCTAGATAAATTCAGTTTTACTTCAGTCATCAGCATTATTTATCTCTGAAATAGGCAACTTTCTTAATTCAGCACTCAGCAGTACTGTGAAAATATCGATCTGCAATCAACTGCTGACACAGTTATCTTTGCTTAAGCCACATGTTTACTGAACTGCAAACACAGCAGTATTATAGGCATACATAAGAATTATTTCTCCCATAAAGAAAAAATATCATAGAAAGCACTTCTAAATGGTCTTGTTTGTGTTTTATTCTAACTAATTTTTGTCAAAGGCTCCTGTAAAGTAAATTGTTTATATTTTCCTTTTTCTCCCATCATTTTTGTTTGGGGGTTTTATTTGATGGTTGGCTGGCTGGTTGGTTTTTGGGTTTTGTTTTCCTTTTAGTTGTGAATATAATACTATGAGAAATTTTCCTCCACTAATCTCATTTAAATTTTCCTTCAAGCAAAATAAGCTGGTCAATAAAATTGAAAGTACTCTGAAGTGCTATTTCCATTGTCTTGGAGGCATACTTAACAAGTGTTCTTTTGGTTGTGAATCCCAATTTGCAGGACTTTTTAAAAACTTCTGGTCACTAAGGTTTGAGAAACCAGCCAAGTCCCTTGTCATCAATACAATTTGCCTGACTTTGACAGACTACATTATTAAAGATGTTATTTATATTTAATACATACAGCTCCATAGACATTTAGTGGAAAGTATTACTGTTTATTCTAGAGATTAATTAAATTTGATCACAAGTGGAGGTGCATAGAGTGGGGAAAGTTTTCTGTAGCTTAAAAGGGATTAAAACCAAAACAGGTCTGTAGAAATGGTGCTGAAGTGGACAGTCTTTATAGACTACAGTCTTTACAATCACATTAAATGAACATATAAATATAAAGTACACATTTTCGCTTTTAGAATTAGTGGCAGTGAATGTCAAAGGCACTTCAAAATTTGTCATCAAAGCAGATAACTCTACTTTGTAATTTATCTGGAAATAAAACAAAATGAATAGCCAAATAGGCAGTAAAAGGGCTGACTTTCAAAGATGAAACTAATAATTGAATACCTTAATCACCAAAGTTTTCAAATTAAAATTTCAATTAGCTGGGAAGGGCTTAATATATATGTGTGTTTGTGTATTTACAGAAAATGATTAGCTACTGTAATAAATGTAACTGACTTTAAAATAATGAATATTGTAAAAAACTCATTAAAAATGTTTATATCTACTCTCTAGGATATTAATACGTATTGAACATTATAAATAAGTGATTATTCAATAATTCAGTATAAAGTTTCTAATTGTTCTCATCTTAATTTGTTATATTATCATTAGTATAATAAAAGTAAGAATAGTTAGTAACACCAGTCCCAGTAAGTAGAAATATAAGTATCATATCAAATAAATAAACATGTGTGACCTTCTTAAGCAGTATCCTCCCCCCCACAAAACCCTAAAAATCCTTACTGTGTAAAGTGCAACTTAAATAGAATTTCAGAAGCTAAATCCAAGGATGTGATTCCAGAAAACGACTGCTAAGGAACTGTGGTGGGGGGAAAGAGTTTTCCCCCTGAAGTTATAAAATGGTAAAACCCCAGGGGGTGGTGACCCTTGAGGTTTTACCCAATGAGCACTTTTGCAAAATATAAACATATCACAAGGAGACCGGAAAAGAAGAAGTAGTTGTAGTTGTTGTTGGAAGACTGGCCATGTTGTAAGGGCACGAGGAGAAAGGGCAGGAGCCCCCCTGGGGGGCTCTGGCCCCCCAACCCCCGGCTGGAGGGCTCCAGGGACTTGGAACAGTATAAGACCGTGCTAAGTGTCTGTAGCTGAGCCGGGGGATGTTTCTCCACTGTGAGCCGCAGCAAAAGATACTGAAAAGCGGCGGCAGAGCAGCAGTGGATGGAGAAAGTGGCAGAGAGCCAGAAGAGATAAGACCGAGCAGCAACAACAGGCATGCAGCAACACAGAGAGAACTCCTGGAAGGAGAGAGAGAAAGAGAAAGAGAGCCAGCAGCAGAGAGAGCAAGACTAAGCTCTACAGACAGAGACAGAGTTCTGGGGTAAGAACTGAATCAAAAACCCCAAACTCCTTTGAGACCCCTCCTAGGAGGAGGATGATAGGCTCTTACTTGAGAAAGAGTCTTGAAGTGCTACAGCACTGCAGAAAGGAGCTGAAAAGCTCCGAGAAGGAATGCAGAGGGGGTGACCTTGGCCCCTCCGCTGCTTGAGACAGAGCAGAGAGCTCTGCAAAGGGAATTTGATTCCCCTGAAGATACAGACCGTCACGAAGATCCCTGAGCTTCGTTGATATTACCGTGGTGAGGCAACCGTGCCTGGGTGAATGCAGCTCACGGAAGATAAGACCCTCGCTTGAAGACAAGTGGCCGAGAGGGCTTGGATACCCCCTCTTGTGTACTGGCAGAGATCCAGCTACAGTTGCTGCATGGAAGAGAGAGAGATAGACTGCTACTCTGAAGAGAATGCTGCTCTGAAAGTGGAAAGGATCTTTCCTTCTTCCCTCCTGGACTTTTATTTGGAGGAGAGAAGAGATTTGATTCATTGTAAATACTTCTATGTAATGGTAGAGATAGCTAAGATTGCATATAATGTATTTATATAATGTATTTATTTTGTACAGTCATTGTAATATATATTCCCTTTCATCCATTTTGAGTCTCATGTATTGTCTGGAAAAACCATCTCACACCGGGTTGAGATGTGGGAGGGGGCTTGGACTAGGGAATTGGATTTTTTGGGCTTCTCAAACCATGACAGGAATGTATGTGTCGATTGCAGATAATTTTATTAAACTTTATACTCTAGATTTTTTAGCTTTTAGGGACTAGTTATGCCGCAAAGCAGACAGACCTAACTTTCCAAGCCTTTTCACAAACCTCAGGCTGTTTGGACATTTTCAAATCAGGCAGACACTGTACTGACAAGCCCAAGCTGATCTGATTTTTCAAAGACATCTGACATGCACATATCATCCATACAAGAAAAACACACCAACCCCAAGGCCATTCTCATGCAAAATGACAGCCAGAGAGAGAGGTGGTTCACATTGGATAACAATTTAATGCCTCAAGTGGAATGGAAACTGAGGATCAATTCTAACCTTGGACAGAAAAGTTTGAATTTGACATCTTCTGAGGGAAGGCTCTAATCCCCAGGCTGGAATACAAAAGCTACAGAGTGAAGGAGGAAGCATAGAAAAAAGAGAAAATATAACTGCACATTATTTTTTTTTTAAGTTTTAAACTTTTACCGGCCAACGTAACTAGTTATCACCATGTATTTTCTTAATGAACAATGAAAATCCATTCATATAAATACATTTCTCTCTGGAAAATCCTTTAAAATTCAATATTTATCCAAGTTCATGTTTCCTTTTCTATACAAAAGAGAACAGTCTCATTAGGGCTGATTTAAAAAACAAAACCAAAACAAAAAAACCACCAAAACAAAACAGAAAAAGAACCCACATTCCTACAAAGGAAAGTACTCACCTTGCTTTGATACCAAGGCTCTTTGTTTTACATAGTTAAATTCCTGACAGACCCATATTCTGTGCTCTCATAAAATCGCAATGCAAGCACATTTATTTGTTTTAAAGACACAAAATGGAATGTGGGTGTTGTGATTAACACTTATCCAGGGTGTATAATGCTGCCACTATTCTTGATTTTGTCTATGGAACAGTAGACAAAATACTTCTGAAGATGCGTATAGATATTGCATATCAGTATTATGACTAAGCATGCATAAAAGTGAACAGAGAATATTTAAATGTACTTAAAAAAAATGTACTCAAAAACCCCCACTTGTCTGAAGACTAAACCCCTGCATTTTCATCATAATGTCAATCAAAACAGAGAGTAAATCTCAAGATCCTATAAGGCAGTACTTATAAATACAACCAATATACTGAAAGCTCATGTGTACCATCATTATGCAACTTTCAAGATGAAATAACATAGATCAAATGGAACTAAGGGATACCCACAGAAAAAATTAAACCCAAGATGTTTGGCCAACAACGTCTTTATTCCTCTTGGAAATGAATTTTTGTTAAAAATAATTGACCTAAATGTCCATTAGTTAGTAGTCATGAGTAAGTGATATAGACATCTTTGTTCAACTGTTGATAAAATTCTTCCCTCCTTATGACATGTATGCTCTTGCACTTCACTCTAGATGATATGATCTAGAAGTACAACTAGTACAATATCTATAGAACATTAGTATTTCTTTTCAAGAAAATAAGAGCTTAATTTAAATCTTAATCTGCTTAAAAATGTTTGATTTACCCTTACTTGTAAACCAAAGATCATTCATCTCAAAGATTATATAACTCTTCAAAAAATGTAACTCGCAAACTTTTTCAGACTATCACTTCAAACATGCATACTGATGTGATCTTTGTCCTTAAACTGAAGGCATTTTCTGTGCAATAACTCATTTTCACAGGTTAATTCATTATTTATTTAGTTATTAGCTTGTTTGGGTTCCTGACTTGAAAGATGTTATGATCCAGTTATTAAAATTGTTAGAAATGCCTCTGCCCCAATTAAGGAGCAAACAAAATCATATGCCAAAGTCAATAGTATGGATTTTATTTAATGGCAAGTGAGAAAGAGAGAGAGAGAGAGAAGTAGAAAAAATGAGGGGGGGGGGGAGAAAAAGAGTGACAGAGAGAGATTAAGTAGAAAATGTATCATCTCTCCATAGACCTGTCAGCATCCCGTGGGTCTTCTGGTCTTCTTGGTTGTTAGGGTCCCCCTCCCACACATTCAAGAGATGTCCAAGCACCTCCCTTGGGGTGGGCAGGGAAGCTTTGCACTCTTGCAACAGGCTCTGGTTTTGTTGCCTCGCTTGGATCATATGCAGTCTTGTGGTGGTGGAAGGCTTCAGGAATGAGTCAGGGAGCACTTTGGTGGTCTTTGACATCCCGTGTGTATGTGGTTTTCCCAGAGCCCGGGAAGTTTAGTCTGTTTGGTGTGGAGAGATTTCGCCATCACATCCAAAACCCTTCTCCCCACCCTGCTCAACCACCCGCTGAGCTCAGCTAGGGTGAATTCTTAAGACAGATACATTCTTCTTCCACTAGTCTTGTTTACTTCTCAAACTCAAGATAATTAGACAGTAGTCTTATCTCAAGTTCCCCTTCACAGTCCAGATTCCAGTCAGGAAGCATATTGGGCAGGGTGTGGGGCATACTTTGGTGGTCACAGAGAGGCAGTTGCTTCCTTGCAGTTTGACAAAAAGGCTTTCTATGATTTTAACAATGTTTAAGACATTAACAACATTTCAGTCCATCACAAAAGAGAATAATGTGTGTCTTAGAAAGAAAAAATAATCTATATGTACTTTCTGAACATCTCCAGCGAGACCTAGCACTACTGGTCCCTATAACAGCCTAGCTTTTTCGTCTTTCCTTCTGTTTAAAAGATTTATGAAAAACCAAATTAGGAACAGAAATAGTATCTTACGATTTATGTGACTGCAACTGATAGATACAAATCATAAGCCCTACATAAAAAAAAAAAAATTAAATGCTCACCGTGAACTTTTTTTTTTTACTTTTGGATGATTTTTTAAAAAATTAAGAGATCGTAAAATATATTTACATGATTAAATTGCTCTCAAGAACCTCTATTCTTCTTTTGGCCTTCTGACAAGTCCTGATCTAGTAAAACACTTACTCATAGGCTTCATTTACATTCCTGATCAATGCTACTATATATGATATTCATAAATTTACCTGTGCTTAAGCAATTCTGTCACTACTAAAGCAGACAAAATACACTAAATACATTGTATGTTCGGAATTGTTAGCTTGGGTGTCATTTGTTACTTTTTGACGATTAACCTATATTAGGCAGTAATCAAAATCACTTCTTTTAGCACATCTGATCGTTAATCTATCAACACTCTGCTAATGCAGCCAAAAAAATTCCGACCAGGCTAAAATTATTTTCACTCTAGCTAGCATTATCCTGTCAATATTGTGGCATATAACACACACTACTGTATCCTCCTTTTACAATCTCTTTTAGAATTCCAAATGTACAGGGGCGGTCATAATCTTTTCAGATATGTGAAGTCAAATAGCAGCAGAATTTGTCAAAGCATAGTAACTGTGACACACAATTCTAACCAAAAAACCCTGTCATTAAGGAAGTCCTCTTTATGCATTTATGTAAAGAACTGATGAAGCCCAATGCCCAATAAGGATTCAAACGGCAGCCATGTTCATCAATCATTAATGAAAACCACAACACACAAAGATCTGTACATAACTTCTCAAGGGAGCTTTCTACCAGAATTTAACTGCTTGGATGTACAACAGAGAGATTAGGTTGTCTGCCTTGCCAGCAAACAGCATTCTTTTCCAGGCAGTAGGATGTCTTCTGAGAAAATAGTCAGTTTTATACTGATATGCTAATCTTAGCAAGGATTGATTACCTTCATTTCTCTATCTTCCTGACAATATATAATCTCTTTTGTAACATGACACAGAGAAGATTCACCTCCAACACATGGATAATAAAATGATGTAGATTCATTTTTCATTTCCAGAGGGGGTTATTTTTTGTTAATTCAAGTTTTCAATTTCCTACAGAAATGATAGCATATTGTATTAAAAGGACACTAAATTAATTAACTGGAGATATTCTGATATAACTTGACTCTCAGCTTATTCTGTGTGCTGGGTGGAATCATTAAAACCTATGCTGGAGGGCAATATCTCCTAGATTAGTAGCAGAGGTGACATAAAAGGTGCCAAAAGAATGCCTTAAAGAGCAGCAAACACAGTAAGACATTCAAGGTGTGCCTGACACACCTTCTTTAGTATAAAGGAAAAGGTTTCCTTTCCCACATGGAA
Organism: Pseudopipra pipra; assembly: GCF_036250125.1. Lineage (NCBI taxonomy): Eukaryota > Metazoa > Chordata > Aves > Passeriformes > Pipridae > Pseudopipra > Pseudopipra pipra. The sequence continues at coordinate 71,298,484 of NC_087550.1, read as the reverse complement.
AGTGGTTTACCCATCCTGGACCTGTAGCAAAGACACTATGCAAAGCTGACAAGCTATCCTGGTCACCCTAGTGCCTTCATACCATTCATTGAATCAGATATTTTCTAAAAAAAAAAATAAATTAATGTGTTTTTATTTTGTGGTTGGGGTCTGCAATTTAGAGTTGCCTCTTTGAACTTATTTGAACTTAATTTCAACAAAGGTTATCCGAGTAAATAATTTTTAAGGTTTGTCATGATTTACAGCACGCTACTTTCATCTCAGCGCCACAATCAAGCCAAGAAATAATACACATAGAAACATGATCATGTAGATTAGAAATGCAAATTTTAAATAGACTGAAAAGCCAGGTCTATATAACGATATATTTGCTGTAAAGACAAGGATAAATAAACTTTATTTGTGGAACAATTGAAATCATTAATCATTCTTCAAGTTAAAATAGTGCTAGGATTTCAGACAGTGATCTTTCCAAATGAAGACAGTTTTAGATGGATAGGAACAACTGACAAGTATGAACAACAGCTTAAAAGGAAAACAGAACAAATGGCAGAAAAGTCAAATTTAACCTGAAAGATAAAATATCTTCAATTAGAAGCAGAAAAGAGTACTGAAGTTGAAAGCATTTAGTGAATAATGAGATGACAAGCAGTATACACACACTTGAACACTGTTACCCAGATGAAAAGTGTCATTATCAAGATAAGAAGATACTGCAACTGATCAGAATACTGACAAATGTAGGCAGGATAATGTCTTTACAATATGTGTAATTCTCAACAGTTTGATGCTGGCTGTATTCTAGCTCAGTTTTAGAAATATCTAACATGCTGTATATTTTTTTTAATAAGCTACAAACCTTTGATTTATAGCTCAAGTTCAAGAGAATCCAGATGTTTTTCAAGACCTTAATCTTCAAAACAGTTTTTACAGTGAAAGATCATGACATCGTTGCATGCTTCCATCTACCAAATTTGTCCCATATAAACCTTCCTTTAGCTCTATTTGCACTGTCTTCACTCTTCATCACAAAACTTCAACAGTGATTGAGAAGAAATCAACTATGATGTCTAGTCATTGTCATACATTCTACTAGGATAATAGAAAAAGTAAACACTAAACGTTCTGGTCATAGAAGCCAGAGCCCTTAATCTATCGTTTCTCTGGATTTGTGAGGGTTATAAACAAGCCTTGATCAGTTTACTACTTGATTTCAAGCTTATCAGGAGACAAAATTGACAGATGACTAAGGGTAAAACTGAATTGATACCAGTAATTATGTACTTTTAGCTAATTTGCTAGATCCTGACTACTGGCCTCTGTTACAAACACAGTCAGGACCTAAAGGGCTACAGTGAACTGTTTCGTAGTACAGAGACCATCTGACCTAAAATGGCCTGTATCCATACTATTCAAATCTCCCACCTTTCCAAAACAGTGGTCTCCATCAAAAACCTCATTGAAAATGGCCATTGTCTTATGCTAGCTCCTAAATTGTATGTAAAGATTGTGTGGGAGCTGCTATTTGACCTGGGCCAAAATATGAATCAATCATTCTAATGGTATAAAAATACAGATCTTTGAGATTAAGCACCTTAGGAATGAAATTTTGCACAATTTCCTGTCCTGCTGCAAGCGAAAAAGTTTCCGGTCCTTGCTACAGATTACAGAGGAGTGTTAGTTCATATTCACATGCATACTCTTGAAAACTTAGTTATAACACTACTTTTTAATGCCTTTAAAATGGTGGTGTAGAACACATATCTTAAAAATTTCTTAATTTCTGAAAACAGAATACTAAAGTACTTGTCAAGGCACTTGTTTGAGGACTTGTCACTCTGAAAATTACACTTGAAGTCAATCTATTTTAGAATAAAAATAGGGAAAAATTTTTCTGCAGAGACCAAGTAAAAGAACAATGAAAAACAATTTAGAAAAAGATGTACAGAAATTAAAGAGAATCAGTCAGCCATCCATCTACACACATGTATATGAAAATTTATGCACTTAGAATATCAGGTTCTTTATACTATTTCATTCAGTTCTGAAACTGTCAAAGGTCTCATGCAAGCCCAGTACAGAGGATACAGGGTTTTTAACACCACTTTTACAGTGCAGAAGGCTAATTTAGATGTATTCTTCTACATGTACCACATGCAAAAGCTTTCCTTTGTTTCTGTTCATATCAAGTTTTCCATCTGCCTCCAAAAATGTTCTGATGGGGAGATACATTACTTGAAGTATCTAATACTGCTCTGGAATTAGTAATTGTGAGGGGTAAGCTTTGGTTAACAAACAAACACGCACCCATCTGCTTGCTGCATTCCTCTTCCCCTCTCCACACCTCCTCCCTCACTGAGATAGGGAAAGAAAGTAAGAATGGATGCCCATTGGAAACAAAACCAAAATATTCAAATATTTAAACAATGTCTTTCCTCCTCCTGTTTCTCTGACAAATTCACTCCTTCACTTCAGACCCATTTACACCTGCCTTTTGTGTCACAAGGAGGATGGGGAGTGTGGGTTATGGTCAGTACACAATGATTTCCCTCTGCTGTTCTTTACTTCTCCCTCTTTTGCCGTGCCCCAACATGGGCACTCTGCAGGTCACAGTTTCTTCAGGAACAGCCACCTGCTGTGGCCTGAGGTTTTCCATGGGCTACAGTGTGGATATTGCCCCAGCATGGTCCTCCATGGACTGCAGGGGATATCTTTGCTGTTATGGAGTACCTCCTTTCCTTCTAACCTTGGTGTTCCTTGTCCTGTTTCTCCCTCTTTTGTGTTAGATTTTTTCCTTTCTATTTTTAGTTCCTCCTCTGCCTGTCCATGTAGCCAGAAAAGGCAAACTATTCCTCAGAGAATTTTCTTTAGTCATGTGAGAACTGTAATGAATACTTGAACTGAACTGGGGGCAGACATATTGACTTGGTGTTCCTGTTGTCAAAGAGGCAAGGCATGGGATTTTAAGTGGTCTTTATCACTATTATTATATTCTATGAATTAAAACTCTCGTATGAGACCAGAAATCAGTTCAACTTGTATTTACTGACGATAAGTTTGCACTGGATATCTATCCCAAGAATCCAGGAAGTGTAGCCGAAAAAAATGGTATCTGCTCTGTGGTGGAGATGTACCATGTACTATAAAAACTGCTGCTGTTAGGCCTCTATCTATGCAAAAAAAAAAAAGAGGAATGATAAGATGTATTTTGAATATGAACTATGCTTCTCTTTGGGGCGGGAAACATTACTTTGGGAATAATAATTCTAAAATTTAACGGATTGTTAAAAAATGTCATATCTAATACTCTTTAGTTTGTGCTCATGCATTAAACTTTATTTAAAGATTTCTAATTGAGTAAACTGAATAGTATTATATTGACCTAGCTATATAGAAGGGCTACATAGAAGGCTAGCTATAAAAAAGCTAGATATAGAGAAGATTAAAGAACAATCTCTTTGCATATAGTATTTTCTACATTTTTATTCAGTTAAAGTATCATGCAATACGTCCAAGAACAAATAGAAATGTACTAACCTTTGTAAAGAAAACTCAAAAATTACTTCAATTTCAGCTTTCCACATCTGATTTTAAAAAAAAGAGGGAAATACAATTATTGAAAAAACACAACAAAGAAAAAAGAAATTATGTGGATATAAAATGATCTTCACAAAAGAAAAAGAAATCAGTACTATTATTAAAGAATTAAAGATTCATTCAAATTTCAAGGGACTTTGGGAAATAACCCACTCCAAAGTCCTAGTCAGAGCATGCACACTGAATTCAGGCTATCTTTGTCAGGGTATTTTTTCAGTCAAGCCTTGGGAAAAATTACCTGGATCTAATTATCCTCATGGTGATTTTTCTCCCCTCCCTTACATCCAGCCCCAGCTTTCCTTGTACTTTTTAAAAAGAATTTTCTTCAAACTGTATTCCAAGTTCCTCTTCAGTTTGAGTACACTGGATGCATATAATGACTATGCAAAATCCAGGAATCTCATGATATCATAAAGGCCAAACAGTGAAACACCATTACTTCATTTTTTTTTCTTAGACAGAACTTTACTTATGTAAATTTCTTCAAAAAATTAGAACATACTTGCATGGGTCAAGCATATCAGGCAATAAAAATTCATACCCTGCTTTGCCTCCCACACATTCCCTTAAAATATTTTTATTCTGAGCAAAGACATCGCATCAGGAGCTAATCATTTTAAGTGTGAAGTAACACATTCAGTAAGACTGAATAAGATTTTTAAGTCATCAAGTTTTGATCTGCATAACTTAGGTTCTAGGAATTAATTCTTGTTTCAAATACATCAAAGTATTCAGTCTCTGACTAAAACTGTTGAAGATGAGGAGTTCCATACAAGGTCTTGTAAAATCTTCAGTGTTTTAAGCTGCCTGAAAATCCTGCACAGCATTTTCTGTTGAATGATACAAATATTTTTTTTACACCATTTTCAGCATTTTAACTATCCTACTTTGCAGTTGTACTACTCAGGCAAATTTCTTATTGTCTGAAATTAAATCATCTCATAGATCTATTGCCATTTGACTAAAAAGATTGAACTAATGGTCTTTCTCACAAGTCTGTAATATTTTTGAACTTTTGAGTGAACTTTGAATTTTTGAAGTAAGCAAGTGGGACGACAATTTTTACTGTGCTGAGATACCAAAGACTATGGAAAAATGAGTAGCGATGATCTTGTACATCCTCTGTGCAAAGGAGATATATATCTACATTAAAATTCCAAACGCATTTACTACAGGGAGGACATCATTAACCTCAAGAGCATGAGGTCATGGGCTTTCTTGTGTCCACACTCCTAGCCAGTGCTAGCACATGCAGTACTTGATCTTGTGTCCTCCTTTAGGATTATATATTACATATATATTATATATTTCCCGTGTTACTAAAACAAAAATACTATTTTTCAGTATGTAATTCACTAGGTAAAACCAAATGAAAACATATGAAGATTGTTTTTTAAAGCACCAAAGTGTCATTTTTTTATTATAATGCTGAGTATATATTCCAGATCCTGAAGTGTAACAGCATACTGGTTGTTTTGAGGTTTCAAAGGTTTTGTGGGAATAATCAATTAAAACATAACTCGGTTTCATTCACTCCACACTTTGGTAGTAGTTAATGAAGTAAGACATTCCCTGGACTATGCATGCAAGATCATGGGGAAAACTATTTGGACCAGTCCATGTAGAATGAGTCAGGAAGCTGATAATGAGAGATAAGAAAAGTCAGACTTCTAATGACTGAGCTCTCTCCAAACAAATGTTTTTCTACCAGTACAGACAACCCTGTAAATTTTAATCTAAAAAGTCACAGGAAAGCAAAATAAATCATACAAAACAAAAAGGGAAAAAAAGGAACCTCGATATCTTCTTGGAGTATTTCTGCTGTCTTTGGTATCTTAAGGAAGACATTGTGTTTGAAGAGTTAATAATCTTGAGCAAGACCTGACAGTCATTTTGGGCCAAGTGCTAGGGCCTGAGCTAGCCATAGGCTAACATGAGTGACCACTATAAAGCCCCAGGTATATATCAATAAAGGGAAGCTTGCAAACTTGCTGGAATGCCCTGAATATATGTAATTTCTGGCTACATTTCTTAGATACATGTAGTTAGATCTGCTCTGGTGGGCATTAGGAAGGAGATGGCTCCCCTACTCAACAACAACAAAAACAAAAAAACAAACCAAACAAACCAAAATGATAATTTTGTTTGATATAGTAGCTATAAAGGGCTAGAGTACTGCAGAGGGCAAGGAAGGTGATCCATGAATCGGATCTGCACAGCATGAAGTGGATGTTCACTAAGGGAGATAAGTTTTCTTTCTGAAGTTGTCTTCTGATTTATTTCAAACAGCATTATTGAGCACCTTTAACAGTTCATACAATCCAGTTTGTGAGAAGAATGAAACCTAAGGATCAAAATAAGACATACAAGTCTGACCAGAGTGTTTGGAAAAGGGAATAAAATGGAGACCTTATTTATTTAAAAAGAAGGTAAACTAGGCAAGAACGTTGGCTTAAAATGACATAACCTGCCACGTCTATTTGAGTAAATTTCAGAACCTGCGGACAGAATATCCAAGTCCTTAAATAAGGTCACCTGATGTCAAATATACTTCTTTAGGATCAAAGGATAATGATAATGAATAAAGTAGGTCTTTAAATACATTTTGGCAGAAAAACTTGACATTGATAACAGAAAGATACAGAACTTGACTCACTGCTTCCTTGGAGCTCTGTTGTTGTTTACACCTATCTAAATGATAACAGATATCACAAGTATTTAAAGGTATATTCTGAAGTTCAAGGTGGGGGACAAATGTACTAAATGAGTCCTGAATTATAAAGAAATTGAAAATTCAGTTGTCACAAACCTGAGGCTCCAGCTCTTAGCAGATTGGAACACTTACCGGAAAGTTTTAAAGAGAGAAATAGACTAATGACACAATTAGTATGATATTATCAATGAATCAATATGTGAGAAATAGCAATTCTGCATACAATAGGTTATATTCTCTGATAGTTTTTTACATTGCTGTAAACTTTTGAGTCCACAGAACCTTGGCAACCTCAGTTTCTACAGAGAAAATGTGTTACTTTAAGATGTATGTGTAAACTTCGCAAGATTATAGTGTCTACTTTTAACATAAAAGACATTGCACCTTCTGACCTGAAGACTATTTTAGGCTTTCTTTAGAAATTCAAGTACTTTTTCTAAAACCAATTATGTATGTTCTTCAGTTCTGAGCTTAGAACATCCATCAAGAGGGCATAAGCGCCAAAGTTACTGACATGAAATTTGAACACTTTTCTTGGAGGATACTTAACCATTTTCATAGCAGTTTTTCAGCTTTTCATTTACTGTCATGATATTGACTTTTCTAGGCAATAGTGCATATTACTCCAGAAAATAATGTTATTCTTAATTATGTAAAAGATATTGTATATTGCTGTCTCTTACTATCCTCTAATATCTTTTACAATGAGATTTTCATCTGCAAAGGGACAAAAAAAAAGGAAACGTAAGAAATTAATCTAAAAAAATCCATTTATAGCTTTAAAAACTATAATATTCAATACATTGTAATCCTTGTGTCTAGAGTATACTGCTATCCAAAATGAATATGCTAATAAATGAGGAATCCAGTGAAACCTATTGTGGAGCCATTCAGACTGTGAACAAAATGCTTTTATATCATATGCTTGGAGATGCATTTGTTAAGGCACTATTCATCATAAAACAAGACATACATGATTTCATCGTAATTAAATATAAGCATTCGTATTCATGGAGTCTTCAACAAGAAGGACAGGAATGTGCCTATTTTGGTTTCTTCTCTGTCCATAATTCATAATTTGTTCTCCTTTATTTTCAGATGCTGAACTAAGACATAGAAGAAGTCCAGACTCAGGTTGGTTTTTACTTTTTTTGTTGTATTCAACAAACTCTTAATCTAATTGTATGCTAACTCATTCATCTGTAGAATGTGTTCAGTAGTGACCTACACTCATAAAAGAGTTAACAAATTCAGTGAAATTTTTATGTAGTCGCAGTTTTCAGGGACTGAAAGATGTAATTTCCATCATCGTGGAGTACCAATAGGAATTCTATAAAACTGAAACGTCCTCTGCTAATAAAGAATTATTGTTCCCTGACTGTCTTTCAGAAAGCATGAGGATGGAAGGATATGCCTACAGCATCCCCTTGAAAATCATCATTAATGTAAAAATACAAAAAAATCATACTTTCAAAAAAAAGTATAAAGGAAAAGTCACTTGGACTGATACACACAATTAAAGTGGTGTTTAAACCAAAAAGGATATTTTGCTAACTGCAGAACCACAGCTATATAGAAGGAAGTTCATTTAGTTACTAAGATGTTATCTTACTAAAAATCTGAGAAGAAAGGTCCCAGAGGTCTTTGAGATACTTACAAGTGTAGCAACAAGGGTAGTGTAAGACATGAGAGTGAGAGCCTTACATAAATTTGGAAAAAAATTTATACTCCTTCTTTCACTGAAATAAATATAGAGAATGGCCTGGTAATTAAAATAATGAAGTTACTTGATTATTTTCTTGTTTGCTTTGGTTTGGTTTCCATCTTTGTAGGAAAAAAAAATAAATAAATATTTAAGAACAAATTTCCTGGATGATATTCTGAAAATATACAATATTTCATTTGTGTTTTTTTTCTAGTTCCTTAAAAGAAAGATTAACTATGTGGCATCTTGTTTTCTCCATGAAGATTAACATGAATACTATGGGCAAAGTTCTCTGCATTTTTCATTTATCATTCATACATGTAAAACTTAAATTTTATTCCTTCTATAAAAAATTTCATATCCTGCAGAAAGTATTTCAGTGTATCATAATAACACCATGAAGATATGACAGTATTTTCCTTGTCAATAAGGAAAACCTCTGTTTTACTATATTCGTTGTTACCCTAAATATAGTAGGGTTCTTTTTCCTCTAATAGAATAAAGTGTCCCTTTCATCTTCTTTAAAAGCAAGACACTTGGAAATCTTCCTTTTGGAAAATACTTCCCTGCAGAATAGCAGTCTGTAGCAGTCACCATTACTAGGGAATGCTGACTCTGTATGTAGACTGTTTTTCAAATTACAAGTACTTGATAAGCTTTCAAAAATACGGCTATTAAAACATAATAGCTATTTTAACATAAAGCTTAGTAATGAAAAAATTGAAAACTGGTAATTTTTTTTTCTACATCATGATGCTAATTTATTAGTATTGTTAGTGTTATTGAGGCAAAGTGTTTGTTTTGTTTTGTTTTTTTTTAATTGGATTTTTTCTCTCCAAAGATTAACTATATTTTTGAAGTATATTGACTTAAAATATGCTTGGAAGAGAGAGTTTTAAGCAACCATTAAGGAAGAGTCAAGTCCTTGAACTTGAACCATAGCCCCTCCTGCATACATCTCGAGAACCATGAACAAAAAGGTATTGATAAAACTGAAAGGGATGATAAGAACCAAATATTCAATATAAGAGGAATTTATATATATATATATACATATACACATGTATATATATATAATGTCAGTAAGTTTTCCACTCAAGACTGGTTATTTTTTTTTTATTACAGTAGAGCAGTTATAATATATTCTGTGAACCTATGAGATTGTTTAGTTAAGATCTCAGATCAGACTCTCTTAATACCTCCATGCCCCAGTGTGCCAAGGTAAAGCTTAAGCTCTAGCAGATGTTAAAAGATACTAAACAAATATAAAATTTTAAAAAGCAATTAAATCAGACTTTTTCAGAAATTGTTGCACTGGTAGTGAGCTTTCTCACTTCCTCAACATCTTTTGGTATATTATGTCTATATGTCTAGAGGTGCATTTTTGTCCTTGCTTTGATATAAATATATAAAAAAAATATATACACACACTTTTGATTAGACTAATCTTGTATTTGCACAACAATATACACTATATTCATTTTTTGCAACCTACAGACTATGACATAGACAGCAGCATTTTTCAGGCCTCAACAGACTTCCCGTAGTTGTGATAGAATTCTGGTTTTAGCTGTTTTCAAAGGCTTTACTAAAAACTTGCTTTTCCTATTGTTTTGGAATGAAAACATAAATTTGAAAGTATACCAGAAGTGAGAAAATATTCTGAAAATTATATGAAGCTAGTTCTAAATAAATCTTCCCTTCCACAAGACACTGGAATTTCAACATATGTTTTGTATTCTAGAAATAGGAAAAATGAGCAATGAAACTTTCTGGAATGATTATTAGTATTACTGACTGAAAACATTTAAAACTATAACATGGACAGTTGTTCAATGACATAATACTCAATTTTTTAAGAACATGAAGTATTTTTGATGATTATGTAAAAACAATGAGGAAAACACAAGCAAAATAAGTGCAGCATGTAAAAAAATATGTCCTTTCTACAAAATTCTGCAGTCATCCCACAACACTGTATGGATTAAACTGTAAATTATAATTTTCTACAAAGTAGAGAGTGAGAATCATATACTAACATTAACTCTTTCAAAATACTAACCACAGATAATTTTTCTGGGAGTCTAAAAGGAGCTAGATAAGGAGCTTTGGAGTAATGCTTGTAGATGGGACCTAACGGCATCCTTAAATGTTTCCTGAGTTGCCTTCCCCTTTTTCCAAAGCTGATACACCCTCTTTTTTTACCCTGAGTTCCTGTGCATGCTTCCTGCTCAGCCAGGCCAGTCTTCTTCCCCAACATCCTGAGACAGCCTGCTCCTGCGCCTTCAAGATTTCTTCTTAAAGTACGTCCAGCCTTCTTAGGTCCCTTGGTTTTGGCTGTTTAGAAATCAAACTGTTGTTGGAGGAAAAGGATGAACCAACAGCAGTTCCCCTCTGTCTTCTGCATTCATTCTCTGCCTTTATTAAGAATATGAACAAATCAAGACCTACCCTCAAGATGTTATCAGAACTGTTTTAACTTGACCCTGTAGAGGTTATGGGTGGAAGAACACTGTACTTTAGGAGGTAGTGATTTCCAAAAAGGTTAACCTGAGCAGGCCCAGGCCTGTGTTGTACTGTGCTGCATGTACAGCCTGGCTTTAAAGTCTGTGCTGTGCAGTATAAATCCCATTTCTGCATGGTAACCTCAACCAGCTAACAGGCAGCTCCCACTTGTTACTGACGATTATATGACGTGCGTGGCCTTACCTTTATCTAAGTATACAGAAAGAAGTTTTCATGAGGACATAATTTCTATTTTAATTGTAGAGGGGAAAAAAGAGTTGTTTCCTCATAAAAAAATCTTATCATAGTTTGAATGTTAAAAAAGGAGAAGCTCTGCTATGGACAGGGTTGGCAAGGTGTACTGCACAAGGAATCCTGTTTGATTCTGCACTGCTTGAGGCAGAGTGCAGACTACTGCAGAGTGTTAGCTCTAATAAATAGCATTTTAAATGATAACTTAAAAAGTCTAAGTGGCTTTCTATGGGAGTCATAACGAATAATGCCCTTTTCCTAACACATTGTTTAACATAGCTAGTATTAACGAAGCATAACTATCCCTGCAGTGCAGGTCTGACATTTTCCTATGAACTTGGATATCCACAGATGTAAAACTAAGTTCATATAACAGCACAGGTATTAGGTCTTTGCCCGCAGGAAACACCAGATAATTAAAGTTTGCTTACACATCTTCCTTAGAGACTTTCCTTTTGTGCCTGCCTGTATGTTGCTCACTTTATTCCTTTTATCTTTTCCTCTGAAGCATCTAATTATTCTTGATTTAATCCTACCTGTGTAGGCATAAACCTCATGCTTTTTTCATAAATCTTGTTGAACAGAGAGAATACTTCTTTATAATGGTTCTTAGGCTGGCTTATATCAATGCTGATCCTGTTGCTGAAGAGGCAGATTGGTGCCATACAATCCTCTCACTTTGAAACCATTGTGCTTGTGAGTATCTTGTATCCTCTGAAAAGCAATGGGGGAGAGGTTTATGTGCCATGATGATTATCAGATGGTTAGGCTGGGGCAGCCCTGGAACTAAGGGCAAGAAGGCGAACAACCTGAAAGCCTACAGTCAGGACAAAGGCATCAGAATTGGAGAAGTGAGATGACAGAAACAGAGAAGTGCACGGCTCCAAATTTTGTGTTTGGTTAACGCAGGAATGTCATCGGTTGGTCCCTGGCTAGTGTACATGTGTGGTGGAATAATAGAGTAAATGTGATGGATATACGCATAGAAAGTCTTAAAGACACACTTGATGCTCTAAGGGCAGCAGGACAGACACCACCAGCTAGAACACTGTGCCACATGTCATGAAGGTGTAAAGAAGAATACAATGCTTCAAGTGATTTCCTGGGCAAAATGGTATAAAACACAGTGCCTCTAGGATTTAAGCTGTAAACAAAAGGGAAAAAAAAGATGACAACCAGTATAAGGTAAAATTGATAAAGTTCTGAAGCTGACAATAGAAGCATCTCTAAATTTTCTTTATACAGGAAATACTACTCTATTATAAACCAGCTCTTTTCTGCCTATGAAGAGCCTTTAGCAAAATCTATTTTGGACACAGTCGTCAAAGTCCTGTAAGAACAATGGAAAATTAGTTACTTAAATAGATGGAACCAGATCCTGTAACTGTGCTTTTCTTGGAGTTTTGAATGATCTAATGTAAAAGGGAAAGTGTGATTTGAGAGATTAGTTTCAAACTCGAGCTCTTGCAATTTTTTATTCCACAGAATTTGTATTCCCAGAGCTGAATATAACTTAACTTTTTGTTTCTCTAGTATTCATTTTATTTCCTTCATATATGTAATCACCAAGTTTTCTGCTTTACCAAAATCACATAGAATATAGCTGGTTCTAGAAAAAAATGATTTTTGATTTTTGGATAACAAATGAGAAGAAATGCAGGATTGTGATTTGGCTGGTAAGTCCTGAATTACTATATTGTTTTTGTTAATTTGTACGCATCATATGGCATGCTAAGCTCATTTCATTTTCACCCTGAGGCTGTCTTCTCCACTAGAGTTCAAACATAAGGCAAGTCTTTTCAAATGAGACAAATTTGTATTCTACAAGGTTGGTTTTTTCAAAGAATTATTTTAAAGAAGAACAGACATCTTTAATTTCCATAATTTTTCTTGCTCTCCACTTACTTGTGAAATTTATGGCTGCTGAGTTTTCAAGAGGATATCCATGTCTTTTTAGTCTTTTTGTACTAAACAAAAACGAAATATGACTAAAAGAAACAAAAGAATCCTTGTAAAATTTTTATTTATTTTTTTTCTGTTTTGCTTCCTTCTTACCATTATAACCCATTGACTTAGGAATTCTCTCTTCACTATGTGAGATAAAATGTTATACACATAGGTCACAAAAGCCCGAGAGAAGCAATGACAAAAGACTAAGGAATGCATTTGGAGTCTGGAGAATAGTGATTTCATTATATCTGTATTCCTCACCACTAGACCAGCACATGGTTTTCCCTCACTGTATATTTCCACAGCCAATCAGGCAATCTGTTTGCACATTTTTCCTCAAGGTTTCTTTCTTCTCAAGTAAACATAAAAATAACCACAATGCTGAGAAGAGGGCATAGATGTTCATAGGATGAATTTCAAAGTTGCTGAGAGTGTAGTCTAGTATAGAATTTTAAAAATTTTCCCCTGGACTGTACTACTTGCTCCCAAAATAATGATTTCCTTTTATGTGTATTTACACAATTATTTTCAATTTGTGTTAGAAAACTGTGAAAATAATGTAGTTAGCAAAACCACAACTATTTAATTTTTATTAATTTTAGTTGTTTGTTTAGTTTCTTTTTAATTCCTTTGTCTGCATGACAAGTGCTAGCTTTTCTCAAAAGACAGCTTTAGGAATAAGACTGAAGGGCCAGCAACGTATTTTCCCTTTTCCCTTTCCATTTGCTTGCTTATCAGTTGAGCCCTGTAGCCCATGCATTACATTTTCCCTGAGCTCCAAGAGATACTTGTAGTCATTATTTTTACATTTACCCAGACAGGCAATCTTTGCTGATGTACTGGGTGCAGGTGCCCAGGCATTAACAATGGGGCTGCAGAGGCCTCTGCGAGGAGGGGCCAGGGTTACTCTGTGCCTCACATGGATGGTTCCAGCTGGCTCCAACCAACACAAAATTGGGCAAGGTTGAGCACAGCAGCCAAGATGGTGGTGCCTCAGGTAAAATGTGTTTAGGAAATAGAAAAAAAAAGTCAGATAGGCAGTAGAGGAGGGGAAAAAAAAAAAACACAAGTGAAAACAGCAGAGAAAGCATCAAGGTCAGAAAAGGAGAAGGTGCTCCACAGTGGAGCAAATGTCCACACTGAGCCCTGTGGAGGATTCCACACCTGAACAGATGGTTATTCCTGAATGGACTGCAGCTGCAGAGATCCTGTGTTGGAATAGAGGATGAGAATGAAAGAAATAGCTAAAAAAGATGCTATGTATTAACCATACCCTCCCTCAAACACACAGACACTGCATCACAAGTTGCCTTTCCAAAGGGACTGAGTGTAACTTGAGTAGCTAAGAAAGCAGTGAGGAGGACAGGAGTTGAGAGTGATGGAACAAAGATGGTCACAAGCCCTGGTTGTCATGGAAGGCTTTGATCACCACAGTATTTCCTAGAGAGAAATATAAGCAATCCTGGAGATTTCTAGACAATGACAAAAACAGTGGTTTGACGCTGCTGGTTAAGAAGTTGACTAAATGAATGAGAAAAAAAATGTTGGCAATATTAAGGTTAATGACAGACTTGACTGCAGAAATCAAAAAATGGTGGTGTTTTAGGTACTCAGAGGAGTAAGTTACATGAAAAAAAGAATTGCGAACTTGAACTTGAAGAATACAGGTTTCATTTTCATTAATGAATGAATAAATGAATGAATGGATGAGTCTGGTTGCATTTCTCATGGGAAGCTTCCTGAAGAGCAAAGATGTCAAGGAGAGATCTTGGACAACCTTCTTCAGGCACAAGAACAGTCCATATTACTGTGCAGAAGGTCAAACTGGTGCAACATGACTCCAGGTTGGTTGAATAGTGAACACCTTACTCAGTTCAAAAAAAAAAAAAAGTATACAGGAGGTATAAATGAGGACAGGATATCCAGAAGGAATACCAAAACATCACCTGAGTATGAGGGATGGAACTAGGAAAAACAAAGCTCAAGTAGAATTGAAAATAACCACGGAAGCAAGAAGAGTTTCTTTCTGCTATATCAGCAACAAAAAGAGAACTAGAAAAACTGTGGCTTGCTATGAATTAATCATGTTCAGTTGGAAGAACAGTTTGAAACTCCTTTGTGATTTTCGGATCTGCACTTAAACATTTGAAAAAATAAACACAAAGATAACATTTTATAAATTCAAATATCCATAATTTCTTAAGAGTCTAGGGATGATTAATAGTTTATGATATGACTTACAGATTTGGAAATAGTATTCAGAAGCTGATTTATGTTTTAAATTTGTTGATATACTGCCTTGTCTGTAAGTCTATTAATTTTATTTCTGCTACCTGTTAATATTGATCTAATACCTAAATCCCAAAGCTGTTAATCAGATTGAAATTTTAAATAAAAAACCTCTTGATGCATTTGAGAGTTTGATTTTGAACACAAATCTTGAGATAAATTTTATAATTCTATTTCTTAGAACTTCATAAAATTAGGTCTTTTACTCTCAAATTTTGTTTCTTTAGTCTTCAAAGTTTAAAATATTTTCCAAAAATAATTACTATCATTACAAAAATAGCTTTAGAGCCAACAGTCATTATAATAGTGGACATAAATGGGATCAGTCTTTCTTGAATTATTTCTCAAATAATACATACTCTTTCAAAAATAGGGCCAGTCTTAAGTTTTTCCTAAAGTCCTGAACAACTGCCTTCAGCATGATCTGTCAGTATCATGTTCACTATCAGTATCTAACCACAACTTTACAAATATCCAAAACCCATGTGAGAAATTTCTTCATTTTTTGCTGTTGCCAAGAATTTTTCTCTTGCCTAGAGAAATTTCCACAAGAAAAAAATGACAGCATTTACAGCATTTCTCTTTTTTTTTTTATCCTTGTCCCTTTTTAAAAAAATTCTTGTCTCAATTCATTAGCTCTTGCAGAAACCTAATGCGGAGTCAGTTTCCCCAGTGGTTGTGTATGTCCCCCTCCAAATAGTTTTTCCACCCCAGGTATGGTGCATGATTCAGTTCCTTAATAGGTTGTTCCTCCTACCCAGTTCATGTCATTGGAAGCAGCACCCAAAGTAAATATCAAGATCCAGACATCCGTCGTCTGTGTCATCTCCAAAACTTTCTTTTCAGTTGGAACTGTCCACACAGTACAACAAAGACTGTTATAGTCTCCTCATGATGCAGTAAGAAACTACCCTGATAAAATTAGGGCTTTTCAACTTCATCTTAATTCTTGTACTTCCTTGGCATACAGATTATTTATCTGTTTTTATCTGGGAAAGTTGACTTCTATCTGTTTTGTCAAACAGGTCTTCAGTCCTGCTCCAGCAATCTCTGAAGCTCATGCCTCTCAACTAAGCCTGGGTTGATTTTGTTTTAATGCTGACAGTTCTCACCATTCTAATTCTCATCCTTCCTAGAAAATATCCATAGCTTATACTTCTTTTACTATAATTGTAATATCGAAGAATAGTAAAACAAGGACAGATAAGGGTGGGTGATACTGTGAAACAGAGGTATGATGCAATATTCAACATTATAACAAAATCAGTCATTTTGTTTTACCTGAAATTTTTACAAGCTTGATAGAACTGAAAAATTACCTGAAGACATGATATAACTGTGGAAAAGGAGCTAAAGTGATCTGAGCTATAAATGCAGAAGTATTACATCATAGTGCTGCTTCAGTGAATATGACTGAAGTATTCTGAAGGTCTTAAAAATAAACTATCTAATTTAACCTAATTTTCCAATTATTACCATAGAAACTACATATCCACAGTCCATATTAAAACAAAAAAAAAATTACAAAATATATAATTTATAATGGTATAATCAAATATATATGCAAATAGAATATGGACTATACAACTGCAGAATGCTCATTTGTAACCCAGCCCATGGTTACAGCCTGGTACACAATTAAGTAAAATAAACCATAGACTGATAAGTGTAAGGAAATGAAGACCTGTATGTGATTAAATAAATTAATGTTCTGATCAGATTAATAACTCTTTCCTTGATTCACAATGGAAATTATGAAATTCAGATAACTTCTGCTGCCACTCATACTCTGGCAATATGGGATAAAAAATAGTTTTGTCATATATGATGTCTTATTTTGACTGTATTTCAGAAAGGGAAATTCTATTTTTATGCACCTTATCTATGGATCTGCACTGACAAGATGTATGCAGTAACATATTTAAGATCTATTAAAATAGAACTTTAAATTTAAGATATATACCTACACATATATTCATTAAGGATAGCCTTAAGAATGCTCTTAAGAACGCCTCTACACTGTTTGTGTTCTGTTCCAGTGTGGTTTGTAACATATAACTGGAATAAATATAGAAAAATATCAAAACATATTTTTTTCTCTGACTACATCAGTTTAAAGGGACATAATGTAACTGGATTTTTTCCTTGATTTATTGTCTTATTTAAACTGTTATTATTTGGTCTGACCTTTAAATGGTGAGATAAAAGAATGGGAAATTTAGTGATAACATTTAGGCTAAAAAAGCTCTTTGAACCAAAAATTTTACTTGTTTTACCTACATACATTTTGAACAATTATTAATCATAACTTGTCCTATTTAATCCTGTCCCTTTTTAGTTCAATGAAAGTTAAGCATGTTTCTATCTCCTTTGTTTTGGTAGTGTGCTTAAAGCAGGCATAATTTGTATTAGTTTATTTGTGTTTGCAGAATATTTTCCTAAATGAGACCAAAAGAGCATTTCATCTAGGTCTGCGGTGAAGAAAGAGTGGTGAGGTTGCTCTACTGACTGTACCCGAATTTCAAGACTAAAGCTGTCTGCATTGTTTTTTTTAAGTGAAAAAGCATGTAATAATAATTTACAGAATTGCATACAAGCACCAATAAAAATGCTAGGTATTAGAGAAGTTCTCGGTGCTGCCCTAGGGCAACCTGGAGTGACTGGGTCTGGAATACTGAAGAATAGAAATACGCAGACATTTAACAAATCTTCGTTGGCACAACATAGAATTGATGTATTTGTAAACTGAACATGACAAGCTCGCATAGACTTGATATGGAAAAAGCTGTGGTAGGTTACGATCTGTAGAGGAGCTTCTTGTTTCTCATAACACTTCAAAGGAAAGCCCATTAAAAATTGCTACAGACTTTTAGAAATGCTTATGGGTACATGTCAAACACAAGACACAACGTAAGCTTCACAATGTTTAAGGCTGTTTTAAGCAACAAGTAGGTACCACAATTCGCTCAGTTTTTCAAAATTCATAGAATCAGAGAAAAAGAGTACTTTGATCGTAAAGGGGTAGCAAATGCAGGAAAGTGACCTCATAGACTATATCTTCCTTTTGCTGTTTTCTTTTGCTTTATAGCACTGGGACACTTTTAAAGACTGAGCTGAATTCTCTGTGCTGTAAAAAATAATTCTCCACTCTGCTAAGCTGGAAGTTTCAGGGCACTACTTCGCATCATTGTAAAAGTGAACTCAATATCTTACCTTTATGAAGTTAAACATAATCTTATTATCATAGCAGACTTCCATATAAACACTTTCTTTTCATGTTTGCTACTACTTGAGCATCCTCATCACTGTTTCAAGAAATCACAGTAATAAGGATGATGATGACGATGATAAAGTAGAAACTGTGCTTTGAAAAACTTAGCAGTCATCTATGTTGTAACTAGTCTTGATAATCCCCTTTTATTTATTTATCCTACCCATATTTCACATAAATATTCACCCTCATTTTAAAATATAAAGGCGATATTACAAATAATTTCTGAGATTTTAATTTACATATTTTCTCATATGTGTTTTTCCTGCTGTCTTGTGTTTGCATAATATAATGTTTCAGAAGACAACCATATGAAAATTTAAACTATGAAATGCATAGCATAACTTAAATCATATTTACCTTTTTTTAATATTTTTTTGTCAAATAGTGTATGTTTTGAATTTCCAGTTAATCTGGCAAAATTCCAATGCCCAGCCATCCTCTGGGTGAAAAGTCTTTTCCTGATATCCAACCTATACCTCCCTTGACACAACTTCAGGCCATTCCCTCGGGTCCTGTCACTGGTCACCACAGAGAAGAGATCAGTGCCTGCCCCTCTTTTTCCCCTCACAAGGAAGTTATAGACTACAATGAGGTCTCCCCTCAGCATCCTCCAGGCTGAACAGACCAAGTGACCTTCCCCACAAGCCCTTCACCATCTTCATCGCCCTCCCTTAGACACTCCCTAAGAACTTAATATCTTTCTTATATTGCAGTGCCCATAACTGCACACAATATTCAAGATGAAGCCACACCAGCACAGAGCAGAGAGGGACAATCCCCTCCCTCAACTGGCTGGCGATGCTGCCCCCCTAGGACACGGTTGACCCTCCTGGCTGCCAGGGCACTGCTGATTCATATTCAACTCACTATCGACGAGGATCCCCAGATCCCTTTCCAAAGTGCTGTTCTTCAGCATCTCATTCCCCAGTCTGTATGAGCATCCAGGGCTGCCCCATTCCAGGTGCAGAATCCGGAACTTTCCCTTGTTGAACTTCATATGGTTGGTGATTGCCCAGGCCTCTAATTTGCTGAGGTCTCACTGCAGGGTGTCCCCGCCTTCTAGGGAGTCAATGCTTCTTCTAAATGAAACTGATTTGATTTGATCTAATACATACATCATTTCCACTCCCCGTTCTAGTAATAAAAATGGAAGTTTTAAGCATTCTTATCTTTATTTGGAAGTGCTTAATACCTAGATGTTAATACTGTGCCTTATTTGATTAATAGGAAGAAAGGCAATAAGATGTATCATATTTGCAATTTTAAGTAACTATTTTATGCCAGTGAATTTTTGTTTTAAGCAATATTTTCCATTTTTAATTTTTTTTAGTTTAGACCTGAGACATAAAGTTTATGTCTGGTGTTTACACCTTACATGTAAAAGCAAATCAGAGAGTTATGTTTTGTTTTCTATTGAATTAGGTTTCAGATTAGGCAGATAAGGAAAAAAAAAAAGAAAAAAGGTGCCAGTATTCACCTCTTAACACTTACACAAATATTATATGGCTCAAGCTACAATACACACATCCTAAACTGATAAAATCTCTAGACTGACCCCAAAAGACATAAGCTCTTCTAACACTGACACCCAAGTACTTAACCTGCTTTCCCTACTTCAGCCTCTTCTTCGAATAATGGTTCTTCCAGGAACATGATTGCAAAAACTCTCTGCACTTTCTGCTGCACACAAATTAGGATGTGAAAATCAATGTGTCTGTCCTCAAGGAGCTGCATTCTGGCCTTATGACCTCACACAGCTTCCAAGTAGCTACTCAGTCTTACTGGTCTAACTCGTTATCTTAACACACTCCACATTCACATTCTATTTTTTCAGGTGCACTCCAGTCCTGAACTTACCTTTAACTGACTTTCAGCTTGTAATTTTCTATCTATTACTTAACTGCTTAACCCTTGTTTTTCCACACAGTCCGGGTGTAATTTTGCTTCAGGAATC
This sequence comes from Pseudopipra pipra, assembly GCF_036250125.1. NCBI lineage: Eukaryota > Metazoa > Chordata > Aves > Passeriformes > Pipridae > Pseudopipra > Pseudopipra pipra. The sequence goes on along the minus strand of NC_087550.1, from coordinate 71,278,245 downwards.
TATTCCCCTATAAATAGGTATTGCACAAAGAGAAGCCTAACCTTATTTATTGTGTGTGCTTTGAAGCATCATTTTGTCCTAAGCTGTCAGTCTTCCTGAACAGAACTAACTATCATTGAAGCATTTTATCTTGTAAAGGCAAAAAATATTGTATTCAAAACCAGAAGCCTATAAGATATATTGATGAATTAAATCAATCTTGGAATATTCTTTAGCCTTTTGTGTGAATTTATCCAGTGTAGAAGGAAAAGGGAAACCCGAAGAAAAAAACTTTGAAATACAGTGATGAATAAATCTGCACTGGAAGTTTCCTATGAATGAATGAGAAATGCAGAAGTAAAACTGTCCAGCCACAGATTCAATAGGTAATATAACCATTTCAAACCAAAAAATAATAGTATGCAAATTATTTTCAGAAAGTTCATTAAAACAAATCATGTCAACTAGCATAGAAACTTTATTTGAATCAAGTAACATTCAATGGCTGCAGGCAACTTCTAGTCAGAGGAATTGGCATCAGGGGATACAAGCTTCAGGTCTCTGAAGGAAGACGCAGTGAAATAAAATAGTATCAAAGATCAGAGCACCTGGTTTCTGGTTTGTGGTGGGAAGTGAAGGTGTGCCATTAGGAATGATACAAATCAGTGTTACAGGTAGTAACAGTCAGAGCAGCATGTGTTGGCATCAAAGTCTGGTAAAGGTTGTCAGAATCCATTCAGAGCCTTGGAACCTTTTTAACCCTCTCCCACACCCACTCTCCAAGAGTTTTGAAACTTGAAATGCATTAATCTGTGTAATATTAGTATCGGAAGTGAAGGAAAAAGGATTCAGAAGAATACTAATCCATCTGCCAACCACTGATCACATTATTTCAATAAAATGAAGAAACAAAAAGTGAAAAACATGAGAATTGGCATATGAAATGGTCTAAAGCTCACAAAGCATCTCTCCACAGAGTTTACATTAAATATTTTCTTGTTTATATTTACTGCATGCCTTAGAGTGTTCTGCTAACTCTATACTTTCAAAGATTCTAGACCAAAATGCACAAATTATTTTGAACAGAGAACAGGTAACTTTGTATAAAAGGTAGTATAAGCCTTTCATCTTCCTCACAGCATGCATTAAAAAATGGCATCAAAACATAACTACTCCCAAAATAAATTGAGAGCAAATACATACACACAACTGCAGTCTCATTAAAAGCTCCTAAAGTATCTGTGTCTACAGAAAGGAGCTACCTTTATCTTGAGGGCAAAATATTTTCCAAATTTTTCTGACTTTGCCTCTGTCTTTCAACTTCAATTGTAAATCTACTTACCTGGAATATGAAAGGAAAACATATTATTTTAATCTGAGTTAGGAAAAAAAAAAGGATAAAGAAGATGGGGTAAAATAGATGAAAAAGTAATTTTATAATTAATTTTTCAAATAATTAGTGTGCAATTTCTACTTCAATAATTAAAGTGATTAAATAATAAATCAGTAATATTTATTTAAAAAACATTATACTACTCAACAAGTCTCTGGATCTGCAAGGAAGAGCAACCAAGTATAACCCCATGGTGGAAAAAGAAAGGTTCCTATACCTGTCGCACCACACTTAAGGTGCTCTAAACTTGCAGTGTTAAGGGCCCTCCACCTGCAGCTCCACAGCCTCCCATTCATTGATTTGTTACCTTTAATCTCTCATCTCCACATCCTAAGGCTGCCATACAGTGCCATTACCCTGGTGTCCCAAGCACTCTTACTGTCATGGCCCAGCACTGGCAGAGTGTGAATCGTTATCCTGCTGGATTTCTTACAGAAAATAATTGCCATTGATCACGCTGTTGTTTCCCTGTCTCCTCAGATTTTTGCTTGCAGCTTTAGTCTATAACTCTGCACTAACATCCCTTCAATGTACTCCTTGTAGCTTTTAGCCTATTGTATCACAGGTACATTCAAAGATTTAGGAGTGGAAGAGCTGCAGAGGTGACACAAGTTGAATCTGTTTTGGCCGTGATGGTACCTGGTAAGAGTCTCCCTGTCTTTATCTTGACCCACAAGATTTTCATGAGGAGAAGGAGAGAGTGAGCAAATGGATGGCATTTGGCTGCTGTTGAAGTTAACCCACTGCACCTATAAAATCATATTACAAGTCTAGAGATAACAATAAATTAATAGTCTTTTTAGTATTTGTTATTTCCCAGTAATATACCTACACAGACTTTAACGACTAGTTAGGGGGCAGTACCCAACCCTAATTACAAATGCCACAACCAATACCAACAGAATCATAGCCAGAAACTACCAGTGGTGAGCCTGAGGGGATCTCAATGAAAAGTGTAGTTCTACTAGTGAGAAAGCATCATTACAATGTGGTGATGGACAAGACGCCAAGAGGAGGAGACTTTTCTGGGGTGCTTATTGCTATTCATGGCAGGCCACTGGGGAGGATGTTTCCATTTTCTTTCTCTTCTTTTTTTTTTTTTTTTTTTGTTTCCATGTTTGATTGTTTTTTTCTTTTTGCTTAGACTTGTGTGGCTGAAATTGATGCATCCATTCCCATAAAGGAATCTCTGCACCTGTAAGCCTCTCCCAGTTTTGTCCTCCACAGCATAAGTAACTGAGGGTTTTTTTCATTTTTTTTCTTTCTCTTTTTTGATTTTTTTGGCTAAAGAGGAATAGGGAAATAGAATAAGAAAACTGATGAAGTGCTCCTCCACAAATTATTTGCAGTTAAAAGTGTGTTGGTCCTGATTGCAGGGAGGAGTGATAGGATGAGTAAAGAAATCAGGGTTTTTTTGAAGAATAGTTTACAAAATAAACATAAGGATTTTTTTTCCTCACAATTCTGTTCTGAGTTGAAAATAAACCTTACATTTTATGTTAAAAAAAAAAGAAGAAAAAAAAGAAGTAGTTCACACTTAGCTTCAGTTTTAGTTTCTAGAAGAGTTTTAACAGATTAAAAAACCCCAAGCAAACCCCCTCAAAATCCACTCAGTCTATATTTTATTCCTTCACAGAATATTTGAGTCACTGTTTTAATCAACAACTATATTAAAAATACATACTGTTTGTAAGAACACCTGTGGGAAATAAAACTACAGCTAAAAGGAGAAAATATTTAATAATGGAAATAATTATCTCTTGAAAAAACAAACAACCCAATATGACAAATAGATAAAAAATCCACAAAGTAGTACTATGAAGAAGTAATCTGATATCACAATGTAATAAGGATACTTTTTGATAACTATAAAAATCAGTTTGAAAAATACAATATTAGAGATAAGAGATATTAATTAATCAAGAATGTGGTCTGCAGGCATGTTTTTTACCAATGAAGTAAAGATCAGAGGTTTTTTGAGATCTGAATCATAAAAAAACGCCATCTGGGAAATTATAAGACTAATCCAAGAACATGGCACTGTTCATAAATATTTAGTTGTAAGAAACAAAATTTTCAGCCTTCCCTGATAGCCAGTTAAAAAACCCCAGTAACTTGTAAAAAGAAGATTTTTTTCACAGTAAGGTAAATTAAGCAAGGTACAAATCCAAGAATCCATAACTAAAAATTCTATGTGCCAGATTTCACGTCTTGCTGCAATGACCCCTTTTACATGTTACTGATCAAGGTGGATTTATAGGCACTTGTTATCCTCTCCCATTGTTAGAACTAGACAATGAGAAATACTAAGTCTTTGTCATGAAACAATAAAAATACCATGCCACTCCAAGACCTGCCATGCCCACACATATGGATCATGTTTGCCTCCAGCCTCCAGTCCAGATCATGTGAAAGGTGGTTTGATGCAGAAAATAAGAAGTGTTCCATGATTCCATGTTACCTCCCTTTTTTTCATAATTATATCATCAAATAAAGTATTTAGCTACTAATTAATTAAATGCATTCTACTATTATCATAATTTAGCTGGGTATAATTGTGTGGTACAACCACAGTTTCACACAGATAATAGTTAGTAGTTACATGCAAGTAGTTATTCAGAGAAATTCTAGATTAAGGAGAAAGAAAACATAAAGTAAATGACATACTCATTTCTTTGCAAAGAATAAGAGACCCTATCGTAAGTATTGCACTTCTCTCAGCAAAGAACTTGGGACACCACTAACACACTCTAAATCCCCTCTCAGACTGAATCCAAAGACATGCAGACGCGAAAAACATAGGAGAGGATAACATCAAAGAAATGGATAGATAGTAGAAAACTTGTATCAGCTTAACCTGTGTATTACTTTAAAAATTGCTATAGCGAAACCAATAATATGTCTGCTTAGGCAGTTAAATTTAATTCCAACTAAGATTTTAATTAGATCAGCAATAAATTCCTGATTTGGTAAATAAACTGCAGTTCTTATGGCCCACAGCAAGATTTTGAGTGTAACAGCTGACAGATATAACAAAGGATTTATGGAATTTCCTCTTCTTTGAGTATCTGGTGTTGCACCACAGGTGGAATATGGTTATGTGTCTTACATTTTACTAAGCATCTATGCTTAAGTAATTTGAACATTTTTTTGGTTGATAAATCCTTATGTTGTCACCCATTACTCATTAGACTCACAGTTACCAGGAGCTTTGAATTTCATTTGAATTTTCAATTTCATTCCTTCAGCGCAAAATTAATTTATAATTGTCATTTACCATTGTACTATTCTGGTTCTTATTTATTTTTTTATTCTCATAACTGAGTCTATGTCATAGCAGTATTCTTAACAGCAAACTTTTGTTTGCCATTTTCCACTTCAAAGATGTTATGTGACTTTGAAGGTTCTTTGAAACTACTGTTTGCACAGACAAATTAGCATGTGATTTTTGTTACCTAACTTCAGACATCTAAAATGTAATTAATACTAAGTTCCCAGGAAGGAGAACTTAGGTTATAAGTGATTGACTGCCACATGTTAAATATTTATATTAGGATAAGATCAAGTGTTCTAGAAGTCGCTGTTTCTGCCTATAAAGGCAGCATAAGTGACTAGTTGATATCTACTTTTACTCAAACAAAGTCCACACTTACCTGTTATCCTTAAGTTTGAATGTAATCTTAATATGTTTTAACTCATTTTGTACAAGAAACAGCATGATTGCTGTGTCTTTCATTTGTTGGGGTGTTGCTCCCTTTTTTTTTTTTTTTTTTTTTGTTAGCAGCAATGATGCAGAGTAAAATCGATAGTGTCACCAGGACAGTAGGTAGCTGAAGGACATGGAAAACTGATGTGTAAAGAGGATGATGACACACAACTTCTAGGTATTATTTCTGGGTTTAGGATGGATTGGCTATAACGTTAAGCAAATACATTAGCACCAGACTGTAACTTTATTGACAAAGCTGCTGTACAGCTCTGAATAAGCATCCAAATTAACACAAATATATGTGAAAACGAATGGACAAGAAAATGTCTCAGAGACTTTGGAGAAGTGATTTCCACTAGCATATATACATGCTGGAGTAGGAAAGCTAAACAGTACTCCTTGCTCCTGCATTTTTGCTTTGAAATACATGCTCATAACCCATACAACCATACTTAATCTTTATTGTTTATTTGTCTTCAGGTTTAAAAAGATCTGTAAGAGACTGGAGTACATTTTAGACAAGCCAAAGTTAAGAACTAGGATGTTCTCAGGTAATTTCTGTTGCACAAACTATGTGAGGAGTCATGTCTCATTTCATATACATGAAAATAGGCATAAAAATTTGTTCCACAATTCAATATAAACAGAAGAGGCTTTTTCATGCTTAGATTTTCCACCATTTCTCTCAAAATAGTACATGTAAAGAATCATTGTCTTTGTTTCTACCAATAAACATTATTGCTTGTTCTGATTTCAAGTGTTTTACTGTTTTCGAGGATGTTAACAAACGATCACCAATCAAAATAGGTATTGAACATTTTTGAAGACACCAGAAATCAAAATGAAAAAATGGTGAAAAAATTCTGAGATATTTACTCAGATCTAATTGACAACAATTTTTTTCCCGTGTTCTTACATTTCCTTCCTAGCTATCATATCAGATTTGGTGTAGACCAGTACTTGTTATTTTAGCAATTTCCACTTATTTATTTAGTCATCAATGTCAAATCAGATTCTTTCAAGTCAAAAAAAAAATCTATATATTTTACTCCACAGAGTTTAAGAACAAACTGATCTTGAATATTAAGGTATTAAAAAAATCCAAACAAACCTCATTGGTTTTCCATTTCTATAATCACATAGGTAATTTTTTGAAAACACCTCTCTCCATCTTTACTGTAAACCTCAAATCATTCTGCAGTATTGTTGTTTACATTTGGCATAGAGTAATTTGAAAGGCTTCTCAACTTTTTAAATGCCATACGGCAACAGGAAAGACCAGCTGAAGGAACCAGTTTCAAAAGTAAATCAGTCTTCTCTATATCTCTTCCTTTGTTTGTTTAAGTGTTGGCAGCACAGTTGCATTCTTAGCAAATTTTCGTATCTCTAATTGTCCTCTCATTCCAAGAATGAAAAAAACTGTAAAACTAGTTATAAGTTTGTTTTGTCCCCATTCAGCATGAGCAATAACGCTTAAAAATCTGTAAGATTTGCCTGCCCTCATTTCTTGTGTCTCATATTTTATAAATGGTAAAAGGAAAAGGAAATACTTTTAAGCAAAGAAAGCCAGAAACAAGTTCATGTAACTGTTTGTGGTTCTACATGGCTGATCCAAGGAAAACAGAGAAAGTGAAAACAATTCAGTCTAATTTTTTGTCCCCTATCAAATGGAGTACATGAAACCACATGCACAATAATATCAACATAGATCAAAAGCCAAAAACAATAACTAGTAACTGTTTTCAGGATAAACTCCAGACTGGAATAGATTCTAAGAAGAATCTGAAACAGAAAAGGAAGGTTAGAACAGCAATATCCTGTAATTCTGGATTTTATACTCTGGATGCTCACTTAACATTTAATAAAACATCAGCATTCGTGCATGCTGTGCAGCTCAATTTTATATCTGTCAAGTCCCTGCATGTATTCATGAACTATTTATGATTAGTGAGCTGAGTTTGAAAATGCAAATTTTGGTAGCAATATTTTCTGGAGGGTAGAGGGAACACTGGCAAAGCATGTTTTGGAAACAAGTTCAGTATTAGAAGACCAAGACCTCTTAACACCAGTTTGATGGGGAAAAAAAATCTCAGGATACTGAGGAAATCTCACTTGGTCTTCAGCAAAAGCCCTATGGAAAAGTCCTATTTAGCTTTAAGATTTCCAGAGAAAATTACATGCAAGTCTTGACAAAAATCAGAATTAGTCACCTTTTTGTTTTCTAAACTAAAATACTGTCAGTGCAAAAATTTGCTTAGTGTCAGTGATCAAAACTGTTCAATACACAGCAAGTTTTTATTTTAATGTAACTGATCAATCTCTGTAAACAGAAAACCTTGAACAATAAGCTATGAAAATAAGCAGATTGCATAATATTAAGTAACAAATTTAAAGGTTGGTAATATTTGCATATGTGCAACTTATGTTTGAAAATAAATGATTGATTTGTGAAACACTTTCACTGCAATTATATTAAGCTGAGCTCTGTATGCATCTGAAAGCTAAGAACAGACAATGAAAACCATGATCTGTGGGGAGTGTCCAGAGATCAAAGACAACTGTAAGACTCATTTCCCTGAAGAAATCAAGCCAAGTTGGACTAACAGTAAAGCTTCTTGCTGTATTGCATAGCCCTAGAGGGTTATATAATTTTACTCCACAACTGTTAACAATAATTCACTGAAAAATATTTTCAGTAAAGCTGTTTATGCGATCTGCTCCACAGGTTCTCAAAGTCCTTGACCTATAAGCCAGTAACTGAAAACAGCAAGAGTTATAATCCTGCTCTAGAATTCCCTTTGATGAAAAATATAAAATATAAAATATAAAATATAAAATATTGTAGGATATGTATAGCATTAATTTTAGAAGGACAAGTCTTAATTTGAATGGAAGCTTTATATTAACCTCAAAGTATATAACTTTGCTTCTGTTACGAATAGATGAAAACACCCAGAAAAAAATAAATTCTTCCAAAAAAATAATTTTCTCATGCCCACATCTAATAAAGTTTTACAGCCATGATACATTTATTTAAACGATGAAAACAGAGACCATGAAGAAGGCCAGTTGCCCCTGCCTTCAGTGCTGTGCTTTAGTGAAAGGCATAGGTCTGTATTCATCAACCACTACATGCCTATTGCATTACTAAAAAGACTTTAATGCTGTTGTAAGGAGATGCAGCAAATACATACATGTGCTTAACCGTATTTTTTTTTCCTAACTTGTCTCTTTTATTTAACCATGACTGAAATGTTCTGGAGGCAATAAATCTGATTTATCAGGATTCTCTTTGAGAGGGAGAAGTTCTGTGAAATGTCCATTTAAAGCACTGTGGGGTCCTATCAAAGACCTTTTCCAGCGCTGCTCGTTCCTAAGGGTGTACATATAGACAAATATTTTCTCTACATTTGTAATACTCTGTCTTGTAATAGCATGATACTCACACACACACTGCAATCTTTATGCAAGGAGGGGGAGGGAGAAAAAAAAAGAAAAATTACTCAGGTTTTCTCTTTAAAAAACAGTCTTAAAAATGTGTGAATAAAATGTGACTGAATAAATGAAGTCTGAGAGATTCAACTGACTACTGACCATGGGTAATTGATACATTTTCAATGTGCTAACACCAAATAAAAGAACCACATACTAGAAGAAGCTGTCTGCGTTGATAAATATTCCAATATGAGATATTAGGTATAATAAAAAAAATCCCGTGTCTTTATTAACAAAGGAAATTTGGGGAAGAAAATGACAGGTTTTGGAAACTTAAAAGTCAAATATTGAAAATGCAGCTGATAGACTTTAATGAAGGAATGAAAAATTTCTCCATTGATGCCTATAACAGTTGAAAAAATCAGATTTGTTATGCAGAGGGGTTTGTAATGCTGGGGCTTACATGTCCTAAATTTTACTTTGAGATTCAGACGTGAACAGAAATCTCAAAATAAAATTAATTCAAGACCAATGAGCTTGAATGCACAAATTTTTGAATAGGTAAAACTTTTTAAAATTTAGAAGTCACAAAGCATTTCCATGTTGTGTAATAGTTATGTAAAAGTAGATAAAGACTGACCTTAGAGTTGTGTTGGATCTTAATGTACCCCCAGGACAAGAAGGACATTGATATACAGTCGGAAAGTTCAGTGGAAGGATGCTGGTGTGCTTGGCACTACAGCACTTGCTATGTTAGGAAAGCCTGAGGGAACAAGACTTGATTAGACTGGAGAAGAGTCAAATTTGAGGGGACCTAACAGCAGCTCCCCAGTGCCTATGGGGAGCTTATCAAGAAGGTGGAGGTAGGTCCTTCACAGCAGTGTGTAGTTGGAGGATGAGAGATAATTGGCCCAAATAGTCACAAGACAGACTTGGATTGAATTTAATGAAAAGCTTTTTCCTCCCTGAGGAGTATCTAGTGGCAGAAGAAGTTGTCTGGAGAGGTTGTGCTGTCTTTGTCCTCGGAGGTTTACATGACCTGACTGGACAAAATGCTGAACAATCTGGTCTGACCACACCTCTGCCCCAGTTTAAAGCAGAATTAGAAAAGTTTCTGAGTTTCCTTACCACCTAAATTATTCTACAGTTCTATGACTTCAAAGCACTACAGTTTCTTGGCAAATTTCTGTGAAAGCCACAGAAAGTTTGAAACCTCTTTTGGCAATGTCTAACTCAGGTGGAGAATAATGTGATCTTTAGTGGATAAACCAGTAGTCTGCATAGTATCAGATTATACATGTCACCTTTTCAGGTTACAACATTAGGATAAACTGAATTGAACAAAAGGAATCATGCCTATTTATCTCTTTTGTCCTGATTCTGTCGCCCATCCCCCTGGATGGGAAATTAGCTGCTGTTGGAGACAACTTATCACTAAATGTTTTGTTGTTTTGTTCTGTTTTTTTTTTTTAATACAGTTTTGCATGTGAGAGTCAATGTGTGTTTCCATGTGTATTTACATAATTACATAACTATAAATCACCAAATGTTATTGCCACCAAATTGCAGGACTTGACATTAACTATGTTATTCAATTTAATAAGTGACTAAATTTGATAGGTCTCCATAATATATTGTCTGAAGTGAAAAATACAGTGATTTCATTACCTCACCCTTGCTCATTGGTTTTCTTACTATAAAATTCCATTTTATTTACATGAAGTAGACTTGACTTAAACAAACTAATATTTTGAATAATTCTATTGCAGTGTCTGTTAGTTGGAACTATATTTACATGGTATCATAATAATTTCCTATGCAATGTATAATAGACATATGCCAGTATAGTCTAGCTCAACCAAAGTGCTACAAAGGTATTAATCTCCTAGGACTTCTTTCAAGAGAAGTTTTCCATTTTGCCATTTTATTTTTTTTTCTTCTGTTGTTCAAAATAAAATGGTATGGCATCTATACCACTACTATTCTAAAGAAAAGGAAATAAGGAAAGAGTTCAAAAATTAAAAAAATCAAACTGATCTCATTCTTTCCTTCTTGTGGACCACACTGATAGGTTTAAGCAACTCCATTCTGAATTCAAATTCCACTTTGACTTGATAAAATTATCAAATATTAGAGATAGCATATAAAGAATATTTAAGAGGCCTGTGTTATGCTTGCATTAAGACTTCAAAACAAACAATATCATCAGGGTCTGTGTAGAAGTCCTGAAGTTGTTAGGTTAGACAGAAGAAATTTTTCTGTTAATTTATTTCCTTGTTTGTTTGTTTGAGAGAGAGAGATTACAAGTTAGGACTTAATAGCTCAGTCTATAAATCTCTGGAATAAAGTTTTCCAACATATTGGATAAGAAAACGATAAGATTTCTTCTGAGGCTGATGTAAGGAGGGGGAAAAAGGTATATGTAATTAATTTTAGAAATATGGCTAATTTATTTATATCTAAAACCAATTATTATTACAAATTTTTCACAGCTCTTAGGTCAAATGAAAATAGGAAGTATCCCATGGATATGAAAGGAACATTACATCATTTGAGATTTTCTTCTTCATTTGCGATCATTTCCTCTTGGCAGGTTTTCTACCCTGTGACACTGAAAAGTAACACTACCTCAAATTAATGTAATTTTTTCTTTCACTCTTGTACTGTAGGTCACTTTAGTAAAACTTGCAACAGAGCTCCTTATATTTCTGTGTTGTAGGGGGTTTTTTTGTTAGCTTGGGGTTTTTTTTGGTTTGTTTTGGGGGGTGGGTTGGTGGGTTTTTTGGGGTTTTTACTTTCTTTGGTCAGGAAACGAGCACACAGTAGCTGTCATCATTTTTCTTACTTTTCCCCTAGTATTTTCAGATTTTTTTTAATCTGTAATTCAGTTTTGAGTGAACCGCTAATATGCTGGACTATATCACACGGTCCAGTATTTAATTTTTTTTTGGTGTGTGAGCTAATATCTTACTTATATTGTGTTACCTATGAAGTAGCTTTCTAAAATCTTTTATACATTATTTTATTGTTATTATTATGTCCCTCAAACGTCTGTACCAGAACCAATACTGTTTAATATCTTCATCAGCAACATGGACAGTGGGATTGAGTGTACACTTAGGAACTTTGAAGATGACACCAAGCTGAGTGGCGCAGTTGATTTGCTGGAAGGGAAAAGGTGCCATCCAGAGGGACCTCAGCAGGCTTGAGAAGCGGGCGCAAGCAAACCTCATGAAGTTCAACATGGCCAAATGCGAGATCGTGCACCTGGTTGGCAGCAATCCCTGATATCAGGGCAGATTGGAGGATGAACTGATTGAGAGTAACGGTGTGCAGAAGGACCTGGGGATACTGGTGGATTAGAAGTTGGACATGGGCCAATAATGTGCACTTGCAGCCCAGAAAACCTACTGTATCCTGGGATGCATAACAAGAAGCGTGGACAGCAGGTTGAGGGAGGGGATTCCGCCCTTTTACTGCACTGTCATAAGACCTCACCTAAAGTACTACATCCAGCTCTGGAGCCCTCAGCACGAGAAAGACATGAAGTTGTGAAAGTGGGCAGAGAGGAGGGCCACAAAAAGGAGCAGAGGGCTGAAGGATCCGTGCAGAAAGGCTGAGAGACTTGGGATTGTTCAGTCTGGAGAAGAGAAGGCTCTTAGAAGACCTTCTTGTTGCTTTTCAATACTTAATGGGGGCTCATAAGATAGATGAAAGACTTTTTACCAAGATCTGTAGTGACAACACAGTTTTATACTAAAAGAGGGTAGGTTTAGTTTAGATACCAGAAAGCAATTCTTCACTATGACGGCAGTGGGACCCTTGACAATATTGCCTTGAGAAGTTATGCATGCCCCATCACTGGAACTGTTCAAGGCCAGGTTGGATGGATCTTTGAGCATCTGGTTATCTAGTTGAAGACGTCCCTACTCATTACATGGGCAGTGGACTACATAGTGTCTAAATAGTATGGGCATTTACTTAGAATAACTCATTGTTTCACATGAATAGTTCAAATTATAAAAAAATTAGGAAACATAGTTTGTTATGATTGTTATAGCTCAAATCCACAATAAATAACTGATCTATGATATACAAGTCCCAGTCATCTTGTTTACTTCTACATCTCTCAGAAAGTCCTGTCACATCTGTCAACAATATTCACTCAGTAGAGCAGGAATGTATAAATACACATATATGTTCCTGAAAGCTTCAACTCTCCATTTGCTGATTGTAAGAATTATCTTAGAAAAGAAGTCTGATTTCCTTTGAATGATAAGGATTTCCATTTTGGAACAGACTCTAAAGAGTTAGGAAGGTGAAAATGAATTATGATTACATAGTAAGATATATGAAAGAGACAACTGCTTCAGTGTTTTCTGACAGAAAAACTCTTTGAGCAATCACCTTTTTCATCCCTGTAGATCAGACTGTAGCCCATAGAGAAGTCCGAAAAAAAATGATATTATCTACAGCCACAGATCATTGCACAGGAAGCAATCAAAATAAACCCACTGTATCTTGTCACTCCAAGGGTAAAAGGGTAGATGAGAACCAAATATAAAATCTTGTTCTGAAAAATACCAGTAGAACTGAGTACATCAGAAAAGGAGAGCATGGATCTGGTATATGAATCATTCTTCCCAAAACTTGAAATGCAGAGCAACTGAAGAAACTAAAAAGCAGTAAATAAAGTACCAGATTTTCAGTTTGCTTCTGTGATACTACTGCTTTATGCAGTGGATGTGCAGTAGACTTGTATTCACCTGCCTAGATTTCTGCAAAGAAACAGAGGAGGTATGTTTATAGGTAGAGCTATAACCCACCTGAGATGTACTTTTCAAACCTTATTCATATTGAAGAGTTACATTCATTAAGGTTGGCCAAATATGACCCAGAAAATGTTAACAGAGTGCTTTATACAAACCAATTAATTTATAGACACTGCTGGATGTTGATGGTTTTTTTCCTTTCTTTTATGTATCTGCAAAGCCCATGTTTACAAAATAAATGTATTATCAAGGATTTTTTGATAGTTTTTACTAAGTCCACGCTCTTATTTCTGGAGATCATGTTCTGTGATAACACAATTCCCTAAACTAACGCTTTCCAAGGAAATTTAGAAAACCAAAAAACAAGGTAGTGCTCACCAACAGGTCAGAAGATATGTTTAGGGAGATAGGAAGGCAACACAGATAACTTATAGCATTTATGACCACAAGCGAATCAATGATAATTCTAAAATAACTAACTTCTACACTATTTTTTTTTAAAGTTCTCTTAAGAAAAGATGAAAAGAATTGGAATAATTAGCAATTAATGAACACCAGGTTAATATTGCTGTTGATAAAAGTAGATAAAAAATATTTGGAAAATTTTTAAGTTTTTAAAATATATAAGTCAGCAGGTCAGTATGTTATGAAACCCATTATGTTAAAGGAGTTAGGTAATGACCTTGCTGAACCACTTGCAATTATATATCAGGCTTTATGAACCTTCAAGAAAATATCAAAGGATTTTAGTAAAAGTGCAATAGCAGTGAGATCTGTAATTAGAATGTAGTTCAGTATCCTAGAGGAAATAGAGGTTTCTCTGCCTGTACAATTTAAATCTCAATTAAAAAGAAACTGAAATTTAGAGTCAAAAGTAAAGTATGCTGAAGTTAATGAGGTGGTGGGATAAAGCTTGTTTTGATTTCAGTAAGCTTGCTATCAAGCCTACCTTGCAAAAATACTGTTATATTTTAGAAAAGATGGAAAGGGAGAGAGATTGCTGAGCCCAGAGTGGTTCTTATTCAGTTTTACTCTGACTCTCAAAACACAAAGGAAAACTCTGCAGAAACCCATCAACTCTCTAGTTATTCTCTGACAGGTGAAGAACAAACAGAGAAAAAGTCCAGTCATATGTCCCTCTCCATGTCAGGGGTGCGGTATGTGGAATTAAATTATCTTGAAAGTCCCTTCCAAGGCAAACCATCCTATGATTCTGTGTTTACTAAGCTGAATAGTCAGATTCTCGGTCAGTGGCAAGAACAGGATAAGCATTTTAAAGCTCATTAATAATGAAGATTAATGTAAGAGCTGGAGTTACCAATTTCTTTTATATTAAACTACTTTTAGAACTCTATTGATTGTCTTTCTGTTAGGAAATTTAACAGAAATAACTTCAAAACAGTTAGATTTCCACAGGTCTCAGGTTCATTATGACTTCCAAGATTTATATTTGCCATTCCAGAAAAGCAAATGTGGTAAAAGCTAGAAGAAATATGAATTAATGAGTTATGTTCTTATCAGCCATCCTGAGACACACAAAATTCCTCAAACTGATACTGAGGTGTTTCTGAGTCTTGTACTTTGTCTCTGACAATAAAGGCTCTTCTATTGAAGTTCATTTTAATACTTTTTGCAGAAAAAGGAACATCTTCTATTAACAAAAAGCACTCAAACAAAAATTTTGTTTAGGACTGATTGCCTGTTTCTTATTTATATGGAGATATTAGGCTGGCAGGTGGGGAAGAAACTTTTAAGTTGGAATAGCAAAAATTGCTAGGTAATAGCACTTAAAATAACAGAAAAATAAGAAAAAAATGAAGCAACAGTAGATAAAAACAACAGAAATATAGAACTAGAATACGAATATTTAAGGAAATCTTAGGATTACAAAATCATAGTTTGTGAATCAGCGCATGAAACACGTCAGTACAGAAAAAGAAAAGCGAATATTGCAGAAAAAAATAAAAAAAAATATTAAACAAAACCCTATAAAATATGTTATGCACTATAAATTATTGTTTCTACTAAAAAGAATGATGATTTTCTCTGGATTTTTTACTTACATTTATTAAGAAATTCTAAATTATTGAATAAGTTCATTTTAAAAGGGATATCTGAATTTTTTTTCTTATGTTTTTGTTACAGGAAAACAGAGTGAGAAATCCACTGCTGCATTTTTACAAGCATTTGAATGTATCCTCAGAGTATTATTTCCACTCTACAAGAGTACATAAAGAAATTTCCCTCAGTTTCTCAAATGTCAAGCTCATTTCACCCTCTAGACCTCTCAGTAGACAAACCAACTGAAAACCAGTTGAAATTCAGTTCTTCATCTGAAAAATGAGGACAATGTTTTCCCACTCAAATTGTTCTGTTTTGGTTTTTTTCTTGTTTTGTTTTTTTTCCCTAATCTTCAGCTTTGTGGGAAAAGGATTATGCCTTATCATTACAGATATGTGAACTAAGGAGTTTTGGCTTTTCTAATAAGTGTCTACAGTAGAAAAAAATATTTTACTTTAGAAAGAAAAAAAAGACTTTCACTCAAACATCTTTTATCTTCTAAAGTAACAAAAAAATAATAAATTGAATCAAAGTGAAAACTGTCAAACCATTTTCTTGGGTATATATAAACAAGACAGCAATTTTCCATGGCTGTTTTAGATGAAACAATTTTTGAGTAAATCCATTCAGACTCTATAATACATAGTTTTTAATCATTAATGACTTCTGTTGTTTAAGTATCTTTGATGGAAGTTATCCAGAAACCGTAAGTCCCTATGGCTATTACTTGAACATACATCAGAATACTCTTAAAGAAAATAGAACATTTAAAATAACTTACACTTTTAGTGCCTAGTTTTCAAAACTTATAAATGTACACACATCTTCATAGATCCATGAATATTCAGTCTTAACCCTCAATGAGGTTTCAAAATACAGCTTAAAAGCAGTGGAAAATACTGAAACCATAATCAGCCAGTATGAGAAAAATTGGCTCTAGAAGGCAAAAGGGTCATTTTCCCACACTGAGAAAAATTTCAAAGGTAGGATTTTAATTACAATGTACCCTCTGTGAGTGCTCAGGCTCACAATACAGAAGGTATCCACAGGGCAGAAAAGAAATCCACAGACCTCTAAAAATACCAGTAAAAAAAAATTCTTAGAAATGAATGCCAATGCTTTTAAAATGCTTTAGGGGCTTTCGTTGCACTTTTCTGGAAACATAAGCTGGGACAGAAACAGGAGAAGTTGAGTGTTGCAGTCTACTTCAATGTTTCCTCATCTTATAGCAAAAGCCACAAGACACAAATCCAAGAGTAGCAGCTAGACATAAAAAAAACAGGTGAGTTTTCAGGCAACAGGAGCAATAACAATGTTGAGAATTAAAAGGTTCAGCTATGACAACAATTTTCTCTGGTTTTAAATAAGTACATGCAAGAGGTTTAGTTTTGTTTTTCCTAGCTTAAAGTTTGACCCAGAAGTCACAGTGTACTACTTTCTTGTGTGCTACAGAGAAATGAAAACATAGAGGCATGTATAAAAGTACATATTTGTGTCAATAGATAATAAGAGAAAATCTGCCTGTGGTGTTTGCATTGGTTTGGGTGGGGTTTTTTTGTACAACAAACAGCAAAATCAGGATTTCTTTAAAAGAAATAGACTAGGAGCAAACGGTATTAGGGTATGCTCAGAATCTCCCAGAAGACCAATTTTCAAATTATTTAATTTCAAAATAATAGAATTATTGCTTATTAAATGCCAATTACCAATTGCCAATTACCTTGAAATTAATATATATATATATGCTATATACCCCATATCCACAAATACAACAAACAAACATAAAAAACCCACCAACAACAATCAAACAGATCCTTTATGTAATAATAAACCATATTTAATGATTGATTGATTGCCATTAACTTTTAACAGGGAGAGCTTGACTTGGGAGTTGGAACTACACCTAACATAGCTTTTATTGACTATTCAGTGATTAATGACTAGTCAAAAAAAGATCCATCTGCAATAAAATAATCTGAATTGGTCTATTGCTATAATGCTAGAAAATATTAAATATTACAGAAGTTATATGTCTTGAGAGTTCCCAAGTACCTGTAATTCCTGCAGAAATTATTGTGTTTGGAGTGTTTGGCTGATTTAAAGATTGAAGCTTGATAAAGCAAGAACGTACCAAAAAATCAAAACATAAAATACAGCTCTAGAAGAATCTATGAAATAAGACACTCTGCAGTTTGACAGCTTGTAATGCAAATGAGTGATAAAAGCTCATTTCAATACAAGCTATGAAAATATGGAAAGAAAAAGGATAATCCATGTCATTATCAGGCATGTTTTAAGAACTAAGTTCTAAACTACTCAAAAACTGTTGTTTCTGTTGCTCCCAAAGAAACATAAATTCAACATGTTCAAAATAAAAATACATTTTCACTGAAAAAAACTCTAATAAGAAAACCACTGTATGAAATCTTAATTACAGTACAAAAGTTATCTTTTTTTCTGATTATCCTCTTTGAGTAAAATTATTGCATATTTTAAAGGTCAAGTAGGTAAAGACTGATTCTGAATTATATAAAAATTCATTTTAAAGGACTGCTTATAAGAACTCTGTCAGATAACTAATGTCAGGCAATAATTTTTTCCTTGAAAAAGAATTACTTGAAGATACCTTCCCTTAAAATTTTGTAAAAGTGACACACTACTATTTTCAGAATGACCATAATAACTAAACACTTTTAAAATCTTATTTGATGTAAATTAACTACACTTTGTTAATTAATTAAATAAAAATGTGTTTAGAATATTAAAAAAAAACAATTGCTGTTTTAATTTATTTTGTCTGGTAAAATCCAATGGTTTGTGCTCCCTCTACTGGCAGTGAAAATTCTGCATAACAAGAACTGCCTGCTAAAAATAACTGAGGCTCACAAAATAATTAAACACAGAAGAATTTGCAATACTTTGACTTTTGCATGGGTGCACCAAAGTACACTCACAACACAGAATAATCTCTAGTTAGAGAAGAAAAATATTACCCTGGGGAGAAATATGATCTCTTTCTAGATATTTTAAGGTGAGAATTAAATGCATTTTCTTAAATTCAAGGAATTGTGAACTCCTTTCAGGTCACTTTGTGACCTGAAAACCCCTTCTCCTGGTATTCACAAACCCTGTACACATTTTAAACAATATATTTTTGTTCCTACCCTTTAAAGGTACAAATACATATGAGTGACATTTAGATAATTTTTAACAAAGCATGATAAGTAAAAATGTTTATTAAAGATTAAAGAACAGCTCTGACTGCAGCTTTTACTCTACTAGCAAGCATTAAAAAATGATTGATGAATTCTCTCATGCTTTTTGGAAAGAGGGAAAGAGGGAAAAGAAGAAAAGTAGTGCAATCAATCACAATGGTCTTGGTGCTACTGGCTCAGAACTTGATGATTTAAGACCTGTAGCTCTTGCTAAGATAACAGTGAACAAAAGTTCTCCAGGAAACTAAACCAAATTAACTAGCAGTTCCCATGCTGCTGAAACACAAAAAAAAGCCTATTACAAACAACTCAAATGAGTGATATTAGTTATAGCTGTAGATCAGTGGCTATTCTCATGTTATATCCAAGTAGAGCTGTCAGAAATAGGCTGTTTATAAACAAGTTACCTTACTATAAAATTATATTTGCAATTAGATTACAGGTTCTGGAAGTTCTAGGCTTTTGCTCTATACAAGATGAGATGAGAGAGTAACAATGATCTCTCTAGATTTAAAAATAAATATGAACCTTCTCCTGACTATTACATGAAAGTGTCATGGACAATGAACTCATGGAGATTTCTTCTGTCATGGCTGTATCCTCAGTCATACAGTCATCCTCAGTCAAAACCTAATTTGTATCTTAGGTTTTGAATTCCAAAAATTCCAGTCAACAAAGAACAGCTGTTTAAAGAGTCCTTGTTCCAAGGCTCAGCCTTGACTTTTCCTTAATACTATCACTTCTTATTTTTCTTTCATAACAATTTTAACATGCTACTGAAGCCTAAAAGGAGCTCACAGAACACCATGAAAGGAAGATGTACAGTCCTATAGTTTTATCTGTGTGTAGAGAAGATACCACTGTTGCCTCCGTCTTACAGATATCTCTGCATGCTATGACTGTAAATCTTCCAAGTACATTCTAATTTACTCCTGTTTCTTTCACAGGCAAAAATTTGGATCAACTGTGGCTTCCACTTGGTAAAAATCTAGCTTGTTAAATAAGCAAGTGACTGTTGTCTTTTTTTTTTTCTAATTTGTTATTTTTTTTATCGCTCATGCCTTATGATATCTTGAACAACATGGGTGACTTTCAGAGATCACACGTTTGGAAAAAATCATAGAACCATAGAATCATAGAACATACTGAGTTGGAAGGGACACATCAGGATTATCAAGTCCAACTTGTGGCCCTGCACAGGACATCCAAGAATCACACCATGTGACTAAAAGCATTGTCCAAACACTTCTTGAACTCAGGCTTGGTGCTGTGACCACTTCCTTGAGGAGCCTGTTCCAGTGCTCAGTCACTCCCTGGGTGAAAAACCTTTCCTGATATCCAGCCTAAACCTCCCCTGATTCAGCTTTATGCCATTTCCTTGATTCCTGTCACTGGTCATGAGACTGAAGAGATTAGTACCTGCCCCTCAGCCTGCCCTCCTGAGGATGTTGAAGACCAGAGTGAGGTGTCTCCTTCAGGCTGTGACCTAGAGAAGTGACCTCAGATGCTCCTCTTGAGGAGTGGCTATATATCACATTATAGCTGCATCCATGAATCATAGAGAAACATATATACTTTAACACATATCTACAAACGTATTTCACTTTGTAGTCTATTTAGAGACTTTTAAATACGACAGAACTCTAAATCAAAAAAAATCAGTCTCTACATCTAAGAAGCATCTCAATCAATAGTTAAAAAATTGTTTGGCAGTTGAAACTGAAGTAGACAATTGTTCTCTATTTCTTCAGTATTCTCCCTTAATAAGGAACTATCTTTTCTTTACACGGACAGTTGAGTTACACAAGGATGCAAGAAAACACCACCTCTGCCTCTCTGAAAGGCTTGTTTTAGGGTAACAATTTACTATGAACTCTATATATGTGAGAAATGGCAATTACCCTCTAGCCACCTGTCTCTCTAGGTGAATAAACACTCTTCAGTAATCTATACCCTGCAATAAAACATAGCTCTTAAGAGCTTTTCCTGGAACAGCACCATCAGCATCTGAAAACTGCAACAGATACTAATAACAGTAGCAAGCATGAATAGAGACAACTTTGATTGCTGTATTTGCAAATTTTCCATACTCTTATTCTCTGTTTTCAGGATTAGCAAGAAAATTGATAATCCTAATACAAAGCATGTGAGCTATTCGCACAGTTCTTGATGGTATTCCACAGGTGTTTAATGTTCTTGTTAGGAAGGGGTGGGGGAAGCTATTTGCTACAAGCGCAGCAATTTGAGGAAAGTTTTATTTGTTCACTTCTCTTCCTTCATTAAAATTAATATTTAAATTATATTTATAGTTATTTTATATTAGCCAGAAGGTTTTGTAGAAACATTTTGTTTCATTTAATTTTGTTCTTCTCTCCTAAACATGAAATCTCAACTTGCACTTTATTATATTTACAGTCAGCCCAGGTCATTACAACTCTATGCATAGATTTCCTTTTATTTTGTATGGAGATGAACTATAGACTACAGCTATTAAGATGCAATAATGAAGTTTAACAATTTTGTTATACTTGAGTAAAATTCTATTTATAATCTAATAGCATGAAAGACTCAAGGCAGGAATTAAACTGATTTTCACCTCAAGCAGATAAACTAGTCACCTGCCGGGCTAATTTTTTTGCTTAATCATTAATTAACATTAGCCTGATGATTTATTTTACTGACATTTTAATAAACTCAACTGAGTAATAATGTATGATCTGCTTAATATATACTACAGATGTAATATGATTTTATACTTACACAATTAAACTACTTCATGACTTATTTGCAAAGTTTTAGTGTTAAAAGAGTGCAGGGGATGCGTTACCTTTAGATCATTAGGTTCATTAGTTCATCTCTGATATTAGTTTCCATACTGTAGGTATGAAAGTCCTTTCTCAGCTACCACAGGCATTTGTGACTCCCTTTAACTTCCATCACTACAATTTTCTATGTATTACAGTTGAATAGAATATCAGTTTAAAAATTAAAACAAAAAAAACTCATGTTTGGAAGATTCTTAGAACAGCAAAACTATCGTGACAAGTTCCTGAACAGATATGTTGGTGAATTAATTATTACAGTTATACAGTATTGCCACCGTTCGTGTTTCTGTAGTATAAAAAACAGTATGTGCAATAAGCGCAATAAGTTTCTGTAAGTCCAACAAAGGATCATGAAAATGATTAAGATTCTGAAGCATCTCTCATATGAAGAAAGTCTGAGAAAGATGGGACTGTTCAGCCTAAAGAAATCTTAGGCGTAATCTTATCAATAATATAAGTATCTGAAGGGAAGGTACAAAGTAAATTGAGCCAGGCTCTTTTCAGTGATGCCCATTAACAGGGCAAAACAGAAACACAGGAGGTTACATCTGAACATAAAGAAAAGCTTCTTTTGCCATGCAAGTGACTCAGCACTGGCACGGATTGCCCAGGGAGGCTGGGGAGTCATAAGCCTTGGAGATTTAAAAAACTTGTCCCTTCCAATCTCAACTATTCTGTGATTCTTTGACCAAACATACTGTCTAGCCTCTATCTGAGTTTATAATTGCTAACATTATTTTATCTGAAATTAAAATTTATCCAGAAATAAACTTTGTATACTTAGAACTATTTATTCTTACTATTTTGTACAAAAGCAAATCTGTGGAAATTGTTTTCTGCTGGTTTACCTTTTGCAGGGGTAGAAGCTGGGCACTAATTGGATAATGAACAATTCTTTAGATAAGAACTGAGGTGACCTACTAGACAGCAAGCTAGATTTGAGTTAGCAATGTACCTGAGGAGCAAAGAAAGATAAAACATATTTACCTGTGTCAGCAGGAACATACCCACTAAATTAAGAAAGAATTAATCTACTAATTGCTTCTTCCTCCTCACTTAACATTCGTTAGTCAGCATCTGGAATAAATCCAGCTTGGGGATCCCAAGCAAAAGGAAGGTGTTGATAGTCTTGAAGCAAGCCACATGGCCAGGAGCATGGAGCACATCCCACACAAGAAGAGGTTGAGGAAACTGCACTTGCTCAGCATGGACAGTTTCTGGCAGATGTGGTAGAACTTATAGCAGCCTCCAATATATTAGAGGAAATTGTTGAAAGTACAGAGGCAGGCTGTTAAGAAAGTTAATGGGGAGGAGAAACAATGGTATAAGGTGAAACAAG
Source organism: Pseudopipra pipra (assembly GCF_036250125.1). NCBI lineage: Eukaryota > Metazoa > Chordata > Aves > Passeriformes > Pipridae > Pseudopipra > Pseudopipra pipra. Next base: position 71,255,517 of record NC_087550.1, on the reverse strand, counting down.
AGAGGATCTGACCTGATACTAGTGAAAATAAATTCGCAAATAAAACAGTTAAGCAGTGGGACAGGTTACATTGAGGGGTTATCATTTACCATCCTGGGGAATTTTCAAGTCCCAAAAGCACGGAGCTTTGGGTAATATGGACTTAATTAATAGTTGGTGCTGCTTTGAGCAAAATGTTGTAGTAGAAACATTTTAAGTCCCTTTCAAACTGAAGTATTCTATGCAGTCAGTGGTTTTTTTGAATAAAGACAACTTTAATTAGAATACATTAGGTATGATGAATGACGTGAGATAATGTACTGAAAGCAGAAATAGAGTTATTTTTAATTTACCACAGAGTGATAATTTAAAATCCAAAGGTGGATGAGTGGTGCAACATGTTCTTCAATCAGAATGTTGTTATAAATCCTTTATTGTTCTAGTTGTTAATTAAGATTTAATATCCACTCTTAAAATATAATACTTCAACCACTTTCAAGTTTGTATTAGAATAACTGCAGCAACATTATTGCCCCCTCTGAATCTGCAGATTGTTTTTTTTCCTTTTTCTTTATTTTTTTTTTTCTTGAAATGTTTCTAACCATAGCTGCTGAACTTTCAAGATCTTTCAAACGTAACTTTTTGGCTGTCACTTCATAATATGTAATTTTAGTTTGTTGCAACAGCAGTTTTCAGCTTTGGGAAGATATGATTCTAAAGGTATGAGTTTTCAAAATACAGATTACAGAAATATAAAATCACCAAGAGTTTGTTTTGGTTCTGAGGGCAAAATAGGTCTCCTGGTTATTTATCAAATCAAAGCTTTTTCAAATTTATATTACTATGTCTTTCTCTCTACTACTATCCCATATACAAGTAACAGAACTTGGGCTAGCCACAGTTATCCACCGCAGCACTTCAGCACTTCAACTTGTTGAATACCATACAACTGATTTCTTTCCAGGTCCTTCTGGACAGAGCCTTTCTACCCTTGAGCAGATCAACCCTCCCACCCACCTTGGTGTCATCTGCAAACTGACTAAATATGTATGCACTCAATCCCCTTGTTCAAATCATTGATAAAGATATTAAACAGGATTAGCCGCATTACTGAGCCCTGGGGAACACTTGTGACTGGCTACCAGCTGGATGCAACTCCATGCATCATCACTATTTCAGTTTGGCCATCCAGACAGTTTTTCACCCATAGAAGGGTGCATCCGTCCAAGCAATGAGCATCCAGTTTCTCCAGGAGAATGCTGTGGGAAATGGTGTCAAAGGCTTTACTAAAGTCCAGGTAGACAACATCCACAGCCTTTCCCTCATTCAAAAAGCAGGTAACCTTGTCATTGAAGGAGATCCAGTTGATCAAGCAAAACCTGCCTTTCATAAACCCAGAGTGGTTGGGTTCAATCCCCTGTTTGTCCTGCAAGTGCTGCATGATGGAACTCAAGATAATAGGCTTCATGACCTTTCTAGCACCAAGGTCAGGCTGACAGATCAGTTGTTCCCTAGATCCTTCTTATGGCCTTTCTCATTGATGGGCATCACATTTGCCAGCTTCTAGTCAACTGGACCTCCCCATTTAGCCATGATTGCTATTAAATTATTGAAATCATTCACTTAGGAAGCCTGGACTGGCTGAATGGACAGTGATTATGAACTGGCTGAATGGCAGACCCCAGAGGTTCACAACCAATATCACAGGGTCTAGTTGAAGGCCTGTCCCCAGCGAGATCCCCCAGAGTCCCATTGTTTAACTTATTCATCAATAACTTGGATGAAGGAGTAGATTCCTCCTCAGTTAAGTTTGCTGATGACACAAAGCTGGAAGGAATGGCCAATATTCCAGAGTTCTGTGCAGCCCTTCAGAAGGACCTCAACGGGTTGGAGAGATGGGAAGAGAAGAACAACCTGAAGGTCAACAAAGACAAATGCAGGGTCTCACACCTGGGGAAGAATAACCCCACGCACCAGTACAGGTTGGGGGCTGATCTGCTGGAAAGCAGCTCTGTGGAGAAGGACCCGAGTGTCCTGGTGGACAACAAGCTGTCCATGAGCCAGCAGTTGTGCCCCTGTGGCCAAGAAGATCAATGGCATCCTGTTGTACCTTGGGAAAAGCATTGCCAGAAGGTTTTGGGAAGTGATCCTGCTCCTCTACTCAGTCCTAGTAAGAGTATATCTGGAGTACTGTGTCCAGTTCTGAGCTCCTCAGTAGGGAAGAGCTCCTGGAGCAAGTCCAACAGAGGGCAACAAAGGTGATTAAGGGACTGGAGCATCTCTCTTATGAGAAAAAGTTGAGGGAGCTGGGCTTGTTCAACCTTGAGAAGAGATGACAGAGCATCTACATCTGTAATTATCCGAAGGGAGGGTGTCAAGAGGATGGAAGCTCTTCCTAGTGGTGCCAAGCAATAGGACAAGAGGCAATGGGTAGAAACTGATGCTCAGGAAGTTCCACCTAAACATGAGGAAGAACTTCTTTACTGTGCGAGTGACTGCACAGTGGAACAGGTTGCCCAGAGGTTGTGGAGTCTTCCTCGCTAGAGCTACTCCAGAACTGTCTGGACACAATCCTGTGCCATGTGCTCTAGGATGACCCTGCTTGAGCAGGAAGGTTGGACCAGATGACCCACTGTGCTATCTTCCAGCCTGAACCATTCCGTGATTCTGTGAAACTGGCTTCGTGAGCACTTCTACCAACTCCCTCAGCACTCTTGGGTGGATCCCATCCAGCCCCTTAGACTCGTATGTGTCTAAGTTGTGTGGCAGGTCATCGACCATTTCCTCTTGAATTACAAGGCCTTCATTCTGCACCCTGTCTCTGTCTTCCAGCTCAGGGGCTGGTAACTCAGAGAATAATTGATCTTACTATCAAAGATAGCATTTAGTACCTTAACCTTTTCCTCATCCTTTGTCAGTATTTCCCCCCTCATAATGAATGGAGATTCTCCTTAGCCCTTCTTTTGTTGCTTATGTATTTATAAAACATTTTTAATTGTCTTTTACAGAAGTAGCAAGATAATGGTAATTTATGATCATTATAGAACAGTGATAACTAAAAGCAATTCAATAAATTTAATATTCATTGCTTTTAAGATAGATAAGTTAATTTACACCATCATCTGCAGTCAATAGTGCAACCTAGATCTGTTAGTCAACTAAAGAACAAATAGGATAGGTAAGCAGATTTGAAATACTGAAATACTGAGTTGCAAGAAAGCAAATTGGAAAATCTATCCAAAATTAAGGAAAGAATGGGGATGTGAACACATGAAAAAAAGCAACCAACCAACAAACCAAAAAAACAAACAAACCCCTTCCCCTCAAATAAACCACCTTACACTAAAAAACCCCAAACCTGAGCAGTATTTTATGAAGTGGAGAGTTTTCTCCTCCTCCTCAGCCAGTTTGCCAAATCAAACATACCATAGCAAAATCATGATATAACATAGGCTTTTGTGGTTTGTATAGTAATTAATTCCTTTACAGCTTTCAGTTCAGAAACAGCTTCAGATTCTAAAGAACTGGAGTGCAAGGAGTATGGGAAATCTAAGATACATCAAGAGGAATGTACCTGACTGACAGGCTGCCAGGTCAAGTTGGAGGGGTGGGAGGGGAAGAATTACAAGTGATGCAGATTTGCTTTTATTTATTTAAACTCAATCTAATTTCTCTAGTTCACGATAACTTTATCTAGATGTAATGTTGTGGTATAGAGATACAGACAATTTACATTTCAGCTACTAACAATGCTCTTAAAAATATGACTTTCTGTTGCTCAGACTACTTGCGTGTGACAAGGTTATTTTGTTAAATGAAGAACAGCACAGGAGCTGTTTTATGGGATAAGAAATTACTGATTGACAGTGATGCTTTAAGGTCCATCTGTTTTTTTGATTTTTCTAATTTTTATAAGTTCTATAAGTGGTTATTTAGCAGAAATAGATTTAGAAGTAGCAGCATTTCATTCCTTTACCCTTAACACAGAAGCTACATAGATTACCAGCCCTCTAACCCCATTCTATGCTCCCCATATTAATTCTAACCCTGGATTCCATTAGAATATGTTTAATCTCACTCTAAGATAGGCCTGTTCTGTTTGGAGAATGCTTGTATCTTAGCCTAAACCGCAGAACGCGGTCAGAAACTGGGTGACTGTGTACCCTTTGTGCTCTGAAGGAGATGAAGATTGATGAAGAGGTGGTCTCAAAAGACCCCAGCCCCAATTCCCAAGAGGCAGATCAAGGGTGGTGCAGGGCAAAAGCCAGTGGGTGGACAAAACCTGGGATTGGAGAAGCAGTATTAAAAATTGTAAACATCTGTAACAGAGAGATGCTTGTGTCTTGTAACCTTGTGCCTCAGAGGCACAAATTAAAACCCTTTCCTTATCTCACCTTCAAAACTAAATTGTCTCAGAGTTTTTTTTCCCCCTGATTTTTTTTTTCAGGCAACAGTCTCAACATCTTATCTAGGTTAGTAAAGGAGGACTAAAAAATCCTCTCTTAGACAGCATATCTTCTGCCAGTTTTCACATTTTTGCACCTGCAACTACTCACCTTATTCCATGGATATCTTTTAGTAAATCGCACACAAACACACACACACACAAAGAAGGACCACAACCAAAAACAAACTGCAAACCAAACAAAACCAAGTTTCTCCCGAGGAACATTAGTAAGAGACAGAAAAAATCATATTTTTTTATCTCATAGTACACTATAGTTCTATAATGGGATAAGTATAGTTTAATTTTATTTCCTGAAAAGTTGCTAACATGGTTAAGGGAGTGTAATACTAGCTAGGATAGACTTTTATGAATGTTTGCAAATATCAGGTTGCTCTTTAGCTGGTTTTTTGGTTGTTGTTTGTTTTCTTTATACAAACAAAAGCTGCAGAAGTACTCTCAGTACTGAATCAATTAAAGGGCTGCAGAACTTATCTGTGAAGAGTGACTGAGGGATCAGGGTGTATTTGGCTGGAGAAGAGAATTTGATTTTACAGAAAGAATTGCATGCTGTGCCTGTGTTAGTAAATAAATCTTCTTCAAGATACAAGCTTGAGCACTGGCTCACAACTGCCCCTTCTGTTCACTTATTGGCATGAACCTTATGGTTTTAGCCTGCATCAGATAGTTTCTCCTAAACGAACCTCAAAACTTGTTCAGGAACTAGCAGAGGACAGATCCTGGTACACAACATGTATTTACCCACTGTAGTTAAAGGGAGAAAGGAGAGTTTTGCTGTAAAGACATGAGTCATCCAATGTTAGCAGTCCTCAGACAAAAAAAGCCCTGTTTGTGGTTAAAGTTTATTTGTATGAATGTACCTACAGATCTATTTTCCTCCTTGTGAGCTTTTTCTTCTAATGTTTAATATCTCGCTTTATTAATGAGTTCTAAATAAATCAGTTTTATAACAGCAATGTGTTTTTAATATATTTGTTCCCTATGTTTATGAGTATTTTATTTCTCATCATAACCATGTAACAGCAACATAAGGTGTTCAGGGACTCGTGTACTAGAAAATTATGGAATAGCCTGTCAAAACAAAAAAGTTTCCCTCTGCATATCACTTTTCTTCTATCCATCAGTTAGTTTTTGTTCCAGTTAATTTAGCTGTAGAAGACTTCAGTATTTTTATAAAATTCTTAAATATTTTGAATATTGTCTGACTCTTTGCTTGCCAGGGGGACTCTGTGTGCTGACTGTACTTTGTGTATCTCTGTGTGGCCTCACTGCCCTATCTGTTAAATAATTCTGTGGTCTGCTTTGATCCACTGAAAGAGTTACAGTCTCTTCCAAAACCTAGTTTATATTGCAAAGAGAACACTAGCCTTTACATGGACAACTTCTTTAACTGAAGTAGCAAAATATAGAGAAAGCTCAGGAAAATAACAGGGAATCAGAATATGAGAAAGTCATTTTAGGAAATTAACCATTTCCAAAATAATAGAGGTAGAGTTACTCTTTAATTAAGAGTTCTACAGACACTTGGTTATTGCTATGACTTCTACTGGCACAAAATTTGATACGCTGCTGTGGTGGGTTGGCCAGGTGCCAGACCTTCACTTACTTACTCTCTTATTCCCCCTCCCTGACAGGAAACAGGTGAGAAAATAAGAGGTAAAAGCTCATGGGTCTAGATAAAGACAAAGAGATAAAGATAAAGGAGATCACTAACCAATTACTATCACAATAAAAACAGACTGGAATCAGGGAAAATGAATAAACTGAAATACTGCCTCTCCATCCTTCCTTTTTCTCAGGCTCAACTTTATTCCTTCATTCCTAAGTCCTCTATCTTTCCCCATTCCAAGCAGCAGAAAGAAATGGGGGGGTGGAGGGTGGTCAAGCCATAACAGTCCATCCCTGCAGCTCCTTCCTCCACATGTGCTGCAGTGCTTGTCAGGGCAATCTGCTCCATCATGGACTCTGCAGGAAAGAGTCCCTTCAGGAAATATCTACCTACTCCATCATGGGGAAGTATACAGGCTGCAATGTGGTTGTCTGCTCTAGTGTAGTCTTCTCCACAGGCTGCAGGGGAATCACACATAGGCAAGCAGTGGTGGAGGTGCATAACAGGAGCAGAGGCATTTAGTATCTGTGCCAGATATAATACACTTTGTTTGTATTTTCTTGTGTTACCTTAAGAACTTACCTTACATCCTGTAGGACTTACCTGCTGAGCTCAGATAAGTTCTGGGAATCTTTGCACGTCATAATCAAAACTTTCACCTAGTTCTTTTTTTTTCTGGTTGTTGAGTTTTGTTTTTTTTTGGTTTATTCTTCCCTATTTATCTATTTCTTTAGGTTTTATAATTTTAAAAATTCGGCTATTATTTTCTTAGATCATTCTATAGAACTGAGTGTTTATTCTGTTTGGTAGGAAGGAATATACAATTATGTATTCTGCTCTACATAAATTTGTGTTCATAAAAATAGTGCCTAAGTCTGATAATGTCTATCATGCTTGCCATTGACAAAAGCATTTTGTATAGATCACTACCAATGTCTGTGTGGGCAGCAAAAGCACTTGTAGAAAGAGAATTTGAGAAAAAACTATGCACAATCAATTCCTTTAGAAACAGTTTATTTGATCACATAGCTATGGCACGATGACTTGTTTCTAAAGAAATTTAAAGAGAAGTCTGCAAAATCTACTGGCGAAATTCACCCTAGATGTGTCTGCTGAATTGCACCTTTTAATGTGAGAAAGGATTATGCCCAGAGTAGTAAAATTTGCTGTCATTCCCTGGTTTACAGTCTAGACCTGTTCTAGTATATATAAATATATGTAGATTGCTCTCTAGAATTCTGGACAAGAGGAAACAAAAAAACTAAGTGAAACTGTGTCTGAACATCATATACTTAATTTCTCCTTCTCTTGAACTTGAGGTCAGCTAGAACTGTCAAGAAGAAAAGATATGAACAGCTGAATTATTCAGCAAAACAATGCAGTACTAGATGAGCAAAATAATGTAAATAGAACAAACATAGAAATGCTTTCTATTATATGATTTCTAGCCTTTTATGCCTCTGAATAATTTGAAATGCAAGCAAACAGGCAACTGAGGCAGGTTTTTTTTTTATTTTTATCTTATTGTTCCCTTCGTTTTGTGTAACTTACCCCATTTTATGAATGTATCATGTGAAAGGCAGAACAATGATTACAAAATATATAATATTAATGCAATTATTGATATAATATTAAAGAAATAAACTTATTTAGCTCTTGGTCATGGAAAATAATTTTTTTTTTTTGAAAGAGTTGTGCACCGGTGCTATCTGAACTCTTTTTATGACCCCAGTACTGAAAAGTGCATTCACTGTTGCCCATTTCTGCAAGGCATTTTTATCTGTTCTTAAAATTCATGTCCATGCTGTCACTGAATTAATGCATTTTTGTGAATAAACTGGTCTGGAGATGTAGTTGACTACACTGAAAAGAATCTCATTTTATAGATGTAAGCTGAAACACATCATAATACTTTTTGGCAACTTGCTTGGTGAACAGAAAAAATGGGTCACTAGCAAGGAATATTCCTACAGACATCCTTCAAACAGGGATGCCACCCACTAGATCAGGTTGCCCAGGGCCCCGTGCAACCTGACCTTGAACAATTCCAGGGATGGGGCATCCACAACTTCTCTGGGCAGGGCCTCACTACCCTTTGAATAAAGAACTTCTTCCTAACATCTAATCTAAATATAAGTTTAAAACCCTTCCCTTTTGTCCCATCACTATATGCCCATGTAAAAAGTTGCTCTCCCTCTTTTTTATAAGTCCCCTTTAAGTACTGGAAGGCTGCAATGGAGTTTTTTCTCCAGACTGAACAATCCTAGCTCTCTAATTCTGTCTCTGCAGGAGATGTGCTCCAGCCTACATATCATCTTTGTGGCCCTCCTCTGGAACTGCTCTAATAGGTCCACATTTTTATTGTGCTTAGGACTCCACACCTGCAAACAGTGTGGTGTCCAGGTGTGGTCTCACAAAGGCAGAATAGAGGGGGAGAATCACTTTCCTCAACCTGCTGGCCTCCCCTCTTTTGATGCAGCCCAGGATCCACTTGGCCTTCTGAGCTACGAGAGCACACTGTTGGCTCATGTCCAGCTTTTCATCCATGAGAACACCCAAGTCCTTCCCCACAGGATTGCTCTCAATGTACTCATGTCTGGGATCGCCCTGACACAGGTGCAGCACCCTGCACTTGGACTTGTTGAACTTCCTGAAGTTCTCATGGGCCCACTTGTTGAGCTTGTCCAGGTCCCCCTGGATGGCATCCTGTGCTTCTGTTGTGCCAACTGCACCACTCAGCTTGGTGTCATCTGCAAACTTGACGAAGGTGTGCTCAATCTCCCTATGTCATTGATAGAGATACTAAAGGACATAGATCCCAAGACAAAGTCCTGAGAGACACCACTCATCACTGACCTCCACCTGGCCATAGAACCATTGACCACAACACTGGTTGTATGCATCTAACCAACTCCTTATCCACTGAGAAGTCCACCCTTCAAATCCGTGTTTCTCTGATTTAAAGATAAGGTTGTCATGAGGGACCGTGTCAAAGGCCTTACAGAAATCTAGGTAGATGATATCATTTGGACTTCCCTTGCCAACAACTTCATCCCAGAAGTAATTCCCCAGATCTTCCTTTCTCCCCTTTTTAAAAATGGGAGTGATGTTTCTCTTTTTCCATTCACTGTGGACTTCTCATGGCCATGACTTTTCAGATAGAATGACTTCTCAACATTAGCCAGTTCCTGCAGGACCCTGGAATGCATGTCATCAGGCCCCATAGACTTGTGGATATTCAATTTCATCAAGTGGTCTCAAGCTTGCTCTTTGCTTATGATGGGAGGGACTCTGCTCCCCCAACCTCCACCTGGAAGTTCAAGGACTTGACATACGTGGAAAGTTTGACTGCTGGTGAAGACCGAGGTGAAGAACTCATTGAGCACCTCAGCCTTCTCTGTATCTGTTGTCACAAGTTATCCCTTCTTATTGATTAAAGAGTGTACACTCTCCTTGGCCTTTCTTTTTTGACCTATGTACTCATAGAATCCTGTCTTGCTATTTTTCACATCCCTTGCCAAGTCCCGTTCCATCTGTGCCTTAGTTTTCAGTATCCCTGTATCCCTTCTAGGTCTCCTGTCCCTGCTACCACTGGCTGTGCATTTCCTTTTGTGCAGGTTTTGGCTGGAGTTAATTTTATTCCTAGTGGCTGGTATGGGGCTATGTTTTACCTTTGTGTCGATCATGGTAATGATCAAGAATAGAGATTTTTTTTTTTAATTGCTGAGCAGTGCTTACACAGAGTCAAAGCCTTTTCTGCTCCTCCTACTGCCATGATGGCAAGGAAGTTGGGTGTGCATGGAAAGTTGGGAGGAGACACAGCATGAGAGGGACCCAAAGAGATCAAGGGGATATTCCGTACCATATGACATCATGCTCAGTATATAAAGCTGGAAGGAAGAAGGAAGAAGTGGGGAATGTTTGGAGTGATGGCATTTTTCTTCCTAAATAACTGTTAAGCCTCATGGGGCCCTGGTCTCCTGGAGATGGCTGAATACCTGCCTGCCCATGGGAAGCAGAGAATTCATTTCTTGTTTTTCTTTGCTTTTGTGCATAGTTTTGGCTTTAGCTATCAAACTGTTTCTATCTCAACCCACAAGTTTTTTGCCTTTTACCCTTCCAATTCTCTCCCTGATCCTGCTGGTGAGGGAGTGAGTGAGCAGCTGTGTGGGGCTTGGTTGCTGTCTGCTTAGGGAGTTTTCAAGTTAGAATGGAAAGTAGTATCAAGAGAGCTGAGATGTTCACATTTCTGAATATTCAAGACATATATGGAGGGTGAAGGGTCTCAAACCAGAGTGCTCTCTGTCTTCAGACCAAACTTCATTCAACCTTTCTTACTGACCACTCCCTTCCATCTCTCTTCCTGCTCCAGCAGGTAGTGGGAGTTGAATGAAGAGGAGATTCTGTCAGCAAGTCACTTCTGAAGTTAAGGTAAAGTCTTTCAATATTTATGAAATATTTTCCTAATAATTATAGATCCTTGCCATTGATTTAATGATTGTAAAAAAAAGCCTTGAGTTTGAAACTGAATTGAGCTTTAGAACTGGGGCATAAAGAGAATGAAAATCATATTGTAAATGAGCAACTATCTGAAGTGAAAAAAGTAGAAGAAAATCCAGTGTTCTTGATGCAGTCTTTATGTTATGGAGCTAAGAAAGCAATTGAATCTGTGGGCTGGTCACAGAAGTGAACATCTGCAAGGGTAAATTATAAATTCTCAAAACCTTTGTTAATGAGGAAAACTACAGCATGTACATGTTAATGTACATAACCTTAAAAACCTTATGAAACTGTAGGTCAGAATGCTATTAGTATAATTTAGGAGAATCAACACAATTATTTTGGATTAGATAATGGAAATTGGCATGATAAAAAAGGTCTTGGGAATATGAAACTATTATTAAATTAAAACTTCAGCTAAAATGATAAGGTCTGATGATTACATTTTCATTAGTTGTACATTCTGCAGTGTCACATAATAGCTTTGTTGATTGTGCATAATTTACAAGGCTTTAAAATGCAACACAATAATATTGTTGTGCTGGAAAAAAATGGATGGAGCTAAACATAAAGGACACATGCAACTACGAGCATGAGTCTCTTATTTTGTTTAATCTGGAGCATTTACTGGAATACAGTTCTACTTTTTTATAAGACATCGAGTTTTGCAATGAAATGGTATTTTACTTGATCGCAAATTAAAAAAAAAATAGATCTCAGGTGAACTAAACCAGAGAGATGCTATAGAAAGTTGGTTAGGTTTATTGTTTGTTTGTTTTTTAATTAAAATGTTGTCAGTTTTGTTTTGGTTTGGGGTTTTTTTTTGAAGATAAATGAAAAAAGCAATGTAGAATAACCAGCAAAGGTTTGTGTCACACATGAAACACTTCCATTAGTTTTGTTTTTTTAAAATGATTACTGCACAGACTTTATTGTTAAATATTGGTTTATTATTACGTGTATATTGTAAACTATACCATATAAGTGGTGAATTACTATGACCAAAGTGCTGACTTTGTTAAAAATTTTTACTATTTATTGAATTTTATTTATAAATTCCCATTTAAATATTAATTTTAACTTAAATATTGATAAATAATTTCTCTTTCTAAGGACCTGATTCATCCCAGAGTACATTATTCTGTCACTATAGTCAACCTGAAGCCGTATGCCTGTTCTAATTTTTATTTTTCTTTGAATCTTTTGCTTTACCTACTTCTGGTTTTGTGATCACCTATACTTACTGAAGAAAATAGGAAAAAATTACATCAGGAATAGCAGCTGTGGTTTAGGCACTGTTATTATGTCTTTATTTGTTATTTGGTCCAGCTCAGTGACAGGCTGTGACTGTGTCCTCCAGAGTTGGTGGTTGCTTTCAAATCATAAAAAACTTGACCAGATTACAAAGGAAGACAATGCCTGGGCAGAATGTGGGGCTGTGGCTTCATGTGACCACGCTGCTGGAAACCATAGGGTCTTGCATTGGGCCCATCAGGACAGAAGGGGCAGGCAGGGCCCATCCCACTGCCTCATCCAGAAGCAGGGCCACCAGGGGCACCAGGACACCCAACCCAGGCATTGGGCATCTCCTTGAGGATGGGCATGTGCTGAGGTCAGGAACAGGCCCAGTGAGGGGAGGCAGGGTCAAACAGTCCCAGGGTTGCTGGGCTGGGCCAAGGGGACAGCACCCAGTGAGTCCAGACACATGGATCAGATGAGAGCTGCAGCGTGCTGTGATCAGTACATGACAAAGGAAGCAGGGAAAGAGCTTGGAGCCATGGGAATGGCATGGTTAAAGTTCTAGTGTATCCAAAGTGAAATCAAGCCTTAAGGGCAGCCCATCAGACTAAATACAAAGAGTAAAATATGTAATTTTTCTTTAATGATAATAAATACTAAGCTTTGTATCGATACAGAAAACCAGAGTGGTTGATCTTACATACCAGATTCTGAAGAAAAGTGCTTGAGCAGCTTGGTTGTGAGAGTTAGTTTTCTGCACATAATTTACAGGCAACCCACTAGATGTATTCTCCCCATGGTTAAATTTTGTAATCCTTATACAGTGGTTAATTGATTTTCCCATTGTAGTTTGGGATTTTTTGGTTTTTTTTCTTCACCTTGTTAATACATGCCTTCTGTGGATCATCTATCAAAGTACATTTTGTCATTTAACCTGAACCGCATGGTTTAAAATAGCATTAGGATGCACTGTCTTAAAACTGGAGGATGCGTTTCTGCTTATGGTTTAAAAGACTATTAACACATTTGTTGTCATGTATATTGTTACTTCTCAGAGCTCAGAGAAATCTGAGTCATAGTAATAGATCCATGTGTGAATGTGTGTACGTAAACTCAGTGATCGTATAGGTCTTTTCCAATCTAAATGATTCCATTACTTTTATGTATGTATGTACATAAAATACATACATACATGAATGTATTGTCCCTTTCGAATCACTTTTTACTATCTTGTCTTTTATTATGGAACACTTATTACTATGTCTTTTTAATTTGTTTCTTTTAAAGTTACAAGGACCATTCAGATGCAACTGCAGGATAAGAAAACAACTTGTGATGTCAGTGTTCAGACGAAAGCAATAAAACCTCAGCTTAATATTCAGGTTTCCTATACTGGTATTTACATCTATTAAAACATACATTTATTTGAATAAAAAGACCACTTATCATGGTTTTACTCACCAAAACCATCCAAATAAAAGTAATAGATAGAAAAAAATGTAGTTTAATAAGTTTACCCAAAATTCAGTAGTATGTAACAAATAAGGGAAAAAACCCAGATCTGATCTTCTGTTTTAAAGTTTAATTATGTGAATATATGTTCTCCATACTGCTGAACTTGCCACCTGTGCATGCTGGAGTCTCAAACACAATGAGGTCATCCTGACTATCCCATTTTCCCTTCATCCAGGAAGTGATACATTAACCCTGGAAGTTCTAGGAAATTTTAGAATTTGTATTCTTTAAATGTAGTATGATGGTAATCAGTCCATCTTAACACTTCATGATCCACCTATCATATTTTGATTTTGATGTCAATAACATATTTACTCATCTATAAACTAATGTTAACCCAAATAACTTGTGCTTTTAGTCTTGAAAAATAAAAAAAAATAAGGTCCAGTTTTTCTAAATACTACTGTTTGCATGTGATCATCTCAGAAGTTAATTGATGCTTGTATTTAAGCTGTTGAAGAAAGCCCAGGTGTCTGATTATTGAACATGTCTTAATGGGCCTGGTCAAAAGCTGTGCAAAGTTGAGCACCGAAACAGAAGACTTCATAAACACAAATCACTTTGTAAAACCTTGGCTGAAAACAACTTTAATGAAGTGCTTAAGCTGGTGGAGTTTTCTAAAAACTCACAGTATCTAAATATCTCTGAACTGTGGAACCCTAAAACATGTATTATGAAGTTTAAATCCACCAAAAAAACCTCCAAACCAAAACAAAAAAAACAAACCAAACCAAAAAAAACCCATAGCAAACCAAAAACAAACAAACAAACCCCTCATTTTCATAATTGGAAAAGAGATCCAAATTATTTGACACAAAAATAAATAAATTTTAACTAACACAAATATGTTAGTTCTGTCATTCACTAATACAAAGGAATACAATGTATTTTCCCACTGTTTTCTGTTTTGTCCAGGTTAATCTTCCTTCAGTGTTATGTTATACTCTGTTTTTACAGAAAAACTTGCTTTTTTATGTTTTTAATAGATTAGAAAGCTCCCTGTGACAGATATTATGCATGTTATGGTTTTAAAAATACACAATTTAATGTTGCTTATTAAATTAACTAGGACTCTAAGTAAATTTGATAAAGAACTATCATTTCTAAGAAAAAAATATTTAAAAAAAATATCTTGACACAGTTGCCAAGCATGAAAACTCCTAGACTCCTTAAACTGGATATAACCTAGGACTACTGATAAACCCTGTGTCCAAATGCTTCCTCTGAGCAGGTCTATTGAGAACCCATCAACAGCAGGCCCAGTGCAGTTACACTTGTTTTATTATCATTAAATAGCATATTATCATAGTGCAAGGAACTCAACTCTGTCCTGATGGTAAGGGTGATATGTGCTAGCCTCCACATCGGGTTTGCTGTCTTTCCTGAGTTTGCCAGTAGTTTCACTTCAAACCAGAATTATTACATCAACTTGAAAAAGTTCTGGGATCTATCCCTGATTCACAGATGGCAACAGATGCTGATGACATTTGGACTGGAGTCAATGTATGGTTTCCAGAAGGGCTGTACCAGAACCCAAAAGGCCATTCTCATTCATCTTCTAAGATTTGTTTTGTTTATTTTTTCTCCTCTGCAAGTATACATATGTAAGAAGAAAAGTATACAACATTTTATTAGACCTTGCTAAAAAAGTTGAAGAGTTTCTCAAAACTTTCAATTTCTTTTCTTTTTCCTTTCTTCATTAATTTGAAATACTTTTAATGGTTTGAATATTCAACATTCTGAACATACAGATTTTCAAGCATTTTGATACAATCTAAATAGATAGTGAAACATGTACCTCCATACCTGCATTTCAGATTTTCTTCAGTAAACACTTATTCCCAGGAGCTTAACATGGGAATATTGAAACAATGATTTTCCTCAACCCCTGTGTACCTCCATGATGATTCAATACTTTTAGTTAGTGCTCATAATAGAAAAATTCTACCAGAATACTGCATTTACATAAGCAAAAGAAATGACTGTAGTGGAGTAACTTATCATGAAGGCTCAACCTTTTTTTACATCTACGGCACCCTATGGATGTTGAATAATCTTCCAGTAATTTCCATCTTAAAACAATGTTTCTCAGTTTTAAAGAGAAGAGAGTTAAAAGCATGTTATCGCACTCCAAAATGAAAGCAGGAATATTCTCCTATGACATGGTAAATCTTTCTGATTTCTGAGAATAAAATCAGAAGCTGAGGACAATCACGTCTCATAAGAATCAGAGGAAATATAGGTGAAACTTTCAGTTTAGCTGTTGAAGGAATAAACTAAAATCACTAAACAGAACTACCCATTTCCTTCATACCTTCATAAATTCAGTGTTTGTGATCTACATCTATAGGAAAAGAGTTAACAACTTCCTCTACTCCTTCTGCATCCAGCTTTCGTCATTTGGGGAGGAACACAGAGTGCATACCAGTGCTAGAAATTGTTCAGAGAGGGAGTATTATATTGTTGGTTTGGCTGCAGTTCTCCTGTTTTTCCATTATCTTATCTAAAAGCAAAGTTTAGGTAAACAGAACTATTTTCATGTTTGGTTTATCTTACTGCTGAATTTTGAGGCTTTGTTAAGCATACTGAAATTCTCATTAACAGATGGGAATGGATTTATTTCATTGCCACCGCTCACATTAAGCCAAGGAAGACAGAGCCAGTTCTGTTAATCATATGACTTGCTTCATTAACGTTCTTTTTATTTATATTAAATCTGGAATGTTTTTGCAATACGGTTTTCAAAAAGGGAATTATCATAAAATAAGAACAGTTAAAGTTTACTATATCTAATTTGTTATTCTTGTATTCTGAAGGGCTGAGATTTTAGTCTACATTTAAAAAAAAATACTGTGCAAAGAAAAAGAAGTATGTACATTCCCAGTGTGTCAATCTTTCCCCTTCTGCAAAACATTAAAAGACATTTGTTACCCATTTGTTTTAATAGGTTTAAAACATGATTATGCAATGGACCTAAAGGTTTAAACAAATCAGGGGATTGAAAGCAATTTTATCTGCTGCATCTATTCTTGCCAGAGAGACTCCTGAGCCATTCCCATAACAACAGCAAGTGCCAAAAGCACTTAAAGGAAGACATCAGCTTTGTGAGCTCCTATTAGATTTTCTAAATTTAAGGTAGCAGGCACCCCTTTTTTTCTAGCTTCTTGCAATAAAATGAAGCTTTTTGGAGTGACCTAAATGAATGTATTTAGAACCAATGAACACATATGGTATTAGCCTAAATTAAATTTACAGTGTGGTTGAAGGAATTGCATTGCCCCATGACGCACAAAACACTAAAGTATAAAAATAGTCTCTTTTGCCATAAAAGTCTGAAACTATTGGGGTTTCAAGCTCAAATTTGATATGAAAGCTCAATCTTTAACTTTTTTTTGCTTTGATATCAGTAGGAATTGAAATATTTACATGCAAAAAAGTCTGCCTGCCAGCTTAACTGAGGTTACAAAAATATTTTTTAAGTTTTACAGTTGTTTTGTTTTGTTTCCAAACGTGCTGTAAGGGACAGGGAATACCAAAATTTCCTTTTGATCAAATATACTTTGCTGAAATGAAAAGTTCTTATACTGCTCTTTGTCAGACTCATCTTGAAAATCCCCTCTCTTTGCAGCACTGTATGATATTACATACTGAGGAGAACTCAGTAATAATTGCACAAAAAATAGACAATATGACAGTCAGGACTGAGAATATGTTGGTGCAACACAGAGTGGATAGAAGTGTGAGCAGACAGACAGACTGAAGGAGGAAGACTCCAGGTTATTACTTACTTGTGTAACATTCTAGTTATAGTAGCCAGTACTTTTTTTTTATTTTATCACCTAATTGCATTAGGAGAAGAGGTATTTTCCAAATTTTCATACAATCTGGAAACAGAATTGTTAAAACAAATTTTCTAATACATTTTCTGTCTCCTTGAAATGTTCATAGGGTATAAAGCTCCAGTTCCAACTAGCATGTTTGCCCACAGCCATTCATTAATCTTCCTATGTTGAAACTTTGTCCTCTGCTGTCCTGATTTGTTGATGATGTTGCCCCAAAGGGAAAGTTAAGACAGCGTTTTGACAGAAAAGAAAAATCCCTTTCTAAAAGTATGTCTAAATTTCCAAATTTCAGAACAACCTTGGAGGTTTTGCAATTTGTAATTTCTTTGAATTTATTCTTTGTAATTTCTTTGAATTTATTTCCCCATTTCGAAGTTTTTCTGCCAACTAAATTTGACATCTAATTGTTTTCTGAATTCTTACTAATTAAACCTCTCTCCAGAATTTTTTTTATTTAGAAAAAGATAAGACACACTAATCATAGTGAATGCAATTTAATTGAATATTTAAGAACAAACCCATAATTTATAATAATTGAAAACCATTTAATTGAAGATCTACTGTGCTAATTATGGAACATATTATTATCTTCAAAGATAACTAAATGAACTGTTTATGAACTGCTTGTAAAATATTTGCTGTACAAGAAATGGGAAAAGTGAATACTGCTCACTTAATTTGATTTGTTAAAAGAGCCCTATTACAAATACAAAGAAATGCAAAATATATAAAAACAAATTAGTAAGCGAAGTTATGTAATTTAAACATGTAATTTAAACTAAAGCATGGTATTACAGATATTTATACACAAAGTCTTTTAAACAATAAATGCAATGCAGATGAATAAAAGAAAAGCAAAAACTAGTACAGGGAGTTTGACATGCAGTAGATTCTTTGAAGAGTCTGATCTCCATAAATAGAGAATAAAATAAAACCAAATATCTAATAAATTGCATTACAGTACTCTGTAGTACTGCAAATTGCTGCTATGGTCTGAAGCAGGAAATGTGAAATGTATTGGGTTTTGTTTGGGTTTTCTTAAATCAAATTATTGCAAAGTAATCTGTTTTTGTTTGATAGTTTTCGTGATTAGTTGGAAGACAACAACAATGGCTTAGAAGATATCTTAGCTGCAAGTTAGTAGTTAGTTGTAGTTTTGTAATCTCTTACCAAAAGTTAACATTTATATAAATTATGTTTGTACTGAACTGATTTTTTTAACTCTTGTTAATTTTGAACTTTACTGGACAACTGCTGTTACACCTTTAGTCAAGATAATGATCTCTCAATTGCTATCTAAAATCTGGACATCTTACAGATTATTTTTTTTAATAAAAAAATGTAAAGTTTTCTGTGTTTGTGAGTTTATTTCTATATTGGTTACTTATTTTTTACTTAGTCAGTTTCATTTGAGTTTGTAATATTTAGACTTAGAATGTTTCATTTAAGAGGGATTACAGCCTTTCTCTCTGGCTTGTTTTCTCCTCATGATAACACTCATAAAGTTGTATTTTAAAAAGGAAGAAAAAAAAAATAAAAGAAAGAACTTGCAAACTCTCAACAGAACTTGTGGGAGAAATCAGGCCTCATTCCATGATAAGACATAGCAGAGTTTCACTGATTTCTGTAGGTCTAGGATTTACCCCCCCACACCCAACCTGAAACTTGACGATGTCAGTTTTCAACATAGAGCAACAACATATTTATAACTTCGGCCTTACAGGTACCATGGGCTAATTGCAAAATAGAAATAGCAGTAGCAAACTTACTTTCAATATTTTGTGAAGAGCAAGTAGAATGTATACTTTCAGTTAATATTGACAAATTTCATAAGATCATAGGGATCTTATCAAAGAAGTAAATAGCAGTTTGTGGGTTTTGTTCACAGCTGTGTGTTGAAGGCACAGAAAGCAGCTCTGTCCCTATGAAGCTTAGATCCAAACCTACAAATTTTACAGAACAAGTTAAAGCTCATGAATAAGTTTAAAGTGATTAACTCACGTGTTCTGATGATTTGAAGTGTTAAAAATATTTTAATTGAAATTATTTTTTCTCAAGAGATATACTCCTACTGTTTACTTTTTTTTTTTAAACTTAGGTTTTTCAATGCTTTTGTTTTAAAGCATACTGCTTAAAAGAATCATGCATTTGGCCCCTATACAAGAACTGATGTTATCATAGGTTCCTGTTTGCTAGGAGTAGCAATGTTCTCAGTAATTTCATTGGCCGTTGGTTCATGAAATAAAGGTCAACTAGTCTTCCAGATATACTGCAGCTGGTGGAGAATCACCCTGCCTCATGCTTTTGTAGTTTGGGTTTTGGTACACCCCACTCTTTTTAAAGATACACCGGAGAACAATTTTGCTATTTCAATACCAGCACATCTTTGCAAGAGTAGATAAATATCAGATGCTATTATATTGCTGACATCACATTTTTTCTAATATTGCTTCCCGTCTTCATTTCCTTCAGTAATTTTACTAAGCAGTTTATTAAAATGCACTCCAAGCAAACAAGTTATGCTTAGCTTGCTAAAAGAATGAAAATATAATTAACATACTCCTGCTATGTTGAAAAGGTATGGCTTCATCGCTATTTTTTTGCAAAGGGAGGAAATGAAAGAAGGAAATTATTTATTTTTTGCCCCAATGTATCAAAATTATGTGTATTTTTAAGTACTACTTTGTCCTATAAATCCGTGCTTATGGGAAATACTCAGAAAGGACCTCCTGAAGGATACTAGATTCCTATAAATTCTGAGGAAGTTGCTAAATTCTGAGAAAATGCATAGACAATGCAAGACAAAAAAAAATCTAGTGAAGGTAGGATTGTTGAAGTAAAAATTCAAGATTTAAAAAAAAAAGACAAGTGAAAATGCATAGAATTCTAATGAAGGAGGGAATTATTTCAGAGCAGCATCATCAGAGATTATCTCCATTTCAACATTTCAAGAAGATACTGTATTTCTACTACCTGAGCAATGACTGCCAAACTGGCAAAGATTCATTGGATTAATTATTGGGATTGGGGAATATACTAATGCTTAGCATAGACTATCGTTGTTCTCAGTTATCCCTATGTGTATAAGCCCATAAGAAATTCCTTTGTACTTTGGGCAACTTCTACCATCCACAAAGACATTCTGCAGGCAGGATAAACACAACTTCAAACACTGCACACAGAAGGAGGGTTGTACTGGGAAAAGTGGAGAAGGCTGATGTAGCATCAAGAAAGAAATAGGGAAAATGGTTTCTGGATAGAGGCTTGCAGAGTTCATTGCCTCTGGTAAGAAGATTGAGGTGGAAGCACTTATTTTTATATTACTTCTGTGTTCCCAGCAGGACTCTCTATTTCAATACACTGAAACTCCGCTTTCAGCAGTGGCAATCAGAACAAGTTCTATGACTGAATCCCTAGAAAAAGGGGTGGCAGTAAGTGTTTAATTGAATTCAATAAACTTTTTTCATACAAAACTAAGTATTTTTGCCTATAATTAGTGCTATCTAAACATAGAGATACATTTATAGCATCTTAGGGTAAGTGTGTGCAGGATCATAATCTCCTCATCATGGCTAAGCTTCGCAAATGAAGGGCTCTACCCACATTTGTTACAAGCGTACTCGTGGCTAAAAGGGCCAATACAAGATAGATAAGTCTGGTTGCAAAAGGCACAGCAGAAGGACTCCTTAGATGGTATCTGCAAGACACGATTCTTTCTGTGTTGTCTTTTCTCCTGGAGAGTGATTCTGCGTGCGTTCTCAAAAGCATCAGCAGCGTTATAGATGGTGTGTCTCCAGGCCTCCCGATTGGAGGCCAGAGTAGACCAGTGATGTTGATCAATACGGCCAAGGCTGAGATGTTGTTTCAGGGAGTCCTTGGATCTTTTCTTCGGGGCTCCTCTCATATGGCAGCCGGTGGCGAGTTCACCATAGGGAGGCGGTGGTCCCTCATCCTTGAGACGTGTCCTGCCCAACTCAGCTGTGTTCTGAGCAACATGGCCTCAATACTCGAAACTGCTCCCTATTCTAGAACAGATGTATTAGGCACATAATCTGACCAGTGGGTGTTTAGGATTGAACGGAGACAGCGTTGATGGAAGCGTTCTAGGAGACGCAGGTGGTGGCAGTAGATGACCCATGATTCAGATCCATATAAGAGAGTAGACAGCACTATGGCTCTGTAAACACTGATTTTTGTACTTTTCTTCAGGTGTTTATTTCGCCAAACTCTTTTATGGAGTTTTCCAAAAGCACTATATGCCTTTGCTAACGTGTTGTCTATCTCTCCATCAATCTTACCATCCGAGGAGATGAGGCTACCTAGGTAATTAAACTGCTGGACTGATTTGAGCTCTGAATGGCCAATGGTGATACGGGGATGATGGAAGACTTTCTGAGGTGCAGGTTGATAGAGGACTTCTGTCTTCTTTAAGCTGACTTCCAGCCCAAAAAGCTCAGTAGCCTCTGCAAAGCAGGATGTTAAACGCTGCAGAGCTACTGCTGTGTGGGTGACAATAAAGTAGCTCCTGGACATGATGATTTAAGATCTTAGTATGGGCCTTCAGTCGCCTTAGGTTGAATAGGCTTCCAAGGATCACAATCTATGCTAGGAACAAATAATCAAATTTTGTGAAAATTTTATTTATTACTGCTTTTATAAGGATTAAAATTTTTTGTTGTTGTTGCTGTTGTAAGAAATTGATATGTATTCCACACTAAGGATTCACCATTAGCTTAATGAAGGAGTTTCATTTCTAGATCCAGAATGAAATGTGGAAAGATGAAGCAATGCCTTTTAACATTGCCTAGGGTTTATCTCTCTCAAGTTGAGCAAGGAAAAGATTACTATCTGAAAAGAGAACAGTCCATGTAAAAGAATAGCTATAAGACAAAGTGTCAGGGAAATAGAAAAGGAATACCTCTTTGAGGAATCTGTACACTATCTGGTTTACGGAAAACAAAAACAACCAACAACCAACAGAAAGTGGAAATTGAAGTAACATTTTTTTCTCTTTTTTCATTAGCATAATGGAACCTTGCTTCTATTTGAGAGCACAATAAATTTTTTCATGTTTCCATTAAAAGTCCGGAGCTTAAAGCTGCCAACAGTCTTAAAAAGTGTTTATTGTGTATCACATGATATAAGAAGGCTCATGTTATCTTTGAAAATACATATTTTCTATATTAATGATTCTAATTATTATTTTCTATATTAATGGTTCTAATTATTATTTTCCTTCAAGTTTTTGTGACATGCATACTAACAGAGATGTTTCCCTCGATGAAGTTGCATGAAGTATAGTCAACTTTCATTCAATTAGGTTTTTGCCTCACATATTATTTCCATAATATCAGTACTTTAGTATGATGATATGATTGTTGTTGATTTGGATTTGTATTCTAATTTCCAGTGGAGAGAAAGACAAAAAATAAAACCCTTATGTTACTATGAATGACACCCCAAACCAAATAGAGTGGGAAGAATAAAAACCATTTTACTTAATTCACTAATGGTCACACTAAGAGTCTAAAATTTGGTGGAATTAAGGCTCTTTTTTAAAAAAGAGAAAAAAATAAATCTATCTTTTATAATACAAAGTAGACAAAGGAAAGAATCTGACTGAGCTGAAGGACTTCCTCTCCTCTCACCCCCCCGAGCTGGACCACACAACAGAAACAGATACTCTGAGAACTGTTCTGGTGTTACTCAATCCTCTATTCTGAAAGATTCAGAAAAACAAAAAACCTCTTTTTCCCTGAACCAATCATTAGCACACAAAGATAATACTTCATCTTCTTTTGAAGTTTCCATCTTAGAGTAGAAAAGGTTGATTAGTAAATAAATTGCATAGTAAGGTGGTTTGTTTTTTTTTTTTTTAAATATCAAGATATCTATATGCTCAGGTATCATGTATAGATATGAGCTTATAACTGAAGAAAAAAGCTGAAGATACTTAGAACAACTTATCTTGATTTTGTATATTTTAATTGAATTTCCACTGTGGAAAGTGCTTTAGAATTTCATGTCAAAAATGTCAGTAAATTTTGTTGTCTGGACATTAGTAAGTCTGAAAAGTCCTTTAAATATTATCATGGTGAGAAGGAAATCATAGAGACAATTAAAATTACAGTAGTGTAACAGTTCTTTCACCTACTTATGCTGGACGATTTGAAGCTCTTATTTCATGGGATATATCATTCTGATTAACATTTAAGCAATATACAATACATATAGAAATAAGGTTAGAGTGTATTCTGTAAACAAACTGAAGAAGTATCAAAGCTACCTTCATGGAAAATCTGTGACAAAACTTCAGTAACCAGTAATATCACTATATATCCATCCAGTACCTATGTGGTAACAGATACCCCACTCACTCATTCAAGTGTATGTAATTCTTTCCCTGACAGGTCATATTCTCGATTTCATAAATCTAGACTCTTGCATTTTAATTTTCTAATGGATGCACTTTTTTATGTTACAAACCATAAACCTTAACTTCTTTACAAAGGACATTCACAGATCATTAACCATTATTTGTCTGCAAGGTTCTCAGATTGTTTTATTTTAATATTTATATATAATTCTTAAAGAATCATGTTGAAATTCATTTCAAGCACTGCAATAGAAAAATACCCCAAACATTATTCTTGTGCATTATACTGAACTGCCACTCAATATTCTAAAGAAGACCTGAAGTATATTCAATAAGAATATGGCTCCTTCAAAATAAAATTAGTAGAACTAACAAAAATTTTAAAAAACATAATTGATTGGGTGATTAGCTCAACATCTAAAGTTTTATCCACTAATTGTCAGTTCTCTTACTATTACGGACTCCATCACAGGTCTGAACATTTATCTTCTGCTGGCAGAAATCATTACTGTATAAAAAATTGTGACTAGGAGGGAGGGTCTCTTTCTTGCAACCACAAAGTTCCACTAAGCAATTTTCCACAACCAATCTGCGAAAGTTTTCAGCATGGCAAAAGTGGAATTTTCTTGGAGATAATGTACAGATTAGGTGGATTTAGAATTGCTCTCTGAAACCTACTGATTTCTTGATATTAAATTTAGGAAGAGTCGATGTAACATATAACTTCCACCAAATCTTCCCACAGAGTTTCAGTTTTCCTTCATCATTCATATAATTCTCAATGGAAATTATGGAGAAATATTTAATCTTGATTTGAATACATTCTTCAGTATATTTTTGGTAAGGTGTTCAACTGGATAATTCTTGTTGGCGAAATACTGCACATTTCAATAGGCCAGGTGTGGTGAACTGAAATTTGTGTGCAAACTGGTTTATAAGGCAAACAGGAGGAAGTCTTAGGCTAAGTTCCTAATTTACGTGCCTAGTGTATTTTATAGTTGAGCCTAATGAAGGTATCTTAGTCTTAAATCACAGATATAGTCTTATTCAGATATGTTAATGCTAGGAAATTTCAGACTAAAAATTTAAGCATGACTTACAGGGTATGTTAACACTCTTGTAGGATCTCTGCAGTAGCAAAAATTAAATCTACAATTAATAAGGTAAGAAACTTTGTACAGGAGAAAATCTCCACATTTAATGAACCAGGAATACTTCTGCCCTTTATTTATAGTAGTTATTTATATTTTTTTACATAAAACTTTATTTTATAGATTGATGTTTTTTCTTGTTAACAATTTTTTTGCAATTTAAATTAATTTAAATGAAGGAATTACTTTTCCTCGTAAATAATACATTTTTTATTGTTACTGGGTTTTTTTTCTTTCCTGTGTGATAACATTTGTGCAGCAGTTATGTTATGTGGAGAAAAAAATAACTTTATATTCCATTTTTTTACCGATTTTTAATAGTAGACTTGGCCTTATATGCTTAATTAGGTATCATTGATCCATTACTTTGATTCTTTATATTTACAGTGGTAATAGTCTGAGGAGGCTCTAAAGTTCAACATTTTTTTTCCTAAACATTTACTTGAAAAACAGCTTGCAAGGTGACCTCTATGACTTTTACCAATAATTCTGTCCTGTCTTAAACATCAAACTATTAAAGTTTGTATAATATGAATACACTTTAGCATATCTTTCAGAGTTATTTCAAGGCACCCTGAAAGGTAGTTCAGTGTCTGTTCACAGCTAGCCATTAGCATAACACCCAGTAATGTTTATGAAAAGCACACACCTCTTGGCAGCAAGTCAAAGGTGGCCACTGTTGCTGAAGTGGTAAGGCATGGAACCAATTTGATTGTTAGGCATAGGCAGTTCCTGGAAACTCCAAACCATTTTGCAAAAGCAGTTTGAAAATGGTATTTCAGGAGACAACAGTAAATACTGTTATATTTAGATGCAAGATATTAAAATGTTGCTAAAGAAGGTCCTGGTATATCAGCATCAAAGGCTCAAAGAGGCTCTGGAGATTCTAACATTTAAAGCTTATTTTAACTGGTAATTTTTGTGGGTTTGGATTAAAAACTTAGGACAAAATTCATCTGACCTAATGTTAACTACCTAACATTTGATCTAAACTAATCATTTGAGATCTCCCAAGTGTAAAGGGACAATTATTTCCAGAGAGGATTCACCATATTTCCCTTCAGCATATTTTGCAATTCAGAATCAAACATATCCTAGAAATGCCTGTGGTATTTCACTGGCTATTAAGAAAGCCTACATAATAAGTTTGTATTACATACCCAACTTTGAGATGCTTAATTCCATGCATAGCAGCTGACTCCACTTTCCATTATGTAAAATAGATGCTAAATTTGGTTAAAAACAGTTTTTATTTGCTTTTGCTTCTGAAATATGTTTTGTTTGCTTTTTCTTTTTAATTTAGATAAGTACAAATGGGCATCTTAAGTCCATTATTACCCCTCAGGTGGGTAAGTAACTCTTGTAAAATTTTAAAGGGATTTGCTATATAAAAATATTCATTAAAAAAAAAAAAGAAGAAGAAAAAGAAAAGCATTAAAATCATTAACCTCTATTCTTCTTGGACTTGTAAGCTGCCTGTTAATTAATGAATTTGGTAAAGAGTCCCTTTTTATAGTTGTGGGTGCTATTGCAATACAGAAAAATTAAAAGAGCTAGGCTGAATCCTCTGTCTTTGACTCAAAGGAGATTTACACAAGAGTAACATAACACTTGAGGCAGTTTCCACTCAGGCCATGAGTTCAAAAGGCTTATGCATGCTTGAAAGGTTTGGACTATCTGCTAGAGCCACCTGCACATAGCTGTCTTATTTTTGAGAGGAATCCTTTTCATGCTGTCACCACAACCAACCTCAGTTCAGGAGGATTTTCAAAACATAATCGCAACTTGAGCAGTGGCTGACCTCAGCAGTGGTCAGTGTCTTTTAGCAGTGAATGTACTTATAAAAGTAGACAACTGGTAGAATTACTACCGTCTTTCCAATTCTACCTCCTGCACGCCTAAAGAGAGAGAATATGAAAGACTCATTTTTAGTAGCACTTAATACAAGCATAGTTAAATTTGGATGTATTTTCTGAAGGTTTTGATGATTGTGGAAGTCCTCTCTGAAAACCTTCTTACTACAAAAGTTGCTTAAGAATGCCTCAATGTTTTTTTTAGAGTTCTCAGCTATTTTTTCTCCTTGCACAATGCTGTTAATACACATAGACATTACAAGTAACTTCAAAACTTTTAAAAAACAAATGTCACAGCCTTGTAACTGCACAATAAACAACTCATCTATGATTTTGCCTGAAAAGAAACAAAGATCACATGCTGTTGCTTATAGCCTGCAGCCAGTAGTCAGAATATAATATAGCTCTTGAAAAGTACTATAACTGTATAAATATATGTAGGATTAAAGGAAAGTGCTAATATATTTTTAGTAAAGAGTCTAACAACTTAGAATCAATAGAATGATGACAGCTCTTTTAAGACCTTTTTTTCTGAGAGTGCCAGAGCTCTAGACCCTCATAAGAAATCAGGCAAGGGAAACCAGAGAAGAGCATGACTGTGTGTGCCGTGTTTGGGATTTGCACTGAAAACAGGGTTGATAATACAGGGATCTTGCTGAGCAGCGCTTACACAGAGTGAAGGCCATTTCTATCCTTCACCTCACCCCAGGAGCGAGTAGGCTGAGGGTGTACAAGAATTTGAGAAGGGATCCAGCCAGGACAGATGACCCAATTGACTGAAGAGATATTCTATACCATATTGCATCATGCTCAGCATATAAAGCTGGGGGAAACAAAAAATGGCAAAATTCAGAGTGATGCTCTTTGTCTACCCAAGTAACTGGTAACCGTGGCAGAGCCCTGCTTTCCTGGAGGTAGCTGAACACCTGCCTGCCAATGGGAAGCTGTGAATGAATTAATTGTTTTGATTTGTTTGTCTCTGCTGTTTTTGCTTTACCTATTAAACTGCCTTTATCTCAGCCCATGATTTTTTTCACTTTTACTCTTCCAACTTTTTCTCCCATTCCACCTGAGGAGAGAGAGTGAGTGGCTGTGTGGTGCTTGGTTGCCAGGTGAAGTTAACTCAAAGGTCTGACAGGATATCCTTATCTCAACACAGGCTAACTCTACCTAATGAAGCTTATATTTTGAGCAAAAGCAAGGAACATGTGTTTTCAGTTAGGGTTACACTGGGTTTAAAATTTTTGTAGGCAGAGTCTACCCTTTGTTTTAGATATGGTGAAACTGACACCCCTTCATAAAATAAACAGATTACCCAACCTCCTGGTCAAAATAAAGTGTAGGAAGGAAGTGCACAGGCAATGGAATCAGGACATATTGCACAGGCAATATATCCTGAGAAGAATATAGAAATGCTATGTAGGCATAGAGTGAGGAAAGTTGAGGCACAACTGGAGATGAATTTGGCAAGGGGTGTGAATAATATTAAGAAGGGCTTCTACAGACACATTGGTCAGAAAAGGAAGGTAAAAAAATATTTATCCCCTCGATAAATAAGACAGGAGAACTAGTGACCACCAACATGGAGAAAGCAGTGGTCCACAACAATTACTTTACATGAATTTTCAGAGGTAATCTCTCTTACCACATCTTTCAAGGCCCTGAAATTCAAGGCAGGGACTGGGGCAAGACCTTAAGACCACATGAGGAACCTCAACATAACACAGTGAGATGCATTTCTGGGTCCTGAAGGAATTGGCTGTGACATTATATCTCTCACCATTGTATCTGAAAAGTTGTAGCAGTCAGTGGAATTCCCTAGCGACTGGAAAAAGGAAATATTGTACACAATTTTTAAAATGGTAATAGGGACCACCCTGGGAAATAATGACGATTCAGTCTCACCTCTGTACCTGATAAGATCAAAGAACACATCCTTTGGAAGAGCAAACCATCACCAGTCAGTCGAGGGAGGTGATTGTCCCTCTCTGCTCTGCACTGGTGCAGCCTCACCTTGAATATTGTATGCAGTTTTGGGCACTTCAATATAAGAAAGAGATTAAGCTGTAAGAGAGTGTCCAAAGGAGGGTGATGAAGATGGTGAAGGGCCTTGAGGGGAAGCCGTGTGAGTTGCTGTTGAGGTCACTCGGTCTGTTCAGCCTGGAGGAGACTGAGGAGAGACCTCATTGTAGTCTACAACTTCCTCATGAGGGGAAGAGGAGAGGCAGACGCTGATCTCCTCTCTGTGGTGACCAGTGACAGAGTAACCCCAGGCGGCAACTAAGCACCACACAGCTGCTCACTTGCTGTCCCCAGGTGGGATGCAGGAGAGAACTGGAAGAGTTAAACTGAGAAAACTCATGGATTGAGATAAAGACAATTCAAGAGGAAAAGCAAAGCAGTAGAGACAAGTAAAACAAGGAATTCATTCATTACTTCCCATTGGCAGGCAGATGTTCAGACATCTCCAGGGAAGCAGAGTTCCATCATAGGTCATAGTGACCTGGAAAGATATATGACATCTCTCTGAATATCCTACTTAGCGTTATGTGCTAAGCATGATGCCAGATTGTATGGAATATCCTCTTGGCTAACTGAAGTCAGCTGTCCTGACTGTGTCATCGCCCAGGTATATATGCACCACCAGCCTCCTTGCTGAGAGGTTACAGTGAGAAACAGAAAAGTCTTTGATTCTGTGTAAGCACTGCTCAGCAAAAACTACAACATAGGTGTGTTATTTTCACTGTTTTCATCACAATCCAAAACATTTCACCATACAATCTACTATGAAGAAAATTAATTCTATCCAGTCCAAATCCAGTACAACAGGGTATGGGATTGGAAACCAGGTTGTAATTTCTTCGCCAGTGACCATCAAAAAATATAGTTGTAATGGAATTCAACATCAAACTTTGAAACGGAATCTAGCTAAATTTTAATATACTTGCATTTAGATGACAATATTGGTGATTAGATGTCCAAGTTCTTGTTACAGTCAGTGGAAATCTGGGATCAGTTATAATAAAAGACTATTATACGTTGCTTTCTTTCTTAAGTCCTTGAGTTGCTGTAGTGGGTTGATCCTGGTTGGACTCCAGGTACCCACTAAAGCCGTTCTCTCCCTCTCCTCCGCAACTGGATAGAGCAGAGAAAAAAAAACCACCGAAGGATTCATGAGTTAAGAGCTGGGAGAAGTCACTTACTGATCACCATCACAGGCAAAACAGACTCACACTGGGGATATTAATTAAATTTATTACTAAGAGGATCAGAGTAAAAGAGTGAGAAGAAAATAATGTTAAAAACACCTTCCCCCCTGCAGGGAGGCAGAGAAAAGGGGTTATGGTCAGTTTTTGTTTCTGCTGCTGCTCAGAGAGAAGTCTTTACCCTGCTCCTGTGGGATCCCTCCCATGGGAGACAGTCCTCCACGGACCTCTTTGGCATAAGTCCATCCCACAGGCAACAGTTCTCCTCAAAACTGCTGTCCCGTGGGTCACTTCTCCACATGGTTCAGTGCTTCACAAATGAGCAGTACCAGCATGGGTCCCCCACAGGGGCCACAAGTCCTACCAAGGAAAACCTGCTCCAGTGTGGGCTCCTGTCTCCGTGGGCTGCAGGTCCCTGGCAGGACCCTACTCCAGCATGGGCCTCCCACAGAATCACAGTCTCCTCTGAGTATCCACCCACTCTATCGTGGGCTCCACCACAGGATACAGGTGGGTCTCTGTGCCCCTATCATCCTCCATGGGCTGCAGGGGCAAAGCTGCTCCACCATGGTCTTCACCACTGACTGCAGGGGCCTCAGCTCTGGCATCCGGAACACCTCCTGCCCCTTCTTCTGCACTGACCTTGGTGTCTGCATTGTTGTTCACATGTTCTCACTTCGCTCTTCCCTGGCTGGAAATTTCATCTGTGCAATAACTTTCCATTCTTAAATATGTTTCCACAGGTGTGTTACTATCATTCCTAATTGGCTCGGCCTTGGCCAACGGCAGGAAGCAAGTCCTGGAGCCAGCTGGCACTGGCTCCACCAGATAGGGGAAGCTTCTAGCAGCTTTTAACAGAAGCCACCCCTACAGCCAAAAGTAAGCCACAGAAATTCACTACA
Source organism: Pseudopipra pipra (assembly GCF_036250125.1). Taxonomy (NCBI): domain Eukaryota; kingdom Metazoa; phylum Chordata; class Aves; order Passeriformes; family Pipridae; genus Pseudopipra; species Pseudopipra pipra. Next base: position 71,224,880 of record NC_087550.1, on the reverse strand, counting down.
GTTGCTAACAATCCCAGTTCATTTATTTAGACTATGAATAATGTACAACTTATTATAGAATTCAAAATTTTTTCATATGATATCAAGGAAATAACTTTGTAAGCAAAGCTGACCTACAGTTTATGAACCTAGTAACCCTATCTCTACAATTAATTCCTTAATTCATGTCATTTTTACTAGATATATAGGATTTTTTTATCTCCACATACACTATTAAAAATCCATCATGCTTTTTAGGTAATATGAAAAATGATCATGTTATTTATACCAAAATTATATCACACCTTAATATAAACAGCAAAACCTTGAATTAATATAATCATTACGTTAAAAAAAAAGAAAGAAAAGAAAAAAAGCAGACACCACCACCACTCCCCCACCTCCAGACCCCAGGATTTAATCCATAATGCATTATCACTGACCCATTTAGCGTAGGGAGGACACAATAAATCAATGTTTGTTAACATATGCTTAAGTAGAAAAGCAATTTCATGGGTCAGGCAACACTTTCATGAAGTGTTCGTGAAGCAGCGGTGCATTGACTATTGAGAAGGACACAACCAAAATGACAAAAATTCTTTGACTTTTGTGTGCATTCTAATTTCCTTTTTGTTATTACTTTGGTCAAATACTCATTTCTGTATCAATTGCAGTTGTTATCGATATATCCATAAAAACTTAGATCAGTGTTTCAAACATTTCCTTGGATGGTAAGATCGACAGAGAGATAGACAACAGGTTAGCAAAGGCATATAGTTCCTTCGGAAAGCTTCATAAAAGAGTTTGGCAAAATAAACACCTGAAGAAAAGTACAAAGATCAGTGTTTACAGAGCCATTGTGCTGTCTACTCTCTTATATGGATCTGAATCATGTGTTATCTACCGCTACCACCTGCATCTCATCTCCTAGAACGCTTCCATCAACGCTGCCTCCACACAATCCTAAACATCCACTGGTCAGATTATGTGACCAATACATCTGTTCTAGAACAAGCAGCAGTCACAAGTACTGAGGCCATGTTAATGAGAACACAGCTGCGATGGGCAGGGCACGTCTCAAGGATGAAGGACCACCACCTCCCTAAGATCTTGCTCTATGGTGAACTTGCCACTGGCTGCCGCAAGAGAGGAGCCCCAAAGAAAAGATACAAGGACTCCCTGAAACAACATCTCAACCTTGGCCATATTGATCACCATAACTTGTCTACTCTGGCCTCCAATCGGGAGCCCTGGAGACACACCATCTATAATGCTGCTGATGCTTTTGAGAAAGCATGCGGGATCACTCTTGAGAAGAAAAGACAATGCAGAAAGAATCGTGTCTCGCAGAATATACCACCTAAGGAGTCTTTCTGCTGTGCCTTTTGCAATTGGACATGTCTATCTCGTATAGGCCTTATTAGCCACCAGTATGCTTGTAACAAATGTGGATAGAGCCTTTCCCAAATCTTCGTTCGCAAAGCCTAGCCATGATGATGATGCTAATGATTGGGGTAGTGAAGAAAGAGAAAAAATCAGTAGCATAAAATACAATGCAGTGCACAAAACTTTCTTATAAAAAGCTAAATTCCAGTCCTGGATTTGAACCTTCACTAATCCTAAGGGTTAGTTTATTTTCAAAGTCAGGGGAGATGAGGATAGAATTACACAAGAAATATATCTGTGTCTTTAAAATAATCTCTTCCCTACTATCTTAACTTTATGCAAGTCCAAAGCCTCTTTGAAATTTTTCAAGCACTGTTCCTAATAAGGCTCTGCTGACTACTTAATGCATAATAGAACTTTCTTCAGCTAAAAGTATTAAATGTTTTATCCACCCACCTTGACCTCCACATTAGCATGTAAGGAATATGACATTGAATGTAGATGCTGAATTTTTATTAGACATTCTAGTATCTTCAGTCCTGTTAATTTAGAGCGAAACGAGTGTCAAAAAGTTGCCTTTTCTGTAGTGTATAGAAAGAATAATTTATGCATTATTAAAATACAGCATATCCTGGCAGAATTTTAAAAAAAGAAAAAAAAAATAAAAAGGAGGAAAAAAGAAAAAAATCTTATGCATGTATGCTCTTTAATGATCTACCGTTAAAAAACCCAAAGAGTTTCATTGCCCTTCTAGTAAAAAAATCTAGCTGGATTTTCCTTCCTGTGTAGAGGTTATTTAGTTTCAGAGATTTTTAAAACATTTAATGGATATTTAAAATGATAATGCATAAGGTTTGAGGTCTTCAGTCCACATTCATACAAAATGGTTAACAAATTGAGTTAAATTTTTCAAAGTAATAAGACACAAGCTTGGCCATAATATAGGAACAGAAGTGTGCTAGGGGAAATATATTAACTTAATTGTGGAATGTTTGCTAAACTCAGCAAATATGTCAGCTGAAGTCCAGAATTCATAAAAGAAGAAAGTATTCTATGCTCTTATTAGGTTTATATTTATTTTTAGAATATGCTATGTAACAAAAATAGAGGCAATAATGATTTCTGATTGAATTTTTTGATTTATAAAGTTATTTAGTGGAAATAATAAATGTGTTTGATGAATAGATAGCTTTTCAAGAGACCTTTTTAAGAATATCATGTTCTACAAATTTCACTTTTTGATTTGTGAAGACTGGTACATCTTTTTTGTTCATTTGTCCACTGTTTCTTTGGCATGTTCTATTAAAAGAATTCATCAGGCCATAGAGAGGAAGGCTGCCTTCTGCTGTTTGGTCAAAATCATGTAGAAACCTCTAGAGTGAGAAATAGCAAACTCTGGGAACAACTGAATAACCCAGCTGGAAAACAGACATTCAGTTTTCTGGAGGCACAGAAGAAGTGTTTTAAATGAGGTGCACATGGAGGCCTATTAAAGACTGTTGGCCATCTCCTCTAGAGATCCTAAAAGTTGCCAGTTTAAGAGAAGGAGGAGAGGTGTCATTTTGTAAGGGTCCTTTGGAATTTTCAGCATGCCCTTCATACGACAGTCTATCTTGACTATATCTAAATTGTCACGTTAAAAAATCCTTCAGAAGTCCTTAGGATGTTTCTGTCTCTGTGAGGGAGGGGGGATTTGTTTTGTTTCATTTTATAAATCATGAAATTAGAAGCCTTTTTACCTTACGTGATTACTTAAGACAGAGAAGTAGGCAATCCAGAGGAAAGGTCTACGTGAATTGCAGCCCCACTACAAAACTTGTGTATCTGTGATTAACAGCTGTGTGATAGTATAGTGGTTTTAGTAGATAACATCATTATTGGAGCATATGTGGTGTGTTCCATTCATAAAAAAAATGGCTTGAAGAAGCATGTAGAAAAAAAGTTGAGTTGAATTGTTATGGAAATTTTAAACTGTGTAAACTGTAAAACAATTGTATTTCTGTCGGCCCAAAAATTTTACACAAGCAAGATTTTATTCTGTTGCCATTTCTAATTTTTGCAAAGCATTTATGGAAACTGGAAGCCAAAACAGAGCCTACAAAAAAGAACCTTGGGTGTTTTGATAATTACAACAAATTCATGGCCAGCTGGAAGTCACAGCAATGTGTACTTAACTGCTTTGAATAGTCTATGTCTTGCATGTAGTAATCTGTGTGCATTTGCTCTGATTGCTCAAGGGGAAATAATTACTGTTTATGAAAGACTGTCCATTATTCCCCAATTAGAGAGAAAATACATTCTATAATGGGGAAAATCATGCTGCTATTCTGTAGACTTTGAGAGAAACCCTTCTGTACTGATATGGTGCTCCATAAATAATCCCAGTTGTTATTCAGGCAAGGTGCTACATAAGCAAGGGGTCAAAATTCAAGGAATGTTTAAATACACCTCAGATTACTATGAATTTACTACAACATTTTAATTGAACACAAGATAGCATATGAACTGTAAGGAATTCTTGTTCAGTCGGGATTTTCTTTCTTCCTCCATAATTTAGGGTTAGAAAGGACAGGGACACAAAAAACACAGTGAAGGAAATAATTCAGTCTATTTCTCAGTTTCTGACTCAGAAACAAAGTAGAAGAGGTTTCAACTTTTCCTTTCCTGTCAACTTCTTGTATAAGAGGGAATATGTGGAACACAGTGTCCATGTTGCACATCCCTGTAGGACTGACGTTTGCATGGGTCCAGCTGGTTGATTAAAGCAGCCATAGTGCTATTTCCAGTTCAGTAAGCCAAGAGTCTTCTACTTGTACTTTAATTCGTTAATTATAAAGTTTATAGTAAAACTTAATTTAGATGGTAGTGTACACAGATTTGGAGCAAGGGAATTCAGCAATATATGAAATCTCTTGCTCCAAAAAAGATCTAACAGAAAATATTTCCTAGTGATAATAAAAAAAAATGATAAACAACAATCAAGATTGCTATACTATCATCCAGAGGCAATGCTGCAAGAGCCTAGTATCTATTCTGAGACGCAATTAAAGATGAAAGATGCCCCCTAGTTTCTCTTATGAATGTGTCCTAAAAGGAATAGTATTTCTGGGTCTGACACTGGTATTGATTTTCATTTTCCTAACATTTGTCCTTCATTATTTTACAGATAATAATATTTTAGTTCAAGGTTTAACTCTCTGTGGTTTTGTCTGGGCTGTTCAAACTAGAGTTGTGCTTGTGGTCTATATAGACAAGCATATTCATTCCTTGACAAAAGAGGAGGAACACTATTACAAGTATCAATTGTCAATTGCACATTTTCAACTGTTTTTCTGTTCTCATTAGAAACACTATCTGAGTTTACTCAGTGTCGCAAGGGCTTCCCGTTTGAATAAAGCTATGACCTAACTCAGAGAGCCAAAATTGCTTCTCATCTCCCCACACTAACTTCATACTGGCTTCAGATTTGAAGTGAGACACAAATGGGCCAAAATCTTGTAAGGGACTTAAAGATCACTGTTGCCTCAAACACTGTTATGACCACCTGTTGCGGTTTGGAGCTGGCTCCCTGCCAAGTCCCCAGCACCACACAAAAGTCTCCCCCCCGAAAACCAAGGAAAGAGGGGAAAAAAGAATCAAAACCAAGAGAACCGAAATAAGAGCTAAAGTAATATATAAATATATTTACACTTATATAACCTTTATATACAATTACAAAGACTATATACACAAAAGAAGAAACCCCCAACACTCAAAAACAGGAAAAAAACCCCAGATATACTCAATTAATAAAGAACTAACAAACAAAATCTCAATACTTTCCTTGTGAGAACAGAAATGTCCCAGTCCACTCCACAATCACCTCATCTCTCTCTGAACTTGGAAAGAAGGCAGCGGCCTTTCAACAAACCACAAGCCTCACAGCCCCACGGCTGGAGGAGCCAAAGGGAGCTGCTTTTCTCCAAGAACACCAGAAGAGAAGAAAAAAGACCCTCCTCTTTCCTTCTTATTTATAAAACCAGGATAGAATACTGGGAATGGTCACTTCCCTAGTTCCAACCTGGTTACCAGGAAGGCCTAAAAAAACCAAACCGCTACACCACCAAAGGACTTTGCCCACTGTGGCAAACTGCATAAAGAAGCAACTGCTTGTCTGTGACCACAGAAGCCCCCCCTCCCGCTCCCTCCCTGAGTATGACTGCATGGATTCCTGAAACTTGCACTGTGAGTTAAGCCACCGGACAAGCCACTTGAGATAAGAGAAACGTGGTGCTATTGTCCAAGTGTTACCTCAGAGCCTAAGAGAAGGTAAACAAGGCTGAGGAAGAAGAATGTATTCACAAGGAAAGCCAACTCAGCAGCTGTACTGAAAATCAGCTACGACTGGATCTGGCAGAGGGAAACCACAACCCACCAACTCAAGACAAGAAACCCTCTGACTCCAACAAAGAGAAGGACTGAGCATGGGACTAATTGGCACTAGGAGTGAAGGAATCATTTAACCAATAGAATAAGAGAATTGTGTAGCCAATGAGCGTTCATTCCTTTGTTTGCTAAATTGTATAAATGGTGAGAAGTTTTGAGTGACCTCAGGTCCCCTAAAACTGAGAAACCAGGGTAAAGAGGACTACTGAGATGCTATTCAGATCCATGGGTGGTGATATCTTTCTACTTAATCTGTCTGTCTCTCACTCTCTTTCTGTCCCCCCAGCCCCATCCTGCTTCCCTATTTTCTCTCTCTCTCTATCTCATGTTTACTGTTAAATAAAATCCCTACTATTGACTTTGGTGTATGGTCTCATTTGCACTTTAATTCAGGTAGAGGCATCTCTCAGTAATTGCATCTTAACAAATCTGCACCCTGATTTCTATTGAAAAGGAGGCTGTGTATAAAAGTATGTAAGTTGGATAAGTCTCAAGTACTGCAACCAGTCCACTGAAAACCTCAGTGAGCTCTGACAAGTACACTGAGTTACATTTTGAAGGTCTTGCAGTAACTAAAACACCCAACCCAAACTAAAAGCCCAAAAACCCAACATGTTTTTAAGAAAAATATTGAGATCAACTTAAACTAGTACTGCTCTCCTGTCAATTGAATAGTTATGGAGATAAGCAGATGTCTGCAAGCACATACAATCAAATAAATTTCCATTAGGTTTTCTCCTAAAGAGAAACAGATGCAAATGTTTAAGGGTGGGGAGGGGTGGGGGGAGAGGAGGCATTTTAAACACCCAGAAAAAAGAAAAAAACCAAAACAAAACACAAAACCCCACCCCCAAATAATAAAATTTTTCACATAAAAATTTTGCAATTCAGATATGGAGCTGAGGAAGGAAAACATCAGTAATTTTTTTCTGGTTATAATTGTATTCTGCTTGTCCGAAAAGAGTAAAACATGCATTATCCTTGCCTTCGTTTGGGCTGTTTTATTATTCAGAAATAGTTATTCAGAATATCTTTCTGTCTTGTTCTGTGATGACTCTAGGGCTTACCAGGTTGCATTTCTCTACCAGACATCAAATTTCTAAGGCTTTTTAAAGTATTTGTACAAATCATCTGAATATGATCCCCAAAGAGAGACAGCCAGGTCATATAGCTATGTACACAGTATAATCTTCATAGAAGAGATAAGTATTCCTGGGGTATTATGCCACTGTATCACAGTTTTTAACTCCAGTGTTCCTGCATGTGCACTGTGGTCTTTACTGCTGTGTGTGTGTCAGTTTGGCCTGGCTCTCTTGCCGAGTCCAAGCTGTCTCCTCCCCCCTCCCACTCTCTCAAGCAAGGGAAAAAAAAACAAACCACAGAAAAACTGAAAGAAGTCCGAATGAAACGGAATTATATCAAAAATATATATTAACATATATTTACAATTATATATACAATTTGAATATATTGTACACACAGTAGGGAGCTCTTGAGGGGAAAAAAGGGGAAAAGGGAGGGGGAAATAGGGATAAAAAAAACCTAAAAACAAATATCCTTCAAATATTCCCATTAATAAGAGAGCTAGCAAATAAATACAAAAAATTAATTAAATGCTTCCCTGAACGAGACAGCAGAACCCTGTGAAGCACCAACCAACTCCTCCATGTCTCCCAAAGGGAACTGGAGACAACGGCAGGTTGGAGCAGGCAGGTCCTGGCCTATACAGGCGAAGACCATCTGCAGAAAGACCTGTTGCCTTCAGCCACCAGAAGAGAGAAGAGAGCAAGCTCTCTTATCTGTGCCTTATTTATATGCAATATTATGCTAAAGGATGATGTGGAATAATTTCTTAGATTTCTGATCCTTTTGCTAAGGAAGGCCTAAAACATCAAAAAGTCAACCCATTACAACTGTGTTATCAGTGCAAGAAAGATCCTACTTTTCAAAAAAATATTTAAATTTAGTAATGTTAACAATCCCATTCATGCTAATAGACCTATTCATGCATGTATACATGCAAAAAATTGCAGAATTAAAAATAAATTCCTCAGAATAAATATTCTACATATCTGTTTGTGAGTTAGTAGACCCTCATAAAAATGAAATTAGCTTAAGTTTCCTTTTGGTTTTAAACAAGATGTTTTAACTGCTAAAAAAAAAAAATAGATAAAGCTGTATGGCAATTATTAAAAAAAAAATCAAGTTAAAAGGACAAGGAAAGAAGAGAGAGTCACTAATCTTGTCCCCCAGGGATCAGTGTTGGGCCCAGTCCTGTTTAATATTGTTACTGGTGATCTAGATGAGGGGATTGAGTGTACCATTAGCAAATTTGCAGATAACACCAAGCTGGGGGGGAGTGTTGATCTGCTGGAAGGCAGGAGGGCTCTGCAGAGGTACCTGGATAGGCTGGAGAGATGGTCTGATTCCAACGGGATGAGGTTCAACAAGGCCAAGTGCCGGGTCCTGCACTTTGACCACAACAACCCCAGGCAGCACTACAGGCTGGGCACAGAGTGGCTGGAGAGCAGCCAGGCAGAAAGGGACCTGGGAGTTTGGATTGACAGGAAGCCGAACATGAGCCAGCAGCGTGCCCAGGTGGCCAAGAAGGCCAATGGCATCCTAGCCTCTCTCAGGAACAGTAACGGCAGGATATATCCTGGCCTGTATCAGCAGGACCAGGGAAGTGATTCTTCCTGTGTGCTCAGTGCTGGTGAGGCCACACCTGGAGTACTGTGTCCAGTTCTGGGCCCCTCAGTTCAAGAACAATATTCAGGTGCTGAAGCAGGTCCAGAGAAGAGCAACGAGGTTGGAGAAGGGACTTGAGCACAAGTCGTATGAGGAAAGGCTGAGGGAACTAGGATCATTTAGCCTGGAGAAGAGGAGGCTCAGGGGAGACCTCATCACTCTCTACAACTCCCTGAAAGGAGGTTGTAGCCAGGTGGGGGTGGATCTCTTCTCCCAGGCAACCAGCAGTAGGACAAGAGGACACGGTCTCAAGCTTTACCAGGGGACGTTTAGGTTTAGGAGGCTGGATATTGGGAAGAAATATTTTACAGAGAGAGTAATCAGACATTGGAATGGGCTGCCCAGGGAGGTGGTGGATTCACAGCCCCTGGAGGTTTTTAAGATGAGACTGGATGTGGCACTTTGTGCCATGGTCTAGTAACCACGGCAGTCTTGGATCAAGGGTTGGAATTGATGATCTCAGAGGTCTTTTCCAACTCAGTTGATTCTATGATTCTGTGATTCTATGATTTACATCTGAGTGTTAGATACATATCTGAGCTCTTTAGGGTCATGAAATCTATGCTATGTGGCTGAAAGGACAGCACATTACTTTAGTTCTGTCTCTTAGTCTATTAAAAATCCAACTATGAAAAAAGGTCAAATGAGAGCTGACAAAATGACTTAGATGTTTTGTTTGATGTTGCAGTTGTTTCTTTAGTTCAATTATTATTTTTTTATCACCTTGCCTAGCCTGCTGGGATGGCTAAAAGGAGAGCTTAAGCAGTACTGGACAAGCACTTTTGTTAAGAACCCGGACTCCCTATCATTTCCCTCCTCCTCCAATACCTGTGTTGCTCATATTTTATCCAATCTCAGTGCCGTTGCTTATTGACTGAGTTTCTCCAGGCTGTGAAGTATGGATGTTGGAGCCTTCCTAATTTGTAGGACCAAAGAAGATATGTCCACAAATACGTCTTCTATGTCCTCTCAAGACTTTAACCAACTTCCTCTCCAGCCAGCTTCCTTCTACCAAAACCACAAACCAACTACCTAGTAAAAAGACAGATGTGATTCAAGTGTTACTGTGACAGTTCTCCTTGGAAGGTATATTTTGAGCTCCAGGCACAGGAGCTGAGGTTCCCCTGCAGCCCGTAGTGCAGACTGTGGTGAAGCAGCTGTGCCCCTGTAGCCCATGGAGGGCCATGTGGATGCAGAGATCCAGCTGCAGCCTGTGGAGGAGACCCACACCGGAACAGGTGGATGCCCAAGAGAGGGCTGTGAACCTGTGGGAGGCCCATGCTGGAGCAGGCTTCAGGCAAGGACCTGTAGACCTTCAGAGAGGAGCCCACACTGGAGCAGGTTTCCTGGTAGGACTTGTGACCCTGTGGGGGACTCATGTTTGAGCTGACTGTGCCTGAAGGACTGCACCCTGTGGAATAGTGACCCACGTTGCAGCAGGTTGTAGAGAACTGTTGCCCAAGGGATGGACTTACGTTGGAGAAGTTCATGGAGAACTGTCTCTGACTGGAGGGACCCCACACTGGAGGGGTCTCCCTGAGCAGTGGCAGAAACAACCTGTGATGAACTGACCGTAACCCCCACTGCCCATCTCCTTGTGCCACTGGAGGGGAGGAGGTAGAGCTTGGGAATGAGGGAGGGGTGGGGGGAAGATGTTTTTAAAATTTATTTTACTTATCATTATCCTGTTCTGATTTTTTAAGTAATAAATTCAATTAATATCCCTAATTTAAGTCTGTTTTACCCATGACAGAATTTTCTCTCCCCTGTCCAGTTGTGCAGAGGAATGATAGAGCAGCTTTGGTGGGTGCCTGGCATTCAGTCAGGGTCAACTCACAATAAAGTGTTACTTGCTGAAGCCATTTATGCCAGGATCATCAAACATTTTAATTTTTTGCAGCTTAAACATCGTGTCTACTGATCAGCCAGGGCAATCTTTAGCAGGAATATGTATTGGGTTGAATCATCCTCTGGACATGTCTTTTTTTTCTTAGTTAACTAGTGAATTGTGGATCTCAGTGATTTATCAGGTCCTTAGTTTCCCCTCCCTTACTTCTCTTCCCCATGCTCTGTGTCAACATGGCCACGGCAGGAGCAAGGATCTCTATCCAGGGGCGAGGCTGGCCTCGACAGGTTGGAGTCAGTCCTCTCTACCCCTACTCTCTTGTGACTGTTACTGTTGTGGGTTAATGTACATGTAGATAAAAAAAAAGAAACTGGTGAAATCAGAATATTGAATATAAGGAAGCAGAAGGAATCAGAACACTAGTGAACAAAAGTATTAAAAAAATCCTTCTTCCTATAGATTAAGACTATGGAAAAAGAGTAAGGAAGCAAGAGCATTACATAGAAAAAGAAGAAATAATTCTTCATTCTAAGAGTGTTGCAATTAAATTAAGTGGCAAATATGCAGTCATTTCCTTCTGAAAATACAAGGTGGCAAGATATCTAGCAGTTTCTGGAACTTTAGAGACAGCTTCTTCTATCAATGCTACCTGAGCACTAATCTGTTCTGGCTCTCTCCTGCTGTCTCTCCCACTTCCTGAGGGGAAGGGAAGGGAAGGAAAGGGAAGGAATAGACTTCAGTAATAAAAAAGATTGGCTCTAGTGATACGATGTACCAGTTTTTTTATGGAAACTGGTTGTCTCTTAAGGTTATCACAGACCCATTCACTGAAAGCCCCAAATCTGTACTGCAGGGCATATAACCACATCATTATATGGCATATAAACCATCATCTTCTGCTAGAGATCAGTTGTAGAATCATTTTCTTGGCAGGCACTTTGATATGTTATCTTACAAAAAAGATGGAGTAGGATAAAAGTCTTCAGTCTTTATTCAGCCATAGGAGACTGTGATTTCCATCTCATATGGAAAAAATAACTTTATGCCTCACAGGCTTATTGCAACATAAACCATAATGCCACACAGTGAAGAGAGTTTTTAATTTTACCACTATAAAGATGCCACTTTCAGTTGTGCTTTGTTTAGGTTATCATCCTTTTAGCATAATTCTGTCTTAGTTTCAATATCAAAAGCAAAAGCTGCATTAATAACCAGAGGATAAAATCATTTATGCAGTTCTTCATGTGCAATGTCATTATGCAAATATAGGCAAACCTAATTTATATAAAGTAAAACACCTACATGGTGTAGACAGGGCAGTCTACTGGTTGAAAGAGCTCAATCCTACTTACAGACCTCCACTAGAGTTGTTGCATGGAATTAATCAGTACCCATTTGTCTGAAACATTTTGAAGTATCTTCTCTACGAAATCAAAAGATCCTTTTTTTTTTTTTTTAAAGTTAATTACAGAAGATCATTTCAGTGCAAGACTGCTAGGAAAAAAAATACAAAAAATGTCACATTTTTAAATATGAATATTTCAGGCTAAAAATTAAGAGATCAGCCTCATTTGTGTTTGCCATATACTTCCTCAATTTATCTATTTGCCCCATTAAATCTTCAAGACAATAACAATTCCCTTGTCCTCCTTAGTATCCTTCATATAAAATTCTGGTCTTCTTTTTAAAACTGCTTTCTGGATGAGTTATATTTATCTTTTTTTCTATCTGTGGGAAAAACCTCACGAGCCTTCAGTAATTTCCTGGATTTCCTTTTCTCTTCTTCATACCTGCACACAGACACAATCACACACATAATTTTTTAGTTGTAAAACATGAAAATAGGTCACAAAATCAGAAAACTTTATACCCAGTCTGCAGTGCCATAAGAAGTAAAACCTTCCTCTATTAAGAAAAAAGTCTCACAGTAGTTTTCTGCTGTTGTTTTTTTTTTTTTTAAGTCTAATCCAGAGTGAATGTCATAATGTATAATTTGAAAACTGTTCTCATTTGTGAGAATCTCTTAGGATTGTGGAGAGGGAAACTGGAATAACAGATGACCTTAGCAATAAATCCAAGGAACAGTTTTTCTAGTTTCTTGGAAGATATATATTGAATTACAGTTCAAAATATTCCTTTTAGATACTTTATAAATGTCATAGTTTCCAAAAAGGAGATACAACTCAGTAGCTGCAAGGATCCTTAAGATAGGGCCCCATGCAATGTATGTCCCCCCTAATGAGCCTACTAATGAACAGTGAGTATATCTGGATATTTTATGTCAAGTTTTTCATCAAGTGCATTATTTTGCACTTTGCAGCTTTATTACTTTTAATATCTGTTTAAACTTTTGCATTCAGCTCCTTAGGGAAAAATAAATACTTTGGCTTGCTTCACCCTTATTTCACTAAGTATGTTGTTTCATAAATATTCCACAGTCATCTCTGAAAACCTCTGAATACTTTAAAAATGGTAAAAAATTCTTAAATCTTCTCCAGATGTTTGATATTTCACCTAAAACAGTAATCAAAATTATCTTCCTTCTATGTGTTTTGAAGCTTAAGAGCAGTAACCATGATTAAATTGGCAGGTAATACTCGATACATTTGTAATATTTATCTTGGAAGAATTATATGTTTGTTGTCTGACAAATATGAAATACTGTGAAAAAACATGTTTATTTATTTATATATGTTTTGGTGGGAGAAGATTGTCTTAAATGAGCTTATTAGTACATTGATATGGACCATTTATGAAATATATTCTTGATGTGTTTTCGAGTTGAAGATAGCAAATTATCAAATCTGTTATTTCACCGGCATGTAGTGGTTATGAACCTTGGAATGACAGCATGGTACACCTTTGGTGTGACAATTTAGGTGATCAGCTAAAAAAGAGTAATATCTTTGCACTGAGGGAGACATCAAATGCAAATACATTCACACAGTCTTGCTGTTGCAATGAGGACTTTTAAAGAATTAGTTAAAATGTCCAGTGCTTTTAAAATTCCTCTTTAATTTCTGGTGGATAATATTAGCCAACTCTAAATCACAGAAAAATAAATATATGGAAAGATACATGCAATAGACAGAATTATTAAATTTCTGCAAAGATTTTGATGTTAGTCTTCATATGCAGTTACAAAAGTTCTTTCATTTTTCATATAGTTGTGGAGCATTTCTTTAAACAAAGGAAAACACCCACCAAAATTAAACTAACAAAAATTCCATAGATTTAAAAAAAAAAAGCATCTCCATCTATGCTAAACTGAGGAAGATTTTCTTATGCAAAAATAGGATGTAGAATAGCTACTGCATTCTCTTTCATGGTTAAAAAGCAGAAAACAAGACTGTCTTTTTAAGACTTCACAAAATGTTAATATAAACCTCAGTTGCTGTATTTACATGCTGCCTGTTTGCTGGGTTAATTGCTCTGACTTGTCTTGTGATCAAGTGAAAGCCCAGCCATGTGACATAAATATGAATATTTGCATTTTTACCGAGGAAACAAGTAATTTATACTGTAACGGAATCATTCTTATAATCTTTTTTACAATAAAAGCTTCCTACTAGGACATAACCTAATTTTCCCACTCTTTTAAAATATTAACTGGTTTTACTTTGAAAATTATTTTAGGAATAATACACTCTTGCACAAAATATTAGCATAACATTAATACTTTTATTTAAAGGCACTATTAATTTTGTCTTGCTCTGGCTTTTTTCAGAGTAATTGTTTATCTTTTTACTATCAAAGAGCCTCACCCATATTTCTAGATAGTTATCTTCTAGGATATATTTAAGCAGTAAAGAAAATAACAGTTCTTTTTCAGGGAATTTTGAAACTGACTTGTTTCATACTGTGATCCTCTTATTGCAGTAAGGATTCTCTAGTCTTCACATGCTGGATAACAGCAGTGTTACTTACCCATATGCAAACATTTGAGTCATAGCAAAAAGCTGACAGTATTTCTCCTTCGCATTCATTGTTTCATTCTCATTAATTTGCCAAGAAAGCCTGTTGCAAGTTTTTATACACCAGGACACTAAATTATACAGTCTGAGACATTTGTATGCCTTTTTGTTATAAGTATTAAAATGATTTCTGAAATTCAACTTATGTTGAATGAAGAACCGCTCATATAGTAAAACCATATATATTTCTAAGAATTAGTCTAGTAAGCGGTTTTGCTTTTGTATATCTTTGTTTTCAACATTTAGAAAGTGAAATTAACTAGATCAGGGAATATACTGCATCCTATATATGTTGCTACACTTCTTTATCAGTCTGAATTTTCTCTGTATGCCTTCTATTACACTAGACATAGGGGTAATGTAACCATTATATCTGAAAGGGTATTGCTTTGCTTCCTGGATACAATATCATTGTAACAAATCCTGCTCTTTTTCAACTCACAGTTTAGCTTTCTCTTTTGACTTAGGCAAATAAAGATTATGCAACGGAATGGCAGGTGTTGTACATAGCATACATAGTGATATATTGAATTATTTAGAATTTGTCCTTGCAGAAAAATAGTCTTACTAGGAAAATTTTTAAGTACTGTTGCAACTATGCTGCAAATCCATTAATAGAGGTTACAAATCTATATCTAAGAAACAAAGCTATTCTGCTGCTCAAGTGTACTAACAATCTAAAATTATTTTCTGAATAGGAAGGAGTCATTTCCCTAAATATTTTAAAGTATCTACTTACTTTATCTTCTTACAACTATGAGAATACAGTCTATTAGTGTTTCATTGTGACAGCAAGTCTGATGCCTGGATACTAATCTGAGTGTAGTCTGAGACCCACACTAAATCAGAGAATATATTCTTGTATTACCTTGTTATATGGGCCACACGCATTTTACTCAGCACTTTATCTTTGTAAAGTGTTATTCTAAATTACTTTTATTTAGCTGCCCACGAATTGAAGAAATTAGAGGCTAGATGTTGGCAAGTCAGTACTAATCATGTCATCTTTGTTTTCTCAATCTTGCACAACCAAGGAGAGTGGAAGAGTGGGATTTAAAAAGGCAAGGTGGTGTCCTTTAGTTTTGGTACACCCAGCCTGGCCTCATCGATCCACTGTAGCCTGTTGACAGAGAGAGTATGAAGTGTGAGAGGTCATTTGCATCTGACTCCTGTGGCAGGTACCTACAATTACCTACATGAATGATGATGTAAAAAAGCACCAAAGTTTCATTACAAAATGAGAACTGCTGAAAAATAAATTTAGTTGCTGCTGCTGTCTTCACCAGCGGTTCTCACACCCTGAGAGAAAATCACTGTTGAGGAACGGTGTGTACTCTCAAAACTGCAGGTGTAAGTGACTCTACCTATGATTCCTTAGAAAGAAAATATGAAGAAACTCAATAAAATGTGCATATAAATGAAATTAAATAGGTGTTGATGTCATCACACACATGCAAATACTGTAAGACATTCTAAAGCAAATCAAAACGCAAACGGCTACAATGCAGCTGTCTGCAATACCATTAGGCAGCAAACTGTATAGGAACCCGGTGATATTTAGCTGGAATTTAGATTTTGTATTGGAGAAGTGTCTAAGCAGACAACCGAAGTTTTAGGGGCAAATGTTGCTCTCAGCAGTGATGCTACATGGCACATTCAGTACTGTATGAGATTGTCAATAAATATTGGAGGATGGACAAAGTAAAAACTGAGAGATTTTATAGAAAATAAAGTGAAAAATCAAAGATTAATCATACTTGATTTTAATAATGACTTCCCCAGAGAAAGGAACTACAATAGATCATTCATTATAAAAAGCCAAAGAACAGTGGAGATAGCATGATGTAATCATTAGTTGAACTGGAAAAGAAAAAAAAAGAAAAAAGCAAGAAAGGGTGATAATTATGAAGCAAAGAGAAACATGAATGAAAGTGTTTTAAAGGGTTCCAATTATGTTAGCAGGATAGATTTTTGCATTCAATTGTCTAAAAATGTATTAGCAACCATGTTCACTCCAAAATGTCACAATCAGTTCTTCAGGCAGGAAAAAGCCAACACAAAAACAAAGAAACAAATACACTCAGAGGCTCTGTATAATTCATTGGTAATTTTCTTCTTGAATATAATTCTTTTGAATTTATTGATAAATACGGTCTGTAAGTTCGCAGAAACAAATATCTCAAATTTTTCCAAGACTTTGTCTTGTATTTCACCTGAGAAATTTGTATTTTTCCTTGATTTTAATTCCTTTAAAGATAGCTAAATTTTGTCCTATTTTAACAGCCTGGTTTCCCATCTCTGAAGTCAAGATGATTTACTGTTTATTCATTGGAACTTTAACCTTTGAAGTTTTCGGTCCGATGTGTTTTACCTGAATACTTACTGTCCATTAAAAAAAAAAAAAAAAAAAAAAAGACAAGTCAAGTATTCAAGAATACCAAAATTAAAAGCAAGAAACATCCCCCCACATTTATTTACATGATAATGTCTAAGTATCTTAAAAGGTGTGAAGCTTTTCTGTCTTTCCTTTCCAAAGCCTTTTCCTTCTCCAGATACTTAATCCCCATTGTCTTCTCACGATATTTAATCCCCAACTGTCCTTTTTAATATTGAATCAAAAAACAGCAAATTATCTTTTTATGCCATTCTGTGGAAATAGTCTGTTTTATTCTTACATTGAACATGCGAGTCTACATGAGTCCAAAGTTTATTTTGCAATATATTTATTATTAATATTTTTCAATATTTTAACAGATTACATTTTTAAAAGAGGAAGTCATTGACCTAATATCACTGCCATTGTTGTTAATGTCAGCTGAAAGTCAACATAAACAGCTCAACGAGATTAAATATTCCCTGACACGTTCCATCAGAGCCATAGTTTAAGCCTGCATTTTTCCCACTGATGCCTTAAGGTCCATCTGGTTTTTTGATTTTTCTAATTTTTATAAGCTTTTTAGTTAGTTATACAGTAGAAATAGATTTTAGAAATAGCTGTATCCCTCACCCTTTAGCACAGTAGTTTACACATTCCTCAATCCTTATTAGCCCATTTCCATATCCCCTGAATTCCAGCAAAAATGTTTAGTCTCTTGTCAGAGTAGGCCCATTTTGTTTAGAGAACACTTGTATCTTGGCCTGAATCACAAAAGTACAGTCAAGAACTGGGTGAATATATGCCCCCTGTACCCTGAAGAAGATAAAGATGATGAAGAAGTGATCCCGAAAAACCCCCAGCCCCAATTCCCAGGGAGTGTGATGGGAGTGGATCAGGGCAAAAGCCACAGGATGGAAACATCTAGGATTGGACAGACAATATTATAAATTGTAACATCTGTACAGAGGGGGGGATGCGCACGTCTTGTAATCTCATGCCTCAGAGGCACAAATTAAAATCCTTTCTTTATCTCACCTCTAAAACTAATTTGCCTCAGGTTTTTTTCTCCCTGAATTTTCTTTAGGCATCACCACTGACTAGTTTCTGCAAATCCAGATAGATGTTTAATGAGTAAAATACAAATTGTAAATAATTAACTGGTAATTGATCTTTTGCTTTCTAACAATAGGCAAAATATTGATCTTACTGTACTTCTATTTATTGACTGAAAATTACTAGGACAGTATTTTTTTAAGATATGTATAACCTGCTGCCATATATTAATGCCACCAGTTAAAATTATACAGCTTATTTTACTGATAGATACTATCAAGATCAGCCTAACCACCCTTATCACATTAAATCATAATATACATTCATATTTGCTGGGAACTTCAAATATAGGATACCATTTGTGAAGTCTCCTAAATTGAGTCAGAAATAAAGTAGACAAGCTCAGAGTTCATTGCATATTATCTTTGGAGGCATGCAAATTATTTCTGCACCATTAGACATATTTCTAATTTCAATTGCTCTTCATTATATAGGGAAAAAAAAGGAGCTAGAGTTTATGTCCAAATGGTTTTCCATTTCACTTGGACTCAGCATCATTTTACCTTTTGTTATCCATGATGTACTGGCATCTCAAGTATGAAATTATGAAGCTAAATGTACAGGAAACTTTCTTTATGCTGGATATATTTCCCCCCAGCATCAATTACCCTTTCTGTACTTCTTTTTTTTGGTTACTTGGTATGAAATTCTGACACTTTTTATACAGTACAAACTGTACACTGACTTCTCCAAAGTACTGTGGCTTCTCACAAGACTGAATCCATACATACTTTGACTTAATCAATCTGATTACCTCAGGAAGCTATTTTTTTCCCACAGTTGTCACTTTGGAAAGGCTCACCTACTTAGTGAGCACTTGCTACAGAAATCCTTTATAAATTTGTTAAAAAGCTATACTTGTGCCAAAGTAACTAAACTTAACTAAATTATTTAAATGTTACAACTGTCCAATATCTTCCAAAAAATCTAGAGCCTATTCAATTACATTTCACTCCACATTTTCTCTAAATTCTTAACTTACTTTAGCTGTTGCTATCTTAAATGTGCACAAACACATAAAAGGTCTAAGTAAATTGATGGGGATTTTTCTCTCATTGAGAGCCCTCTGTGTTTGAGTAACAATACTATAATTTTATTCAAGGTTTCACTTTTTACAGAACACAGAATCAACTGAATGGCCTTCTGAGGAAGATGTCTAGCCCTTTATCGTAGGTTTTAGGAACACTTAAGATCAAGAGCAAGAAATTAAAAGAAATGGGAATGAAAACTGATATATGCTTCAGTGACATGGAACTGAACTTCTACAGGAAAGGGGTAGCTGTGAGATCTCTGAGAAGTTTTAGGGTGTTTCACCCTACAACACTCCTTACAATTACTATGTCTATTGCTTTGACTCCAATTCCTGTGTCAGATTTTACGGTGGATTTATTAATCAGTTTCTGTACTTCAGGCTCATTCAAAAGATTTTCTGCCTCATTTGTTTATTAATACCAATTAATACCATAGCTTCAATAAAAGGGAAATACTTTCACACCACATAATGTTCTGACACTACAGTCTTGAAAAAAATAAAATCTCTGTGCATGAATAAACACTATGAGTAGCTATTGTCTATATTACAAATTCTTTCCTTGTACCTTTTCTGTGTTTTCTCCTACAAATATAAAAATTTAGATGAAACCTAAATAGAAAATTTGCAGTATGCTTTGTTATTCGTCAGTATTTATGTGGTATGTATTCACAAGAAAAATCTGAATTTTTACTATAACAGTGGCTTAAAGAGCTGATGCCTAAATTCTATTCAACTTCAGTTTATATAAAAAAACCAACTACTTGATTCAATAATGTGAGATTCATTCAAGCAAAATAAGCCTAATTGTTTTCATTATTAATGTATAGAGTAAAATTCTCATGGACCATGTCCTCTCACAATAATATAATCTAATTAATTAATCAGTAAATAATGTATGAGAAGACAACATTCAAAGCATTCTGAGACTGTGGACTTAATTATTATTATTAGATATGCACCCATACTTTACTATAAAGTAAGTAAGTTTATCTGAAACAACTACACTCATATGATTTTGAAAGGCAAAAGCCTATTCATGAGCAAATTCTATAGGTTCCAGTTAAACTCGAAATAGAAGTATTTAGCAGATATTAATGTGAATAGCAGTTTTGTTCAAGACAATATTTTGCTTAGACACCAAAATTTTAAAGTAGGAAGCAAAGATTGAATATTTCTGAGAGCAAATTAGTGATATAAAGGGCTATTTAATTTAGTTATCCTGTTGCTTGCATTATTATATATTATTATATTTCTATATAATTTCTATATAATTACATTATTCCTGTAATTATATAGAAAGCTTTCGTATAGCCTTGGAGACAATTAGAATAGATTCTTCCTCTCTTCCATTTTTTTCTCCATGTTTTCTTCTTAGTTTTTTCTATTCTTCAGAATTATCTAAGAAGATCCTTTGTCATATATAGTTCTTTGTGCATCCTGTTCTGTTAGTGATATTGAATATCATCGTCTACATCTGAACTAGGGGACAGAGGAACTTGTTTCCCTTCTTCCATACTGAGAGATTCACCCTACCTGCTTTAGTGCAAAATATTAAGTTTTCAGAGAAGAGGACTCCCAGGTCTGTCCTTTAAGGAAAATCAGCTTCTCAACTAGTTAGAATGTCAAACTCCACATGAATTAATTCTGAGTTATTTTGTCTATGCAGCACTCCAATTTCTTTAAGGGGAATGGAAAATTTATGCCTCCTAACTTAACCTACCATTTAAGGATGAAATACTATTACAGGAAGAAAGCATGCTGTCCATTAACTCTCAAGAAAAAAAACACACAGAAATGGTGGTCTGGCTACATTTTTACTACATACCCTGTCAGTGCTCTCCTGAGCCAAACCTGAACAAAGTTTTTCTCCTCTTCACAACTGTTCAATGTGAGTCAGCACACTCCCTAAACAAGGAATATTGTTAGATAAATTGCCAATGTTGTGGTTATGTGACAGCCTAAAATAGATCTCCCACACACAGGTCAGTTTCCAATAACTTGTCTTTGGGAAGTGGTCATTGTGAGCTAGTCTGATCAGAAGTACCTTTAGAAATTCTGAGTAAAAAATATCTCTTGTTGAGTATTGTTGTAGTGGGTTGACCCTGCATGGACTCCAGGTACCCACCAAAGCCACTCTGTCACTCCCCTCTGCAACCAGACAGAGGAGAGAAAATATAACAAAGGGTTCATGGATTGAGATAAGGATCTGGGAGATCACCCACCGATTACAGTCACAGGCAAAAAAGACTTGAAGTGGGGATATTAATTAAATTTATTACTAACAGAATCAGAGCAGGATAATGGGAAGTAAAGCAAACCTTACAAACACCTGCCAGCCACCCTTCCCTCATTCGCAGGTTCTAGCTCCTCCATGGCACAGGGAGACAGGGAATGGGGATTACAGTTAGTTCATCACAGGTTGTTTCTGACACTGCTTTGAGAGAGGAATCCTCCCATGGGAGACAGTCCTTCATGAACTTCTCCAATATGAATCCATCCCACAGGCAACAGTTCTTCCCAAACTGCAACATGGGTCACTTTTCCATGGCATACAGTCCTTCAGGCACAGTTTGCCCCAGTGTGGGTCCCCCACAGGAAACCTTCTCCAGCATGGATTTCTCTCTCTGTGAGTCTGCAGGTCAGCATGGGACTTCTACAGAATCACAGCCTCCTTTGGTCACCCATCTGCTCCAGTGTGGGCTCCTCCACAGGCCGCAGGTGGATCTCTGCATCCCAGTGGACCTCTACAGGCTGCAGGGGGTCAGCTGCTTCACTATGGTCTTCACCACAGGCTGCAGGGGAATCTTTTAGTTCCAGCACCTGGAGCCCCTGCTCCCCCTCCTTTTCCACTGACCTTGGTGTCTGCAGAGTTGTTCACATGTTCTCACTCTGCTCTTCTCTGACAGCAGTTTTATCTGTGCAATAATATATTTAAGAAGGAAAAAAAAACATCACAGAGGCATTACCAACCATCCTGATTGACGTGGCCTTGACCAGCGGCAGGTCCTTCCTGGAGCCAGCTGGCATTGTCTCTTCCAGACATCTGGAAAGCTTCTGGCAGCTTTTCACAGAAGACACCCCAGTAGGCCCCCCTGCTACCAGAGCCTGGTCACAGAAACTCAATACAATTTTCCAGTGTGCATTTTATTAGTAAAACTTGTCATATATGTCTTGAGCATATTCTTTCACTCTGGAATAACAATCAGATGAATAAATCATAATCAATACGTATCTAACAAGATGACGTATTAATGAAAAAGCTTAGAGAAGATAGAACATTTCTATGTTTCATCTACTTTTACAAATACATGACTTTTTCATACCTAAAGTCAAGTAAATTTATTAATTTATTTTGTTGAATAACTTAAATTGACTCTGGTAACAAAATGACTGTGTCATCTGAATATTTTCAGGTATAAGTATCATGGTATGGAATAATACAGTTTTATCCATATGCTGCACGGAAGTCTATGTTTTTATGCTCAACAGCTGGTCTGTCACTTCCCTTCTAGCATTATAGAAACATTATTATCTTTGTCAGTAACCTAGCAGAGTTGACAAGGACAAAAAGGGAACATTTCTTCCTGTCACATAAAACATCATCATTTTATTAGCTGACAGCAGGTCCTCAAGTTCACATCAAATACTACTGACAAAACAGATGCATTTCTTTACTGGGAGGGTGGCCAGACACTGGAACAGGCTTTCTAGAGAGGTGGTAGATGCCCCAGCCTGTCAGTGTTTAGGAAGCACTTCGACAAGGTTCTAAACAACATGCTTTGAGTTTTGATTGGCCTTGAAGAGGTCAGGCAGTTGAACTAGATAACTGTTGTATGCCCCTTCCAACTGAAATATTCTGTTCTATTGATCTTAATTTAATAACTTAAAAGACTTTCCTCTCCTCAAGTGCAATGTTAGTTACATGTTACAGAGGATTTGCAACTTTTTGTAATAATGAACTTTTTCCAAAGAAATATCTTTTCGTCTAGTATTTAATTCACATCTGAAAATTATTAACCTACTTTACCCTACTTTTGTTGTCATTGGTATTGATGTGCTGTGGTCATTAATGTAATATGATGTTTTCTAATATTGTATTCTTTTGACTGTTTTAAGAATGTCACGAAATTAATTGTTAATGACTGATAATGTGAAACAGCTAGTAGCATTAGGATTTTGTAAGAGCAGGTAAGAAGAGGTTCAGGTCATAACATATTTTAAGCAAGAACTTTACATACCCTACTGGTCTATAAGGTCAATATTGTTATAAGTTAGTTTTGAATTAGTAACTCAGACATGAAAGGCTCCCAGCATTATTAAGCTCCTCCATCTTTCATCTATTATTCAGAGTGGTCTTTACATCTTCAAAAGGAAGATCCTGTAGATGTTCAGTTTTCAGAATCTTTAAAACTGCATGGTTTTGCAGCTTTTCTCAAAGTTAGAATGTTAATAAAACATTAAAATTCCTTCATATAATGTTTTCTCAACTCTATTCAGTTAAGAACTCATAATTTTCATGTTCGTTATTCTGCCTACAATGACAAGAATAAATGACTGTCACAATATTGTTTCAAAAAGAAATTCCCCAAAAGAGGAAGAAAATCATAGGGTCTCATTTAAAGAACCTCTCGACTTCTACAGTGCAATGAAGGCTATACAACAGGGACTTCCGCGAATGTGGAACAAGTGCTGCATTTAAAATAAGCTTCAGAATAGAAAAATGAAGGAGAACATAGCTGAAAAAAAAGTAGTTTATATGCTATATGCTACATACTACATCAAAAAGATATGAAGACAATACTATTGGAGGAGGTATTAAGAAAATATTCAGTTCAAAACAGTGTATTTTAACTGTTCCTCAGGAGCTCTCCTGGCTATAAGATAATCTTCAAGGAAGATTAAGGTATTATTTTCCTAAATTATTTTGGCCTTGCTGGGCTTTAGTATTACGGAAAAAACTAGATTCAGAATATATATATATCCAACAAATTAAGTAGGCCCTCGAACACTGTATTAAGTATCTCTCTGCCTTGTAAAGTGATATCCACATTATGCTGGTAAGTGCATTATAAGTCCAGAGGAGTAAAAGACAATTTGCTATACTTATTTAGGGAAAGCAAGAAGCTTTGAAAACTTACTAGAGGTTTCAAGGACAATTCTATTTGGAAATCTTAGGCTTTCTCCAAGTTGAAGCACCTGGCTCATACATAAAGAGCTAGAACTGTTTTTCTCTCCAGAAGTCCTTATGGTTATTCATTGGGAAAACAGCATGAAAATTTTGAATTTAAAAGGTAATGCTGGTAGCTCTTTGTCAGAGAGTTGTTCTCATAATCTTTCCTATCCTGTCCCCTCAGAAAGATAATGCTTTAAACATTCCATAGCTAAAATAAAAAGGCAAATACCTGAGTAGAAATCCTGGAACCAGGAGTCCTTCCTTTTCTGCTGCATGTTGTAACTATTAAGTTAAATAGCCATACTTTCTTTCACTTGCTCTGTCTCCATTTCCTAGAAATGTTGTGTTCTTTTTTTGCATTACATCTGACCTTTACCAGAATACTGGAAAAAATTTGAGATTTCATGGTCCATAATCTTTTTATAAATGTGTTTCAAACGAAAAAGAATCCAGAGTTGCTCTTTACACACAAAGACAAGATAACAACAACTCAAATGTCAGAGTCTAACACTCTCTCACCAGACTCTTTTAGACATTCCTCATGTGGGGAATTTAATGACTAATACCAAGTTTACTTGCTTGAGGTATTTGATGTTACATAGATTTTGATTTAGCAGAGCAATAAAGCACTGTATATAAATCACAATACAGGCACAAATTGTGCATAGCAGAGTGTACTAATTGCAATACAATTTAGTTTACAATATAAAAGAGATTCTCGTTACCATTCTCTATAATATACTCACTATGAAAAAGCTGGGTATCCCCAAAATGTGGAAAAGAACATAAGTGCTTAAATCAGCTCAAGCCCATTGTTCTCCTTTAATATTTGTTGATTATTCATTTTCTGTGCTGCACAGTTGCCTAAGTTATTTATATAATAACCCCACCATAATGGTCTGATTAACTCAAGAAGACATTTATAATCTTTTGGTTAACTCGGGGACAAATAGTAACAGCTGATTGATTCACTGAGCTGATATAACTGCTTGATTTGGTCAGCTAATATAACTAGTTGATCCACTCAGTGGTTGTAGCCACTTAAATCAATTAAAAGCCAACCCTGGTTCCCTTTGTGCTGACATAATTTCAGCCTCATTTTCAAAAGCTCTGCTCAGCCCTTCCCCACAAGTTTCCTTGAGATTCATGAGCATATTGTCCTTGTCTATCTTTCTTCCACTGTAGTGGTTTATTGATCAGTCTCACAAAGAAAGCACAGTTTATTGGGAACAGGTAATTTGGCTAAAACTCATTTGAAAAAGGAAATTATCCATTTAAAGGGATATCCATCTATTCTAATAGATAATTCTTCATATTTTTAAAGCAAAAACCTTATCTCGATAAATACTTTTACTTTTCACTGCCATCGCACTACTTTCTGGACATTTATCTGAAATGTCCCAACATTGTTCTGGGAAGAAACAAGGGAAATGCCTGGCTTAAATAGCTCCAAAATGAGTTCTATGATGTTTCCAGGTGAAGTTTCATAATTTTTTTCTTTTGTGGCTTTCTGTTTGGATATTTGTGTAGAAACACAGATACTACCTTTTGTTCTGCATAACACTGCATTTCCCACTTACTGTTTCCATTTTTACAAGCATGTCAAGATGTCACAGCTATAGGAAGTTTTTTTGTATTTTATCCAATTTTCCAACATTGTTTTGGAGGGACTGTCTTTAAGAATGAATCGCCCCACCCTGGTGCGCTGGGTGGGAAGCGGAAGAAAAAAAACTGGCCAAGGAGGGAACGAAACCTTTTCTCTCCTTCAGATTATGTGGGCTGGTGCCTACAGTTTGCATGGTGCCATCCTTTGCTGGGGCTCCAGCTGCCACTGCTCCCAGACCTGCTACTCCCAAGCCCATATCAGACACAACCAAGACACAAGAGTTCTTATCAGCTTCATAAAAAAGGAGTAAACTAAATCACATTGCCAGAACTTACATCAAGGAAAATGGTTTGCTTTGTAGCTTTTGATTCTATGATTCTTTCACAGTTGTTACATTCTAGAACCCCAGATAAAGAATTCATGTGACAGTGCCAAAGCTATTTTTCAATAGACTTCACTGCATATTTGCAAATTATATTTCTGAAGTTTTTAAACTGTTTAGCTAACTGTGATTAGTTAAGATCCAATATTTTCAATATCAAGGCATGAATAAATTATTTTTGACATCATTAGTAGCTTAGGGTTTTCATTTTTACTGTTATCAAATACAGGTTTCTCTGTCTTAAGTAAATGAAACAGTACTGGGAGTAAACATGTATCAACTCATAATGGTCAACCCACCAAACGAAAAGGAACATGGGAATAAAAATTTCAGATAATAAATCACTGAGAATCTGACATCTTGAAAAAATAAGTCTTTTCAGAAAATGCCATGGCATTGTACCCAGAGGCAACATTTGCTCTGTATTATAGAAAAGATCTATTCCCATTTGTTCTTTGACAGGAGATGTAAGGTAAGCAATCAGCCAAGCATGGCATCTATCCTATCGAAGGGTCTGAAGGAGAGGGATTTTAGGTGACCGACGCAGTTTTGATGTTGTATCTTCTTATATCATAATGGTTTTTTGAAAAGATTTCTGCGCAAAAGACTCCTGCACTAAAGACTCATCCCCATACTCGTATATGTACAGGGGTGTACACAGAGGCAAATTTATTTTTTTTCCAGAGTTTATTTGTGCCAAAAAATTCACATCAAGCGAATGCAAAATTAGACAAAGAAAACTATATCTTCTCTCCACAAGATTCTGACAAGATAGCTGACTAAGAAAGTTAATCTACTCAACAAAGAGGTTGGTAAAATCTGAAAGTCTACAAAAAAAACCTTACAGTGCCTTCTTTTAAGAAACAATATAATGGTACATCTTCTCATTAAAAAAAAAAACCACCATAGTTTAAGTAGATCTCATGGTTTAACCACAGCTTGGAGCAAAATACACAGCCACTTTCTCACTCTCCCCAGTGGGAGTCGAAAGGGTAAAAGCGAAAAAACTCAGGAATTGAGATAAAAAACGTACTGGCCCTTCAGGACCATCTGTAAGGATTTTTTGGCCAGAATTGCAGCTGGGAGTGGTCTAGCCTTTTGTCTGGCCCAGTCTGGTCTGACCTGCTGCATCTCTCAGGAGCTGCAGAGGTGTGGAAGGAGACAGCCTGACTGGGTGTGTTGGTGCTGGCCAGCTCTGGCTGTTTGCTGGGGGCTGCCAAGAGAGGCAAGATGGTCAGCAGTGCAGTCTCTCACATGGAATGGCCAGAGTGGTACCCCCAGCCCTTCCATAGGCAGAGAGACCCTGAGCACCCATCACCAGACTTTGCCTGGCCACTGGCTCCAGCCTGAAGGGCTCTGAATGGACCCAGGTCTCCTCTTACTGGTGCACAGTAGTCACTCTACTACATGGTGGTGGTGTCCCTCAAGGCAGAACACCAGTTGGTTGCCTTTGGTATCACAGGAAGAACAACGAAGGAGGTGCTTTGGCCTGGAGAAGGAAACAGACTAGTGTATATGGCAGCTGAGGCTGACAGTGTCACCAGAGGAACTAACCAAGGGCAAATGGCCCTGAGATGGAGTGTGACAGAGGTCTTTGAGACAACTTGGCATTGAATGCCAAGAGTCCTTGCTACCAGGACTATCTCAGTTCTCTCTGAGATAAGGAGCATGGTCAGAGCTCCAGGAACACCTGTTATTGCTTGAAGGACCACTTGGTCATTTTTAGAAGGAATCACCTTCCTCTCTGTTTGTGCAGAACCCCTATGGAAAAAGACTTTCTTCTTCTGTCCTTTATACCCTGGAGGTATCCCTTTACCTTCTGGTAAGAAATCCAGAGATCTGTCAGACCATGACTGGAGCATCTGCAGCCGCACAGTCAGCAAGTAGATATCTACTTTAGTGACTTATCCTACTGCTTCTGGCTGCTGCCTTCCTCAAGCTTATTGGCACTGCCCAGCATCACATCAGCTAGTCTCCGATACAGATCTGCAAAAGCACCATCTACCTCCAGTGTCACTTCTCTGCAGTTGAGCCTCTCCTGATCCCAGGCCAAGGCCGATCCAGGATGTGTCTGCCCTTCAGGCATTGACAGTTTATAATTAAAAGTTTCTTTCTACATATAGAAATTGGATCACGATCTTTATCTAATGTCAGCTATGATTGACCAAAGTTTGCTTGGATGGGCTGCTTGAGCCCTGTGATCTATAGTTTCCCTTATGACCTAGGACTGATGTGTTAAACAAAGTAGTTTTCCCCAGATAAGGGAAAAGGCTGACAAGAAGCAGATCTTGTGTAGGTAGGGTAATGCTTTTTGTTATACCAATTTTCTTCCTCCTAATAAGGCTGATAGTATGAAACTCACCCACAGGGGAGGTATCGTGACATTCCCAGGCAGGCCTGAATGTATGTTATCCATTGAACTCTTTGTTGCATGAGCTCCCACTGGATCAAGACTGCAACCATCACTCCAACCAGGGACATTGAAATTGCAGAAATTAAGTTTTGTCACTGGATCCACAGGTGGTGATATAGTCCCTCCCCAGTATCTACTCGTCCTTCTCTTCTTTCTTTTCTTTATGTATTTTATTCATTTTTTTAAAATATTTTGATAAAAAAGAACCAAAATCCATATATACATTTTTTCCACTGCAACCAAATTGTTTTAAAATAAACCTGCCTCACGTATACACTGATCATTCAGTGTAGTTTCACTCTAATCCACCCCAATGGATCCATGAAGAAGAACCCCAGTTGCCCTGCCTCAGAAGCAGGTTGTAACAGTTAGGTGACATTGTTATTACACCAACCAAGTTCTGATTAGCCAATGCAGCAGCCTTTATTAAATATGATCAGGAAGCCAGTTAAAGGGTATTCAGAACACTATCTTCAAGTGAAATAAATGCTTTTTCCCATTTATTTTTGTCTGTCCTATCAACAGCAAATGTTGTTTCCCTTTTCTCTCAAACTTTTATCCAGCTTGTCATGGATAAAAAGTGATAATGTAAAGGGAACGATGGAGAATGAGAAAGTAGAAAGGTCTATCATAAAGCTCAGCTGATTCCTATCAACAGAGAGAGACAGTATGAAGGTTTGATCAGCCTAGAATTTAGAGATAAAACGATTGCACAGAAGGAACTGAATTGTGATCTTCATTTATAATTCCGTGCCAGGAAAGTTGAAAGCTTACCATACTATACTGCTGAGGGGAAATACCAAGAGATTGATAATCTTTTGAGGAAAAAACCTATGAATCGTAAAATGTAGCTTTCAATTTTTTGCCATCAGTTACCAGGATGCAACAGCGCATTAGAAAATCAATGTCTGAGAATCTTCTAGAGCTCTGGAAATTGCAGTAAAAATATTTTAGATTGGTGTTTCCAGAGAGTGAGTATTAACACATGGGGGTAAAATAAGAGTGAGATAAATGTTATAAAAATGTCCTGTGTTGCTAACGTTTACAGGAACAGATCAGCAAGATCCTAGCAAACCTGCAATTGCTCAAGACAACCGGTTCTGAAAGAGAGACATGGACTAACCACTGATGACTCAGAGAAGGGGGGCAGTATAGAGACATCAAACACTGTCAGTTCTTAAAGAGTAGAACAAGACACACCTAAAATCAGAATGCCCTCAGGAGGAACTCAAGAAGTGTGGGGAAGAGCTTGACACTCAACACCTTTAATCCTCCATACAAGCAATCCTGTGCAAACTACCTGGATATAGGCATCTTAGTGCGTGAACACTCACAAGTTTTTTAAATGTGAGTTGGGACTTGTGGGTATGAGAGTGTGAGAGACTGAAATCAGTTGTGGTTTAAAATATGTTCATCTTTTTTCCTATGAGGTCGTGAACTGAACTACATTGCTACTACAATGTTGGAACATTATTTCCTTCAGGGCAGTCTGGAAATTTTTATGTTTTCCAGAGTCTGCAAAAGATATGTATACTGCCATAAACAATCCAACATGCGTTCGTGTAATTACAGCCTCTGAGACTAAATGCTCTGTTTGTCAAAATGTGGTCATCTTTAGTGCTGAAATGCAAAAGAGAATCAGCATTTTAGGACTGGGTTCATTTCAACCTGACATTCTTCACAGCTAAAAAAAAAAGTTCAGATGAATTGAAACCACCAGAAGTCAATACTAGATGAATACCTCATGATATTTCTCAGTATCAGACTACATACAACTAAATTTAGATGTATAAATGTAGGAAAGCAAATAAAGTGCCTAAAAATGTACATTTAGAGCAATTTTAGATACCCTAGAATACTTGAGATATGTGCACCTTTCATCACAACATAGGATCTACGGGTATTTTTCTAGTTCACAGATCTCTCGTTGAACTAAGTTCAGTGTCCTGTGGGACTTCACAGGGCATATGAGACTCCAAACAGAACAGGAACATACTCTCCAGCTGGAGATTACATTGACCATTGCAACATAGACTTCTATCACCCTCCAACCATCAACTGATCACTCAGTTTGAGAAAGCTTGTACCCTGTGCAAAAACTCCAATCGATTACGTTTATTAACAAGCACTCTGCCCTTCACTGTCTCTCTATCCAGTCCATGGTCTGTTCGTTCTGTCTGGTTGTCTGTTTTCCTGTCCTTGAACACAGCCTGGTTGTTATCTGGACTCAACATTCTTTAGTTTTAGTATGTCTTTGGCAGTACCAAGCATTCAAAAATCTTACAGTAAGCAGTGGTTTGGCAGGATCCCTGGAAATGTCCTCATGTCCTCTACCCATGGCATGTATTTATTGGGTGATGGACCAGCAGACTGCTGACATAAACCCATTCTATTTTATATTACAAACCTACTGGCAGATCTCAATGATTCATAAAATGTGTGAGGTGTTTTATTGCAGAGAGGACCACATAGCTGTGCATTTTAAATTAATGAAATTACATATTTGTATGTAAATATATTGAGTACACACAAGGCTAGCAATTTATTAAAATTAAACATGCTTAACATTGAGGTTTAAGCAACTGTTCTTTACAAAGTCCTAGGAAAGAGTTCAGGCTACACAAAGAGGTCACCGTGCTTGTCCAAACATACTGTATTCACTGTATTCTTGCTATCACTGCTAGGAGTCTATACTCTAACTCTTTCTACACTTTCTATCAGTGGACTCTCCAGTTGGTGTTCCATCCTCCTTCTCCTATATAAAGGTTCAACCAGACAGTGCACCTGATTGAAAGTTTTATGTCTTTATCCTGACAAAAAATTAGTTTACTGGAGTGATATGGGAGATACCTGAAAATGAGCAACCATTCTGACAATGTCAAAGATTTTAAAAATCCTTCAAAAATCGTGAATTTAGATTAGTTTGTTTTAAATACACTAAAATCCAATGCTGACTTGAATAATTGCTGCCCCTGTAGGTGGGACAATTCAATGAAGGAATAAAGGCAGAATACTGGAGGTGAGAAAATGAAGATTGAAAGGAGAGCCTCGGATTTAGCATTCTTCCTGACTCTAAGCAGATATGGACTTAATGAACTGTTTAAGAATATGCATTTTGGATTTTGGGTTGTGTTTCACATTTTGTTGTATGATTTCCCATGTTCTGTACTTTAAGTTCTAGTAATTTCCTTTATCCCTCATGGCCATGAGTCCTGTTTTCCCATTGGTTGTTATTTGATGCAGTGCAGCACTTTCCCTATATGGTTATGACATCCCCTTAGTTTGCATGCTCCTCCCTAACTCCTCCCCAGTTACACCCTCTTGCTAGAATGCTCTCACCTTACCCTATAGAAGGCAGGAGCCATTTTGAGTGAGTTAGTCAATAAAGGCTTTTCTTCTCACCATCAACCCTGAGGCATACAGACTCTCATTTGTCCCACCTCTGACAGCAGAAAGTTAATATTTTGATGTTAAGATATTAACAACCACCCACTCATACTTTCTCCTAATGAAAGAAAAGAGAGGGTCAGGAACTGAATCATTAAATCAAACATTAATTACAATTAGTGAAAATGTCAGAGCAATGTCAGAACTCAAGCACAGAAGAGATCTCTTCACATTTCTACAACTATAAAGGCTGTTTACATGGCAGGATTTTGGTGCTGGGGGAGCTACAGGGATAGCTGTTGTGAACAACTGTTAGAAGCTTTCCCACTGTCCAGTAGAGCCAATGACAGCCAGCTCCAAGATGGACCCCCCCACTGGACACGGATGAGCCCTTCAGACATGGTAGTAATGCCTCTGTGATCATATATTTAGGAAGGGGAAAAAAGTTATTGCACAGAAGTGAATGCAGCAAGAGAAGAGAGAGAATATGTGAGAGAATCAACTCTACAGACAAAGAGATCAGAGAAGAAGGAGAGGGAGAAGGTGCTCCAGGTGCCAGAGCAGAGATTGCCCTGCAGCCCATGATGAAGACCATGGTGATGCAGGCTGACCCTCTGCAGCCCATGGAGATCCACAGGGGAGCAGTCCTGTGACCTGTGGAGGACCACACTCCAGAGCAGGCGGATGCCCAAAGGAGTCTGATCCTGTGGGAAGCCTATGCTGGGCAAGCTCCTGGCAGAACATGTGGACCCATGGAGAGAGGAGTCCACACTGAAGCAGGTTTGCTGGTAGAACTTGAGATTGTCTGGGAGACCCACACTGGAGCAGTCCATTCCTGATGGACTTCACCCCACGGCAGAGACCTCACTGGAGCGGTTTGTGAGGAACTGCAACCTGTGTGAAGGAGTCATATTGGAGAATTTCTTGGAGGACTGTCTCCTGAGGGAGGGACTGCATGTTGGAGCAGGGGAAGAGTATGAGGAGTACTCCCTCTGAGGAGGAAGGAGCAGCAGAAACAACATGTGATGAAGTGACCACAGTCCTCATTCTTCATCCCTCTGCGCCGCTGTGGAGGTCATCGGGAATAAAGTTAAGACCAGGAAGAAAGGAGGAGTAGGGGGAAGGTGGTTTTAATATTTGGGTTTACTTCCTATTATCCTATTCAGATTTGATTGATAATAAACGGAACTATTTTCCCTGAGTTAAGTCTATTTTGTCCATAATGATAATCAGTGAGTGATCTCTCCCTATACTTATCATGGCCCATGAGCTTTTTGTTATATTTTTTTCATCTGTCCAGCAAAGGAGAGGAGTAGCAGCTTTGGTGGGCTTCTGACATTCATCCAAGGTCAACCCACCACAAAGACTCATCTAATTTTGAAAAAAAATTTTTTGTCCCTCATGTAAATGAAGTTGGGGGTAATACTATATAATAAATTAAGCTCTAGTCAATCCAAAATACAACAGTAAGAGAGAAGAATATACATAATATTATTCAACCTACCTTAAAATAGTTGTTCAATTTTAAACTTAAGATTATTTTCCCTTTGGAGGAATCTTCATGTCTCCATTAATTATGAAAGGAGACTGGATAACTAAGAAGAGATGAGTAACTTTTAGATGGTAGCCATTGAAATTCATCCATTTTAATAAGGATTCCCTCTGCCTTTCTGTGAGAAAATCCTTTGAACTCATGTCAGAAATGTCCTGTGAACACAATTCATTCCATTCATGAGAGTAAGAACAGTTTTATGCCACACTTCAGTGACACTGTGTAGGAATTCACTGCAATATGAGGTGTGACTAGAAGGGTCAACATGCACCATTGTGACCTGTTTGTAGCCAAGAGAAAATTCTTGTCTGATATGATATTGTATATCCCATGTGCAAAAGGTAAAAGGAATCTTCCACAACAGTCCAAATTCCCTAGTGTCTGATGTTTTATGTTTTGATTAAAATGTTTTTGCTTCTGATATTTGCATTTTATTGCAGACTCTTTTTTTATTAATATTATTTATATCCAATTACAGCATGGTGTTTTGTCCTCATAATTATGCTTTTCTCTGCTCCTAAACATCATGGTCATAACTACTACTACTGCTGCTGCTGCTGCTACTACTACTAATTATTAATATTAATAGTATGAATGTTATGAATATTAATTTTCTTATCTTTTTAGCTAATTTTTTTGTGTTTTGCATTTTGAAGCTTCTGATTTAAGTGCCAATGAGGCTTAAGTTCATAAATACGCTAACTGAAGAATGTTGAGTGTATTAAAGACTGTTTTGTGCTTTCAGCCTTTTGAACTCACATATTTTGCCTTTGGAAATATAACAACATATTCTTTTTGCAAAGGAAAGCAGTTGTTTCATTTTTCTTCTCATTGTGATTGTTTAGCAAATCTATAAAATAGCTACAGATAACTTCTAAATCTTGTGGACCATCCCATCACAGGTAATCAGCTCAAATTTGAACAAACCAAGGGTGAAGAGTGCTATTCTTTTGAGGTCTGGTTCCAAGATTTTTCAAGGTCCCTGAAAATCTGAGTTATTTAGCAACCATACGTAAATACACATACACACATAAACACTCTCTCACAGGTATATTTATATGCATATGTGCATGTATGTGCATATACTTACATACACATATTTACACGTGTGTATCCCTGTATTTTTCCAAACTGCTGCTTATTAACATTTTCACATACATCTAATTACGATAAAGCTAATGGCAGTACTGCAATTTGTTCACTTAAATCTGTTTCTCTTTAGACTGTAACATGACTGTTATAATCAGCAGTTTCAATGTCTTTTTTGAGAAGCCAGAACTTTGGCTGTATACATTGCCTTGAAAAATTCCCAAGATGTTGAATCATACAGGATTCAAATTATATGTCTAGAAGTGATAAAAAGGTGCAGCAGTCCAGAGAAAATAAAGAAGTATGATTCCAGAATATGAACATTTTTAAACTGAAACTGAGATCACTGAACATTTTATAATTCTGAAGCAGCTGTCCGAATGGAGTATTATTAAACCTCAAAAGGAATTTCAATAATAAATCTGAATGTAGTGAGTGTACTGTAATGAAAGTTATATATAAAGGAGCACTTTGTAATATGAAGTTTACAGTTTAGCGTTTAGTAATTTGTAAATATTACTTCTCAATGTAAAAACTAATTCAAACTGTAATATTTATTAAAAAAAATATAATGTTACCTTGGAGAAACAAGAAAACATTGATTGAAAATGCTAGAAATAATTAGTCATAAAAAATATGGCACTTATATTATTTATTCTTTATATTCTTTAAGACTCTGACAGTTCTGATTGAAATAGCACAGATTAGCAAAGATGTTTGCTGTCTTGAAGACCTTACTGTCCAATTAAAATAAAGATTCATTTATCACACCCTAAAGAGTAATGGACACATTTAGGGCAAAAGAAGAGTACTTAGAACAGCATTATGTGATTATGTGAGCTAGTTATATGCATCAGATGATGACTCTGGATGGTTTCTTCTTTCTATTTCAACTCATAATTTAAAAAACTTTTAGAGTTTATGTGCATATAGCAAAATTTGAACTGACTTAGATTTAAACATAGCTGAGTCCTAATCAAAAGCTGAGCTTTAAGATACAAGTTTAGTACTACTACTACTAATAAAAACTATCAGCTCTTTCTAGTCCTCTGACTGGCACTTAGACAAAGTGAATTGCCAAGGAGTCCTTTTTCTAAAACTGTGCAGGATCACATCAGTTTTTGACCTTTGGAAATCTGCACTTTAATTTTAATCACATTATCCAAAAATTTCAACCATAAAAGGTGTTTTTTCTTGTTTCCTTCTATTCCTAGTTTATGAATGAAGTATAATTTATTACTATTAATATTCATAATAGTACCTTAAAAATAAAGGGTAAAATCACATTTATATGTTTATCCTGTTATAAATTAGCAAAGAAATACTGAAAGAAAAAGAGCTGATAATGTGACAAACTAGATGACAGGAAAAATTAGTCACAAAAGTCTCTTTTATGGTTGAACACTTAAATTTCTATTATGGCTCTATTTTAAGCTTACCATTAAAGGGAAGGACTTAAGGTTGTCAGATATTGGACTTAAAGAGCAAAAGAACATCTTTTGCAAAAAAAAAATGTGCTACCTAATAGAGAAAATGAAAAAACATGGGTAAAGGTAAATTATTTTTGTAATAAGCCTAGATGAAGAAATGTTAGTATTCTTTTCCTATACCAGATGAGAAAAATGTGATAGGGTTAAAAGGAAGCCCAGGACAATCTGAGTTCACTAACTTTATCAGAAAAAAATAAGAGCTCAGTGGTTATCTTTGACCAATAAAAATATATACATATGCATGCTTAATATTAGTCTGTAAAAGGCTTTAAACAAATAGTTAATTTCTAATGGTGACTCAACATGCCCTTTGGAAGCTCTCTAAACCCAATATTTAAAGGTATGGTAAAGAATAAGCACTTCGTTAGCAGAGAGTTTTCTGAAAATCTTAACAGTTTCAGCAAGACACATGGAAACACAAAAAATATATTACATCAGGGGAAACAAAAAGAGTTTGCACCTAATTTGATGTCTACATATAGCAGTAGTTAAATACTTTATACTGCAAAACAAAGAAAATACATCCACCCAACCAGATATTAGATCACAAAATCTGAATATGTTCCGTGAGAACACAAAAAGCTAGTACCAGAACTGCTACAACAAAGATCCTTTGCCTCAGAATTACTACATGTTATCTGCTATGAACTTTCTAAACCTCAGTGCATATCTTGTAGTAGGCAACATTTAGTGACTAATGCTGTAGTTACCATCAAATTCCTTCTATTTCATGACAGAGAATTCCATTATTGAGTGCACATTTAAAGGTCATAAGCAAAAGCTGAGTAACTCTTTTTATTCTAACTGATGGTCTCAGCTGAACCAACCTTGAGTATTCTAACCAACACTCTAGAGAAATAAGAAGTTGCTGTGTATCTGGAAACAAACCATCTAAGAAAGTAATTTACTCACTTCCATGAGTTTAGTAAATGGAAATACTGAGCAATGTTATACTTAAGTATTTTAACATTCAGCATTTTGTTCATGCTTCCAATTAATGAAATTTGAATAAGTAAAGAGCCAAAAATAAAAGCAGATTAATTTTGTTGATTTTGGTATATATTCACTAGGGGGAGAATTCAGACATCATAATGGTTTGTGCTGGTTTTGGTTGGAATAGAGTTATTTTTTTCAAAGTAGATAGTATGAGGCTATGTTGGAAATGACCAGAATGAAAGCTATGAGGACTGGCATCAGAACCAAGAGCTTGATGTGGTTAATTCAGAGACATCCCTCTTAGTTTATTCATTTTGTATGGTTATGTACTGCTTCCTTCATGTTATTGTATTATCCTTTTGTTATGTACTCCAAGTTCCTTATAAAAGTCCCTCTTCTGTACCCTTTATCCCTATTTTCTGATTGGCCATCATTTGCTGCAGTGCAGTCATACCCATATACGGCCATCCTTCCCTTACATGATCCTAGTTTGCATGTTCCTCCCTTGCTCCTCCCTTTCTCCTCCCATGTTCTGCCCACTGTTCCAGCACCTTCCAAGCCTCCCCTATAAAAGGGGCGGCTATTTTAGTAAAGTGCTTTTGCTGTTCACCCTGCAAGAATGTTCCCGTGTCTCCCTTGCGGCTGTCAGGGCTATATTTTGGATTTGTGCTGAAAACTGTATTGATAATACAGAGATTTTTTTTTTTTATTTGCTGAACAGTGCTGGCACAGCATAAAGGACTTTTTTGCTTCTTGTTCCATCCTTACAGGAAGTAGGCTAGGGTGCACAAGAATCTGGGATAGGATACAGCCAGGACAGCTGCCCCCATCTGACCCAAGGTGTATTCCATATCATGCCCAAAAAAACCATACCATGCCCAAAAAACCTTGGGGGAGAAGGAGAAGGGGTGGGGGGTGGGGGACAGACACAGACATTTAAGTGATGGCTTTTGTCTTCCCAGGTCACAGTTACGCATGATGGAG
Source organism: Pseudopipra pipra (assembly GCF_036250125.1). NCBI lineage: Eukaryota > Metazoa > Chordata > Aves > Passeriformes > Pipridae > Pseudopipra > Pseudopipra pipra. The sequence goes on along the minus strand of NC_087550.1, from coordinate 71,186,987 downwards.
CCCTGCTTTCCTGGAGATGACTGAACACCTGCCAATTCATAGGAAGCAGCAAATGGATTCCTTATTTTGCTTTGTTTGTGTGTGCAGTTTTTGAGTTACATAGAAAACCCCTGAGTTTTCTACCTTTTATCCCTCTGATTCTCTCCCCCCATCCCACTCATAAGGGAGGATGAGAGGAGATGTGTGGTGCTTAGTTTCCAGCTGGGTTTAAACCACAACATAGTCTAAGAATATTTTAATATTATTTTTAAAATAGAAGCAATTTAAACTAATGGGACTTGAAATCTCATAAAGTTTCTTAAATTACCTTCATTATCAAATTGTGGAATATGGCTATCAGGATCTTGGAAATGAAGCATACTTTGCTAAATGGCAGGTGGGTTCCTAGAATTTGCTCTTAAAAATGAATACTTCCTTCAAAGGAGCAAATATTCTATAGCCAAAAGATAAAAATCTTCTAAGATATTTGTAAAATTTAATTTTTTCCAAATATGTGTTATTCTGCTGTGTCTAGATATAACATTATCACATGAAAAGCAAATTGATTTCAGTAGGTCTGCAAAATGAAATCCACATGAGGTAGTCGTGGTAAATTCTACTTCTGTTGAAATCTGAAAGAGATACACTTCTGTATCCTCATCATAAAGATGAGTGGCTCAGTGAAAAAAAAAAAGAAATAAAATTACTTCTCTCTCTGCTTAAGGAGCCCAGTAGCATATGACTTTTTAAGTTATGCTTATATTACATAAATTATGTATCCTGAAATAAAACATATCTTAAACTTCTTAAAGAGACTGTTCCATGCCTGGCCTAAAGTCAATTCTCTTGGTGGTTTCCCCTGCAACTCTGCAGGAATTATTACTGATCCAGCACCAGTAGGCATTCTAGCAGGTAATGGACTCACTGGTGCTTAAAGCTGTGAGTTGTCAATGTTAAGTTTGCCAGAGTAATCATAGCCTCAGGCTGTAAAACTGTTATTGAGTAGTGTGGACTCTAAGTGGCATGTGTGGATGGCATTCATGCTGCTCAGGACTGCCCTCCCCTGGGAAAGATCTGTCTGGTAGAGAGTGAGTTGGACTGGTCTGGAAACGGAATGGGTTTGTTCTTAATTCCAGTTATGGAAAATCAGTGATCCACCATTTAAGTGCACTCTGGGCTCCCTCTTCAATTTCTTAATACCATTTGGACCCTCTTATCTATTAATATATGATAGAGTAGCTAAGAAAAAAGCTTTAAAAGAAAAAATTCCCCCTCTTCATTTCTGTAGATTACCAGTAGAAAACAAATTGATAGCAATGAATGGTAAGTCATATTTTCTTGAAATACTCAGAAGTCTAAATAGGTAAGAATGCAGCCAATAAAACACCAAAATTTTCTGAAATTGCTAACAGCTTTTAGCTTATGAAATCAGAAAAGATTAAAGAGTAGGACTCTGTAGGTTAGATTTTCCTCTACAGCAACGTATACAGTAGGAAGGAAGGAGCCTATACTGCTTACAGAATGTAATGACTGAGAAAAGGAAAAATCATAATGCTCAAGCTGTAATTTAATCAGATGATTAACCTTAATATCTCTCATATTATGAAGAGGAGCAGAAAATTGGTTTTAACTAAGGCTTTTTAGATAAAGTTGAATGAATTATTTATCTTTCTTTTTGTCTTCACACTCTTAAAAGCTTAACATTCCTAAATACAAAGAGACATTGTGTTTAGTGTTCTTTGATTTACTGCAGATTTAACCCATTTTAATGATATTATTTACAGATAGAGCAGTATAAAATACTAAAACTTGGATGGTGTGACTTCCCCTGTTTTCATGGTTTAGAAGTAACTTTGAAATTTGTAAAGACTTTCTGAGAGACAAAGAAAAGAAGAAGACATAAATCACATTATTTCAATTCACTCAAATTTTTAGCAGCTTCCTGTTTGTTCAGTAGACTATTTGACAGAGATTGATGTTAAGCAAGCCCCAAAATATACTTACATGCAGTATGATCACTATATTAAACTGAAGGAATTAAAAACCAAAAGAGTCTACACATTGTTGGAAGACTTTTAGGAAAAAATATTAGTGACAAGTACAGATCTACTTCAAAGATAAAATTAATTTGCCAGATGTGACAAGACACCTGAGATAAGATTATTCTTTTCTGGTTACAGTACCTGATGCCAAGGATGAGAAAATTCAAAGAAAATATCTTTCCAATTTAGCAAAATTCTTAAGTATGAAGTATGAACCAGGAGCTCTAAGAAATTTAACATCTTTCTTTTCTGATTTTGATGATAACTGCCTGAACTGCAGAGACATCAAATGTTATTAGAATATACATCTGTTATAACTTATCATAGCCCTCTTTTCGCTCACATAATCAGAAGGCAATCACTCACACTGCTTTTTTTCTTAAAAACAACCAGGATTTCAGTAATCAGTTCTTCCAGAGGTTAACTCCGCCAAAGGGAACTAGAGGCTAGTGAAGATGAACATCACATATCTTAGGGCATTACTCACTTTGATAAAAAGTCTCTAGCCATAAATACAGAGGGATGTTCAGTGAAATGATTTGTGTGTTCTGAAGGCTGTGATCTAACTGTATTGAAATGAAGTGCATCCTTGGCACTTGGATATGCCATCAGAAGGTATTTTACCCAAAATATGTACCCCTACTCAAAATTATGCTTTCTCTAATTTTCTTTTTAGAAAGTTATTCAGAATTTGTTGAGCAGATTCCTCTTTTCCTTTCAAAAGCCAAAATTTACATCATTTTTGAATACTACAACTTTGGTTTGAGTTTGAAAAAGTTCTTTAAAAATAATTAAGAATCTCCTTAATTTAGGAGCTTTGGAGAACTTTTTCTAAGGATTTTAATTTTACCAGTTTTCAGGTAAATATTCCTCTCTGGGATGACATTTAATTAATTATTCCAAGACAAGAGACCATCAAATTTTTAGAGCCTCAACTTTTTACAGACGTTTTACACAATCACAGAATTAATCAGGTTGGAAAAGACTCCTGAGATCATAGAGTCCAATCTTCAACTGTACACTACCATGTCAACTAGACCATGGCACTGAGTGCCATGTCCAGTCTTTTCTTAAACACCTCCAGGGATGGTAATTCTACCACGTCCCTGGGCAGCCCATTCCAGTGATGCAGATTCTTGACACTACAGCAAAGCTTCAACTCTAGCTGAGGGAAAGGAAGACTATATTTGTCCTGGAAGAGTCTTGGATGAATCTATCCAAATTTTTTCTTTAACAGAAAAAGTCTGCAGCACTTTGTTCCTTGCAGAAATTACTTTCCCTGAGCAGATAGGCAGCAACAACTGGGAAAGAAGCCAGGACATAAGGTTCCTGCAGTGCTCTTGGATTAGAGTGAGTAGGAAATTTTATGAGGTAAATATGACTGTAGGTGCTCTGAGACAAAAAGTTTAAGTCCTGGCAGACTTTTTTTTGGCAGTAAAGCTTAACACTCTAGCTCTGACTCTCAGTGGTATGCTTTGCCTGCAATGTAAAACATGAGTGAGAGCACAGGTGTTTGTCACATACCTAATAAGCATCATCAGTAAAACATTGTCTTCTATTTTTTGTGGTGAAAAGGTGTTGAAAATAGTTGTGTTGTGGTTTTGTGCTGTTTTTTGTTTCTTTGTTGTTTTTTTTTCGTTTTTTTTTTCACCAGCGCATCTGCATGTCCAGTCTTTCCTCTTCAACACAAACAGATGATGTTTGTTATAGTATCATAACTGAAAGGAAAGTCTTCAGTCTTGAGGAGTCATTAGAAAACTTCATTTTTTTTCCTTCATTTTTGATATGTAATTAATTGCAGAAGAACAACCTGCCAAGCATTAACTGTCCTGTGTAGGAGAACACAAGACACAGTTCCCAAGGAAAGGCACAATGGATTGTTTTTGGACTGTACAAAGTGGCGTGAGAGTAGAGGTAAAAAGACTGAATTAACTTCTAACGTAGCTACTAATCTGAAACTTCACCAAGACCATATTGTACAAAGTAGACACCAGCTTATTCTAGAATATCTTGAGGGTCTCTAACATTGTGCTTCATTCTATCATCAGGAAATGGCCTTATACATCTCAGTCTATCTGGTTTTCAAATATTTTACAGAAGTTCCTCCCTAAATAATCTATGCTGTTATTTTTAATTTTTCCATCAAAAATGTAAAATAACTTGTGTATGACTTCTTTACCATTGCAGACTATACACGTCCACTGGATTTCAGGGCTTCAACATGGAACAACTTTGCACCATGATTTATAAGGCTGAGTCTTACGACAGCAGTAAAAAAAAAAAAAAATTGAATTAAGAAAAAATTCATGATTAAATATATATCTCAAGCACAGATTCAACTTTAACCCGACTGACCTCAATACTTGTGACTGCTGCTCTAGAACAAGCAGCAGTCACAAGTATTGAAGCCGTGTTGCTGAGAACACAGCTGTGTTGGGCAGGACACATCTCAAGGATGAAGGACCACCACCTTCCTAAGATCTTGCTCTATGGTGAACTTGCCACCGGCTGCCGCAAGAGAGGAGCCCCGAAGAAAAGATACAAGGACTCCTTGAAACAGCATCTGAGCCTTGGCCATATTGATCACCATAACTGGTCTACTCTGGCCTCAAATCGGGAGGCCTGGAGACACACCATCTATAACGCAGCTGTCTCCTTTGAGAACACACGCAGGATCACTCTCGAGGAGAAAAGACAACACAGAAAGAACCGTCTCTTGCAGAATATACCACCTAAGGAGTCTTTCTGCTGTGCCTTTTGGAATCGGTTATGTCTATCTCATATTGACCTCATAAGCCACCAGCGCGCCTGTAATAAATGTGGATAGAGCCTTCCTTAATCTTCGTTCGCGAAGCCTAGCCATGACATGATTTCTCCACTATGGAGGATATATATAAATGGTCAGTTTTCTGGAGTTTCTACTTAAGTATATATGACATTTTAAGGCTTTCTTAGAGCCACAGAAGCTACTAATCATCCACCTAAAATTTATCATCAGAAGATAAACAGCTCCTTTAGCAATTTGCAAGAATCAGTCCCCAGACCCATGGGCACATTTGTCTTGAGGGCACACGTGGGTCCTTCTTTATCATAATTTAATACCTTTTCTGGAGTAGCAATTGCTAGATGCACTATGGATTCAACATTCTTTAGTTTCGTTTTTCTCCTGCAGTACAGAACTGTATAGAAAAGATTTATTATTCAGTAGTTAAAGTCAGACATCTTGCTACAAAGTTGAAACAACAGGTCAGGCTTTTCACTGTGTAAGCAAAAACACAAACTAAGAAAATAGAAGTCAGGATCCTAGTCTATTTTCCCCACTGCTTACATTTCTAGAGTTACTCATCTTGTATCTATATGTATCTCAGAAGCTGCATTTCTTCACATTTGCTCTATACTTCCCTCAGCACTCACTGAGTATTATGGATTTTGAAAGTACTCTCAGCATAAAGGGCTGGTAACACATCCTTTGGTCTGGATCTCTTCCAACCTGCTCTGTCTGTGGCTCCTGTACAGGAGTTTTGAGGTCTGATCACCTTTTTTTCCGTACTATAATGCCATAGGAGCATTTCTAGTCCCAGAGCATTTTCCTCTCTCATTTCTCTCCAGCTGATCTTCTATCTTGTTAACTAGCAGAAATACAGATAACTTTGTCAGATACCAAACATCTTAGAAAAATTTGGGGTATCATCCATGATATTCAACCTCCATTTTACCTACTGCCACTCCAGGCAGAATATTTATGACAAATCACAGATCCTGCAGATCTACTAACACCAAAAAAGAGAATTAAAACAAAGTAACTGGTTTTTATCTCTTAAGAAAGTTCATGACACTTTTTACATTACTAAGGTTTGAAGCTATGATATATTATCAAGGCAGGTGACAGATATTGTGAAGAAGTTCAACTAACTTGCTTCTCACTAATGTAGTAGTAGTTTTAAGGTCTCTGCTGTTGCGATATTACATCTACAATGTCGGTTTACAAACCCCTGGAACCACTGGTGTTTTTGAGTGAAATTTATAAAATAATTATTTATAAAATAATTAATTTATTTTTAGCATAAGTAATAAAGATCTCTATCTACTCTTTTTGCTTGCATTCCTAATTACTAACACAACGCATCAAGAAATTCACTCTGAAGTCTACTAATAGCCTTATGTCAATAAAGAATTAAGCTTAGGAAAATGCTTCTTACAATATCCTTTTAGATACATTTGCTCTTTCTGCTTTATGGTGTTGAGAATGATAACATCTGCTGATGGGAAATTCTTTTCCATATAGTCTCTCCAATAGATATATTCATATAGAGTCTGAGGCAAATGGAGAAGGGATTGTTTAATTTTCCTCAGAATACAGCTATCTGGTCGTTTTGACCACGAGATATTGGTTCTCCTGGTTTTTGCCTTTCTAATTCTCTCCCTGGTCTTTCTGATGGGGGAGCGAGATAGTGGCTGTGTGGGGCTTGACTGGTGGCTGGGGTTAAACCATGACAATCCTCTTGACTGTCTTAGTAAAAAACATTTTTATATTCTCATACAGTGTGTAAGAGGAGCATATAGCAGACATTTTACTTTTTAAGGGTGTTTTATGTAATATTTAATTGGTCCCGCAACTGCCTAAGAACTGTATAGAAATATTAAACGTATTTATTTTAACATATTCATCCGACTCTTTCTGGTCTTGTTTTTAAACATATATTGTAAGACATACTCCGCCCCCCCTTCTTTTGTCTCTATGGTTTGCATTGATTTGTCAACGACACAAAATTCACGTTAATGTTTTATTAAAATGTTAACGCTTTCATTATTCTATTTTTTTTTTCAATGATATTGTATTATTTTATTGCCTGGAGAAGAGTAAAAATAAATAACGAAAAATCAGTTTTCCTAGGAAAATCTGTTTTATTGCATTTTCTTCACATGGATGGTTTTGTCAGTAGTAGTTCATACCCTGATAGTAAGAGAGAGAATGTAAAAATAACCTGTTTCTGGAAATGTTTAGATTACCATGAATCAAAACAGTTACGAGTCCTGATTCATAGGAAAAAAAATATAAAAGGCAAAAAGAACCCTTCTCATACATTATTGTTTAGCTTTGCCTGTGTTTATGGTCTGAAGCACTTACAGAAGAGAGAGAAACGGGGGTTTAAGTCATTATAGAATCAAAATTATAGTGCATCATCCTACTCCATAAACATCTTTTAAATGGCTAACAAAAATAAAATATTTAAAAAATTGGAGGAAAAGAAACAATCTTTTATCCATATATATATGAACATTATAAGAAATGAATGTGACAAAAAAAAATTTTAAAATTATAGTGTGATTTAAGACATCATTATGCAAAATCATTCAGTTTCCAGTTCTTAATATTCTGTTAGAATAGACAAAAGCAAATTCTAAAAAGAAGCAAGATATTTGGTAAAAGGGACAGACAGAAATAGGAATAACTAAGAGTATCTCTTCAGGCTGTTGCAGAATAGTATTGTTGTTGAATCTGTGTGATCCTGCCAGAACATATTTGAATCTTTTCAGTGAATATACAGTTACATCATGTAACATCACAGTAGTTTTCATATTCATCAATTTCATGAAGTTATGTTCCTTGGTTCTGCATAAGAGGATTAATTTAATTGCAAATTTTACTTGTGGTTAGACTAATTTTAATTTTTTTATATATATGTTTTTTAACCAAGAACAAACTCAATGCATCAATGATTTGCCTGTTTGAATCACAAATGTCGGCAGGGTTGTAAACTGTGTGGTGAAGAAAATACACTAAAAACAGAAGAATGTGGGAAGCAGGTTAGGAAAGCTGTGAGCCTTTATTAGAGCAGGTTTATTAATTTTTTTTATTCCCTGGTTATATTCTAATTGTTCCTTGACTGATCCCCATATTTCTAATTAAACATCCTTGTCTGCTAGACAGTTTTGTGTATTTGCTTTCCTACAAGTGAAAAGGTACTTCAACGTCCACTCTGCATTGTTTTTCTTTCGTTTCCATTATGCTCACTGAGCTCGTTATCTGAAATCATCTGGAAATAGTTTCTTTTGCTGTTATTAACCACTCCATTTAGCAATGCAGGTATTTAAATATGGTCTTACTCTTTTCAAGTCATCTTTTCCCTTTTTTGGCTGTGAACAGGAAATGACTTTTAAACTCTCTGCAAATACCATTTTTAGCAGGGCAGTGTTACTGTGGAATTTTTTTCTTATCTACACAGCTTTTTTCTTATCGACATAGCTTCTCCTGAAATACATGAAATATAAAAGTGTTGCGATGACAAATCACACTGATTACTCAGAGATGTAATTAACATCCTTTCATATATTATAGCACTGATCATTAACAAGTAATCTGGTCAATGAAACAAATAATGGGTTTTTCTGTTTAATTGGAATTATTTCCCCAATATTGTTATAATTTAAGTTAATGATTAAATTAATAATAGTTTCAATCATTAAGATAAATAACTGAAGATAAAAGCTTAACTTCAAAGACTGAAAAAGATTTAAAACATTTAAAACATTTTTTTTTTTCTGTTTGTGGCTGGAAGGCACACAATATTATTTAGATGTGAAGGATCAAGTAGACCTCTGCTTATAGATATTAAAGGAAGAAAAAGTAAAGCCACAGGGGTTTTGAAGCAAAAGGTAATCACAGAATCACGGAATGCATAAGGCTTGAAAAGATCACTGGAGGTCACCTAGTCCAACCCCTCTGCTAAAGCAGGTTTGCCTGGAGCAGATTGTACAGGTTCACATCCAGGAGGGTTTTCAATGTCTCCAGTAATGGAGGCTCCACAACCACTCGGAGCAGCTTGTTCCAATGCTCCAACACTCTGTCACTCTCAAAGTAAAAAGGTTTTTCCTCATATTCGGATGGAACTTCCTATGTTTCAGTTTTGTGCCCGTTGCCCCTTTATCATCCCTTCACTGGGCACCACTGGAAAGAGTCTGGGCCCATCCTCTTGAAACCTGCTCTTATGATATTTGTATGCATTGATAATCTCTGTCTTCTCAAGCCTGAACAGGCCCAGCTCCCTTGACCTGTCCTTGTGAGATGCTCCAGTCCCCTAGACATCTTCATTAGTCTCTGCTGGATCCGCTCCAAGATCTCCATGTCTCTCTCTTACTAGACGCAGCACTCCAGATGTGGCCTCACTAGGACTGAGTAGAGGAGCAGGAGCACCTCTCTTGACCTGTTTGCAGTGCTCTTCCTAATGCACCCCAGGATACCATTGTCCAAAACTACTGATAAAATTTTCAAAGTAAAAATTCTTACTTTCTGGACACACTATACTCCATGCTCTATGAAGCATCAGTTTACTTTGCACATTTTGTGGGATTACTATAATGAATGCTAAATGTGAAATAATGTTAAAAGCCACTAGAACTAGGAACAGAGGTGCAATTCTTGCATTCTCTTTTTAATCATGATGACAGTAACATTAAAATATCAATGGGGACTAATTTACTGTCCTGGATTCTGAGGAGTAGCAAATGGGAAAAAAAAGAAAGAAGATGGAGCTGTCTTTGATTTAAGACAGCTGTCTGAAATTAATTTTACCAACAGAAAAAGTTACTTTATGGAATTCTAACCTGGCTTTGTAGAAATTTTTCATCACATTGTGAGTTCAGTTATACCTTGGAGTATTCCAAGTGGATTGCAATTAAACTACATCTGGAGTAATTCCTACTCAGCATGAAAAAGGCTGAAGGCAACAAGCAACAGCTGTTCTACATTGCAGCTTTTTACTAATGTTACTGTATGTTTAGGGCATTTATAAACTGTTCATTTATACACAGTTGTACCACTACAACCCTCAGCAAAGTTTAGCAAAATGGTCCAGTTTAAAGTAACAGTGACTTATTTGAACACTACTAATTTTTATTTATTTTTATTATTTATTTATTATATTTATTTATTTATTTATTTTATTTTTAAGCTGTTTGCATTATATTTCCCTGGAAAAGGTTCTTTAATCCTGAGGGTTGTTCTCTACCTGTGTACCACTGACTTAAACATTTAGAAAATTTAATTTTATTTATCACTGAAGAGAAGAACTTTAGACTATTTAGGCATAAAGTGCAATTCTGATCTAAGGCAAAGGTAATGGAGAGAGAATTTGATACCTACTTCATGTGATTAAAGTCAGAGTTCATTTAAACTGCTTGAAATCTGTGGAATATTCTGAATTGAATATGTATGCAAAACCTGCAGTGCAATGAATTTTTTTTTATTTAAATAATTATGTATTAATTAACAAGACATTTTAGCATCTCCTGTAACTGAAATGTTATAGCAGCAGTTTGGTAAAAGAGGGATTATATTGTACTGGGCAGCTGAAGAGGACTTCAAATTGAAAAATGTTAAAAGACTGGAAAGGAATATGTAAGCCTGCTCAACTGAAAAACATTGTCATCTTTTCTGTACATCTGTGAAGATGACTTCTATTTTGGCATCTAACAAGTATTCTTTGTCATTTCCAGATGTGTGTCAGTTGTCTTTCAAGGAATTTATGACTGATTACCTGTTTATCACACAAACTGGACTAACCTCCAGACTGTGACATGAACAGTAGTATTTCTTATATGACAGTATTGTACCAAGGAGAGAACATAAAATTTCTAAGGACTTATTGGAATCTCTTCTTTTAGTGGATCAATACAACAGCAAATGAATTGCTCTGGATAAGAAGAGGAGGTTGAACTACTTGCAATATATTGTTTGAAGATGGTTGGTTTTTATGACAGGAAATATGGTAGGTAAAAATGCTAAAAATGTTAACATATTTTAGAGGGGGTGGACAGCTCTTAGACATAAGCCTCTGAAGATTCCTCAGCATCTGTAATAGAATATTAGTTTCAGACTCATCATATTCTGTGCCAAATAAAAAATGGATGATGGAAATGAAGGATTGCAATTTAACAGGCTTTGTCATAAATAATTTGGAAACAGTTGTACCATTGAGAAGCCAAAGTTGTACAGTCCCAATCAGCTTGGATTCAGGCACCGAGGAAGGTTATATTCCACTTAATCTTGGATTTACACAGTACAGATGTCTGTGTATGAGGCAGTCAAGCCTCATAGTTGACGCTGGATGTGAAGGTTTTTTTAGATTCAACGTTTTATGTATTTTAGTATTTACTTTACAAAAAGATAAGTGGTTAATTATGTTCATTGACTACAAGAAGAACCTACATGTGTGTAAGTGCTTATATAGATTAACAAGTCATATATATCTCAACCAGAGATATTTTTATTCTGACTTCTGTTCATTAGGTTGCATTGCATGGGCTTAGAAGCACTCCCTGTCCTCCAGTAGCCTATACAAAATCTAGGTCTACTCCAGCCCCTGGCTCCAAACCTCATATAATTGATGACAGCAGAAATAAAATGAGGGAAGGAGTTATCCTGAGTGGAAAAACAAAGTAACGCAAAGACCATCACACAGCTATTAAAAAAAAAACAAACAAAACTGGACTGAAATAAAATCTAAATATTCATTGCACCTTAGGGTGTTAGGAACACCATCATAAATACAAAGAACAGAGCCAGTTGTTATGTACAACAGATCCATCCAGTGTACTGCAGAGAGAGCTAATATTAGCAGTGTTGGCATGAGCAAGACCTTGGTATTTCATCTATGGAAAACTAATTAATTTGGGGTTCCTTTTATTAAGTAGCAGAGACTGCCACACAGGCATTTTCTAGGATAAAGCCAATATAACTCTGATGGATTTTTTCCTGTGTATGAAAAAGAAAATCAAAAAAATCCATGAAGGAATGAACCTGAAATGGGAAAGAATGCAGTATTCAGCACACAACGCTTGATTTCACATGGCAAAAAGAAGAAGGAAAAAAGGAGAGGAGGAATGAAACTACACACAGATTTTTACACATAAGATGAAAAAGTAAAATAAACTATTTGGCAGATGTAAAAAATATTTCACATTGCATAATAGTTCAACAGCATGGGAACCCTCACAGTGAAAAAAAACCCCAGACACAGGACCATAGCAAGTTACTTACAGTGTTTCTTAAGGGACAGTGGACACAGCCTTGGAATAAAATGAATTATTGTTTGACAAAGCTGCTGGAGATTGCCATCTCCAGACAACCTCAGGGCCTGGACAAGTTCTGCATCTCCAGTCTGGTGGAAGGGAGGCCTCTGCCATCCCTTAGTGCAGGCAGTAGACAGGCAGATTATTCCCATGTGTTGGGTCATTGTCCTTGGATGCCCCAAGAACCTGCCAATTCAGTGTCCTCACTTCAACTGAGTAAGTCATTGGGGTTGCTCCACCTGTTCTTGTCTTTCTGACCATTGACCAGGTTATCTGCTTAATGTAATTAACATGTTATCAGATAACCTAACAAAGGTTATAGAACACTTTTTCAACATAAGTAGACACAATCCTTCAAACCAAGGTGGGGACAAAATCAGACAGATTGATGGTATACTGCTAACAAGAGGCACACGAATTGATTGCAGAACTGATAGCCGTTTTGATGCTGCAGGGGAGGAGGGGGGAAGGGAGACAACACGCAGGAGGAAAAGGATGAGGAGATATAAAATATATATACAAATTGAAAATAAACTAAAAATTGAACATCTATAATAATGTGTGGTGAGGGCATCTTGAGTTACAGAACAAAATAAGTAATTTATATTCTAAAATATACTAAGAATCAAAAGAAAATTAAATAGAATTTAAAAATTTAGGGACACATCATAGGGCTAACAATTCTAATGACCACAAGATTCATGCTTTTAGGAGCGTTTCCTTCTCCCTATAGCAGAAGGTAAATAACTGCTAAGTAATTTAATGTTTCAGTAAACTATATCATGATGTGTTCTCTGATTAATGAAGATCAAGAGAAGAGAGACAAACAGTTTTTTCTTATGTAAATTTTCAGGAGAACCAAAAAAAAATAACCTTTACATCCGACAAATTTTGCGGATTAATCTTAAAGCAAGAGGACAAAAATTGGGGAGTTATGTCCGTACTATATAGTGTTAAACCTTACTTTATGGTACTGACTCTGTTTCCTTTATTTTCTCCCCTCACATGATGGACTGTATTCTCTTCTTTCCTCACAGACACTTAGGTTATTTTGACGTTGATAGTAGATAAAAATAAAATTAAATAGATGGTTTCGGGCTCTTAGAATACACTAAAATAGAACTGATGCCAGGGGATATCACAACTTGTATTATTGTCTTTATTTTTTTATTGTCTTCCTTTGTTTCTGTTTTATCATGCAAATAAAATACTTTTAAGTGAAGTATAAAGAATTATAAATATCATGTTAAGAATCCATGTAACCATGCTAGGATCTATAACCCTTTCTGAGGGTATTACAGCTAAACTGATTTACAGCATCTTAAGGAGAGGAATTGTGTACATACGAAATGTCAAAAATATTTTACCACAGAAAAAAGTTTTAGTTAAAAGGGGGTTAATGTTAGTTCAAAAATATTATTCCAGTATTTTCCAGATTTTATAGAAATTAATATGATATCGTAACTCTCTCTTCACCTTCAGAAATGTTCATCTAACAAAAATTTTTATGCTAAAAGAAAGGAGCTATCTGATATGTAGGACATGCAAGCAAAAAAATCAAAAATCTGCTTAGAAAAATGAATTTTTTTATAAGCCATACAAAATTATTTAAAATAAGAATGTTCTCTGCAGCAGAAAATTAATTCTAATATACATTGCATTACATGAAACACAAGAAAAGGAAAAAGTATTTTTTTAAGAGTTCTACTACTTAGAAGAAAATTTAAAAGACAGTTTATTTCAAAACGATGGCACAATAAGGAGCATAGATAAGATTTTTTTTGTTTGCTCATTATCTTGATTGCTACTAAAGTTTAATGCTCAACAACATGTCAAACAAACAAAAAAGGAAATTATGCACAGGCACTATATTGCACTGTAGGTGCAGGGAATTAATAATTGGTAATTGAGTTTTCAGGGTAATGCCTTACATATACTGCTGTAACTTTCTGTAGTGAAGTCTACTAAAACTGTGACTGTTAAACTGTAATTAATATTATACATGAAAAGTTGAAAATAATGCAACACAACAAATACCCTATTTTAATGTGTCAAGCCAAATACTGAGATGATAAGTGCTTATTTTCTCACTCAGTTATACTGTGGGTGTCTGAATTTACAGGTGTTGGCAAGTAAAAATGTTGCTGTGCCAGGAAACCATAAATTTGCTATATCTCTCACAGACATCTAGTCACAATAATTTGACCGTAAATTCTTGATTTTTCTTTGGCCAGCAGTTAGAAAACTACTGATAAACTAATTCATAAAGTGACATGGGAAAGATACATTACAATCACACTTAAAAAAACCCCTGTTGCCCTGTTTTTACACTATCAAAACAAATTTGTGGTGGTGATTTTTCAGTGACATTCTTATTCACCAGATTTCAGCATCAAAGGTGTTTTAAAGACTTGCAAAAAGCTGACCATAGCTGTTGTTCCAAAGTACTGAATACTCTCAGTCAAATGAACATGGATCACCTGGACCATTGCATCATACTTACGGCCTGGTAGTACTGAACTAGCAACTTCACAGAAGCCCATGTTAGAATATAACCACAGTGAAGGGCTAGTAAAATCAGGTAAAGATTCTCAGTAGCAACCCAGACCTAGAAATAATAAACCTATATCACAATGAGAAAGACACAGAAGGTAGTATTTTCTGCCTGTCGAGCAAAATGGCGTCATTCATACAACAAATGTAGGTAGTCTCAACAAACAGATGCCTATAGATTTGGTATTATCTAATCAAATTTGGATATGAGAGTTATTCATGGGGATGGAAAAAATAGAGAAAAAAGTATCTGTTCTTCTCACACGCACCTTTTCAACATTTATTTTATTAATAGTGTTGGCCTTGATTCCAGACATCAAGGTAAAATCATACATCTTTCTTGAAATTGTCATTGAAGTCACGTATCTGCAAATTCCCTCTCACCATCCATTCTCAAGTCACTTTGCTGTCCTTCACTTTCTTAGCAGATTTTTTGCTTTTTCTTCTGTTGGTCAGGAAATCCAGAGAGGAACACTTAAATCTTCATTATTTTGAGTACTTTCACATTTACTTTACATCTTTATCCAGTCAGCTGAAAAACCTAACAAATTGTGCAAAATGAAGGATGTACTATGGATTATTTTACTACTTCTGTCATGAGTCTTCTCAACTTATGTTTCATATTCTCATTTTTCCTTTCTAATTGTCCAAGCTTCTTTTCTCTCTATCCATCTTGTTGATTTTTCTTTAATACCAACCTCTATTCATATAGCCTTTTCCCTACTTTTAACATAACTCTTAAATCCTGTGAGGGTTTTTTCCTAATCTTTTTTTCCTGGTTTTTGAACATTTTACAATTCATTGTCTTTGAAATTTTCCAAATATTAGCCTCCACTCAGCACCTACACTTCCTGTTTCCCAGAACTCCTCTCCTTTTACAAAGAAATTCTCATTTTCTTCTATTACTTTGCTTTCTTTCTGGTAATTTCTCATTTGCATTTTTTAAAATGTTAAAATGTTTTAAATTATTCTTTATTTCTGCAAACAAACATTTCCTTAGTCTTTTTGTACTGTGCCTCTGGGGACTGTCTGTGTTATTTAGGATCTATTTTGCTTTTAAGCAAAAAACTCCTATAAATATTGACTTCACCATAAAATATTGTCTTTTTACTGTATATGTTTATACTCTGATATTTACTGTATTCTTTTTGGACATATGAAGACATTTTCTATATTCATCAAAGAATATGGTTCCACAGGACTCACCAAAGACATTTCTTCTAGACAAAAGGGCTTTAATAACTGTACAGATCTGGAGAGACTTGTCAGCTGCAAGAATCATAATATCATTGGAGAAAAACTTATATGAGCCCTCTCCCACTTTGAAAATATGATTTAAACTTATGACAGTTTTGTTTGTTTGTTTGTTTTCTTAGTTTCACAGTTAAATAGCTCATGGCCCCATTAAAAATGTGGGTTTATAGATATGAAGAAAAATTATGTTTCTGGACTCAGTCAGATTCTTTTAAAATGCACTAAGAAAGGAAAGCAGATAATTTAGGAAAATGCATGAAGGTTTGAAAAGACCTCTAAGATCATTAAGTCCAATCTTTGACCAAACACCACCATGTCAACCAAGCCATGGCACTAAGTGCCAGGTCCAGTCATTTCTTGAGCACTTCCAGAGATGGTAACTCCACCACCTCTCTGGGCAGCCCATTCCAATGCTTGACCCTTCTTTCAGTGAAGAAATTCTTCCTGATGTCCAACCTGAACCTCCTCTCATGCAGCTTGAGGCCATTTCCTCTTGACTTGTTGCTAGTTACGTTGGAGAAGAGGCCAACCTCCACCTTGCTACAACCTCTTTCAAGTAGTTCTAAGGAGTGATGAGCTTTCCCTGGAGCCTCCTTTTCTCCAGTCACAAACAACCCCAGCCTCCTCAGCAGTTTCTCATAAAACCCTTCACCAGTTTCATTGCTCTGGACACGCTCCAGCACCTCCATATCTTTCTTGAAGTGAGGCTCCCAAAACTGGACACAGTACTCAAAGCACAGCTTCACCAATGCTGAGTACAGGGAAAGAATCACTTCCCTAATCCTGCTGGCCACACTATTTCTGAGAGAGGCCAGGATGCCACTGGCCTTCTTGGCTGTCTGGGCACACTGCTGGCTCATGTTCAGCCTGTTGACCAGAATCCCCAGGTCCTTTTTCACAGGGCTGCTTTCCAGCCATTCCTCCCCCGGCCTGTAGCGCTGCGTGAATTTGTTGTGACCCAAGTGCAGGACCCAGCACTTGGACTTGTTGAACCTGTCCAGATCCCTCTGCAGAGGCTTCCTATCTTCTAGTAGATCAACACTCCTACCCAGCTTGCTGTCGTCTCTGAATTTACTGAGGGTGCACTCGATTCCCTTGTCCAGATCACTGGTAAAGATATTAAACAGGACTGGCCCCAAAACTGAGCCTTGGTGAAACCCACTAGTGACCATTCACCAACTGAACATCATTCATCACCACTCTCTGGGCCACTTTTTAACCCAGTGAAAAGAGCACCTATTCGAGCTGTGGGCTGCCATCTTTTCCAGTGAAATACTGTGCGAGGCAGTATCAAAGGCATTACTAAAGTCCAGGCAGACTACATCCATAACCTTTCCCTTATTTACTAGGCAGGTCACCTGATCATAAAGTAGACCAGGTTGGTTAAGCAGGATATAAACCTGTGTTGTCTAAGCCTGTTCCCCTGGTTGTCCTGTATGTGCCGTGTGATCGCACTCAAAATAATGTGTTTCATAACCTCTCCCAGCACCAAGATCAGGCTGACAAGCCTGTAGTACTCCAAATCCTCCTTCTGACCCTTCTTGTAGATGGGCATCACATTAGCTAACCTCCAGTGATCCATGACCTCCCAGGTTAACCAGGAGAGATGATAAATGATGGAGAGTGGCTTGGCAAGCTCTTCTGCCGATTGCCTCATATCATCATGTGAATCCCACCCAGCCCCGTAGCCTTGTGAGTGTCTAAGTGGTACAGTGTGTTACTGATTATTTCCTCCTGGTTTACGGGGTGCCTATTCTACTGCCCATCCCTGTCTACAAGCCCAGGGAGGTGGTTGGCCTGAGGATAACCAGTCTTTCTGTTAAAAACTAGGGTGAAAGCGGCATTAAGTACCTCAGCTTTTTCCTTATCCTTGGTAACAATATTCCCTTCCTTGTCCAAAAAAAGGAAAACTAAGATGATGTGTCTCTTGGTTCTCATGTCTCACCCTCTTCAGAGTTATCATTAATCAAGTTCTTCACCACATCATCAACTCTCCTTTTGTTTTCCTCCTGGAATACTAATTATCATCTATTACAAATGTAAATCAAGCTTGTAGCACTGAAGTATACTTAACATGTTGCATATACATGAATTGCAATATATTATCAAGGACACTACCTCCTAAAAATAATCTGTGTGTAGCATTTCAAACCTGCTCTTGGCATTTTAAGGACTCTTCTTCAATAAGTTCTGCAGAACTTATTGAGGGAGAAAATGGAACAACTGGGAGAAAAAAGTAAGCCACTCTCACTCTTTTTTAATGAGGTTATGCAGAATACTGTTGTCTCTCTCACTAGCAAGGCGCCATGCTGAGAGCTGGAAGAGAGATCTGTTGCATAAGAGTGTTTTATTTCTTTACAGAAAATAAGAAAACCTATTGGCTTTTTCAAGCCCTTAATAAAAGAGCAATTAACATGAATCTTTATAGTCACAGGGGCAAAGCTTTCTGTGTCGTGGATGGAACAGAATTTTCTCAATTCAATGTCTCAGGGGCTGTAAAATACATCCCTTGTGATTACTGCAGAGCTTCTACCACCTCGTCTACTGATTTCAAAGTTAGCAGAATCAGATTTCAAACACAGTCAGATATTTTTAGTTAGGACCCAATTGCTTATTTCACCATTCAAAATGTTATTCAATTGTATCTTGAAAGAATTCAGTGTCCTTGAAAATACTAAATAACAAGCAATTTAAAAGCATGAAACTATATTAAATTACCCTGTAATACAGGTTTGTATATTTTTATATTAGTAGCCTAAATTTTATTTTCTTTGGGATTTTGGGGGTATTTATCTGTCAAAAAAGAAAGATGGTTCTAGGATCTGTTTTTATTGTCATGATCTGTCCCAGAGTTCCTGTTTGGCCTTGAAGAAATCCCGGTGAACTCCGTGGTAGTGCCAGTTAAGGTGATAAATCCACATAACAGAGCTCAGATTCATAGTCTCAGTCACTAAAAAGGAAAAGCTTTGTTTTTGCTAAACCTGACTTAGTTATTTTAAGGAAAGTTTTCATTTCTTAGAAGAGTTCTTTCATGATCATACAGGCCAAACTTTAATTTTTCTTACAGCATCTAGCCAGTCACTCACACTGGCAGACTTAGGTGAAGCCTGCATTAGATCAGCTTATCCAATCAAAATTCAGAAGACTATAAAACCGTTCCATAGCACCAAATGAAAGGTCAGGTAATTCACTGGCTAGTGGATACACTGCTTAGCTAGGAATTTATGAAATAGGGCTGATTCTAAGTAGTCTAAGCCTTTTTCCTAAACTCCCAGCTACCTGAAATTTCAGAATGCCACTTTTCTCTCTCTTCACTTTTTTAAACTATTGCCATGAGTGAAGGCTCACTTACAAATCAGGGAATCTAAGAATTTGGCCTTTCTTAGTGGGATTGTTTCAAAGTCACATTACTGACTTTTGGAGAGAACACCATAATCCGCTGACTGCAGGGGAATTCAGACCAGAGGGATGCCCCAGTTACCCTGTTGAATTACCTCTGTACAAAACTCAGGTGGCCAGATGCAAGAAAATAGATTTTTTTCTGCATAATCTGGAAAGAGAGACACATGGTGGATGTTTTTAGGTGCCTTCTCCTGTGGCTACTTTTTTACCCACACATTTTATAAAGTGAAATATACAACCTCCAGAGAAGATTAAGAGATGTGTTGTGCTCTTTAAGAAGATATTTTATCTTTGGAACAGGAAATTAAAAAAAAACAAACCAAACCTAAACCAAAATTCCTTATATAATTCATCACTGGCAAACCGTAATTTCATTGAGAGTCAGGTTTGGGGTTTTTTTGAGGATGGAGTCATGGTTGTTTGTAGACTGTTCCTCAAGTATTAACTACATATCATGTGGGTACAAGTTTTGAAGAGAATAGTGAGCTCTATTATTTAAAATTCAGTACTACAGATATGCCTAATTTAAAATCCCTTAGAAAATTATGTGTGGTTGGTTCATGTCCACAGATTTCTAAAAACTTCTTTGTTACACAGCTACTGCAATTTTTATTTCTTTTAAATTATTTCTTTCTTAATAAACCCAAGCTTTTAAAGCAATTTGGTAAAACCGTAAAATCTAAAAGGTCTGTAGTCCTCATAAAAAGGCAGTGATAAGAAAGAAAATTGCTGTGAATGATGTTCTGTCATATAGGTGATAAAAAGGAACTAAAACCAAGTGCTTCATCAATTGCTAATATAATCACAGAGTCACCACTCTGCACTTTGGAAAGTAAGCAGCTGACAGTTTGATTAAATCAGTACCATTATGCAATTAGTATTTTTGCACCTTTAAATATGAAGTGTGGAAGGGTCCTAGAGCAAAACTTGAGATCCTGTCTCACAAACGACTGTTTCGTCTTGCGGGGGTTTTCCCTCTGGCGTACTGACCACCAAGACCCCTTCAACATTTGTGGACAACCCGGACCCCTTCAATATTTGTAAGCCCAGGAGTGTCTTGTGAAAGGAACCTGATATGTCTGTATTGACAGTCCTGTAAGAGCTTCAAGTTCATAAATTCTGATGGGCGCTCAGTCTTTGCTTTTTATCAGTGTGACAGCCAGTCATGCAGCAGCCCTGCCTCCCAGGTCTAGTATTACAGGAAGGGAATCTTGAAGGGTGGGCCACAGCAACCTCATGGTGCCCTGCAGTCAGTGTCCAGGATGAGGGCAAGTGTTCCACCAAGGTCAGAACTGTGCCTGCAGTGGATTTTCTTATTGATCAGCAGCTTCAATGCCTCCTGGTTTATTTTCTCGTGAGAAGAGTATAAGCTTCCAGGGAAGCTAAGAAATATCTTATGGAGAGAAATAGAAAATTTTGTGTGTGATTTAAAGCAGCTCTAGCAAAATTATTGGAAAACATATGATACATAGTAGGAGATAATAATTCTGCATTTACAAAAGGTTGGTCTAGACATTATAACAGGTCTTTCCTATCTCTTACCTCCAGGATCCTGAGAAATTGGATTAATATGGGTAACATTTTCCTTCCCAACTGTACAAATAGCTGAATTGTACTATGTTCTTTACTAAAGCTATACCTTCATCTACAGGGCATATTTTAGATTCTATTATTATTTTACTTCTTTTTTTTTTTTCCATCAGGGAACACATTCAAATTTTTTTTTATAGAAAGAATTTTGCAAACCTGCCTTCTGGAATATCTACAATAATCTACTCAATATCATTACTAAGGACACTATTGCTCAGAGAGACATTGCTCTCAGATTTAGAGAGTCTGCAAATGTAATGTGATATTTAAAAAATACAGAACAGCTTGAGTTTTCTTAATACATTTTATTTTATAACTGATCATGGACATAACCACTCAGTTTCTACTGGCATTTGCCTCCTATCAAATAAATTAAGATCAGCAAAACAGCTTTCATTACTCTGAGATGAAACCACATGCTACAATTCTAGCTACTGAAGTATGTATTTTACTTGCAAGGCATATGTAATGTAAGTCAGAATCTCTTTAGTTATGGGCTTACCAAACTTACTGCTTTATATGCTTCTACTTTTATGCAATGGGGTTTTTTTCTTAATATTTTTTTCCCACTTTTTCAATTTAGATTGAATTAAGAAGAAATCTAATTTGTGCTCCCTCTTAATTTGCCTTGCAAATGACATAACAAAGCAGAAAGACTTACATCAGGTGAAGTTAATGCTCATTATTGATATTAATTTAAGCAACTGCACTGTTTCTTAAGTATGTGATGTGCCTCTGAAGTGGCCATATTAGAAGGCAGCAAGCCAAAAAGTTAACCTTTTAAAAGGAAATGGATTATTAATACCTTGTCAAACCTTTGGCATTTCTGTCTTTTCTACCATCCTACAAGCCTGGCAGGTATATTGCTGAATAAATTTGTGAAATTTTATTCCAAATCTTTACACTGAATATGACTGTTTGACAAGAAAGTGAGAACACGGGGAAGATTCACAATTTGAGAAATAACACTGTTTTGATTTTAAAAGATGAAACATGTTTTCAAAATAGGTCAAATAGCTCCACAGTGAATAACTTCATAAATATAATGGGTTGTGCAGCAGTAGAGAAGGATTACCTGTGATTTGACACTTACTACCTTAGAATCAGCCCTTACAGCCCTATGATAACTGGACAATCAGTGACAAAAATGAGATAAGTTTGAATTTACATTAAAAAAGATAAAAGAATGCATACAATAAAATATATTGCTATAGAAAAAGAATGAATTCAATATGAAAAGCTGCCCATTGAAATAATTTGAATATAAATTGGAATTCTAATTGAATTTTGACTCTACAAACCAAATCAAGCCTTAAAAACGAAGTCTGCTGTTTCCTTCCATTACAACAAACAGCTCAGGAGGAAATAGGAAAAACAATACTATCTTCTTTCTTATCCCTGATTTTCAGGTTTCATTGATATGTCCTGTTTATAATATGGAAAATGCTACATTTCTCCTTGAATATATAACTGTAATCACTTTACCATTGACAAGACAAAGTAAGGTCTTTTTGTTCTTCTAAGCATTCTGATTAGAAATAGATATTGTTGACCTTAAATGTCTCTAAGTAGAAGATTATTCTCAAAACAAGAGAGTGAATATACTTTGATATGGGAGATTAAGTCATTCTTCATGCTCTCTGCAGAAGTTTTATTATGATTGTCATTTATTACAAACCCAATTTGGGATGTATATTGGCAGAAACTTATTAACTCTTCATGACCTCTGAAGGTCTCTGTGACAGTAGCTACTAGTAAAAACCTATTTTTAATAGCAGGATATTCATACCCTTCTAAGCACTGATTGAATACTTGTTGACAGTCTGAACAAACACAGTGACCACATTGCCTTCCCATCATCAATGTCTTTATCCTAGACCTAAAGACCAGACACAAGTAATGTTAATTGTGTAATGATACCGATATAGGGCCTACAGTTTTTACTATCTTCTATAAATGAAAGGTAGCAGGGTATGGAAAAAGAAGGTATCTTTCCAAGATATTAAAATTTACTTTACAAAGACAATCACTGAATCATTTGCTCTTCGCTCTTTTCCCAGCAAAATAGAGTTGTTTTAGTGATAGATTTATGACAGCTTAAACACTTTTTTGGTAATAATCTTTGTGAGGAAATATTTGTCATACCTCAGTGAGGAAGTCAAACCTCTACTAGGGCATTAGATACTGTCAACAGGAGTCTAGTTCTCACCTCTGATTCCCAAGTCCAAAACTGAAATTCTTAATGTAGCCTAGTGAATGGAGGTAACTTCCATGTTTGTTCTTTGTTCATTTTGGTTTTGCTTCTTTGTTTGTGGGTTTGTTTGTTTGTTTGGGTTCTTTTAGGGGGTGATGGTGTTTACTTTTGACTAATACAGTTCTTATTGTACCAGCAGATCTTCTTCTGAGTGAATAACTGAGTATTCACAGTCTTAAACGCTTATGTTTGCAATCTTCAAATTTAATTTGAGTCCTTGTCACATGGCTTCTACAAATCCCTTTCTACTAAAGCATTTAATTTTTCATGAAAGATACAAATGCTTTAAGGTAAGAAAGTAAGATGTGCCTCTTATCACCACTAAAGTAGAAGATAGGGCATTGCAGATCTAGTCATTCTGTGTCACATTTATTTCTGGTTATGGAAAACTATGTTACAGGAGGTTGCATCATATTAAAGATTTTCTGTTTCTGAGCAGTGTGTGTATAAGTCTACATACTATCTCTTTATGCCTAGAGCATCTGTTAGTAGGAATATTATCAACTCCAGCTGCCTAAAGGCAGATTGTAAGGAACGCATTTGCAAAGCAATCTGATGCATAAAATGTGCAAAATTTTCTATGCTGTATAATTCTATTTCTTCAGTTTCATTTCAAATTAATTTACCGATCACTATAGATAATGCTTCAGTCTGACAGCATGATCTTATGCAGAATGCAAGTCAATGAATAATACTTGGAGCAGGGATTTATTAACTACTTTAAATATTTTAGCTATATTTTTCCCCCTAAATATTTTCATTCTGTAATCAAGACTACTACAATCAGAAAAACTTTGATTCCTTTTTATGAAGATGGTGCTAAATTTGTGTGGGGATGGAACCAGTCAATATACTGGAGGTCATGCAGAGACCACCATCCAGAGGGACCTTGACAGTCAGGAGAAATGGGCTGAGAGAACCCTCATGAAGTTCAACAAGGTAAAATGCAAAGTCCTATCTCAAGTAAGGAAGACCCTGGCAGTGATAGACTGGGCACTGAAAGACTAAGGAGCAGCTCTGGCAAAAACACCCTGGGGACCCTGGGGGACAGCAAGCTGAACACGAGCCTGCAGTGTGCCCTGACAGCAAAGACAGCCAGCAGCACTAATGGAAGCACAGTCAGCTGGCCCAGAGAACTGATTATTCATGCCTTTACTCAGAACCAATCACACAGCATCTAATTAGTGTGTCCTGTACAGGAAAGACATAGATAAGCCACCACAGTGGTCAGGACAGGACCATTTGCCTTTTGAGTTTTTTGGACCAGGATTTATTCAGCCTTAGAAGAGATGCCTGTGTGGTTCCTAACAAAAGCATATCTTTGCCTGAGGGAAGGTCAGAAAGGAGACAGAGCCAGGTCCTTCAACATAGAATCATAGAATCAGTCAGGTTGGAAAAAACCTCTGATATCATTAAGTCCAGCAGGTAACTTAGCACTGCTGAGTCACCACTAAGCCATGCAGCATGGGAGGAGGATAAGAGTCATCAGGCACATGTGAAATGGAGCAGTTTCTGCATGTAGAGAGAAACTTTTACCACGAGTACACCCAGTCAGCAGAGAAAGTTGCCCGGAGGTATTGCATTGACTGTCTTTGGAAACTTTCAAAACACCTGGACAGAGTGCTGAGCAACCTGGCTGACCCTTATAGCTTCTCCTGCTTTGACTGGGAAGTTGGACTAGAGGTTTCCTTAAGTACCTTCACATCTGAATTGCCCTTTGATCCTATAAATACAACCTGATTTTTTTTGGGGGGGGGAAGACTATAGTACTACATTTTCAAAGGTATTTTTGTTTATATATTTTAGTTGAAGAGCACTTGTAAGACTATTTGACTAGTCTCATTTGGCTGCTCTACTACCATACTTCTGTCAAGCATTCATGGTAAATTCCAGACCTAACAAAAATTTTAACAATTTTGATTAATCACTAATGATTATTTTACTTTTTCCAATATAATATATAAAAATCAGAATTAATCTAAAGGGTTTATATGCAAACTTTTTTTGTATTAACAGTTTTATAATTTTAGTCCTAGATTACAGTAACCTAGATAGGCTTGTTAAACCATATGACATAGGTGATCTGGTCAATGTGACATAAGTAATCAAACAAGAGATATTCTTTATTGCATTGCAGTAGTAATGGAGCAGTACAGAATAAACTGCTTTCCTCTCCTTGACATGAATACATCTCTGTGTTCAAGACTTTCTAGAAAAGAAAAAAAAAAACAACACAGAAAGCCTTGATGCAAAAAGAAGTCTGGAATAACTGGCTTATACTGCTTTCAGATTTATGCAAGAGGAAAGTTATTTAGAACATCTGTCTCATATGTCCTGTCTCTTTTAATATCAGAACTACAATGAATGGCTTACATAAGATGCACTTACTGGATTGTCATCTATACACTAAGAATGGCATTTCATACCACACCAAATGACTTCAATAACCTTCTTAATGGTATTTTGTGCTTTTTAAACATGGAGAGATACAGAATTGCAATCCCTGAGAATGAAGAAAAAGAAAAAAAATTACAATTAGGTTGGTGAAACACTGGAACACTTTATGTTTAGTCTCTATGAAGTTTGAGCATATCTGTTTCTACAGAAACATGTTTCTAGTTGGCATGGTCTGGATACCATTCATCTTTTTGAATAATTATGCAGCAGTACTGGTTTTGGATGGAATAGTAGCTAGCATGGGGCTGTGTTTTTGATTTATGATAAAAACAGTGTTGATAATACATGGATGTTTTAGGTTTAGCTGAGCAGTGCTTACAGAGTGTCAAGGCCTTTTCTACCTCTTGCCCCAACCCACCACTTAGGAAGCTGAGGGTGTGGAAGAACTTGGGAGGGGACACAGCCAGGACAGCTGATCCCAACGGACCAAAAGGAACGTTCCATACCATATGTCATCATGTTAAGCAGTAAAAGTTGGGATGTCTCGAGTTGTAGCATTAATCTTCCAAACTAACTGTTCCGTGGTTATTTGAAGACCTGCTTTCCTGGATATGACTTGCCTACACACAGACACTAGTGAATGAATTCCTTATTTTGCTTTGCCTTTATGCAGCATTTTTTTTATATAAAACTGTCTGTATCTCAACTTATTAGTTTTCTCACTTTTCCCCTTTAGATTCTATTTTCCCCCGAACAAGGGGCTGTGTGGGGCTTATGTGCATACCAGGGTTAAACCACAACAGCTGCTCACAACAATCTACTTTCCCCAAGAGAAAAAAAGAAATCCTGAAAAGAGTTTATGTGATCTCTGAATCATAAAAGCATCTGAAGGTGTGGAAGATCTAAAAGCTGCAAAAGAGATGCGTGAGAAAGATCTGAGATGCAGCTATTTCATTTGAAGATCATCCATTCTGAGGAAGAAGAGAAACAGCAGAAAGATACATCAATCAGTTTTCTTTCACTCCCATTAATCCTGTCATGCTCTATCTTTCTAAACTTAGCACCTCCTAGATGAGCTAAGGAAATACCAGTATGTACCTTAAAAATTTCTAGTGGCTAAAAATTCTTAGTTAAAGGTCTTAGAGCTACCATGAGGAAAAAAAATTGTTAATAACAATAATGAATTTAGACCAATAATATGTAGCTGAAACATTAATACACTCATTTATCAGAATATTATCCTTCCTTAGCCATAAAGTTTTTCTTAATTCTGGTACCAACTGCCTGACAAATTCAGGGCTGACCAAAAGCTAAAGCAAATTGTCCAAATGCCTCTGAAACGCTGACAGGCTTGGGGCATTGGAAAACTCTCCAAAAAGCCAGTTCTGGTGTTTGACCACCCTCTTGGTAAAGAAATGCTTCCTAATTCCAAGTCTGAATCTCCCCTGACACAGCTTTGAACAATTCCACTGCATCCTATCACTCAATACTAAGGAGAAGAGATCAACACCTTCCTCTCCACTTCATGTCCTTTGGAAGCTGTAGAGAACGATGACGTCACTCTTCAGCCTTCTTTTCTCCAAACTAGAAAATCCCAGGGTCCTCATGTTCTCCTCACAGGACATTCTTTCTCCAATCCTTTCATCAGCTTTCTTGCCCCCCTCTGGATGCATCCAAATACGTTCATATCTTAAACTGTGGGGCTCAGAACTTTGCACAGTACTCCAGATAAGGCTGCACCAGCACTTAATGAAGCGGGTTAATAATCTCTTTTGGGAGGCTGATGATGCTGTGTTTGATGCACCTGCTCTCTTGGCTTCCAGGCACATTTCTGACTCCCATTGTGCCTGCTGTTGATCAGCACCCCCAGATCCCTCTCTGCGTGGGGGTCTCCAGCCACTCTCCTTGCAGTATATACTTGTGCCCAGCATTACTCTGTCCCAGGTGCAGAATCTGTCTTTCAGATTCCTATGTACCATTAATATTATTTCAGATAATAAATTACTAAGGTTATTTTACAGATGAACTTCTAAATCTGTTGAATATTAAACAATACAGCAACATATTACTTTAATGTCTTTTAATAATTTCTGCAGGAGCTGCCAAGTTTTCTTTTTCATTAATTCCAAAGCAATATTAGTTGGGTACCTCATCAAGTCAATACAGTCATATTGCCTCTAATTTCACTGTCCTCCCCTGATTTGCAATTTATTATCATACCTTGAGATTTTCAAAGTCAGTTCTTAAAGTAGTACTCAACATCTTATAAGTCATACATACTTTATTCTTAGACAATTGAAGTTATGTGGGCTGTACTGATATATGTTCCTGTGTCTAGAACTGCATTCTGGATTTGTGAGACATTTTCATTTAAAATACCAATATCATACAAATGCACAATACTTTCTTTGAAACACAAATAAAAAATACTTCTTTAAATAGATCTCAAAAAGTAATTGCACAGAAAAAAAACTACTGTTTCTTTTCCATCAGAGTTCTTTGGTGTCTGAGCTACATATTTAATATTTTAAGTGGCATTGTGTGCACTGCATCGATTTCATGTAGTAGCTACTTTCTTTTTTGAAGTCAAATTGTTGTGTAAAAATGTTCCCACTGTTTTACAGAAGGTTATTTCACCAGCATAATTATTTTTGTTAATGGCTGTGTTAATCCAATGAAAAATGACAGTATGTTAGTGTAACAAGATATATTTATTATGAATCCAATTCATCGTCTACAGGTATGCTTAAGTGTTAATTTTTATTTTTATTTTTTAATTAACAAGGTCAGTATCAGAATTCTTTCTCCTCCCCCCCCATCCCCAGGAAGCAATACTAATTGGACATACCTAATTATTTGGACCATTTTATCAATGCTTTAAAATATCAGATATTTTGCCTGTCCAACATGCTTCCCTTGTTCCCATTTTTCTTCCACTCTGTTCTTGGGAACTCCCAGAAGTTTTTATGAACAATTAAACAAGCAGTATTGAGAATGTAGAGAAGACAATGGCTAACGTGTTAAGAATTCCTAAATTCCTTCTTGAGCTGATAATTTCAAAAGACATTTTAACTTTGTTGTTTAACACAGTGCTCAGCTATTAATATAACAGATGAACTTCTGATACATAATCTGGCATTTTTCAGATACAGAATGTGAGTATAACTGAGACTTTTACTTTCTATAACTCCTCAGTATCACCCTTTATAACTAATGGACTGGGTTGGTTTTGCTGGCATAGAGTTAATTTTCTTTACAGTAGCTAGTATGGGTTTATGTTTTGGATTTGTGATGAAAACAGTGTTGATAACAGAGGAATGTTTTCATTATTGCTAAGCAGTGCTTACAGAGTCAAGGTTTTCTCTGTCTCTCACCCCACCCTGCCAGCGAGGAGGTTGGGGGAGCACACGAAGTGAGGAGGGGGCGCAACCAGGATGGCTGACCCCAGCTGACCAAAGGGATATCCCAAACCATATGACTATATGCAGGCTGCTGTTTCACTGAGTGGTTCCCACTGTGCAGTCTGGAGATGTTTGCTGGGATGTGTCTTAATGTCACATATTTTTGTGGTTTAGGCTGCTAGTTGGCTCTGGAAAAGCTAGACATAGATACATAGAGAAGGTAAGAATCGTTTCAATTTATGCTTTGAAGCTAGGCATGCTTCATTTTCTAATGCAGCACATAAGGTGTTGAGTCATAAAGTGACTTGCCCATTTTTGTATGGAAAATCTTTGAACTCATGGGAAATGATGAATGAATTCCTTGTTTTACTTTGCGTGTGTGTATGTCTCTTGCTTCACCTATTAAACTGTCTTTTTCTCAACACAGAAAATTTCTTTTATGGTTCTGATTCTCTCCTGCGTTCCACCCTGGAGGGAGCGAATGAGCATCTGTGTGGTGCTTCATTGCCATCTGGGGTTAAACCACAACAAGGACGAATTTAAGTAAATTATAAAAATATGTCTCTCTAGGATTAGGAACCAGTACATCATTTTTAGTCATCTTTGTTCTTCACTATTCAGTGAACAAACTTGCCTTACTTAATGTAGCAAGATAAAGTTATTTTGGGATATTACTTGAATGGTTCTGCATCAGTGT
Organism: Pseudopipra pipra; assembly: GCF_036250125.1. NCBI lineage: Eukaryota > Metazoa > Chordata > Aves > Passeriformes > Pipridae > Pseudopipra > Pseudopipra pipra. The sequence goes on along the minus strand of NC_087550.1, from coordinate 71,157,347 downwards.
TTTCTAATTAAAAACTACTTTTCTCATAAGTTAAAAATGAAATTATTACTACAGAGTTTTGCCTCATGGAAGTAAAAAATCATTATGTTATTTATCAGTTCTAACATTCAACTTTGATGTTAGATCACAGACCAAACACTTTGAAACATTACTTTTTTCCCATTCTAAAGACAGAACTTGCACATGACCTTAGATGTCAGGTAGAAAGCTGAGAGCTGAGAGTGAGAGAAGCCAGCAGAGGAGAAGCTCATCAAGAGGCACAGTCTCACAGTATCCAACCAAGAGAGAAGGGCTGGGACAGGGATACTGTCCAGGACGTCTGATAGCCAGGCAAGTCGTCAGTGACCAGGCATCCCTAAGGCTATGTGGAAGTCTGTGCCCATGGGCCAGGACCAGGAAAGCAACCCACCTCCAGCTAGAACTCAGCATAAATGCATGGAAATGCTATTCCCACATGAAGCAGAGAAGGTGCCAGACAGGTTTGCTTCAGCTCCTTCTCATCCAGCCCTTCTCAATCATGGTTGTACAGCTGCACTGTAGCAACAAGTACTTAGGGAACATGGTATGTTTAAAGGCCAATACTGGGATTTTGCTCATAGCATTGTCTAGTTTCAAAAAAATGGTGAGATTCAACGTGAGCACATTTTTTTCTGGAATACTACATTGTACAGAATAATAAGATGTGGCACAGCTACATGACATGATGCTAGCTCCCTGCCAAAGTACATTATACAAAAAGCTGTTTGCAACTCAGGAAAGCTTCCATCAATTCATACATTCAAACTGAAGGTATCATGGGAGCCTTATTGGTATACAAAAATGCCTTGCACCTGTTCTTTTAACAGATACAGATGAGAAAAGTGGGATGCTGGTTCTTATAATGCAGACCAGAAGGTATTTACCTTACTCTGTACAAATAACAAGTTACAGGATTTGTCTTAGGATTTAATGTACAATTTAAGGTAAAAAATAAACAAACAAAATATTTACAGTACCATAAAATGTTTCCTTTAAGTAAAACATATGTTTTGAGCTAGTGAACATTCTTTGATTTTCCCATCTTCCTGAAAGCAGAGTAAATCACTTGTCACACTGTGATATTAATGAGTTATATAGTGAAACAAATCTCTTACTAAAGGGAACACAACAACCAGCAACAGATTTAAGTGATAAAATTGAAACTACATATACAAGAACAGCAAAATATAAGATAGCCATAAAGATAGGTACAAAATAGTTGTTTTCTTCATTATATTACTCTGTATAATTTATATTTCTACTTAAGTATTTATGTCATCCTTCCTTCATTTTTTGCCAGCTCTCATAGAGGTCATTCTTCATTACATCTCCATTTCAGAAATTAAATAATTCTTTAAAACCTCTCTATTTTACTTTCTCAAATTTTACAGAAGTCACTGGCATGTCTTTAACCTCTGTTAAAGAGGAGATTTTCTCAGTACAAGAGAGACATGGAGCTCCTGAAACAGGTCTGGTGGAGGGCTATGAAGATGATTAAGAGACTGGACCATCTCTCTTACGAGGAAGGGCTGAGGAAGATGAGTCGGTTCAGCCTCGAGAAGAGACAACTGAAGGGGGACTTTATCAATATATACAAGTATCTAAAGGGAGAATGCCAAGAGGATGGAGCCAGGCTCTTCTTAGTGGTGCAAAGCAATAGGACAACAGGAAATGGGCAGAAACTGATGCACAGGAAATTCCACCTGAATATGAGGAAGAACTTTACTGTCCAGGTAACTGTACAATGGAAAAGAGAGGCTGTGGATTGTCCCTTTGCTGGAGTTTTTCAAGAACCTAGGATTTTGGTTGTTCATTGAAGTAAAAGTGTTGCACAAAGCCCTGAACACTGTCTCATTTCAGTGTCAGCCATGCTTTGAGCAGGAGGTTCCAGTCTAGACAGCTTCTGGGTTCCCTTCAAACTTGATTGATTCTATGATTTATGAATTCCAGAAATATTTTTCATTACCATTGTTATTTATCTGGAATCCAATTAATTAATTTAGTCTGTGAGAGTTTTAAGGTTCCCAAACCTTTCTTTAAAATGTATGAAGGTTTTTTCTCTGGAGTGAAAAGTATAAAGAGAGGCAGTTACAAAATTGTTTGATGCTTCCATTATTGTGTTTTTCAGACTGTCCTTAAAGTTCTGAAATCTTACTTTCAGATATAAGTTTACATCTGTAATTTTGTTAATACAATAAAATTATTTTAAAATGGACACACAAACATATATATACATTATAAAGTAAAAAATAGATTTTCTATACAAGGGAAAGTGGTATACAAAATATTTATTTATTTAGACCTATAATTTGGATCTCTCTTTACTATTTGTGAAGTCAATATAATTATGGATTAGGTACAACTGGAAAAACACTTTTCACATACAATTTGATTATCTGATTTGTTTCTGTTTCTATTGACAGAATTTATTATGAAGCTCTTGCTTCAAGAATGTTGCCTTTGTCAAGTATGTTTGCCTTTACTTGACAAGGAGTTTGTATGAAAGAACAAAACAAACACAAAACAAATACCTTATGGCTTGCTAGTGAACTATCCTTCTTAGGTTTTCTATATTCAAGAGCTGATGTTCCATCTGTGTAATACATTTTTCCACCTGAAATGCATGTATGTAATTAAATGAATCACAGGGACACATTTGGCATTTGTCTAGATGCTCAAATAAAAAAACATTCTCTTTCACAAATACTTACAAACAAAAATCAAAAGAGGTTGCAAAGCCAGTCAAAATGAACATACAATAAATCCAACCATACTGACGACTGGAAAAGTCATAGTGTAGTGGAAAATATGTCTCTGTGTGGGGATCTCCAAACATAAAGATGGGAGATGTTTTGGAACAGGAGCAGACTTAGGCTCTAGATTGTGTGTATATAATCTTTTCCATTGTCTAGTAGAGGCCAATAGGTTACAATGGAGGAAGGTTGGGAAATTTAGAAAGATGTGTGTGACAGAATAAGGCAAGAATGTGGTACTTAGACTGATGCATAACCGAAAGCATCAGTGAGACAAACGAGGCCTGGACTACATACAACGGCACAGTTTGAGCTGACTAGATTAATCCACTGTCTGCTTGCAAGTCAAGAAGTACAAGTGAACTCTGTTATGTAGCTGTTGTCAGCTTCACAGACCTGAAGATGGAGACCAAGTGGTGAAAAGAGCCCCAGTAGCAACTATTAATTTGCCTTAGATAAAGAAGTTGCCCTGGGAACTTCATAAATTCCAAGACTTACACCAACAGCCTAACTCAGAAACCAATAAGTAGTGAAGATAATCACCCCTCGTCATGTAAACTCTATACTTGGGTTTTCAACTCCACCCTGAAGATGAAGCCCAAGGCGGAAAAGCTGTATGTTGAGACTCCGACTCAGTTGTACTTAGTGGTCACACTGAGTGTGTGATTACCCTGGATTCACAGTGCAGGTCCAACCTAGATCGAAGGGAATGGAGAGGCACAGGGGGTGAGGTGGGTGTGTGTGGGTGTGTGTGTGAGAAATAGAGATAGTGTGTATCTGTTAGAATTGAAATCTTAAACTAGAACTCCTTCTTAAGCTAGAAATCATTCTCCACTCTCCACCCACCCTGCTTGTTTACTAAATGTTAGATTAAATACCAGTTCTTGCAGGCATGCCTCCCACAATTTCCTTGTGATGTTAGGAATGCATTTGGGGGACGGATAAGATCTGGAGCTTTCCGGTGACAGGTAGTACATAGCAGATGCTATGTCCTAGCAGTGGAGAAGCGTTGCAAGAGGAAACTATCCCATTAAACTATTTCCCTTATCCTTTACCATAAATATTGCAGAAAAAATCTATTGATCAGACAGTTTATTTCAACATTAATTTAATTAAACATTCTCGTGTGAAAAAAAAAAAACAAAACCAACCAAAATCCTGGATGTTTAAAAGGAATAGGTACAAACTGAACAAAAGAATAAAGAAATGAAGATAAGAAAAGAGACTAAGTCAAAAAAACATCTACAGCATTGGGAACTGCAATATAAATCACACTATAAAGAATTTTAAAAGAAGGTAGGTAACAATAACAAAATTATTTATAATTTGGGAAGAGAAATTAACTTCCATCAAAAAAAATCACAAAATCTAATTATATCTTTCTGATGTCTAATAAAGGATGTATGAATGCTCATTAGCTCTATGTGTGGGCAGTTTTAGTTTTTACATAATATTCTCATTAAAATGAAAATAAGGAAGAGATTGTGTTACAGCTTTTTTTTTATGCCATGATCATAAGAGAAACTGATGATAAACTAATTATATTATTCTAGCCACGGATATGAGAATACTTGGAAATAGGAATAATTTGGAGCAAATAAATTTCTAAATAGAAAATGATACAGAAAATAATATCTTTAAGTAGTTACAAATTGGATTATTTTTGGTGAAAAATAACATTCAATTTATGTTATTTCTGGCTTCTATATGATTTTTCTTTCTTTATATTTTAATAACACTTTTCTATTGACATAGAAAGATTTTATTTATAAAAAATGTTCAGTTTTTCCCTTTCAGAACCTGGCATGAAGTTTCTCTTTAAGGTAGATGTCTAACAAATGCAAGAAGGTATTATCAGAAACATAGAATTCTGTTTTGAAGGTCCCTAAACAAACTAATTAGAATCCAATTTGATTTTAAATGATTATGCATATCATTTTTCATTAAAGATGAAAGTAGATAAATAACAAATTTTTCATTACAAACCTGTTGCAGAATAAAATGTTGATTCATGATGGTGATGGACAAGCCACATTTAAAACTTTGACAGGGGCCTATTTTGGCAGAAGGCTTCTCAGCAGGGAAATATGGGCATATTGGAAAAAGAAAGTCTGCTCCAGCTGGTCAGGGTCCAGATTTGTGTCATTCCAGTCTAACAAGATTTGTCCCTGGCTCCCCTGAGGTAGGGGATCAATTACAGCTGGCCATTTCTTCAACTGCATAAATGATCTCTTGGTAAACATGGTTAATTAATAGGCTGACTCAGTAAATATCTACTCCTTGACATTACAGACAAATGAAACATTTTCCTTTTGCTCAATAAAAGCTAAGGCACATCTTTTTACTTTAAACATTTTGTTATGATTACCATTTTCCTGGTAGGTCTTGTCTGAGGAACCATTTAATTGCCACTCCAAAGATTTTCCAATCTTTTTAAACAGGCAGCTTTAAGGTAAATAGACACTACAAATCCAAATTCTACTGGACCAAACACATAAAAATACTTCTTCAGCTATCAATTGAGACTGAATAAACTCTTCAGACTGGTCTTGTGGAGTTTCAGGGTTGTTTTTTTTGTTGTTTTTTTTTTTTTTTATGTTGGTTTATGGGTTTTTATTGTTTTGTTTGTGGGGGTTTTTTTTGCAGCTCCAAATCACACACTTCAAGATCATTGTGTTATTTAACCATTTTTTTCTCACTTCGCTTCCCGTGGGGAAGAGATTTAAAGGCCACAAACCTTTCCCCTTCCCTTCCATCCCATCACAGTTCATATGCTCTATGCTTAAGTTCAAAGTTTATCAAAACCTTTTTTTTTTTCTGACAAGTCGCAGAGAAAATACACCCAAAAGGACATACATTTTTCTATTTTTAACTTTGGATACTATTTCTAATGTTCTTTACAATTCTACTTATATTTGTCATAATACAAGTTCTTCTCTCTGACCATTGCCCGAAGTTTTCTGATTTATTTTTAATTCATTACTGAATTATTCTTTTCTCTGCCTTCCCATGAGTTTGGTAATGCCCATCTACTTCCCTCACACGACTCACTGTTTTTCTATCTTTTGTGTTTACCCTGCTCAAATCCTGTTTCCTTTTCCTTGTCTATTCCCTGGACTCTTACTGAGTCTTGCTCCCAGTCTCACTTTCCTGTCTCCTTTGCCCACAAATACTTGCTGATATCTGATGTTACAACCCAAAATAGAGAGTTAAAGGGAGAGTATTCTTATGCGCTAAAAAAAAATAAAAAATAAAAAAAAAATAAAAAATATATTGTTATTACCATGATTTGAGACTTTGGTTATTAAAACACTTTTTCAGAAAACAGAATGGATGTTTAATGCAAAGCCAATAAAAATGTTAGTCACATCAGAGGGGTAAAAACACTTTTATGCTTCCATGTGACCTTAAAGTATTTAGCAAAAGACACCTAAAGCTGCACAAATCCCAGTTCAATAAGCCTTATCGTGGTCTATAACTTTACTATATAAAGCAGTTTTTACTCTTAGTTCTGGCAAGTTTTTGACACTTCATTTTTTTTATACCCAGAAGGAAAATATATGCTTGACTGCCAGGGTAGCTCAAGAAACAAACTCTTTCCAAGATTAAGTAAAGCATCTAAATGACTGATGTCAAACATTAAACTGAAAATCTTGCTGAAAAACTGGCTTTATCATTATTCAAATTTCCTTCCAAGAGTGTTACCATAGGGAATACACTAATAGATAAAGAAAGGTGCTTTTATTATGTTGTTATTATTTTTTGTCTCCTACTTTTCAAGAATATATGCTATGATTATTTTACTTATGGCTTCTACTACTTCAAACAAATAGCATATAACTAGTGCACCTAAGTTTAATTATCTCACCTAAAAATAAAATTTCTGTAAAGCTCAGCTTACATTTTAAGGGGAGTTTTCCTTTCAGATATGCTTCTGTACTCATGAATAATTCTGAAATTATGCATATCAAAGGTTCGTACATATCTGTAACCAGTCCCTCCTTATTCACAATGGCCAGTGTCAAGAGTAATCATTTTGAATTTCGAAGAATAGCAGTTGTGTAACATTAGTTTAAAAAAATAACACTATGGCCACAAAACTTATAAACATTCAAAGTAACATCAGGCATATTTTCATTGATGCTTAAATTTCTTATTTCTTTATTAGAGAAAGAAAAATTCAATTTTTTTAATAAAAATATGCTTACCTTAATGTTTTGTAAAAGTATTATAGACAATTTTTTTCTGATTTTAGTGTTTTGGTTTTTTATTGTTTTATTTTATTTCATTTTTTAAATTTTACCAGAAAAAGATAATGTATTTCTCATTTTTAAAATTTTGTTCATTACCACTTCAAACTACCTTTTCAGTAATCAGAATGAAAGAGTTGATGGGTGAAGAGAACAAAACCATGTGATGGAGGACTTGTACCATGTTACTGCTGTGCAACATAGCAAATCCAAAAAATTATGTCTACATTTTAATTAAATTATTCAGATTATCTAAAAAAGTTTCCATCAAAACCTATTGAATAAAAGTTATTTTTAATTTTTATAATTATTATATAGAACACTTTTTTATTTATTAATGAATTATGAATACATACAACTATTTTTTATAACATTGCACATATCATCATCTTAAAGTTTTAATGAGGAATCATAACAGTACCATTTCTTTGCCAAACTGGAGGACTTTTCCTTATTTTGAAGAACATATTTCAACAAGACATTTTGATTATGTTTCCTAAATTGGGAAAGGCTACATATGTTGCTGCTGGAGTTGTCTGCTCATGAAAAATATAGTGTACTAAAGCACATATTCAAAGCCACTCTCTCTTAAAACTTACAGTTATTATGGGCTTTGCATTTGGTGAGGATAAGTGTCTGACTCATTTAAGACTCTCAATGTATAAGTAATCATAAAAACTTGGGAGGGGATATTGAAGATCACGTAGTTCCACCCCCCCACCGAGGGCACCTTCCACTAGACCAAGTTGCTCAAAGCCCCATCCAGGCTAACCTTGAACACTTCCAGGGATGGGGCATCCACAACTTCTCTGGGAAACCTGTTCCAGTCTCTCTAAATGTACCTCGTCTGAATTTTAAACCATTTCCCCTTGTCCTATCATTCATGCCCTTGTAAAAATCCCTCTCTAGTTTTCCAGTAGGCCCCCCTTTAGGCACTGGAAGGCTGCTATAAGGTGTCCCTGGAGCCTCCTCTTCTCCAGGCTGAACAACCCCAAATCTCTCAGCCTGTGTTGCTCCATTCCTCTAATCATCTTGGAGACCTTCCTGTGGACTCTCTCTAAGTGGTCAATGTCCTTCTTGTGCTGAGAACACACAGGTGGGGTCTCACCAGAGCAGAGTAGAGGGCCAGAATCACTTCACTGGCCCTGTTGGCCACCCCGCTATTGATGCAGTCCAGGATAACTTCAGCTTCTGTGCTGTAAGTGCACACAGCTGGGTCCTGTCAAGCTTCTTATCCACCAACACCCCAAAGTCCTTTTCCTCAGTGCTTCTTTCTATCCATTCTCTTTCCAGCCTATGTGAGTGCTTGGGAAGCCTGGAATTCAAAGTTTTGAATTTCAATTAATTTGTCACTAGCTGAAGTGATGGAATTTATTCAGTTCAACACATGCTACTAGACCTTCCCAGATTTTGCTTTCCTTTTTTATTAACTTCCTGAGGTCTTCTGGATTATTTTCTTGCCTTCTAGTATCACTCATTCAGCAGAAGCTTCAAATTTAAAGTGTAGTCTAATCTGTCTGCTTCAGAGCCCTAAAAATTTTAACATGCTTAATGAAGTTATACTCCTAAAGTATGCACACAGTACCTATAGAGGCATTTAGACACCGAAGGGTAATAAGTGTCACTGAGCGCACCTCACACCTAAATTTATTTTTAACATTTACACTAAATGATAAGTTAAAATTGACTTTGCATGTTCAAGCAAACCACAAAACAAACTAAAAACAAAAAAAACCCCACCAAACCAAAACAACCAAACAGGGATCCTATATGTATATATTCTCTTTTTGACTTTTTTTCCCCTTAAAATATTCCCTATGACTATGAAACCTTACCTAATAAGGAGATAAAGGAACTGAACAAGCATGACTGAAATGCAAAATTTATTGCTAACTTGAAAATCTACTTCAGTATATGCATGTATTTTAAAATGTCTAAAAGTAAATACACTGAAACTATCAAATATACTTTGTGTAATTTTTATGTGGCTTTATTAGGAATTACTAATTAGCTTCTTTTGAAGATAAATTAATGTCTTATACTACACTTTAATGCATACATGTCTAAATTTCTTTTGCCCTGCTCTTCAAGATTTTAAGATTAGAAACCTCTTAAATTCACAGCAGTTAATTATACTGTTTCTTTTTCTCTCATACTGCAACCCTTGTCATTTAATATCTTCAAAGGTTGTATGACATAACTTGTAAATAGAAATTACTTAAAAAAAAAGAGATTTGTAATTTACAGAAGCTAGAACATCAGGAGTAATAGCTCACAGTATTTTTGACACTGACAGAAGTATATTGTTATAAGATAATTGCAAAATAATACCAAAATATTGAGATGTGTTGGCATGCATTGGAATACTGTATGCAGTAACTGTTACACTTAATTTTGATACATATTCTTGTCCCCTAGCTTAACATATAATGACCTTTGTAACACAAAGTTTTCAATAAATGAAGGAAAGTCAAGGGTTGCTGTAATGACAACGCTAAACCCTCTCTTTGTTGAGAGAAAAATCCTCCAGTAACCACTGCTTGGTACAAAAATGCCCAAATTCTGATATGAAACAACATTTTTCTTTCAGATATCTTCTGCTGTATAGATGTATAATCCAACTGTTAAAACAGAATGGATGTCATGGAGAAATTTCTCAATTCATAAGGCATGGGGCAAATCTGTCAGGAGGGTCACGCCCACAGACAATGAACAGGGTTCTTGAAAATAGTTCAATGACTTAGTCAAAAAGAAAGATACTTTTCCCTTTGATCTTTCAGTCTATATTTTTTTTATTATGCTTGCTATGAAATTGTGATTAACTAAACATGCCAAGAGCTCTTTTTCTGTGACTATGATTAATCTAATGATGCTTTGTCATTTCAATTACACACAAAAAAAGGAAACTTCCTTGTTGAGTACAAGGAAATAAGGAAGTGTCGGAGAATACAACCTTATCAGAATATGAGTGATTATACTATTTTTCTTTGGAAATTGATGTGAACAGAGTTTATTATAGTGCTTGCTTGATTATGAAGGGCTTACATATTCAAATGTTGAAGCACCAATAGCTTTTTCTTCTCAGCTATATTTGGAATGTGTAAAGCAGTTGAAAAATTTTTATGTTCTTCATTTTATTTAATACTATTTAAATATAATTTCTGTATATAGTTCTTTCCTCCCCTTTTAGATATAAATACCTTTCTAGTTCAAATCTTTACAAAATATACAGATGTTCATTTTTACTGTATGAAACTTTTCTGTGATTGATGTATAGAAGTGTTATGACAAGGAGGTCGTGGATTTTTAAAAATTAACACAGTACATATTTGTTGTATGTTTATTGTATAACTTTATTACAATTGTAAAAATAGAAAATAAACATTCAATCTTGCTTAGGAAGATCATCATCATCATCTTCTATGGATAAATCCTTCTTTAGAAATAATGAGATTACAGAAAATCTTTAACCCTGTCAAGACTAGGAAAATCTTTCTAATCAACCATATATTCTACTAAGATATAAAAGGCATGAATACAAAGAAACACAGGATCTGAATATTTAATCCATTTGTTTCAATTCCTCCAGACACTCATTACAATTTCTAGTTGACACTTATTCTAAATTCCATTAAATGGATTGTGGATTCCATTAAATTTTGCAAACTAAATATATACATATATATACATATATATATATATATATATATATGAATAAGCTTCTTAAGTGTTTTGGCTTACTTAAGCATACTAAACTAATAAAAAATAAATATGAAGCTTTAATTGACTTAAAACATGTCTTTTACATGTTCATGTACTTGTGGTTTGCCAGGTGTCCACCTCACAGTTTTACAGAGACTATTCTGTCTAGCTTGGTGGGTGAGTTTTACCAGTCACCTCTACTGCTGCACACAAATAGCTGATTATGAAAACCTGAAATATTTTTGAAGTGCTCTACTTCTTTCATGGTTGTTCACAGTGACTTATCATTTTTTCATCCCTTAATACAAACTGATAGTGCCATATAGGAAGTCAGTATTTTTGTAGTTAATCTATTAGATTCCCCATCTGTGGCACATAATGAGGATTTTATATGAGGGAGAGAGAGAGGAAGAATATTTTTTGGAGGAATATATATAAAAATGAACTGGATTTGGTAAAGATTTTATGTTAAGACAGTCAAAGATACAATAGATAAGGGAATGACACACTTAGTACTTTTCAGAATAGTTTCTCCAGATACTAGAGACGCGTAACAAGAATTATTTTGATTGGGGATGAGGGGAATGGTGTTTACATTTTTAAAATATGTATCTGTCAGAATGTAACTACTGAAGATTAAAATCATAGCAATTTGACCTTGACACAAAAGTTAAGTCTTAAATTTAAAAGACATTTCTGAACTTGCAAGAAAGAGAATTTTTGTTTGATAAATGAAGAATTAATTCATCTTTCTAACACCAAGAAGATCCTATATGAAATAGCATTATTGTGTAAACAAAAAGGTCGGAAAAAATGTTAATGCAGTTCAGTATAGTGGTTCCATGCTGTGTTTCATGGTCACGGGAAACATCACTGATCAAATTTGCTAACTCGGCCCTTTGCTTTTCTCAGATTGCTTTAATTGCTAAAAATGTTTTAGTGATAAGCAGTGTTTTAATTAATACAGTGATGTTATATTATAATGAATGATATATACCTGTCATTTTAGCTGAGTGACATCTGGTGCAAAGTTTGGTAGCTCCAGAAACAAAAGTTTTCAGGGTTTTTTGATTCTTAGGAAGTCTAGTAGAAAACTGATTAGGTAGTTGTGTTCTTTTTCATAAGAAATTACTTCTTTTTTTACAAGCCACTACAAGATAGTTTGCTACAAGGTAGCCACCTCATTGAGGAAATACTTTTTGATAATATATACTTTTGATATAATTCTTTTCACATTTTATCATTGTGCAGGTTATTCAAGTATATTATTTAGCTACATTAAAGGATTTCCTCCTGAAATTTATTTATCATCCATTATTAGAATGATGCATATATTGTTACATTTTAAGCCATAATATGCAACACAAACGACACAATAGTTCAGGAGACTGGACATAGGTTCTGGATCTACCTGACTGATTGTTTTCCTGCTCAAGAGCATTTCTCGTTGAACTTAAAAGACTCCTTCATTATATAACCTTAGAGTATTTTTCTTCCTTTGGGAAATCGCCCTTATAATCATTTTGTTTCAAGAAAAGATATGTCTATTTCAAGTCTAGTAATAAATTAAATCTTTTACTAACATCTTTGAAAAAAAGTTAGTGTGCCTGGTCCTGATCCTGGCACTGGTACAAGAGCTATAATGTAAATAGATCCTTGCAGAAGTACATAGTGACTTGAATTACTTGGGAAATCAGCTAGCTGTTATAGCAAGCCCTCTCCATCCCTGCTGTGCTCATGTACTTACAAATAAGTAAACATATCCATCTGCCATGTTCTCAGCCGAGAATACTTAAAAATACAGGGCAGATATTCTTCCAACCCTAATTTTTCCCTGTTTCTGCTAGCAAAAATCAGAAAAGCCATGCAGACATTTAGATAGACTATAAGTATCTTGACAGGTTGAGAATAAACCCTCAAGGTCTTTATAAAATGACAAGAATGTAAAATAATTTAGATTGGAAAGCACCTTCAGAGGTCCCATGCTCCAATTCCTTCCTCAAAGCAAGAGCAAACTTCAGAAGTAGATTGGATGTCCTAGAATTCTGAACAGTTAAGCTTTGAATATCTTCTTGTATGTTGTATGTCACCATCAGCTTTAAAGCTCGCTATTTATCTATGTTGATACTTTATTCGTGATTCAGATAACAAAATTCAGGTGTACTATTCAGTAACTGCGGCATCTGATGTCATTTGATATGTCCTAGACCTGAGACCTGTCTCCATCAGCCAGAAGAACATGGGTTTCTCTTTAGTCTTATAATGTACTGCAGTTCTGTGTGGATGACTTGGATAATATAAGGGTGAGTTCCTGTCTAGTCAGTGACAAAAAGGCATTGTATTCAGCCTAATTTATCAGTCTAAAACTGAAGTATTTATAGCTAGATGTCTAAGGAATTAAAGGAATTAAGTTCACAAAATTTTTTTTTCTTTTCTTGGAACCTGTGTCAGGATGGGTAAATCCTTCATTCATTAATAGATCTTATTACACTGCCTAACTCCTAGATGGCTAGGACAGGTAAACTAGATCCCATCCTGTATGACCCACATACATCTGTAGCACTAACTTAAGTCCTATCTATCCATGGTTTTTAAAAATCTCCCTGAGAAATGACATTAGAATATCAGATTCAGCTTGTGTTATAGATGTATTTATGTTGACAATTTTTGTCTAGATCTAAATAGGTGACCAAGGTTTATTTACTGATTGATTGAAGATAAATAACATACAGAGAATATGTCATAAGCTTTGGGTTTTAATTACTATTATGTAAAGCAATAACTTTTCTCAGAAATGCCTTGCAGAAACTTTTAATCAAATATAAGAACACTTTCTATCATCGCATGCATAACGAGATGCATATGCATCTCATTGTATACTGTTTGTATGCATTTATATGATTTTTTTTTTAATAGGAACCACAAACTATTTCTGCTTTAATTTTTGGTTTCAGTTTTTGTTGTTTTACCATTCTTACCTCTTTTATTAATATATTTATATGTATCTAAAAGTCGACTTTAACCTCTTGGATACACCATTCTGACTGAGTGGGCTACTCTAAAATATTTTAAGCACTGGGGAATTTAATTTTAATAATGCAAGGAATAAAGGTGTATTCTTTAGAATCTATTAGAAACGTTGTGCCACGGTTCAAGAGCTCCCTCTTCTGACAATCAAATACTATCAGAATGTTTAGTCTTAAAATCTGCTCCTATCCAGAAAGGTGATTTAGTGGTTCTGCGACTCTAAAGGTTTACATTGTTTTACTACTGTTTTTTCATGTCCAAGTCAAACTTGAGATTCTATACAGGTTTGTTACTTAAAAAAAAAAAAAACAAAAAACAACACAAACAGCTCCCCTCCTCCTCAGTCCTCCAAACTTTTTAGGAAATCATGTATTTACTAATGGGGAAAAAAACTTTCCAAAGTAGTAGCATTTCACCATTGCATTATATACCGTTATGAGAGACAATATTATACTATGTATAATATATACAAATGTGGTGGGACAGGACCACTGCAGTGTAGAGTGCAACAATCAAGCTCCAAGCATCACAGTTTTGCATCACAAGCATCAGTTTATTGAGTGCAAAAATCAAGTGAGATTTTCAACTCTTCCTACAATTTTTGTTCCCATTGATCTTAAGGTGTTAGGCAATCTTAGAATGATATAGGTGTTAAGTACCTATAAGAACACAAGTAACAATGAATACTGCAGTCTTGTTTTCCCCAGGCCTAGAATCCAGAACCCAATATTAGAGCTTAGACTTCTGTTGTAAAGCATATGGGGATACATCTGTCATTCTTCAGAATGGCAACAAGGACTAACAGGATAGTTAACAACAGCTACCACCAACCAATATTTTTGCTGGGATTCCATTCAAAGCTAGAAAATGGGGAAGAAATCCCCCCAAGTCTCTACATATGTTGTACACTCGATGATACTCTGCTTGAGATATTGTGCCCCAAAAAACAACTATTAGGTCTAAATCAAACCGAAGTAGAAGTTCCTTCTTTCTCTAGCACCCAACAAGGCTGGATATTATTCTTTTGTTCCTAAGTCCAGTTCTTTTTAATAATTAAATTACTTTTCTTGTAGGTAGGAGAACAAGACTCCATTTTTTCCTTCCTGAAGCAGGGAAAAGTGAAAAGCAGTTATGCACAGCCTATATGACTTATGTTCTAAATCCAGGATGAAGTTCAAGCCCCTGAAAGCTGATCAGAAATGAAACATCTGACTCTTGGAGAGATTTCAAATATCTCTTTCTCTCTCTTCTGCTGTTTTAACATTCTTTCTTTTAAGCATCCAAGTCTGGAGACCTGACTAGATATTTTCTCATTCTCTGTATAGAGAATTAAGTTTTGCACACAAACCCACTCAGAAACAGTAAGTGAATTGATACTTAATGGTGAGAACTAGGAGTAAACAGGTTCTGAGGATAAATTTTTTCATAGCAGTATCTACATGTTGAAAAGAAATAGGTGGACACCTTTTTATTTTCTGTGGGAGGAAGTCTACCACACTGAATTAATTCAGTCAAAATAATTACAGGAATATTTACCTTTTGAGTATGTAATCATGATGTGTGTGTCACAATATTCAGCCATACCAGGATCAAAATATTTTCACATATGTCCAAAAGGAGCTCCCTCATGACACTGCTGATTTAAATAAAGAAAACTAGGGACCTATGAATTACAGGAAATTCAAGCTGACTATATTTTTTTTAAAAAAATAGTTTTAGATTCTAAATTTAGTTTGAAACAGTAATTATATATGTCTTTGTGGACATTACTGAGTAAGTTTTTAGTTATTTTATTAGTCTCACAAAGTGCTCATTCCTTACCCTCTGTTAATTGTATATCACCCTCTATCTTTAATGAAGAATGTATTCAGAATTTTTTTTCTCTATTTTTAAATCTATGGCACCAATTCTTTCTTAAAATCCAAAAACATTATAGAACTTATGGGTTTTCTAGTTAATACTGAATCAGACACTTCTCTAAAATGCATTCCACATTATATGCAATGAATCCACATTATTTTCATATGCCTATGCAAGTATCACAAGCCAAAGCCTAACATTATTACCAATTTCCTATAACCTTGAATATTAGTTATATTTATATTTGAAAGAACCAGAAAGAGTGCAAAGTAGTCAAATGCATTTATGTACAGAAGGATGCAGGCATTTGCAAACTCACTGTGTTCATTTGGCAGGTGTGAGCAAGGCTCAGTCAAGAATCTGTGTTACCTTGTTAACACAGTGTTACACATCAGGAAATAAGCTCTGTCTAATAAATCATTTGATTTGTAGATTTACAAGTTTTTCTGTAGTCAGAATCACAGTCTCACAAAATTGCTAGATAAATATATGTGTGTTTTCTTACAGAATAATGTTTTTTCCTAAGTATTTTCTTACTGTTTAATATTCTTAAATATTTCTTTCTTTGATCCTCAGCCAAGAGCCTCTATTCCTTCTTTTCTTTCTCTCCAAAGATTCTGACAACTTTGTGGTTTATATATACATCACATATAGACACTTTCCAGGGAATTTTTGCTATTGTAAGTTTCTCCTTCAAGTCTTTATCTTTGGGGTACTGTTAATTTCCACAATTCTAAAGTTTACTCTTAAATCTTAATGGGCATAAATGGGTCTATCAATCAAAAGGATTCAGCTATTAATTCCAAACTTAACACAAAGTTTGGGACCTAGTTTCATGATCACCCTATTATTAGGCACTTGCTCACCTCTTGAAATATTCAAGTTGGGTTTTTTTTTAAATCAAATAACCCTAATGGACTTTCTAAATGTTGTTGAAAAACCTCTGAGAGAATGTCAAAGGAGTGACAGCCCATCAGTGAGCATGAACTCCTTTTGACATGCAAGTGTGCATAAAGTGCCTTACAGAAACTCCAACAAATAGCAGATAAAAGGCAACAAAGGTCAGATTTTAACTTACTTTTTTTTGGTATAATTTCCTGCCTGAGATGTCCTCCACCCCAGTGCACACCAAAATTTTTTTACGATGTTACCATCTTTCTGAGAATTAATCCTAGAAAACTTGTGGGAAACAGAACATAAAAGAAAGAAAATATAAAAGCTTGTTATTTGTCAACACTGTCAAGCTATTAAAAAAAAAAAAGACCCAAGGATGAATTAAATATTTATATTCACATTTAAAGAATAAGTGAGAAACAAAAAAAATAAAAAAGACATAGGTGTATTTCCTGAAATAAAGTCTCTTACTAGCTTAAAATAAATATTGTTATCCACTGAATGATCAATAGCACAGCCTTGAGTATGCTGGTTTAATGATCTCACACCTAAACCTCTATATCTAGACATCAAAGCTAAGAAGCACAGAATCTGAAGCCATAAAGTTTCAAAAGAATGGTTTTATAGTAGTGTTTTTATTAAGAGTAAATTATTATTGACAACACACATTTTATGAGGAGAACTATTCTGGGCTAACAAAAGACATTTACTTCATCCTATTACAGAATATGTTCTGCTTTACAGTGTTTTTAGCATTAAAAACCACTGCTATAAATTGCTGCCTCAAGGAATTTAATTTTGTAAGGTATCTTAGGAAGGTTTGGTGAGAGCCACTGGTTTGTTTAAAGTGACAATGACTCCTTTGGGGCACTGCATAAATTTATTATAAAACATTATAATGAGTAATAAAATTATATTATCAAACTAAAAATTATTAGGGAACATTGATCACCTTCTTCTGTCCTAAAATCATATAGAAAATTGCAGCATCAGTGTAAAAATCTCATGAATGCAGGATGGTTTGGATTAGAATGCATCATTCAGACATT
Source organism: Pseudopipra pipra (assembly GCF_036250125.1). NCBI lineage: Eukaryota > Metazoa > Chordata > Aves > Passeriformes > Pipridae > Pseudopipra > Pseudopipra pipra. The sequence goes on along the minus strand of NC_087550.1, from coordinate 71,139,794 downwards.
TATTCCATTGATAATGGAATCCATAAGGTAGAAAGTGTTCTTCATGCTTGTCTCTCCTAGCAAATCCCAAAGTACACACCAATTTCTTCCTTAAGCACTGCCCTTTTTCAATCTTTTGCAACCTTCAGTTTTTACAGAAAATGCTTGTACAGGTGAAAACACATGATAGACACAAATATAATCTGGAAAAATTTGTTGGTTTTGCAGCAGACAAATACTTCTGCATATTGACAGACTGAGATGAGAACAGTACAAAGATCTCTTATTGAATTTCCTTCATTTTACTCTGATGACTGTGACATTGACGTTTCACCACAATCAGTAAACTGGTACGACAAGGAAAACGCAATTGAGATTTCCCTCTCATCCCTGTTCAAATTTAAGAATTCTACTAATGTTATGGGTTAGGTCAGAGTAGCACAATCTCTCTCCAAATATATATATTATTCTCGTCACAGAGAAACACAAGCCTGCAGCTGGCAGAATTTGTCTCCCCAGTGGCAAATACAGTAATACAATACAAAACCTTGTAATATAGACAAGCCATCCCCCAGTACAATGGCAGACTTTCCCTGTATGATTCTTACTGAACTACCTAATAAACTACAACTACTTAAAGGCAACCCTTTCTGGTCAGAAAGTAACTTTGTATGCCATTGCACTATTTCTCAAGCCTATGTCAAGGTTATTCCTACAACTAGAATAAAAAATTCTTTAGGAGCTTAGCAACTGAGTTGTCCCAGAGTTATGTCTAGACCAATATACTTTAAAACACTCCTGGTCTTCCTGGTATAGGTAGAGGAACCATATGTTATAACCAAAATCAGCCAAAACCCAGGAGAATGTGTGCTGCACACACCTGCTTTGCAAATTGGCTCATGCCAGAGAAACTCAAGTACTAGAGCTGAACAGGAATTTTGTGGCTCTCTGGCAAGATTTTGTACATGTACAATGGGTTACACAACATGCTAAGGAGCACATCCACCTGCTGGTATTGGAGATCATAACTTATACTAAATAAGCTAAATAATTAACTTCATGCCAACTTCTTGCTCCTGAAAACAAACTTACATCAAAAGAAAAAAAAAGTGTGGAAGAGCAAGGCGATTCAAAGCATAAATAAGAAAAAAGTAAAAGCCACAGTTTTACCAGCAATTGATCAGATGACTACACATGAGGTAGTATACTTGAGCTATTAGGCAAACTCTGAATATAAAATTTAGCAGATTTTCTGACACTATAATCTCTCCCAGACAAAACATCAGCCATTCAAATATTTTAGCAGCAGACTTGACAAGAGCAGAAATGCTATCTTTTTGAGGCTGGAATCAGAAAAAAAAAAATAAAATCTCTAAATATAATTATAATTAAGTAAAATATAAATATAATGTTGTTTAAAAGTTTGCATAACTGTTGGTGTTTAAATGCTGCAAAGAGGTAGGAAAGGAAAGCAGAGCCCAGGATCTTCCTATTGAGATACTAACAGGAAAAGGACAAAAAAGCTGACTGCTATGCCTAATTCTTTGCTAACTGTCTTGTGATGTTGGAGGTGCCCTGGTGGAGGGAAATCAGTGAAAAGAAATCAGAAGAAGAAGAAATAACATCAGAATGTGCTTATGTCATGGTGCGCTGATTGTGCCTGCTGGGACTGCGACAGTGTTTGTTTCTAAGTATCTTTACTCTGTTGTGCAATAATTTTATTATTAGTATAATATATTTTATTATAAAAATCTGTTATTCCCAGTACTGTACACCTGTTACCCTTTTTCCTATTGGTTCAATGTAAGACCTCTCCTTATTTGTCCTACTTGCTTCACCTATTCCCCCCAGAGACGTTTTCCCATTTGTCCAGGTTCAGACAGTTCCACCTCTTGTTGCTGTGATTTGCCACTGTTGGAATACTCCTCCCAATCTCCACTCTTTGTTCCAGAAAAGTCCCTGCTCTCCCTATAAAAGCTGGCGTCCACATTTAATAAATGTTCTTTCTGTGTCACACTGTGACTCCATGCAGAGTGATCCTTTCTGGGTCTTGCATAAGGGGGGGTTACAGTTCTCCCCCCGTCAGTGTGGCTGTTTGTCCTACAAATATATTGATATGCATGTGTGTGTATTAGCGTTTCTGTTGGTCAGGTATTGGTAGTGGGGTGGGAGGGGTGGTGGATGGAGGGGTGGCATGTGGGGCCATAGGGGTGGCTTCTGTGAGAAGTTGCCAGAAGTTTCCCTAGTGTCTGGGCAAACCAATGCCAACTGGCTCCAGGATGGACTTGCTGCTGGCCAACGGCGAGCCAATCAGGAATGATAGTAACACCTCTGTGATAAAATATTAAAGAAGGAAAAGAAGTTATTTTGCAGATGAAAATTGCAACTGGAGAAGAGCGGAGTGAGAACATGTAAGAGCTCTGCAGACACCAAGGTCAGGGTAGAAGGAGGGATAGGAGGTGCTCCAGGTGCCAGAGCTGAGATTCCTGTGCAGCCCATGGTGCAGACTGTGGTGAGCCAGCTGTGCCCCTTCAGCCTGTGGAGGACCAGAGGTGTGCAGAGATCCACCTGCAGCATGTGGAGGAGACCCACACTGGAGCAGGGGAATGCCCAAAGGAGTCTGTGAGCCCATGAGAGACCCATGTTGGAGCAGGCTCCTGGCAGGGACCTGCTGACCCATGGAGACAGGAGCCCATGTTGGAGCAGGTTTTCCAGGTAGAACTTGTGGCCCTGTGGAGGACCCATACCAAAGTAGCCTGTACCTGGAAGATTGCACCCTGTAGAAAAGCGACCAACACTGCAGCAGTTCACGGAGAACTATTGCCCATGGGATGGAGAACTGTCGGGGAAATTTGTGAAGGATTGTCTCCTACGGAATGGAAGCCATGCTGGAGCAGGGGAGGACTCCTCTCTCTGAGCAGCAGCAGAAAACAACCTCTGACAAAGTGACTGCAACTCCCAATCCCCATCTCCCTTTGCCACTTGGGGGGAGGTAGAATTTGGGAAGGAAGGAAGGGTGGGAGGAAGGTGTTTTTAAGATTTATTTTACTTCTCATTCTTCTGCACTGATTCTGTTAGTAACAAATTTAATTCATATCCCCACTTTGAGTCTGTTTTGCCTGTGACAGTAATCAGTAAGTGATCTCTCTCCCAGTCCTTATCTCAACTCATAAACCCTTTGTTATATTTTCTCTCCTCTGTGCAGTAGCAGAGGGGAGTGAGAGGGCGGCTTTAGTGGGTACGTGGCACCAGCCAGGGTCAACCTACTACAACATTTTATTTTAGCAAAAATGTACCCACATCAATTTGGTAAAAATAAGAAACCATATAATGGTAAGATGGCTTTTCATAGAAGTGCTGTAATGTAGTATAGAAATTCCACCAGAATTCTCTATTGCATATTTTCAGAAATCCACATTTGACACCTGTTAAATGGATATCTATAAATAAATCTCTCCTTGTAGCTTTTGCAATTCTATTCAGAAATACTAATTAAGAGAAGAAGGGGAAAAGAGAGAAGTAGAAGAGTTAATGCACAGTTAGCTTATCTTTATGACATAAACCAGAAAAATGACATTGCATTCAACTTTTTCTTCCTAACCATCTTAAGAAGATAACTTCCTTTAGCTGTATCATAAAGTGCTATAAAAATATTTAAAGGAGTGTTGTATTTTCTTTCTCTTAGCATCTTTGTTGTTGACCTTCTTCACATATGCTTGGCATTTTCATCCATCTGCCTTTGGCAGTAATACTAGCGCAGTGGTGAGTCATAGAAATGTTCTAAGGCATCCCACCTGCCAGTCGGATTGGTAAGAATATGTCGGCCCTCTCTGTTTACCATTTTTTCTATTTTATCTCACTTTGACAAAGCAAACACTTTTTCTTGGGACCATTTCCTTCCTATTCTTCCACCTTAATTAACATTTAACTGTTGTAATATTATTATATTCACCTATAAAACCATATTTCTTTAATGTTATTACTATCTATATGATATATGTTTTAAAGCTTTCAAGCCCTATTAATAAAGGACAAAAAGCAGACTTGATATTTGGAAATGTCAATTAAAACAGAGCTTATGAGTTTAAAAGATTTTTCACTGCGTGAAAAAAGTTGAAATGTTATCGCATTCATAATTTGAGGTTTTGGTAAATCTCATTCATTCTTTTCCTTTTTTGAAGTGGTTAAAGAAAGAAAACAAAAACTTATAACTTGTATATTTTCTAAAATTACAAAAAAGGGCTACAGGGTTCCACCAGGATCATGGTTTTTCCAGAAAACTTGTCTTCATATAGATATTGTTTTATATTCTGCATCATAATACGGTGCTAAATTTTGTCAGATTAAAGAGGCTTTGTCATTATGATATCTCATATAATATACATATAAATATATACAAATATATTTAAAATTATTTCTTGCATATATGTAAAAATGCATAGTTAAATATTTTAGAAAATTAAATCATGCCAGATAATCTCACTAATTAATGGAAATCAATGTCAAGACTGGCTTTATCATTTAGTCTTGTTTGGAGGTAAGAATTGTTAAAATTTGATATAGTATGGGACTTCTATTGTAAATGAGCAATAAGATTATGGACACATTAGAAACTATTTAATAAATTTAAACTGGAATCTCAGGGTTTCTGTGAACTATTATAATTGTGAGATATATTATGACAATATATCACCTTTCTTTTCAGGGAGGATGCTTATTTCCTTGTTTCTGTGTTCAAATCATCCTTCAAGATATATGCTGAAAATACAGTTGAATGATATTAATAACGACAGGTTCAGCACAGGTTAGCTGAGGAAAGAAAGGTGGATTCTTCTAAGAAAATAAAATTGTTATCATCTGCAATTTATAATCTCGTTAAAGGGGTTTTTTACAATTTTCTATTAAATACTTCCCTTTTGAAAAAATAATTTAAAAAGAGGAATTATTATGTACTTGTCTAAAGAACCTATAAGCTTCTTTTTGTTCTGTAAAAGTTTGCAGCACCTCCATGTGATAAAGAAATACATTTTTAAATAGGTTCTTAAAGAAATTACTTTATTTACCGACAACAAATAACACAACTTTATCTTCTTGTATATTCCCTGCATAAACTCTGCAACCATTAATTTTAGTTTTGAGTGAATTTCTCCCTTTCAGAGAAGTAAATGTAGGTTTCTTGTGACAAGGAACAGACTGGCAGCTTTTTACTAACTGTTTCTTAAGCTTTCACATAAATGGCAACAGAAGTTAAATAATCTTGAAAAACTGTCAGAAAGTATCATACAATGTGGACACTGGCTGTCAGTTTTATTTTGTAGTTGATTTGCCAATTGCAAAAGCAAAAGTTTAGTTGAAACTAAGCAAAACCTGTTTTGAATTACGAATTGACTCCAGCCACTCAGTTTTCCAAAGGAGTCATGGCCTAAAAGTGTTTAAAGGTTTATGTGAACTTATGATGTCTACAGCTGCTAATTTTAAGTTTAGGTGTTGGGGTTTTTTTTATATGATTGGAAGTTTGTAACTACTCTTTCTTTAATTACTGCCTCAAACTCTAGCAGCTCTATCCTTATAAATTATAAAATAAGCCTGTTGACTAGTATTAAGTCAAAATACTCCTAATAGTCTTCTTCATATCTTATGCATCATTTCATTTGAAGTACTGACATTCATTTCAACTCTGGCTGCACAAAAACACTAAAACTACACCTTTCTGTTGTAGCTAGGATGTGGGATGATATACCAACAGGGATATTTAACCTTGTGCTTATTAGTTCTACTGTCTGACTTAAGCCAATACTTTTTTATTTGTACATCAGCCTCAGTTGTCATCTTATTTACCTTTTGCACCATTTTATAAATGGTGCAAAATCTGACTATTATAAAACTAAAATGACTTCTTTTATATCAAAATGGACCCGTATTCGAATAGTGACTTACTGCAACCCATTTAAGGGCAGACACTAGTTAATGAGGCATACTAGAATCTTACTATAGTCATATTATGGTGTAGACATTTATTTACCTATTTCTTGAGCCTCAGTAATCCAGGATAAATCAGTAAGCTGGATAACTCAGTTAAGAACCTCAGGTTGCCTGCTATTAATCATGCTTAAATATGTATATATATATATGACACTTTCATGCATATGTTCAAACATATACACTTCTAAACATCTTAAGGAAATAGAAAATAACTTTTTTTTTCCTAATGAGGAGCCCATAGAGTTTTCTAAGAGCCGTAGTTATAAACCAGAAAATATGTCCTTTTGTCTATATGCCAAAGAAGATATCTCCTAATCTTTATTGCATAATTTCATAATTAATTAACATAAGTAAATATAAAGAAATATATGATCGATTAAAAGTAATACCTAAACTAATTGAGGTGAAGTTTGACATAATCCCTCGCACCTTACAGCACTCTTCAGCTAATTCTTTGACACCCAAAAGAGTGGAGCAGGATGTACATATCTGAAAGAGAGTCTGAGAATTTAATCCATGATTCAAGTAGTGTTTACTATGGGTTCCCTGAACCTTACATAACTTTTGTTTATCTAATTGCTGACTAAGTTACATTGTAAACCAGTTCCAAGATGAAATTATAACACTTCTTTTCTTAAACTTAGGAAATTTACAAAAAATTCAGAACAAGCTTTGCACTCTGCATGAAAGGTACCTGTGATACTGGGATTGGTAGTGCCCCTAAAATTTCCAGATAAAGGAAGATAATGTGACCACATCTTCATTTTTTGTGAGAGTACAACTACAGCACAGGAACATACGAGATCATAACTTCCTCTAACACCCTTTGAGAAAAAAAGAAAGAAAATGTAGGCAGCCTAGAAAAATGTGGTGGCCTCATCAGTAAGGTGCCAAGGTCAGTGGATCAAGAGTGCTCTGTGCAGTCTGACATGAAAAGCAGACAAAAATAAGGAAACTAAATATTTACCACAGTGTGTGGATATACTCATGATAGTACTACTTAATTTCATGGAAAATATTTCACAGATATGGCTTTAATTATAAATAACCTTATGCAGAGCTGTCCGCTCACTCAAATATTTATTCATGTAGTACGGATGTGTTGGATATTTCTCCTCATCTCTGATACCATTTTCTGAAAGCAGAAGAGGCTAAATCCAAAGATTTTCTCCTAGAGAAAAGGAAGCATGATTATGGGTGTTTGTATCTGACTTATCTATCATAGAATTTCTTCACAGCATCAGCTTCTATCTGTAGAATGACCAAAAACTGTGTAAGTATTTGCACTGTAGAATCTGAAATAGGTTGGATGAATGGCACCATAGATGTCCTTCTCAGAAATTTTTTAAAATATATTTTAAAATATTATTTATCACTATAAGAGTACAGTAAGTAGAAAAGATAGAGGCAAGAAATAGAAGAGAAAGGTAAATGATAGAATGCTCTTATGAATGTAGAGCCAGAATGCAGGTTTTTTATTTGGGGAAAAAAAAAAGTTGCAGGTAGCAGTACAAAGTGGTGGAATATTCCTTTAGAAAAGGAAAACAGAAGATGAAAGTGGAAGTATAAAGGAAAGGAAAGAAATGATGAAACAAAGACTTGAGGTGACAGGAGAAAGATAATAGGGTAGAGAGCAGCCATCAAACCGTATTGCATAATGATAGAAGAAAAGATGATAGGACAGGAGGGAATAAATTAAATCTAAATAAAAAAGCAGGTTTATGATTATAACAGAAAGGAATATATGACATGTTGAAAAAAGAAACAAGAAAAAGAGGGAAAAAGGAGCAAAAGAAGATTATTCTGGAGAATCTTGTTTAGAAACTGATTAGCTAGGTGTTAAAGCCAGCTCAAATGTGCTATTTCAGAAAGATAAAGGAAAAATATGACACTTTTAAATATGAATATGTTTTATAAAATACTGTATGCTCACAAATTATGACAACTTTTTTTTTTTAATGCATAGAGGAAATCCATAGTCATACTGTCTCAAAGACATGAAAGTGTTTAAAATGTGTGTTGTTCATATATTGTTATACAGAACTATAGTGTAAAAAGAGGAGAAAAAGAATCAAGAAAAAACCAGTAAACACTGTCAAGATTATATGAAAAATATTTTGAAGACAAAAAATCTTATAAAGCATATACCTGTTAGTTTTGATTTGTAGAATAAAATGATCCATTTTTTTCATATTTTTCTTCCATCCTCTATGAACTTTGCCACACCACTAAAAAAACACAAGCAATAGCATATCTAAGCATATCTATTCTTTCCTCCGAAAGTCTCTTATGGCACCTTTGCTGTCTTAAAGTAGTAGTAAAGTCTTACCTGACATCTCAGATATAATCAAAATATCAGAAATGTTGAACTATATAGAGAGCATCAGCAGCTGGCATGGAATTATAAACATATCTGGTGTCTCTTATAAAGTTAACCTTTCTGTATTAGGAACATGAGATGAAATAGGATGAAGTTTAAATAAAAATGTGATCAATGTGCTTGTCATTTATTGTCCCTCTTCATTTTTGTTTTGCTTTTTCTTGTAGTTTGTTATCAATTGGTGTTTAGAAAACATGACTATGCACTCTCTCAATGACACAGAAAAGCCCTACTGTACAATCCTTTTTGGTTATGTACCTGTGAACTAATGGATTTATTTTTGCAACATTAATAAAGTTTGGACAAGGCAGACTGACTTTGTGGATTTAACTTAAAGACTTAGATAATTTTAAAATTAAACACCAAATGCTGTAGATTTCACCTTTCCTGTGCTCTCCTTTTTTGCTCCACAGAGATTTATTTTCAGAAGAAACAATGCAAGTGTACGAAGAATGGAATAAATGCTATTTTGTTGCTCATGTAATGTGATTTCCCAATAGTATTTGCTTTATCAAATATATTGTCTGTAGCATTAAAATGGAGGAAATTCCAATCAAGTTATATGCTTTATAGAAGAACACTGAAAAAAATAAATAATGAATAAAATCTATTTAAAGATAATCCAATAAAGAAGAAAAGACACATTCATTTCTCATATGTTGGGATTGTTTCTCTGTGAAATCTAAGCTTGATGTCCATATGGGGGACAGAGAGGGAACAATCAAACAAAAGGTATATTTCCTGAGAAGCAATGAAACAAATGCATGAAATTAGTTTGTCTGATGTTAGGAAAAGAAGATTCAAGTCAAACCTGGAAGTTTGTCATCCCTCTGGTTCTTGTCTAGACAATATCTGGTTCCAGTGTGCAGTTATGTATTCAAGCCTGAATCTTTTTTAAGGAAATACCTAGTTTTACCTTAGCCTCTCTCACACTCCAATCCATAAGTATGGAAAGAAACATAAGACTACATCAGAGCAATAGATAATACAGAAAAGAAATAAATGTTCTGAAACAATGGTAATGTAATAAAACATCCATGAAAATGAAGCCTGTGTCTAAGAACCTACACTGTGCTCATATAGCAAACATTTTCAAGACATCATTACACTAACTACTCTGCATGTTCTTATTCTTTTCCCTTAATCCTAAGAGAGGGCAGAATGACTTCTTGCTTTGCAAGAGTTCTGTTCATGTTTTTTATATTATATGCTCGATACACTTTCAGCAATGTTGCAAAGCGTATTTGACTTGCCCAAAAGAAAAAGTGTAGTGAGAATCTGAAGTGGCACACAATTTATGTCAGATTTCCAAGGAAAGATGTTCAGGTAAGCTGTGACCAAGCATCCAAAGTTTAGTTACGTATTTGAACTTGTTAGATGACCAGGATAAACCCAACATAATTCATAAAAAGGGCAGAAGGAGCACTCAGGGAAAAAAAGTGTCTCTGCATGTCTCATCCTTTCAAAGAGAGCTAGATTCTTTGCAGTTAAGAAAACACATCTCAACATTTATCAGAATTGTACTGAAACTTTTTTTCCTCCAAAGTGGTAGAGACGTATAGCCTTTTTTTTTTAATTGCAGTAGTATAATACACAGTTGGCTCACATTGGGTAGGAAAATCTAGAGGATTTTGAAATAGGCTATTTTTCATTGATCACTGAATTAGAAATGAGATAATTATAACAGCAAGTAATGTTTGACAATTATATAAGTGCAGGTAAGACCTATTCACTGAAAAAAAAAACACAAAACAAACAAAAAAACAATAAAGAAAACAAAAACAAAAATAAAAAATAAAATTAAAAAAAACAAAACAAAAAACCAAACAAAAACAAACAAAACCAAACAAAAACCAAAACAAAACAAACAAAAAACAAACAAACAAACAAACAAGAACAAACCAAATAAACCAAACCACCACACAAAACCTCTAGACTACTAGGGAGAAGAAATCATTGCTTTTCCAGCCTTAAGTATAAAATTAGGAAAGCTCCAGAGGAACTGAAAAAGTGTATTATAGTCAAATGTCCAAAATAAGGTAATCTAGGGGCTATAACGGAATGAAAAGACACATTTCTTCTGGGGGAAAACATTTTTATAGTGGCATGTTAAGCAGAATCCACGAAGTAGTTGAGGAAAAATTAATGGAATAAAAGGCAATGTTTTGACCAGAAAAATATCTTATGTAGACATGATATTGTGAATAAGAGTATTTTTTAACCCTAGCCATCTTCCTACACAAGCAAACAAGCATGCAAACAAACAAGCCAGCAAAAAAAAGATAAAACTGAAAAAAACCACCCTGTTAATAATCAGCAGGGCATAGCTCTTTTTTTCTGTTAACTTCTGTGTGTAAAAGATTCATTAGAGTGATGGTTATGGTATCAATCTAGTGTCCACTCACACTGATTTTCTTACTTAGCATTGACATAAATTGCAATAAGAGGAAACATTCAACCACTAAAGATAGCAGTATGCTGTGTGCAGTGTAACAGCAGTGGAAGATCTGGCCAAAGTAAATTAAAATGTCTTGTTTTCAAAGGTGACAAAATCCCTTATTATGATCAGGAAGTTTAAAATACTCTGTCAAAATAAACAAGTAAATCACTAGTTCCAAAATTACCACTTTCACACCCAGAGTCTGTATCATCATGATACACCTGATATTCTCATTTCCCTAAAACAAAATTTTCTCACCTGGCCTTCTAGTAGTAATTGTAACAGTATATATCTCCCTTCTTCTCTTGCTTGTCATAGCCAGCTGTTACTCCTTGTTAAAGAGAAAAAGACTTTATCAGATAAAAGACTGAAGCAACTGACAGGCAGAGATAAAGGGAAATCAGGAGACAGGAAGATCATCTTTACTGCCAGATTCATATCAAAGTCACATACTGACACCATGTGCAGCATTACCACAAAGGAAGCAATGTCACATAAGCATTCAGCATAATGCCTAATGCAACACTGCTCCCAAACTTGGGAAGGAGAGGTGCTGGTAACTGTTCCTCTAAGGAGAGTGATTTACTCTGTAGGTCACTATTTAGGTTCATATTTACAGCACTCAAAATGCCCTTTTTTATGCTTGTGAAACACATGCGAACAGCATGTCTGGAATGCCAATGTTAAACAGTTGAAGGCATTGAAATATAAAAGCTGACCTGGTAGAATTTACCCAAATCACACAAATGAAAACTATCCTATTAGGACGCCAAGTCAGCAATAGAATTCTGTGTGGAAAACACTGCAAATCACAATTAATTTTCATTCAGTCAAAATTAAGTATTCTGCTTTACAATTCCGGGAACAAGTAATGCCATGCAATTCTGAAGTCTGCATTCGGTTGTATTACAGTCAGAGGTTTTCCTATCTTGAATCGGTGGACTATGGTGCACTGTGCTCCATTTACCTCATATATATCATGGGCAATCATTTCTGTAATTAGAACTGAAAATCTTACAGGTTTGTTTCCACAATAATATAAAAATCAACAGGATTAGGAAATTTGTATCATTTTAAATTCTTGACTGACATAGTTCTTTCTAAGGGCCCAAATTCTTTTTGCTAGTAAGAAAGCAATACTGGGCGTCAGACTGAGGGGTGTGTCAGATTTCTGTGTAGTGAAGCTTGTACTCTGCACAGTGTTCCATCAGGCATTTGTAATGAGCGATCTGTCCCCATTTTGATGCTGTGATATTTCTAACAATTGATAACAGAGTAGCCAATTCTAGTTCATCTTTGATAAAAACAACTACACGTTCTAAAAAAACAAAAATATTTTTAAGATATTTTTTCTTCATTTTCAAACCTTCTCCCTGTGATTACATTTAATTCAATCCCAAAATATTTTGCTCATTATACTTTTCCCCTGACTTTTAAAATTGCATTATTTTTTTAACAATTAATCAGTAAATGCAGTCTCTCAACTAATGTGCCAGTTTTCAGACAGCATATGACTTAGCTTTTTAAATAACATTGAACAGGTTTCAAAGGTAACATCATAAAAAGGAGTCAAAGACAAGTTATCTATAGTCTAATATCCTGAAATGGTACAGGAAAGAAATAATCTCAGGTAGTTGATTTGGTTGGTTTGTAGTAAATTAGTTGAGGTCTGACCTAATCTCTATACTACTTTGAAAAAGATCCTGTGTTCTGTATATACTGTTTACTTTTCCAAAGTCAGCATTTTTTTGCTCTGTTGTGAGCTCAGTTCTGTGTTCTCATGCTATCTTCTTTAGTGAGCCATGACTACTATTACTTTTTATACTGTAATAGCTGACTGCTGCTCAGGAACCCCTAACCTCTCCAATCCCCTCTGCTTTCCAAGGCATAAGATAGGAAACTGGCATTGCTGCAACTTTCACAAGCTCAATGAACCCAAAAGGCTAAGAAAACCTCATTAAATGCCTCAGAAGCAGACGAAGAAATATATTTTTTTAAAAAAATCAGAAGCGTAGCACAGAATCCTTGATCGACCAATGTGCTGAGACAGGAATGAAATCAGAACTATGAAAGAAAAATAACAGCAACATAGTGTAAGAGTTATTATGGTGTTTTTATGCATAGAAACCTAAGGATAACAAAAGCCCAAAACCTGTGAAGGTGAAAAAAATAACCTTGCCTATCTTGACATTTCCCTAGAATGTATCACCCTCAGATTGTTACAGAATTTCTATGTTTGGGGAATAAGATTGTAAAAATAATTACAGATGTGATTTTTTTGTCCAATTACATAAACTGTTGGTATATTAATGTTTCAATTTCTTCGTGTGCCTACATTTTCCTTTTATTTAGCAAAATAGTAAGAGAAATTTTCTTAGTGATTTTCTATCAGTTTTTGCAAGTGAAGTACCAATCTGGGACAATACAGTGTTTTATATATATCTGTCTAGTATCTGTCCTGAAAGACCTACTAGGAGTGGTTTTGGCTTTATCTGGGGATATAGACTAAAACATGCAAATTTAGGACTCTCTGTGACAGTCTCTACAATGCATTCATTACATAGGGAAATTCCCTTTATAGACATTAAAGGAGGAATGCCTGTTAAGATGAAGAATTTTCTATATTCCATTGACTTGGTCATGATATTTTAATGTAGTATTCCTAAAGTTGTTGAGAAAAATACTTTAATAGAAAACTTTCACAAGTTCCTATGAAAATATTATGAATAATTTTTAGGTGTTTTTTAGTATTTTGTCTGTGTCTCTATGAACAAAATAGAGATTATTTGAAACTACTGTCTACCTTCTGTCTTATTAATGTCTTTCAGAGTATACTTGTTTCATTAGTGAATGGAAAGAACTCCAATCATTTTCATTTGTTAGTTTCAAATTATAGAATAGAATACTAAATATTTCAAAATACCTCCAAAAAATAATCATTAAATCTGCAAAAATCTCTGGATTTCTTCCAAGTCATTATGTCCAAATTTCCAAGGACAACTGTCATATTAGTCTTCATATAATATATCACAGCTTAGAAAAAAAGTGCACATGGATTTGAGTATTTTTGCCATGATTCAAGCTTCTTATCTACAGATATTTCCACTACACTGATTGGAAAAAAATATAGTAGTTCTGCAATGTTCCACACTCATTTTTGATATGAGAAATCACAAGCATGTTTTTTCATAGAAACTGAAAATATAATCTTTGTATTAGTACTAACCACTGATGCTAATACTAACTGTTTATATTGTGTTCACAGTCTATAACAGATCTACTTTAGTACATTCCCCCAACTTTTGGTAGTCAGAAGAAACTCAATACTGTTACACAAAGACTACAGAAGTTGATGGGGACTTCGTTTTTGTATCATCTTTTATAAGCCCAGATTCCAATACCAGGCAGGATTCTTTCAAAACTGTTCAGGGAATATAGAACTCCACTCTATGGACTTATCTTCTTCAATATTGACAAGATAAACTGTTAATTTTGACCCTTTATGATGTTGTTCAGTTTATTTAACATGGAAACAATTGTGTAAAAATATCAGAGGCAAACACTTCTTTTTTTCTTTTTTTAAGAAACAGTAAATTGCATATAATCTTTTATGCTATGACTATTATGTATCCAGAGTACTGGGAATTTGAGCTGCTATTTTATTTTAATTTGAAGATTAATTTTAAACTCTAAATTCTAAACATAATTGGTTTAAAACATATTCTTTTGAGTTAAACTATTTTTAAAGAAAATATCTAACATATTAGTAATACTTTTCTTGTCTGCAGCTTTTGCAAGACATTTATACATATTGTACTGTATGATATTGGCCTGTATGAATCCTTAAATTAAGTTCATTTAACAAAGAACAAGCAATTTTCTCCTTAGGAAAAAAATGCTACTGGAATAAAATTCTAGCACTGAACAAGGATTTAAATTTTGTCACAAATTAACATGAGACTTAGAAACAACAACAAAAAATAAAATTAAAAAAAATTATCAAATGCCTATGGGAATCTTTTAAGGAATTTAAGGAATTTAGTCTTGCTTCAGTTCATAATTATTATGTGCAAGTCTTCTATGTTGATTTTGTTTAATTAAAAAAATCTGATTAGGCTGAATTTGAAAAGTAATGGTATGCTATGCTTTTTTCACAGCTATAATTTCCTCAATGAAAAAAAAGCAGGTGCATGTACTTAGACCATTTATATTTTAGTATGTTTGTCACACACACTTGAATACTGATTTCAATATATTTATAAATGTTACCTTTTTTACTTTTTATTTCCTTCACTAATTATGTCAACATATATGGTTCTCATGCACTCAGACTTTTTTAATTATTGTTTCTTCATATACTATGTCAGAGCAGGAAAACTAGGCATACATCATCGTAATGAAGTATATCAGTGTTGGTTCAAATCTTGATAAACCTTACACTATAGCATGTTTGTTTATGTCTTTTTCAGAGATTAGTTTTGTTTCTCAGGCAATACTCTTTAAAATTTTTTTTTCTTTCTTACCAAATTCTAGTTAACAGCTCTGATTTCATACAACAAAAGGCACAGGGGAGAATAAAATAATGAAGGCAGTGTCACAATAAAAAAAGCAAAATATTTTGTTTCTTATATAACATTAATAACACATCATTGAAAATGAAAATTTACTGTAAAAAGTAATAGGAATTCAAAAATGTTTTTAGACAAATGTGTCTATGTAATCCAGTATATTTGTATGAAGCATATCTTATTGAACATAACAGAGATGATTTTTCCTCCCAGTAGACTGAATATATCTATTCATTATGCAATTTTCCTTCTTTTTACCTCATAGCCAAACCTTCTAGAAAGAGAAAAAAATAAAAGGAAAAAACTCATTCTTTGACATCCTGAAGGTAATCTGTAAAAGCTTACAATGTTTAGAATAAATTCCTGCCACATTATTTTGAAGTTGTTTGTCTTAGAGTTGCTAGCTTTACCCAAATGGTAACACAGATATGTGAATTGGTAGTGTATTTGGTATTTCCATTTTAAATTAAATGAACTTTTCAATTTTTGTATTATTTATTTTCTTAGCTATAAAGATACTTGGTTGCTTTTGGTTTTAAAAAAATAAAACAGACTACAGTGTGCTCATTGAACTAACAGTGGAAGCACAAACATTACAAGCATTACAAATATATTTAAAGTACATTTAGATATACTTAAGTATCTCCTCTTTTTTAATAATTTCTAATATTGATAAACCAATATAAATATCAACATAGCTTGTGAAATTATCTAATAACTGTCTACAGATATAACCTTTTTTTTTTTTTTTTGGAGAGGAGGAGAGGGTGGAGGCGAAGTGGGGAAGGGTGTCCTTATTGTGTAGTCATCAAGGTGACAACTCCATGACTGCTAACTCTTGTATTTTCTTCTCATGTATCTTCTGAAAGCAAGATGACTGTGCATCCTATAATTACTATCTAGCTTTTTAAGCAGCAAATAAATTCTGAAACCTGAAGAAAAGACAAAGTGTAATCCACATGAAGTTGTTTTTTTCTGGAACAATGTTTCTTCTCTCAGTTTCTAATTTCAATATACTCTTTTGGTACTCTTTTACTATTAAAATCTTACAATAGTCAGTTAAAACACAACCTGTAGTACGTATTTACATGTAGCAAACATTTCAGATTATGCAGAATTTACCATTCTGAGGTACACAGTCTAACAGTTGTTAGTTAATGTTCAATATCCTTAGGAATGTAAGTGAATTGTAAATGTGGATTTAAAACCCAGAAACGGTTCTATTGGCTGAAATAATTATTGCTCTGAAAGATTTATTTGTTGATTCATATTGAACGAGCACTTGCGTTAAAAACCTGCAGACATATTTCAGTATGTATTGATCATCTATGGTATCCCAAACAGATAAGAGTCAAAATATTTTTTTCAAGTGATAGAAATTAGCTGAAAAAGATTTCAAAAATATTTGGAAAAGAATTACCAGTCTTGTTTAAGATTGTATTTAGCATGGTAAGTCAGCTATTTGCTTTCTGCACCCATAAAGTCCCCCCTTCTCAGCCTACATGCAGTATTACCTTATTTGGTTATTAATTAATATGTGTCCACAAGACATAAAGGATGTTCCGTAAAAAAAAATTGCATTGTATATTTGAGGTTATTAGAGTACTGCTAAGTATTGAACTAAACAAAGCTGAAGCCTTTTTTGATGTAGAACTTCAGATTCTCATGATACTATTAAAAACACTTATCTAACTGTAGACAACCTTAACTGCTCAGAAGTGCTAGTGTTTGTGCTTTGCACCTCCTGTACCACCTGCATCCCAGCTTTATCCCGGGGGAACTGCCATATTCTGTTCTAACTTCGTCCTTTTCAAGTTTATCATAAGAAGGAAATTTCTCGGCCATGGTCTTAAATGGCATATACAGCAAGAATAGGTCATTTTATATGGCTGCTCAAGAGAGAAGGCAAGCAGGATGTTTTTTGGCAAAAGACACAAATGTCTGTGTTTTAAGTATACATTTTGCCTGTGTACCAGCTGCAGAGAGTTGAATAGACTTGCCTGTTATGTTTCTGAATCTGATTACAGTTCATATGCCATTCACTGTCTGCCTGCCATGTATTTTCTCTCACCTTATCATCTGCCTTAAAGCATTAAGTCACTGACCCCTGTACATTCTTGGCTACAGGTTTTCAACAGGTTGGGTATCTACTGATCAACTGCTAAAATAAAATAGCTAAGAAGGAATGGTACAGTCATGGAAACGTCCCTGGGTGACATGATGCAAGAAGGCATATACTTCAGCAATGCTTCAGAAACTGGGTTGCTACCAGCATGTAATCCCACAGTATGTAATCCCATACATTTGTCCTGACAACCTTCAAACACATGACAAAAGGTCAGATGATGGCCCAAACTATCAGTTTTATGAAACTGGAAAAACCTAAAGACAGCTTTATAAATTTGTAATTTAGGACAGAAGAAGATAGAAAAGGCCAGAAGGTTCTAAACAGATAATACAGGCATTATAAATGGAATTGGGCTCGCAGCATGAGCTAGTTTGTGAAAGGCATTTATCTATGTATGAGGGAGATAGCAGTCTTCAGAACATGAGGAAACTCCTCAAATTCTTTTCGTAGCACCAAGCAGAAACACAATTTTACTATACCATTTTTGCCCTCAGAATCATGCTTTAAATTCTTTCCTACTAGTTATTCTGGATGCACTTTGTCACAAAAGGTCTTAAGAGACAGCAAGAGAGTGACATTCCATCAGACTTGCATGGATCAAAGGGAAGATCTAGAAATTTGCAATGTAACCTGAAGTATAGGATTATTGACATTTTAAAAATGTGAAATATGTAGAATGTATTTTAAAGGAACAGGTAAGAATAGATGAGATAAAAAAATGTGATGGTAAGATAGTGGAAGGGGAAACAAGAAAAAATTACTAGTTATTCAATCTCAGCAGAACACAGGAGCTACCACCCCTAATAGGCAGGGTACCACCAGTCATCTGTTCCAGACAACATGGCAACTCCCTGTTCTTCCTGGTTTTCTGCAAGCAATATGGAAGAAGATGCTTGTGTTGCAGCAAGCTATCACTGATCATAGTATTGGCAGATGGTTAGCACAGCTGGTGTCAGAAGATATCTGACAACAAACTCTCAAAACAGTTCAAAAAAACTCAGTGTTGTTCAGAGCACCATTTTTAATGAAAAATATTGCACTATGATCCTCTTCAAAATAATAATAAAGTTGAGCAAGTAGACAGATCTTCAATGTAGCAAGTGTTGTTTCTATTGAAACATCAGTTTGTCTCCACATTTTTTCTTGTATGGTTTCTTTATGAGGTGCAAAACCTGTTGTGCTATTTTGATACGTAATTTCAACTGATTACACTGAAGAAAAGTAAACAAAGGGAATGTACCTGTGTGTGTTATTTATCTTACTATTTTTTTAGATTGCCATGTATTTCTTCTGGTATTAGACAGTAGTGAAAATACACTTGTGAAAAGCACTGAGGAAGGATCACACATCAGTTCTTAAAGGTGATTATTCATACACAACCAATTTTTTAATGAAAAGGCAGGTTAGTTCAGTAGTGATATTCCTCATGGGTTCTATACTTACTTAACTGGACTATACTCAGCACAAAGATGTACTTGCAGTACTATAACTAAACTTTGTTGTCCAAATTGTACTATAGATAAGTGGATTCACAACATTAATCTATTCACCCCACTAATTTTTTCAACTATGTTGTTAAGAATATCATGAGCTTTATGCCAGAAAATTCTGTTAGTTACAATTCTTAAAAAAATAAATCCACAAGATCAAGAAATGTTCATTTGAAAATTATGACTAGACTTTATATAGTAAATCTACCATTTTATAGTGATAATATACATTTACAGTGGTGATGTGTTCTCAGTCAATTGCAACTTGCCAAATGTAACTGCTCAAAATAAAAACTACTTCAGATCATGTCTGCATTTTGATTCAGCTTTTGAAGGTTACCTGTTTGTTCAAGACAAAACTGTGTAAAGAATTATAACAGGAAACCTTTCCATTTCTATTATGGAAGCATAAAATTATTTAGTCTTCACTTACATGATCATATGCCTTTTTTTTTTTTTTGCAAGGGTCTGCTGACATCAGAACTATTAGAATAATCAAAAACAAGAATGAGTTTTCCTCTGTGTGAACCAGCAAAAGCAATATAAGATATAAATCATCAACTCATATTTGTTTATTGAACAAATTTGAATGCTCAACTTTTCTGACATCAACAGAACAGCCAAAAACCCTTAAACCAAGAAATCCTATTTGGACACCTTTTTTTTTACCTAGATTCTACTCAGACTTTAAATATTCTGTGGCATAATTGCACAATGTTGAAGAAATGTATTCAAAGCATCATTACATTATGTCCTAAGTGTCCGTTTCCCTCAGTATACAAATAAATGTAATCTAAGCCTCAACATACCACAATGAGATAGTGCAGTGTCTCTTCCCATGGTTCATAACCTCACTACTTCCCTCTCTGTGAGACAAGTACACCCTACACAGGCCTGAAAGGATGGGATGGGCAAAGGTTTCTGTTACTGCCTTGTACTTAAAGTATTACAAGCAGGCAGGTCCTCAGGAGAAGAATGCAAACTCTTTTTCCCCTGGCTTCAGAGTGCCACCTCATAATCTCATCCCGTAATCTGCCAGGGCAGGAGGGTCAGGAGCTACTCAGAGAAATAGGCTGATAATAATTTAAGGAGGAAGCTATTTCTGGCTTCCAGAATAGTCTAGGAAAAGTGAAAAGTTTAAGGATTTATTTTTCGGAATCTCTCTCAAAGAAGTCAAATGACTGAGGTATAGGTTAGAGTGTGACTTTTCCTTCTTAATTTTGAATTAATAGGTGACTAGTTAATGAGGTTATTTTAGCATCCATTTTCTTAGATCAAAGGGAATTGTTCTTTCATTGCTCCTATGGACCTTAAGATCAGTGGTTTAAAAAGTCTACTGGCAGTGACTCCTTAAAAATAAACCCACATTCCTTAACCTGTATGAAAAATAAAATAAAGGAAACAAAGTGATGTAATATTTTACTCCTGGCTCTGTTTAGGAAAAGTTAAGTCTAATTTTAGTCTTCACTGTGTTCAGCAGAAAAGTAGCTGTAGTTTTAATACAGAAAGAATGGTCCTGCTCTTAATAACGGCTACAGAAAATCTTCTGTTCCTCTCTAAGCTATACATTATTTTATAAACTTTAATTTTGCTACTCATTCTTTAGTAGCATTTGTGGTTATTTTGTCTTGTAGAATTATTGTATGTAATAATTGCCTATAATTGAATGGTAAAATATTAATAAATTTAGATGAATGTGGCAGGTGTATAGTCAGCAGTTCTATTGATTGTTCCTTTTTTAACTTAATATTATGAAATTTTAGCACTTGCCTTGGCTTATAATTAATGGTCTTATTAAAAAAAAATATACAGGTAGCCAGCAGCTGGTACATTCAGTTTACAGGATAGCAGATTTTTCCAAAACAAATGATACAATGCTAATGTAAATATCATTTTGCTAATGCTGAAATTATAACATGCCTGGAACCAAAAATTTCCCTTGAAAAAATTGCATTTGAAATTATTTAAAATTGTAAGTCTCCTGTTAAAAGTCTCTTTTTTAGCTGCAGTTTAATTTCACAAGTAGCACTGCTTCCATAAGCCAAACAATTTGAGCATTGTTAAGAGGTGTTCTTTGCCCAAGGTAATTGCTATTTGGCTAATGATGTATTTGGAAGCTATTGTAAGTTGAGCAGAAAGTAATTGGCACAATGAAGAAAATAATTTTCTTGCAAATCAGACAACACAAATGGTAGCCTAGGGCCCTAGACCTGAAAACTCTCATTTATGTATGTGCTTAATTTACACATGAGTAATCCAGTTCCAATGGCAAGGCTATCTTCCTGCTTTTGTTTGTTTTGCTTTTTCTGCTACTCAATACTTGCTCCTCCTATGTAATAAATAATGGTGATTTCCATGTCCTTAGTGGATTTTAAAGATGAGAGCATACTCTGTTTTTGGAAAATGTAAGCGTGCTACAGTCATGGTCATGCTGTGGGGTTGTTTTTTGTGTGAGTTTATTTTTTTAAAGCTTATAAAGAGATCGGTCTGCAGTTTTGAACATCTAGGGAAAATCACTGGTCTTTATTTAGGCTATGACTGTTGCTCTGGTTAGAGTGAAACAAGTTTTTCAAAGCAGGAAGGTTTTACTGTTTCCCAGAGGTGATCAAAGCCTACTATGCTTTAATCTCCTCTGGAAATTATTTCTGAAGCTTGACCTTCAGGCTGATACTTTTAAAAATTACTCCCATTGTTATTTTTATATTACATAATCTTAATATGTATACTTTATATACACAGGCATGTACTCACAAACACACAGACACAAACATGTCCAAGCTATCAGATGACAGTGTTGCCTTTCAGGTGTTTTTCAATACTTCCCAGAATAATCTTCTCCATAACTTTACCAGGCAGTCAAGTGAGACTGACAGGCTCATAGTTTCTGGGGTCCCCCTTCTTGCCCTTCTTGAAAATCAAGACAACACTTGCCAGCTTCCAGTCAGCTGGGACCTCTCTGGATTCCCAAGACCACTCAAAAACCATTGAGAGAAGTTTTGTGATGACATCAGTCAGCTCTTTGAGGATTCTTGGATGAATTCCATCAGGCACCATAGATCTTTAGGGATTCAGCTGGAGCAGCAGATCCTCCACAATTTCAGGGTCAACTGGGAGTTGATCATTCTCACAGATCTCCACCTCAGGGCACTGAGACTCCCTTGGTCTGTCATCTGTGTTGAAGATAGAGGCAAAGAAAGCATTAAACATCTCTGCCTTGTCTCTGTCCCTGTTTGTGAGGTGACCATCCTCATCCTGTAATGGGCAAATGATATTTTTACACTACCTATTGACATTAATATACTTAAAAAAGCTCTTTTTATTGTCCCCCATATTTCTGGCCAGCTTCAACTCCATCTGAGCTTTAGCTACACAAATTTTCTTCCTACAGAGGCAAGCAGCATCTCTGAATTCTTCTCATGTCACTTGACCTCGCTTCCACTGGACTTATACCTTCCTTTTTTGCCTTTTTTCCGAGATGATCCCTGCTCATCCAAGTTGGCCTTCTGCCTTGTCTGCTTGAATACTGGCATTTGGAATTGCCTGCTCCTTTGCCCTTAGGAGGTGATGTTTGAAAAGCAAGCAGCACTGATGGACCCCAGCATCTAGATGCAAAAAGATTTTCCCAGGGGACCTTACTTACTAATTCCCTGAGCAGCCTGAAGTCTGCTCTCCTCATGTCCAGAGCTGAGATTTTGCTGGCACTTTTCCTCCTGTCAGTAGAGATTTAACATTTGATCACTTCATGTTCACAGTGGCCAAGATGGCCACCAATCTCCACTTCACTCATGAGATCCACTCTGTTGACAAGCAGCAGATTAAGGAGGGCATCTTTCTGAGCCAGCTCCCTTATGACCTGTCCAATAAAGTTGTCATCCAGGTTTTTTACGAATCTTCTTGCCTAGGTGGTACCAGTCATATGGTGCTCCCAGTTAATTTCTGGCATGCTGAACTCCCCCATTAAGACAAGAGCAGTTGACTTGGAAGTGTGTCTTAGTTCCTCAATGAATTATTCATTGGCATCATTATCCTGGCTGGGAGGTCTGTAGCAGACTCTCATGATGGCATCTCCATTATTTGTTTGCCCCTCGATTCTTACCCAGAGGCTCTCAACTGTGCCATTGCCAGTTGTGAGCTCCATACATTCTAACCCTTCTATTATATACAGTACCACCCCTCTACCTCTTCTGCTCTGCCTATCCCTCCTGAAGAACCTGTAATCATCCAACAGGGCACTCCAGCCACAGGACTCATCCCACCAGGTTTCACTCACATCAATGACATCAAATCTCTGGGACTGTGCCAAAGCTTCGAGCTCCTCTTATTTGTTCCTTATGCTGTGTGCATTGATGCAGAAACATTTCAGGTGTGGTAAAGTTATGGAGAAGATTATTCTGAGAAGTATTGAAAAACACCTGAAAGACAATGCAGTCATTGGTCACAGCCAGCAGGTTTCATGAGAGGAAAGTCCTGCTTGTCCAACCTGATTTCCTTTCATAATGAGGAAACCCACCTAGCTGATCAGAAGCCAGCGGATGTAATCTTTTCGATACTGTCTCTCACAGGACCCTTCTGGACAAAATGTCCAGCACACAGCTGGATAAACACATCATGCAGTGGGTGAGCAACTGGCTCACGGGTTGAGCACAGAGGGTTATAGTCAATGAGGGATCATCAGACTGGTGACCTGTAGTAGGGTTCCACAGGGCTCCATCTTATCCTGTGCTCTTCAACATCTTCATAAATAACTTCGACACAGGACTGGAAGGGATACTCAGCAAGTTTGCAGACAACACAAATCTGGGAGGATCTGTTGACTCTCTCGAATGTGCAGAGGCCCTGAAGAGAGACCTCAACAAATTAGAGGACTGGGCAATCACCAACCATATGATGTTCAACAAGGGACACTGCCGGATTCTGCACCTGTGATGGGGTAACCCTGGTTGTTCATACAGACTGGGGAATGAGTTGCTGGAAAGCAGTGCCATGGAAAGGGTCCTGGCTAATGGCAAGTTGAATCTGAGTAAGCAGTGCCAAGCCAGGAGGACCAACCCTATCCTGGGGGGCATCAGGCAAAGCATCGCCAGCTGGTCAAGGGAGGTGATTGTCCTGCTCTGCTCTGCACTGGTGCGGCCTTATGTTGAATATTGTGTGCAGTTTTGGGCATTGCAATACAAGAAAGAGATTAAGCTCTTAGAGAGTGTCCAAAGGAGGACAACGGAGATGAAGAGCCTTGAGGGGAAGCCATATGAGGAGCAGCTGAGGTCACTTGGTGTGTTCAGCCTGGAGAAGCGTAGACTGAGGAGAGACTTCATTGAAGTCTACAACTCATGAGGGGAAGAGGAGGGGCAGACACTGATCTCTTCTCTGTGGTGACATGATTGGAGGGAATGGCCTAAAGTTGAGTCAGGGGAGGTTAGGTTGGATATTATAAAGAAATTTCTTCACCTAGAGGGTGATTGAGCACTGGAACAGGCTCCCCAGGGAAGCAGTCACAGCACCAAGCCTGACAGAGTTCAGGAAGCATTTGTATAGTACCCTTGGGCACATGGTATAACTCTTGGGTATGGTCCTGTGCAGGGTCAGGAGTTGGACTCAATGATCCTTGTGGGTCCCTTCCAACTTGGCATATTCTGTGATTCTCTGAGATATCCAATAATTAAATACCTGTGTGAATAAAACATATCGATTTTGGAATTAATGAATATCAAGAATTAAATGCTGCTGCCAAGATTAGCAATGAAAGAGTGTAATAAATTTAATTTTCAAGATGAACACTGATTATACAAAAAGAAAAAAGTTTAAATGTTTCTCAAAAATCAGTAAGCTTGATTAAATTCTATATATCTTTCTCTTTCAAGTGCCTGTGAGTGAATACTTATAGCCATCTATAACTTATGTATTTTAGGAATAAAAAAATTAAAATATTTAATTCCTGACTATAATCAGGATTTTTTTTTTTTATGTCTTTGGATGATTTTCCTTTTCTTAAATCAGTTGTTTTTGCTAGAAGATTCTATGTGAATAGAACTGCTTTTAATACTTGGCAATATTTTCTGTAATATACATTTTTTGTGAAGAAAACAATTGCTTTCTTAAAGTCATTAAGCATAGAACAAGAAAATACTTGTTTAAAAATTAGAAAACATGAACATTTGCAATTTAAGATGTTCATTATACTAAGAATATTGGAGGAAATAAAAGGAGATAGGAAAGGCCAAATAATTTCACAGAGTTTTAGAAAATATAATGAGAAAATTAGATAAACAATTTATATCATTCAATGCATGGTTTTGAAGACCTATCTAGGTAGCTCTCTGATACTACTGATCCCAGAACAAAAAGCTTAGAGACTGTCTTCCTTTTAGTTTAAGAAAGATTTAAAGGAAATAAATAAGCAGTGCAATTTTTTTTACTTTTTTATTCTAGACGATGTGCTGTACATAGATGGGAACCAGCAAAGCAGCATAAGTGCAGTGGTGATCTCACCTCAGCTGTGTTTGGTGCCTAGTAACTCCATGCAACACACAACCTTTTCTGTCCTGAGTGACCACCAAAAGAGATGAATTTCAAAATCATGGGCTAAGTGAACGCACAGGACATTTTATAGTGCTTGCCTGCAAACTAAAGGAGTGATATCATTATATATATATATCAAAGGATGACAAGGGGATCATGGCTAATGAGGATGTATTAGTGTGGGACCTGAGCATGACATAATCAGTATGGAACAAAGGGTGAAGACTGTACTAGTCTTGGCTGGGATAGAGTTAAATTTCTTTCAACAGCTTGCATGTTGCTATGCTTTGCGTTTGTGCTGGAAACAATGCTGATAACAGATGTTTTCATGATTGCTGAGCAGTGCTTACACAGAGTCAAGGCCTTTTGAGCTTCTCACCCCACTCCATCAATGAGGAGGTTGGGGCTGCACAAGAAGTTAGGAGAGGACACAGTTGGGACAACTGACCCCAACTGACCAAAGGGATATCCCACACCATATGGCATCATGATGACCAATAAAATCGGAGGGGAAGAAGGAGGAAAGGGGTGGAGGGGGCAAACCGAATATTTTACGAGCATACTTACTAGACCCAACCCATAAAAGCAGAAAAAAAATAAATGAAAAAAATGTTATAGGTCAGAAACAATGTAATAATGTGTCTACAAAGGTAGTTGGGAATTTAGAGGTCCTAATTCTTTTAGAAAACAAACTAGGAAGTTAAAAAAATGGTCTTCTGCAATGTTCATAAATACTCTAAATAGTTATAAGTATGTGAAATAAAACTCTTTCTTATTCAATCTCACACAAATGAATTTGTAGAACTGGCCACATGTTGCATAACCTGAACTATTGAAAATGAACTATTGAAAAACTATTATGTATTGGTAATAACTTAATACTTTCCTACTGCCTACTGTTGTTATTGATATTTATAAAGAATCATGAATGTGAAGGATGTTCAATAAAGAAAAGTATTCAATGCTACTGCTTAACATACCATTGTTGAAATCACACAATATTGGCTATATATATGTACATATGTTGACTATATATATAAACATTGACTATATTCTGCATACAATCTGTTGCCTGGTAACAGGTAAAATGTTCGTTAAAGGGTGAAAACCTTAGCAAAGATAGCATCAGAAGATACTGAACATTAAAGAGCAAGTCAATTGTGAATTCCAAAATCGAGCAGGGAAAGTAGTGGTACCTTATCAAATAAAGCCTTTTAATTTGATTGGTGTTTGATAGTCATTCAAATGCAGTTTCATCTCCCCCTTGTGGAAGGAGCTCTCTGGGATCAAACACCTGATTTCCTCCATATTCCCTTATTTCTGCATAACATTTTGCAAATTAGGTTTCTATACAACGGAGGTTAAGGCTCATCAGATCATCAGAAAATTCTTACATAGGCAAGTGGAGAAAAGCAGAGCATTAGTCTGAGCAAGCTAGATATGTTAGAGTAACAACACAGTAAAAATAGAATCCAGAAATAGAATCCAATTCTCTATTAAAAAATTATACAGATATAAAGAAAGTTCCCTGGCACTGGAATTCAATCAACCATACTGTTAAATAGCTGCAATGGTCCCTTGAACAGTTTAGCCTGTGTTGGCTGGTCTTCTCTCTGAAAATTCCAAATCATCATTTGAGCATTAGCATTGATCAGAGGCAATTAATTCTATATATTTCCATTCTTTGGAAAGTAACATTTGGTTTTCTCCATTTTGGGGGTTTTGTTTTCTAATTTCTTGTCCGTTTACCTCATGACCCAAAATCAATTAATTTATTAGTAAAGTTATAATCCATGAGGACCTGGCATACAAAAAAAACTAACAGGATGGTGACATGTAACTATCCAACACATATTGTAGAGTAAAAGGCTGTACCTACGAGGTGAGCATGCCCTGCAGTGCATCTTTCAATTTTGACATGTATTTTGTTTCATTTTCAGCTCCATGTTGTGGGGAACTTGTTCACCACTCCACTGCACATGCAAATTTTCTTCCAGAGGGAGGAAATAAAAAAATATGTTCTAGCAGCTCTCTTCATGGAGATAATTGGAGCATATTTTCCTTGCAAATCAAATGAGGCCAGCAAGTCCAATCTGCCTAGAGCAGGATGTACTGAAATGCAGATCCAGCCGCAGGGTGTGCTGGAGAATTTTGGATGTTACACTGTGAAAAAAATTGAAGAATTTTTATGAGGTGTATAAAAACCTTAAAGCACTGATATTTCTCCACTAAGATTTATATAATGAAAAATTAAAGAGAAATATTCAAATTAGTTAACAGAAAGGATGATATGGCAAATAAAGGAATACATTTGTATAAATCATCCAGATCCAAGGAAAATATAGCAAATAACTTTCAACTAGATCCATTTTTTTGCTAATAAAGAAAGGGACAGAAACCCCAAGAACCTGTGATAACCTCAGAAATCCTGGGTCAAGACTTTCAGTAACTTAAAGTAAATTAGGCAATATTTACTTAATACTTGAAATAGTTATTTGAGTTTGTTCACAAACATGACACAGTTCCACACAATAATAGCAGGGATCTTGTAGATCAGAAATGAAGTGTAGCAGCAAAGCTGTATGTGAAAAATGTACCAATATATTCCAAATAATCGTTAACTAATGCCAAAGTTATTAATCTCATACTTCCAGAAACATTTACATTTGTTCTCAGCTATTATGTTTTAAATTACATTCCAGTTGAATAGCTTTTTGAAAAGAAATGACAGAATTTTGCATAATTAATAAAGTAGATAGTATATACACTGAGAACTTCATTATCCTTACCAAGTACAAAAACCTTGTTCATGTAAGTTATTTTAAGAGTGAATTTTATTTTTCTTTGAGATTGCAAGCTGTTCCAAACTTCTTTCAAGACCTTATAATTATCATATTAAATATCCCCTGTACTTGAAAATTAGTGATAATTTCAATAAAGTTGAACTATGTTAACTAGTTTAACACTGAAATATTGTGACTAATATATACAAATGTTTTTGGATTCTTTCTGATATTAGGAAAAAACATGTGTGAGATTATCAGGGCTTAAATGCATAATATGGTATTAAATGGTGAAAGCTGATGATATTTTAACATAGCACTTATATGATCCCTTAAATAGTTAACTATAGTTTATGAGCTAGACACCCACATGTGCATTTCCATTTCCCTGGGCTTGGAGACTAAGCAGAACAGAACTAATCCATTTCTATTATGCAAAAGAACAGAATTTCAGTGGCTTGCTTATGAGAAGTACTCTTTGCGTTCTTGTGTAGCATATATTGAGGAAATATTTTCTACTGACAAGAGAATAAAACAAAAATATTCATAGGTCCATTTGTTTATCAGTTAATATCTGAATTTGTATGAGGATTTACTCTAAACATTAAGTGGCGTTATATAATTTAACAGCTCAATCTTTTTAAAAGAAAAGGCTTTGTCTTTCTGTCCTTCAGTAGTTTTCTCATAGCATTATTTTTAACATGAATCAATAGGAAAGAAGGGAACATAAATATTATGGTTCATTTTTGCTATAATACTGCTTAAACTTTTCACTGCCCAGAACAGTAAAAACCTAAAAGTAAAACTTCTTCACTGTCAAATGTAGTTATTGATTCAAAAGTCATCCATGTTCTAGAGTTCTTTCACAGTTTTAGTACATGAATAAAATCAAAAAAGCAGTGGTATGTCAGTGCTCAACATTATTGTGCTACTAAGTCACATAATAATTCATCAGCAATTGGAATTTTTGTCATTTCAAATTTCAGTTAAAAAAAATAAATGTATCATGTATTTGAACTAAAAGTAAAATCTTAAAAATCTGCAAATAAATAAAAGAAGTTTCTTTTTAAAAATGTATTCTGGAAATATAAAATAATTCTATTTTTAAAATGTATAAAATTATCCATAGTTTATAATATAAGCACAATGAAGACTATAAGAGAGAATTATGAATTATGTTGATGAATTATAATGTATATTAGTATCTGGTTTATAAGTGAAGATAATCATAATTTCATATCAATAAATCAGGTTGGCATTAGAATAACAGGTAAAATTGGTGTTTTTAATGAGATATTGGGGGAGGTTGTACAACTTTTACTAACGAGAATAAAATGTTTTGATGGGAAATTTTGTTCATCTGTGTTTTGGTATTTTCATGTTCTAGAACTCATATTTCATATTATGAATTTTTTAAATGCCTTTTCAAGATTTAACTGTCCAAAATAAAACATGGAAATTCTGAAAGGTTATTAAGGACATCAGAAATGTAGTTACATTAACTTTCTATATGTTTTTGCCATTACTGGTATTATCATATTGCGTTAAAGTCAACTTTTTACACAGTAATTCCTGTGACACCACACTAATTTAAAAAAGCAGAAAAGTCATTATGCTAAGCAAGTAATCACGCAGTAAGAGAGAAAACTATCAAGGGTAGTTAACGCTGAAGGGCAAATCTGTTACAAAAAATATTCTGGGAAAGAAAAACACAGACAGAAGCCAAATACATGATGTGCATTAAGCTAAATACTAAAATGGGAGACATGAGAAGAGGGCATATTTTCCCCGAAGAAAATTTTCTGCTAGCCTTTGGGTTGATGGAGATTTCTCTTCTTGTCTCTTGAATGCACTGAAATGGCTCTTTCTGACTCAAATCCAACAAAATGACTCCTCAAACTCTGCTCATAAAATTTAGTATTCCAGTTATAGATCTGCACATCTGTGTGGTCTTACTATGATTTCACAATCTGCCTCTTATTTACTGATTTTTATAATTCTACTTTTAGGGAAAAAGATTTTAGGGAGAATGTTTTTTTCTATTCAGTGGAAATGAGTGCAGTTTGAGTTTTATCCCAGGATCTTATACATGGCATAACAGGATTATTTAATATACATTCAGGACAAGATTGTATACAAATTCCACATTCATTCTTTAATGTTTTATATGAATGAAACTTAAGTTTACAAGACCTTATAACTACTTTAAAAAAAATAAAATTATAGTAGTAATAAAAATATTATTGCCACCATGCTGACTTTTGCCATGCTACATTTTCTGTACAACACATAAGAAGACACTCAATTGAAATAGACATTTTTCCGTATGAAAGGGGATTGTTTCTTTGGAGATGTGTTAATTGCTTTTTTGTTTATTTTTTCTAAAAATATTTGCTATCTGTATTCACAGTCTTAATATGCTTTGGGAATATCTCCTTTTGTAATGAAGCTTTGTCTGTTGTATTTCCATTTTTCTTTATCAGTAGAAAATTCAAAATTAAAGAATTTGATAGCAGCACCAGCT
Source organism: Pseudopipra pipra (assembly GCF_036250125.1). Taxonomy (NCBI): domain Eukaryota; kingdom Metazoa; phylum Chordata; class Aves; order Passeriformes; family Pipridae; genus Pseudopipra; species Pseudopipra pipra. The sequence continues at coordinate 71,109,004 of NC_087550.1, read as the reverse complement.
CAGGTTAGCTGAAAATGGAACTTCCATCTTCTATTGTTGTGGGTTGTAATGCTACTTCTGAGCTTCCAGCCATGCATCTATGCAACTCAGTGGTGAAGTGAGTGAGAATGTATGTATACTGTACAGAATGTTGTGCCTTACGAGGAGGATAAGAAGCTATAAAATGTAAGTCACATTCCTTATAGAACTTTGTGCTCTAAATCTTTCACATAAGAAACTCAAAGCATTTTCTCACTGTTAGCAACACAGAATTGTAGAACAGTTTGTGTTGGAATGGAGCTTAAAGACCACTGGTTCCAAACCCCTTACCATGGGCAGGGACACCTCCCACTAGACCAGGTTTCTCAGGGCATTGTGCAGTGTGAGCTTGAACACTTCCAGGAAAGAGACATCCACAGCTTCTCCAGGCAATCTGTTCCTCTGTCTTACCTCCCTCCTTGTAAAAAAAAATTCTTCCTTATGTCCTCCTTATGTCCAATCTAAGTTTAAAACTGTTGTCTCTTGTCCTTTCACTACAGACACCTGTAAAAAGTCTTCCTCCAACTATTTCATAAGCTCTCATTAAGTATTGACAGACATGGCTTTTGAATTAAGATAGAGAGTGGCTTTGTAAGTTCATCAGCCAGTTCTCTCAGGATCTTGCGATGAATCTCTTTGGGTCCTACGGACTTGTGTATGTTCAGGTACTTCAAGTGGTCCCAAAGCTGATCTTCTCCCATGATGGGAGGGACTTCATTCCCCAAGTCACTGACTTGATGTTCCTAGGCTTCAGAGTGGTGAGATGAGGGATGACCAGTCAAAACTGAAGCAAAAAATGTTCAGTACCTGCCATGGTTTAGAAATGGCATTCTCCGATTTAGCGTTCCCACTGAAACCATGTGCTGATCCTTCACTTCCCTTTCCCCCTCTCACTCCCCCTGTGGTGGGATGGAGAGGAGAATTGGAGGCACAAAAGATAAAATCACGGGTTGAGACAAAAACAATTTGCTGGAAACAGTAATGAGATAAGAAAATTAAGAGTAACAGCAACAGCAACAATATTAATGACAAAAGTGTACAGGAGAGAGGAGAATGATTCATATCCAAAAAGCTCTCCGTGGAGCCCAGCTGCTTCCTCCACCATGCTACCCTGACCCAGAAGCGAACCCTTCCTCTGTTTCCAGAAAATGAGGTCAGGTGGTATAGAATAACCTCCAGGTCCTAGCCGTGTCCCCTTCTGGCTACTACAAAACTTAACCTCAGCCTTCTCTATGTAGCTTGTCACTAGATCTCCTGGCTTATTTGTCAAGAGAGTACATTTTATCTCAAATCTTCCTTTTCTGTTCAACACAATTGTAGACGCCCTCTTTTTCTAAATTCAACTCCATTTGTGCCTTAGTTTTCCTGATCACAAGCCTACACATCCAGGCGATGTCCCTGTATTATTCCCAGGATACACGTTCCTGGTCCCACTTCATGTGCACTTCCTTTTTTCCATCCACGTATTGTTCTTGTAGGTATGCATCTGTATGCTCATTCTAGAGACGGAGAAGCAAGAATTGCATCCATACCTTAAATGCAGGCACTCAAAGTTTTGTATATTTCCATTTAACTAAAAGGTAACAATATGGGTTACCCTACTGATCCATTCTGTTTCTGAATTCTAAAGATAGGTGCCTGCACCTTGTTCCAAGCTAAGGCACAGTCTAAAGATACCTATGCCTATGTTTTCAATCATGGGAAACTGAAATAGATTCCCACAGAACTTTATATCTGTTCAGTATCTGAAACTGATTTTACTCATTTCCCAAGGCTGCATTTTTTAGTGACTAGTAAAAAAAACATTTCTGTACCCTTAGGGCATTTAATGTAAACCTCTGTGTGAACCTTCAAGGCTCTTGCTATCATCTTTTGCTTATACTCTCAAGGATACCTGCTACAAAAGGGAATCAAAAAGATGATAGCTGTATTTAAAATATTCACCTCTATGAGACTTTCAAACAGAAATGGTAAACCGACTTTCATCCCTGTTCTGGGCATTTTCAGATATAGATCCTAAACCACATGTCTGAATTTCCTCTGTTGACTTTTCCAGATGACTCGTCCAACAATCAATATCATGTGACCAGAGATGCAGCAGGAACAAAGTACCAGTTTAAACAGTCTTCAAGAGCTCTAATTAAGGCAACTGCTAAGAAATTTTAAAGGAAACAAAAAAATACTAGCTTACACAAACACTTTAATCCTAGTAAACATTTCTGAAAACACAGTCTTGAAGATAATATTCTTGGTTTCATTTCAGTTTTGTCTATCAGCTCAGTGTGGTTAATGTTAAAATGGACATATCTGTCCTGAATTTGGTTTTTGTGTCTTTTTTTTTCTTCTGAGGACCAGCAATTTGCTCAAAGACACACACTTTCTTAAAAAAACACAGCCTGTATTTGTCATATTGTTTAAGGTAAGGAACTGCAGGCTTTACTGCCAAACTTATCAGATAAACTGCAGAAAGCTCCCTTTCTAGTCTTTCATCATTAATGACAGACTTGAGCTACAGGGCCAGTGTACTTGGCAACAATTCCCTCAACCTACTGCTACTGCAAAGAACTACAGCTACTTTCTTATTCTGGATTTAATTTGAAAAAAAAATTAAAGTACCTAGGATAATGTCATCCATAACTTGCCAGGTTACACTGTTTTGGTTTCCTACACATATCCTAAGCAAGACGTGTAGGAAACCAAGACTTAGGGACTGCATTATGGAAAGTACCTGCCCCAAAACAAACACAGTACCTTTGAGATCCTGTTCTTCAGCTTTACACAGAATGACCTCGACATGATTAGTGTAGTATGACTCACAGCACATATATCTTAATTTAATCTGAATTCCAATTCTAAATGAAAATGACAATATTTTTATAACATAAAATGCCATTTACAAAAATAGTTGATTATCATTTATGGCACATTTTTATCTTTAACTTTTGTCATGATAAGAAATTCAGTTTAAACCTCTGAAAATATTTTAGAAGCAACCTACTGCCATTTTTCCCTAAATTCCCTTGAATTTCTGCTAGAAAATCAAACTATCTTCAGTAGCTGTGCATGAGACAAAGATGAATTCTGGTATTAACATGACTTTCCGTGGCGGTACTTGACAAGTTACACTCATCTGGTTTATTGAAATGGAAATAATTGAATTGTTTAATAATAAGTTAGAATAACAATCCCATAGGTTTCCTATTAAAACATTATCTTAAAAAAGTGAAGAATCATCTTATTCATACTGCACAAAAAAAGAGTGAGTGCTGATAACCATCTAGGGGAGCATAGTTTTCAATAAAAATTTTAGAAGTAATCAATGCACAAAAATGATAGTAAATCGAAAAAATGTGGCATTTTTATATATTGTTTCTTAAAAAGCATCTACAGTAATTTACTGCTTTTTATTTTTAGAGATCTAATACATTAAGAAGTACATTACATAATGATTATCTGTATATTTGAATAAAATATAAGTGATGTGTGCATCAGACACATAATACACAAATTAACAAAATTGAAAAAACCAAAATATGAATGAGTTGGAAATTACTCTTCAAAGTGGTTTCATAACTTGTTGTAATTTCATTACACAAATGTCTGGATTTTTTGTGTTATTTAAAATACAATCATATTTATTTTATTTTTCTATATAAGATTTAAAATAATGTGAAGAATAAGAGGAAAATTACTTTGGGCATTAAAATACTGCTACTTACTATTAAATGATGAATTACACTTTCATACATTTCAAAGGAAGTTAGAGTATGTGCTAACTGAAATTATAGTATAGCATATGTTAGGAGGTTTAGGTTGGACATTAGGAAGAATTTCTTCACAGGAAAGGTGATTAGATATTGGAATGGGCTGCCCAGGGAGGTGGTGGGGTCCCTGGAGCTGTTTAAGGAAAGACTGGATATGACACTTAGTGCCGTGGTCTAGTTGACAAGGTGGTGTTCAGGTTAGTCCAACGCAGGTTGGACTCAATGATCTCAGAGGTCTTTCCAACTGAATTGATTCTGTGTTTCTGCAACATAGGGAAAGAGTACTGTACATCTAGGGAACTGAAGGAGAATTGCCTTTCTCCTATAAGATGTAGAATTTTATAGCAGTTCTATCCCCTATTAAATTTTACAAGAAGCTAAAAAAAGCCCTCTAGACCTCTAAAACCAGGTAATAAGTTATAAAAGACTTTTCCCATAAAGGTTAGTAAATATCTGAGGCCTTCTTTTGGACACTGAAGCAAACCGAATTATGCTGGTCTGATAAAAATCACAAATTTTATGCAGAGAGCTTCTGCCTAAAGAATCAGTATCTGCTTGATTCTCAAGACACTGTGGATTATCTTAGCCAGTGTTTATCTCCAGGAAGATATTTGCCCAGTGGTGGTACAAAATTATCAGTTATTTACTTTTGAGGACTGAATGTTTTTCTTTACCAGCTAAAGTCAAGATTTCTGGAGATCTAGCTGTAAGATCAAGGACTATTAAATCACAGTGTGTGTATAGGTCAACGGAAAAATTCTGACCTTAAATCAGGGCCTTAATTTATTTCTGATCTCATATATATATTACACGTTATATGGACGATAACTTGAAAATAGAATAAATATAAACAACACTCTACAGAGTCAAACCCACCTCAGTATATTTCAACTTTAGTCTATTTATAGACTGTTTTTGTTTGGAGAGGACCTTAAAGATCATCTAGTTTTCACCCCCTTGCCATGGGCAGGGACAAATTCCATTAGACCAAGTTGATCAGGGTCCTGTCTAGCTTGGACTTGAATAGTTTCAGGGATGGGGCACGCACCACTTCTCTGAGCAACCTGTTCCAGTGCCTCACTGTTTAAAGTTTAGAGTTTCATCTACACCACTAAACTGGGTGACACCCATCAGCTTCATGGGGGTGCACGCAATCGCAGCAAAAATTACTACAATTTGTATAACTGTTAGTGCCTAGCATTTAGAAATTCTGCTCTTTTCTATGAAGAGAGTCTTTATTATCAGTTAGAAAGAGCAAAGATGATAGCAGATTTGAGTTTGATAAATAAATTATATGGTAACCAATTAAAAAAAATGTAGGATTCCACTGAGTGTATCTCTTATACTAAATACATGAAATTCAAAGGCAATAAGTGGCTCTGAGGTGAATAGATCAAGTTGTTCATGTCTCCAAGGCTTCCAGATGGTTCCTTCTAAAGAAGATTTGTCTAGGAGAAAACGAATTGTCTTGGACATAACTAATGTGCTTGCTTTTGACATCATTACAACAAAATACTTTCTTCCTGTTAAAATTTGGAATTGTGACACTTGAGAAGAGACAGATCAAAACCTTCCAGTTGTGAGGTATTCTCTCTGGAGAATTTAAGTTTTTTAATTCTTTCATAATCTTTATTAATTTTTCTGAAACATATTTCCTTTGATGCCCATGAAAATTTATCTTAAAAAAGACTTCCTAATGTCGTTTCTGTTTAAGACCACAGAAACACTGGTTCCAGACTGATCAGAACTTCTGAGTAGTCTTTTCAGATAAGTTACCGTGAGTGTGACAGTCATTCTATTTAAAATATTTCCTTCAGAGTAGCACAGTATAGTATCTGTCACTTACTTGTGGTTGAAATGAAGCTTTTAAATAAGTACTTTTGTCCTTGTCCCAAAGAGGAAAGAATGGGGTATGAAGACCACAGGTACTTCAAGCATAGAATTAGATAAACAGAATGTGATGGTTTCACTCAGGCCTTCCTGGAGACCAGCTTGTAACCAGGAAGGAACTAGGAAGGTGATCACGGAAGTATTCCATGCTTTTCTTTTACGTAACTTGAGGTATAAATAAAGCCAGCAGGAGGGACCTCGCGCTCTTCCTTTCTGGCGAGGTTTGAGAACGGTGGGTCCCTGTCTCGGTCTGGCTTATCTGAAGCTGAGGCCTACAGTGACTGCTGTTATCTGCCACGCTTGAGGGGAGAGTGCTGGACCGTGTCTAGCCATCCTGCTTGTTCAAAGGGAAGTGGTGAGATTTTGCTAGTTCATCAGTTTGCTGGTTACCGGGTTTTTAGATTGTGTAGACTTGTTCGGTTTTTGTCCTTTTTGTCCTATTTTGTCCTTTTCCCTTCTCCCTCCCCCTCTTCCCTTTTAGGGAGCTATTTAGGATTTCTGGAGTTATAGTATATAATATTCTCATATGTCTTATATGTAAAATATATATATTTTTTGCTATAGCTTTGGCTGCTTAATTAGTTTTTTTTTCTTCCCTCTCTGGGAAGCAGGTCCTTGTTGTCAAGTTTCGGGGACTTAGTGGGAAGCCAGCTAGAAACTTGCACACCTTAATATAGAAGGTCTGAGATATAGATACATATATATATATATATATATATATTTAACTCTGCCCATTAGAATTTTTGGGACCACCTCAAGACAGCAGTACTTGAATTCAGTTAATTAGAATCAAAAGGGAGTGTTTTGCCCTTGGAGCTGAGAAGGAGTGTGTGAATCAAAACACTGAGTTTGCAAAAAGTCCTGGGAATTCTAGTTACCTGAATGACAACACCAGGTGCTGTTTACCAAAGAACCCTAATAAAGGGGAAATGCAGATAGAGTTCTGTGGAGTATCCCAAAAACTCTTACGTCTTCATCGTCTGTACAATTAACTCATCAGCTGTGGATTTTAACACTTTGGCATTGATAGAGTTGGGACACCTTGCTACTACACTTAGATTCACTACAAAAGTTACAGAGACTAAAATATATATAAACATACACGTGTATTTATATACCTGCACATATATGAAGGATAATTCTGTGTAAGGAAGGGAGATTTAACTTGAAAGTTAGGCACAAGTGCAGCTAAAATTACACTTATTTGTTTGATGTGTAATATTCAAACTGGATACTTGCAATTCCAGTGATTGTGAAATAGTCTTAAAAATACTTCATTTCTTTAAGTGTGTCTCATTGTTTTGTCATGACTTGTTACAGTAATACCATTGAGGACAGTTTGGGACACGACACAATGTGACATATTCTGACCAAAAAGCAATATGACTTCATACAGAATGTCAGAAATTTGCATTAAACACATGATTTGTTTTGAACTATCAATATGAATTTCAACAACTAAATATGATTTCAGTTTGCATAAAAGCTAGAAATTCCATCTCTGTGCTGGCATACTGGGAACTTTAGAATATCTTAATTGATCAAAAGATTACAGAGAACTTTAGCAATGAGTTATAGATGAAGCTTCATTTCAATCCTATCTACAAATCCATCTATAATTTACTGCAAAAAATAATTGCAGGGTTAAAATAAAGATTGAGGCATCATTTCACTCAATGATAAATCAATACTTTCAGCTTTCTTCATAAACTCCTAAAATATGAAAAAAATATTTCTTATGTGTCCTTTTAATTTCTGTTATTGGATTTTTTGCTGTCAGTGCTGTCTGCAGAGGACATAAACTTAAATTACTTTCACTTCTCATTTCACCAAAGACTTTAGGGAGTGGTTTATAAATCACCAAACAACTTTACTATTATTTCTGTTATAATTAAAGAAAAAAACCAAGAAAAAAAACCAACCCACAATGGTTTTGCTGGCTGTATTTTGCCCACTCTTATAATGTGTATTTTTATAGAATTGCTGGTTTATAGCTATTTTATTAAAAATCCATTTATAAGAAAAAGTTAAAGGATGAAAGTATCCCTTCAGAGAAATTTTCTTAGAAATTGATGTAGAAAAGTAAAGAAACTTACTTTATAACAGGATGTTTTACTTCAGATAAAAGCTATTTCATAGATCTCAACAAGAATAAGGATTCACATAAGATGAAGACATTATCTTTCTCATATTTATCTCATTAAGTACAACTAAATCTTAAAAGATAGTTCAGACAGTTTCCTAAAAATCAAAGAGACTAGAAATAAAATATTTGATACCGTCACAACAAATCCTTGTCTCTAAAATAGAGAGACATGGATTTGACAGGCTCTTGTGGTTTAAGCCCAGCTGGAATGTAAGCACCACACAGCTGCTCACTCAACCCCCGTCTCCCCTCCCATCCCATTGGAATCGGGAGGAAAATCAAAGTAAAACTTGCATGTTGAAATAAGAACAGTTTAATAATTGAAAACAAAGTAAAATACAGTAATAATGGTAAATGATAATAATAATTACAGTAAAAAGGGAAAAACAAGTGATGCAGAATGTAATTGCTCACCGCCCACTGACTGGTGCCAAACTCACCTTTCCAAACCCAGATTGGCTCCCCCTCCAGGTAACTGCTCTTAGTTTATATACTGAGCATGATGTTCTATGGTATGGAATATCCCTTTCGTCAGCTCAGGTCACCTATCCTGGCTATGCTCTGTCTCAGTTTCTTTCGCATACATCCTCACTAGAAGAGCATGAGACAAAGAAAAAACATGGTCCTTGACTTAGGATAAAAACAACTTAGAAAAACCCAAAACATCAGTGTGTCAAAGAGACAGAACAATGTTGTAATTATTGTATAGCTTACACATGGCAACAACCAAGGTAAAATTAATGAGGACATCTTTTGACCCACTGAAATTATTACAACTAAAATAGTCCAAAAGCAGCAGAAGGCTTAAGCAATTATGGACCATATCTGATTTAGGGCTTAAGCAATTATGGACCACATCTAATTTACTGCTTTCTGCAGTTTCTGTCGCTTTCTACAGTCTGTGTAAAATGATGTTTTTTTTTATTTTAAAGTGTTGTTGAAGACTGTCTTATATTAGAATTTTGTAGAAAGCTCAGCTCACGTGGATTCAGAGGTGGGCTTTCATTGTCTACACACAAACATCTGTTTTCATTTAAGATGGTAGGCACTATCTGAGACAAATCTTGGAGATACTGTAAGGCTTAGCCAGTGTCTTAAGCTCATTTATAGCAGAGCTTGAAGCACAGGCCGGTTACCTAGTGGTGTTTAAATACACAGAATGTATTTCTGTATGAGCCCCTGAAATGAGTGCTGATACCATCTACATGATAAAAAACAATTTATAAGACTTCAGTCCAACCTCTCACTCTTGATTTCCTATTTATTATTTTTAATAGTAGGAATACTACTACTACTAATAATAATAATAATATAAAAAATAAACTAAAAGAAATATGGGAATAGAAGAAAATACATAAAAATTGAAGCAAAGATAAATAGAAGAACAGCTTCTTAGATCTTTGGTTGAATAGAAAAAAAGACAGGTCATGGCCATGGTCAAAATTTTTGCTGAAACAAATCATGTCATAGACAGCTTCCCTATAACAAATTTGTACAATGTTTGGGCCGATTCAAATATGTTCTGTCTTCAGGATAAAGTTCTTTCGAAAATTTAATAGAACATTTATGTCTTTAGCTGTTTTAAAGGTATTAAGAATGCTTAGGGAGTCAAAAATCCATTTTGATGCTTAAAATAAGGGACAGATATTCAAAATGAGAATAATAAAACACTGATAGATCTGAGTAAAGCTTCACCAATCAGCTATATCCATATTTTTTTTCCTTCAGGTTTGGGGTTTTTTCCTTCTTTTTTTTTTCCCCCAATTGTGACTCTGTTACTGAAAACTGTAAAATAGTTTAAGGTTGAATTGGTCTTTTAAAGGTTTCTGCTTTGGTTACAGGCTGCTCCATTAGCTATAACCAAAAGTATAGATATATGTCAAAAAATCCAGGATCGAATATAGTCACATGCAAAATATCATCAAGAAAATGGTTTTGAACACTTATTTTCGTATACTATCCTCAATATTCTGTTTTATGAAAATAAGTGAAAGAGCAAAGAAATAGTCTTATTCTCTGTTGAATTTTCTTCATTATTGCTTGTGAAAACTTCAGCATGACAGTTTAATATATCTTTTCTCATTGTGACTTGTCAAGGCTGTCAAAATCACCAGAACTATAGATGTTTTATTTTCACATTTTTCCCTTTCTTTTTTTTTTAATTATTTTCAGTAGTAACCAGAGTGAAAAAAAAAGCAATGGAGATCAACATCAAAATAAATGAAAATATATCAAGCAGTCATGGCACTACTCTATATGAGATAGCTTTTCTTTACAGCCAGAAAATAGAGAAGAATATAGCCAAGTTAAAATGTATCTTCTTTATGTGGAAATACATGACTGATTATGATTTGTTATTTATCTTTGTGAGCGAGAGGCACTTCAATTTACAAGTGGAAATATTATGAAGAAGTTATTAGTCACTTCACTATGAATGACAATAGGCTAGATCTGTCGGTGAATTACCATGGGTAAAATTTAGTCTGCTACAGAGAGACAAAACACTTTAGTGTATATCATTCAAGCTCTGCTTCAGTCATATTCTTAGGGTTTTACTGGAGGTTAAATGGAGCAAGGGTTTTGTTCTGCATTTCTGAATGGGATTGCACTCTACTTAAGAATATCCCAACTGCATCCTGTGCAAGGTTTTATATGGTGCTCATCACGTCTGCATCTGAGCAGTAGTGCATTAAAGGCAGGAGTAACATTTGTCGAGTGCAAGCTCTGTGATTTTCTTCTCAAATATGTTTGAAATGCAGTTGTTTTGAGCTATTATTTTCAAAATTTCACAGGCAGATGTGATCTTTGTCATCTGTTTATTGTTGTACGTAGTGGATATACAATGTAAATTGCAGAGACAAAGATAGCAACTTCCAACATATTGCAGGAAGTAATGTTATTTGGGATGTTTCACAATTTTGCTGGGAAATTTGTTTTTTTTTTTTCTCCAAATAAACTTCACACCTAATAAAAGATGTTTTCTGGAAAGCTAGACGTAACACTGAGTTCTTAGCTTTTTGTTTCCTAAGTGCTCTTTACTCAAGACCTGGGATAAACATTGTGCCCAGCACTTTGCTGGGCTCAATGAAAATGGTAACTACTCCCATAACAGTAAGAGTTGCTCTATTTATTCAGAATACCTCCTCTACCTTTCCTTCTATCAAATGATAATGGCCTTGTATGTCATTTCACCTTCTCTTGACACCTTTCATCTTCTGGTAATTCTTACCACTGCACTGACCTACTTTCAACTACAGTATTAAAAGTCAGCCTGACCCTGCTGAAATATAGACAACATTGAGAACTGGACTGTTGGTGATAAAAATTAACAAGTCAATGAGAGAGCTGAATGAACTCTGGAGACACATGAACTGACATGCTTTTATTCAGCACCAGTAAGATAAGATCACTATAACCAAGTAAGGTTCATGGAGGTCAGACTTGACAGTCACAGAGGGGACTGTGAATCACCTGGTGATCCAGAAGGAATGATTGCAGAGAAAAATTACATGAAGTGCAACAACAGTGCAAGATTGCACCAAGAAAACACCTCCTGCAGATCAAAAAAGAATATCTTTGTACATAAGCATTTTGCTAGTTGTAAGTACTAAATGAAACTCAAATTCATGAGAAAGAAAAACTGAGAGAGCTTCAAGAAAAGGAGGCTTCCATCTCAGAGTGCTTTTTCGGCTAGTGAGAATAATTGACACAAGCACAAGCACATCTTTGTTTAAATTTTCCCATTCAATGCTCTCTTCTTCTTTCTATTCAAAGAAAATAGATTAAAAATTTGATCAAAACATTGACTCTTTTCAATATGGACAGTGTTTATAAGTATGTAAGCTCTCATGGAAGGAATTTAGTTGTTTGAGGTATTTGAAAGTGGTTTAGCACTACTCAAGTCTGTCAATTTTAAAAGGGGAATATTAGAATAGTGATCCTGTTCCTGCAAAGGTGAACATAGGAAGAGAATCGGTTCTCATTTTGCATCTAGGTAAAAGAAAACTGACTCAAATAATGCTACTATTAGAACTAGAAGTGGTTTACACTCCACCGACATTTTCTCCTTAGATCCTAGGTAAGAAGTTATGAAGGTTCAGGTCTCTATAATTTTTCATTACTTAGCACTGGAAACTACACATAAACCATATTAATGAGATTAGCTGTATCTAAATTTAGGAGTACACACCATTAGTAACAGTACGCTATACAGGATTTAGAACAGTAGACCCTTGAGTGTGGCTTAGAGGTCAATAAGTATCTTGCCTTTTAAAAACTGAGAAAACATAAAATATTTCTTTTTATATTCCATTTTTAAACAAGTGGCAATATATTCTGTGAATGGTTTGGAGATATACCTGTACCAGCCTAAGAGCAAGAAGCAGGTGATGCCTGGCCATCTGATTGCAGCCTGTTTGGTAATAAGCTGAGATACAACTATTTTTTTACTGGATACATTGAAAATACTGGCATTCATCTACAGTCCCACAAAATTTGTAGTAATTCTATATCTTTTAGGTTTGTAGCCCTCTTGTGAAATTTATCTGCAATGACTGATGGATTCACGAGTCAAAGTGACAGATGGACAGGCTGATGGATAGCGTAATTTTATAATCCCTCTTTCCTTTCAAACACATATCACATCTAAACAAACATCAGGAAAGCAAAACTTGGGCCAACACAAATAATACAGTAGTAAAAACTTGTGTAATTCCCTAATTAACATAGCTCATCCCCTTCATTAACATCTCCAACCTCAGATACCTTTAAAATAGTGTTCTCGTGTTCAATAAACTATTCCAGTTCCCCCATACTGGGATCGTGTCTAGCTTTTATTTTTCAGACCGCCACTAGAAGTCTTCTCAGCAGAAGAATATTACTTGATCCAAACCACATTGGTATCAATGGAGTTTTTTTACAGTTAAATTGCTGGACTTTTGATAAAATCACATATTCACATTTAATATAAGAAATACAGAAAAACATAATTTCCTGAAAAAAATCCCAATAAAAATAAGCATGTACTAGAATGTTAAGTTTCTTTTTAAAAATTCTTTTCTTTAGGTTGAGCCTTTCAAGTGAAATACAGTTTTCTGATACAGAACATTTAAACCTAATCCTTTTCAACTAATAGAGATATGAGCTTCTGATTTTCTGAAAATCTACATATTGTACTGAGTAGGTAGTAACAAAGCAAATCTCTTTTTAAGATGTTTATGTTTACTGAAAATTTATACTAAAAGATAAAATTATTAACTGTTAAAAGAATAGTTGATCCAAACATATAGATTCTAAATAAAATCTAAATAGATACTAGAAAGACGATAAGGAAGATTTAGTTAATTATTTTGTTAGTTGTGTGGTTTGGGGGTGAGAGTTGCTTAATAGAAGACAAGCACTTTTTAGTTGTTATACGGTGTCCTTGGGTATCTTTTCTAACCACTAGTGCTGCTTCAGAAGAGCTCATTTTTCCTCTAGGGGACTTATTGCTAAGTAGTTCCAAACACGTCTTTGTAGGCAATGAGGTACCAAACAAGCAGGTAGGATCAAGCGAAATTCTACACAAAATGCTTAAAATATAGGTCAGATTGCACGCAAATTTCAAGCCCAAATGTATGTATAAGCAGATCATAAAGTTTGCCTGTCCTCCAAAAAAATGCTAATTTGTTTATACTTTACTTCCCTGTCGTGGTGACCCACCCTCAAGGTGAAGGAAGCACCTCAGATTCCTAAATGCTTATTGGTCGAAAGGAACCACAAAAGTCAGAGGGCCCTCAAACAATCAGGAAGTTTTATCAGTAAATTACACACTTGGCATGGAAATTGGTATATTAGTCCCTAACCTGCTGTATAAGCACATGACAGTGGATTTTGGATAAAGGAGTAGGGCGAAAGGGAAAGAGGAATTAAAGAAAGAAAGAAAAATCAAAGGAAGAGGTAAAGTAAGGATTACAGAAAGAAAGAGAGGATAAGAGTTCTGGTTCCAGCATTGATCCAGCTGCCTTGGTCCTGCAGACAAGATGTCCAGGGTGGTCAGACTTGGGAATGTACATTTTTATGGACAGGTTTATCTGTCTCAAGACAGTTTTCTCGCTTTCTGTTTAGTTATCATGCACAGTTTGTTCTTTGAGGCCTTTCTGGAAATGGGTAGAAGGGCTTTAGTGGTCTTTGCTGGTCTTAATCCCACCCAATAGTCCATTCTCACCTTCTGCCACTCGTTCGTATGCTTCCGCTGTACTGTGTTGTGGTTCTTTCTCACAGAAAAGTGCTGCCCTATCTCTGATTAAACCCCCTTCTCCAGCCAAATCTTGTTCTTTCTCATGTTAATACCAATACTCCTTGGTTATTACCAACAATTATTGTCTATTGTTACTAACAGTCCTTGGTTGGCTCCACAGCCATCTGGTTATCTCTGTTTGAGACATACACATTACACCCTTATATATGGAGAATCGGGAGCTCAAAAGGATCTCCCTTTTGACTGCTGTTTATGGGGTCATTAGAGAGCAGGCTTACAAGTCCCAGCCCCTCATAACTGAGAGCTTGAAGGGTCCTTCTTTGAATAACTGTTTATAGGGTCGCAAGAGAGTAGGCTTTAGTACACACTAATTTTCCATCTTGGCCCCCATTTGAGTTGGTAACTTTCTTTGAAGGTTCAACAACAAAAGCATCATTCCACTTGGATTGTTATTCAGGCAACAAAACTAAGTTTCCAAGGCTGTTTGCTAAAGAACAGGTGCTCGTTAGGTATCTGTTGGTTCTTGGGAACAGGAATCTCAGATATCAGCTTTTGATAAGCTCAGAAAGGTGTAGGTCTGGGGTTTTTTTCTGGCCATTATCATCATATGCACAGCGTGGATTTAAAAAGAAAAAAAGTTTTTAACCATATTGTTGAAAGATTTTTTTCTGTTTTACTGTTTCATAGTAAATAAAACATCAGTAAAGGTAAAAGTTTTTCAGATCTGCAGATTAATTATGACAGCCAAGTATAAATACACATGGTGTATTGGATGCAAATGGATGTTTGAGTTGGCGATTGGGTTAAGTATTATCATTGCTTGTCACAGTATTCTACCTGCTATCTTTATTGCTGTATTACCAAGAGAATCCTAGACTCAAATGATAACAAGAAAAGTAGATATGAAGTTTGTATCAGATTCTAAGCTTCACTATCAAAAACGAGGACATTTATCTTAGTTAGAGGTATCTGTGCCCTAAGAAGCTTGTAGAAAGAGTTTACTTATCCTAAATAAGCCAAAAGCCTCTGGGTGTGCTAAAATGGTGGTCTTCCTACTGCACTTATAGCATTGTTTCATTTGCACTATGAACACTATCAAATGTTTCCTACCTTTGTGTATTGAGCCCAAAGATCACAGAGGGAGAAAAAAAAATTCCGATAAGATTCTTATTTTGACCTTGAGTAGCTGCAGTATAAAGATTGATAGATCATTGTGTTCCTGCCAGCAGTAAGATTTCCTCTGCCTAGCACAGTAGTAACTAGGAACATTTCTCATGCTGCTATTAAACCATCGCAAAATTACATTAGCATATTGTGTATTTTTTTTAATTTTTCAATGTGCTGTTCATAATGGTCATGATGGGAGTAACACTGTTGTGAGTAATCTGACTAAAAAGTCCAGCTGAATACTATAAAGCAATACTTCATTTATCTGGCCACAGCAGGCACTGACTTCATTACATTACACAGCAGCCAGCAGAACTTAGCCATTACAATTACTCTGATGCTTTTCTGTGTTGCTGCTATTCATCTGGGCAAGTTTCACTTGTCATTTTCCTTGTAGTGGAAACTTTCCAGTAAAACTAAATTTCACGAATTTGAGCAGCACTATTATTACTGATTAAAGTCAATTTCCAAGGAGGCCTCATGGTGTAAAAAGCACCACAATCACACACAATAAAATTACGTAGTCTCTGCCCTGAAGAACTTACAGTCTAAGAAGCACTTATCTTTAAAGGTGAGAGAAGGGTTTAATTTAAGGAATTTTAAATGCATTGAAATGCATTATTTGGCAAGCTGGAGTAGAATAAGCAAAGTAATCAAAGTAATGGCAGACAAATGATCCTTAGTTCCATTTCTGGGGTAATACAGTTAATCTCAAGAAAATTTTACTTACTACCTGCAAACTTTTTATTATTAAATGGCCTGTGTCTTCTTCCCATGTTGCTCAGCTGCTACAGTGATGATCATTGCTTCTGATCATTCCTTATATCTACCATGTCACCATAAAAGTTGCCTGGTGCAGTCTGTCTTGGTGTGAACTGCAGTTGAGAGAGTGTAGTTCCTCACAGCAATCAGGAGGCACAATTACAGGTCAGACCACACAGTCCCTATGGGGCTGCAGCTGGGCGGAACCCTGTGTTTCCCCATGGTGGCACAAAACTCATCTCTCCTCCAAATCCCACTAGGTGGTCATTGGGCTAACCAGCTCTGTCAGATGGACAACTCCCAGACTGAAGAGAAGGAGCGGTGCTGCTGCTTGGTGTAAGGTGTCTGCTTCATAGCAGGAGGACAAGAAGAAAAGAGTTAGTGGACAAATACATAGGTTCTCTGATTTCATAGAAATCCAAAAACAAGTTCAGTTTTCATAATTGAAGAATGTAATATGAAATTACTTTTTTGCAGTAATCAAAAACTTATAAAGAAAGCTTAAAATCATAAATGTATAAAACCCCACAACAATCTGTAAAATAAGTGTGTCCATAGAAAAACACCCTCAAAAACAATGCTTAATAGCATCCTGATTTCTTGCTTGAAACTTTCTATTGTTATGGAGAATATATCTTAGAACATTCAAGGCACTTTGCTTACCATACCCAGCTCAGAACAAAAAAACGTGAAAATATTTTAAAAGCTCTTTATCACGAAGATTCTAAATGTGTACAACACATTGTTCAGTGACCAGTTTGAGTCCTACCTCTCACTAGATTAGTAGAATAAAAAGAACATAATGGAGAACAATGATTCCAACCTTTTCTACCTTGAAAATGCTGGTCAGACTTTTACACTGACATCTTTTAAATGAAGTCCGTCATATATTTGTACAGTAAAAATCATATGATACATTCTGCAGTTTCATATAGTCTTTCACATTTTAAATAGTATTCTTATGAACAGCAGTGTTTAAATGCTGGTGAAAAAGTACATTTTCACATGTAGTCATGATAGTGAAAAAGAAAAGTAATACAAATTAGAGTGGGTTTGTTGTGGTCTTCTTTTCCAAGAAGTAAGAAGCCTCAAAATCTCTCATACTAAAATCTCTCATACTAAATGACTGAATGATTCACAGCATCAGTCCTGTTCTGCTGATGAGATTGGATAAACCTAACTGAGGAAATGAGAACCTGGGCTCAGCTGAGTCACTTGATCCAGATTAGATTAGGGGTTTCTAGCTGTCTGAGAAACACCTCAGACATAGCTAAACTTGTTATATTTTTTCTTTCTTTCTGTAGTCTATAGGGAAATGCTGTTTATTATTTTTGAAATTCAATCTCTTACTGAACGTTGATCTTCTCATGTGGGCATTCCATCTTTACTTGCTATATCAAAAAAGAAATAAAACATATTTCTGCAGAAAATACCGTATTTTCTTTTCCCTTGAAGCTGTCAAAGCTTCTTGGTTGATCAGAAAAATAAAATAAAGAATATACAGAGAAGCTGTATATTAAGTATATTTTGGAATGACTTGATGCAATGTGCTTGTTAAGACAGCATTGAAGAAAAAGATAACACAGATTGATTTTGTAGACCTTCCGCTTTATGGCTTATAGCAGGCATCAGATCAAGAACACATTTGTCATATTTCACAGAGTAATAACAAATGTCCATTTAAAATTGAGATATTTCTTGCAGTTAAGATTTCTGTTTCAATAATGACATGCTAAAATGTTTAGTTTGGTGTTTGAAAATTGAAAAAAAACCCCAACACAATACACTCAAGATATTTAAGAACTGTAATTAAAAAATTAAAAAAACAAGATGAGGTATTTTTTGCACAGAGTTTTCACTCCATGAGAAGCTAAATATTTTTCAGTAGGGATTAGTGGATACAAGTTTAAAGCTTTGATTATCAGAAAATCAAAATATTTGTCAGTAAAACCTGTTTATAAAAACCCATGGCTATGCTTGCTATGTTTGCTTTGTTTCTGGAAATATGCATTAGTTCTTTGGTTCACATTTAAAAATGTTAGTTGTAACTTAGGGAAAAATATACTCATTGTTAATTAATAGAACTTCTTATATACATATCAAAGTATAAAGGCTCTCCTGGAGGTATTAATGATATTTAAGGTGGGTTTCATATGACATAGTGTGGATTTCTACTGTTTAAGGAGCTCATTCAGTTGCCTAAACACAGGTATTTGGTGCTATCAGAGATTTCGTCTATTGTATGCAACTTTCTTTTCAGAAAGGTTCGAGTTTTAGCAGCTCTTATCTGTGAGCCCCAGGCTGATATCTTGCATACTGTAGAAATTATCAACTTCACTAGATATCCCCTTTTAATCCATTTGGTAGTTACCTACTCTTCACTGAACACAAATGGGAGTTTGGGTAGGTAGGACTCAATTTGGCTGACTTTAGACTTGCATGAATTGTCATCTAAAACTCCTCAGCCTATCTCTGATATCTCCGATATCTCTGCCAGTTTAGGGGTCGATAGACATGGTGTGGAACCAATGGTAAACCTACACCAACATACAAGAGAAGGTGGAAGCCAGGCACCAGAAACAAGAGGGTTTCAAATGACAACAGATGTCTATAGTTAGGCAACCTAATTAAGATTCTGTGCTTTACTGTCAAGATCAGTATGTGCTGCATTTTAATGTGTTACAGCTAAATTGAAAAAAAAAAAAGTAGGTAAAATGTATTTGGCCAGAAAGAAAGCATACCTTTGAAGCTATCTATGTGAAAGAATGGAGAGTTTTAATATAACAGTACAGCATTTATGATATGAAAAAATCCTAAGCAATATATTTAAAAACAATTGTTTCTGTAGTAAAGTTTTTCCTTTCTTTGAAATATAAAGTACATCAATAATGAAAAGTTTTCCATATAGAGTAAAAATTTTTAAACAAGTGCTTCTATATTTCTGTGGTGTTTATAAACAGTTTTCTTGAGTACATTAGTTCTAAAGACTGACTCAATACTTGTGTATTGAAGTCAGAAACTGAAAATTGTTTGAGTTTCCAGCTGCCTAACTTATGACAGTTTGCCATTCTGAAGTATCTTCTGGATTTTCACAGTTTTCAGATTAAAATATTAATAAAAAAAAGAAATTGGCAAAGTTTCATATGCAATTTGCTTATAATCATCCCTCTAAACAGGAGCCTTAAGTCACATAGCCTACAATGGTGTCAATCTGTGTCACTCCTTATATGATGGTTTTAATTACTTTATTTCTGCATTCTATTGCATTTACATATGCATAATTTGAGAATTGGCTTTTAAAAGTGATCAAAAATTCCCTTCTAAATGATGAATAGTCAGATATAAAGAATTTTATATTAGTACTCTACTATGTCTTTTGGAGTTATGTCTGACTCTTTGAATGGATGAAATTGAGGATTTCTTTTAAGCTAATGTTCCCACTTTTGAAGTCTGTTGGCTTCAAAGAGAAGTGTGATTTTAAATGACTTAGGATATAAGGCAATAATTTAGGAAAGTGAGTAGAACAGAACAAAGCATTGAAATACAGCAGGAGCTAAACTAACAAATGAAAAAGACAAATTTTAATTTACTGTTAATACTGGGATTTTGGAAGTTAGTGAATTTAACCCAGTATTTTGAAAGTTTTACTTTGTTTAGATGCAATAGCTGACTAATTATTTAGAAGACTATTTATTGAGAAGGGTAACATCTGCAGTCAGGTGTGTTTGTGCAAGGACAACTGGTCCTTTTAGAAATGCAATACTGTGTTCTGGTTCAACAAATTATTTTATACTAGGAAAAGCTGGTATCAGCAGCTTGACACATAAAACCATTATGTTTCCACATATTAGCTTTCATTTTACATTAATGAAACATTTGTTCTTGTACTAACTACTAAAGGTATATCATAGTTCCATGCTCTGATCTCTTGCTGATTGCCACCTCTGAACATTGCATATTGAAACATTAGAATAAAATGTTTTTAAAATCTAGGCACTGTTTTTATAGAAAGCTTTAGGAGATTTTGTAGGAAATAATATTTTTTTCCTTCAAATATGGAGTGAAATGGTTGGGAAAAAACACAGAAGAGTTATACTTGCTGCAGAAGTTAAAAAAAATTATAGCAACAGCCTGTAGTATTAATAGCTACTCAATTTGTAAGTTATGTATATACATATACATACACACTTTATTTATTAACTTCTTAATTAATTTCTTTCTAGAAGTTCTTACTGCTGTACCAGAAGGACAAAAGCCATGAGTACATTAAAATTTTCATTGGTTTCTTCAGCTGGAGTGGATTCATCTTATCTAAATTTAGACAGATGTAATGCAGATATCTATATCTGACTAATCAGATATTACTTGTAGTCACTGAAGAGAAAATAAGTGTTTCTGAAGCACTTGTTATATAAGACTGCCTTGAAAGCAGATGTAATATAATATAAAAATTATGTATCTTCCTACTGGTTTCAAAGGGAGCCCAAGGTGACCAATATACTAAGAGTATGTAGTTGATCAGAGAAATATAAACTCAAGTATCTGGTATAAACATAGTGAGATTACTAAAGAATCTCAATATGTAGAATACGCCTTTATGTCTCTAGTTGTTCAGATTAATAAATCTACTACTATATCATAGGTCATTTAGACTAGAAGATTTGCACTCCGTACTTCAACCCAGATATCCAAGATAATTATTATTAATTTACGTGGTTAATATCTATGACGAGGTAGTGCAGAAAAATTAGATACCCTAGAGCAATGTACTTGATGAAACATGACCTCCACATCACAAGGTATCTGTGAAATCTGTTTGACACATCCAGAAGTGTACATCTCAAGATTTTTTCTCTACAGAAGTTATACCACGTGTCATGAATTAGGTCTTGCAATGCTGTCTATAATATCTTGCTTTCACAACAGCTGACCTTTCAACGTGCTGTTCCCAGAAGGGGTACAGTCAACATCCTCACCAGTATGTGGCTGACAATAATCTCATGAAAAGGAAGCACAAATTTGGAAACTCATACAAGAACTCATTTACAAGACTGTATATTGTCTTGTGGAGCCTTACATCATCTGACTTGCTCTGGCCTTTGGTTATGCCTTTGGGATATCCTTTGGGAACTGACACTGGATGAACACCAGGTGCCACAGACCACAGTCAAGAGTAATGTTTACCCTGAAATTTCTACCAACAAGCAAATATGTACTAGGATGTCAGTCCTTCGTTCACTTTGTAACAAGTGGAAGATTTGTTTTAACACAGATTTTGTACTGAATACACAACTCCTGCATAACTTTTTTTAAAATGATCATGACTACTGGGAAAAGTGCCTGAGGTCTGGGAGAAGTCAAATGTCACTCCTTTTGACTTAAAAAATGTCAAAAAGGAGGACCCAGAAAACTATAGCCTGGTGTGGGTGACCAAAAACCAGCACAGGTTACCCATGGAGGTTGCACAGTATCCCTCCCTTGAGATTTTCAAAATATATCTGGACATGGTTGTCTGTAAATGGCTCCTGGTGGTCTTGCTTTAGCAGGGTAAATTGATCAAAGGAGCTGTTGAGGTCCTTTCCAGCCTCAGCAATGGTTTTATTCTGTGGTTTTAAACCAATGTTTGAGCCCTAAAGCCACTGATCTCTGTGTGCCAGCATATAAAATACTTGTTCAAGTAGGTTAATTGTTTCAGCAAGCTGAAATAAAGCTTTCTTCTTATCTGGGAATGTTGTGGACGAAAATAATTCCTCAAGATGTGTTTTTATTTTGTTTTGGTTTTTTTGTTAATATGTAATACAATAAAAAAGTTAAAATGTATTTGAAAAACTCTTCCAAACTCAGGTGTACAGTCTCACAAAATCAATACATAAAATTTGTTAATATTTGTTAAAAATTTAACTTGAGACAGTTTCTATGTGAAAATAACGAAGCATTTCACACTTTCTGATTTACAGGGGATTTTTTTATTGTTCTACATTAGAAATCAAAAAACCACCAACTTAATGATTTAAGAGCATTGTGTGTAACTGAAATCTATTTAGACATTTTTCATCTCTTTGATGTAGCAGGATGTAGTAAGAATCAACAAAAATATGTTCAGCTATTCAAAGAATAATTTACAGATACTGAAGTGTCAGATTTAAATAAAGAAAAACTACCAAGCAAAACAAAGTTTTCATCTGGAAAAAAAAGTCTTCCTCAAATTTATTATGATTTAGTGGTCTGTTACCAATGCCAATCCATGTACTGAGAGGTAATTACAAAACCGAGGAGCTCAGGCTACCAAGTCTAGAGGGTGGCAAGTAGGAGGAATAGCAGTTAAGTCTTGGATTAAACTGCAGCATTATTTTATTCATGCCTTGTTTCCTTCCTCCATTCTTCAGTCTTCTTAAAAACAATTTTCATTTCACCAGCCTACTGCCAGTAGAGCTAGAAAATTACAGCAGCTGTGTAATATGTAAAGAATCTTTACAAATGATCCAAAATGCTTTTCCAGATTTTTGTTTCAAAGATTTTAGCTTTAATGCTGACTTGTCTGAATGGTGTATCATTACATTCTGAACATCTGTTAGGAATGCTTAGCATGCTTTTTGTAATTTCCTTAGTTTTAATTAAGCTACTTACATTTTCATGCTACAAATCAAAATGTTATGATTCATTAAATTATATTAGAAATTTTCTATTAAAACGTGTGCATATTTATAAATTTCAGACATCACTTTACACAAAAGTAGACTACACAAAGTAATTCCATCTATTTACAAAATATTTTAGAATACTAACACTTAACTCTAGCAGTATTTTGGAAAACATGAATATATCTTGTTCAAAATCTTTGCCAAGTGTCTGGTGGAGAACATACAGTTCATTCTTGTTTTCTGTTGACTACGAAGTCGAGTGACCAGTCAATATGAGGCCAGGGCCCCTGCCACCCACAGACATGGTGACAGACTGTAGGAATAGGCAACAGGAACATCAGGAAATTCAACAGTGATACAGACGAGCTGGGGAACAGCTTTGGGAAAAAGTCCCTGGGGACAGTGAACTAGAGTCAGCAGTATACAGTGGCATCAGAATTAGCCAACAGCGTATGGAGTTACGAAAGCAGCATGGGCAGCAGGTCTAGGGAAGTGGTTATCATCCTCTTACCCCACACATGTTAGGTCACACCAATACTGCTGCATCCAGTTTGGTGTTCCTCAGTACAGGATATGCATCAGTAAAATGAGGTGAGTTCAGAAGCAGGCTGTTAGAACAATCAGAGCTGCAGCACTTGCCCTGTGAGGAACAACTGAAGGACCAGGGCTTGAGGTCTTGAAGACCATCTTGCAGTGTAGAAGCTTTCCCAGAGAAATTCCACCTTGGCAGTTTTCAAGACCCAACTGGACCTGTTTGGACCTCAGAACTGCCCTGCATTGAGCAGGAGATTAGACTACAGAATTCCTGTATTATCTTCCCACCTAAGTTAAACTATGTAGTGACACAAGGAGAAAAAGCAAAATATGTTCAATGGTTAAGACACTGTTTTTGGAGGGAGGAACTTTTGAGTTTAAGCTAAAAGAGAGATTAAGGATAGGTGACTTTTTGAGACCTATTTAGCCTCTAATTTATTATAAAAAAGACAGTGATAGTACCAGCTCTGTTTTATGCCTCTGCTCCGAACAAGTATTGGATTAACTACCAGGGTTTGCATGCATATGATTGTCCAGTCTATGGACATTGAATTTAAGTGCGTATTTATTTATGGGAACAAGCTGAATTACTCTGCACCAGCATTTCGTTAATCGGAATCAAAAGGGTGGATTGATCTTGGCTAAGTGCTTTGAAAGAGAGAATGTCATGAAATTGAACTCTATGTGTGCAGCCTCATTTTCTCCTTCAACATCCATATTTGGTGACCCCGACGTGTGACCTGTGTTATGGGACACTCTTTCAGGGCCCGCAACTCGATGGAGGTGATAAGTGCCAGCATTCATCCTGTTAGAATGGGACAGCAGACCCTGGGGGACAGGAATCTGTGGAGTCGTTTAGTAACAATGGGGCAGGGAATTTCCCAAGAATACAGACTTTATTTGAAGATTTTGTAACAGGTCTTGAATGCAGCAGGACATAAGGTTATGAATGAGCAATATGAATGAGTACAGAAAGGGGCTTTTGTTTCCTTTCTTAATCTCTATTGTCCAATAGCAAATATCTTCATTTCTGAGCAATGTTGAATATAATATAGTCTCTAAGGTAATATATTTTTATAAATTAAAAAAGAACTTTATTATAAACCACAGAAAAAATGTACAAGTTATTAATGTTTGACTGTTCTCTCTATCTTGTAGTTTTATGTTGATACTTTAGAAAAATTTCACAAATATACAAAACACCTCTAAAGATCTTTTCAGTAATTGATGTAGAACAATGCCACAACCTGATCATGAGTGTTATATCTACATATAAATTTTGAGAGACTGCACAATCATATGAACATTTGAGAAATCACATTTTGTCCTACTAAAGGTAGCAGTCTAGTGCCTAGACAGCTGCAGATACCCTCCCCTTTTTTTGTTTTTTAAATAAGATCAGAGGCTTTTCCAGAAATTCTCTCTCCATCATTCTGCCAGATAGTTGAAGAATCTTCATTGGTCACAAGCATCCTTAAAAGTTCTATCCCAAATTTGCTTCCACATTTGGTTTGTAATAGAATCATACAATAGTTTACATTGGAAGGGACCTTTAAATGTCATCTAGTCCAACACCCCTGTAACAATCAGGGACATATTCATGTAGATCAGGTTGCTCAAAGTTGTGTTCAACCTGACTTTGAATGTCTTCAGGAATGAGCCACTGACAAATATTTACAGTTGAGGACCCTGAATGTCTTTAAGCTAGCCTGCTGGGTTTACAAACAATCAAAATGCAAGTAAAACAGGTGGATAGACTGATATATAAACCCACTATTTTTTGGCCTATTGTGTGATAAAACAAATGTTTGCTCCGACTCTCAGATAGAAGGTAGCCACCACAATGTCCAAATAAGATCAGAAAATCTTTTTTTCTTCTACCTTCAATGACAAAAATGTTAACTGTTAATTGACACATCATGAAACATGACAAGTTCATTCTTTTTCTTTTTTTTTTTTTAATTTTCCTTTGGCTATGCTTTTTCTAATCTACTTCTCAAGAATGCCCTTTTTAACTCTTCTCTTAAATGATGAGAATGAGCTTTTCAGAAACGATTACCAACTTTTCATTTTAGTGGTGAGACAAAGGTTTCTTTTGTGTGGAGAGTAATATATATGCCTGTAAATTTATTTATTAAAAAGCAGTGAAATTGATAAAACAAATAAAAATAATAATATCTTTTCTTATGATAAGAGATATAGAATTTTAAACCTGTGTGACACTGTTTAAAATATGTATTAAAAACATGCCTGTTGAGTCGAAAATAATACTTTTTAGGTCCTTTCATGGTAAATTTCACTCTCTCAGACACAGACACAAAAGAAATATTTTCTAAGAGACGTGTGAGTGAAGTATTTTTAGAACAATTTAAGAAATATGCCAAAAGTGAAAGTGTTGTTAGATTTATGAAAAGAATTATTCCTATTACCTTAATAGAAAATCAGAAAATGTAGTGAATTATTACCACAGCTAAGAGAGGGAAGGTGTTATAAGCAAACTCTGAAAGCCAAAACCAAAAACAAAACACCTAAAAAGAACTCATTAACATCCCGTTATCTATAAACACCTCATTTACCTTCTCATTATCTATAAATACACACAATAAGGTGCAATAGATTGGGAGGTAACACAAGTGGGCAGATTACTTAAACAAATGAAAGAGGTATTCCATACCTCCATAATTAATCTTGACCCCCAAGTTTTATTGCTTTTATTCTTATTTTCCTCCATGGTGGGAGGAAGCAAATATGTGGTGTTTAGCTGCCCACTGAGGTTAAACTACACCATACCCTCAACAGAGGAAGAAAATAAGAGAAAAAATATTGTGGGCTGAGAGAAAGATAGGGAGGTGACTAATAAATCACAGCCATGGGAAAAACACTGGCCTGGGGAAAATTAATGTAGTTTATTGCTAACTAAAATAGAGTTGGATGGTGAAGAAATACAGACACTACCGCAGGCTCAACTTCTCTTGTTTTATAACTCTCATACATCCCCTACCTCCCACTGTTCTAAGTGGTGCAGGGTGGGATGAGAGATAGGAGTTTGTAGTCAATGTATAACAGTTCCTCTCAGCTACTCCTTCTTCCTCACATTTTTCCCCTGCTCCAGCAGGTACCCCTTCAGGGTAAACCTGCTCCAATGTGGAACTTCTGTTTTATGGTTACTGTAATTATATTTACTTAAATGTGAAAGTTTTCACAGGCAGGTTTTTTTAATTTACATCCTGATAGGCATGTGGTAAACAATATCTTTCTATAGGGTTCAAAGCTAATGGTATCTTTCTGACTACCATGATCTTAGGCTGCACTAGCAAACTTTACAGAAAGTGATCAAAACACTGTTGTGACACATTTAGGGATTTATAAACATCTGGATCAATGTCTACAAAATTTTCCTAAATATTCATTTATCAGACATGAATAAAGAACTACATATCTCTCAGTTTAGTAAAAGCATTTAGCATGAATGTTAATATAATATAAAAAAATTTTCTGGCAGAATAAGTTCTTGCTAGTTCAGTACTAAGGGCAGGTTTCAGCTCAAGACTGTGATTCCTATTTTCAAATGTCTAAATAAAGGTGCCCATTTGTGATTTACAGGCTTGATAAACAGTACAGTCATATATATATATATATATATAATACCATTTGTGATGCCTGGTGTTATCAAGTCTGGCTTCTGCTTGTTTATCCAGAAGGGTTAGGCTGTTCTACAGATCCTAGGTCTTGTGCCTTAACTGCACTCTTTTAATTCAACTAGGCATTTTGGGTCTTCATGTTCCAGTTACAGTGAATGAATATCCAGGATGATATTCAGTTACTGAAAATTTAGGTTCACTTTGACATCTCACCTATCTTTCAAGTGAATGTTGATAAGTTTTTAATTAATTATCCAACAATTTTGTCAGGAAAATATGCTTATATGAATATTCCAAATTTAAATATTAATAAAATTCCACAGAATTTCAGTGTACAAAGTTGTGCTGTGAAGAAGTCTCTTTTTTTTTTCTTTTTTTTTAATTTGGTGAAAGTCAATATGGACCTGAAGTGTTGCTAAAGGATACTAGATGACTGCATACCTGCTTTCCAGCTGCTGATGGCATGCTACTTATTTGATACAGTTCCCAGACCAATCATAGAATCAACCGGGTTAGAAAAGATCTCTGAGATCATCAAGTTCAACCCTTGATCCAACATGCCATGATTACTAGACCATGGCACTGAGTGCCACATCCAGTCTCAGCTTAAAAACCTCCAGGGACGGAGAATCCACCACTTCCCTGGGCAGCCCATTCCTACACCTGATTATTCTCTCTGTAAAAAATTTCTTCCTAATATCCAACCTAAACCTCCCCTGGCAGAGTTTAAAATCATGCCCTCTTGTCCTACTGCTGGTTGCCTGGGAGAAGAGACCAATGCCCACCTGAAAGTTGTAGAGAGTGATGAAATCTCCCCTGAGCCTCCTCTTCTCCAAGCTAAACAACCCCAGCTCCCTCAGCCTCTCCTCATAGGTCCCTTCACCAGCCTCATTGTTCCTTGTCAGCATAGTTAGCCAGGAAGAAGTACTCACATATTTATCTTCATGAAAGGGAATGAACCACAGTGAAGAATGTCAGCTTCAGTTTACAGTTTACAGTTTAGCTGCATGGAGCTGTTTACCAATTATATATGGAGATATGATCTACTATTTTCTGAATTGTTTTTCAACTGGATGCTATTTGAGCCCTGAATATTAAATTTTTTTTATTTCTGTTGAAATCAAGAGAAATTTTTCCATTGACATCAAAAGAATCAGTATGTGATCATGTATGCATGCTCCAGTTAATGAAAGTAAATACAAATACAAGGAAGATATCCCATCCCACCTCAAATCCACACTAAAAGTTAATTTACTCTTTTTTCTTTTTCTGTTATTTTGTATTCAGAGAATCTTCTCTGATTTGTTTTTAAGGTAAACTTATTCTTTTTTTTAAAAAAAAGTCATGCTCTCTTTTCCAGCTATTGCAACATTGGGGCACAAAAACTCAAACACTAGCAAGTAAGATTTAGTGACCTTTAGTGAGAACAAAATATTTCTTGGCAAAAACTAAAACAATAAGAAGGTCATTTTTGCACCAAAGCTTTATGTGTATGTTCTTAAACAGTTATGTACAAATACAGTACAAATGTCAGAGAGATAGGCTAGCTAAGCATATGCACTTCACACCTGTGTAAAAAGCTAGTACTAGACTAATACCCTAAGAGAGATATTAATTTAGGGAAAAGTCCTGTTGTGCCAGGTTGAATAATAATTTTAACCAGACATTTTGAGTTTGCCCTATAGGAATAACTTTAATTCAACATAAATAGTTTTAAATTCTTCTAAGGTTCTTCCTTCATGCTTACATGACAGTATGATCTTTTAACTAGTATCCTAGGGGTGGAGAAGAGTAGCAAATGCATAAGCAACAAGGAGAATGAAGAAAAACACACTAATTAAGAGTAAAGAAACCGAACTTTTTCAAGATGGGAGACAAAATAGAGTTCTTATAATGAAAATAGTAAATCAGAAACCACTTAATAGCCCTAATTTCATACAATAACATGAAAAAGGTTTTAACTGTTACAATACTAGTGAAGTTGTAGGTATTGATGTCAAAAACAGCACAGAAAAACTGCTCAGAGAGAAATTTTGTCTTTAAGCAGCAAAGGTATTTATTTTGAGCAACACTGGGGAACTAGCCGGTTCACACCAGACAAACTATCTACAAAGTTCTCAGTGAAAAGCCGCTCAATTTATACAGTTTTCATGAGAGATTACAACATTTTACATGCATATTCATTTGGTTTTGCAATCTAATTATCATATTCATAATAGGCAGAGTTTAGGCAGAGCTTGAGGCGGAGTCATCCTTTTGGGAAGGTTTTTGGTTGTCGTTCCTGTCCTTCGGCCTCGCTTTGGGGGTCTCTCTCTCTTCTTCCTCGTCTGAACTCTTCAACTTTCTTTGTTCAGGGACCCAGTTTCCGGGGCTTGAAAACCACTCCTGATTCATGGCCTCCTTATCTCCCTCAAATGTCCATCCTATCTTTATCTATGACTACTAAATACATTCTTAACATTTCTTACATCAGCAGACTGGAACACGTTGCCTCTGTTATGAACAGAGTATCCTCTCTGTTCCTAGTGCCACTTTATCTTAACTAATCCTTTAAGACTCTGTTCACCTCTGTTATGTGTTAAACATAAGCAATGCACCTCTCAGAGCCAGGTACCAAACCTATCCTTGTCAGTCTTTAAGACCTTGCTCTGTTTCAGTATATTTCTACCCCAATCTCTCCCTGCGTTTCTAATCCTCCACCCGCATACCAACCTTTCTTCCTGTCTACATACCTGTACTACTTCAAATGGTTTTGAGATGGTCAGTTCCTGAATATTCCTTTTATCCACATTAATAATGTTGTGCAAATAAGCAAGCCTGGCTGAAAAAAGAAACCCTAACTTCTGTCATATACCTGTGAGCTTGTCTAAATAGTCTATAAATGTAGGAAAAAAAAAACCAAAAAACAACCAAGCCTATGAAGGCTTCTGGTCCTGAGATTCAGAAATCAGAACAACTTAGACAGTCAAAAACAGCTGAAAGCTGTTTTCAAAGTTTGCTCATCCCCACCTGTTAGTCATCAACTCTGTGGTATGCCAGACAGAACTGACATTCTTTTGACAATCTTACTGTGCCTGAATTCTTTAAATGTTAAGAAAATTTGACTTATTAACCAATTTAGGATCAAAACTCATCTGTCTTACCATAAGAGAGCATCTTTATCCCGGCTAGATTAATTTAATTCAATGTAATACTCTATCTCATGAGCATGGTCTTCTGATAATGACTAACTCCTAAAATGTAGCACTTCTACTTATTTGTTTGTGTCAGTCTCAGGCCATGTTCTATGCGTCTTATATAGACTTTAATTTCAATTAATTTTTTATTTAATGGTCTTTTTAGCGTTAGATTTATGGTTGGACTTGATGATCTTAAGGGTCTTTTCTAACATAAATGATTCTGTGATTTGAAATTGGTAATATGAGTGCTAGGCTTGGCATTAGCATAAGTATAGAGGGCTGAATTCTGCAAGTAAAGCCTGCTATTTTGACATAAGGGGACAGTAGGCCTTTGCTTCATAACGCAGGGATACTTATAAGTTTGTAAAGAGGGTCTTTGTTTAGTCATTCAAGAAACTATTAATTCCATATGTATACAGTAACTAGGCAGCCAACATTCCACAGAATAGCATCCTTGTCTGAATATAGACCACTGCTTTTAGTAATCACCCCAGCAATATGCATATCAGTTTAACTCTACCAATGATATTTAAAGCTGATGCTGCATCATCCCTAGAAATATCCCTTTGCAGATAGGATGAGGAAGTACATGATGACTGTTCAACTATTCTTTGTGTGGTTTCCCTAGCAGCCATAAAACATCATGCTGCTCTCCTCATTGAGCTGAATCAAAATGGCATAGTGTTGCCTGCATATCAGTGATTTTCAGATTTTATCATTTGTACTTTAATCTGAATTTCATATGTAGACTCAGGTGTTCGTTTCGGTTACAATCTCTTTTTCTGTAATTTAATTTCTCCATCTTATGATGAGATTTATAAGCAACAGGCATCCCTTCTCACTGGGGAGCCATTATCACTAATCATGTTTTAAAGGATGTGCCTGCCTGCAACTGTGTTCAAACACCACCAGTCTTGGTTCACATCACTAGGTGCTAGGGAGGCAAAGATAAGAACAATAAATCTGTTAATCTAGTTCCATTTTCGGGATATTTGTATATACATTATTGTTGTTTTCTTTTGGTTTTTTTGTGGGGTTTTTTTTGTTTCTTTTCCCCAGCACTCCACATGGTTCAGGATTACTACACTTGTTTGTACTTGCAGAGAGTCTGGGTAATATTTCCTGTAGATGAAGAAAACAAGAAAATCTGTTGGAAAAAGCGCTGTGTATTTCCTATACAAAAACGCAGTAGTGGAGGGGAAGTAATCTGTAAAAGCTTTTTACTGTTACTCTGTTGGGAAATGTACATTAGGAAATATGCATATTTGAATCTATTCTAGCTGTCTGGTGATAAATACTGTTATATGAATGTTGCTGTTCTGTACTTGCGTTTGCAACCTTACTTCTCTTAAAGTGGAGAATACTGTCCTCAGAGGCATATTTGAAAAATGTTGTTTGTTAGTGAGTAAAATTAACCCAAGCCTTCTAAGAGCCACAGCATATGTTCAACATGCAGGAAATGCTTAAGTAACTTTTACCTGCTCAACATAAAGAAGCATAAGAGGATTATTGACTTGTAGGTTTAATTATTACTGATTGACCTTTATATCTTCTTCTTTTTTAGCTGCTTATATTTTTTGCTATAAATCTGGGGGTTTAGGCCCCACTGGAGCAACATTTCATTGTATACTGTATATAAACTGTTAGAAACTTGTTCTAGAGTGTCATGGTTTGAGAGCTCCAAAATCCAATTCCCTAGTCCAAACCCCCTCCCACATCTCAACCCAGTGTGAGATGGGTTTTCCAGACACCACACGAGACTCAAATGGGGGAAAGGGAATATATATTATAATGCCTGTACAACATAAATACTATAATACATTATATACAATATTAACTATCTCTACCATGACATAAAAGTATTTACAATGGATCAAATCTCTTCTCCCCTCCAAATAAAAGTCCAGGAGGGAAGTAGGAAAAGATCCTTTTCCACTCTCACGGCAGCAATGTCTCTAAGGCAGCAGGTTCTCTTCTTCTCATGCAGCAGCTGTAGTTGGATCTCTGCCAGTACACACGAGGGGGTATCCAAGCCCTCTCGACCACTCATCTTCAAGCGAGGGTCTTATCTTCTGTGGGCTGCGTTCACCCAGACAACGGTTGTGTCACCATGGTCATACCACGAAGCACGGGGGTCTTAGTGACGGTCTGTATCTTCAGGGGATTCAAGTCCCCTTTGCAGAGCTCTGTACTCTGTCTCAAGCAGCGAGGGGGGCCAAGGTCACCCCCTCTGCATTCCTTCTTGGAGCTTTTCAGCTCCTTTCTGCAAGTGCTGTAGCACTTTAAGACTCTTTCAAGTAAGAGTCCATCATCCTCCTCCTTTCTCGGAGGTCTGAGAGGGGTATGGGATTTTATTTCAGTTCTTACCCCAACTTCCTCTCTCTCTCTGTAGAGCCTAATTCTCTCTCTGCTGCTGGCTCTCTCTCAGCTCTCAGACAACTCTGTGTCTTCCTTGCTCAGCTGCATTTTTGTTTCTGCTGCTTCTCCAGTTCAGTTCTTGTCTGTTGGCTTTCAGCCATAGCCTCTGTTCACTGCTGTCTCTGCCACTGCTCACTTTCGGTGGAGAAAACTTCTTTCAGCTTTCTAGTTACAGGCACCTAGCCCAGTCTAACACTGTTCCAAGTCCCTGTAGCCCCCAGCCGGGGGCTGGGGGGCCAGAGCCCCCCCCCCAGGGAAGGCTCCTGCTCTCACTCCTCATTGCTCTACAACATGGCAACTTCTTCAACAACAACTACAACTACCTTCTCTTCCATTCTGCTTGTGACATGTTTATATTTTGCAGAAGCGCTCATTGGGTAAAACCTCAAAACTTCAAGGGTCACCACCCCCTGGGGTTTTACCATTTTATAACTTCAGGGGGGAAATTGTTTCCCCTCACCACATAGAGTATGGTTCATCTATCTTAGAATCATAGAATATCTTGGCTTGGAATTAAACTCAAAAGCCATAAGATCCCTCACAAGACTTGTTCTCGTAAATTCCCATAATTACTTTCACATAATAAATAATTAAAGTGTTGTTAATGTATAGCAACGTAAGAATATGGAAAGAATAGATAACTACTTGTGAACATAGTCAAACTGGTTTAAAACGAAGTCCTATATTGATGGGTAAATATCATGATGTATCTTACAATATCATCTGGAGTGGGATATCAAAATACCATGCAGTTCCTTCTAGCCCATATATAGAAATTTTCTTCCGAAAAGAATCCATTACACTAGGATAACAATGCCATTTAGATATCCCCTCCACAGCTGCTGTGGCACGGTTAATAAGTTCACTGAGATATGGGAGCTAGATAGCATTTCTCTGTCTCATGTTTGATGCAGTTATACCACAGTTTGTACTTAGCACCCCAATGGGCCACAGGACAGTTTATTGTTGTGGTGATCTTGGTATTGTTTTTTCTAAAACCTGTTATTTCATAGGTTCATTCATCAGTTTTCTGAGCAGAAGAAAGAACCATTACTAGCCTGACACCTAAGGCATTAAGTCTATCCATATAACATTAGAGACAAAACAATTTTTGAACAAAGTCATAAAATCTACATGAGCAAATGTACATCTTTACAATAGTGGGTGGTAGAGGGTAGAACTGTTCCTTTTAGATTTTTTGGATTGCCTAAGTTTTTGCTTTGAAGAGGTTATACTAGATTAACATAATGGACTCTTCTAGCCAGAAAAAGTATGGAATTTGTATCCAGAGGAAGCGTTTCACAGAAAAAAAAATAAAATTAGCTTTTTTTTTTAATTTCCACTTTCTGTTGTTGTTTTCTCAATACCTTTGTTATCTCTATGTCCTAGGAAATGGTTGGTGAGAGGAGAAAACATTAAACTTTTTGTCTTAGAAGAAACTCTAGTTAGGACATTTCTTTTTGTCTTGCTCCACCATAGCTGTAAAGAATGTAAGGTATTGAGCTTTTTATATATATTTTTTTTTTTTGGACATACTCAATAAACTAAATTTATGCTTTCTTTCTTTAAACTCAACAATCTACTCAACAATCTAATGCTTACTTACTGCATAAGTAAAAGATTAAAAAAAGTTACAAGATTATATGAAGTTATGATGAAAAAAATTTGGAGAAGCCACATAGTTTCAATGACTTTTTGTACAAAAAATTTCCATAGAACATCTTAAGTATTTTGGCTCGACAATTAGCTGTTATTATGAAATATTGCTTGAATGGTATAGTCAGTGGGCACCTGAGGTTATTTTAATACAAACTAAGCTTTCACCATCTGTCCTGCCCTCTAATTAAGATGCAATACTGCTGTAATTCAGAACTGCATAGTAAAAATTCAATAATAAGTAATTAAAATGTGTGTGTGTGTTCATCATTTATTGCTGTATTCACCTGTTTTATTTTTGGGGAAAAAAAAGCAGGAAGAATTTTGTTGCTTTTTTCTACTCTCAATGGACTTACAACAGCTTGTATCAACTGTCCACCTGATCTGTAGCATGGACTCTTGTCTATTTCTTCTTTAAGTAAAATAGTACAAATTTTTGCTAAGTAAGTTGTATATATAGCTTAGGAGCTTTTCATTATTTTGAAATTTCTTTTGGAGAATCTTAAATTTTGCTCTCATCAGAAGGGTTATGTCTTCCGTTTTAGAAATAAAATATCAAGGAACGTTTTCTTTAATTTTTAAAAATGTTATCATTAATTTTACCCAGTCCTGTTGCTATGAAGACAGTCTGACAATATTGTGAAGAACAGCCCCCTCTGAGTATAATGTGTACACTGTAGAATAAGAATCCCTCCATCAGTTTCTTTCAGTTTAAAGAGCCATGTTACCACACTTGTCCATGTCATTCTACTCTTATTTACTCAGCATTCCAAACTAAAATAATTGTCTACTTTGCTGTGATATTTGTCTTTCTTATTATCAGGTACATAATGAATAATGTGAATTTCAAGGCTCTGAGAATACATAATTAAATTAAATTATTTCCCCAGAAGCCATGCAAATTAATCCCACATCTTGCTTTCCAAAGTGTATGTATTTGGTTAGAAAAATATTTAGTCTTTTCTTTTATTGACTTTTCTTTTTCTAGCTTTTTGTGTAGCTGTTTCCTAATATTTCACTATAGTAATTTCTTGCTAGAGATAGGTAATTGCATTATAATACTGTATATGTGCATAGAGTGAAAATTAGGAGAATGTTGTGCACCTCCAATCAATTGAGAGGTCAAGACTGATATGGTTGTATCATGTTAGTTCAGTTCATTTAGATTTGAGGAAAATGAAAACATTAGTGCCTTATGCCATATTGTCAGAAAGCGGAAGAGGGAGTATTTTTCTACTGAGCTCCAGAGTCTAAATAAAATGAAACCTAACACTTATCTTACTATTTTAATTAATTTCTTATATAATTGTTATAATACATATTATATATAAAATATATAAGTAACTTCATTATTCTATTACTTATTAACTCTCTTAAAAAAAAATTTTCTAATATCCTCAGCAGGAAATTACATCACAAGTTATGTCTAAGAACTAGACATTAAAATAAGAAATTATTATTATTCTAGCTTGTAGAGTATTTTCGAGAGACATGAATGACATTTGTAGCATGATTTTAGTATGACATGGATGGTCATGGAGACTTCTCTACTGACTGTCTGCACATCTATGTCAGGACACAGAACTGGCCCACAGGTAAAAAGATGGGAAAAAGAGTAGCTTTCTTCTCCCTTTATCCCAAGCTGTGGAGATCCCTCTACCAGATTTATCTGAAAACATCAATAAATTTAAAAGAATCAAGTTCACATATATGTTCCTAAAGTTTAAGAATAAAGTAAACCTGCTTTTTGTGCACAGAACAAAAGCCTTTTGTCTGTCTTAACAGGCCTGTAATTGCCCCACCACCTAAACAAAAAATCCAGTGTCAGTGAGGCAACTAAGAGGTCATGGCTAGGCTTCGCGAACGAAGATTTGGGAAGGCTCTATCCACATTTGCTACAGACTAAGAGGTAACATGGAATAAGTCTGCCAGTCTACTGAGATAGTATCTCAGTAGGTACGCAGTATCTCAGATGGTACTGGATCTCAAAAGTCAAGCTGTTGTCTCTGAACACACCTTCAGACAGATGACATTCTTAACTTTTCATCCCTAAAGAGTAGTAAAACTGCTTTGCCTGCAGATACTTTTAAATTATTCACCTTCATTTCTCCTTTAATGAGCAATTTACAATTCGAAAGTGCCTGAAGTGACATTTCTAAAAATTTCTGCAGTAGGTCTTATAGAAACCCTAATTCTGCCAATTCAAATAGCCTCAATTGTCCAATTTGTAACTAGCAATAGTAATAAAAACAGCTGCTTTGTTTTTCACAGCATGGATTCCCAAACTGTAGTTCAATTATCATGCTTGCAATACCATTGATTCAAAACTTTAAAAAAATAGAAGACTCTATTATATGATGTATATCTGAGTTTATCCCTCTCCAGGTATCTCTGACAAAATGTGGCAGGACTTTCATTACTTCTAGCTATCATTTGGTTTTCCTTGTCTTCCATGTAGGTCTACAATGTGAAAAATGGAAATCTCTGTCTTAACAAGTTAGCACACTGCTCATTCTCAAAGTAAAGAGCTTTCCCAGGATTTAAGAACTTTGACACAAAATTATATCACACATCAGGAAAAAACTGCTTAGTATGGTAGGTCTTCCACAAACCCATGAAAATGGGTCCAAGTAACAGATCCTAAGAAAATAATACGTAGCTGAAGCATATGCAAAAGATGAGGAACAAAAAGGTGGGAACAAACTGAGCCAGCCTGCACCTCTGATTCAGTTAATAAGAACCAAAAAAGAGTGTTTTGACCTTGACTGGTGTTTTGACAAGGAGAGTGCTGTGTTCTCAAAGCAGAAAACTGCTTGATAGCTTACACGGGTTACCGTGACTGAAAACAGTCACAGAAAGATAGTGTGTGATTGTGTGAAGTCAAAACATCAGTTTAGCAAAATCCTGGGAATTCTGGTTAACTGAATGATAACACCAGCTTCTGTTTATCAAATAACACTAATAAAGGGGAAACGCAGAGAGAGATCTGCAGAGAATCCCTGAAACTGAATCGTGTGTATGCAGTCCCATTCCTTCATTGTTGATAATAAGCAAATGTAAATCCAAAGAACGACTGAAGTTCTGAAGAATCCCTCAATGACAGAATTAATTAAAAGCTTCAAATATATTTGTTGGCTTTTGTAGAATTTCAAAAACAAGGAATAATTTAATTGGTAGCATGATCATACAGAGTTTGAAGAGTCTGTCACAGAAACAATTGGAAAAACTAAATATTTTTGTGGAAAACTGTTATCTGAAGGGAATTTTAGTGGGATGTCTTAAGGTGAGAAGCTTTCAGAGTATGCTGAATAATTGCATAGGAAAGAGGAAACTGGTACGGTGATGTCCAGACTGCATTTTGAGAAAAAATCTTGGAGAGTTCTATACTCAAACCTGCATGCAGGAATTACTTCAAAGAAAATGCATTCATTCCAAAAGACAGATCAGAAAAGAGTTACTTTTTTTTTTCCTTTGAAAGAAAAGACAGAAAAAAGCAACCCAGGAGCAAACGGGGCAGCTAAATTATCTGGTGATGTAGAAATACCCTCATATATATACTCAGATATGTGTAATTATATAAGCACACAGAATAAATTTTTTTAAAAAGAACTACCAATTATTTTAAGGATAATAAATAGCAATGTATTGAAAGATGTTCATCATTTTAATAATAGTCATTGGCAAAAAAATAGAAATCAGATGGACTCATTTTGCTTCAATGTAATGAGACTCGCATTTTGGTAGTACATTTACAGTAAAATATCTGACCAACAGATGAATAGTAAATCTTTTATATGTAACTAACTATACCTTTGTCAAAGCTATAATAAGAAAAACGATCTTAATTTTTCTGTTATTATAAAAAATTATCAATGTATATAAAATTGCCAATACACCGTATTTACAACAAATTACACTGGTTTTTGGTGGCATAATTGCCTACCTATTATGCAGAGAAAAATGAAACTGTAGATAAGAAACTAAATATTACAATTTCACTGATGTTGTAACATATATATGACATTTCAGAATTTTATCATCTATCCATATTAAAAATTAAAATATTGAATTTTTTGTCTTTTCAGTGGAGTGACAAAATGTTAAACGACTTCAGTACTAAAAACTTATTAACAGGTCTAAGATTTTTTTAATTATTCATTTCTCTCTGAGGAACTCCTTGCATCAGCAGACATTTGAACTTGGCTGTATTTTCGAAAGTGTTTGATATCTGTTTTTAGTACACTATCTTTACATCATAACACTATGTCACCATATTTTATACACTTCCTTCTAGATTATTTTAGTTTTGAAAATAACAATTGCAGCAAGCAAGAACAAATAAGCTTGGGCTTTTGAAGGTGTCCACCAGTACAAAGGATACCATTTTGGATTATTCTGTTCCAGTAAGTTCTTTGTGCACCTAACTCTTTTCTTTATGTCTCTGTTGTGTTTTATGCCTTTCTGACATCCAGTCATGCTGATCAGTAAAAACTTTTCATTAAGAAAATTGCCTGTAGAGTGCAAATGAACCACTAAATTAATTTTAAAGTTCAACCTTGCTAACTATAATTCTTTTCCAGCCTTCCATGAAGACATTTAACAGATACACTGGACTCTGTTCAAATGCCTCAACAGAGTTGTCCAGGAAGATGAGTGACGCCCTAGCAAATATTGGCTGTCCTCCAGCTAATACTGTCCTCCAGTAATGTTGGTCTCCTGAGTGTCATATCTGCCATCTCTGTGGATCTCTAACATATCCTGATGCCTCTCAAAAGGTATTATCAGTTATCTATGGACAACTGACTAACTGACTTGACCCTCACACGGCGTTTGTTCTGTGAGTTTCATTGATCTGCACTGATGATAATGGAAGCAGACATCTAAATTAAATGTCACAATCTTGAAATTAATCTCAGTCCTGTCATCCAAAGAACTCCTGAATATATTAATGAATCCCGAGTCTACGGTTTAAATGAATGAGATTTAGATCTTTCAAAGACATTTTGTATTGTCACTGCAATGTAGGCAGTATTATTTCATTCACCTATTTCATAAAATTGAAAAGATATGCCAGTGAAGAAGACGAAAAATCAGGAATGCCATTCTATGATTCTGTGATTGGTAAAACAATCTCTCTCCATCTTTCTTACAAGATCCCTTTAATTCTTGGAAGACTGCAATAAAGTCTTCAAATAATCTTGTCTTGTGCAGGAGTAACAGACTCAACTCTCAAAACCTTTCTTCACAGGAGAGGTGTTCCAGGCCTCTGATCATCTTCCTCGCCCACCTTTGGCCCCACCCTAACATGCTTTCCTGTATTGGTGGCCCCAGAGCTGAATGGAGTACTAAAGGTGTAGTCTCACAAGAGTGAATTAGAGGGAAAGGATCACCTCCCTTGGCCTACTGGCCACACTTTTTTTGATGTAGCCCGGGATACAATTGGCTTTCCGGGCAGTGAGTACACACTGATGGATCATGTCCAGCTTTTCATTCACCAGCACCCCCAAGTCATTTTTGGCAGGGCTGCTCTCAATCCATTTATTCCCCAATTGTTGAGCTTCATGAGGTTTACATGGGCCCACTCCTCCAGTATGTTAAGGTCCCTCTGGATGGCATCCTGTCCCTCTAGACCATCAACTGCACCACTCCGCTTGGTGTCATCTGCAAACTTGCTGAGGGTGCACTCGATCCCACTATTCATGTCACTGATGAAGATGTTAAATAGTATTGGTCCCTGTATGGATTGTGGAGATACACCACTCATTACTGTTTACTCTCTAGTTCTTCTTAAAAAAAAATAAATTACAGGAAATGTTTGCTCTCTCTAATATTAAAATAACATTATAGAATAATAGAGTCATATGATGGTTTGCGTTGGAGGGGACCTTAAAGAACATTTAGTTCCAAACCCCCTTCCATGGGCAGGGATACCTTCCGCTAGATCAGGTTGCTCAAAACCCCTTCCAACCTGGCCTTCATATTAAGGTGTTTCTCCGTATGCTTTGGTAGCACAACACTAATTTCCTTCTGTCTTAATTAAAGATTAAGAACCAGCTAAAACTAGCAAAAACTGTCATTATTTTAATTAGCATTGAAGCTCAAATTGAAACCTAGTACAGAAAAGCATGATAGTTAACAAAGCTTTTGTCAGAAAACAGTTCAAAATATCAACTTTAGTTAGAAATATCAGGTCTGTATCACTAAATTATTGCAATTATGACACTGCATTTAGTAAGTGCTTTAAGTGTTTTGCTTGATTGAGAAGTGGAACTTGAACACAGTTGTCTTTGCTCTAGTTCCAGAGCGCTAATGTCTCTGTGATGGGCTATGCTTTACTAAACAAAGTGGACAATAAGCCAAAATAAAATCCAATAAATTAAATATTATGGATTTATTCCTATTCTTTATTATTAATTTAATAATTTTACTTAATAATTAATTTTTAAATTTATGGAGTTTATTTCTGAAAACTGTAATTATTTGCAGAATTTCAGTAGAAAAAGGGAGGAATTATTACACTCATCCCCTTACCAATCTTTCTGATGAAAATCATTGCTATCACAAAGAAAGTTGCCATGAATTTGGAGCCAGAGACAGAAATGAAAAAGAAATTACTATTCGTCTTTGTTGTCCACCAAAAAAATAACTCTTCAGATAACACCAGTAGGATTGTAGGACTGTGATCCAGACTTTTCTGAGTTCTTAAAAGGGCTACTCTATTTCTCACATCTTATTGCTTAAGACCTATTTTAGCTTTCTTGTACATGAAACTGATTTACATGTTATAATATTTTAACAGAGTTTGCATGATACTCTACAAGCTTCCCCTACAAACATGACTCCTGTAAATAGGAATAGGATACTTTAAAACAAAAGTGTATTTTGAAAGTGGAAATCAAAATACTTGTTCTAGTAATTTGAATTTCTCTGTTACTGACATTACTTCATGATCTTGAATAATCCTAATGTATAGTCACATTGTTAGAAAGCTTGGAATCTGAAAATTCACTTAATTTTTATATAAAATCTGTGTAAGTATACCATGATTAGTCTCTACTTATTCAGGTAAAAATTATTAAACCTTGAAGACTAAGCAAGTGCACCATAATTACTTCTTTGAATTATGAGAAAGATTATTTTAAAGTCCGAAAAATAATGTAAGGAAATAGATAGTAATAGTAATTTAAAATGATACTGTCCACTGTCTCTAAAAACCTTGATATTAACTTGGTTTGAGCGTGGTGCTACTAACACCAGGGTTGTGGGGTCAGACCCTGGATATAGGCCATTCACTGAAGAGTTGGACTAGATGATCTTTGTGGGTTCCTTTCAACTTAGAATGTTCTGTGATTCTGTAAACTCACTGTTTCTAAAATCAGCCTTTGAATAACCCAAACATCAAATCCTTAATAAATACCACACTTATCAGGCACAGATGAAGGTAAAAACCCAGCATTAAGAGAGGACAAGCTTCTGTGTAGTTTTGAAAATTAGATTAATTTCCTATTGGCATGTTCATACTGAAAATGTAGCTTTGCCTCCTGTTTCATTCCAGTTCATGACTTTTGGAACTGGCAGTACATGCATTACTTTGTACTCAGAGTACAAATAGCTGTCTTTGTGGTAAAACTCAAATTCATGACAGAGGATAGTCTGCACTAAAGCTATGCATTAAAAGAAAAACTTATCTATACCATCTGGCTCTGAGACTGCTGTGAGGCACTCACAGTCAGTGATAAGGAAAACAGTGTAGCAGTATCTAAATTTCTGTGAATTCGAGTCAGGGAAGAATCTGGACCTGTAGTGCTGTAGTGTGATCTACAAGTGCATGCAGTGTATGCAAACACTGTGCATGCCACTGTTCATCCTTGGGACCAAGAGGTATGAAGGGTTTTCCTGAGTTTCTGTTCACTATGTTCAGCAACCTTAACTTGGAAAGGGATCACATCCAACATTTTATACATACTTTTCCATGGAGGTGTTCCCAATCCATCAGTCTATCACAACTGACATGAATGAAGTTCTCCCTATCAAAAAAGGTTTCTGTGCTTTGTCTGCATCTATTTATCATTATTAAAATGTAACAGTATTTCATTAATATAAATGAAGATTATAATGAAGAATTTTACTGGCTTTTTTTTCTTTTTTTTGAGAAGACACGTGAAACAGTTGGAAAATATTATTTCTTCACAGATTGTGATCGATTTCAAACTTTATTTTTAGAAAGGGGGTGAAAAAATGTCCCCAGATCAGTATATGAAAACCATATATTTTTATTATTTTATTATTATATGCTCGATATTACTATGTTTTTCTTTTAAGGTAATATGTATTTCAAGGTTTCCTACATTTGCTTCACTTTTATTCCTGTAATTTCCTTTATTCACCATATTTTTCACTGTTTTCAAGGCTTCATATTAAACTTTACTCTTTTAATTATCATAAAACAAAGTTGGTGCAGACGCTGCATCTCCAAAGAACTGGGAACGATACACCAACCCATTCCTGACTAGTCACATATAAGAAGTGCCAGACAAGTGTCTAGCTTAGCAGTTTCACCACTGAAATTGTTCAATATTTGACAAGACACTACATTTTCTCACAGCCAATGTCTATCCAATGTTGTCATCCTCAGTTTGGGACAGCGCGCAAGAAAAGATAACACAGCTCCTTTCTTTTGAGGGATCAGGAAAGGAAGAAGAGTTTCAAAACTTTAAACCTTTAAATAATAAATAATTTTATATAATTATGTAGAAAACAATAGTAACTGACTTCTTTCTTTCTATAAATACCTCTAGAAGTACTTCATTGAACCGTTTACTATCAGTTTCTTTTTTCCTACAATTTTATTTATGGTTTGATATATTTGGGAAGTGGTTTGCATATAGAATATGTATTTTTATTAATATATTACTATAAGGATAATCTAAATTTACTTGATGAAGAAATTAATTTTCATTCATATTTTTCTCATTTCTATTTTAAAAAATTCTTATCTTTTTTAGTGCTGATGATAGTTTCTATGGTTTTTATTAATATAAGGGATCTCCAGACATATCTATAAAAAAAACTTGGATGG
Source organism: Pseudopipra pipra (assembly GCF_036250125.1). Taxonomy (NCBI): domain Eukaryota; kingdom Metazoa; phylum Chordata; class Aves; order Passeriformes; family Pipridae; genus Pseudopipra; species Pseudopipra pipra. Next base: position 71,065,871 of record NC_087550.1, on the reverse strand, counting down.
TTAATGACCTTGAATATTCAATATATGTCTTGATTTTCAGATAATCCAAACTTTTTTTTTTACCTTATTTATGTACCTCCATGATGTACATATATGTCACATTGAGTGAACTTAACTGAGTTTACCACAACACAGTGAAAGAGGAATAATGAAAAATTTTTCTTTATTTTTTTTCCCTAGATTTTATAAAGAAAATAAAATAAAAAATGTCACTCAGGAAAAGAATAATTGATAAAATACAAAAAATGAAAGAATTAATATTGAAAATAGATCTGATATAATGAATAAATAAAAGTTTTTCATACTTGAATGGAAAAAATTTCATATTTTATGGAATTATAAATTGAACAACACAGTATATGAAGAATGAAATTATTATTTACTGAAGAGGTTTGTTTGTTTGTTTGTTTATTGTAACATTTAAAGATTTACACATAAGAAAGATAAAGTGAATACTGATGCCAGAGTTTTTATTATCATTTCTATAATTGGTATGTTTTCCACCTTTCTCCTTACATATCTCTATGTAAAATAAATACTTTTTAATCTCTTTGCTATTTCACTATGCTTATTCAAAAAACAAACAAACAAACAAAAGAACACAATTTTTCAACCCTCTTGAAAAACAAGACATGATGAAAATGACTGAAGCAGTTCAGCTTAACATGTGACAACATGACATGGTATGCAAGTATATATGAATGTATGCATTTCCACTGAAAGACAGCAGTTTTGTTGCCTTATTTTTGTACCTTATTGTATTTTTTTCATCTTTAAGTTCACATCCGTGTAATGTTTACTGTCATGGGAATTCTGAAACTTTACCTCCATTCTTCTAAATTTTCAGAATAAATCATTGTAATAGATGAGGTTAATGGGATGCAGGGGGAGGGAGGGGGAATGTTCCAATGATGGCATGAGCCTTTTTTATCCTGAATTTACATGTTACAAAGAGTGAAAGAACAAGAGCAAGATAAGGTGGAAAAAAATGTTAAAATGAAGAAAAAATTAAGAACTACTTCTATTTTCTTAAATAAAATTCCCAATGTCATTTTCTTCATTCAGTTCGCTTTCTTCCATTTTGGTTCTTCATTCCCTCCATGGTCTGCTGCCATTTTTCATTGTCTTTTCTATCTAATTTAGACTATAAGCCTCTCTAAGTAGATTTATTACTTCTAGTTTTGTTCTTAAAGCACCACTTGTTCCTGATGAGTTCTACAAAGATATTTAGTGACAATGATGCAATGCATTTGATAAAGGATGTAATATAAACTCAACATTTAGGTAAAGTTATCTGAAATAAGGAATTTTTCTAGTTTAAACATCAACTATGAACAGGAATCATCTATGAAGTAAATAGGGGAGATTTTTGAATAACATTTATAGGGTGTAGTAATGCATATTTTAAGAAGGTGATTTTTTAAAACCCTTCTTTACTGTATGAATAGAAATAAAATTGAAGTCACCATTGATTAAATTACATTGTCAACCTACAATCCAACCACAAATAAAAAGTTCCAAATAATTGGGTAATTTTATGCTTCTTCATTTCTAATCCCTTCCAAATCTGCAATAATTATATTACTAAGTCTTACCTTCCTCTACTCTTTTGATTGCTCCAGATATTAATGCATTTTCCTCATTAACCAAAAGAACACCTCTTGCTTACATTACTGCCTCATCAATCTGTTTTTTAAGGATGACCTTGACTATGTTCTGCTATATTAGTGAAACTAATTATCCAGAGCATCATACCTTTAGTGATTGTTTATTATATGAGGAAGATTGTTTTCTAGTTTACGTTGAGGAGCCAAATCTACCTACATTTGTGTAATCACAGTGGCCACAAAACTAAACCTTTTAACTCATCACTATATATTTTAAGGCATGATAACATACCCTTGTGACTTTGCATTTTAAATGTATATGAAGCAAGATTTCCAGAATGCAACCTATAATTTAGTGTATATCCAGGTTTCACAGTTGTGAGTTTACTATAGGTATTTCATATAGTTGTTCAGTATATATTGTCTATCTCTCCGTCAATCTTGCCATCCGAGGAGATGAGGTTACCTAGGTAATTAAACTACTGGACTGATTTGAGCTCTGATTGGCCAGTAGTGATGTGGGGATGATGGGGGACTTCTTGAGGTGCAGGTTGATGGAGGACCTCTGTCTTCTCTAAGCTGACTTCCAGCCCAAAGAGCTCAGCAGCGTCTGCAAAGCAGGATGTTAAACGCTGCAGAGCTGCATATAGTGCTTTTGGAAAACTCCACAAAAGAGTATGGCGTAATAAACACTTGAAGAAAAGCACCAAGATCAGTGTTTACAAAGCCATAGTGTTGTCTACTCTCTTGTATGGTTCCGAATCATGGGTCATCTACCGCCACCATCTGCGTCTCCTAGAACGCTTCCATCAACGCTACCTCCGTACAATCCTAAACATCCACTGGTCAGATTTTGTGACCAATGCATCTGTTCTAGAGCAAGCAGCAGTCACAAGTATTGAGGCCATGTTACTGAGAACACAGCTGCGCTGGGCAGGGCACGTCTCCAGGATGAAGGACCACCGCCTCCCTAAGATCCTGCTTTATGGTGAACTTGCCACTGGCTGCTGCAAGAGAGGAGACCCAAAGAAAAGATATAAGGACTCCCTGAAACAACATCTCAGCCTTGGCCATACTGATCACCATAACTGGTCTACTCTGGCCTCAAATGGGGAGGCCTGGAGACACACCATCTATAACGCAGCTGTCTCCTTTGAGAACGCACGCAGGATCACCCTTGAGGAGAAAAGGTAAAGCAGAAAAAACCGTGTCTTGCAGAATACACCATCTAAGGAGTCTTTCTGCTGTGCCTTTTGCAATCGGATATGTCTGTCACGTATTGGCCTCATAAGCCATCAGCGTGCCTGTAGCAAATGTGGATAGAGCCTTCCCAAATCTTCGTTCGCGAAGCCTAGTCATGAGTGAGAATATATTATTTTAATAGTTCAGAGGTAATGGGTTTAAGTAGTTATTAAATGCTACAATCATTTTAAGACTAAAATCAGAGCTATATATTGTAACCCAAAAAGACATTTGTGTCTATTGCCAGCTCTCAAGTAGAAATAAACTATGAGTAAGAAAACAAGGAATGAGATATAAAGCATATGGTTAGAATTAGAAATTTTGCAAATATTCTTTGATTTACCTATTACCTATGCTTAATAATTTTCAGTAATTATTGGAAAACTTGAAGAACTCTATACTAACACTGCAAGATTACAGGTATATGCAGATTGCAGACTGTGTATGGGTGAGCAGTTAGGTTTAAGTGAGAAAATTCACTTAGAAGCAAAGTAAAACAAAACAAAGCAAACCAAACCAAACCAAAACAAACAAAGCCTGTCATTAACCACATATAAATAAACTAAACATAAACAAGTGGTTTCATATGTGCAACAGCAACAGATTAGGACAGTTCAGCATGGCAAACAGATGACTAAAGTGGGATATAAATGAAACTGAAATCCTGTGTTTTTTCACCCCATAAGTTCTCCTCTAAATTTTTGTGTCAGATTCTGTTGCATCATTTCTTCTGCTCAGTGTCCTGGAAACTTCTAAGAGAGTTAGAGAAAAGCCATGGATTGATATTGAATGAAAATGTGAAAAATATTCACATTTATAGCAAGCATTTTTGAAGCATGTAGTAGCAGTCTGCATGAACTTCCACTGAGACAAAATTTTGCTATCAACTATTTCTTATTTTGCCAGTCTTGGAAAGTTTTGACAAATGACATCCTGAAGTTTTGGTGAGGACTACAATCCTGTCACAGTTTGGACTAAACTGATAGTGTGAAGACTACAATGCTCAAATATCAAAATGCTTAGTCACAGATAAGTTCAATGTTCAGGAGAGACATGATTCCTCTGTCTTTCACGGGTGACAACATAGATCAGTAAGCACAAGAATACTGTGTGTGGCCCCAGGGCCAGGCTATAGAGTCCTCTCTGTTCTCTCTACAGGACGTCTCGCTGGGTCTCTTCCAGATTTCTCCCTGATCATTTACCCTTAAACTACTCTCGTTTTTGAAACGAGGCCCAACCTGTGAGAGCTGCAAAATGCCAAAGGGAAAGATGAACAGAGAATCATGGTTCACTTTTCTAGTACTAGAAGCAGAGAGAAACAGATTTTAAGATCATTGGTTCAAAACAGACAATAGACAGGAGTTCTCCATTTATATGGAGTTAGGCTTCCTGTGGGAACTGTGGATGCTGAAAGCTAAAACCACTTGAAAAAGGGTCCTTTTGGGAGTGTAGACATATATGGAGAAGTTTGTCACAAACCACTCTGGAAGTACAGAGACTTCTCAAGTGCCTTAGAGTGCTAGCAAATCTATTTTCAGACCTATGTATTATTATTTAATGGCAGGTCTGATTGGTTTCTTCTTGTTAATGGTGAATTAAGTATGTACTACAAGTCTTCTCAAGTGTCTTCAATGTTATGGACTACTAACATCAGTCTAGGAGCAATAACATCAGAGCTGGGAGGCACTTCAGACATGCTGACCTTTTTTTCCCTTTTATTTTGGTTTTATAAAAGGTTCCAGTGTGAAATAAAGGCCACAGGTTTTTTCACCCCATAAGCTCTCCTCTAAATTTTTGTGTCAGATTCTGTTGCATCATTTCTTCTGCTCAGTGTCCTGGAAACTTCTAAGAGAGTTAGAGAAAAGCCATGGATTGATATTGAATGAAAATGTGAAAAATATTCACATTTATAGCAAGCATTTTTGAAGCATGTAGTAGCAGTCTACATGAACTTCTACTGAGATAAAATGTTGCTATCAACTATTTCTTATTTTGCCAGTCTTGGAAAGCTTTGACAAATGACATCATGAAGTTTTGGTGAGGACTAGACATATTCATGTAGTGAAATAAATGAACTTCAAAGACTATGGAGTACAGAATCTCAACAGCGAAATCATAAGAGGAGTCTGTCAGTGGATGGATGAAGTCTTGATGGATAACTGGTGTCATAGATCATTGCTGGTAATCAATATTTGCTTTGTTTTGGACTGCTCTTGTACTGCTGCCTAATGAAAGTGATAGTGTGATTTAAAACACACCATGCCCATTCTCAGAAAATGTGGGTTTTTTGAGCAACGACAAAGTTTAAACTCTCACTTTAAAATTCATGTGTAATGGAAAATATGTCAGTGAAAAATTCTCCATTCTTTCAGCATTAAAATGAAACTTATAACCTTTGACATATGCCTGATCAATGAAATTATTGATAATAATTTCAGAAATATTTATCTCTAGATTTTTATTTTTTTTACATTTCTAGGGAATGCATTATAGTATAAAGATTACTACATGAAATAAAATTTGTAGTTCAAGTGTATTAATTATACCAAACTCGAAGTGCAACTGAACATTCCTAAATTAGCTCTTAGATAAGGAACATTGATTTTTCTTATAAAATCTAAAGTCCAGAGGATCCAGGAATTAATGAATCATAACAGATTATGCCCTTCTATATAGCACAACTGGAATCACAAAGGAGATCTCCAACACACTCTTGTGTTACTGTCTGGAGAGGATAATGACATTGCTTAATAACACAGTTCCATGATGCAGTTAGATTTCATTTTAAGTGCTGGCTTATTTTCTTCCAAATGTTCATGCCAAATTTAACTTCTCGTAGATACAGTTGTCTTCTCCAAGCTGAAAAATCACAAACAATTCTTTATTAGTTTCACTCTTCCTCATATCTTACTTAAGACAGATCCTCTAGATAGACAAAGGCTAGTTTGTGCTTATAATCTCATGGTCAGGCAAATCCAGACCTCTATGTTCACATTGGTCTGCTGTGGGAATTTGGGTGAGTAAGATGAATGACAGCCTTAAAAAAAGATAGCTTCTGGATATGAAGCACAATACAGTACCTTCTTACAGTTTATTCCAGATCTTTCATGTATAGCTTGTTTAGCAGACATCACACTACAATGTGTGACTTACAATCCTCTAGGGGTGACCCTTAAAAGTCAGTTTCCAATTTGAGAAGCAGTATTTAAATTGTATGAGGAATAAATTGAACATTGGTCACTATGTTCAGTAGAATGTAGTCCATGCCCTTAGTGGAAACACAGACAATGAAAATAGGCAAGAATCTAATTTTCAAAGACAGAATATGGACCAAATGGTGGTCTCATTTGCCATAGAGAAATAGTTTGAACCTAAATCCTTTCTTGGATTTTAGCTTTTAATTAAGACTTACTGTCAGCTTTCCTCTCTTACATTCTTTCTCTCAGATCATAATTTTATCTGGTTAATTATCTTTCCACCTTCCCTGAGGTAGCAATCTATCAAAGTAAAGCTTTAGTCTGTAAATGCTGCAGAACTTCAAAATATCAGTAGTTTTCTGGGAAGGCCACAAAAGAAAATTTTAGTTTGTTAAGGTACATATGGAGATATTGTAGAAATCTATCAGATGTTATATCTTTGATAATTTTTTCTGTGCCTGAAAGATGCAGTTATTGCAGGCATAAACTTTTAGTTTATAAATGTTTTTTTCCTTACATATCTGCCATCTTACTGAATAAAAAATACGCAGTCCTTGAGGTAAATTGACATGCACTGAGTATGACATACAGGAATTTGCAGGGATTGTACCCCCTCCTCCAATATCTACAACATCAAATGTTTTTGTACCTACCTGCTTCAAAAATCTGCTCTCTGCTCTCACATCACTTATACTGGGCAGCCTTTTCAGATCACCAACTGCAAAATAGTTACGGTTAGATTTTTAAAATGCGTGTTCCTTCTTGCTGTAGCAGTTTTACTGACCTGACTATCTCGGAGAAGCCAGAAGCTATCTCAAAAGACAGAATATAGAACTATGGGCTGCCAAATAGAGGTAATAAAAATCAAGGTTCAGAATGAATAAACTTTTACTAACCTACTAAGTAAGTAGTATATCTGCAGAAATCACCTGAGGTGAAATTAGATTAAGACTGGAATGTTCCTAGGAGATGTATTCTTAGGAGAGATATTTGCCCTACTGTTCCTCTTTCCTGGCATCTGTTTATGGTCACCATTAGAAATAGGATACTAATTCAGGTAATTCATATATCTATTGAATAAGAAAGAATATTCCATCCTTGTGTTCTAACTTACTGTACTGTAGCTTTCTACAGTACTGTGCTTTTATACTATAAAAATACTGCTACTTACTGTTGTTATGGCTGTTAATGTTGCAATAAAATAGTATTTAGAAAGAAAATTCTAAGTTTTTATATTCTTTGGTTTTTTGAACATGTAATTTTTTTCTCTAATTTTATAGTAATATTTTTTATTTTTTTTTATATTCCTAGTTTTTTATGGGCATCAGTTAATATATTTTCTTTTTTAAGTACTATGATTTTAAACTCCCTGGTTATAACTGGATTCTTGTTTACTGCTATTTGGTTTACTCCATATTTCCTTCTTTATAAAATCAATGAAGAATATTTTTATGCTTTTTTCCCTCCTAGAGACTGTGCTAGCTTAAAATTTTTTAAATTCTAAATTAGACTAATTTTATAATAAAACACATCCATAGAAAGAGTCAGGTTCTAAACCTAGCTTTTGAAAAAAGGCACACAGATAGACACAGAAATTGAAAAATCCTGTCATCTGCTGGCATAGCCTATCAAGATGTTATTTATCTATTCACTGCAGAAAATATAGAAAAGATTTGGGAAAAGATGAGTAGTTGAGAGTAACAAGATTCATCCTGAATAGCTTCAGCCATCTACAATGTAAGTTTCCACTTTGCAAATACTTTTGTTTACTGATCAGGATGCGAAAAATTCAATCTCCTCTGTCGACTGGCTGGCAATGTTTTGCCTGTTGTCCCCCAGGACATGGTTAGCCCTTCTGGCCACCAGGCCACTGCTGACTCATATTCAGCTTGCCATCAACCAGGACCCCCAGGGCCTTTTCTTACTTACTGTGGTACTGCTTTCCAGCATCTCATTTCCCAATCTTTACGTAGATCCAGAGTTTCCCCATCCCAGGTGCAGAATTTGGCCCTTTACCTTGTTGAACTTCATATGGTTGGTGATTGCCCAGTCCTCTAATATGTCAAAGGCTCTCTGCAGGGCCTCTCTGCCTTCAAGGGAGTCAACAGCTCCTCCCAGTTTTGTGTCATCTGCAAACTTGCTTAGTGTTCCTTCCAGTCCTGCATCCAAGTCATTTATGAAGATGTAGAAGAGCACTGTGCCTAATATGAAGCCCTGTGGAACCTCACTAGTGACAGGGCATCAATCTGATTCCCATTCACTATTACCCTCTGAGCCAATTGCTCATCCATTGCATTATGTGTTTATCCAGCTGTGTGCTGGACATTTTGTCCAGAAGGACCCTATTAGAGACAGTATCAAAAGCTTTACTGAAATCCAAAACAATTACACCATCCGGCTTCCCTTGATCAACTAGATGGGTTACCTTGTCATAAAAGGAAATCAGGTTTGATAAACAGAACTTTCCACTCACAAGCCGTGCTCTCTGTGATCAATGAGTGCATTGTCGTCTATCCTCACACATCACTGAACTGAAGCAGTGGCAGCAGTAATGAGAACACCACATGGATTTCTTTTGCATTTAAAGTGTTTCTCCAGTGTACTCTTGGCTAAAGACCACCTGAACTGGATTTACCATTTTTTTATTATACCGTGTAGTTTGATAAAACAAAGAAAGTAAAATAAAACATTAATCTTGACCTTCTATTCTTCCCCTTAGTTCCATGGAAATCAATGATGGTGTTTGTGCATTGCAAGGAAGCAGCTCTACATCCTTGTAGAGCTGCTCTACATCCTTGTAGAGCTGCTCTCTTCAAGAAGCAATTCTCTTCATGATTATCACAATTTGAAAATATTTTTTCCACACTGAAGTTTTCAGAAGTAAAAATATTTTTAATGATTAAAGATTTATATATGCATTTATCAGTTATGAAAACAAAAATTACATAAAGAAAAAGTTCAGAGTCTTTGTTAAAAATTCAGTGTCTTTGTTTCAAGGAAAAAAATAATCAAATTTCATCAGTGATATTCACTTGTATGTGTCTTTGGGCAGACAGTCTAATTTGCCAGAAGTTGCTGAAATAATATTCATCAACCCACAGATATTTCACGATTGGACTTCTTTACTGCTCAAAGGTTATTCACATGGAATCTTGTGCCTTCAAATGTTCTGCACGATTATTATATACATGAAAGATACAAGTGTGTGTTTCCATTAAGATGGAAAAACAACATTACACCATTATTGAAAGTAGAGCTGGAAAATATTCATTTTGTCAAGAATTAGTCAATCTAGTTCTTATGAGTAGTTTACTTTAGTCAAGGACAGCATTACTCAGCTTGGTTTTATTTCTTATATCAAGACAAACATAAAACATTCTTTTCTGTAAGGGACATTTCTATGACTTATACCAGTTGGTAAAATATTCAAGAATACAAATAAAATGGTAATTTTTTATTTATGTATTTTTTCATTTTTTTATTTCCATGTAAGTTAAAACAGGTCTAGTTCTTAAAGATTGCTGCTTAGCACAAATAACTGGAATACAAACTTTTAATTAGTTAGTGTGTGACATATAGATATTTATACTTGAGTAAACCTCCTGACAACAAGAAAATATTTGAGCCTTTGAAGAGCAGAGTTTAATGATCTTCCAAGTATACTGAAACCCTAACCAAAAAAAAAAAATAAAACACCAATTATTTTGAATTTTGTTGAAAAGCCTGAACAACCAGTCTTTAAGAATAGTCAGAAAGAAACCAAGATATAACTAGCTTTTCAATAATTATTTTTTCTTTCTGCAAAACCATCTTAATATTTCCTTGATCACTTGTGACATCCCAGAGTGCTCCATTCAGTTAATGTTGCAGATACCAGAGGTTGCAATAATAGTTCTGCTCCCTTGAAAGACAAATTGTACGATATCATAAGTGAACCAAAAATAAATGTATTTCACATATACTGCTTAAAACTTCCTCCCATACTGAATACTATCTAATTAACAGCTACTAGCATTTGATAAATGCATTAATCTCTGATTAACACCGTTTTATTTCAGAGTTTTGTCTTCTTTTGCGCTTATTCAGCAACATTTTACAATCCATTGGCAGATTTTGATGCTTATGAGTTTTATTACATCTGAATGCAACACTTTCTGACTTTTTTATGTGCTAAAATAAATGAGGATTCAGACTCTGTTAACCAATAACCCACATAAATTCCTACTTCTAAATCAATTTTCGTTCAGAATGGACTTTAGGACTTTTTGGTTTGTTCATTGTTTGTGTATTTGTTTGTTTGTTTTTATTTGGTTTTATTGTTGTTGTTGGGTTGTCTTGGGTTTTTTTTACACACTGCATTTTTTTTGAGAGATTATTATTTGTTTCCTGAGGATTGTTTTTTGTCAGGTTTTTTTGGTCAATCTGTAGTTCTTAATAACTTCCTAAAACAGGCCACAAAATGAAGACAGAAATAGCAAAATTATTTTTAGCATAAAAATACATTGAGTGCTTTTCCAAATCAATTCTAAAAATAAGTTACAGCAGTAAATCTTTTTAAAATTAAAATATACCGAAAAAGCACAATTGCTACCAAAAATTTTTAAAGTGAATAAAAATCAGAGAATTCAGAAAAGTTGGATTTGAATTACATTAACTACACTCATCACAGATACACATAAACAAATGCATACATTGCATACAATGCATACAATGCAAATGTAAATGAGGAGACAATTAGAAGAGTTCTTTATCACTTCACAATATAGTTTTAAAATTAACTCTCTTAAAATTTAAAATTATCTCTTGTTCTTTTTACTGTCTTGTCACAAACATATTTGACCTTGTCTTTTCCTAGCTTGCTGAAGTCTTTGCATTTTCCCTGAATTCTAATGTTACTGTAACACTTCTATCTAGCACCATCCTAATGTTTATCTTGATTTTAAAAATTATATCATTCTTGCATCTCCGGCGACCTTTTTTAGTGTCTACATTTAGATGTAATATAGTCTATTTTTTATCTTGCAGAGTTAATTTCCATTGCATTATTTTACTTGTGTATTTTCTATTTTGCATTCCATTACAGATGAAAAAAAAAATTTATTTTTGTTACTTTTCCAGAAATTTGCCTATGTCAAGGAGACATGCATGGAGTCCTTCAAGTCCTTTTGCTCTTTGTAACAAAAGCAGATATGATTAATCTTTCTATAAAAAGCTGTTCAAAAAATTCCTGAATAACATGGTAACTTCAATCTTGCCTAAAAAAGAAATATTGAGCACCATGCCATTTCAATAGCTATGAAAGAAAGATTCAGGTTCCACCTGTAGCTGAAAGGTTTTAAAGTCTAATCAGTGATGGTCACCTAGGCTTTTAAACACCAGGATATGCCATGTAAATACGATTTCATTCTATAACGAGATTAAAAACATGATTTCTTGTGCAGGTGAAGTTCACATAATGCTTTTTAAGAACTGCAATTTTATGCTGCATGACATGCAGATTAAAATGTGAACTACTGTACAGCATTGATAAATTTTACATTAAATATGCACATTTAATGGCAGATCTCGTTAGAAAAATGCCAGAAAATTATTCAGCTACAGAGAGTATCATAATGAATATGCACAGTCTCCATTTCAGCTTTTCCAATTTTTTGAGTTTTTGATTTTGCAAACTATATTACACTCTCCCAGCTAGGAGGAAGTGAATAGTGTGATGAAGGAAAGACAAGAGCAAGACCAAGTTTATATACTGTCTCTTCTTCAGTTGTACTATTTTTATGCTTCTTTCAAAACTGCAGCATTCAAAATATAAGCAGATAAATGTTATTAGGAAAGACTGGTTAGAACTTACTTAGTATAACAAAAAGTGCATCTATTCTCTAGTCATACCTTTTCCAAATGACTAGTTAATTCTTTTCCACACCAACCAAGATGGGAGCAACTGCTAGAACTGCTATTATAAAATTAATATACATACAGAAACTGTTTAGGTGGCTTAAAACTATCTATATAGGAAGCATCAACTCTCAAGAAGCCAAATATGAAGGCTAGTGAGGTGTTTCAGGTGTGAGAACTGATGCTCAATGACAACTAGAACCCCAAGTGTTCTGTAAACCTGCTTCTGTCCCAGGCTTTATTAAGGTGTATTTTGGAAAATTTCATGTTCTGTGCTATAAATGTAGCCTGTCTGAAACAGACTTACAAGATCTGGGGAATCATGACAGGCACTGTAGCTGAACTGACCTGAAAACCTATGGTTAACTGTCCAGGAAAATGGCACTTTTTAATAAGTTTTGGCACAGTATGCAGAATTTTAGCATCACGTAGTTCAATGTGACATCAAAAAAAAAAAATAGTTGTTTAGATTCAACTGAGTGAAGCTAAGTATTCAGAGAATCATAGAATACCAGGTAGAGTACCAAGGATCATCAGGTCCAAACTTTGTTGTCAAAAACACAGTCTAGACAAGATGGTTTGGATCTTTAAAATCTTTTCCCCTTTATCAGTCGTCCACATGTCATGAAAGTGCATTTTTAATGGAAATATCTCTTCCTAATCATAAATCATACTTCTTACCTCACAATTTAAATATAGACCAGTGTGAATGATGGGGAAGGATTAATCTGGACTTGCCTCCGCAGCCAGCTTTACCAATGTTACCTTTCCTTGGGTCTTTTGTAGCTTTATAAAGCTTACTTATAGGAAGAGTGTTTGCACAATCAAGGGGGCAATTGCAGATACTGTATTTAGAGGATCATTCAAGTTGCACTCTCACTCCTCCATTGGCTCGTCACCTGGAGCAAATTGTGTCCTGAGGAGATAATAGGAGAGATGGAGACATTATCGTGTTTGTTTAGTCTGCAAAGTGATACAAGAACACAAGGCCTAGCTGCTTATGTTCCACCTCAGGATGGTGGCTGCTGCTGGATAACTGTTTCACGCACAACTCTTGATCACAAATGAAGCATAAGAGTATGTAATTTCCATGAATCAGGCAAGACATTCTCAAATGCAATAAAACTGCTTTGACATAATAAGTGATTCATAGACATTCAGAGGTAGATTGATAAAAATCTATTTCATGGTCTATGTCTTCAAGCACTTAATCTAAAAGGACATGATGATATCTTTTTAGAGTTACATATTAGTATGCAAATCATTACTCAGTACTGGTATGTATAGGACAAAGATATTCAAAAAGTGTCATTTAAACAAAAGAAATTCCTGTAAATTACTCACTACTTACCCACTATTAAGCTGGCAACTAACAGAAATATTATATTTCTTATAATTTGTTTATACTTCAACCAAATTCTCATTAAACACCAGAAATTAAGATTCCATTTGCACAAGGCATGTAAATTCAGTTATATGATCAAAAATGAGAACAGAGTACATGTGTATACATCTGAAAGTGGTGAAAAAGTGAGTTTCAAATTCCACGATTTCCACATCTATTGCTTTCACAGGAGCTGGAAGCCAACGTAAGGTATATTGAAGGCAAGACAAGTTTTTTTTCTACAACTTTTAATGTAAGTAATGATAACTCCAATAAATTTTTAAACTATAATTATGACATAAAAGATATTGGGGAAAAAAAAAGGAATCTGAAGGTGTTTTAGGCAAATGTCCAAAAAAGCTAACCAAGGAACAGAGCCAATCCAGCCTTATTTTTTACAAAAAGTGTTTTAAATTTAAAACCTGAATTGTCCTTTGGGGATACCTAACTCTTTTGTGATGTTAGGAAAGTGTAAATGAGCTAAGCTCATAATTTAAGTACATCAACTGGTGCTCAATTAATGCAGGATGAATGTAGATTAAGCTGCCTAGTTTATTTCTTTTTGCTTCCTTTCCACTGAATAATCTCTCTGCTTTTCAAAAAGGACATTTTTTCTTTGATTCAGTGAGGAATGTCATGATTGAGATACACTCTGTACTTTCCAGTTCAAACAGTTGTCACATTACATTAGCTGTTTATCTTTAAACAAGGGTTTGTGCAAGAAGACAGGAGAAAGTGAAACTGTAAAAGACTTTCAGTTGATGGGTCTTTACTTCTTAAGAAATGAACAGAACTGGAACATTACATATTGTTCTCTGTTGCACGTTATTTTATAGATTTCAGACGACTTTGCAAATTATTTTCTTTTTCTGTTCCTAATTATCTTGCTAAATAGTCTCTTCTTAAAAATGTCTTTCAAAATATTTCTTGTTAGAACTAGATGAACATTAAGTAGTTCTGATTCAATTATAATCTCTGAAATACTCTATACCCCTAAAACTCTTTAATCAAGGCAAGCAGCCAGCATTTAGTTTTATGTTCAAAACTGCTTATCATTTACCTAGAGTTAGATCATTCACAGAGTTTACTACCTAAATCCATCTGCTTACAGCAAAAAATCACTCAGACCATGGGATTTCCATTTTTTTATCATCCGGCCTGGTAAGCAGAATGCAAATAAATGGATCAGTAAATAAATAAATAAATAAGTTCAGGAATGCTTTCCTACTTCTTAGACAATAATTTTTCTGGGAATATATTTGACAGATCGAGTATCTTTTTATAATAAAAGTCCGTAGTGCATTGATCTTGGCCAGCTGCCAGACACACCCAGATTCTCTTTCATTCTCCTTTTTTTCAACAGGTGAGGAAATGACAATGAAAACATTTATGAGTCAAGATAGACAGGGAGATCATTTACGAATAAGTAACAGGGGTGAAACAGATGCAACTCAAGCAGAACTAGCTTAATTTAGTTTTAATTAAAACATACTAGGATGATGAGAAACAATAATCTCCCCCTTCTTCTCCTAAAGGACTTTCTCCCCCACCCCATTCCTTTTTTTTTCCCCAATAGAATTCCATATTTTCACGTCTGATTTACTACCTTCCCCACCCAAGGGGTGGGGGTGGGGGGGGGCAGTGAGCAGGGGGAGTGGGAATGGGGGTTTAGGAATGGTGGCTGTGGTCAGTTCACAACATCTCCACTCTGCTTCTCCTTACTTCTCACTTTTTTTCTCAGGCTCCAGCATCAGTCCTCTCCAGAGCCTGCAGTCCTTCAGGATTAACCTGCTTCCAGATTGGCTTTCCATAGCCTGCAGTTTCTTCAGGCATATCCACCTGCTTTGATGTCAGATCCTTGCCTGACTGTAGTGTGGATATCTGCTTTGGCATGGTATTTCCTTGGGCAGCAGAGAAATACCTGCTCTGTGGTCTTCTGCAGTGGCTACAGGGAAACATCTGCTCTAGCACCTGGAGCGTTGCCTTCTGCTTCTTCTCTGGCCTTAGTCTGCACCACTATCATCTACAGCATCTTTTTGGTAACCTGTTAACTAAACACCAGTTTAATTTTTACAAATAACTTGCTAGGAATTCTCTGCCCTCCCCTCCTCTGCAACAACCAAAAAACCCACAATGAATGGATTTTATGTGAATGTTGGGGTAACCTCATTCTTTCTGTGTTATCTGTTTCTTTACTAAATGGGGTAAAAAGTGAGCTCTTAAGAATCAAATTTACCCAATGTAAGAATCTTGCAGTTTGAAAAAAGTACTGAAATACTACCCTGCATTTGGGATTCTTTTGTATATGAAGGCAGTAACACCACAGCATATTATTTTCCTTGGGTTTTTCTCTTTCTTTTAATGATGCTCCTAAATGTTTATTACTAATGAAAAGGACTTGGAGTTCAAAGTAGAGTGAATAACTCGATCTATCACTTCTCTTTAAAAGGTTCTGTATGAACATTGAATACAGTTTTGAACTTTTTGCATATCTCTAGAGATGTGAATTATAAATCATCCTGCTCTTTAACAGAACTCAGGGTGAAAGTGATTGTAATCTAAAGGAATTTATGTTTCAAACTACAGTAATACTGGTCCAAGAGCTAGTTGCCCAGCATTTCTAGGAAAATATAATCAGAAGGAGTTCAGTTCAACCTAGATACACATAACAGATGTTCTTTTCCATCAGAAAAAACAGGAGGAATGATGATATCTCATCCTAGGGGAAAGAAATCTTCCTTCCCAAACTGTCTTTGTTACCTTAATTCTAAGTTAAGACTCCTTCAAAGTGTCTTGTGGATTTTGACATTTGAGATAACTTTTGTACTGCATTTGCTTGCTGTTTTTAAGTTTGATACCGAATTGTCAGAAGCCAGTTTGCTGAGACCACCAACGTCCTCTGAGGTGTGCACCAGACTTTTAGAAGAGCTGGAGATTAAACTAAAGGTACCTCACTGGTTTTGGTACATCTAGGGTCATTTTTCTTAAAAGACAGCAGACTACACACCAAATTTCACTAATCATCTGTACTGTAATTCCAGCCATATACTTAATTTTCTGCCATGGTCAGGGTTTACCCTGATAAGGCACTCAGACATTGGCACTAGCCCAGGTCAAGCAACAGAGGAGACATCATCAGCACATCTATGCAGTGAAAGCACCATAATTGCTATGAACTATCAAGACAGTGTGCATGTGTATGTATATACTTTTTTATATATAGACAATTATTGTTTTAAAGAATCTTTTTAAAATATTGTCAGAACTCTCAGGTATTTTAATAACATTGCTTTTAAGTTATTAAAAAGTTTTAATAGACAAATAAATGTCTGTGAGACTGAAATGTAATTCACCATATTAGTCAAGTACAGACTTTTTCCATATGAATTTTTAGCTTGTTTACTGTCAGCAGTGAAACTCTGCTTCTTCAGACTTGCCTTTTAAACTGATGTAAACTTTGAGGGAGTTTCATAGTTCGCTAAATATTGTGCTAATTTCTGGAAAGTTAAATGCAAACTACATTTCATATTTTTATGTTTTCATATTCTTAATAAGGATCACAAATATTATTGTGGACAGAGTGAGTAGATTTCCTATGTGAATCCCTATTAAGTGTTTCTTCCAAAAGAATGATTAATCTCAGGTATGGCTTTGTTATTTAGTTAGTTTTATTCAAAGCAGATTTCGTGAGACATTTTAATGAGAACAAAATGTGCAGAGAGTCACATACACAAGCTGATGTGCAAACATTTTGAATTTAGATGCAATTACTCCTAGGCACTGAAACAAGAAGCCAGGCCCAAAAGAGTTAACTGAGAAATCTGGGCCCGCTAACGAGCTACCAACATCTAAATGATCTGTGCTCCTTCTGTTCTACTTACTGGACCAAAACTTAAAAGAATGGTAAAAGAAACATATAATAGGCCTAGAGGTAATAAATTAGGATGCAGTAAGATAAAGTAGACATTTGAATAGAAGAAACAGGCCTGGAGCCAAGGCTTTCTCCGAGCTTCAGTGAGCAGGTCGAGAACAATAGAAAAGAAGGGAGGTCAAGCTGAGGAAGATGAGATTTAGCCCCCAGACCCACTAGAGGAAGAGTGGATGTACCACCAAAATTGAGGGCCAAGAGAAGCACCACCCCAAGCCCTGTCTGAGCTCCAGCTATACTCCACCTGTTATTAATATGTATAGATAGATATTGTAATCGCATGAATATGCATTTTATCATATATGAAGATTGTATAAAAACTACTGATTTTGTGTGAAGCCCTCGAGCAAGTTTGTCCAGCATGAGCTGGCTTGCTCCCAGTGCTGTCAATAAATACCTTTGCTGCTCAAAGGTCCAAAAGACTCTGAGCAGTCCTTTATACTGGATTTTTTTGATTCAGCACTTATTCTTGACTTAGCTTTTTTCTATATGACTCAAGTGAGAAGTCAGAAAACACACTATTTAAAAATTCATATCTATAGAATGATGATCTTAACTACTAGTCAAATAACTACTAGTCAAATAACTGGAAAAAATTTTAAGACCTGAGGAAATCATCTTTTGCAATAATGAAAAATAAAAATAATTTGAATATTTCTGATCAATATAAATCTTGCTTCAATTGTCTTTCCATTTTCATCAGGCTTAACTCAACTATATTCCCAATAAGCCAAGACCATTTTCTAGCAACTTAGCTGTTGTCCCTAACCAGTGTTACATAGCTCGAGCCAGGAGATCAATAAGAAGTTATATACTATTGGCATCCATAAGTTATTTAAAAATGGGAAAATGGGCAGTGAATTAGATTGAAAACTATCAGAACTGCTAGACTAAGATTGTTGTGATCAGCAACATTAAGTCCAGCTGGACCTCAGCCACTAGTGATGTGTCCCAGGGATCAATAATTCAGCACCGTTTAACATCATCATTAATGACCTGGGTGATAGGACAAATTGCACCCTCAGCAAGATTTCAGGCACTACAAAACTCAGTGTAGATATTGCAGATGAGTATGTTGCCATCTAGAAGGACCTGAACAGGCTGGAGAAATGGGTTAAGTAGAATCTCATAAAGTTCAACTACAGGAAATGCCAAGTACTGCCCTTGGAGAATAACACGTATGCACATATATTGTCCATTCAAAGATGGTCACTCGTTCAAAACTTACCAGAGTTTCTTATATATAAAAAGAGCTGGTTTATTTAATTTACGAACCAAACTGTTGAAATCATCTAATGAAACTATGCAGCTGAAGAATGTGAGAAAGTGAGACTGTAATCTTAAAATCACATAATCATAGGAGGTTTTTGATTGGAAGGGACCTTAAAGATCATCTATTTTAACCCCCTTTGCAGTAACATCTTCCAATAGATTAGGTTACTCAATGCCACATCCAACATGACCTAGAACTACCTATGATGAGGCATCCACAGCTTCTCTGGGCAATCTTTCTGTGTCTCACTACCCTCATAATTAAAAAAAAAAAGTGTTCTGTATGTCCATTCTAAACCTAACCTACTTCAATTTAAAACAGCTAAACTGCTGCCACCTGTCCTGTCACTATGAAAAGTTTTTCTTCATGTTTTGTTTGAACCTCCTTTAGGTACTGAAAGGCCACGACAAGGTGTCCCTGGAGACTTTTCTTGTCCAGGCTGAACAAATGAAATGTACTGTACATACTGTACACATATATTGTTTCTAGTAATCATAACAGTTTTTAAGGAGGAAATAATATGGTTGAATTAAGTAAACAAACATGAATTCTAATACAAAGAAATTAAATAGAATTCTGAAAGCAGCAAAAATACTAGTTACTCTCCACTGGGAAAAGCACTAATCACAGCATATAAAACATTCATTTGAAAACTCTTTTCAGTTTGATTTTTACAATATGTTGAAAATAAAATAACATTGTAACAGAATGTGGTACACATAGCTTAACAAAATTCCTGTGCTTTTGATTAACATATAGGCAAATTTCATCTCTATTTCACATTCTTTTTCAGTAGAAGTTCAAAAGGAACTGAATCTGGCCTGAGGACAATATGAATGAAACAATAGCAATATATTAGGCATTTTAGAATGTGGGTACTGGAAAAAATCAATTATGAGAATGTGATCATGAAGATGGCAAAGGCAGTGGAAGCCTATTTTATAATACCAGAAAAAAATCTGGATGCAACATAACATATGCAGGTAAATAACATACCCATGGGTAGATAGCTAAGTAGAACTAATGCAGGTTTTTTTTCAAGTCAGTGAAGCTGCATTCAGTTATGCCAACTGTTTACAGGCTACAATTTTTCTTGGGGTCTGTTATTTTTGAATTTTAATCACATTGTCTTTAAAACATATACATATTTCCATTTTCAATTCATGTGTTTTCATGTCAAACCATCAGATCTTTCTTCATCACATTAAAAAAACTTGTAGTTCTTTGTCAGTATACTTTCTCAATAGCACTTTGTAGATATGTAAAAGTTTCTTTTTTTCAGTTTCCGCAATAGAAAACAAAGGAGAAAAAGAAAACTTGAAAGAAAGAAAATACATTAATTTACTTTAAGGAACTGAGTGAGAAGTTACATAATTTAAATGATGATTTAAAAATCTGAATTATTGTAAAGATTGTAAATTGAGTTTTGTTGTGTTTTATTCTACTGTTACTATCGCCTTGATTGATTTCAGAACATCCTAATTCAAAACACACCTATCAATATACTGTGAAATTGAAAGTCACCCTTTCTAAAGACAGGACAAATTTCAAACAATTCAATAGAGAATAATGGCCCATTACTTCCTCATAAACTTGCTAATTACAAAAGGACTGAGATCTATAGCTATCATACATGATGTACTGTCAAAACGATGAATTTGACTTTGATAACACTTCATAGAAGTCAGAAACTTTATGTCCATGTATTTAAATTATATATACCCAGGTGGCATATTTCTTTTAGTAAAAGTGTAGCAATTTCTAACCTTTGGGAAGGCAAGAAGCTGTCCACTATTTAATTTTTTTATTTCACTTCCATCAGTACAAATGCAGAGCATGAACAGACACATCTGAAGCAACGTGAACTCATTATCTCTAATTATTCATATAAAGCAATTTTTTGCATCTAAGTTTCTCAGTCTGTTACTGTATTTGCTTATCATCTGAAATCTAGATATGTGAAATCTGGAAATATATGGAAATTATACATTTCAATGTTTGATTTGAATACAAAAATGCCTTTGATCCCTTCCCATACTTTGCTTGCCGGGAAAGCCCTGTGCTTCTTAATATGAAAAAATAAGTTCCTTATACATGCTTCAAAACAGAGGTAATTGAAGAACTGGCATCAACTTTTGATTAGAAGCCACATGCTTTCATATAATTACAATAAACTCCTATTTCAGTTCTATGAAATCCAGTTATTTTCACACTTGTATCAGGAACGCAAAATGCAATTCTTTAAAAAAAAGAAGTCAGTATATATGCCAAGGAAAATATACACAAGGAAATAGGAATATTGAATATGTCACTGCAGAGATTTTATGACTCATATTTGTTATTAAACACTGCAATATCTTTGTGTTCTGGAACCAGAAAGCTGGTATGCTCTGCCCTTTCATTATAGACGGAGTGAGTGACACTGCCTGTTGCCCTGCTAAATATGCCCCAGTAGAGACCCTGGGTACCCTTCTTGTTCTACTCTTTGGCATTCAATTTTGCCAGTAATACACTTCATTCTGATGTGGAAACATTGTACTAAGAAATAAAGAGTCATACTTCCCAATGGAACCTAAATTTTCTTTCTATTTTCATGTATCATGGACTACTGAGTGGCAATATGTTAAGGATAATCTTATCCAATCTCTGTAGTCCTCATCTAGTCTTTTTAAAACAGCTATAATATAGAATGAAAGAAAATACTTGAGAGAAAAGAGATCTCTACACATTCTCATCCCAGTGGAAGAAAGAATATGCAAATTGTACACAGGGCCTATACACAGAGAGCTTGTGAAGTTAAGGAAAATACGTCCTCCTACATAATCATTGAGTAGACTGTATGATTAGCTACTGACCCCTGTACCCTCACTGCAGCATGAAAACATCCCTGTAATATCAATACTGTTTTCTGCACAAAACCAAAACAGTGTCATGCACAACCTACTATAAAGAAAATTAACTCTATCCCAGACAGACCCAGTATAAGTGAAGAATACTTTCAGAGAAAGAAGCTGTTTAGAATATGGTTTAGTGGTGAACTATATGCAGTTATGAGGGTAGAATAAGTGATCACACCTCAGCGGTATTGCCCGTTATGTGAGAGAGAAGCTGAAGTATACAGAACTCTGCCTGGGGTTGGAGAGGAGCTGACAGAATTTCTGATTTAGGATTAAAGAGAGGACAGGAAGATGTGACATTATAGTGGGAGTCTGCTCTAGGACACTGAATCACAATGAACAAGTGGATGAGACCTTGTAAAGGGGATGGAAATAGTCTCTTCACAGATCCTGGTCCTCATTGGCAGACTTCAGTCCCTCTTATATCTTTTGGAGAGACAACACAGCAGAGTATGAATAATCCATCAAGACCAGCCTTTAGGAATCCCAGAGAACAGGGGAAAGGCTGGAGCAAGGAAGAGGTACCATCAGAGAAAGAGGAAGAGATCAGGGTATACTTAAGCAAACAGGACATACCCAAGTCCGTAGGCCCTGACAGGATTTACCCATAAGTGCTGAGATTTCTTGTGAAGTTACCCTCAACAATTTATGATTTATTGTGAGAGACTGAAATGTTAAGGGTTAATGACTCAAACAATCAGCCATTTGCAAGAACAGCAGAGTGCTTTGCTGAGACTAGGTTTGCACCCCTTGACCAAACAGGAGGAGGAGACTTTTTGGGTGTGGGATGGTGAAATCTCTGATCTGCATAAGAACAGGGGGTGCTCACCCACCACCAGTGGATGATCACAACAAACTCACCTTTGTTTAGCAGCATGATGGGGTTTGAGCCAGATGGGGGAGAAGGGTGATAAGAAGCAGATGTCGCAGTAAATCAGATAAATGTACAAGTCATATTCATACAGGAAGATAAAATTTTCTAAGGTTCCAATAAAGGCACTGAAGGCACCTTCTCACAGTTATGGTGGAAAAATGACATATGAATCATTTATGTTATAAATGCATCCTGCAGAAAAGCTGTGCTTACCTCCATTATAAAAATCAATGAGGTCATGTTGGGTTTTTACAGATCTGCACATTCAGTCATGAATAAAACATTCATTTTTATGCTAATAAGATCTGTAAAAATGTTCATCCAATAATATATATATTATATATATTGCTTGTAGTTCCTTGACAAAACTCAAGACTAAGAGTTTCTAGGTTTTTTTTACTTTTTTTATTTATGGTAGGAGGCTTCTAAGTTATTGAAAGATAATAATATTAATTTTATTATTCAAAACAAGCTATGCTGAAATATTTTTAAATTATACTACATAAATATGATATAGTATACACAACACAGATTATATTATAGTTACAGACATTGCAAGATTTTTGTTCTGCTGAAGTAAGCCATTGATCTATTTGATTGTCTCGAATAGTTCTAGACAGTCTCTCTCCTTTTTTTTAGATGCACAAATAGCTCAACTTCAAGGCATGGCTTAGCTCTTTTCTTCCTTTCATAACTAACTGTGTTTGTTAGTGGAAAAGCAAGTGTTTTTCTTTTAGAAAAGAGCTGACTGAGAAAAAAAATTCAGAAAATATTCAGTAAAATAACAAAAATAACAACATTTGAAAATACTGTTATATATGTTCTTTTTCTGTCTGCCTGATCATGCCCAAAAGCCATTTAAAAGTATTCTGCTTGAACTCTAGTTTTCTCTCCAGAAAGGTACAACTCTCCATTAGGATATATGTTTGAACACAGTCCTGTGTTACAGTTCATTGAGACCGAGAGATGTACTTTCAGGTGTCTTTACACTAGGTGTTCACAGACAAGATCAAGGTCTAAGGCCTGTAATAATAAAGTAAGTTTGAGGACTCAATTAATATGCTACATTTAAGTGCCCAATACCAGTTGAGGTGACCTAGGTACCTAAGACAGCCATGTGAGCCTGACAGACAATGACCTACAGGAAATGCTTGATCTTGCAGATGGACAACTAGAGGCCAGACAGGATATGATAAAACATCAAGATGAGATTATGGAACTTTTTCTTAGATTACAAAATTGCCCAGTAATCACACAGTCAGGGACCCCAAGGAATTATACATATGATCAAAACTCAGTTGTCAACATATAGGACTTCTAGAGGTTCACTGTAGCTGGCTAGTCAAGCTTTTCTTTAAGTCCTTGCAGTTGAGAGGTTGTTAGATTTGCATACAGTTCTATGCTTCTTTGTTTGGGACTTTTTGTTTGGATTTTTTATAAAACTACTTTTCCTCTTCTTTGCAGGGAAAATACATTTCAAGTGAAGTTTGGTCACTCTGACTTCCTTTTTAGACATTGCAGGGAGGCAGATAATCTACAGAAATTATACTGTGAACTGTAGCTAGCTACCTAAAAGAACAAGAGATCAGTCTTTGCCTCAACTTGGGTATTTTGAAGAATTTTCTGAAATGTTATGCTTACTTTCCCTCTTTGACTTCTGAAAACGTTCTATGGATTTTATAGTCATATTATTAGGGAGTACTCAAGATAAAATCAGAGCTAAATATTTAGGAAAAGAAATTATGACCTGTAATAGGTCACCGCTAATGATTAAATGAAGTCTTAATGAAGATTAATATCCTTCTGTTATGAAATTTTGGAAGGGTAGGCTGAACTTTGTTTAGTTTATATAATCTTCAAATAGAATATATTCAGTGTTGTGGGGTTTTGTTATTTTGTTTTGGTTTGCTTATTGGAATCTTTTTAAGCATATTACTTGATGCAAAACAACTTCTGCTCTTAGACAGGACTACTTGTAGGAACAGATGAAAATAAAGAAAACTAAACAAGTGCAGAATCTCATTCCCTGTTCCTAAATGCGAAAAGAAAGCTTTATTTTTCTTAAATGTCATCTTATGTTCAAACAAGTAAAACATATTCTGTAAGGATAAAGAGTTTCCTACATTTCTGACTGTTTTCCCTGTTTCCCTATTTGTTCTTTAGTGAATGGTAGTTCCAAAAGCACTATTGAGTCCTATTCACATCTTACAAGTTTACTTCACCGTAATTCATCGACTTCATGACACTTACTGATAATTTATTTTGAGAGGAATATCCAGACTATTAATCATCCACTTGAGCATTATAATCTATCAAAGTAACAATGCAAAGCAAAAATTCTCTGAAATATTTGCAAAGAGAACTAAAGTGTACTTCTTCAAATCTTGAATCAGTAACAAATGAGTGAAGCTTTTCTGAAAGGGTACTTGACAATTGCTAGAGCACTTGAAATTACTTCCACTTTTTGGTAAGCTAACTCTGTTGTCAGCAGAGGTCTAGTTCTGATTTTTTGTAATATAAAAATCTCTAATATGAAAATATTGGAGATTTGAACAGTCTCTGAGATATATTGTACTTTAAATTTGTTTTTATTTTAAGAACTGGACCATTTAAAATAGACAATGTAATGAACTATAAATAAAATCTAATAAAACATGTACTTGCAAACTACTTAAAGTTCCTGTCCACGCAATGACATTGTCCTAGTGATGTACTGAAATTATTGACACCACTTTGTCTTTGTAATAGGAGATTATTTCAGAAAAGAGGAGCAATTGAGTGGATGACTTAGTTTTCTGGCTTCTGTTTCAAATATTTTTTATTGTGCAGTACACTTGCAGTATTGCATAATTGGTAAAATACATTACAACTCTACCTTCAAAGTTTTTATGAAAGTAGTAACAGGACATGAATGCAAAGAACAGAACATATATTTTTCTTTCTTTAGTTTAAAAGAGGCGATTCTGTTTCAAATCCCTTGGGAAAAGAAAAAAAAAACAAAAAAGGGACAAGTTGACTGACATCAGGACAGATAAAACAATGAGAGAAAAGCCCCTGACACTGGATATAGGAGTTGCTTAAGTATACTTCATCAAGAAAACTATAAAATCAAAACAAAACTTAACAAATTCTGAATTAAATTTCTTAATGTTCTTCTGTGAGCTGGCCTCACATATTAAGGCCGACATACAGAGAGCTCAAAGCAATTTCAGCAAAGGAATTCATTAGATGAATCTTTTTTCATGTTGCATTAAAATTTTGTGACTTCTTAGTTGAGAAAATTGAGAATTTACGGTGCAATTAAGTCCCGTGCTAATGCAGCTTGTATATATTTCATGACAGACTTAATTACTTCACAAATATTGTACCTCTTTTATATTTCTCTATCAAGGGAATAGAATTGCTTCATATACTTCATATACTCTAAGATATATACCCATGACAAGGATCTTAGCTGGAATCAGTCATTTGCTTCCCATAACTATTACAATCAGTTTAGTATGTGTCAGGATTTCTACTTATAACTGACAGGGAAAAAGCAGAGAAAAATAACTTCAAAAATAGCAATAAGTAATATCAGCATTTAAAATACCTGTGCTGTTCAAATCCTAATCTGCAGTTGACATCTCAGCACAGTGTAGCCACATACAATAAAAAAGTTAACTTTTCACATATCATTGTTATTTTTATGATCTGAATTTCTCTTTTGTATTTCTGTCATATCTGACACTTCAGAAACAACTACCTACATCCTCACTTTTGTAAACTTCATTGGTCAACTAACTTATGATCATTTTATGAAAACTTCTACTACATTTCTATATCTATTTTCTTACACAGAAAATTATTCTTAATATGAGATCTACTTTTATTGAGAACAAGTCACCTTAAGACTCAAGTTATTTATTTCCTAAATTCACTTGGTTGTATAGGAAAACTGATAAAACATTTTTTAATCATTTAGGAAAAACTATGATTTTAGCTCAAAAGGAAGAAAACAACTTCCTTTTTTAATTCCAGTACATAGAAATTCAGCAGACCAGTCTGTGATCTTGAAAAGAAGTTTTAGTTCTATGTAAAACATTTACTAAGATTTACGAACTATTTAAAAACCCTAATATAATTTGAACTTAAAATTGCATGCAATTAGTCATGTTACTCCATGATAACCTCTGGAATTTAGTTTTTTGACTATAGAAGGAAAAGCTGAGATTACTATATATTCAACAGTAAGACAAACCTGAGAGATTCGCAAATTTGAGTTGTAGACACTTTTAATGACTAAATTCTTACTCCTTTCTGTTTAGGACTTGTAAGTGGGACACACATGTAAACACAGGCACACACACACTCCTATGAAAAATACATTCTTGAAGACTTTTTCTGCCTCTAAGTAGTTTAATACTAACATCATTGCATTAAAGCCTTCAACTTTTTCGAGAGGGCTGCCACATTTAATCTGATTGTGACATAGTGTCTATCCTTATGTTACTAAATTAAATATCCTTGAAAAGGGTTCAGGGCACCAAAAGGACCTGTCATGGTATGTCTCAGACTATTGTCATTATGCACACTGTATTTCATTATTTGTAAATGGTCCCTGAAATACTCCAATTCCCCAAGGAATTGCAGAGAAATTGTCTAGGACATTTGGTGCACACCACCATTGTCTGGGGAAGCACTTAGATTTTACTAATACTCACTTTCCAGCACAGAAAGAATTTAAACTGTCAACATATACAGGCATGTTTTATTTCATATAAGGAAGCAATGGAACATTGCAGACAAAGCTTAGATAAAGTACCTTTAAACAGATTTGTTCTGAAATTTCATAGGACAGGTTCAAAGCAGAGCGAGGGTGTAGGTTAAACAGTTGAACAGTGTGGACAATCAGGAATACTGTGCTCATCTTGATCTCCTCTGTTTGGGATTTAGCATTACAAAACAGTCCAGGTCTACCTGAAGGGTTTGTGTAGGAGTGACACAATCACAATGACCACAATCACATGCAGAGCATATGATATTCAAACAGCAGGAAAATTTGAAAATAGATATTTAGGAATATTTTGCTGATTATTCAGAATAACATTCAGTTTATATCTGAAAGCAACAGGAATTGTTTTATTCTTTTGTTTGCTTCTGAAAAAAAAATAAATATTTATCATTATTTTTTCCCATTAAAAAAACCCCAAACCTTTATTGCTGTTTTCTCAGCTTCCTTTTTTTTCTATTCAATTCATAACACACTGTAAAAATTAATTTCTGTCGTGATTCTCTCTGATCAAAATGTGTTGTTTTAAAAAAATTGATAAAAATTAAAGACTTACAAATTGCTCCTAAATTCATAATTCTTAAAGTCTGTATCTTTTAGACGTATCTCCAGTAGTCTTAATCTAGAAATGTCAGTTATAATGATATCATAAACAAGGAGACTGAAATCACAGTTTTTCATCCCCACCATGTCTGAACTTTTTCAAACTGAAAGTAAATAAAAATATACCCAAGTAAAAAAATAAAATAAGAAAAGCCAAATAAAAGCTTTTTTATTGTTGCAGTTGGCAGTACTTAGGCTTTTAAAGACTTCTTTCAAATTCTACCATGTCGGAAAGAAACAATACAATAATTCCTCCAGGAAGTCACTTCCCAGAAATTAAAGAAAAAATTTGGAAATGGGTAATACTTCTTTCATCATTATATACATTAGGCAAGAAGAATGTTACTGGGAGAATAAACAAAAGGATGAGACACTCTGTATATGAGAAGATTTTCAAGGTTGTCCTGTCCTACAGCAAGACAGCACTTCCTGATGATCCCTTCAGGATGGTCTTGTACGTCCCCTTACCCTCAGATATGTGTTTCCAAAGCTTAACATACATAACACTACAGAAAATATGGACATTTTTATTTGTGTTTTTTATAACAATTTATTTTATTTCTGTAAAAAAATAACAAAAGCCCATGTTAGTTTATCTTAGAAAGGAGAAGGCAATCAAAGGAGACAGAAGCAATTAGAACAAGAGACTTTGTCCAGGTCATTTTTGGTAAGACTAAAACAAACCGAAGACAGTAAAAATCCAGTTTGAACCACTACCAGAATTTATTCCTGAGAAAATAAATGCAATCTCTGAAAACAAGAAAGACTACCAAAGAGAAAATACATAAAAATGATATTTCTTTTTGCTTAGATGTTAGAGTCAAGCAGCAGAAATTCTACCAGTTTTGTATATAACCCAATGCAAATGCCTTGGGTTTTGCTTTATTGACTTTAAACACACTCAGGACAAATGGTGGTTGATAACAAATGCTTCTGACAACTGCACAAGATTGTGAATTTTCCCTGACCTGGTTCCTTCAATAATTCAGACCCCTTAAATTGAGGTCTGAGCTACAGTATTCAGAGGAGTAGTTGAAAGCTTTTGATATTACTGAGGGACCTTGAGAGGAAATTACAGCCTGTTTTGATTTCATTTTCTGACAAATTTATGCATCAACTTCCCAGTCCCTTCTCTATTTTCTACTGTACACATCCTTTTTCACCTCACTTCTGGTACAAGGTTGCTTGCAGTGGCCAATTTTGTCATGTACCATGTGTCTGCTTTGGGTTAATCCTGAAAATGTTGCACACGCAGAACCTAAACCAGCTTCGCCTTTACTTTCAGACCAAGACATTTTCTAAAGAATTGTGTTTTCTTTGAAAACTAGTATAGTTTTTTCTCTGACACTCTCTCCACAGTTAGCCCTATTGACTCCCATTTTCATACTTTGTAAATCCCATCAGTCTTAGATTGTTTCTCAACAATTGAACTGAATTGAACATTATATCTCCTCATTATTGAAATAATATACCTCATGCACATTAAAATCTACTCTAAATACATATTTTGTTCTTCACTAAAATTTGCTCAGCCTCATTATAAGGTATTTATACCTTGATCACTGGAAATGGGTGGAGTGAGGCAGTTAAACAATCCCTTAATGTGTGTATTCAATTGGAATGGACTAATTGGTGTATCTATATGCTAGTGCTAGATAGAGCCCAGTACAAGGGGATCTATGCCAAATATGACAGCATGACACTCAGTATTTGGCCCAGAAGGGATAAATGCATATGTTCAAAATACAATGGTCAACTTTGATAGACTCTGATCTAATACAATTCAAATTCAAATTAGGTTATGTTCTTCTCATAATTATTTTTCTGCAGCTATAAGGGAAAATAAGTCTCCTAATTGAATACTTTGGCCAATTCTTTTCTGCCTTTCTTTTTTTAACTATGTTTTTAATACACTATTCGGTTTGTGAGGCTCTGTGTCTTCAATGTGACAATTGTTTTTATGCTGTACAATAACTTGATACTCTGCTTTTCAGATATAAAACTGCAGAATGGTAACACCTTTATATCGAATGATGAGAGACGGAAAAAAATTATATGTATTTATATGCTAAAATAGATATTTTAACAACTGTTCAGGTTGTTACCATTAGAGCTGAGTTTGCTAGCTGTTCAACAAATTTCTGTTTTGTAGTTTGACACACAATTTCATTTTTGGAGATTCATAGCCAAGCAGAAGCACAGGACAAGAAAAAAAATATTTCTTCCTTAAACCCATCAAGAACATCTTCACACTGACATATTTTTTTTCTCAGTTTCCTAAGGAAATAGGAAATTCTGGTACACTGTTCAACTGTGTGACTGTCAGTCACTCATCTCATACCTTCAAGTCCACTGAAAAATTGTAACTAATTTTGAAGGCTTGAAAGATACAAAATTCCACCAAGTTTCAAGAAAAATTCTCTTGTAAGTATACAGTGTTACTTTAAGCTCCCTCAGTGAAAGAAAAGCTGACATATGATCATGACAGTTATCTTTGTTTTGCAGTGCCTATTACCAAGCAGTACAGTACTGGAGTTCAGTCAGCATGTGTATGAGTGGAATAGAGCTGCAGCACTACCCTGTACAATCCAGCAATTAAATGGTAAGGAAGGGAAATGAGGATTTTGGTGAGTAATGAGGTATTGGAAAGTAACTGCATTGAAAAGAAAGAGTATTACGCAATTTTACTTTCTGTGTTTCTGTAAAGTTATGCACCAGAGGTTTCTGGGGAAATAACATACAACTCTATAGGAAGACAAGACTTTTAGTTTGTCTTTTGGGATAATATTGCTCCTTTTGAAACATTGTTCAAAAACTTCATCCCATTGTGTAAAGAATTTTTCCATTTGTGGAATAATTTGTGGCCACTTTACAGCCATCTTTACTTAGATCAACATTGTCTTTTCATCTAAACAGTCCTGTAAGACTGGTTACTTAAGACGGTCTTTTGATTCTTCTATAAATAAGTTGTTGTTTCAAGTGTTTGTTCTTACATTCATTTCTGCCAAGCAGAGTTTACCATCACAACAAGACTTTTTGCTTAAGTACCCATAGGTATCTGTGTAACTCGTAAGTGTACAAGATGCAAAAATGTTCCTAATGCTCCTAATAAGAAACTTTCCACAAAAGCTCGTTGAAATCAGTTGCCATGTAGATTTCACCCCTTTATGCTTTTAATCGCTTAAAGAAACCTTTCACATTCCTTGACTCTGAGAGACTATTGAGAAATATATTTTAGCGGAGTTGAATAAAACATTGAAGAGTGGAAGAACAGAGCACTTCAAAACCCCAACAAAAGTAGAAATACACAGGAGATGGAAATTTTAAAAAATGTATAATTTTTTTTTCTGATTTACAAATTATAGTTTCAAGAAAAAAAAAAAACAAACACCACTCTCCAAAAAAAACCCAAAGTAAAAAAACTCAACCAAACAGCCAAACAGCCCCCTTGAAAGTAAAAAAAAAAAAAATGAAAAAAAATACGACAATGAAAGAGAGACCAGTGGACTTTGAAGTGTCTACAAATGCTCTTTGAATAAAACACACAGCATGGGGTAGAAACACCCCAGTATAATGTGTGCTCATCATAATTAGCTGGGGAGGATACACTTGCCAGAAGTCAAATGGGATTCAGTCCTGTACAGTGGCACCTGGACTGTGATCAAGAAATCCTCAGAGACTGGAAAGCACAGAAAGATGTAGGCTAGGATAGGTCAGGGCCAAGAAATGAAGCTGTGAGGGAGAAGTGCTTGGTCAGACAGGGACCAAGACATAAAAGGAACAGTCCTGCATAATGGGAGACCAGGGGATGTTTGGAGCTGTATCATTTTCTTCCAGCCATTGATGCTTGTCATTATGGCTATCAATAAAGGGTAATCTAAAGGAGTCAATTTGGCTTTTGGCAGGTATGGAAACTTTGATTCCCTCTGTGTTTCCTGGCTAATGTTTTCTCTCTTTCTCACTTATTATCAGGCAGGCCCTGCTACCTTTCTTTTATTGTATTCTTTGCTTCTGGTGAATACTTGAAAACATATCTCCTTTGTCTCCTTCCCCCTTTCTTCACAGGATATTTTTCTACAGTACTTATGAAGAAATTTTAAGAAGGGTGGGAATAATCATGTAAAATAAGATTAGAGAGGTGCCTTCCATACCCATATAGGATATAACACAGCAACCAGTCAGATTCACGGTGTTCAAATAAGTTACTAAAAATTAATCTGAGAAGATCTAAGATATCCAAGGACAAAACAGGATTATCTAATATAAGACATCTTTACAGCAGACAATTTAAGTGTAATAGATGTCTAAGGTAGTTGGACTGAATCCCACAATGAAAAACTAATTATCTGGAATACAAAAATTTTATCAAAGTTAGTATTATACTTGTTATTTTTTAAAATCGTCTCCAGATTTCCAATGACAGTATGAAAGAATAGGAAAATAGGTTCTCTGTTCCAAATGGGCAGAAGGATGCTTTACAATTACTCAGAGCTAGATAATAACTCATCTATCTCACTTTGATCAGATGTGAAGGGGCAGGTATCTGGCCCATATTAGACACATTTAATTATGTAAAGCCACATGGGAAAAAAATCAAATAATTTTATTAGAGAACTGAACACTAGAAGAGAAAATTGCATAATGACATATTAAATAATGAGAGATGTAATTGGCTGTATAGCTGCTTTTGTTCCTTTTAAGATGGAGTGGGCAGATTTTAGATTACTTTATTTTATATCTAGTAAAACCAAAGCTATTGATGAAGAAAATCTATAAAGGGCTAGGATAAGTTTAGAAGTGTTCTTTAATATTAATTGCAGCTGTTCACAAAATTCTAAGTACGTTTACATAAAAAACAATTTTTTTTTCTTAAAATATACGCATATAACCCCACATACACACACACACACAAACACACATACACACGCATATATATATATGAAGGAATGTGGAGGTTTTTTAAGAGTAATTATTAAAAAAAACCTGGGTTGCTGAGAAAGTAACTAGTTTCAAGTCATCAGAAAACACTAAACACAAAGATGTGTAATATAAAATACTGAAGGTTATAAGCAAGTTTCCTTCCACTTGGGATGAAGAGAGAAATTTTTCCCTTAAGGATAATCCACAGACCCAAAGGTGTGATCAAGAACCACTTAACTGTTGTAGGAGCATACAGAGGTCATTCCAGCCTTATTTGGATGTCCTAGAAGCTAAAACACTGTTATAAGTTCCAAAGGCTTCCTGACTTAGATCTATTCAAATTCCCATTAACCCACCTCCCAGTATTTTGTCATCTACTGTAGTTAACCTACTGTGCAGGTAAAACGCAAGTCCATAAGCAATGTCTGCATTGTGTGAGTAGGTGACCTTGGAGAGTGTGTGTGTGTATTGCAAAGATATTAAGTTTCTGGCTGTACATTGGACTTTATGCTGACTGTGAAGGTTCTCTGAGCTTAAGCAGTGACAGAACTGCAGTGGCTCAGTGACAGTTCAAGTTAAGCAAAAATGTTACCTGTTACGAAGCTGTTGAGCCAAATCTTTTTTTTCTTTAATACAGAAATGTAGGATTTCAGGACATCAGGTCCACTTAATATTCACTCAAAGAGCACTAGTCTTTATTAGATCTAGCCCACTTTGAATTTATTTTTTTTCACTTTCCTGACAATAAAAATTATTGCATATTTAATATTTTGGAAGTAAAGGTCATTTGCAAATGTATACACCCAAGCTTTTTTCAGAAGGTCAAATGCAGGCATCCAGATACATTCTGTCAAAATTTCAAGAAAGTCTAATGTATGCATAAATGTGTCTCAATTTTGACAACCAAGAATGAGTACAATATGAGTCACTTTTGAAAGTTTTGATGTAGGAATGTATTTTCCAGTATTATTTTTCAGAAACTTAGTACTTCATATTTCTTACTAGGCTATGGCTTCATTGATTTGAAAGTAAAAAAAAAAAAAAATCATTAACAAATCATTAGTCCAAAAACTTGACTATTAATAATTTTAAATAATTACAGCTTCCACAGACCTATAACAAATAGCCAGATTCCTTTGCAAGTGTGAAAGCCCACTCAGTTTTATAGTTTATTATTTAGATAGCATCTGGTCTCAATCATCAGTACACCTTCACTAGTTTTGTGTGTGCAATTAGATCTACTTCTGATTTACATCATTTATCAGTGAGAATAGAATCAGGACAAGTAAGTTCAATTACTAGAAACTGTATCAGCTTCATCACTCTTTCTGTAACCTGAAACAACCATTCAAGTCATAGAGTAACTATTAACTACACAGAGAGGCACTTTTCCTCTAAATTTCTCCTTCAGCTCTGCTAGATCTAGATAAATTGCCATAATAAAAACCACTAGTGAGTGAGGAAATATAGCAGAGGAAGGGAGAGAGGCAGAAAGAAAAAGAAAGGATAGCGCATCTGCTCCCGCATTAGATTAATCAGATCCTCTAAACAGATTTTAAGTACCTGTGACACGTTTTTTATTCTCAGTGCAATAAAATTCTATCATGCAACTAGAAGAAAACATCAGTCATATATCTGACAAAAAGGGAGCAACCACAAAAACAAAACATGAGATATTTACAGTTAACTCATATGCTTTTTCCATAATCCAGTCCAATGAATAAGATGAACCTTAATAGGAGAAACACAAATTCCCATATGAAGCTTATGTAGGAAAAATCAATAAAACAACCATAAGTTAGCATCTAAAGTGGTTGTCTATAAAAGAAAATTATCTTCTCTTCAAATACAGAAGAGAGGAAAGAAGAGGAAAAGCATCGGAAACTACATTGAAGTAATCTATCTGATGTCTCTTTTTACATCTTTGTTGTGAGCAGATTCAGTTTAATGAGCACATTTGTTGTGAACTCATTCTAATCGCAGTGTACCCAGGGAGCAGACAGCCCGTTACTGAAAATGTTGCTACAGTTGGGGTGATGAAATACCTACATATTATTCTAGTAAATTTGCTTTATGCTGTTTTACGGCAGTTAAATTTGTTTGTTCTGTTGTTGTTTCAGGGATTTTGCAGGTTTTCTATTACAAACCCTGTTTTCAGTCATTTATATGAGGGATGCTGAAGGGTAAAAGATACAAACAACAATTGACTGACACTTCAGTTCCTGCACTGTTAAATGAGATTCTTGAAATTACTTTATAAAAGCCAGTATCTGCTGACAAATTAATTTATGGTGAGCAATACTCCACATTTGCAGATCAACTTAATTTTGTGTGTTGTTTGCCTCCTTAAATTTCTCCTCTCTGTTTTATGGTGAGTTTGAACTACAAAATTTGGAGCTGCGGTCTCAGCTGCTGTAAATTGACTTAGTTCTATTGCAGTCAATATGAGTGTATTGATTGACATGAGATGGATTTTTGTAGTTCTTTTAACTGTGTATGTATAAAAGATATTTCAACAGTGTTTTTAGCCAAGGAGCTAGTTATTTATCACAACATTCCTGATATACTTAGTATTAAGGCCTACTATTTTATGCCAGGCAAACTACTATACCCCCACTTCAACTAGATCTGCTAGAGGCTGTTCTGAGGAATCCTTTTATTTCTGTGGAATGTGCTTCAGTAGAAGTTTTTTAACATATGTTAGGCAAAATCATCAGGATTACTATAACTATATTTTATTCTTCCAGCCTTTTCTTTCTGTGACTCTTTGTGCTACTGTAATATAGCAAAGTCATTTTCACTTAAACCTGATGACACCAATTGTAGCCTCCACTTTCACTGGCATTTAAGCAACCCCACAATGATGTTACAGCACCTGATTCTCCATATTATAGGCTCACCAATTCTGACTTCTAGCTTCAGTCAAATGTAGGGTGAAACCTCCTCTGACGGTATGACAACACATCCCATATTTCTGTGGAGTTCTGTGCTGCAGTGACCAAGGAGTCCTCAGCTGAACAGAAAATGTTAAAAAAGCAAATTTCTGTCTTTTTCACTCTTATATTTGATGGGAGGGGAGTGTTGGGTTTGTTTTGTGTTGTTTTTTGTTTGTTTTCCTTATCATTTGTAAGGTCCCAGGTCAAAGCCACAAGCTGCCCAGGTGTTTTATTTATATTTAAAATTCCAAAATAATTCTCCGTAGAGTTTTTTGCAAAGCCTTTTAGTTCTTTAATACCTTGAATTCATGTAAATAGAAAAAACTACACATTTTTCCCAAGAGACTTCGTTTACTTTAGTGAGAAAATAAGCATTTTGGCAAAAGGTTCACAGGAGTAACATACAATCAAAGAGAAGAACTAAAACACCCAGCAAACAACAACTAGTTTAGTGAAATACAACCCATTGGTTTTAAGTTACTCACAAGAGATTAAGGAAAAAGGAGGAAAAGAGACAGAATCCATGGAATTACAGATGGATCGGTCCCACCTGAATCCCTATGAAGATGACGGAGCAAATAAACTGAGAAAATTTCCAAACAGATTAAGAACGAGACAATAATGGGGAGTGATCAGCATGGAATGGCAAAGGGTAAATCATACCTGATCAAACTGGTGGCTCTCTACAGCAGAATGACTTGCTCAGTGAACAAGGGTGTGCGATGGGTTAGCCCTGTAGGCAACTAAGCAACACAGAGCCCCACTCTCACATGCACACTCCTGCCGTGCAGTCTGAGGGGTGAGAGAATTGGAAGGACAAAACAGAAAACTCGCAGGAGAAGAAAAACTTAACAAAACGAAACTTCAATAAGTGATGTAAAAGCTATTGCTCAGCACTAGCAGATGAATGTCCAGCCAGTCACTGAGCAATGGCAATTTTGGAACAACTCCTGCCACTGCCTTCTCAGTTCTATTGCTGAGCACAACATCTTATGGAAAAAATATCTCTTTGGTCAGTTTGGATCAGCTGTCTCAATTTCTTGCACACACTCAGCTTACTTGCTGGGGGAGCAGAATGAGAAGTAGACAAGGCCTTGACACTGTGGAAGAACTGTTCTGCAATTGCAAAAACATCATTATGTTTTGGTTAGAAAAACATAGTACCATGAGGGCTGTTGTAGAGAAAAATAATTTCAGGCAAAAACAGCATAGAGAGAGTATTACTTATTTTTCTCAGCTCGAGAAAGGCTTTTGACATTGTCTCACATAAAATTTCAATAGTTAAATTGATACAGTGTGGGTGAAATAAACAGACAGTGAAGTAGACTGAAAACTGCTTTAATTTCTCAGCTCAAATGACTGTGATCAGTGGCATGAACTCCGGCTGGAGACCAGTCATTACTGATGTGTCCCAGGGACGAATACTATGTCCAGCAGTGTTTAACATCTTCATTAATGACCTAGATATGCCAAGGTGCGCTTGGCAGCAAGTTTGCAGGCACTACCAAAATCAGAGTAGTGACTGATACACCAAACAAGCAGGTTGCCATTCAGAGGGATCTGAACAGAGTGAAGAGATGCACTGACATGAATCTCATAAAGTTCAACAATAGGAAATTGCCCGTCCTTGGAGAAGAATAATGTCTTGCACCAAAATAGACTGGAGACAAGTTGCATGAAAAGCAGTTTCACAGAGAAGGCCCTGATCTCCGGGTGAACACCAAGATGCTCATAGGGCAGAGTTCCAATAGCCTTCTGGACTGCATTGCCAGTGGGCTGAGGGAGATGTTCCTTTCCTTCTACCCAGCACTGGTGGGACACAGTTGGAATATGGGGTCTAATTCTGGCCTCACCAGTAGAAGTAAAACATGGACATACTATGGTGGATCCAGAAAGGGTTGAGAGCTTGAAATATCTTTTATATGAGGGAAGGTGGAAGGACTTTAGTCTGTTCAGCTTGGAGAAGGGTCTGAGGACAGAGGGAGTCATGGATATTATGTGTTTAAACATCTGATGAGCAAGGGCACTACAAAGACGTCATAATATATTCAAGATCCAACTGCATGATTTCTTCTGACCACAGTGATCTCATGGAGTAGAGTAGATG
The DNA here is from genome assembly GCF_036250125.1 of Pseudopipra pipra. NCBI lineage: Eukaryota > Metazoa > Chordata > Aves > Passeriformes > Pipridae > Pseudopipra > Pseudopipra pipra. The sequence goes on along the minus strand of NC_087550.1, from coordinate 71,028,237 downwards.
CAATATTTCCATTGTTATGTAAAAGTTTTTTTTTTGTTGTTACGGTTATAACTATCCAGAACTCTTAAAAATATTTCCTTTTCTTTATAATTCTGGAAATTAATTAAATCTTTTTTCTTTTTCTGTTTTTTTTTCTTCACAAAATTAATAAATGGTGTTTAAATAAGCATTTTTATAAAGATCAATCATCTTTCTGCATTAACCCAATAGAATATGACATTCTACCTGAAAAATTTCAATTTAAATGCACTACAGATTAGGAAAAAGTAGTCATCATTATTGTCCTTCTCTCAAAAGAATTCCTCTAATCCTAAAACCTTTAGCTACTGTATTTTTCATATAAAACACATAATGAAAGCTTATGAACTCCATTTCCCTGTAACAACTGGGAGCATAAGATGACTCTCTTATGTTGCAAAAGAACTAATTCTTTTTGTTTTCTTTTTTTTCTATGAGCTAAAATGACTGTGCTAGTAATTCAAAGGTATTACATGAATGCACAAGCTAGGTTATCAATTTCAAAGAAATTTATTTTGTTGACCAAAATTATTAAAGAGCTGATTAAAAAAAAAAAAGAAATGACAAATTCAATGATATCACAAAAAATATATGACATCCAACAGATACAGTATCAGGAATATTAAGGCATTGTAAGAAAGCCTGGAGATAGGTATTTTAACCTGAACTTCGATGCAGTGCAGCTCTGTCCAACAGGTAAAATATTTGCTCTTCAAAGGTAATTGTATTAAAGCTTTAGAAATAATTTATCTGCAGAAGAGATGGTTTAACATTCTGCATGAACTTGCAATTTGCATCAGAGATGAAAAATGGCTCCAAGCTTCCACTTAATTTGGTGATGGAATTTTAACAAGAGCTTCCCAGGTTTCCCCTCAGGCATGTCATTGCTGCAGTTCTGCATATTTTGAAGGACATTGGGAAGATGCCTGCTGCTGAAGTATGGTGCAGTATACTACAAGAGGGCATTTCATTTGTAGCACAGCAAGACAGAATTTCCCAGGGGCCCTTCAAGGGATGTATCATATAGAAGATATACATGCACAAATGCAAGTATTGCAGCAAACCCTTTGTTCTTCTTTTGTTCCTAGATGATTAAAACTATCAATTTAATGTTCAATTTCTGCATTTAATTTATTATGCTTAATAGGTAGATATTTAAAGCAAAAATATATGAGTTTAGCAATGTCTGCTGGGCTTGAAATATTATAGGTGCACGGAAACCCCCTTGATATATATGTTGAAAATTATTGGCTAGATTTAAAAATGAAAAAAAATTGTTCACTGGAGATCATTAAAATTTATTTTAAATATTAATGTTGAAATAAGCATTTTCCAAAATAGATCTACATCATGTGCTTATTGTAAAGACTGGTGTTGTAATTGCCCTATTTAGTGAATAGTATGAAGCTAAATACTCTGTAAAAAAACAGATAGCAAATCAAACTACCTCCTCCTTCCCAGGTAAGTTCAAGCTTGCAGAAACAGTTTGGTAAATTCTAGCTTGGAAAAATTATAGCCATGAAAAGGCAACATTTGCTACCTTTTGATTCTCTTTAAATCCTGTTGTGTTTGATTTGCAAAGGTTGTATTTTCCTAAGGAAATAATTAATGTGAATTAAGGAATAATTAAAGAAAAAAAATTCAGTTTCTGCTTTTTTCCTTTAATTGAAGATTTTATTTCAATTTTTCCTATTGCAATGTCAAACACAGGCAATCACAATTAAACACATAAGAAAATTGCACTGACATAAAAAGTGACCAGTATGGTGGTGTAAAGACCTGATTTAATTCCCCCTACTCTTCTACCCTTGAAAATAATTTGCAAATTTATTATTATGGCTTCTCAAAAGGAGTTTTTAAACATCTAAATATGCACAAGGCTGGTCATTCATGTTAATGAAAAACAGAAGTCAATCTTGAAATGGTGAGATAATTTCTCTTGGATTAACCACGAGAAACTACAGCCTGTTGAATGGAAAGAGGTGGATAAACGCATAAATACATGAACTCTGTGCATGTACCAAGCTACTCAGGGCAGAGCTACTGATGAGTCAGAAAGCAAGTCATTGTGAGCTGAACTATGTTTCCCATATACACACAGTTCAGACAGCTCAGAATGACAATGTGGGCAGATGATCTTGATTTTTCCTGCATCTATTCTTGTAGATGTATGCTGTAAGACAGTCAGACTTATTTAGGTCCAAGAAATTAAGACAAAGCTGGGAGAGGATGCTCAGGTTCTATTGACCTCCCTTATTTTCCCATGCTTTGCCTTCAAAAAAAATAAAAATAGAAACTTCACAGTTTTATGGTGAGAAGAAGAAGAAGAAAAAAGATAAAATAATACAAGATACATTTTATTTTTTTTTTTTAGAGTACAGGGAAGAAAAAAGGAGGAATGTTCAGTTTTTCTCATTCTTATTTCATTGAGCTTCTGGATTCCAGGCTTTATTTATCTCTGAAGGAAGTACAAAAATTACTTTGAAAATCCCTGGAAAACTCTGAGAAGGAATGAAAGATTTTTTTGAAAATCAGACAATATCTCAATTGAGAGCACTGCAATTTCAGCTGATCCTAAAAAACAAAGACTGAAGCCCTGCTCCTTTTTTAAGACACTTAATTTCATTTGCAAAAAGGCTGTACTATGAAACCAAAATTCATGTGCAAGGAAAAGTCAACAATACACTATGCTTACAGACATACAGTCTTCTTTGTGTAAGACATACAGTCTAAGTTCTCATTTAGTTTCTTATTTTTCAAAGTCAAATTATGATACTTATTTACATTGGAATTAATCTTTTATGAAGTGACTGGCTTCCTAAAGTCATTCAAGATTAACATTGGGTTATCTGTCTCCAAGCAAGTATATTGCTCTTATGATGCTTACATGGGATCACAGAAGCTCTTATAATTCTTAATTGTTTGACGGCTGAAAAGGATTTGGTTTGGGGGGAAAGGGGGTTTACAGTTTTGTGACTAGAGACTCAATCTGCAGTACATTTACTCTAAGATAGAGTCTGAAAGTTATTACAATGCACTGGCTGTAACAGAAGCTGCAAAAAGGCAATTCCTCATGTACTGCTTTAGAAAATATTAGTTGTCTTATGCATAAGCACAGTGTGAGTTTGTAATTTTTCATGAAAATGAAAAGATTTTCTTTTATTTGAAGTTCTTGAAGACTCAGAAATGTGAGTAGATCAAAAACTGCACACTATTTGACTTTTTAACTGTCAAAACCAAATGATTGAGACAACAAATTAGTAATTTGCAAATACTACTGTAAGCATCAGCATGGTCGTAGACTGTACATTGTTGCAGGAGTTAAAAGAGAAAATGAGATCCCTGTGTTTTATTCAAGATTCCAGATTTCACCACCATTTCAGCTTTTTATTTCTATTTGGACACATAAGATATAGAATAACAGGAAAAAATATGAAAAGCAAGATTGAGTTCAGCCACCTTGATTCTCATGGCCTTGGATATGTGCCCTCATCTATGTAAGCACTTGTTATTATTTAATGTAGTCTATCCTGCAGACTAGACAGGCATTTTAAAAGCACAGTATTCAAATAATTTGGCCCTGTGTCTTATTATCCTTCTTCATACTTGGGAATTTAAGAAAGTCCAAAAGTATTTGCAAGGCTGTCACCCTTTTCTTCAAAAAAGGAGAAAAACCCAAACAGAAAAATATTAAAAATTAAACAACCTAATAGAAAAAATTAGGTTAAATGATAATGAAGCTGTTTACATCTCATTCACACAGTTATATGTCATAGACAAATACTGTTGTTGTTAACAATATTGTGCTGTGTTTGTGTGACAAGGTTTCAGTAGTGGGAGACTACAGGTGTGACTTCTGTAAGAAACTGCTAGAAGTTTACCCATGTCCCACAGAGCCAATGCCAAACAGCTCCAAGATGGTGGTAGTACCCCTGGCATAACAGATTCAAAAATGGGGAAGAAGTCACTGTGCAGGAGCAATTGTGCAGACAAAAAGGTTTGAGAGTATGAGAAAGAAACAACCCTGCAGATGCCAAGGTCATTGCATAAGGAGAGGCAGGACGTGCTCCAGGTACTGAAGCTGAGATTCTTCTGCAGCCTATGGTGAAGATCATGGTGAGGCAAGCTGCCCTGCTGCAGCCTACGGACATCCATGGGGAAGCAGACCTGTAGTCCATGGAGGACCCAAGATCAGAGCAGGTAGATACTCAAAGGGGGCTGTGATCCATGGGAAGTCCATGCTGGAGCAGCCTCCTGGCAGAACCTGTGGCCTTGTGGGGAGAGGACCCCATACAGTAGAAGGTTTTCTGGCAGGACTTGAGACACTGTAGGGTGACCATGCTGAAGGAGTCTATTCCTGAAGGACTGCAACCTGTGGAAGGGATTCACACTGGACTAGTTTGTAAAGAACTGTATCCTATGGGCAGAACTCATGTTGGAGAAATTCATGGAGTACTGTCTCCTATGAAAGGGACTCACCATGTGAAACAGGGAAAGAGTGTGAGGAGCTCTAGTCCTGCAGAGGAAGGGCTAGTGCAGCAGAGCAGCACAATGTGTGATGAACTGACTGCAGGGCCCACTGCCCATCCCCATTCTCCCTTTGGGGAAAAGGGAGAGAAAATCAGGAGTGAAGTTGAAACCAAGAGGAAGTGGGGGTTGAGGGAAAGGTGGTTTTATGATTTGTTTTTTATTTCTCATTATCCCACTTGATTGGTAATAAATTGAACTAATTTCTCTGAGTTAAGTCTTTAAGTTTGTTTGTGATGGTAATTCGTGAGTGATCTCTCCCTCCCCTTGTCTCAAACTTTTATTTCTCTTCCCTATCTTGTTGAGGAGTAAGCGTTAGAGTGGCTTTGGCAGGCAGCTGACATCCAAATAGGGTCAACCCACCACTGACACAAAGTGTATCAGTGGAGACTGTGTGCAATCCGAATCACAACCTGGACTTAACAATTGTCAAAGATCTTGAGTTGATTAACAAATAATCTCCTGTCCCCTTCCTCCTTTGTTTACAAGTTCTCTGTTCTCTTAGAGTAATTGTTTCCACTTCTGAGTTCTTCTATTGCCAGGATCTTTATTTGTTGCAGTGACTATACCAATATTTTTAATCACGCAGCTAGCAAATATTTATGATATTCTAGTTAAAGAGGCTCAATTTCCATCTAATAATAAAGATAGAATTTCTCTTACACCCAGTATTTGTAATTTTCAGATCTCAGATAGGGTTAGTCTAAAAGAAAGGAGTTAAAGACCTTTCCTGGTTTGGAAATGATTTTGCACACTTCCTGCTGCTCTTTTTTAGGCCGTCAGACTACTTCATAAAAGTTGGGAGAACTGTATCCCATTATAGTTACTTTAAAGTTTAGATACAGATAACTCTAGACATTTCTGACAAGTTTTAAAGGCTATAGAAGACAAATGAAACTCAGGGGTTCATATTTTCAAACACAGTTTTTGAAATATCATTCAATATTTTAAGTAAGTTGGAAAAATATATTTTGAATAGTTGTCAGTTTGATCATTTAATCCCTAAATCTAGGATCAAAGTAATCAGCTCAATCAAGTTTCCTTTGCCTAGTGCCAAAGTCACTTCAGATATGTATTAGACACTTTAAAAGAAATTTGACATGAAAAATGTGAAGACAGGAATGTATAAATCTGTCTGCAGTAGGTTAAATACATCCAGTGGTGTTTCTATTATCTCATTCTGATAAATTGCCCTCCCCTAGCCCCCAATGACAACTGAATAGTCTACTTTCAAAGTTAATGCCATTCCCACCAAAAATATAGTATGGATTAAACTGGAAACCCTTCATGTAACTAATGACTTGGTTTTATTATCACAGGCAGTCAACACACTGCGGTCTTACTTAAGTGTTCTTGGTTTTCTTGCATAACAGCCATAGTGTGATGAAAGCAGGCTCTATGATAGTTATGACACATTCTCTTCTGGTTTGGCTGCTAATATCAGGAGAAAATTTGGGCACTATCACTTCTGTAGATAACCAGGGTTGGGAAATGCAGAAGCAGTTAAAACTCTATGTCAGGGCTTTGTGCCTTGAACAGCTATTATTTATTCCTTCTATTACAGTGACTCAGAAGCAGAAATTGGAATCCTGGCTAGAGTGCTTTAAGCAATGTACAAGCACTTAGAGAGTTTCTTACAGAGTCAAAATGTTAATCTCTAACAATTCTTAGGAGGCAATGGTGACCATTAATAGAGGTCCCAAATGAGGTTATAGACTTCTTTGGGGTAGGTGCTGTGGTAAAAGCCTTAAACAAAACCCAGAAAAAGCAGGAAATGCTAATGCCCACATACTGAAAATTCTTATTCTAACTGTTCAAATTAGTTTTATGATAGTTATAATTATAATGAAGCAGCAATTCCTGGGTGAAATTCATGCTACGACAGCCAGAATTAAATTTTGCTTTTATGTTTCTAGATTAGAAATATATGCAATTAAACCTACAAAGAATAAGCCTATTCTAGAAATAGACTGAGGTTTACACACTTGAAAAGAGATGAAGTCAGAAAGTTCAAATAAATTCGATTTATTTCCCTGTGCCCTCACCCCCAAGCTGCTGTTGAAGCTATGGGCAGTCTATGTAATTATCCCAAAATGGGAGTGACATTAGCTAATCTTTGGCACAGCTGCATCCATTTTGGCAAGATATATTGATATGATCTGCACTAGACCACATTTAAACATCTAAATGGATATGAAGAAAAATGCTTACAGTAAAATCCCACACAGTGAGTGGAAAGAGGAATATTTTCGCAAGAGCCTCAGTTGCAGGCATGTGAATAACCTTTTCCCTTTCAGTGGCAAGGCAAATAACAAAGCCAAGGAAACCAGACTTATTTGGTCCAATTACCGGAAAATCATCAATTAAGCAAGACTCAGACTGTTTTTCAGATACAATACTTGTACTTATGCAGTACAATAATGAAACAGGTTTGAAATATTAATGATCAGTCCATTAAAAATATATAAACTTTGCACACATAGCATTTTTCTCAGACTCTTAGATTCAGATGCAGCCTTAATTAAATAGCTTCACTCTGAGGCATCCTTTTCCAGAACACATTTTTCACAAACATTGACGGCAGTCATCCCACGGCCTCTAAATATTGATTGTTTCTCTAATGTCATTGTCTTGGGAGGGGAGGAGCTGTGTGAGTGTAAGCCTTTAAAAACACTGAAGGTGACTTAAACACAGCATTGATTTAGCAGACATCAAAGGTTTATTTTTTGGACTGCCTTTTACAACACTTTTCAAATTCTCAGCAGACGCATAGTATTTAAATCTAAAAAAACCTAAACAAATCTAGAACTGCCCTTGTCCTTTGCTTATACACAAAGTGATATTTATATGATAAATTTAAAAGAGAAACTAGAGAATTGTACTGATGGTATGGGAAATGGAATAAGATTTCACCCTTGCATTACTGAATTCCACAACAGATAACTGAAACCTTGTTTAGTTCATGATTAAAGGTTAGGGTCAAGAATATCATGGGGTCTAAAAGAGTTGGTAGCTGTTATATACTCTCCATATTTCATGACGTTATAGGTAGACACTATTTATTTAGTCAGAAAAATAGTATTCTGAAAACTTCTTAGACTTGCATATCATTTGTATTTCTCATCTTACTCTCTTTCAAATTCAGCTTTCTGAACTGAGGTTTCATAATAGAATATAGGATTATGCACATCCAAGGGATGGTTACATGAGATTGTATTAGGTCATGATATGATTGAGATATTGAAAGTTGACTTTTTTCATTGAAGAAACAGTTGATATGCTCCCTGATTAAGTCAGAATTGAAAATAGGATAAAGGCAGAACATTCTCTGCTTAGGTAAACTTCAATTTGTCCGTTGCCATGAAAGATCAATTCCCTGTCCTCATGTGCTTTAACACATTCTCTGTCTCTTCAGGTAATAAAAAATATGCAGTAAGATCTGCAAGATTGCTTTCTATTTAGGTAAAGAGTTGTTTTTCTCCTTCTCCCCTAAATTAATTTTTTTGTGAATAAAGAAACTTAAATAAAGAATTTGTTTGTTGGTTTTTTTTGTTTGATTGGTTGGGTTTTTTACAAGTGAAATAATGGTATTAAATAAACTTTAATTCTATTTTTAAGTAGATTTAAGAAGAACTGAGAAAACATCTTCTGTAATTTGGTGAAGATACTGGCTAAGCTACCTCTGTACATTATGGAACTTGCTCACACATGCAGATAAGCACAGCATGTCCGTGAAGATTTTACAAGAGAAGAAAACTTGAAAATATCAAGATTGCAGTCTAATCTGAGAGGAAGACAGTTCCCAGATATACCTATTTTTTCGGAACGAGATCATGAGGAGACTAACTTTTCTAGAGATATGCATGTTGTATAGAACTATGGTGGTTAAAAGAAAAGTAAATGCTGTTTGTGTATGAGTCTCTTGCCTGATACCTAAAGAGACATTTAGGAAAGTTATGCCTCCTCTCTCACTAAAGGCATTTCTGTGCTACTTTGTCTTCAAAATAAAATATGGGAAAATTTTGTGGGTAGTGTGTTAGTCTACGTGTCTCTAATACAAAGACTGTTTCTTTGATTTCAACCATATTTGATCTAATGAATTGTTGCATATGTCCTCTTCTTCACAGGTGGACAAGATCTGCTAGTAAGGTAAGCCAAAGATTTTGGCTGGAAGACATGGATGAATTTCACTATGAATTGTGTTGATTCTAAAAATCATTTCAGTTACAATTTTAACAATTTTTACAACTTCAATAGCAAATTAAAGAACAAAAACATCAAGGTAATAATGAAAATTCAGGTAAAATTTGCAATATTTTGCAACACTTGTGTTTCATAAATCACTGTTCACTTTAGCAATGTCAGTAAAATAATAATATGATCCAAACGAAACATTAAAATTGAGAAAATTGAGAACTTTCTTTGCATTGGACACTGTAAATAAAGTACATTTTAATTTTGGTTGGGGTTTTTTTGTTGTGGTTTTTTGTTTGTTTTTAATTAAGTGGTTATTTTCTTCCTTTTGCAGACATTTGCCATCTAAAAAATAATAATAAAAAACCTTAAGAAGTGAAATAATTGAATTCTTTCATGCCAGATGCAAATATTTCTTCCCTTTTAATACTAAAAAGAGTTATTTTACTCTTTTTCCAACAGCAAAGATCAAAAATGTCATTACTTAACTTTGTCAAATTCTAAAGATTAATGGATAGTAACTACTCAGTTGAGAGATGTCTAAATTTTGTGTTTTAAAATAAGAAATGAATCTCCAATTGCTCAAGAGGTGCTTTATGAATAATATTCTTATTGAAATGAGTGCAGTGAAGCAAGAAGTTTGAATGCCTGCATATCAAAGTCTGGTTTGGCTATTTGCATTATTAATGTCACCAGCAAACTGCATTCCTAATAAGCAGTTACATGACTTAAGATAAATATTACTGACAATAAAGTAAAAAAGGCTGTTATTGCCAGAATGAAATTCATGGACTATATTTCCATGTCCTGTATCTGTTATCGTGCTATTCATTTCATTGCACAGGAGATTACATTGTAAAAAGATTTTCAGGTTTATTTTAAGAAACAGGAACCATTTACTATTCTTTTTGTTTAGGAAGTATTCCAGAGGTAAATACCAATAGCACAGACTTTTAGAATATTGCCCTATGCGAGAGTGTCTCAGTGTCATTTAGATTGAGGTGTAGTTTCTATTGCTTTGGTACCACTTGATATTTCTTCACGTCAAGATGCTTACTAAATGAATGATATCACTCATGTTTTTTTCAATTATATTACATTTTGTATGTTAATAAATATGAGAATAAGGGAACCTTTCCTCAGACATTTCTGTTTTCCTCAAAAAAGGCAAATGATCTGAAAAATCTATGTCCTTCTATTTTATTTTTTTTTCCTTGAATGGTTTGTTTTGTCTGAATTCCTACACTAAAACTGAAAGATCTTCTCATCTCCCATATCTTTTCTTAGTCATCATTCAGACAACAGTGTGTTTTCTGTGCTTCAGTTAATGTATAGACACACTTAGGCTAATCAAAGTAGTACCTCGACCCTTAAACAGAAGATATAATAGGTGAACAATTGGCCATAGCAAGGCTTTTTTTGGATTACCATGAGATTCTACTTTATGCTTTGGAATACTAGATGATGATATTAGGTTACCCCATGGGTAAGCAAAGAAACAGGAATTAAGGGAAAATAAATCAGGGAGAGGACTACAGGAAAGAATCTCACCGGCAATGAGAAAGCAGAGTGAGAGGGGTCTATGTCAAGCATCTGGACACATATCCACACAGACTGGGAACAAAACAGATCTCACTGCAGGCATCCATTTCAGAAAGAAAGATACTAAGCCAAGTTCTTCTCAGAGTAACACAGCAAAAGGAGGAGAGACAACGGTCATAGTTGTGACAAGGGAAATTGTGATATGCGCATAAGTAACCAAAAGGGAAAAGACCCCACTAAGCACAGTTTACCTAGAGGTTTTCAGAACTGAACAAGGCATGGCTTTAAGCAAGCTTATGTAACTCCAACATATCCATGTTCCAAGCAGAGTTTGGTCTAGATGGCTTACAGAGGCCTCTTCCAATATTAAGTTTTCTGTGAGACTCAGTAGAAAATAAATAAATTTTCTCTTTCTGATTATTTAATTTATGGCTGTTATTAGACCATAGAGCACTTTATTATTGCTAGAAGGAGTATACTTTTTTAACTGTTTCTTCAAACAATTTGAAATATCTAATCTATAAATATTTGAAGTGTTATTTATTTAATAGTTGCAGCTAGAAGTATATATAAAAAGGGGCTGTTTAGGCTACGTGAATGATATAGTCACAAATGGAATGTAAAAATTCTACTAATAGGACAATTTCCTTTGATATTAACTACCAACATCAATAAAATTATGCACAGCTAATGTTGGGCTTTATCACTATTGACCTCTTTGACACTTTAGTGCTTCAGTTTGCTTAAAAATTAATTGCTATGGGATTCCTTAAGTCTTTATCTTCACATAACCATAAATCCTTTTTCCTAGGTTGCTTAGTAACTTTTTTGTCCTCAGCTAGCTTTTGTATTTCTATAGAAAAGGGTCAAACATTTTTAGCCATAACTTCTCTCACATTTTATTCCCTCTAATCTATCCTTAATTGCTCTTTATAAAAGTCCGGTAAGGGTTCAGAGTAGAGTTAATAGATATTATGCATTTAGCATAATTTCCCTGTATTTAATTTTGAAATCCTGCAAAGACAGATTTTACCCCTAATATATTTTTAATTTGCATTCATATTTCAGAAAAAAAAAGATTATAAGAAAAAAAGAGAGTTATTTTTTGACAAGTGACTAATTTTCCTGTTATTGTTTCTTTTTAAGTAAATAAAGTAAAAACACAACATCACTTATTTAGCCCACAATATGCAACGTCAGGGTACTCCAAAATAGGGATTCATTTTGTGTCATTGGTTTAATCTTCCTAAAGTGACTTTATTAGTCCACTCAATAATTATTTTCACAGGTTGGTCCACAAATATATATTAAAATTATGTCTGAAGGACAATGTCTGTGAATCCTCTTTCAACAGGCCTTATCTTTTTCTCTTCTGTAGGAAAAAGAAATACGGATTAATTTTAATAGAAAATAGAGTATATATATGCTAATTTCACTAAAATCTAATCCTGTGTCAGTTGTAAAGTAAAGCAAGCAATTAAAAATACAAATACAATAGAGGGATATGAGATGCTAAGAGGTAAATTAAATATCAATTAAAAATTATGTAAAATGGATTTTGTATAAAGAAAAAAAATTTATGAAGTAGAAACCAGGGTTGGCAGAGCTAAATAGGAATATTTTTTTAAAAGTCTTTTAGAAGTAAATATATCTTAATGCCTCCAGACAGAACAAGACCACTACTAGGTGGACACTAATAGAAGAAAGGAAGGAAGGAAGAAAGGAAGGAAGGAAAGAGAGAAAGAAAGAAAGTATGAAAAAAAGAGAAAGAAAGAAAGAAAGAAAAGGAAAAAAAAAGAAAGAAAAAGAAAGAAAGAAAGAAAGAGAAAGTGAAGTCAAAACGGAAGGTGGAGTAGAGGAAGGGAAAACTAAGGCAAACTGATGCAAGGCAAGGCAAAAGCAAGAAGAAACAATTCCATAAGCATTTTTCTTTAGTATTTGTAAATGGGTAATATGTGTTATGTCAAATCAAGTAATTCTGAAATTTATAATTATTCAGAAAGATGTTAGGGAAAATCCAACAAAAAATAATGAAACCATAAAAAATAAGAATTTTGCTAATGCAGGCTGCAGGAATTAGTAGAAAATTTCCTTTTTAGAAGATTTACTGGCGATTTTGGGGTGTTGATATTCTTACTGATAGAATGCACTCATACAAGTATTTCCGGGTCAATAAAATACATGACAACATCCTGAGTCATATACTATAAACAACAACAACAACAAATTACTAAAATAAATACTGGTATCTACTTTTCCTACAACTATCAAAAGAGAAATTAATATTTCCAGAAGTAAAGCCCTCTGTATCAAAACTTACCTTGCATAGATGAAACTAGCAATAACGTATTCTTTCTGGAGATAATTGTATGATATCAGAAAAAGGTCTGTGAAACTAAAATTTGAATAATCTGTTACAATATGACACCAGACAGAGCTAATGGCAACAGATTTATAAACCACCAAAGGAGGTATTAACAGTGGTATAACACTGCAAAATACTAAATATGGAAGATTTTTACCAATCCAGTATTTTTTGGCTTTCTCAGTTACTTCTATTTTACCTTTGCACTGTGTAGAAATATAAAATAAATTCCCTTTGCGTTAGGTTTTCCCCAGTCTTTTATACTTTTGTACTTATAGATTAGATTACTGCAGTGGAAGGTGAGTGTACCAAACAGATGCTAGGTTGGCAGGTCAGCAAGGAACATTAACACAGAAATTGATTAAGCCAGGAAGAGAAAACATCACACTTTGATAAGCACACAGCCTGCTTCTGCTAGTTCATTAAGAACTCAGAGCATGCTATGAGTTCAATTTGTGCCTCATGCCCCCACTGAACTTTACAATGTGTCACAGCAGCCCATACAGATCACTTTCCAGAATCTAGGTAGAAAGCATATGCTCTGAGTGGAGAGGAGTGAAGAAATGCTTCTCTTAATGTCTGACAAAAATTGTGCAGAGTACTGCATAGATGAAAGACACATAATCTGTGACCACTGTGAAATTCTTATGAATTTTAATAACTGCTATGTGTGCTCTGAAGTATATGACATTTTTAGCTGCTAACGTGTCAGCTGTTTTTCAGATGAGAAAGTTATAGCTGATACTTGCAGAAAGTGTAGACTTTAAATCTAGGCTGTTCACAAAAAAAAAAAACCACAAACAAACAAAAACAAGCAAACAAACCAGAAACCCCAAAAACATTGTGGAGAAAACACATTCACCTCCAGAACAACCTATCTTTTTATGAGTTCCAACTTTAGGAGTTATAATTGGGCTGTCATTTTGGGGTGAATAACTGTTTTGCAAGTTAAGTTGCATCGCCTATCAGAAGGTAGATGGCATAAGAGGAAGCCTAAATCTGAACAGTGGGAGGGCAGGGAGGAAGACAAAGTAGGCACAAATTCACAGAGAATCAGTTCCTTAAGCATCTAGAAAGACCGCGTAAAGGTATCTGGATGTATCTGTACAGAAAAGCCCCTAGGAAGGTTCTTGATATAATGTCAAAAGAGGCAATGACAGATGGAGTTTTACTTTAGCCCTTAGAAAGATACTTATTGTGTTGAAATGAATGTTTCATACACTTTACAATGAGCATCTAAGGTAAAGGAAAAAAATTTTTATTTCTTACCTTTATACATCTTATCTTTTTCTGTGATAATTAGAGAATACTTAGCAAAATTGTGTATTCTGTAGAAAAATCTCCTCTCAGGTTGAGGTAAATCAAACTAAGTTGATAATTCAGAATTGCATTGTAACACTGTTGCTATTGAAAGCAACATCAGGTCTTTGGTCCAGTGAATAAATCACTTGCGTATGTGATTACATTTGCTTTTTTCAGAAGGAATAAACTGATTACCGGATATATTTGAAGCAGTGCAAACTGAAAATCTTATTTCCCAAGACAATATATGTCTGTCAGTTAGGATTTCTGAAATGTTCATCACTTTATTATCTGTACACCAGGGAACCCAAAGACATTCAAGAAGCAGACATAATTTTCAGTGTTGAATTTAAGACTCTACCTTCATCTGGTTCCTGAAGTGACTTAACATTTGCTAAGAGTGTAGAGATTTATGGACTAAATGTTAAATTCAAGAGGAACACTTGGAACCTGCACTTAAGAGTGAAATCCACATACTACATGGAATCATGGAATCATAGAATCATAGACTTGTTGAGGTTGGAAAAGACCTCTAAGATTATGGGGTACAACCATTAACCTAACACTGCCATGTTGACCATTAAACCATATCCACATACCTTTTGAATGCTTCCAAGGATGGTGACTCCACCATCTCTGGAATGCTTGACTATGCCCCTATTCCAATGCATGACAACCCTTTACATGAAGAAACTTTTCCTAATACCCAGTATAAACCTCCTGTGGTGCAACTTAAGGCCATTTCCTCTCATCCTATCACTGGTTATCGGGGAGAAGAGAGCAACACCTATCTCACTACAACTTCCTTTCAGGCAGTTGTAGAGAGCATAAGATCCCCCCTAGCCTCCTTTTCTCCAGGCTAAACAACCCCAGCTCCCTCAGCTGCTCCTCATAAGACTTGTGCTCTAGACTCTAACCCAGCTCAATGTCTTTCTTGAAGTGAAGGTCTCACTCTATACAGTATTCGAGGTGCAGCCGCACCAGTCCAGAGCACAGGGGGATGATCACTGCCCTGGTCCTGCTGGCCACACTCTTTCTGATGCAAATCACGATGCCATTGGCCTTCTTGGTTTGGCTAATGGTAACAGCCAAAAGAACCAGCAAAAACCTCTAAGGAACTTACATCTAAAATAAGATTCAAAGTATAGAAGAGGAAGGATGAGAGTCAGCTGACTGAGCAGCTACCTGGAGTACCTTTAGGCACTACGGATTTCAAGTTGCTGGTCAGAAAAATATGAGTCTCCTCTAAGTCTTCTCTCATACCTGTGAGCTCTGGGTGCGTATCTTGTACACCTAAGGGATCTCAGGTGACATTGGGTGCTATTTTTTGCAAATAAATAATGTCCAAAAGCATGATTGATGGCAATAAAATGGTAAAAGAACACAAAAGTTGAGTATGTACCTTTCCAAAGTTCTACAACTCTAATTCAAATTTTTCAGTATATTCCTTATCCTTTGGGAGAGTTCAACTTCCCAGACATCAACAGGGAATGTGTTACTGCTGAGAAGAGTAGATCTTGAAAATTCTCTTAGGAAATAACTTCTTGTATAAGTAGTTACCACAGCTAGAAAAGATGTCCTCCTTGGTTTGCTGTTTGTGAATAAAGACTTGTGGGAGATGTGATGGTCCTAGAATGCATTCACAGGAGGGCAACAGAGCTAGAGAAAGAGCTTAAAGGAATGTTTTGTAAGGAGCAGCTGAGGACTTTGGGTTTGTCTAGTTTGGAGAAAAGGAGACTGAAGGGTGACCCCACTGCTCTCTATAGCTTCCAGAGGAGGGGATTGGAGAGGGAGGTGCTTATCTCTTTCAACTGGTCTGTAAGATGCATAGGAATGGTTCAAAGCTGCACCAGGGAAGGTTAGGTTAGACAGGCATTTCTTTACTGAGAGATGGTCTTACAGAATGGAATGCCAGGCACTGAAACTATGACAACTAAACCATAAAACCATAAAATGAAACTATAAAACCATAAAATGATAGTAAATGGAGATGAGCAGGTAAATGTTCTCTCCATAATACTAAGAAATGATTTAAAAGGTTCTTTTCAAACACAATAGAAATCCCTTCTACACTGGTGGTGTCTTCCGAACTCAATCTGGCTTTACTTTTCTTGCAAATCATAATATAAGGATATGAGTTGACTTCTTACACCATCTAAGACAATGCTACTGAAAGCATGACCCAATTTTGGTGATGGTTTAAAATTGCAAATGCACATATGCTAGTTTTATTTTAGAATTATCTTTAATTAAAACAGCTTGTGTTTTAAAAAAAAACCCTACTAAAATAATGTAAAAACTTGTTCTGCTTAAGAAAATAATTTATAAAATGAAGATAAAAGCATCAAGAGAAAAGTAAAAATGTTCTCTCTATAAAGGTGATTTTTCTTTCTTTTATTATAGTTTGCCACTGGTAATCTTCCAGTCTCTTGCCATAGAAACAAGGCCACTCAAAAATGCATCCTGCACATTTTAATCTGAAATTATATATACTACTAAACATTTTCACTGTAAGCTATGATTAAAATTTCAATGTCTGAATTATATAATGGATAAGACTACTTTTTGAGCTCCATCAAGAAAGAACTTTGGGGGAAAATTAATATGTTCCAGGAAAAAAATATACTAACATACAATTACAGATACATGTTGAACTTGAATGAAGCAATGGTCTCCACCACGTTATTTTCTAAATATAAATTTTGAAACCATAATTTATTTATTTATTATGTAAGCTGGATCAAGGTAGTTTTCTTTTTCCTCTTTAAATAAAATAAAAATACATAATCAATTGCTTTCTGTGAATCTTCACTGTTTGAATCTCTTAATAAATGAGTGAAAAATTCTTCAGAGTAAAACTTTGTTTTACTTCTGTGTGCATTGGTCTTTCAAAAACAATGAGCAAAACATTTCCTTGCTATATATTGCATCTATTTTACCAATTCACATTCTAGGTAGGAGTATTTTATCAATAATTATAAGCTTTCTCATCTCTCTTCAATCTACTTTTTTTTCTTGTATGAAATGTTGCTCAAATTTAGATAATTTATGATTTTTGAGAGATTTTGTGAGTACATGTCCCAAGGAGTCAGCTCACATCTTCCATATCTCCATACATCAACTAGACTAAGTGACCTTCATTACAATATATCTCACTGTCCATTGAAGTGTTGTACAACTGTATTGAAACAAAACTGTTATGTGATTATAGAATTATGTGCAGATTGGTTGTTATTGAAGCTAACATATCAAACAGTAGGATATTTGTGTAGATATGGTACTGCTTTATGTAAGACAGACACGTTCTCAGAATATTTCTAATAATTATAGATGCCAAAAGCATCCCAATGAAACAGTTTTAAGAATGCTGTTCAGTAATATGTAGAAAAACTGATTTTCACAAACAACTCTTGAAATGAATCTCAAAAGAAAATCAAAATATCCTATCCCCCAGTGAGTCACTTAAACTTCATAGATATATTGTTTCAACGCAGCAAAAACTAGTTTCTGTTCATAGCAACAGTTAGTATTTATTTTTGGTAAAGTGAACTTCATTGTCCTGTCGTTTCTAAAAGCCTGCCTTTGGAGACTTCTCACCATCTTTGCTTTGATCTCTCTTGTTCAGAGGAGAAGAAATATCTCTCTTTTCCCACCATCCCATGTTTTCATATGCAGAGCCAGCAAAAACAGAGTTTCACTCTTTAAAAAAACTCAGAAGGTACTGCTAAAAGACATCTAGTGTAAACTCCTTACAGAAGGAGTTATAAATTTTTACAGTTAACGTATATTGCTTAGGGCCTTTTCTAGTCAAATTCTGAGTATGTCCAAAGGACAGATATTCCACAGTCTCTCTAGGAAACACAGGCCCTTCTGATTTTTTTTGTTACTGAGAATTTTCCATGTTCCCACCTGTGTCTGTTGCCTCTCATTCTTCTGTTGTGAGATTGTGAGAAAAAATTAACTGTCTCTTCTTCATATTCCTTCTTTTGGTGTTTGAAGACATAAATAAGACCCGTCTCTTAGCTTTCCTTTTGTAAGTCTGAACAAACCAAACTTTTTTGTCTTCTACAGCATGTGCTCCAAGTCCTGATATTGGTGGTCTCCTGTTGTACTCCCTCCAGTATGCTAGTGTTTTTCTTGGGATGGGGAGCCCAGAGGCAGACTCAACACTTCAACTGCAATTGCACAAGTGTTAGAAGGGAATAATATCATCCTTTTACCTATACAGTTCATTCTTGCTAATTCTTCCTATTGCGTGTCTCTCTTTCTTTAATCCAAGGGCACATTTGTGAGTCGTGTAATTCGTTGTTGAGCCCAGGTTTCTTTCAGAAATGTGGTTTTTCAGCCAATCAATCACCATCCTGCACGATCACATGGGATTCTTCCTTCCTTGCTGAAGGACTTTGCAACTTTGCATTTAAGTTTGGGGATCTTTAGAACCTTTCTATTGGTTCATTTCTCCAGGTTGTTCAGGTTGTACTGGATATCAGCCCTTTACACCAGTGCATCAGCATCTTCCCCCAGCTTTCTATCTTCAGCGAGCTCATTAAAGCAGCAGGCAATGTCTTCATTAAAGCTGTTAACAAAGCTGCTGAATGGTACTGATCCTGTTACTTAGCCCTGAGACGCATCACGAGTAGTTGACCGATTGGTCAGTGTCTCAGTTTGAGACTGAAGTGTTTTGCTAAGGAGGATGAATTGTGAGGTAGACCAAACTCATCTCTCTCAGCAATTGTAAATCTGAAATTAAGAGGCTCCAATCGAGGAAGTACGGAAAAAAGGAAGAAATAAAAACTCTTTATTAAAGGATATGTGTATATTGGCAAAACCAGTAACAGAATACAAAAAGCATCTAAAAAGTAATCCTGTACCCAAAAGTCCCCTTCAAAAAGGAAACAGCTTGATACTTCTCTGTCCTCTAGCGCAATTCTAACCACGGTTGGCCGGAGCGCTGTTGGATCTCCAGTGTTGCCGAGCCTGCAGTGCTCAGCTTGGTCGGCAGGGAGCGCTGTTGGGCTCCGGTGGTTGCCATGTGGGGGCTCCAGATGGCAGGAGAAGCCTAAAATGGAGATTTTCCCCACACACACTGAGGAGGGGAAGGGGAAAAGGGGAAAGAAGGGTGGTTTCTTTCCCACTAAACTCATGCTGTCTGTGGATGAATGTGATCAGGACTCCCCTTTTTTTGTCGATAAGCACAAAACTCTCCGATGAAATCTGAGCAGATTCAGCAGGCAAGCCGAGGCTGGAGAGCAGCCAGATGACCAGGTTGAGAGCAAAACGGCCTCCGAACTTTTCCAACACACACACCTTGCCTCCGTTAAGGCAAAAAGTGAAGTGCCGCTTTCCAAAGAGAGGAGGGGGGAAAAACTCCTCCCCCCTCCCCCCAGCCTTAGAGAAAGCTATCAGCCTGGAAGACAGGTCTGCCAGCTAGTTCTTTTATATAGTCTATTATTACCCTATCCCCCTCCCTCGTTCAACATCCTTCTTTTACAGTGGGACAGGGGAAAAGAAAATTTCTACTTGGATTTTTAGAACAAGTAAACCTATGACAGTCAGCTAGTCTTCTGAATTCTGTTTACCACCTGCTTTATTATCCACTTCTGTCCTACACCCAACCCAAACTCTCTTGGATGACTGAGAATATCATTTAAAAATGAACTGCCTGCAAGCAGGCATGATATTCACAAGCAAAAATAATTAATTGCGAACTACAGTATCTTATCTCTCTAAGCCTTGTAACAATCTAACAAGTCACAAGTGTTTCAATTTTTCTGTCTAAAGTTAAGACAGTATATTTTGCAAATGATGGATGAATACAGTGGCAGACAGGTGGACAAAGGTGTTGTCAGCTATCCCTTCTCAATGTCATTCAACACAAAGAACTGTTTATATAAAGGACTGTCAGTGGGATCACGTGATGGTATTGCAGGACAGTAAGTATAAAATTGCTGTCTTGTGTGGGTCTGTTTAATAAAAAGGGTTTATATTTCTTATAATAATAATAAAGCTTCTTATAATAATAATAAAGCTTCAAATCTTTGCTCTTTAATAAAATAATTAATGATTTCATACTGCTGATTACTGGAACCTTCATAAAAATTCAGTTTTCTTCACAATATTTTTGATTATTTTGAAATAAAGAGGAACACTCAGATTAATTCTGTAATTTGAAGTGCTACATGAAAAAAACTATAGTCAATGCTGTGTTTCTTCCCACTCCACTTTTTGTACTTCCAGTTCCCTCTTTTCTTCTGTGTTTTCCTTCATTGACAAGTACTGAAGGTGGCTTATCAGATTGGAATTACCCATCTCCTACTTTTTTAATTTTTAGAAGTATTGATATTGCCTGAACCACAGGTCATTACTTACTTTGTTCTTTTAGACTCTACTAACTTTTTGCATCATTTTGTCACTAGCTCCAACGTTATGATACTAATGAGAACTAAATTAGTATTATAAACACCTCTTTCCCAAGAAAGGTATTAGTGCATTATAATACTGCCATACAAAACCTGCAGTGGAGAGGAAGATGATTCTAAATATCTCCATACTAGTTACTAGCAGAACTCACACCGGTCTTTTGAATTTGGGCTTAAACAGAAAAGCTGTTAAGCCCACATTTACCTGATTACTTTCTGAATTAATAAGGTGGAATAGATTTTGATTCCAGTGATTATTTTTAGTCATATAAACTTAATGAAGTGCACTCTGACCTGCTGACCTTCCTCATGATTCCAACCAATTTCAAGCTGTGAACATGAATTAAAGAGAGGTAGTAGTGATATTTGTTGGTTTTTTTTTTTAAGACAGTCAGGCTCCAGATATTCTGACAGTGTAAAACAAATTTAACAAGTAAACAAACAACAAACAAAAACACCAGAAAAGAAAAACAACCCTAAAGTATAAAAATGACATCTTCCTACAAAGTTTTTATATCATGGTGATATCTCATGCTTCCTTTTCAGACCTGCATCAACAGTTTTGGCAAAAAACACTATCCATATTTAGCATTCTTGTCTTGTCTTTGAAATATTATCTATGTCAACAGTGCTACTGTGTTTTTATAGCTGTCATGATGATGGAGAACTAAAGGTAATATTTTACTGTATTAATCAAGAAAATGGACTGAGTTTTCTAAAGCCTACCAATCATTTGATAAAGGAAAATAACAACAACAACAGCAAGAATAACAACAAAAAACAAAACAAAAAAAAAAAAAAGAAGAAGAAAAAAATATTAGATTAGGAGCTGCTCAAGCATTTGATACTTGCAGTTAGTAAATCACAGTTTTTACTGAAGTCTACTGTGTGTTCTTGACACTTGATTAGCAAGGCTTTTTGTTTTTGTTTTTTTTTTAAATGATTGTTCTCGTTAACTTTAATGAGAAGGTGATACATAAAATAATAAAGAAAAACGAATGGTACAAAAATGTTAGAATGGAGAAATTGTCATTAAAATATATTTATTTCTCAAAGACTTAAAGCAAATGAGCTTCCTAGAGCCAAGGCATTCACAGAACACTGTGACTTAAGTGAATGTCATTGGCAAAAGGATAAAATTATCTGCCTGTAAAGGAGATGTGTTTTAAGCTGATGATGTCAGAAGCTAACCTGACCCTAATGAAGCAGGATCACAAAGAACAATCCATGCGTTTTTGTGTTTACCCCAGGGTAAAAAGCAATTGCAGTTTGATCAACTGATTGCAGTCCTCACCTGGGAAATCTGAAATCACCACCTGTTGTTTTCTTTTGATGCCAGTATGACACACTTCAGCTGATTTCAGCAGAATATAAAACAGCATTGTAGTCCAGGGAGGGGTGGTGGAAGCTGCTTACTGCTTTGTACTCCCCCCCCCCCCCCCCCCCCCCTTTTTTTTGTGTTAAGCAGACTACTCAAAGTGTGGTATCTACATTTGAATTGTGGCAGCTGAATTTCTTAAAGCAATCATCCAGCAGCATATGCAGGTACTCAGAAGCTCCATAGAGATTCCTAATATTGAAAAAGTACTAGAAAAATTATTATTATCTTGTTAATATCTGCAATTACATTCATATATATATATGTGTATGTGTGTGCATACTTCTATGACTGTACTCACTTCCTACAAAAAGCATGCTTTGTCATGACAAATCTTCTCTCTAAGATGATTCTTTTCTATCTTGTACCTCATATCAACCTCTGTATTTGTAACTAAATACAATAAATAATTTCTATTTTATTTGGCATTTTATTTTTGTTTTGGTTTGGTTTGGTTTGGTTTTTTTACCTTACAGAACGTTATTTAAGTCTTATTCTGTGAAAATACTTTTACTTAGCAAGAAATTTTTGGAATTATAATTTTTTTTTATTTTACATGTTTGTAGTACTAAATGAGAAGCAGGAAAATAACAGATTTTTCTTTCATAGAGAAAGGGCTCTTACGCAATAAAACATCACGGAATTGACTGTGATAATATTACATAGGTTGTAGAAATAGAGCCAAATAGAGAAGTATAGCATGGAATTCATATTTTATGTAAACTAAGCACTTCAAATCTGCAAAACTATACAAACCTAAATATGCATTTCTAAAGAAATTATTTCATTATATAATGAAATGGAAACTAAATCCACATCATTATTCCATTTTTTCCTTTTTTTTATTTTTAAGATATACCTATACAGTTTCTGTCCAGTGCATGTTAGGAGAATATTTGCATTGCTAACTTTCCAAAGTGAACAAAGTGAAGATCCTTGATACATTGTGATTTTTTGAAAAAGAAAAGAAGGCTAGAGAATACAGCTGTACAAAATGGATCTTGCAGTACAATACAGCATTTACTTCACCATTCTGATGCCATTTCATCTTATAATATAGACACACAGTAGTAAAAGTCTTGGAGTAAAGACAAGTGAGCTAAGACAGTCCTCTTTCAACTATAGTCTATTAGCTATATATTCCCTTTGTAAATAATAGAATACCATTTTAAACATTTACAGAGCCAAACATTAAAATTACAATTTCACAGTCGAGGTGACAGATGGGCTGTCTGGTCACATAGCAGAGATAAGAATAAATTTCATCCAAACCTCAGTTTAAAATAAAAACACAATCTAAAATACAATGGCAAAAATTTAAGCCGATTACACATATAGTTTTTTATAAGCTTTATCCTGGATCTGAGACAATCAAGTATATCTAACCACTGTAATCTAGTGGTGAATAAAGATTGATTGTGGTAAAGCAAGGTCTTTGTCAGCTTGTACTGTGTGGAATTTGCTGCATGTATGATTAATGTGCAAAAGGTCTGAGCTGAGCCTTCAGGTTTCTTGCTAGCTCTTACTGCCATCTACTGATTAAACTTATATTTTGCCTTTTTTGTTTTGTTTTGTTTTGTTTTTGTTTTTTTTGTTTTTTTGGTTTTTTTTGTTTGATTGTTTTTCCAACCTTCTCCAGAGATGTAAGGATCAACGGTAACAACCTAAGTTAAGTTAAGTTAGAGGCAATGAGCACTGTTACAAATTAGCTGTCCTGCTGGTAAAGCCAGGACTAGATGGGAACATAGCTCTTGAAATGGAGAAAAGTATGTCCTGTGAGTTTGAGCAGAAGAGGTTCTTCTGAAATATCAATCACGTTAAAGGAACATTATTAAAATCTACATTTCATGTTTAAAAGCAGTCTGCACACTGGGCAAATTAACAACATTCTCATAACACAATCTTTCCTAGAAGGGGAATAGATACTTAAATCATAGCTCTTTGTACTGCACTAGAAATTAAAGGAATGTTTCTACATATATCAAAGCAGTGTTGAACTAAACCCCTGACTTGCATGATTAGTTCACAAACAAGAAATGTTTTTAGAGATTTTCAAATTCTATGGAGGATATATTTTCAGAGGGTGAACACTACAGTGAGACAGAATACCCAAAAGTCATATATATCAAAAAGTAAAGAAGTTTTAGCAAATATTTCTGAAGGCTCAATAGAGTGTTATGGCAGAAAAAAACAAACAAACAAACAAAAAAACCAGAAAAAGCTTAAAGTCTTTCTCTTCTTCAAGGGATATCAGCACCTTTAGCTCCTCAGGTGCAAGAACTTGGCACTTCAAATCTTAAAGGGTCTACAAAAGCTTTTTTGAAGATATCTAATAGCTTCTTCCTCAAGTTTGCAAAGTAAAGCCTTCTATCTGATTATGCTGATTTCAATGGATTGGAATAATTTAAATGTTTAGGTAAAATAGCACTTTCAGTGATATGGACATACCAAATAGACAAAATCGACTGTGCTTTAACACAAAACAAAGGGTGTTTTAAAAACTGGGATTTTGCAGTGTCTCTTTAGGAAAGAGGGAAAAAGCTCCAAACCAACCATACAAAACTCCAACATCTAATATTTTCTGAAATAAAACCTCTCATAAGAAACATAGAACAGCGTAGTTATAACTCAGGCTTTGTGAAATCCATATATGGCTACTATTGGTAGCCTATTTTTTGTCAAGTATTTACCTCATGCAAAGGTTACTTAAAGTGTTTGCTACTCTTTTAGGACACTATTTGCACAATTTTTATGTAACTATTGTCCTTGGCATTGCAGGGAGAAGAAAAAAAATCAGGCAAGATAAAACTCAAAAATAGTGTGATGTAGTCAGTGGGTTTTTTTTAATGTGCTTTAGAATCAAACACGGGATTCATATCACTGAACTTCAGATGACTACAGCAGAACCCTGCTTGCCCGATGACCACTTATTCTCAACTTTCTTTTGATGTTTATTTCCAGTTTGGTTCCAGACTTTAAGAAAGATGGATGAGAATGCTAAAAAGCATGATGGTAGTGACATGACTGAGTTAATAGAAATTATTGTTTTCAACCTCATTACTGCACTTTGTTAAGTACATCTCCATCTGAGCAACAATCCAGGAATTCTATAGATATCTCCTTCAGCCATGTGTGTAGTTCAGAAAGAATCAGCAAGACTGTTCACTCATATACAAATAAATTAATGTTTAAGTGTTTGGTTCAGGTTTTTGTTTGTTTGTTTGTTTTAAAGTCGTGGAATTACATCATATATTTTCTCCTTTCTAATGCACACCCATGGTTCCTGGGTAATCTGTTAACAAAGAATATCTTCTTCCTATGATGTCTTTTTTGTCCTCTGCAGTAACATCACTCTTATCACTCATTGTTTGACAAACAGTGGTAGTCACTGCAGTGTCTGTTCCAGGAATTCACTCCAAAATCATTCTAGCCTGGCTCATAAATACACCACATTTAAACAAACCTTACATTCAAAGTAGCATTGAGAAACCTTTTTAAATTGTCTGGTTAAAGCTGAATGTCTAGCTTCTTTACTAAAGCCCCTAGAGAAAAATGTTAAATTTTGTCATATGGTCCCTTCAGCCTTGAAGATGCATTGAGCGTAATAATCACTTTAAAATGCAGTAAGACTACAGATTTTTCTCTTACTGAGTTAAAAATCCTTAAATTATTTATAATGGAAATGCTGACACCATCTCAAATACAGTGGCATAAACAGGCTGCTCCAAAATTATGATCGTACTAACTTGTTAAACACAATACATTTGGCTAAGTTGTAAACTACTTTAGTTTTTAAGCACACACGTTACAATATTATTGAGGTATTATTATTCTTACACTTTATAGGCAAGCTAGTTGTATTTTGTATGCACAGGTAGTAAGACGAAACATTCCAAATTGGATGTGTGTCTCTGACAGACACATTTTGCTTGTATTATGTCAACTGCATCAGAACTGGAAATTCTTAGAAAAATATTCCTTTTGGTACTATTGGTGGTGGGTTTATTCACCATCTTATCTATGTATGCTAAAAACTAAAAGTGGGACACAAATGGAAGAGCAAAAAATGGGTAGAAGTGTCTTTAAAGTTTTTAAATGTACACAAAAACTTGTGAGGGAAAATTATCCAGACCATCTACACCAAATGTCCACCAAGTTGCTTGCTAACACCTTCCTCTAGGACAACAGCAGGAGAAAATGAGACAGACGAGAAGGAAAACTTAATTGTTTGAGATGGGTTGAAATTGGGAAATCACAAATTTGACATTTCAAGCAAAATAGACTCTACTTGTGGAAAACTAATGTAATTTATTACCAATTAAAATAAAAATTTAATTACTAATTTGGGTCATGGAAAACAAACAAACAAAAAAAGACAAAATTAAAACACCTTTCCTTCACTCTTTCCTAATCTCACCTTCATTCTTTCTCTTCTGATTCTTCTATCCTCACCTTGAGCATTGCAGGGGGATAAGGAATGGGCATTGCAGTCAGTCCATAGCAGCTCCTCTCTGTTGCTCTTTCCTCCTCACACTTTTCACCTGCTGCAGTGTGTGTTCTCCATGAGCTGCGGTCCTTCAGGAAAAAATATCTGCTCCACAGTGGGTTCTCACACATGCTGCAGATCCTGTCAGGAAAAGAATCTGCTGTAGCTCAGGCCCTACATGGGCTCCTGTGTCATGGAGCACTGCCTCTTTCTTGGCCTCTGATCTTGATGTTCCCTCTGCCACACCTGCAGACTAAAGTCTTCCTATGAACATTAATACAAATAGTAAATAACAATTTATTATCACTATTTAGTTTAGTAAAGATGGGAATGATACCACATGACACTCAATGACACTAAATCTATGCTCTGCTTATGCTGAAACCTTTCACTCCAGCATGTAAAATAATGTGTCGTCTCCCAGAAACCTAAAAAAAAAGAAGGAATTAAAATATTTAAAGTTACAGATAATGTCTTTGTTGTCTAATATTCAGGTTCCTAACTGATGATTTTTTTTTTATTATTTTTATCTAGAAGACAAGTTTTGCTGAATGTTGTGAGGGTGAATAAGTAAATTACTGTCCCTAGCTGTCAAGTCTATACCATTTCCTCGAGCTAATATTTCAAATGTAAGAATAATAAAAAAATTATATGAGCCTGCATCTCAGTCCCATCAGGTCTGTAGTTATAGCGGGTAGAATAAATTCTACACAGCATTGAAATGAAATGTATGATGGAGGGATTATACTTCCCATTGAGTTATCTCTGATTTGTGGGTACTAGCACTAAGATTTGGTCTTATTTGTATAGGTCATTTTACAGTGAGTATCTTGCAATAATGGTTTAAAAACTAAGGAATATCCAAATATTTTATACAAAGAAAATATTAGCTCATTAATTCTCTGCAGCCCTCCAGAAGTTTTATCGTGAAACAACACTCTTAAATAATTGTCTTATTAGTATCTCGTCAAAAACTAGATGTTCTTATCATTTATGTCATATAACTAGTAGATTATCCTGGTTTCATCTGGGATAGAGTTAATTTTCTTCTTAGTAGCCGGTACAGTACTGTGTTTTGGATTTAGTATGATAATAATGCACAGAGCGTGCATTTATTACTCAGATAAAGAGTACCACGTACAGTCTAATAGCACATATTGCGGGTCGAAATAAGGTTTGAGAACACACTGGGAGATTCTGTAGCCTAGAGAAACCTGCAGAAAATTCCTAAGCCAATTTGACGCTTTTTAGAAGAACTGGTCTCTCTATGTGGGCTGTGAGAGGAGACTGAGATCACAATTATAAGGATAATGAGAGTGTAAAGCTGGACGAGACGAATCCGTGACTACGTGACTTTGCTCAAATCTCTCAGAAAGCCTGTGACTGAACTTGGATTTGGTTTAATATCTAATATACTAATTTAGTAATAATGAAGTTATATTTCTACAGAGTTTAGAAGTATTGAGCATTACTGAAAATGGCACTTGTTTTTTGTTTCAATAGGTAAACATCGACCCCTCCTATTATGCAAAAGGAAAACTTCTAAAAAATAGATCTATAACTATAACGAGTTCTATCAAAGCTCAATGAAATATACACATAAATATATTTCTCTTTTTTATGCTATTTTTTGCATCTTTAAATCAATGATGCAAAAGGGAGGAAAAAGGAAAGAAAAAGAGACTTTACTGTTTCTTTTTTTCTTTTTTTTTCCTTTTTCTTCACTGATTTCATGATGCAAAACCAGCACAAAATAGAGAAATTTATTTTTTAGCTTTACTGCTAAAAAGTTAGACCCTTTTGTTTTCTGAAATATTTGTGTTTTAAGCTGAAAATGTTAGACAAAGCTACAGTGAAACCATCTGCTCAGTGGAAGGAGATGGAAGGGAGACTGGAAGAAGCTGGAGGGAGGTAGACTATTCAGTTAACTTTGTCACTAACAGCAAGCAACTAGGATAACTGTCAACAAAAAAGTGGAGCATAAGAGTATCGAGGTGTGTGTGGTTGTTATTGGGGTATATAATAATGAAAGGGGACCAGTATCAAATATCAAAGCCAGGAACAGACAATTCTGGAAAGGATTGTGCAGTAAACTTTTGCAATGATATTAATTGAAAGCCCTGTTGGCATCTGTCGTTTTCTCACAACAGGTTTCCTTTGTCAATCATTATATTTAAAGGTCTTTAATGACAAGACTTAATCAGACTAGCAACAGCAATGTTGTGAAGAGCTTCCTACTTATAGATTATATAATTGTATAACAGGATGACAATTTCATCATCCTTATGAATAAATGACACTAATAGGTATTTCACAGGACTGCTCCAAACAAGAAATACGTGACATGGTACTTCAAAAATTGAGCAGTGGTAGAGATTCTCTTAAAATAGCAAGCATTAAAATTAATTAGGATTATCAATTTTACTCTTATTTCCATGCAGAATATAGAAAAAGGTAGTATCTAGACAGTGCAGTCGCTATATTGGCAAATATAGAAACAATTAGGCACTAAAAAAATAGTTCACAAGTAGTATTAAATATTAGAAAAAAAACTAATTTAAAATGTCTGAGTGGAAAGACTTTTCCCTTTGAAAATGTTGATTGGATTAAAATACTGTTTTACAAGAACATATCTATTTCATCAAATGTGTCTATAATCACTTACTCAACTACTTTGCTTGATAAAAACAAACTTTCCTTTTAATGTATCTTTTCTTTTTCTTTTTCTTTTTTCATATCAAACTGTCAGAATGAAACATTTTAACAGTTTTATGCCAAAAGGTTCTAGTTGATTCAGAACAAAGTATAGAATATATCTTTCTGAGCAAAATCCTAATTATCCTTCTCTCCTTCCTTCCTTCCTTCCTTCCTTCCTTCCCTCCTTCCTTCTTTTCCAGAAATTAACAGAACATGAACAGAAAGAAAATCTCCAGGAAAACACAAATGAGCTCCTGACTCCCTGTATTACCCTCTGTGGTAAAGATTTATCCAAAAAGATGCCTTATAAAAAAAAAAAATAGATACAAATATCTTTTGTTTGAAATACTAATACTTAGCAATATTTGTCTACTAAACAGGCAAATAACAAATACATTAGCTGAAATATCAGACCAGGTTCATTAATTATTCCAAGATTTGCATTTATTTTTAGATAGCAATATTCTAAACAAAAATTTATTTTCTATGTTGTTGAATGCAAAAATGGAAATGAATACCTTTTTTGAATCTACAATGCTGTGGATGAATGACAGGTTTAAACTATTTCTACATATGCAAAGTATCATATTTCTCACTGAAATTTTAAGCAGCTGTACATCAAATAAGGACTTTGTGATAGTTGTTTGTTTTTCAAAAATCGAATACTAAACCAAGAACTGAAGCAATTTTTCCCAAGCATAGGAATTTTTAGAAAGTGGGGGAGATTAGCTTCTCATAGTGGAATTTCCAAGTGGCTGAGTTCCAGAGCATTTTTCATGAAACAATTCCAGAAGCAGAACTGTTCACATGGATAAGTCATTGGAGGAAGACTATGGTCTGTACCAAAATCTAAATATATATTGGTGCAATGAACGTATAAAACAGGGGAACAAGATAAAGATCCTCTAAATCAAATTTTTACAAAAATAAATTATAAGAAAATGTGGAGGTTTTGGTAGCTTATTTTGCTTTACATATGTACTGAGTTTGGCTCAGGTAGACCTTATGTTCCTCATACTAGCTAGTATGGGGCTTTATTTTGTGTTTGTGCTGAAAACAATGTCAATAACATAAAGATGATATTGTTACTGCTGAGCAGTGCTTACACAGAGCCAAGGCCTTTTCTGCTTCTCATGTTACCCAGTCAGAGAGGAGACTTGCAGTGAACAAGAAGCTGGGAGGGGACACAGCTGGAACAGCTGACTCCAACTGACCAGAGGGATATTCCATACCATATGGCATCATGCTCAGCATATAGATCTGAGAGAAGAAGAAGGAAGGGGAGACATTTGGAGTGATGATGATTGTCTTCCTGTCACCATTACACATGATGGAGCCCTGCTGTCCTTGAGATGACTGAACACCTGCATGCCCATGGGAAGTGGTAAATGAATTTCTTGTTTTGTTTTGCTTGTGTGTGTACCTTTTGCTTTACCTATTAAACTGTCTTTATTAAACCCATGAGTTTATTCTCTCCCCAGTTCTGCTGGGGAAGTGGGGGAAGGTGAGCGAGTGGCTACATGGGACTTAGTTGCCAGCTGAACTTAAACCACAATGTGAGGGAGAGAGAAAGAGGAGTATTAGCTATATCAGAAGTCTCACGTCCATCTGCTTTGCCAGATTGAAGGCAGTGTATTTTAAATTTTAATATTCATGGTTAGAGAGGTAATACTTGAAATAGTGGCTCATACAGAAAATACCAAGGGAAATTTTTCAGTAAGAGTGTTAGCTGATACTACTATAATAAATCAACAGAACAGTTCACTCAACACTTCATTTGTTGAGATGGAGAATCAAACACACACTTTTCCTCTTCCTGTCAGGTAGAATAAATATCCCATTTATTTCCTGGGCATTTCAAAAAGTGCCAGACACCTGTATGGTTTAGATCCAACATTAATCATTTCACCACCTGTGTGTCTTCTCATTTACAGCATCTTCCTCCTTTCAGTTCCAATCACTACTGTAATTTCCTATAACATTAGGGAGCAAGCTGTTGCTGACAATATTCAGTTTCTCATTTAATTAGCATAATATTTCTATTTTTAATTTATTTTTAATTTATACCTTGCTCCATTCTTTTCACATCTCTGACAATCTGTTGTTTACACAAAAAATATTTTTTTCTAATAGGTTTATAATAAAAGGATCTTTGGGTATATTTGTAAAGGAATTTTTATTAATATACATTAACAATATTATGCTCCTTTTTTCACCCTCTACTTTGTCTTTATAATACCACGTCTAATAAATAGAACAGAAAAAATTGAGCTCCATTCTTTTCTTTTTTTTTGCATACTAAGTAAGTGTAACCTTTCTGCCAATACTTGATTGGCAGCAAGCAGGACAATGTTCATGTAATTTGGATAGCTGTTAAAACACTGGTTTAACACTCCACCCAAAGACATCAGAGGATTAAACTACATGTGAAGCCCAGTTTCCTCCTATTGCAAACAGAATTCAGTTATACAAGCAAACAATATTCAGTGAAGGAAAATATTACAAAGTAGACAGACAAGGTAACCAAACATATTTAATTCCCAAAATACATCTATCATTAACAGTCTTCTTCTTTGGTGAGGCAGTTCTGAGGCCAGCTGGTTGCTTGCTTTCTCCTACACTGACACTTGACTTGTATATTGTGGTTGTGAAATTTTGCCATGGTAGCACGGATTTCATGTGCTGCTCTCTCTTTGCTACCCATTCCCACGCTACAGCTCTGCCAGCATCTTCTGCCACCTCTCGCTCTTAGGCAGATTGCATATAGCATGGAACACTGGCATAACAGAAATTCTTAAATACTTTCTCACACTTCACAGTATATTAATGGCTTTTTGGCAATGTCTCCTGAGTTTCTTCAGGTTAAAACTTTTACACTCTGGCTTTAGAAGCTATTGTCTAGAATTGGAGACACTACTCATCCAAGTAGTGACAGAAACAGCTCCTTCAGAGAGAACAGATAGAAACAGCTCCTTCAAGCAGATTGTTATGCTCTCTTATCATCATGAAAGTATTTTTATGAGATGTTTCTCAAACATAATAAAACAAAACATGATCCCATCGATTCCCGCATCTCAATTATCTCGCATTTCTCTACCAGATGCCAAAAGTGGGAACATGTTTTCGGTCTTCCTATTTTTCTTGTAAAGGAAGTACCATGTGACTTTTCCTTCAAGCCTTTGTTACTAGGCTTGCATAAGGCTGCAACTGAATCTCAGTATCATATCTCACCTCTAAACATAACACTGAGATGGCAATCCTGTGCAGTATACTCCATGACGAGCTGTAGCAATCTGCAAGATTTGCCAGGAGCATGGGCCAGTAGTAGGCATTTATTCTATTCTGTACAATATGAAATGACAGCTGAATGTAACACAATATTTGAAATGGTGAGAGGAACAGCTGGAGTGCTTTTGTTCATCTGAACATTACTGATTCATCTAAAATATTATTTGGCCTTACTTTAGCTACAATCTTTCTCAAAAAACATGCATAGCCCGAGTTCTTACACAGTAGCAGATTACCTTGTTAATTCCTCTAACCTATTTTTTAACTGAATATTGAACAAATTCAGGAGGTGGTCTAAGGTTAAAAAATTTAGGAGGATGTCTAAGGTTAAAAATCACTCAAAACTAGCTAAGAAATGAACTAGATTTTGGTTTATGCATGGGAGAACAGAACATGGAACTTTGGTAGTGCCTTGCTTTCACAGAGGGATGAAGCATGTAATTCATTGTGTTGTATTAGTGAAGACTCAGTCTTCATTAGCAGAGGACTGTATACAAATAAAGGGAAATTTTTCAAATGTCACCAGCACATATAATGACATGGGGTGATGAGGAAGCTGCAAAAAAAAGGCAATAGAGACAGCAGAATTGAGAGTGCATCTGGAAGCAACCAAGCGTATTGATTCAAAATCATAACATCTCTTGATATTGATTGGTGTGGGGTTTTTTAAATTAGATTATAGCATTGTCTGCCTGCATTAAGGTTCACTTGCATTCTTATCCATGAATAACAATTAGCACATTCCACACCCAACCATTCATGCTTCATTTGACTTCTGATAGCTCACAGGAGCATTCACTCCATAACTTTCCCAAGAACTGAAGTGGGATTGATGAGGCTATAACTTCCTAGATCCTCCTTTAAGCCCTACTCGCATGTGGGGATGACATTAATCTTTTAGTTTTCTGGGACCTTCCCTACTCTCGACACATCTCAAGAGCTTTCTGTATAGAAACATTAGTTTTAACTCCGAGGCGAGTGCCCACCATTATTCCAGATACCTATGGCACTCCCATGGGCAAGCAGGGTGCATGGCCCTTCTCACATACCCTTCTGTGTGAACTGCTGCACAGACTACAGTGGCCTCTCAATCCCTGCTTGCCCACCCCGCTTGCCATGTTTCTGGCTGTTGGTGCTCCATAGGATCTTTTAAATCTCCCACAGTTGCTTCTGGCAGCACCCAAGCTGCATCAGCCTCTCTCACACATTCCTTTTTTTCTAGACAATAAAATAATGAGCACATCTTTGTTTATGTACAAGGTTGGAGATAACACCTTATTACAGTAAATAATGCCCACAATATCTCTCTACCTCATTATAATCTCTTCCTCAAAGTTTCATAGTTCCCTGGTGAAAACCATGCAATGCTAACATTGCATCTAGCTATTAATCTCTAAGACTACAGATCTCAGTATCTATAAACCTTAAAAATAGTCTAACCAATAACCACATAAAATGTAGCATATCACTATCTCTATTAAGGAAATTTGAGTTACATTGCACTCCTTAAGGTACTACTAAGGAACTTTTAAATTGATTCTGTAACTATTGTTAGGTTTAGTGGGAAATATGAGGTTTTTAAATATCACTTTTTTCTTGCTGGTTTACATATTCATTTATTTTTAATATGTACCAGAAGGGAGATTTTTTTCTCTTGTTATCTGCAGATGAAACTGAGACTTTCTGGGAAAGCTTATATAGTGGGGTAACCTAATGAGACCACCAAAAAAAAAAAAAAAAGACATTTTTATGAGATATATAATCTAATTTGGGGAACCTTGAAGCATAAGTGCAAGATATATTATCTAGCTGAAGCTTTACAAGTAGAATCTAAAAGGAAAGCTGCCTAGCTTTTCTTGTACCTTCCACTATGCACTGAATTTTTTTCAGTATAAGAAAATCGCATTATTAGACTGTAGAAGGATCACTATGCCATCTAACAATCTACCACATGAGAAAATACAGACAAGGATACTGTTTAATTCCATGTAATACATTTGTTGAGATCCAACCAAGGGAGGGTTAGGTACTTGAAAGAGTCTGATAATCAAGAAACAGAAATATAGATATACTTAAATGGTAGAGAAAAATTTATCATGATGGACCCAACCATCCAAAAGAGACAGGGTTGCCACAGACTCATGCCCCTATGAAGGGTATTTTTATAAGATTTTATGTAAAACTGCATTCCTTTAAAGGTTTATTTTTGTTTGGTTGGTTTTGTTTATTTTGTATTTGGAAATTCATTAAACATAGGAAAAAGTAGGATGCACACTTTCTCTAAACTGTGATTCTCTCTTTAAATATAATTATATTATCCCCTGCCATAGGTTGCAGAAAAGCAAAATTTGAAAACCAAGACTATGAACATAAATTAACTTTTACACTGAAGAAATCTGAAGCTTTGTAAGGGAGGTTTTCATTACTGCTGAGCAATGCTTGCAGATTCAAGAACTTTTCTGCCTCTATTTCTGACCCACCAGACGGCAAACTGGGGGTGCATAAGAAGTTGTGAGAGAACACAACTGGGACAGTTGAATCCAGCTGACCAAAGGGATATTCCATGCCACAGGACATCATGCTGAACATATACACTAGCAAGAAGAAAGAAAGAAGGGGGGAGACATTTAGAGTGACGATGTTTGTCTTTCCAAGTAACCGCAAATTGTGATGGAGCCCTGCTTTCCTAGGGATGGCTGAACACCTACCTGCCAATGGGTAGTAGTGAATTCCTTGTTTTGCTTTGCTAGTGTGCTTGGCTTTGGCTTTACCTGTTAAACTGCCTTTATTTCAACCCACAAGTTTATTCACTTTTACTGTTCTATTAGTATCTCCTCTTATCCTGTTGGGGAGAGTGAGCAAGCAGCTGTGTGGGGCTTAGTTGACAACTGAGCTTAAACCATGACACTGAGGAAGCTGAAGTCTATTCTCCTGATATCCAAGTCTGTGCTTACCTTCCTCACTCCCTTGTGGTCTTGAACTCCAGTATTTGTGGTTGCTACTGACAAGACAGTCATTGAACAGTTCTTCCTTTTTACTGAACAGCAGATTCTGTGTCAGAATGTTGTCACTGATAAATTTTTATCAGAAGGAAGAGGAATACCCATCCTTGGAGATATTCAAAAGCATAGTCCAGGGCAGTTAGTAGAACAAATCCTGCTTAAACCCTGCTTAATCAAGGGGGAATGGATCAGACGATCTCCAGAGGTTTCTTCCAACCTCAGCTATTCTGTGATTATGACAACCTCCAGAAATCTTTGTGACTGCTTACATTCACTGTTTTGCCCTAGCAGCAGATATAAGAGAGGGAAAATTTTGCCATGAGATTCAAGGTGAGTGATAGAGAACCTTCTTGAAATTGTTTGAGAAAGCTTCGTCCACTTCTTTGCCCTGATCAGATAGTCTCCCATCACAATATCATTCTTACTAGTCTCCTCTCTGTTTCTGATTCATGCAGGAGCAGTAAGAATTATCTTCTCCTTTTCTTGCTGTTATGTACGAATAATATTTCTAGAATTAGTGTTTCAAAAGATATGTCACTGAGACAACTTCACCAACTGTTGTACATAGGAGGTGCACATAGTACTTTTGGCACTTGCTCTGTGATGGTAAGTCTTTGGGGGAAAATCATAAATGGACATTTACACATCCATGAGATGTATGCAGTTTATATACCAGATCCTTGCACTTCTCAAACAACATTCACCTCTAGTCCTCCTTCCAAATAACTAGCTTAAGAACTACTCATCTAATAGCTCAAAAAAATCTTACAAATGAGTGGATCAGCAAGACAGAGAAGTGAATTTGTATTATGAAATGGGCCATTGAGAAAATATGTAGGTGGAAGAATAAACCTTTCTCAAATGTCACACAGTTGTCTGAGGTAGGTTGCCATTTCTTCTGGGTTTTTTTTCCTAAAATGCATTAGTATGCCAATCAATAATTACAGTAAAT
The DNA here is from genome assembly GCF_036250125.1 of Pseudopipra pipra. NCBI lineage: Eukaryota > Metazoa > Chordata > Aves > Passeriformes > Pipridae > Pseudopipra > Pseudopipra pipra. The sequence continues at coordinate 70,992,067 of NC_087550.1, read as the reverse complement.
GTGTGGTACTGTCTCTGTTACTCCAAGATACTCTAAGGTTTTATGTGTGCTATTTGTAAATAAGTGTTTAAAAGAAACAAGCAAATAAATAAACCCATAAATCAGTGCACTCATTAAGTCCAGTTTCTCTAATATTCCCAGTTAGGTTTCCAAAAGCTTTAACAATGGTTACCAGCTGCTGCCTTCATGAATTACACAAAAGTCTGTAGAATAAACAACAGTTTCATGACAAAATTTGCATAGCAGTTAACATTACTTCTATTGTCAAACCTAGGAAGTTGGGTGCTATTTCTGCCAGTATTCTTGCAGTTTTCATCTGTTGACTTGGCTCCATTTCAGTTAATCGTTTTGTGTTAGTCAGGTTCTACAGGGGTGCATTTTGGAAAACAAGGAAGTAAACAGAGATGAACATGCTTTTCTGGTGAAAGTCTTTCAGCTGATCCAATTTAGGAAACTCAGTGTGAAATTATAAGCAACTTCAAAAAGCAGTAGAATAGATAATAGAGACCACAACTGACATGCTTATATCAATGAAAGTATTACTGTAAGTCAAGGCAATACTGCATCCTGTACCCCTAGACAAATATGTGGTACACAGTATTTTTCTCAGATTATTTTGAGTAGTTTTCATTTTCCTTTTAATAATTACCATGTTGGGGTTTTTTTCTTCTGAATCTGGTAAGGAAAATTTATATAATATACTAATGTGTATATTTATTTAAGTTCTTTATATAACCTTGATTTTTGTCATGTTTGTTTAAAGTTGGATTATCTAACACTCACCAGTACGAGGAATACAATTTTCTGTATTGCTCTACATCTTCAAGTTATTTTTGATCTCTGGGACAGTTTCAATTACATTTTGGAAAGAGCTAGAAGCCTTAAATGTAATTAAATTCCTAAAATTTCTGTGATAAATGTCACCATGGTATATAGAGAAATCCCAGTCTGTACCTTTACATAAGGAAAAGGAAGCAGAAATCAATTTTTGCACAAACTTCTTAGGAACATCTTGTTCTGCATGTACTGCATTTACTGATGCATGGTGGCTAGACTAAATGTCTCTCTTGCCCAGGAGTGTCAAAGGAAATACGGCTAAAACCAGTATTATTTCAGTAGAATATATGGGGTCTAAAAGGAATGTGTTCATAGATCACCTGACTTCTTTATTATGCTGTTTGTGCAGCAACATGCTTTATATTAACATTTTCTGATCATTCCCTGTATTGTAGTTAGGTTCGTGCTTAAGGCTTAGGAGAATGTCAAAACAAGATATACTTTGTGTTTAGTTATTCAAACATAATAACTACGTCCTGAGGGAATTGATTGATATAGTCATTAAGACATTCACCATCATATTTAAAAAGTTATGACAGTCAGAAAAAGTTCCTGATGACTGAAGAAAAGGGAATAATGCACACATTTTTAGAAAGGAGGACCCTGGGAACTACTGACCAGTCAACTTCAACTCTGAGTGTGCAAAGAGCATGCAACATACCTTCCTGAAAGACATGTCCAAACATATGGAAGACCAGTGATTAGAGACAGACGACATGGCTTCCCCAAGAGCAAACCATACCTCACTAATCTACTGGCCTTTTACCACTGAGTCACTGCACCAGTGGAAAGGGGGAAAGCTACTGGACTTCTGTAAAGCCTCTGCCATCATACCCCACTATATTCTTGCTGCTAAATTGACAAAATGTGAGTTTGATGCATGAACTGTTAAATGGCTAAGGAATTGGCTGGATGGTTGCATCAAAGACTTACAGTTAATGACTCTATGTCCAAGAGGAAACTAAGAAGGAATGGTGTCTCGCAAGGGTCCATACCAGGACCAATAAGTCATCAATGACACACAAAGTGAGATCAAAGGAACCCTTAGCAAGTACATTTCTAATGTGACAGGTATGGTACTCCCCAGCCTGAATTTCTTGACTTCTAATAAAAGAAGAAAAGCAAAAATAAATTGAATTAGAGAGAGAGAAAGGAGCTTTATCAGAGGAAGCAAATTTTTGTTTTGCTTGATTTTCCTTTGTTTTGTTTCTGTTTCTTAGTAAAGATTATATAATACTGAATGAAAAAAGAGTTCAGAGAGCAGAGACTACATTCAGTACCTGTCTTTACCTCCTTTGTCTGCCTTTAGGACTTTCACAAGCTTAGATGCACAGTAATCCAGGAACTGTAGAATTGGTGAAAAAATATCTTTCAGCGTATTACACGCATTTGGTCTGGAGCTTAGGACATTTCCATGGGACATGTGGATTCAAATCTACTGACAGGCAAAAGGAAATCCCAATCTTTCACTTTCTGAATCTATGTTTTAATCATCAAGACATTTGCCAAATTTTTGAAGACCTATAATATGATTGCAGATTGGATTCTCTTCAAGATTGTGTTTCTTTTCGCAGATTAGAAACCAACAGTCAACACTTCTTTTGGAACTAAAATTCAAGCATCTAATCCCACATGATATACCAGAGAAAAATCTCCTACATAACGGTTAGCTAGCTTCTTAGAATTTTCAATATTCTTCTCAGAGTGCTCCAAAGCAAAGGAGAAAAGTTCTTATTGACTCCTATTTTACCTAACATATCCTTTAATCTGACTTACTCATAGTACATGAAGTGATAAATAGTCAATGCTAATGAAATGCAACAATCTACATACTCACATACATATTTACATACTCGATTTTAAAAATACGACAATATAAAAATGACAATATATATGAAACATTGCATATGAGCATGGACACATTTTAAAAGATAGTATTTGAATAAATTTAAAGTAAGACATTTCATATGGTGGTCTAAACAGTATTTTCCCTCTTGAAAAGTTGCCAAAAATTTTAAATTAATATTCAAACTAATCAAAAGTATGAGTTTTAGCAGTTATTTAAAACATAGCTCTGATATGGTATTGGTGATTCAATTTTTTGTATCTGGATTCTTAGTTAACATTCTGTACATGCTTTTATAAATGCTCATTCTAACTCAAAAAGACAGTGCAAGATGTAAATTATGACTTTTTCTGTTTAGAGATACAGATATCTAAAAAAAATAAATCTCTAATACTTATGCCATAGTACTACAGACAGAATATAACCAGCAGTTTACTAACTCAGAAAAACATCAAGGAAGCTTTTTATTTTCCCCAAAACTTTCTGCAAACCTCTGATTTTATTTAAATAAGAAAAAACTTGAGACTTCAATAGATATTTTTAAGGCTGATTTCTCCAAAGAATGATAAAATCAGGATGAAGAGCTGGTTAAACAGATAGATAAATGAGACGTATTTTCCTTCAAAGGGAGTGAGAGACTATGTTTTTATTGCATGATATTGGTCATTTTAGTATTCAAACAATATTTGGAAGAGATTACGTGTTTTGGACAGATAATTTTTCAAATAACTTTCGTTCCTTGATGTGTTTGGGGGTTACAACCACTAACATACTGTTCAACAGAGCCAGAGAGTAACTTGATTAACTGCAGTTGTGTGAAATAGATTTGTCTAAGTATCAATTTGCTGTCAACTTGTCTGCCGTCTCCATAAATTATGTATGGAATTGTGCAAGAGCAAAAAGCATTTATGTTGATTTTCCAGGATGGGTTCTATAATTTCATTTAATTATGATAAGAAGGCATTTTCCATGACTAACAACTTGCAGTAAATTGCCAGAGCTGCCCATATCAGAATATTTAGTCATGCAATTATGGTTTTTAGATATTTATGTCTGCTCAGCTACACAATCAATAACTGAAGGACACACACCTTCTGCACCTTAACCACTTTACTATTCCACAATAAACAATCTTATCCTGAAAATGAGATTGGCAAGAAAATTCTGAAGCATACTCTATGATTTTAATTATAAGATAATGTTATGCTATAACAGGCTTCAGGTGACATGCACTTGTGTCAGACTTACAAATCCTCCATAAGGAAAAAAAATAATGTGAAGAATTTCACAGTAAGGTATTGATTTTTGATTGCTATTTTGTTGTGAATGTAGGTGGTTCTGAAAAAACCATAACTCCTCCATCTGTTATTAGTATTTGGAATCATTCTAAGCATTCCACAAACAGCAAAAGGATGTAAAACAAACTCTCCCACCTAAGTTGAGTTGGTCTACATTGTAATCATAACACTACTGTCATCCAAATGCCTTCCAGGTCTTTTGAAGTTACTAAGAGCTCTGACAGTGGCTGAAGTTGGAGAAAATACGGAAAAAGCATATTATCTGGATGTATATAAATGATCTTTGTATGTGAATGTGAGAGAGGAGGCTACCTCTCCATATTTTTATGTCTTCTACTGATGGTACATAATAGAGTATCATGCGATGCAGCTCACTCAGTGTCTATGGCCTTAGATCTTGGTGCTCCTGCTACTGCATGTGGTGCCATGTACAGATCACAGTTCTGGAAAGGTCTACTACCATCTCTACTTGCATTTCAGTCTCAGCCTCTCAACCCTAGTTAGGATTTTTAAATCTGGTAATTCCAACACTGGAGTTTAGCTCTGTCTTTGGTCTTAAATCGACTATTTTCTTTCTTGCAAGAAGGGCACATGACTAGCATTTTATGTTTTATACCCTGAAAATGGCATTTCAGAACTCATTGTATTTAGAATGTAATCTTGAAAATTCTGACATCCCCAGAGGAAGGGAATAGAGCAAGTAGCATTTCTGTAATTAGGGAAACTATTTAAATTTTGGCCTTTAACGATTTTAATTGTACTAATATTGTTTGCTTCATTTGGCTTCTCTCATATCACTTCTTTCTCTTCTACCAGAAACATGAAGATCAGGGTCACTTTTCTATGCAGTGTTCTGACACCTCTTGCCAATTTAGATCTTCAGTCAAATAAATTTGGTTCTGTATTTTGGAGTGTAGGCTCACATCTGTGATCTTCTGTCCAAAATCCTCATGCTTTGCCTGATTATGTTTGTTTTCCATAGGAGTTTATTGATAATTGCTTTTGTCCAACAAGTTAAGATAGTAATGGTAACACATCTGTCACATTAAATCCTCTGATCAGTCTTATAATAGCTCTTTGTGGAAGAGCCATACATGACAGGTGAAAAATAAACAAGGTATAAGTAATTTTTTTCATTTGCTAAATTTAAAAGAAGCACTCTAAATGAAAAAATATCTACCAAGGAGTTTGTGAGCTGGGGAAAGTAAGATGATTTACAAATTTTTAAAATATCTTTGAAAAAGCATATCTGTGGGACTTGTCTGTAAACATTATATTTTATATCCTAACTCACCAGCCTTATATGTCTATTTTCAGATAAGATGTATGTTTATACAATTGTCAAATGCCACCGACACCGATACTGCTTCACTTTACCGTTAAACATTACATCAATATTGACATTTTGCTTTTTCAAACAAAACGTTTCATGATGCTTATCTCTAAATCCTATATACATTCCACCAAAATAAACAATGATGTCTGAATAAAGTTTTTAGTTAATACAAGGTCATCCTCTGTTTCCATTTATGACAAATCAATTTCACTCTTTCTGTATAAAAGGAAACTACTACTTTTATCATTTTACCCATACTGCATTTCTTTACAGAAAGAAAAAAACCTGCTAGTTTATTAGACATCTCTAGGATCTCTTTCTCTTCTATTTATATTACAGTTTTATTAACACCTTAAAATACTTATCAGAATAAGTCAAGACATAACACATACTAAATAATTCAGATCTTGCCTATCAACATTTCTCCTATTTTGTCAAGGACAGCAACAACATGAAGAGTTTTTAAGTAAAATATGAGGGAAAACATATTTACGAAATTGTTATATCAACCAACAAAATATGACAGACCTTGGATAAGTAGATTAATCAAAATGCATTACATATCTCCACGCTCCTGTCCAAGGAACAGGCATGGAACCCAAGAAAGAGTCTTCAGTTTTGTTTTTCAACATAAATTTCTAAGATTTTTGATTCTTTTAAGATGAGCCCTTTGGGCACTCAGAAGTTTTTCACATAAAATTATGAAATACATTACTTGGATTTTTTTCTACATTAAGAATGTTTTTTTTCTGCCTTGAACATATTATTTTTGTTGACTGAACCCAAGACTTAAAGATGACTCGGGAGCAGAATTCTAAGGGGACCAAAAAATTATCTCTGAAAAATCTCAGTAGCAGAACAGTTTCCTGAGATTTTACAAATTCATTGAATTAAAATTAGTTCATTTAAAATAATAATTATATAAACAAAATTAAAAGTAAAACTTTGGTTGGAAATTCAAAGTAGGACTACCTCCCAATAGTTTTTTCTGCTTTCAAGCACAAAAAGCATTACACATACTACTTTTAATAAATCCATCACATTCAATATTACATTAGATAGTATGAATATATGAGAGAATAAAATATAAAACTTTTACCTCTTTTTCATCACTACTCCCACACTAATTTCTAAAATAAAACTCAACATTACAAAAATAGAAAAACCTCTGTTAGAATTTTCATAGTTGTTTTAGATTAAGAGAGATGCAGAGCAAGATAATTTTATTTAGTATGGACTCTACCAATATTCTGAAAGATCACACACAGCTGTTTTAAACATAATTTTTATATAAAAATAGGTAAAGGTTATAAAGAGCCCTAAACATTAGAAAAAAGGAATTTTCAGACTTTTGATGATGACATGCTTTAAAAACTACCTCCTCATTAAAAAAAAACAAAAACAAAAACAAAAACCAAAAACCAAACCCCAAAAAACCTGAAGAAAAGGTTATAATTATTATTTAACATGAATACTGACTGAATATGTCTTTACTGTATTACACAAACATGACATTACAACTGCTTGTTATTGTGGAAAGTGCACTTTTACTTGCTCCTTGTCATTAGGAAATTAGCACCCTACACTTTGTTACTTAGTGTTATTTTGGGACCCATGTCCTCTTAAATTTTCAAAACCCTAGTGTTTGAAACTTTAGGATTTTGTTTGTTTGTTTTTCAAGCCATTTTCAAGACTTTTTAGCAGCACAATTTAAATTTCAAAAGTTATGAAATCTCTGAATACTTCTGCTTGCCTATCTAACTTCATCCATGAGTGATATACATCTAACAGTGAGCATATTTATGTCTACCAACGAGTCTTTGAATACTTGAGCAGCAAAGATGCCTGGACTTAAAAGAATGATAATCAGACTCTGCAACTAAGCAAAAACTCATCAGTTAAGACCAAAGGGAGAAGTTTGGACTAACAGTCTCAGAAATCTTGAAAAAAAGTGTAAGGGAAGCTATTTCTTGTCTCTCTGTTCACAGTGTTCATGCCACTTTTATGAATGTGTTGCTGGGATCTAAGAAATGGAGGTTATTAATAAAGGCAATTTCTTACTGAGTACTCTACATAGAGAAATGACAAATGTGTACATTCAGAGATACTGTTCCCATGGAAACCATAATTCAGCCACTTCGTACACATATATTAAAGAATATGTTTACAAAAGGAAGATGAGATATGATTTCTTTGGGAACCATAACATTGACTTTACCGACTTTTGTGTGCGCTAAATGTCAACTATTATTTTGCATTAATATATTTTGTATATTTCTTTATTGCATTGTATTTGCAGAATTGGGCACTGCATGCTTCTATAATGAAAGGCTATTCTGTAATATTTTCATGCAGAAGATAAGATAGCAACAAGAGCATAAACTTCAAATTTTCACTTGCAGGTTATTCTTTCAGTTGTCAAGCTTGGAGGTGAAAGATCGTGTTTACTTACAGATCTGCAGAGCAGCAGAGCCATGATCTCTTTATTTTAGGAAATTACACTAATAAAAACATTACACAAAAGAATCTACCTTGTAACATTACACTGTTAGCTTTCATCTTCATTATAAACAGAAGGTATAGATGCAGAAATCTAGAACGGAACTTGTCGATATTCTTATGGTAATAAGAGTTTAGTGGTTTTGTCAGATAATGAATAATTTCAAATTTACATAACACTCTTGTTACATCACAATACCTAAACAAGACATACAAGGCCTGAATATTTAACAACTCTTACCTAAAAAGGCAGTCTAAAACTAAATCAAGCATTTACCTTGCAGGTTCAGTTGCATTGTAAATGAAGTAGTAGAAAGCTGATAAAACAATAAAAGAAAAAAAAAGTTTTTCAAATTGCTTCAGATGACTGAAACGTTTCATCACAAGATTTCAGGATAAGAATGTACACGTAAAAAAATTAGAGAAGGACAGAAGTGCAAACAAAATCTATATATTTTGGTTTTCTCATACCTGTTTATAGCATATTTAAACTTAATGGGGTGAACACGTTAGTGACTGCTATTCTTTCTATGGAAACAGTTTCTGATGCAAAAGTTTGTGACTGAGTTAAGTGTAAAGCCAAAAATCCATCATAAAAATTAAGTATTTTCTTAGCATGGAATTCTAAGTATTAGAGAACAAAAGAAGAAACCATATTTTGGCTCTTTTTTTTTTTTTTTGGCATGGAGTTGGAAAATTGTGAGTCTGCTCACCCAGAAGACGGATTTCAGAAGTGCTTCTGCTAAATCTGAGCTGATAGCCTCACCCCTGCCAAGTGAACTATCAGTTTAAATCCCACCCCAAAGACCTATGGTGGCAGATGGAATGACCAGAATTAAACGCCTCTTTCTTCTCCTTTCTTCAGTTGTTCACTCATGCTATACTGGGAAGAAGCATAAACTAGGAAACAACTAGACAATTCCTAATTGCAGTGATTTGGCTCTGGTTAACAGTGAAGCTCCCACATAATCACCTGCTCATGTACTTTCCCTCTCCCTAGAAGAACTGGGAGAGGGTGGAAAGAACAGGAGTGGGAAAACTTGTGGATTTAAAAGATCAGAGGAAACTCATTCAACAATTACTGTTGTGGGCAAAACAGATTAACTTGGGGAATTTAACTTAATCTATTGTCAGTTAGCATAACCAAACTGGTTCCAGTATTGGGAAACACAGATTTTGTACTGGTTTTAGTTGGGATGATTTTCTTCATAGTATCTTGCATGCATTGTGTTTTGAAATTGTGACCAAACCATATTAATAACAGTACAAGGTTTTAGCCGTTGCTAAACAGCGCTTACAAAGTGTCAAGGCCTTCTTCGTTTTTCATGTTGCTCTGGGAGCAAGTAGGCTGGGGATGGGCAAGAGGTTTTGGAGGGGACACAGCTGGGACAGCTGACCCCATGTTGTGTTTTAATGGCAACTAAGTACCATGCAGTCTCTGACTCACTCCCCCTTGCATCATCCCTCCACCCCCTCGCCCCTGGTGGGATGGAGAAGAGAATCAGGAGAGGGCAAAACTTGCGGGTTGAGGTAAGAGCAGGTTAAAACTAAACTAAACTAAACTAAACTAAACTAAACTAAACTAATGAGGACGAGGAGGAAGAAGAGGAGGAGGAGGAGGAGGACAAGGAGGAGAAGAAGGAGGGAGAAGGAGGAGGAAAAGGAGGAGGAGATAACAAAAAGAGAGAGAGAAAAACAAAACCCAAGACAAATAGTGCAGAATACAATTGCTCACCACCCACTGACTGATGTCCAGCCCACCCCTGAGAAGTAATCAGCCCCTCCTGGCCAATTTTTCCCATTTTATATACTGAGCATGACATTCTATGGTATGGAATATCCCTCTGGCCAGTTCGGATCAGTCGCCCTGGCCATGCCCCCTCCTGTGTTGTTGTACACCTTCTCACTGGCAGAGTATGGGAACTCGAAAAGTCCTGAACTTAGGGTAAGCACTACTTAGCAACAGCTAAGATATTGTTGTGCTTTTAACATTATTCTCATATTAAATCCAAAGAACATGGCACTGTACCAGCTACTAGGAAGAAAATTAACTCTATCCCACTCAAACCTGGGACACCTCAACTGACCAAAGTTGTATCCCCTACCGTATGACACTGTGTTCAGAGGTAAAAACTGATGGAAAGAATGAGGAAATGGTGGATATTTATAATTATGGTGTCTATCTTCTCAAAGTAACTGCTATACACAATGAAGCTCTGCTTTTCTGGAAATAGCTAAACATCTACCTGTCAATTGGATATAGTGAACAAATTACTATTTTTTTTTGCTTTTATTTAAGATTTTGGTTTATCTGTTAAACTGTCTTTATTTCAAACCACAACTTTTCTTACTTTTACACATCTGATTCTCTTCCCATAGCCACTGATGGGAAGTAAGCAAGTGATTGTGAGGGAATTAGCCACCTGTCAGCTCCCCATCAAGAGATACACATTTAAACACGGATGGAAAAATAAATTTCTTTCTGCTTTCCCAGGCTCAACTACACTCTCGGCTTTACTTCTCTTCAAACACCTAATCACTTCCTAGTCTCCACTTCACTCCTTCTTTCCTGACACCTCTTCTCTCACCGTGTTATCACTGCAGGTTACACCGTCCCTTCAGTGAAGGAATTGGCTATAATCTCAGTCAGTGCAGAGCTGTTTCTTTCACTCTTTATTTCTCAGTTTTAGGGGTTTTTTTTTTAGCTTCTTTCTTCCATGCTTCCTATGCTCAGGCATGGTTCCTCCACATGACACAGCCCCGTTTTGGCGGTGTCCTTGTTCTCATTTGAGCTTACCCGCGGACTGCAGTTTTTGGGGGGCTGGTACATGCTCGGCATGGTCCTCTACAGACTGCAGCTCCTTTGGAGATGTGGCTGCTCTGCCATGGAACACCTCCTGTTACTCTGACATTGTTGTTTCCCTCTTCTTCTTTTTCCAACATTTTCTTCCCTGTCTTAAATATCTTTCCAAAGAGGTGTCATGAATTCTTCCAACTGGCTCACATTTGATCTGAAGTGGATCTGTTGCTGAGGTGGTTGGAACTGGCTGTGACTGGCTGGGGCCCTAGCTTCTTGAGCAGATACCAACCATGAGAGTTTTTTAGCTCAAGTTCAGTGCTAAGTTAATGTATTTCATATATTTACATATCTTCCTACATTATATCAAACAGGCATTACCTTAGACTATGCTTTAGTGGACATTCCTATTTTGGAAATGGATGTACAAAAAAAAAAATAAGAAAAGCTAAAGAACTTAATCTAGACTGTTATTTGACTATAAGTTTGCAGTAGATGCCTGCAAAGATGAGCTCGCTCTTCTATCAAATATTATCACAAACAGTCCTGCAAAAGTCAGTGAGATTTTTCATGGAGCAAGATGCTGCCAATTTTAATCTGAGTTATCAGAATCTATCCCGTAATTATTACAGTGAACCATTAAAGTCTTGACATTTATCGCACTGTGGTATTTGCCATTACTGAGGCATTCGCAGTTCCTCTAAGCTTGAATGGAAAGTACTGCAAATACCATATGAAGTTTAACTACCATCAGTAGTAAATGTCAAGATTTTAATGGTACTTGCTCTACACATAATATGAATTTAGAACTGAAAATGTTCAAAAAAGTCTAAGTTCTGAACTGAGTTTGGTTTTTTGCATCCTGCAATTTCATGAGTTTAAGTTACACATGATATTTATTTCAGGTTTGTGGAAACTCTTGAAGACTTCGTTGTCAATAATTTAACAGAAGTTTCACTTTCTTAGAAGCTCACATCATGCATAACAACACTCTACACAAGCATAGCCAGTAAGCACAAACATTACTGTATAGTTTAAATAACAGTTAGTAGTATGTTTTATAATAATATAGTGTAATTAGTTTTGAAAATTGTCCTTCATTAGCTAAAAGGAGCTCTATAAAATTCCAAACTATTAACTAATGTTATTGTAAGATGCTATCTATAACAGATGTGAAGAATATTAGACGCTTTAATATTATTCTTAGAGAGTCAAGATAAAATATGCACAGGTGTAAACACACACATGCACAGACATGTTTGACATCAGAGGATTCTCATACCACAATTTTGTAAGCCTGTAAGCTCTATTTTGGACACAAGCCTTGTTTATCCATTTCATTCCTCGCACACTACAGGGGAAACTGTAAAATAGCTAAAATTCAGTAACTGACAGCATTTGATTAAACACGGACAATTCGTAAACCTCAGCAAGCCTCCCAGGTCTGAAGCATCATTTCAGGAGGAAGAGCGAAAGACAGTTAATAAAAATCAGAGCAAACTAACAGAATTAAAGAAGCAATGCAATCTGTTCTTACATTTATCTGCTAGCCTAAAGTGCATCAGGGTGCAGTGCTCACTCTGCAATTCACATCAGGTATCCAAGAAAAGTGGTCAATTTCCAGTGATATGTAGGAGACCTGAGGGGTGACTTCAGCTATATCCTTAAAACTGAATTAATGTATTGCATTAATTACTCACCATCATGCACTGCAAAAAATACTGGTCATGAAAAACAAAGTGTTTTCTTGCTTTTTTTTTGTTTTGGTTTGGGTTTTTGGGGATTTGTTCTTATTTCTGGTTTATCTATAGATTTATACAAGGCACAAACCAATTCCAATTCTTTATCTAGTTTTCTAGTAATTCCTTTAATAAATTTCATTTCATATCTAGAGATCAGATGACCGTTCTGACACTCAAAGATTATTATTGTGCAGAAAAACTACATAGCATATAAACTATATACCATACCTGATACTTTAGTTAAAGAAAACAATAACAACATTGTTAATCTTCCTGAGTACAGACACCCATTTATTATCAATGATGTTTTTCAAGTGGAACTGGAGAGTTTGCCTGGATTTTATTCAGGTCACAAAAGAAACAAATCTTGAAGAATTAAAGAAATTTTTTTTTCACGATTCATACAGCATACATTCCTATCCATGGACATGGATAGAATGAATGATGAAGATATTTAAGGTATAAAGACAAAGAATATTTAGGAATAATTTCTACTCAATAATGTTTACAGCCTGCTATCTAATGCTTCACAAAGTTGGGGTTTTAATTAATAAAAGCCTTTTCATGTGCACAGCACGTGTAACATTTTTAATTATTAGCCTGTGAATAATGAATATTAAGCCAAATATGTATACACTTACTTATACAAAACCTATTTTTTCTCAACATTTACAAAAAAAACCCCAAAAACATAGAAATAATTTTTTTCCTATATGACAAACAAACCATTTTAGTCATGACCAGTCCTTGAATATTTATATGTTCGGTAGAGAAAAGCAAAAAAAAATCTCTTATAAAGTTTTCTCCTTAACTTCATTTTATTAACTTGAATAGTTGATAGCAGATATGTATTTTCCGTCAAGTCCATCACTGCAAAGAAAGACAAAATATTAAAAAAGGATCATTTATTTACCCCTTGATGTTCTTGTGGTGAAACACTAAGCATCAGTTACTGGTTATCATTCATGCAATTTTCTGACTCTATTAAAAATGCCTTGAAAAGCATGGAAACAGCTTTAATTACTTCTATAGAAACTTGGTCCCATCTTTAAGTAAAAAATTGCTGTCATTCATTCAAAAAAAATAGCTAGACTTTTAAATAACCATGAATACATGCCTGAGAATAAAAAGTTCTTTAATACTCTAGGCAGGTAGCCTTCTATTATTAAATATCAATCTTCATATAACAGCTATTTAGAAAAATATACTCAAGGCCATGTGTACGGTTTAATTAATAAAGAAATAACCTCTGGGAATTGTTACTGCACATTATCTTATATAGTCAGAGTCTTCACTCTTTTCTTAATTGCTTTAAATAATTTTGAAGTGTTTTCTTTAGTTCCTTCTTTATTTGTCCTGTTCTTAAAACTGATATAAAGCAAAAAAATATCCCCTGGCTTGAAATGGGATAAGTCCACTGGGAGAACATTCAGCATAATAGATTGAATAGAATTGTCTTAAGAAATCTCCGACACCCTTACATGGTTTAAAAAATGGTTTTTACTTCATTAGGTTGGTACAAATAAAGCACCATTGACATTGGTGCGAACATGGAAACACGGCTCAGACATGGGTATCTAAATTTTGGTATTTGAGTAAAGTTTTGAGATCTACAAAGCTATTGCAAGGACCTTGAGCACATCTTCTGACTTCTGGGTGTTTGCTGGCCTGGGTCCAGATCCAGCTGAGAAAGAGCCCAGCTAACAACCTTGGGGAAAATCGTTGCGGCGAAAGTGGACTTGGTAGGGCCTACATCCCTTCCCTTACAAAGGGAGCTGTCCTGCTGGGACTGGCCTGGCTTTCAGCCTCTACTGTCTCACAGCCAGAGCCTTACCTACAGGGTAATGTTCTCAGCCTTCCCCCATCTGCAGGGAAGCTCCCAGTGCCCAGGCTGGGCCTGTCCCAGTTTTCCCCAGCTGCCCTATTCCCTAGGTAGGTCAGTGAAACAGGTCCTGGCTGCCAGGCTCTGCTCTGGTGGCCCCTGGGGAGCCCCTGATGCCCACAGGCAGCCACATGCTGCACCTTCACAGATTCCATACAAGTCAGCAACATGCATGGCCATCCAACTGGCTGCTGGAAAATGGGTAGAAAATCAGATTACTACATTTCTTACTTCTTTCTTCTTGTTTTGTTAGAAGTGCTCAAAAAGTACTCCAGAAAAGCTTCTAGGTGACTCAGAGATCACCTAGGCAAAAAGGATTTTAAAAGTTAGCAGTTAAAAAAAAACCCACAAAAATCCCAAACCAACAAACAAACATACAACCCGCAAACAAACAAACAAAACCAGGATCCATTGACAACATTTGGAAAGAACAATTGTAGTAACTGGGACCTTAGAAGGAAAATTGCAATATCTGGAAAATATCTATGGAGTGAAATAATATCCATGGAGTAACTATTCTTTTATTTCCACTGATAAGGACTAGGTAATGAAAACCTAGGCCTCTACCTATGTCCTGGTATACAATCCCTTACAGATATGCAAAGCAAAACAAGGCTAGTGTGGGACTTACCTGCCTGGGGAGTTTCTGGAAAAAGTGTGTAGAGCCTATGGCTGTTGTCATCATCCAAAGTCATGGTAAATTGACAGGTTGTAAGTAGAATCTTCTGCAGATGAGAAAAGTAGATTACTTGAGAGGATTGCTGCATATAGAATGGGTGAATGGAATACCCTGCAGAGGGAGCAGGCTGATGGATACTTTTCATAACTGAAAGGACTCTCTTATCAACAATCTTAATAAAATGAGAATCAGAACTACATTTTCTCAGGAATAAGGGAAGAACATGACTCAACATCTGAGAGTTTCAAACTGATTTACAAAAGTCAGTAATAACGATGTGTAAAGCTAAATGTCTAAAGTTAATTTTTAGGAAAATTAACATCCTTATCTGTCAGAATGACATACCTTCAGAAATGTGCTGCCTGTCTCCTAATATTCAGACTCTTGAATATTAATATTATGGACTGATGAGAATTTCCTGGCTTTCTGACTGGAATATAATGATAGCTACATAGTATCAAGCTATGAAATTTTAGTGGATATTCTATAAAATCCTCACATATAAGAGTAAAGGCATGAATTACCCATCCTGGAGACAAATGTTCACCTATGGATGAGCTCTTAAAGAGGCCTATATATTGTACAGACATTTAGTTTTTGGACTTTCAAACATCTTTGGACTGGAAAGTACATAGGGAAACAAAATAAAACACAAGTGCATTTAGACAACTACAGAAATAAAACAACTAGGATTCAAATTCAAGGACAGTATAGGGTATTGTAACTAGGAAGAAATAATCATCTCTACAAATACAAAAACAAACCAAATCTAATGAGGAAAAGAAGGAGGCTTATGCTTGCTGGGCTTAATGAAACTGTTTTGTTAGATAGGTGAAAGAGGGGTTTGGTTTTCATTTGGTTTGGTTTTAGTTCATGTCTCAAGTCAGATATAACCTTGGAAATTCAAATCCTCTCCCTACTACACTCTAAAAAATATTAAGGAGAAAAATCCAGAAGATAAAGACAGACAGGTCTAGGAAACGCAAAACTGTTCCAGGCTGACTATTCTGTGGAAGAGAAATCTGAAATGTAAGTTCTCAAACACTTAAAAGACATCTGTAAAGCGGAAGGGGAGGTTGCTGAAAATATTTGAATTGCATAAGAATTAATGAACTTAACATGGACTGAGCATTTGTGCAGTGCTTTCAGAAGTTTATACATATTCTAGGTAAACAGCAGAAGAGATTATATAAATTACTCTGTAGAAAACAGTTCTAGACTCTGCATTCCCTTTTGGCAGCATTTCTCTAGCATTACTTGTGAATAGCATATTTCACTGTAGAGTTGTAGGTGAACTTGCTGACCTCTTTAAGTCTTTTACAGACTTGATTTTTTATGAATTCTCAGAGGTAATCACTGAAAAAAGGCTACTATTCTTTTTTTCTTGTTTATTTATTTCTTAATAATGCGCAATTTAAAAACATTTTTTCTTGATTTAATCATCTGCTCTCTTTTTCTCACTAAGACAAATTTATGTGTTAACTTTAGATTTTTCATAAACTGTCACACATATAAAATACTAATCTCAAAGTGAGAAAGTTGTTACTCTGGAGGTTCATTTACTGTTGTAATTAAAAAGCTTAATTGTTCAACATTTAAAATATTACTGTTCTAGTATTCTTTTCTAAATTCAATGTACAAAACTATTCTTGTGGACAAAGAATCTTATGTTTACTGTTTTATCCATTTCCATTTATCGGTTTGCTTAATGGATGTTTTTATCCAGGTGGTGGGTGTTTGTGCCAAAGTAATTTCTTCAAACAATAGAGTTATGTTGATTTGGATTGCATAATATTGGTTTGCATTGCCTGAAGGTCTGACTTCTACCTTCTTTTTCTTCCTTTTTTTTTCCCAAATACTTTGTGCTCTATCACCAGGATGTCCAAATTCTGTGAAATTAAACTGTTACTGAGGGAAAAGAAATCTAGGAAGGGAAAATCCTAGTGAAGAGATAGAGATGGATCAATTATTTCTGCTGCTGTTAATGATTTACAAAATCCTTTTGTTTCTAATGGTTCTTAGTTTTTAGTTTGCTCTTCAAGTAGAAACTGTATCCCAAATTTTTCTCAGGAAAAACAGAATAAGGACCAAATTTGCATGCAGGTAAAGTGAAAAGAAAAATTCCTTGAGAGAAGTCAAATGGTAACACTGATGGAAACATTCTTTAAAGAAAAAAAATTTCCATTAAGAAAAAAACATATTGCCAAAGTGGACACTAATTCACAATTTTCCTTTATAAAAGTAGAAGCTAAATTTCAGTTGGCTTTATATGGATAACTTTAAAAAAAAAAAAAAAAAAACCAAAACAAAAAACCAAGCAAAACTGAAAGTTCTTGAACACTTATTCCTGTATTTGGATACACCATTATGACCATAAATATGTTTAAAGAACAAGCCTTCTCAGCATCGGACTGTGCACATTTGTGTTAAATAATAAAGAAGGAACAACACAAGGGAATTAGCACTACAGTAGAAATGGAACGAAAACAAATTATTCCCTAGAAAATACAGAAAAGCAAAATTGCATTTCAAGGTTATAGATTTTCTAGCATTTATAGCTACTAAGGAAATATTATGTGATTAAAGTAATACAAAAGCCCATTTGCTTCTCATTACAGAAAATATTCCAAAACAAACCTACATATGAATTCTTTACACTTGCAAAAGCCAGCAGTGTGCAATATAGAGAATCTACTGTTTGCTTTTACAGATTCAATTTTAACTGGATATTCTGTTGAGGTGGGTTGACCCTAGAGCTGGACATAATTGCCCACCAAAGGTGGTCCAACACTCCCCTTTCTCCACTAGACAGAGGAGGTAAAATATAACAAAAGGCTCATGAGTTGAAATAAGGACAGACAGTGTGTTTGTCTTGGAGCCAGCTGGCATTGACTCCATCAGATATAGGAGAAGCTTCTAGCAGCTTCTCACGGAAGTCATCCCTGTAGCACCCCTGCTACCAGAACAAACACAATATAGCTGTTTTCAATGCTTATGCAGATATTTTTTTATGTTACAAAATGGTTGTGCTAATGAAGGCAGCAAGTACATTTAAAAAGCTGATATCACTGAGGAGTTGAGACACATAGGGAAGTATGAAAATATCAGAATCTTAGTTTTACCTAAAAATATATAAATTCTATACCAACGTTTTTTATTTACTTTAATTAATTGACCACTAACACATAGGGCTAGCTAACACTGTGGACATATAGATGTTCTCCTCCTTTACCTTGACTTGTAAAATACATTTAACGGAAAAATTAAAAATCAATGTCTCAGGAATTTCTGTGCGTAGAAACACCTCTGTATTTCAGGAGAGATTGGGTGACCAATGCAAAGCTCCAGAGCAAAATTTGGACCATTACAGTTTAAAAATAAAGCCAAAGCTAAGAAAATTCTCTTTCCTGAAAAAACAATAATACTTTTTTTTACATTCTAAGGTAATTTCAGTATATTTTTGGAAGGGTCTGACCTGTGATAATACGTCACTCATTAAGTCCCTCATATCAGCTTAAGTATAGAGGTATTTTCTCGTGGTGGGATTGTGCTACTCTTGCAGTGAAATGTTCAACAATATAGAGCATGAAATTTGCATAATCACATTCACAAGTTTTTCTTCATTTTTGGTTAGTATATAGATAATTAGATTATTATCTAAACATCAAAAATATTTGATTATATAAACTGGGGCACCCATTGAAAACTCAAGAGTAGTCAGTTGTTGTGCTATTTAATATTACATGACTACTGTTCATTAAGGGGTATTCAAAAACAGTTTCAGAAGTAAATGAGACATTCTAAACACCCAAAACTTAATACAATTACATTACAGAGTCGAATTATAATTCAGACTGAAACAGACCTTGAAAGGTCAGAGAGGGTTGCTAGGGCTTTGTCCAGTTGGGTCATTGAAATCTGCAAGGATGGAGGTGACACAGCCTCTTTGGTCAATCTGTTCTAGAACCCTACTGTTCTCATGGAGAAGTTTTTGTGCTATCTGAAGCACTTTTATTTCAAATTTTCTCCTTTGCCTCATTCTTCTGCCACACACAGCTGGGAGAAACCCAGCTCCATCTCCTTTCTGACATCCCACTAGGCACTGTGGGCTCCTGTTAGGTTCTCCATCACCAAGGCTTCCCCAGGATGAACAAACCCTTCAGACTCCCCCCGCAGAGTAAGCGTCCAGCTCCAACCAGCCTAGTGGTCTTCCACAGAACTTCTTCCAAGTTATTTACTCTTACAAATTATTTGCTCCTTTTTTTTTCTTTTTGGTGTGTGTGTGAATATAAACAGGTGTATTATCTGGTTGTAGCTGAGTAGAAGGAGTTAATTACTTTTCTTGACCTTCTGCCTGTGTTCCTATTCATACAGCCCTATATGCAGCTTACTGTCTTTTTTGTCAGGGTTCCTTGCTGGCTCACATTCAGGTCACTGTCCTCCAGGACCCCCAGAGAGCTGCCACTCTCTAGATCATCACTCACCAGTCTGTATTCTTGCCAGAAGATTTTTTTTTCTAGAGCATGAATTTTACATTTGTCCTTGTTGAATTTCAGAAGGTTCTGTCAACACATTTCTCCACACAGACAATGTCAGCACTGACCTTCAGTGTATCTTCTGGTCCCTCCCAACTTGGTGTAATTTGCAAATTTTAATGAGGGTGAACTGTGTCACCTCCTTAGTGTCATTGAGAGAGGTATTAGACAGGA
Source organism: Pseudopipra pipra (assembly GCF_036250125.1). Classification (NCBI taxonomy): domain Eukaryota; kingdom Metazoa; phylum Chordata; class Aves; order Passeriformes; family Pipridae; genus Pseudopipra; species Pseudopipra pipra. The sequence goes on along the minus strand of NC_087550.1, from coordinate 70,972,442 downwards.
CATATTCTCATTCAGATTCCTAAGGTACTTTTTATCAACACCCAACCCATTAACCACCATCCTCTGAGCCCAATCATCTCACCAGTTTTTTTACCTATTGATCCGCCCAAGCCAAAACATCCCAACTTCTATATAGGAAGTTCTTCTATATTTGAGACAGTATTAAAGCCTTGCAGAATTAAAGACAGATTTCATCCACAGCTCTCCTTTCTTCTGCAAATGCAGTTATTTTATCACAGAAGACAATCAAATGTGTCAGGAATGATTTGTTCTTGGTAAAAATTCATGCAGTTAGAACTCACCTTGAGATTTTTCCAGGAACCCCCATAAGACTGACCACACTATAGTTTCTTAGGTTAGCCTTTGGGGCTATTTTTAAGATGAGTGCAATATTTGCCTTTCTCCAGTCATTGGGGATATTCTCTGATTTCCATGATCTTTTGAAGACAACAGACCAGAACCTCGGAATGACACTGGCAAATTCAATCAACACCCACAGATGCAGTCTGTCAGGTGTCACAGTCTAGTAAGGGTTGAATTATGAACCAATCCTCCTCCCTATCTGGTAGTTCGTCTCCTCCTTCAACCCTTTGTCTAAGCACAAAGAATCCAGAGGCTTTGTTCATTAATACTGAGGCAATGGTGGTATTGAGTATCACAGCCTCATCTGTGTCTTCAGACACTAAATTGATCATTGCTGGGTTTCTATTTTTGTTAAGAAGCTCTGAAAAAGACTTGGCTTGTGAACTGTAACTGTGTGAAACTGATGTCCAAAATATTTGTATGTATTCAGAAGATTATCCCTAACTGGAGGAAAATCAGTCACAACTCTTTCCACTACATTAACAAAATGCTTTGGAAATCTTTCCTGCTTCTTATAAGCTATAAGTCTTATACTAGAATCAGCAAGTTATTACTCTCTTTAACCAAACACAATTTAAAGGATCTATTTAGCATTTTCCTGTCAATTTGTTGCCAATATCTTCAAAGTTGCATTAAAATATGCTAGTATATTTGCTCATAAGTAGAACTATCCTGTAAGTAGGACCTAATATGATACTAAATAGCTACTTTACAAGAGTAAATTCACAATTTTTCCTCATACACTGGATCAAAATTCATAAAAAGGATCCCACAGAGAGTTTCCAAGTAATTTGGACTTAACAAACACAAAAATATAATATTGTGTGTTAAAAAAGATCTTTTCCATTGTTTCTAAAATTAAGCGTACCGAGTATCTTAGAAGTATTATCTTTACTCATCCAAACAAAGAAATGAAAGCCCCTGTAATCACCGGCAAATGTGAATGTGATCAGCAGCCTATCCAAGCAAGTTAACTTGTTTTCCTGTATGCCTGATTTCTGCTCACTTTGGTTCTTAATCCCATAGAAGGAATTGCAGGGATATGCATTTTTTCTGATTTATGTCAGTTACAGTATCTGTTCTAGGAACCATGAACAGATCAATTGCATAATCAGAACCTTTCTTTTCAATTAGGGTTTTGGGTTTTTTTAATGTCAGATGATATGCAGAATATGCTATGAGCTTTATAAATCCATTACATATTCCCTATCTTTTCTAACGAATATAAGACCTGAGTAAATTTAAAAAAAAAAAGAAAACACAAAAAAAATGTTATAAACAAACGCCATAGAAAACTCCCAACAAAAGCAACCAAGAAACCCTAAAAAACCCAAACCTACAACAAGAGAACAAAGTAGAACCTCACATTGTGTGACAATAAAATTCATGATAGCACTCAATCTCGGTGCAGTCTTTCCAAATCTTTGAAACTTCAGATAAATTACCTACTTCATCACCATATGAGTATACTTATGAAGAAGCCCATTCAAAATATCTTAAATACTATCAGTTTTTTGTTCGGTTCTTTTCCTTGACCATGACCATTTGTTTTAACTTCAAAGTTTTAACACATTTGAACACATCTTGCCTGTATTAAATATAAGTTTTCTCTGTCTCTGAATTTTCATTTACGCTCACAGGTTGTGCAAATTTTTGGAATTTCTATGCTTTCTAAAAGACTACAGAACAGAAATCTCTCACCTGAGTGAGCAACATATAGAACAAGGACTAGGCTTTGCTAATCAGACACAAGCACATTGTGAAGAGTCTCTGCAGAATACTGTGTGGATGTTTTTGCCTAAAAACTCCTTGACAGGCTAGGGGCCTCTGGTGGTCTAGTGGTTAGAGTGCAGGACTCGCACTGCTGCGACCCGGGTTCAATTCCCGGCCCCCCAGGCAGCTGGAGCTCGTCAGCCTTGTATGGCAATCCAGCTACGTCCTGGGGACCTCACTGCCACTGTCCAAGCTTTGCTCGGCCCCGGCAGATGAACCTCAGGATTAAAGGGTGGGCTCAGTTCAGCGCACGCTGTGTCTCACCTAAAAAATCCACTGCGCAGGCTCGAAAGGGTTTATGACCTTTCCCAAATCTTCGCTTGCGAAGACTGGCCTTGACAGGCTACTGCCTTGATCATCATAGGCATAAGCTTTGCCACTCTCAGTATTACATTCCCAGGCTTTAGTTATTGATGAGTGTTACTTATATGATCACTGATCAATCATTTAAATTTTTTTTCATCACAATATACTGAGAAGTAGGAAAGCTATATAGCCATTTTGTACTAATTTCTTCAACCCATCATTAAAATATATATATATATAAAATCAAATTCCAAAGCAACTGATGGTCATACTCTTAGGGTATGACCCTAAGAGTATGGAGATAAATACTGTCTTTTTAAAACTTCTTAGATACTTAACTGCCATTCCTTTTAATGTATTTGAAATATTTCATTATAACCAACTTCCAGGAGGAATCCATATAGTCTGAAGCATAGTGTAGAATGAAATAAAGAATCAACTTTTCTATTTTTTTTGATGAATAATGGCATCTGCATAAGGGGGAAAAAAAGGCAAAAAGAAGCATTTGTATCTCACATAGTCCTTGACAGATGGTCTGCTGAACACACTAATTCCTTGCCTGCTAGGAATCTTACTTATTGCTTTAAAAGAAGTAATGTAGGTAATTAGTAATGGTTTCCTCTGACATAGTACTAAAACATAATTAAAAATAAGAAGAATTAAAATATTTCATCATTTAGTTCTCATCTGCAAGTCTGTGGTACAACATTGAATATTCTGGATCTCAATGCAAACAAAATCCTTTGATTATACAGTACTGAAAATTGCCGCATTGTACTAAATACTATACTTTCATTCCTGTGTTTTCCTCAGTCTTATGTGTTCTTTGTGCTAGCTATTCATCTTACATTGAATTCCACATGGACATCACAGAATAAAATTGCAAATTTAGCCACTTTATTAAAAAGACGGGAAAAGGCAGACTTTTCCATCTGAAAGGATAAAAACCTAATAGAATTTTATAGAAGGGTACTGTAGAGTTCTGAAGTAATTTCAGAGGAAATAAAATTATTTTGATGGGATAATAAAACTTTTTTAAGCACTGTTTCTATACTTCATGATTTGTTCAGAAGTATATTTGTCAACTAAAAAGAATGTTCACACTAATTACATTTACTGTGTCCATAAATGAGTAATAATTATCAGTGATTGGTATTACTGGAATACCACATTGGATATAATACAGTTTGCAAATCAATCTAATATATTTCTGCACGTTGTACTGAGATCTCTCTTACGTGCATATTATGCAGTCATGTAGACCTACATATAAAAATCAGAACAAATTTTTTACACACTGTCTGACTAAACTAAATCTGGTTCAAGATGCACATTTAGGAATCTCTATCTTAAATAGAAATCAAATTCCACTTGTTCGTAGACACACCAGTTTCCAAGAGTATTTCTAAACCAGATCGAAAATTGAAATCTAAGCAACAAACTACTGGGAGTGAAAAGGAGATTGGAACTTCCATGTATTTATCATGCAATTTTATGCACCAGAAAAATCTGAAGGTATTAGATGACTAGTATTACTCTGAAGCTAAAAAGCATTTCCTCTCAAGATAATTCAACTTAAGCCACATGGGTTTGTTTTGGTTTAGTTTCTTGGGTTTATGCTTTCTTTTAAAGATCCCACACGACAGTAAATGTTACTAGGACATGATTTGGGATAGGTAAAAGAGATTGATCTGAAAAAATATCAATGTCTAGTGTGATGTAGCTACTTAGGGCACACCTACTTTACTTTAAAAATACCTCCTTTTACCCTCCCCCCATAAAAAAATTAAAAAACAACAAATGATTTATTCATCTGATGCATGCCTGACTTAACAAAATGATGAATGAGACTTAATAACTTTGTTAACTCAAAATACTTAATAACTTCACTCTGGAATTTTAGTTGTTAGAGGATTTTGTTTATTTTAAATCACCCGAAGTAGCTCATTGTCAGTCGAAGCCTGCTCATGGTTCTAGCAATAGTTAACTTCCAGGATTGCTTCCAAAAAAGAGCATGGATAAGTTTGTTTCTTGGTGATGAATGACGCTCCATTTTCATCAAGAAAGGACAGCTAATAAGGCAGAAATTTCAACACACAGTGCTTCCATAACATTTTATATCTTATCTTGCTTAATATGACCCATATTCAGGAAGGTAAAAAAGCTACTATTTAGAGATTTCTGTGCTTCTACTTCTGGTTAATTAAGCAGGTCCCAGCTGATTAGAAGTTAGAACATATGATGTCTGTCTACAAGAAGGCTGGAAGAATGATGTGGGGAACTACAGTCCTGTCAGCCTGACCTCAGTGCCAGGAAAGATCACAGAAAACATTATCTTGAGTGCCATCACACACAGGACAACTAGGGGATCAGACCCAGTGACTATGGGTTTATAAAAGCAGGTCCTGCTTAACCAACCTGATTTCCTTCTATGACAAGATGACCCACTTTATGGATGAGGCAAAGGCTGTGGATTCTGTCTACCTAGACATTAGTAAAGTCTTTGACAGTCTCCCACAGGATTCTCCTGGAGAACCCAGATGCTCATGGCTTGGACAGATGTACTCTTTCCAGGTTAAAAACTGGCTGGATGGCTGCGCCCGGAGAATGGTGTTGAATGGAACTAAAACCAGTTGGTGGCCAATCACTAGCTGAGTACCCCAGGGCTCTGTGTTGGGACTAGTTCTGTTTCATATCTTTATCAATGATCTGAATGAGGGCATTGAGTGTACATCCACTGAGTTTCCAGACAACACTAAGTTGGGCATGAGTGTTGATCTGATGGAAGGTAGGAAGACTCTGCAGAGGGATCTTTACAGGCTGAATCAAGGAGGTTCAACAAGGAAAAGTGATGCATCCTGCACTTCGATCACAACAACCCCATGCAGCAAAACAGGCTTGGGGATGTGTGTCTGGAAAGATTCCTGGTGTAAAAGAACCTTGAGTCTTGGTTGACAGCCAGCTGAACATAAGCCAGCAGTGTACCCAGGTGGCCAAAAAGGCCAATAGCATCCTTGCCTGTATCATAAGTGATATATCATAAGGGCCAGGGCAGTGATTGTCCACCTGTTCTTGGCACTGGTGTGGCTGCACCTTAAATCCTGTGTCCAGTTTTGGACCCCTCGCTCCAAGAAAGAAATTGAGGTGCTGGAGCAAGTCCGGAGAAGGGCAACAGAGCTGGTGAAGGGTCTAGAGAGTAAGTCTTTTAAGCAGCAGCTGAAGGAGGTAGGGTTGTTAGCCTGGAGAAAGGGAGGCTCAGGGGTGAGATTATTGCTCTGTACAACTACCTTAAAGCAAGCTGCATGAAGTAGGGATTGGTCTCTTTTTCCTGGATAAAAGTGGCGGGAAAAGAGGAAATGGACCCAAGCTGTGTGAGGGAAGGTTTAGATTAGGTATTAGGAACAATTTCTTAATGGAAATGTTAAGCATTAGAATAGATTGCCCAGCTGGAGTCACCATCCCTGGAGGTATTTAAAAGATGCGTAGAAGATGGTGCTCGGGGATACAGTTTAGTAGCGAATTTGGCAGTGCTGGGTCAATGGCTCTACTGAGTCTTTTCCAACACAAACAATTCTATAATTCTGAAACACAGTAACACTGAGATAATGAATAACATGCCACATTTATCATCTATTGCCGCTTGTGCATGTGTATGTTTATTGATAGAAATGTAATAACAAACAATCTGCTTTTAATTTCCACCGCAGTGTTTCATTTCACAAAAATCTAATACCGGTGATGAAAAAATCATGGTCCATGGTGTAGACACTTTAAAAAATGCTTGGTCACATCTAAGAGTCAGAGATTTGAGTCTCTTCTGGTTAAAGAGGCTAGATCTACACTAACAGTTCTTGTCAATATGTTCTTGGTTCTGGGATATCGCTCTCCATGCTGCTGAATGATGGCACTCCTGTCATGGTTTGGGCCCATTTCAACTATCATTTTCCCAAACAACATATGGACATAATTTAGGGGACTGCAGTAGGCAAAATGATGTACTCAATAGGCAGGAAAAAAATATTAAGATGTTCTACCTTTTCATTGTCTTCCAATATTGTCCCTGCAAGCAAACCCATCCATGTCTTATCCTGTCAAAAAAAAAAGAAATGTGCTGTGGTCACATTTTCCATAGACAGTCTCTATAGATTATGGCAACTACTGATGACAAAGCAGCAGTACAAGCGAATATTCTGAATAGTAATAAAGTATCTCACTGAGCAGTATGCCACCTTCAGAACATATGCGGTACAACAGACACAGGAGCCATTATCTTTTGCACAAAATTGATTCTGTTAGCAGCTGCATATGCATATGACCTGACCATCTTCCTCATCAAGAAAAGAGGTTTTTTTAAAAGTGCTAAAGTGCAGCAAGGAGAGACAAAGACATCACATGAGGAGCATAGACATTCTTTTTGTTTTTTTTTTTTTTAATTTGTCTTTTCCTAGTGTAAGCTACAAGGTGCCACTTGGTAAAATTTTGTGACAAAAGTAGTGAAGCTTACTCTAGATAGGCAATGATCTTATAAAATTTTACTCTGGGTGTGCAAAGGCTGGAGGGATGAAATCTTATGGATCATGACAGCTGGAGTGATTTACCAGGAGAGTCTGTTCAAGGGGCAGAATGCAGTGATAACATTGCAATGTCCTGACATTGATGACACAATAACCCAGCCTTGCACTTCTAGGTTTGCCACCTCACAGTATATTGCCTAGATGCAGAGTCACAGGAGGCAGCTAGCAGGCAGATGAATAGTATCTTCAGTGTTGTGTTAAAGAGTTTTGCCTGAAAGTAGATAGACAAACCTATGGGAAACACTCCTTGCCACGGCCTGTGGCAAGTAAGTGACCATCCTCTTTTAAGAATTTGTGTATGTGGACATCGCATATGCCATGCCATTTTGCTCCAGGCTGTAGAATGGTCCACCACCTTGATAGTTCTCACAGACTTTTCTTACACCCATACTCAAAGAAGTCTCTGAGTGAGGAAAATGAGCTTTCTGATGTCTTATTATGGATAAACAAAGGGATATCAACATATGGATTGTCTGGTAATAGCACACAAAAGAGAAGTTTCAGATTTGAATGAAAATGATAGACAAGTTTCCAGATGAATCTCAGCTGATTTAGTCAAAGAAGTAGTTGCCAAAATAAAACAGATTGTCTTCCTGAATGGATTATTCTATAATGAATTTCCACACGGTTAAAAGACCGATAAGTCAAGTGCGAGAGCCTCTGAAGTTTTATTAACTTGTTTGAGAATGAACTCTTGCTGTAGTAATAAAGAATAGGAGATACTAGCAGACAATAATGCGTCCTGTTTGCTGCACTATTTTTTTCCACAACTTTAAGTGTGAGGAGGGGAATTCCGCATGAGGAGGGGAAAGATGCAGGACTGCAATTCATCAGAGCCAGACAATAATAGGAAGTATGTTACAAGTGAAAAGATATGCAAAATGGAAGGTGGTTTCTTCCTAAGCCCGCATTTGCTAGGATTTTTATTTGTTTATACATCCTTTCATTTGAGGGAAAACATGTACATTCATTAGAATACTGGAGAAAGCACAGGGTTTAAAGACTGTAAAATACCAGTGCCAGCTGTGAGCCAATCTGCTGAACTTAGAAATCTGTTATGCCAAAATTTTGATGTTAGTGATTGAGCTTCATAAAATTCCCAGTGGAATATAGAGAGACAATCAGATGCCTTTGAAGGTCTGTAAAGCAAGTTTCAGATGTATTTCTGAAATTATTTTGGTATTTGGAAGAGACATGAGAAAGCGCATACAGAGGAAAGATATACAAAGTGCCATGATCAAGGTGAAAAGCAATTCCAAAAGAGCAGGAAAGCCCTTGGTTTAAGAAAGAGACCTGCTGACCAGTGGGATTTCAATTTCCTTGGCAATTCAACCAAGGATATCCATTCTGCAATCACTAAAGCAGCATTTACACACTTCAAGGTGCAATAAGACTACTTTACTGTTCAATGAACAACAGATCAGTGGCAAATGGAGAAATCGTCTTAGGAAATGGACCCAGTGTAATAAAATGCTAGGAGACTGTGAACATTTAACGTCTGCTGATCTCATAAAGTCTAAAATACTCTGGAGACTATAGTGCATATAAAAAGATGGAGCTAGCTAAATATACTGGACTCCATAAAGCAGTCTAAAGAAACTGCAGCTTTACTCTTAAATGGTTAAATTAGAACCCATTACTATCAAAATCGAATGTAGAAAATTTTATTACCTAAGAAATAGTTCAAAGAGATTGTAGTCAGTGTTTGCAATAAAAATCTATCCTGGCTGGAATGCTGAATGAATACAGATTTCAAGAGACTGGAATAGAAGAGCAGACAGGGATGTTAAAATATATAAATTTTTGTGGTTTAATAGATTTTTTCCCCCAATGCCCACATTCAGTGCATACTATTCCAGATGTGTGGAAAAACAGGATATTTTGTTCTAAACAGTCTAATATATTTTTATTGCTTCCTTAAGAAAAGAATCATTTTGAAACTGTTAGGTTATGTGATTAAAGATTCAAGAAGAATCCACAAACAACAAGGATTGCAGAGGAAAAACAGCAATGTTCTAATCAAGGAGACAAGTCACTGCCCTGGCTCGTTTCCCAGATGTTCCAGAAAAGCCCCAGCCTCGTGGGCTGGGAGGAAAACTTATCACGACGAGTCGGAGGAGCGGCATTCCAGACTGCCTTACTGACTGAGTGGTATTACTATCTAGTGCTACAGGGCTAATGTTGGGGTGCAAGGGAGCAGAATTTTGGATTTCACTAGACTTAGTAAGGAATGTCAGGGGAAGAATCAAAGGTCAGAAAGGGAGGGATCAAGGTGATTTGGAGATAAATAAACATAAAAATAGAGGACAAACAGGATAAGAGGAGTCAGTCATGTAAACAGATGCACTTGAGTGGCCATGCCCTGCACCTGATCCCTGCACTGTGCTGGTGTGCCTGGTTATTACACTCCTCATTAAACTCTATGACTATTTTCTAACTGCCCTGCAGACCCGGTGAGATCTGGTGGGATCAATTGAGAAACCTGTTTGTGTGTGTGTGTGTGTGTGTGCGTTTGTGTGTGTGTGTGTGTGTGTGTGTGTGTGTGTGTGTGTGTGTGTGTGTACGTGAAGGGGGCGTGTTTTAGGGCTGTTGGACGAGGCACCCTGGGAGATAAAGTCCCCAAATGTACTCCCACACACATGAGCACTGAGGTACCACATGGTGATTGGTCAAGAGAATCACGTGCTGTTTTAAAGTGCATATAAAAGGTGTTGTTTGCTTCCAATAAACGGATTTGGGTGGTTGAACCCTCAACTAGCTGGGTCTGTGTGAGCTTATTTATTTATTATATTATTAAAGCCATATGTGCGCGCACACGCGTGTGTGTGTCTGCACATGTGGTTATTGAAAACTAGGGTATCCAGGGGTCATCTACTGGGTAGGCTGAGTGTCTGAGGTCAGTTGCTAGCCTTTGCCTCGATCAGCCAGAGAGACAAAGATAATGAGGACATCGGTGTCATTCATGTTTTTGTGAGTGCCATGTCTTCTGTCTGTATTGATCCTTGTGGCCAGGTATGTGAACACGTATATATGCATTGTATATGGTATGATTCTTGGGGCTGTCCTGTGCAGGGCCAGGAGCTGGACTTTTATGATCCTTGTCGGTCCCTTCCAACTCAGGATATTCTATGATTTTATGATTCTATATGTGTGTTTGCATGTGGCCCTATTGAGAAGGTGTGCTCAGCTTCTCTTCTAGCTGGACCTGGGAGGTGGGAGCTGCAGCAGCCTTGCCTCCATCAGACAACTGAACTTAGCAACTCCTAATAAAAACAGAAACCAAAAGATAAACATTGCAAACATCAGGATGTTGTGGTGTCATTTATTGTAAAATTAAAACTCATGTTGAGGAATACCTATATCTGAATACCTAGCTGGTTGTGCAGAAAGAAGTGTTTTTTGTATTTCCCAACAAGATATTTTCACTTATATTTCCATTATAAATCACAGAGAGTATGATCAAAAGAAAAGTATACATCTGTCTATACATCTGTCCTAGTTACAGGGATCAGGACCAGTTTATTAACATGTGGCTATAACCAAAACTGTGTATTCTACACCCTCTATGTAATTTCTGATGGACTGTTAACAATGGATCATTTGCAGCAGCTGCCCAGGGCACAGCTAGTGACTCAACTGTGATAACTCCCCTCTGGGTAGGAATTAGCACCTTCACACCCAGCCTGAGGGGTCATCTCTGCTAATGGAACTTCTGGTACCACTTGTGGGATCGAGAGGAGGACCAGGATTCCAACAGAACTGCCACTGTCACTCTCGACAAGATTGCGATTCCAACAGAACTACCACCATTGTCCGGACCAACAGGTTTTCCTTTCCTTTTAACTTTGCACCTGGGGGGCCACCTGGTGCTCAGCGCAGGGACCAAGGAACACTATTCTGTTCTTGTCCCAGGGGGCTGTGTTATACATCTGGTTTTGTGGGTTAAAACCAGTTTTTCTCTGTATTGTTGCATCTATTGTAATTTATTTTTAGTAAATTGTAGCTCTGACTTATAGTCTCTCTAGAGTTGGGTTCATTTCTCCCACCAGTTTACTTTTAAACCAGCACAAAATCCCTGAAATGTATGCAGTATCAAGTAATTAATACTTCAGACAGTTTATTTGAGACTCATTCAGAACCTAGATTTTTCTTCTATACAAGCTTAATGATGACCTTTATGGATTTTTCCAATAATTTTCAAGATTAGTTTAGTTACTTTTTTCTAGAGGTGAAATAGAACCAGAATCACGTAATTCCCACTCATTTTCAGAATCAAACTTCTATAAATGTTGATTTCAATAAAATCTGTGTAAAGTTACTGAAGCCACTGGAAATATAAAATGAGACTAAAGCTCAGTCCAACTTTCAAGTATCCATTACTGACTGCGGCAGAACAGAGGACCAAAATCAAGCCAAAGATCCTCAAGTTTTAATTGCATTTGCGAGGTCAGATTTTGTTGTTGCTGTTCCAGAATAGCCACTACACTTCATGTAGAAATCCATGTATTGAATATTTGGATATTTTTTGGAGATGGAAAGGGGTAATTTTTTTTTTTTAAGAAGATACTCTTTTTTAAAGAGAGTCTCACTGAACGAACCTCCTCTGAACAGAGAAGACCTAGTATGATAGATATTTTGTATTTCCCTTGAATTTACTTTTTCCATGAGTGAAATTGAACTAAAATATGTTGACATTACAGGTACTACCATAATAACAAAGAAAAAGAAATGGAAAAGTACAGTTCTGGGATTTTAAGAATGGTCAGGATTAACTGGAAACTCCTTTTCTGAGATAACCCTGTAAGTTAAGAGGAACCTTGAAGAAGACATAACTCCATCTCAGGCTAAGTTGTTTATGAAAGGGTGGTTTGTGGTTTTTTTTGGCTTCTAAATTAAATTTGAATTTTTCATTCCTTAGGCTTCCTCCTTTCAAGTTCCCCATAAAACTTCATTTCAATCTTTTATATCCTTTAGAAATTTTTCCCTTCTTTTTTCTTTCCTCTTGTGTTGTTCAATCATGCCTGCTCAGACTTTCATGATCTTGGTCTTCTTACCTCAAGAGTTTGATTTAGCTTCGCCCTGCTTACCCTGCATTTGTTCAGTTACTTCCCCACTGGGTTGAAGAATCCTCCCAGTATGTGTGCTCCCGCTTAGATGAGTGCTTCCATTATCTCTGGCTGTTATCTGTAACACATACTGAACCTCTCTGCAGAGTAATGACTCAGGAATTATGTTAGCAATTTTTACAGCAATAACTACATAACTTAAATGACAAACTTCTAAAGAGTAATAATTTGGGCTTCAAACTTATAAGAAAACAAAATTTTACATTTGGATCTATTGGGAAAGCAAATTATCACCTTGATTTAACTGAGAGCTTACAAATAAAAATCACTTTTCTAGCTCTTAATTTTGTATCACAGAATTACAAAATAGTGAGACATAGTTTAAGGAGTCCATAAATACAATAGAATGAAGGTTCAGCGTAGCTTAATTAGAAGGATTTCATGTTTCTTGGTTTTTACATGTAATTTTTATTTAATAGTAGATTATTGAAGTCTAAACAGGCAAATGTAAGAATTTTGCTAAGAAATCTTTGGAATTTCTGCAGCATTAGAATGGTATAATTCTTACATTACTGAGTTCAGTGACAGTTTCTCAGTACTGAAGTGGTACGGTTACAATCATTCTGTGTCTGTGTATCTGTAAATTTTAGCAATAGTGACAACTTAATGGTTTCTACATTTGATTCATTAATGGCTGGTTATATTATGCGTGTCTATCGTTATATTATGTGTGTCTATCTTCTTTCTGCTGCTCTAAGTCTTTGAAAAGCAAGAGTTTAAGTTGTTAAAATCTTGTAATATAAACTGTAAAAAAATTACTATTTTGAATCACAGTGTGCCATCTAGTGGACCTACCTCGCAAACAGCACAGCTGCTAGACCTGAAAAAAATGGTGAAAAAAATCCAACCATCACTTCGTCTGAGCTGGGCTGCAATGCTCCCACTATCCATTCGTGCTTTGGTTGATGAACACCTGACATATCTGTGAACCTTTGTTTCTGACTAAACCTAGTCAAATATTTGAGATGGCATTTGAGGATTTGCTATAGTTTATTCAAATAAATTGAAATTGAGCAGAACTATTTTGAAAGCTCTACATGAAATATTAGGATCTCTTTAATGAAAGCTAACTTTCAGTATCAGAAGCCGAAGAACTTAATTAACTTAATAACACTAAGTCACTGTAGAGTAACTCGTTCTTCACAAATAATTCCTGTGGCTTCAGGGTTTTTCTTTTCTTCATACTGGTACATACAAGAAAATACTCCAAGGATGGAGACTCTATAACCTGCTTGGGAAACCTGTGCCAGTAATTGATCACTCTCACAGTAAAGATGTTTTTTACTATTTAGATGGAACCTTCTGCACCTTGGCTTGTGCCCATTGTCTCTTGTCCTCTCACTGGGAACCGCTGAGAAGAGCCTGACTCTGCCTTCTTTAAATCATTCATCCGGGTATTATTACATATTGAGAAAATCCCCCCAAGCTTTTTTCTCTGTAGGTCAAATAGTCACAGGTCTTTCAGCCTTTCCTCACAGGAAAAGCTCCTTTATAATTTTTGTGGCCTTTCATTGTACTCTGTCACAAAGGCCATACCTCTCTGTACTGGGGAGCCCAGAACTGGGCACAAGACTCCAGGTTTGGTCTTACCAGTGACGAGTAAAGGGGAAGAATCATCTCCCTCAACATGCTGGCAGTCCTTTGCCTAATCCAGCCCTGGATACCACTAGCCTACTTTGCCATAGGGGTACAATGCTGGTTTATTTTTAACTTGGTATCCAATAGGACTCCCTTGTCCTTTTCTGCAAATCTACTTTCCAGCTGAGTGGCCCAAGTGTATATCCTGATACATTTATTTCAGAAAGGAAAAAGATATTGAGTTTGCTAGCACATATTCTGATACTACCATTTATTCTGCTACATATTAAAGGAATTATTAATTTGTCTTTGCTTTTTATAACCTAAATTCATACCAGACAAGGGAATGAAATGCACACATCAGGTACATGATTTAATAGATTAAACACATAACAAACTAAATCTGGAGGACATATCTGCTAACTAAGTGGGCATTCTCTGTTTTTTGATGTGACATCAAAGTCATGACCTTCTCCTTTAGTAGCTAATAGTATTTCATCTTCAGAAAGCTTTCTGCTGATGTGAGTGCACCAGCCATCCTCACACTGCTGAGTAAATATATGAGCATGCAGCTGTCTGCCTTACCAGTGCCTAAGAGGAAGAGAGAAGGAGAGACGGCTGCATACATCATTTCTAGAGGAACACAGCAAAAATTATTTCACTATTATTACAGTGGAAAACAGTAGTTTGAGAGCCTCACATTCTTACTGTTTGGTTTAGTCAATTTACATTAGCATAAGACCACACTTTTTCTGAAAGAGAGGTCCCGCCCTTGTTCCCCAAAGACACACAGAGGCAGGGCTGAATTATCTCTTTTCACATCAGTGTGGTTTAAGCAGACTGAAGCTAACTGTGAAATTGCACCCCAGAGGCAAGCTGGTTGATGAGCAGTACCATTCCTCTTAGATGTTCCCAGCACTTGCTCACCAGCTCTGGCTCACAGCTCCCACTGCATTGTGAATTCAGTGACCTCAAGTTTCCCATGGCTCTTGTGTGCTCATTGAATAAGGAAGGCTTTTCTGAGGTTGCAAAATCTCACCTTGGTTCCCAGCTTCTGTTAAGATTCAAGATTATCCAAGAGTTAGGCACAATATTCAAATGAGTTGTGGAGGAATTCCACACCCCCTGTTTTTAACACTGGTGTTCATACAGTAAAAACTGGCTCATTTCAAACTATTAAATGCAATGAAATTCACCTGGAGGAAGATAGAATTTTTTAAAGGAATGTCAAAGCCATGTGCTATTACCTTTGAGAACTTTTGAAGGACAGTTGGGATTTTCAGAGCAGAATAGGAAGAACATAGTATGCAGCTTTAAAAAATAGGGGAGAGTGCTGAGAGAGAGATAGAGGGAGAGAGAGAGGGAACAAGCTTCCTGATCACGTAGTCTAATCTTAGTTCCCAGAAGTGTACTGGAAAAAAAAAAAATCATCAATTGATCTATTTATAGTCTTTGGAAAATCAAAGACAGTGTTAGGAACTAATCTTTTCAGAGCAATGCAACTTGAAGAAAAACAATACAAAATAGATCCTGTGGGAAATGAGAAGTATAACTCACTTTCAAACTTTTAACATTGGCTCAGGTGACCTTACAATAACTCTTAGGACACACAACACAAAGCAAAGAAGTGATAGAGTAGGAGTAAAACTTGATGGGAAACTCTACAAACTGTTTAAATCAGAGGTTAACCATCAAAATGACAGACAGTTTTGAGCAGGGTTCTTTAGTGTGTCTTTGACAGGTTCTAATCCAAAAATAGATCAGAAAATGTCAAAGTGCAGCAGAAAGGGGGACAAGCGCTGAATTGCATAAACAGGAATGTTGCTTATAAGACTGAAAGGGAAAAAAAGTTCCTCTTTACTCATAAACCAGAGAGCATGTAACAAAAACATGCAGAAGTACAGAAAACATGACCTACAAAGAATGACTGTAGCTATGAGGACTGTTTAATCTGTAGAAGACTAAGGTCACAATCTTTGTATGAATAAGGGTTGTTGTTGCAAAGAAGAAGGGAGTAATTTATTCTTAGTGTCCATAGGGGGGAAAAAAAAATTCCATTACAGGAGGTTATTAATGACAGATTTGACAAACATTTGGTAGGAACAGTTTGAACATAGTTAATTTGAAAGTAAAGGAATCACTTATATGGCTCTCAAGGTTAATTCTGGTTATAATTTCTATGACTGGAAATGACAGACATAGTGACCAAACTGTGAAGTGCATTTCCTGTGTCCAGAACTAAAATTCTCAGAAGTCTCTGGTAAAAATTAAAGTAATTTCTGTTGCTGGATCTGTTTGAAATTTCAGGAAAAAAATCAAGGCTCTCTATTCCTTTTTAAATTTTTTCCGCAGAGGAAATAGTGGGGAAAAAAGAGGGAAACCTTTGAATTGTACAATGACTGTCTCTATACTTTTCTTGCATATAAGGACATTTGTGATATTCTTATAAATACTTCTAACTCTCAGTGTAAGTTATGAACAATTAATAACTTTAATGTAATTTTTAAATAATTGTTTTCAAATAAATTAACTGTTTATTTTTGTCCTTCCTCTCCCATGCCAAATGGGAAAATTAAAGAACTGTAGAACTGGCAATAATATTAACATGTTATAGATGAAAATTATATACTCACATTATCCTGATGAGCCCCAAACTGGTGTGTTAGGCACAGTTGTAAGTATCTAAATGAAGTGACTGTAACCAGGAGAAAATGTCAACATCCAAAGATTATGTTGTTAGAAGCAACTTAACATATCATTCACCATGATTACATTTTTTTCAGGACATATATTTATATGCATTTTTTATCAAGCACATAAGTATTTTTTATTCACTGAGGGTAAATAAAAAAGGATGGATGGGTGTAGAGAGAGGAAAGAGAAGAGTGATCAAATTACAAAATGTAGCTTTTGTAAAGAATTACAGTTAGGTAAATTATTCATTTTTATCCTTCTTTCTTCTTCAATCTTCCCCCTTTTTGATCCCATATACTCATTTCTTAAGCTTGTATAATCTTGGACTAGCCATTCACTAATGGATGAATTTATTTCATTAACTTGATATTCATTCTCCTTTATATGATCATTTTCTGACACCAATTCACCTTCATATGAGTTGTCTGCAGGCTGCACACTTGTACTACAATTATTATGAAACTTACGATTACTTTTCCAGGCTTCATCTGTAAGGCATCTGCTGTTTATGGAGGTTAAAAGAGCCAGAAAACTGTACTTTTGCTTTTTCTTCTGCCAGTTCATGTCTTTTTTTCAGCACAAAATTTCAACAGGTGTTATCCATTGTAAAATAAAAAGAAGGGGAAAAAAGAAAAATTTAACCTTTTCCAGTGAAACAAACATTGTCACAGTGCAGTCATTCACTTTTCAGCTGAAAAGATATCTGTAAATTTAAAAAAACCATATGTTTCAGAGTGCATATATATTTTCAGGTGAATGTGAACAGAAGCAT
This sequence comes from Pseudopipra pipra, assembly GCF_036250125.1. Classification (NCBI taxonomy): domain Eukaryota; kingdom Metazoa; phylum Chordata; class Aves; order Passeriformes; family Pipridae; genus Pseudopipra; species Pseudopipra pipra. The sequence continues at coordinate 70,955,256 of NC_087550.1, read as the reverse complement.
GCACATCTGTCTTTCTAACACAGAAGAAATTTGATATTTAAATGTGAAATTACAGAACTAGAAAAGAAGAAAAATAATTTCCAGGATGCATGTCTGCTAACTTCCACTCAGTTTCTTTTTTGGTTTTTTTTTTGTTTGTTTTTGTTTTTTACAGAGGAAGAAAAAGATCTTCTAAACAGCTTTTCCTGTGTCTTTTGTCTTGCAGTCCAGTTTTGAGCCAAGATGTCCAATAGCCTTTGCCTGAATAAATAGGTAAGCACAATGGTGTTCATGAGCTGAGGAATGTGCACAGGCAGAACTAGTTGTTATCTCTGCTCTGTGGTGGAGTGTTCATTAAACCATCATGCCGCCATGTCTCATAAAGACTGGGATGAAAGGCAAGTTTAAAAATTACTTTGTGATTTGCTTGTCAAGCTAAGTTATGTAAAAAGAAAAAAACTGAAGAGTCCAATCATTCAAAAAAAATTGGCATTCAGCATAAAATGTGCTACATATTTTCACTTGTAGAAGAAAGATGAGCTGCTTCTGCTTCTCAACCAATGTTTTCTGCTTACCATATCTTGTTTAACATACAGTATCTAGCACCACTTTTAATGTACTAGGTAAAAAATAAACCCTCTTTAATTTTAATGTAGCTGCAGTAAAACCAGTTATTTTAGGATGTAGTTCTAAACTGCCAATTTGACAAAATTCAATATAATTTATCTGAGTGCACTGAACCAAAAAAATTGCTTCAAGCCTTCTGATAAAGTCTTACCCAGTACAAATCAAGTTTCCAAAGAAAGTATTCTCAGGTTGCAGGTTGGTCTGTCCTAGGGCTGGGAATACTAAAATGTGCTTCTTCTTACCCTGGGTCATGCCTTCCACCTAGATCTAGCAATTTCAGAGACTGTGGTTTAGGAGCCATAAAAAAATGTCAGTTTTTATATTCCATAGTATATAATAAAGAAACCACAAGATTCTGGGGTCTAAATAAAGTTCACTGAACAGAACTTGGAACATCTATGGAAAGACAAGATTATTTATCTATACTCTCCCTTTTCTACTTTTGAAATGACTATTCAGCTTCACTTTTATCTCATGACTGCAACTTTTCCTTAAAGTCATGTAGTAAGGGATTTTTGACAAAAACATTCAATAATTCCAGTTATATCAATATCTTTCTAAGGATCTCCTAAACTTCTAAGACACTATCAAGGTGAAGAAAAATCTTGGCAAGACAGCATAATAATCAAGTACACCAGATGGAGACCCTACAGTGAGAAAGGCTTAAAAGCCCAAACTGAAAAGGTTGCAATTTTGCCCAGCAGACACCTACACTCACTAGCAACCTGAAATTAATGCCTTTGGATGTGCAACTCACTCAGATGCTGTCCTTAACCATGCTAAGTCTCTGTTCCATACAAGTAACGCCTAGTCACAGAAATTGAGCAAATCACTCTGGACTACTCTTCTGGGGCCAACCTAACTCTGCTCTGAATGCTTAACAAAGAATACTGCCCCACTCATTAATGAAAGGATAGCTTCACTTCACAGACGTGTACCTAAAAATGAAGACCATGAGATCAAGCTACTATGAAAATGAGGGCAGTCTTCCTAACAGAAAAGCAGGAGATTGTGTTAAAAACAATCTTAAGCATGAATTGAAACACATTTCTCCCTCCAGCAATTGCAAGTGAGAAGGGCAGAAAGCCAAGTGTCTTGCTGAGATTTCAATACCAAGATTAGAACATTCATAAGGCAGTTCAAGATCCATGTGGTCTCAGAGCATTAGAGACTCTAGTTTTGCACCTGTCTATACCACAAATATGGCTTTATTAATAAAATAAATAATAAACCCACATAGACCTGGCTAGTTGAGGGTTCAGCAACCAAATCCGTTTACTGGAAGCAAACGACACCTTTTATATGCACTTCAAAACAGCACAGGATTCTCTTAACCATCACTATGGGGTATCTCACTGCCCATGTCTACTGGAGTACATTTGGGACTTCATTTCCCGGGATGTCTCATCCAGCACTCCTAAAACACGTCTCCTACATGTTAGGAGTAACACAGATGTTACTTCACTCATCCTATGTTTAGGCTGAGTTGATTTCAGTCATTTGACAGAGTCATCGGTCACTGCCAGCATGGCTTCATGAGGGGAAAGTCATGCTTGTTGAAATAATTTCTTTCTACGACGTGGTAACCCACCTAAGTTGATCTAGGAAAGCCAGAATACGCAATTTTTTAGACTTCAGCAAAGCTTTCGACACTGTCACGTTATCCTTCTGGACAAAATGTCCACCATACAGCTGAATGACTGTGTTACACGCTGGGTGAGCAACTGACTCACAGGTCAGACACAAAGAGTTACAGTGAATGGGTCAGGCTGGTGTCCAGTCATTAGTAGGGTTCTGCAGGGCTCCATCCTCAGCCTAGTTCTCTGTAACATCTTCATTAATGACTTGGATGCAGGACTGGAAGGGATACTAAGTTTGCTGACAACATTAAACTGGGAGGAGCTGTCAACTCCCTTGAGAGCAGAGAGGCCTTGCAGAGAGACCTCAACAAATTAGAGGACTGGGCAATCACCAACCATAAGACATTTAACAAAGTCAAGTGCTGGATTCTGCACCTGGGATGGGGCAACTCTGATTGTGTATATAGACTGGGGAATGAGAGGCTGCAGAGCAGGACTGTGGAAAGGGACCTGGAGGGTCCTGGTTGATGGCCCTTGACCAGCTTTCTTGCTCTCCTCTGGATTCATTGAAGTACCTCCACATCCCTTTTAAATTGGTGCCCAGCACTGCACAGAGTACTCCAGGTGAGGAGTACTCTACACCAATGCTGAACACAGCTGAATAATCACTTCTTTTAGCAGGCTTGTGATGCTGTATTTGATTCACCCCAGAATGAAGTTTGCCCTCTTGGCTGCCAGAGCGCAATAGGATAGCTAGATGAGAAATAACTGTATTTTCCTAAATTTTTAGTGATTAATTTTTACTGTTCCCTACTGAATATGAAGGCTTTGTATATGGTCCTTTGAGGTATCTATTAGACACCAGGTAAACAATTATTGGGTCAGAACCAACTTGTGGGTGTATGTGTGGGGGGGGTGGGGGGTGGGTGGAAGGGCTGGGCCAATATGGCCACGTCCATGCAGAGCACATGGCAGGGAAAGCCATGTGGCTGGGCTGTCAGTCAATAAGGCCACCTGATGGCCCACCCACACCATGCCCCTGGAGCATCTAAGTGGCTGTGGCACCCCTCACTTTGGCTGGGGGGACAGTGAGTGGTCCATGAACAACTGGTCCCGCCTGGGGGAAGCGGCCACAATAGCCAGAGTCTATAAATAATCATGCAGGAGGTCTCCATCTTACCTTGGCCTCTGCTCTGGTGACCTGCCAACATGTGACCTAAGTGGTAACTATATTTTTCTCTTCTCTCTTTCTCTCTTTATTCCTTCTTCTCTTAATCTCTCTTTCTTTACTGTTGTGGGCAAAGCAAACACCTATTTTCTGTATTTCACTTAAGTTATATGGAGTTTGTGTTTGCTGGGTGTAACAAAGGTTCCCTACTCTACAGCAATACTTGCTAGTTTCAGAAATCTGTTGTAATGCTTTTGTGAAGTTACATGTTATTTCTCTTAAACCCTCTTTGCCAAAACGCCTATTTTCTCACCAAATTAAAAGAAATCTCAGATAAAAAGTGTCTGGCTTTTTCTCCAGATATGAACTCAAGGTATCAAAGAATCAAAAGGCTTTGCAATACTCTGTGTAGGCAAAATTTCTCAAAGCCTGAAATTAAAGTGTGACATCCGGTAGAAACATGGACCGGGGTGTAACAGTATCTTGTAAGGATATCCTCTCTAAAGGTATCCTTCCAACCATGTGTGGAGTCCTGGCACATAGTGCTGATCTCAAGACCACATATGCCACACCCATAGAGTTTGGTTTTTACGTTTCTGTATGTTCAAACATTCTGTCAATATGGTCATCTGGGTCCAGGTTAAGTAAAAATATGAAATTCTGACTCCGTCTAAGAGAAACAGCTTCACTAGAAGTAGGAAAAAACCTTTCACTTTTGCAAATTATCAGTATTTTGAAATAGAATGTTATACACATGTAATTTTCATTTGTTATTTATCTCACAGTGTCAGTAATGTGGACCAAGTGACAGCAAACTTCTGACAACTACTGACACATCTAGCTAAGGCACCTGTAGAGAACTGTATCCTCAATCAAGATTTATTTTAATTTCCTCCTCTTTAATAATGTCCTGTTTCAGTGATTTCATATATATCCTTCAGGTGTATTTTACTTTCCAGTCATTTTGTCTGATTTAAAGACTTTTCCCTTTCGGCAAAAAGAAAATCTTAGTTAAAATTCAAAAGGTCGTCCTTGTCTTTCTTATGCATAGAGTCATCCATTAGTTCTATTCCGCAACACCTCTGCAGGCTCAGTATTTTCTCCTGACAGATTGTGCCCTGAGGTAAACGTTCAAACATATTTTGTATTTCTGCAAAGAAATTTGAATGTTCTACATACTCAGATGTGAAAGGTTTTCCTCAAAACATCTCACTCAGTATGCCCTTTCTGGATGTTAATGGGGTTTTTTAGTTGCAGGTTGCATACTCAGCCTGCTCTCAGTTTTCCTAATTCTACTCTTGCCCAGGGCATTCTTCCCAGTAATTTTCAACCCAGACTCATCTGAACCCCTGGCAAACAGAAAGGAGGCAAACTAATAAGGTTCTCACTCCTTTAGAAATTTTGTAGCTGTTTTGGAGTCAGCTGTCATCTTTTCTTGTTGTACACTATTTGTCCTCTTTTTCCTTTCAAAAAAGTATCTTTGTCTTTTTTCTTAACTATCACCAAGCATCTGCACCCAGTTTACCCTCAGAGATTGCATCTTCCAAATTCCTTAGCATAAAATAAGCCAAGGGAGTGGCAGTGGAGCTATTTTTAGAGAAACAGACTCTGGTATTATACCCTAAAATGCAAGAGTGCCAGTCCAATAATTCTTTGAATTCAGTTTATGAGTGTTTGAGGTACAAATACTGACAAATCTAAGGTTATTGAGTAAACAGATATTAGATATGTAACAGGAGAAGGAAGTGTGAGTAAAATATGGCACAACATAAAGCAGAAAAAAGAAATTAAATACAGCTTGTTGAACATTGCCTAGCACAACAGGATAAGGTCGTAACAGAAAAGAGGATATTTTTCATGTAAAGTGGCAATCAATACAGCCATAACACAGGAAAGTTTCTACAATTGCTCCTGAGTTGCTAATGGAAAAATTAGAAAGAAAACAAAGATCCCCAAAGAATATAATAAATCAGGGCCCCAGGGTCCTAAAGTACTTCTCATGCACAGAATGTAGTGACATTTCATTTCCTACTTTTCTGCCAGGAATGCCAGGCCAGCAGAATGATCTAGAGTCTTATAAATCTTTTTACAAAATATCCAGTACAGAAATGTAGCAATGTGCATTAAAATAGACTAACAACACTGCAGAAAGTAATGTATTCTCATTTAATATACCCGTGTTCTGTTCATAAATTCTTCTTATGTTATGTGTAATTTTCTACAAATAATTAGCTAAGAGTTCTATATGTTTTTCTCTTTATTTAAAAACTGAGCAATGTATTTACTTCTGATTTGATACATAGAGTGAATGTTATAATGCAGTTAAATATCTGGATACTAGATATCGCTGATGGCACAATAGAAAATTATAAAGACATCATTTATATGAAAGGAAGTTGCCTAACAGTCTATAAAACATGTAGTTTAATCCAGCTGTCTCAAGCCTGTGGTCCAAAACTGTTCTTCTAGCATATCAATTGTTTTGGATCTGTTTCTGAAGCATCTAGTTCCCCCTTTACATTGTAAAAGCAACTTACGCACCTAATTTAAAATATGGATGTGGCTGTGGGACAGGAATCAGAAAGTTAGGTTTTGCAATACTCAGTATTGCATTAACAACTTCCCTTCTTCTTTTAGACCTCTGTCTAGTGTGTAAGGGAAATCTTTCTGAGAAGAACTTGAAACCACTTTTCTTAGAAATCAATCTATTTTGAAGTATGATTGCAGCAAAGTGATTCCACCTATCCCAATCTCCAGATTTTAGCCTTCTGTACATGCCCTACTGCATTCTTTGACAAAAAATGATTTTTTTCCCCAAAAACAGCATTGTGAGGCCTTGTCTCACATGTAAAATCAGTGACACTTGAGAAATGACGGCATATGGTCCTTACCTCCAAATAGCGTTTTAGCCTGTGCCACCTTCTGAATAACATATAACTTTTGACTGATATCTGACTGATTTTATTCCCTTAAAATACATGTATTACTAAAATACATTTGTTTCATGTAAAATAGCATTTCATAACGTTTCAATCATAAACAATGTTTGCTAAATGCATCTAGAACACTCAACTGACTCCTTGGCAAGGTCATATCATTTACATATTCGATGATCAGTAGTAATTTTCTTGAATGGTAAATCACAGAATCATAGAATGTCTTGGGTTGGAAGGGAACTAGAAAAAATCTTTTAATTCCAAACTCCTTGACATTGACAGAAACACCTTCCACTAGACAGATTAATGTCTCTGGTTCACTTCTATTTTTCATATCCTCCTTGCAAAATATGTTCCTGTACTCTTCTTAGTCACTCTCCAGCACTTGGACATAAGAATAATTAAGATATTACTACTGCATCACTGTGGTGTTATGAAAAAGCAGGTCTTATACAGTGCATTTACTTGGACTGAACTAAAACCAAGGGATTATATTTAGGCATTTTGATTCATTTAGTTTCTTGAACTCTGTAACTAATCACCAAAGAGATCATCCAGCATATATGTCTTTCTAATTTCACGTATTATAATTTACATAAGCTAGTTTACATAAAGGGAGCAAAGATTAGATTATGATCACTCCACTTATCCAAACAAATGCAATTTCAATCAGTAACTGGTTTCAAAGAAAGACAAAGCAAATAAAAAGAGTGAGAAATTACTTCTGTATGTGTGTAAAATTCAAATAGGCTGGGATACTTCAGCACAGGAAAGATGCAGCTTGTGAAAAGGGTGATACGAGTGTTATACATACTCATGTGTATGAGGAACAGAAGGTATGGGAGCTGACAGTTCTTAATCTCTTCCAGTAAAAGGGGACAATCAGCAGAGCCAAAGAGGGTACAAGTTTGGAGCAAGGAAATGCAAATTTTTTTCATGCAGTGGAAAGAGCTGTGGAACTCAATGCAAAGGACATTGCGGTTGCAAAGAGTTGATAAAGTTCGTGAGAAGTTTGGATGGCCACCTGGAAGAGTTGTGCACTGGGGTGATTAGGAAGAAAACCCAATTGGGACTCCAGAAACCCCTGAGCTGAAATCAGTTGGAATCTGAGAGCCATATGCTTGCTCTGTCCGTACTCTTTCCTGAGTACCTGCTTATGATCAGTCAGAGCATTCTAGAGATAGACTTTGGGTCTAGATGGATAAATGGAATGTAACAGTATTCCTCAATGTTCTTATTCCTCAATCCCATAAATTTCAGGGAAGTTTTTATTGTTCTATAAAAAGAGAGCCATGCTTGTACACATCTCCACTCTCATTTTCTCACTTGTCATTGGCTCACTAAACTTGATTCTTTCCATTCCCCAGTAGCCACCTGGGAATGGATTTCCTGCTGGGCTAATTACTCTAAAAGCTGACAAACCTGCCGACTGCTCTCACCACAGCAGCTGTTCAGACATTCCATTATATATAACCCATGTAATTCTCCCTTGTTAACTTGGCAAACAGCATGCAGTTGGCCGAGAAAACCAGTCATGGCAATTGTTCCTTTATGTCTCGCATGCATCACCCCCTCATAACTTAGATCGCAAAAATGGCTTGTATTTCTTAGCTATGCAGTCTTGACCACATCAATACAGATAATAATGGTGTAGTCTTCTGGTAATGGAACAGGTAATTACACAGCTCTCACAAATATTCTTATATTTCTCATTAATTCATACAGCAAATATGCTAAATGTTGTTATTCTTGTCCAATTTTGATACTTTGCATGTGTTTGTGATTCTCTCTACAAATAGATTGTGTACATTGTCAAGACAATCACTAAACAATGGTTGTAGACAGAGGCTAGTTTTATTTGGAGTTATGCTGGGATTAAATAACTACAATGGCATTGTACTTTTTAGAAAAACAGTTAAAAATTTACATATACAAAGACATCAAAATAATTGTTTAGGGCATCCAAATAACCTCTACCATAAAGTGAGGCCATGAAATACTTATGCTGTTAAAAGATTATATTTGTGTCTATTTTCAAAGACTAAATTACCCTTGACTAAAAATACAAAGAAAAAAAAAGTCATTTGGGATTCTTCCTACTAAAATATTTAAAAAGTGCACTTTCATTTCCACACATATTGCCACTGCATGCCTTTTCATACTACACAGGTCCTGATGTTTTACATTCATCATTAGAAACAATCCACACACGAAATTGCTGAAATTCAGGTGGGGCTGATATCAGCACTGATACTTTAATATTTACATGCAATTTTTAAAGAATCTCACTCTTCCACCCAATTTAACACAATCAAGTGACAATAATCCCTTTTATCTTGGACATTTATTTCAACCAAAAATACACCAACATCTTAAGCACTAAAAGAAAATACTTCTAGTGTCTTAGAGGGTGTTAGCATTCGTACATCTTTCCGCAGTCACGTGTCAAGGGGAAATGGTATTCTAACTAATGCCTCTATAATATTAAATAAACCTTGTCCACAGAACAATGTAACATTAACATGACAAAAAGTCTTAGAATATCTCTAATAAGCACAAACTGCAAAGCAGGAGAATGAGTTTTCTTACTTTTGTATATCTATTGCTATCATGTAGAAGTTCTTTTTCTCTTGATATTGTATCAATGGAGTGTTTTATTACTGCAAGACTTCTTATATTACCTCAGGTTGTGAAAATGTTATTTTAACTTCTTTCAGAATAATGTCACAACCTGTCTACTAAAATTAACCATTAGCATGTGCACTGCAAGCTGCTTAGCAGCACAATCTCTTCAGTTAATAAAGACCATTCCTCCCTCCCCAACCTCCCAAACAGTGAAGCAGGCCATTGTAAACCTGAGCTCCTTACTAGAACTGTTTGCCCCATTTACAACTGTCACTGAGGGTCATTCAGAAGTCAACCTGCTTGAACTTTACATTCACCCAGTAACACTCAAAGCTATTCATTATAACACTCATCAACCTTAGGTGGAATGAAGCAGAAGAGAAAGCTACTAGGGAAGAACAAAAGTTACAGTGAAAGAAGAGTTCACAACAGCATTTTTGGGAAGATGATATTTTTTCACTTCTTCAGTGATGTAAAAGCAAATAAGGCCCAGAAAAAGAATAATAAGTCTGAAAACAACCATACTGGAAACAGTGCTAAATACAGATAAGAAATACACTGTAAAGGGGCCTTGGGAACAAACAGAAAGGAGGTAATTATTTTATGACTGCCTTTCATCCCTTTTACTTACCAAGATTATAACTACATTTTATTGCATTGACCAACCAGTCACAGAAGTCAAGATGTCTTTTTGTGCTTGTGCAAGCATAGCCAGAAGAAATTTGTCCTGGTAAGTTATTCTATCAACTTCGACTAATGACATCTAGCAGGTCTTATTTCCTAAGGGAAAGATTAATTTCTCATTAATGACAATTGTAAAGATGCTATCACAACTCATTACCCAGCTCAGTGCCCAGGAAAAGACTTAAGGAGGTCAGTGTTCTGCCTCAGTATTGAATTTTTTCTATTTTTCCTTCTTTTTTTTTCTTGATTCAGATACGTAAACTCAGAATTCTCATACTGTTGAGTGGATCAAAGTAGCTGTATCAAAATCCACCCTTACAACAGAATATAGGCAAATGCCATCTCTTAGACTCATCAAAAAGATTCCAAATCCCTTGCCTTGTCCCAAAGAGAAGTTCATTAACTGCAATGAGAACCAAAATTCTGCCAGAAGCTCATTCATTGCATTGAATGCATTTCCCTTCTCTCCACACACACATTGCAGCAGGAGCTCTGAGAATTTACCTTTACAACTTTTGCCATGTAAAACTTCCTTTTGGCAATTCGAAGCAATTTGTTTGATCCAAACTCTTGGATATACCATCTTTCACACTGAAGACGTGCAAACTACTTAAGAATAAGCAGCTGTTTGACAACATAAAACATGGCTACTTGTCAGTTTAGGACAGGAAATATGGAAAATTACCATATGCAACTTCAAAAACATGGGACAATTTTCAGACTGGAATGTGGCCAAGACACTAGAGCTAACAACTATTCCCACAGGCTCTGAGACATTTATTTCTTAATCCCCCAAATCTACTTTAATTTTGTGTAAGGAAATGTCTATGTTAAAAAAAATAATGGGTACAGTACTTCTTTTACAGCTCTTTGTCTGAACATACTGCTCAAATCAAATTTCCTCACCACTATTACACTTTCCAATTACTGGTCTCTTCTAATCTGTTCTTGTTTCCTATCATTTTCTCAGTTACTCTGCTTCTCTTGACTCTACTCCGTTTACTGCTAGCTCTTCCTGCCTGCTGCTCGCCATTCTAACCGTTTAATTATTACCTTCTGAAGTTGATTAAGGTACAAGAGAAACTGGTTTTCTCTGCCAGTTGACTAAAAAAATTGTAATAGATAGATGAGACTGAAGAGTGATCTTGTCCTACCACTTAATCCATTATTTTTTACTGCATTTATTCTTACAGCTTTTGCAGTTTCACATAGTCCCATAACTTGTTCACTAAATGAGTTGTTTTGCTTTGAGTAATTGGCTGACAGCATGCTTTGTAGGGGTCCCTGAATCATAGATTTAGAATAAAAAAGGATTCCTTTCTTTGAGACAACATCTTTGAGATGTTAAAGTTCTCATCACTCTCACCAACAATACAAATAATCATTCAATTTCCTGGGAATCATGGGAGGTCATGTATATTTAATATTTGCTTATGTCAGCTTTTGTTCTGTTTTTGAAAGGTCATTTGAAGATGTAGTCTCTGTCATTTTATTCAGAGATAATGTGGAGCTATGCACAAAGAGATTGATACTTACTTGCTGAATACTTTATACACCGTTAATTAAATCTACAGATCAAAAAAAAATGTATAATCTGTACAGTCATAAAAATATAAGCATAAACCAGGTTTTTTTTTCAAAGTGAAATTTAAGAAATAGATAGGCACTAAAGAATTGGGAATGTCAACACTCTTTTCAGAAGTGCTCAATATTTAGAATCTTATTTACATTCATAAATTTTTTAAATTCTCAACTATTTAGAACAGCATAAATGCAAAAAACTTGTTGTGATCTCCACTGCAACAGCCATGTATCAACATTTTAAAGAAGTTTATGTGAAATACAATGACATAAGTTACCCTTCTGCAGTGTCCACATAAACTACATTTGCAAGACACTGAAGTATACACTCTGTAGAGTGGAGTTCTGCTTTCACTTCTGGCAATAGTGTGTGCTTCAAAGGCTGTAGAGCATAATGTCAATTCAATATTATATGACTGCTTCTGAAGAGGAAGTAACTCATTAGAATAGGGTAAAATCTACACAGATGTTTAGCCTGAAGGCTACGAGAGTCACTGGAAAATAAATCAGTTATAGCTAGACAATCCTAATTCTGCATTTGCAAGTGTATTGTTTGGAATTAAAGAAAGAAGTTTAGAAGAGTTTATGAGTTAGCCCTAAAACAAAATTCTTGAATTATATGATAAACATGAATAAAAGGTACCAAAAGATAAATTTTCCTAAAAAAAAAATTAACTCTAAGAAATAAAATAATAAGAAAGTTCATGCAAATTGTATCACAAAAAAACCCAAACAAACCCACTGTATCCATATTAATTCAAAGTAGAATTTTAATCCAAATACAGCCTCTCTTTTCATTATATAAAAAGCATAAGTTAAAGTTTCTTAAACTACATTTTCAAATGGAAAAGTATTGTGAATCATCACTCTCATGCTCTGGCTCCCTTCAAGGTTCTTCATGTGACTGAAGCCTTTGTTAAGGAAAGTGAACATGACTTGATTAGATGAGATTAGGTCTGAGTAGATTCACCTGCCTCCCATTTTCCATACATTCACTTTCTTCTTCTAACTAATTGGTCACCTATGGCAGGATAAAAGGGGAAGACAAAGCATTAAAAAAAAAAAAAGGTTAACACAAGAATACTTTCAACATCTTATTCCATTTTACCTAATAGCTTAATTGCTCATTCAGAACAATTGGTTCCCTTGCAACAGGAGTGATGACTCTTGAAGCAAAACTAAGCAAATGTAGAAAACTTAGGGCATTTCTCAAGAGCATGGAATCTGCAGGTAACAATTTTCAGTGTCAAACAATTTCAGTTGCTAACTGTTTCTTTGATAGTTGCGAGAGACTGAGAGATTAATTTCACACTAAGAGAGATTTCCAAAGGCCCAATCTGCGACAGAAGTGCCCAGCTTCTGTATATAAACTCTCCTAACAGGGCTCAGATGCCAACTTAACATCTTTGACAGCCCAAGCCTAAAGATTTGTCCCTAATGCAGTAGCCTCATCTTTATAAGAATACATTAATAAGTAAAGGTGCATTGAATAAAGAGTTAAATCTCAGTGGCAGTACGTGGGTGCTCATCACTTGAAATATTTCATCCTGCTTGGTAAGGAATCTAACTCTATGCTTTATCTTTTTTTATCCTACCTTTTAAAACACTTAATTAGGATTTTAATAAACATTGAGTTTCTTATTATTCTTTTATATAATTCAGAAGTGTACAAAGAAAAATAATTTGAAACAATAATTGCAATTTGATGAGAATATTATTACTTCTCATTCTTCATTGAGAGGAAGGAACAAGAATCACTTATATACAAACTTTACCTCACAAGGTCAGGATTTTGACATATATATATCAGAAATCAAGCTGTTTTAAACCTGGCAGTCACCTTCAAGTTACTGTAGAGAGAGTACAGACAAAAAGTTCATACTCAAGGCATAGATTTCTGACAGCGAAGATGTCTCATTCAAAGATCCAGTCATTCAGGTAATATACATTTACAGGAAGTCAGCTTAAGCTCTTAAGTAACTCAAGACTTTCCAAAGCTGCAGTGTGGCATTAGAAAATCAGATTACAAGTGTGTGGGCACAAAAAAATGAATGAATTTAACTGGAAGATCCCACTTTTGAAAATCTTCTCATGGTACTTCGACTTAGATTTTATGAAACTGATCTCTATTTCATTAAAGAACTTTGTATAAGTATATGAAATAATAACAGTCATGGGCTGATGTGACTATAGTGGTGTTATCCGTGCCAAGTTTTATGGTGCCATTAAATGTTATTGTAATAGCTTGTTAAGAAGGCAATAAAATATAATATCGGGGCCATTCTCTGCTCCTCCTCAATGGAAATATCAGTGTATGGCAACTGAAATAAATATTGATCTAGTTTATATTTCATACTTTATTAGATAATTTCATTATTTGGAAGATCTCTAGTTTATGAACCATCATTATTCTAATATATTAACTAAATCTGGGCTAATTCTTATTCCAAAGCCATTTGAGTTGTGGGGGTTTTTTTATTATTTTTATTTTTGGGAGATTTGTGGGGTTTTTTTACTGAGAGTTGGCAAGGTGTGGGCGGGACTCCAATTCATATAAATACATGAAGACAACTTACTCATAATATGTTAGTAGTACTAAGAATTATTAAAAAAAAACAAACAAACAAAAAAAAACAACTGACAGTTTAAAAATTTCTATTTTACCAGGAACCAAAATCTCTCCTTGCCTTTCTCTTTCATCCCTCAGTGATTATATGCTCCTGATTTTAACACTGTTCTCTGGTGTGATATTCCAGAATATCCCTAACACATTTAAACATTAGAATGGAAGCTGTTAATTTAGAAAACACTCTCATTGTTTAGCTCCTAAACTTAAATACCATTTAAGTTTTGATTACTCATACATGAAACTGAGGCCTTTAAAATTTTCCTGCAGAACAATTCCTCCCTCCAGCCTCTAACGTTGTCTTTAATCATAACTAGTACTTAGGTTTTTGTCGTTTATTTTACTCTTTTGGAAGTGGCTGTGTTGCTTCTCCTCCTCTTGCTTTCAAAATTCTTCTCTATGCTAGGAAAAGTTTCAGGTTTAGTAATGCATTTGAAATGGAAAAAGTTTCATGGTCAAACTTTTGTTTTTCTCTGTTTCCTTAACACTGATGAAAATCTGATTTTTTAATTTTCACATGGGATTTTCTTGTAATAGAAAGTTCTGAAGGTGTTACTACAACTGATGAATTTCTTTTGTAGCAACTATGGACACTGAAGATCATGCAGTTATTCCAATCTTGTAAATGAAATTAAACATGAGGATCTGATTCAACACTGGGTTTGGGAGTCTAAAATTCGATTAAACTGCATATGTATATTTACATCCAGGTGAGCAACTGGGAAATTTTTGCTTAACTTACCTATCTGCCTGACTTTGTCTAAACATAGAATATTCTAGATAAAAACTTCCCAGAGCAACTTGCTCTTCTTCATAACCAGTGAGGCCTCTGCCTTTGTTCAATTAACACATGGCCTCTCTCTGAGTGATGACTGAAATGAAAGTATCAGGGCAGTGCACATTGTTTCATAATTTAGTAGACAGATAACTTATAGTAAGGCACATTTTAGGCCCTATAAGACTGAGGGCATTTGTACCTACATCTGTTGTAGCCCAAAGAAGTGCCTTTATCCCTAATATAGGCAGCTATAAGAGCTACAGCCTTCCTTCAATACAACCCGAGCTTCTGTGCAGCCAGGAAAACAAGTTCGTACAGAGAATTCTAGACATAGACTTGATGTTTCCAATGAGAAATAGTATTTTTTCTTGACTTATGGTTTTGATGAGTTGTGGTTTTTTCATCTGTTATAAATTACAAAAAGGTACATCCTTTTAAAAGTTCATCCTCTTTAGCATTTCAAGTCCTTGCTCCAAAGCCTGGAGGTTTGGGTGAAGCTGAAGTCATAAGAATTATTCTTCTATTATGAGAAAATTAAATACTACTTTTTTGGGGGGAGAAAAGGGCTGGTAGTGCTGTTCTATTACTTCATGCTTCTTTTTTCCTGGAATTTGTTCAAATGAGGAAGAGCACATTTGTGGTGCTTTTTAATTAAGTATTTTGAAGTAAGGTCTTCTTATTGATGCTTTCATTAGGAGGAAGTGCTACAGTCACAGTTGAGTGGTATATAATGCTATTTGAACTGGTTTACATATTCATATTTCATTTTCAGATCCTGTGAAGTAATAATTACAGATTATATTGGCAAAAACACTAAAATCCCTGAAGGGTTATTTTGGTTTCTGGCTTGAGTGGAGGAGTTTTCACGTAGTACTGCACAGCAAATTAGAGTTTTCTCAAGAGAAGAGTGCAAGTATGTGGCTGTCCAGAACACATCATTAATGGTGTCTTATATGACATTCATACCTATGTTCAGGCTTCACAACTCAGTGTTCACAGTCCGGAACATCCTCTGGAGGGTCAGGTTAACTAGAGTCAAATATGCACAGCAAGGCATTGTATTATTAACTGCATATTTTAAAGCAGATCTAAGTCACACCTTCTTTAATACAGTAGATTCCTCAAAGTGAGGGTGTTCCAACCTACACTACCCACAGAGTGTGCTTCACAGTAGGCTTAATATCTCTGTAAGAATCTGATTTCTTCATTGCCTCTCAGTCTAGTCAGGATTTTATTCTATTTCTAAATATACAACTTGGATTTTATCAGCAGCAAAATAGGTAGAGAAATAAATATTTCCAATAACTTTTACTACTTAATTTTACTAATAAAACATTATACATTTACAATATATAGAAAATCTAATGTATAGTCAAACAATGGTTGATCTGAACAGATGTCGTTTAACCCCAGTCAGCAACTCAGCCCCACACAGCTGCTCTCTTACTCCCCAGAAGTGGGGTGGGGGAGAGAACTGGAAGACTAACACTGAGAAAACTCATGGGTTGAGATCAACACAGTTTAATGGGTAAAACAAAAGCCACGCACACAAACTAAGCAAAATGAGGAATTCATCCATCAGCCCGCAGGTGTTAGCCATCTCCAGGAAAGCAGGGCTTCATCATGCATAACTGTGACTTTGGAAGACAAATGTCATAGCTGAACATCCTCCCTTTGTTTTTCTTTCCCCAGTTTCTGTCAGTAAGTGTGATGTGGAATATCCCTTTGGTCATTTGGTGCCAGCTGTCCCAGGTGTGTCCCTTCCCAGCTTCTTGTGAACCCCCAGCTTACTGGTGGGGCAGGGTGAGAAGCAGAAATGGCCTCGACTCTGTGCAAGCATTGCTCTGTGATAACTAAACCAACCCTGTGTTATCAACACTGCTTTAGGCACAAATCTAAAACACAGAACGATGTGCAACTTCTAGGAAGAAAATTAACCCTATCTCATAAAAAAAAATGCAACAGGGAAGAGAATGCTTACTCAGGACTTCAAGATTATTAGTAAGTAATTTGATAGATATGCTGCAGGGGTACATAAGTAGTATACTGTCATGTTAAGAATTAAACCTAGATGTCTTAAGTCTCTTTACGGTCTTAGTATTTTATAGTTATATATATATATATATATATATACACATACATATATATATAGTTTATATATATATAGTCAATATTTTATAGTTTGGCAGCAAGTACTTTTTATCAGAAACAATTATCTGTATTTAATTTACCAGTAAATTAAATAACTTGAAAATTGCAATAAATTGTATTGAATATTATACTAAGGAAAAAATGGAAAATAAGCAAATCATAATCTGTTTTATTTTATGAAAATAGTCCTATTAGTATGCCTTCATTTGCATGCTAGTAAAAATGTAGAAGATAACCTTTTACTGTGTAATTCATACACTGCACAAATGTCAGAAGATTCTTTTGTTATCTTTTACATTGTTTGTTCTATATGTAATTGAATTAAGCTTATTTTTAAGAAATGGAGACAGAAAAAGCTTCAGGCTTTACCAACAGGCAAGGATATGCATTTGTCTATATGCATACACCCTTACACAACTCTCCAACAACTGGCTATTATGCACTGAATTCAGTGGTGTACATTTCTGTGTGTACATGCATATATGTGCACACATATATGCATATTTATGTATTCCCATATCATCAAATATCAGGATTCCATCACAGTTTAATTTTTTTTGTATTTACAGACAAGTTACTGGAAAGTATAATCACTTCCAGCTCCATCCTTTCATTATCTTCTTATTGAGGAAATGAGGCTGATGCTTCCAAGGTTTAAAATACTGGGGAGTTGATTGTTTATTTTTTTCAGTGTTAAGAGTCTGGAAGACATAATCAGTCAATAGTCTCTAGAGGTTTGCAGATGTTCATTTAAAGGCACTATTAAGAAAAGCAGCAGATGTATTCTCTGGCAAACAGCATAAGTTGCCATGACTCTCTGTTTGTCCCTCAGAAAGCTAATTTAATAAACAATGAGGTGAATAAGACCTGTTATGTTTTTCTGCAAAAGAAGAGTACTGCAATAAGTATGTTGTCCAGATGCAATTGAAAACAAAGCAAAATATTTTTTTCTGTAAGGACATGTCATATATGGAACTAGACTGCAATCCTCAAGGCTTTCTTAACACCATGCAAGGAAATATAACAGCTATCACACAGGGTCAATCATCTGACAGATGAAGGAGAAAATGGCACTTCATTTCAGGCCAGATGGGCCTGTGGTATCTGGTATTGATACAAGTGGTTTTATGGCTGGCATAATCTTTATCGTGACAAACAAAACAGCAGGGAAACAGGAAGACACAGGTTCTTCTAGGAGCAATATTATGGTGCTAGATGGCAATATGCACATAAATGTAGACATATAATCTAAGGCGACTACTTTTGGCTCCTTTTGTCAATGGAGAATGAACTGGCATTTTTTAGATGCATTTATCTTAAAGAGAACATTTACAGTTCACCACTGGTGTTGGGAAATAAAGGTGCCCATTTCTCTTTACTGACTGTGAAGAAGGTGGAAGATTGACAGTCTAGGCAACTGGGGCCTGATTTGGTTAGTTAACCATAGGCATCTACTCTAATCTGTGAGGCTGCAAATAGTTTGAGACATTTGTGTGAGGATGACAGATATAACATGGGATCTCTTGGAGCTTTGGGCCTTTCTGAAGTGTCAGCTTGAAGCCAGGGTGATTCACAAAGGAGTCCTAAATGGCTTTAAACACCCATGACTAGATAAATTAATCAGGTCCCTGAAGTTCTGTGATATTAATACCACCCTCTTTGGTTGTTAAGCATTGATTTAGATTGAAAATACATGCAAATAAGATCTAAAACTTTTCAATGTTGCAAGTATTTCAACACTGTCAGGGCTAGTGAATCTGGCTATTGCTATGCAATAGCCATTAATCTGCACCCTTAGTAATTAGCTTTGGTAATCCATAATAAACATTAACAAAGCACTCCGCAAGTGATTGTTCACGTATGCTTGTTCTTGCATGCTAAAAATACATTTCCTCATTATGTAGTTACATTAGTGAGCTCTTATGACATTCATTTCTCTATTGCTACCCCATGAGCACTCAGTCTAACAGTAATAAAGTAAATAAATTAATTTTGCATTTTGAGAGCTATAATTTTGGCTGGCTTATATAAATATGATTTCACCAGACTTAATGGAGTTTTCAAAGTTTACACCAATTGAGAGTTGACACACAGTGAGGTTATGCAATACATTTGACCACTAAAGCTTGATACTTTTGGTATGAGTACTTAATTTGGTCAAGTGAACACAGCAAAAGTCAGTTTTTTTCAAAACTAATGAGGTTTTTATTTTCTTTGGACTGTGGTTACAGAATGACTTATGAGGTTCAGTGTTCTGCACCTGTCTGTCTCTCCTTCTTGTTGGGCTAAAAGTGCTAAGATCTCCCAGTCAAGCTTTCCCACAAGAATTGCTTAACTCATGGTTTCTGGCTGGATACTCAGGCTTTCCTCTAAGTTTTTCAGCTTCCTGGCTGTCCTCCTTCACCGCTGGGTTGTTCTGGCTGTCTGCCATCAGTATTTTTGCTCTCTGTTTCACCTCTCCTCTTTGCTGTACGATGTTCTTTTCTCTAACTGCTGCGTGGACAGGAGACCTACTTTCAAAACTTCCTTCTAGTTCTATTTCCCAAACTGGTGACTGATTATAATAATTTATTTCATGTCCTTTTCAGCATGTTCCTTGACAGGGAGCAGCCAAAGGGTGGAGTGAATATAATGAGAGAGGGATACATTATTCTCAGCTGGCCCAACACTAAAATATGTCAGCAGCAATATTTGCTCTCAGTCTTTCTGGTCTTTGAAAAGTTTGAAGACAACATAGGATAAGTGGAAGAAGTCTGAGGAAGGTAGAGGTTAACTAAAAACAGAGATCTCTGAAGTAAAAGCCTAAGACGTAGAAAATCAGTATAGGGTCTATCAACATATAGAGCAGCAAGCTAAAGACTAACTCATCAAAGAAAAACTATATATATTACAATAAAAAAATCTCTGAAGAAATGCATTTCCCTGCACTATATCCTTGAGGTAGTTGTGAACTAGACTATACCACTATAACCTTTCAAATTAGCAATGGGAATAAGACAGAATGCAGCAGTACCATTGGAAAGTAGAATGGATTAAGTCGTATTCATTTTTTCCATGCATCTAAAAGAGATAGAAATACAGAAGCTAATTTAGATCTCACAATCTTTGTTGGAACCAGAGAAAACTTCATTAAAGGCAGTAAAAACAGTATAAAAATGGAGTGAAAAGGTAATGCAAAGTAATCTAAAAGAATCACAGAATCATAGATTCAGAATATCCTGAATTGAAAGGGACCCACAAGGGCCAGCTCCTGGCCCTGCACAGGACAATCCCAAGAATCACACCATGGGTCTGAGAGCATTGTCCAAACACTTTTTGAACTCTGGCAGACTTGGTGCTGTGACCATTTCCCTAGGGAGCTGTTCTAGTGCCCAACCTCCTTCTGGGTCAAGAACCTTTATTATCAAACCTAAACTTCCCCTGACCCAGCTTCATATCGTTTCCTTGAGTCCTGTCACTGGTCACCAGAGAGAAGAGATCACTGCCTTCCCCTCACAAGAAAGTTGTAGGCTGCAATGAAGTCTCCCCTCAGTCTCCTCTTCCCCAGGTTGAACAACACAAATGATCTTAGCTGCTCAATCATACAGCTTCCTCTCCAGACATGATTCTTCAGTGCTGGAGTGTAGTGTTGTCTTTGACTGCTATCCATGCTCAATGCAAAGTGACTATACATCAGCTAGCAAATTAGAAATCTCCACTCATTTGTGAGGGCATATTTGTGTTTGATAATGATTTAAACAAGTGATTAGCCAAAAGGTTTTGGTACATCCATACTTCTCCTATGTCTGAACGTTTATCAGAAAGAAGAAGGAACAGCGAAAAGCAGAAAAGTATTACTAAAAATATCAAAGAGTGTGAGGAATTAAGAGAATATTTGAAATAGGGATATGCTAGGGTGAACATGCAAAGGTAAGGATTCACAACTGGGCTCACAGTCATTCAAGACATAATTTACAAACACAAGAAACAGACGGAGATATTCATTAAGAGAAAATTACCACTGAAGTTTTCATACTGCTTTGCTCAATATTTGAAATTTCCCACTGAGATAATTTTGATGACTTTTCAGTGGAATAGAGTACTCACTTAAGGAAAAATACCACAACAGTGGCTTCTAGACATGATTAATTTAAAATATTTTCATGAGAACAAAGGTTATCTAGCTCCACAATCTTTTATATCTTCAGTGTTCATGCTGGATCCAATAACTGATGTTTTTAAGCTTGATGAAAATTTCTAATAGATAATAAAGCTCAAATATATTATATTTCTCGTTCACAAGGACAGATAGAATTAATCACCATTAGTGTTTCTAATCTTGATATTTAGAGCTTGCCCCAAAACCAAAGTATGTTGTAATTATTTAATTTCCCTTTTTACAAAATCTGTCTTGAATACCATCTTGCACACATTTGGTGGATACAGCTTCAGGTAACATCCATGTTTTATTCTTACTTCATGCACTAGGGGGTTCCCTTTTCCTCCTATTATGTAGAAGTTCCTAAATAGTTTCAACATATATATATATATATATAGGCTGGCAGGAAAAAAAGCGTGCTTTTGATTTGCTGCTATTTTAGGTAGGAGTATTTATTCAGCACATTAAACTTTCACTAGATGAAGGATTTAAACTGCAATCCTGTCTCTGATAGAAGGATATATAACATTATCCTGTATTTTGAATCTGTTCATTTACACAAGAATATAGTTCAAATTTCTTGAGCAGTATGTGATTGAAATTTACTAAAATAAATAATATTTTTATACTCTTCTGATTTGTGGATATAATCTTTCTCTTTTCACAAAATCTCAAACAAAATCATGAAGAAACAATTACAGAATTATAATAAAGTAAAATACATAGAGGTAAATAAATACGGCAGAGCATAACTATGAAAGATAACTTCTCTTTATTGTTTGTGTAAGTATATGGCAAATGAAATAGTGAACCATTTGAGTAAAACCAAGTTTTCTTAAATAAACAGAGTACGTACCTATAGCAGAGCATAGCTATTGTTCATATCTGTATTTATAGACTAAAAACTGACAGTGCAACCTAATGTAACTTTCCATCATTGCTAAGTCTGAATAACTTGCCTTTGTATTTACAATTGCTCCAGCTACACTGACATAGTAAATTCTTTATCTAATGCCAGATGCCTGTGCTTGTCAGTTCTATTTTTAAAAATTAAATCTTTTCTGGTTCAGTTTCTGCCTAACTTCTTAATCTTAACTCCTATCTTATTATTTTAAATGTACACTCACATGATTGCAATCACTACATTTTTTGCAGTGTAATGTTACCATTTGTCAATTGATCATCTTATTCGTGATTTCTAACCTTAAAAAATAGTCGATGTGCTTCGCACAATTTAAAAAACTTATTTCACTTTCAGAGAGGCTTGACATCTTAGAGAAAGGAAGGTACACATATGTTAATTAACCTTGGTTCAGTTCACAAAAGACAATTTGATAAGCAGCAGTAACTGAATCAGCAGAAGTAGTTAAAATATATCTGAAACCCTGTAGACATAGGTACAAATATTTATGGGAATGTTGTTTGTGGAGTATATGTCCCCAGATGTACATTTGGTCCCTCCCCCAAAGTTTACTACCATCAGAGCAGAGACAATTACATGTATGTTTTCTGTTCTTCTCTTTCGCCCCAGTACAAAGTCAAAGGACTTTATTTGAACAAGAATTTACATAATTGGATTTTCTGGTGGGTTTTACTTGGTATTTTATATAGAAAAAGTTAGAAAACTAGTTTCAGAAACCCTATCACTATCACTGGTGATGAGTAAGTCCTAAGGAGCAGTGCATTTTTTGTGGCAGTTAGGCACGGAGGCACCAGACTGAGTGCAAGCTGGTAAATCATTTATTAATGGTCAAGCACACGTTTTTATACTCCTCGAATACATAAGAGGTTACATAATCATAGAGCACGTGCTCTTTCCCCAACGATCATTCTTGAACCCTTCCAGTGGGCATGTGTAGTCGAGCAGTCTCTTCGGGGGCCTGCTGCAGAGACTACATTTCCCATCCTTCCTTGCAATAATCTTCCTGTAAGGTGTTAACCCTTTCCCACAAATTTTCTAAAGAAATGAGCCATATGTAATTTGTTAAAACAAGAATAAAGAAAAGAAAAGGTATGAACTGATCTTGACATCTTCTAGAGAGCGTGATTCTCTGCGTACCTAGTTTTCCACTGCTGACAAAGTAGCTTGTAAGAGATTTTAATTTTTGTCTGAAAATGCTCCTCAAAGTCAAAGGAATGATATGTGACGAGAAAGACAACAGAATGGCACAGTAAAAGATGTCTTAATCTCTCACTTGTTAATATAAACAAGATGCTGTCAAATTTCAAGCATTGCCTAACAAGTCGGAATTAAGGTCATCAATCCACAGATGGCTGGGTTGCCCTGCATACATGTACATGCCAAAATCACACTGGCAAGCATGTATGTTATTAATTTGTTTGTTGATGCCTCTGCGTGTGCATAGGAACATTAATGAATCCACTGATATCCATGTATGTGTTGACCTATCCATAGAATTCACTATATTAATAATGTATTTAATCATTATCTTTTTCCCATTCAACTAGTATCCACCTGACATTTACCAAACAGAATACCATTAAAAACTTGAAGGAGTGTGTTTCCATTAAAATTACATATTTATAGCGTGGGCATAATTTCATTACAAATTTCATTAAGATATTTTTTACAGGAAACACATAAAATAAGCATTTTGTGCACTGCACATGAAGACAAATTCCTCTGAACAGAATGAAAGAATTTTTAACAACCAGGAAAAAAGTCATATTACTGCATTCCACTGCCATCTCTATGATAAAACATTTTTTTTCAGCAATAAATATTTTTTCAGTGAATGAAATTTTAGATTATATAATCTTTTGCTACTTCAAAATTTATAAAGATGTACTTGCAGAACATGTTCTGGTTTTCTAACTGTAAAAGACTGTATCCTTTCAATAATACTAATGTTCAAACTGAAGTGCCCTTCAGTTAACCCATGAATCCATTTGGAAGTCATAAAATTTCTGAACACAACCAGTCTGAATATCCAAAAATTATTAGAGATCCTCAGATATTGCAAAAGTGCTTCAGCTAAGAATCAATAAAGCTAGCCAACCTGCCTCTAAAACACATTTTTAAGTGTCACTTTTTAAAAGGCAGCATAAACTTACCCCATGATGCCTGTTATATGATCATGTGTTTGACTGTTTATGTGTGCCCATCCTTTATTTGACAATCACCTGTAATATTTTTAGCATACAACTTTTTCCTGTTATAATCACAAAAATCCAGGTTAGTTTAAATTGATTTTTTTCTACTGCAGCTGGTGAAAAAATACTGACTATCTTGATTTATATTTCCATAAGACTTATCCCACTATATGGAAGTACATTTTATTATAACAAATTGTGTTAGCACTTCATTTGGCCCAAAGAACCCTTTTCTGATCATAGTAAATACTTTTCCTTATTGATGTCTCTTCCAAAATTTTAATCAAACACCCTACACTTCATTTTTCTTCAGAAGTCTATGGTAATTGAAGAGATGTTCATGAGACTATGATCCTTTTAATTATCTCATTTAAAATTTTGTCAATTCCTGTCAATAAACTGCAAGTTTATACACTGTAATACACCACTGTCATTATCTCAGCTTATATAAAAAGGATGCAATTTAACTTATTATTGTCCAAAATTTTGTGAATCACATGAAGTTTTCTATAAGTAAATGTGCAGTTACATAGTATCATTTGAATTGAGCGCTGTAGCAGATTTAAATATTTCAAAAAGCTTTGCAAGTCACTATTCAGAACGTTTTGGCCTAAGGAAACAGTGTGCCACAAGTCCCCTAAGCTCTACATCAAAGTATCTAGACAATAAGAAGATACTTCAGAGAAGGCTAAAGGCAGATCTGGGAATGATTCACAGGAACGACAGACTATCTGCCTGATATTGGGATATATCCTCCTCTGTGAGGAGGACTTTTCTCTAAAACTGAATTATTCTGAAAATGAATGCTTGCCTGTGCTGAAATTTCCAATTGCAGATGTAATCAGATGACGTGTTGTGGAAATATACCCTCAGAAGTCTGACAAATGCCTATTCGAAACAGGCCAGATACCAGTTAGACATTGGACTTAGACATTTATGGTTATTGAATTTTTCCAAAATTGCTAAAGCAGGCAATACTAAAGACACAGCTAAAAGCTATCACGATGTTGAGAACAGGTACAAAGCAAAACAGAAAGCAAATATAGCTGCACCAGTAACCCTTTTAATTATTTAATGCATCTAAGGGTGAGTGCAAAGGAAAAGAATAAGAACTGAAGGTTGAAACTAAAAATGGACTATGGCCAAAAGTAAGTTATAAACAAGTGACTTATTATGGAAATCATAGAATCATAAGATGGTTTGGGTTGCAAGGGACCTTAAAGGTCATCTAGTTCCAATCCCCCTGCCATAATAACTCATAGACTATTTTGACAATTTTTTTTATTGTTGGTAAGTAACAGTTGATGAAATCCATTCTCTAGCACTAAAGAATCCACTAAATACAACTTCCAGAGTATTAGTGTTCTTTGGATACTAAGGAATAAATAGTGATATTTAAAAAGTCACCCCAATTCTACAACCCCCAGAAACAATGGAATTAGTTAATGAACAATTACTTTAGTAACACCTCAGTAGTAATAAGGTGACTAGAAATAGACAACATAGACATTAATCAACATTTGTGTCATTTCCTGTCTGGATATTCTAACAGGTCAATTGTATATGGATGATTTAGTGGACTTGGTATATCCAAAAAAACTTTATTTAGGAGTCCCTATTAGATGGATTTGAACCTAGTTGAAAGAATACATGGAAAGTTATTAACAGCTGAATCATGAAGATATATTGATAAAGCTCCTAGTGTTACCCTTCAGAGTATTGTGTTGTGCAAAGTTTTATTAATACTATGTCTAACAGATCGAAGATGACATCCATAATAGTATCTCAAGAGTAGTTGTAATCATTTTTGAAACAAGATGAATTGAGAATTATTTTGATCAACAGGAGCCTCCCCTCTCAGCTCAATTTCAGAATACTGTAGTTTTAAAAAATAATTTCATGCAGTATGTCGGTAAAAAGCTGTGCTATGCTATTGTAGGTCTGTGATACAATGACTGCTTTATTTGATGCTTTTTTGTCTCTAATTGAAAAGGTGGGGAGGAAGGGACAGAGAGATTAAATTAATTTAAACTCTGTTTGGCTAGATGTTACTTTCAGTTTTCCAATAAATTTAATAAATTTACGAGTGGAAATTAGGACAATTCTCTTTTTCTATTACTACTTTCACATCCATAGAATAGTCTACTTGTCAGTAAAAGGCTTACTGAGATGTAATTCTCAGATCAGCATTATATACTATTTTATCATTTATATCATATACTATTATATACTATTTTAATATATACTATATATAGTATGTTATATATATATAAAATAATATATTATTATTTACTATTTTCGTGGATGTTACAGCAAATTGAAGCAGCTTCAAGAGGGCAGGAGCACCTTTACATGAGTCAAAAATTTTGAGTTGTGGAGATAATAAGATTTTGCGTTCATTTGGTAGACTTTGTGTTATGGAAGGTATAGACTCAAGAAAACCAAACGATACTTTGCTGACAGTTGGTGCTGTAGGTTTTCCCTAATGTTGAGTGTCAGCGTTCATCTGCAAGGTGTGAACTTCCCTGTGTGAAAATACCTCATATGAGAACCCTAGTGGGTTAAGTTCATGACTGTTGCTCCCTAGACTAATAAGTAGCTTCAAATTTGGAAGAAATACACATATTTTAAGAAGTTAAGCTGTTAAAACCTGTATTAGATTTAACACATTAGGAACAACTTGATAGTGAAGAAGCTAATTGAAAGATTGTTAATTATACAATATTCACATAGATCCTATAAGGTAAATTCTTTCATGAATGAGGCATTTCATGATTGGTGAGATAAATTGTATAGCTAATATGTGGACAAAGGCTACTGGTCACATAAGAAGAACTAGAAATTGTTTATATAGATTATTAAAGATCACTAACTTTTAAGATAAATAAAGCAAACAGTATCAGTACCTGTATTTGCACTGAGGATGTGGAAATTTTATTCATTTAATATATCAGATAGCACTGAAAAAAGATGAAAATACATTGCTGCAAGATTTTCCTGTTAGTCTATTTTCATTGCCTTGAGAATGTCCAGTTGCAATTATAAAAAAAAACCCCAATGATCTTAAATACTGATCTAAAAAACCAGAATGCATAGACAGAGCAGGATATTTAATGACTTCTTTCCATACCTACCCATGTCAAGAACAAAATGTTTCACAGGTTTTGACTGAGAATCTGGATACCTTCAAATCAAGAAAGAAAAAAAAAAAAAAGAAAAATCAGTGGGTGAATATTAGGGAAAGAAAACCCACATTTATGGCACCCTGTCAATTATTTCAGTTCTCTAGAATGACTTTCAAACTGTGAGTGCATGAGGGACTTTTCAGAAGGCACTGAATGATCTAAGCCACATTTTGAGAATTTAAGACATCATCATGTATTCAGATGACTTCATTTGTTTCCATAAAACATGGGAAGAACATCTGGCAAGAGCAGAAAAGTTTCTAAAGCTTTTTAAGGAGTAATGGTTTAAACCTGAGAAAAACAAATGTCAGTTTCTGAGGGATCACATTACCTTCTAAGGATATGCCTGTTCTGAAGAATGGCAGAAGCCTGAGTCACAGAAACTGGATATTAATAAATATTGAGGTAGCTCCTAGAAATATGGCTACAAAATCTTACACACATTTTTGAAGACACACAGAATTTTCCAAAACAGTCAATGAAAAGCAGATTTTTCATGATGGAAAAAAAATGAGAGAACTTTTTATTTCCTGGAAACTTCTAAATACATAGAATTGTTTCAGTTCCTGAAAATATACTACCAGCTTGCAGAAACTTGTGATTTTGAGTCACTAATTGTGACACTGAGTGTTAGGTGACTAAATCAGTAAGATGCTGAATACCAGATTTTGAAGATATAAAACAAAAATTTGTAGAAAAATTAAATATTCAAATTTATAATCTGAACTTTGAGGAGGCTTCAAAGGGATATTCAGTAAAAATTACATGCATCAGGTTCATCAACTGTAAACCCTTGTGTTCTCTACTTACAAACCAGATTCTTGTAGAACTGAGCACACAATGGGGAATTGGGTTTATGGTCAGTTCATCACAGATTTTTCCTACTGCTGCCTGGGGAGAGGACCCTCTCTCTATGGGTCCATAGGTCATGCCAGACCCCTGCTCTGGCACAGGTTTCCCATGGGTTCACAGCCCGCTTTTGGGCATCCACCTGCTGCCTCACTATGGTCTTCACCATGGGCTGCAGGAGAATCTCAGCTCCAGTGCCTGGAGCACCTCCTCCCCCTCCTTCTGCATCAACCTTGTTGTCTGAAGAATTGTTCCTCTCACATATTCTCACTCCACTTTTTTCTGTCCACAATTACTTCTGAGCAATAACTTTTTTCCCTTCCTAAATATGTTATCACAGAGGTGTTACTATCATTCCAGATTGGTTCAGCCTCAGCCAGTTCAGGAACAGCCAGGAGATAATGCGCTCACCTGGATGATGACTGAAATATTTTTGCATACCCCACAGCGGGCTCAGGGATGGGAATCAAGTGGTTACCTCTTGTTCTGCCTTTTCCTTCTCTCCTGTTATGGCTCTGCTTTACTCTCCTTTACTAAAAGAGTTGACTTGCATGTTCACTTCTTCTTGTTTATAGAATTTACTAGTACTGGCACTAATTGGTTCCCTGGTTCACCAGCAGAGTCTGTCACCAGAATTGGAGTAGGTGCAGCACCTGTCATCTTGTCATCAGATCCAGAGACCTTCTTTTCCCCCTGAGGGTAATCAGTAAAGTTGAACAGGGCTTGAGAGGCATGGTCCAGGCCCCAGAACATTGTAGTGATTTGTGTTTCTCTGGAATTGCCAGGGTGACCACATACTTTTCCCAAACATTTTATATTTTTTTCCAAATTGTGCACTTGTTCAGGGATGAAGTTCAAAAACATTGATGGCGCCCACTGTCCTAGGCATTTGCCCATACCATTCCACACACCTCGCTACTCAAAACTATCCATCCTTGTGGGAGATCTCTGTGTAGTTTTCTTAAATAGTTTAACCTTAAGTAAGACCTGTAACACATTCAGAAGACTTAGCAACAGGAACATGCTGATTTGAGCATCCCAAGGATATTCAAATTCTCAAAAGCTATTTTAATTAGCCTGGAGAAGAAGAAGATAGGGAGAGGTGTCTCCTGTGTGTGTTGTCTTAGAGGAGAAAAGGTAAAAGGTATAATTATTAATAGTTTCCAATAGATGGCTCCCAAAGTACAGAGATGACAGCAATGCTGACTGTAAGTACCAAATTAATGACCTGCAATTCTATGATATCATAAGACAGTGTGACAAAGTACAACAACATGACGACTTTAGCTCGGTTCCCATGAGTGATAAACAGCACAACAGGAAAAATATACTGCAAGTAAGGTATTACCTAAGACAATTTTAAGAACAAGTATACCAACTTTGAGAGAAAATAAATCAACACTGTGACCAGTGACTACTAAGCTAACATAATGAATGCTTATAACAAATTTTTTCTGATGCTTTCGACTCAGATTTGTTATCTCAACCTGTCATGCCCCACATTGAGGCCAAAAGGGATTGCCATGATTTACCTCCAGATGGCAACTAAGTATCACAAAGGAATGGGGAGGACAATCTGAAATAAACAAACAAAAAAAAAAGGTAAAACCAATGGTTTGGGATAAGGAGAGTTTAAAAATTGAAATAAAGTAAAATATGATAATAATCAACATCATCATCATAATCATTGTCATAATACTAAAGTAATGGAAGGAAGCATAATAGAAAAAGAACAAGAGAACCCAAGAATAAGTGACAATTGTTCATGACCCATTGACCAGTCCATTCACGAGCGGTGAATGTTACCTCCCAACTACCCTCCAGGTTATACACTGAAGGCAATATTTGTTACAGCTCATATTACAGGAAAGATGCTGAAAGGCATCTGGGACTTGTAGTTCTCCAGGACACTCACACATGCATGTGGAAGTGCTCTAATGTCATTGGTTGAAAAGTCACATGTTACAATTTGAACATTGTGTTTAAACTAATGTTCTTGGTAATAAAGCTAATTCAGTTATTGCACTCATGGAGTAACTGGGTTCCTGAAGACAGGTGCCACAGATGTTCTGTGGTATGTGGCTAATTCAGCTCAGCTATCCTCCCTCACAGCTTCTTGTGCACCTCCTGATTGTTAAAGCATGGGAAACTGAAAAGTCCTTGACTTAGTGTAAAAACTACTTAGTAATAACTGAAACATCAGTGTGTTATCAACATTATTATCATAATTAATCAAAAAACTAGAGCATTATATCAGCTACTAGGAAGGAAAAAACTAAAAAATCTAAAACCAGGACACCAATATAGAAATATAGAAATAGTAGCAGAACAATAGTGAAATTCATGTTGATGGCCCATGATCTGAACATGAAGACCATGATCAACAAAATCAATGAAATGTTCTTAAGTTATTTTGAAACTCTTTTTTAAACTAAAGAACAGATGGTAGAGAGAATGAACATAATAATATTAGCTGAAATCCATGGTGGATTTCACTAGAAGCAGTTATCCTAAATGACCCTTATGATCACTGGAAAGAAGCAGGCATTTTTTGAGGCCTAGATGTCTAACACAGGAAAGATGTCTCACAGCCCTTAAAGAACCTTACAAAGATGTCTCAAAGAAAGGTAAGACTTGTCTCTGCTGCTTGCTGTAGCCTTGCATTAGCTACTCTTGTCTATAGAATTGCAAAATCAAAAGCTGAAATACTAAATAACAGGATAGACATTCTAATGTGAAAAGATCTGGAAAGCTCAAACTGCTGGTGAATGCCAAACAAACAAGCTATATTATCAGATGTAAAATAAAACAATCACTTCTGGCTTGTAAAGTAGCTCTATTGTCTCAGCAAATTGAAAAAAAAAGATTCTATTCAATGAACAGCTCACTGAAAATGTCTTCTCAATGTGTAATAGTGTTTAACACAACATTAACAAAACAAAGGACATTATGATTACAGAATATTATAGTGCATTATTTAAACCAGGAGTCTTTCTTCACAACAGTGATGTTCTTCACTGTCTTAATATGCATAAGGTTACAAACACAGAAAAAATCAGGCCATGATAGTAAGCGTGGATTTGAAAAAAGTTCATGAAAACAAACTCTGAAAAAGACTGAGACACTTTTCATTAAATGTGAATGAATAATAAATTTTATAAACACATACAATATGGTAAGTGATAAAGAAGAAAAAAAGAAATGGTTTGATATTTTTCCTATTTATTTAAAACTACAAAATGGCAAAAATGGGAGTATATGGTATTCTGTAACAATAGTTACTCTCTCACAAGGTGCAGGATTGTCACAAGATACCAGAACTTAGCAAGACTTAAAAAAATTGATCAGAGGTGCTTGTGAATCAACAATACTCAAGGAATAGCAAAATTCATTCTTTAAATACGCAATGGAAAGAATTATTTTAATCCAATCTGGTAATAACTTTGATGCAAGAAAAGTAAGATATACATTAACTACTCCACAGGCCATTGTAGGAAGTAGTCTGCCTGAGACTGGAGACATCAGAATTGTTTCAGAAAATAGTTCTACAAGTGATAAATATTATATTTGACATACTGTCATAATTATTTAGGTTATTTAAGAGTTAAAGTGAAATCTTCTTATATGTACTACAGTCTTCCATATTTTGGGACAGTAACTACTCCTCTTATTCCTTCTGCTATGATTAAAATCAAGTCAGACACTTTATATATTATTGCCTAATGCAAATTAATTTGACGGTTTCACTCTGAATATGAGGGTAATCATTCAAAGAAATCCATAAGTTATTTGTGACGCTGCTAATGATCTTCTGCATTGTCCTTTCAATATCTTTGTGTTCTGCCTGAATGAGCACTGGTTCTTGTGTTGCACACACTTGACTTAAGTTAAAATCTACAGTTCAGTTCTATACCTAGGCTATTTAACTTTTTTAATTTTGTATTATTTAAATTCATATCAAATTCCACAGAAGATTAATCATTGCAGTACTATTCAAAATGTGTTCTGTTCCCTTAATCTCAAAGAAACTTATATGCAACTTGTGAAAATCAATGGACTACAATGACTCAATGTCTCTGAAGGATCTGCAATACAGTAGAGGACTAAAGACTCGTGTCTAAAATCTGTTCAGTACCATAGGATGCAATTATTGGTAACAGCATCTAACTCTAAATGTCTGTCTTATCTGTAGATGCCATCTGAAAAAAAAATTAAACACATACACAGACTAAGAAACCCTGGACACACAAATTAATCCCAGAATTGAAATGGTTTTCTATCTCATACTACATATTTGTAGAATACATTAATTTCCAATACAGTCTTCTGTGGAAAAAAACAGCCACTAACAAGTGCTGAGGCAAAATACTGCTTAAGAGGATCCTGCAAATGCTTAAACTCTGAATGTGCCTTAAGCGGAAACAAACCAATATCCTGCATTTAAAATGAAAATATATTTCTCCTTTGTGAATAGTTAGCTGGAGCCAAAAACACATCTGTTATGAGGATTCTACCTCGGTTTTGTGCTCTGCATTCTTTGGAACAAAAGGTTAAAAAAAATCATTTACAAATGTATATCTGCAGTGAACTTTATATTATTTATTTGTTATTATATTTAAACTATTCTGTACATCTGCTGTTTATCATTAAATTCAATAACATGAAACTGAATCTGCCTTGAGGTGATAATCTAAAAAAGAGGTATTAGTGAGAGAAAATGTTATGGGAGTGACAGAAGAATGCAGCTATATATTTTGATGAACAGTGAGTGTTCAGTGACCCAAGACAGAGGAAGCTATAAATGATTCATAACTTTGAGAAATTCTGTAGTTCAAGTAATTTAAGACATAGAGTTCTACTTAATTAAAAGTAAGTACAGTATCTATTCTGGTCTTAGCCCTTTTATTGGGTCCTGGCTTCAATAAAATTATTTTCATGTGATGCACATTGCTATTTTAAGGGCCTCTGCATGGTGTATTTGTTGATTTATTATTATCTGATTTGCACATTGAAAACAATTACCCTCAGGAGAATCACGATGGGATTTGATTCAGATGTAAATAAATAACAGAAGAGCCATGAGATCTCAGCACAGTTTGCTTCTTTTCATGGAGCTTTCCAGATTTCCCAACTTGCCAGAAAACCTTTTCCAAACCTAAAGGCATAAAATTACGATCTGATTTCAACAAATACATTATTTATACAATGAACTGCTGCCTCTGACTTCAGGAGTATGGCTTGTAGTCATTCCTCTTGTAAAGACAGACTAGATGAATGCTTCCAACGCTCTCATTTAATACCTGAAAAATTTTTTTACTATTTTCTGTAGGAATACTCTGATTATGCAAATATGCTCACACACAAATAAATTTATCTAAAAGTTTCCAAGATCTATGTTCGAAAGAGAAACATCAGATACCTTAAAGTTAAAATCTGCAACTTCTAATTTCTAGACATTTGACATTCTGGGGGGTATTCAAAATCTAGGTCCAGGCACACTGGAGAGGTAATCAAGAAAACTTGCAATTACTGGTCAGGGAACTGCAGAGCTAGGTAGAAGAAAACTTGAGATCCTGAACTTCCCCAGGAAGTAGGAATGGGACCACCAGTGGGTTCTTCTGACTTTCAGGAATTGATAACTGCATCCTGAAAAAAGTTACCTACAAAAGTATCCTTGGAAAAACAAAACTAAGAATCACACAGTATTTGTGGCTATTGTTTAGTTGAAACATTGGCAGTCTAAAGGAAATTACTGTAGCAGAAGTCTGTAACTCCAGTTGAGGAGCAATAACTTTTAAAATACCTTGAGATTGATAAAGTCAGGTGGGGTTTGGGCAGTAGTTTGATCTGCTGGAGGGTAGGAAGGCTCTGCAGAGGGATCTGGACAGGCTGGATCAATGAGTCAAGGCCAATTATATGAAATTTAACAAGATGAAGTGCCGGGTCCTCCACTTGGGTCTCAAAAACCCCATGCAGCACTACAGACTTGGGAAAGAGGGGTGGAAAGTGGCTCAGCAGAAAAGGACATGGGGGTGCTGGGTGACAGCCAGCTGAACATAAGCCAGCAGTGTGTCCAAGTGGCCAAGGAGGCCAATGGCATCCTGGCTTGTATCAGTAATAGTGCGTCCAGCAGGACTAGGGCAGAGATTATTCCCCTGCAGAGGTGAGACTGTAACTCAAATCCTGTGTTCAGTTTTGGACCCCTCACTTCGAGAAGAACATTGAGGTGCTGGGGCATGTCCAGAGAAGGGCAACAAAGCTGGTGAAGGGTCTGGAACACAAGACTTAAGAGCAGCAGCTATGGGACCAGGGATTGCTTAGCCTGAAGAAAAGGAGGCTCGTGGGAGGGGACCTTATTGTTATGTACAACTACCTTACAGTTGTAGACAGTTGAAGACAGGAGGGGTTTGGTCTCTTCTCCCTGGTAATAAGCAACAGGACAAGAGGAAAGAGTCTCAAGTTGCCCTAGGGGAGGTTTTAATTGGATACTAGGAAAAATATCTTCACAGGAGGGGTTGTCCAGCATTGGAACAGGCTGCCCAGGGAAGTGGCAGAATCGCCTTCACTGGAAGTATTTAAAAACTTGTAGATGGTGGCACCCGGGGACTTATTTTAGAGGTGGACTTGGCAGTGCTGAGTTAATGGTTGGACTCACTGTTCTTAAAGGTCATTTCCAACCTAAATGATTCTGTGATTCTGTATGAACAAGGCATGTTTGAGTGTATAATTCATGATCTTATGTTTGCTTACATCCCTTTATACAATTTTATTGCTTCAATTTATGTATAAACATTTTTCCACAGCTTTACAGCTTCAGCTCTTCTGATGACAAAGGAAATCCATCATGAATTTGGTGAAAATAACCAGGATAGCCTAATACAATTCTCATTGACTCAAATATGCACTAAGCCAGTATCCTTTACCATAAATTATTTGAAGATGTCCTTCATACTAATGAGCACTGCAGGACTGTGCTTTAACATTAAGGATGGCCAGGGATATCTGTTACTTTTGTTCAATTTCATATTTTCCTGTAAGAGTTCTGAGGGAGATCTTCAAAATTACAATTAAACCCTTAATTTTTTATACACATTCATTCTATTAGTGCAAAAGAACTGGGAAATCTTATATATTCCAGGGGAAAGTTTTGTCTTTTCAAGATGGTATTATAAATCCGATTTACAGAGATTCAAAGTCACTGCATTGGCCAAGATACTAGCCTTGTAAGCAGATCTGAGTAAGTACTATCCCTTTTTCTCCCCCTGTGTGATACACTCCTGCCCTTACTAATGCCATCATGCTTTCTTTGAGGAATTTGTTGTTGTTTTGTTGTTGTTTTGTTATTTTGGTTTGGATTTTTTGGGGAGGACAAAGGAGACTAGATTTCTGAAATGCTGCAAGTTGCAAGGATTTTTATCAATTACAGTTTCCTGTTATTTGCAGCTCCTCTGATCACAGATATCCTCTTATTTTCTCCAAGAAAGTACTAGGTTAGTTCTCTCATTTTCTCTTTCTTATGTTTCTCAAAGTTAGTACTAAGGTACCCTTATTAAAGTTGTGTTGAAAGAGTAGATATGAAGAGAATAATAAAGAACACTGCAAAAAATATGAGTTTTGGAGGAGTCTTTCTGCAACAGATAATTTTTTGTATAAGTGCCAGCACGGCATGCAATTGCAATCTCTAGCAGGGAAGCATCCCATGTGGTCTGAGTGGAATGGACCAAGATGGTGGCCAGTGATAAGGGACCACTGAGAGCCCCCAGGACTTCTGGGGAGCAACAAGTCAGGACTGTCACCCAGTTGGGATATCCCATCACAAACATCTTGAAGTGAAGAGCAAAAGTAGGATGTAAAAAAAAATAATGAGCTGGAAAAGATAGACAATAATAAATGAGAAAGATGAGCCTAGAGTTTGATAAGTTTAAGGATAATACGCATTCAAAATTCATTTGTTTTGTGGTATTTAGGGTATACTTTATCCAAGAAGGGCTGTTATGGTGTCCTGAAAAAACTTTTATTAGCGGAATGGCTTCAACCCTAGAGACTTCACAACTCACCTGCAAAACATTTTTTCTAGATGTATGACTTGCCTTCCAACTAGCAGTCTGACTTGGGGAGAGGAAATGAACCATCATTTACAACTGCCTGAGTGGGTGGTCTAGGAAGTAGGCTTTCAGACATGAGGAAGTAGATAACTTCTTAATCTTCCTCCTTTTTTTCTAGCCCTGCTTTGAAACCACTATTGGCTCTATTCCTAGAATTAAGTAGACAATATGAGAATCCCACTGCAAGCCCAGGTATGGATCAGAGGTTTTGAGGAATATTTCAAAAGCTGAGTAGCTGTATACATGGCCACTAGGAGAAACACAGTTTCCTACAGACTCTGAATGCTTCACTGGTTTGCTAGGGGGTACAAAAGAGTTCTGAAATTGTTCAGAGGTCCATAAATTTCAGTACTGTCTTAGCATAATTCATAGGTATCTAAATTCATTTAGGAATTTAATTCCCTTTTCCTTCAACTCTTTTATGGCCATCTCTTAAAATATAATAATGATGACTTTGGGCATTTTAACTATAAACTCTCTGCTTCTCTCTCAGTATGCTAAACATATCTCAGGTGTCACCTGACACTTACAGGCAATATTACAAAAAGTATATTCTTACAGTGAACCAAGGTTTGGAAATTGTAGCTGAGTTAGTAGGAGAGAAATTATTTAGTCTGAAATCTTTATTATAGATTAAGCAGAAAGAAGACAGGGGAACAATTAAAATATTTTAGATTCTTTAAGTTTCAGTTTCTCCAAATCCTTCAAGATCAGTAAAAAGATGACCTAGATTAATTCCAATAGATATCTTCCAATTCAATAACTGTAAAAGGGTTATAAACACATTTTTAAGCATGATTCTCTTAAGAGAACAAACGAAGGAATTCTGCTTCTAATGGAGAATGAGAACTAAATAAAAAAAATAAATATTGCAATCATAATAACAGCTGTATAGTTGAAGAAGAAGCATCAGGTTGCTGTTAGGTAGCTTTTAGGATGTGATTAGCCTATACAGCGTGGAAGTGCTTGAGCTATTATGAACCTGACATCATTTTAAGCATTGAACCTAATGGTATTGTTATTTTTTTGTATTGATTTTTCTTATAGAGATAATTGTTATAAAGTGCCAAACATCCTGTATCTTATACAATCATGAGTCAGTTTAAAATAAATCTATCCTGACTCACTGACATTCAGAGCACAATAAAACTAAAGACCAAATGCTTTGGGCTTTAAATAGAATTGAAACTACTAAGAAGTTTAGATATCACTCTATCAATAAATAGGCCTTGCTGGTTTTGGATTAATGTTTACAGACATCCTCTTAAAGGTTCCTAAGTTTTATGAGAAGCAATGAGGCATTAGCTAATATAGTTTCTTCAGTCCTGAAATATTTTTTCTTCAACAGTCTGTTGTATTTGGGAAACTGTGGAGTAACATATAATTCTCTGTGTGCAAGGGCAGAAAAATTTGGTTGTGAGGGGATTAATTAAATATATTTGAACTGTTCCGCTCTCACACTAGGTTAGTGATGAAAAGTGGAATTAACTGTGTGTAAAGCATTAGAGATGTGAACAAAATTAAGGAAACAGTGTCCTCTAGGTTGTTCATAAAGATAATAGCTAAGTAACAATAATAATAAACCCAAATCTCAGCACATTCTTATCTTTAAAACAAATGAATTGTCGTGATTAAATCAATGGATCTCCCTCCATGCCTAAAGCAGAAAAACATTATGATCTGCAAATTCTTAGAAACAAATGTCTGTGTACTTTTCTCTGTTTTCATTGTTCAAGCAGTCTTATCATTGATATCACATTCATGCTTTACATAAACCACACAGGACTAACAAGTGCCTTTTCATATCATCTCAATAGGTTTATTACTGAAGGAAGAGTGGCTGCTTCAGAATGAAAAACTGTCAAGAGCCCACACCCTGCTGGACAGCTCCAAATTAATCATACAGTTTGTTACAAAAGCAGCACTTCCTTTCTTTTCCAGATGACAGAAATTATAGTCAGCCATGGAAAAATTTCTCCAGATGAGGTGCCTAGAGGAAAGCACTAATCTGACTCTTCTGAAAGAGCAATGCTTTCCTTTCCCAGAGGCTACAAAACACTATAAAAGAATCTTCTCCTTGGCTTCCCCCCATTTTTTCCCCTCAACATATGCTTCTCAATTTATTGAACAGCTTCAGAACCTGAACTGCAGAATTTAACTCCTGCATATATGAGGTGAAGGGGATTCAACCTGATTAGCTTGACTTTCCATCAAAACTCTTTGTTCTTTTTCATCATACATTGAAAAGGCAAAGAAACAAACAGAGAATGGGGATGGGGGGGCAGCACATAAACAGTCAGGAATGGATAATCTACTTCTTCCAAACTGCCCATTTGCTAAGGCACTTAAACCATGAAGTGACACAGAATAAGACAAGAAGGAAAGACTTTTCAGGAGAGATAACCTATAATGTGGTTAATGAAGGCCAAGAGGTTGCTCTAATCTTACTGGTGGTCCTTTAGTCATGAATGACAGAAAAATGGGATAAATATCTAGGATAAATCTACAAAATAGCCATTTCAAGAACCATTATACTCTCTCTTGACTGTAATGGGGCAGAAAAAACAAAGAAAGAACCAACACCAACAAACCTATAAGGTCCTCCTGTAAGTACACATAAATCTTAATTTCCTCTAGGGAAGGGAGGGAAGGGTTTGACACCTGTGCAGCATATATAGTACCTTGACCTTTTCAGAGCAGTCTCTTTCTTGAGATTTATAAGTAACAAAAGAGACAAAGATGAAAATGTATGGAACCTTTGTCACTGGGTTTGGTGATTGCTGTTCTCACAAAAGACGTGGAAAAGTCCCTCAAAAAAATATTAGCTTGGGATGTACTAGGTATTTTGACAAGAATTTCAGCAAGAGAAAGACTTGAACTAATTGAGTCTGACACAGAGGCAGTTTATGTATATGCTCCAGACTCTTGCCGACCTGATGTCTCTCATGAATGTCTTTAGGGATCCACAGTTGTTTGCTCAATAAGGAGGCAAACACGTGATATAACTGTAAAGGTAGTGAAAATTTTCCGCTTTTCTTGGTTTTACTATATTAACAGATTTCTTACAAAATGGAGACTAGTCTCAAAAAAAAAACCCAAATGTATGAATTGAAGGATCTCTTTTTCTTTATTTTGATTCTTTCTGGTATCTAAACCTCTGTTTTGTTTCTCATTACAACAACAGGAACAATCTTATTCTATATCATTATTTGATAAACAAATCAATGCAAGAGACATGCGTTATTCCTCAAAACCAGCACAAATGTAAACATCTGCTCTAAACCCCCAAATGAAACAGATTTTCCTTCAGGACATTTAAGTTTTCATTTCCTGATATATCATCTTTCGTGTCTCAGCCTTCTTATGGGAAATTCTGAAGCCGTTATTCTGTATAAGAATAAATAAATGTAAGAACTCCAAAGCAATTAGTGAAAAAAATCCAAACTAAACCATACCAAAACAGCCCTGATTAAATTGGTTAGAATATACATAGTCCATGTCATCACAGCAAGATGAAACAGGGTTAAATAGACTGATGACCATTTTTCTTTTTTTCACTCCAAATATGTGTTAAGAGATCTTTGTACTTTATCTTTTATTTGCAGGATTAGTGGAGATGAGCAAAAACTGTATAAAACTGGTTTCTGCTGTTTTGAACATAGGTTTGAATACCTTGATGTGAATTTATGTAATGGACCTATTATACAGGGTTAGGACATGGTATGGTTTGAATCCAAAATCAACATATGACTCAGAGGGCAGTAAGGATGTGCTTTTGGATCAGCAAATGTTAGTATAGAAGTATCAAATAATTGGTTTTGGAATGGTGGGAAAAACTGGTTTACAAAACTATTTTGTACCTTTCTCCAAGTAACTGTCTTGACACTGCAATTTTTAATTATATGTTTGAAATCATCTTTCCTTGGAAATCTGATTAAGGACTGAAAAGAAACAAGACTGAAGACACTGGCCAGAGCTCTCACTTTTAAGTCAGTAAAGGCAGATCTGAATATAGAGATTTCTCAGAAAGTTTTGACCTGGTATGAGGTGCACTAATTATATTTAGTTTTATGACTCATCGCATGGACAGTTTACCTTTTTGCAAGTCAGAATTTTTGTAAAATTCAAACAGATTCCACTGTACAATCAATCCTGCTCAACATATGCATAAAGCTATGATGCAAAAGTAACAGAGAATAAAATCCCGATGTTAAAGACAGCGGGCAATTTTGTTATTGATTTCAATGTAGCTAAATTGTGCTGAGAATTTTTTTTTCTGAGATATAGTAATAACTGACGTGCTAAGTAAGTTTCTATATATACCATGCTGTTTAAACAGCACTTCCTTCCTGAAATACTGAAGTATATAGAGTTTATATAATCAAAATGTGAATTGAAATGGAGAGGAAGGGTTGGATATCAGCCAGTTGTTTTAGGCAAGCCTGAAACTAAAGCAGGTGGAAGAGTTTGACAAGATTTGTTTGTATTCACAAGCATGAGATTACATTGGTCATTTAATTACATTGTGTTTCAATAATGGATCCTGACTAAGTTTTCTACTCTAAAAAAAGAGAATGTTTCTTTGTATGTTACTGAAGTTAATAATATGACTTCGTTTTGCCTTTTTTTAACCTTCACTCACATTTTTCAAACAAATATTACTATAAAATTCATTAAAATTCTGTCTAGAAACAGATCTAGATGTTTATGCCTTTTGTTTTGTAAGTCAGCATGTTTATAGACATTAAATCTGTGAGTGGATTTCAAGGCATTAAATAATTGTATTTCAAGTAATTAGACAAACTTTACTCTTAATATAAAAAAATGAAAGTAGAGATTCTACTTAGGCTTGTATTTTAAGAATACTGATAGCTGTACCTTTGTGTGGCCCATGTAACAAACTGTAGGGTTTGAAAAATTTTGTTAATTTTTCATTGGAGTTGTGTGCTTAGAATACTGTTAGAATACTACTCAGAATATCATTTTTGATCCATCTGTAAATAGCCAACTGGCTAAATTAGAATCTGCATGCTGAATTTTAAACATGGATTCTGTAAAGGCTTTGTTCCAGCTTCCTTGAACTAACAGGGTCAAATTCTGCTCAAGATGTACATCTGGCCCTGGTTCCTGAAACAGGACATACTGTGTTTTACACAGAGCACTAAAGATCAGCCAAGTGATCTTTTATGTATTTTACAAATGCGTTTACACAGCGTGCAGCTGCTGTGGTATTCTTCCAAGGTGTTCCTCTTATTTGTGCCTCTGCTTCTCCCAGTGTTGCAAGCTGAAATTACTCCATTGTTAATTCCAGATTATATTAGTAAATACTAGTTATATAGTAGGAGAGCAAAATTGTCTGGGAGTAACATCAGCAGTTCAATGTCCAGGAAACAAAGAAAAAAACCTTAAAAGTTGTAGATTTCTACTTATTTTTTATTTTCCTAAATAAATTCTAATACTGCGATTTGTCAAAAGAAAGCAAAACCCAATTCAGATATATGCTGTTTAATATAATTTGTCTTCCTGGTATATTAGAAATGTACAGAGTAATGCACCTCAGAACTTGAAATAATACAATTTTCCTGAAATTTAAAACAGAACAGTCATTCTTTCAAACATGCACCCAATGATTATACCCATCTACCTTTGTGTGCTTCTTTCCTTCATTTGGTCTCTGAAATCGTTAGTACCTGCAGGAAGATATATCAGTATAAAAGACAGGTATACAAAAAAGAAATTTAAGAAATGTTCCTTTTTTGGGCATACACTAAAAATATACAGACTAAGGTCATAGTAGCAACAAAAAAGAACAATAATGCTATAAACACTAAATTAATTTGACTTTGAAATATTACTAGCCAATCATTTTTTCTTCAGTTTAATTTATTTATTTAATATTTTTATGTCATTAATTTAATGTGTATATAATTAATATGTTTGTATATAATTAGTTGATATATAGTGTTAATAAGTGTAAATATAATTATGATACTAAATACAATACTCAAAATTATAACTGTAAGCAATGGTGATATTCAGTGGAGACTTTTCTTCTCTTAAAAACTCACACCGTTGACTACAGTAGTACTTCATTATCTTCTGCCGGCTTGAATCCTGGCTTCTACTTGGAAGTTTGGTTTTTGTACATCGCAATTAATTGAATTCCATAAAATATGAAGAATAAATATCTGTAGGTTTTTATTTAACACACTACATATATTATTAGTATGTACACCCACACACACAAACGTGAAGGATAAATAATAGAAAAGCATTTTTAGAATGTCAAGGTTAAAAACAAAGAAGAAAAAAACAAATCACCACTATTAAAGAAAGAGGCCAATAGGATTGAAAGCTATATGGCTAAAAAGATCCTGTGCTAACCAAACTTATCTGTTAAACAAAGGCATGTTAACTGGATAAATGCAGTGTACAGAACTGGTAATTACATAAACTCTACACTACAAGACAGATTCATTAATGCTTTTACATCATATTAAGGTCATGTGAATCGTGAAGTCATCTTCATTGTTTGGGGATTTTAAGTGTCCAAAGTGACTTAGGTTCTTCTTATTTTTATCTTTAATTATAAAAATTCTGGACAAACTATATCAATGAACTCATACATTTTAATACAGCTTGATTTGCTAGACTTTTTTTTTCTGTCCTATCAGCACCGAATTTTCATTTACCTGTTCAAAATTCTTTAATGAAGCCGATATAGACATTAGTATAAAAAGGGAGCAGCTCTTCCTTTTTTCAGATGTTATTTCATATGCTTGATGTGACTACAGCACAATCCCTTAGATTTCCAATCAAGTGAACAGAATGTATATGTACATTTGTTAAATTAGACACAGAAGTGCAATACTACGTGAAGAGTACCTTTTCCATGCTCTGGGACAGAGCACTCATCTCCGAGGTGACTATGTCAGTATTTAGCTGGGCTGAAGGAGGCGGTGTTTAACTAGAAGTCAAAATTTCCCCATTTTTCTCATCCCCTTCTCAGAATCTACCCTACTAAGAAGCTTGGGGAGAGAGTGATTTAGAAATTAAAGGAGGTATAGATCAGGAAGTTTGGAAAATGCAGGGTACATTGGGCAAAATTGACAGATAATTCCTAATTATATGAGTAAAATGTAGAGATGTAGTATTTATTACCTCTATTTATTTCATCAGGAGAGAACAGTCACAGGCATTTATTTTGGTAGGGCAAACAAAAAAAGCACGACTGGTTTCAAAATAAAATACTTTGAGAAAAATAAATAAACATCAATATGTAGTTGCATTGATCCAGCTGAACACAAAGCATGCCTCAAATATTGATATCTACTCCAAATAGGCATACTCTTGCTCCTATACAGATTCACGGACTATCAAGGCAGATTTTTTTTGTATTTGCAAATGATGCTGAATGTTTAGGCAAGATTTTCTATCTGCTAAGAGATCAGGGTCCAGATACCTGCTGTCAGTGAGTTTCACTGCAGTCCCTGGAACTGCACATTGTCAGAAATTCTGGCATACACATTCTAATAAGAGTTATACGAGACACTGAAATAAAGTGCAATTTAGCAAGCAATAATTAATCATTCCTGTGTTAATCACAGACAGTATACACACATGAAAACCAACAGAAGCCATAAACCTCTTATTTTTCAAACTATTAAATTCTTTGAACTTTGAGGTAATTACTTATTGTTGTAACAAAAGTGTTTGCCATACCTGTTTCAGAAAGTATCAAGGAGATGAACAAGAGCTGCTTTCCAAGGAAAGGGAGTTTTTATCATATAAGGATAAAGTGAAGGTCAAAAATAGGTACAATAAAAATAGGTAATATTCACTCATCTTTCTTTTTTTTACTTGTTTCAAACTGTTCTGAGATATTTGATTTCAGAACAGGAAAAGATTCTCCTTGGACTAAATGAATCCCTTTTGGCATTTGAATTCAGCAGCTTAAGCACTTCCTATAATTAAGTCCAAAGAAATACTTATTTTAGGCTTAAATAAATCCCCTTGGAGCTGTCAATGAATGCTAACTTCTCTGGGCTCCAGAGAGATGTAGGGATCCAGGGATTTCTCTTAAGTGCCTCGTTACCCATTAACTTGCAAAACACATTTATTTTCAATACCTGTAATATGATATTGAGTTTTAAGAGAGTAAAAAAATCAGTCTAGAATCCAGCAGGAATGTCCCCTTATGAAATTTAATATGGAACTAACTTCAATCCTAGTTTTTTTTTTCCTGACAGAGTGTAAGCGAACATGAAACACCATACAGGAAGCTTTTTTCTTTCTGCTTTTTAGGTGCCCCATTCCCCCCCCCCCCCCAATCTTTGAAAACACCATACAAAAAAGGACTCTTCTGCTGCCTACAAGATGTGTCCAATTACTAGCTGGAAACTCCATTCATCCGCCAGGTGTTAGAAAACACAGGCCTCTAATAGCAGACCATTGCCCTCCAGTGAACTTGCCCTGAAGGAGACTGGACTGTTCAAGGCCAAGCCTAAGGAAACCTGTTTGCAACCACATGGAGAAGGTCTATAGTTCTGTTTATAACAATCCTCTCTTGATTCTTTAATTCCTCCACTATCCCCACAGATATTTTAGCAAAAAAATCTTTCCAGGAAGAAGCAGATGCCTGCAACCACCTGTCCATCAATTCTTTTAGGCATAGAAAGTCATTGTTGGCATTCCTGTGCAAAAGCAAAAAGTATCCATGCATTAGCAGTTATCAAGCAGTAATGTAGAAAAGGAATAGAAGTTTAAAAAGAATTTCCAAAAAACAATCACGTAATGAGAAGTTTAAAAAGAAATTTAAAAGTGATATGAAGAAACAAAAGAGAATAGATGTTTGGGGCAGTGCTACAA
The DNA here is from genome assembly GCF_036250125.1 of Pseudopipra pipra. Classification (NCBI taxonomy): domain Eukaryota; kingdom Metazoa; phylum Chordata; class Aves; order Passeriformes; family Pipridae; genus Pseudopipra; species Pseudopipra pipra. Next base: position 70,910,262 of record NC_087550.1, on the reverse strand, counting down.
GTAATTGATAATTTACATTATCACTCCTAAAGATTAAATCTAACCCCTTCCCTTTCCTTCCCTTCCCTTCCCATCTTATCTATTTGGGACTGGAGATTGATGGGATAAACAGACATATCGTCTTGTTCACTTAAATAGTTGAAGCATCTGTGCATAATAGTCATATAAACCCTCATGTTTGTCCAACTGACATTTCAATTTAATTTTATGTAGAAATCTGTAAACCTAAAAGCTTGCCTCAAAATAATCTTTTCAGTATAATATTTCTGTGGTGCAGCAATCCTATATAAATATTACAGTATTAGATCACTGCTTGTTCTACTTACTAACTGTCGTAGGTAAATCGGTTTAGTCGCTTTGTCAAGCTATTCATCGTTTTAGATTCAATGCTATCCTGTGGCTCTGAGCTCCATTATTTTGGGTTTTTTTGAAGTAACACATTACCAAATGTCACTAGACTCATAAGAATCATAAGAAAGTAACAATGTCATTACTTCAGAAATCATTGTCTCTGTGTAATTTTGTGCCGGCCTGATCATGTATATCTATTTCTGACAGTGCTCAAATGATGTAGACCACACAATATATGTAGAATATGTTCTGTTCTTTACTGCCTTGCTGTTAAAAAGTTTTCTTGTATCGAATATGATCAATTTACCAAAAAAAGAGCCCCAACCAAACAATAGTAATTTATTATTGCTCCTATCTGTCATAGCTATGAAGAACAGGTTATTCTATTCCTCTTTGGAAATTTTTTTTTATATATATGATGGGAATTATCATGAGCTCTATAAATCTTCTGTACTTTAAGGTGAGTAGCACCATGTCTTTCATTTTTTTCTCACACTTTACATTTTCCATACTTTTCAATGTTTTTCTTGTTTTCATTAAGACTCTTCATTCAGGCTATATACTATGACCCTGTAGTATCCAAACTTGAATTTCAGATGGTAGATTAATTTTGCTTAATAGAAGATGAATAATTTATATGTCTTTAGGCCTTAATTCCTATTTAAACATCTTAATTTGATTGTTTTCATTATAAAAATATGGCATAGTGAAATTCCGGTTCCCCGTAACCTCAGAGTCTTTTCCTAAGAAGTGCTGCAAAATAGTTTTTCTCACCTTGTATTTCTCCAACCTAATGATTCTATGATTCCATGATTATTCTTACTTTATGATGGCTCTTCTTAAATATCTGTCTCATTTTATTCTCAGTCAATTTCACTAACAAATCAGGATCATTTTGAACTCCAGCCCTATACTTCAGTTTGAAAATCACAGATGACCATGTGTCAGTCCCTTTTTGGGTTTTAAGGACTTTTGTTGCATATCACACATACGTGTCTCTTGCTGAAGATTCTTCATCTGTGTATGGAGTCTTCATATGGAAGTCATTCCATATCTCTGATTAGTCAATTGATTTTCAGTGTACTAGTTCTACTGCTGCTGCTCAATGGAATGATAAGATGTCTAAAGATTAATATACCTAACATACATAGAGTTTCTACAGATGTAGTTCTGTTACGTTGCAGGGAATAGTTTGCAAAGTACAAATATCAGAATCAAGCTTCTTGTCACAAGAAAAATTAACATTTCAAAACAACAAAAGTGTTTCAAACCCAACATCTTTCGATACTGAACAATTTCATTGCAGTCAGTTTTATGCCACACCTTCAGTTCAAAAAGCAGACAGCTGCATTCTATTACTGAAACACCTTTTGCATACCTGTCCTCATCTGGGTTCCTGGTTTATTGTGCAAGTTATAAGATGCCTTTTGTTGGTGAAGAATGTTTACACACATTTTATAGATATGATAGCGGAAAGTTATTTAAATTGGTCATGCAATCATCAGTTTGAGTCTCACAGTATAAAAACAGGTCTGCCTGCCAATCATACATTTCTACTTATTTTCACCTTATTGTGACTTTCATCCAGAACTCACTGAAATCATGAACTTCATTTAAAAAAATTTCCTCTCCTCTGCATTTCAGTGCTTTGTAATGAGGCTTCAGCTCTGACGATTGTTTGTTCTGGTTTTGTTGAACCAGTTTTAGTTTTGATCATTGAACCACAGAGGGGAATGCAGAGGGACTTCACAAAGCCTTCAAACTTCTTACTACATGGAACTGTCTCAAAAAGCAAGGACTTGGCCTTCACCTTTACACAGTAGACTACTCTGTGATGATTTAGTCATTATTCTATCCATCTTATGTTATTTTTGGTATGTTGGAAGATATGAACATTGATGAAATTCCAAATGACAGGAAGTAATTTGAACTGAACTCGGGGTGTTTGCTGTTTTAATTGAATAGCAATGCTTGCAAAAAAACACGAAGCTAAATCAAGACATGAATTATTGTGTATTTTTTACTGTTTAATCAAACAACAACTTTAAAGTTAGTTTAGCATTCTAGCATGCAAAAATAAAAAAATAACATAGCAGAAAAAAGCTCATGACTTGAGGATTGAATGTGTGAATATCATTTTTATATACATGTGTATGTGTATATATATAATGTTATGTGCACATAAATAAGCACATGCTTTTTAACTGAAAAAAATTCATTAAGGTGAACATATTAGGTTTTATATAATTCCTTACTACAGGTGCCTGAATGACTTGTCATTCTTTGTTACAGTATGAGCGTATTACTGCAAAATTAGAACTAGACATATACGATTTTCTTCACCACTAGGTATAAAAACACTAAAAATTGGGGCTCCAAGGAAAGGACTCACCTCACATATCTTTACATGTTTAAAACTGGTCATCAACATCTATTACAATTGTCTTGTGATCAATGTAACATCAGCAGAGGAACATGAAATCTTCAGGAGCACAGCTTGTCTCATCTTTAGATCTAAAATCTCAGTTCAGGTTTATTCCCTGTTTCTCTGTACAGACTATGGAAAACCTGTTATGATCAGCTCAGATTGAAACTTTTTCATTTTACAAGCTTAAACTAAGGGAGAAATGCTCCAGATTTTGAGGAGAACTAGAAGTTTTGAAGATTCCGGAGATTTCTGTAAGTCAGTGTCAAATTAGTAGTCATGACAAAGTCTTTGATTAATCTTGATCTGTAAGGTTTTTGAGCAAGTACTTGACCGTAAGCATACAAATAGGCACAGTAACCTCACTTATAACTTAAATTTAATGGAATTACTTAGCTAATCAAGGTTGAGATTAAGCACTAGTTACTTGAGAACCAGGGATCTTAACATTTCATATGTCTATCAAAAACCATAAATTATGTTGGCTCTGTACACTAAAACCTGTCAGGTATTGTCACCTAAACCTATTTAAATTCATTTGGCAGACTTTTGTCATTTCATTTCTTAAAGATATGGATAAGAGAAATGCTGATTTGTTTGTAAGATATTTCTGGCTTCAAAGGAGGTAGATTACAGTAAATTTTCATAGCTAACCACTTGTCACAAGTTTTGCCAGTCTTCTAGTACTTAACTAAGCAAAGCATTTTGGATAGTTGTGAAACCAACTAAATATCAAACCATCCTAATCCAAACTCTGTGGCTCTGAAGTCTGTTAATTACTACTTTAAAGCTTAATTGAACCTACTTTGCTAGAGTTAACACTTGATAAAACTTATTATTTTGGGACTAGTGACCTTAGAATCTGTAATGGAGACAAATTTAATAGAGAAACATAATCAGCTTATCTCAAAGAAAATTCATGTCATATTATTAATGCCAAGCACTGTTAACAAGATTTTCCTGATGTTAGAAACTGCTAATGGGAACAACAACACATACCAAAAAAGCTATAAGATGTGTATGGATGTAATATTCTGTAGCGCTGTTATACAATTCCAACACTTTCAAAACCCTCTCATTCCTGCATAGTGGTCACTATAAATCCATGTTAACTTGATCTTTCTTTGATGACACAGAACTGTAAAGAACGGTCATTATACATATTGCAGTCATAAAAATCATATATAGTACTGTAAAAGGTCTCTTGTGGAGCACAAGAAATAAAAGAGCCTGAGCCTGTGGTGTGATGTGGCTGAGGAGAGAGAATCTATTGTTTCCGGTGGTGGTAAATCAGCTGGCATTCCCTAGGCATTTTAGTCTACACCTACAAATGTACCCCTGCAAAAACAAGCTGATTTCCTTTCCAATCCCACATGTTGCTCACCCTGATGTCAGAGCAGTGAGGATATTATTGACCAGGAAAATATTAAAAGTAAATGCTATTAAGAACATCTTTTCTTACAGTTAAATTGATTTTATAGTTAAAATAAATCTGAGCTTCCTTTGGAAAACACACACAACTACTTCATGCTTAACAATTCAGCAGCTTACAGCTAACCATCCTGTTCCCAGCTCAGTAATCTAGCAAATGAAAGTATTGTCCTTTTCCAGAGATATGTTCCTCAAAATCTATCTTCTCTTTCTTTTTCTCTCGAGAAAAAGGTTCCAAAATTTAATAACATGCCATTTCACTTTTATCACAACACTGTGGTTCAGCTTACTTTCCTTATTGATTTGCTCTTGGGGGTATATTTCTGAACAACATTAATTAGGATGGGATAGAAATGAAAATTTTCTCATGAATTTCAAATAAGCTTAAAAACTGGGGGGCAAAAAACTGGTGACAGCAAAAACTTCAAATATACCTCAGCATTCTAAAACCTACACACATTTTTCTGTTACCCTCTGTTGTTAGAAATTTCAAGAAGGACACCATGGAATAAATTCATTAAAAACAACAGTTAGAAAATCCCAGAACCAGTCAGAAGAGACATTGACATTAAAAATGCAGACATTTTTTTCCTCATCATAATTGTTTCACAGTTGATTTTTAACTTTAGAACAATTGATGCTTATTTTTAATGCCTTTCATCTATTCTTTCATCTATTTAATCTAAACAAAGGAACTTATGTATCTCTCAGGGATATCGATATACTGGGTATATCCATGGTTTTTCACCATTGACAAGAACAAATAGTTTTTACTTATTTTTTATCAAAGAAAAATTCTCCTTACAGCCTCCTCTCCTTCTCTGAGGCTGAGGAAATTCTTATTAAAAATAACAAAATAAAAAAGACATTTTTATCATTGTACATCAAACATAGGTTGCAAAAGCAATTTTATGGAGACATTTTCTTTGCTGAGTCCATCTGGGCCCTTTCTAGTTAGTTATATAAAAAATTACAGATTTACCTTTTTTTCCAAGTATATAACATTAATTGAAATACTTTGAACACACTCATGTGTTCATGCACAAAACATAGTCTGTTATGTTTAATATTTTCTAATATATTTTAATACACTTTTAATAAGTATCATTTCATACATTATATGGGAAACCTAAGATGAAAAGTAGTACATAAGGGTAAGTACAGCTTATATCTCATATCTTACTATTTGGAGAGTCAGAATTTAATTTCTGCATAAAATGAAAGCCAAATTGGGTTCCATAAAAGAGTCCTGAATAGTCCTTTCCACTTTTTGAAAAGGAAAATCCTAGCACTAACATAACACTAAACCTACCATCAGTAGCTTCCATAAGTACCTACAGTCATATTATTGTCTAATTTACCCTTTGAACCGTCTTTGTAGCATTTAAAAGTCAATGTCCTTTCCCTTATATATTCTGCTGTATGGTAGCAATTAAATAGAAAATTGTAGCACCTGTGCATGCTGTTTTATTTCACTTCACGGTTTCCAGATGGCATTGAACAGGTGATACCACAACACGGAAAGTCTCGTGGGAGAAGGAACATTTTCTGACAGGGAAACACTTCAGTATGCATGCTAGCACGTCTCATCACACTGCAGCTAGATCCTCACGAAAAAGAAAAAAAGTATTCCTGCAACAATACGAAGTTTACAACTGCAAAAATGTGCCACAGGTGATTAACAGATAGAGTATCTCCTTCCTTTAAAGAAATGTAGAGGCAAAGAGAAAGTCCCCACCTCTCTGCCTACACTGAGAGTTAGTCACAGTGAGCTAGAAGAAGTATCTCAAGATCATGGCCAACAATTCCAAACCCTGTTGTCATCTCTTCTCTCTTTGCTGGAAAGACACAGATATGCATATCTTTTCTTATATAAGTCTACTAAAGACAGTTAGTTAAGATATTTATTTTTCTTAGTGTGACATTGTTCAGCATAGTTATTTTTCTTTGTTTTATGCTTCAACCAAGGAAATCCAGGCCTTATTTATTATGAAAACAATGGCAATACTGTCATCAGGCATGTTAGTACTGCACAATGGAATGTGTTGACCCTCAAACTAGCTAAGATCCAATCCAGAAGTCTCTAAAGATTCCTTAAATTAACATCTATCCATCTACCTATAAACACATAGATAATATATACAAAAGCACACTATTTTACCTTTTATTTTTCTTTCTCACACAATTAAGAGATGGTGTATTTTCTGCTAGAATCTGGATGCACCTCTTCCCAAAAGCTCTCGTTTTACCACTAGAGGGCCAATAGATACTAGATTTCTTTAACTTTCCTATTAAATAGCTAATTCTGGGAGGATCTGGAGCAGGAGTGAATATTATTTCTGGCACTTTGTCATTGCTTTGTTTTGCTTGTTTACCACTGGACAGAGAATCTAATTGTTTGAGTTCTTATGAAGTAAATGTTTGAAGTGCACAACTCTCATGAGGGGCTCAGAACTGCATAAGTAAATATGTTAAGTGTCTGGTTTATACAGTTTATTATACATAAGCAGTCTCCATACACACCCATATGCTAAAGGCAATGCTTACATAAACGACTGCACATGCATTTGAACTCAGTTGCAAGTTGCCTGAGAGCTTGCATAAAGTTTCCAGAAATGTTTGGTAGCTCGGGTATGTCAGCAACCTTTCTTACCGTTCCTATGATATAAAAGTAGATGAAAATATTATTACATTCAGATATTTATGCACTTTTATTTTTAGATAAGGCTGTTTGCAACAATTAGGATAGAATAAAATAAAACTCTTGCTTGAGGCCATTAAAAATTGATTCGATGCAGAAAGATGTCTGATGGAGTTTCATGAATCTATCTCAGCAATATCTGCTGGGACTATTTTCAAGTACTGGCTGAAGTGCATTCCTATGTACTTCCACTTAAGCCATCTGCCAATTTTAATACTTATTCCTGAGGGAGGAAATCTTCCAGTGCTGTTTTTCATTTGATTTGCAAGGACATCCTGTTTAGGTACTTATCGAAAGAACAGAGGAATAAATGCCAAATTCCACAAGTCTTGGTTTAGAAAACTTAAGACTAAAGCAACAAGCTATATTTAAAAGAAGCAGCAGCATTGTTCCTTTATATCTGTAAAATATATGTTGCTCCTTTCAGGCCAGATTTATGTATGTCTCCACAGTAACTACTATGTTTCCTAAACGTTAAAGGATTTTGTTAAAATTTGCTAAACTCAACTGGTTTGATTATTAAGGATAAAATCCAAAAGAATGACTAAACAAATGATCTATGCAGAGAAATCACGAATGACTTAGAGTCATTTACCACAGACTTCGAAGCGGGAGTGTTTAGGTACTCAGATACCTGAAGTTCTGCTACTGTAATTGTTTAGAGATGCTGCCATTTTGTCTGAGTTAAGGTCTTGGTGCTTATCTCATGCTTCAGGATGTTTGGATCAAGCCAAAGAGGCTTCCCTGTGCCTAACTCTCATGAAATGCATATGCTGGAGGGAAATGTAGAGGGGGAGGAGAGAGGAAAAGACCACACCTAAAGCACGCTCACAGCACAAAGTAAAACACAAACCATGTAGTTTTCCCATGGACCACCATTTCCAAAAACTGATGGAGAGAAGCTGCAGGTTTGCTCCAGACTGTTGGTGTTCATTTCTTCCTTTGAAAATAGTGCCTAACTAGCAGCCTGTGTGCAAAGCTGGGGCTGCAGCGGGAAAGAAGACTCTTAAATTAAATATTGGGCTACTGTGCAAAAAAACAGGTCAGTGGGAAATACAGGAGAGCCTATGCATTGCCCAGTAGTTAATACAGCTGCACTCCTCTGGCAGGAGAAGGGGGTCTTTAAGTTCCATTTCCAGATTCAAAGACATACTTTTTGCATTAAAATAATAAATGCCCTAACCTTAATGGCAAGAATTAGAGGGAGAAAAGGGATAAACAGACAAGCAGGGACCTGGCTCAGTGAACCAACAAAAAGTGCTGTATTCTTTGCACTTAATCTCTGGGGACTCTGAAACCCTAGAATTCCCACTGGCTTCACAGAATAAAATTCCCATCCTAGGGAAAAAAATGCAACCAGCTACTGTCCGAGTTTTTTGATCAGTATGATAAAGATACTCTACCAGCTATGTTCTCTACCAGGACCCCTTTTCACCAGTAAAGCTCTTATTGACACTGAGGGTAGAATTAATTTCCCTACATTGTAAACTGCTTCATCTTAGCAGCTCACCTAGGAATCTTTTGCAGGTAAAGAACAACAGTTCATCTTATCCAAGGTTGGCTACCTGAGCAAAGTTCAATAAATTTGAATAAACATGAAGGGGTCTATTTCCTTCTGTTGAATAGAAAGGAGTCAAAGAAGCCACTCAGATGAAAAGTTCTACAATATGGATACCCAAAATGAAACTAGAAATAATGCCTACAGTTTCAGTGGGATGTTTGCTTTTATAAGAGTAGCCATGCTCAGTCTCAGACCTTCATTTTAGCCAAACAGTCAGTGAAGTTTTGACCAAAATATTATTTTCTACTGGTAATGTAAAAAGAACTCTAAGAACACATGCTGAATTTTGTCTTCATAGCAATTAAAGGCATGGATACAAATTTGGAATCTTTTCCTGTTAACAAGAAGAAAAGAGTTAGATTAAAGATGGCCTGCCTGATTTACTGTCATTGGTAAGCTGTGGATATCTACTGCTTTGAAAAATAGACCATGTCTTAATGCGTATCCGTGACTAGGAGCTTTCAAATGCGCTGTTGAAAAAGGGGACAATAAAGTTTATTCCCAAGAATCCACCAAATATTGGCATCTGAAGTTATCTTTGTATGATTCTCTGATCCCTCTCTACAGGGAGGCAGGGTGGAACTGTTTTTTTCAGTATTAGATTATCTAGTCCCACATCAGTCTTGTCCTACATGTGCTTTTCCAAAGCCTTTCTGCTTCTATATATGCAGCTTGCATAAAGCTAGGTTTTGTTTCCTGCTGGAATTATTAACCCTGTGTACTTCTTGTCTCCAGATCCAAAGCAAGAAAACATTAGTTTGCTGGCTGAGAGCTCATGTGTGGGTAAAGGGACTTCGGTTGGGCTTGCTTATTAATGAAAACAAGACTGTGTTTCAAACCTGAAAAAGAATGTATTTTTAAAATACTGGTGGGACATGTTTCTACAAGTGTATATAATACAAAGAAACTGTTACTAAAACAGCTTCCATAAAAGGAAAAAAAGTACCAAATCAAACAAAACCAAAAACAAACAAACAAACAAAAACAAAACAAAAAAACCCACAAGGGATTCACAGGAAGGGAGAATCAAAAAACTAAACACTGTTAAAGTTGTGACTCAGATGAATGACTGCCAGGAAACTGAGAGTTAAGGGTGATATCCCATTACAAGCTCATGCTGTTGTTCCTGTCTCCAAGTTCTCACAGACATTGGAGAAAACTGTATAGTCTGAATTGTCTTGAGTTTGTGCACTTAATGGTTCCTTATGCAACCATTTAAATGTGGCTTTCCTCTGTTTAAACTGGAATTCATTCATGAATTCCAGTCTTACAGTGACCCATTTTGAAATGTTGTATTACCTGTAGGAAGAACCAGTTTGTCAAAATATTTGATCATGAGCCGCAGAACAGGTCCTTAGTCAGATCTAACAGCGTGAAACTAACATGCTTTATCTCTTTTTTCATCTTCATTTTTAAAAAGGGAGATTGATCGTGCATATTTTACTAAGAAATTCTATCTGATCTAGCAATGTTAACTGTCAGAAGAGACCTCTCCCAACAAAGCAGTGCTCATTTGCCCAAACACTTAAGCTATCAAAAAGATATTTTAAAAATTACTAATTGCAGTTCAGCAAGAGAGTCAGTTTGGCAGGGGTATCAGTTCATGGTCATGAAAGACTAACATGTCCATCTAGTCTATCGCTTGATGCTTTGGAGGCAGAATAACTGGTTTATCTATCCTTTGACAAGAAAACAAACCAGCCCAGTGTTAGAGCCAAATGATTTTTGGCTTAGCAGCTTATCAGAGTATCGCAGAAGCTTGCTTGCGAGAGCAGATGCATAGGAAATGAAGGTCAGAAAGGATTAAATCCAAGACAATTCCATTAAAAAAATCACTGAAATCATCTTCGGGAAACTGGGAAGAAAATATCCATACACCACACTCTCACTTAGCTTAACATCAACTTCCTTCTTTTTTTCTTTTTCCTCTCTCTCTCATTCTACTAAGACTATTAAAATTCAAGGAATTAATTTATAACTGTGCTGGCATTCCTATGCATCCTGCTGTTTGTTCCTATCAATTGGCTCTTTATGCCTCTCAGTCGAGGCCGGATGTTTGCAGTTGCTGGCAGCTGTTGTTTGAGGCCCCTGAACAGCTGATAGACTGGCAGCCTACATTGAGAGAGTGCAGCACAGAGCCTGGGAAAGATTCCAATGCTCAGGTCCGATGGGTAATTAGCTTAGTACAGGCAAGATTAGAGAACTAACACGGGAGATAGGGCATCTGACCTGCTCTCCAAAAGTCATTAGAAATTAGAAATGGTAATTTTTTCACAAGAAATGTAAAGAATTTTGTGAATGGGACTTTTTGGCTTTCTTTACCAAAGAAACTCTGTTAGAGGTTGATCTACTTTGAGCATTTATTCAAACAAATGGCTATTACTTTATGTTTTCTTTCTACACTGAATCAATATATTTTAAAAATTATTTTAAAATTAATTTAGATGTACTTGTCTCTTGAATTTGTGGGTGCTACAAATTTTCAAACATAATTTTTTCTCCCATTAAATCATCTTTTTTTTTTTTTTTTTTGGAGAGGGAGTTTCCTTTCAAGTAGTTTCTCTTTATTTCTTCAGGATCTGACCTAAAAAAAAAATAAAAAAGTGAGAAAAAAATGCTATTTGTAAAAAATAGAACTTATGTTTGTTTTTCCCTTTCATTCATCCTATAGACAGGATCAGACCAAAAGCCAGATAAGATCAAATGAAGCCTTCTGTGTCCTAAGGGGATCTCCTGTAATACTCAAGAAGTATCTGTATGCATGGGAGCAAGTGTGTGTGTATGTGTCTGTTAGAACACACCACATCCTTTTCCATATCCTGCATTTAGACTGAGTTTCTTTCAAGGTTGTGAAGTTCTCGGAAACTCTGATCTAATCATGACAATAAAACATTGTCTCATCCAGCCCTGACACTAACTCCCTCTATGCTCTGGCAATGTTTTCACGAGTTTCTGCAAAAATGAAGAAAGTTATTATCTACTTCACAAATGTTTTTTGAAAAAAAATTATATATTTGCAGCATATGTAAAGGGAAAAAAAAGTAAAATATTATCATAACTACAAGTCCAATTCTTATTAGAAATTTGAAGGTTTTGGTACAATGTGGATTTTATAAGTCTTTCACAATATCAAAGTCTTGGCAGATGCAACTGTTAGGGTCAGTGCTCTATCTGTATTTGGGCCATATTGTAGAATTGCTACCTGTGGTGCATTCTATCCCTAACATCTGGACCTGCAAAACCCACAGGTTTTTCTTTTGAGAGAAAAGATGTAAAAAAAGTATTTTAGCAGATCTAAGAATACACAAAGAACCTGGATGAACATTCTCATCTTTTGTTTTAGCTCACTGTATTTTCAATTTGCAGTGACATTTGATGTTGGGGATGCCCCCTCAAGGAATATGATAAAAATCTAAGAGAGAAAACCTAACTTTAGAAGAAAAGGCATTAGAAGCAAGCCACAGGAAAGAGAAAGGATGTATGTAGTAAATAATTTTCACTATTTACTTCACCTGGCAATCTACAACTTGCAAGGGAGAAACTATTGGCTTCATCTGTGGCTGGAAGTCAGCTACACACCTGGGGGCAGAAGAATACATAGGAAAGTAACTTTTAAAGAGAGAGGTCTGAAATACTACTTTCATAAAGAGGTTTTGGGGATAGGAAGCACTCATGTTTCTATTCATCTCTGTTCATTTCTAGTGAAGACCAGCTGAGAAGGAGCAAGTTAAGCACAGAACTTAGTAAGTAAAAGGGTTCACAGGTCTCTCCCAGATTAATTCTTGTGGCTGAGGTTACTGCTTCCAGTAGATAAAGGGAAGAGGGAGGGACATGATGAATGGGCAGATGGAGACAAACAAGGGAACAGGGGATGGGAAATGGAAAGAGAAAAGCTGAGCACAATGTATTTTGCTAGTGGCTTCTATGCACTTTCATTAATTACTGAAAATTATCAGCATGCTGAAGTGTTAAAAAAAAAAAGTAAAATTCCAAAGAGATTTATCATTTTGGAGTATCAAAAACTAGTGTGACTTCATGCTATGACTTTAAAGTCAGTCTAAAAATTACAGACTTACAAAAAGCAACAAGAAAATAATTTAAAAAAAAAAAAAAAAGAAGGTGATGAGAAATTAGCTTTTCTTCTATTCATTGCCTCAGTGCAGGAGAGGTCCAAGACAAAATGCCTGTGGTTTAACTTGCCCACAGTTTTACTAGACTACTTGGGAAAGAGTCTGGTCGTAAAGACTATGCTGTTCCTGAGAGTACTCTGCTTTCAGAACAGCTCCCATTGTCATCCCAGATGTGTTACAGTGATCTTTTGTCCTTTTCTGAAGGTAAAAGAAGGAAGTGGAGTGTTTGAGTGTTTTCTAAACCAGAAATCGGACACATAATTAATTGAATATAACTAGGTATCTAAAGCAGTGATTATATGTGAGTTATTTGTGTTTCCAATGGAGGTTTATGTGAACTAATTTATCTCATCCTAAAACAAGAATTCTATATCTGATTACTTCCTGTTTTACCTATTTCTCTCAATTGGATGCTAGTACAGATATAGACATATACATAATAGATGTCTAAAGTTAAGCAAATGAAGGCATTCCCTGAACCCCACCCGTCTTCCCTGTTACTCTTCCAGAGGATTATTCCATGGCCTTCACTACAACTATAAAACAAGTAACAGAAACACTCCATTACATGAGCCACTCTAAATTAAAAGAACTTTATAATTTACTCCATCAAAAATTCTATTTATATGCCTCGGTGTGGAAAATGAAGAAAAATATTGTCATGAAGCTAACATGACAGGAAGGGAAAGAAATACTTGCTGCTCATTGTCACTCCTGAAGGATACACATCCACATCAGTGGCTGGGTTGACGAGACATTTTTCTAATTTTTCATTCAGTTGTTCACACCAGCAATTCCTCTGCCTGGAGAATCAGTTTGTAAAGCGATAGGTTTCTGCTATTTCATTCCAGTTCAGGAAATTATTCCAAGAATCCAGCTCCTTATCAAGTGTCAGAGCAAGATGAGTGCTCATATGAAAGGTAGAGAGGAAATGTTAAATATGCTTGTGTTTGATTATGCCAAAATATTAACTATACCAAGACTGATTAATCCATTGATCAACTTCTAGGACCCTGCTGCATCTAACACAAAAGTGAGGCATTGCAAGAAGTGCTTTTTAAATGACAGTTGAATCCCAGGGAAGACACACATGCTATCTGACTCAGAAAAAAAAATAAAAGAAATAATAATTTACGGGGGAGGTTTGTTGAAAATTTCAGCACTCGCAGGTGTTATGTTTTTGTAGTCTTATACTGACAAAATAGACTGCTTTGCCACTAATTGATTGCTATTTGTCTATCACTATGTTTAAAATCACAAATTCTTCCACCATGCCCTTTACAATTTCCCTTAAAACAGAAGTGAGAAACTAAATGTCCATTAGCAAATAACACAAAACTACTGACCAGTACTAATATAAATTGGAGAACATCAAGGACAATGTTGATTGATAGGAAAAAGAGCACTGATTCATTGTGTGTGTGTTCATGAAAGAATGTAAATAATATATTCAGGGGAGAATGGATAGCCATCTACACTGGCCTTTTTGTCAAATTTCTTAGGAATTTTGCTATGAATTGAGTTAATGGAGGTGAGGTCTATGGACTGTTTAGAAAAGCTTACACAGTTGCTGTGTTTACTAAAGAGATACTAAATATTAAATAAAACCAAAAAATAAATTTGGAATGGAATCCTCTGTAATAAGTGATACTCTTTCTTCAGTGCATCACAAAAGAGCAAGGGAACACATTGAGTAAAACACACTTAGTATTGGTTATATCCATAAATATCTTTTAATATGAAATTTCAAGCCCTTTACAAATTCTGTATGTATTATTTAAGGCTTTTTTTGCAATTCTCTAGAACCTGTACAAATTTTCTGAATTTATCAGGAATGAGGAGACTTAAATGCATCTAGAATAAAATAATAAAAGTTTATGATGGATTTATATTGAAGATATGATTCTATCAGACTTAGAAACATGCAGAAAACCCTGAAGAAAAATGCAGTTTTGAATGCACTTGAAAAATTATTAAAGTAAATCCTCTCTGAAAAGTCAATGCTGGATCTATTTGATCCTTTTAAAAGTTAATTTTACTTCTAAATATTGGAGGGATAAGTGACATAAAAAATAGAATTATATCAATTTTCATGTAAATTGAAGGGAGTGTTTAATATGACTTAACTGTAATTTCCATAAACATTCTTTAGACTTTCTTCAAAACATTCTTTCAAAATTTTAAACTGTAGTAGATCTAGGAAAAAGAGGGTAGTTATTACAAGTTGTTACTCTTAATGAACCAGTAATTAAATTTTATATTGGGAATATATTTTTCATATAGTATATATGTCATTATCTCAGACTCATACTATCAGGCAACAGACTATCTCAGTGATAGAATAAAAAGAGAAGACCATAAAAATAAATTAAAAAAAAAAGACAGAAACAAAAAAGCAAAAAAGCAACAGGAGTTAGTTTAAAGATAGGGCCTGATTTCTATTTAAAGGTATCAAAAAACTCAAGACGATAGATTACAAAGTTTCAAGATTGTCTGAAACCTAATCTTAACCAGGCAACTTCTCTTTGCCTAGAGACCAAGCCTCTCCCAGACATGAAAACTACTACAGTGGGTATTATACCGAATAGCCACAAGTCTGTGGCGATAAAGCAGGACTTAAACATTACTGCTAAAATTTTATTGGAATAAGTCTCAAGGAACCCTAAAAAGAATTCAACTTGTATCATAAGTGGAACAATTAATTCAACTTACAATTAATTTTGGCCTGCACTAACCACTGTAAGTTTCCTGTCTCAGTTGTTTTGTTCATTCAAGACTTTTGTCATTTGTGCTGCAATTTTCTCACACTGATTTTCCTTTGTGTTGATTATGCTCAGGAAATTTCAACAATAATGGTTCTTTTCAACTTATTTCATACTTGCCTTTATAACTTCAATATCTTTTAAAATATGTTTTTGTACAAAATATTCTATACATATAAAACTACCTACATAATAATGCTCTGTCACTGGCACTATGAGCTAGGCTTTTTAATCCCTTGAGCTGGAACAGAAAGTCAAATTTTCACTGCCAGTTCTTAAACCAATGAGTTACTATAAACAATCAAATAGGGATAAAAATGGGAATTAACCTAATCTTTATATCATAGTCAATATTATAAAGTGTGGTTTGCATTACTCTGCAGTGCTTCTAGATACAGTAAATATTTTTTTCTTCAAAGCCATGTTTCTAGGTAAAGAATTTAATCATTAATCTCATATATCCATTCTAAATGTTAGCAGATTTCCTACTTCTATTAATTCTTCCCAGAAGGACACGTATATTACAATGATGTAAGCACTGAAAAGAGTTCTCTATCTAGGACACGAGTGCACTGAGTCTCTCAATTTTAATTAATAAAAAACACACCAGCTCAAAGTAATTTTATCAAGAAGACTGAAAAGTCTCAGAGTGAATTTAAATGCAAGGACTAGATCAAGTAGAGCTCACTGGCAAAAGAACTTCTACTGGAATTTAGGGGGTTTAGAAAATGTAAATTTTGGGGGGAAAAGAAAACAGAAGCACAGAGCATTTAGACTTTCTGATTTGATCTTGCTAGCAAAAAAATATTTTTTTGAGGGGGATAGTTACAATATTTATATTCAATATTGCAATTGCATTTAATTTCAACTTTTATGTAATGATATTTTAATTTAAAATTTTATTGCCTTGGATTTAACATTTTATGTAAAACTTTTCAATGGTTATAAAATTTATTTTTTTTTTATTTTAGGTGTTATATTCTGAAATATTAAATTTCTATTCTTCAAGAAGTGATTATACTTGAAAATTTAAAGATGATTTCAAACATTGCTTTCAGATGCTTAAATTAATGCAAAAATGGAAATTCTTTGTGTTGGGAGAATCTCCCAAACAGACACTTATTTCATTATGACTATTTCAAAACTGTATCACTTCTAATTTTATGCCATATATATATATAGAGAGAGAGAGAGACGTATATAAGATTTATAAGTTTTCACAGATATGACTAGGTTTTCTAGCTTTCTCCTCTTTAAAACAAAAGTGGATATACACTTAAACATATCCATTTTTATTTTAAAATTTGTTTTTCTAAGTTAAACTAAAATAAGATGAAGTATAGGAATTTTATTTCTAAGTAGATCCTAAAATATAACAATTTCAAATAACTTTTTTTGGGCTGGTACAAAAGTTGAGAGGAAATCCATTGATTTTTTTCCCATTAGTTTGAAAACTTTCATCTGGTTGATAGTCAGGCCTGTTCAACAAATAGCTGACGTGAAACAGCATTATGGCCTCTGAAAATGTTTTTACACTGTTCACAACTGTAAGCACAATCTCTTTCTCAACATGTAAGCCTTCATGCAGAACAAAGCTGCTGTGGCTGCTGCCTTTATACAATTCAAAAGTCTGATGTGCCAAACTTGGCAAAAGCCTATCTCTTATTAACATCAAAGGCTTTCAGATAAAACACCATTAGTGTTGTTTGGGATTTTCATGAGCAGTGCATATAAATACACGTCTCTTACACTGTCATAGTTGTATTATGCTTCATCATTAATGATGATTCAGGAACAGAGAACCCTGGTTCAGAGCTGGATTTTGATTCTTCCCCATTCAACACACAGATTTTGGAAAGTGAGTTGGTGCCCAGCGTTGGATTTAGAACCATTTAAAAAAGAAAAAAAAACTCATCAGAGTTGTAACTGGATTTCACAGTGTTCTAACATCTTCCATATCTGACTGCCTCTCTCTCCCCCTCTACTGCCATCTTCCAGGCTGTATGTCTAACTATGACATAACTACTTTCACAGATATAGATGTGTATCCATATAAATGTGTATCTGAGTGAAATAATTACTTAGAGGGAAAACACTCTGAATGGACTTTTAAGCTTTCAATTGTATATAGTTAAGGTGTTTCAAATGAAAAATTAAGATGTATTTACTTTCTTTGAACCTCTTTCTAAACCTATCTAAAATTGTTTCTAATATTAATCTTATTCCTGCTCTTTGAGTAAAGGAAGCAACTGACTGTAGTTCAGAATTACCTGAAATGACTATTTGATATGGTAGTATTAAAACTCATCATGAGGACTACATGCCTTAAATGATATAGAATGGTATAGATACTTCTAAGATACTACACTGGCATTGTAACTGTTATTTTATTGTAACTGAACTGGTGCTCGTAATGTCAGAATTACCAGTCATATTCGATGGTGATCATTTGTCATAGACTGACCAGATACTGAGTGTTTTTTCCTGCTGAAATAGGGAATATTTCTGAATTCAATAAAAGATTTGACTTACTTTCTTCAAAATGGTATTTAGTCACAATTGTAAACTAAGAATATTGCTGCTACAACTCAATTCCAAAACCAAATAGAAAACACTGAAGCAGCATAGAAAATTCTGAGAAATAAATATAGTAATTCAGGGTCTTTGTAAAACATCAGAACTAGATGATGATAGCTCCATTTATGATTGTTATTAAACTGTATGTCTGTTCCAAGCAGAGCTTGGATAAAAACACCAGAAAACTGGGAAGCAAAATACCTACTTGTTATGCTACTAAACAGGAAGCACTAGTTATAAAAAGTGAGGAGAAGGGAAAAATTTTTTAATAATGAGGAAGATTTCAGAAAGTTCTATAAGATATAAACAAAATACTTTATCTATATACCACTCTGCAATGATGATGATCAAGTCCTTCCGGCTCATCAAAAGGAAATACTGAATACTAGCCCTGAAGTTTTTGACAGTTTTTCAAAATATTCTTCTTTGAGCAACGTGAAATGAAGCTTTACTCCATCTAAAAGCATCTAGCAGTAACTGCAAAATGTGTTACTAAAGTGATTAAAAGCTGTTGCAAAGCAAGGCAGGAGCTACTAAGGTCTGTCCTGTAGAAATCAAAGACACCATCTCCTAGTCAGTATATCAATGCAGACGTTTACTGTAAACAGGGACAAGGAAAAAGTGACATAAATATCATATACCTTTACAAAGAGAAAGCTGGTCAATGCCAGGATATATCACTTGTTTTTTTGTGGTGTATGGATGGAAAATAGAGCATTGAGAAAAATGAAGTACTATTTATTTTAAACAGACACAATTATTTCCTTGCGAGAAGAAGAATGAAACTTCTTAGAAAACAATCTATGACTAGACTGAAGGGGTTTTTTTTATTTTTTTTTAATCTTATTTTAATCTTAACTTCATAGAGCTCATAAGCATTAAATGAAAAATACAACTTTAGTACTTTAAGAACTCTGAAAGTATAGAAACACTGCAAAACCATTTAAAAAAACATTCCACCCCTAAAGAAAATATTTGCCTTTGGTATGTCAGTACAAAAGTACTGCTTGTGCAAAAGAAACGTTGCAACTTAGATGGTTCAATACAGATGTTTTAAGAGAACAAAGTGCTGTCTTACTGAATTCATGCTGGAATTAGGCAAAGAATGACAAAGAAATATTATGACAGGTTATACCATGAGCTGTTCATTTCCTGTTACCAAGGAAGAGGCAGTAGCCAAAATGTTTCAGCCTTCTGGCCTTTATTGTTCATCTGCTGCTGTGTTGTTGTTTAGTACACTAAGTTCTCATTGACCAGAGACTGAGTTAGCATAGTTGTTCCTACAAAAGACACAGTCAATAACAGATGTTTTAAAATTCACATTATGTTATTTTGAGGTTAGTTTTTATAAATTACTTGGGAGCAATCGAGTGTAAGCTATAGATACACAGCCATAAAGTAATGTACGTTGCTTCTGAGAATAGGCTAGGTGAGACTCCAGTGAGAGAAATAATTTCCCTAACCTGTATATTTTATATTAAAAATATATTTCTCTAATTTATAGCATATTTCAGCTTTCTTAAAACAAATGTATCTGTACCAGGACACAGAACTAAATTGTCTGTATCTATTGTGAGATCTTGCCCAAAATACTACAGAATTCAGACAATGATAAGTACGTTTTTCAGTCACTGCATAAGACAAAACAGGTATGACACAATATAGAAATACAAAAGAGAAAGTGTATAATTATTAGATTACTGTTTGAAAGAATTTTTTTACATCACTTTTTAAATACATAAAAAGACAAGATACATAGGAAATACACACAAAACTACACCCTCCTTCATCTTAAAATCTTTTCAGTTTCTCTCTCTTTGTACTTCATTTTCTCCCTCTTTATATTGTAACAATATCGCTTATTTCATTTCTTTAAGACTTTAGTGGGATGTGGTGTAGCTAAGGAGTTGTTTTCAATGGCAAAAAAATTACAGATGTTTTTGTAATGAAAGAATGGATTGTGTTTTCTTTGGTGACACAAAGTAATCCATGAAATTAGTAAACAAATATAATTTTTAAAGTTTCTCCCGTGTTGTCTCCAAAATTCCTGGAAATAAGTACTTAAATTGTCCTGTCAAGGGGAAAAAAAAAAAAAAAAAAAAGAAAAAAAATGCAAAAGAAATGAAAGAAATAAAAACCAGAAAAACAAAAAAAAGCCCAATACACCTATCAATCCTCTAATTAGAGAGCTAATCTATTTCAAAAGTGAAATAAGAATATGATCATTTGAATATTTGACTTACATTTCATTGAAGTCTGAATATTTTTCCCAAAAAAAGCTTTTCAAATCTTGTAAAGAATGGGAAGCAACTTGGACAAAGGTATGCATGACAGATCTTTTTTTCCTAGAAAAACAGAAGGACAGAATGGTAAAGCAAAAAAAATACTATAAATCAGATTTAAAAAAATGCATGTTATGAAAGAATGGTTTCCTGTTTGGGAAGGAAGAATAACTAAAACAACATGCACTCAGCTTTCACTACCTGTAGCAGGAATGACTTCAAAGAAATAGGTAAGAAACCAAAGGTTAAAAGGAAGCACCGGATCACATCTGTCAGAATCTGGTTTAACTTTCTGGATGGAAATATGCCAGATTTATACTTCTCTTTTAATTCCAGAAGGAAAAGAAACAGTTAGAAGGTTCTTCATTAACTGTTTGTTCACAGTGAGATAAACTAATAATCTTTCTTTTATCTCTGTGATGTTAATAGCTTTTCACCTAGCTTTACAGAGAGCGGAGGTTACGTGAATTGTGAGAGCTTAATGGAAAATAATACTTAAAAAAACCCCAGAAAACCACACCTAAACAAAAAAAAAACCTAATCCCCAACTCCTTTTCTATTTTCCATTCCAAGGCAAACAACAGACTTACTTCGGTTGCTGTTTAAAGTGCATGAACAAATATATACAAGAATGCCAAAGCCCTCTTTACACAGCATGCAAAGGAAATGATTCTTAGCTTTTTGTTTTATACGTTTTTCTCAGATGCCTGGATTAACCAGCTATTTCTTGCATGTCTGTTTCCACATATGCATATATTCTATTTTATTACTGTTGCCTCTATTGCAATCACTTGTTTTACATCCTGCCCAGCTGTGCAGATCTTTCAGATTAACAACCTATTTTGGGGAAATTCAGACATCACTACTTCAGGTAATCAAAACATACCCTTAGCTAACTTATGTAATCTTCTCAAGTTCATTGCTTTACAAACTTTTTTTTCTTTAATATTAAAGTGTTTTCTTTTGCTCTGTGAATTTATTTATGTGTTCATGTGTGTATTTTTAATTCCAAACAGAGATCACCTACTGACAAAAAAAAAAAAAAGACTTTGAAATATATAACCAGTCATTTTTAAAACTGTATACTAGAAATATTAAAAGCCATAACTTGTCTTTACAGATGATGATCTGAGACAAGTGAAACTGTTTCATTATATTTATCTGTAATTTCTTTTCTCAGAAAGGACCAGGCACTGCTCTGCAGAAATTGTGAACTCTCAAGAGATAAGAGAAGACAGAGAATATATACATTTTAAATTTTCCTGAAAGCCCAATGCTAAATTTGATCCAATCTATCTGAAAAGCCAGTAGTCTTAAAATCTAAATGTGTTGAGATATCTGTGACCTCTGTTGGTTCTCTATCCCTTAGTGAACTGTATCTGACTTTATTACAGGCAGATCTAGATTTACTTTAACCTGTTAGAGACAGTACAATGAAAAGTTTCTGGAACCTCCCAACTTTTTCGGTGTTATTTATTGCAACGTTAATGCATCAAAATGCACCCCTTCCAAAGGTAGCCTGAAGAAACTAGGAAAGCTTACTAGAAACTTTATCAATAGAAATAAATTGTTGTGGATGAAAAATGTGGAAATACTCCTTTTCATGTATAATGATTGCATCCTTTGAATGCATCTAAAAAAAATGTTGCATTTCTCAAGCCTGCTGAATGCGTTGTCAGGCATATCATTATTGGATGATCCCAAAAACTGCTACTTGCGAGGAAGACACTGGCTTTCTGAGCATGCAGAGAGCAGTTCTGCTGTGCACATGGAGCACGCAAGCAGTAAGTGGCCTTGTGATTTGGAAAGTGCTTGAACAAGACAGAGGTGAACATGAGGCTGCTTTCGCTGCCAGAATAGTTTTATCTGACTCAGAGTTTTCCTGACATCTCCCCAACATGGTGCATGAAACATCTGAAGCAGACCAGAGGCTACATGAACCTCTTCTATAGGCCAGCTATGCCTCATGTGTCACCTGCTGAAGGTACAGGTACAAAAGCAAGGTGTATTTTGTCTCATAGATGTTAAAGAGTAAGATTAAAAAGAGGGTATGTGTCTTTTACAGGGGTTTGTGTAAACTATTCTTTTGCATCGCAAGTGCCTTTTTTCAGATTAATGTCATCCAAGGCTCCCTTCATAATCAGTGGAAAGAGAGAGAGAGCTTTCAGAGGAATTCAAGCTGTATGAAGACTGACTTTTTCCTTCTGTTTTCCTTTTCAGTAGGTGAAGGCTTAGGACAACTACAAAATGGTCTTCAAGATTAAGAGAAAGGTCTCAGAACAGGAAAATTCTGACTCTGCTCTTGTTCCTAATTTTATGAAATTTTATGCTGCAGAGGAGAGCTAAATCATTTTAAATGAATTTTGAAAATTCTAATGCTTCAGCAGTGATCACCACAAACAAATGGAAACAGAACTGAATACACAAAATACCACAAGACTCAAGTGTTTTTGAAAGCTGTTATTTTGCTTAATAGTAGTACCACTTAGTTATTTATTTTCAGAATCACGAAATCACAGAATCACAGAATGGGTAAAGTTGGAAGGGATCAGTTTATGTGCCAATTATAAAAATAAAACACTTTGAATTGAAGCCTTAAATAGCTAAATAAAAGACAATAAATGAATCATAATTTTCCACAGTGAGTTCTTTACAACTTGATTTCCAAACTGTGGTACTTTATGTCAGCAATACTGTAACCTGTCAGTAGCAGTCTGGAAGCAAGAAAGATGTAGTCACTTACAGATGTACCCCAAATGTGCCCGTGCACCTTCTTTCCAATGTTGTTAATGGCAGATTCATGCAACAGTCAGGACACAGAGTAGCCTTTTGGAGCATTTAGATTATTTTGTATTAGATTTGTATTACATTTCCAAGCATTTAGATTATTTTTGGTCTTCTGTGCTGAGTCAAGTAGGCACAATTGCAAAAAATGCTAATTACCAAAAGAATTTTTCCACTAAAAATAATGACTGAAAATGTATATGCTACTTAGGAGCCATCACATCTCATAGATACAGTATTTATGGTTTGTTTGAATGGTTAAGGAAGCAGCAATAAACTGCAAGAAGAGTATTTAAAGCCCCCAAAACAACACATCAACCCACCACACAGCATTCCTGTGCAAAGCAAATTGGTCTTTTCTCATTTTTGTTTACAACCAGCTTTTCATAGACTAAACTCCAGTAAGTCATGGAGTTTCTGATGTCCTCTCTCCATATACAAACAGTGCACTCACTATAAACACAATGAGGGAGGTAGGAAATAGAACCTCACAATCAGACCCTGAAAAACTGACTCCTCACATGAATTGATAAAGAAAACTGGTGGGGGTGACAAAAGGTAAGAGTAGCTTAAAACACTGATGATTTAAACAAGAAAATATCAGCTTACTCTCTCTGATTTCTGCAATACTGAAGGTTACAAAGATTTAGTTTTCAACCAGAAACAGAAGCTCATTTAGAAGCAAGTTCTGTAAGAAACATTTTCTGTTTGCATATGTAATTGATAAGTGCCCTACAGTACTAAACAGGATCACTTTGGTTTTAACTTAGGTTTCAGTGTTTACAAAGCTTCCAGGCTGTTTCCTATGAATGACAAAAGCTGTTTTATATTCCGTAACTTTCTACTAAACAAGTTTTATAAGAGCTGCGTACACAGTAACATAACTTTAAATCTTTCCATAATGTAGTAACATGCAAAAAAAAATTAATAATATGATTTAGGTTTAATTTTCCAATATGCAGGAAATTAAAAAAAGAAACTCTTGAATACAGATCACCAAATATCTACTGCCTCTTAGAAAGATATATTTGTCAGATATGTGGTTACTTTGGCATCTTGTACTTTCATGTTTAGGAATTAGGTGGTCATTTGAGGCCATGTTCCAATTATAAGAATTAAATAAATGCAGTGTTACCAAAACTTTGCTGAGTGATGACTCCTATAGAAAACAGCTCGAATGACTCAGCCCATGGAACAGCCACAACGTCTGGGTGACCCTGATGAATGCTCTAAACCAAACCACCTTCTGTGCCTCCTTCAAACAACCTGAACTGCCTTTCCACACATGCCTTGTTGGGGCTCCTGTAAATAACTCTAATTCTGTGAAACTCGTTTCTAATGTTATGCAACCACAATATTGGGCTAGAAAGTCTTGCAGTGCTTCAGCGCTGAACTGCATTACAGATGTATCTGCTTGGCTAATGAAATGCCTACCAGTAGGCATCGCATCACAAGAGCTAGATATTATGGGTACTCTAACCTCTACTGCTTGCTTTTACTTTAATTACACTAAGGGATATGATTTATTTCATGCTGCAGGGACTGCTTTACAAGGTGTATCTCCAGATATGCCCTTTTACCGAAATGCATCTGCCTGGTGTTTGTATAGACGTGCTCAGCCCTCATACGGTGTGGCAGTTGCTCACCGGCTCCCAAAGGGATACTTTTTGATCTGTGGCAATCGGGCACGGCCAGGTATTCCAGCAATGCCCGTAGGGGGACCCTGCACCTTTGGTAGATTAGGTTTGCTTACACCCACGGAGAAGCTTTTATTAAATCACTCACATATTTACAGTCATGTTCTAACTAAATGATCACTGACACTTAGTTCCGAATGTAGAGATACACTAACTTTGTGGAGTCAAGCAGCTATTATACCTGCCTCCTTGTTTTTGCCACAAGTTGCCTCAGCTACAGCGTTAAAACAAATTAATAGTTTGGCATGCTGGATTACTAAGCAGGCAAATTTGACCTCAGATACACTTTACAAACTTGCCACTGACGTAGATAGCATACGACACGCTACACTACAGAACCGTGTTGCAATTGACTTTTTACTGCTAGCACATGGACATGGATGTCAGGAATTTGAAGGCATGTGTTGCTTAAATATCTCAGATCATTCTGCATCCATTTACAAACAAATTGCTGCTCTACAAGAACAAACAGAAAAGATCAGGCAAGAAACTGGATTCTTTGGCTTAGAAAGATGGTTGTCTGGTTGGGGTCTTTCAGGTCCCTTAATGTTCCTACTCAACACAGGGGTCTTAGTTTTGGTAATAGTTGTAGTTTTACTTGCAATATTGCCATGTTTTGTGCCATGTCTGGAAAGGGCCCTCCAGGACGCAGCAAAGGTGGTCTTTCTTGTGCAACTACAAAGAGAGGGAATTGTCATGGCTGACAGCGGGTCTGTTAGCTCTTTGGAAGAATACTACCTCTTTTGACTGATAGCACAGAGCAGGCTTGGACTATGTATGTTCCTTTTGGATTAAATTACCGGAAGATGTGATTCAGAGTTTCACCTAATGTACTCTGTCTGATCACAAGATTCAGTTCACAGGATTGAACTAGTAATAGTCTGAAGTAAGTAGCCGACCCTCCAAATTGCTGTGCTGTGGACAATAAAACTTTGATAACAACTGTTTTATTCTACTCCTATTGGTTCTCATCACTTAATGATTTAAAGGTAACTTCATTGAAAAATAATATAAAAACAGTAGCAAATGGCAGAGTTGCTTAGAATGAAAATCTTAGGCACATGAGCAATCTAAAATCTACAATAACTAGTTTATGTTTTTAAAAAAAAAAAGAAAAGAAAAAGGATAGATTTTTGAAATATTTTTGGATGCTTTGAGGAATAAGCCAGCCAGTAATTAGCTCAGATGTTTTATGAAATCTGATGCATTTTTTTTGAAGATTAGCATTTTTCCATCTTTCCTGAAATTATTATTCTTCACAATGGCTTGAGTGCACTTAAGTTATTCTTACTATGTCTACCACATAGGATGAGATTTGTTAATTAAGACTTTTTATCTCATAAAATTATTTCAGTTCAATTTGATATGAATATTATCATGAAAAACCTGATAGATAAATTCCAGAAAAAGCTGGAACAATGCCTTAAAAGGAAACTTATTGAATTTAATTTTGAAGTAATATAACAAGAAATGGTTCCACTGGATTTTTTTAATCAATCATGATATTTACGGAAAGACTGCTAGATCTTGTGTGGCATTTGCTACATTGATTTTTACAAGATGGCCTCTAGGATGACTGCTCACTGAATTAATCTAATTCATATTTCTTTGCTGTAATTAATGATTGTGATTATTATTATTATTATTGCATTAAACTGCAAACACAACAGCTGAAAACATAAATTACTCATAACTGATAAAAAGTACATTAGTAAAACTCAAGCAAGCATCAACAGATAAGTCATCATTTATTCAGTTTATGTAACTTAATGCAATCTGTAAGTCTTTTAAATTACAGTAACCAACTGGGATTTCAAAAAGCAAGAAAGTCTATTCTGTCTCTCACGGTACATGAGAAAAAAATCAAGCTGAAAGAGGATGTATCTTATAGTTCCAAATCTTGGGCAGGTTTGTTACCAGAGATACTCTGTTCGGCTTTCTAATTACATTTATGTCTACGTATGTATCTATATGCAATTCATGTAATGTTTCAATAAGATTTACACGTGAATCATCTTTTAACGAATCTATTTCCTTTTGTGTCCAGGATGTTTAAATCATAAGGTACCATAAAAGTTGTGGTTTAGGCATTTCTATCTCAAATTTCAAAACACCAAAATGCAATTGATGGGAAAAAACTTTTCATATGACAGGTAAAAAGAAGACACTGATTAGCAGTTTTGTTTTAATAAAATAGAAGAATATCAGTTGAGTGTGGATGAATACATACTGAACTACGTTATGGAATAACTAATTATTGCTAACAAAAGCCTTAAAAATAGTATATTTAACAAAATAATATATTTATAAGCAATTATAAATTTTTTTGAGAATAAGATCTAAAACAACTCTTTACATTCAATTTGCTACAGAGTTGAGCTGATACACTGCAACTGACTTACTCTATGTACTCCGTATATGACTGTGAAACAAGTGTCCCTTTCTTCAAGAGTTTATAAACATCCTTTGGTGCAATCTCAGAGCACAGGAGAAGGACTCCTCTGAAACCTATTAAAATTCCTGAAAACACCCTGAGTAGGAAAGTAATCAGTGCCCAAGTTAGGAGAATCATTGTGATATTTGAAAAAGTAGTAGGTGATTATTTTTTGAGACAATCAACATCCATAAAACTCTCAATTTATTTTCTTTGCATTTCAGTAGTGCTTCTGTAAACTTCTCATTTTAACAGGATGAAAATATTATCTTAATATGTTTAAATGATAGATTTTTAACTTAAGTAGAACTTAACCACTTATACTTAAGCTCATGTACGCTTGCAGAATGCATTTACACAGAGGCATATAAACCCATTGCCACATGTTGCTGCAGAAGCCAGAAGCAAATGCAGTTCTATAAACTTATTACAGAAGTACAGATTCACTGAGGGCTACAAAGAACATCTCCAGACTCCAGTTCAGCAAATTCCTGGCATGCGGATTTCTGGAAGCTGAGATGATACAAGAATTCTTTAAACATACAAGTTCTAGATTTACTGTTTCTCAATCTAATTATATTTTAAAAAATAATGAGGAGGTAATATATGACGTAAGATGTGAGACCATGAGAACGTCATGAAATTCAACAAGACCAAGTTCAAGGTACTGCACTGGGGTCAGGGCAATCCCAAACATGAGTACAGATTGTGAGAAAAAGTCACTGAGAGCAGCCCTGCAGAGAAGGACTTGGGGTTCTCATGAACAAAAAGGTGAATGTGAGCTAATAGTGTGCACTTGCAGCCCAGAAGGCCAACCACATCCTGGGCTGCATCAAAAGAGGCTGCATCAAAAGAGGAGTGGCCAGCAGGTGTTCCCCACCCTCTACTCTGCCCCCATGAGACCCCATGTGCAGTACTGCATCCAGGCCTGAGGTCCTCAGCACAAGAAAGACATGGACCTGCTAGAGTGCATCAGAGGAGGGCCACAAAGATAATTATAGGGCTGGAGCACCTCTTCTATGAACACAGGCTGAGAGAGATGGGATGTTTCAGCCTGGAGAAGAGAAGACTTCGAGGACACCTCATCGCAGCCTTCCGATACCTTAAGGGAGCTTATAAGAAGGGAGAGGGACTTTTTGTACAGACAGATACTGACAAGACAAGGAGAAATGGTTTTAAACTGAAAGACGGAAGGTTTAGATTGGATGCTAGGAAGAAATTTTTTGCTCAGAGGGTAATGAAGCACTGGAACATGTTACTCAGAGAAGCTGATGCTTTATCCCTGGAACTGTTCAAAGCCAGGTTGACTGGGGGCCTGAGCAACCTGATCTATTGAGTGACATCCCTGTCCATGGGAGAGGAGGTTGGAACTAGATGATCTTTAAGATGCCTTCCAACCCAAACCACTCTGCGACTCTACGATATTCCAGCTACCAGAGATGAAACAGTTCCTTTTGTGCTTGCTAGAAAACTCATTCTGTATAATCATATGTATCCTCTGACATCACCGGATGTGAGAAATTTAACAGCCTTTGCACCTGGAGAAGAGGAAGGTAGGATACATAATTTCATCATTACCAGACGTGGAATAATGTACTTCTGAATAGGAAGTAATCTCCGCTGCTGCATGAAATTCCATGTCCGACAAATGATAAATTGTGACAGAAACAAAGCCATTAGGAGAATGCTTGCCAAGTAGTACTACTTGTAAGCCCTCACAGGTCAAGCTCAAAAGAGTAATTTCATATTTTTTCCTAGAATTCCTTGTTTCACTTACGGTGTGTTTGCCAATATATACTGTCAACTGAAATGGAAATACTACAAAAAAAATGGGTTAATTTCCTAATGTAAAATATATTAAAGCATGATGTGACTGGCTTCTTGTGTCATTCAAGTACTAGGTTGTCACCGGAGTCATAGGCAGAAAAAATACTGGCAGCTAGGAACAACATATTTGATTTCTGTGATACGTATTTTTAAATTATAACCAGAAACATGGAATTGACATTTTTCCAGGTGCAAACTTTGTTAGCAGTTTCTTTACATAATTTTATAGATTTTCCCTAGAATTACCACAAAAGATACCAAAACAAAACTATAACAGAAAATGTTTCTGGTTCAAAGGAGATGCCACATATTCATATCCTATTAAATTTAAATACCTGCATGTAAGCGTAGTCTTCAGGATGTGTACACTCTCTAATCTCTAAATTGGGATAACATTTCTCTATTTTTCAGTAGTTTAACAGTTATGAAATATAATATACCACAACAACAATTCTGTGCAGTGCAATTAAATAAAAAAAAAAAAAAAAATCAAAAGCTTTTTACAAGATTTAGAATATTACCGGTTATGTTTCTGGCCTATTATGCTGTTGACTGAAATGTATTATTATCTTCTAACTTTATCTCATCCAGCATTAAACAAAGGCTTGGTCTCAATCCATATCTTGTTTACCAAAACCACAATCACATTTGCTATCCATTGCTATCCTTGTTTACAGTCTCAGAAAGGAGACTAAGCAATAAGATAACTTGGGGTTGAAGCTGAACCCTAAACTCTTGTAGATGAGCTGTCAGATAGGGCTCCATAAAACTGACAGGAAGAGTGTGGGACCTCAGCAATAGTAATATAATGAAAACTGAGAAACTGAGTCTGCCAAAAATTGAATGTATGCTTTTCTTTCTTCTTTCTTTCTTTCTTTCTTTCAACAACAAAAATAAAGATTTCTGAATTTGTAATTTACATACAATCTAAATACAAGATAGACACATGCCATCCTTATACAGTATACTTCCCAGAATCACCAGGTTCACCAAGAAATGGCATGTCAGAGAGTGGTTTCAGTTATCCTAATCTAATTTCCAGGTAGCAGACATTTTGCAGTCTCCATAGGCAATGTATTCCAGTATTTTCTTGGCCTTCCTGTTTGAATTCTTTCTTGTTATATCTAACCCAGATCTTCCTTGCTGTAATTTAAATCCATTATTTGTCTTCTTACCTGCTATGGATATGTAAACATTTTATACTTCCCTCTCTGTAAGACCCTTTTAAACAACTTTCTGTTGATATTTGAATTGAGTTCTACTCCATCCTGAGATATTTCTCAAAGCCATTTCTCTTGTGTCTGTTCATTTCTAAATATAGAAACTTTCTCTTTTCTTGATGAACTATATCCTTCAAGAAAACATTTTCTCAACTTTTGCCTCCCTTTCAGAACACTAATAAATCTCTCTGGTATGCCTGTAACCTCTATCATGTAATGTAATTTTTTTTTAAAGTATCCTCTATTGCATTGTCACTGAGAAACCATTAAAAAAAACCTGTGAACATTCAAATTTATATACTGTCCAGCTTGACAATGAGCCATTGATAAATACTTACTGGCTTTTGGCCAGTTTTGTATCACCTTATGATAATATGTTTCTCTAACCTACTTACAGGAATATCATGTGACACCGTGCCATTAATTTTATTCAAGACATAATTAATTATAAAAAACTGATCTGTAAGCATTTGTCTTAGCAATACATCTTTTTTATGCCATATTCTATAGGATTGCCTACAAATTATGATTACTTGTTTTCACATTGTCAGAGGACTGCAGTTGTACTGATTAGTATTTAATTTCTAACCTAAAGTTTTGAAACCAGATCACAGTTAGAAAAGGAAATATCACCTCTTCTGAAAATATTTAATTCTAAAGAAGGACTACTGTCAAAGTGATTAAGAGAAACAGCATGAACGCCCTCAGTACACTCAAGCAATTCAAATTTGAACAAGCAGTAGCGAGATAGGAAAGACAAATTAATCTTTCTTCTATACATAAGTCACCAAGGCAGAGACAGAGAGAAGCAAAGTAAAAGTTCTGAAAATATTTCCTCTAGAGAACAGAATAAGAGTAAATTAACATTCTTAATTCAAAGCATTTATAAAATTGAATAAGCCACTATTATGATATATGGTGTTGACATTTTACAGGGGAAAAAAGTAAAGGTTAGCATGAACAATGTCAAATATGTACTACAGTGGAATATAAATATTTGCCTAAGGTGTGGAGAAACAACATGCTTGCTGCAGAAAGATAGGCTTATAGAGAGTCTCTGCTGAAAAAAATGCAGAAAATAACCTTTTGCTAAATTTCTCCATTAACAACATTAGATTTCTATAAACAATTTATTTGTAATAAGAAACTGCTTGATCCTGGTATATGTTCTTTAGTATGCAACCAAATAAATACATTTTTTCAAAGTATTAAAAAGTATCTAAAAAAATATTTCTAATTCTTCTGAATACTGTTTGCAATAGATCATGTGATGTTTAGCAAATTTCTGGCACTTACTTAAACACATAGAAAAAATGAATGAAGAAATAAAGCGTGGGGGTAGGGAGTGGGATTGAGAGAGAGGAAGAAAAGGGAAAAAAAAGATAAAAGAAGAAATAAAAACCAGTTTTACACTGATTTGAAGTTAGAATAACATGTTATTGCCAGTTCAAGGCTCTACAAAACACTCAGGATGTTTGCATTGTAAAAGCATGTTCATTCTAAAGGAAAAATATGAAAAAATCAGCAGAAAGAGGTTGTGGAGTCTGCTGTAGAGCTAGCATAGTCACATGCCTCTGTAGAATTTCTAGATGATTAGAAAGGCAGTGAAAAATTGCAAACATTTGTAACCAGTTTGCTGGCTAAAGATGCTTTTTACAGATGGATTGGACAGGGTGCGTCATTTTAGGAATAATTTTCAGAGCATATTCTTAAAAAATTACGTACCTATTGCATAAAGTCACTCAGTATGTTGAACTATGAAATGAGTTGTTACAGAAATCCCTTATCCACTTTCCAGAAACTAAAATTTTAATAATATAAAATGTTATCACTGGTCTCTGTGGCTGCAAGGTAAAATTACACAACACTGGATTGACATATAGAACCATATTTTAAATGTAAAGAAAAAAAAACAAAAACAAAAACAAAAACAAACAAACATTTCTAGACATGGATTATTTGAGGAGATTATAAAAATTCTGTTTTCAAAATTTGGTTAAACCTAGGATACAAGAGTCACTTCAATCACCACTAAGTATTAATCCCAGTAATCCTTCATCCATTTCATTTTCACAGTAGAGTGGAAAGTTCTTCCTGGGAATATTTGGTCTTAGTATGGCTATCTTAGCCATGTGAATACCTATTTTCCATCATAGTCTGCTACCCAGACTAAGGTACTGAGATTTTTTTTTTGTTTTTCTTTATTTTTTTTATTCCCTTCCCTCCCACTCTAGAACTTCTTCTTTGCTATTAAATTATGAAAGCTTCTAACCAGCAATAATCCCATGTAAGGGAAATTTTACCATATTGATTCTCCCATCTGAGTGGGAAATCCTATAAGGAATTCCAGGTCTTGACAACATGATCCTTTTTGTATTCATCCAGAAACCTCTGAGCCAACACTTATCTTCCCAGAACTCAACGTATTGCAAAATTTATATAAGTAATTCAGTACTAGGTTTATCTACATAACTATAAAGTGTGGGGTATGGTCCCGATCTCTAAATTTGTGGCTACACAATCCTCTTTTTGTCTATGCCTTTCACAGCTCCTCTAGTTTTTCCATCTCACCGGCTGTTTCAAAGTCTTTTGCTACTTCTTGCACTTGATGTTAATGAGGGTATACATGAGGAAAAATACATGTCTTTTTATATAAATTCATTTAGAAAGATTATGAAAAAAATACCCAAAGAAAAAAATTTAACTTTTTGCTTACTTTCCACTATCCTTGAAATACCTTACTCACGTGTATCATGTTTAAATTGAAGCAGTAGATTCCCTTTAAGATTACCTGAAAATTCTTGGAGGCAATAAGAATATTTTGGATACATGAGAAACAGTGATATTACACTTGAACTGGTGTAACAGCCTGACATTCCTAAGAGCATTATTATTGTTCTTGAACTTCAGGCACAGTTGAAGAAAGAAGTCTTCTTTAGATAAACACTAATGTCAGTAAAGGAAAGTTGGGCATATCTCAAGACCTCCCAAGAGCACTTTAGTTAAGCTTCTACCTCTCTTGTTTTTCTCTGTAAGGAACCAACAGAAAACACTTAACACTTCCACCCCGTGCAATCCTGGTTTCCTCTTCTGGGGTAAAGTCTAAGTGTTTGTTTCCCCTGTCTTCCTTTCTCTCTCTCTCTCTGAAAAACCAGAGTATGTATTAACTCTGTCTTTCATAGTCCTTCCTAGTAGAGTACTTGCTCAGAAACTGCAGAATTTCAGTTGATATGTTCTGTAACCTAAAAGGTCGAAAAAAAATTTTTCAAACTTTTTTGCCCATTCCCTTTACAATTCTCTGTTGACATATCTTGTGGTGATAAAGAGAGCATAATTACAGTATATATTTCAAGCTACTTGACAGCCAAGATCACTTAAGCAGCCTATTGACCATCAGTCACCTCCAGAAAGCCAACTCCTACTTCCACTTATATCATCAACCATTTTTTCTATCTTTATTGCTTTGATATTGTCCTTCATAGCCTATGGATTCTGCCCTTAACATCTTTTAACACAGCTCATTATTTCTCTCCATGTACTTAAGCATGTCTTCAGCCTTGATGTCTACAAAATACATTAATATAATTAAAACTCTGACTTGCTGGAACCACTGTTTACCATGGGGACAAGCACTATGAGCAGTTCTCATGTATTTCCTTCTCTTTTCTCGGTTTGTGTTTTTACTCTGTACAGTACTTAGTATGCTGATATCATAGTCAGTGACTTGAAACAGCTTCTTATCAAAACAACAAAAACCATTGAGGTGTATTTGCAAAAAATATCAAGCTTTTAGTTAATAAATTCAAGGCAATGAACACATGAACACAGTTTCATTTTGGACATAAAATGTACAGATCAATGAAAATAGGTTCAAAACCTTTAAAACAGCACTTGTTTCAGTCTCACATCATTGTCAACATTTGCATTCATTGCCCCAGAACTCTTTTCCCGAATTCAGATATTTACTTTCTCTCTTTTTTCCTCTTTTTTTTTTTGTTGTTCTGATTTTTTTCTAATTATTTTTCCTTCTCTTTCTTGACACATTCTTTTCTTTTCTACCCATTTCACCATTATACATATAATGAGAGTAATAAAGACAGACCATTTAAATAGAGAAAAAAAAGTCCTGTCTGTTTCATAAGGGAGTCAGGACATTCATGTACAGAACACTGTAATTTATAAATCTTATATATACACTCATTTAGGATAAGAGAGTACTTATAAGATTTGAAAAAATTCTGTAACCAAAACATAAGTAAAAATGAGATTCAATTGAGATTTGTGGTATTTATATGATGTGGTCTACAGTTTAATGTGATCTAGGGGTATAGACAATTCTTACATCCTTATTTCTCCTATGGGATTATAGGGCTAGACCACTGAGACTTTCGCAAATAAGTTTACTGAATGGAATATATACAGTTCTTATTCTTATGTAAACAAACAGGCTATGACTCGAAGCCACACAATGGCTTTAATTGTACAAACCATGTATTGCTAAAATCAATCCAAGTCATAACTGTGGTAAGCAACCACCTCAGTTTTGAGCAATCTGTCAGTAAACTAATAAATTATACCAATGTGGAGAGTGAAAGAACTGCTCACTTTTTAGGCATCTGTTTAGCACCTGGCAATAGCTGGGTTCTAGCTTTTCCAGCTGTAATCAAATAGGTAAATCCTTTCTTTGGTTAAAAGTTTCTCTAAATCTTTTGGGAAGTGAGCAAGATACAAAAGTTTCTTTATTTGACTTTCTCTTCAAGACAGTTTCAAAGTATGCAAACATGTAAGGACCGAGAATTCAGTCCATCTCTTAATCCTACAATCTGTCATTAAAAAATCCAGAACACATTTATCAAATCCTGACTACTCACAGTTTATGACAATAAATCCACTGATTTGAAAAGCTCTAGGATTTTCCTCTTTCATATCCATAGAAGTCATAGAAAGCTTTTAAGGGAGGGACTTTAAAGATCATCTGTTTCCAATCCCCCCTGATGGGCAGGGATGCCACCCACTAGACCAGGTTGCTCAAAGCTCCACTCAGCCTAGCCTTGAGCATTTCCAGGGACTGGACATCCAGAACTTCTCTGGTACATCCTGGGTAAGTGAGGGTCAAAGGACCAGTTTCAACATGTGGTTTGCCTCACTGACTTCCCCTGTACTCAGTACTGGTGAGGACACACTTGGAGTATTGTGTCCAGTTCTGGGCCCCTCAGTTCAGGAAGGATATTGAGGTGCTGCAGCAGGTCCAGAGAAGAGCAACAAGGCTGCTGAAGGGACCTGAACACAAGTCCTATGAGGAGAGGCTGAGGGAACTGGGGTTGTTTAGCCTGGAGAAGAGGAGGCTCAGGGGGGACCTCATCACTCTCTACAACTACCTGAAAGGAGAACCAGGTGGGGCTTGGTCTCTTCTCCCAGGCAACCAGCAGTAAGACATGAGGGCGTGGTCTTAAGCTCTGCCAGGGAAGGTTTAGGTTGGATATTAGGAGGAAATTGTTTACAGAAAGGGTAATCAGGCATTGGAATGGGCTGCCCAGGGAAGTGGTGGATTCTCCGTCCCTGGAGGTTTTTAAGATGAGACTGGATGTGGCACTTAGTGCTATGGTTTAATAACCATGGCGGTAGTGGATCAAGGGTTGGACTTGATGATCTCAGAGATCCTTTCCAACCCGATTGATTCTATGATTCTAAGATTCAGTAACAACTACTCTTATTCTTTATTCTTTTACAGCAAATATGTAATGACACATTGCACAGAGAAACAGACAGGCCAACAAAGAGAAGGGGCTTGTAGACATAGATATACTTGCTGGATATATTATGAATTTCTCGGGATTAAAAACTGATTCTCATACAGATTTGGAATGTGTTCTGATTAACCATTTCCACAATGAGAGACCTAATTGTTAAGAACATCTGAGTTCCTGATCCCACTGAATTCAGCATAACATCAAAATTAATTGCACTGTGAAGTACATACTAATTTGAGAGCCTTTTAATGTGGTTAGACCTGTATTTGTTCCTCATACTGTAGTCTGCTCAGTACATTAAATGTTTCTCAGGGATTTTTTTGACACATCCATAAATTCCCATAGTAGTGAGCAAGGGTTACAGTCTGGGAGAGATTTGTAAACTTTGAAAAAATAAATTGCACTGAAGTTCTTGTTCATGGCAAAGTAGCCGTGAACGAATGCATAAGAGCCCATTAATCTAAGAGTAGTTGGGCTTTAAAAATGTTTACTTGAGAGATACATCCCTTCTACCTCTAAAGAAGAAATCTGACTGGTTTTTTTAAAGTAATCCTAAACTTCGTTGTTTGAAAAAGATGTGTGATAGAGTTGCATACAAATGAGACAAAGGAGAAGCCCCCATAATCCAAGGGGAAATGGTCAGCAACCTGCTACATTACATAGAAACACGAGTCTATGGGGCCAGATGGGATTCATACCAGGGTACAGAGGGAGCTGGTGGAAGTGGTCACTGAGCCACTTTCTATCATATGCTAGCAGTCCTGGTTAAGTAGAGAGGTCCCACATGGCTGGAAGTTAGTGAATGTGACACTCATCTATAAGAAGGGTTGGAAGGAGGATCCAGGGAACTACAGGCCTGTCAGCCTCACATTCGTGCTGGGGGAGGTCATGCAGCAGATCATCTTGAGTGCCATCATATGACGTGTGTAGAACAAGTGGGAGTTTAGGAAAGTATGGCTATCCACATTATGGGTAAAGGAAAGACTGTGGATGTTGTCTATCAGGACTTTAGAAAAATATTTGACACCAATTCCCACAGCATTCTCCTAAAGAAACTTGCTACTCATGGCTTAGATGGGTGCACTGCTCACTGGGCTGAAAACTGGCTGGGTGGCTGAGCCCAGAGAGTGGTGGTAAATGGAGGTGGTCTAGCTGGTGACCGGTCACCAGTGTTTTTCCCCAGGGTTCAGTACTGGGGCCAGTACTGCTTCATATCTTCATCAAGAATCTGCATGAAGGGATCAAGTGCATCCTCAGTCACTTTGTGGATGACATCAAGTTGGGCCAGAATGTTGATCTGCTGGAGGATAGGAAGGTTTTGCAGAGGACAGACTGGAGCGATGAGCAGAGGCCAACTGTATAAGATTCAACAAGGTGAAGTGTTGACCTACATTTTGGTCACAACAACCCTATTCAGTGCTACAGGCTGGAAAACTGCCTGGTGGAAAAGGTCCTGGAGTCTTGATTGACATCCAGCTGAACATGAGCCAGCAGTGTGCCCAGGTGGCCAAGAAGGCCAATGGCATCCTGGCCTGTATCAGCATTACTGTGGCCAGGAGGACAAGGGTAGTGATTGCCCACCTGTACTTGGCACTGGAGAGATATTGGACCTCTTACTCCAAGAAAGACATGTTGGTGCTGGAGCATGTCCAGAGAATGGCAACAAAGCTGGTGAATGGTGTGGGGAGGGGCTGAGGGAGCTGGGATGCTTAGCTAGGAGAAAAGAGGGTAAGCAACGTCTCAACAAATCTCTACAGCTACCTGGAAGGAGGTTATAGATAGGTGGAAGTCAGTCTCTTCTCCCAAGTAACAAATGACAGTATGAGAGCAAATGGCCTCAAATTGAACCATGGAAGATTTAGATTGGATATTAGGATCAATTTATTCATGGAAAGTGTGGTGAAGCATTGGAACGTGCAGCCCAGGGAGCTGGTTGAGTCATCACTCCTGGAAGTGTTCAGAAGCTGGGCTGATGTGGCACTTAGAGACATGGTTTAGTGATAGACTTGGTAGTGCTGGGTTAGTGATTGGACAATATTAGAAGTCTTTTCTACCCTAAATAATTCTATTATTCTATGATTTATATATATATATGTATATGTTCACATGCATGTAGATGTGTAGAAGTGTATGCATGTATGAATGTATCAGCAGTACAAAATGTAAAAGCTTATGATGGGGGGGAAAAAGCAATAGATTTTATATCATGTTCAGACACTTTGACCAGTGATATGATCTGAACGAGTAACACCAGTCATATTCATATTTCATTGAGATATCTACAAGAAGAGATGCCTTCAAATGCACAGAATTCTGGTGAATATCAGCATGAACATGGTTCTGTGGGGAGGGCACACCTACATATTGTATGCATGGTGCTGCCAGTCAACACAACTGTATCACAGGGCCAACAGCTCCTGCTGAATGTGGAAGTCCTAATCTGAATGATAGCCTGCAAGATATCTGGTATTTCCCATTTTCCATGTCCTCCTAGTAAGCCCATGCCTATTTAGACCATCTCTACAGAAAACTAGTTTCAGTGTCAAATGTGCCAATAGTAAACCAACAAATATCACCATTTTACAGAGTAAAATAACAACAAATTTCTAAGTTATTTACCCATTCAAAATCCATGTAAAGTGCCTGGAATTTTTTAATCCCAAACACTACTACAAATACACAGACTACTCTAGACTTTATATTTAGAGTGACCTAGAGTGAGCGTGTCATTTCTGCTTTTCAGAGATTCTTACTTACCTTTCTATAATATCTGTGAGAATGTCAGCAACATCTTCAGCAGACTAGGATAATACCAAGGTGACACCTTGAAAGTGACTATTTATGAGTTGTGAACTGAAAGCAGGAAATGTGATAAAATAGCCCTTCATTAAAGCTCAGCACATAACCATGTCTGTATTAAAATCTTACTAAGTCTGTTACAAAGCCTGATGAAGTAGGTAATCAACTCCAATAAGTTGAAGTAAAGAAAAAATATAGCTATAACAGCGAATTAAGGGGTCATTTAATAGCTATTTCTCTGTTAGACAAAGCAAAGATTTTTAGTCAATTAGAATGCAACTTTGCTTTTCATGTCTGTGAATACATCTATACTGCCACAGCCCGTGTTACAGAAAAGCTTAAGCACTGCAGTCCAAAGAGTGGCTATGTCAGCAAACTTTTCAGAAAAAAATTAAGTACAGTCTTTACCCCAAACAGTTAATAAATAGATAAAACAAATAAAGGATTAAGATTCTAGAAATAACATAAAGACAGAAAGTTCTTTTTTTTTTTTTTTTTTTTTTTCAGCTGTCTTATTAGTTCCTTTAATTTTCTTTGCTTTTTCTTTGTTGACTGGTGATATTGGAAGATGAGGCAAGGGACAAAGTGGACGTTGGAAGAAGTGGAAGAAGGAAAAGATAAGAGGAAGGGATATATGGGTGGCGGCTAAAGTGAGGTTGAAGTGAAGCGACTGTGAGGGAAGAGGCAGAGGGGATTTGAAGCAAACATCCAAGATAAACTATAAATAAGAATACACACATATACAGCACTTTATATCTTCAAAGTACAGGAAAAGTATGTCTGATGCAAAGTCAGGCTTTCCTTCCATTTCAAAGTATTTAGTCTTCAGAAAAATGTTTATAATAGGAAAATATAAGTGAAACCTTGAGGGCAAAGGGAGTGAGAGGAAAGTCTCCAACTGTCAGGTCTTTGTACTGAGACAGTTTTGATTTTGACCATCATGCAATACTTTGAAAATGTAGAGCACCAGGAATATTCACTACATTTTAGTGAAAAAAGAAGTTAAATTCCTAGCAACCAGGTATAATTTACTCAAGCAAATAAAATGTCATCATTGTTTCTGTTTCAAAGTATGCATCCACAATGAATTAAGGTTAGTATGATTTAAAGATTCTCATTAAAATTATGAAATTATGGAACAAAGTTATATTAAGCACTTTTCTGCACAGATGGAATCCTTTGTATGTAAATCAATTGTATGCCCACATCTCACATGCTCATGCAGGTCCATTTACCTCATCTCAGAAAACATATAACAGAATTAGGAAGGGTTCAACAAAGAGAGCAAGGGTAATTTGAATAAAGGAATAGCTTTCATAGGAGGAAAATGTGACTAACACACTTCAGCTTGTGAAGAGGTGAATAAGAACAGATAATGAACAGTCACATAGAGTCATGAGTGACAAGGTGAAGATGAATAGGAAATGGTTATTTCACTGTCACTTCCATACAAAGAGTAAAGGGTACAAAACTGGTAGGTGACTTTGAAGACAAAGAGAAGGATTTCTTCACACGGTTTACAGTGAGGTTGAGGAACCACTCCGGTCTAAGATGTGGTAGATGGTAAAGATTCATTTAGCTTGAAAATAGCTCAGCTAGTTCAGGTGGTGAAAATCTGACAGGCTATTTAAATACAAAGGCATATCTTTCAGCATTAGATATCCATGAGACACAGATTGTTGCATTCTGGGCAAATATGCTGCAGCAGTCATGTGTTAAGCCTGCATTAAATGCTACTGAGCAGTATTAGAGATAGAACTAAAGGGACTCAGTGTGACTTGGCTTATCCGTATGGTTTATTAAAAAGAACCATACAGTTTCACCATCAGACTACACTCAAAAATCTGCCCTATGGTAATGATAATTCAGTCAGGAGGAAGAATTTGCAGCAGTGACCTCACCTACAAAAAGCAGTTGATTCCACATTTTTTCTTTAAAAATGTTAACTTCTGGGTGTGAGAAATTCCCAGATATAGAAAAATAGAAGAATTGTTCACAAAAATAGCATATAAACTAACTTCTGAGGAAATGGTCAGAATGCTTTGATAGACAGAGAGATAAAATTAAAGATCTGACCTGTGATTCAGAATTTTTCACCTTGAGAATAATATTGAATATTTTCCAGGACAATAAATCAAAAAAGTGGTCAACAACTATGAGGAAAATGGGACAAGTTCAAGATTTTTTAAAAAAATACATAGCAATTCCTTCATTACTGGCATAACTTGGTTCTAGAATTATTCCTGTAGAATAGTTTTGTCTGTTTTCTGCTATGACTATTATTCCTCCAACAATCTCAAAGCACCTATAAAGTTAAGACCATGTAACTTTGTACTGAAGGCAACAGAAGTCTGAATTGTCAGTATCCTTGGAGGTAGCTTTGCAGAGGGTCACTATTATCAAGTTGGAATGGGGAATGTGACAAAAATAAATGAGATAACCAGGCAGGGAAGAAGCACTAGTTTACTCGAACATTTAGAAACCTTAACACAGTAAAAATCTATTTGTTTTTAATCAATGC
The DNA here is from genome assembly GCF_036250125.1 of Pseudopipra pipra. Classification (NCBI taxonomy): domain Eukaryota; kingdom Metazoa; phylum Chordata; class Aves; order Passeriformes; family Pipridae; genus Pseudopipra; species Pseudopipra pipra. The sequence goes on along the minus strand of NC_087550.1, from coordinate 70,869,010 downwards.
AGTAGACAAGAAAGCATACATAACCAAGTAATTGAGGCATGGTTTGAGCTCTGTAAACTGAAATAAGATTGCTGGTGTCTAGGATCAAATGCAGCAGCTTGATGAAGCTGCTGCATCTCCATGCCCTCCAAATAATAGCGAGGTTGGAAATGTATTCCTCATGGGTACATGCACAGGGAGAAGACACACACAACACGTACCCATAAAAACATGGCTGGCCACACAGATCCCAGACATACTCAGCATTTGGTGAACACAGACAGCACCCATGGTCTCTCTTTGACTGACCAGAATGAAGGTCTACTAGTGAGAAAATGTATATATATATATATATGTACATATACATATACATATACATATGTACGTGTGTATGTATATATCAAGGTGGATCCCTGTAGTAACTATGCTTACTCAGTCTGCCCAGGAGACTGGACCCCAGTCTCCCCAATAAACCCCTGAGTCCGCAGGCTAACACCAATGGATGGTACAGACTATGGCGTACTCACCTGCATGCGCACACACACACATACACACACACATACATGGCTGATTGGGATTCCCACTTTTCTGGACAGCCAGCTCTTTCCATGCTCTTGACCTTTGAGACAAACACACCTTAGCTCACAGGCCACTTCACCTACTTTTTGGCTTGACCAGCTTAATCTTCACTAATGATCATTCATTCAGACACTCAATCTTGTTCTAGCTACTGGCAGCACAGAGACATGGGTCCTCTGTCATTCATGGTTGCACAGTTTCCAGCATTTGGTTTCATTAAGTCCAGTTTTTCCAGTCTCTGACCCATGCACATGGACTCTCCAACCTATGGTCTGTCTAATTGCTGCACCCAAACTGCCCCACACGCACATATGCACACACCAAATACAGAACCCTCACGCAGGTAAAGAGCTAGAAAAGGATTTATGTAAGGCTGGCATCCTTTGGCCCCTTACTCGTCAATTTCCCCACATTTATTCCTCCCCAAATCATCTAACACCATCCCTTTTCCCATCTTTGGATCATCCCCTAAATATTCCATGGAAAGTCCTGTGTAACACAAAATACTCTTCCCCTGCACGCCTTGACGTTTCCCATCCCCCAGGCGGCAACCCCCTCAGCCCAGAAGATGCTCCAACACTGACTCATTCTGAGGGGTTTCCCACCAGGACACTGGGGCTGGGGGGTCTCCTGGGACAGCTCTGGGAGGTATCTAGGCATTGTGTCACTTCCTTCAAGTCTTTAATTTATGTTTCCACTTGACTTTAGGCCTTTGTACTCCTCTAGGTTTGTGGAGATGGACCTCTGATTGTCTGCCCTCCAGGATTGGCCTCTGTTTCCCTAGCTGCCATTGTTTGTCTGTGCTACTTTCTGGGTGTGCAGGTGAGCTTTTCTCACACATTCCAACATAAATTGTTTACCATATGTTCCACTTCATATCTTATTAAAAGAATGCAAAATAAGTAATCATAAAATTATAAACAATGAAGCTGGAGAGGATGACAAGGAGTTATGTAATCCATTTTCTAACTCAAAGACATAGTTTGTATCATTCCATAAAGAGGTTTTATTATTTACTTACACAAAAGGAGGCATTGATTAAGACCCTCCTTTCACAGGCTATTATATAGCTCAAATAGCTTTGGAGCCAGAAAACTTTTGCTAATGTTTAGGCTTAGCTGCACTGAATTCTGTTTAACGTTGCTGTTACTCATGCTAAGCATGGAAAACTGCTTATTCCCATCTCCTATTTTTACCTTTCTGTAGCATGCTGTCATAGCTCCCTTCTCCTCAGCTCTAGACTAAACAAGCCTAATTCCTCAATCTTTCTTCAGAGGTTATGTTTTATAGACCTATAACCATTCTTGTTATTTTCTTTTGGACACAATTCAACTAGTTTGTACCCTTCTTGAAGCACAAAGCACAAAACTGGTCATAATATTGCATCTGAGGCCTAACCAAAGCCAAACAGAATTTAACTACTTCATATGTCACTTAAACAATGCATACAATGTTTATGTGTTTCATTACGATGTTTGCCTTGTGTGTATATAATCCCTGCAGTAAATTAATTTTGTTCATCATTTTCAGCTTGTGATTTCTTATAACCCATAGATCCTTTTTAGAAACACATCTCTACTTTCTGTTATTCTCTAACCTCTATGCAATTAAACCTCCAAATATCTGCATAATCTGCAGCAGTCACAGTCACCTGATGTTTCTTTTCCTTCTTGTTATTACCTTTAAAATCTTACCCAAAAAACTGTTCTTACGAACGATAATTACAAAATGAATGTCAAAGTAAGTTTGCTAAAATGCTCAAGTTTTTTTCTCATTAGACTGAGGCTTAGAAAAAGGCCAAAATCTATTTAAAGAACGCACACATAATCTACATTACAACATCAACCTCTTTCAAGCTTTTAAAGTTGTATTGTCTTTTAAGGAATATCTAGAGGTTCTACTTTGTTCGTCCTACTCACTCTCTACTACTGTAAAGGAAAAGAGAGAACATAACAAAGAGAAAGATAACCTCCACATAGTGAAATAATTTTCTAAGACTCTCATTATAGTGGCTGGATGGCAAGAGACTTGTGGCTGGATGGCAAGAGACTTCTGCCACAATTTAAAATATCTAAACTTAGGTTTTTAATCAAGCTCTGAGGCTTACATTTATTTTAACTGACCAAATAGAAAACAAACAACCAAAATTAGCCCTTTTGAAAAATTCCATCGGAACTACTTCTTGACAGATGGTGGCAATCAGTGTTTCTTTTCAAGATGACTAGAAACAAGTTAGAGGTTCAGGATCTGTGTCTCATGTCTGGATTGTTACATAGGCTTCTCCAGTGCTAAGGTCCAGTGTTTTACTTCAAGAAATTCAATATTCAGGGTTTATTTATAAATGAATTTATTTTACTGCAAACTGCCACTGAAAAATGTTACTCTTCTCTGTGTATGCCAATTGGAGATGTGTTACAAAGGATTTTACCTTTCTCAACAGTCTTTATTACCCGAAGGGTAGTACAACCTTGGTTCCTGGAACATCTCTCAATGCCCTTAAAAGATTTCTTTATCTAAGATCAACTTCCAGGGCATATTTCTATAGGTATCTCTATGGATTTTCAGAACTAAGTAGTGTCTAGTTTCAGTATGAATAGATGGTAGCTTTGATTTCTGAAAAGCCTGTTAAGCTGCTATACACATCATTGAAAAATCTTAAACTTAAGCCTTAATACTGTGAATGCTTATGGATACAATAAATTATTTGTATTAAGCAATTTCACTGGAATCAGTAGGATTACTTACATAGTAAGCACAGGATTTTAACAAAATTTGAATATACTGAGTCTCTTAAAATTCAAGGTATGGATAACATCATTACTCTCCCATTTACAAAAATATTGATCATTATATTTAACATACATGTATTATATTGATATACCAATATATTATTTCTATACATTTCCTATTTTATAGATATATAATATTCAAACATATATAAAGTATGTGTGCAAGAGGATATGCATTTATATATTTATATCATATATATAATAAAAAATTATCAATTCACTTGTAAACAGTTCTCTAACTCATTCAGAAAACAGCGGTGAATGGGGGTAAGTTATTTAATATTCCATTATTGTAAGTGTTGGGTTCTATATCAGAAACAACCTGAATGATATTGGAATCTTTAAAAAAAGTTGGAAATCAGGATGCAGTTATCGATGAGAAGCAGCACTTTTCCCATCAGTGTTTAAAAGTCACATGAAAGTAAGCCCATCAAGTGAGAATACTGTTTCCACAGAATGTTTTGGGTTGGGGTTTGTTTAACTGGTTTGTTTTTTTTTCTGAAGGTCTCATGTTTAAACAATCATTGTAGCAGATCTTTGTACTCGCAAAAGCAGTATCTTATGGTTTGTTTGGAATAAGGTATGAAGAATGCTGTCTTGCTGTCTGTTCTGAATGTATGAAAGAGATCAAGTAATGGCATGTAGTCCAAAGCACAGCTTAGCATTCCAGTGCTTTAGCTGTATGACACAGCAAGGCCTTCTGCCACCAAAGGACTGATCCAAGTGAGGCCACAAATCTGTTGCAAGAGACTGCAAAGCTTCCCCCCACAAGGGGAGGTGCCTGGCATCTCCTGAACATATATTATTCCATTGGACTCTATGTTTTTTGGGAAACTGTCATCACAAAGAAGACCAGAAGAACCGGACAGACAGGATGCCACCTGGTTACACAGAGTGGTGATACCTTTTCTATTTTAATCTCTCTCTGTCACTTTCTTTCTTTTACCCACCACCACCTCTTCCCTATTTCTTTCTATCTCTCTATCTCACATTTACCATTAAATAAAACCCATACTATTGACTTTGGCATTTGGTCTCATTTGCACTTTCATTCGGGTAGAGGGATTTCTAATAATTTTAATAACCAGAGCATAACACCATTCTTGGTCAATTCATTATAGTCTCGGACCTCTCAATTTACACACTTACTGCTGGGTGTCCAGTTTACATACCACCAACAAAAGCAAGAAGAAGCAGGATTTGATCTCCACTAAGCAGTATGAAATGAACTGATTTACTGAATTTAGAGGCTAAAGAATTTATGAGACAAAAATTAAACACTGCATTAAACATATTTCCCTCAATGTCTCTGTGCATTCATTGGGTGTCTCAGCACCCTGGTTAGTGATGCCAGAAGGCAATACACCATCTTACGACATAACACAGCAATTCCATTGTTTCTCTGGGAATTTATATCCCTATAGCCAATATGGTCATTTTAGCTGCATTGGACACCTTATACACAGATGTAGTAACTTTGCCAAGGCACATAATTTTGCCTGGTATTTCTCACAAGTAGACTCTTTACAGGTCAAGGGAGGTGATTCTTTCTACCCATCTACTCCACTCTTGTGAAAGCCCAATTGGAGTACTCCAACCCGCTCTGGAGCCCCCAGCATAAGAAAGACATGGACTTGCTCAAGCAGGTCCAGAGGAGGCCCACAAAGATGATTAGAGGGCTGGAGCAACTCTTCTATGTGAGCATACAGTGAGCGAGTTGGGGTTTTTCAGCCTAGAGAGGAAAAAGCTCTGGCAAGGCCTTATTACAATCTTCCAGTATCTGAAAGAGGTCTGAAAGAAAGGTGTAGAGGGACTTTTATGGGGGTATGCTGTGATAGGACAAAGGGAATGACTTTAAACTGTAAGTTTAGTGTAGATAGAGGGATGAAATTCTTTACTAGGAGTTAGACAATGGCTTTGAGAATTTTCATGCAGCATGATACGACTTTTTTAAGGATAACAAAGAAAAAAGATATAAATTGCCTCCTCAAACAAAGTAAACTTTCACTTTAAAATTAATGAAAATAAAGGAAAAGGTTAAAATAGAGTGGATAGTAAGGTCATTAGTCAAATGAACTTTAAAAATTCTATAATTAAAAAGAAACTATTTAGATGACTGGGTGATAACACAAAATTTACACCTTCAATATAGGAGTATTTGAAAATTCAGAGTTCTTCAAGGTCCAGTAGTAAATATTCAGTCTATTACTTACCTAAATCCATAGTCTGCCTATGCAAAAACAATCCTTTAAGCTTCTAGATTGCTACATAAATTGCTGCATAATTTTCACAATTCACATGGCATATAGTAATTACAGATCTTCATACTGTTTTCTTCTTATAACTGTACTTAGTAAAATAATTTCTTCATTTTTAGTAACTTCAACAACAAATAAAGTAGCATAAGAAATACCGACATCTCCTTCCTCCTTGTCTATGAGATTTCCAGAAAATTGCTTCCAACCTTCTTTCTGCTGAAACTCACAGAAGCTAGTAATTATCACACCACATGTGTTCTGACTGAATGCTGTATAATATTTCCATTTTCATATAGCTCAGTTCCCGTAGCAGAGACAAATATCACACACCTGCATGCCTTTCAAGAAACATAGCCCCAAAACCAACTGCACAATAATAATAGCTTACTTAAAATTTTTTATGAAACGGTAGAAGATTACCTACAGCTTTTGTAATGCAATATTGGAGATAACACAGCTATTTTTCATCCTAAAAACACAGAAAATCTGTAATACCATAGAGATACCATAGTATAAATTTATTTTCAGGAATAACTTTCATTTTGGGAATGTCTTTATGATTGGTAAATAAACTGTTAGTATATATGGGGAATATGAAATAGACTCCAAGCTTTTGAAGAGACATTTCTACACCTTTATTATATTTGTGTTCAGTTCTAATCTAGAATTCTCTTATATTTTGATATTTTATTCAAGTATCTACAAAGATGTTATTCTCATGGAATCCTAGAAATGCTTATAGGAAAGAATCCCTGATTCTAGCCATCTAATAAGAATCTTTGTTTCAGGAAGGTCTATTGCTAACAATCCCCCAAAATAGAAAGGTAAGAATAAACTAAAATGGCCATATAAATATCAGAAATTCATTATCTTTGTCTGCTTCTTAGGTTAGTGTTAGTTTAACCTCAATTTTTCTCCTGTGTAGGGTGATACAAATGATTGCTATTCATTATTAGGGCACATTTTCTTCTCATCAATTGCTGCCTTTAACAACAGAACACTTCCCTCCAGCGTACAGATTAAATCGTTTTTAGTCGCATAAATAAATGCCTAAAAGATGTCAGCCGAAAATCTTAGTTATTTCCTAGAGGTGCAGGTGCTAGAAGTGGTGTAATGAAGTACAGACAGCTGCAGCCACAGGCTCTGGCCAACTGGAATATGTCTTCAAAGTGACATTGAGCATAACAAGACCTCACTATGTTTGCTTCCAAGAATGTTATCACTGCAGTTTTAAAAACAGCATAAATCAAGAGGCTTGCTCGCAAAGTATAGCTGAAGTCACATTATCTTTATTATACCCCTATATATTTTCCTCATTACAACCTGAAATATGTTGACATAACCAGTCATACTCATCCATAATGTAACTAATTATTGCCCTGCCAGAAAGAAAAATTAGAACAAAAGGTATTGGAAGGTTGGAATTAATCAAACAACTGACCCATCGAGTTATGAGCAACTAGAGTCACTGAAACTTTAAAACTTCAGGTACAGGCAGATTTTAATAAGCCTTTGTGAAACTAACTGAGAATAGCATGAGTCATTGTCATTTACAAACCTTTTCTTCAAAAAAAATTGAACTCTCTTTTGCTGTATGCCCATTACACAATCATTTGTTAAGACTGCCACATAGGAGAAGGAAAATAAATTGAAAAGCTTAGCACTGCAGATATTGAGTACTCAAGGTTCTGCTCTCTTTTTCAGAGACTTCAAGAAAGATATGGTTTTATTTTTATTAGAACAAGCAAAACCAATCTATGATATATATGATCACCTTAGCAAATAACAACTGCTTGTAAAACAGCAATTATTTGAAAGATAAAAAACCTTCCCAAAGTCTTGCCTTCTTTAATATTTTTTGTTGTTGTTGTATTGTAGTTGCTATTCACTATGAAATACTTCCACAGTCACAATTTTGGATTCAACCCTTGCCACGGTCCGAAGGGGGTTGGGGCCGTGACACAGCGCAGGTCCAGGAGACAAGGTAGGGTACAGGTAGAATGCTTTATTGAGGGGTGCACAGGATTTTTTATCAGTTCAGGCAGGGAAAGGGCCAGAACTTGGGGTGGAGAATGCGGGCAGACAAACGGGGGAACAAATCGGGATACGGTCACAGGCAAAAGGGGGAGGAACGTGGAAGGGGCAAACAGGAGCTGTCTCCTCTCTGCAGCTTCTTCAGCCACTCAGAGAAAGGAGCGAGGGAAGCAGGGAGCAGGCAAACTCGTGGCAAGCCTGGGCAAGTCCAGGCTGTGCACTGTGTAATGCGAATACAATGAAACCACATAATAACAGTAAAGTCCATATAATAAAGTCCTGTCGATTGCTGTATGTCTTTCTCCACGCCTGGAACCCCTCCCATCCTGAATCTTGCTCCTTCACAAACCCTCTTGTGTGAAGATAGAGGACTGAGTGTTCACCTTAACACTCCTGGCAAATCTGAATGGTCATAACTTCAAATGGTTAAAGCAGGACTTTTAAAAGCACTTAATATTCATTTGGTATTTACCTAACTCTATTTGTCAAGGAACAAATTTCAGTTTAGCCGTTAGCTTTCTACTTTTTTTTTGCCAAGAAAAAGATTCAGAATTTGGTAAAATCAATTCAGGGGCTTATTTTCGCTAGAGAGATAGAGTAGCTGTTCCTAAATCCATCTTCACAACATATGGAAGCAGTCACTTCTACATATTTACGGCTAAATGCTTAGGTCAGTGTGATGGAACAGGCAAGAGAGTAGGCAGCTACTTTCTACTCAGCTTCCACAGTCTTGTAGATTTTGTTCCTATAGACTGTTCCTTAGGAGAGACTTATATTCCAATAATCTGACATTGCTGGTACATTCAGAATAAAACCAGAACACAACAAACCCACAAACCTGAGTGATTTCAGCAGTGCAGAACTGCTGGATATTACTAGTGTACAGACTGTTTCTTATATCCAAAAATGTAAAGAAATAAGTCTATATCTTTAACTGCTCCAGTAAAGACAGCTTTTCTCCTACTTTTTAAGGGAACATTCCACATCTTTAAAGAATATCAGCTGATCTCCTTCAAATTCATCCTAGTCAGTGGTCATGTTCTGAGCTTCTACCATTTCTCTTTCCCTCTGGACTCAGCAACTCCAATGCTCTGTTCGTGCAAATTCAAGGACAAGAGGAATTTCTCATTTCCACAAAGTATTTTCACTTTGACTTCTAAGTGCAATAGCCAATTGTGTTCAGTACTTCTCTAGGATATCCTGTCCAGAGTAACTACCCTATATCTAAGGGGAAAATGACAATTTATGTCAGTCACAGATCCAGACCTGTATTTCTGAAATCTTCATGGACTAATCATATCATAGTCATAAAAAGTGCTATAAATGCTGTTTTAACAAAAATAAATGATTAAACAATAAGGACCACATTATAGCAATTTCCCTGGAGACTATTAGATGGCTGGAAGTAACTGATGGCTTGATTTGGTTTAAAATTTACACTTTTTTGGGGTTATTTTTCTTTTCCATTCCATATGTATAGTTTCACTAAGCTAATCATCATACATTACATCTGGCATTTTTAGGGAATTAATTCCCAGTGCATTAGCTGAGAGAATCAATCATATATTTGTTAAAATCACAAGCCTCAGCTCCATGAGTTACAAAAGCCCTACATGCTGTAATTTTCATTGTGTGTGCTCATAAAGTCACACAAAAAAACTGTGCAACTAATATCTAAATCAGGAAAAAAAAAATCTTTATGTATGCTCCTATCTGAGGATGAGAATGATGTCACTACATTTGGTTATGGCCTCCTTGGAGGACCAGGAAATGTATACTCCTGTGCACATCATATTCTCCAAAATAATTATCACTCCAAGTGCAGAGGGCTGACAGCTGGTCCTTGTAGTAGGTCCAGTAGCAGAATTTTTCAGATGTTAAGGCTGAAATTTATGTTAATTCTCTACATATTCAGATATTATAGTCAAGACATTTGCTAAGCAGCACTTGGTAAAGAGATTTGGTTGGTTAATGTCAATTGCTTTGATTTTTTTTTTTTCTTGGTTTGTACCAAATATGAGAAAGGAATAGTGCCAATTAGAGAAGTGGGAATGTAAAATGCTTACAGGAACACTATTTAAGCATAAATCTGCCTCATAAAGCCCACTGTGACGACCTACCAATCCTACAGATGTCAGGGTCTCCAGGTCAAAAGACAGCAGTGACTGCCCCATGCAGTGGGTCACAAGGCTCCTAAAGCCAGAGAGACCTCTCAGGCCTGTCCCTGGCGTTCCAAAGCCCCCTGTCAAGCCATCAGGCTGTTGATCCTACAGCTTGAAAAATAACTTGAGACATTTCTTGCAGTAGACACATCCCAGGAAATCAGGGTTCCCTGCAGCTAAACACTCATCAACCTGTCTCAGCTGGTCCATATGCCTTTTAATGGATAAGGGAGTAAGAAATAATTTTCGTATCAGGTTATCTGGGTAAGTAACATCTTATCCAGGTCCAGAATCCTGTAGACTTTTATTGTATATATTCGGTAAACACGTCAGAAATTGACAGAATAATGTCAACTGAGAATGTATCATTCTAGTTATAAGTTACACACATAAGCATTACCAGTCTTTCATCAAAGTAATTCTTTCATCTATGAAGATGCTTGAGCTTAGTAGACATTTTTTTCATGTTGTCATGTTTGTAAACATACATGTAGAATATACTACATTCAATTTATCTTTTTAATCTGAGAACTGTAAATCTTCACAAAACTTACCTCCAAATAGAGTAGTATATATATTTTTATTCATTCAAATCATGTAATTTCATAAACTTGTTGGCTAGTTTTTCTTTACTCTTCACTGAACTTCCACATGGAAATCCCCTTTTAGAAAACCAAAACTCAAAACAGTCGTGAAGGAAGCAATGTGGGTGAGCAACCTGCCCTTGAGCTACATCGGGTTGTAACACTTCTGCTTAGAAAAAACTCATTTCCTCTTCTGATTGCCACTTTATCCAGCTATTTTTTGTCACATTTTTAGGATTGTTGTATAGTAAATTCTCCTATATGCATTTGAATTACTGATTAATACTAGAAGTGTTTAAAAAAATATGCTGTAGAAAAGCTGGTCAAACTTTTGTGTGTGTGTGTGTATACATATTTGTATCAGAGTTCTTCCTTTGAAGAGCATTAAACTGTGTATGCATGACCACATGCGTGTAACAACTGGAAGGATGTTCATCATTAATTACACCTCTAAAATCAAACATGCCTGGAGGACAACAGGAATTAGATAAAATACATGAAAAGAATAAAGGAAAACGGCAGAGAGAAAGAACTCTGTAATCCTCTCTCATTCATTTTCTATGTATTATAGCTTTAATTACTTCCCTGATGATATAAAGAAGACATGCAGGAGAAAAAAATATACACATAGTAGGAGAGGAGGGTCTTGAGATACATGTAAACTTAATCATAATCATCATCTCTGTAGAACAGGCTGATCAGTCATGTCAGTCCGCAGGAGCAGTGCTGGGTGCCCATCCTATAGCCAGAGGGGACACACTAGGCCAATGGTTACAGTCGGGCTGCTAAGGACTGCCTCCTGTCTGTATTGATTTAGACTCCTCTGGAGTAGCTCAAGAGGTCCATAACAGTGTCAAAATATAAACTAGAAACAAACATCACAGTCCAGGACTTGGACTTGTTCTCTCCCTTATTTCTTGGCAGTGTAGACACACCAGCGTGGTTCAAGCCACAAAAGACAGACCCCTTAGACAAGTATGAAAAGGATGGCGGGTAATGCAAAAACTCTCCTTAGATTAATGATACATTTTGATTGTGAACAAACTGTAGAGTCACACATATGAACTAGTTATTCAGAGAGCACTTGAATAGTGGAAGGCATCAAAGAATTGAAATAAATACATCAACACCCAAAGCCAAATTCAAAAGGAGGCATAGAGTGACAAGTGCTGTGGTGTAAACTCTCAGAGAGAGGAATTGTTTCTAAATTTTAAAAGGAGAGAGTAGGGCTGAGAATTGTAATAATGAGATACACCAAAAATAAAAATCACATCCAATAACAATTTTACAATCAGAAGAAACCACAAAATATTTTAATAACTTTCAAAGCACTGTTTATCAGAGAAAGCTTGATCATAATTTTTGGTCGGCATGCCTTTTTTTTTTTCAGGGGGGCTCAGGGATATAGCTAAAAGTGAAACCAAAGTCTGTACAATGATAAATAAACAAAATTTGTTTGTGAGAGAATGTTACAGAATGTAATTTCTGTCACAAAGCTGCATTTTTCTCAGTCTTCTCTTTAGTCATTCACTGGTTTTGGATTGAATATTTACTTTGCTGGAAGTACTTGCTGGTTGCTTTCATGTTTGCACTAACTTTTACTGGGAAGGAGCATCCCCTTTTTTTCCTGTGAGTGGTTTCACATTGCAGCTGCCATTTGCTAGTAGTCTCTGTTGATGTTTCTCCCTCATCTGCTTCTGGGGGCTTTTCCCCCCCCCCAACAAAGTGAGGAAAAAATTAAATGCTTACCCTTCTTTTTTTCTTTCTTTTTTTGTTTTTTTGACGGGGTATTTTTTTGTTCATTTTTATTCATTTAGCCATTGCTCAAACTGGGTACCTTGCCAGTGGATGAGAAGGATCTTCAACATATTTGCATGACATATAGCATTCCAGCATATGGGTTTGGGATGTTTTTTTGCAAATATTAGCAATTAGGTAAAATCTGATGTATTCCATAAAAAAATAATTATTCAGAAACATACTTTTATAAGCAGTAGATTCAGGCAGAATAAGAAAGCCAGACTCACACCTGAATTAATTTGGGGTATGATTTAGAGTTTGGCTTTGAGGCAAAATTATGGTTAGGTTGCAGAACTGTTTTCGTACATAACAGTGGCAAACTCACATACAATTTCTTCCTTCTTGGGGCACAATCCGATGAAAATAGAATTTGGTTGTATCTAAATTCGAGGTATAAAAGACCCATTCTAATTTAGTATTTGACCCAGGATTAAAGCCACAGGGGTGGGTTTAGAACAGAATGTTCACATCTGATCCTTTCCTCTGATATTGAAAAGATTTAGATATGAAGTTCTGCATTTGGCTCATCTATATCCAGGAATGATAGTGAAACCTTGCCAATGGTATGACAAGTCTCTTCTCAGCCCACTTCAATTTAAACAGAATATACCCAGTAAATTAAAACCACTAAGCAACAGGAGAGACTTTTAAGTGAACAAATAATAGTCATGGAAAATCCTGTGCTGGATCCATAGCTGACAGAAAGGATCATTTTGCCATCTGTGTCATCATATACACAAAATTACAGCAGTTTTACCACCACCTGAATCTATGGTAAAACTTTTATAACATCAAATTCTTCTCAAAAGTAAGGTGGCAACAGAATCCCTAGGGAATCTCTTTTTATATGGATACCAAACAATCACAAATATTTAATTTTTTTAGCGAAGAGTTTTTATCTCATAGTTTCTAAACTATTTACCTAAATAAATTGCTTTCAACTACAGAGATTATTTTTCCTTATCTATATACATCATAACTGTCCTGATATTTGTTTCTAGCAATTAAGGAAAGTCCCGTGTTGTGGGAGAATATTCTGTGACTGAAGTACTAAGTCCGGCTCCTGGTTCTGTCAGAGATTTTATTTACTTTGCAACCTACAGCAAAATGCTTAGTTTCTCTCTTGCAGAAAGTTAATATTTCAGTCAAAGTAACTTTTCTCTTTTTTTATCTAATTTATAATTCCACTCAAAGATATACATTTTCTAGGATAAGCAAACATTTCAGTGAGTACTTTTCTGAGGTAGGTGGAGTCTGGAATAGAATTGATTCTTAAAACGAGGATTTCCTGTAGTTCAACATGTTCTTTGACTGAGGCTTGGAATAAGGTTGAAATTGGTATATTTGAAGGAATTTCAGTAATGGTCTACTAGATACTGAGGAAATGCTGTATTCAGTGGGTCACTCAGGGTGCCCTTAGACTTCTACAAAATTGGATTGTCCCCACTGTGTTTTCCCTCTGCACTGTATCACTGAAACCAGCTCAGGCCTCCCGCTCTGGTCTCTCTTCCCCATGGCAGACAGTCTCTATTTTCTTTCATGAGAACTATACCCACTTTCCATTTGGGAACTGTCCACCGACTTCCTATTGTTCTTTCATGTTCTGCTTTGAATTCAGATGTCTCACCCACACTACCTTTCCGTCTCCTTTTCCAGCTTATCCTGACTTCACTGGTTCTCGAACCAGTACGCTTGGAGAGCTGCAGTGTTCCTTCGAGTCCTCATTTCATTTCAGTTTATTGATTACGTTTGTGTAGTTTTTCTCACTGGGTTCCACTTCTTTAAAAGACAACCTAGCATTTTCTGCATTCACCATTTTGGCAACTAGGTCTCAGGGTCTTTCTCTCTTGTACTGGACTCAGAAAGCCATTATAGCACTGAATGGTTCATGTCCCAGCTGTGCATGAATGAAAAAGTCCCTCTGCACTGAACAGATACAGGAAAGCAAGCTTTTTCCTACCATTTCAAGCTTATGCCACTGCTCTTGAAAATTCAGAAAACTCTTGCTCATCCCCAAAGTGAATGACAGACATACTGAAAAGTATTAAAATCACAGTTAAAATTAATTTAGCTCTAATTTAAACACCTAAATTTAGTTAATTAGTTCTCTAGACATATTTACTATAAACTCCCATTTCAGTCTAAAGGAGATGACCACTTTGCTCTTTGCCACTTTGCCCCACTACCACTTTGGTAGATCCTCATTACCAATCAAAGATTAGGGGAATATTACATAGCAAAGATGATAACTTTTCAAATTAATTTGCTTATTCAAAAAATGGGGGTGGGAGGAGTGTAAAGGAAGGGAATTTAATCAGATTGCAAGAACAAATAGTTTACCCAATGAGATTCTTAGAAATAAATAAAGGCAGGTTCGTTATTTTGGGGGGTTTTTTCACCCCATAAAAATCATCTTAGATAAGAAATTTTAGTTCAAGTGTTGAAACTGGAAATAGCAGTAACTTTAAAGCAGACCCTTCTGATGGAAAGCCATAAACAAATCTAGTAACAAGTAGTGATAGTGGATCTGCCTAGAAAGTATTTGTTGTTGTAGACTGTATGAAGCTATAACTCAGTGAAATATATTTGGAAAGGTAGGGAGATCAGCTTCATCTTAGTGACTACCTCCAGCTAACAGATTCCCCACCATTTAATGACAAAAGGATAGTCTTTGTGACGAGCTGTCAACAAAAGTTCTAGACAAGAAATTAAATTTATACAACTGTCTATATCAAAAAATGATACATTAGATCACTGGAGCAATTTTTATTTCCATGTGGAAGACAATACATGTATGAAAGCACACACAGTGCATGAATTTTGGAGAGAAACAAAAAAACCCAATAACTTACAATTTTATGCTAATGTATCTTTAGAGACTTCCAATGTATAATAAGTCTTTGTATATTTAAGAGTTAAATTTCAATAGAATTAATTTCTTTTGGCATTACTACAACCATTTTAGCTCCAAAAAAATCAATTATTACTGAAGTGTTTATAACCCTGACACTAAATTTTGCCATCAACTTGAGTTTTCAGGGGCCTGATCCTGAAGTCTGTGTCACAAAATTGTGCTGGCATTATCTACCTTGATTAAGATAATTTCTGAAGTCTCTATCACAACAAATTGTGCTGCGTTTATCTACCTGGATAATTTTTGTGTACATATGTTTGAGAAATCATATTTCATGTTGTAATGTCTGTGGGTTCATTTTAAAATAAGGAAATATTTTAAAACACAAAGACTAATACATCACTATCTGCTCCTGCTCTTAGTTTTGTTTAAAAATGTGATAACTAATCACTATTTATCATTTTATGTAATATCAAGACAGTCAAATCTTTTGAGATGAGATCATCATCCCAGCCCTTCACAATAAGTCATTCATATAAATGCACATGTATTCCAAGTAACAGGCTTGTGGAGAGGAAGGGGGAAGAACAACACAACAAATTTTGGCTGATCCTGGGTGGTCTCTTTACCCATGTTAGACTAAATATGTTTTTTTCACAACAAGTGACCTTTTAATTGTTTTCTTATGGCAACTCATTTATTCTAGAGGTTTTTGTTAGTTTTCTAAGTTAATGATTGTGTGACAACATGCTGAGTACAGGTGGCAAAAGGCAATGTTAAGAATGTGAATATTACCGCCTGTGCATGAGGCTACCGGTGTAGAGCAAACCCTATTTTCCTTGATCCTGTGGGTCCTCTCTGGGGTTCGTAGTTTGGAAAATGGGGGGCCCTTACCTCTTCAAAGCCTGGAAATGTCTTCAGAAAAGGCAAGAGCAAAGCAAGCAAATCCATAACACTCTGAAGCCGCATCTCAGTTTCACAAACATAATTTTTGTTTTCTTGAATGCTGTATTTCCTTGATATGCACATGAACTACACTAAAGAGTCTAGATTTCCTTCACTGAGTGGGCCAAAGGGAGTTCTGGTGATGAATTGTGACATTCTTCCTTACCACCCCAATTGGATGCATATACGTTATGTCTTTCCTATCATCATCCTGGATTCTCTGCTGTTTACACTCCAAATCATGCATCCTAACAAAGGAAATAGAAGGAAAAAGCCAAGAACTGCCCAGCAAGACTTTTTAGAGAGAAAACTATCCTCATTTTCAGACATAAATAGCTGAATCCCCGTATCATGGCTTGTAAATCACTGCTGGCAATAAACAAAGGCAGAAGCAACAACAAAATAATTAAAACCAGGCATCACAGACTATGCTAAACTGCAGGACAAAAGCTACACAGAGAGTATCAGCTGTGGAAGAAGCAATTAACCTGGCTAATGGGTCTGAAACTTACATACCTCCCTTTCTGTCACAAAAACCATATGGTTGTAATTAGCTGGCATAAAGGAAATACCATCTGAAGCCCCTGTTTTCCGATTGGGATGACCTCTGGCCCAGTATGAAGACAGTTGGAAGTATTTGCTCAGTGTTTGTTAGCTAGGCATGTAGTGGGTGTTGGGCAATTTGAACAGATAGGAGAGGAGTTGCCAAGTATGTTTAAGCTACAAAACTATGCTGTACCATATAACAAACTGAGAGAGCATTTAAAGCAAGTTGGAAGTAAAATAAACCTCATGCTACTACCAATACCACAGTTGGGTTGTTTTTTGGGGGTTTTTTGTTTGTTTGTTTGTTTTTAAAAAAAGAGACAGGCAACAAGGTTTCTATTTTATTCTCATCTGGAAATACTAGTGGCAAAATGGGTTCTCAGTGGTGTGAGCGTAACAAATGTTGGGGAGGCCAAAGTTTTCTATATGTTATACACACTCAGACCCTTATCACAGAATATAGCCTAAAATGCAGAAGCATTACAACTTTTATTTAGATCAAATGAGTTGTCATCTTCTTTGTCTTGTTTCCTAATTCTTTCTCTGCTCGGTCTTGAATGGTTCTGCAGGATGCATATAGAACCTCTCTTCTGGGATTGTCAAGTGTTTGTTGTCTATTCAGTATGTCCTTTTTCCTGAATCATATTTTTTGAGAAAAAATATTTCTCATATAGAAAAATCTATTTGTTTGAAAGAATTGCAACACTTTGTACCATCTTTAAAATTATGCAAGAAAAGTGATATACTTATCTTTCAAATTCTAGATATCTGAAAGTTTTCTGAAAGACTCTTTTAAGTTCTAAGCTTCTGAGGAAAAAAAAGGTACTCTGATTTCATTATTTGAAAACAAGCTGGGCTAGTTTTATTAAGTTCAGTAAGACTTTTCTATGATATTTGTGGCTTGCAAATATTGTACATATGGAATGACTATGTCCAAATTAACTCAAAATACATGTTTAACAGTTATGAAAATCAAAATCTATGGGAGTTTTGCAGTCAGATCTGCTACTGATTTTATACAGTTTAATAAAAAACCACAACATTTACTATGTATATATTTATTTACTATACTTCAGATGCAACAAGAAAATAATCAGGGAATCCATACTTCTATGGGAATATATTAATATAAGTTTGCTACTTAAAAGCACTCAGATCTTATATGTAAATAAATGATTGCTAACTATTTTATTTTTTTACCAACAGACTCAAAATGATTTTTTTTAATCCTTTCATGTAAAAAAATGAAGAATTCTTATGTAGCTCAATCTTCTTCATACTATAGCAAAAGGTTGTGGTTACATACCCAAAAATCTCCACAGCTTCAGTATTGTCATTCATACAGATACACTGGATATATCAAAAAGAAGCACTGGTAAAATACATTTTAGCTTTTCTTTTTTCCAATGAGGAAGAGGTCATTAAGCCTGGAAGGATGCCAGACAGTGATAAGCATCAGTCCTTCTGGGACTATTTTATAACTTTGCAGCTGTATTGTTGGCTACAGTTTGCAGCCCCAGAGATATTGCTTTGTCTGTTTTTGTTTTTGTGTTGGATAGGAGGCACTTTTCCTTAAAAAAAAAAAAAGGGGGGGGGATTGCTGCATCTTTCAGTCACTGTACTGTCAACACCACTTAGGACAAATTTCAACCATTCGCCATTCTTAGATTCTTCCAGCTGCCTGCAGCACAAGTTGTTAAAAGACCAGAACATGAGCCATAAAATGTGGCTGTGGGTGTTAGCTAACAATTTGCAGGTGTGTATCATCCCAGAAAAGCTTTCAAATTATATGCAATTTATAAGCTATGTTTGAAGCTCGTTATGTCTGAGAAAATATCTTTTCTGGCTTCAGTTTTTGAGGGTCTCATCAAATTAGGTGGGAAGGGGGCAAGAAGGAAAGGCGGTTGTTTCAAAAGTAAAAGTCAGACAAAAAGGTTTTTGCATTCAGTTTTTGTTAAATGAATTGGAGCAGAAGGAAATACTGTTCCAAAGACTTTAATTTTACCTGTTTCATACTGCTTCTAGAAGGGAAGAGGCAAGCAGTACTTCTCTGACTGAAAGCTGAAATTATGGATCAGTAATGATTTGGATAAAACAAGGAATAATCTACAATTTTCCTCAATTATGAATCCATCTTTTAGTGAGGTTTATGTTCTTATTATTTTTTTTATGTTTCTCTGTAATTCAGTCCTTAAAATCTTGATTCAAGTTTAGAAATGAGGACCAGAAGTTGTAACTGTTAAAACTGTTGCGGAATATTTAAC
Organism: Pseudopipra pipra; assembly: GCF_036250125.1. NCBI lineage: Eukaryota > Metazoa > Chordata > Aves > Passeriformes > Pipridae > Pseudopipra > Pseudopipra pipra. Next base: position 70,850,216 of record NC_087550.1, on the reverse strand, counting down.
ATGTGAAATGTTCGCAGTTCTGTGTCAAATAATCCATTTAACCTGATCCTTTCTCTCTCTGAGACTTCTACGTCAGGGAGGTGTTCATGGCTTTTACCAGGTGGCTGCCAGTTGCACACAGTCCATAAGTGTAGTGTTGGAAATGAGCTTAATACTACAGAAAAAAAAGAGTTATAAATGCTGGTACATTCTCTTCTAGTCATTTAGCTGCATATGGACAGCTACAGAACAGGTGTCTGCACCCATACTAGTCACTCCTTATATGCATGAGGTACTTAAGGGTAAAGCAATGCACCATTGGTTAAAGTATTGCCAAGAGGGAAAGAAAACCCTCTTTTAATTTATAGTTAAAGTAGTAGACTGGTTATTTTCTAGGCTTTGGAGTGGAATCAGTTGTTAATTATGTGTGTTCAGGAAGTATGAAATGCTGACAGTTTATACTTATAAAATATTTGATTTCCTAAACTAGTGAAATCTTTTTGTTTAGGCTTATATATAACTCTAAACATACATATTTCTAAGTTTAAATATTTATAAAAGTATATTTTTAATATTGAAATTTAAAATTATATAAATGACTGCATTTAGCCACTTTTCAGCATTAAAATGGTACAATTATATCCAGTTTAATGCCATATTATCTTAGCGTGATTAGAATTCTTATGAAGAACTATATTAAAATTATTCAGTGCTGCTAGCTATGCAATTACAATGAGATTCCACTATTCTTTTCAATTTAGCATTTGAGTAATATAGAAAGGGGTTGCATAAGAAAGGTAGGTGGGTATGTGTATGTTGATACAGGATCAGAGCCTAGAGAACTGCAATGTTGTTCTCGAAGAGCAGGTCTGTAAGAGAAGAATGCCATGCTGTGTTTAAAGATGCTTCGAGCATACTTGGTGATAACAGTAAAACATAATAACAATTATCTCCAAAAAGATTACTCATGAAATAAATGCTTTCAAAGACAGCAGCATGTAAACCATGCAATCACCTCTGTCCTAGGAATACATACTTACCCACTGGAGTCATATAGAAACTGAGCTATGAGAAAAACTAATATGACACAGAAAAAAGAGGCATGGTGGGTAAGAAAAATTGAGGCATTATTTCTCTTTGGAATGATTAGAGGGAAAATATATTTTCACAGAACAATTCAAAAAACTACTTTTCTGTTGTAGGATAAAAGGAAAGTAAAGTATAACAAAACACAGCATCAAAATACTTTCTTCAAACTTTATGAGTATTCTTATCTTTGAGAATATTCCTTCACACAATTGGGCTTAATTAATAATCAAGCTCTGTATTAGCCATAAAAACAATTCCTAGATTGTTTAAAATTAAAATAATTCCATACTGATGAAGGGGAAAAAAAAGAACTTAGTCAAGAAATCGGTTTATACAGGGTTATACTAATAAATGCCTTTTTTCTTTTTTTTAATTTTAGTACTTGAAGTCCTTCTGAAAGTGGAAGGGTTTTTACTTCATCACATCTTTTAATTATATAGATAAACCTAAGTGGTAGTTTAGTAAGAGGGTTGATACTTACCAAGTGGTGCTAAAAGTACACTTTTATTTTCATTTCAGACTCCTATAGGAAAAACAAAATAAAGGGGAGGTGAGGAGTGGGGCATTCTTGGCCTTGAGGATCCATCACTATAAAATCTAAATTACTTGATTTTTTTTTCCTAAAGTTACACTGAAAATTTGCCATATGAGGATTTTGATTTTACGTGCTTTATGAAACAACTTATATATTCTGGGTTGCACTGTGACATTTTCGGACATATATATGCTTGTACTTACTAGCAACCTTAGTAATTTTAAAAAGAAACCAACAAATTGCAATAATAACTGGAAACAGACATATTTTCCCTTCTGGTTCATGTGTAAGAGTTCATCTTGAGACATAAATTATGAAATTATTTGAAAGCTGAAGATGGTCCTAAGAAAGGAACTGAAAAAGAGCAGCAAAATATGAACTTTTTTTCTCAAACACCATGCCTTTTTTCTGTACCTGGCTATTTTCATTTTATTTTATTTCTACTGTATTAAAACAGTTAACCTTAGAACTCCACTGAGAAATAACCTTTCCAATTCTGAGAGGGCCTGGGGACAGGGAATGGAACAACAATAGGCAATCTTTCCTACAAACAATCATGCAACAGACTGGAAACACAAATAACACATGGGAAGCAGTTATGCACAGATTTTCAGCTCATTCTGCAAGAAGACTGAAATGTAGCATAGTTAACCTCAGTGCATTCCTTGTAGAATGGAGCCACTCAGGCTTCTTCATCTTTGTAAAACATTTGATAACTGTGTGTGAGGAAGAAAAGGGAAGTGCAGTGCATTACTATATTACTGTAGAAAGTCCGAAGAAAATTTCAGGACTGTGTGTCTTACTAGAAAGAAACCAAAGAATGAGAGAAAATGGTGGGGTTGTTTTGTTTGGGTAGTTGTTTTGTTGGTTTTGGTTGGGTTTTTTTCTTTATTTTTTTATTTTTAAAGGATTATAATTTTGTGTGCTCCTCTGGCCAAGTTACATACTGAAAGCTTAATGTCTAGGACTGTAGACATCAGGTCTTCAGAAAATTTTTATTACAATCTTGCTTCTCTGAGATTTGTTGGAATTTTAGCATCTCCATGACCTAAATCATTGATCTAATTTCAAACAACCTTCTTCACCTGCAATGACTATGAAATCAATCACTTCAGGATTTATGCAGCTGATATTCCCAGAAGCCTTTGCAGGTAACCTTTTCCTCCGAGTATAAATAAACAAATAAACAAATAAACCAACAAACAAATAAGTAAATAAAAAGAAAATCTTAGAAAAATCAAAAACCTGGAAATGCTAATTCAAGCTGCTGCTACGTCTATTTAGAATTAAATTCCTTTGTTAAAATTTTCCAGAGTATTGATCTCTGTTAGGTTTATTCTTGATTTTCTCTCCATCTTCATTATATTTTCAGTACAGTATGATTAATTTATTTATTTCTACAGAGACACTGTTTTTTTCTCAATAATAATTTCAAAAGTATAAAATAATATCCATTTTTCAGTGTGTTATGGGCAGTGAGAAAATATAATGAATTTCTATTACTTGTCATAACCAAGATTACATTTTTTAAATTAAGGGAAACTGGAATCTCCCTAGGTTTGTTTCATTCATTATGAAGCTGCTTTTTTGTTGTGTTTTGGGTTGTTTGTTTGTTGGGTTTTGTTTGGGTTTTGTTTAAGAGAACATGGGTTTATTTTTAAATTTGACTTTCTCTAGTGAAAAAAAATCTCCGAAAAGACCTGTAAAACAAATTCTTCAGATTTTGGGCAGTTATCACAATGATTTTTCATAACTGAAAATAGACCTGTGATGTATTGCCATACTGACCTGAGGGTGTTTGGTGACTGTTCCATCCTCTAGGCTCAGTGCTGTGTCAAGACTTCTACCACGATAACTGAACCACATGAACAGGCTAGGAGACAGAGAAATGGGTTTATGGCAGGAAATACAGCCCGGTCAAGATGAAGCATCTTATTATGTAACAGAAGGATGTAGAATCCTAACTTTCCTCCTCCAAATTACATGAAGAATCTCGGCATGATTTCAATTGCAAGTATTTGTCTTCTATTTAATGTTTTTAGTATTTCCCAAAGAAATCAATATATGTTTCAGAAAGCTTCAGATGATCCCACCAAACCCAGGCACATAAATTCTTGATCAAAAATCTACTTTCATATTCAACAGGTTTGTTTCTTTAATATACATTTTTATAGGGAAAGACCAATGTTCCAATCCCCCTTTCCATTGAGTGGCAAGTACTCACCCTTTCAGAGGTCAGTTTTCTCCTTAACTCTAATCACTCTCATTAAAAACTCAAAATTTACATAAAAGTATTTAAGTATTTTATTTAGAAGAGAAAGTTAAATATAGACTTGAAAAATATAAATATTATAAGTTTTCTATCTGCTTCCAGGAAAGGGTTAGAGTGTTCAAATATTTAATTGTGTGGCAAATTGTGTTATGGATTAAAGGATTAGAAGCATTTTCTGAACCTTCTAGAACTTATTTTCAAAGGTTTTGATGTCAGGAAACTTGTTCTATTTTAGAAAACGTTACTTCCTGTCATTTAAAGCACTGTTTGTCAAGATATAATTACTAAAATCTGGGGGTTTTAACTTACTGGAGGATTTAGCCAAGCCATCAATAAAAATTTTTTTGTGTGAGAAAATGTCTTGTTCTATTCCTAAAACTACTGAAGGATGCGCTCTAGACTTTCGTATAGAAAGCCAAACACCTTTCATTTTGCCAGAAACAAATTTAACTGCAACCTCAGAAGGTTCTGAAATATCTTGTAATTTATAACACACATTCTTAATTTTCTCACATTCCACTGCCATATGCATGTGAAGGGAAAATGAGGAAATAAATATTGTCTGGCTATGAAACAGTGAGTTAGGTCCCTTTGGATCACAGGGTTCAGATGGGCAGAAAGATCCAATCTCATCTCAACTGATTAGGACATTTTGTTAATTAGTACTTCATTAGAGACTGAAATTATAGAACTGCTAGTAGTTATATGTTAATAGTAGTTATATCTATCTCCCAAATTTATGACGAATATACAAATATTTTATTAAGCATATATTCAGACAATTGAGTTATACATCTTTTCAAAGAAATTGGGGTTTTCTAGAGTTCATTTGTTCATTCCTGAATATTAGTGAGATTTATGTCAGGGACCCATATCAGCTGCAATCTAAGTTTCTCAAGAACCTAATCTAATAGGTTCTTTCTGATGCAAAATCAGAGCAAGTTAAGAGTATGTACTCACCACTTTGTTTTAGAGTTTGAAAAAACAGATTCCTTTTTCACTGGAGACCTATAAATTCAAAGTGAAGGCTTTTTACAATATTTCCCATAGTGATTTTTACAAGTAGGCTTGGAACATAACCAGACCTTGAGATCTCCTCCCCTATGTTTCCTTTGTTCACACTGATAAGTGCAGCAGTGATTTCAGACTACTTTTGGGCAATATAAGAAATAACTTTCACATAATCAAAATTATTCTATTTCTTTTTCAAACTGGCTTTTTTTTCCTCTATTGGCCTCTACATTATTGTTCACTTGTTAAAGCACTTTGTAAAAACATGTAAAAATACAAATTATAGAATAAATTACTATAAGCAATATAATCTTCCTCCTAATATGTGAAAGTCATAATGGACTAAAGCTAGCAACCTGATATTGACAGTATTTGTCATCAGCTGCATATGGAACAGCACAAAATCAGATTCATGGAAGGAGGAGAAATTTATTTTTAGTCAAAGCTTATCTATTAGAATAAGGATTATCCCTAATAGCCACGAAGCAGCAGTGAGAAAAGAAAGCTGCAACAAAGAGAGTAAATAATATAGCTTATTAAAAAAAGTAAAAAATATCTCAAACAATTGTCACCTACCTGTTGAAACTGAAATTTCCACTGTAAAAAAACTAATTTGAAAGTCCTGTATGCAATTTGGTTGATCCTCAACCCACTGAAGTCTCTGCAAGATCCTTCACTAGCTCTAGTGATTAAACAAAAAGCCTATGCAGAAGAAAATAAAAATTATTCCTATTTTTAGAATGGGACAGTTAACCTGCTGTATAGTATCAAGGGACCTAAAGTGAAAGTAATTCAGGTTTTGCCCTTCTGAAGGCCTTACCTCTTTCCTCTTATATTCTTCCAACATTTCAGTGTAAATGAAAGTAAAATTTAAAATGTTTTCCTGAAATTCTGCATTAAAATAGAGTAGATTAATTCAGTTGGAAGGGACCTAAAATAGTCATTTAGTCCAACTGCTTGACCAATTCAGGGATGATCAACAGTTAAATCACGTTATTAAGGTCATTGTCCAAACATCTGAGAGCAGTGGGGCATTGACCATTCTCTCTAGGAAGCCTGTTACAGGGTTTGGCCACTCACTAGTAAAGAAACACTTCCTAATGCCGAGTCTGAACCTGCTCTGATGCACTTTTGAACACTCACACATATCCTATCAATGGATACCAGAAGAACAGCACCTCCCTCTCCACTTCCTGTCCTCTGGAAGCTGAAGAGCACAATAAAGTCACTTCTCAGACTTTTTTTCTTCAAACTAGACAAACCTAGCATCCTTAGTGGCTCCTTGTGAGACATTTCTTCCAGCCCTCTCAGCAGTTTTGTTGCCCTTCTCTGGACACATTCAAGTACCTTCACATTCTTCACAAATTGTGAAGCCCACAACCCCACACAGTACTCCAGGTCAGACTATGACAGTGCTTAATACAGCAGGATGATCATCTCTTTTAACTTGAATCAGGTAACATAAAATACAGTTTTAATTCTGTGACCAAAAGTTGTTGTTATTTGAAAGGCTTTGTGTTAGAGGGCTTTTTGTGGAAGGTTTTTTTCTATTTTGAAATTGATTAGGTTTGTTTTGACTTTTGTTTATGGCACTGAATTTAGCAAGATAGGAATAAATATTTGAAGAGTAAATCAAAAATCAGGGAAACTCATTTAAAAATCTCTTATTCTAGAAAAATTATGAAAAGGAGAGTAGGCTTTGTTATAAAAACATTTTTGTTTTTGTTACTCAGCTTAAAATGTGAGGGGCTGATGGCTCCTGGGATAGGCCTGGGAGTAGACTGGTAGAATATTATTTGGGGTCTCCCTCTTTCCATGGTGCCTCTGAGCATTTCTCTGTGTGTGCAGATGAGTTTTGTCACATAACCTAATCTCAGCCTTACAAGTTAAGCACAGACTAAGTCTCTGAAGGCTTATGTAGATAGGTCCAGATGCCACACAGTGGCTGGGCAGCACACCACACATGATCACGATCTGTATCCAGCCAGAAAAGAAGCCCAAACACAGAAACATGGTTCCAGTGCATTCACAGTACAGACACCTGATTTTATTTAATTGCCTACTACCATCTAAATATTTAGCCTTTCACTTTTCTGTACATATGAGAAATAGATGTCACAAAATCTGTCTAGTTCATTCATCAAGGTATTGTGAGACTGGTGATCACTGAATTATTATTATTGTTTATTTGTAAAAATGTTATTTTTACAAATAAGCAATACATTTCCAGATAGAAGTCTGAAGGCAAATACTTTTCTAGTTTTCTGCGTTGTTTTATTTTCTTTCCAGCTTGCTATGGTCCTGCTTGTCTAGAAACTGAGGATTATTCTGAAGCCAGTAGCCAAGAAATCAAGGACCTCAACCTTAAAGACAGCCAAGACCCAGCTCTGTCTTGAAAAGAATCTGCTATTTGTTTCTAAAATCCTTTAGATTTTGTCTCTTTTTTTATCCCCTGCTATTCATTTCCTGTCGTCGTCACATTGGCACTATGGGAGCATAAAGGCCTGTATTCATTTGCCTTAGCTTAAAAACTTAATTACCACATTAAATTGAGGCAAGCTTCAGCACCTAAGAAATAAACAGGTTACTGGAGGTGGCAGTCTAATTCTGTTGACTTTCTTAGGAGGCCTGAATATAGATGTGGCACTCACATCCTGCAACCCAGGAAAAAGTGTATTCCCACTGTTGGTAGTAGGCCACTGCATTTGTACTGAGTTTACAAGGCCTTAGGGCTGAAACTTGTCAGGTTTCCTTTCTCTGAACTTTTCTTATCTTAACTGGATCTCTGTTTCCACTTGGTTTAGTTGTAGCTGCAGTTTTTCTAATGATGAGTTGCCTACTCCTAATTTGAAGTTTTCACTTTTCATATGGTATAACCAAAGCTATATACAGATAATAGTAAATAGTAGTTTTTCTGTGTAAGAGAACTTTTTTATTATTCTAACAAAAATATATAAGAAGAAGTATAGGCCAGGTATGAAAGCAGATGCCTTGAGAAGGGGGGACAAAAGATGCAGTGGAGAGGAGTGCAGGCATGGGATGATTGAGTCAGCGTACAGACTGGTGCTGGAGAGCCCATAGCTCTAAACAAAGCACTAGTGGTCACTTAATAAAATGCAGATCTGGAGCTCAACAAAAACAGCTGTTGTGGTAACACACAACAAAGAACAAGTTATGTAAAATGCACCATATAGAGTAAAACTGGATTCACCGTGAACTTGCAGACAAATGGCAATAGAAAAAGCTGTAAAGCAATGTTAGCAGACATATAAAAGGTGGATCCTAGGGTAAGGAAAATGAAAATATCAACATCATAATCCTTCTGGTGAAGGAATAGGGATGCTTCCGATGCATTGTACCCCACACATACTAAATAGTAGAAGTAGTAGCAATAATAATAATAATAAAAAAATTATGTATGTTAATATTTGGGGTTTTTTTCTCCTTCATTTTCTGTAATAACTAGATCTGGACTAATAATAATTCTGGGATTAGACCATTAAAATTTCAACTGTACTCATAATAACCTCTTGGATTTTCATATAAAATGCATTTTCTCTTTTGTTCATAAATGATTTTTGAGCAACAGACTGCTCTCCAGGGCTCTGGTTAGGGCAGATAAATCAGGAGGTTCTGGGCCTCCTTTCTGGACTACTTAGGTGAGCGATGAGAAGTGGTAAGATCCATGGAGAGGGGACATCATCTAATATGTGATGATAACTGCCTGCTTTGCTAAGACTAAAAAGATCTTAAGATCTGAAGAGTTCGCTACTGTCTCTTACATGGTTAACAATGCAGCCATATACAGCTGTGGAAAATAAAGCAGTGGTTAAATGCTATCAAATCCATAAAAGACTACCGCAGTTATAATGCAACGGAGAATGAGCTTCATTGACCAATTGGGAAGTCCAGCAGATGATCTTTAAAAAGACAAATTCCTCAATCCTGCTCACACATGAACTGGAAAGAAATAGAATTTACACCTGTGTTCTTTAGCTATTCGACCACGTTAAAATCCCTCTTTTCTTGGTACAGCCTGTTACCTCTTTGTTAGCAGCTAGTGAATGTGTTTTAATAGCTCAATGTGAAGTTCATAAGAGGATCACATACCCAAATAGTATTTTGAGTATTATTTTTTAATGCTTTTCATCCCATTTCCTTTTTTCCTACTGATACTACTAAAAGGTATGCCAAGAGCACACTGGCAAATGGTAAGTATTCAAATAATGAACATCTCATCCAATGTTTAGAGGATAATTAGGGGATTACATGTCTTCAAGAATAAGGCCACTTTTTATTAGTCATAAATTACCTGTTTCTATGGATTTTTATTACCTCATGTTGCTATTATTTGTTAAGACTTTAAAAGCACAAAAATATTTCCAATTTTGAGCATTCAGAGTTCCAATGTAAGTACAACCTTCCGTCAGATCTCCTAAAAATTATTTCTTGTCATTCGTGCGCAACAGTTTAGTTCAATCAATAAAGGTATGTCTGATAGCTGGCTGGCTGCTACTACATGTTGTTTGCAACCTATTTTAGTAGCAATAGGAGCAGAGTTAACAGGAGATACATTAAGTGACTTATTTAATAGAAAGGTTCCACAGCTTCTTGCAGGTGGAGGAAAATCTGTTCAAGTTTCCATAACTTGACACCATCTCCTGCCATATCATTCACCCAATATTCCATGAATTACGGAATAATTTATTGTGTTTGGGTATCTGGCTCATGAGCTATTTTATACAATTGCTTTCCTAAGATTATTCTGCCTCATTGATTAAAGGATGAAAAACAAAATAGAAATCTTTTTCCTCCTAAGATACAGCATTTGAAATACGATGATCATTTTGGTCAAAAACTTAGACTTGTAGTTTTGGCAATTATAATTTTACTTCTGGTAGAATTAAAATAAACCAAGTGATTATGAAATAACCACAACATGAAGGGTCCACTTTTTCCTCTAGCTTTGGTCAAAAGACTTCCTTGGGTGGATCCTCAGTTGTCAATCTACATAACTCTAGGAATATATATGGAACCACGCTGATATAGGGAAATGGACTGGATTTGCCATACAAGATGATCAAACCATCACAGGAAATGTAAAGAAGTGCCCATTGTAATACACAGCATCACACACACATATATAACAAAATATTTGTCATAATCAAAATAAGTAATACAACTTCCTGGACTTGTGCATTTTTGGTGCCACAGGAAGGATGGACTCCTGTATTTTTCTCAGCTTACAATTCAGAAGTCCTTATGGACTTATTTAGAGCAAGAATTTGCTTTTGAGAAGTTCTTCACAAACTGAAATCTGTGTTTTCAGAATAACAAGTAGAGAAGAAAGGGAGAGTAAAAAATTGTAAGAAGGAAGAATGCAGTGAAAAGATCAAGTAGGCAAAGTTCGATGTCAGTAGCATAAGCGTAGAAATTAACACTGGAGAATAACAAAGGTCTCCTTCTACTTGGAGTTCCTTTTTGACCTATAACCTTCAGACTAAAACTATTTACTTCCCTGGAGTGGAAACTGAGGAACACCTGTTCCTACAAAGGCAAATATCTTACCCTTCCATTTTGCTGTGGTTCAGATCCTAATCCCCAAATCATCCCCATTACACAGACAATTTAATTCCTGATCTCTTTCTTGGAATAAAACAATTATCTTTCTCCAGGATGAAGCTTTCTTTTTTTTTTCTTCTTTTGGGAAAAGACTTTTCCACAGACTACATCCAGAAAGCTAAAGGGAGTTTTGCACCTCTGCTTGATCAGTCACCCAACATCACCCTTAGCAAGTCTTTCACACTCCAGCACCCCAAGGTACCCTAATATCATTCTCTAAAACATGCAAGACATGCTATACTTCATTAGAGAGCATTAGTCTAGTGAACTCTTGCATTATTGCAGACACTTTAAACAAGAAAACGAAAAGAAAACAAAGCAAAAAAAAATATTGTTATATATCTGGGTCATTTTAGGTGGCCTCAAGAAAAGGCCAATGCAGGAAAACACCATCAGTTTGTATAGGATACTATCACTAAGCAGTATGGATGCAAACTGATCTGCTCTTTCTGGCATGGGATCCAGAGATTGTTCTCTGAGTGGGTACCTTTCATAGCACATATCTACTAAATCGCTCCCAGAGCAAAAACTGTGAGATAGTTTCATCCTGAGACTGACAAAATTGCAGTTTTCATTTTAAATTTTGATTTTCCTTTTTTTTTTTTTATTAACCAGTTGGAGGAAAAAATTTATGTATAGATTTATATAACAAAAAAGGTATTAAGAATTGAGTGTAGTGGAGCATCTGCAGTCAGGCAACTAAGGACATGTTCAGTGTATACGGTTTATTTCTTTTTAGCAAACTAAAGAAAAAACGGAGGCTTTCTTTAATGAGTACATAAAGTTTTCTTCACTAACTTTACTTCATGTAATGGAAAAAAACCACAAAAGTAAATGCTAGCTAATTTGGCTAGTTTAATCTTTTGTCTACATGCAAAAAGTTATAGGAAAGAACATGCATCTGGTTTATATGGAAATAAATTTGCCTAGAAGTTCAGGTAAATTTTATTAGTATAGTCTTTCCTATGCTCAAAAGAAAACAAGATCATTAATAGCAGTCAACTTTCTATTAAACTGGATTTAAAAGAAAATGTAATTTGTAGAAATAAATCTTCTTATTAATGATGACAAAGCTCTCTGTGTATGAGAATTTAGGTCATTCTTTTATGTTCTGTTATTACTATAACTTCTAAAAAAATATGAGAGGTATTTTTTATTGTAGTACCATTGAAAACAGTGATGTTAGAGCAGGAGAATGTGAGTCACCATGTAAGGAAAAATGTGATGAAGGAGGAAAAGGATAATATCTTATTAAAAAAATATATGAACACTTTTAAAGAAATATATCCATCTGAGAAGAACAACATATTTACAACTTACTGATTCTCAGCTATTTCTTATATCCTGTTAGGAACTGAACTCTTGGTCTTGTTCTCAGTAGGACTGATACAAATGGAGAGGAAGGGTCTAGGAATTCCACTGCCCCTTCTATGGATGAAATGTTCTCAGTAAGGAACAAAAAGAAGAAAACAGAAAAATCTTGTAGTGCAAAACATTTCCTCCTGCAAGAGGACCTTGTAGTTGATCCAACTTAGTGCCTTCCATTTAATGGTTTTTCTATTTAGTAAGGGTACAAATAGTTTTCTTATGACTTGTAGAAACTAAGAAAGGATAAGAATTGAAAATTCGGATACACAAAAATTAGAAATTTATATCTGAATAAATTTATATAGGCTCCCTGTAATAGGCAATCTAGAATGCAGTTAAACTAAAATAGAGACTTAGAAGTATAAGAATGATTAGTTAATTTCTCTCCCCTCACTGCACAGGAAACCTGGGGGGATGAGCTCAGATTTCAATGCTTAGATATATACATTTGAAAGACAGAAATCCTACTTTACGAGCTCTACTCTACAGAAATCCTGCAAGCCACTGTGGCCACATGTGGACTTTCATATTTAAGTTAATTCAAGTGTTTAGCATCTGGTACAAGCATATATAAGATTTGTCTAATAGGGTTGCACACATGCTCCCATTATTTCCTTAAATCACAAAATGTGAGAGATAAGGGCCTAGAAGGCACAGATCAAACTCACAGCTACATGACAGCTGTTATTTATAATTCTACCAATGCAACGTAGTCATAAACTCAGATTTACAGGTTAACTAAGCCAGGCTTATGGCTATTTTGCATTGCTGAAGTGGAGCAGGAGCATCCAGAAGGTACCATTATGTCTGGTTGTAAGCTGTATAAACTGAAACACTGGTAGTGGTTACTCATCTGGTTCATTGTCCAGCTTCCCTCTACTACTGGTATGTGACTAAAAAGTTAATTCAGTTCTTAATTCTATTTAATTTCATCTGGGCTTTGGTTTGTTTGGGTTTTTTTCATATATAATTCAAGTATGTTTTAGCTAAGTTGCACTTCATTAGACAGCTAGGTATATGATCTTTCTGAGCAACAGGTTCCAAGATTTTTCTAGCACTGGAAGGAGTATTGCTGTTACGTACATCAGGCCAAATCAATTACATACAAAAATCAATTCCTTAGTTTGCAATGTTTTAATAAAATCTACATGCAAAGAACCACATTAACCATGCAGACTATATTTCATATCAAGGCACAAATCTTTATCAGAACTCCCATGCCTGTATTGATAGTGTATGGACAAGTAAATATCATGAGTGAGTTAGAATGCTTTGAACAATGAATCTTTTTAACTTTTCACAACCTCTTGATTGGCAATGTTAACTTGTTTTAGTAGTCAAGAAACATGACTAAGATAAAGCTGCAGACTGATATAGTATATGTATGCATTTTCCCCTTCTCAAAGCAATATGAGAAAATGTGTATTAGCTTTCAGCCCATGAAAATCAAGCAGTCCAATGAGGAAAAGTGACCTATTGGCAAATTTATTTCATAAAAGAAAGTCTTTGAACTAGCAGCTTTGTGGGAAATGCCACTACAAATTATTCAACCATCTAACTGAACTTGTGTTGAACCATTTTCCTTTTCCTTCCCTTTGAAGGATTTTGCAGAAGCTCAAGAAAAAGTCAAAACTTCCTTGCTCCTTAATAATGAATGCAGGCTGTTCCTTACTCCAGTAAACACTGCATTTTTGTAAAGAAAGAGAACAGCTGGTGCATGAAATCAAGTTTCCTCACACATTTCAAGAAAATTTCTCACAAGATACATCTTTAGATAAACATAAGTCTACAGTTCTTTTCTGCATGAATATGAAAACTATTAAACAATAAAGGCAAGAATATTTGGTTTGTGTGTGTGAGGTGTGTTCGGCCTAGCAGAAAGGCTGCTTATCCCTTTATGCTCCCACAGGCTCGTGGAATAAAAGTGGTTTGTGCATCAGTGGTTTTCTGTGGACTCCTAGACCATGTCAAACAGTCTATGGTATGCTCTTCATTCAGTATATGGGAAATATTATTGCTTTACAACCTGGTGCCAGCAAGGGATGCTAGCTGGGAGAGGAGAATATGGGGCCTTAAAGATGCAGACAGTAAATGTACATTCCAGAGAGTGCTTAGTGGTCAAGAAAATCAAAGGTTCACTGAGGCAAGACAGAGAGGAATGTCCAGCTTGTTCTTTTGATTGATGGTCAGCAGAATGCCAAGGATCAAGAGAAAATACACACAAAAAGATATTTCGGTAGGATAAACAAGGCATTAATAGTGAATATCATGCCTTACGCTGATGGTGATTTATAGTCTGGCTTGCAGACAAAACCACCAATCTGGTACTGCTAATAACAGGAGAGGCATGGAAAACTCCAAGGCCTTTTTCAAAAATGGTAGAGTACACAACAGCCGCAAAATTTCTTTTGGAGGTTCGTTTTTCTTTCAGAATCTCCTGTAAGCATTCAATTTGCAAGACCATCAACCCAGAAAAAATTTTAAGGTCCCAGTTTAAGACAGAAACTGAAAATATTTTTGGTCAAGAAATATCGTTCCAGCTTCTTGTTTGAGGCAGAGTAAATCTAATTTCATGATGTGAAGTAATTTGGTATGAGGCACTTACACCTATAGAAAAACATTTATGTGACAGGTTTATGTTCTGACAGTAAATATATGACAAAAACTGTTTTTTTCAAGGAGCACAGATTTTTCACGTGATAATTTATTTTTCTGAAATAAATGAACTTTAATATCCCTATTTTTTCTTAACTGCAATAAAATGAGAACTGTAAAATGTTCTACTCAGCAACTCAGTTCTTCCTTTGCCCAAGAAGATTTGAATAGCAACCTCTCAGCTTACAAAATATTCCAACTGTCAGGTAAGAGACATTCTATGTTATCTCAATCTGTATTTAAGTAATTTATAAAAGTTACTCCAGGCAGAGAGATTGAGGGAGACATTTGAAAATACTCGATGATTAGGCAATTTACTTGAAAGGTTATTTACGCTGTTTCAATCCCCATTCTGAATTGGACAAAGATGTGAACAGTGAGGTTACAAGATACTCTTAGGAAACTTATTTCAACCTTTCCTGTTGACACTGTTCCACTTCAGATAAAATGTTTAAAATGTGATTGAGATGGAGAACAAGAATAGCTCTCCAGCCTTCTAACTAGGACACTTGCTCAGGAGATGGGAACACATGGGCTACCTCTGTGCAGTAAATATTTAATCAAGTATATGCAGTGGAACAGTGTCAACAAGAGACACTGAGAAAGTCCTTTTATGTTAGTTTAACTTAAGAACAAGCATTTATCGAAACCATTCATGCAGAAGAGTGAACTGAATTTAGGTTTTTCACATCCTGTATATTGCTGCTTGAGTCCCTGAGCATGTGAGAACTTCCTCTTCTTCTAGCTACTTAAGTTCTGGATTGGTTGGGTTTTGTTGTTTGTTAGGTTTTTTTTAATATTACAAATAGCCACTATTTTTTCATGGATTTATTTATCAGTAACATTATTGCTCCTTCTACTGTTACTACACACTGACATCTGTAACAGAAAAGTGATGTTAAGTTCCTAGTTGCAGACCCTTGCTACCTAGAAGAGAGCAGCAATGTGTAGTCATTAAAAAGATAATGGATTGATTATCTTTTTAAACTAAGCCAAACTAATTTCATTGATCTTAAGAGAGTATTCACAGATTATATCAAAATGCAGGGGAAGCACCTGATACACTGGAGTGTAGGGCTTCTTATTCAGAGAGAATTCAACAGGTGTGATAAAGAGAAGCCCCATAAAGTTTAATAAAAGTAAATGCAGGATCCTGTGTCTGGGAAGGCAGAACACAGTCCAATTGTACAGCTAGAAAGCAGTTTTGAATAACACAATCTGGAAGTCCTGGTGAAGAACCAGAACATGAGCTATCAGAGTGCCATTTTTATTTTCCAATATAAAGAATTGTAGACAATGATAAAGGCAGTATTTACATTTCCCTATTATTCTTTAAGAACGTAATTGCTAATTTTTAAAATTATAGGTTAAGGTTAAACATTCTTTTTGTACTTTGTAATAGATGTCTTTAGTCCTCTCCCTATTCACCTTCTACATTCTCCAGCAAATACCCTAACAGTATTCTGTATTTTCTTATATTCATATAGTATCTTCACAATATTTAGGGTATTAACCAATATAGCATGCATTACATGCTATTCCTTTCTTCCTTTTTTCATCCATCTTCTACCAAACCTCTGCAAAATAATGTTCCTAAAAATGAGATCTATTCTTACTGTGTTCTAAATACAAAATTTTGGTTCAGCTTCTGCACAATTTTGTATTCAAGATATTTAATTTAAATAATTTTGAACCAGATGATTTTTTTTACCTGAGAGGTACGTGTATGCATATTTAAGAGAAAGAGAAAGGTAAATTTGGGATTTGCTACCAATTGACTGGAATGCACAATTCTCAAGTCATGGTGGGATAATTTGTTTCACTATCATTCAAACAATACTAAAAAATATCATCCCTACTTTTCAGATATGCAGAAATTGCTATGCATGAATGTTCAAGCAGATGATACATGTACACATAAAAATTTCAGAAGACAAATGAGCCTCTCAAACTTAGTAATAAATGTGAACACAATTTATTTGGGCTTTATGTGAATAATTTTCTTTATGGCTTTTATACTGTAGAAAAAAAAGTGTTTATATTGGCAACACTTCTTTTTGTGTACTGAGACACATATACTGCTTCTAAAATTGAGAGACTCTTTTAAAAAAGACACAGTTGAAAAGTTTTTGGTTTCAAAGCCAAAAGCACTGCATTCTACCATAACCTTTCAAACAGCTATTTTATCTTAGACTTTAAATTCTGTTACATAGAATATGTAATCAAATTTACCCAGCTACAGTAATTTCCAAAAATTTTTAGCAGAACATAAAAATATCTCATAGGGTTAGATCCATGGCCCATCCAGGTTGCTATTATTTCTCCAAGACTGGCAAGAGGACACACTACCTGGGGAAGATCTGCTTGGTAAAAGCAAACCTGAAAGGAGGCGGGGATAGAGAGGCTGAGCTAAAGCACAGACCAGGACACTTCCAAACTTTGGAGTTCAATTGGCTCTGTACCTACGTCCCGTGAATTCCAAAATTATACTGGAGGGAGTTCAGGGTATATATCACAGCTTCTCTTACCCCTTTCAATAAAAAGAAGACCCTAGGAAGCATGCTGAGAGGCAGACATAACATGTTCTGCAGCACAAACAACGGGGAGAAGAGGTCTTTCCAGCAGTCAAAGCCATGGAACTGCTGGTCAACCTAGATGTTGCCTGCAATTACCCAGCTTGTTAGGAGGTGTTATTCTGCTGTCAAATATAAAGGTGATTTTGCAGTTCACCTAGGCAGGAGGTTGTTTAGCTAAGCCGCGCAGAACGGTTGTAGGAGCACGTCTCTTAGTAGGTCTAGTGTGTGGCTACTGTCTTCTGAGAGTCTGAATTTGGCCCTTGCATAGCATAAAAAAATGTAGGAACAGAGAGAGGCACCTGTAAAATCTTATTTTCTTCACACCCGGACTTTAGGCCCAGAGCCTCAGTGGGTCAGTCATTTCACATCAGTCCCTGAAATGAAGCAGCAAGTACATCTGACAACAAGAGGAAATGTTGCAGCTTTGCACTCTTCTTGCCAAACGTACCAAAAGACTTTCATTCAGATGTAATACAACCTATTTGTCTACTCAGCACAGAAATATCATCTCTTCTGCACATACAGACACAAAATGAAGGGAAGAAACAGAACACTTTTTTTTTTTCCAAATAAAGCCAAAATTTATTCCCTCAAATGGAGACTTCAGTAAGGTAGATGGCCTTCAGTTTCTTCATTGTCTGTTTAATTATTTTGAAATTTCATGTAGTTCATACACATAAAAGGTATAGATGTACACAAACAAAACCACAATCATTCAAGAAGGTGTTCCCAACCCACTGTTCTGAGTACTGTGAATATACATTTTCTCTTTTGTAAACCTGTAGTTAAAAAAAACCCAAACAAACCCAAACAAGCTTCTGTGCATTACAACACCACGTAGGATACTGAGTAAAAATAATAGCAAGTTATCAAGTATTCTTCCTATAGTAATTCTTATCCTTCTTTCCCTATCAGCCAATGATGCCAGGTTTTGATTCTTGTTATTTCCCAGGCCTTTGCTCTTTCTGAAGTTCTTTCTTGAAAAAGTTGTCAGCGACAGCTGCCAAAAGTGACATCATCTTGAAATAGTATCTGGAATATATTTTTGTGATTAAACTTATTTCATTTACATTTTTGCATGTAGCACAGACATAGGCATGTATTCATCTGACATGGAGAACCTACTAAAATCATATAGAGGACACATTCAGATTTTTCCTTTGTTGTAGCTTCTACTTAAAGTTTTCAGAATTTTCAATACTCAAAACACGAAGAAAAAAGACGTTTCTCAGGAGCAAAATGCTGCAGAAATGCATTAAATTATTCAGAGAAAGTTGCAAAACAGGTTGAGATATCTTTCACTAGAGTCAGTTTAATTCAGCAAGCACTGATAAAAACACCTTTACTGCAAAGCCTAACAAAATAAAAAATCTCAATCATTTTTATTAACACAAGTTCTTTGAGCACCAGGACTCATGAAGCCTGATTTCCTATGGATTTGCTTCTCATGGTTGACCGCAAACTTTGATTGAAACTTCCCCCATAAAGTTGCTTTTCTATGTGGCTTTTTTGGTATTCAGTAACAGAGGGACTTAGCTGCAGGGAGCAACAACCTACAGTCATAAACATTTCTAATATCTTTTTTCATCACTTTAACTGTGTATTACTTAAAGAAACATCTTTGCCTAAGAGGCCTCTCCCTTATGTACAATTTGACTGAAACCTGTTACAGTTTGCTTGATTTTAGGAGGAAAGAACAGAATGAGACAAAGTGAAGAAAAAAATAAAGTGAGTAAGTATGACTGCATAAGCCTTGCTTTCTTCGGAAATTACACTAAAATCTTCAATAATAGAATTACATTCTTCCATAGTCATGATCAAACCTGGTCTCAAATTACACTTTTTCTCTACTAGTATATAATACTGTCCAGTCCCAATCCCATCCAGTTACCAGTTACCTAAGGAAATCTTCAGGGTATAGAGAGCAAAAGAAAAGCTTACTTTGAGAAGCATCTTTAGAGTAAGGGCTATAGATTTAGAAGATGTAGAACAAAGTGGATCCTTCAATAAGATAATTCTAATAGCCATTTATGCAGAAAAAATCACCAAGTAAAATAGATGTTTTCTATCTTAAGTAATTGCCAAAGAGTAGAAAGAAAGAACTGGCATTGATAAACCAAAATCTCAGAGTCAATGCAATAGTACCTATGGCGTTGTTTGAAGAAGTAGGACAATCTCTTCTGAAAAGATAAGTTGCCACAGTACAGATATACATAAGGATCGACACTTGTACTAATAGTTGTATATACAGTTCATTGGTTCTCAAGTGCATTTACAATACTCTCATGGGCCTACCAAGAACTTCATATGTTGTCACTGTGTAAAAGTATGTTCTTTCAAACAATCACAGCATTTCACCTTCCGTGTCAAAATGATGACGTACTGGGAACAAGGATGAATACAATGTGGCTTTAACAAGAATTAATTTGAAAAATATCGCTATATTTCTGTGGACTATGATGGGCTTCATGGGTTTTCAGTCTCCCATACTACTCTTACCTATTTTCACTGCAACGAAAAGCAGAAATGAAACTAAATAGAATTCTACTCAGTAAGGTTATCCTAGAGTCAAATATGTGTATAGGAAATAATACAATTATCACCTTCTTTGATAATGATATCTAAATATTCTGTCTGACTGCTTCTAATGCTTTTTGAGATTTAATGAATCCATTTGGAGATTATTTTTTTTAATCCTTTACTGGGGTGCTAATTTACCATTATAAATTTATTTTAATGTGTGTTTTCTGAAATCCAGGATAATTCAAGAGTGTGCATGTGTACTGAAAGCATAGATGTGCTACACATACAAATTGACCCTGATCCCTCACAATAAGGACATTGACTGAAGTTTTATTTCTTATGAATACTTGCATGGCTTATTTGCCAGCCACGGGAGGTGGACATTTATCTGTCAAACATTTGTAAAACACCAAAAGCAATGCAACCTTTGACTAGGGTCACTGAAAATGCACCCACTTTTTGTGATTTTTTTTGTTCACCCAACCTGTTTCATATATTTGTCCCATGCCTTATGAAGTATGCAGACAGGGTACGATCTTTGACATTCAACCACCTGTGTCCCATACTTTTTGTGTGAAAGAAATAAATGACAGGCATGAAGATTAAGACCAGGCCTCTCTTTCTCTTTCTGTCACTCTTTTTTAAGCGTCTTTTTCTTTCCTTCTCTTTTTTTTTTCTTAATTCAGGTGTTTTGCCAGATGATCTGTGCTATAAGTCATAAAAGTTTCTTTCTATTTCCATTGAACTTTTTTTAGGTATGTGTTACATAGCTTTAAACAATCAACTATCTTTATATTTTGGCAAAAAAAAACCAAGATTAGGTCATTGTCCCAGTAAAATTGACAATAAAGGCATCACTGGCCTCAAGATGAATGATGAAAGATATGACATTGCTTTTTCACAGTACATTAAAGACAACAAAAGAGAATTTTTCATCTGAACTATATTTCTATTTTTCTCCTACCCTTAATATCACAGCCTGCTCACTGTTTCCTACATTAACATAGGGGCGTTATTAATTTTGGTCATACTTTGGATCAAAATACATTTCTAAATGGAAAAGTGAAAATGTATCATTTTATCTCTGCAGAATTTACTTATGCTTATTACCATTAAGTGGTTTTAAGTCAGTTAAAGTAAGAATGATCTTGCTTAGCTTCAGGTGTTTCAGAGTTGTTCATCTTGACTAAGGTACTCTTTCTGGTTCCCCCACCATCAGTGCAGGGAGGCAGGATCATCTTTGTCTTGTATGAATCATTTAGTGAAGATGAGACTGCCTTCACTGGGAGAGGGAGAATAATTTGGGCTACTTCAGGCATAGATATCTAGTATCATTGTATACATTCTTGAATATGCGATTGGGCTACCATCTTCTCTTCTGGAAAGGCTCAGGTATTTCTCTGTCTCATATTTTTATTGGCCAAATGTGGATGTCTCAATAACATCAGTGCTGTGTCTCAAATGAGACAATATGCTTGCATTTAGGAAACTGAACTATGCCTCTATATTCTGGACAGCTCGCTATTTTTGGTGGTAATTCATTGAAATGAATCCTACCCACACTCTTCCAATACTACAATTAATTTCAATAGGAATACTTGTAGGTTAGGCAGAATATTTCGTTAGCTGACCCCCCATAAACACAGTAGACTCTAGGAGCTGACATTAGTTTAGACTAACAGGAAGTCTGTGAAACTCTGTTGACTGCAACATTTTGCAAAGCTGAAGCTTATTTCTTCACAGTAGCTGAATATCACACTAATTCTACTTTTACTGTTTGTTGAAATCATAATTCAGTAGGTGAACACAGAAAAGTTAATGCGAAAGTAAATTTTAGTACCAAATTTTTTTCTGTTCCTAGTATACAGAAGTATATATTTAATTATGCTTTTTAAAGAGAATCCTCTTTATATAATTAGTACCATGTTTAACTTATTCAGGTCTATTTTTCAGATGTACAAAATTAGGATGAAAACCACATCCAATAAAATGTAATTCCCTGCATATAATTTGATGTAATCAGACATGAAATGAAGTTTTAAATATTAAAAATGAATAATAATAATCAATAATTTCATAGTTAATAATTTGATACTCCCTTTACCATGGTGCAAGGAGATAAAGAGAAGCCAAAGGTTTAGCCACAGTTGGAAGAGTATATTAAATGAAGGCAGTAGTAGAATCAGTGGTTTGTAAAGCTGAGAGGGAGACATTAAAAAATAAAACAGCAATATGTCCTCACACTGCTGCTGCCAGATGGCTTTAATCCTTCTGTTCTTCAAATTATGGTCAGATGGCTGAACCAAAATTAAAAAATATACCAGATGCACCTTTTTGGACTATGTCCCATTTTACCTTCTCCTAACTAGGACTGGGAAAAAGGTGAGTAAGTTAGATATACAGTGGTAAGTTTAACGAGAAATGAACCAAAAATATAGAAAAAAAGATGAAGTATTCAAGCAGAACACAGGAAGTAGAAAAAGTAGTTACAGAAAGCATATAGAAAAAGAATAATATTTCAGCAGAAGACTAGCTAAGGAGGTAGGAAAGAAGAAATATCCAGGCATGAGCTGTCAGTAGAAAGGGAACATCAGTGTCTATTAACTCCTGAGAAGTAGAAATGTATAGGCCACCATACACATGCTGGTGTTAACCTCTGCAGTGGGACCAAAAGATATGGACCCATTAGACTGAGTAGAGAGGAGGGACACAGAAATGATCAGAGGGCTGCAGCACCTCTCATCTGAAGTAAGGTTGAGAGTGTTGGGGTGGTTCAACCTGGAGAAGAGAAGGCTCCACGGAGACCTTATTGTGACCTTTCAATATATAGAGGGCTTATATGAAAGATGGAGAGACTTTACCTGTAGTGACAGAACAAGAAGCAATGGTTCTAATCTAAAAGAAGGTAGGTTTATACTGGACATAAGGAAGAAATTTTTTATTTCAAGGATGATGGGACTTTGGAACAGCTTGCCCAGATAAGTTGTGAGTGTACCATCATTGGAAGTGTTCAAGATCAGGTTGGATGGGGTTTTAAGCAACCTGACTTAGTGAAAAATCCCCCTGTCCATAGCAGGGGGATTCATCTAGATAATCTTTAAAGATCCCTTCCAATTCAAACCATTCTATAATTCTATGAAGCAAGAGTGAGTCATTCCTTCTAAAACATAATCTCAATAAATGTTACCTTTCTGTTATCCAAAATACTGATAAACTTGAATTATGTATCTTTCCAACAATGCAGGTGTTACAAAATTTCCTGTACAACATGGATCAGAAACAACTCAGCTTGGATCCTGCCAGACTTATTGACTCCAGTTCAGTGTTTGCTATACTAAATCCAAGCATGTTTCTGAAATGTTAGGAAGTCATATGTAGACTGTGAGGAACAGTATTCCAAGATACAAGACAGACAAAAATCAATGTGA
This sequence comes from Pseudopipra pipra, assembly GCF_036250125.1. Classification (NCBI taxonomy): domain Eukaryota; kingdom Metazoa; phylum Chordata; class Aves; order Passeriformes; family Pipridae; genus Pseudopipra; species Pseudopipra pipra. Next base: position 70,827,158 of record NC_087550.1, on the reverse strand, counting down.
ATTCACTTATGCACTAATACAGTGAAATCAGTCGGGAGCAAAACTTGTACTAAACTAATAATCATCTGAGGACTCTGAACAGTATCATGCCCTCTGCCCACAAGCCAGTCCATACAATAGTTTTTCGTATCTAAGAGAGCTTGTAAATTTTGGGATAGAGCCACACTGATCAGTTAAAATATTGGCCAGCAGGAAATAAAAAAGGGCTGAATACATGTTCTAATGATAGCCAGGAATCAATAGAGTCTTCTGCAGGAAGAGTGAAGAACAAAGACTGTGGAAAAATGTCCTCACTCTGCACCATTTTTTGAGAATTAATGCAAGCGGGACAGACTTTTTTCCAGGAAGAACTCTCTTGTAACTTTATTATTCCATACCTATATACAGACTCTCTACTAACCCTGGGTTCAAGCTCTCCAGCCAGGTAGATGTTTCCTTATCTCCCCACATACCACACACATCCATGTGACTGCTTCCAGTCACTGAGAACAACCATGGTTCAAGCAGCTTTCCAGCTTGACTTCCTGATTCTTTTCACACACACACACTAATCTTAGCTCTGGCTAGCTCAGGACCACAATATTTTTGTTTTAGTACTTTCTTCTTCTTTTATCATCCAGGTGGCTGGTGCTGTCCATCCAGCTGCTCCTACAAAAGACTAAGTTTTGAAGGAGAAGGTTGCCCAAGTCATCATGATGTCCCCATCTTTGGAGATTCTTGACACCTGACTGAACATAGTACTGGACAACCTGCTTTAGCTGATCCTGTATAGGCAGAAAGGTTGAACTAGATGACCTCTACAGGTTCCTTCTGACTTCAGCTATTCTGGTACCCTGGGAAGCAGCAACCATGTTGCCCAGTTCTGCCTCCACAAAGGCACTCTTCTAAGACATGTTAGCCATCTCTTTTGTAACTGTCATGCACAGAACCTGCTAACTTTCTGTCATTATCTGGTCTTTCCTCTGCAAATCCCGTCTTCCATTTCTCCCTACCAAATTCCCACATTCCACCTCCCCTTTTTGCTTCTATCCAATCATAACTACTACACAAAGAAAATCTGATCATCTTCTTACAACAAAAATTTTGCTGCTGTACTCTGACTTCCTATGATTGTGACATATTATGGAGAACATGGAGATCTTTTTCTTCAATCTAGAAAAAGGTTCCAGTTCAGAGAATGAGGTCTTGTTCCACATAGTGCTTGATCATATTATGCAATCTTTTAAATTTTGTAGACAATAAAATATAGTCATGAATATTTTTTTCTTCTGTTTTGGTTACCATAAAAATTGCTGAATACAAAATCATACTCTTTTCTGGTGATATTTCATAGATATGTAGGTTTGCTAATAGTTTGGTGCTAGAGCTTCTATGAGATTTTTTCAAATCTGAAAGCATTCAGTAATTTCATAGTTCAGGGTAAATCATCACCAGACTTTTAAGCAACTATTAGTTCCTTTATCTCTAGTAAAGTATTTGAACCTCCAGCATGACATGGACATTGGCAGTTTCCTTCTGAGGTCAGAAGGTGTTTGATTCTTTATGCTAATGAAATATACGTCAGGAAAAAACAGTGAATTCTCTTTTATTTTTTATTCTTTTTTTAAACTCGAGTTTTACTGGTTTTCAGGTGTGATTGTTTCATACTACTTTGAGGAGACTGAAAGTTTAATTAAAGAAGAAAAAAAGTCAATGACAGGATTTTTGCATGATGCATTATACTTTCAAGAAGTCACAACATATACTTTCAGGGTAATAGATGAAAATATTTGAAGGTATAGTTGTCATTGCTTTCTTCATCTATCTAAAAAATTTTTTAAAAATTAGTATGACTATCGAGTGCCAAATCCCCTGTAAAATGTGCTTTATATAATGGAAATGACATGTGATAGTGATTCCTATTTCTTAATGACTTAAGATTTCTGAAAGATCATATCTAATTTTTACTTCTTATTACTGATAGTGTGGCTCAGAATGCTCTGTAAATTTGGCAACACAGTCTCATTCCGTTTATTTAACTCAAATCAAATTGAAGCTTGCTATACTTAATAATTGTTTTTCAAAAAAAGAAAAAATAAAAGCTCATACCAAAGTATGTAGAATGCTAAGAATAGCAGAATTGTTGGACTTCTCTTTTAGAAAACTGCTAAAAATTACAAAACTGCAGGCTATTTTTGAAATATGAATCTACTGTTAAGCTGTAAAAGCAATCAAACTAAAGCAAAATGTTTAATTTATTATGTTGTACAAACAGAAACTAGTTGCTTACCCCTGTTAAAAATATTCCAGATGATACCAGTGAAGTTACAAGCTAAGAGGGTATTCAATCAATTTCAAGGCTGTGGAGTTAGGCCAATCTTAAATAATTTTGAGATCTCAAGACACATCTTTTTCAAATAGGCCTGACTTTTTTATCCTGCTCCAATTATATGTCATCTGAAAGTGACCCTATGCTACAGACAAGTAGAGTGTTCTCCTCTAATGGAAATGATTTTTTTATCTCCTACCTCTGATCCTTGTAAGTCAACCAACCATATGAATCCTCCAACACAGAGGTTACTTTAAATCAAGTTGTGTGATTTTTGCTTCATAGCAACTTCCACAGGATGGCAAAGCTTTTGTTTTTCTGTGCAAGTTTCTTTATTACCAGCTTTTACGAGTCTGGGTGAAAGTCATGCAGCAATTTTACGATACAGCCCTGCTAAAGGAGGCCAGATTCTTATCATGGGAAAGTTGACTAACTGGGCTGTGGTGATTAACATAAGGAAAAAACAGAGACAATTCCTGGTTTAGGAAATAGCTGTAAATTTAGCAACATTTATAATATCTTTGGTATCAGCAGGTCCGACACACCTAATAAATTAGAGAAATCAGAAACAGAATTAAGAGGGAGTTCTTGATCCTCCAAGTGGAGACAGAATTATTTTTTTCAGTGGACTTATATACTGAACCACTATTGCATGTTTTGTGCTGCTAATCTGATCACTTCCCTTAATATTGTATTAAATTGAAATTATCACACCATGACTGCTTTAACTCTGAAAAAAAAGAGTTAAATTATAAAAACAAGCTTTTAAAATGCAGAAATACACCTTAGTCAGCTATCAATTTAGTATCATAGCTTTGATTCTCATATTTAAAAATTCAAATGAAATCTCTCTTTTAGGCTTGAGAACAGAAAATTTTAGAAATGCCTGTGAACAATTGTGTATTGACAAGTGCGTGCTTACAAATGTTTTATTGTTTCTTATTTTTTAATCACTTTCTCTTTTAAGATTTCTTATCTCAAAGATTTCTAAAAATTCTGATATTGTCTTTCAGTGTGAGCACTGACTGATTGTGTCTTATTTCTTCATACTTCTGTTGTGAAAGAAAGAAAACAGTAAGTTCCTTGTCTCTGTTGTTTATTTTCTTATTAAAGTCACTAAAAAATATTTGTAGAAAATGATATTTGAAACAGACACTAAGACTATGGGGAAAAAACAGAAGTTCTGGACAGTAAGAAAGGAAAAAACCCTGCAGTTATGTTGTCTCTAAATATCAGATATTTCTAAACTTAATTGTGGAAGTATATGAAAGATTTGCTTCCCTGAAAGGAAAAAAGAAAATAAATTTTTACTGTATTATCATGACATTAATACCGAACATTTCTCTCTGAATACCCATTATAATAGCTATAATAACTCACCGTAGTGCCTAACTGTTGCACGCACATCACAAACAAGCAGATGACTCATGTTGTGAATCCTGATTTCTACAGTTTGGAAATAAGCATCTGAGTCCAGTGGATAATCTGGTTCAAGCATACTTTTCTTCAGTGCCTTCCTGCTGTTTAGCTTAAACTTTGTCCCTCAACAGGCTGGCTGTCCCAAATCCCACACTGATGTTCCTGGGACTTTGTTTTTCTTTGAAAAGTCATTCAGTAACTCAGCACCGTAAATTCCTAGAAACAACACCCCAACTTTTAAGTGGTTTAGGTTCCTCTATATGTAAGCTTCCATTTGAGGTCCTCGCTGGAACTAGGGAAAAGTATATGAAAACTAAAAATCAAGTAAGCAATATCTTTGGCTAGGTCAGTTCTAACCCACATCATGGTTCAGACATAGTTTCTAGACACAGGGATTCATTACCAGATGGAAGCACGTCCATCTGCATCAGCCTTTTTCTGCTCTGGTTTACTTAATATGAATTTTGTCCATTTATCACTGAGGATTGCAAGAGTCTTTTGTTCTTTTTGGGGGATTTGCTGAAAGTATTCAAAATTATATTTGGTAGACCATAAGGAAATTTACTCTAAAAGTCTGCTGCAAACCAATTACTATTTTGCTGTCAAAACACAATACTCTGCCTACCAAAGGCAATAGGAGTCTAGGGCAACAAGAGAATATTCCTAGTAGGTACAATTGATTTGACTTCTTTCCCTTCGTGTAAATAAAAACAAGCTCATTTTTACACTCCTTTTATGAGTCAAAGCAGTTTGTTTCCTTTTATTCAGATATTTTCTTCTATTTCTTTTTCTGATCCTGTCATGACCTAATAAGTAACAATACTTAAATAAACTCCCAACTTCTTTACTGTAGTCATTACTACTACAGAATCATGTAAACACAGTCTAATGGAGCTGCAAACAGTTTCACATTGTTAAACTGGTATTACAAAAAGAAGAGTTTTCCCCTGCTTCCTTCTTTGTTAGGTGTATTTTAGATAATTCAGGATTTCACAGAATGAATAGCTAGTAGATATGCTATGGACTTCAACCAGTTTGTCCTTCCCACAGAACTGACCTGTGTGGAAGGATTCCAGAGAATCAAGCATGGAAAATATGTTCTTAATGCAGGAGAGATATCAAGTCTTAACTGAACAGCTCTGTAGCATGTGTTGCTTTTTCTTTTAGCATAAATACTGAAGGATGGTAAATATAACATTCTACAATAAACATGTCTTTGCTTGGTTTCCATGTGTTTTTCATATTAATACCAAAATAATCTAAAATATAATGTAAAAAGTAAGCAGGGGAGATTGGAATATTTTTTAAATTTTCAGTCAGTCAATTTTCTACTTTCTTTTTTTCATTTTTTTTTTCCTAAATGAAGATGAAAAAGTACATGGCAGCATAAATCTGCCACAATAATATTGTGTCTTATTTTTACTGGAAGTAGAGACGTCCCTCTAAATGCAATACATCTTGGCTAGTACATCAGTTGGTTGCTACCTGACAAAGTATCATTTTATAACATTACTGAAGGCAGTGTGAAATTTACAGGAACAACATCACAATGCCAACCAACATTTCACCTAGTTTGCAATCAAATTTACCATGGTTTCACTCCAGAAAAAATGCTGCAATGTTGTTCTTGGATGTCCAACCCCTAAGGGTTCTCTGAGAAATGGCAACTGAGATGATGATATCCACATGTTAAAAGGGGGTTTGTGTTGTGCAAGAGTTAATATACTCATTGTTTTACAAAAAAAATTCTCATTAGCAAAGATCCTGATGGTCAGAGTCCACATTATTTTGAGGCATTCAGAGGATAAATGACACACTATAAAAACAGAGTCGTTTTATTTTGAACACGAAAGAAAGTGACAATTCAATTGATTTTTTGAAGAGTTCATTGTCCCATGCAAACATGGTATTATAATTATTTTTTTTCAAACTATGGCCTCCCCTAGCTGTGTCTATCCTAGATTGGCAGGAATGGAAGACCAAATCTTCAGTTCAACACAATCACAATCATTTATTCATATTTTTACAGGTATGTTTTTATTCTTCTTTCCTTTCTCTTTCTTTTATTTTCCTTTTTTCTCCTGGCAAAATCCTCATCCTGTAAGCCATGTGCTTCACATCTGTTCTTACACTGAGTGGAAATGATTAGAGAAAATTATAATTTACTTTCTAAATGCTTTTGTTTTTCCTTTCCCCCTGCTATTCTTCCAGGAACATTTGACTTCCTCTCATTATTATTCCTCAGGTCAACTATGATATTCTGTCAACAATATAAAGCATATAATTGAGTGGAGTTCTAGATTCATACACTGCTGGATAGGGGAACCCTTGTACTGTAACAAATTGAATTAAATAAAAAAAAAGTCTCTGTAATTTCAATATTCCAAAACTGCTTTGAACAACATGATCTAATAGAAGATGTCCTTGCAGGAGAACCATGGTAGGAAGGTTCTAGATGATCTAGATCATCTTTATTGTCCCTTCCAGTTCAAACCATTCTATGATTCTATTACGCTATGACTTCAACCTGGTTTTCAGGGGTATTTGAATTTGTATTACTATGTGTTTAATAAAGCTGTAACATCTAAACTACATATGCCTAAATTTAAACTTCTTGATGTGCCTGAAATGGAAACTGAATTCCACATCTAACTTTGAGATATCTATAGAGTATTGCATAGGCAGTAATTTTCTCATGCCAAATTATATAAAATCGTATGCACTAAGAAATAGAGTCCTGTATTTATTGCATTTGTGAAACAGAAGTAAGCCACGAGCAAATGGCTTACAGTACTTCTAAGATGATTCTGAGCTTTAGATTCCACTTCTTCATTAATGTGGAACTGCCTTCTGAGTGCCTACCTCCTTCTGCTTTTTCACTGCTTATTCAACCAAGGAAACCACAGAAAATAAGCTGTACACATACTTACAAAGAAATTTAACAGAGCAGTTTTTCTCATCTTGTGATACTACTGCAACCCAGTATCATGAATATTTTAAGTTACTGGTTTTAAGATGAACTCTTACCACTCTTTGAGTACCAAGGACACAACTTCTAATCATAAATGTTCCAGTTTTTCTTTTGGTTACTATATTCCTGTAAAGAGGTAAGATTTGAGAGGTTCTATACTAAAAATATATCTCAAAATACAAAAGAAAGCCTGTGCATATATTTTTTAATGTCTTATTTTTAGATTCTCCTATTACTCATAAGGTTCCTGAGTGTTCTTAGAAGTACTGTCTACCTTTACAATAAGCAGTGCTTTTATCAGGTCACAGCTGGAGATTAGCACATTAGGCTTTCACCATAGATTCTGTACAAACTATTCGGGAAGATGGTCAGCTTTTCATTGTCGACAGAAAAGAAGACTGACTCAGCATAACAAAGATGTGCGAGTTAAGGTAATGGGCGACATTGTAAGATTTAAACAAGAAAGTTTTACCAAAGTCCTTTAATTTTTATTTAGCTCACAAATTAGACCTGGGAAAATCTCTCTTCTTGCATCCAGATAAAACTAAAATATTTGTTAAGTCGGTTTAGTTCAGCCTTCACAAATAATAAAACTGCTTTCCAAATTTTACTATTTGCATGCAACAGAATTTGAAAATCCAGGTTTGTTTCTCATCCTTGAGCACCTTGAATGTTTAGCTTTAACATTTGGTCACTGGCCATCTGGGGAAATTGCCTGAGAGGAGGTTTCTTTATAGTAGCTTTCTGATATAGACTTAAGCCATTTCAAGCTTGATTTTGAATGGCTATCAATAAGAAATACTTTCAGACTGAAGATATTATAAGAATCCAGATGACCTACAGAAGAATACAGTCATTTACTGTTCCTAGTTTTCTAAATGCTGAAATTGTCATTGCAAAGTCTCTTGAATGACCTCACATTTTAAAATTGATTACATTAGGAGGGAAACACTTAGAGACTAGGAAAGAGCTAAAGGTGGGTGATATTCCTTTAAGCAGACATATTATGACAGGGATGTATTTCCTCCAGCTACAGGAAATTTTGTATATGAAGAAGTAGAAAGCAATAAGTCAGTCCTACAAAGAATATACTGTTGCAGGAGTATAACAACCTCTACATACCCAGCTGGTCTCAGAGAGCTTGCTAGCACCTTTCCCTTCCTATTGGAGAAAGTAACATCTGTTTCTTAAGTGAAAGAGTGTGAAGAGAATGAGCACACGTAGCTATGCACAGAGACATGCAGGTGAAGGAAGTGATTTATTATACTTCAGAAACAATCTGTTTCTGCTGCAAAAACAAAAGCAGGGTCTGAATGTGCTTCTGCAAAATGATTTGTGTTTGATGATTTTTTCTTTCTTTTTTTTTGGCTTTTTTTTTTTTAAGTGTGATGGAGGAAAACCTGTAGTAATTTTATTAAAGTATAATACAAAAATGCAGAGTACTGAAAAATCTAATCAACATAGTGAATGAAAACAGACCTCATTAAAAAAAAAAAAAAAAAAAGGAAATCATTAAGAAAGGAGCTCCGGCTCTTAATACAAAACCTTTTTTGACTTCAAGAATAATTTTTGGCAAAAGTATTTCTACCTGTTCTAAAGGACTCGCTGTTGGATTATTTAGATATACACAGGTTGAGGAGTTGAGGTGTGTTCAATGGGGAAAAAAGGTCCAACCGAAAATCTAGCAGAAACAAATGAGTTGTAGTGAGATTTTCTACGAATGCAAGACACTACTTCTCAACTTCTATATTCAGATGCTTGTCTCATCTCATGAAATGCAATTGCTGATAAAAAGCACTAACTGAAGCTTCAGACACTTCCATTAATAAAATGAGTTTAAGTCAGCAAGGCTACACCATAATAAAAGTAAAACTTAATATGAATAAAACAAGCTAAATCCAGCTCTCTTATTTTCCCTAAGCCAAAAAGAAATAAGTTGTTGACTAAACACAGAATCAGTCTTATAAACTTCAAGACAAAGAGTAACCAAGTAAAATATTGAACTTATTCTCTGAAAATTATTTGAAATTGAATATCTAGTAAAATAATTAAGTAGAAAAATCAAGTTAAGCACAAGAATTGGGCAGAATGGAGCTGGAATATCTAAAGATAGGTAATAACATGGATATTAAAGAAACCACACTAAACAAATCTAATTAACTTTTCTTAGGAATTAAAAATGCAAACTGCTAAACATAATGTAGCAAGTGTAGTCAGCTTTTGAAATTGGAGAAGGCTTTTGATTCTGCTGTAAGTTGTTTGGACAATGTGATACTGACAGATGAATCCTCAGGTGATTGAAAAACTGAAGCCATAATGGTCCTTAGATTAAGTATCAAGAATCTGAGAGATGAAATGTTAAAACACTGCTAGCATTAAATCCATCTTTGCTTATAAAAGAAATCATTGATGTGATAGGAATGTGTAGCAAGGTGTTCAAATGTGTGCATGACATGCCATTCAAAAAGGTATACACTGGTAAATCAAGTTGTATTAATTCTTCAATGGGACAGGCTCCAAGCAAATTCATTTATTTTGCAAAGATAAACATGGAGACCCAGCCAAGGGCAGTTGGTGCCCTGGTTCTGAGATCACTCAGCCTGAAAAAGACTCAGATTTATTGTCTCTAAATCAGCCATTGAAGGAACCAGCTGAGAAGCATTTGTGTGCTCTAGGACCTGGTCTGGGATGACAATATGGATAGTGGTTATCTCAGTTCCACCTTCAGTCTAGAGCATTGAACACACCCTAGAGGAAACTTTCATTGAAACATCACCACAAAAAAGTTTTTGATAGATCAACATTTTAGGAGGACAAATGTTTTGCTAAAAAAAATCAAAGCTGTTCAAATTACTAGTTCCTACTAGTCTACCTAATGAGAATAGCAGGACTCTATACATGCTTAAAGTTAAACATGTATCTAATTACTAATTGAATCTTCCATATGAAATAAATTGGTTCATACATTACTAGCACATTTTGGAGCAGTGTCATTTCCACAAAATCCAGCAATACAAGCTCAAGAAAGAAATCACAAACCATAGATCACGCACTTCAATTCTAGCTTTCAGATTTAGAAAAACTCAATAACTTCTCCAAAACATCTTTTTGTTACTTGCATTTGGTTGAAGTTCTCATTAGAAATTTCTCAAGACTGTTTAGCCAAGGAGCGAAACTGGTACTTCATTGACCCATTAGCTTAAAAATTGTTAGCTATATTTTCTCTTGTTTTTGTTTTTTCATTTTTTAATTCATTAATCTGTTCATTCCTTTTTTACTATCTTAGTTATGTATTATTCATCCTATTTCATTTGTTTTTCACATTGGTGCCAAAGAATTAATGACTATCTTTGTGTAAACTTAATGAAAGACATAAATTAAAGTTGACTTTATCAGAAAAAGTCAACAATCTACCTGTTTTCTTCACTTTTGTTCAGGTTGAAATGGAGATCCCATTTTCTAACAGAATTTTCTCCATTGGTTAAAAAAAGAACTCTTAATTTTTTTCCCATCAAATTCTCTCTACTATCTTCTTCTCCGATTAACAACAGGCAGCATCATGTAGTCCACTATTCAAGCCTATAATCTCATCAGCGTATTCATCATGGGCTTTTTCTCAGGTTCTGTCTAGCATATGTCTTCCCTTAGAAATGCTGCTGTCATGAAAGGCTCTCATCTTCACTACCACAACAGACATTTCTTTGTCTCTATAGATATATTCATGCTCCACCCACTTTAATGACGTAAAAAAAATTTTTTTCAATTACCATGACTGTTAAAACATCACAATTTTTTTATTAACCTAACAGTTCAGGGTCTCAAAACTTGCTGGGGTTTACCCTGTAAAAAATGGGGTTTAGTTCGTTTTAGCTGTAATAACTATTAACAGCAGTTAAGTGACTACTCTATATACTATTTTTGTGTAGTTATGAAAATACAATGTATGATAAAGGGGTAAAAAAGCTAGGTAATCACTTAAAACTGGCACCACTTTATGTTAACTGAAGAGTATTGCTTGTGCAACTTTTAAATTTTAGTTGGGATCAATGGAAAGAAGTACCTTGGACTAAAATTTCTAAAAGTGGTGTCAAGTAGATTGAATATTGGGGTGTTGATGTTAATGTAACTGTACTACTAATATTGTCTATTGTATTTTTTTGTTGCATTGATAAAATTTTAATTGGACTGTAGGCATGATGAGTTCCCTTTTTCTTATAACAAGCCCTTCATTGTAGCATAATAACTACCCGGAATACGTCTTCTAAAATCAGTGTCCCTACCTCCCTTAATTTATGGCTTGAACTGTATCACTGCTCTCTATATCCCTTGACCCTTCACTCACTCTCATTAAGTCATGACCTTTTCTTGTCTTTGCTCCTCAAACTCTATCTTAAATTTACATTACGTGATTTAGTAACAGGAAGTAAAGCTTTACTCTCTATATAATTCCAGTTTTTTACCTTCTATATAGCTGCAGGAAAAATTATTATTGTACTCATCTTTCTCCATATTTTTTCTTCAGACACAGCAAGAATACTGCCTAGCAACAGATAAATCTTCCTAATCACTCTTTAAAACAATTTTTTTTCTGAAACACAGTAAAATTTTTAATTCTGTATAACTTGTTTATAAACACCACTGTCTGTCCTTTTCCTCAGTCTGTATCAACAGGTTTACTTATATCTGTATTGTAAGTTGCCTTAATGAGGACCATCTCTTGTTGCGTTTACTAAAGACCTCAAGAGTCCTAGTCAGTACTTATTCTTTCTATCCACTACACCTTTATACTATATACCATACCTATATCTCTGCCATTAAGTAAAGGAGCTGACTTCTGATCCTCACCACCTGTGTTACATGCACACAGCCTAGAGCTAGTCTCTACTTGATCAGAGCAGGGGGAGAGTTTTATTTGTTTAAAATAGAGCAAGAAGTGAATACTTTAAGTAAGGTCAGAACCAGATAAGCATTTAAGATTATTTCCTGGCTCTTTTTTTCTTAAAAATGCAGATGCAGTCTCTATTATGTTAGAATTAAAAATTATAGTAATGTGAAAGGTGGAGTTATGGGAACTGTTTGCTTCCCTTTTCAAGAAACTCTTTTTCTTTGACCTTTGCAGAATGGAAGCTGGAAAATAGCCCATGAAATACCTTCTACTACCTCCTAGGTTCACCTCAACATTTTCTTTTTTTCCTTCCCATGATCACTTGGTGTCTGAGTTTAAAAACATATAAAGCAAATTTAGGGATATCATTTACTTGCTGAAAATTTATGACTATTAACACATGAATATATATATATATTATCAATTTCTAAAACAGTGTTCAACAAAATTCTGTCTTTATAAGGAAGGAAATAATTTTTGTAGTTTCAGTGAAGATGAACATAATACAAAATATTCTGATGAAACACACAGGTGGATAGAGGTAAGGGCTTAAACAGTTAAGTATTCATTCAGAGAAACATATCTTTGCATTTAGAAGACTTTGGCTTTAAATGTCAGTTTACCCTTCTAGAGGCCATTATGGGTTTAGTTTGCTTTTAAATGACTTCTGAGAAAGCAGTTAAGAATGAACAAGAAGCAAGACTGGAGCACTGAACAAAGAAATTGTTCAGATATTACTCTGTCAAATACAATTTAAGAGTACAGCAATTTAACGGTTATAAAGAAAATAACCACATAATCCAACAGTGATAATTTCCTGCAAACATTCCAGTAAAGCCTCTGAACCATTAGCATAAAAAGGCCATTCAAGTCAACCATGTTAAATATGTATTATACAAAAAAAGGATCAAGGAAAAATGCTGTTCTGAGTCCATCCTTAATCCCACTTATTTTGCAAAATACAGTGTAATAAAGCAAGAAGGGCATGTTCTGAATTATTTCTTCAGCAAACCACAGATCGCTATAAACCACTACTTTTTCTGGAAAACTTCATTCTTCTAAGGTATTTTAATCTTATTGGAACTGTTTGTTTCATTTGAATTTGAAATAACTTCTGGAAAACTCTAAATGTGGTATTGCATACCATTCCTGAACTCTTTCAAGGGGGTAATGGAAACTTCAAAAAGAGGAATTAGACAAGAGTCATACAGAGCTACACAGGCTGTTCTTGTTATTAGGCCAACCTGCAATACAGATGATTACAAATAATCAGCACTCTGGGAATCAAGTCCAAAGTACCAACAGGAAGAAATTAAGCCAAATTCAGGATACCTAGCCTCTCTAAAAGCAATAATCACCTCATTATTTTGATATCCTACATTTCCTCTTGGAAAGGTCCATGTAAGTTTAAGTTTTGGAGAAAATTTTTATTTGGTTCATGTTTACGTGTGTACCTGGTGTTGTTAATGAATAGAGTGATGGGTGGAGGGGGTGGAAATCTGAATTTTTTCTCATAACTTTTCCTCTTAGACTGTATGATGACCTTGCATATAAGTAGAGAACAAATTTTACCCTCAAAAAAGTATGCAGAGTCATTCACAATTATCATATCCCTGATGTAAGCATACCTAGCAGAAGTATGTCAATACTAACCTTGATTCACTGATATCTTCTAGACATCTGTGTGATTATACAAGCACAGATTTTTTATCTAATATATAGAGATTTATGACAACACAAGACTACTCTGCTATTTTAAAACAAGCTGAAGGAAGAGTCACGGAAGAAAGCTTTATTTTTGCATAGTGAGGCTGACTTGAGCAAAGCAAAAGTAGGGACTTGGAAGTGCAGATCTGAGTTTTCCAATTAGCACACTCTGACAGTGAGATTTTCAGTTTAATGGTCAGCTCAGGTCTCTTCACCACTAGCAATACTCTCCACTGCACAAAGGCCAGAAGTGAGCTAAAACTTTGCTTTTGCCTTAGTTAAAGCATCAACTTACCATCCAATATTTAAAATTAGGAACACTGCAAACAAATTTAAAATCACATGTGAGATAGTTCATGTAGCTAAAGTGATGCTAAATGCCATGCTGAATGAGAATATTAGCTCCTGTTTTTACATTCAGTGAGAGCAAGGGAAACAACTAGGTCATTATGCAATGTGCAAGGAAGGTTTATCTCCTTTCTCCTACTTTACGTGCTAGTCCCCAAGCCACTCTAAGCAAACATGAGCTCTTCAGCTTTACAGATTATTGGTCTGTGATTACGCCTGTGTCCTATGCACCATAAATCAGAAGGACTTAAAACTCTGAACGTGCAGTGGTGCACTCTTCCACTCTAAATATACTAAAAGCAGATTTCAATATTGTGTTTCCTTTGACCATCACAGATTCAGAACATTTCCTTCCTACAAGGAGCAGAAATAAGCTACAATCCCTCTTTGGTAATATGCACTCTAGATCTTAATCATCTATTTATACAGACATTTCCTCTTTACAAATAAATGTAGAGTGAAACAGAATAAATATTCACTTAAAACCCAAATGTTTATATTTTGGAAAATGCCTGTTTACCAGAAATTCTTCAAACAAAATGATGAGCTCCAGCTGCAGGGAAGGTTTCCATTAAGATGCTTTTATATTCACTGGATTCACTACTACAGCAGAGTGACCTTCTGTTGGGTTATGAGTGAGTTTGGGTTTCAGGTTGCATCAAATCCTTCCTTCTATCTGTAACAGGAAGGCTGTGGTGGTGTAAATTAACTGGTTAGCTGATGAAAGGGCATGATAACACCACAAGGAATACAAAACCTGTTGATCTCCATATACAACGTAATAATGGATGTTTCCTTCAGAAAAAGCTTTCTTTCTAAGAAAAAAAAAAAGATCTTATGTGATGCATAAGAGTACAGATAAGATAAGAAGTGTACTTCCTAACTCCTTTGCATTGTTTTCTGTAACAGCAGCCTAGACACACACCCATAGCACGGACTGTCAGGCATCAGTACCCTGCACTGACCATTCATACCATATGATCTTCATAAAGCAGCTTTCTAAAGAGGTTGCCTTGTGAGATAGTTGAATCACTGCCTGCTACTTTACCTCCACCACCCTGAAGGAGGCTAATATGCAAAAAGTATCTGTCACTCCACTATTCCTCAGCAAATTTGGAGAAGGAGACTAAAACCAAGCCACAGATCCTCTAGAATATCCTTATTGTCTCCTGTAGGGACCTACCTGAAGCTCCAACTCTGCCTCCTCCAGTTCCTTGATCTTGCTCTAAACTTACATCAGAGAGGTAATGTCTCCCTTTATCACCCATCATTTAATTGTCTAATATCTCCTGAGCACCCTAGGCATGCATAGTTTCTTCTCCAGGACCTTCTCATACTTCATCTCCTTATCTGAGGACCAAGGCAGTCTGTTGTGAAGTATGCCAGACTCATATATGTGACCCATCATGACACCAAAGGCTGGAATCCATTTGATGGCTTAAATTATTTCTTGATGATAAAAGATCTCATAGATAATATTTGGTATATTTCCTGGCAATGCTATGGGTACATTCTTAAAGAATGTAAATTATTAATGATATTTTAGAAAGCACTGATTAGTGGCCCCTTCATATCACTCTTAATACCTTCACAGGAAGTCAGCTTTTCCAAGATTAGTAACACACAGAAAACAATAAATAATAAATACAGGTCTTCTTCCTCTGCCACAGCAACAACATCAAAGCAAAGACAAACACTTTTCCAAGCCAAAGGATGAGGAATTTATAGCTATTTTGCTTCTTAGTAGAACCAAACTTAGGTACAGTTTGGGTAGTGAAGAACTGGCTTTTTTGAATTAAAGTATGACTGAAGGAAAAAAATCACACAATAGTCAAAGTAGAAATGAAAATAAGTTTGTGATATCCTGGTGAATACTTGTTTACTATGAAGAAGTAAAATACCAAGCTACAAAATATATGAGCTATGTGTGACTGCATCAGAAACTGACTTTTATTACTTACCATTGGTTAGCAGAACCTTAATCCTAGTGAAATCAGTAATGACACTATTCAGGGATGCAATTCACCATGAAGATTTCTCTCTGTAAAATGTTATGATTTTTCATTTAATATCATGATTATAAAATAAATTCCTCAAGCAGTAAAAAAAAGTTTGATGACCTTCAATTTATTCTCGAGCCATTTTATCCCAAGGTCATCCCAATCCCCTGCATATTACAAGATGTGATCCATCACCCAAAGCCCAGCACTCTTCAGACTAACCTTAGACCCATTCTCATCCAAACTGTGAACTGTTCCTTTTTATATATCCCTTCTACTCTTTTATCCATAATGTCATTTTAGGAGTCCCTCTTCTGAGTCAGGGCAGAATGATGTAGTCCCTATTGTTATCAGAAATTCTTCCTCTCCTTTTACAAGATTTCTAATTAAATACATTTTGATAAAAAATACTTATGTCAAGGACTATGCCTCTATTAAAAATATTTGTGTTGTCATAGAAAATATGCAGGTGGTCCTGTATTCAGTTCATCTAGAACTGTCAATCTACACCTGATTCATATATCACAATCTGCACTGAAAGTGAACCCACTTTTCTTTCCACAATCCCCACAGAAAAACAATCAGTTAGGGCTTCTGAAGGATGAGGGCAAATACTATGAAAGGTGAGGAGTCACCAAATGCTGTTCTTACACAGGCACAGGACAGGAGAGGAATAAGAAATACCCATTGTCTCAGCACAGCTTTGGTCATTCCTCTCTCTCTCCTGCTTTTCCATGAACAGAGACATTATCTCCTTAACAAAGCCAGAGCTATTAGAAAACACGCTCAGAAATATCAAAAGCCTAACAATTAGGGTGAACAAGCTAAAAACACTGATTCTCTCCAGCCTTACTTCTCATTGGGTGCTCTCTCTGTTGCTGGCAGGCCTTTCCTTCTGTTGATGAACTCTCTTCTGTCAGAAGAGGTTAGTTCCAAATTCTCATCCTAAACTAAACACTGTGAGTAGAGCCAAAGAATAGGGGCAGGGGCAGGGCAAGGTGGGCATGACAGCAGGGGTAGGCTTTAGGCTTCATCGTTTCTAAACAGCTTAGATAATTCCTGAAAGGGGAAGAAACAGTCACAGGGATTAGTCTGGAGAGTTACTGCTCAGTGAGAAACACAGGGGAAAAAAAAGCTGCTAAGGTGTAAGCAGCTGTAGCACAAGTGAGTTTGTTTTCTTTGTTTGATTTGTTTATTTTTCTACAGTCCCCTCTGTCTTGACCCCTTGCTACAGAGCTACATTGTCTGTCTTTATGGCAATTCTAGTCATATGAGGAGACCTGTCTTTAGTGACCACCCAAGAGATCAGCAAATCAAATTCCCCTTTAAGAGCTGTGCCTTATATAAAGACAAGAAAATGTCCTTGGAAACTATGACATGTCACTTTAAAATAATTGTCTAAGCAAATTTAACATTCCAGTTATCATTTAAATAAACTCTGTGACTGTATAACCAAAAGCTGGGAAATATTTTGAAAAGGGACTACTAGAATGATTTTTCCAGAAAATGTTGTTTCCTAATAACTGAACCTATGGTATGGGAAGACAGATGCCCTCAAAACAAAGGCACTCAAAGCCATGGGCAATTTCAGAAGTTTTAAATCAACAAAAATGATGACTATACTTGATAAGAAAACTTTACAGTCAAGCATGTTAACTGCTTGACACTGAAGTCTATCAATGGCCAGATTTCTACTGACAATTCCCTTGAATATTTGAAAAATTCTATCTTAGATCCAAGCTATGAGTTTACCAGTGGCAGTACAGCAGGTCTGGTTCCTCTTAACCAAATGTGGTTATATTGCATGTCCTCTCTGAAAGAAAATAGAACCTTCCTGTCTTAAATCCTTGGATCTGAAAGGTTAATAATTTAACAATATAAAACCTAAAGAAAATAACACAGAGAATATTGTGTTGCTATTTTAAGCAAAGGAGTAGGTGCTGAGCATAAATGCTATATGCTGGGAATTAATACTATCCAGTTTATTATTGCCTTTTGAGGAAATGTTCATTCTTTCAAAACACATTTGTAGTATAGAAAAATTATCACGCTTCAAAAATAGAAATGCTTCAACTGCCCCCCTCAAAGAAAAGAAAACATTCTCTGAATAGTCAGTGTTCATTAAATCTAAACTTTTACTACTCATAACAGTGTTTCCTACATGAGTTGCTGTTTTTTACTGTGCATCTGAAGTCCTGTGTTTCTATACTGTGACCTATATCATTTTTCTCTTCTAATCCACAGAGACAGTACTTGCTGGAGAATGTCCCTCAAATCCCCTTTCATTTTTCTTTTACATATTACAAACTGACATTCCAAGTGGGCTCCTTCCTGATCTCTATTTCACGGGAGGAACAGAGATTGCAATCAAATAAGTGCAAATTACTTCAGCTGCCTGCCTAGACTATGAGGCTATCAGCTCTAAATGATCACGTGTGTGTGGCTTGTGCTCCCAGCAAGTAAAAGGGTGAAATGCATCTGTAAGTTCTTGTTCTAACAATTCTTGTAATGAGCAAGGTAGTCATTGGAGCTGTACCTGACAATATGAAACAAATTCTTTGTGATCACATCTCCAATCTTAAATGTAAGGACCCAGAACTATCAGTAAATGTTTAGTGCACACTGTTCCTGGATAATTTGTGTTAAAAGGAGGGGGAAAAAATAACAATGAAAAAAAAAGAAAATATCAGATGCTTCTTTTTTCACTGCTAATTTTTTAATGAAGTGTCTCTGGAGTTTTTTTTCTCTTAACTCATGTTCATCTTCTTGCTGTTAGACTAAATCATGAATTATGAGGTCTAGTTGCTTTTAGACAGGTTTTTCTAAGACTGAGATCAATTACTCCCTTTGCATACTACACATTTACTGTAAGTGCTTTCCAGCCTACACCCCAGAGAAGGCCAGCTCAGTTACTGCAGAGACCTAAATGCATTCAGGAAAGGGATTAGGTGCTGATTGGTACAGACAGTCAATTAGTACTTCAAAGGGAAGCTGACTCCTTGTTTTATACACACAGAACACAGGATAAAAGATTGTAGTTTGATGTCTTGTAATCTCTGTTGATTCAGCATTGACCAGGACAGCATGATATTGGAAGATTTCTCGGAAGTTAAAAGAGTCCCGCATTGATTCCTAATGGAATGGAAGCACTAAGAGAAACATTGACATTGTACGATCTGTACACGCTAGTTTTCCTAAAGTATTTCAGGCTGCAGTGACTCTCTGGGACTCTGTCTGTTCAAGTCAAAAGTATTTTTAATCTCTGTGATGTGCTGATCAAACCTTGAACTGTCAGGTCAAATTATTTCCACAAAACCAATTCTATTTATGATTAATTAAGATTTCTTCTTGATTGCATACAGTCCTTTTTAATGTGTAATCCCTTTATTGTGTACTTGATTGGGAGTACAGGCACAATCCCTAAAATAAAAAGCAATTTATTTCAGTGCATGTTATGCCTATGCTGAAATGTATTAAGTTCATCCATTTGATGAAGGAAAAAAAAAGGCAGAAAACTAAGCTGATAACAAGCAAACCAATATACTGTAAAGGAAGAGTTTTATTCGTGACAATTATATAACTACAAATCCACTATGTAAATTGGATTAAAACTTTTACCCTTAAAAAGACTAAATGTATGTTGGCTTTGCAATGCACTGATGTTTGTGGGTATGTTTTCAAGTTCTGTTCTCTATTCTTCTCAAAGTAGCAAAACATCAGATTAATATGTGAGTGCAAACAACTGCACTGAAGAAAATATTTTGTCTTTTATATACAGTACAAATTTTTTTTGTTAAAATAAGGAATATAAACCATGACTGGAATTATTTAAGAATATGACAGCTAAAATATGATATGTTATTCATCAATATTTTTATTATTCATAAATTATTCCAATTTTTCTTTTATTTTACTCTTTTTTCTTCATATTCTACTTTTTCTTCTTCATCATCCTCTCTTTCTCCTCCTGATAAGAATCTTGGAGTCCTCTCTACGTATGTTAATTATTTGTTACACCTGTTTGTTCTGTCCCTCATCTGAGACAAACATAAGCAAATACCTGTGCAAAGGAGACTAAGAATGAAAAAGAAAGAACACAATATAGGAGAGATCTTCAGAACCATCCAAATTTAAAAGTACAATTGCAGTATCTAAGTAAGGAGGGGAGGAACGCTATATTTATCTCACTTAGCTTTATACAGCTAATATTTAGATGTCTGCAGTTGTTGTATACAAAAAACTTTACAGGCAGTGAAAGAAATAAGCACTCTCAGAGAATGATTTTGTTGATTTATTTTAGATATCTACATTACAATGAAAGGAATTGATCTCTGAAGTGCTAAGTCATCTCCATTTTATCAGATACATTCTATCAGAATCTTATTATCATGAAGTTCATATATGGTGCATGAAGTTCATAAGTAAATGAAGTAAATTACACACTAAAGAGTTTAACTCACCCTATTTAACTTTTGAACTGCTTCAGCACAGAGTGCTATTTTTCTGAGTTGCTTGTCAAAGAAACCTACAATTGTTTTCATTCGCATTTATTTTCTATTTTGTGTACTGAACACAAAAGATTTTTAGTAACTGCATATATAGTGAAAATTATGTATAGGAACTGATTACAGATTGCTCACAGGTTGTTTTAAAAATATGATAAAACAAAAAGTATATTAACAGAATGCATTTTAGACCATTTACTCTTTGGGTATCCATTACTGTAGAACAATAAGAGAAAATTATATTTCTCATCCAATTTATAAACTACATCATAAATTTTCACTGTTTTGCTCAGAGCATACTAAACTTTGTTGATACTGATCTGCTGTGATGTCTGTGTGTTCCTATCAACATTTCCAGCTCACTTACATATGTTTTCTTCCTTTCAAACTATTTGAAGGGTTTCTTCCTCTTGAGTTCATAGTTCACCAACATAACATCTTAGCAGTTTCCATGTCTTCATATGTATATTTTCTAGCCTATCCCAGGGGAAACCATTCCTCAGTGTGAGAGCCAGAGTGATACTACGGCACAGATAATGTTGTAAGAGCTATACCCTAGAATGCCAAGAAGCGGAATAGAGTTTTTGATGCTTTCTGTCTTTCAGTTACAATGTTACACTATGGGTGCATTATGTTACTGGGTTTTGTTTCTGTCACTATGTAACAGTATAACTTGGAATTTTAATTGCTCCCAAATCCTACTATTTCCTATATCCAGTGCCAGTGCTGTGATAGCACTGTGATAACATGTTCTAAACGGCAGAAACAAATAGGCACCTTTTCACTGATGAAAAGCTAAAATGTACATCAGCACTTCTGTTGTGATACTGAGATCAACTGACAGAGAATTTTGCCTAAAAGATAGTACTCACTATAAAACTAAAAAGCAGTTCTTGAAGTACACTGTGCAACAAGTTCTCAGAATGACTATGGAACCTAAAGAGCTATCTAACTTTCAGTATATTTCAGTATATTCATCTCCATCTGTGATAAATGTGATTTTGTTTCTCTTACTTCCTCATTTATTTAATGCAGACTCAGGTCTACTGAAAGAAGAGAACAATAAAGTGTGCCCAAATTTCCCATATTGCCCTAATAAACCCAGATAAGTCTGTTTCCCACAGCTCTTATAGTAGCTGAACCACAGACAAGCAATATAGCAGTATCACAGCAGTACCACTAGGACTACACCATCATACTACACAAACACTCACACTGTACTACCATTGCAGTACCAGTCTCATGTTTTATCCTGCATGGATGTACACAGGCCAAACAGTCCCCTCTCTCTGCTTCCAATCCCTGCAAATAATGTCAATGCTGCTAAAATACCACAACCCTGGCAATAAGGTACCTAACTCTTCAAACTGTCATACCAGAGTCCTCTCTCCCATCCCTGTCTTGTTCACTTCCAAAGGTAGTATGGACAATACTGCATACAAATGATTAAGCCCATTTAGCAAACCAGTCTCCTTAAATGTGTCTACATT
This sequence comes from Pseudopipra pipra, assembly GCF_036250125.1. Taxonomy (NCBI): domain Eukaryota; kingdom Metazoa; phylum Chordata; class Aves; order Passeriformes; family Pipridae; genus Pseudopipra; species Pseudopipra pipra. The sequence continues at coordinate 70,805,525 of NC_087550.1, read as the reverse complement.
TAACTACTTATGCATATCTTGTTCAATTTCTGAGTTTAGTCCTCTTTTCAGGGCAAATACTAAAACACAGCTTCATCAAATCATCTTGGACTCCTTATCTTTTGAATATCTCTGGAGATATTAAAAAGTCATCTGGACACAACCCCGAGTAACAGTACTCTTGGGGACCATGCTTGAGCAGGGAGGTTGGATTAGTGACCTCCAGTAGTCCCTTCCAACCCTACCCATTCTGTGATTCCATGACACAGAGATAAAAGTGCCCAACTCTCACCTCACAACCAGTCCTGCTAAGCAGGAAATACTAGCTGATATAGTAATTATAGGTACTGAGAAAGATTTTAGTCCTGGTAAATTTTTTCACAAATATGAAGCAGTTTTAAGCAGGAGTTTTCAGCTGAGAAATAAATGATGCTGAGATGTTCAGAAGTATGATTTCAGTACAATGCTTAAGATGACTACTTCTTATTGACTTTGTCAAATGTTCTCCTGAGAGGATTTCACTCTTGGTAGTATTTTGAGAGAGTATTCACTTCAATGTCCATTCTGCCTTTATAAGAAACTTCTCAGTTCAGTCAGTTGTTCTGAAACGAGTGTTTCCTCCTTAGCTGGATGTATTTTCTGAACAGGACCAGAAGTTCAGTTTCATGCTGTAATTAACTCATAAAACATAAGGGATGAAGGACCTTTTACTCTTTTGCCACAGACCTCTATGCCCAGCAACATTTACCTCATCCAATCAATGATGGCATCAATTTCATGGCAGTAAGAATCCAGTTGGATAGTTTAAGAAATGTTTTTCACTTCTCATAGAAAGACTCTACCCAAAAAGGGAGCTGCCTCACAGTCAGAGAAGCATTTATCTTTTTGTAATTTCAATCTTCCTTTTTCCAAAACTCTGTAAAAAGTTGTGCAACATCCCGGGCTTGTAGCATCATTAGGAATGCCACTCTCTTGCAAATTCTATTCCTTCACTAATTCTCCTGAGTTCTTCACTGTCCTGCAAATTTTTTAAAAAAAGAAGCCAACACAGTTTTATGGAAAAGATGGTAGGCAATTTTATAGAAAAGATACAAAGATCATTATGTAAAATATGTTTAATATTTTAATCCAATCAGCATGTAAAATGGATTTGTGTTGAAAACACAAGCAGGCAGACTGGCAGCTCCAATTTACTTTTTTAATTATTCACAATATTTCTTTGTGTCCCATGGGTTTTGCTGCAAATATACCGACTCTGGCTCCACAAAGGCTAACAGTGGAAAGTAGGGAAAGGCACACTGCAGTGACATCTCTTCTGGCTCTGCATAAGACACTTTTTGCTAGAAAGTACTGTGACTGCATTTATGCACTGTTAACTGCCTGCATCTGAATTAGTATGATCTCAAAACTGCATTACATTCTGTGGTGGATATGACCTTAAACATGTAAATACATTTCCTTTTTTATTTAAACCTAACAGTTGTTCTGTTACTTATGATATACCTGCTTAGACCACTAAGCACTGGAATTTCCACTTTTTTTCCTGATGGCTAGATCTATACCAGTCTAGACTGCTGAACTGTTCAGAATCAAGTCCCAGCAGGACTAACAAAACAGACATTTCTGTGAATTACACAGTTTTAGAAATGAATCAGTGACAACTCACAAGTCCAATACAAGAATACACTGGAGACTGCTCAAGAAATAGGCTATCAAATTTAAGTTCCTAGGCCAAGTGAAGAATTCCTTCCACTTGGAACTGGGACCTCAGTTCGCCTGGAGTACTTGTTTGCTGAAATTTGCTGACCTGTCATAAGTAAGAATCTTTTCCATAAGATGGATCCCTGTGGATGGGACCTCATAACACGCAGGTAGGGGGTCCAACATGCACTGCAGCTGAACTCCTGTGTTTACACGTCCAGTTGTTCCCACTTCCTTGGCATATATCTTTGCAGACTTAAACACTTACATACCTTGTATCACAGTTAAGAACCCAGTGTGTTGACATTATAGGACAGCTGGTATATTTCCTTAGTCCATTCCCAGGACATCAGCTTCTCCATGCTACATAGCACCTAATGAAGCTGGAACCTGTGATGTATGTGAACAACAGAATCACATAACCTGATAGAATCTCACAGGCAACATACTCCAGTTTATTGCACAATCACCTCTATTTAGCTTAGGCTGTTTCTCTTTACACATGGTAGTGGGGTCTTCTTTCCATGTAGATGAAATAAATGATCTCTGGCTCCAAAAGGGGAAAAGACCAACTTTTTGACAGGTACATTTCTTTTCCTCTTTGAATGGTCTTGTCTACTCTGTCAGTTGGGTGTGTCTGTGACGACAGTGAGGATTCCTGCCTGACTTGATACTAATTGCCTTTAATCCCAATACAGCCCAGGCTCCAGCTCTTCCATCTAGTCCTCTAACCCCTGCATATATGCTATAAGGCAGGCATGAAGTGCCCTTTTCCACATAGCATGGTGTTTTTGATGAAATTCACTCAGCAGCAAACTGTCCCCAAGTGGGCATATTATCCTGACATTTCCTCTTGTTTCCAAACACTAAAGAAAGAGATAGGTACCTAAATCAGAGAGGATGCATCCTTCAATACAGTCTTTGGATCTTTATCAGAACCAGAAAATCGCTGACATTGTGTTTTGCTGTTATTCAAGAAATATGTCTCTCTCTAACAACTTTACAGTGTCTCTGGTAGATTAATTTTAGTATGAAGAAATTAAAGCTGGTCAACAGTTCAACATACTGGGTTTTGTTTCTGCAAGCACCTATGCTAAACTTACTTACTGTACTTACTATAGTTACTACAGCATCATTACTATTAATATACTTTGTTATTCTTATGGAAGAGGAGGGTCACATATTTTGATTTTTTCAGTGGTTTTTTTTTCTTTTTTTTTTTTTTTTTTTTGCTGAGTCACATCTTTGTTACCAAAAACTAGGGATTTTTCCTCTTCTGTACTTGAAACATTGATGTACTCACGATGCACAAAGAGTGTTTCCAAAGGACTGAAATGAAATTTAACTACACAATTTTCATTTGAATCAATGAAAAGTATGCAGCTTAATCCTATGCAAACTGTTACAACATTAAGAACACGTTTTTCTACCAGTTAGCAATTCGGTGAAGCAGATTTGGGAACAACTTTGTGACAATCTCTGTAAATCCTAGCAACCAATTCTTAGTTAACCAGGTGCCTTCTAAATAGAGTATTTAAAACTTTTATTTACCTCTTCTATGGGTTTTCATATTTTTAAAATTGAGAAATACTGATGTACATTTTTCCCCTGCTTAGCATTAATTTCTGATTCATAATCCCTCTACACACAACAGCTTTATTGATTACAGAACCTCCCACAAGCCGTTCTTGATAGTGTGTGTCTTTTCTATGAAAAACAGAGGAAAAAAATCCCAAATGGCAAAAAAATGCCATTTGTTTTAAACCTTTATTTTAAGGGTTTCTGCAGTCAGCATGTTGCCCCAGAAACCTAAGTTCTTGCTGTCTGGCAGAAGACAGATTTCTTTGGTTCCATCATGTTGCAAAGCTGAAAGAATGAAGAGAGAGACAAGAAATGAAAATTCACTATTTCATTATTCAAATTTGTGAATTACCCTGAGCTGCAGCCAAACCATGGTCTTACCCACAGAGTTCTTCAACACCTATTCAAACCCTTCAATGCTGCAATACTTCATTTCCATTAATTAAATAATTACACCAAACTCTGTGTAAAGATAGTATTCAACTGAATTCAGGCATTCCAAAATAGTTATTCAGTAAAGCTGAAGCTCATATTATTATGCATGAATTAACAAAGATCTTGTTTATTTCCCTTACCAGAGGTTTTTTAAACATGAATTTGAAAACAAAAAAAAGCAAAATAAAAAGGTAAGAAAAAAACCAGAAAAAAATAAACAAAAAAACACCAAAAAACCCAAAACAAAACAAAACAAACAAACAAACAAACAAACAAAACAAAACAAAACAAAACCTGAAAAACTAACCCCCAAACTGTAATTTATGACACTCCACATAGGTGAAAAAATGGCAGTTAGTGTCCAAAAATCTTAGTTCTTTATTTAATAACATGAATGTGTTATTATAATCCAGTACAGTTAATACATCATAAAGATGAAGTCCTATGAAGTTTAAAAAAATATTGTCCTTGCTTAAAAACCATGAAGTCCATCATTATTAGTGGAAAAAGTTGGTGCCTGAGCAAGTTTATTCAATAAGATTACATTTCAGCTTTATTTTATGGTTCACCTTTGGTACCTACAATCACAAAACACTTTACCTTCTGTCAGTTGCATGGCTAAAGAGGAAAACCAATGATGGCTGAGAGAAATAGCAATGTAAAACAGCTCATTAAATGACCAGTTGAATGGAATTGACAGGAAAGGGAAGACAGGCATCAAAAACGCATACAGAAGGATGAAACAGAAGCTAAATATGCCTCGCAATAGAATAAGTGATGACAATCCTGGCATGTCTATATGATTTACAAGATGCAGTGTTGTGGCTTTGAAATCTGTTCTTCAGTCTCTAAGGCTCTCACTCCTCTAGATGTATGACACAGATATTGGGCAGCCAAAACCTCTGCGTAGCAGGAAAATCAGAGGTGGAGGGTGTCAGACAGTAGAGATCACAGTGGCATAGCTTACAAAAAGTACAAAAAGGGCAGCCTGTATACTAACCCACAGATATCAGACACCACACTGTGAAGATAGGGAGGAACCGATGTCCAGCTAAAGGAAGTTCTTTTCACTCATTAGAACATTTCATTTTATCTATCAGATATTTTTACTAGCTGTGTCTATGAGCTAATGGAGATTTTGATAGAAGTGGAGGACAGTAAAACCTAAAATAGGATCATACATTATATTTATAGGCAGTTTGGTAAATTTAAGCACACCTAGGGAACTAAGAAGTGATATACACTGTGACGCCAACTGTGATACTAAATGTGAACCCTAATACATAGTTTAGCTACCTCATAGAACTGGACTGAAAGAGACTATGATGAGACCCAAAGCTTCTCCACTTGGGTATCTGTCTTGCCTCAAACATGCTTTAGTACAACTAATGTACTTATGCACTCAAAAAGTTTATCCTAAAGTTCCTTTCTTAATTGAATTTCTCACAGAAATAAACTCCTATAAACAATTGTATGTGATTCTCAAAAAATTGTTAAAAAATAAGAAAGGATAAGTAGAAATTGTTGGTTTTCACTAAGGAAACAGATTAAAAATATATCCTTCAAGTATTTTTATTGAGTGTTTATGTTTTAGAAGTTCACAGATGTTCTAGCAGAGAGCATGAAGAGGCAACAGGTTTCGTAGATAACAGCTCTGAATGACATTGAATTCACCTGGTGGAAGTGACTATAAAGAGAAACTAATTTGCTCTAAACTCACCATAACTGCTGAGAAAATGTTGGAGTCACTGCAGAAATTTTCCACATACATCATCTCATCACCCAGACTGGGCCCATACAACAGAAAAGTACCAGGGCAGAAACTGAGAGCAAGCAGAAGTCATCATTTTTCCTCCATATGGTGCATTCAGCTCCCACATACCACCAGAGGTTCTGCTTGCTTCACTGTGGAACAGATGCTCAGAAAGGCAAGACAACAATCAGAGATATTGAACTGCACACAGCTTTGATGCTTAGTAGAATATGACTCCTCAAGAGGAAGAGATGACTGGAAAATAAATTATTTATCTATGTAGTGATTTAAACTACAGGAGAGAAATAGAGAAGAGATATTAATTATTTCTTACAGTCTAGGAAAGAATAAAAAGAGAAGGAGGGAGCAGCAATTGAGTTATGCATCAGCATTGAACAAAATACGTAATTTTGCCTGATGAATAGTTAGACTGTAGGACTCCTCATCACAAGGTATGGGAGTGATAAGTGGGAATTTAAAAATAGTCTGATAATTCATGGAGGGTAGTTCCATCAAAGACTAGTGAACAATAGTTTGGCGGTAACTCAGGCTCAGAGAGTTGCTAAAAAATTTATTTCCAGAAGCTAAGCTGAAACTGAATTTTTAGATGCTTTTTTTGTTTACATTTTTTCACTTTTGTCCAAGAAATGACAGGAAAAACAATCTGGTACAAAACAGAGATGGGGCTTCGTTCCCATCCAGTACATCCCTCATGTTTCAACTTGTGCTTTAGGTCTCATATTTTCTTCTCATCTCTTCAGATTATATTTTAAAATAGAAGTGATATGGTTAAAATAAGAGAATGAGAACTTGCAATGGCAAGAGTACTTAAATTCTGTTAGTTTCTCTTTAAATTCTACAACGTGAGCTGAAACGTAGGCATGTCATTACTATTCAGATCCTTCGCATAATTTTATATCCAGTTGTATTTCCTAGAGAATCTTAGATACTCTCTGTCTTCAATTTTCGTTACATTAAAATTGAAAGTCTACATTATACATCTGGATAAATACAATGCAGTAGTTTTGGAGGCTCTTTTTGGCAATGCATTGTAGAATTTCAATTTCATGGCTAAGTTTGATTTAAGTTATTGCAATGAAACTACAAAAAACTTGTTCACTTTATTGCTCTGTGTGCTTCCTGCTGAGCACTGGATAATGTTGTTTCTTATTCAAAAGACTTGTATAGAGTTATTGTTCTCTTTAAAACAGTCTTCCTCCGTGGGACAGATGCATTTCAAAAATGAGTAGAGCAATCTACTGAGACAATTATTGCTGATATGTAAACTCAGTGGAAATCAGAGATCTCTGGTCAGCATGTATCTGAAGCTTGTACAGGTAAATTGCTGTTGTGCATTTGCTGCAGAAGAAGTAGAAGTGATTGTAGGCTGTATTAATAAATGATTTCCTGTAAAGATAGAGAAGCCTGTTAATGCCGAGGACCTGGAAGGACATTGGTGTGTAAAGTTTCATTCACCTATCTAAAGGAAGGTGATTTCAGATCAGAACAGGTTCAAAGAAGGGCAGATGGCATGATTAGAGAAGCCTTTTGTCCAAGAGGACATAACAATAGCACAGTTTTTTTGGTCTAGTAGAACAAAAGTTGGGAAGAGATATTCTTACTGTGGATAAATGTGTAGGTGAATAAACATCCATGAAAGATAAAGGTTATTTAAATTAATGGATAATAGTGGCAGGAGGAAAAAAAATGTATATGAATCATCCAGGATTAAAAACACTCTCAGAACTAAGATTTCCATCATAGAATCATAGAAACATAAAGGTTGGAAAAGATCGAAGATCATCGAGTCCAATCTTTCACCAGACACCATCATACCAACTTAACTAAAGCACTAAGTGCCACATCAAGTCCTTTCTTTAACATTTCCAGGAATGGTGACTCCACCATTTCCCTGGGCAGTCTGTTCCAAAGCTTAACTACCCTTTCAGTGAAGAAATTCTTCCTGATGTCCAACTCGAACCTTCTTCAGCACAGCTTGAGGCCGTTTCTTCTTGTCCTGTCACTTGTTGCCTGGGAGAAGAGGCTTCTTGCTACAACCCCCTTTCAGGTAATTGTAGAGAGCTATAAGGTCCCCCCCAAGCCTCATCTTCTCCAGACTGAACGACCCCAGCTTCCTCAGTTGCTTCTCATAAGACTCGTGCTCCAGACCCTTCACCAGCTTTCTTGCCCTTCTCAGAACATGCTCCAGCACCTCAATGTTTTTCTTGTGAGTGGCCCAAAACTGAACACAGCACTCGAGGTCCAGCCTCACCAGTGCTGAGAATAAGGGAAAGATCACTTCCTTGATCCTGCTGGCCACAGTATTTTTGATACAGACCAGGAGGTCATTGGCCTTCTTGTCCACCTAGGCACACTGCTGGCTCATGATCATATAGGCCAGCACCCCCAAGTCCTTTTCTGCCAGGTAGCTTTCCAGACACTTTTTCCTAAGCTTGTAGTGCAGGGGGTTTGTTGTGACCCCAGTGCAGGAGTCAACACTTGACTTTATTGAACCTCATACCATTATCCTTGGCCCATCAATCCAGCCTGTACAGATCCCTCTGCAGAGCCTTCCTACCCTCCAGCAGATCAACATTCCCACCCAACTTGATGTCATCTGCAAACATACTGAGGCTGCATTTGATTCGCTTGTCCGGATCACCAATAAAGGTTAAACAGAACTGGCCTCAAGACTGATCATTAGGAACCCTGCTAGTGACTGATTGCCAACTGGATGCACCACCATTCACCACCACTCTCTGGGCCTGGCCATCCAGCCAACTTTTTACCCAGCAAAGAATGCACCTGCCCAAGCTGTGGGCTGCCAAGTTTTCCAGGAGAATGCTGTGGGAGACAGTATCGAAGGCTTTATTGAAGTCCCGGTAGACAAATTCCACAGCCTTTCTGTCATCCACCAGGCAGGTCACCTGGTGAGATCAGGTTGGTCAAGCAGAACCTACCTTTCTTAAACACACGTTGGCTGGGCCTGATCACCTGGTTGTATTGCATGTGTTGCATGAAGACACTTAAAATGATCTACTCCGTGACCTTCCACAGCACTGAGGTCAGGCTGACAGGCCTGGAGTTCCCCAGATTGTCCTTCTGGCTTTTCTTGTGGATGGGCATCACATTAGCCAACCTCCAGTCATCTGGGAGCTCCCCAGTTAGTCAGGACTGATGATAAATGATGGAGAGTGGCTTGGTGAGCTCTTCTGTCAATTCCCTCAGTACCCCCAGGTAATCCCATCCAGCCCCATAGCCTTGTGAGTGTTTAAGTGGCACAGCAGGTCACTTCCTCCTGGTTTACAGGGGGTCTATTCTGCTCCCTGTCCCTGTCTACCAACTCAGAGATCTGGTTGCTCTGAGGAAAACCACTCTTTCTGTTGAAGACTGAGGCAAAGAAGGTATTAAGTACCTCAGCCTTTTCCTCATCTTTGGTTGTAATGTTCCCCTCCACATCCAGTAAAGGGTGTAGATTTTCCTTGTCCCTCCTTTTTTGTTAAGGTATTTGTAAAAACACAGCAGGGCCCAGATTGGATTCTAGCCAAGCTTTTGCTCTTCTAATTTTCTCTCTACATGACCTAACGACATTCTTCTACTCTTTCTGAGTTGCCTCAGAACAATAGGGTTCTAGAAGAGTCATTGAATTGCAATGATGTGAAAACAACTAGTTTTATTCTCATTCTTAATCAGGTTATAATAAATATGATGAAGTTCTGTAGCAGGGGCTTAGGTCCCCTGAGGCATGTGGTCCTTTCCTGTTACATAATACTCAATCTATATACGCTCAGTGAAATTTTTGCAATAAATCTCTCTCCTAGTGGTCTTTATGGATCAAATAGGAAAAATGTAGCTTTGCACAGTATTATAATAAAAATGCAATCAAAACTTAAGTTTAAAGTGATGCAAGAATGGAAAAGAACTAAATGCATAAAAGCATTAAAAAAAGGGGGGAATTGAGAATACAGGCAGTAATACAAACCAAATCTTGTCATATGAAACAGTTTGCACAGGATAAGTTCAGGAAAATTGAAATCAATGACCAAGATCCAGCTTACCAAAGGTTGAATTGAACCTTTTCTCGGTGAATAAAATGCAAAAAACCACCACTTAGAAGACTGTATCTATACTGTGTATTTTGATATTGATTTCAATTTAATTTATTCCATACCACCCAAGGGAGGATATTTTCCAGCAACTTCCTGCAAGCCTATCACACTGGGGTTTTTGAATAATTTTTTAGAACTACTGCCATCTATTCTACGAATTTTTTCTGTTTTCAACAGTCTGCTCGTCTTCTTGCTTTCAATATAACTTAGTGTGCAATCTAATATCAGTCAAAAAGTCTACCGCCTCCACAAGGCAGTGTCAGACAAATTGGATGCAATTTGTGATTCTAAAATTGGAAAGAGAGGGTGGAGGAAAAGATGGAGTTCAGGGAACAAATAAGTGCATGAAAAGATGTGGAAATTCCTAAGGTCATCTCCTCCACAGATGGGTAGGAGAGCAGGAGCACAGATAAGAAGGCATGTGAGAAGACATGGCTGTTGACACTGCTGTAAGGAAGAAAACTGCCCAAAGCTGATCATTCCATCCTTTCCTTTTTTGTTTTTTAGTGAGGGCTATCTCATGCTTCTCCTTAAACACATGCATCATCTTACACTGATAAAGTACATCACAGTTACATCCTAAAACGAAGGCTAAGTATGATAAATTTCTGCTCTGCTACATAAATTAGTATTGAAAAGTGTGAAAATAATTTCATTGCAATGCTCAACAACCAGACAATACAAAGCACGAACAATGGGAGACTTCATACATCTCTAGTAGTTTGATCCCATCCTCTTAAATCAAATACTTAAAAAAGGTGTCTCTTGACCCTGAGCATCCTTTGTTACTTAGGGAAAAGGATAGATTGGACCACTCTAAAAGAAAAGCATCTCACTGTGTGCCCTGTATTCAGCTCATCTGAAGGCTTAAGACACTAGCCTTCCAAGAATTAATAAAATACTGTATCCCTAAAAACAACATGAAAAATATAAGGCTTTGTAAACATGGGTTACAAATTCACCTTCATATACAGATATAAATCAACATAAAATCAACTTAATTTCATTAGTAGAAGTTGTTGATTGAATAAAATGCATGTGGAGTAGTTTAAGTCTCCATGTTTAAGAATACCGATGTTTTATGAGAAAAAGTTTGGACTGGAAGCATATTCAGTACAACCTCCACTTTAAAAGACCGGTTATGCAGCCACACATTACAGATCATCACTGTTGTTGTACTTTGCTCTTGAGCTGTAAGTCTGTAGGCAGCAAAAATCCCAGGGGCATGATTAGAAAGATAATATGAAAGAGCTCAACATTTTGAGATGTTGTGACTTTATAAGTATTCTTTAGAATGCAAGCAAGGCAGAAAGCATGGCAAAATCATTTCTACGGGGAAAGCAGTGAGAAAGCGCATAAATCTTTCTGCGTTTTAAGAGTACTTTGTTTAAATTTTTAAAATCACTTAGGCCTTCTGGTATGTGAAAAAGACAGTATTTGTAGAGCCAGATGGATTTTTTATTTCTTGACACTTTAATAAAGTATCGTGCCATATAAATACCTTATTATGTATATTATTTATTGATTTAAGTACATTTCCTTCCTTTGAATCCTTCCTAAACAGAGCTATTGTTTTCTGAATTGATTTTGCTGTCTCAGCCACATTGAGGCATAGACACTTTTTTGGCTTCCGTCTGAATGAACAATTTTCCAGTTAGACACACTGGATTTGGAGTTGGGTCAATAAAAGCCTTACTGTGTCCTTTCTCTTTCCTCACACAGCTCACAAAAGAGAACTAAATTCCATTCATCCTTTCACTGGCCACTGTGGAATCTTTAGCAATGCAATTCTGGCTGGGATGAGGAAACATGGCAAGAAATTGGAAGAAATACAAATAAGAATTCTTTATTTCCCATGCTCACTGCCCTGAAGATCTGTTTCCTCTGGGAATGCATGTGAATTTCCTGGACTTTAACTATTTGTCTCTGCCACTGAACTGCTTTGGACGTATAACACGTTAGATATCAAAAGACAATTTAACTTAGTGCTGCTGAATTTGACATGGATAACTATAAGTTCTTTGAAAAAATGACCACTTTGAGTGGTTCTTGGCAATATGAGCATAAAGTAAAACATGAGCATTAAACAGTTTTCATGAGAAGAATACTTTTTAACTTTCGAATAGCATAAACTTAACCATGGTTTAATAAAGTGTTTTCACTCCAATTTTTGTGGACAGATGTAGGTTTCAAAGACTCCCAAGTACTACATAGTTGTTTGCCAGGATGTAATCAATGCATTCAAATTTTTTTTGTTGTTGCTTTTTTATGTTACGGATAGCCCATTCACAGGAAAAATTACTAAGAAGGCATCATCAATTTAAATTTTAGAAATTTCCAAGATAATTTCTGATATGTTCAATTTTAAGCTTCTCCATCAGCTTGTGTCTATATATACATATATCGACTCTTGTCTTCCCAGTCTTTAAGAATTTTTTTCTTCCAACATTTCTGTGTTGATGCCACAAGCACACAAGCAAGAGACATTAAAAAGAACAAAACCAGTTCACAGCACAGAAGTAGTTTTCCTATAAGTTTAAGCATAGTAATAATTTCACCTTGAGGCTTTACATGTGCTTGTGTCAGACATACAGATAGATAAGGGTGCTCATATAAAATCCTTTTAGGCATAAATAGAGAACTCACCTAAGACCAGACTGTTGTCTTCATATATGACATAGCAAAGTACTCCAGGGGATACTACTAGTTGGAAAAAAAAATGACCAAAAAGCCCAGCAACTTTTCCCAAGTCCTGACAGGGACATCAGGAAAGTAAGGTTTTCTGTACAGTTTCTATATGCAGTTATACTAGAGATCAGTGGGGTTCATGGTGCACTTGACCTGTTCTGACCTACCTACCCTTAATGACCAACTAACTACTCACAGCAGGGTTGAGTAGAGACAGTCTATTCATGTTCTGTGCCAACAAGAAGAGTTGCTGAGAATTCTTTGCTGCAAAGAAGTGTTGTAAAATAGTCAAAGATTTTCAGTTTTAAAATGAGGATATACAAAACCATCTCAGATGTCATTTTTAGAGCTAAAAGGCAATAAAAGAAATAGAATTAAATAATACTTTTTAAATAATGTCCCTTCAAATATAAATCCCATGTTTTGAAATTTACAAGGATTCCATAAATGAATTTGCAGACAGTTCATTCACTGAAAAAAATTTATCCCTCTGCAACATCCTAACTTACATCTCTAATCCCTGATTAGGAAAGACACAAACAACAGGGGTCATTTTAAAACTGACATTCTGAACATTTTCTTTCATCACCTTTAATATGAGCTCTCTTTCAGTGTGGTTTTCAACCCACTAGATAGATTACCAAATGAGGTCTGTGTCACAGCAGTTCTGCTGAATGAAGGCTATTTAATATGTAACTTCTTAAACTATCTATAAAGTCTAAGTTTTTATTTCCTCTTATTTTTCAAATTTTTATGACAAAATATACACTTTGAATAAGAATAGGAATTTGAGATGCTACTCCAAGGTTATGTTCTGCTGCAGAGTTTAAATTTGTAGTTTACTAAGAAGTTTTGTAGCATCATCACTTGATTTTAATTAGGGCAGAGAAGACGATTCTGAATTTGAAAGGAGAAGGCAGGAGAAGGGAGGAATAAAATCACTATTGTTTGGGTGTGGGTTTTGGAGGGGATTTTTAGGTGGTTTTTTTTTGTTTGGTTGGTTTTTTTTCCTTCATGCCCTTCTGCTCTGTTACTTTGCTTTCCATTTACACATCCATAATTTTCTTTGGTGGGGGCCAAAAATAAAAATTTCAGTCTTATATGAATAAATTGTTGGAAAGTGGAGGTTTAAGAATTCTAAAAATGTGAGAACATATATGGAATACGATCTGGATTCTAGATCAATAGTTTTTAAATTTTATATGACAAAAGAAAACAGTATATGTGGGTTACTGGAAGAACAAGGGTTCCAAGGGTTTCTACATCATAAGGAAGGGATGAGTAGGAAGGACAGCAGGACCTGCAGGACCAGTGAATGCTGTATATTTATTATGTGTTTCCTATATTGGAAGGTAGGTTTTTCAAAGGTATATTTTTCAAAAGTAGAGACAATAAAAGTCTTAATAAATGATAAATTATAGATGATAAACATCTCATTAAGGATTTATTAAATAATTAAATCACATGGAAGTTTTTATTTTTCTGTGAATAATACAAAGATAGGAGGAGGAGAAAATCTTGACAAAATAGACTAGAAACACTTCAGAAAGGTACAAGCAGTTCTAGAAGGAGGTTTCTTAAATATTTTTTCTTAAAAACTGGGGTCATATTTGAACGAAGTTCTTATTATCAGAGTTAAGTATAGTATAAAGATTAATACAATGTTGCTATACCGTATATTGATTGAAGATCATATTCCAGCAAAAATGGTGTGATACAAATATTTTTTACACAGCTGGACCAAGAAAAGCAATGATATCTTCAAAAGCATGGCCAGGATGTAGTGAAAACCTAATACAACTAGAAAAGTTAAAAATAAGTGATGGTGAGCAGATTATGTCAAAGTTATGCTACGGAGGAAAATAAAAGAAAATGCATTTTTAAAAATGTCTATTTTAATAACAAAATTCTTGAGAAAATTAGGGAAATCAGTGAAAGTTAAGTAGATTAGTAAGATTTAAAAGCTTTTCTGAAAAAGAAGCTTGGAACTGGTTTAATTCACAAATGCAAAGCCAATACATATACTACAAGTAGAAAGAAAATGATTGAGAGGAAAAGATACAAGACCTAATTGAATAACAATTCACATCATGCTTAGAATCATTTAGTAATCAAGGAGTGAATAAAGTCTTCTGTGTGATATTTCACTGCAGCTGTTAAGATGTGGGTAAATGTTATATTGCTCAAAATAGATATCCATTTACCCATTTCTGATCTTGATCATATCCGTGAAAGAAAGGATTTACAGTGTAAGCTGGGAGTCTATGAGGAACAACAAGAACAGACTAATTAAATAGAAAGATATGCCTTGAAGGTCAGAATATGTAGGAGAAAAGTGAGACTTGCCAACTATCAAGCTGAGCTGGACCTTGCAAAGGAAATTAAAACAAACAGCTAAAAGATTTTTAGCCACAAAAATAAAATGAACAGAAAGACGGAGGAAGTGGTGTGGTAATTCAGCAAGTATGAGGGCAAAGATTATACTTAATTTAGATGCTGCCAAAAAAAACTTTTCATGCAGATTTCGGTAACTACAGTGATGTAGTACATGGAGGCAAAGTCAAGGGGCTAATGGAAATAATAGAATGAAAATGGAACATGCCATAACTGAAGAGGAAACAACATTGAAAGAGCTTAATGCACTAGAGGTTAGTGAGCAAATAATCTCCAGCACTAAATTCTGGCTCCTGTAATTACAAATCCAGAAGCAAAGTTCCTTTATGCATTTACCAAGTCAGAGCTGTGTGCTAAAGAATAGTACACTTCAGCAGATTTTCCATATAGACATTTCAGTATCTGAAGTGTAAAGATATAGCTCAGGAATTTCAGGAACTGAAAAATGTTCAGCACAAGATACTGAAAAGTGGAAGCCAGTGGAAATCAGAAAGAGTACATGATATGGTATCTTACCAGAAGGACTGAAAAAGACAAGTACTACAAATACCACCAGAAACAGTCAAAACCCAAGGAAACTCTACTCATGAAGGAACCTTCAGTAAGAATATTCTAATATGGTTAGAGATGATTTGGTGGCGTACAGAATATACAGAAAAAAATTTAGAGGACCTACAGTTGTCCAGTCAGCACAACTCTGAAGCTTTTAAACAAAGGCTATTACTCCTGTAAATCTCCAGTCATGCTTGAAGAAATGACTGGATTGCACATGATGAGGAGACACAACTTTTTCATGAAATGCAGTGTGAAGAACCAGCTGAATTGAATCATAGGATCACAGAAGCATTTAGGATAGAAAAGATCTATAAGATCATCAAGTCCAGTTGTTAACCCAGCATTGCCAAGTCCACCACCAAACCTGACATCTAGCACTCCCAGGAATGGTGACTCAATCACCTCCCTGGCCAGCCTGTTTCAATGCTTGACTACCCTTTCAGTGAAAAAATTTTCCTAATATCCAAGTTAAACCTCCCCTGGAACAACTTGAGGCCATTTCCTGTTGTCCTGTCTGGTAGATTAATGGCAAATTTCTGATGGTAATATTGCTCTTTTTTTTACAGAGGAAAAGATGGATGATGATACTAAAACTCGCTGTTGAACTACAGTAAGTACAGAACATCTGTAGAGACATAACTGTCAGTACATATGCCTATTCCTTCATGTCTTGTCTCAAATTCAAAATGCTGCAATTTTGTATAGGTATCAGGTATTTAACTTTAGGAATAAAATAAGTTGGACCACAAGCGAAGTGGGACAGCTGTACACATATATACTTCTATACATTGCTATTAATTGTTAGACTCTTGTTATTGGCTCATATGACTAAAATTTCAGTGAAATTTGGAAAAAGTTATTTAATCTACCTTTCTTTCCTGAACTTCAAGATAAGGTTTAATCTTAATCAGTCTGAAATTTGCTCTTTTCTTTCAAGACTGTCCAGGAACTTTCATATGCAAGTTCAGAGGACAATCTCATCAGTGGCTTGAAGAATTTCAGGTATTAAAATGACAAGGACCAAAGTCATCTATGAGTAATTACACTTCAGAAGAAAAATAAACAACCTGTAGCACTTTAAAAATTTGTATGCTTTTATTTTAAGGTAATGGAAGAAAATACAGAACTTCACTTCTCCAAAGATGACCTTGACCTTTTTAGTGGAAACATTGAAAAAATAAAAAATAGAAACCAGCTGTTTGGCTGAGTGGAAGAAAAAGGTTTCCCCAGTGACAAATTTAAAATGAAGAAAAAATTGGCTCCAAAGCATTAAAATGGAGAAAGCCAACTTGATTGTATCTGAACCTATCAAACACAGTTTAAGAATCAAAGGAGAGGAAAAAGAAATGTCTCTAAGGACCAGGAGGCCACAGAAACCATCCATAATGAGAAGGAGTTAAAAAAAAAAACAAAACCACAAGTAATTATTTTATAAACAAGTTTCTATATTCTCTTTTTAAATGCTTTATTATTCATATGTCTGTTCTGCAGAATATATACAACCTGTTTTTAAGCTACAACACAGCAAACAAATAAATAAACAGATAAGGGTCTAAAGTCTTGCAATGCCATTTTTAGGGATCTAAAATGTCTAATCCCATTTTATAGTCAACATAAGTAAAATTGCACCTCTAGACAGAATTCTTCATGTGAGTATCTCACTAGGTCAAATAATCTACCCTTTAAGCCCATTAATTTTTTCTATAATGTGAGCTTAAACATATGCATTGGACTTTTAGTATCTTAAAATTGGAATAGATAAAACACATCTGAACAAAATAAACCACTGAATTAAAGGAAGAAATTTCTTATCAAAGCCTAAATATGTTGACCAAATAAATGGAAGAATCAGCTAAAGATCAGTTTAGTAACCTGGAACAAATGGAAGTCAGAGGCTTTTGAGAACACTGTACAGGAAATTACTTAAAGCAATTATCTGGCCCTCTCTTCTCTGTCCCAACACAGGGCCTGGGCCACCAGAAATCATAAATGATAATCAGTTAACTAATTAATTGATTTCTGCATTGATTGGATTCCAGGTGTGAGACTGCAAAATTAAGCTCTTTTCATGTGCTGTTGTAAGATCTTGCTTCAGGAGTTTTTACATAAAGGCAAGATGAACAACATTAAACTAAGTTCATTTGTTCCTGTTGCCCTGTCCTGACAGGTTCTCTTTCATGTGTTTCACTCTCAGACTCCTCCAGGCATTCAAATGAAATATCCCTGAGCATGCAATATATACTTTCATTTTCATTTTATAATATATACCTCTCTAAAGTTCCAGCAAAGCTGTCACATTATATCAGATAGTTTAAATTAAAATCAATGTCCCCACTCCTCCCCTGCCAAAAAACCAGAAACTGTTATAGTGCCCTGGGGCAGCCCAAAGGGGCTGCTACACCAAGTGCTGTGTTGTGTGGCCATGGCATATCTGTTCTGTGGAGATCTAGCCTCAAACAGGGTAGGTATACACAATCTGCACCACTTTGGAGCCAGGGATCATTCCCTAGGGTGGATATATTTTGCAGTGTAGAAATAGCTTATGTCTTTCTTATGCAGCTGCAAAGGGAGATAATTGGAACATTACACAAAAAGAACTGAGCCAAATCAATAAGAGTGTCCATTTGGACAACAGACAAGGGCAAATATCTATTTAATTCCTGACTTTGCTGTACATTTATTTCTTTCACAGATCACTAGAGCACAGAGAGTCTGGTGCATTTAATCTGCATTTCAGATGCTGCTTGTCAACAAGTTTATAGTCTTTTTGGAAAGGTTTCCACTTCTTAGGCTTCATGTCTTTTTAGGCTATACCCTTCTCACTCCATATCATTGTTTATTCAGTTTTTCTAATCTAAGCTGAATGAAAAGCAGGACTTAGAGGTATGATGCAGTCTGTTACACTGGAGAAATGGAGTAGCAAATGGTAAGAAATAAAAATAATTTTGTAAGTGCTTCAGTCCCCCTAAGAGTTACAAATAATTAAGCCAGCCATTAAGTGTCTCTTAGTAAAGAAAATGCTTTCTGTATTTATACATTCGATGAATAGATTATAAAGGTCTGATTATAACCTTTAAAAGTTTGATGTGATATTAGCTGGTGTACAAGGATACTAAAAAATATAAAAAAAAAAGCTACAATCAGAATACCAGTGTGCATTTAGGACCAATTTCATGGAGGGAGCACAGTTAGAGGAATCTAAAACCAGTAAGGAATTACTTTCAGATTCAAGTCCCTTAGAATTTAAAGGATATAGCTACCTGTGTTATACAGTTTTGTAAGTAACTGTGCAAACACTAAGCATTGTGTCTTACTGCTTTGAACTACACACATATGAAATTACTACAGATCTCTGTCAACTTACCAGCCAGTTTAGGAGCCCTGCTCTTTCAAAGCCATTTGAAAGTCTCTATCAATAAAGTTGCATATTCTACTTTTACATTTTGAGCTTTTACTTTCTTACAAATAGAGACACTCATGCCAATACTGTACAGCTTTTCTATGCCCTACATTGAAATCAAGAAATTCATAATAAATGGCAGCATAGTCAAGATGAAGAAGAGAATTGTCTTCACTATGCATCATCTCGTTTATTCTTCAGCATTTCAAAAATGGAATCTATATGAGAGCTCAACACTTTTGGAGTGTTTTAATCACTTTGTGATTAAGCCAATTTCTATGTCTCTTGAGAGGAACACAAACATTTTAGAGAAAAAAAAAGGAAGTAACATTACAAATAAAAGACTTGGGCTTCTTTAATGGCTATTATCTTAAGGCACATGATTATTTTCTCAAGACCCAATGATATCTATGGCACAGTCATTTTCCTTCGAATATAACAACTTGTTACTTGTGTACCTTACCTCCCTCTTTCAAACATGCAACACATGTATGGTAGAAAAAGCTTAACAGTTAAAGAGAAAAGAAATCACATGAGCAGTGGCATTAGTTTTATTTTATTTGAACAGTTTTACTGTACCTGTCAAAACATATGAACTCATATATGGTTTTCCACCTTCATTGCAACATCTATCTATCTACCTACAAAATCATAAAAGAATATGGAAAGTATATGGGAAAAAATAGGTTTCTCTGTTAAACTCAAAAATTATTGTGTATGCCTCCAGTATGCCTCCAATTACTTGCCAGTTAGGTTACTCTGTATATCCATATACTATTGAATTGCAAAAATCAAGTTCAACTTAAATTGCATATTAAATACTTAATATATACACTTATATCATTTTAGATACCAATACCATAGGTGTCAATTCTAAGGGTTTTTTTTGCTGTCATTAATGTTCTTCTATAAATGTATATGACCTTCATTTAATATTCATATACAAAGTGAAACTGTCACCAATACCAGTAACTATTTTTATTCTTGGTGGATTTAAAGAGAAGAAATAACTAAAGGTGATAATTCCTTTTTAATATTAATTAGTGTCATGGTTTCACCCCAACCAATAACCAATCACCACATGGTTGCTCGCTAACTCCCTCACCAACAGGATCAGGGAGAGGATGGGAAGGGTAAAAGCTAGAAAATTCATTAATTGAGATAAAGACAGTTAAATAAGGAAAGTAAAAGCTGTGCACACAAGCAAAGCAAAACAAGGAATTAATTCACCACTTCCCATGGGCAGGCAGGTGTTCAGCCACCTCCAGGACAGCAGGGCCCCAACATGTGTAACAGTTACTTGGAAGACAAATGCCATCACTCCAAATGTCCCCTGCTTCCTCCTTCTTCCCTCCACTTTATATACTGAGGATGATGATTCCATACTTTATAGAATATCTTTTGGTCAGTTTGGGCCACATGTCCTGGCTGTTTCTCCTCCCAACTTCCCATTCACCTACAACCTCCTTGCCAGCATGGTAGTATGAAAAGCAGAAAAGGCCTTGGCTCTGTGTAAGCACTGATCAGCAATAACAATACATCTCTGTATTAACCTTGAGTTCAACACAAATCTAAAATACAACTCCATACTAGCCGCTGTGAAGAAAATTATCTCTACCCCAAAAACCAACCAAACCCAGCACAATTAGAAATGTGAAAAAACCACCGGGGCAAAAAGCAGTAAATTTGTTCTATTTAAAATATCTTCTAATTACATTTATTAAGGTTATATCTGCTGATTACCAAAATACACATAGGATGAGATCTTAGTGGTATATGATGAAGAGTTTTCCACTCCAGTTCCTTAATAAAAAATAAAAAAAGTCTTTACATTCATTGATTACTCCTTCATGGATAAGATAAAAAAATATAATTTGGCATAGCATGTTGATTCACTAATTTGAGTTTTTGTTGTTGTTCAGCTGGAATTAAAAATTGCGTATCTTTAAGTATCTTTAAGTATCTGTAACACCTTCAGATGGGATTCAACTCAGAGACATATAAATTTAGAAGCTCGATTCAGGTTTTGTGCTACGAATGTTTTAAGAGACTTGAGACAATCCATGTTATCCGAGGCATTAAAATGAGTCAGGAAATTACAGACTTCTCAATCTAGATAACCGTATTCAGCAGACCTAGTGAGTAAATTCAATGAAGCCCAGAGAGCTATTTAGCTTGCTGAATTTAACTTTCCATTTTATGAAGATGTACTGCTGTCTAGACTCCAGTGACTATTTTATGTAATGCCCTATTGACTAGATCTCCACTGAGAAAAATGAGAGCTGAGACATAATGACATACAGATGTCTCAGTTTGCAAGCTGAATCTCACCTCTCGAGCAGTATCCAGTTATGTGAACAAAAGCATTCAGAGTGAAGTTCATTTACCCGAACTGTCATAAAACATAAAATCTAATTTTTATCCCAAGAGATCTGAAATGGCACTAAATATATATGTTTAGGCAACTCGATCCTGTCCTTGGGAAATTTTAATTTGTCTTCATATTTTATTTTTTTTAATGTCCTAAATAATTTATAATTAGTTTATATGAGAGGAACCCCAAAGAAAAGATACAAGGACTCCCTGAAACAACATCTCAACCTCAGCTATATTGATCACCATAACTGGTCTACTCTGGCCTCCAATTGGGAGGCCTGGAGACACACCATCTATAATGCTGCCGTTTCCTTTGAGAAAGCACGCAGGATCACTCTCGAGGAGAAAAGACAATGCAGAAAGAACTGTGTCTTGCAGAATATGCCACCTAAGGAGTCTTTCTGCTTTGCCTTTTGCAATCGGTTATGTCTATCTTGTATTGGCCTCATAAGCCACCAGCGTTCTTGTAACAAACGTGGATAGAGCCTTCCTAAATCTTTGTTTACGAAGCCTAGCCATGATGATGATATGAAAACCTCAATACCAAAAATACCAATGTGTTTTAGCTCTGTTATAATCTATCCTACAGCTTTTCTTTAACCATACTTGTAATATAAGTTTATAAACTATGAGATAGGAAGGCTGAGACTCCTACCTAGTTTAGATCTCTTCATCCTATGTTCTGAAGTCTTCACACTATGTTCTATTTATTAACAATGGAGAAAAATGTGCACTTTATTGCATGATTCATCTGATCAATAACTGTGCATTTCAGTGGGAGATCAATCACTTCCTATAATATTTTTCTTTGTTGACTAAAGACTTCTACATTTTTCCACAGATCAAATGTAGTTGTTTACATTAGGCTTCATCAATCCTTCCTGTGCTTGCTAGTCATCAAAAAATATCTGCTACTGACTTCTGCAATTACTCAGCCTCTAGAAAGACAAAAAGGGTCTTTCAGATGTGGTCAAGAATAAGCAGAGGGAAATGTTGGTTTGACAGATTGAAAATCAGAAAGAATATAAATAAATTATATAAAAAAATACATAAACCCAAAAAACACACTAAAAAGTCTAAAACAAAAACCAAACAACCCAAAAAAACCCTGCTAAGTCTTTCTCACTGCCTTAGAGCAATGACAAAATCCTATGCCCTGTCAACTGCTCATTTAAATTCAGTCCTTGTGCAGTATCCAATGAAGAATGCAGAGCTCCTTCTCTAAAAACCTTTCCTGCCCCTGGGAAAATGTGTTTTTAGTTTATTAAAAATATCAGGCCTTTTTTTTTGCTGTCATACATGTTACAAGACAGCCATGTTTGAGTCATTATTGTCTGACTAAGTGGCATCTTGGTTTTAACTGTTACAAAAAAACATTTTTCTGAAACATCTAATTTTGTCAGTAGACTACCTCTTTTACACACAAGGATGAAGTAACTATTTCTTGTTCAACTCTAAATCTTGTTTTTTGAATAGCCAATGAAGAATTTTATCTTGAGGCTTTCACAAAGTACCATGTTCACATACACACTCAAAAGAAATTTTGGAAGCCTTCTTTGCAAACTAGAAAAACATTGCCCTCAATGTAGTCAGACCTCACACCAATGTCTTTCCAGTTTCCTGAGTGAGAGATATGTTTGCTTACACTTTTCTGCTTCTGTGTCTACAATTAATTTTGAGGCAATGTCAGTGCTCCTTTGCTATACCCTGAAACCTTATAGGAGGGAACCCTTGCTGAGTAATTCCAGCACTGAAACTATTAGTTCCAGTCATCAGTCAAAAAATTTGTCAAGTGAGTTATTGTAGCCTCATTTCTTATTTTCCAGTGTGTGCAGTTTTGTGTACAGTCCATCCCTGCTATTACTGCTAAATAGACTGATGGATTATTTTGATGTTGTTTTTTTTTTAGTTTCTGAAAACAATATTAGAGGTAAATAGAAATAGATGGTATGGACTGATTTGGATTTTAAATGTCTTAACCAACAGTTTTCAAGGTGCTTATTCGGATAAGACTCAAAGATGAAAATTATGACAGACATATGAATACATAGGGAAATGTGGGTGACTACATCACTGAATTTTTGAGCCAGAGTCCTCTAGGAAGGATATAAAAAGGAATTTTTTTAATTAGGGGCAGAGAATGAACAAGATGAAGAAAAATTTCAGCAAACTGAAAATAATGGAGACTTTTAAATAAAACTTGTTTACAGCAATTTCTTTTTTCAGCCTTTGACTATCAGAATAAATCTTCATCTCTGATAGAAGAAACTTTACTCCTTGATTGTTGCCTCCAGTCTGCCTTCAAGAAAACTACAGTAACATCTGTTAATGTCAGCAGGAAAGCCTTTTCTATTATAATTGTATTGAGGTAGGATGAAAGTGTGCTAAATCATTATATAAATTACTCATGTCTTGCTGAATGCACTGAGAGTTTCAACCTTCACTTAGAGACAATTTGTGGAACAGATGCCTCACCTTTTCTAAAACATTAATGCATCAAATATCTTGCAGAGCAAATATTTTTGAAAGCCTCAGAAGTGCAGATTAGTTTTCTGTAAACTAATAAGTATTGTAATAAATTGATGTATTGTGTTTGATTTCAAGGAATAGAGTTCAGAAACATCTCTCTTCATTACTTAAGTCATTAAACAAATTGTAACCTGTGTCTTTTGTCCTTGATTCAGACATCTCTAGAGAAAGACAATTTCAGCAAATTAAACACAGTAACTTCATCAACAAATATTAAAATCTTATTCTTCCTGGACTTTCCACAGTTATCTTATAATTTTCTTCTGTTATTTTTGTTATTTGAAATAATTCAGAATACACTTTCCAGAAACAAATTCTGGGCCCAAAATTTGAAAGCAATTCCTAATGTTCTTTCAAGTTTTGAAATGACTTGAACTAGGCATTCATGCCTCGATATTTGATTCTATTATGTATCTGCACAAACCTAACTCTTGAAGTAAGGTTTCTAATATCATCCACCTGTAAATAATTTAATAAATAAATGTTCTTCCACATACCACACTTTACAGCATATATGAATTCTTATGTCTGCATGGAAAATTTCACATCAAATTTCTGATGGCTTCCCTGGTGTAATGATAAGACATGAGGCACCAAATATATATGGCACTTGTATATCTCTAGTGGGCTAACCCAAATCTTTGGATTTGATCACATCTGAAATAAGCAGGTTGAATTCAAAAAATCCTTTCTAAAACTCTTGCACCTCAGACTCATTTTCAGTCAGCACATTAGTCAAATCAGACCCCAGAGAGATATCTTGCCACAGTTACAGAAGGAAACTCATTATTATTTCCCATTATAATCTGTTTTTATTACTTTTTAATGATAGTTAACTTAGAATGAGACTCCCAGGATGCTAAATGCCCCTGTATGAGCCAAAAGTGGCAACTCAGATTAGAAGTCCAGCCACAGGCACACTGTTTTGCTTCTGAAGTCGCTCACAGCAGGAACAAGCTGAACTTGTAGCCAAGGGAAACTGTGTATCTGAAAACTAGTAAGTCCTAAGTATGCTTTGCTGTTTCACTGTAAGTATATTAATATCAGTTTTTGCACTGCAGCACATTCTTTCACTAAAATCATCTTAGTTCCCAAATATCAGAGTGGGTCAGGACTGACTAAAATATAAATGTGATGTTTGTTGCCATTGGGGATCTTATACTTTAAAAAGTGATTTAAATTTAATCAAATGAAAAAAAGATCTTGTATGAAATTGTGCTGTGCTGTCCTCAAACAGAAAATGTCTTAAAATGAATTAATTATCTTTTATATATCAAAAATGTCCTGAGGGTCCTGGTGGACACCAAACTGATGTGAGACTGCAGTGTGTACCCTTGTGATATGGAAAGCCAACAGACTTCTGAGCAGTTTTAGGAGGAACATTGCCAAAAGGTCAAGGAAGGTTCTCCCTCCCTTCTATTCAATACCGGTGAGCCACACTTGGAGTACTGTGTCCAACTCTGGGATCCCCAGGATGGGAGACATGGAGATAGTCCAAAGGGCCAAAGGTGATGGTGCATCCATCACGTGAAAGAGTCTGAGAGCTGGAACTGTTCAGTCTGGAAAAGAGGAGGCTCAGGGTGAAATCTCATCAGTGTGTATAAACAGCTGGTGGCAGTTTGATGAGTCATGCTCATCTCAATGATATCCAGTGAGCTGACAAGTCAGTGGTCACATACTGAAACACAGGAGATTCTATATAAATATAAGACAAAAATTTTTACTTTATTCATACAGGTTATGGATTTACTGTCACACGAGACTGGAGGGTGACCCAATGGGACACAGCCCTGAGCAACCTGTTCTAGCTGACCCTGTTATGAGCAGGGACCTTGAACTATATATTCTCCAGAGGTTCCTCCCTAGTTCAACATTTCTACATTTTTGTGATTTTCTGTTTTCCTGTACCATACACAGTGGTAATTGGTAACTCCCCAAAACTGGCAAATATTGATTTCAATGGTTGTGAGTAGGTTAATTTCTTCATTTTCAGAAGGGTAAGTTGAATTTTCATTTCCTCATCTGTACAACTTTTGATGCAGATGGATTCAAAAATTTTGCAGGGCCTGAGACATCACCCAGCAACCTTCATGTCCTTCTGTTTTGGGAATTTCCTTATTTTTTGAGTATCATTGTGTGCAGTGTATTGTAAACATTACTGAAAACTTATCAAGCCATTTTTTCTTCTTGGTAAAGGAGTGGAGGAAGGTGTAGAGGAAAGGGTAATTCTTGCATACAATACCCTTTAGAATATACAGAAAAGTGAACTGGACTCTTAATAGTGTTTAGCATTTTTTGTCTGGCTTTAGTTTCATGTAATGTGCAACAGATATTTTGCCAAAAACATTTCATGGGTTTTACAAACAGTTTCTTCCTTCCAAACCCTGAATTTAACAGTCCAACAGTGTTTTATAACCTCCATTCTATTCATATGGCTTGTCTTTAGCCTAGAAGCAAAAGTCTTAATAATTTTGATTGTTTCTAGCACCTTCTATGAATTCAGAAATTAGGTTTCAGTGGGTTTAGACTAACAGCCACCATTTCCTGATGAATGCTAGGTTCATACAGTTTAAAATACTGAAAAGTGAATTTCATGCACACCCTTACTATCAACAAATCATTAAGAATTTCATTAAAAAGTTCATTTTGCATAAAAACAGTGTTGTTCCAGCCATGTCCTAATGGCTGGAAAATCAAATGGATTAAATATTTAGGATAATTCACTCAATTTAACTTTAAAAATATATTTAGACTTACTTTAGATCATTTTTGTAACTTGTAAAGTAAGATACATACTCTCCTTCAATAGCATTTGAGACTTAATAGGAACAACTGTTGACTAGAAATGAAATTAAATTGTGCAATAAACATTGCACAAAGGAGAACTGCGCCAAAAAAATTTTAATAGATTATGAAAGGAAGCAATTTAAATGTGTAGTTGATTTACCGGCGGAAAGATGCCTTCACATTGACAGAATTTCTGGCAATTCAACTTTTTTTTGGCAGACCTTCAACTTTTCATTACACAGAGGAAGGAAGAACTATCTGTTTCAGTTATATACCCTAGGCTAAGGCCCCGTTTGCACTATTCTAGCAACACAATATTTATCAAAATTGCCTTAAATAGGTAGATAAATGTTCCTTCTGAAGGGAAAGATTTTCATAGGCCAGACTAACTTTAAACATCTTGGCTAAAAGCTATGTTTTGCAAATAGCTTCTTCTTTCTTTTAAAGAACTTAACAGGTATTTTGTGGTAACACAATGCACTGCTATATGCATCCGTGTTCACAGGGGGTATCAGAGAGGGCCATCACACACTTTACTGAGGAAGTTATTAGCGGGCAAAACAGCCTCCAAGGAGCCCTAAACAGCCAGTCAAAGTTTGAACAGCTTTCGATCTACTCTGAAGAGACCCTTAATTATCTCTATAATAGAAGCAGTGGAAAGCAACTTGGAATTAATTTGATTGTTTCTTTTCCTCAGTTGTGCTTTGAAAATTGTTGTCAGATCTCTTTAAAAAAGATTCATTGGTTGCAGCTCTCTACAGTAACTCCGTACTTTTGTTTTTCAGATCAGTGTGGGGGAAAAAAAAAACACACCAGAACTTCAGTTTTTTTCCCAGCTTGTTTTTTTTTTCTTTTAGCTTTATTTTCATCCATTCTTGGAGCAGTCTCATAAAAATTTTCTTAAAAAAACAATTATAAAACTATCTGCCTTTGTCTATCCGGTTCTTCAGTGGCCCATGACTAGTTCAAGGCTTTACCACAGGGTTCCAGATTGCAGGTTGACTTCCCTGAAATCGTAGAGATAGTCAGCTCTAAAAGTGTGAAGTGATTTTTTTTTAGTAGCAGCTATGCTACTAAGATAATCATAGATTGTAATTTAGTAGACTTTGAGTAATAGCAATGGAATGTGGTTTAAAAATCTAAAAATTAACTCCCATTCATCTAATTTGGTTACTGGAAGAAAATATAGCTGCATCAACATGATACTGAACCTACATTAATTAGTGCTGTTGACAGATATGGTTATTAGTTCAGCTACAAAACTGAATTAACACTGATATATCACTTTTAGGAATGAGCTTACATGTCCACGTGACATTGTGCAAAACTGAGGATGTATGCCAGTTCATCAGTTGTCCAGGAACTTCATTGTCCTGCAGACGACGTGAAAATCTACTCAAAGATTTGAAGGTAAACCATAAACACAAATGAAACTGAGGACAGAATAAATTCAAATACAGAAACCCCTGTGCGTGTTTATAGACAGATTATGCAGACAGAATTTATACAGCAGTTATATTATAAAGTGAGAGAAATTAAATGAACAATATATAACTATCAAACACTGTACATTTCTAAAATGCTTTCATTGAGAAAAATTCCTGTCTGTACAAAATTACTCTTGTCTCAGGGGAAAAGACCAATATATTTCCAGGTGAAATGAAAGAATATCTCTTTTTCTATTTCCCAAAAAATGATTTATTTAGAAAAATAAATTGGTTATCTTATACTTACCTTAAGCACTGTATCTGCCCAGAACAAACAAACTTTTTGTTCCATAAATTAGAAGCTCTCAAATTTTTGGTATATTTACTTCTTATCCACATTTTAGAAAACAGAGAATATGCATAGTTGATGTGCAGTCTTAGGATCAAGTCTACTATTTGCAAATATACTGAGGCAGAGTAATTTCAGAAACTAATTTCTGTGATACAAGTAAAACAAAGGAAACAGAATGTAATTTTTACTCTCCTAAAAATCTTGACATCTCTATTGTGTCTCTGGTGCATCAAAGGACAAGCATGTGATGCAACTAAGATTTTGAACATGCGTTTAAGAACCAAAGAGAGGAATTTGGAGCCCTTTTAAAGTGGTACGTGGACAAATCCTCGGAAAGGACCACGTATTCATATGCATGTTCATAGCCTACTACAAACACAAGAAGTTTGTCTTGGTGCAGTACTAATTTTTTTTTCTATGTAAAAATTTTACCTTAGGCAAAACAACACAAAATGTAATGCATTCTCCACAAACCAGGAAAATGCTTAGTTTTGCTTTGGTTTTATTTTCTTTGTTTCCAACAAGAATTATAAAGAAAGATAACATTCAACTTTGGAGCAATGTGAAGAATTTGTCTCTTATTAAATTAGAGAAAGACTACATACCACCTGTGATTCTGTAATTATACCTGAAACAGCAGGAAAATCTGCTACTACTCATTGAACCTTGCTACTGAGGGAAGTTGAATAGATCATTCATTCCATGGTTCAGGAGAGTCATTTCAAATCTGTGTACCACATGTAAAATTAGTCCTGACCTTGTCAGCCTCAAGCATCTCCTTCAGATATGGATCATTAAATTCAATCCTTAACAATCCAGGGAAAAAAGCTAAAAAAATTTGAGTTCCCTGTATTTCATTCTATGATCTCTAATTTAAACTATATATTGGCTTTGATTTTCCAATTGGAACCATCATTTATATCCTTGACGTATGAAAGCTGGGATTGGTGTCTTTCTGAAGAAAATAACTTCCTCAAAACAAAGGCTAATCAATTAGTCTAGTCCACACCAAATCTTTATCTTCACAGCAGCTCATGCAATGAGACAAACTTGTAAGAGTCTGGTATGGTGGTATAAATCAGTGCCTGTACCACCTAGATTTTTCATTTCATGCTCACAATATGTCAGGAAGTGCTTCCCAACTCTACTATATCTTCCTCTTCTTTAACATATTAGGACCATCTATTTGCAGAGACATGAGTGGGCCTCTACAGTCTACTGATAAAAAACAAAAAAGAAGCAAATTTGAGCACGTAATATTGTGCATGGTGTTCATAGTTAGTTCACTCTCTTTCTATGGGGTGATTCCAAATAGCAAAGTTCAAGACTGTAGAAGAGCCTTCCAACCCTCAGCTTTATGACCAACTCATGATGTTTGGGTTTTAGCAAAAAGACAGGTCTCTTTTTACTCGTAGGGGAAGGTAGGGCAAGTATCCCTCTTCTCTGTTTTCATCATGAAAAGTTAGCTACAGTTTGAAGTTAGTTCTCTGCTGAAAAACAGGTGCTGCCAAGGGAAAAGTCTCCCAAGAGAAAGACTCTTACCATCTTGAGATAGGTATCTATGACGCTCAGGATAAACAACTATCTGAAGCAGCCAGTCTCTCCTTATAAACAGTAAAGAGAAATTAGATTTGAGCTATCCAGTTTTAGGTCAGCTAAATTTATGTGGATCTTACCAGAGAGGCTTTAAGGAGATACACTGACCCAAAGAGATGTAAACATCAAATAATTTCAGTATAACTCAAAAAATACAGCATTGTCCAAACAACTGGTAAAAAACTGCTCTTATGGCTTCAGTGATTAATGACAGGAAAAAGTCCAGTAGAATATAGAATAAAATATATAGAAAAGAAGCTAATTTATCTGCTTCTATCCTGCTCTCTGCTGCACAGTCCTGGTAGAATTTCTGCAGCTGCACATTTCACTAGGCCAGTGTGTTTCTGTTTCAACATGCTGAGCCAAGACATTTTTACATTTTTTTCTGAGAACATACTGCAACACTGGCAGTTAACCTCTTTGGCATATCTTCCTGTGCAAACACTTTACAGTCTGCTACGGGTACCTAAATCCATTTGCTCCAATAGTTCAAGCCCACGTGTTCCAGAACTCTAATAAATATTTTTCATCATCTTTCATTCACATACACACACACAAAGAGGGTGGGAAAAGAATATAAAATTCCAACTCCCAAACATGGCATTTTCAACAATAACTAAATAACTCTCCTACAGTATTGCACTCTTAACATGAACAAGTTCTGTGGAGCAATTGTAATATGTTCAGTGATAGATAATGGACAGCCCCTAATGACTACATTACAAAGTCACACCTCCCTCTATGTCCTGTTTACAGCTGTTTACAGCTATGTGCTGTTTACAGCAGCCCAAACTCTGACTTTCCATGGACTTGGAGCAGACTGAATGTAGTTGGTCTCTTTCTGAAGGAGACAGGAGGTTCAGGTTGATTTGTCTGTATCAAACTAACAAGACACAATTTCAAATGTTCACCTTTTTTTGCAATGCATAACTGGAAGTTTGGGGTTTTTTTCACTAGTAAGGGAACAGAATTTCTATTAATTTTTTGTAAAAAGTAGATTCTACAGAATTTTAAAAAAATCTATTCATTTGAGTAAAGAAATACTTCTAAAGTTGAAATTATTAAATAGTCTTGGTTGATAATTATTACCACAGACAACCAAAAAAAACAGTTAGGTAACATTTGAAAAATGAGAGGGTCAATTTTAGCAAGTACTAAATGCAATTTAAAATTTGAAAAATACAGTATTTGGCTCTGCGTCAGTGGGGCTGGAAGAATCATTTTATCATAAGTTTCTACCCTCCCAATGAGAGCATATTGATTTGTTCTTTTATAAATCAAAACTCCTGCTGGGCTATGAATGAAAGACCTGTAAGGGTTTGGCCTTTAAAAGTGATTGGGAGCGTAAAGAAAAGAACCTGAGACTTTGCATGAAGGGAAGTAGAGAGTCATACTGGCCAATAAACACATAGAACAGAACTAACAACTAGCGCAAGAGAGTATAAACAAGTAAAATTGTATTCATTTATGCCAGCATTTCATCTCACCCTTCAAAATGAAACTGAAGGGAAAAGCCTGACTCACCTACCTCAGTCACATAATATCGCAGATAATAGTATCAGATGGTCTCTCATGTATTTATCAAGACATCTCCAACACATGGACATGTAGAAGTGTTGACCTTGAAATTGTAAAAGCTTGGATCCACAAACTGCTCTTCATGGGAATGTAGTATATTTGAGAGGAGTGTCCAGCAAAATTTAAACATAAGTGAATAATTTATTACAAAGTATAAGTAGGATAACATGACAAGGATACGAACAATGCCTTTAAAATTAATACTCCTCTGCCCATATTTTAAAAGGGAAGCATTAACCTTTTCAAAAGCATATTGGTTAACCTTTACTCTCATCTATGACTTCATAGTGCTTAATAATTGTCACACATTTAATAATTGTATATTGTTCTTTGGTCCTTAGATTCTAGCTAGGCCCTAATATAGAACATAAGATTGAAATCCTCTGTTATACAAAAAGAACATCAGACAGAGATTAGGTCATTTTCATCACAGAGAATTTGTAATTTAACTAAAAATGACTAAGTCTGATCAACCCCTTGTGTCTTCCAGGTTTGCTACTGCTTCAGTAGGGGTGTAACACTCTCTTGTTACCTCCATCCACTTTGACTTTCAAAACATTTTCAGGAAAACAAATTTTTTTTTTGTGTCATAAGTACAATTAGATGTTCATTTTTCTTCCCAGGTTATAGTCCTTAATGAGTAGTAAAGTATGTGTTTTTTTGGGTTTTTTTTGGTTAGTTGGTTTTTGTTCCAGCAAAGTCTTTTTCAATTAGTATAGAAAGTACCAGAGTTTGGAGCTGGCTGGCAATTTTCAGATTAAAAGGTTGACTTGCATAAACAAGAGCAAAAAAGTTTCTTCTACTCTACATTACACATTAGGTCAGAAAAAAAAAAAAGGCTAAAAATGGAAATCATCTGGCACAGATATGCCTTAATTACACATCGTTATACCAAGGACTTGATTCAGTTAGGCACACTTTGGTTCTTAGTACCATTTGAATCATTCTCACGTATCTTAGATTTTGAAATGGAGCTGGTACACATAGTACCATAGGATGGGTAGGAGACCCAGGCCTACAGGAGAGTACCTTAAGGCCAAGCAGAATATCATAAGATTGTTCAAATGGCACTGAAACTGCATGTGAAGGCAGCTGAATCAAGCTCTGAGTCTCCTTTGGGGAAATTTCTTTATCATCAATATGCTGCAATCCAAGAAAATGACAGGCACCCTGTAAGCTGCTTTCAGACTTTTGATGGGGAACCTGATAATACACCATCTCTTCATCTGAGACAGGTGATGAAGAGATCAGGGAAAAAATTAGATGGAAGAAGCGGGAACTGAGATGATGTGGTGGATTTGGAGAGGTTACAGAGAGGGGTAGAAGATTCAGAGAAGGAAAGCAAACTCCACTATTGCTCACAATAATAAAATACAGAAAGGCGAATTTTTTCTTCAGGGAGGCCAAAATCAACACATAAATTCATAAGGACAGATAGTGTCAGATCGAATGTTGATAGCAGCAGCACAGCTGCTCCTACTCATCTGGCAACATAGCTCTAGAAGGTACCAGTGAAACAGCTACCATTGGTTAATCACTCACTGTTCTTTTTTCTTGCTTCTTAAGCTCATTATGTTATTCTTGGGATAATTTTTTAATGCAGATTGTGATGTACAGCATTTATATTCATATCACTATAGACTCTTCTGCCTTTTCTAGAGACAGTAGGAATGTACCTTGATGTTCTAGAAGCAGTTTTAGGAAGAACTTTTGAGTTTACTCATAGTGGAAACACGTAGAATGTATGCCACTCTTGGGATAAGAGACACAACATTAAAAAAAAAAAAAGTGTCTGAAAAACACACTGGTATCTGTTTCACCATGCAGACCATTTCTCAAAGCAGAGTTCTCTAGGCATTCTGTTCCCCCAACAAGCTTTAGGTATACTTGAATAAGTACAATTGTTGCTTTTTTTTTTCTTCTTAATTCAGTAGGAATAAGTGAGGAACATGATGCACCAATGAAGGATAGAACTAAAAACGTAAATCCCAGGGACACTCAGCAATTCGTATCTCACTTACTGGACAATTGATGCATTACTAATGGGAGCGGATCTTAGAGGAGGTAACACTGTCACATTAGCAACATTCCAACTGTCTTTAAAAGCAAAAACTTTGGAAGTACAAGCATTACCAACAAGTCAGTGTTAACAGGACTTAGAACACAACATTTTGCTCTCTCTTCTACCTTGAAAATATGTACCACCTTCAAATTCCTTGCCTTGAAGCTCTGAATAACTCTGCCTACATATTGTTTTCAATTCTCCTTTTTGTCTTTTCCAGGGCTGTAAAATTGCCTTCTCTCTCAAGCTGGAAGTACTTTTTATTTGAATGATTTTCTGTTTCCTTCTCCTCCTTTTATCTTTGTATAATCTTACTTTCAACCCATCTACCTTATTTACAAGTTTCTTCATCTTTTATACATCAAACAGCTTCCATTCCACACTTCGCTGCCTATATTTTACACATATTCATAGCACAAAGTACTTTTACACCAATAGACCACCAAGTACAATCAACTGTCCATTACCTGTGGGCTGTGCATCCATTTTGCAGAAAAAACCCATGCTATGGTGACAAAGGTTCCAAGGCTGGCTCCACGAGGAACAGTACATGAAAAAAGATGCATTGCTTCCAAAGATAGCTCGGTACATGTTTGTCTGGTTTTGGACACTGAGCTAAAAAGCCCTGATGGACTTGAGCTGGCTACTCACAGTAATTCTTGCTTGTCTGTAACACACTCTCAAACACACATTGTACTAACTATGTCATGCAAGATCTCTCATCCCTCACTCTGGAAAATGAATAGGACAGTGTGACGTTTGGATCTTCTGTGCATATCTAGCCATATCTTATCTATAAAGAAAGGCATGCATGATATATGTGGTGCATGTTTTCTTAAATTTGCATTGAGATGGAGACAAACCAAATAATCTTGTAGGCATTTTCCACTGCAACAGACTGAAGTCTGTAACTGAAAAGCGGGAACACATTTAGATACTTTGAGAGGAATTATATTTTCCTCATGTAAAATCAAAAAAAATCAAAGTTTTCTGGAGGTTTTTTGTATTTTCATATCAAAATACAAAGACAGTACTCTAATTGCAAAGAGCAAATCACACCCAAAATATTTTACTGTGTGCATATCTCTCGGGCACAGTTTAGCTTGGGACTTTTCTTATGGAAATATGTTAGTTTTGAAACATGCTGGCATGAAATATAACTGCGTTTTAGTTCTGAGATTAGGATCTTTTAAATCCTGAAGATCCAAAAGATCATCATGACAGATTTATAAGACAGAAACTCTGAAGGAAATTTATCGAACGTACTTAAACAGACTTTGAATTACCTGCAGGCTAATTAGAAATGGCTCCAAAGCTAGCCACTGTAAAAGGCTTCTCAGTAAATTGTTTTCAAACCCTAGGGCAGGTTGTAGTCATTATGTTTTCTTTACACTCTACACAAGATGGTCTTTGTTTAGCAGCCTGCATGTTACATGTATCCTTTCACGTTTTCCTAATGTTTCTATTTATTTATTTATTTAAATTTTTTATACAGTACTATTCCATTATTTGGCCATGTGGACATTGTTAGAATGTATTCTATCTCTCTTTTTACTGTTCCCTATCTAAAAAGTTAGTATTTCAGCTTCTTTGGGGGGAGACGTAAAAAAGGAAAAAAAATGTGAAAGAGAGAAAGAAATACAAGGAAAGAGAAAAAGACAAATGAAGAGACAAAGGGGGGAGTGTAAGTGAAAGACAAAACACAAGATGAGAAAGGCAAATACAAATCTACAAATCCATAGAACAGAAGACGGTATCAAAAAGGAAAAAAATATACAGAAGATTGAAAATATAGCTGTGTATATGCTGCTGACATTCCCGAAACTGTTTAGTAAGCTTACATCTCTTTAAATTTTAGCAAGTGTTTAAGCATTTGAAAGGCTAATTCATGTGCAAAAGAAATGTGCAAAGCACCCAACAAGTTCTTTTGCTAAATAACCACTTCTTGGCGCTAAAAAGGTGACCCACTGTATACTGAAGCCCTCTCATTTACACTTGTCTTTTAGTAAGTTCCAGATGTGAACAAGATGAGAATCTGACTGGATATAAACAGAAAGTCCTCCTTTTTTTTTCCAGTTAGCACCACATCTATAGACCAAGTCAGAATACACTCTTTACTTTTTGGTGAATTCCCTTATCCCAGTTTTTCGTAATCTTTACTCTCACTCTGCCCTAAGCTTTCTCAATAAGTCTTTGCTTGTGCTCATGTACTCACAATGGAATCACTGCTGGAGAGAGACACAATTGTTCAGATCCGACCTGCATTTGAACTAAGACCATCCAAAACTGCTTCATTCCTCTGAATTTTATTCCAAGTGAAGTTCAACACCATTCAGTCTTAATTTTGGGTGCAAGCCTTACACTAGAGGGAATTGTCACATTTTAATTGTCACATTTTAATAACTGTTAGATATTTTTTAACTCATTCCAGTAATATGCAAAGCTGTTTAGGAATAAAAGCATGTTTCCATTAAGCCTGTAAAACCATAGCACGTTGATCAGCTACTGTTGTATCAAACATGAGCCTTGCCAGGTAAATTAGAAACATCATCTTTAGAATAATTCCTTAAAATACAGTATATGTCAGCCCTTAAAATCAAAGGGTTTGTGCATCTTATCATTGATATCTCATGGATATATCCTTTTTTTCATACAAATTTTCCAGTTAGTTATGAGCACATCTGAAGCAGATGTTGCATCTCTCTAAAAAAATCCCTAATTATCATGAAAGAAATTTAAAGTACAGCTAAGCATGAGGGAAAAGAGAGGAAATATGTACATCTTGCAACATCAACTATGAAAAAGTTTGCAAATCTGTGACATCATAAACTACAAATTATTTCCACACTTAGGAAAATATTATAATTTATTAAGGTCTTTCCAATATATGGAAATTTTTCCACAAGTGAGGCAACTGTAATTCAGGAAAGGTGGGTCCAAAATGAATTATTAAGGTAATTTCTTCAAGAATGAATATAAATATTTTCCACATTTCACTACACCAGCCACAGTATATACATGAATATGCATCTTAAATGCTGACATTCATGGGATCTGTGCATACGTAATAGCTATCCTATCTATTTTAGGAATTTTGAAGGCACATGCTGCTTTAGCATCTACTTTTCATATTTATGTAAGTTTAAGGACTAAAAAAACCTTAATATATTTCTTCCATCTTTGTTAGCACAGAAAATTGAAAACTGTATGCAAAGACTTTGGTAAATGCCATGACAAATCAATGTTGGTATATTCTGAATGTTTACATTACTAAAGATAAATACCAAAGAGAAATGGGTGGACCTGGAGCGTTCCACAATGATTTATGTTTACATTAAGAATCATGCTAATTAATATTTTATGAGGTTAATCTTGACCCTAGGGTTTTATAGACCTGGATAAAACCACAATACCAGAATATTTCTTTTTAGGACTTGTTCCCCTAAAAAAAAGACTAGTAATAATGCCAGAAAGACATAAGCTGCAGTGTCTTTATTACGATTACTATTTTCTTTTTCATCTATAACTGTGTTGGTTGGCCTTGTTACAAGTCCTAGCTTGTGCTGTGGCTTCTTGGCATTTCCCCCGTCTTACCTTTCCTCAGTGGGCCAGCAAACTCAGTTTGACTGTTCATGGGCAGGCAAAATTACATGTTCAGTTGACTCATTGGGGAGAATGTAATAGCACAAGCACAGAGATGAGGCAACGATAGTAAGTTTAACCACACAGTTTGATCCAGAGGAAGATATATGAAGAGATCTAACTGTCTTACCTCATCCTATCTGCTTTCAGTGGATAAGATTGTTTCATTTAGACTTCTACAGAACAGAGCATAGTGTTCATGCACAGCAGTCAGTATATTTAGGTTTTATAAAGTAGAAAATACTAGTCAAATAGCTGAGAGTTGCCTCTTAAAAATCTATTTTCTTCATGAACAGTCATCCCAAAGTCTTGATGAAAGCATATTTAAACACAGTCACTTGCTCAAAGCTCAAGTTAAATATCCAAACTCATTGATTATGTCTTACAAATAAGTTAACTATGCCCTGGACCATCTGTTTGCACCCAGCTGAACTGGGAAACAACAGCCTGTCTCCATACAAATCAACTCTCACCCTCCCATACAGGAAATCCTCATCAAAAGTGTCTGCAGAGAATGATCTCTGCCTATATTCACTCCTGAGCCATGATAAGGAATTTTTCCAGGACATCTTCATTCAACTTATGCCAAAACTGTGCCTGGTGAGAGTACCAGCAACTGAAAAGTACAGAAATTTGATTTCCTTCCCACCACAAACAAAGCACAGGCAAAATGGAGGTCTTCTCCAGAAAGGTACAAAAACCAGAAAAGAAGTCCATGGTGTGCCCAAACTGGAAGTCAAGTGCATGCCCCAGTATGCTGTCCAGCTGTGGCATCCCAGTGCCAACTGTTGTCCCTGCTGGAGTGCTTGATGGCTCTTTCCTGTGCACGCACAGACATTTTCTCTCTCTAGCAAAAAAGATGTTGTGAGAGGAGCAGAGAAGATGCACAAAAATAGAGGTCTAGTATTAGAAAACTTGAAAACATATAGGAAAATAAGTCTTTAAAAAAAAAAAAAGAGAGAGAAAAATTTGGCAAGTGGTGAAACAGAATAGTTTTTACTTTTTTTTTTCGTTCTCTAAAAATCTAAACACACAATCCACGAACCTGCAGTAATAGCAGCTTTGTGGATTTTCCAGACAATCAGGCAGCAGAAAGTCACCTGATCCATCTGTGAGACCTGGTGAGAACCAGCAAATATAATAGGCTGCAAAACACCTGAAACTGCTGGCATTGCAAACACTTCCTGCCTAATTCTGTTGGACAACAGACACAAAGCCGACCCTGTAATTACATCCCACCCCAATCTACATTTGCAGTCGTGTAATTAATACTTCCTCTGTAAAGCAATGGAATAATTTAGAGAGCGGATTTTCAACCTTAGTCTGGGAAAACTGAGAGAGTGTGAGCTCTGCTTGGGCATTTTAGCTACAGGGAAATGCTTTTCTGCTTCCATTTGCTCACAGAAACTGTAATTAGATGCTCAGAGCTCTCTTTGTGCTAGGGGAGAAGAAAATGATACTTCCTTCCTGTTTAAAAGCCACAGGCAA
The DNA here is from genome assembly GCF_036250125.1 of Pseudopipra pipra. Taxonomy (NCBI): domain Eukaryota; kingdom Metazoa; phylum Chordata; class Aves; order Passeriformes; family Pipridae; genus Pseudopipra; species Pseudopipra pipra. The sequence continues at coordinate 70,767,093 of NC_087550.1, read as the reverse complement.
GAGTGGGTGAGAGGAGCTTTTACTTATTCAGAGGACTTTATGAGAGTGATAAATGTAGATGGCCCTGCAGACTCAGCCAGCTGAGAAAGTGTTGTATTATCCCACACAGGGAAACATTTAGCTTGTTGTTGTGTCATTACAATGTTTCTTCTCATAAATCATTGTGGTTTTACAGTAGGCATAACAAAATCCCATATAGTTACTATACAGAAAACAAATACTTTTCTGTTTCTTATCATGCTACCCCCCGATAAACTTTCACAGAGTTGATTTTTTATCTGCTCCAGATTTTCCTCTCTCTCAGTATATTGCATAAAAAAGGTGAAAAAATCATGATGGTGAGGCATCTAGGATGCTTCAAAAAGAAAAATTAAACATAAAGAAATGTGAAAGTCAGCAGTACTGGAATTGAAGAGCAAGGTAAGGATCATAATTTTGGTCTTAGCTATTGCAATTTCATCTCGCTCCCATTTTAGGTGGAGAGTAACTGGCCCAAGAATATGTCCTAGCAAACAATGACTTACAGAGAGTCTCACTTTAATTTTTACATTATAGCAAAGTAGCACTTGCTTTAGCACAGAGGTTACCTGCTCAAGCAATTACCCTCTCAGTGTGGTGGAAGGTTGGATTATAATTAGAAATTCATTCCTGGCTAGGCTTCACGAACGAAGATTTGGGGAGGGCTCTACCCATATTTGTTACAAGCACGCTGGTGGCTAAAAAGGCCAATACGAGACAGGTACATCTGGTAGCAAAAGGCACAGCAGAAAGACTCCTTAGGTGGTATATTCTGCAAGATACTATTCTTTCTGCATTGTCTTTTCTCCTCGAGAGTGATCCTGCGTGTGTTCTCAAAGGAGACAGCTGCGTTATAGATGGTGTGTCTCCAGACCTCCCAATTGGAAGACAGAGTAGACCAGTTATGGTGATCAATATGGCCAAGGCTGAGATGTTGTTTCAGGGAGTCCTTGTATCTTCTCTCTGGGGCTCCTCTCTTGCGGCAGCCAGTGGCAAGTTCACCATAAAGCAAGATCTTAGGGAGGTGGTGAAGAACAAGGACTGGTTTGATGAAAACAATCAAGAACTTCATAGTTCATTTAAAAAAAAACCCAAAAAAAATCCAAAAAAAACCCCAAATCCACCCAAAATGAACCAACCAACCAAACATATGAAAAACAAGAAAACCCCAACTTTAAATACATAGAGAGTTGTCCCTAGTACGATTTCCTTCATGTTTTTTATGTGCTTTGGGAACAATGTCATCCATGCAATATCAAGAAGGTATGACTGACAGCTGCCTTTTTTGAAGGGTCCTCTCTTTCCATAGGGACACAGGGGAGGCACAGCTGAATTCAGGCTTTTCAATGCAAGGGCAATGAAAAGCTGTTGAGAGGTTCTTGAAGCTCTCTAGGCTTCAAGTTATTCTTGAAGTAAAAACACAATCTTTATCTTTTCAAATATACAAAGTTTTCCGCATCATAAGCAGTTAAGGGTACAACCCAATACTTCACAGTAACCCATACAGTGCAACTTCAAGGGGATTCAGGCATCTAAGTCCCAGATCACTCTCCAAAAATCCTTGGCCAAGATCCCAAGGAGCAATTACTCCAAAGCCTAAGTATTCTGTTATTGCACATACCTGAAGAGGATACATTCTTTGCTGATCCAAAGAGTTGAGTGCCTACACAGCTCTTTGAATTTACAAACTAGTCAGGTCTTTACCACTGAAAGGACACAATTCTCTCCATGTTAATACCATAGCCAACACTTACCCAAAGAACTGTACTGATTTTAAAACCTAGCCAGGAAAGGATGTGGTTCCTACTGTTATAATATTAACTTTCTGATGAAAGCAGAAGGTCTGGATTCAAATATCTCCTCAGCCTGCAGGTATTTGATTCAGTATGCACTCTACACACAAAGCCATGCAGTAGTCAGGAGAGGAGATGTGATATACCTGTTCAAATGAAGCCATATATCTCTGCTGTCAGCAATGAAAAAATAACTGAGTATGAGGGATATTAGGTAAGAGCAATCTGACTCTGTAGCTTATTGATTAGATCACTCTCCTGCAACTGATTCCTGAAAGCAAAGCAAAACACAGAAAAAGGTGTTGAACTTTGCATCACACACCTGTTGCCTCACTCAACAGTTTAAATCTGTATTTTCATAACTATAAGAGGAGACAAAAGACTCCTATTTCTTCACTTGCATTTGGCTGAAATTCTAAATGTTTTTAGTGATATCATTCATTCAAGAGAAATAATTCTACTGATTTAAAATTACTTTTCTGGCCTAAATTAAGAGCCATGCCTTGTGGAAATTATTGTATCAGAAGAAACTGCCTACAGGAAATTGGTATTACTCAACAGTTACTTCAAATATCAGTAACCTAGTATCTCTGTGTTCATAATCCTGTTTTTTAAAAAATGGATACAAAACCCCCTTTCTATTTCTCCTGCTTGGTAATAGGATATGCTTGAAAAAATAGTATTTCTTTATGTAATTCAACATAAATTTTAAATATACAGACAGGTAACAAAGTATTTGTAAAGTAATAAGTAGCACAGACTTTCTGCATCACTTCACCATATTAACATTTGAAATCAAGGCATTCACCTTCAATCTACTTAAATTCTGAATGGATTTTTCATAGTAGACTCAGTATTACCACCTTCATATCTCTGTTAGTGAGGTCATTTTAATATTTAATTTTTAAAAATAAGCATCTGAAACAACAAATATAACCTGGTTTGGAGCTTTTGCTCAAAATGGTTTGAAAAATATATTTGCAAAAGTTTCAGTGAGATTTGAATAATAGTATATTTTAAGGCTGGCAAAAAAAGATTGGACTCTGAAGCCTCAACAAGATAGGACAGAACTTTTGGCCATCATATCAGTGTTAATATTTCTTTCCTCTTTCATTGGCCTTTCCCTCCCCCTTCCCTTCTCATAATTCCATGTGCCGCTCTTGCAATTTTTAACTTTTTGAAGATGTGATCCACTTCTCCAAAACAACCAAGGACATTTTCTTATCAAAGCATAAGTACTGTGAAAGTAAAAGCAACTTAACTGTTACTCTCAGATTTTTTGAAGGACAGAATATGAGGTAACAAAAAAGAAAACAATTGCATGATCATTCAGTAAGGCATGTGTAAATTTTGCTCGCTTTGTTAATTTAGATTTTTGCTTTTCATCTCAACTTCCTAATCACATATCATATGCAAGCAGCTGATATTTTGCTGAACAAGAAAATAGGAATTCATAAAATGATGCTCAAATCATAGAACACTTTTAATGCTCTGGTAGAGAAAAGATATCAATTATATGTGGCTGAACCATCTGATTGTGAATTCACAGAAGTTGTTGCCATTTAAATGTTTTCAGCATGAAAATTAATAAGCATATTTGCTTCATTGACAATATTTAGGAATTTCTTCCACAAAGTGTTTTTTGAGTTACAGAACAACACATGCAAAGAGAAGATCCTTTCTTCCCTTCCTTTTGCAATGGAGATGTTACATAATCAGAATAAAATTGATGAATATTGGGAGAAAGTGTACTTTTAAAGAATATAAAACACAGATTCTCTGAAGTTCAACACTGTGTGTTGGAGCTCTTGTTACCGAATTCATTTATGATATCTGTAACAGGGGAGTGGACATTTAGTCTCTTGATCTCTGTTCCATATAGTGATGCCTTTTTCAAAGGTATGAATTCAGATTAGAATTCTCTAGAACACTACCACTAATCTTGGTTTCCTTGTGGGTTAATAACATTAATAGGAAAAGGTCTCTGTCTCTGTTATACCCTGTTTTTACAAAATTTTAGTTTACATGAAGGGAGCAGAGAAAGATGAAGAGAGTGTTATACAAAATTGTCTTTAAAATTAACATGTTACTGAAAGGTAAAATGGAATAATAATTTAATTTGTGATATGGATATCAATTTTTGAAATCTCTAGATAAGGATAAATATCATATAGATATTTACCAAGCACAGAAGCCCCCTGTTGCCACTAGAGTAATTGCTCTTGTGGAAAATAAGTATTAGGAAAGTATCACTAATGCAATTTAGCAGCTGAAAGCAGGAAGGAGAGCTAGCACAGGGTAATCATACAGTTCTCTACATATTACAGTTAGAAAAGCACTAAGAATAACATTTCATGGTATGGGTTATATGTTTGCACTAGGACTGTCTGTGTGGGACAGATGGAGCCTTGCCTTTTGTGAGCAGTTTCATTAGCCTCTTCACTGTACTATTTCACTGCATAAATCTTACTGAAACAAGGGAAACTACAGTACCACTGAATTTGTTACAACAGAATACTGCAGATTAATGACACACCAAAAAATATCTCCTCCCAGGTCATTCTTTAGAAAGGCACCAGAGACTAATAAGAGCAAGATAAACTAAAGGAAGCATTTGATACAGTTCTCTTCCTTTGAAATAAATAAAAGATTTTGTTATGGTCACAATGAAGTCCGTGGAAATCTGATAAGAAACATGGGCCCATGTCTGCAGAAGATCTCTACTTCTAAAGGAAGACCAACATGTCTCTGATCCATGGCAAAATTGTCTCAAATACACATGCTTCCAGGGCTTTGGTCAACCATCATATGGTTCTGCTGACTGATTTTCCCTATCCGGGGTATCAAAAATACATGGTTTCATTTTAATTTTTTGTTAGATTTATGAGAGTTGTATTTCCTCCAGATTTTAATCTTCCTGTTCTCGAGTTTGGACTGGATCCAAAGCATTCTTCTAAAGGAAATGTTAGATATACTGATTAAATGGGACAAGTTTAGGTTTTAGTTAATAGTACAGTAAAGTGGTTAAAGAATCAGGTATTATCAACCTCAAGGCAAAGTTTAGCACTTGGTACCTAGTGTAGTGTGTTCTTGCCATGACTCCAGTCGTTTGACAGGGACCCAGTTCTCAGTCACAGAAATGTTGCTTAGGCTGTTAAATCCATCTGAATGGATCCAAGGCCCTGTACACTAGAAAAATCTATTCAGTTAAGGATCATATGAGATGTCTGCAGGTCTTTTAGTCATCTTATATTTGGCATATTTTCCAGGTGCCTTAAAAAAATTAGATGACTTTGTGAGAGGCAGCTAACTCTATCCCATACAGGAGATGGGAAGTCTTTGTGAAAAGGAATGTAGTTCCCAAAGAAAATTGTTTCCTTTTGCAGACTCTATCACCCCTGCTGTCTCACCCTTAAACCATCATTTAGGAGGCAAAATTTGAGTACAGAGTCTTGATAGCAACAAATCCTTTTTTCCAAGATCTTCTGCAATCAAGAACTTAAAGAAAAAATAGATCTCTGGATTAAGCAGATGATATTAATTAAATTCTTGCCAGTTTATTTTTCATCTGATATTGTGTGCATATGGTCCTCTTAATGCTTAGAGAAAACATTCCTCTCATCAACTGGACTCATCCATCTGGCAACTCATCTCTATCCTGCTACGTGTCCTGTTCAAATGAACATATTCTGCTATTTACATTAGAGCCATTTCCTTGCATGGGCACCAACAGCCATGGACACTGAGAGATCTAGCTGGTACTCCCTCTGCTGGTTGTCAGATTTGCAGTGTGGCTACAAATCACAAAATAACTGGGGAAAAAATTCGACTAATACCTGTAAACCAACACATCGCTACAACACAGAGGGAACAGTCACAGTGGTCTCAAGGTCAAAAGGGCAGGACCAGAACAGCAAGTATATACAGCAAAATATTCGTCTGACTATTTTTGTGGAAAAAAATATCCGGGAGGCTGTGCAGAATTCTAAGGCATTGAAATGGAAAGAGGAGGACTGTCTTGAATCATAGTGTGGTGAAAAACAAAGCCACCCAGACTAGAAGAGAAAGAGACCTTTTGAGGGTCAGCCTAGGTGCTCTGAATGGTCTCCTTGAGATGTCTTCACTGACTCTAGAAGGATCGCTGAGAAATTGTTAATTTAGGCACATAAATGAGAAACCTAAAATTTAGTGCATGTAGTACATTGAAGTTCAGTACTGAATGGTAGCTCCAAACCAGCTAATAATGCCAGTTTATTTTAATTTTAATTTGCATGTTCTGATCTCTTTCCTTTCTGACTTTAAATCATGACTACAATATTTTTCATTTTCTGTGCATGCACAGGATGATACTGGTAGAATCTGTCATTCCTGAGTTCATGTTTCTCTTTCCAGTATATGCCAAGCTGCAATCCCTGCAGCTTTACAAGACCGAGTCCTTTTAAGGGCAGGCATACCATCTGCAATGCAATCTATTGTGTACTCTGACTCCTATGGATTGTGAAATTACCCATGTTTATAACACTCATAACAGCAGCAAATGAAGCCAAAGTCAGACATGGAATGTAAGGGTGCCAGATGTCCCAATTTTCATGGGACATTCTCACATTTACATAAAACTCCCACATCCTGTTGACAGAAACCATTGTCCCAAGACCTGCACACGCAGCACCCTCTCCTCTCTTGAACGGTAGGAGCACTATATGTGGCACACCCCCTCCCTAGCACATCCTCCCCCATCCCCCCTGCCATGAGGGTCTCAGATTCCTGCAGCTGCAGCACCTGCATCCAGCGATAGGGAATAAAGGGGATGGGATTTAGGAGGGAGGGGGAAGGGGGCAGTGCAGAAGACAGCAGAGAAGGGTAAATCAGACAGAGAAGGAAGGAAGATAAGCAGTTTTGGAAGAACAGCAGGAAAAAAGAGAAAGGAAGGAAATATGAGAGGAAATGGAGAGAAACAAAATAAAATTTCTAAAAGCAAAAGGAACTGGAATGATTTAACAAAGGCAGGAGAATAAAGGGGAAAAGTGAGAAAGAGAAGATAAAAAGAGTTGAAGGTACATAAAAAAAAGATCAGAAAAGAGGGAAAAGGAGATGGAAAGATATAAGAATCAAGCAAAAACCAAATGTCAAACAGAAGTACAAAGAAGGGAAAATGAGGTAGAAGCCCCATCATATCTAAAGCAGTAGCTCTCCCCCACACAGGTAACTCATGCAACAAGCCATACTGTCCCGTTCACTTCTTTCCATTTTTTTGCAGAGACTGCACACAACTTTGTGCTGGAGCCATCAGAGTGGGGAGCTGCGAGGGACGCACATGAGAGCACTGAGCAGCCCTGCACAGCACAGGAATTGCCATGAACTCCCAAGGCGTCCTCGCAAGCAGCTGCTATTGGAACAGCTATACGGTTTAATGATTTCTCTCCAGATTCTGCTGGATAACAAAAGAGTGAGAGGGGGATTGGATGGGAGGCTAAACCAAAGGTGCAAAGAAAGGCCAGCCAAATTTTCTAGTACATGTTGCATGACCATACAACCCCTTGTGTTGACATGACTAAATGCAGCTCTTCCCCTGGGGTCCCATAGGCTTCTTTATTGTGTAATAATCGTCATTGCCTGACATATTTGAAAAAAAATCTTTTGCTTTCTTATTGTCAGTTCAGCTGTCTCCCCCCACGAGAATCCCAGGGAGGAGATAGAGTTTGCAGGAGTCCCACCTGCTTTACTTGCCTTTCCAAAACAAAGGATTTATCCCTGAGAGATATGTGAATTGAGAAAACCCCTCAGCTCTGAATAGAAACTGAATTTCGTCTTTGCAGACCTACTACACCTCAGTACAAGGCTGTGAGCCCCACAGATTTACCAGTTTTCTCCAAACATCCTTATAAGAATGCCAGCTGGGCTGTAGAGAGCAGCTGTTACTTAGGAGGAATTTCAACTTCTCAGTTCAGTCAGGAGAAAAGAAGATGATGTAGTATGGTGAAGAATAAATTTAATATTTACCCACTGCTAAATAGGACAAAGAAATTGTTTTGATAGCTATATTCAAGTTCAGAGCTAAGTTTGCACATCCATGAAGTTTGGGACAACTGCATCTGTCCCATCTGCTTGAGGCAAAGATCAAGCATGAACCTCGCTGTACTTTCCCTGTCTCCAAACCTACAAGCCTAAAATTTCCTGACTGGAGAGCAAGATGACTTTCTGCAGACTACAGTGTGAGACCAGTGTGTGGACTCAGATTGCAGAGAAGCTGCAACTCAAAACCAGAATTAATCCCCAAGATGCTGTATACATGCCTGCTTATTGTCCACCCTGGCATATGGGAATAGATGGGATGAATTTATAACTTTTAAATTTTTAAAATTTTTATTTTTTTATTTTGTCCTTTTCATGAACTGATAGTTCATGATGGTGATGATAGTTCATGATAGTGGTCTCTTCATCTGTGAATTCTTGCACATGCCTGTTTAGCAATTTTTAAAAATCATCTTCTCTCACAAGTTTGGCTAACTCTACTTGCATGAAAGAAAAGCAACATTAAACGCTTGCAGCCACAAACAGCTACAGTGAGACTGGATGGAGTAGAGTGTATATAAGAAAAGTCTTTTAATTTTTTTACAGAAAAGAGTCGGATTTTGTGGAAGTAGACAATATGTTTGCACAACATCTTTGGAAAGAGGCCCATTGTGAAACCTCTCAGTTTTTTCAACATTTTTTAAGATCCTGCTTGAACTAAGGATACAAGAAAGACTGTGATTTGTTCCAGTTGAATTACTTCACTACACAGGAGAAACACCAAACAGTATTCTGCAGAATGTCTGTGCATTTGAATTCTTAGCTACAACACATCTTGGAGAACCAATGTTCAGCTGATATATATAATTACATTGAAGGAGGAACAGCTTGGCCTGAAGGGAGCGTGGTATATCTACTCCAGGACGATATAATCCTTGATAAAGTCTTTCTGGTTTTTTTTGTTTGGGTAGGTGGGTAGGGTTTTTTTGTGCTTTTCTGTCTAGGACAGAACCCATTTGGCACAAGTTCCCACACCAAACCCAGCACCACAACAAACCAGAACATAAACATACAACAGAATAGCAAATGACTGCACATCTGTGCAGCTCCCAGTGGGGATTCCCCTGGCTGCCCCGTCTTACTGGAACCGATTTCTGGGAACATGCATAAGAGAAACAGTATGTCCCAACACACTGCCTATCCTTTGACTTTATTTTTACCACCATGGTTAAATTTGACTGATTAGATTTGCTTCAACTCTTTTTCTTAGCAAAGCTGAATGAGGTAGATTTTGTTGTTGAAAAACAAGTTTAGTAAAACCATTACAGAGTTCACCTGCATCTGCAGAATGGCATGTGCACACAGACACCACAGACACACACAATTTTCTGCTGACATCCCTAACAACTAAAAAGCTACCACTGCACTGAAGTATTATTTTCCAGGGGACTTTAACCACCTTATCCATCCATGCATTCTGAGTTCGTAAATCCTCAGTCAATTTAGACTACGTTGTTTAAGTTACCAAGCATTCCAGGTTGTTCTTAATTTGCAATCTGTCACTGAGGTTATTTGTCTTTCCAACAGCTTTTTTTTGCCATCTACAGCATTTGCTATAATGAATTTCTATTTTGTTTAAATCAAATCACCATCCATAAACCTTAATCTTAATTTGCCAGTATCAAGAGGCAATGAACTTGGATCTCTGTGACATTGTTTTAGGAATATTTACATTCCACTTAGAGATTCATTTTGTAATCTGTTGACCAGATTTCTGTGTGGTGAACATTGACTCTCCTGAATTTCCTATATTGTAATTTTTCAGATGTTACACGAAACAAATTCAAATATAGAACAAATATAAATTTCTGTCATAATAGTCAGCCTGAAAAATCAGGTTTACATGTTCATTAAAAAATTATTTACATTCCTGAAGTATGTTGAGTGTAATTAATTATGTAAATATCCTTTAATTCTTTAGTGGCTGCTTCACTTGTAAGCCTCTTTCTCAGATTCAGTATCAAGATATACTTCTGTGGCTCATAAATTTTCTTATAAAATTTCTCATAAAATATCTCATGAATTATTAGAACAACACTAACTTTTGTTCAGCATCCTGGAAAGTCTCCTAGTTGTATTCCTTGTCTAAAATCAACATGACTATCTCAAAAAGGTAATCTGCCAATGCCTTTAATACTCTTGGTTACAAGTCCTACAATCTACGGGATCTAGAATTGTTACACTCTTAATTTGGTTAGTTAATGTTTTCTGCAGCTACTGATGAAACAGAATGTACTTCATTAGCATTGCAAGGTATGAACTAATTCTCCTACTTCAAACACAGAATAGAATTTTTTTACTGAATATATCTCATTTTATTATGTGACTGCAAAAGGCTATTTATTAAATATCCTTGTCTTTACTGAATGACTAAGATAATTTCTGTCTTCTACAGAATCTATATCATAGTTAGGGGTTTTTTTGAATAAATTAAATAATTTGTCTCATTTCTTTATAAAAATTAAGTGCAATTTTTTTAAAAATTTACAGCTTTAGCTTTTCTTATTCAGCGGCTGTATTCTTAGCTGTAGCCTGCAATGCTTTAGTTTTATTATCTTTATTGATCTCTCCCAAACAACCCATTAATAGTGGGGTTTTTTTCCTTCATTATGTCAGGATTTGCTTTCAACTTTGGGAAATTAACTTTCAAAAGACCCATGTATTTTCATCAATGGCCTGGGTCATTCTTTGGCTACATATAATATATGAACCAGATTCCTGTTAATTGTGTTAAGAAAATATTTGTTCCTCGTTCAGTGATTAATTCACTATTTTCCATCCTGATAAGATTCAATGCAAAGTAACTTCAGTCAGTCATACTTTTTGTACTCTTTTGTTTCTGTAACTTTCAGGAATTCGTCGAACCATAGAATCCTTTGATTTGGAAGGGACCTTTAAGATCACCTAGTTCTGACCCCCCTGCCATGGGCAGGGACATCTTTCACTAGACCAGGTTGCTCAAAGGCCCTGGCAACCTGGCCAGGTATTCCTGGAGAGATGCACTAGTGACTTCGCAAGACCTCAAGGCTCCCTCCCCAGATGATTCAAATCCCACATAATAATGTAATTGTTCTTTTCCCACTGTTTGAGAAACTGATAATGTTGTTATCTAAGCTGATGACATAGATAACTACACCAAATCAATACTTAATTTTATGAATTATCAGTGAATACTTTGATTCACAAGCACAGAAAAACTTTCACTTGTTTCAGATTTCGCCAAATCTGTTTTGAAAGTAAGGTTAATAGATAAGAATTATATACTTTTAATCTGACAGTGAGGATGTTACTTTATAAGGTTATTACAGGAGATTGATGCAGAGCTTATTTTCATTTCAGAATGATCCTTGTAATAAGCTTAGTTCAGAACAGTACATAAAGAAACTACATCACTTTCTTCAGGTATTCAAGTGTTTTCCATTTCAGTCTATATTTTCTCAAATCCCAGATCAAAAGAGCTTATTCACAACCCAAATAAAATGTTGCTTTAGCCAACAAAAAAAATCAATTGCCTACGTAACGGTTCAATTTGTAATGAATAGGAAAATTGTGCATTCTGACTCTTCTTCCCTATCAAGGACTGCTTGGAATTGACGGTTCAAGCTGGCAAGTGCTTAGGTCTGTCAGAAATTCCATTATAAGCAGTGGAACAGTGGTACAGTCACCAACATACGAGCAAGGACTCTACACACCAGGTTGTATACATAACTAATTTATAAACTTTAGATTATGCATTTACAAAAGATTTGCTTTGTGTCTTTAAGCTGCCTACATCATGTAATATGGTATCTGTTCCCTGAGAAGATGACAGATTTCTAAAACATAAAATAACAAATAGTGAATTATTTTAAGTAAAACTATTTCCGTTGCCTACGTATACATCTAAAAGAATAAACATCTTCCAGACATTCTAACTTATTAAATTTTTTCACATGATTATTCATAAATTACAAATAGAAGATCATGAAAGTGGCCAAATGAAAACAACTGTAAAATTTTCAAACGGACATATTTTAAGCCCTGTGTCTACAACAGTACTGTTTATTTCACATATCAAATCTTGCTTAGAAAATAATTTTTAAAAGCTTATATCTGCTATCACTTCAAAATTCATTGTCATTTCAGAGCATTGAGCATTGTTTTTCAGACTCTCTAAATGTGCTTTTAGATATCTGTACCTTAATTAGGATGTGCAAAATTCATCAGAATTATATAGAAACATGTACAAGTAAATAATAAATGGAGTGAGAGCTAAGAGTATGCATGTGGATTGTCATACTTTGCAAGCAAAGACTTGCAGAGCCATTCATCTTCAAAACAAATCCTGCCAAACATGATAAGATCTGTCATACTCCAGCCAAACTGGTAAAATAAATGTAGAAATCAGGAATGTAATGTGATGTGACTAATCCTGAGACACAATACAGGAGAAACGAAGGCTCTCAATATGGTAAGGAAAAAAATTCTCATGATACACTTAAGGTTGAAGAGGGAAATGCTGAAGAGTTCTGTGCCTATCATGCCTTACAAGGAGTTTTGAAAAGGCCATACACATTTCTAGTGTTCTTCACTGAATTTAGTTTTTCAATATTTTTTTTTCTTTTTAATTTTCGATGTCTCAATTACAATTTTCTCAACTAGTCCCTTCCTGGTTTCAGATTCAGATTTTTTAGAGACCTAACCCATTTGGCACTAGAGTAGGAAAGCAGATTATTCGAAAACTGCAAAATGTCAATTATTACACTCCTATGAAAGTTTGACCACTAGTGGCACAAATTCACCATCTTGGAAATGCATCCTCCCTGAGCGGAAGATTCAAAAGGCTGCAGTATTATTTAAGCTGGCCTTTAAAATTATGCAAATTCATAGGATGGACAGAGCTGGTTCCTACAGGGCTTGTTAGAGACAGGAAAATCCAGCACACTCTTCTGCCCTGAGGGTCTCCCTGTGGCAGGACACACCTGTTCTGATTTGGGGGTCACAGGAAGGTATTCCATTCCCCAGAGCTCCTCCAGGGGCTACCAAGTCATCTCTGCCTAAAAGTTTGCTGGCTTTTGTAAATATGACAAAATGAAGAGATTAAAAAGAAAGGAAAAAGGAGAAAACAGGTTTCAGTAATTTTTTTTTTTTACTAAACTGTCAGAAAACTTAGTGTATTTCGATATACTCTTTTCTACAAGAACAACAATGTTTGTGGAAAGACAAAAATTGATTCACTGTGTCAATGAATATAACTTGGAAATAGACAAGTTTTCAGCTGGATCTGTTAGTCTAATTATAGATATTGGGCCTTGCTTCATTGATACAGAAGAGAGTGTGTTTCAGAAAACACTGTAACTCTTTGTCTTTTTTTCTACTATTGAGTCCAATTGGCATCACAGGCAAAACATCCTTAGAAACTTCCTTGATTTTTACAGCTATCTCTACTGTTTTATTAAACAATGTTACTCTGTCAAATGAAACTCTCCTCCCCTTGTATGCTTAGGCCAATTTAATTTATTCTATTCATATTTCATCTTTTATCTTTTATTTAATCCCTTAGTAACATTTATAATATATTAACATTATAAGAATATTACTATAGTCACTCCTTTACAGCACTGTGTGCTTAGTTGTAAAACGCTGAGCTATACTGACAACATAGCTTGCAGCTTGCAGTTTCAGATTGAATAGGTTCAAATTCCTAAACAGGGAGACCCAAGAATCAGCTGAGAAGGCTAACTCGCAGGATGCAAAATAAAATTGGAGGACTGTTTAACCCAACCTTTACCTCAGCATCAGGGTTTTTTTAGCATTACTCTTTTAAAATCGTACTAGTACCGCATTTATTCAATTTTAAATGAAAGAATCAAATGCATTCTCTCTATGCTCTTGAGTTTTCCATCAGGACCTATGAAACAGTCAGTAGAATCTGACAGATCCCATTATTCAAAGTAGCTGAACTCCTTTTTTATCATAGCTGGTCATAAAATTTGGCACAAGTCTATTACTATTAATATTCCTTTATCCTTGCACTAATTTTAAACTACAAATCTGCTTTGCACCTGTGGAAAAAATGCAGTGTGTGTGCACATCGACTGAGGACATGACCAATTATCAGGGTAATTTATTTTATGAATTTACACTGAATTAAATAAGGAGCACTACCAGCATCTAGAAAGAGTTCCTCCTCCTGAGGCTACGAATCAGCAAGAAAAGGTTTCTTAAACTGGCACGCTGAAAGATCTGGGTTTACAATCTGTTGTTTGAATGTGTTCTGGTTGAAACAGGAACTGACAGCCTGATTGATGGCCCTATTTCTTTCCTTATTGTCACAAATTACTTTCAGAATGCTAGTAATAACACAGTGTTAAGCTTCTATAAAAGGTGCAACTCTCCAGCTGGGCTTTCACCGTGAAGAGTTTTGTCGTATTAGTGGAAATCACTTTGCTGAACGTTTAAATCCTGCATCCTGGAGAACTGTGTGGTGCAGGAGACTGGTAGTGAGAACAGAATAAAGAGCTTTTCACCTCTCTGTTCCTAGAAAAGCCCAGGCTCAGTAAGAACACCAACTGCTACTTCCACACAGAGACTTTTCAGTCCCCTATGTAAAATGAGTTTAGGCTAACCATTTGTTAATTATTACCCTGAAATCTCTTCCAATATTAGTACTCTAAGTACTCTGAAGAGCACTTCCCAGAGACATGAGGACTGCAAAATTCAGGTTGGGAACAAATAAAGAGGAGGTGATTTTTCAAATATCTCCTTCCCACATGATTCAAAAAGCAACTGGAAAAAAAGGGGTGGTGGGAAATACATCTAGAGCTATTTAAAACAAAGACAACACCTCCATTCACCCCTGTGTGGTTTTCTTTTCAAAGTATTTATTTCGTATTATAAAAGACATCTGCCTACAAAAGCCTAGATGAGGAATATAGTGCAGGGTACATTTATTTGATTGCTTGTCATGGTCTTGCCAAGGTGTCTAATGTGTCTCACAACTAACAACAGGATAAATCCTTACTTTGACCCAGTGGGGAAAGTTTTGTGTTACGTTTTTGCCTTATGTTGTAAAGCTGAAAACAGCTAGCTTCTTCACTTTAGACTCAAACTGTGGGTATTACAAAGTCATAATTTCAGTTTCCTAGAAATTTCAACTTTTTTACCCTTTCTTCATTTTAAGGCAAGTCTCTAGTTCCTTCCTCTGGTTTTGAAGACATTGCAGAAAATACAGTAAGTGTTAATTGCATTAGCTTAGTTCAAACATTGTCACAAGCTACGTAGAGGCTGATTTCCTCAGCTAATTGTAGCTTTCTCTGTGTCACATCCAGGCAGGATATTCTGATGCTAGCCTGAGATGCTTACGAAAACCAAATTAAAGCTTCATTACAGTAGTCAAGTGCACATCAAGTCCTACATTCCTTGCCCCTGCATGACCATGAAAAGAAAGAGAAACACACATTTCATGAAGGAAAGAAGTGCTGTATACATAATCATGGGACCAGGGCTCATCCAGGGATCATCTGTGCCCAGGCAGATGTTCACTGATGCAGGTTACAAAGTCCTGGTAACAGGTTCCTGAATTTTCTTCTCAGGACTCCAAATAAATAAAAAATTTCAGGACTACTGTCACCTTGGCAATTGCTCATGTCACTGAAGTTATTTCCTGTTTACTGCCAGCAAATAAAGTGGGTAATCTTCTATCCAAAGATGATTAAAAGCACAGAACAGAAAGGAAGGGAAAGACCTGATTCAGCTGTCTAAGTGTAGGTATCTATTCTAAGATACCTTAGGATATCATGCTGCCTTTCAAGTCTTACATCAGAAGGGCTTGGGTATCCCTCAGGTCCTTTGTGATATCTCCCAGGCATGTGACTGCATCCCTGGTGCCCCAAGTCATCTCGAATGTCACCAGATGCCTGAATTCAGGTGTCTGAATTGAGCTATTAAATAGGTAGGATGTGGGTAACGTAGATGGCTACAGTTTCATGAATCTTATTAAAAATAAATTCTGCTTTCAAATCTTGATTTACAAATCTTTCTGCAGTCCTGAGGAAATAATTTTCTCTACCTTCAATCTCTGAAATAAAGTATTAATTCTGCTTTATATTCATGAGTGTAAAACAGGATGATTACGGCTGCAGCCTGCTTATCATGTAAATTTTTATAAGGATTTGTGGTTTGTTAGATAAATATGCATCATAAAAAAACCTCTTCTATTAAATTTGAATACATTTGAGCAGTTGTACATGACTGTCAGTGAAATAATGTTTTTCTGTACAACAGGATATATGTAGATTTGAAAACCTCCAAAGTGCCTGTTTTCACAAAGAACGGATGTCATAATGCTGAGAAAGACCTGAGAAAGTCATCTTCATCGCAGTCTTGTAGCACATAATATACAACAAGCATACAACACCACAGATTTTTAATGAATGCCTCAGGAGAGGCATCAAACTGAGCACCACTGGATATAACATCTGCAAAATGAAGAAAAGAGTAAGACTTGCCAGCAGCATTATTAACCACACTCCTTGAGTCTTCAAGCAGATGTCATATGTGTTAATGTAAATCACAAAACAGTACAGCTTGATTTCCAATAATGCTACAATCTGATTCTGCATTATTAGGGTATCAATACCAAACTATTTCCAGACATCTCATAACACCTCAGGAGATCAAATTTTATAGATATCTGTGTAGAAAACATAATTTTGTTGGACATGAAGTCCACACAGTGTAAAGTACACACTAGATCTGCAGTAAACAGCATATACCTGACTGTTGTCAAGATACCATAATTATCCTGCAAAAGTAAAGCAAGTCACCATAAAGCAGTAGGAACTTGTATCCTATAAGTTGTGAAACAAAGACAACCAAAAAAACCCCAAAGGTAACAAAGAAAAACAGTCTAAGGTCTACTGGAAATAATTATGACATACTTTGGGATATAAGCAATGAATCAGACAGTGGGGTTAGTCTCACATAGAAGAAAGCAAAGTTAAGTTTCTACCCTAAAAGTTTTGCAACTTAAAAGCCTCATTCTTGTTTGAAATGAAAAGACTGTCAAAACAACATTTTACTATCACCAGGACACATGTGGAAAAAGAACAGTAACTTTTTAAATTATTAATACTATTTACTTAAATATAAAGTATATTCTATAAATACAATATATCTTAATATATGTACATTTTATCATTTGCAATTATTTATTTGTATTGATTTATGTGCTTAAGTTGCAAAGGACAAGTTTCAGGGGAGATACCAAGCTGAAGTACCTTGGTTTATTGTAGGAAGTAAAAACTTACTTTCCTCATCCATTAAAATGCCAGGAATCAATGTATAAATGACAGTTAAGACACTAAGTAGCAATTATTCCTGTATCTGCTCATTTTAGGCAACCTCAGCCTTATCTCTCACTTCCTTCAAGATAGGATAAAACAGAGTTGGGTATTATAAGCTAAATCTGTAGATTTCCTTTCAGCATTTTAGTGCTACACTTAGCACTAAAACAAGTTACAGGCAACCACAGCGAGGGAATTTACGACCTTACAAATGGAGGCAGCATGTGATAAATACCACACTATCAGTTGTTCAGGTAAGTAATACGTGCTCTTGTAAAATCTGTACTGAAAGCTGAGTAATTTATGAAGTAAAAGAAGTCTGGCTTCTTTAACCTTTCATGCTAATTTATTTTAAGATAACATGAGGATAGACTTGTGTACCACCCTCTTCTGGTATTTTTAATTGCTATGTCCTCTCTCTTTCATTAGTGTATCCTATTTCTTCCATTTATCATGTAAAAGGAGTGAATGTTATTTCACCTTTAAAACTGAAATCCTTCTTCCCGATACAGGCTGATGGTTTCAAACCCCTTTTTTGAAGGGGAAAAAAAAACAACGGAAATTGCTTTTCTGGCCAATGGCCATGCCAAAGTTGAAAACATCTTTTAGTAAAGGTAAAGCATCCTAATGAATGACTTGCTTTTGAAAGAACTAAATGCAATCCTTGCAGTCATTCAGTACAAGCACTAACACACTCACACACACGCACACTCCCCCCCCCAAAAAGAAGAAAAAGACAACTTCCCATGTGTACTGAAGCACATCTCACACTGAGCATGGAAGACTTTAGTTTTAATCAACCAGCTTTCTGACTCTGGTTCACTAAAAGGACAGTGTGCTGGGGTCCAAACTATTTTCAGTTGACTTGTGAATATCAGGAATGTCCCTTGGTATTGCATAGAACTGAGGGCTTGGGTGGATGGGTCATCTCTGAGCCCGTGTTCTTCTTGTGATTCTAAAAGTTTAGGGCATTATAGATGGAAACTATTACATTTCTGTAGCAATCTCTAACATTGGAAAGGTTATTTATTTATTTAAGCAAAGCAAAGCTAGTCTAATAAAAGACATTGACATTACCTCCAAACTTGCCAATATTCTTAGATCATCACATCTACAACCACACACTGCAGGCACTAGGGACACTACAGACAACACATGCACTTTTGTCTATTGAGAAAAAGAATGGTCCTTTCCAGCTGCCAGGATTTTACCATCAAATAAATAATGATTATTATTGCATATACCTGCAGTGCACAGTCATTTAGCATTAAGATCGGGACTATGTGTTATAAAGCCATTAATGCCAGAAGTGTTGGAAAAACAAGACCCTGCTTCTAAGGAGGTCCCATGATAGCAGCCTTTTCCCTGAAGGAACTGCACCAAGTATCCACATGTTCAGTTCTCCAGCTGGTTGTGGCATGCAGAGCTCTCTGCAGACATCATCCCTGGCTCCCCTGTTGGTTCTGCTACCCAGCCAGTATTCTCACTCAGCTTGCTATGTTGAAAACATACATAAATAGAAATATCATTCAGCAGCACTATCCATGACATTGACTTTGCCATGTCAAACATCAAGTTTGATGGAGCTCAGAAATGCTCATGCATGAAGTCCCTCATCTATCAGTCTCATTAGGATATCTCAGATATTCTGCGACTTCTCAAACATCACTTTGCGTTAAGCAACCGATTTATGCCCCTGGTTGGTATCTGCAAAGAAATCTGTGGAGGACTTAGTTCAAGTCCAAATAAACACATGCACTGATCATCTGTATACTATTTGAGACTCCACTGATAAATTCTTTAGATCTTCACTGATTGCAACTGAGGCTTGATATATTGTTCACTGACATCTGGACACAATTAGCTGACTACCACCTGCAGCTGAATCCCAGCCCTAGCATATTTCTTTGCTATCTCCTGTGTTGCCTCAGAGCTAAATGGTTGCCACTAGATGTGAAAGCTAGTGGAGCACTGGCTAGATATTTTCCCCCTTTCTAAGTATTTCCCATGTGAAAGTCAGCTACATGTTCCCAAATATTAAAGAAATAATTAATTGAGGATTCTTATTGCTCTTAGATGCTGAGACATAGCGGTAAAGTAGTTTTGCAGCCACCGCTGCAGGATTGGTACTGCAGGATGTCAGATCTGTTGAATAGCAAAAGTACCGTATCCACAAGAGTAGAAGCTCGTACTGCAAGATGATGGCTGTCATCTTGTGCTTCCACCTTCTGCCTGAAGAAATACCATGACAGTGACCATGAAATAATAGAGTTTTCAATACTTAGGGACACAAAGAGGGCCATCAATAAAACTTCTACCCAGGACTGCTGGAGGACAGATTTCGGCCTACTCAGAAGACTGGTTCAGAGGGTACCTTGGGAAACAGTCTTAAAAACAAAAGGGTCCAGGAGGGATGGGTATACTTCAAGACGGAAGTCTTGAATGCACAGGAGCAGGCAGTCTCTGTGTGCCGAAAGGCGACCCGGCAGGGAAGACGGCCAGCCTGGCTGAACAGGGAGATTTTGAAAGAAATTAGGGGGGGGAAGAGAGCTTACTGACTATGGAAAAAAAGGCTGGCTACTTATGAAGAGTTTAGGAATATAGTTAGGTCATGTAGAAACAAAATTAAGAGATAAAGACAAAATTTGAACTCAATCTAGCCACTGCTGTTGGGGACAATAAGTGCTTTTACAAATACATCAATAGCAAAAGGAGGGGCAAGGAAAACCTCCGAAGATGAGGAAAAGACTGAGGTACTTAACACCTTCCTTGCCTCAGTTTTCAACAGTAAGACAGGTTGTCCTCAGGAAAACTGTCCTCTGGAGCTGGTACACAGAGACAGGAAGCCGAATAGCCCCCCTGTAATCCAGGGTGCTGAGCCACTTGGATCCCCACAAGTCTATGGGACCAGATGGGATCCACCCAAGGGTGATGAGGGAGCTGGTGGAAGAGCTCACCAAGCCTCTCTCCATCATTTACCAACAGTCCTGGCTCACTGGGGAGGTCCAAGGTGATTAGAAGTTGGCGAATGTCACGCTGATCCAGGAAAAGGGCTGCAAGGAGAACCTGGGAAACTACAGGCCTGTCAGCCTGACCTCAGTGCCTGGCAAGGTTATGGAGCAGATCATCCTAGGTGCAATCACACAACACCTACAGGATGGACAAGGGATCAGACCCGGCCAGCATGGGTTTAGGAGGGGCAGGTCCTGTCTGACCAACCTGATCTCCTTTTATGATCAGGTGACCCATCTGGTGGATGAGGGGAAGGCTGTGGGTGTGGTCTATCTGGACTTTAGCAAAGCCTTGGCTAAAGTCTCTCATGGCTTCCTTTTGGAAAAGCTGGCAGCCCACAGATTGGACAAGTGCACTCTGTGCTGGGTTAGGAACTGGCTGGAAGGTTGGGCCCAGAGAGTGGTGGTGAACGGTGCTGCATCCAGTTGGCAGCCGGTCACTAGTGGTGTCCCCCAGGGATCAGTGTTGGGCCCAGTCATGTTTAATACCATTACTGATGATTTAGATGAGGAGATTGAATGTACCATTTGCAAATTTGCAGATGACACCAACCTGAGGGGGAGTGTTGATCTGCTGGAAGGCAGGAGGGCTCTGCAGAGGGACCTGGGCAAGTTGGAGAGATGGTCTGATTCCAATGGGATGAGGTGCAACAAGGCCAAGTGCTGGGTCCTGCACTTTGACCACAACAACCCCAGGCAGCGCTACAGGCTGGGGACAGAGTAGCTGGAGAGCAGCCAGGCAGAAAGGGACCTGGGAGATTGGATTGACAGGCAGCTGAACATGAGCCAGTAGTGTGCCCAGGTGGCCAAGAAGGCCAATGGCATCCTGGACTGTATCAGGAACAGTGTGGCCAGCAGGACCAGGACAGTGATCCTTCCCCTTTACTCAGTGCTGAGGAGGCCACACCTTGAGTACTGTGTCCAGTTCTGGGCCCCTCAGTTCAGGAAGGATATTGAGGTGCTGGAGCAGGTCCAGAGAAGAGCAACGAGGCTGGTGAAGGGACCGGAGCACAAGTCCTATGAGGAGAGGCTGAGGGAGCTGGGGCTGTTTAGCCTGGAGAAGAGAAGGCTCAGGGGAGACCTCATCACTCTCTACAACTACCTGAAAGGAGGTCGTAACCAGGTGGGCAACCAGCAGTAGGACAAGAGGGCATGGTCTTAAGCTGTGCCAGGGGAGGTTTAGCTGGATATTAAGAAGAAATTTTTTACAGAAAGGGTAATCAGGCATTGGAATGGGCTGCCCAGGGAGGTGGTGGATTCACCGCCCCTGGAGATTTTTTAACATGAGACTGGATGTGGCATTTAGTGCCATAGTCTAGCAACCACAGCAGTGTTGGATCAAGGGTTGGACTTGATGATCTCGGAGGTCTTTTCCAACCTGGTTGATTCTATGATTCTGTGATTCCATAGAGTCTTGGCACTTGGCTTTCTGTCAGGGCCCACCATTCTTAAAGCAGGCAGTGTTAGTATTTACCAAACAGAGTGAAGTAAAAAGGGATAGTTGAGAGTTATCCTGGTAGCAAACAGTGTGGTGAATCTCTCAATATTTGTCTGCCAAAAGCTAGAAATGGTCACTGTTTTCTCCCCACTCATCTTGTGTAGAGTTAGGAAAAGCTGACCTGGTATTTAATTAGTTTGGGATTTATCAATAGTCTTTCAAAAGATAAGATGTGCCTAAAAGAATGTATAGGTAGTTACACCTACTCTAAACTCACCCTGTAATTTTAAACTCTGCAGATATGGTCAGGAAGAAATTCAGCCATGCATTGTAGGAGCAGATTAGACACCTTTGAAAGGTGTGCCCTTAAGCATGTGTAAATACAAGAGTCTCTAACTGCAGAGATAACAACAGTGAAAGTACCTAAGGCAGGTGCCATCCAATTCTTCTGTCACCTGGTAAAAGGGGGAATAAACTATGTGAAAATTGAGAACAAGGAAGTAAGAACAGGGACTCTGGCTCAACTGCTACTTAAATTGGTCTTGCAAGAGAATCATTCTTCTCTTTAGACCACTTATGACACACTGTTAGAGAGAAGGACCTCTTTTTCTCTTTTTATTTCTGTTTTTCTTTTTCTTTTTTTTTTTTGTTGCACCCTCTCTCTTTTTCTAAAATAGTAGCTATATAAAACAAGAAATGATCAAACAAATAGGAAATCTAAAAGGGAAACAACTCATGTTATCACTCTTACATGATACAAAAAACCACTGTGTTAACTGATATAGTAACTTTTAAAGGAAGTATAGAATATAAAGGTCATTTTATCTACCCATTAAATTGTGCCACATGCTTTGCTTTTAAGTCCATAGCAAGATAGTATACATCAGCTGGCTGAAGAGTTAAAGCTGAATAACAACAGCAAGAAATTTACTCATCCTTCAGGGTGGACTCATCTTGGCTACCTGGCTAAACAGGGTAAACTCTGTCACAGTAAAAGAAAGGTCATTGTTTTGGAGGCAGTCATACAACTTGCTATTTCCAGCTGTGGCTTTTGGCATATATGATCCTACTCCATGTCCTGCTCATTAAGCAAGACCTCTTTTCATGGAAATATTTTTTTCAAATTTGTGGATAGTGAAAGAAGATACAATAGCTATGTACTAGCAGCAGGCATACATTCTCTTTGTAAATAAGCAAACAAAACAGTAACATACATAAAATAAAAAGGTATTTTGGGTTCTCCTTCTTAACCATTCTTTTCTTATTCTAAGGATAGAATTTCTTATTGGCACAGGATTGTATTTATTAAAAAATGTGGTAGGAAGCAAAGTTGGTGCAGGAAGCACCAGCCCGCTCTGTGTTCTCCCTCACACCAAGATGTAGTACCCTATGTCTGTCTGCTTTCTCCAAGCAAAAATGTAGAATTCAGTAATTTTTTGATATTTCCAGGTAATTGATAGTCCAAGAAGAGTAACAGCATGGATCAAGATGCTTAAAATTTGGAAGAACTTAGCACTTCTTTTGCAAGGTTGACCAACACAGCCTCAAGTCCAACACATACGAGGCACATGGGTTCTGGGGCATTTTAACATTTCAAAGGTGGGTTAGGTTTATTATACTTAGGCTGCCAACACTGAGATAAGGATATGTCACAAAAACTGCTGCTTTGGACATTTGTCTTCGGAAGGTAGAGACAGGAAGGAGACAGGTTAGAAATAGAGACCTAAAAGATATTGCATTTGGAAGAAGCAAATATTGAAGCAAAAGGCAGAATGAGATTGAGATGGTCACATCACTCGAAGATGAGTTAGGCACAGCATTCTACAAAAATGACAATAGAATTTTTTTTCCATCAAGTATTTTGTTTATACAATGTGTTTAAAGCAATACAAAATGTCTTTAGAGCATTATAAAATGTCTTAAGAAATATACAGTCACTGTTCTTATGTCCTTCATATAAAACTAAGCTATCTTTGTACCAAGACTGCTACTTTTAAGAATTTAGACCAACAGACAGTGGAAGATTACTGTTTTCTTAAAATCTTTTTAAGGAATTTCTAAGATTGTTTTTTCAATCTATTTGTTAAAATGTTATAATCTATTAATGTACTATTAACCCCATCGGGGGAAAAAAAAAAAAACAAACAACAAAAAACAACACTCCTTGTAACAGAAAAAGTTCCTTTTCCTACCAAAAACATGTGATCTTTGTTCAGGACAATGAAGTTTAAAAACTTTACAATATCATTATTTAAGAATTATGTCTTTGTTAATAGCCCAAATCAGAAGCTATCCCCTTTGCAAACCACTTAACTTCATGTTTAGATCCTCTCTCCTTTAATAATACTTAAAAACTGTTTCAGCATTTTGCTGAACTGAGGCCTTTTCCAACAAATTTTAAAAAGTGTTCATTAAAAATTTCTTCCCTCCGACTCTACAGTTGTGTTCATGTCATTGGGAAACTCAGCATTATAGCTTGGAAGATGCATTAAAGAGAAGTCATTGTTTACTTGAATTTCTTTTAGATTTCCGAAATTACTTCTCTGTCAAAAATATAACATACTCCCACTGAAAACTCCACAACAGTATGTCACAGTGACTTCATTACAATATACTTGAAGTGACTGGGAAAATTTGCTGCTCAAATGCTTGCAAATTTATATGAATTTCACTGATGACAGAGGCTTTGAACTAAACAACACTGTTTTGTCTCATTAAAAAGAGGGATAGATGGCATTCAGAAATGCTATTTAAATCATGTAGATAAATTTTCTCCTTTTCAGCATGTTCCTTGCCTTCTTAGACATATCTTGTATTTGGGCGCATCCGGAGATATATTTTACGTGAAAGATATGCATCATTTTGACAGATACTTAGTAAAGAAAGTATACATACCATTTATACAGTAAACCATGAGAGACAAATCTTGAAGAGCTACAGGTTCATAAGTTCATGAGAAATGTTTTATTACACTAACACACTTACTTTAAGTCTGTCTCAAATGTCAGTAAAGCAGACTTCTGCCTTAAGCTAAAGCTTCTTTGTGATTTACAAATAATGGCAAATCCATGTCTGATATGATTGCTGTAATGGAGAGGAACAGGAAGGAGGACTATCCTGGTACCTGAAGAGCTGGAGTTAAATCTGCTTACCAGCCAGAAACATAATTCTCAACAGGACTAGACTATGTTATCTAAGTTCTAGTGAAATGAGACAAATCAGTTTAGTTGAATTTGTGTTGTTTGTATCTCTTTTCAAACCAAACTAGTACATTAACAGGACTTTCTTTTTCCAGGCTATTTCTGTGTATCATAAACTATTAATGGGTACTGTAAAACTCAGCTGTCCATTAAATCAGTCTAAAATGCCATTGCAAATTCCGATATTCTCATAGAGATTCCCAAATAAAACTACACCAGCACTCTTCTAGGTAACATACCTTAAAAAACTCCACAGCTTTCAGAATTCATTATTTCCTCTCTCAGCATTCAGAAGATGTTGGCTCATGCCCTTTTAGAAACTCTCATACTCTCCCCCTTCTCCTTTCCTGCCCCTCTCTCTCTTTCTGTTGCATGCATTAGCATACGCATGAACAGAGAAACACACTTGCACGTGTTCCTAGTGATTAACATACAAGACTTTCTTACTATTCCTTTTGAAGATGTCACTTGCTCCATTGATAGTAAAAATGGTTGTTTTTTGAGAAGACATTCTTGACCAAGCCTTGAGTAAGGGAAAGATTTCTAAACAAGCTAAGATGCATTTGATGATTTCATAAAATACCACAAAATGGCAGAAGGCTTTTCAAAATGTCCACAGAGACATTTTGACTGAGTCATGCCCAGTTTATTTTGCTTTTTGAAAGCTACTATGATCCCCTTTTGTTTTCAGAAGTTCAGGTAAAAGCAATTTCCCCCTGCAAACAATTCTGGTCTGAATATGCAAGAATTTTTAGAGAAAACATGAAGATAAAATAGGCACTGAGGTCTGGTTCAGACTTCCTCTGATTAAAGTTTATCAGCATATCATTATTCTACTGAAGAAGTCTTTTCCATGCTTATGTGTTAGTGAGTGTTAGTTGATTGAGAAATACTCATTTTAAACAAAAGTGTACAAAGCCTGCATATCTTTACTATATCCTTTCCAGCAGGAACATCTAGACTGTAAGGGATGTATTAACTCAATGAAATGATACTATCTGTTGTAGTGCTTATAACAGCAAGGGACTGGACTCTGATACAGAAAGCTTCACTTGCTCATATGTTGTTGTAATTTTTAAGAGACTGACCAGAACAGGTTGTGGGGGACAATCAAAATATCAAATTTAAAATATGTTAATAATAAAATGCAGTCAGGAAATAACATTGGCCTGTTAGGTGATAAGCACAATCACCTCACGGGGTGAGATTCACCCCAGGGTACTCAAAGATCTGCCAGATGTCATTGTGAAACTTCTCTCAATGACTTTTCAAGTCTTGGGTATCTAGGACTTGGCCAGCCCATTGAAAGCTGGCAAATGTTCCAATCTTCAGTAAGGGCAAGTGGGGTGATCCTGATCACCCCAGGCCTGTGAGCCTCCATTCAGTGCCTGGCAGAATTACGGAGAAGATTATTCTGGGAAATCTGGAATAACACACGAAAGTCAATGTAGGCATTGGTCACAGCCAGCACAGGTTCACCAGGGGAAAGTCCTATTTGACGCACTCAACTTCCTTTTGGGACAAAGTTCCCCACATAGCTGACCAAGGGAAGCCAGATGAAATATTTTTGGATTTCAGTAAAGATTTTGATACTCTTTCTCACAGTATCCTGCACAAACTGTGCAGCACACAGCTGTAGACATGTCATGTGGTGGTTTAGCAACTGGCTCACAGGTCAGGCACAAAGTGTTACAGTAAATGGTTTACATCAGGCTGGTGACTGGTAAGTGGTGGGGTTCTACAGGGCCATTGTCCCCATGTCCCAATGAGGGTAGCAACACTGTACCACATCCCTGGACATTAGCATGATTCCCATATCCCCCCCATCATTGGTTGCCCTGGGTGGTGGCATCCTGAGCTACCAAATGTAGACAGGACTGAGCTCTGCAGAGGCCACGGGCTGCGTGGAAGGTGTTGGCTTGGGCCAGACGTGGCCTCTATGAAGGGAAAACAGGGGTTGGCCCATGCCAGTTCCAGATGTTTCCAAGCGATTCCAACCAGTTCTGTACAGTTTTGCTGTTGTAGGAGTGCCAGAGCATGGCCCTTCATGAAAGAGGAGTGTTCCAGGGCCTTTAGTGGTGCAGGGCCACATCGTGCCTGGAGGTCTATCTGACACTGCAGGGCCCTGCCCTGACCAGGGAGGTATTTATGGACTGGAGAGCCCCAGCGTGCCCACTAGCAGGAGAGCACCTCCCTTAGGACACAGAATCTACCCCCCTGGGTATCTCTGTGGCAGAGGACACCAGAGATGTCTATGGAGAAAAAGATGAACCCCAAGTCCCAGCCTGTCAAGGGACTGCCGAGCATGTGGAGGAGGCATACGTGAGGTGAGGGACAGGGCAAGATAAAGAGGCCAGTGATGGGATGGGGTCACACAGAGTTGCCCAGGGTCTAGGGCCAGGCTTGCAGCTCTGCCAAGGCAGCTAACTCCCTCCCACACCTCCTCCTAGCCACTGATGGACTACAGGCAGATGCAGGTAGCGCCAGAGAAAGAGAAGCACTACATGCCTCTTGCTCACAAAGCACAAGAGGTGGCAAAGGCAGCATCTTCTCCTGCCTTTGGCGAGAAGGCAAGAGCAACAGGGGCAGACAGACAAATCCTTGCCCTGCACAGTCCCTGAGGCTGCAGCCAGACTCTGTTGAACACAGCCAAATGCATTGTGCACAGGGTCCTGAGTGAGGCTTTGCCTGCGATCCAGGGATCTGTCCCGCACTGTCCCACAGATAATGCCCCAGCTCTGCCAGGGACAAGCCCAGAATATGTGTAGTGAGGATTTGGACACAGTGTTTCTGATGGAGGGAGGCATGTAGCAACCAGCAAGTCCATTTTTTCATGATGAAGAAAACAAGGAAATAGAGAGAATGGCACTGGACGCTTCCTGGGACTTGCTGACATGGGACAGGCAGTCCTTTGAGTGTTTGCAACCCAACCCCCCACCTGCAGCTGTCTCCACACAACAGCCCCTGCACTTCAGGAGGCCTCTCAGAGCTTTGTGCAGGGTGCTCCAGTGCTTCTGCATACTGGGACAGCCAGACCAGTAGCACACGCCCCCACCTCCAACTTCAAAATGTTACTCATTTTGGTATCTGGGTTAGGTACAAGACAACATGACAACTAAAATTGCAATACTGATAGAGTTGCGTATTCCTCTACCATTGTCTTGCTTTTCTGGGTTGGTCTATACCCCGTCAGCTCTACAGAAAAAGTAGAACACAGGAAATTGTGTTCTGTCACATTCCATTCAGAGTGAATGTATTTCCGAGAGTTTACCTTAACATTTTATCTATTTGCAAGTGCAATTGAAGTCAGCACAAATAGGGCAAGGCCCCCCAAACAACTGGGAAACACCATTGTTTTTCTTCAGAAGCCATGAAAAAATATAGAACAATGAACTCAATAAAGTGAATGTTGACATCCAAATCTTGAGCAAAAGAGTGCCAGTTTAGAGTAACTAGCAGAGGAGTGTAGGCAAGGAGCAATGTATAAATTGATGACAAACAGTTTAGAAACCTATGTAAAGGGGGTACTTTTGATTTAGATGATCAATGGAGCATAGAGGTGTGAGAAAGTTATTAGGATGTGAAACCAGTCAGAGTATTGTACAATGTAACTTTATTGCACAAGTTAACTATAAGGTCCATTGTGTTTTTAGCAAGTTAACTAGATGTCCTCTGAGAGCTGAGTTCCTCCTTGGCTTGGCTCCATACTGCAAGATAGATACAAATCCCCTTGAAACACAATGGTAGAGGTCATACATAGGGATGGGAAAGATGATGGTGAGAGGAAGATTATGTGGGCAGGGGTCGTTCGCCCCCTTGCCCTACAGCAGGGCATGCGTAGACTGTTGCTATTAGGTAATGAACAGGCGGTGTTTGGCTGCCACTCAAGCATCACCTTATACTATGTACTGGCCCTATGTGTTGTAATGTAGACCTGATAAAATAGGGTGTCAGGACTGCTGGAGTATTGCTCAATACTCATCCTTTCATTGAGACTGTGTTGCTCTGTAGGGATGCCCGCTAAGCATGGGTACTGACCAGCTGCTGCAGATCCTGGTAGCCCTGGCCTGTCTGTGTAGGTAAGCACAGTTTATTGATAGGAAGCAACCAAGAAAGTAAATGTTTTATATCCTTTTTTGTATCCTTTTAATCCCCATTTTACTAGTTAATACTGTAATAAAACCTGTTCATAGTATTGTATGAATGCCAACTGGTAAAGTAGGTTTTTTTGTATTCTTTTTTAGCTTTTGATTCTCTTTGCTAGTAGTTGTTTTTTTTATTCTCACTGCAATAAAAGATTTTTTGGTTTGTAGTGTTTGAATGTCTGTTGTTCTTGTCTTTATTCTGGGCATGTATTCAAATGAACTAATACAACCTACTAAAATTAATGTATGGTAGGGATTTTTTTTGCATTTCTGTCAAAACCAAAAGGACAAAATTACATCCAAAGAATTTTTTTTCAAATTGGAAAATGACACAATAAACAAGCTATACATTGAACAATGCAGGATTGAAGACAAGATTGTCCTATTAGTTTCTCTGTTGCAAAACGGTTGATTATTAAATACTTTCACATGTTTTTTTCTCACCTACATAACCATTCCTTGAAAATCATAAGGAATACCATTTTTCTTAAGTTTAGAAGTTATTTCTGACATGAAATATGAAGGAGTTACTAGGAGTTAAAAAAGAATAGCTTTCTTTAAAAAGAGTCTATTGTACAAGACACATTTTTATTATCCAAATTTGCACTGACATGAGTGATTTCTGATCTTAAATTTGATCTCTTACTCTTATTTAAGACACAAATTTTTTTTGTTCTCTTTCTCCTTTTAAAGATTAACTTTCTGAATAAACCAAGTAAACACTGAATAAAAAATCTGGAGAGATACAAGAAAGTGTGAGATAGACATGATAATCTGATTGAATCTTTGCCTAATCTACTTTTCTTCTAGATTTATTGGATAGGGTGCTTCATCATCTACCTATCCCTTAAGCAATATCTTCTTAATTGCTAAAGTTTTGTGTCCACACTTCACCTTTTAAGCAACGAATTTTCAGTGTGAAACGAAGGGCCACCTCCCTCCTGTGAGTTACATCAAGATGCCAGATTATGCACACGTATTAGTAGGAGACACTGCATAATGTGCTGTTTTATTTCTAATTGAACTGCATGCATGTAGTTCCCTTTAAAACTCAGTGGCATATTGTACTTCATTGGAGAGGCTTTGTGGCTGGTTGCCATTTTTGGGATGAGGTCCACAGCATTTGCTGTAGGTGAAGGATTAACATGTGGCATCAGTCCAAGTTTAGTTAAGGATTTGGGATGTCATTGGCTTTCAGCTTCTTCTACCGCAAACTCTCTGACAAAATCCTATTTAATGCCTTGTATGAATTTAGTCTCTTTAAAGTTTCATCAGTATGATTGTGAGCAATTTCTGCCTGAAGTGGCAAATGTACCAATGCAGATATTTTGCTTTCCACTCTTCCATGCCCATATTCGAATCCCTTATATAAATATGTCCACACCTAAATCTGTCCCATCTTGTTGATCTGCATGTAAAATTCACACACTGACTTGTGCAAATGCAACCCAAGCATGAACGCAATTTGTTCATGAGTCACACAACCTTGCAAACATTGAGGTAACTGCAAAAACACCCCTTGTAAGAATGAAGTTAGGGTATTAAATACTTATATCATCCTGAATTAAGCTTGAGAAAAAAAAATTCTTAAGGGTTTTGCTCTTTTCTGGTAATTTTTAAGCATTGACTTAATGGCTTCATCTTGTCACTATAAAGACAAGTAAGTATAGTTCTTATACCATCAGCTATTGAAAATAATTGTCTCTTGTAGCACAATATCAAATGTGATCAGTTACATTAGCAATATGAGCAGTATGGTCAGCTGGGATGGAAATGCCACTGCTGAAGAGATCCCATCAGTACCTTGATTTCTCTTTATGGACTCTCCTTTCTTGTGACACTAATGTTTGTTGACTGACACTTACCACTAGATTTGGTCTACTATGTCCAGGAAGGAAGCAAAAATTATGGACCTCAATCTTCAGTATGCAAATTAAGCCAATGGGCTTTAGGTTGTCTAAAAAAAAAAAAATAGTGACATTTGTTTTGTATTTTCATAACAAAGCCTTTGCACTGAGGCAGCCATATTCTTCCAGAAGCTTGTTTTTTATGTAAATTTTTTTAAATAAGAATAAAAAAGAATAAATAAGGCTTTGAAGAAAGGTGACTGAAGCTTTGCAGATGATTGAGCAGAGCACTTTCCAGTATCAGAAACAGTGGGGGAAAAAAATCAAAGAAATGCTTCCTTGCATATGTACCTAATACAAGCAGAATTGTATAATATAATGGCCAGTCTTCGCAAGTGAAGATTTGGGAAAGGTCATAAACCCTTCGAGCCTGCGCAGTGGATTTTTTAGGTGAGACACAGCGTGCGCTGAACTGAGCCCACCCTTTAATCCTGAGGTTCATCTGCCGGGGCCGAGCAAAGCTTGGACAGTGGCAGTGAGGTCCCCAGGACGTAGCTGGATTGCCATACAAGGCTGACGACCTCCAGCTGCCCGGGGGGCCAGGAATTGAACCCGGGTCGCAGCGGTGCGAGTCCTGCACTCTAACCACTAGACCACCAGAGGCCCCAAGCAGAATTGTAGTTTTACGATAATGGGAGGGGCAAATCTATGTCTAGGTACTAAGGAACAGAAGGAAGAGTTGGAAGACAAAGCTGTGAGACACTTATTGAAGAGTAAGAGTTTGTATTTAACATGATAGAAGAGGTAGAGCCAGTGACAGTATGGCTAAACTAGCAACAGTCTAGAAATAATATCTTTGATGCACCTTTAAAATAAAATACCTGAAAAATGGTTGCATGTAATTTACAACAGTTTTATCACTGTCACAGTGATACACTGGTATATTAGAGAGCCACACATGTAGAAAAGGTGAAAACTTTTCACTAAAGCACAGAGTAAAAATATGGTAGTTTTAGTAGAACTTCATAAGACTACACAAGACTACATGTGGTTGCACATCTGTTTCTGAGTGCTTGTGGGACAGAGGGCAGTATGGTTCTACTCGGTGTGTCTTCAAGTATTCTGGCTATGGAAGAAGCTATTCTTGTGCAAGTTTAGGCAATGCATGAAGAAACATTCATAGGTCCTTAAAATCAGTGTCAGTTTTTTCACTGAACATGCTACGCTAACACCATTGTATTCTAAAAATATTTCCTAATAGCAGTGTGGATATTCTTTAATGAATCCCCACCCTTCTAAACTCAACCCATGTAAAATAACTGCATATGATGTAGAAAGATCATCCTTGGCATACACATATGGTATTGCAAGACTCTGGCACATTATGTTTCATTGCATTTAAGCCAGATAGCCAGAAGTAGCCAGAATTTTCATTTGGATACTATGCAACCATTGTTAATCATGAAAGACATGGTACAACAAGTTGGCAGTCATATATGTGAATAATGGAATACTTCTTTAATTATGTGTAAAAATCCTAAATGAACTAGTTTTTTCTCCTTATAAAGTGCCTCTTCTGCATCTGTTTCAACTCCCATTGAAGTCAAAGGAAAACCTCCCATGGATTTCAGCTGAAGTCGGTTGAATTTTATGAAATTATTTTGCATGATGGCTCCTGGCTTCCTTGAAGTCTGTTGCAAATTTGCTCTTGACATGCAAAATGCTTGCCTCACAGCCTGTAATTCCAGAGAGTTACTTATCTAGCACCAAAAAAAAAATATAGTCAGATAGAACAAACTGTCTTTAGAAAATGCTTTGTAGCTGGCCCAGAATTACAATTAAGAGCCCAGGCAAATGCGTAACACCCCTGCCATCTTACATGAGACTGGAGGAAAAGTATTTCCTAGTTTTGTAGAAGTGTGTGAAGAATGTTTCTTTGAAAACCCCTTCCCTTGTAATAGATCAATATTATGTCATTATTAAAAGCTAAGCTAAGACCTTTGAGAAATATCATTGAAATATTACAAAAAGAGTCTTTTCTGCAGTTAAATTACATTCTTGCAAGCCTGAATATCAGTGTTATTAAGATAGCATTCTTGAAGAGTTGATTGCAGAATAAACATAATTAACAACTTAAAAACATGAGGAATATAATAAAACATTTATTTAATTATGTTCAAATGTCCTAAATTATTCATATTCTTACCTTAAGTGTCCCCTTCTGTATCTGATTCAATTCTCATGAAATCTGAAGTTTAAGTAGTATCAAAGAGGGATGCAAATCTCATACTAAATGAGATAAATAAGTTTACATATTTGTATAAATGACACATAGGTAGAAATAAGTCAAAAGACTTTATGAAAGATTTTATATGGTTTTGACAAACTATCACATCATAGTATATTCAAAAACTATAGCTACTAGTTTCTTCCTTAAGCAATATACTGTTTCTAGCACTTAATTTTAAGATTATTTTGCTTTATAGGTTGACCAAACAGTTGTCTTTACTCTCTCCTCCCCTTTCCATGTAGGAGCATCTTTCATCTTCCAGGATGTCTTGAAGGTTTTATATTATTTGTCTAATCTGAGAAGTCTTTTGCAATGTCTCCAAATTCCTAAACATAGTGATTGCAGTTTTGAAAATTACAGAAGCCCCCAATCAAACTTACCTCTTATTTTTTTAATGTAATTCTTCTAAAAAAATACAAAATATGAGGAAATAGAACTCCTGCTAAATTTTCTTCCTATTTCTTAAAGACCCTTTTTTTTTTCAGTACAAGGAAGCACACATCTTTAAACAATATTAATAGAATGTTTGCCAGTGTTCAGCTCCTGAGCTCTATAACCAGGTAGTTAAAATATATTCTTTTTTTTTTTGTCTGAAAGTATTGTATTGCATATAATCATATTCTAAATCTGTGTTGTTCCATAGTTTGAAAATGCTGGGCTTTTATAAAGGCCTAATGACAATTTATCACAGCATGATACGTGACATGGCACAGGAAATCTGAAATGACAACATTGTAGGTGAAAATCATAGATGTAGTACAATCATGGCATTTTGTTTATTCTATGGATAAAATTCTACCTGATATTCTAAACTCTCCAAAATAAGATTAAATTATATCTGAAAACAGTGTTAGCTAGAAGAGTAACTACACAAATGGAAGGAAAGTTTCTGCCTTCTAATCTTTGTTGTTCCACTAATGTGCCTTGGAACTTGAAGATGCTGGCAAGACTTTTTCATTCCTTCTACTCCCAATCAGTAAAGGAATACTAACAATTCAGAATTAGTTATTTAATAGAATTCACACCCCCCCCCCCAATATCTCTATCATTAAAAAGAAAAAAAAAAGGATAAATAAAAATTAAGGTTTCTACCCCTGGAAGGGTAATTCCAGTGAAAAATGGAACATTGACTCCAGAACCTCTGACTGCAAGGATGACAACAGATAACTCACATGATCATACTTCTACTTCATAGTTCTGAAAATGGGCAGAATACTATTCCCTGCTTCCCACAAAATCTCTGCGTGTTTTTAATTCATACTATAGTTTTAGAGCAAAGAACATAGCATCTTTCTACCTAACACAACACTGACATAACCTCTAAGAAGTGCAGCACTAATTGTAATGATGATAATGATAACTGGTGAGCCTTCATGATCTGGACTCTTAAATGGAGCTGGCCACTGTCTCTAAGCCTGTCCTGCTCACCTTGCTGTAACATGGGTTTGGGCACTGGCTGACTGCACTGCTCCCTCTGGTTCCTGTCCCTTAAGGAACAAGCTGGCCATCCATGAATGTCACTTTGTTTGTCAGGTTTGTTTGCCAGGTTCCAGAATAAGTTCAACCTTTACTTTCAGCCTAAAAAATCAAGAGGAATAGATTTTAAGTTAGATTTGTAAATCTATGGGGAAAAAAAAGTAAAATTAGTGAATAGAACAGTTTGCTTAATTAGGTAACTTTGAATTAGCAGTGATGGTGGAGCTTCTCTTCAGGTTTTCAATACAGACAGACAAAAACCTTTGTTTTCTGAACCTAACCATAAATATGGTCGTGATGTGCACTGAGGTAGCATTACTATCCTGGTGCTTCCTTATTCCCTATGTATGACACTCCTTGTGTTTCATGGGCAAAATTCTTTTATTCTTTTTAACTTTTCAATTGAACTGTTGACTATAAAAAACATTTGAGTACAGAAAAGAATAACATTTATGACCTGCAGATAAATCCTCTAACATCTTGATCTCTCTCAAAGAGGCAGTGATATCAAGACAACCGTAAATGCTCTAGGAAGTATACAATGACAATGAAAATTAATTAAATTCTCTTCCTACAAACAGAGGATATAAATAGAGTGGGAGCATCTGAAGATATTTTCCAGCTGCTGAGCTATAAAAGTATTTCACAACCTTGGAAGAAGTTCTTGTTATCTAAACAGCAACGTCATAAGAGCTGATTAATTTTATTCTTGATATTCAACCAAACTATAGAGCAATTGTTTTCTCCTACTTCCAGGCAATACTGTACACAATATAAAATACACATGAACACAGCCTACAAATGACTTCTCGGTATATAGGTTGTTATTATTGTAGCAAACTACTTTGTAGATGAGATAAATGGTGGTGTTAGTTACATTACTATTGAAAGCTGTGCCTTGAGTCTCTGTTTTTCTATTTCCTTATTATTGGAAAATAAACCAAATTGGATGAAGCCAGAATTTTGAGAAATGCTTGGGGTGAAACAATTTTTTGGTGAATTCTTATGGTGTTCTAAAAGCAGACAAGGGTATTAGTCACAGCACGCTTGACTCAGTCAAACTCTTCATTCAGTGGAATGCCATGATCTCCTCCAGGATGTATTTCCTCCAGAATCAGAGACACTGAGATGATTAAAGCTGCATGAGTCAAGTCCTACCTGCAGTGTCACCCAACAGGCATATACACTGACTCTGCATTGCACTGGCATTTACAATAAAAACATGTTGCTTTCTCTTAACTTTTAAAATGGAATTCTTTGAACTGTAGCATTGATCTAGATTGCTCATGGGTTTATTTTTGTAGAAGACTTACTAAGGGAAAGGGAGTATAAACATGTAAAGGAGAACCAGTTGACCATCAGTATATTTAATCGACATGGATAACAAGAAGCCATCTTGTTTGTAAAAATCCTTTATTTAGTTTTCAGACTCTTGGTCTCACACTAAATTCTAGTCAAGGAAGACTTTTCATAGAAGAAACTGAAGAGTACTTGGCCACATTCTTGGTTGATGCAGCTAATGAATGCCAGTTTCCTGAGATATGTCTTCTAAGGCTTTGCAGTTCTTTTTCCTGACATGAAGTACTATATGAGGACAGTTTTTACTTCTGAAAAGAAATTTGAATCCTGTTATACCCATTAAACAACGTTCAAGAAACTTGAATTTTTACAAAGCTTTGGCATAATGAACACAGATTAGATTATTAGTCATTCTGAAAATATAGTTCTTGCTTTTGGAGAATAAAAAGAATACATAAAAATAGTCACAGACTGCAGAGTCCTTTTTAAAATACTTTGACACAGTCTTCCTCTCTTCTTTCCCCAAAATGAGCTTCAGTAACTGTTCATTGCCTGAACTAAAATATGTGGGCCTATATTATGTCTATCAAGTAAACATTGCTTTTAGGGCCACTCTAGGGCCACCTTTTGAAAATTTCACATAAGTTCAGTTTATCTGAAAAGTAGCTGTAAAGAAAAATATCTGATTATTCTACAGAAAGGAAATAGGAATCAGTATACCAGCAGTTGCCACTGGTTTTGCTAGTTTAAAGACAAAGATGACAACAGAATATACAAATACATTCCTTTGAAAAGGATTTCTGGCCTGCAATATGCTGCCTTTTAGCATCAATTAATAAATATTCAAAATTTCCTTCCTCAGTATTTCCTAACCAATTTAGCTAAAAAACCCCACCCCTTTACAGCAAACAAAGGAGGATAGATAGCATATTATAGTCACATACAAGGATTAGTAAATGGGCTATATTCAAAGGTGAAAGGGCTATGATTTCATATAAAAATTAAAAACTTCAAAAGGTTATGAATCCAGAATTAAGAAAATTTCAATTTATTTTTTTAAATATGTCGTGGTTTTAATTTTGTAGATTTTAACCCATGACAAAATATCATCTACAATCAATGTTATTTTCTGGTGTTGCAAATCAAGTACGCAATTTATGATTTTTACTGTGCTGCAAATATACCACATACTTGCAGACCAAATTTACAGAGTTGCTCCTTTAGAGCTCCCCAAGGAGAAAAAAAACCAAAACCAAACAACTTCACTCCAAAAAAACCCCACCTTGTTCTTTGTTTTCATGAATAGACTTACTGAGGGCAATGAAAAAGTCTTACTTCTTTGCATCTGTATTTTCTTTAAGATTTTCAGAATGACAATGCAACATAAAATCCACCAGAATTATGTAGCTTTTTGAGACCTGCTGTTATATAAAGCAATCCTTTCAAATAGGGTAACCTCTTATCAGCATCTTATATTAAAATCCCTCCTCCGATGTGTTTGTTATTCCTATAACTGCATCCTAGGATCTGAAACCATCAGCATGATACAAGTCTAGAACAGAGAGTCCTGAAAGACTAGAACGTGATTATTTTGTCGGCTCCTACAGCAGTACCAATAATTAACTGTGTACCAAAATGTTCTCTAGCTCTGAGGTCCACTGATGTGGAACTGCCCAAGCCTGTTACATTCTCCTGCTGTCTGAAACATCATGGCCACACCCAGGCTGACAATTGGAAATGGTCCCTCACCTGTGTGAATACCCATCCCTAAGCCTGGGAAGTCACCAGCAGATTGAGAGCTGCTCTACCAAAACCATGAGAGGGAATGCAATGGAAAAGAAGAGCTGAATTCCAGTGCCTAGGAAAATTCCCTGTTATGCCTAATTTACTAGTAACATGCAATGACTAGAAACTTAAATGCCTAGAGACAGGCAAGTGAGAAGTACTATTTAGGCTTATGTACATACAGATTGATTGACATTCACATTAAGAACTGTTTCCTGTAAGGTACCAAACCCAATTGTCTCAGGGCAGTTATAACACCATATTTAACAAAAAACACCTCTTTTATGTTAGATGCCCTTGCTTGGGCCATTTCCTTCTCTGCACATGAAGCTTTAACAATATGGGAGCAACAATAAAAGGATACATTCATTTTATATAACGTCAGCAAACTTAGATTATTATATTTGTACTTTAAGCCTATAATTAGAAACCAGGACTACTTTCATCAGTGTCAGTGAGAATTTCATCAGGACTGATGCTCATACTCAGGAACAGAAGAAGTGCTGTGGCATGAGCTGCTAAAGCCCATCTGAGATTGTGCTGCCCCCCAAAATAGGAAGCAACTCTGGTACTTTATTCACACCAGCACTAGCCTCTGCCTGGAGGAACAACAGCTGCAGCATGAGCAAATATGGTTAAAAATAATAATAACATTAAAATAATATTAACCACCACTAGATAATTAATCTGTTGCAACTGATTGCATAATGAGGAGCAATGTAATTTTGGCATAGGAAGGGTGTCAAGGTCACCACTTTTAGGTCTTCAAGACACTTAGGAAATCACCTCTAATCTTATTTTCACTTTAATCTTCTCTAAGTGTCATATTTGCAAAACTCCATTTAGCAAACTATCACAAGTTGGTTACCAAAAAAGATAAAATTTGACGTTTGACCAATTAAAATACACTTCCAATCAATGTCTTCATTAAAGCAAACAGTAAAATGACATATCTCCAACTAATACTTTTTTAATCCTTGGTCTTAAAATATTTATTAGACAAATGACAGACAGGGCCAACAGCAAATTACACTTTATAAGCTCCAGTTTGAAATATAAAACAAGAATTCATAAGCATGAAAATTCTCAACTTAAGTCTGCTCCATCTCTGGTCTACCCTATGGAGATAAGAAGGGAAGACTGCAACTTTAATTGTTCCAATAAAGTCAACTTGTGTTACAGTAAAGGAACATAAAAGCAAGATCAAAGCCAGCCTACCTAACAGGCCTGTCAGTATCAACACTGAGACAGAAACAGCAGCCCCTGCAGCAGAGCAGTCAACACCAGGAAAGCAGATTACTATATGCAAGGCAATCTTTAAGCACTTCTGTTTATTGGTTTGAAAAGGCCTTCATCAGCTGAAGCTTCATCAATGTCAAGCTTTTTTTATAGATGTAGGAAAAAGCATAAGGCATGGGAAGCGTAGAGAGAAAAACAAACCTAATTCCTTCCCTTGTGTGTAAATATTGGAATGGGGTTTCCAGCATTCTTTCTCATAAATTCTTGCATTCATTTTTTAATCAAGTTCTGAATGTGCTTTCTGCTCATTCTATCTTGTTTTACAATGATTTATAAGTGAAAGTTAAAGACAAAATAATGTGGCAATATATCCCTGAAAGGTGAGTAGGAAAAGGAGTGTACTTAAACACCACAAAAGTTTCTTTAATTCTGAAACTAAGAGAAAGAAGCTTTGTATATGAAAATACGCAAACATATACGTATATGTGTTTGTATATTCCTCCTTTTTTTTTCAGTGAGGTCCATCTCCTTATTGCCTAAATCTTGCTTCTAAGAACCAGCTTGGCTCTAAACTTGGAAGTAGCTCTGCTTTGTAGACTGCAGAGATACTCTGCATTGGCTCTGGAAATCACCCTGCTGCAGGAGCCTCTGTGTCCACGTACCTAAGGAATTTGTAGAATCCCTGTTCCCAAAGCTAACCCTGGCACTCCAGTGCCCAGCTCCTGAGGTTTTGCTAATTAATTTGTAAAAATGGCTAAAACCTCTACCTTCTGTGCGCTCTACATAGATTAGCTACTTGGAACCTTTCTTCCATACAGGAGAACTAAGCCCATTTGAGGTGTGAGGCATGCAGCCAGATTTCTAAGGCTACATCTGTATTGCTAAATAAAGCCAGGCCAGAGATTAATATCAAACACTGGACCTATTTTTGTCCACATCACTTCATTATTGCCTTGCTCCTGCACCTGTTTTGGACCATTCAAAGTAGCTTCCTATATTATATATCTTCTCCCAGGGGAACTAGTCTTGAGCCATCCACACTGAGTAGGGACCAATC
The DNA here is from genome assembly GCF_036250125.1 of Pseudopipra pipra. Classification (NCBI taxonomy): domain Eukaryota; kingdom Metazoa; phylum Chordata; class Aves; order Passeriformes; family Pipridae; genus Pseudopipra; species Pseudopipra pipra. Next base: position 70,727,097 of record NC_087550.1, on the reverse strand, counting down.
CCTAGTTCTCTTTGACTTAACATTTAGACAAAGCTTCAGTGACCAGTTCCAGCTTAATAAACAGCTTTATCTTAAATGCAGGAAAGCACATTAGAGACCATGCTCTACTCTGTAAGATAATAAGGACACAATTCTGAGGATTCTCTCTACCCTGTCCTAAGGTATCCACATACAAAAAATGCTTGATTGTATCATGTATGCTTTCATTGTTAACAGAGTCTGCTTGAATACTTCTCACCTCATGGGCAGTATGTATACATTTCTCTGCTGCAAAAGCTGTTTTCCCCCAAGAAAAATGTAACTGTCACATTCCAAAGCTCATCCCATATGGTTTCAGCAGTCATGACCCATGCATCATTGCTGTATAAGTGTCTGCTGTAAGCAGCTGTATCATGACTGGCAAGAAGCTCTTTCAAGTCCTCAGGTCAGAAGCCACACCGTAGCTGCAGCAAGGCTGCAGCCTGCGTGTATACAGTCTACACATTCCAGTTTCCTTGCAAAGCAAAGCTGTGCTCACAGCCTAGGTAGGAGCAAAAGCAAATTCTGATCAAAGGATGATCTGGACAATTGGTAGTTCAGGACTTCAGCCTGACCAGAGCACACAACAGAAAAGAAGTGCGAATGAAGCCTTACAAGCTTAAAATATGGAAAAGTCTGGTAAAACCACCAGAAAAACAAGAGAAAAGATCCTACTTTGTGCAAGAAATTAGGTCTTATTTGTGGAATACATATTTATATCTGTTTCTTTTAGGGTCTGGAATCAATGTGGAATTTTTTTTAAATTTTTTTTTATAGTTACAATTGCAGCCAAGCCTCCATCGTAACACAACAATGACATCAAATGAGAACAAAAATCCAGAAGAATAAGTGACACATACAAATATTTTTCTCTTTATTTTATTTTGAAGTGAGACCATTATTCAATCACTGAGAATCTACAAAGGGAGGCTACCAAATGGATAGAACAACAGATCAGGCAGTGTTCAGAATTACCAAATGCAGGACAAAAAAATGTGGAGCAAAGGGAACTAAACAGAGATGAATGTAAAGCAAAACCAAACCTTATGAATAAGTTGTTCCACTGTGCAGAGTCTTAAGTGCTAGAGCCAGCTTCGGCTAAAGTACACAAACAGAGCAGTCATTGGAGTTCTTCAACAGTCAAGTCACTTGGAAAAACACAAGCAGCTATAAATCAAACAAGCCACATGCCTGTGGGCATATTTCACATAGAGGCTGCACTAAGATAGATCTGCAAGAACACGATTACAATAGCCAAGAAACTGAGGTTTTTGGTTTTTTTCTTTTTTTAATGTTTGGAAAACACCTAGAACTTTGTGATTGTTACTCAAAAGCATATAGTTACAATAGGAAATGCAAATGTGTAAAGACTAAGACAAAAATGTGAGGAAAATAAAAATGGGGTAAGCACATTTGAGGCACTGTCATGGCACATAATTATGTATTTTAATCAAAGTAAGCTAACCAAAACTATATTTACTCTATAAACAGCTAATTTGTGCTGGAATACACTCAAAATCAAATCAAATTTGGATTTCTATCAGGTTGTTACATCACTGCATAAATATGGAACAAACAGCGACAAGCTCATTTCCACTTATGGGCTGTGAGTGTTGATAGCTGTATGGCTCTGATGGATAACTGCAGGTATAGGATAAGAAAGCAGGCAAAAATAATTACTACAAGAAATCACATGGTAGTCCTCAGAATAGTAGATTAATCTGAAAGGAAAACTTGGCAGGGCACACTCCCATATCTATGAAAACAAGGCACACATCAGCAGACTGTTGTTGTAGTACCATCACTGCCTAATAAAAAAGGCTACACTGCAATGATGAAATTCAAACCAGAGGAACAGGGACATCTGTCAGTGAACGAATGTGGAAAAAATAGTGGAAATCAATGCAAAATCAACATATACCACATTCTTCAGCAGGCAGGACAGTAAGGACACCCTGACATAGATCACTTTATTCAGTATAGGCAAAATAAAAGAGTTATAGATCTTAAAAATTATTCAAATTGTGTAAACTACTTTCTCCACTGTCCACAAAGGGATTAAATCTTCCCAGGAACAGTCATGTGCAATGAAAACCCTCCTGGAGTCTAAAAGGTGCTTTTCTGGACTACAAATCTTCTTCCTACCACCTGAACTCTGCAACTAAACGCAGCCTAAACTGAGACGTGACCAAACTAAAGGCCTGAAATAATACCCAAAGACGCAACTTTGATTCTAGCATGAAGTAGAAGTCTCAGCTACTTTGTTACAAAACATTATAATCCTATCACTTACATTTTTGCACAACAGTACAGCATTTACAACACTCACATGAAAGATGGGCAGCGTGGGTCCAGCTCCTTGTTCAGCCTCAGAGACAATTGCACCAATTTTTAGACTAGACATGCTTTATCTTATCCTTAGTTATCCACTGAAATGAAGAGTTGAAATCATGTCATATTTAATTTAGTAAAAGCTTTGCAACTTAATTCTAGGAGCCAGGGCATCACACAAGTTGGCTGTTTGTAATTCAAAGAAAGAAGCTTGGATATTTGTGCTTGAAAAAAGTGAGCATTCTTTGTAATGTGATGATTCCAGAAGAATGGGTGTAGCGTTCAATATAGTTTAAGAGCCCATTTTCTCTCCTCTTTCTGGAAAGTTACACAAAAGCTAAAGACTTCAACCTGATTCCACCAGAAAAGGCTGGTTTCTGAATTACACCAGAAAACACTCATTAGTTTGCCAAAAAAAATATAAAATTTTCTTTATAGTCCAAATATAGCAGAAACTATGATGTAAGTTCTGATAAATCCTATTACACGTTCTCAAGTGATCTCTGGGTAATATTTAGAGGTTATGCTCATGACTGATATTTTTTATTAGAAATAATTTGTAGTAAATATTGTTTATGTGAGCCAAAGAGTTTCTTTGTTATGACCAAAGCACACAATAGCAGTGATGTTACTGCATTGTTCCTCTTACTCTTCCATATCTTTCCTTTATCCATGGAAACAAAATACTCTACATTTCTCTTTTCCTTTAACAAAACCCAGGCTTAACCCAATTGTTGTCATGTGCCTTCATTTCAGTTGGTACTGATTTTGTTTTTCTTGGATGCAGCAAAAGCTAAGCATACTGAAACATAGCTTATTTCATGTCAAAATATATTGTGCTACACATACTAGCTGATCAGGAGTTGTTTTCTCTAAACACTGAAAAGATTTCCTCTTGTTGTTTCAGGATATTTCTAAAACACGACTGAGCTTAGGGCTAAAGTTTGATTAATGCATGATTTCCTCTTTAAAATTAGAAACAGAAGTCATGAGTGATGGCTAATAATTTTCATTTGCTCTTCTGCTCTGTTTTCCAAGCAGTCTAATTAAGGCCTGGTTCCCAAGCTTGATTAGGCTTCTTTTACATCTGACTGCAGTTTGCAGATAGTGCTTCCAGGCAGGAACTCATGCCTATTTGCAGTAAATGGAAACAATCTGGGAAGGAACAAGAAGATTGTTTTTTGGGGTTTTTTTTCCCCTCTTTTAATTAGAGAAATTGTAATGTCTCTTGCAGGAATCAACAACATCATTTAACTATAAATGTCAGAAGTGGAGACATAGTAATGAGGCCCCAAGTCATGTTTGCTGAACTACATGTTGTAGTCATGCCATTAGAGACAATCTTTTACACTTTTACCAGATCTGTTGGATTGCAGGGCACTCAGTCTAATCTGTCTGGATTTCACATGTACCATGAAAGCTGTAAAAGGTCTGTACAAACATCTAGTTAGTCACTAGTTCTCTGACCTGATGCCTCCTTGAGATACTGAGCATTGTTGCCTATGCATCCTAGCAATGGGTAAGGTGTCTTTCCTGCTGCCTAATAACTATCCCAACAGCAGTTCCTAAAACAAGTTCCCATGCAGCTACCATAAGATATGGTATGTGTGATTACACATACATAATACTACGTGTGGATACGATACATGTGTATCACACATATGTGATACACAGTGTGTGTTTCAGTTAGTTGCTCAGCACTCAGAAAAGGAGATTCTCCTTCCTACTCACACCGTAAAGTGTCACAACATGTCCATTTGCTAACTCCAAGGACTTGTCCTTCATCTCTGCAGTGACATGGCTCTCAGTTGGGTGCTTCCTCCCATCAGGCAGTGTTCTTAGAAAGTGGAGTCTTTCTGCCACCTGCACTCCTCTGACTCCATCTTCATCACTCTGTAATACTTCTGGTACTTTTTAAAAGCTGTTTGTCAGTGATGGTGCATGAAACAGATCAGAAGCTCTACTGTGGTTTTAGTTACACATACCTTGTTCTGATACAGACATGATTTCTATATTCTTGTTAATACTTAAAGGGGTTGTTTTTGTTTCTTTCATGTAGTATCTTAAGATAGTTGGTAGATGTTGACATGATGAAGAAGAGTTAATGTAAGTACTTTTTTTTTTCCTAAAGGGACTTCTTTAAGGGATAAATGCACTTTAATGTACATGTTCTATGGTCAACATGTACTAAAGGTGTTATTAACAAAGGAAAATCCCACAATTTACAGGTGTTCAATGTCTGATTCAGCATCTCTTACTACTAGTTAAAGTTTCATGCTGTAAGTCTAGTGAACCTTTGGCATAAATAAAATTAAACATTGCCAGTATTAACCGGATGTAGATGATAAAATCAATGTCCATATACATTGCCTAAAGGGGTTGCTCATACAGCAGGGGTTGCTCATAAAATCAATGTCCATATACATTGCCTAAAGGGGTTGCTCATACATGCTTCTATCATACTGATAGAAGCAGACTGGGACAGATTTTGGGGATCACATTGCAGAGACAGCTCATTTCATGCCAGCTTCTACAGTCTTCTGTAGAATGTCCACTGTGGACATTGAACTAAAATGAGCTTTTATGACCCTTATTTCAGATAGAGAGCTTTGGCTTCAAGATAGTTTGCCTGACCCCTTTCCCTCTAGTACCAAGTTAGGTTACTATACCACCCAGTTCCAATGAAAGACAGAGGAAGACTCAGTTTTTCCACTTTATCCCTGAAGCTAGTGGTAAAAGTAGTCCCAGAGAAAGAGGAAGATCAGAACTCTGTTTCCCATGCAGTTTGTACACTTGATCCAGTAGTATAAGCCATAAGCCAGGACAGAGGGCAGTACTGACTGAAGGATCAGATTTCCTTTCTTCTTTACAGGATACAGATCAAGCTATTTTTTGGTTTTCATCTCACATTATCTGACCTGAACCCTGGGTTGATGAACAAGGTAGGTTTAAGTATATTTAACCGATGAAGCCTCTTCTGTGACTTAGGTGAAGCATAAATGAAGTATGAATTAATCTGTTGGGCACCCAGTTTTCTCCCCCAGGTGCAGGCTATACTCAGGGACTGTGTTTCTTTCTCCAGAACAAGAAATCGTTAGAATAGAATAGAATAGAAATATCCTGAGTTGAGCCGCAAAGATCATTGAAATCCAACTCCTGACCCTGCACAGGACCAGATGCCATTACCTTTCTAAGAGTCTCTAATGCTTACCTACTGCTTGTAAGAGGGTAATAGAAGCTGTTCATGATATTTACATGCCTGAAATCCACGAAAGTTATATGTGGAATAGAATTCAGACACTCAAAACATGCTCCTAAAAAATCTCAAAATGCAGCTGGCTATGAAATATCAGTATTAACTTAACCTCACTTTCCTTTTTCTTTTTCAAGTTTTTTGCTTAGCTTCTCTTTTACTAAATAAATACATACTGTTTAAATTTATTTTTATTAAAAACAACAATTTAAATATATTTTTAAAGATATGAAAACTATAGAGCTCTTCTATGTATTTGTGCATAGAAGAACAAATTTCATTACACGTCTCCATATTTATCCATTTATTTTTGTTAAAGAACAACATTACAATGACAGGGCTATATTTGAGAGAGGAGAACAAATGAAATAGGAAATTAGGTTCTTCTTGTACTGGAAGGGGAAACTGAATGAAAAAGCAGTTGTTAAACATTCTGGATGACCTGCTGAAAGATTAAAAAATTATGTTATTGTGTTCAGAACTTACATTTGCCATCTAAATGTCTAAGTGGTTTTCAGGCTAAAACTTTGGGGGAGTGTTTGGAGAAAACAAGCCATCTGACTTTTGAATGACTGAAACATATGAGTTCTGAGCAACAAAGGTATTACATACTTTGTCAGTACATGTCACAAACTTTACTCTTCTTCTCTTTAACAGACACAAACTCAAGATTCCATCTTATACTTTGTTATTAATCTACTCCATCAACTTACACTACTGAGCCATAAGTCGGAAATGCTTGTTTTATCTGGAAGAAGACTATGTTCCAAGTTATTTTTGGTCCTTTGATATGTAAGGACTTCATGCATTTAAACAAAAAGTATTTTATCATAAAGCTTGGCACATTGGTTAGGATTGATGCTGGGATGAGGCTGATAATTTTGCTTGTTATTAAGGTTGCCCAACACGTCATTATAAAGCCTGTTTTCAGTTGCATATGGCTTTGCCAAACCTTGAATGTTTGGGCTGAAATTTTCCATGCCAGGGGTCTGCCTCAGGTAGAAATATTTCAGGAAGTTTAATCCAAAATGGTACAGCTATTTCTGAGAATAAGGTTAAAGAAAATGTGTTGTTTAGCAATGTTGAAAAAAATACTGACTATCTTTTCCTGGAGAAGTTCACGTGTTTTTTAAACAGAAAGTAGAAGTTTGAAGCTTGGGGTGACAGAAAAGCTGAGGGAGGAAGCTGCCTTTCTGTCAGTGATATACGTATGCATAGAAATGCCCACATTTAAAACTTTCAGAAGTCAACCTTTTTAACATATTCGGCAGGGATTTATAGGCTAAGTGGCTTGGACTCTAATTTCTGCTGAAGTCCCTTTGCTTGTTTTCTTTTCCACTTTTCAGATGACTTTCTGTGGCTAAACCCAGCCAATAAGAAACATTAGAGAAAAAGACTTGTGCAGCACTTGGGTTACATGAAGCAGAGCCTGAATTCTGGCATTGTGTTTCCATGCAAGGGTCCTCACTGGGCACGACCCAGTCCCTCACTGCACTTTCTGCTCACCCAAGTGTACATGCACTTTCCTTAGGGAAGTATATTAGAACTACAGGGGAAGACTCAAGCCTCCCTGATGACCATTTCTTCCATCCATGTTAGATGTGGACAAAGGAAGTGACACTGAAAAAATTTGGGTATTGGTAACTTGGACATGGGAAGCAGGAGCAGCTGAAGCTGTGAGTGAACACCCAGATACACATTGGCTAGGCCACAAGGTGAGGAAAACAGACCTACCAAGGAGTCTAGGAAGGGATATGGAAGTGTGAAAATCACGGGAATATGAGGACTGGGAGCCAGAAAAAAATTCAGCTAAGCAGAACTAGGGGAGATGAAAACATGTGGCAGAACTGCAGGGAAAAGGGTGAGGAGGGGAAAAAGAAAAGAGAACGTGTAAGCAGAATGAGATAAGAGCAGAAAAAGAAGCTTGCTGGAGGGAAGGAGTCAGAGGGAGAGCTGGAAAACTTATCCTGAATGTGGAGTATGGTAAAAAGGGTGGGTGATAGAGATTAAGCATGGAGAAAGCTCGAAGTAAAATGAATCTTGGACTAGGTGTCAAAAGCAGGAAAGAGAGTGGGACACAAACATGACAAAAGGGACCCAATTCAGCAGGATAGGATAGAAATGGCTGTAGGTGCTCAGCAGTGTTTTCTTCTGCATGAAATCCTGGTCCAGCCTGCAGACAGACCAATGGCTACTGCATGTGACAGTAAAATCCAAAGAGCCAGCACATGGGCTCAAGTACCAATCTACTTAATCTACAACCAATCTACTTAAGCATTATTAATTACATTCCCTGACAGTTCTGGTCTAAATACCAGTCTTCCAGACCATTTCCAGGGATAGCTTAGGGCTAGCACAAGCCACACATTGCTCACAGTTGTTGCTATAGATGAAGGCAACTTTCACAGAAGTGAAAGATTATTTAGTTACTTGGTCACAAATTGTGCCATGCCACACACCCAGGGCCAGAGGAAGGGCCTTGGTTCATCTTATTTACTTGTACAGACACTGCCTAAGGCTATAACTGTACTGTTGAATGAGAAAGGGCCAGGGAATGACTCAAGTACTGAACTGCTGATTGCTCATGCAGATTAAGAGTTAGCTCAATTACAGTTTCAGCTTTGGACCACTAAACCAAGGAAATACCTACTTCAGAGGAGTGAGTTGTTTTGTGTCACTTGGTCTAGGGGACAAATCAGCAGGCTCTTTTATTTGGTGGTATAAAGACAGCACAATATGGAAATCAAATGCTTCAGGAAATAAATTTACTGTCAAAAAAAAAAAATCCAGAAACAAAATCAAATCAACCAAAAAAACCAGAGATGAGTAAAATTGAAGTTAGCAAGACTGTCAGAATGCATCAAATAAAAATAATTACAGTTTTATCGATATATTATCATGCTTCTGTTGTGGCTAACAAGTTGAATTAATAAGAGAAAGGCTTAGAAATAGAGGAAATCAAGGCACATATCAACAGGTATTGTGCAGTGATGAAGTATCTTTTCAGCTGTCCTTCACAGCAAACCACAGTTTGTTGTCTCAGGTTTTATAAATTGTGACCTTAAAATAGAGCTAAGGATATCAACACCTGCTTAAGTGATCTTGTATTAAATACAGGCAGAAGCTGTCAGAACTTCATTTCAGTGTAGGCAGGCCTATGCAGGAACCAAGGAGTGGCCTGTGCAAGCTTTTATGGCATACTAAATCAGTGTGCAAAGCTTTCAGCCCACACTCCTCTTTTTACCTGCTGATATAAAGCATGTTTGGTAGATCAAAGCTCATATTAGAGGATGAATACTGATGGTCTTTTAGTAGATCAGATCTCACAGACCTGGCTAAGAAACATATAGTGTGTTCCTGAAAGCACAGATACAGAAAGAAATGCCAGAGGGCATAGAGGAAATGATACATGTCAATACAAATAACCATCACTCTGAGTGAAATTCCAGTCTGTGAACTTCATTAATTTGGTGGTAGCTTGCCAGATTGCAAATCCCACCAACAAAAATATAGAAAACAATAAAACATGGGATTCAGCCACTCTCCACTGAGCTTTTCTTCTTGGTTTTCACTATTCCTCTAAGCCGCAGTAAATCTACATATCTTTATTCTCATCTTGAGCATTTATTGTGAGGTTTCACCTTATACCATAAGGGTAAGAGAAAAAATACACAATCCTCTGCAGATTTCAGCAATGTTGCACAAAAATTGATGCTAAATTTAAGACAGCTAGTAGCCAAGATAGTCAACCTCCATCAAGCACTACAGAAAAACATTTCAGCTACCACTTACAAACCAACACTAGACTTCATATATATAAGTACAAAGCTTTGTACACCATGATTCATGAAAGCCACACCAAACCTAGAATAACCTCTAAAATATATGTGCATCTATTTGAAACTTGGTGGGAGTAAGGCTACCCACTGACCATCTCAGAAGGTGGGTATATACTTGCTCTAAGAAGCTGGCAGAGTAAAAGTAAAGTCATGGAGGTTGAGAAAAGAAGTACATGAGTGTTGTTTAGATGCTATGCGAAAGACTCAACTGGTTGCTCTGTTGCTTTCAATGGCTTGTACTGGCAAGATAAGCAGGCTAGCAATCATAACACTAAATTAACCACGTATATCATAGTGATAATATAACTTTTTGCAAGTTTACTTTGCCATAGACCTAAAATAGACTCTTCATAATAGAGTAAATCTATAACTTACTAAATTCTTCCAGTCACTAGGTCTTGACTGCTGAGAGTTTCACAGGAAAATGAGGGACATTATCAAGAAAAACAACCAAATGAAAGCTGAAAAAAATAAGAAGTTTTAAAAATCAGGCCATTTGCCAAAGACAAAAAGGACCTTGTGGTTCATCGGGTTTGTTTTCCTACTGTTTACAGCCATCTATATCATAGGACATCCTTCATGAACTTATGAAGCTGCATTTAGAGAATGTTGGCTTGTTTGTTTGTTTATTCAATCTGTTTTGGAACTTTGGTATTCCAGCAGTTATAAACTTTCTTCTGATTTTTCACATATTTCTGGCTACTTTGCATGCATCTAGTTTTCATACCAACATTGTCTCTTATTATAGCTTTTTCTCTTTCTGGCATGAAGTCCTTAACACATTTAGAGACATTAATGAAATCTTCATCTCGGTCTTCATTTCAGTAGGTTAAATACCATGCCTATTTAGTTTCTTCTCAGAGTACAGATTCCACATTTCCTTATACATCTTATCTTTCCTACGTCCTTCTTGTTTCAGTTTAACACATTTTAAAACATATGGATGGTCAAAATTGTAAGTAATGTGAAGGAGGCCCCAGCAAAGCCTCATCTGAGTCTCTGTACCTCTAATATATTCTATGTGTTATATGCCTTTTCCAGTACTGGATCACGTTGCTGTGGCTAATTTGCACATTCCATCTTCCCTCCCAGGAAGACATTTTGCAGATGATACTAGCAATTCTTAGAATCCTTTTCCTCCAAGTTTGTAAATCTGTCAGCTCTGCCTGCATCATTTAATTGTGTTGTCAATAACTGTGTTGTCACACAGACTTTATCAACAAAGTACAAATTAAAATATTAAGTAAAACCAGTCTCAAGCATGATCTTTGTTACACTTGTTGAGGAACTTCTGTGAGTACATTTTTTCCCTTTTCAACACTACAGGTTTAATATCCTTAACTGATCCCTCTCTCTATTCTTAATCTTAATCCTTAATCTCTAGACTGTTTAACCATATCCTCACTAACTCTGTTCACATGCTAGTGTTCTCATTGTGTCATTACTTCCCTGTTTCTTGCTGTGCAAATTTCTGCCCTCTTGTATTCCTTTATCCATAGGCATGTACCAGAATTAGGTGTTGATTTTCTGCAATTCTATCTCAGCCTTTTCTCATCATTTCTCAATATCTAGTTATGGATTCAGACATTTTTCCCCGAGATATTTATACTGAACTTAATATTGTTGAACAACATATTTAATATACTCATTACTGCACACTGCATGATATTGAAGAGCTTGCAAGCAGTTGGTTGATGTTAATGGAAAGATTTCTGACTTCAGAAAGAAAGCAGTCATTGGGAACAGCTACACAAAATTAAAAGCAAAATTTTTTTGGAAACTCTATAGGGTAAATCTGAGTAGCTCAGCCAAACCACAGAATAACCTATGGCCATCTGCTGTTTGGCTGGGGTGGAGATTCACCATGTATTTGTACTTACTGCATCAACATATGCAACGTAAAAGAAAACAATATCAAAACCACTCCATTAGAGATGATGTATAAATATGGCACTCAGACACTGTAGCACAATCTAAAATGGAGTACACCCATCACAGCATGGTTGAGGCTGGAAGGGACCTCTGAAGGTCATCTGGTCTAACTATCCCTGATCAAGCAGGGCCACCTACAGCCACTAGACTAGAACCATGTCCCTATAGCTTTTGAATGTCTCCAAGAACAGAGACTCCACAATCTCTCTTGTAGTCTGTACCCATGCTTGCTCCTCCTCACGGTAACGTGTCCTGTAGCACCCTCCAGGATCTCAGTATATTGTTATGACGACACTTCAGGGCACTTGTTTTCTTCTCTTAGGTTCTTTCAAAAAATGAGAACTATATCTAACCCAGAAATTAGTGAATTTGCAATAACAGTTACAGAATCATAGAATATCCCGAATTGGAAGTGACACACAAGGATCATCAAAGTCTAGCTCCTGGACCTGCACAGGACAACCCCAAGAATCACACCAGGTTTCTGAGAGTGTTGTTCAAACACTTCTTGAATTCTGTCAGGCTGGGTGCTGTGACCACTTCGCTGAGGAACCTGTTCAGGTGCCCAAGCACCCTCTGGGTGATAACCTTTTCCTAATATCCAAACTAAACCTCCCCTGACTCAGCTGCATGCTGCTCTCTTGGGTCCTATCAGTGGTCATCAGAGAGAAGTGATCGGTGCCTGCCTCGACCATGATGAGGTCTCAAATATTTAATATCCTTGTCTATGTTCCTGTCTGTGAGGTGACCATCCTCATCAAGTAACAGGCCAATGTTATTTCTGGACTGTCTTTTGCTATTAACATATTTTTAAAAAGTTCTTTTTATTGTCTCCCAAAGTAGTGGCCAGCTTCAACTCTAATTGAGCTTTAGTCATGTGAATTTTCTCTGTACAGTGGTGAACAGCATCTAATATCAAAAAATGAGTCTTTTTTCCATTTATCACCACAACTATGATGTTTCAAAGGGAAAGTTTCAAATGACAAGACTGTCGTTTTCTAAGCTAGGGACAGAACTGGGAATCTTGAAAAAAATGAAAAATCTACAGTATCACTCTATCCCATACTTCACTGCAAAAAATAGAATGCCTTAGCTATGCTGCCTCTAAACTATTTAGTATCATCTAGAACTTTGTTCATGTTTTTTTCTTTTTGAATCTGGGAATTTATGTAATTATTTGTTTAAAAAGCTGGTTGGCTTTTGACAATCTCTAGTTGGCAAAAGCTGGCATTCTATTGGCATTTTGTCTCCTTGCTTTTCTTCTATATACCAAACTAGTGATCTGTGCTACTCAGAGGAAGTAACCATCATGTTTCCTAGGGCCTACAGAAACACTCAACTATACTGCATTTCAGTGGTAAACACAGCAGTAATCACTTTATTCTTTGTCCAAGAGACAGGAGTGTAGAATTAAATATAAAATTATTAATACAGAATTAATTGTAGAAAATGGTACAATGTAATGCAACATAATAATAAAGCAAAACAATCCCTAAAGAATACATTTAATCATTTCTATATCCTCCGGTTTATGTGTGATCAGACTTATTTCACCAAATATCAGTCCAGAATTATTTTTTTACAACTAAGTTATAAATTCCTGAAAACAGAGGGAAATAATGGAAACACTGACTACAATATCATAAATAAAAACTTCCTCTGAAGGATTTCCAAGATTTCTGGTTCATAAGAAGTTTATTGTTTCAATTGAGACTTACACCAAACTTCAAATAATAACACACTACAAATTTGTATTGTAAGCAGTACAAATAAAGTAAATTTATTCATGATGCTTTACTGGTAATTGTTCACGTTCCAAAAGTGAAAAATGACAAGCACAAAGGAAGTATGACAGCCTATATTCTGTGAAACCACACATTTACTTCCAGAAAGACTTCACTACAGTCGGAATTCAACCAATGCCATACTCTTACCAGTAAGAATGTTTCTATTGTAAAACAAATGGTATATTTTTCACATCACTGTTTTTTATGTGCATTTTCTGTTTATTTTTGTGTCCCTCAAAAGTCAAATTTCTATATCTTTATTCTTTTTTTTCCTTAGCTGACTGAAACACCTGTTCCATTTGTGTTTTCCTGTGTTTCAAAGGCTGTACTAACTGAATAAATATAGAAATTGTATGGGAGAATTCATATACTTGTTTCTGTTCTGGAACTGTTGATTTTTCTGAGGTTAAGTAGGGTATATGACCTAAATACTAGTACCTGTTTTCTGAAAGTTTTAATTTTTGTTCACTAGTGCAAGGCAGGCTTTAATAATTGGCATGCAGATGTTGCTAGTTCTACTGATTTTCAGTGGTATGTGGGTTAAATTTTTCTTTTTTTTTTTTTTTTTTTTGGTGAGGTCTAAACCAATATTTTGATCCTATGGTGTTATCATTCTATAATTTGGTACTACCATTCACATTATGCTAAGTTGCTCTCACCAGTATCATACTATATTTGGCTAAAATACTCCAATTAAATTAAAAATAATATAAAGTATTTGCACAATGATTTGCAGCTTTGGATTTGGGAACAAAAAACCTAAACTCTTCTACCTTTGGCAAGACAGTGCTTAAATTTGTCTATCATAACAATAAGGCTGCTCTGAGATGTCATTAGAGCAAAAGCAGACCACAGTCCAGTTTCCCATACTTCATAGAATCATAGCAGTACTAAAGTTGGAAAAGACCTCTAAGACCACCATGTCCACCATTAACTTTGCACCACCATGATTACCACTAAGCCATGTTACCAAGTGCCACAGCCACACATTTTTTTAAAACATTTCCAGGGATGATGATTCCACCACTTCCCCAGGCAGCCTGTTCCAGCATCTGACCACCTTTCAGTGAAGAAAGTTTTCCTAATACCCAGACTAAAGTTTCCCTGGAACAACTTTATCGGCAGAGGGGATATAGACAGATTGTGCACAGACCAATGTGATCGACGAAATGTCCAATTTATTACAAGAAGGATGCTCATTATATACTGCTTCTATATCCCAACGCATGATCACCTCTTCTACAGTATTGGGTACATAAGAAAAACATACTTTGTTGTCCACTGCTAGATGGACCACAACAGGTGTCCACATGATCTTGAGGGCACACGTTTACCCTCTTGAAACTCCACCTTCACCTTGGCACTGATCCTCCTTTGTTCTAACTTCAAGGGCTGAAGTCATGTTAGCTACGCAGTTTCTTTTTACTATCTGCACCCAGCTATGCCAAGGCAAGGCTCACAGAAATGCAGGAGAGATTGTTCACAGGCAAGCTTTGTTCTCCCAACACAACTTGAGGCCATTTTGTCTCATCTTGTCACGACTTTCTCGTTCTTCAAGCACTCACCATGGAGAGACAGACAGTTAATTCTGAATATCTGTCCTTGACCACTGACAAGACAGGAAACCCAGAGTAACACAACTCTAATCATGAGCACTTCAGCTAAATATCTAAGAAAGGTGGAGTGACCTTGAACCTTGAACAAGAGCTCATCAAACTCAAGTGGATGGTTAGAGAGGCACTAGACCAGCTTCCGAGGAGTATTTCAACATTAAGAAGGTATTTCAACTCAGTGGTTAATACAAACCATGCTGGAATGCCGAACTGCCCCATTGGCTTCTCATTACTCTGTCTTTCTCTATTTCTGTTTCAAGTCTTCGCAGGCATTCATACTGTCATGACGGATTGCCTGTGCAACAAAAATTATAATCCTTATGCCAAAAGGTGTTTCACAACAGCATATTTGGAAACCAAATGAAGTGGTCTGAATGGAAATTCAATGTACTTGCAGTCAGCTGGAAATTCATTTTTCCTATTTCTTTTCCTTTCATCATTTAACAATTAAATGTAACCATTCGTCCCTTGACATGCAGAATGATTATTGTTATTCATTGTCTTTTATCAGTATCTTCAAGCAGTTTATGGAAATCAGCATTTTCTAACATTTTTGAAGTATGCAGATAGGACTTTCAGAGCTCTGGTAGATATCTTTCGTGTTTATAGTTAGAGGAGTTACTGTCCTATGGTTTTGACTTGGCCATCTGTCTTAGGTCATCACCAATATTGCAGAATGACAGAACAGGATATGTGTCTGTGCCTCAACTGTCACCTTTTACAGCCCAGTTTATTAAGGAGCCTTCATTGCAATTTAATCTAATATTCTGTACAGCAAACCATGGTGACTGACACATGGCTCATATTCTATCCTTCCTTTCCTGCTACTGCGGAAGTAGTAATCCTTTGAAAAGAGATAGCAAAGACATCTGGGTGCTGTAATGTTTTAAGCTACAACAGCTAAATCTGCCAGTACTTACCTCTCAGTGCTCACATTGAATTTACTAGGGTTTGGATTAGCCCTTAAATAAGGAAACTACAGGACAGGGAATTTATTTGATCTGTCTGAGGTCACACAGTGGCTGAGTGATAGAACTGGTGTAAAACAAAGAATTTCCAGAATAAGAAAATGGTAGTAGTTAAGTAACCATTTACTTTCCAACTATATCAAGAGAACATTTCCTTAGCTGCATAATTTTTTTTGACCTAGTTAATTTTATTTTTTTTTAAGTACACACAAAGTTAAAGTTTGCCCCTTAATTAATAAGATCATTAACAATGTCATCGAATTAACTACACATATATATCCCTCTATTACAAACACAGAAAAGTTATGTGCAGCGGTAAGGAAAGGGTAAAAATCACAGCTAATTTTGACCAAAGCTGAAACTCCTAACTGAAAGCTGAAGCACTGAAGCCTGCCCTTTCACAAAGATTTCTCTTCTGCAATGAAAGCAAAATTCTCTAATTTTAGCCCCATGTCCCTCTCAGGTTATTTACAGAGCAAACATACCTTAGTCTATTTCTGCTAAAATTATTTGCATTCAAAATGTACTTATGTTATTCTAAATTAAGCTGTATGCTGCTGGTGATTTAAAAAAAAATAACTTCCTTCATTATTGAAATATATCGAAGCAAATGTTCACACATATATATACATACATGTGACCGTAGTTTCTTTTTCTCTAGGTGATCATTTCTTCCTATGTAGATCTGATGTTTTGCCTCTGAGAATAGAGATTATTAGCAATACTAAAGGAAAAAAAAAAAAGGATATTTTTCAACAAGAGCCTCCTCTTTGCCAGACATCCCAGGGTTCGTCTCCAAGGACTTTAAAAGAAAGGAAAGAATGAAGAACGGAAACCATAAAGCATGCATTACTGCTATCATCTAATTGCTGAATGAATAGCACAGTTGTTTAGTCTGATTGCACTAAGCTAGTTATCCACTGCAAGCCTCATTGAGAAAAAGGGAATCTACACAAATTATAGGGAAATTCAAGCACTAAAGGAATGTTTTGGTTCAGGGGTTTGCAATGACTATTGGCTTTGGTTCCTGGCACAGTTTGCCTTTGCCATATGAACTCTGTTGGGCTGGGTCAGCCCAAAGCTTTCCAAAAAGCCTGAGAAGAGGACAGACTTCCTCGTCATCTGTAACCCATAAATAAATTAAAGTGATGTTCTCCAGTTAGAGTTTGTTTCTTGGCAGGCTAATATGCAATCAGAGAAAGAAAAGCTTTTAATTTGTGGACTTCAACTAAAGGAAGGAAGTTTTTGTGTGTGGATTCATCAGCAAGCAAAATATTAAGAATTGGAAGAGGAAAAACATATGTTGCAGTCCCCCAAAAAAATAAGTGAATCAAAAAAGTGCTTTAGAAACATGCTTTCAATTGATGATGTTGAAAAAGAAAGCATTCCTTCACAAGGAGCAGGCAAAGTAGTTTCACCACCATCACCTTATTACTGCATAAGAACAGGTTTTTCAGGCACTTTTTTTTCCTAATTCATACCCCTTATACAGAAATAGCAAAAAATTAAACAAGCCTGATATGCCAGGTTCCGCTGGGCTTGCATTCTCCCTCTTATCATATTGCAAAATGTATGCATAAGTATGCAGAATGACGGGGATATGGCTCACACTTCCCTGCTATTTCTATGACATCACAACCAAGAAGCAATTGCAGCAAGTATGAGCCGTGACATGAGCATATTCAGTGTACTCTTTTGAATACTTTGTTTCAGGCAGAGAAGACATTGCAGCACAGCAGCTACACTTCACATCTTGCAGCCTACTGCAAAGCTCCATTGGACTCCCCTTGCATTCAGACTCATCTCTCACATGTTCTCAGATTATTTCTTTCAAATTCTCTTGCAATCCTAGTGTCACTGAGATGAACTTTCAGTAGTTATTAATTCCCTGTTAGTTAAATAATTAAATATCTGTGAAACCTGATTAGACCTACCAAAATAGAGATATCTAATTTTTTTCTTCACCTAATGATTACAAAATAAAATTAAAGTAAGAACATGGTAAGATGCTGCAGTTAGAAAGAGCATATCTCTAGATGGACTTCTGTGAGTCTCTGACCTTTGTAGAAAGCATGAACACTGTTCCCAGGTCACGCTTCCCTCTTCTGGGGACTCCCTGTGCCTGGCACAGCTGATATGGGGTCCTACTCTTCATTGTCCAAAGCAGCAATACCTGTGTTACAGATGCTGCTGAGTGGGAAGTGAGACAGAGACCTCACTGAATGAGTCACACAAACCAAATAACAGAAATGCTTAATGGTTATTGACTTATAATGTCAAGACAATCTCCTGCTAGTACGACTTCCTTTATCTGGAAATGAGTTTCAGCTTTGCCAACAAAAGAGCTGTTTAGTTGCAGCTCCAGCAGCCCTTTGTGAGCACAGCCATATCAGCCACACCAACAAGCCATTCTAAATATCAGCAAGCTTCGAGAGCTGTTTCTCTTGACATCTGTATCAACTGCTATAATATACCTCTAGGGACAAGTATTATTTGAATATTAGCTGCATTGTATTTAGAAATGTTTTATAATCTCAAATTTGGAGCCTCTTTAAACTACATTATAAAATGCATTATGGAAAATGAGACAAATCAAATTTAGATCCTATTAAATATAAGTTAATGAGTAAAGCGCTACTGGCTTTACTCAGATCTCAATAAGACCACAGATGTCTCATTTTCTTTCCAAATTCTATTGTTAAAAAATTTAGTTACTCTTTCTCTTTATTTCCACAAAACAAGAAATAACAATCGAAGTATAATGATTATAACCAAGAACTGACTCTATCAACACAATGAATATACAACGACAGGATTTTACTTTCCTGTGTTCTTGTTTACCAGCCTTTGCAAGTAAATTCATGTCAGTTCTCCTTTCTATCTCCAGTTGAGACAACTATAATTTAAATATTTATATTCACCAGAATCTTTCTATGTAATTATTTGTCTTTGAAATTACCCTTATTCATTCAAATAAACTTTCAATGGGATAGGAAAGCATGGCTATGAAGGACCAGGTATTCAAATTGAAGGCAATTAGCTGTAGGTGCTGGGTTTCTGTATGCCTTACAGACCACTAAGCACATATTCTGCACTTAACGAGGAAGAAATAATAATTAATCTTAAGTTTTTGGCAAGATAAAATCTAGGCAAGAGGTTAATGCATTTGAACCACTGCTCCTCATTCTTAAAACGGGAAATTGGGTTTCTGTTTCTCATGTGGAGAGGATCTTAAATAAACTGAGACCAAGGCTGTGGAGTCAATAATACTTCTCAGGGAACTCAAAGCAGTGCTGGTGATGCTGATGTTTTCAATAGAAGGGTCTGATGCAGACAACCATGGTTAGGGTATATCTCCTGTGCTGCGTGACACCCTTTCCTCACATGCATTGTCTAACAGCAGTTGCCTGAGTTCATCCCTCAGCAGTTTGGGGTTAGGAAATCCTTTAACATGTCTTGGCTCTTGATCCCAAAGTTTTGCGGCTGAAATGAAGGATGTTTTAAGGATTTTATATGTCCCTTAACTAAGCTCTGGGTAGCATCTTCATGAGAGGGTGCTTGGTACATTGGGGTATTACATTTCTCAGACTCAAAAGGACTCGTGCTTTCAACTCTCCCTGCTAAAACCCTTTTGCTTCAAATCCCGTTCCAAATACTGTACTGAAGGATTTGACTGAAGCCTAATTTCACTTTCCCATTGGTGAAAGAGAGAAACACAACACTTTGCATCCACAGTGTCAGTGGAATTACTACTGCCTTATGCCTGGCAACCTACTTTCCCAGAGAAAAGACAGACAGAAAATTGCATGTCTATGGAAGGAGCAGGAGGTGGGATTGCGGGGAATCTCATCATCTCCTTTGTTCTGCTGATAGCTCCTCTGGGATGGCTGCATCTCCTGAGCCTCCTGTTTATATGAACATGCTACGCGGAAAAAAAGGAGGAAAAAAAATCCCATTACAACTAGCAATTAAAGGCTTTTAGGTCTGCACACAGTGACAGGAACATCATTGCCTCAGCACTACATTTTCTGTGCCAGTCTAACTCTGCAGTAGTCCTTAGCTTCAAGTTTTTTCCTATGTTTGCATTCTAATTTTAGTGGTGAATAAAATGCTTCTCAGAGTAATCAAAGTAGATCAGTAGCACAATCATGACAGTAGAAGAAACATAATTTCAGTCTCTGTTACGTCATATCATGAAAAAAACATTTTTTTACATTGCCCCAGTGTCACATGAAAACTCACTTTGGTAGAATACTAGGAATATTATGTCTTGTATGTGATTTTACACACAAATATTCTTTTCAGCAAATCCATTTGCTGTTCAAATTCACCCAAAGATACTCAGTTATTACTCTGTAGTATACCATATTTCTTACATTTTCTGGTCAAAAATGAAAAATTACAGAGTATGTACAGCCCAGAATTATATTCAGTTTTCTCAGAATGAGGTTTCTAATTGCTGTCTGAGCTACCAAAAGGAATATTCCACTGACAGTTTTTGATATTTAGGTTCCAGCCAAACTTATGAACTCTGGAATACACAATTAAAATCAACACATTAAACTTGATCCTTTCCAAGCCTTCAGGGAGCTTTTGCTTCTTCTTCAGTTTGAAAATTAAAGAAAAAACCTTGTAATGTTAAACGTATTTACTACCTAATTTTATTCATTCATCTCTGTTATTAAGATACCTAATTTTTTGTACTGAGGCTTATGAAAAAAGAAACAAATAACATCACTTGAAAACATCCAAAGGGCTGGAACTTTCCTGTCTCAGAGGCTAGAATCCTTATTTCCACACTCTGCCTCTGAAGTGTAATGTGACCTGGGCATGTTAACTAATCTCTGGTGCCTCCATTTTTCATATGGTTAGTGTCATCTACTTCTAGACTCCTTTGAGACTTACAAATAAGAGAAGATGCAGTAGGTATGTCAAATATTATTAATCTCATTTAAATACAATTACCAAATGAAAAAAATTGAGTTTTTTTTTCTTGTTAGTGCTTGTATTCAAACTGAAATTATCCAGGGGCCCATTCATCCAAGATGCTAACCTCCATTTTGCAAATGGAAATGAATCCATGATGATAGGAGATCAGATATCTTTCATGCCCCAAATATAAAGAACTTCATTTATTTAACTGATTCTGCTCCCAGTTTGGAGTCTGAGAGTAACAAAGCCAATATAAACTTAGCTCAGTAATTAATTGTTTGGAAACAATTCATTTAAAATCCTTTTGTATTTATAGCTACTATGAAACAATGAAGATAACATCTGAGAAGGCTCCAAGTGAAGCAGGAAGACGCTGCAAAGGATGTACCATTGTCCTTACTAATAAAGCTTCTGTCTGAGTGCAGCATAAGGTGCAAAGATTAGAATCAGCTGTGTCCCTGGAGGGACGAGACAATGCAGAGCTATAGTGAGAAGAGTAATATGCCCTTCTGGGACAGTGTATGTGGAGGATGAAATGTCCTTCATGGTTTGCTCAGTTCTATTCGCACAGATGTCATGGCAAAAAATACCTTCACTATTCATTTACAAAAACCTTGCACAGCATGTCTATAATTCTGTATGGCCTCCAAGAACAGACTTTTTGGCCAAAATGTATTTAGTCAATGTCAGAAGAAATGCTTCTGGTCCTTGTGCATTAACACCACAGGCTTGCATCGTGACTTTGTTAATAAAGGTAAAAACACTCTTTCACGGAGACACGAGGGACAATAAATTCTGAGTAACTTGCAATGCCTTCAGAAAATGTCTGCAACTGTATTAAAGAATGCTGTTATAGGACAAAACAACAATAAATAAATCAAAAATAGCAAGGCTGATGAGTACCTCTTCCTGATTTTCCAAAAAGGGAAGATTTAGTGAAACTAAACCGGATGACAAAACCATTACTATTTCTGAGAATAAACTGTAATCCAGTCCCAATATGCAGAAGCGGAAATTGCTATTGCTGTGAGTATATATTTTTTTACACTGCACATAAACAACGCTTAAAGAGGGACAGGATATAAGCACACCCACCCTCTGGTGAGTACACTAAATCATCATGCATTTTTTTTTTGCTCTAGATCAATAAATCTCAAACTCTCTAGACAAATAAATACAATAGAGAGGCTAGGAACAATCTCTTGGGGGTGGCAACTTCTTAATCCAACACAGTACAGCCAAAACAGAACAAATCACTACTTGTTCAGTGACTTCTCCAAGGTCACCCATACTCTTTCTATAGTGTCAAAACAGAGAGATCTATGGCCTTAGTGGCACTGACTGGCTTGCACCCAGATTGCTTGAGTGTTATCCTTTCTATACCACATGTGTCTTAGAAACAGTTGGCATAGTCAGGAACAGAGTCAGAGAATGAGTATAGACAATCAATAGTTAATTTAAGATATGACTGTTAAGGAAAAACTGCTCTGAATATGTAATAACAATGACTACAGACAAGTAGGAAATAATCATTCACAGTGTGCTTTGTTTATAAATATCATTCAAATAAAGTCATGTTACAAAGTCTATCAGTCTTCTAAACAAGCCTATTGCAGTGGCCTCTAATTTTCTGAAATATAAATATTTATATATAAATATATAGATACATATATTGACTTGCAAAAAAGGGTTCAGTGCTTCAACATTCTCTTTGGCAATCCTTTGTTTAGGTGCATAAACATAACACTTATTCTTGTAAGAGTCCATGCAAAAGATAAGCTATAGTACAAAAAGTGACAATATCTAAATGGCAAAAAGATTTGAAAGGACAATTAAAAAAAAAAAAAAGTAGCATACAGAAATACACAGTTTGTACCTCACTCTACACATTATAATGTGTATTATAGTGTACACCTTATTTCAGTTTTTCCATTGCAAGGTTCCTTCTCTCCCCTTTGACATCCCTAACTTATAATTTTTAGAAAACATACATGTCAACAGCTTACATGACATTCAAGCAAGAATTACTATACTGAAGTTCTTGAGTAGGTTGGTAGGGACTGTGTCTCACATGACAGGATACAGAAAAATCCTGATATCTTATTCTGTTCCCCTACCCCTGTGTCTTCCGCTTAAATCATCAATTACTATCATCAATTATTTTGCCTTCGTTATGCTTCCAAAGTTCTCATTCTTGTGGTTCATCCTCCCTACTGCACATCCAATCCTCCTGTGGCCAAATTCTCTTCCTCCTCCTCTCTCGAACTTCTCTAAGTCATCCCCATCTCCCTGCTCCCGACACACCACCACAGCCCAGTCAGTTCTTTAATCCTTTCTTTCCCAACTCTCAGCCTTTAATTGACCTTCCTAAAGGAACCACTGCCAGCCACCACTTCCCCGTCCCTCTCCTCCTCCTCCTTTTTTGCTGGTCAATCCGGGTGGAGGAGGAGGAAAGGGAGATGAAAGTAGGAGACAGCCTGTTTCTCTGCCAGTTGACCATGTGGAGGTAGAGGCTGTGCAGTGCTGGTGGTGGGGGCTGAAAATCTGCTGAACACATGAGAAGCCAGCAACACTCGAGGGAGGATATGATCCGGAAGGGAGACCAAATGTGGACATCATCAATGCACACCATTTAGCAAATGCGTAGATGCTAAAAATTGAAAAGCAGGAGGAGCACAGGCCTGAATTCCTGCTAAGTCATTCTGTGCAAAATATGTGTCAATCACTACCTGAACATAAATCATTACCTGATCCTAACAGTAGCACCTTGTAACTATTTTGCATTTAGTTCTCCTCACTCCAGGTTCATGAAATAAGCATATGCATACTTTAATACATTGCAGTTAGATTTTTTAAAACGTCTACATGTATTCATATTTTTTTTTATATTCATTCAGTTGGATAGCAAAGAATATTATGCTCAGCCATAGCAAAACGTGTATAGACAAGCTCAGCAGTTTTCATGTTGTGCTGTCAACACTGCATAATACCAGCCCTTTTTAAAAAATGAACTTTACGCAGTAAAAAGTTCAGACCTTCAGACCAATTAATATCTAGTGATATCAACTGAACTGGAGGCTTTGCATTACATTATAAGGTTAACAGCTCATAAAAATGTTGATTCTGGGATTGGAGGTTCCATCGTGAATGGACACAAAAGCATACAAATGTGTGAAATACAAGAATTTCTATCAATTATTTATCACAGAACTATGATTTTGAGGTCTTATATATTTCAGTTATATACTCTTGAGCCTATCACATCCCTCCACATACTTCTCCCTAGATCGGTAATTGTGTTAACAATTACAGAAGATGAATTCAGTAAAATACAAATAAAATAGAATTTCTGAAGTGTGAAATCCCAAAGGATATGACTTACTCTCTAACACCTTTGTCAAAGAAAGAGTTTCTTCCTCAATATGCCCTACATATTTTCTGAAATCAAGAAACACAAAAACAGAAACAATGGATAATTTGACCAAAGTGTACCTCTTTCCTGTGCAAGAATAAATTGATCCTCCCACTTGCACAGAAAACTAAAGATCTGCCATTAACTTCAAAGGGGCTTTAGTGGATTGTGTCTCAATACAGCTCTACATGCTGGTTACTAAGATCATTTGCAGCACCAAAAAGTTCTTCAAAAAATTTAAAGTACACTGGTGTCAGTATGAAACTTTTTTCTGCTATCACAGATGCAAATTAGTTTCTGATTAACATCTAAATACAAAAATTAAAATGAACTATGCACGTTAGATAATATAATATCCAAAAAGATCAGTAGAAAATAAAAGGAATTATGAACTGCTCAACAAAATAAGCTAAGCCTTAGACTAGGTATGACTGTGAGAAACAGGTGAAGTCCTACAGCCATAGGGTATCAAAAATAAATGAATAGAGTTAAAAGACCGGTTTGAATGGACTGAGTAGTAGATTTAGTAGTAGATATACTACTTTCTGTAGTAGATGAATATTCCTTCCTTTCTGAAGGAAAATATGCCTAATTTCAAACAAGTAAATTGTAAAATTCTGAAGAAAGGCATTTTCCTGTGTGGTGGATTGACCTTGGCTGAACGGCAGGTGTCCACCCAGCCGCTCTATCACTCTCCTTCCCAGTCAGACAGGGGAGAGAGTAAGGTGGGGAAAAAAAAAAAGAAAACAACTCGTAGGTTGAGATAAGACAGTTTATTTAAAGCAAAAAGCAAAGCAAAGCTTGTGCACGCAAAAGCGAAGGATAGCAGGTTTTATTCTCTACTTCCCATGAGCAGAGACGGTCGGCCACTCCCGAGAAGCAGGGCTTCGGTGCGCGTGACGGTTTCTCAGCAGGCAGCCATTAGACAATGAATGCCCACTCTCCTGCTCTGTGCCTTAGCTTTTATATCTGAGCTGATGTCATACGGTCTGGAATATCCCTTTGGTCAGTTTGGGTTAGCTGGCCTACTGGGGTCCCCTCCCAGGATCTTGCCCTCAACTAAGGAAGGAATGTTACAGCACTGATGCTGTGCTCAGCAGCAGCCAAAACACCAGAGTGTTATCAACACCCTTCTACCTACTAGTGCAAAGCACAGCACTGTGAGGGCTACTATGGGGAAATGAACTTCAGCTCAGCCAGACCCAATACATCCTAAAACATCACAAGGCTGGTAATACCTGTGAATACTTTCCACTGTGCTATGGATGACTACACTAACAGGAAATTGCTGAGGGCAGGTATTGCTATCACATGCATTTTTTCCTTCTCTAAAGAACTGTGGAAACCCTTCTCTCCATTGCCTGGCTCCCACTCATCAAGACACCAACATTTGTGTTTCCCACATCAATTTATAGTTTTCTCATGCCCATGCATAACTTTCATTCCTTTCATAAGCTCATTGATTGCAAGAGCTTACTAGACCACTTTCCAAGCCTTCACAAACCACAATTATATCCATCAAAGACATGTTTTCCAACTTTCTTTAAAAGAAAAAATATCATCTTAGTGTTTGAGATGTATGGTCTCCCTCTAAATCAAATTAGCTTTAATAAAACCACAACTGGATGTTGCAAAATCACTAAGTCTTAAGTTGAAACATTAGTTATTGAATTTTATGTTTCTAATGGAAATTAGCATAAGGTAAGGGATTGACAGATAAAATACATTTTAATCTTTTTTTTTTCTGCATGTACTTGAACTGGCTAAGCCAATCTAGTGAAAAAATCAGTATCACCAGCATATAGATACAAAAAAGACGTATGAGAAGGAACTTAACTTTGCTGGGTTTGTATTGAGTTCAGATCTAATTTTCAAAAAACAACAAAAAAATCAATGCATAGGTAATAATAAAAAAAACACAAAACCAACAAAACAAAACCAAAAATCACAAATCACAAAGATGATAATTTGAATAAAACAGTAGATTGCAGGCATTTGGAACTTTGGATGTGCTGGCCAGAAGAAATATACCATAAGGTAAATGGGGATTTGGACAGGCTGGATTTTGAAGCTGACATTTGATGAGGCGAAGTCACTGAGAAATAAAATCCTCATGAAAAGATTCATAATACTGCAGGCCAACCCAAACCCAATGGCTATGTCTATGCTGGTAAATAAAACAGGGCCAGAGACCAAAACAAAATGTGACACTGTTTTTGGAGGTGGTCCCTGGAACAAATTATCCCCAGAACTGTGCCACATATTGACTCAGAAGCAGTTGTTTGGAGAGATCCTCCCGGAGCCTGGGACTGAGCCAGCAATTAAGCAGTGCCTACAATGAAGGATCCAAAACTATACTTCTCTTCCTTCCCTTCTTTTATTTAACACACAGTGACAATTTGTGTCTTCTACCTAAATATTGCCAATGGTGGGAAGTGGTTATAATATCATATCATCACCAGAACAGATACAGTACAGTCAAATGAAGGATTTCTTTGAGGGTTTGGAGCCTAGAAGACAATGCTATGTTATAGACAGCTTTAGCTGCCTTATGTTGGCCACTTTTGACGCAGCAAATGGTGCGGTATGGCTACACACTTAAGCCAAGCTTTCCTGAAGCTTTCTAGCCAAGCCTGGTGTGTGCAAATTTCCCACTTTAACCAGACAAGTAAGTACCACATTTGTCTATTTCAGTTTTGAAAACATTCCCTTAACCACATTAGCAAAGTATTTGAGGACATTTATAGAAGCATAATTAGACAGACTCTCATTTCCTTCCTTCTCTGATTGCCCATCCTAGTAAAATAAAGAAAGTATTTTTAAAACAATTTTGAACTGGCAACAGACAGAACTAAAGACATTTGCCTAATGTTCTCCATATATAGGCCCTAAACCAAAACTTTCTTATTTGTGTTGATTTCAAGACCTTTTCATAACAAGGTCTTAATCTTGCATTGCTGACGTGATGCCCTGGGGTAGGGATCCAGAATGTCATGTAGGCTGTAGGGCTTTTGTTAAATACAACAGCTCTCTTAAAGTGGAGATTTAAAATGAAGGCTCTGCCATGTCACTTAGAGCTCCATCTTGTACAACACAAAGGCATTAGTTTTGAAATAATGCCATAGGAATACCATCTTGTGCCAGATACTACATTTATTCAGGGTTACTTGAGCAGAAATAATGAGAAGCATTAAAACAATGTTTACATAATGAAATGCAATATCGAACACACTATGTACATTAGTGAGAAGAGTAGAGCCTGAGTTGTTCTGGGCAAAACTTAGCCTACTTCTTGAGAACAGAAAATTACCAGCAGACTGCAAAATTACCCCCCCACATTTTAATGTCATTTTTCACCTAGTATAAATATGTTTGATTGTAGCTCATCTTGACAAAATGACAAAATTCTATTGTAAAATGTTTGCAAAAGTCTTTTTTGTAAGTATTACCCTCCCACCTCATCTTAGAGAGGCCTGTAAAATTAACATAGCCATTTAATAACGTGAGAGAAAAAATCTGAGGGAATAAAAATGCAAATCATCCACAAAGCAGAGTATCAACAGAAATCAACAATCCAAGATAACAAAATTAAATAGTGCTTTTAGAAAAATTGTATTCTGATTAACACTCTATACAGAGAATGAGACTAAACACCTTTGCCTCCTTAGGGAACCTGCTCCACAAAAAAATGGGCTCAGATCTCTCTTAAACAAAGTGCTTTTAAACCACGTCATGATTTCTGGTGAGGAATTCATGCCTGAAGGGATTCACTGCCATCAAATTCACATCAAAAAAGCTAGAGGGCAAAAAGTAAAATTTAGAGCCTATATGACCTATGTGAACTTTCTATGGATGGCCCCATATCTCATATATGTAAAGAGCTACATTAGGGGCCCCAAACCTAGTTCCTATAAAACTTACAGCAAGGCTAATCAGCCTTGAACCAGAAGGAAGTTCCTTATATTACCTAATCAACGTAATTTACACATGGGCATAAGAAGGATGAGTTAATGCAGAGAGGGTGGACCTGTTCCAGAGGGAGACAGGCAGCTTGTTCCCCTCCCCTGCCCACCTTCAGGAGGGGCAAAGCAGTTGAGGTAGTTCTCGGGGCAATGATATGGAGAAGACACTTGCTGGCTCTGGAATAAAAATGTCTGGGATTTTTTTCCTGTTTATACATCTTATTTTTTTAGTGACCCAAGAAAATTTGTTGTTGCTTCACAGGTGAAGGGGGGCCCATGCTCATTGTAGGGGGTTTGGATTAAATGATCTTTAAAGGTCACTTACAACCCAAATCATCCTATGATTCTGTGACTGGGACATTGCATGCAGTGTTCTGTACTCTAACTGGATGGCTGTATCTCTTGCACAAGACTCTGTTCCCTGCTCAGAAAAATTATTTGAAAGCAAGGTATTATGATGACTGCTGTATGGATTACACGCACTTACATAAGGATGTTTATCTTTTCCTTTACTTTGATTACCCATGAATATAACAAATCTCCCAGCACTGGGCAGCAAAATGAGAAAGCTGAGAGAAAGCTGTGACCAGCCTTCCAGATAGCTGCAGCAAGAAGAAGTGTGTCCCCACTGTGCTGCTTCCCCAGTAAGATACAGGTCTACTTTTTCCCCACTTTCCCCATGCTCATATTTTCAGTCATATGTGCTAGCTAAGATCACCACAGGAACATGGTAGTACATGGCAAACTAAGGCAGAAAACTGGACAGTGTCTGTAATCCCCAGGTACAGGATGGGTGCAGCCAATATAGCAGCTTGTAGAAAGGGTTGCAAAGGGCTGTGACACTGCAAGCCAGCCTGAAGAACAGGAAGAAACAGCTGTTAAAAGCAATGTCCATGACCTTTCCACAGCAAACTAAGTGGGGAATAGAGGTATTCTATGAATGATAAGGGAACAGCCAAATGAAGTGCAAACTGGAGAGGCAGACTGAAAGAGGGACTGGACAAAGACCAAGAGAAGAAATTACCAAAAAAAAAAAGGGATGAGGCAACTTAGACCCGACATATAGAAGAGAAGAAAAGAAAAGCTTTGTGCCAAGGAAAAATTCTAAAAAAGCCCACAGAAAAAGCAGATGGGAAATATGTGTGGAAACAGTGCTAACACCTGCAACAGGTGTGTTATTCTTTCAATATGAAGAAACTATTTCCAACCACCTATGACCACAGCGCAAGCACTGCAAGAGACCTGTCAGAAAAGCAAAAAGGATGAGCAGTCCCAACTGATAACTTTGCATACAGGGAAAGTAGTTCAAAATATTACATAAGAAAAACACGATAGAGAGCCAGGATGAAAAGGACTCTCACAAAAAAGGTGTTGCTAGATTTATTGAGTAATGCTCCAGAAGTTCTAATCATCATACTCCCTATAGGAACAAATGACACCAATAAAGTACATTGATATAATGTATAAGAAAGTGCTTCTTCAGATGGTAAGAAAAAGAAAATTAATTAGATCTGTGTAGATAAGTAACTTGCAGAAGATTTCCCCATTGCCAAGCACAGGTGAAGAAAGTAAAATGCTGATACTGGAAGCCAAACAAGGGAGGATCTGATAGGGGAGGTTGGAGGGGTTTGAATGTACAGATCACTGGAATGCCTCCTGCCACCGCAGCCAACTGTTTGGATTACACTGTCTCCACTTATGCAGACAGGTTGCCAGCTTCTTGGGCTAGAACTGGCAGGACCTGTTAGGCAGGCTGCAAACCTTCAGGAGAAGGAGGGAAAGGGAAAGCTTTTGCTTAATTTGAATAATCCAGCTTGTACTTCCAACACACAAATTAGGCGAGAAACTAAAATTGTTCTGAAGCACAAGATGAAGGATAACAGGAATATAATGCCTGACGCAAATGTGTGGGGAAACAAGCAACAACTGGAAGGTACTGTACTAAATAAAGGAGATTACGATCTGGAAAGACTAACTGAAACTCAGTGGGATAATTCCTTTGTGTTGAAAAGACGGGATGCAGTATGCATGGGAAAGGCAGAGTGGAGAAAATCAATAGATGTAAAAATACTATATAATGCTTTCAAAGCACACATTTTATAATTTTGACAGTGATAACAGTAAAATGGTAAAAATCTCAGGTAAGCATGTACAAAATAAAAAAAAAAAAAGGAAAAAAGAACAAAACATAGCAATAATAATATGCATTTCCTTTAGGCCAGCACTCTGGAACAGAGCCAGGGATCAAGTCTCTAGATAGTGCATACAGATGCAAAGATGCAAACATACAGTGAATTCAAAGACTAAAGATGAGAAGTAGGGCCAAATTTTCACCTATTGTGAAGTGGGTACTGAAACTATGGAAGCAGAGCACTTTAATCCACTATGGCAAGAAAACAATTCACAGAGCAAAACAGTGAAAGGGAAGCAATTTCACTTTCAGGAAGATTTTAGAGAACATAAACTACTGAATATGGGATGAGAATAAATGTTAAAAGCTTACTTCTATGAAAGAACACTGGAGACTTTTTGGGAAAATGTAGCAGGATTAAAACTCATCTGTGAAAAAAAAATCAGAAGATATAAGGCAAAGCAATGGTCACAGTGTCTTCACAAGGACTATTCAGAGTTCAAAGTACATATACAGAAAGGAGTGGCAGGAAAGGAATCCAATCTAAGTCTGAATAGGCCAAAAAGGGAAAAGGAGAATAACAGGACTTACATAGCTACTAAAAGGGGAAAAGAAGTGCAAAGATTAAGAGACTCTACTAATGAAAGAAAGAGGAAAGAAAATGAAATTTAAGGTGGAACAATAAAATAAGATAGCAACGTAAACTGTTGCTACATTGCAACATCAAAAAGAAATTATAAACAATTTAGAGCCAATACCTCTGAAATCACTCTCAATTGTTTGGAACAAGTCCAGAAAAGGACCACATTGAGACACATAATGTATTTTTGAAAAACTGAGGAATCAAGAGTAATCGAGAGACCTATCTTTGGTGTAAGGAGTAGGAAATTTAGGATGTTGTTCACATGATCTATCTTGGGCAATAAAGGCTCCAATATCTTTGAGCCAGTCCCTCTACACAAATTAAAACAGGAAATTACCTGTGCTGGTTTTGGCTGGGGTAGAGTTAATTTTTTTCACCGTAGCTAGTATAGGACTGTGCTTTGGATTTGTGCTGAAAACAGTGCTAATAATACAGAAATGTTTTCATCATTGCTGAGCACTGCTTACACAGAGTCAAGACCTGTTCTACTAACAGCATCCCACTAGAGAGTAATCTGGTGGTGCACGGGGAGTTGACAGGTTGAGGGAGTCCTGCTCTCCTGGAGATGTCTGAACACCTGCCTGCCCATGGGAAGCAGTAAATTAATTCCTTGTTTTGCTTTGCTTGTGTGCACAGCTTTTGCTCTCCCTATTAAACTCATTATTTACCTCAATCCATGAGTTTTCTATCTTTTACACTTTCGATTCTTTTACTGACCCAATGGTGGGGGAATGAGAGAGCAGCTGTGTGGTAATTGGTTTCTGGCTAGGGTTAAACCACAACACCATGTCACCGTTATGCGTGACGGGGTCCTGCTCTCCTGGAGATGGCTGAACTTCCCTGTTCATGGAAAGTGGTGAATGAATTCTTTGTTTTGCTTTGCTTGTGTGTGCAACTTTTGCTTTACCTATTTAACTGTATTTATTTCAACACATGAGTTTTTCCTTTCACTCTTCCAATTCTCACTCCCATCCTACCAGAAGGGTGTGTGAGTGAGTAGCTGTGTGAGGCTCAGATGTCAGCTAGGGTTAAACCATGTCATAAACTCTGCATCATAATGTTGGCTTCTGGAATAACATCAGACACCTCATATCCAGAGATACCTACTTTTCTCCTGGTGGTATAAAAAGCAGCCTAATTTAGATTTAGACATCTAACTTACGCATACTTCAGTCCTATAAAACAAATCCCACCCTTGCTTTCCTAATATTAGGAAATCTAGGAGGATTAATTAATGCATGCAAGTGATTTGCAAAGTTGATTCCAAAATAAAAGAAAACACAAAAATTAAGATGGCAATTGTTTTTGACTCTGTTTTTGTGAATAGTAGAAATAGCATATCATCTTTATGGTAAGAGTATTTGTATTAGGTGTGGACAGTGTCTCCTTTCATTTTGTTATTCTAACATGTGCTGAGTTCTACTCTAATCCTACTCTCTCAAAACTCCATGGTAAGTATTGAATATAAGACTTCTTCACACAGAAAAATACAAGTACATCTTGATAAACATGAGATCCTCTTTGAAGTTGATGCCAAAATTCCCATAAACTTCAATATGACAACAATTTCACCAGAAAAGTGCGTAGAATGATATAGGCTTGTTTAAGAGAGCAAAATGAAGTAAAAAGACAGTATTACAAAGATGAATGTTAGGCTCACCACTAGGAAAACATACAGTAGTGAGTTTTTATAACCTCTGAAATAATATCTTACTAGAAATGCCTAATGTTGACTGGTTAAGCCAACAGAAAAAAAAGAAACATTGGTAGAAAAAGTTGATAATGACAAGAAAAGTAAATAGAAGACCTAGGATGTATTGTCAATGCCTAATCTCTTCAATCAAAGGGTATGACATGGAAAAACGTAATCCCAATTGCTTTCAGAAATTTCAGATTGTATGTGTTATGGAGATGTGAGCTATTGAACGAGTGCATTTAGAGAAGTATTTTAGTAACCTTTGTTGATCTCACCACGGCTGTCGATACTGTGAACAGAAAAGGTCTATGGAGGATTTTGGAACATTTAGGATGTCCCCCCAAGTTCCTTAAAATGATCATCTTACTTCATGAGGATCAGTGTGGCCAAATCAGATATGGCAATGCACTTTCTGAGCCCTTTCTAATAACCAATGGTGTGAAACAAGGCTCCGTTCTCGCACTAACCCTATTCACAATCTTTTTCAGCATGATGCTCCAAAGGGCCACAGCAGACCTTGCCGTGATGATCAAGATGGTATCTACATTCAATGTTGTACCGATGGAAGCCTATTCAACCTAAGGCAACTGAATGCCCATACTAAGACTTTAAATCATCTTGTCCGTGAGCTGCTTTACGCTGGCAACGACGCCCTTGTGGCCCACACAGAAGCAGCCCTGCAGTGTTTAACATCCTGCTTTGCAGATGTTGCTGAGCTCTTTGGGCTGGAAGTTAGCTTAAAGAAGACAGAAGTTCTCTATCAACCAGCACCTCAGGAAGTCTTCCATCATCCCCATATCACCATTGGTCAATCAGAGCTCAAATTAGTCCAGCAGTTTAATTACCTAGGTAGCCTCATCCCCTAGGATGGTAAGATCAACAGAGAGATAGACAACAGGTTAGCAAAGGCATATAGAGCTTTTGGAAAGCTTCATAAAAGAGTTTGGCAAAATAAACACTTGAAGAAGAGTACAAAGATCAGTGTTTACAGAGCCATAGTGCTGTCTACTCTCTTATATGGGTCCGAATCATGAGTCATCTACCGCTACCACCTGCGACTCTTAGAACGCTTCCATCAACGCTGCCTCCGTACAATCCTAAACATCCACTGGTCAGATTATGTGACCAATACATCTGTTCTAGAACAGGCAGCGGTTACGAGTATTGAGGCCATGTTGCTGAGAACACAGCTGTATTGGGCAGGGCACATGTCAAGGATGAAGGACCACTGCCTCCCTAAGATTGTACTCTCTGGTGAACTTGTCACTGGCTGCCGCAAGAGAGGAGCCCCAAAGAGAAGATACAAGGACTCCCTAAAACAACATCTCAGCCTTGGCCATATTGATCACCATAACTGGTTTACTCTGGCCTCCAATCGGGAGGCCTGGAGACACACCATCTATAATACTTTGAGAACGCACGCAGGATCACTCTTGAGGAGAAAAGACAAAGCAGAAAGATTCGTGTCTTGCAGAATATGCCACCTAAGGAGTCTTTCTGCTGTGCCTTTTGCAACTGGACTTGTCTATCTCGTATTGGCCTTTTTAGCCACCAGCACGCTTGCAGCAAATGTGAGTAGTGCCCTTCTCAAATCTTCATTCACGAAGCCTAGTCATAAAGATGATATTATAGTAGAAAGAAAATAAATTATTTAACATCTTTAGTGGCACCGTGCTGTGAACATGAGGGAGCCCTCAACATGAATGAAAATGTGGTGCATATTCATTTGAAGATTTAACCGCTGCCAACACACCATCACCCAAGTGGGCCTTCCAAAATGGAGCACACTGAATGCCTATTGGTCAGAAGCTGCATGAAGAAATGTGCAGGAGACCTGTGTCTCAGGTTGACTGAGACTGTATTGTGTGCATGTGTGTCATACTTTTTCTGATGTCACACAAAACTGCTTTATCTTCCTGGCAATCATTTTCTTCTAATGAAAAGGACAGCATAATCCATCTGACAGAAACAGGAAAACTGTTATCACTGAATTTTTGCAAACCCAGTCTAGATTACAAATGTTAATTTCATGCATTTTGCTCAGTTTGAAATGATCTTATTAGAACACTCTTCATTACTCAGTACAATAACTGAGCTTTGTGAAATCATAGCTTTTAAGGAAAAGACTATTTTGTTAGACAAATTATAATATAAACCCTATAGCATCCACTTTGCAACTAAGGTAAAAATAGTAATACTAAAAATATTCTAAAATTTATCATTTCACTATGGATGCAGAAAAATGATGAAAGTCCACCTCTATATGCCTGTATTGATCAAATACTAGTGTGGCAATTGTATAGTTCATTAGCAATTAATGCAATTACCATGAGAAACGCAGAGAAAAATTAAAATTAACTACCATTATGAGAATACATATATGCTTTTATATCTGTACTGCCCATTACAAATAGAACATTCACTTCTTTCCTAATACACAGAAAATGCCCTTTTATTTCTCTGCTCTTTATTTTTGTAGTGACAGCAACTATAAAAGAATACTTAAGGCAGTAATTATCTCAGTGTTACAGTACTGGCAGTGAGAGGAAAGACCCCTTAAAAGACTGAAAAGAGAAACAAATTTTAGTGTCTTCCTACTTGTACATGTATACTGAATTTCTTTACAGTCAGGCAAGACCTTAACGTCTACAGATGTAACACCTGCAATTGCCACTGATGTCAGGCACTGATAGAAGGAACATAAGGACAAGAATGTCCAAACTACAATATATTCAGAGCAGCATGAAATAACACCTTGGAAATGTCAAGTATGAAGAAAATCAAAAAACATGATCTGTGCTGTGTATTAAATTAGGCAGAGGCTACAAAGGAAAAAAAAGTATGCAATCATATGATTAAAAGTTATGCAATCATATGATTAAAAGTTGTAGCATAATGGGAGTGTTAAGGTTGTCAAGAAAAGAAAGTTTCTTAAATTTTGCAGGTTTAGTTTTTATTCCTTGCAAATTTCATCACTGGGGCTCTCTTGTTGGGTTTTGTTGGTTGGAGTATTTTTGATTGTTTGCAGGGGCGGGTTGGGAGTTTTTTTGGTGGTGGTTTAGGTGGTTGTGGGTTTTCTTTCTTTTTAAATTTTTTTTCCTTTTTTTTAATCTTTTCTTTTTTCCTCCTTTTTTTTTTTTTTATTTTTAAATGTGGATTTTTGGACTAGTGTAACTGTTGCAGTTCTTGGGAGTCCACAGCACATGACTTCACTGGCAGTCACCCTGCAGAACAATATACTCTGCAATGAAATTAATCTGGATACAAGGCAACAGGATGTTCTCATGTAGGCAGTATGCAATCATACATTGTTATATAGTGACAGCTAATCCAGCAGCCAGCACACTGCAACACAAGTCAATATTGTTTCTCCTACAGAGAGGATAAACATCTTTACAAAACAGAGGTTAAATCTAGCAAAAATATCCAAGGGAATAATCAGTTTCTCTATTTGCAGTTGTAAAGAAGAGGTTTATGACCACAGTGGTATTATTATTCCCTCTAATACTATCCTAGATTATATTAATTGCTCCAGTATGTATCTCTGGTATAGAACTTAGAGAAAGAGCTCTTTTCTGTCTTATACATACATATTGCTCTCACAGCAATCCAGTTAATTTATGTGAAACACCAGTTTATCACCAGTGCTCTCCCAGTCCAAGGGTACAAAGAAACTTAAACCATAGGAGTTGAATTGCAATGGCTTACACTTGACCAAATAAAAATCTCCATGATGAAACTATCATAGTGCTTAAAGACATCTACCTCCAAATTAGTCATCCTGGTTTCCTTTACAGGTACTGGAGAGCAATTGCCTGATGTCTCTCATCTTAACCTGTAGCACCCCATCTGAAATACTCTAAAAGTGCCTGCTTCTTTCCATTAACCATACTTTGTTAACCATGACTGTAAGTTTCTGAAGATAAATTCCACCTTTCCTGTGTAGCTACTGATAAGGTTAAGTGTCTGGGAGATTATTCATGATATTGAAATTGGAGAAAAAAGGGGGAAAAAAAATGACAAGAGGATAGACAAATTCTTCACAGTATGCAGAATTTTAAACATTCGTTTAACCCTTTAGCCTTTTTCTGATTCCTTTATCCTCACTTACCTTAGTGTTTTTTCTTGAAAGGGAGAATGTGCTGTCACAGTCCATCTGCCTCAGCACAGCTCTTATTTCTTTCTTACCTGTGCAAGCATTTAAATTTCATTTTTGGGCACAACACTGTGTGAATCCAGTATTTGTGTGAATTTTTGTACAGGGGTTCTCACAGCAGTAGGATTGGAGTAATCCTTTAACCATTCTACCCATAGTAAACCCGTTATTTTTCCCCACTGTGCCAATGCATATTATGTGAGCTGTTCAGACTCCCAGTACCGATTCATCTTCATGCTATACAACTTCTTGACTACTGTGGGCTGAGCTGTATCACAGATGTTTCCTCAGGAAAAATAATTCTTATCTGATGCTGTAGTTGTCCTGAGGACTAGAACCGGCCTTTGGGCCACAATATCCCTTAGGTTATAGGATGGCTTTGTTCTAAATTACCTACAAAGTGGGTGGTACTAATGAGCATACAAAAATAATGCTGAATTAAGTATCATAACAAAATAATTTATAGTCCACAAAATCCATTTTCATGACCCTCTAGGCTAGATCAATGCAAAACATTTTATTTGAGGTTATGCTTCAGCAGCTACTGCAAACTGCAACATCACTCCAAAATGCAGTTACCAGTACAGTAAGATTTGCCTTCTGAGTGTGCACATTTTTGTTTAGTTTTGTGAGATGTAATACTATCTGACTTTGAAACCTGTGTATAATCAGGTTTCTTCCCAAAAACTGGCACAAACCTTTTGAGGCAGACTGTACTTGTGGCAAATGTACAACTGATCAGCCTGCTAAATACAATTATGGGGAATAATAATTTTGGCATTATGTTTGTAATTTGGTCAATGAAATG
This sequence comes from Pseudopipra pipra, assembly GCF_036250125.1. NCBI lineage: Eukaryota > Metazoa > Chordata > Aves > Passeriformes > Pipridae > Pseudopipra > Pseudopipra pipra. Next base: position 70,689,616 of record NC_087550.1, on the reverse strand, counting down.
AAGTCCCCATATGCAGTGGGTTGCCCCTGGCTGAATGCCAGGTACCCACCAAAGCCACTGTGTCACTGACCTAAGCAACTGGAGCGGGGAGAGAAAATATAACAAAGGGGTCATGAGTTGAGATAAGGACCGGGAGATATCCCTCACCAATCACCGCCGTGGGCAAAACAAACTCAGCTTGGGAATATTAACTGAATTTATTGCTAAAAAAATCAGAGCAGGATAATGATACCTAAAATAAATCTTAAAAACACCTTCCCCTCACTCCTCCCTTCTTCTTGGGCTCTACCTTCTCCCTGCCAGCAGCACAAGGAGACAGGGCATGGGGGGTTACAGTCAGTTCATTGCACATTGTTCCTGCCGCTGCTCAGGGAGAAGAATCCCTCCCATGAGAGAGAGTCCTCCACAAACTTCTCCAATGTGAGTCCATCCCACGGGCAACAGTTCTGCACAAATGGCTGTATCATGGGTCACTCTTCCACAGGATGTAGTGGTTAATATTAGAGTTACTCCACAGAAGGTAAAGAAGTTTCTTCTTGTCCCTCAGGCACAGTCTGCTTGAAGGTTTGCCCCCCACAGGATCACAAGTCCTATCAGAAAACCTGCTCAAGTGTGGGCTCCTCTCTCCATGGGTCTACAGGTCCCTTCCAGGACAGGTCCCTTCCCTGCTCCACCACAGGCTTCCCATGGGTTCAGAGCCCTCTTCCACAGATCCTCCTACTCAGGCATGGATCTCCTCCATGCTCTGCATCTCTGTCATCCTCCATGGGCTGCAGGGGCACAGCTACCTCACCATGGTCTTCACCATGGGCTGCAGTGGAATCTCAGCTCTGGTGCCTGGAGCACCACCTCTCCCTCCTTCTGCACCATCCTTGGTGTCTGCAGAGTTGTTCCTCTCACATATTCTCACCCTGCTCTTCTCTTGCCACAATTACATCTGCCCAATTACCTTTATTTTTTGCCTTCTTAAGTATGTTATCACAGAGGCATTACCACCATTTCTGATTGAACCAGCCTTGGCCAGCAGGATGTCTATCTTGGAGCTGACTGGCATTGGCTCTGCCAGAGATGGAGGAAGCTTCTGCAGAAGCCAGCCCTGTAGCCCCCTGCTACCAAAACTTGGCCATGCAAACCCAATACATCATACCACCATCATCAATTACAAGAATTTTCTAAATGGCTTTAGGAAAGGTGGTAGTAAAATCAATTTAAAAACCATACCAGAGAAAGTACTTCAGTGCACACTGGAAAACCAGGGAGCAACCAATGTGTTTTAATGATTCTGTCTCCAAGAGATGCTGTGAGGTAAAATCAAGGAGCCTAGGGGAAAAAAGAATATGAATTGGAAAGGATTTGCTGGTTAATAATGAAAGTCATATTGTTAAAGCTAGACAGGAATAGGGAGAGAGGTTTTTCCTATCAGAAGATGTTTTGTGGGATTGTAACATTTTTGATCAAATTAATGTTAAGCATTCTCTCAGGTTTAAAAAAAAACTACTTCCATTTAAATTCTTATTTATAGTCTTAAAAATTATTTATGTTTAAATTCTTATTTATAAATAAACATCAACTGCTTCTTCCCCAGAAGGACCAACAGCCTCCCAGTACATGGGAAAGTAAAGTACAAATACCCCCTCATCTCACTTAACTTGAACCGTTATCATTAACAGTTATCTATTCCTTCCCAACTCATTTTATCAGAAGCCAAACTACAGTCTGCTCTGAGACTGTGTAATAGGGTTTACCAACAGAGAACTCTCACATAGTTTTTTCCTTTGTTTTTTGCATTCAGAATAGGGCCCTCAATCATACTTTATAACTTTTGAAGAAATTATGTACTTTGGTCCATTATTTGGGTGTATTCAGAGAAACTTTTGTGCCACCCTACTTCAGAATTCCCCTCAGCCTGCCTCCTCCAAATTAAACTGAAACTTATACTATGAGGTTTTGCTTTAGATTATACAATCTATCAGCCTCAAGATGAGTTGAGACTTCACTTTTCTTCATTTTATTATTCTTTGTCTAACTGCTTAACTTCAAAAAAGGTCTTCCACCCACATCCTCTTCCCTTGGCTTCCTCTGCTTAATCGATGTGCAGTTCTTCCCTTCAGTCCTTCTAGGTCCTATCTAATCTCCTGAGCAGATGGCAATGGGGAAGCTGCCACAGCAATACCAGGGTTCCTTCAACACCAGCTACCCGAGCACAATTTTAAAGAATCCCAGTAGTATACAGTTGCCTATTGAAAATATTTTGCTTGGTATAAATGACTACATACTCTTTTAAGTGCAAAATCCATTTGTTTTTATTAATTCACCAATAATCTTTGGGAAGGGGGAGGGGTATTTTTGTGTGTTTTGTATATATAAGTTTAAAAGTTTTGTCCTGCTGTGGAACAGGAAAAACATTTCTCATCCTGCTGTAGTTACTTGTCAGAAGCTGTCTAAGAAAACATGCTAAGAGAAAGAGAGAAAGAGAAAGAGTTCATAGAGAGTGCTGAAGTCTGTTAGTCCCTTACAGATCTAAGGAAAGATAAGCCTCAAGGAAAAGCCAGCTATGCATAGATTTCTTTAATTGGTTTCAAATTGTGCTTTCTTTGAAGTGCCTCTTTACTGAAAAAAAGATTCTGTTTTAAGAAATTTGTTTGGTCATAGTGTGAACCACTGTCATTGATTTTGAAGAGAGAAGAATAAGTCAAAACTTAAAAATTTGTCATAGTATTATGAGACTGTAGCTGAAGATGCTGTTTGAAGGTGAGAGTGTCCCTAATTTGTCCAAGAGTTATTTAATCTGTACCGTATGCGTACATCGATATTTTGACCTTGGCCAACCTTGAGGTTGGCTTTGGCTGTGCTTGCCTCTGCTTTCCCCATCTGCACTGCACCAAATGCTTTATATTACACCAAAGTAGCCCCTACTGCAATTTCTCTTCCTGAAGCAAAGCTGTTAAAGATCTGTGCTCTAAGAATCCGACTCCTCTTCCAGGTATGTCCTTCTTTGCAGGAAGCAAAGTGAAAAAAAAGAGGCAGAAGACAGGAACAATGAACTGCAGTTGATGGGTAGCAAGTGTCTTCATCGCTTCCCTCCAGCAAGGACAGCACAGAAGAGTCACTATGGAGCCAATCTCTCTCACTTCTGCTCCATTCCTGAAGGGGAGCTTTCCACTTCTTCCTCAAGAGGTACCTGATCAGTCATGGTTCAGTCATCTAATCAAAGGTTTTGTGCTGTTTCTTAGCTAAAGCTAGAAGAAACATAGTGGAAGGAATAAAAAACTTCACTGTACAAGACATTCTTGTTCACTTTCACCAACTCTTCCACTGCAAACAAAAGCATACCCAGATAAGAGAAGTAATAAATAAAATAATAGTGTGTTGCAATTATTTTTTTCCTCACCATCATCAAAAAGGATTATACAAAAAAAATTAATCGGAAAATAATTATTCCCTTCAATTTGACGGTTAAAATTAGATAAACATAATTTCACAAATGAGAGACTTTGAAAATCAGGATAGTTAAAAGAAAATAAAATACCTGAGATAAATTGCATCTCATTAAACCAGTACAAGTGGCCATTTACTAAAGGATAATATTACCATGTATTACGATTTGTTAAAGGAGAAGCAGAGCCTTACTTAATACTCATTAAAGCCTTACTTAACATTCATTGAATCATAAAAATAAACAGGCTAGCTATATTAATAAGCTAAGAGTCTCCAATACAGCTATAATGAACAAGTCAGAGAATAACAACACTCAGCCTAGATGTGGTTCTCATGAAAAAAAACCAACAAACTCTAACAACTGAAAATAATAATAATAATAGTACTATTGCTCCGTTCTCTGTGAGTGCTACCCTAAATATGCCTTTTTCCCTATTTGGCTGAAGCAATGCATTCAAGCTGGACATAAGTATAAAATCAGAATCATGAAGCCTAGCTACGCTTTCTGTTTCTCAAAGCCTTGTATCTGAAAAACAGAGTGAGGCAAAAAAAAAAATTTAAATGTCTTATTATTTATTACACCTAAAAAAAGCAGTGTCATTAAATGTATAAGATTTTTCATGCTGAAATAGTGTAAGTGCCTTGGTGTGCTAATCCATCTAGCAGAGGAAGGACTGGTTGCCTTGGTGCCAGCAGAGGGAGCATAGAGCATTGCTTTTTGTGGGCTTCAAACCTGCAAGGGGAGCTTTGTCCTTTTCTGTTCCAATTTCCCCCCCCAATTAAATGTTTCTAAAATTTAATGATAGTGCCTTCAGTGCTAAAAGCACCTTTTTATGCATCACAGACACTGTGATACAGATTGCTGTAGGATAATTAACTTCTAGCACCTGGAACACGGAGGCAGACACAGGTTAGGGAATTTCACCAAGATGAGACATAAGATATCCCAGGTCATGGTGGCTAAATTGCATCCCAAAAATGTACCTTCAAATCTCACTCCGTGGCACAACACGTGCTGACACAGAGCAGCCACGGCACAAAAGGAGATGCTGCTCTGCGAAGGGCATGTTCATACACATCCGCGTGTCCGACACCTGTGCCCAGCCGACTGCAGAAGGGGTGTGACCTGGGCGTTGGGAGAATTAATTAGCTAATGAGCCTTATCTTCCTGTCATTACTTCCATGTGTCTGAAGGCAAAAAACTGCAAAACTTTTGAGGATGAAATGTATGATGTCTGTGCTACTTGCACAGCTGACAACAGCAAGGGCTGTTCGCCCCCTGACTCAACACGGAGGAAAATGTGTGTTAAGCTCTAATATGCACTAAAAAATCCATACAAAGGACTCCAGAAAACTTAAAGACAGAGTCAATTAAGGCCTTTTCTTTTCCTCATGATTCTCATTATTGGATTCTCACAAAATTGGATCCTACTTTACCATGCCTTCAAAGGGACTTTTGTTAAAGCAAAGAGCAGCACTCAGCATCTTGCAGGTTTTATTCCCAAGCAAAAAGCTCATTGCAAAATCTACCAGACAGACACATCCCTTGGCTCCCTAACTGTCCCTAAAAGAGTCTGGAACTATAAAGCTTCCAGAATCAGATTTTCATAAGCTGAAGCCTAAGGCTGTAGATGATCTCCTCATGCACAGCTACTACAATTGCATATGTATAGCTGGCTTTTGTACATACAAATGGAGCCCGTATGCTAGTGCATGGCTCAAAGGAACCTAAATAACTATACAAGAAACACACATGGGCCTCAGTTTTTGTTTTATGATGTGAATTAAGTAAAAGGGGAAGAAGGACGCGATGGGAAAAAGATGAAATTCAGACCTCATTTAAGTCAAGGGTAGTTTTCCTATAGACTTCAAAAGAGTCAGAGCTTCATCTGTTACATTTATGTGCTACTGAACACGGAGATATGTTCAGAAACAGGTTTCAACCTCAATCTATTTGGCAGCCCAACTTCTTCCTGGTTGAATGGAGGAAGCACTGACAAGAATCTCTAAAGAAAATTCTGCCGTGATCTAAATCAGTAGTCCTCAATTTTTTTCTGGCTGTCTGGGCTACATACCTCCTTTTAAAAGCCAGTGAGAGCCTTAAATCCCAGCCCTTATGATGACTCACAGAGCCCAAACTAGAGTGTACATGGAGGTCTCTATTCGACTGGCATGCAAACTAATGCCATGTTTCCCAGAAACAATGAATTGGTCAGCAATTCATTCCCAAGCTACTCCTGCAGAAGTCTGCTGGGAGTAGGTTACTAGCTGGATTAATTTGAGTTTGCAGGTTGTGCTTGGCCTATACCTTGCAGAATGGGTGGTTTTCCTCCACGTTCACACCGTTTACACAGATCTGACTAATGACCATTAATTGTCCTTCGACAGTCTCTTACATCTTTCTTTTGGGGGTGAGGTGTGGGGTGGAATGTTCAAAAGGTTCCCGTGGCCAAATTTAACCTTGATCTATGCAAGTACAACATTACTGACACTGCTGGACTTATGAATTGAATAAAATTCTGCCCATGCTAATCTTGATGGCAAAATTCCCATCGACTTTATTAGAGTCTGGATTTCACAACAAATGTTAAGGGAGTGTGACTGCAAGAATGAGGCAAAGGCAAAGTAAAGGCAATAACGGTTTCCTCACTGCAATCCAGGGACAAGGCATCGTTCTCCACAGCTTTAGAGCAAGAAATAAAAATCTAAATAAATAAATAAAATTGATCCTCTCTTCAGAGAGTTACTGGGGTTTGGCCCTTTTTTTCCCCCCATCTTCTCATCTACAGACACCTGTCCAGCTGCACTTTCTTCACATTCGACTGTCCAGTTAAGCTTCTCTGTCAGCCTTGCTGTCACTTCTCTTTCAGCACATGATGTTAGTTCTCCTGCCGTTTTGCTGTCACTCTTTTCAGATGGCAGCATTCATAGCCTTAGCTCAGACCTGTTTGTACATTGGAAGACAAATATTTGTCATACTTGCTTCTCATCCTCCATTAAAAATGAGTTTAAGAAGGAAAAGCCTGTCAGGAAAGTACTAACACTGACTTTCTCTGCCAGTAGTGTTCCAAAACATTGGATTTTTTCTTTTGCCTGTACAAAGAGGTGAGAAGAATTGAGAAGTGAAGGATTCAGTTCTGCTAAGGAATAGGCATACATATTCTGTAATGGCTTTTCAAGTGCTTTCCTACATGTAGGTCAGTGAACAACAGAAGTTTTGGTCATTATTATTTTTTTGTTGTGGGATTCTTTTTCTCTACTGATCTAATGGTGGCTGAGCAACCATTTTGCACCATTGGGCAAAGGCAATAGCAAACTTGCTAACTGTGCATTTTTATACTGCTCCCCAGCACAAAAGACACACCTCAAAGCACCCAAGGTGGCAGGTTCTAAAATGCCACTCAATTTAACAGCAAAATATTGCTATACACACCGTGTGAGCAGACCTCAGGTTAGTGTTAGCTGGTATAATGTGATATATGAGAATGTGTAATTCTTGATCACTGCAAAGGAGAGTAAGAAAACAGGCCCTTATAGCGAAATCTTTCCATCATGTGTTCCCTTTGCAGAACATGAATAACCTCTGACTTCCATGAGCTGGATTCTCAGAGGATGGAAGTCAGTAATGGTAAATCACCCCAGCTGAGTATCTCCTCCTCAATATAATAAGGAGTTTATGTGTCCAGCTGTAAAAGTGTTCTAGGAAATTGCCAAACAGGAAGGAGATCCTTGCCTGAAGTAATTTGCAATCTAAAGGCTGAATCCTACCAAAAAGCATCTGGTCTGAGGTTTTGAACAGCTCTTACTCCCATAAGATTTCAAAAGGTATTCAGGGAGCCCATGTCTTATAGCATGCTGTAAGGTTTTGCTAAAATTGCTTGTAAACTACTCTCAGGCACTTTCCTTAGTCTTTAAAATGTGACAGAAATGTGCAGTGGATAGATGAACTGAAACTAGACCCACAAGGAGATAAAATTATATTAACAGACATATAAACATATCATATTGCAAGTGAAAGACAGTAACAATATTAAAAAAATTTGAAAAATATGCAAATTTTCCTTCCCATGGGCTTGACCCACAAGTACAGTGCTGCCAGAATGAATTGGTTAGTGCCACAGAGTGAACTGTGCAGCAACTATAGATCACAGACTCGAACCTACTGCCACACACCTCCTTTCTCATGACCATTTGTTTCATTTAAATACCCCCTGGCCACCCATAAGCCAACAGTGATGTTCTTTGTATCTTCTAATAGGTGTCATGATAAAGAAATGAGAACATATATCCTATGTTATATAAGTAAAGAGAATTTAATGCTGCTGCAGATTAGCTAGCTCTTTCTTTTTTACCTCAATTTTCAAAGAGCCCAAACTTACAGAAAAGTTTGATTTTCTCTTTCATTCAGTGTCTGGCTTTTCTGTCAGATTTTTTAAGAGTTACATTTTTGGCCAGAGTACTTAACGTTTTAGTCACAGTGTACAGACATTGCAGAATATTGCAAAGAATATTTGACCTCTGCCTTTTATTTTCTAAGTGTATCATCAGTGCCAAGCACTGAATATATTAGCAGAATTGGGCATTGTTAAATGGCAACACTAAGTCTAACAGATCTGGCTTTTAGTTAGTTAGCAAGCACTAACTACCTCAAGTGATGGCAGGAAATGACAGCTCCAAGGCTGAAATCAGACCCAGGCAGGTGGGCTCCTAATGGGGCTCAATGCAAACACAAATGTTGGCCCGTGTGGAACCAGCTGCAGCAGGAGAGCCTAAGGTTCCAGAGGCCTTTCAAGAAAAACCTGTAGTTGTATTTAAAATCTAATGCATCCTACACATTATTTATTATGCACACACATCATATATGATGTGTCACACGTGGTTGATGCATCAACACTGTCTGCATCAGACAGTTAAGGGCAACGAGTGCTGCCTATGTAAAACACCAAGTAAAATACAGTGGCCCAGACTTGCCTGTGGTGAGGCATTGCAGTAATTCTCAGGTTCACGGTTTTTGTTCCTAAATAAACAGATGGATTGAGTCCACATCATCTTTTTGAACTCCAGGATACAGAGTTCCTGTGAAAGAAAAGAATTGGAGTGAACAGCTTTTCCTTGCGAACCACGCAGAGCGTTTCCCTCGCTGTGTGGAAGACAAGGGATGAGTTATCACAGCCATCAGAGTAGATGCAGAAAGCAGTGGAAATGAGGAGATAAAATGCCAAAGCCCAAGGATTGGCTCATAGAGAAAGAAGTGTTGTAATTGCTAAATCACCCAAACTGCTTTGCCAAACTTTGACATGCTTGATTTCCTGTGCTTAAATAATTTTTAGGCTTAAAAAAAAAAAAAAAAAGGCGGGGGGGAGGGGAAGTGCGGAAAAATAACCAGTTGTTCCCTGTATAGTGCAGGAAACATGTATGATTTATTGCTTTAAGGTTATTTTTGAAGGGGCTGCCTGTGGCAACCGGAGTGCCGGAGAAGTCACTGAGGCCTGTCCACTTGAAGGGCTCAAACTGTTTCCTGAACAGCCCTTCTTCACTCGTCACCTCCGACAGCTCCCTTTGACAACGTGTGACTGGGGCCCCGGAGTGTTTTAAAGCCGCGGGGGGCCGGGGCGGACAATGGGGCTGTCAATTACCTTTTCCCCCGTTGTGAAAAGGGCCCGCGGACAATGCGCGGGGCGGCGGGGGGCTGTGCTGTGCTGCTCCGAGCCCGCCGCCCCCGCCGCATTCACCGCGGCCCCGGCCCCGGCCCCGCCGCGACAAGGTGTCGTAGGTGTCGCCGTGGCGAGCCCCAAGCTGCCGGTGCGAAGCTGCCACCGACCCCGGCACTGCGGCGGACCGAGCAGGGCAGGGGGCTGCCACCACCCCATCCCCATCTCCGCTCCCCATCCCGCGCCCGGGGGGGGGAACGCCCAGACTGCACTACCTAGAGTGTGCCTTTAAAAACTTCCTGTGTGCCTTGATGGCTTGCTGAGAGGACTGTCCATCATACAGGCGCTTTGTCTGGCAGTCACTGCCATTTGAATTTGACTGACTGAGGAAGCCCGAGTTATTTGTAAAGAACAACAAGGCTTTTCATTCATAATTTCAGTGGGGGGACAGGGTGCTAATGACTGAGCTTGAATAACCAGGGAATGCGGTATTCAAGGCAGGAAGAAGCCCAACTGGCTGCCAAATGAGAGGAAGGGAGGGGAAGGGGATGTAGGTGAAAGTTGTGTGAAAAGGCAAACAATGAAATCGGGATCACACGCATGTATACAAATACAAATCAGTTTTCAAAAGGTGAGATAGGCAAAGACAGAAGCAGGAAGGAGAGCTGAGGAAATTCCCGTTGCTATTTCATTGACTTGCCTTTAGAACCAGCTTCTGCAATGCTAAATCTGAGACGGTCTCAGCAAAAAGCTCTCTTCCCTCCTGCCACCCCCCCCACCGCAGAGAAAACCCTTTCCCTCTCCTGTTCCTTTTTTACTACAGAAAAAGTCCTTGGGTTTGAAGATGGTCTGAATGAAGATTTTGCCTTTGCAGCTTAAGCTCCACCTTCAACCAAACATGCAAGCACTACTGCTAGCCCAGGCCGCAGCCCAGCACCTACCATCCATACATACCATTTTACATATTGACCATCTAAATACATATATTCTCTAACTCTGCAAAGACCTTGTGTTCACAGAAGTCAAACCTTACCTGGTGTAAAAGCTATTCAACTAAATAAAAGTTGTTGCTATTATTTCTATTGTCTGCAGTGGAATTTTGAGTAAGGCGTTAACAGAAATGGATTTTATAGAACTATGATTTGTGTCCTTGTGGAAAAATAACCAGAGCTAAGAAAGAAAATAGAAATTGAACAACACATTCTTTGGAAAACACAACTGCTTTGACACAATGTAAACCATCGGAAGTTGATATAATTTAAGTCAATTTGAATTGCGTTGTGAGTGAGCAACAATAAGAAAACTTAAAATATGTTAAATGGTTTAAACATTTAACCTCAAAAATGAAGGAAGTTTTCCAGTGGGCTTATTTTGCAAGCTTGTTCTGTCAGATGGATTTATTGTGTATGTTTGTGACACAATTTCCAATGCTTCCTTTAGCTTTTGTTAATTAGAACACCTTCCTGGGAGCTGCTGTGGACAGCTGGATTCCCTTCCCGACTTGAAACATTGAAGACTTTCACTCAGGCTCCAGAAGGAGTCAGGGGCTTCTTTAGGATGAACAGCTCCAAGATTCAGATTCTCTGTTGCTGCCTTTGTCTCTGTGGGGCTTTTGAAAGTAATAGGCCTGCTTAAAATACAGGAAAAGATGATTACAAAACCACAAATGAGATAGGAGTAACTACACCAGATGCAGAGACGGAAGTTTAGAGGAACTCTTTAATCAAGGGGTGGGAGTGGATGCTCCTGCAGAGATAACTTTGTTTAGACAGTCAAACATTTTGTCCTCTTCCCTCTCGAAGTAAGATAAGTATAATTATCTAACAGTTCATATTCCTTTTTAGGGTGTTCTGATTCTGTTAGACAGAGACTCTGAAATTTCAGTTGTGCAGAAAAGCTCTGAAGCCCACAAGGAAATCAGTGCCATGGGCCTCCATGCAACCATGCAAAGCAGCATGTACACAGCAGAGAGATTGGACTGGGATCTGAGACTCCTAGTTCTTGCTTTTCAGATAAGCTACTTCTTTCTTTCTCCCCTGGTTTTTCTCACCTCTAGAATGTATATAGCTACATCTCCTGAAAACTAGTTTGAGATCTATGGAGAAAACTGTGATATAATATCCAGCATTTTATTTGTTGTCATTGATATTGTCATTATAATCAGGAGAACAAGGACAGTACATATCTGACAGCAGGATCAGGGCCTTTCTCAATTTTTTTACTTTTTTTTTTTTTTAATTGATATAACCATACAAACAGTTTGGGGTTTTTTTGGTTGTGTTCTGATTTTCAGACAAATGATGGGGTAACACAAGTTTTTATTTTTCTTTTTGTGCAAAATTCATTCATTCTAGGAAATTATTCTCTCCTGTACACATCACCTCTACTTTCAGGACATGCTTGTATGCTACTCAGATGAACGCAAGTCTTTCTCAACTGAGGAAAACAAAAATAATCTCAGAAAATAGAAGAAAGATTTTTTTTTTAACAATTGCTCAATCTACTTCCTTTTGTTTGCAGCAAAATCTGTAAGTCTGACTTGTATCCCTTGACTGACTTGCAAGCTATATGCTACCAATTGTTAATCTCCTGGAGTATTTTTTCAACTCCAGTCTCCACTGAAGAAAAGTACCTTATGTTCTGGAACAGCAGTGACAGCATGGAGGTCCATGCAAGCTACCTTGCACTTCTGAGAAGAGCAGGTATCTGTGTTCTTACATCTCCATTGCTCACAGTACCCAAGATATTCATTTATTTTTCTACTACATGGCAATTTAGAGCTAATTCAGGTATCTCTACATCAGTGATTTTCCAACTGTGATCTGTGGATTCCTATGGACTACTTCTAAATGGGAGGTCTCATAATTTGTAATTTTCTAAAAAAAGCCTTATGATTTTTTTTACTTCTAAAGCATAGAAAAAGTCTAAAGTCTACCAACTGAGAAAATTGAAAACTACTGCTGCAAACCACAGTAGAGATGTAATAAGTCTCTTCGTGAAACCTTCTTTCAAATTTCCCATAACTTCTAACACTGACCTCTCCCACTTCTTATGAGTCACTTTAATCCCAGGTCAACACAAAAATGTCTGCATCCTTCTATAAAATATTTTGAGAATTTCCAAACCAGCACTTATTAACATTTTAATAGGCAATCAGTTAATTTTGCATACAATTCTAGTATAGTCAAGCCCAGCATTATCTAGCCTCTAACTGAATGAGTCTAGAAAGTGCAGTGTTACAAACGTTAACAGATATGGCTTGTCTGTTCTGCCATTCTCATGATTACTCCTACCAAAGAAGTGAAAATGTTAGGAAGAATACCCTAGGACAATCAACCACACCATAAAAAGGCTGCTATAATACCAGTATAGCAAATAAACTGCACTTAGTCCCATCCACACCAAATTGTCCCATTTCTGAACATTTGGCCTCAAGGCATTTGAGAGAATTAATTATAAGATGCATTGTATAAGCTGGAAAGGTTTATACAGTTGAATTCCAAAAAAACAATGCTGATTTTATCAAGGACACAAATATAACCCAAATAACATTGAATGACACTTCAAAGAGCATACTAGCTTTATTAGAACAATTTACATGCAAAAGGTCCACATTACCTTACAAGCACTAAATGTATGTATCCTTCAGCATAATTTCGGAAGGATCAGGAAAGGGATTTGTTTATTTTTTAAGTTTAAATAAGTATATTTGGTATTCAACAAGAAAATATTCTCTTGGCAACTGTCCCTCTATATACTGTGGCAATCACCAGATGGGATGAAGTTACACAGGATCTGGCCTATATCACCTTTAAAGAAAGTGTCTATTGTGAGCTAGATCTGAAAAATAGTAGTTTAATCCCAGAAGATCTGAGCATCACTAAAAACAGGAGACCAAATCCAAGCAGCTGCAGAGCATGTGCATTCCCAACCAGAGTGGCAGGTATTAATTCTATCTCTAACATTTAGCAGTGCTACTCCTTGTCACACCAGAGTGTGTTCCCAGAAGCTTTTGTTCATTTTCCCCCTTTTCAGGGGGGAAAATTCCAGTATTTCTCTTAGGTAAACTACAATTAAAATTACAAAAGCAAAACTAACAGTACTGAGTCAGGGACCTTATTTATTTTCATAAAAATGTCCAGCTCTTTACAGTGCAGTGCATTTGACTTCTCTTTTTCCCCCTATGATATATCTAAGTTCCCTTGCCTAGCCTGAGAATCTCAATGAAATATCAGTAGGTAAAAAAGTTTTGCAGGTAATCACTTTAAAAAGGCTATATAATTATTTTGTGTACATTAGCTTTTTCAGAGTCACAAACACGGAAGGCAATCAATTAAAGGTTTAAGTTTCTAAGCAACTACTGGGCATTAGAAGCAATGCACAGCCAAACTTGGTCCTTTTAGGATGTGCAGAATCAATATTCGCATATCATTGCATTAACTCATGAGATAATGCACAAATATGTTCTCAAAGTCAGCAAATTTACTGCACTTTCATTCCCTTGCAGGAAGAATTAATTATGAATGAACCTTCTTTTCAAAAACAGGGGAAAACTACTTGTTTCCAGGTCCTGGGTCTGAAAATCAACTCAAGTAAGATCTCGTAGAACAATTTGAGGATGATGTAGAAAAGTTTCAACTATTTCAGGTGGGTGTCTGTCATGTCACAGCCTTTGCAAGTGGCTGTGCCCCACTTTTCAAATGAAGTCACTGGAATTGCTACAATTCAAATATATCATGAATATACACATCCATATGCATACAGACGTATGTGTATACATACGTTAGTGTGTACACCAATATACACATACACAACACTCACATTTCTCTGCTGAAAATAAACTAAAGAACTTAATCTCCAAAACCAAGGTCTGCTTGGGCTAAAAGCAGAAAAAAAAATCCTGCAGTGGTTAGAGCAATCCACTAGGGGAAACATAATCACATGCATTAAGTCATTCTCTATGACAAGAAATGTGAAATGTGAGTGATACATGTAATCCTCCAAAAACTAGTTCCAAGGTACCATCAGATTAAAAGCCTGAGAAACTAGCTTTGAATTTCCAACACGTAAACACACAAGCGCACACAAAAAAAAAAAAAAAAAAAAAAAAAAAAAAAAAAAAAAGCACACCATTTTTGCAGATTTGTGCACTGTTTCTCGATTACCTGTGTGCCAGTTAGTACACAAATCTTTGCAGGCTTGGTGTCTCTCTTTCAAACTCATACACTGGATGCTATATGCTTGGAGTTTTGGTTTTTTGGAGGGGGTTTTTTGAACTATAAGACATTGATGCTTCACCATTTTGCATGCACGATGGACTTTGTGAATAAAAATAGCTTCACTGTTTTCACATCTGTCTTTGAGACTACTCTCTATATTAAGTGCATACACCTGTACTTGAGAACAGGCACATAAATTGCCGATTGCACTACAGACCAAGAGATTTAAAAATGGTGTTATGAACTTTCTGGTTTAAAACACTATTTATACACTCAGTATAAACACTGATAAATAATTTAAAAGACCCTTCCCATGTGTATAGGCTTGCATACTTCTTGCGTACAATTATTTTGACTTTACCATGTGGGAGGAAGTGATTTTTGTCTTTCCAGAGTGAGGTGAATATCGTGTCTTCTTTTTCCCAGGTATTTTAACCCATACATCCTTCACAGCCTAATCCCGTGGATTGCCTTGTTGACACACAGCGCGCAGCCTGCACGCCTCCGAGGATGCTCAGGTCTCTCCTCGATGCATCCTCACCGAGACGCCACGCTGCCGGGTGTCCCTTCCCGAGGGGAAGCTCAGGCGAAGGCCCGCGGCTTCCTCTGGCGCTGCCCGGCGCCGGGGCTGCTGCCCCCGCGGAGCAGCCGTGACCTGCCGCCCCCCGCCCCGGCGCCGCGCTCCCTCTGGCGGGAGAGCGGCCGCGCCGCCGCTCCTCGGCATCCCCGAGGGTAACCCAGTCCCCCCAGGCTGCAGCTCCGTCGGAGGACAGCCCCCGCCCCGCCGGGACTGCACTTCGTCTGCAGGCCCGCAGGTCGAAGAGGGTGGGGAGGGGACGGATGTCCGGCCTGCGTCAGCTCTTGTGCGGGATAGGGAGCGGTGGATCCCGCTTGAAAGGGAAGAAGTGAGCCCTGTGTAACTCCGGCTGACCTCTCTGTCAACCAACTATGGAAAATAGGTTGCAAGCTCAAAATATTATTGTGGAAGAATGGATACTTGCGTATAAAACCACGAAAACCCTAAGGCCGGCTGCGTGAGACACGCTGCCCTCTTTATTTACACGTTTTTATCGGGAATGACCACCCCCTCCACACAGCGGTGACCAGCAGGTGTAGGAGAGGAAGTGCCTGCGAAATCGCCTCGAGTAGTAGAGGGCTGGTGGGGGTTTTGCAGCGAGAGTTGTTCATGTAAATAACGCAGCGCGTTCCTGCCTTACCGTGTGTATTTTTAAGCAGTGCCACACGTGGCGCGGGAACACTCGTGCTCGGTGCATGGCTCCGTGGGGACGCGGGGAAGCTAACAGATACGTATTGGCGCAAGATGCCCGGGCCCAACCAGCCACAGTGGTCCCGTCGGTGCTTCCAGCTCGTACCAAAGGGACCGAGCTGTGGCCGTGTCAGGGAACGCCCAGAAGACAGTCACGTTCGCGAGCTGCTCGCAGACCATGTCCCCCGCACGACTGGGAGCTGATTAAAATAAAGTTTAGGGGGGTTTTGTGTGCTTTCCCCCCCCCTTAAAAAAAAATCCTACCCCATCCCCCGCAGAGGCGAGCGGACCTCGCTGCTGCCAGGGCCGCCGCGCACCCCACGGGCAGCCGCCCGAGGCGCGGAAAGCCCCGCCGCCCGCTCCGCCCCACTCCGCGCCCCGCGGGCCCCGCTCCGCGCTCCCGCCTGGGCATGGGGGCGCCCTCCGCGCCGCCTAATCGCGTTAATCCGCGGGACAATGCCCCAAGTAATCACCCTTCCTGCTCCCTGCGCGGCCGGCGACTGGAAAGGGCGAAGGGGGGGAGGGGCAGAAAGTGCAAACCTTTATTCCACTCGGTTAAGAAAATCGTGTGGGAGGGAAAGGGGAGCACTTGAACACGGGTCTCCCCAAAAGCCCACAGCGGCGGGGAAAGCGCGCCTTTCTCCCCGGGAGAAGCGAGTTCCCCTCGGCTCCCCTGCAAAGCTATCGCCGCCTGCCTCTGAGTAAATACACGAGCACAAAAGCAACCCCGAGCGGCGTGAGGCTGTGCACGGAGCAGCCTGTCGTGCTCACAGGCTGCGGAGAGGCCCCGGGAGCGGGGCTGCCGCTCGCCCCGCGCAGCGCAGCCCAGGGGAGCGCCGCGAACGGGCCGGAGCCGCCGGGCTGGCTCGGCGGCAGCGCTGCCCTTTTGAATGCCTCCCGCAGCTCAAAGTGCTGGCAGGGCGCTGGGAGAGCCAGTGAATGTAGCCCCGCAGAGCCAATGAGCTGGGACCGGATGCGATATATCCTCTGGGACAACAACTGCTCTGTTCCTCCTCAGATCCACATGACGCCATTTACTGCTGCTTTTGCAGAGAGATCACCCTACGTCCTCCGGAAAGAAAAAGAGAGAGAGGGAGAGAGCGAGCGAGCAGAAAAACGCCGAGCCCCTACAGCTCAGATCTCAAATCTTCCTCCTCCTCCTCCACCTCCTCCAAACACACAACAACAACCACCACCACAAATCCGCTGCGCTCCCAAAACAACCCCCCGATTGCAAACCACAGAGCTGCCTGCAACACACACACGCTCGCAGAGGGAGCGAGAAAGCTAAGAGGGAGAGAGGGGAGAGGAGCCTGCAGCAAGCAGCTTCTCAGCAGAACGGCTACATTGCACAAGCTGCTTTTTTGGAGGAACTCAGTGGAAGAAAGCTCTGGGATTTTATTTTAGATCCACTTTATTTTGTTTTCTTTGGCTTTCCCCTTTCCTCTTGATCATTTGCAACAGCAACAAAAAAAAGTGACTTGGTATTGGCGAGTCGGCCTCCTGTTCATTGAGGAAAAAAAAGAAAAGCGTGTGTGTGAGACTGATCTCTTTTTAGGAGCAAAGAAAACCCACCCCGACCTGGAGAGGTGTTTTGATTATTATTATTATAGTGTATACGCGCACACAAGTATTTATAATCGATCTGGGGAGAGGGATCTAACTTTGCTCTGGACTTTTTTTTTTTTTTTTTACATGGTGATCGTTCTTACTCTAATTTACAAGTTGGACTAAAGCAGAGTTTGGAAAAGAATTTTTTTTTGCTTTAGGGCTGGATTTATTTGCAAACCGCAGGAAGAAGAAAATACAAGAGAGAGAGGGGTTTGGTGCAGCGCCGCGATCACGGTGAGAGCCTTTTCCTTCTTTGCAAAACAAGCTTTTCAGTAACCTCCCCCCTTGGTTGCTCCAAGAAAACTCCTGGAAATGTTTGAGGCCGATCCATTTTCCATTCGTACAGGTTCTCCCTCTCCCCACCTTCCCTTCTCTTTCCTTTCCCAGAGACGAACTGGAGGTGGGATTTCGGAGCGGTTTCTCTCCGGGGAGGGGTGGGGGGAGCTCCGCTGGGTTTTGAGGGCTGCGCCGCATTTGCGCCCCGACGGGGTGCCTCGGGGGTGCAGAAGGCTGCGCAGGGGGCGGAGGGCTGCGCGGGCGCGCAGGAATGCCTGCGGGGGCTGCTAGTTGGGCGGGGGGTGGGCTTGGAGGAGACACACTCCGACGTGTTCTGCTGCGGGGAGCCGGGCACGGGAGGTACTGCCCGCTCCTGCCTCGCTGGGCACGCGTGGGTTTCCGACAAGCCTCGGGGGAAGCTGAAGGAAGGGCGCTGCGGGGTTGGCGAGCGTCGGGGCTGTTTGTCCCCCGGTCTTGGGGGAGAGCGAGCAAACTCGCCTTTCAGTGCATGTTTTACGCCCGTCTGTAGTGGCGTCGGGAGATCTGTGTGATTCGGAAGTGAGTGCACGTCTGGTACAAATATATGTGTGTGTGTGTGTGTGTGTGTGTGTGTGTGTGTGTGTGTGTGTGTACACTTAGTTATTTCTCCGGTGATGAAACTTAATTCGATCTGTATGACGAGGAAAGTGCTTCCCTAAGTTCTTCTGTGTAGAGGGCATGTGTGGAGGGAAAGGAAAAGCCTTAATTTTTACTTTGTTTCTTTTTTTTTTTTTTGGTGGGTTACTTCGTAGCAACCCCCTTTTCCCCCAAAGAAAAAAGCTGCTGGTGTTTTCAGCAAGCTATTTGTGTGTCACTTTGCCCCACCCCGATGGTAAAGTCCCTTTTGCCCTAATCCATAGTCTGATCACACACTCGGCCCTTAATGGGGGTTTCAAAGCACTTTGAAAGAAAAGGAGGTGGTTGGTGTGTGTGCGGTGGGAATGGGGGTGGGGGTGTCTTGCACAGGCTCTGGCCACAAAACAGAAATTCATGGGCAGAGGACTTCTCTCCCTTAGGCTTCTCCTTTCCCCGGCCAGCAGGACACGGGGTTTTTCCACAGCACGCAAGAAGCCCCTCGCGTATTAAATTTCCCCAAATGTGACGATGCGAAACCCGTCCCCCTCGCTCGACCTTTTGCCAAGCTCAGCTAGGAAAAGTTAGCAATCTGGCACTTGAGCTCGGTGAGAGTGGACTTTGGCTCTTTGAAGTGGGGAATCGTGTTATCACACACATGTACTCACAAAAAGGCAAATCTGCTTCTCTGCTGTTGGCGGATGCAAAGGGAAGAAATGCTAGGTCAGGGGAGGGAGAGGCGTGCCTCTCCGTGAGGATTTTTAGGCAAATGTACGTTTGCAAATAAATGTGCTGGTTCTTTGCATCCTGTCCTGTTAGCGGATCTATCAAGGGGAGAAAAAAGGGGAATCTCCAAGCTCGGCCCGATGCCCCACTGAAAATGCCTCCTGGGTCCCTCCGGGCTAGGGCGGAACGGGGCGGGCTGAAGGTCAGGCAATTTGCAGAATATGCGTAAAATAAGAGGAGCTTTTCCAGCGGCTGGCTTTGTGAAGTTGAATGGGTGCTTAGGGCAAGGCGAGAGGGGGTAATCTGCCTTTTGCCCGGCTGTCCCGGAGGTGTTGTCTGCACCGTCTGCAGGGCGCCTGGCACTTCCCGGGAGGGGAACCTCCTTTAGCATCTCTTGGGGGAGGGCAGGGGGAAAGAGTTAAAAGAAAACATGGATTTGACTTTCTGATAAGGCAACTGCAGCAGCCCCCTCCCATCTCCCAGCTCAGAGGATGTCTCCTGGTTATCTCCAGGTTGTCTGCACTCTCCGGCGGGCTAGGGGCCGTCGCCTCTCACCTGCTGCGCGCCCCCCGCCCCGTATGGAGCCGGAGACAGGGAGGGGAGCGGAGACCGGAGGCTGCCTCTCCAGCTCCCACCTTGGCGTCTGAAGGGGGTTCCGCCGCCGATCCCAGGGTCGTCTGAAGCGCCTTCAGGTCAGGGTCAGCTTTGCTTTTGCAGTGGGTTGTCATTTCTGGAGAGGCAGTATCCTCTAGGCTGATTGGGGCTGGCGGAAATCTGGACGTGGAGGGCAGATAGGGCTGCCAGTTCCTCTCAAGGATGGGGAAAGTATTTTATTTTCTATTATTTTTTATCTTCAGATAATTTCAGATGAGCGGAACGTCTGCTTAGGCTGTTGGTTGAAACTTTTGATATGGCAGAGGTTTTAATTTGATGAAAACATAAGCAATGCTTCAAGCCAAGTTTGCAAGACTTTATTTTTTTTTATTATTTGTGAGGTATGGACACCATGACATACCTCCTATGTCCAAAACCAGGATTTGACAGTATTTAAAACAGGTGGTCACTGTTTAAAGTTGGATTTTTTATTATTTTTTTTTTTAAGAAAAAACACTTGAAGGAAGGAAGCCGGGAGATAAATGGTTAAATGTTTTGCATTGCTGTTAGTATAAAGATATTCATTGTTAAACTGCTTGACTATATTTTATTATAATGCGGTACAGTATTATTGTTGGTAACTGATGTGTTCAGAGTAACACTATGGTGCTTTTTCTAGGTATAATTACAGACATTGCATACCTCTTGTAAGACAGTTGATTCCTGGTTGGGTTTTAGTTGTAAAATATTTTCTGGATTTTTGTATAGGTAATTGGATTTTGGAGCCACTTTAAGATATGATAAAGGCAAACCAAATATTAACTAATTTAGGGGGCAGTACTTGAAACTTGTGCATATCTGAGCGTGGAAGTTATTTACAAATTCTCATCTTCCGTGTCTTTCACTGGGTTTTCATTTAAACTTTTACGTCTGGGTCTCTACTTTGTAGTTAATGATCTCTTAAAGAAATATTCACAATCAAGTAGATTTCTTGGATGTTGGCATTGTTTGATTATATTATGCATGCCTCTGTCCCACAAGCCACTCTTAGTAATATTTATAATTTGAAATGTAGTCTATGGAATGTTTTACACGTTAAAAAAAAACTCAAACAACTGTGGTAACATTGCTTTTGTAGTATTGAGCCTTAAAATAACAATCACAATGGTGTACACAACTATGACACACACTAAAATACTGAAGAGAGATATTTTTACTTGTGCTGTTGAAGTTTTTGGTAGCACTAACTCATTTCATGTCTAACCTCAAACATTTTATTGCTATTTAGTGTTTTTCTTGGGACCATTGGTATTAAACTAAAATTTCCTATTTACATCGTGTAAAATTTAATGTGTAAAGAGACTAGCCTACCAAAATATTATTCATTTTTAAACAAAATTGGAAAATTATATGTCTGTCATCAGCAGGTCACATTACACTTGCTGAATACTTGCAGACTTTTTTTTTTAATATAAGTTTTTCAGTAGCCTGATGTGCAATAAGTGTCACTTCAAGTGGCTGAAATCACTTTAAAGGCCATGGTCTAACCAGAAGATGGCCTGGGAAGTCTTAGTTACCAGGAGCAAAATCTAGACTTTCTAGAGTCACAAGTTAAGCTGCACAGTCCTAGAAAAGAACCCCCTTAAGCTCTCCACAGCAGAAGGTAGAACAGGCCAAGGGAAGTACATTCAGCTGACTGGTGCCTGTATTCTGCCCCAGATGTGACTCCTTTTTTTAATGACTGATGCATTACTTGATTACATGCAGTGCTGTAGGGTCCTGCAGGCTTGAAAGGCTGCTGGAGTGAGCATGAGATGTGTTGCAATAGTGAATCCTCTCTTTGTTGCTCTAGGATTTCAGATGTGTTCTAAGCCTGCCGGGGTGAGCACGCTTCCGGGCACTGATGGAGACAAGAGCTCAGCACAGCAGCGGGTCGCAGCCCTTACTACAGGCTCGGCGTGACAGTGGGAGACCACACGGGGAGCCTGACCTGCGGGATGTCCTAATGCAGCAGGTTCACGTCTTGTCATTGGACCAGATCAGAGCCATCCGAAACACGAATGAATACACAGAGGGACCTACGGTAGCTCCACGGCCAGGGGTCAAGTCCACTCCTCGGCTAGCAACCCAATCCAAAAATGAGAGACCCCATGGCTTGCCCGAGCATCGTCATCTTAGCCGGATTCAGCACACACAGACACACGCATCTCCTCGGGCACCACTGTCCCGATCTATCAGCACGGTCAGCACAGGTTCACGGAGCAGTACGAGGACAAGTACGAGCAGTAATTCATCTGAGCAAAGACTTCTAGGATCATCTTCAGGGCCAGTTGCTGATGGGATAGTCCGAATGCAGCCCAAGTCTGAGCTCAAGTCGAGCGAGCTGAAGCCACTGAGCAAAGAAGACTTGGGAGCGCACAGCTACAGGTGTGAAGACTGTGGAAAGTGTAAGTGTAAGGAGTGCACTTATCCGAGGACCCTGCCCTCATGTTGGATTTGTGACAAGCAGTGTCTTTGCTCAGCCCAGAACGTGGTTGATTACGGGACTTGCGTTTGCTGTGTGAAGGGCCTCTTCTATCACTGCTCTAACGATGATGAGGACAACTGTGCTGACAACCCCTGCTCCTGCAGTCAGTCACATTGCTGCACTAGGTGGTCCGCCATGGGTGTAGTGTCCCTCTTTCTGCCTTGCTTGTGGTGTTACCTACCAGCCAAGGGTTGCCTTAAGTTGTGCCAGGGCTGTTACGACCGGGTAAATCGGCCTGGGTGCCGCTGTAAACACTCCAACACCGTTTGCTGCAAAGTTCCCAGCGTCCCCCCTAGGAACTTTGAAAAGCCAACGTAGCATCACTAGTCAGAAACACTAAAGTAACAAGGATTATTATTTTAACATACATATGCAACCAGCTAAGCAGCTATGGTCTTGGCACTGTAGTAGAAGGGTTGGGGATGTACTTTGCTGTTTGCAGTGAAATGCTTTTCTCTGTGTGTGCCATCTTAACTGATACGCTTGTTAGGATCCAGCTAGTGGCATACAGGAAAAAAAAAAGGGATGCAGTACATTGTGACCCACATATTGCATAAGCTAAAGCAACACAGACACTCCTAGGCAACTCTATTGTTTGTGAATAGTACTTGCAAGATTTGTAAATTAGTAAATGACTGCTTTTTTTCATTGTTTTCTGCCAGAGATAATATGCTATATTTTTGTATATACAATAATATTTTCAACTGTGAAAAGTAAGTGGTGTCATAAGACATGGCACGGTCATAAAATATTATACTAATATGTTGTACATTCGGAAGAATGTGAATCAATCAGTATGTTTTTAGATTGTATTTTGTCTTACGGAAACTTTCTATTACAAGACTTTGATTTCCCTTCGGACTTCATGTATATTGTACAGTTACAGTAAAATTCAGCCTTTATTTTCTAATTTTTTCAACATATTGTTTAGTGTAAAAAATATTTATTTGAAGTTTTATTATTTTATAAAAAGAAATATTTATTTTAAGAGGCATCTTAAAAATGTCACCCCTTTTTATGAGGACGTCACAGTTGCTGCAAATAAGGGGTGAACGATGCATATGTTCACTATAAAATAGAAAATATATTAACGTTTGAAATTAAACTGGGCTACTTGTCATTTTTTCCCCCCATTTTTTGTTTTGAGTTGGGAGAACTGCAAACTTCACAGTGCTATAGTTACAGTGAGCCTAATATGAAACGAAAATAGATTTTTTAAGTGTATTCTTTTCTTACTGTTTACTTCACCTGAAAATAATACAGGATTTTTGTTCCCTTCCTTTGCACAGATGTCCCATATACTGTTTCTACAACAGAAAAGGAAGATGAACATAGGAAAATGCATTAATTCATTCCAGACTAGGACTAATAGGCACTGAAAGCTTGACCTATTCTATAAGTGATGAGCTTTTGTGCTTCGAATAGGAAATAAGTAATCATTCACAAAAAATGTTAGGCTTGCGTGGCTTTACTCAGAGGAGAAAAAAGGGTAATTAATATGGTCAGTGCAAAAAGCTTGCAGGATTATTTGTTAAAGGTAGAAGAATATGCCACAGGGAATGATAGATCTGAATGCAGTCCAGCCTTATGCCAAACATTTGCCTCACTTGTAAGAAGAAAGTTGCTTGATTTGTCATTTGTCGCAGTTACCTTTCACTGAGGTCAAAATCCTTTTGCTGCCAAGTTTCCCACCGGAAGCCTAGAGAATGATTTACCTTTCTTTATTAACAAACTATCATTTCCTGTTCTAAGCATGTGTCTCCAAGTTTAGAGGTCCTAATGTTCAATTTTATTTATAAATTTCTTAAGCTGGCGTTTAGAATAGTTGTAAGTATTTTTAAGCTGATGCTTAGAAAAGTCTCCCAACCTTTTCTGAACCCTCTCCAAGAAAAACAAGTTATTACTAATAAATTAAGAACTCACTAGAAGTTGAAAACCAGAGCACTGAGTAAATGTTCCATCTTTTTGACCCTTAATTTTCATCTGTGATCTGGTATTTGGACTATTTTACATAGGTCTGTAGTACTCAAAAATCTTACACTATGTGTTTGTGTATTGATTATCAATCACCAAGTGAAATTAAAAAGTACTTGTTCTCTTTCTCTTTTTTTTTTTCCCCCTCTTACCTCTCTGATGCAAAATGTAAGGTGGTTTTCTTTCCTTTCTGCACCAGCTGTCTGGATATTTTGGTATACAAAAATGTACAGTATATATTTAACTTTCTGAGCAAAATTTGCCAGAAAGAAGGTGGCTTACGTTACATAAGTAATTTGTCCATATTTAAAAGATATATTGGTACTGAGTATTGGGGTATATATGTGAGATCATACTTGGATGCTGATAAACAGTGATCTTTATTATTTTAATTTTTTTAGAATTTTTGTTGGTGAAGGGGTTGGTAACCGTCATGTGTTTCCATTCACTGAATGTAGTTCTTGAATTAGATTAGGTGCTTATGCCTAAACTATCCTGGTTTGATTGGAAAAAGAACCCAGGGGAATAATGAGATAGTCCATATAATTGGGTGAGTTTTTAACGTTTAGGCTATGTGTTGGAGATCCCAACCCCACTTATTTCAGTAGACAGTAAATCTGTTGGTTTGTATTGATGAACTTGACAAAACTGAAGGTGAGCCCTGTCTTTTCAGTGATTTTTATTTTGGTCAAGGAAGATAACTCTAAGGAAAGCTGAAGGTGAAACTGGAAAACTGTGGTATGACTGAGCAGTGTGGCAGTCAAAGAGGGTGTAACTCAAAAGTCCTACTAGCTAAAGTCCGGTACTAAATTGTAGTTGTGTTTTCTTTTTGCAGTGTAGTAAGTGCTTTGACTACCCAGTTAGGTTCTAAGGGAAAAGGGAAACCATCTTGTTGTTGATAATGAAATTTGAATCTAGTCTTAACATTAAATACTGGTGGCTACCTTCCACTTAGTTCTTAATGAGGATAAATAGTGGATCCTCATCATCACAGGTAAGCCCATTACCAATGAACTGGGTTGCATGTATGACTCTTGGAATGGGGATGTAGAGGAGGATGGCATTAGGCACTGCCTGTTGGGGAAACTATGGCAATGGGGTCCAGGCTTCAGTTTGTATGAACTGGCATGTGTGCACACTGGATTCTTAAAAGCTGGCTTGTGTATGCTAATTAACATCCTAATATTGCATTTAATTAGTTAAGGTTTAGTATTCTAAATAAAACAATAATCTTGCCTCAAACAGATTGGATTGTTTTAATAAGAATTAAGAGGGCTTTTCAAGTGGATTGAGATAATGTTATTAAAGTAGGCCTACTTTATCCTGTGAGATAGGAAAGTGGAGGTCCAAGTAAGGAAAATTTTCCATACACAGGTTTTGAGGATAACTATGAAAGTCGTGCTAGATATGCATCATGTTGGACTTTGGTTTTAGACTGCTGGGGAGTCACGAGAGAGATTAAAACCCTTATTATTGCTCCATTTTTTTGTTGTTGCTTTAGAGTTTTGATCTGTTAACCTCCTACACATTCTGATGTCACTGTAAGGCTTGTTTAAAGTTAAAGACTTGCAGGATTGGATGACAGTTGACTATAGTAACAATAGAAATAAGTAGTATTTTTTCAAATTATTTTTCCGTATGTTGTGATCTACAAATAAATCAATCAAATTCACTTGTACAGAAATTTATAAATTCCTCTATTAATAGCGTCAAGATATTTTTTACTTTGCTCTTTAATGGTTTGTAACCAAATTATAATTTCTTTTTTTGAGATAGTGATCACAGCAGTAAAAGAAAAAAAAAAGAAAAAGAGATTTGGATTCAAGTGAAGAATAAAATAGTACTTTAGATGGAAATAAAATGTGTTCCTAAAGGATTTGAGATCATATTCAGGTGAGAATTTACATATTCAACAGATTTACCAAATCAGTTTTCAAAAGCCAGAATTCTCCAAATGCAGAAGTGCAGCGGTTAAGTGGTCATAATGATTAACACAATAGGTTTTTTACACTTTCTTGCTAAATTCTCAACATTTTTGAGGTTGAAGTGACTTGACAGTAGCAAAGTACAGATCACTTATGCTCTTGCCTTTTTTTGGTTTTTTTTGGGTTTTGTTTGTTGTTTTTTTTTTTTAGTGTACAGTATTGCCTGTATTACTTTTTCACTGTTTGCAAAATACAAAATAATTCATTTTTGTGATGAGAGAAATCTTAAGGCTTATTCTTAGGTGGCAGGAAGAGAACAGTATGCATTTCTGCACTACAGTGGAACATTTAATTATTTTTAGGAACAGTTGGGCAAGATGGATTTGAACAGTGTCTTGTCTCAGGTGTTCCTAAATAGGTGCAGGTACAGCAAGTAATAATAGTTTCATTTGCTGAGACTAATTTCTCAATCAGCCACTGAAGCAGAGTTCCAGAAAGAAATTGGCTGAATGTGAGAGCATACTTGATTGAGTAGTGTCTGTATGAACAGTGTTGGATAGATATCTTACTGAAAAAGTCAGCATTGTATTGGTTCATCTTAAATAAATCAATTACAGTTTGGGATAGACTATGTTGTGAAAAGCACACCAAATCCTTATCAATTAAAATATGTTTGTTTCTCTTTACACAATCCGATATTAAACTGGAAACTTAAAAATTAATGTCTCATTGAAATCAGGACAGTTTGATACAGAAAGCACGTGCAAATATATATAGTGAGGATAAATATAGTACTTTTTATTTCAAAAATATTGTCTGGTTCAATCTGTGGAGAATCCTGTGTGGCAGTCTTAGTTATTTCTCTTCGTATTTTTTCTGGTCCCTGTCCTCGACCTTTCCTAGCCATAATACATAAAGGTTTACTGCCACTTATAGGACAAAAGGTGAAGGAAGAGTATGAAACATGCTTTTCTCATTAGTATTCTCTGTCAGAAAGTTTAAGACAAGGTGGAAAAACTGATTACCTTGCCGTACTTATCCTGCATTCTTAGAGATATAAAGCATTTTTCCATTCATGGAAATCCACAGTTTCAGAAAACATTTTATTTTCATTGCTTTGGCATGATTTCCAGTTCCCAAGAAGGCTTTATGTTTCTTTAAGGAGTTCCCCTTTGTACTAATCCGTTGGCACTGTGTTTCAGATTAAAGAGGCAGACGTCTTACTGCTATAAGAGCATGATCTGCTGTTCCTCTGCCACAGGGATTGTTCAGTAGAGAGCCAATGTAGTTACCTTTGGGCATGAGCAGCAATGATTTCACTTGAAATAGGGTGGGATTTCAGTGTTTTCAACCTCTGGAAAAAGCAGCAGAAGTTGTGCGATATATCTGAAGTTTCTCTTTACTTGTGCTGTAGGAAACTTTTTTCTCTTTTTTTTTTTCCTCTGACTTACCCATGCATGGTGATTACAGAAGCTTATGGCTAAAATGTTCATTCTAGACTAAAATGCATTGGTTCCCGTTACAGTAGAAGTTACCAATAATCAGAAGCTTTGGCAACATAGTCTGCTATTATATATGATTATTTATGGATATTTTAATGCTTAGAGATTTAAGTTACATTTCAGAGCAATCTTGCTAAAGGATATAATCTGTTTTAAAAAGGTAAGAAACCATATAATCAGAAAATATCTGCTTTCCTGAAAGCCTGATGTATAGTTATAAAACTATGAGGTGCACCTGAGATATGTTACAGGAGAAGGCAATTGATACGATTTAGGGGTTGCAAGCACAAGTTTCACTTGTAGAGTCTGATCCAGTACACAAGGGTGTGTCAGGAAAAATTACCAACTAATGAATATAGACAGCCCTTGAACAACACGGGTTTTTTAATTTTTCTTTTTTACTCTAATTTTATTTTGATCAAGAAACAATGTAGATGAACTAGTCATAAATCATGTTGTTATTACATTTACTGATAAAAGAATATATTGATGCTCTTACAATGTGTCTCAAAAAAACACACCAAAATGGAAAAATTTTAAATGACCATTCAAACTTAACACTCATCTTCAGAAATGAATACAAACATCAGGACTATAGCAATTCGTGTTTCAAAACTAGTTCCACTGCAAGTAAACTGCACTATTTGGTTATACTTAAAACTGTTACAATAATTAGACACAGACAGTTCCGCTTTAGGTTTAAAAATCAACTCAGACCTTTGTCAGCTTCCACTGTAGTGCAGTTTTAGCAATCACTGTTTTTCTTAGAGCACTGATGTTACTTCTTTTTATCACATAAGACACATGTAAAAGTTGGTGTATCACAAATGCTGCCAAATGCATAAACCGAACAGTTATTCTTCCTTCTCATTTTTCTTGCATAAACTATTGCAAAGAGGAGAAAATTTTGAAATTGTTTTGTTTGCTTTGGGTCATTTTGTTCATGAGTTTTGTTTAATTATCATAGACAGAATACTAATTTAATGGAGTAGTATTTTGTGATTCCTTTCACCTCCCCCCGAAGTATGTGGCAGTATGAAATATGTAAGAAGAGCAGTTAAGGGACAAAGAATGCACTTAACCTAACTGTAGCTGCATTGAGTAGTAAAGAAAAGCAGGAGCATCAATGCCTTCTTGCAGAACTCATTGAATGCATTCCATCTTTCAGCAGTAGGTTTTCTACCTCTGCTGCTCTGCAGATGGAGGTTATGCAGTTGTTTATCATGTATGTTTTTTATCCCTCAGTGATTCTTTTTTTTTTTTGAGAAACGTTGTGTTCACACTTTAAAACCAGTGCATGAGGATCCCATAATACAGCTATATTTCTAAAGAACTAGCTTCATGTGAAGGCTATCTTCACTGTACACTGCCTACTATTCTCAATACTGTTCTTGGCATTCCTCAGACCCCTTCATCTCAAGTGGAAGAAAAAGACTGTGTAAATTTTACCAAAATATGTATAGTCTGGGGCATTATGGTTTAAAAAGTGAACTTTACATCAGGACTGTCCCTGAACTGTTCTCTCCTGCATACATACAATTGCAGTACAAAGTTTGAAAGTGTGCAACAGTCGCTGGCCACCAGAGTAAATCAGACAGTAGGCGGAAATGTTCCTGGACAATGGATTGCAATTGTCCATGCTAGTGAAGTGTTAAAGCTTTGCCTGGTGTGAGTGAAGCATGTGCCAAAAAGTACTCTCCCAAGCACATTTCAGGAGTTAAAATGTTGGGTCATCCCAAAAGTCAGCTTGTCAGCAGCTCCCTTCTTTTAGAGGTTAAAGGAGTTGCCCAGTATGGACGCTGTCCTTTTGGGGCCAGCTGGAACATAGAGCCCAGGAACATTCTTGGACACGTTTATTTGCAGCCCAGGAGGAAGGAGATCCCTCCCACAAATCTCATCTCAGGTCAAATTCACTCAGAGACATCCCCATGAGTTCTGATGACACAATCTAATTCCCAAGTAGTAACTAAATTGCACAGAAGCAACATATTTCATTTTTTATGTCAAAAGAGTAAGGCAGTTGGCAAAGTAACTTGTTAGAACATTGCAAAACTTAGATGGCTTGTGCCGTAGCTCCTATGTAGAGTAGCTACCCAAAACTGTATCTCGATATTTTTTATCTTACTTGAATCTGTAATTTTTTGTTTGATTTGGGGAATGCAATTTTTTCTTATTTGCAAAATTATTTCTTAAGTATCTATTGACAAGTCATAAAAACAGACTTTTTCTTATATTTATCTTTCACTAAAAAGCAAGTTTTAGTATGTAACAGAACTTGATTTTTAAGAATGAATAAAGACTGTGTTTGTTGTTGCTTTTGAAACACAGAAAACAGTCACAAAAGTTAGTTTGCTCTCATGATAATCACTATAACCTCACCTTTCCACAAGATATGGAAAATGTTCTCTCTTTCTTCTTTTCAGCCCTGTGTGCTCTTAGCCCCCAGCTTATAGAGTGGGTGGCTCATGGAATCTTGCAATTGCTGAGTGATTTTGCAGACTATTATAAAGAAAAACCGATATGTAAAGTATTGCACTTGAGCTTGGCATCTGAGAGAATGGATCTCGCTAAAGTATTTTGAGTGCATGCAAAATGTATTTCTATATACATGCAGTCTGAAGGATGTGGCTGGAGAGAAAAGGACTGTCACAATTCACCTATTAAAATATCTACTTTAGAAAATGGAACTATGTAATTTTTTTTTTTTTTAGTTGATAAAGTAAGCTAAATATTAGATAGAGAGACATCTTGCTCGGTTTATTAAATGTGCCCAGGACTTGGGCTGTTTATATTTCACAGAGTTTTTGTCCAAAGACCTCACTTCAGCTGCAAGATTGTGGGTGAAATGCCTGGCCTCACTGGAGGCAATGACAAAATTCTCCTTGACCTCCTTGAAACTTTGTATAGACAAGAGGTGAATTCCTGAATATGTACTGATTGAACATACACTTGAATGGGTATCCTGGGAAAATCCCAGCTGCCTAGGGGAATAAAAAAAGTCTATAATTGCATGAGACACACTTTTGAATCAAGGAATAAGCTACCTTACTATAGGATTTTTAACCTTCATTCTGATCCTACTTAACTTACTCTACTATGAAGATAATTTATTCCTACCAGTGCTGTAGAATATATGTAGAAGTTGCTTCCATTAGGCACCAATCTCTTAGATTTTGCTGAGAGATTCTGTTTTGGGTGTTAGTTCCATTGATGGTGCTGTAGATTCCTGTTAGGTTTTTTACTGACAGATTGTGCTGATACAAGCTCACGTGTAGACTCGAGTTCCCCCCTTATTTCATCTTACTGTTATCAAGCTATTCTTGTATACTGAAGCTGGAACAGTCTGAATTCAGTTTAGTTCAGCTCTTGCAAAAAGTCTAGGGAGAGCATTCATTTGGTTTAGCTGACAGCCTGGTTAATTGGAATAAACTCATTCATACTAAGAGTATCTGCAAAGTGTTTTGTGACAGTATTATTAAATTGGCTATAAGCACTACCTGAAGTTAAATTAGTGAAAACATGCTTAAAGTAAACTACAGTGAGCTACTCTCAAACAGAAGTGTCTGTGTGCACTAGTATTGCTTTGATCTGAGATGTCCATTAAGATTAGCAAAATACAGTTACATTTCTGTATTGCACATTATGTCTCCTGTATGTATATATATGCACATCACAATTACACCTTCCTTAGGGGAAATGAGAAATTGAATTACCGTATTTCATTGTTACTAGTATTCCTCTTTCAGAGTATCAGCTTTTGCTATAATATTCTCCCCTGGTTTTCAAATTAGACTGGGAAAGGCACTCCTCTCACCCCTGGGAGAGTACATTTGCAGAGTAGAGTGCATCTACCATGTATTCTGTACTTTATATATTGAAGTCTCCCAGGTGTGGCATGTTGGTCCAGTAAACAGAACAGCTTTTTTCAACTTTATACTTTCAGTGAAAACAAGTGATGAAGATGCTGATTTTCTTATTGCTAATAGTACCAATATAGCAACTTTCAAAGCCTTTGTCAAATCCTGAATGGCAACTGATAGCAGCTCTCATGCAAATTCAGAGAAAGTTAGAGATACTACTTTGGGAGAAGACATCATCAGAGGATGAGTGGTAAAGGGAAGGATGAATGTAGAGATATGATGTGGCATAAAAACAAGTATGTGCATATCCTGATGATGCCAAATCTTTTATATATTCTTTGAAAGCATAGGAGCTTTTCAAATGCTGAAATTTTTTAGTGTGTGTAGGGAAGCAGAAGAAGTCAGTAGATAAAAGGGTTTTTTTGATAGGTACAATTCTTTTATGAGTTTCCCTCTATGGCTGCAACTGTGCTACAAATAAAATTATTGAGTTACAATAAGTAAGTTATATCCTGGGTTTCAGAGGGAAAAAGAAAAAATGTCTAGGTACATGAGGACTGTAGTAACAATAACCATGAGCAGCATTGGCCATGAAATAATGACTATTTGTTTTACTGTTGTTTTGACTTTACTGAGAAATTCAGTCTCACAGTAGTACAGACACTAAGTAGATTCAAAGAACATTCATTGCTAAACTGGGTGACTTAAATCCGAGTTGTCCACATGTGATTTAGACATTGCAATGTCGAAAGCATGAAAGGTTTTATTTTCTTTTGTGATTTTTTCGTTGGATTTGTTTGTGGTTTTTTGTTTTGTTTTGTTTTTTCTTTTTTTCCCTGGTGAAGGCAGGATGCAGCATGCATGGCAATGAAAAAAACCCTTGCCATTCTGGGTACCCATTTCAGAGATGTACAGTAAGGCTTACTGGAACAAAGAAACACCAGAGACCAAAAAAAGTCAAAGTGAAAGTTTTGTGCTGTTTTGTTATTTGCTTCCTTGGTGGGGTGGGTATTTTTTGGTGGTGGTAGTGATTTTTTCCATTGCTTGTTTGTTACAGTCTTTTTTTCTTAGTCCTAGTCCTAGTCGCCTTCTCTAACGTCTCTTTAGGGTCTGCCAGTCCTGCAGTCATAGATCATGCATTTGCATTAAAAAAAAAAAAAAAGGATATGAAATATGAAAATATAACCCTGTAGAAAATTATGTAACAGTATTTCAGGACAGTAGTTATTGTCATTGTGGGGCTTTGGGGATTTTTAGTTTTTGGTTTTTACTAATTCCATTGGAGCCGAGATTCTTAAGCTGGCTAAATCAACCTGGTTCTACTAATGAGAGAGATTTGCCAGCCATTTGCACAAGCAGAGCATCTGACCAGTAAATTACTACCAAAAAAAAAAGTGTTACACAGTAGAATAATAATCTAAAGATTTTATCAGCTTTTGTTTCTTTCTGCACCATTGTTGAACAATAACTTTCACTATAACTCAAGACAGTTCAGATTTGTTATTTATAATACTTTAAGAGCTATTATTTATTATATTCAAGATACTTGAAAAAAAGAAATGCTTTCATTTCTTTTCATTTCAGACTTAACTTTAGGAACACTCCTTGAGTGTTCCCTGATTTGCTATAAAAAAAAGCAGAAGCCCTGCAAAAGAAAGAAAGCTGACTATTTCAATTTACATGCGACATTATTTTAAGTTTTTAAAAAATCCTTAAAGCATGCTTTGTGTTGCGGACATTTGTGCTGAGCCTATTTATTATGGAGTGAATAATATTTTTCAAGAATGATTCATCTGGCTTATTTTAGAGGCTGCCTTGAATTCTAGTCATTTCTATAGATACTGCAATTCACAGTCATTAGTAAGCTAGTGGTTTGATCTAACCTCAGCTACCTGTTGCTGGCTGTGAATGGAAGAATTTATTTTTAGTGCGAAACCACAGTATGAATATTTTCCACTCTGAAAATATAAAAAAGCCTTTAAGTAGAAATTTTACTCTTTCACTGTGATGTGCTGTGGCTCTGTTGTCAGCCATACTGGGTTCTTCTTACAGAAAATCTTTTAAAATGCCTTATTCTCTATTGACGTTGACAAGAATTTCCTCCACTTAACCCGTTCGGTGCCCCCAGGTGTTTGGCTTGCATCAAACAAAAGGGAACTCCTATACCTCCTAGATGGGGATGGTGGGATGTTGACAAATCCAAAATGAAAAAAAAAAAGGAGACAGAAAAACCTGGGCCCTTGGGCAGTCAGGAAGCAGGTTTGTGGGCAGGCTCACATAGCTGTGATATGTGAGAGACAGCATCTCTGGAAGCTGTGACTTTACAGCTGCACAACCATTGTGACTACCCTGCTGATATAGGAGCCTGTATTTTGGCATGATGTGATTTTTGTTTGTTTGTTAGGCTGGGCTGTTGTGGAATAATTCTTCCATTCCTGAAAGATTCAGAGGCAGAAATGGTCTCTAATTTTGGGAAATATCTGCTCTGCTTAGTAAGAGCCAATGGCTTAATTGTTGCAGAAACCACTACAGATCTTGAGCATGTGAATTCCATAGTTATATCTGGAGTTATGAAAGCTACTATTTTGTGTAACAGTGGGCAGACTAACTGAGCCATCATGGACTACACTGCAGAAGAATAAGAGTCTGAGGCTATAATGCCATTGGCCTATACACAAGCTTCCCATTTTTTTACATAAAACATTGAATTACATTAAAGATAAGATGAAGCAACAACTTTCAATGTCGTGGTGCCTTTATACTTACATTTAGTTTATAATTTTGGATAATCTACAGCACAGTTAAAAGCAAGGAGATAAAATGGAAAACAAGAATATAACATAGTTTAAAAAACGGGAGTTTTTAGCTCATACCCAAAGCTCAGTTCATTTCAAGAACAGGAACTGCCTCCTAAGACTTGACTGAGAGCCTGGTTTCCACAGAATATTAGGGCTTTCAGATAAATATTAGGGCTTTGTTTGCTGTTCACCACCAAGCTTTTACCATTCCAGTCAGAGGGGCTATTGACCTTCCCTACTTAGATAGTCACCATATTTCCACAGCTTTAAAAAAAATTTAAAATAATTAGTGGATTTTTTTTTTTTGATGGAGGGAAATTAGTTCCTCCTTCATATTTGTGATGCCTCAGAAGTTCACATTTTCTTCCCTTTCTTAACAGGCCAAAAGAAAGAAGTAGTAGATGGTTTAGTTCTGTCAGCACAATTCATTTATTTTAGGTGAAGAAGGCTGTTGTCTTTGTGCCCACAGTAGTAAGGCAAAAAATGTGTATTTTTTTACCAACTGCTTGCTCACATATGATCATTAGCATAAGGTAAAATCTTAATGTGGTCACAGCTGCTGGAATTTCAGTGCATGTGGTTTGGTCATTCGTGCAACCAACAAAATGTTTACCATCTCTACCAATACGTGTTAAAAGCTACAGTCACACTCTTAGCACTGTGATTTTAAGATCTGATAAGTAGAAAATGTTTGTTTAAAAATCACAAGCAAATAAGTACCATTGCCCAACCGATTTTCTTAGAGAAGATAAGACCTGAGTTTCCGTTAACACCTTCAAATGTGTTACAAACCATCTTGCATTTCACATCTGTGCCTTAAAAAGCAAGAGACGTTGCTTTTATAAATCCAAACATTTCTTCTCCTCCTAACCAGCTGCAATGATTTTTTCCAGGTACTCACCACTTCTTTGCCCAAGCAGGATCTGTTTGATTTTTGGTCTAGAAGCAGGAAGGGGCAGGGAGAGCATTTCAGGAGACTCCCCTTCTGGTTGCAGAGAGGAAGAAGTAGCCAGAGCCTATGTCACATCCTAAATGATGTGACGAGTAAACATCCTTTTGGTAAGTAATACCACAGGACTGTAAATATTTTGGCAATTATATTTTTTTAATCTTACTTTTTAGTGTAATTGTGAAAGAGCCATCCTTGCTTTCAGAACCTCATTGCCCTGCACAGAAGGGAATCTTGACCGTGGTTAAACTCTGAATTCAACTTCCCCCAATTTATAGGGACTCTAACAACAGGTTTTTCAGGGGTTATACATTTGAAAGGACTGTAGTAGACTAGTAATTTGTATTTCTTCCTAAAGACTAGAAAGGGCAGGACATGCAGTAAGGGAATAGCCTACTGATGGGTTAATTTAGGAACCTCATTGAAGGCTTTTAATAAGTGGCAGCCAAGCTGAGATAAATCCATAATCAGGAGCTAGTTGAGAATGTGTAAGGCAATCTCCAAGGATAAACAGCTTTCACAACTAGACACAGTCTCATTCACCCATAATGATAACCAGCTTCAAGAGCCCAACTGCAACCTGCTACTGGACTGGCTTAACTTCCTTTGTTTTTGTAAATTTGGTGTTAAAAAGTGAGACATGCCCATTGTGCGTATCTGTGAACTGTTTGCTGTGGGAACCACACATCCTTGAACAGAAACTAAAAGGAATGGGGGGGTTGGGTGTACTGTCTACTATCCCAGTACAACAGTGGTGGATGTGAGAGGGATAGAACAGGAATGGACTTCAGGTAGTGGCCAAGACTGCATATTTTCCCTAAATAGCATCTCTGTTGTCACCAGCAGAAAATACATCCTGGACTATATGAACCACTTTTCTGAGGCCATAGAAAGTCCCTCTCTTCTTAAGACATTTTTGAGAAACAGAAATCCATACCAATCTGAACCATCTTTCATTTTCCTGAAGTAGGTGTAGGGGAATTACAGCAACTGCCTGTGTGTCACTCACATGCAGTCTACTACAGCCTGTCAAGGCTCAGATGGCTGTCAATAATCTCCATCTGGATTCCTCTGGAAAATGTGTAGAAATAATAAAAAAACCTCATAGAGTTGTGTTGGATCTATGATGTTTTTTTCCCCCCATGTGAGTGGACATAGCTGACAGTGAGCAGAGATGAAAATTCTTCTGCTATAAATATGTTGATTAAGGAATTCTCTACAGTGGTCTTTGGGAAGATTTTTCACTAAAATTCAACTTTTCAAACAGTAAAGTCAGCAAGACTCTGCAACTGGTATCCCTCAGGAAGCCCAACAATGTGAACACCAATGTTAGCTGTACCTATGTTCTGCACAGTTAGCAAGTTGGCTAGGTGACAGAAAATATTCATGCCCAGAAGATCCACCCTGGAACATCCAGAAAATATATAACCTCTCAGGCATCAGTATTTAAGGAATAGTAAAGCACTTTGCAGCTTTGCTGAATGAAGGGAAACCCATTGGTCACAGTTTTAATATAAAAACCTGTTTAGTGCAGTGATATTGTTGAAACATAGAAGTAAAATACTGGAAAATGTTTTAGTACAGTCCTAGTGGTTTAAAGGCTAAAATTCTACAAGTTAACTTCCCTGGTCAGAAAAGTTTAATGTGATGTGAGGCAAGGTTAATGTGCAGACATAGCAGGCGATAAGTTATGGTTTCTCAAGGTACAATTTTGCACAGGTAAGAATCACAGATGGACTTCGATTTAATCACCAATTGTCTTCTTCTCTGTAAGACTGGCTCTAAGCCTATATTCCCTTTCAGCAACAGTATTTTAATGAGTAAATGCATAGTCCTCAGAGCTATTAGATCTTTAGCTGAACTGACAAAAGCTATTAAGATTATAACCCAAAATTTTGCTTCCCACAC
Source organism: Pseudopipra pipra (assembly GCF_036250125.1). Lineage (NCBI taxonomy): Eukaryota > Metazoa > Chordata > Aves > Passeriformes > Pipridae > Pseudopipra > Pseudopipra pipra. The sequence goes on along the minus strand of NC_087550.1, from coordinate 70,652,779 downwards.
CTCAATTAGAAAATAAATCTACATTTTAGATGAAAATTTTTTCTGAAGTTAGAAATTTTTGAAATACTAAATACTTGATAAAGGAATTGTAAATGCAATATAAATTGAGTATCTCCTCTCCTCCACTGCTTTGCTTCACTTTGCTTTTTCTTTGCTTTTTTTAAGAAGTCAGGGCACAATGGAGCCTTGGATGAATGAAAATCATCCCACTTCAGATGTCCACAGCTTATGAATCTATTTCTGTACTCACCACCCTTGGTCCCCATTGATCTTTAGTGTATGTAAATGAATAATCTTAGGATGAGTCTGTGTTGCCAGGTGTTACGGAGCAAAGGTTAGAGGCCGGGGCTGGGTTTGTTGTGATCTGTTATGATTCTAGGTCTGCATATTCACATTGCTTTTTTACTGGCATGATGCTGGTGCTAGTTGCTAATACACAGTACGTTTCTGTCTTATGTAGAAGAGTAACTGCTGAATGATCCTGCATCCATTTTCCAAGAGGGGTGCTACAAATGTCACCCCACGACATAACAACCTCTTTGACTCCATCAGGAGCAAAAGTGCTTCACACACACCAGCTGCATAATTCAGAAGAGTCCAAATATAGATTCAAGAAAAATTTGCATCAAAAAACTGTACCCATCCAATGCACTGAATAACTAGTGCAGATACACCTGTACAGTACAAGTTGTATGGCCTATTTAATCTAATTTTTATTCATTTACATTAGGATGAACTGAACTGATTCACAGGGAGTGTATGTGACTTGACTAGCCCAGATGGACACACTTATGCTTTTATTTTAAGATTGATTAAAATGAATCTGATGATGAGCTTATTTTTGCAATAGACTTTTTAGTCCATATTCAGATATATAAGATGTTGTCGAAACTATTTTGCTAACTCTTAATCTGAACATTATTTGGATATGTAAGCCCTGTCCTTTTTTAGATGTTTTGTCTATTTGATATGTCATATAATTCCAAAACAAAAAAACTAAGCAACATTATAAAATTCTGATTTTTTTAAGCAAAAATGAAGAGATGACTATTTCTAAATTCTGTATTAATGTATTAATAACTAATTCAGGGCAAGTTTTTATATTAAATGCACATACCTATGCATGAAAGTTGTTTAAGCTTCCATTGCAGTAAATGGGAGTTCTACTCAGTTGTTCACACTTGAATGCTTTGTGCCATATCAGTAGTCCAAGTGTATTTGTGATATTTGCATGAGCCTGGCATGACCATCAGAAGTTGTAGGTGGAGTCCAGATATCACACTAGGTACCTGTACACAGGCACCTGAGTAGTCAGAGGATCAGCACAGTCAGGAGGTTCAGTGTGTCTTTTAAATTATCCTGAAGTCTAAATTTGACTAGAAAAATAGCACTCTAAATTCCTTTGACTGTATTGACTTGGTCTCCATTAACTTAGCTTAGACACCTACATTAATTACTTCATAAATTTAGATATCTGAATCTTGAACAGAATCCTACGCTGTGTTACTGAGTTACTGCATCCTGTTCTTACCTGGTTAACCACTACATAATAACTTCCAATGATCATGATACTGACTCAAAAATAGAATGTGAATTCCTTCTTTTATCAATTTTAATGGCATTGTCATTTTTTAACTGTTAGAGCTGTATCTGTTTTATGGTTCTGATGGTTATGTCAGTTTTTCATGGCCTTTATTTGTTATATTTAGAGTAATATACTAAACATACATGAAAACTTCACATCCCAGTTCTGCTCACAGTCAGATCTCTGGGACTGAACAGTCCTGTTGTTGCCAAAAATAATTCCTTGAGCATAACTTTCATGCAGCATAACATGGAACTTTGGTAGAAAGTTGTCCAATAGCAGTGTCAGTGTGTAGAGAAGGCAGGACTGTACAGAATTACTTAAGCTTATTTAGTGTTATCATCTACAGTAAGAAGGACTAAATGTTCTGCAACCATTTCTTGCAGGTGTTTGCGTAATCTGTTTCTAAAAAGTCCTATTTAAGGATTTACTCTGAGTCCCTGTTCTAACATTTTACCTACTGTATTCAGGAAGTTTGTTGTTGCCTCCTTCTACAAGCTTCTGATTCTTGAAAAAAAAAAATCTTTAAATCAGCTGCACATTCTATAATGATTACATCTAGAACATCCTGTGGAAGTGCTTATGTTAGCATTGACTGTAGTGGAACACAACAACCTTGTCTGACCACAAAAATGTAAGAGTGGCCACCCTTGGTCAGAAAAAAATATTTGTATCACCCTATATTCTGCTCTTTACAGAAGTAGGAGATACATAAAAACGTGCTATCTGGTAGTAGTACCACCCTGAGAGGACTCTCCTATAACTGAATAACTTTCAACCCACAGACTTCCTGCATCCAATATAGTGTTTTAATGGCTTTTAGTGACCTTTCTGTTGATTTCTAGAGCCTACTGTCTTAAGTCATTCTAAAACAATTTTCCACAATACCCTACAGGAAGGAGTTCCACTGTTAGACTGTAAATCTAGCTTTTAGCTGACAAAAGAAGGTAAGACTAATTTCACCCCAAACACTTGCAAATTGATTTTCATAGATGTATTTCAGTATCTTCATAAGGATTGAAGGTACACTGACTGATCTATACTTTGATCTATAATTCCTTGATTATTTTGCAGCACTTTACCTGTACCATGAACCCTCAGGTGTTATTAGCTAAGGTGCAGCACAAAGCTAATTGATCTAACTGGGTACATATATTTCTAGGGCCTCTGCATCAAGGTTCACTGTTTTCTGTAGACATTTGTTAGGCTGCTAATGCTTTTTTCAAGTTCTGAAGAAGAAATATTACCAGATGGTTTCCTTGTCTTTGCAGCTCAAATTCCTGCAAGAACTTTCAAGAAAGATGCAAGATATAAGAACCATGGTAGTATCATCCTTTTGTTATAAGGCAAATGTAATGAGTAGCAGCTGAGTTATATTTTTAGAGTTTCTTCTCATGGGGAGGGAGGCCTACCTCAGGTTTGGGGCATAGTAATTTTAGGTTTGGTAAAATGTTCAAGTTCCTCTGTATCTTAATCATGTTTGAATATTTCAGTTTTCTTTTGCATCTAGCAATAAGACTGTGGTACTCTTTGAAGCTTCTGTAGTCCCTTGCAATATGTAAAGGCTTTCCCTTTGTCAGTTATTATTATCAGGTGTTACAATGGCAGCCTTCCCCCTGTGGTCCACATCCCCCTGCCCCAAATCCAGAAAGATTAGAATTGCATCCTGCTCAGGGAGGGACAGGTAGGACAGCCATTAAATATAAAGTCAAGCATAAACCCAAAATATACTTAGTGGTATGAAATACAGATAAGGTTAGATGCACTGGTGGAATCTGGCTGGTTAGGTCATGTTTATAACCCCTTTGCACAGCAGCAAGGAGGATAAACCAGTTTATCTGGTCTATTGATTTTTTGTTGTTCTGAATCGTGATACTTTGATTTTTTTGGCTTGACTCTATGCTGCAAAAAGGGTGAAACTGATGCTTAAGGCCATCTCCCTGGGGGTAATATATGTATCAGGTATGCATGTTCCTGGCAGAGGATTTTCTAAGGTAAGCCTGCAAAACACGCAGATACAAGTCTCTGTTTAGGAAGGGTTTCAAACCCACCTTTCTCATTTTACATGTTAAATGTGGCCTAGAGGAACATCCACCCACACCAAATGGAAAAGCCAAATTTCCTTCCAGTTCCAAAAACATAGACATCTGCCAAATGACATTTCTAATTCTTCCCGTAAAAAATGGAAAACTAAACAGAAGCATCACTCTTCCAATAACTCCATTCCAAACTCTTCCTGATTTATTCCAGATCCTCTGCATTTTGGTGAGACTATTAAATAATAACCGCTTTTGTTCTTCTTACAGGGCTTACCTCAGAAAGTATTTTATATAGTTGTTCCTTCAGAGACTTTTAAAAATGCTCTAGAAATCATAAAGAGGCAAAGTTTGACTTCTGATACACGTGTTCAGTTCCTATTGAGTTCAGTAGGGAATTTCATGCCAAAACAGACCACAGTGGTGGAAATATTTATTTAGGCATGCTGAGGAAAATTAGTAGTTCTGAATAATTGTTAATATTTCCATCATCTACAACAGAATTTAAGCACCTTAATTGATATTTTTTCATACAAGAAAGAGACAAATCACTAAAGTATGCTTAAGAAGTCAAAGAAATGGTGAAATGAAGAAAGCCACAAAAACTCCTTGTCTGGAGTTTTTTTTAAGGACTAGTTAATCACAACATCTCACAATAGGTGCATCATCTCTAAGATGTAAATAAAACATAAAGCCATAACTCATTTTTTACTGTGGTGAGATTGTTGAAAAGCATCCAAATTCACATTACCATAAAGAAAATCGGTCTTCAGTTTTTATTGCTTTATATTATATAGATGTTGAAAAGGCTGTTTTCAGCTGTCACTGTTGTCTATCATTTTGTTCTGTTATTTGCAGCTGACTACTTGGACAAGTGCAAACCCAAGGTCCTCTGGCTATGCCCTGACCTTGTCAGCCAGAACCAGATCCTGTCCAAAATCGAGTAATTGCACTCAGGTTGCTCAACCCTGCTGGTTACCTCAAAGCACAAGTGCCATGTGAATGTGCCTCAATATGACTTCAGATCAGAGCTGGCTTATGTCTGTCCATTTGAAGAGCAGACAGACAAGCTTTCATCTGTCTATACCTGTTCCTGGAGACATACCCTAAAGCTGCTAAACAGCTGATTTTTTTTTTTTGTTATGTCACAGTAAACAATGAATATGGAATGTCAAGCAATCATCATGGAACTAAAAAATTCTCAACAAAGAGAACAAGGAAAACAATGCAAATAAAATGAGATTTTTTTTCCTCCCACATCCATAAACTGTCATGCAAGTGAAATAGCTGGAATTGAAGTAAACTCTTTTTGAAAAGCTAATTTAGTAGTGTTCAGTCACCTTTAATTTGTTCATGATTCTCTTATTTTAATGTTTCTTCTTATTTTAAGAAGAATTTTGATATTTCCAAAATCTAATCAAGAAATACTGACTATTAGTACGGGAAATACAAGAGAGCCCATGATATTTTGAGTTTTCTTTCCTAAAATTAAAGGTCCGAGTAAACTTTGGATGAGATTCTTTACTTTGAAGTCCTAAGTTTTGCATGAATGCATCTGTTGGCAAAATGTTCCCAAAGTATGTTGTTATTAAAATCAGTAATGTAACAATGTAAAAATGGCCATTAGAGTATATGAAAAAAAAAATTTACTTCTTCAGTAATTAAAAAGAACACCCCAGGTAAAAACAGAAGATGGATCTATAATCCTCATGTCATTTAGAACAGTGCTGTCTAATATTATTCACTTTACTTTTTATCATAAATATTTGAGGGTTTATTGGTTTATTGTTTATTTTTATTTTTGCAGTTTAGTTTTTCCTTTAACAATTTCAAAAGTCATCTTTTACAGATTCTACTGGTTACATTGTTGTTTAAGTACTGATGCACTCCTATGCAAAATATTGCAGTCCCTAATCTGTGGATCCATCCTGCGTGGCCTGCTACAGCTGCCACAGTGACGGCTTATATGGCTTATCTTTGGGTTTGTGCTTTTGTGGGTGAACACAGGGGACTGATGACCACATTTTGTTTGGAAATACCATAGTAGTAATGGGAGAGCGATTTATGGAACTCTTCCAAAGGCCTTTCCCAGGTTTTCTGAGAAGCTCTAATAACTTAAAAGGTAAGAGAAAATATGGACCAAAGCTTTTGCACTTAAGTTGGGTCCCTATCCAACCTCCACATTCAGATGGATGAGAGGACTGGTTTAAAGAACTACTTGTCCTGAGTGTGATCAAAGAGCCATTCAATTTAACATTGATAGCAGGATACTATATCCACAAATAATACATCTTAAAGAAGTCTTTTAAAGCCCCTAACTCTCATTATGACTTTAGTCATAGGTCTATGCTATAAAATGGAACTTTGTTCAAGCAGGGTACAAACAGGTGGTAGTCAAGTCCAGCAGTGCAGCTGAATCCAAGAAGATGGGACAATTTCCAAAAGGCTTTGTATAATTTAAGGACAAACAACTTTAAATATAGCAGCACTTTACACCTAAAATATTTCCTATTTCAGTAAGAAACAGTAGTGTGTCCCCAAAAGTAGAACAGAACACAAAGTAGCTACAGGGCTTCATGAGTGGATATAAATTTAGAGAACCCGATGAGCTATCTCAAACTTCTCTCCAGCTGCTTTGATGACATCATTGGTTTCACTATATACAGTGGCACCACTGTAGCATTAAACAATGACAGTTCTAAAACTATCCCCTCTGCTTTCCTGACAGATACTCATATGCTGTATAAGGGGAAAAAATGATCTTCTTGTCATCATAATTTTTCTTTTTTTCTTTTCCTTTTCTTTTTTCCTCCCACATAATTGTCTTTTGTCCTTCAGGTCTTAATTGCAATTCATTATTATTTTTGTGAAGAGCAGCCTCATGAAGGCAAAGAGTTAAAGACGTCACTTTAAATGACAAAAGCTGAACACTTTACCCCACTTTCAGTCTCTCATCTATTCATCCTTTTCATTGTGAAGTTCGCTATTTCAGCTTTCTAAGCTCTTCAACTACCTGCCCCTAATTTGTATTCCTGGGAAGAGGCCTAGGCTAGTTATTTTGCATTTGTGTGCTAATGGTGCTGAGTTTGCTTCTAAGAGGAGGACAGGGAGGGGAGGGCTGGAACCTCCAAAAGGGTTTAAGTGGGAGTGGGGGGGAAGGTGCAGGAAGGGTTGTTTGCGGGAGAGTCATGCTGAATTTTAACCCTGAATGCTTTCTTATGCAATTTAGCACAAAGCCCTCCTGATTATATGGAAAATGACACCCTGTGAAAACTTGCCTGTTCATATACACCTTTTAAACAAATAGGTTAGTCAAATATCTGGAAAGTCTGGGAGACAGTTGGGTCATCTTTTTATTAATGCATTAAATCATGACATACATTTTTCAAAGGGTTTTTTTTATATGGCCTTGAAATTGATGTAACTTACTCAAAATATGCATTGTATTCTGAAATACATTTGTTAGGGGAAACAGTCTGTACATGTAAATGATAGTAGTGCAACCCTGCTCTGCTTCGTTTGATAAAACCATTTACTTTCTCAGTGTTAATTTTGCCCGTGCGCTTAGATGCTGTGTGAGATAAAATAGCTTTCATTAGATTAAATAGGCAAACAGAGGCTTTTTGACTTATTGACTACTATTTCAAAGCCAAGCATTTCTTATGCTAATCATTTTTATAACTAATTTAACAGACGTAAAAGAATGTCATTATGAATAATTAGAGATGTTAGTAATTTAGTTTCTAATTAACCAGGGATGTGGCAGACCATTACAGATTGGAGTTCTCATTAGCTGTGAGAGGCATGGGTGTTTTGCTGTTTATTATAGATTCTGCCTATATTTAAAAATGGTTTGGTTGTTCACAGTTTTTAATATGAAGCACTTTCGTTTCATGCTGCTGGGTATATCAGCTTGTCACGCTTTGTCACACGCTAAACCAGACAACTACGCAAAGTATCTGATGCAACAAAGTGTGTAGGCAGTCGTTTTCCATTTCACGAATTATTGCATGGCAGTAGTTCTCACCCCAACTCCACACCCAAGAGGTGGATTTGCAAAAGGGGCATTTTTCTTTTGCAGGTGTTAGTTGCTTGTAATACAATTAAGTACATAGGTATTAGATCTTCAAATCTGTGCCCATGGTTCTTTTTCTGCATAAAAATGAAGGCGACTCTACCCACTAATGTCTCCCTATCTCTCTGAACTTATGACATACTTTATAGAATTACTGCAGTCCCTATATTATCCATTCTCTCTGTGTAGGCTTCCACTAGTGACTGAATAGCAATCTTTGGGGTATGAAAGAGGCTGCTTCTTTAGACTCTTACATCCCCTGAGTGAACTTTCCACACCACTGCTGTTTATGCTCTTATTACCTTTTGTTTTCTTTAGTTACAATTTCCAAAATTATTATTTATTCTAAATGTTCAAATTCTATTTCAGTAAGACCCAACTAAAATACAACCATCTAAAGACAGACTTTCTTCCCTTCCATTTGAAAAACATTAATATATATACTTATATATATTTTCAGTTTCTCAGATATTGGAAATCCTTTGGAAGCAGTACAGTCAGCTTGTCCGGAAAAGAGACTTAATGTTGTTTACAGTAATAATAAATCATTTTGCAATATTAGCATATTAGCAATATGGACAGGCAGTTAAATTCTTTGAGAAGGGCAGTCTGCCCCATGTTTTATTAGTCTATGGAAAGCAAGAGAGTGACAATTTCATGAGCTACAGTAACAAATAAACCTGAAGGAGAAGAACTTCCTCCAAATTCTGAAATATAAACAAATGTGCATCCTAATAATGGCAGTCTTTGTCTATAGAAAAAAGTCATGCACAGTTTTTCAAGAGTGACCCAGTTAAACTGCTGTAAGCTCTGTTTAGTCTGAATACGCATAACAGACCTCCACCCGCCATTTAACACAGTTTAACTAGATTAATTTAAACCATCCCTTTAGTTAACCAGTGCAACTTTCTCCTGTAGGGAGGAATAAAAGTGATTTCAAGTCAAATCATTCATTGTTTCTGTCCAAACCTGTTTGTGATTCCTCTCACTTGAGAACTAGTGTGCTCCATTTCAATTCCTGGGTTGGTGTCTGCACCAAAAATATCAGAAGGTGTAAATTAAAATGAACTGCTATTTCAATTCAAGTGTTCACAAAGGGAAGATGGAGATTCCTGATATGGTTATTAGCCTACTTATGTTCATTGTATTGCCAGTTAAACTTTGCCTAAGATACAATTGGACATAGTCAGATTAGAAAATATTTTTTCTTTTCATAGCAGAGATTAGAGCACTAACCACAGCTATGGAAAAACAGTGTTCAGTGCCTGCTCTACTACAGATATCATAATACAAATGACCTTGGGCAAGTCACTTAGCATATATTTGCACTGCAGTCAGACAACCTAACCTTAAAGTTCAGCATTCCTGAACTTTTTAGCAGCACCAGTAGGCCACTGTCAACCCCCACTGTTTTCAAAGGCCGCTGTGGCCCTCTATAAATATTTTAACTAAAAGCACCATTGTGACAACATTATTTTATATGGTTCAGCAAACCACTTAATATAAATTGGGAACTGCAGATGGGAATCACTCCAATGGCATGGCTTCAATATGGGTTAAATGCCGAGAGTCCCAGGCAGAGGGTCCCAGGCAGAGTTGTGCATCCTGAGCTGCTTTGTCTATGTGTCCACAAGTACCCGAGCTAGTTGCAACCACCAACTCTCCCACGCTTGTCCTTGCTGCTGCCACACTTCCCAAAGGCAGTGAAGACAGTGCCTAAGCTCTTCACCTGTAAGAATATCAGTCTACCTCACAGGTGCAATCTGAACATAAGCATATCAAAAGACTGTGAGGAATGCAGACAGATAGGGTTAGCAAGAGTATTTAATATATAGACTAAAACACACCGAGTAGTTATCTTCTCAACTTTCCCTAGGATCTTGTGGGAAGTCCAAGTGGGTATGGCTAGAGGAATGAGCAAACTACTAAAATTAAGGTTGGAGGTTATGTAACTGTCAAAAATCATATCAGTTCTGTTGGTTTAACCAATGTCTGACTCACCTGACCTCTGCCTAGCCTGACTGTAATGGAGATTAAAAAAAAAAAAAAAAAGTACCAGACCATTTTGAAAGAACACAAGGTATTAAAAGGAAAAGGGTTGTGTTATAATGAGCAGCTGATGGCCAGCAAGCACCTTCCCAGATGCCAGACTCTGATAGTTTGTTTGGCTTTGACCTCAGAATTAATGTGACGTACCTGAATGTGTGGAATCTTCAATCTTGAAACTGAAATCTTCTCATGATGATGCACACTTCTAGTTGAAGTGAGTGGGGAAGATACCTACCTGCATGTCACTTCCAGAGGATATCAAGTAAGGAACAGCATAAACAAAATTCTTACAAATACCAGATTTTGGGCAATCAGAATACAGTCTAGTGGTGGTGTTCTTTGATCTCAATCATTTTCTTCACCCTTATTTGCAAATACTTTGCCACAGTACAAGCAATAGCATACTGCTTTCTAAGGGAAACTTTGCCTGAATTAGGATAAAAAATATACACTGCATACCCCATCCTCTTAGGTTACTACTTTTGCCAGCAGTAAACCACTTGCAAAATATCATGAGCTTCTTCCGGTCATTAAAACAAATAAGGGAAACCAAGCAAATCAAACCAGGAGTGGGTCTCATGTTAAGTTAGTGACTACTATCTTTCTGAAAGGAAACAGACCATAAATACTAATGGGTACAACTAGATCAGCTGTATCTATAACTTGTATGAGTTTTCATTGATTTCAAATTCTAAAAAAGAGTCTATACAGCCATTCTACTTCAATTGTTATTTTTTTTCTCTACATGTTGCTTCTGAATGCTCTTGGAGAAAGAGAAAAATCTTTCAACTACAGTAATATAGTCACTGTGCAATGACTGAAATAGATATTGTTTTGCCACTTACAAGTTATTGCTTAATAGCAAGTTGTCTGAGCTAGTTTCCTAAGATTAGGTGATGACATATCTGAATGTCACTTATCCTAATCATGTAAGCAGTATGTGTATCTTAAAAAAAGATCCTCTCTGCTGGTTTTTTTTTCCCTTTGGGTTATAAACTATGGTCTGATGCGAAAAAATAAATAACTTAGTTACAACTGTACCACCACAAGTTTATTGTAAACTGAAGCCACAATTGCAATCTTGGATGCCACAAAAAATCTTCCTATAAAAATATCTAAATAGTTCTCTCTTCAACTGCAATAACATACCATTTTGCATTACCAGATGTTAAAACTCTATAGATTATCTGACAGCAAATACTATATCAAAGGCAGTTCAAAAGAAAAGTAAAAATTATTTTCATATTTTTAATCATGCCTGCAGATGGGTTAGGATAATCTGTCATAGTTCAGATGTAGAAAAGAAAAGAAACAAGCTTGATGTAACTTGGCTCAGTGGTCTGTTTCAAATATGGTTCAGACATAATGGGAAAAACAAACAGTCTTTGCTTGAGAAAACCAATGCAGCAGGCAAGTGCAAAATCTTACTCTGCAAAGTTTTAAAGACAAAGAGCAAAAACCTAGCTTTTTAAAGGAGAGAGAGAGAGATCACTCCAAAGATCCCAAGTAAACTTTTCTTTTTTGAGATTCTTTCTGTGCATCCCCCTTCCTCTTCCCACACACACTGAATCAACAAACCCAGATGTTCACAAGAATACATCCCTCGGTACAGCCACGTCCTATGCCATGCATGTACATGGGGAGATGCCTTATTGCAGATGCACAGGAATTCCGCGGAACCAATTGTTGTGCTGCAAACTGTACAAACTGTGTGCACTTTTTACAGGAAAAGCTTCATGAATAGAACCCTCTTCAGGGACCCTGAAGATCCAGAAATTCAGTGCTTATAAAAAGGTGACTTCTGACTGTCAGTTCCATGCATATATGTTCTGGGTCCTTGTCTTTTTAGCAACACAATGTTCCTTCTTATTGTGGCACAGCACTGAACTAAAGAATAGAATTTGGAAGACAGAAGAGAGACTGATACTAATGAAAAGTGCAATCCATAATTATTATCTTACCTTCTTATTTATGAAACTTATAGGGACTGATGTTTCAGTTTATAACCACCTGAGCATGATCCTGGTCATCTGCTTGCCAATTTTTGTCAGATATTTGTATCGACTGACACATATTTTATTTTCAGCCAGTCTATGATTTAAATGTCTGACCACTGGAGTCTGCAGAAAGCAGCAGGCTTACATTTTCCACACAGCAATTCTTGTGTCACCTTCACCTAGTTTAGTTACACCTGAATACCTCGTAGCACCCTTCAACCAACCTGTATGGAGGGGTTTAGAGCAGCGAATTGATCAGGAGAGTACCAAAAAATCCCTCAAACCAACGATCAGAATAAGTGGCATGGTTGGGGGTAGGGTGGGGAATCATACTGCGTGGTGCCTGACATTAGGGCAAAAAAAGAAGAAAAAGACAGTTGTTCGTCATAAAGAATAACCTGGATGTTTATTGCGCCTGGCCGCACACCCAAGAGCAAGGTCTGCGTGTCTCCCCTCCCCAGGCCGGATGGCTCCACAGCTCAGTGCCTTGGCTTAGGTGCAGTTGGAAATGCCCGAGAATGGCTCTTTGTTGATTTTCGCCTGTGCGAGAGAGCCTGGTGTTGCTGCGAAGCGAAGTGCTATTGAATTTGCTCACTCAGGCAGAACACTCGACAGGAAGGAAGGAAGCAGCCATTCTTTCTGGTCCTATTGTCTGGCCACCAGGCTTAGGCAATCAAACAGCCCTGTAGCCCGGCTGCCGGCTCCCACTCTGGCCGCTTCTGGTGGGCCCGGCTGGGGAGGGGGAGGAAGCGGGGAACGGCTTTCCCATGGCGTTTACTTTGTTTTTCCTGCACTCCAGCCACATCTTTTCACGGCTCAGGGCCTCAGGTAGCCGTTTTCCAGCCCTCGGTGTTTCTCCAGTGGAAAAGGGTCAGAGAAGGGAAGGGTGTGAGTAGCCCCAGGTGGGATGGGGCTGCTCAAAGCTGCCTCTGGACTGCCACTGGATGATAAGAAAGTGTCGGAGCAAACTGTAGGAGCCGTGAAGAGTCCTTCCAGTGCTAGGAGATATTTCTGTCATGATCAGAAGGCACTGTTCGTAGCTGGGGGCTATTTAACAACACATTTATCCTTCGGGGTAGCAAAGGGTGAGGTGGAAAATGGTGCAAAGGAGCAAACCCCCCTTTTGAAAGAAGTCAATTTAAAACCTTACATTTCTGATTCCCCAGTCCCAGCTAGCTCCCTCTTCTCCCCAGAGAACAGGAAAGAATGAAAAAAACAGAGCAAAAGGGACTGTTTTTGCAATGCAGAGAGCTGCAAGCCTGGCCCCTGCTTGTAGTGATGCCATGGAGTCAGGGTGAGTTCTTCTCCTGGGGATTCCTGACAAAGGAAGTGCAAAAAGGGTAACTAGTCTAAGCATCCAGAGCACAAAACAGTCTGTCATTGCATTTTACCTGCCTTATTACCTCCCTGCAATGTCTCAGCACTTCTAGTCTCAAATCAGGTTGCAACCATAGTGTCACAGTGTGGATTTTGGGATGAAGCCTCTCTTGTTCTTGAGATCTGTCTGTGGGATAGCCCCCTACTATGGTCTGGTGGCTGGATTTTCTGCGTGTGATAGTTGCAGGACTTTTGTGTTTCATTGTGATGGACTTTTCTCAGATAATACGATCCAGTGGGGGATCAGCTAATAGGTGTGTCAGTGATATTATTCTTAATGTCACATGATAGACTATGCTCTGCAAATCTGTGATGTACGGTAAAACAATAAGTCTGGCGAATGCAGAGGCTTAGTATTCACACAATCCTAATACTGCAAGCCCAGGATGGTTTTGTGGTGTTTTAAGTGACCCTAAATACAGGCTCCAGTGCTCCTACCCCTGCTGATGTCCCCAGCTGCATGTTCCAGATCCATCCTCTTAGTCAAAGTTATTGCTTCAAGTCATGCTTGGTTGCAAGCTTGGACAGAGGTGGAAACAAATGAGTCCGCTCCCCCTGTCACTGTGCAGAGGTCAGTGTTGACAGAAAGGGCAGGAGGGAGTGGGGTGGAGCTGCCACAGTCTAGGCTCAGCAAGATGGATATTGCCTTTTGGCATGGCACCATGCTGAGGTACTTCGAAAATAAAGCCAGAAATATTTGCTTATACCCGAGAAAGCCTGAAGGTTGCAGTTGCATTTTGTTAACTTCAACAGAAAGGTATAGGTTGTATTTAGGAATTTTGGCCTTGAAGTACATCCAGCTTCCCACTTTTATCTTAATAAAACCTCTGCTCACCCTGCTTGCACCTATCCTGGTGCAAATCTAAAACAACCTGGATGAGTTAATGGAGTTATTCCAGGTTTCTCAGTGCAACAGGAAGAAATCAGCATGAATTATACCATTTTTTTTCTTTTTAATGGAAACGAGTGGAAATTACTAGAACAGAGAAACATTTGAAGCCAAGAAGAACTCTTGAGTTTGGATTTTATTACAAACTTGAAACTTGGGCCTGTTTTGATGGGATTTGTAAATGCTTTCAACAAATGTGGGCCAAGTTTCAAGTGAGGCTGGACTCTGTTGTGAGGGAATCTGGGCCAAGGTATGGTTTTGAGTGGAAAGTATATGAAACTCACCGCATTTGCTTGATTTAGAGTCTTGCTTTGAAGTACTTAGTCCATTCAAACCCAGAACTCAAAGCAAAAACCCACATGGTGTTAATGCACTGGAGCCAAAACTATAATAACAAATTCCCTTGAAACTACATGATTCAAAGATAGAACAGATCCAGATACTCCTTATAAGATGTCACCAAGGTTGTTCTTCTGCATATATATATTTTACTTCAGAAATTTTAAATAATCTGAAATCTTTACTGATTTCTGTATTCTTAAAAGATCTTCTGTAAGGGCTGTAGTGGGCTTGAAAGATTCAAGATAATTGCTTTTTTAGACCTTGTCTATGTATATATAAATAATCCATTAATTTTTTTATCTTGTCCTAAGTAAGATACATCATTAGCAACCCTACTCTGTCTATGGGTTCTTTGACCATGCTTGGAACTACAGTGTCTGAGAGTCTTCCAACAGTGCAAGAAGCAACGTGAATAACATCTGTTGCATGCTGTTTATTGTCTCATTGTTTCTCTTGATATGCAGCATGTGCAATGGAGTGTCTTGTTCTGATAAGGGGTTTTTCTTGGTGCTGTGATTCATTTTTTGATCAAGAAACCACTTATTTGAAATTGTCTTAAAGGGAAAATGAGTGGAGGCTATTACTGGTTAGAAACTGGAGGGAAAATTCCCCATGAGGTAGTACTATACTGACATATTTCTTTTTTTTTCTTTCTTTTTTTTTGCCATTAAGAAACTTTTTCACTTTACTGCAACAGTCACATACACAAGCTCTCTGCACATATTCACATAGCTCAACAGAGCTACTTTCAAGCTTCTTATTTGAACATAGTGTAATGCAATTAGCTTTACTCTGTGCCTTTGATAGCAGAAAGTATTCTGCGAGCTGACTTCTCTCTCCTTTACCGATGCTTCAAAATTCCATATGAGCAGCCACCCAGTGACTCAACTGGCTTTTGCATTTCCAGTTAACTACCTCGAGTCATAAAAGTCTGGGAAGAAAGATCTGAGAAACATGTTCCTTCAGCTACATCAATGCTTCATCAGGAAGGCTGAGTTTGTGTTACATTTGGAAAATCACACATTGATATGCATAGTCCATAGTCCTATGCAGATCTGTTAGACATTTATAAGAGGGTCTGTTTGTCCTCAGCTGCCTGCCTGTAGAACACCCATAGAGCTAATGGGAGGTCCACATGTGGCTTGCTGACAGGATTGGGCCCAGAGGTTATAAGCAGGCAAAACATTTTCTGATATCAGAAATTGTCCTTTCTTGCCCAGCTCTGTAATTAAGCTTTAACTGCTTTGGCTGTGATCCTGATGGTTCAGGCCAAGTGGAAGCAGGGACAAGGCAGTCAGAATGGAGGTCTGGTTCTCTCATTCTGTTGCTCATCAGAATCAAAGTGATGGCCTCAAATGTCACCTGTAAAAGGGAATAGAATTTTTTTTGAAGGTGAAAAAGGCAAATGAAAAGGACAGATGTGAGGTGCCATGATGAAAAGTAAAGAGAGAGCACAGCAGTGAAGGACCAGCAGTGGAAATCAATGCTCATTTGCAGAATAGTCACTCCTGCTCTTCCAAGAGACCTCTCCCAGGAATAAATGCACAGGCACATACTCTGCACTTCCTTGTCCTTCTCCTTAGAAATTCAGAAGAAAAAACCAAACATGCAGAAGCTTTACAAAGTTCTATCTCCATCTATTTTTCCTTCTGGCAGATTCTGCTAGTCCCTTCTGCATATAAAACTATTTGAAATAGAACAAGGGTTGGTTTTAAGAACATTAGAGTAACGCTGGAGAATGGTGTACTGGATAACTGTCATAACACAGTGTCTAAAATAGAAGAGCAAGTTGCCATTATTTATTGTCCACATACACTGGTATCAGAGGTGGCCCTCACTTAAAAAAGAATTGTGTTTCTGTAGCATGCATTACAGGTGAAGGCCCTCTCTATACCAAAGCTTTGCACAGTCCAAGAGGAATGAAGAAAACATCATGTTCTTGATTCTTCTGGCCAGGCCCAGACCAACTTGGACTGAAGCTCAGCTCCCCTAACCGGCACAGCCTATACATGTTTAGAGCACTGACAAAGCAAGTACATGCTTGCTCCTCTCCCTTCCCTTGACATAACAATTTGCATAGGGCAAACCTAGGCCATAAAAAAGACAGCGATCTGGCCTGTAAAATCTCTTTAGACAGAGAAGTTAGTGCTAATTCAGCATATTTCAATTTGCTGAGCTTCACCAGGCTGCACATGGTTTTTAACAGAAGCTCCACATACCAGATCCTGCATTGGATTGTGATGTTTCCTCAGCACAGCTAATCTACACTTAGATTGATAAAGAGCTGTTTCCATTGGTGGCTCCAAAGCTTTTTTTTGATTGCTATTTTGATGTGAGGACATAGTGGGTATCTGAGGTACTTAGCCTCTTGTATTCCACTTGTCCCTTCCCCCGTATAGATTGTAATGAGTTTATTAGCCGTCATATCTTGGAGATTAGCTTTTGTGCAAGTTTTTTTTTCAGGACAGACATGTGTAAAGGGGCCCTTTCAGCCAGCAAACAAGTGTTCCTTAATGGCTGTACACATATTTTTGGCATGCATCCATACACTGGCAGTATGATCAAACACATCCCAGCAGACAGCAGAATAGAGATAGATGTAGGTATAGGTACCTTGGGAGCACAAGGGGAAGCTATGCCATCTCTGTTTTCTTTTAGGACCTCTCTCAAGACTGAAGGCCCATGGTAAATGGTGATCCTGATTTCCATGCAGTCAGCCTAGAGGACTGTCTGGAAGATTCCATACAAAACAAAAGGGCTGCCGAGCCCCCTTACTCACATATTAACTTATCAGCTGGAGAAGTTTTGATTTACAGCAGAATTATCTATTGGTTACTGAGATTCTCCCATTTAAAATTAATGACTTCATAGCTGATGAATGATGAAGTAGGAAAGGAACTATGCTGAAGACTGAACAAAAATCATCAGGTGAAAGGGGCATTCTGTGATTATGGAATAAAGACTAGTCATTGGGGCTAAAAAAAAAAAACCAAATGGCCAGAGCTCTGCTTCTCACTGGTACTAGTTGTGGATGTTTTCTTGGAATAGAAAATTACTTCCCCCCCTTAGGATCTGTGGTACTTAAAAAACAGGCCCCTTCAGAACTAATTTCAAAATCTGCTAACATAATAGTCCTCTGAAGAAGAAAAAGAATGTTGGTTTTACAGTTAATTAAGGGGTTTGGGTCAGAAACTGGAAATCTATCCATTAGGGTATGGTTTTCTGGTTAAAGAGTCATAAATACACAGTATACTTTATTAAATAGCTTGAAAAAGACGGTGTTTAAAATATGATAGATGGTTGGGTGTGTTTAGCAACAGATAAATAAATGTTGAAAGAGAGGCAGTTCACCTTGGCAGTAACTGTGTGTGTAATTTCTTTGGAATAATGTATTTTGTTGTTACCTGTCCACTCCTTTTCCTTGTCTTTACTGATTTGAGGATGGAAGTAGGCAAGATAGAGATGAAAGCAGAAAAGTAGAGCAAAATAATATGGGAATTTGTGGGGTTTAACCCCCCAAAACAACTGTTACAAGACAGAACTGAAAAGAGTACCTACTCTTTGAAGTCTTCTGAGGTATGAGTGGTATTAGGTGTCTGCATCCTGCCAACTGGGACAGTCATTTCAAGATGAAGACATGATTAGTGGGGCAAAGCATAGTCAGAAATAGCCAGAAAGAGGGAAAGGAACTTGTGAGGGAAAACATAGAAAGAGACATTCAGGTACCAAATCCCAAATCTCCCGTTGTGTCTCTGCCTCCAAAGACATCTCTCCTGTGCAGGGGGTGTAAGTGAGGGGTGGAGAGAGAAGCTGCATCCAGACAGGTACCCTGGAACTGTGAACCATTTGTGTATGAGTAGAATAATCTTATAGGCAGTTCATCATTTCCAGGACCATTCTTATGCTAATTCCCCAGACATAGCGAAAACTTAAATTCCTTCCCTTACTGAATGGAACCATTCCTCCATCAAGAGTTAATTTTAAAAAGAGAGCAAACAGATGGGAAGGACTTGATGTTTGGCAAGCTTGGGGTTCGAACATTCCCATATACACATACGCATTTAGAAGAGAAGGATCTTGGTATTCATGATACTTGGTGACAGAGTAGCAAAAAACTTTCAGTTAAGCATGAAAAACAAATATCACAATTTATCTCAATTCTTCAGTCTTTTATGTGCTGAAGGCATTTTTTATGTGAGGTTTTTCACACTTTTTTTTTTTTTTTTTTGTGAATGTCTTTCATTTCAAGTTACCCTTATTCTGGGTCCTTTTTTAATTCCCTTTGGCCAAAGCATTTCTGAATTTCTGCCAAGAAGTTACTATGTAAAGCCTGTTGTACTCAAGAGTTGGATTCCCATTCCTGGAATCATGACTAGCAACCCCAAAATAGAGTGCATTGTTGTTTCAGAAGGAAAACAAGAGAGGAAAGAAACCTTAGGAACAAACAGAGAAGGATGAAGCCAAGCGACAGTTACAGACTCTTCAGAAAGCTACTCTTCAATTAGACATTTAGATTGGCTACTGATTAATCTAATCTAGATGGTAGAAAAAAACTGCATTTGAAGTACAGCCAACTCTTATAAATTAATGCTATGCAAAGCTACCTATTTTTGTTTCCTGCCAACTTGTGCTTAGGAACCAGTATCTTTACAAACACTTGAGGGACAGGACACCTTTGAATGTTCTGTTTCTTCTGCAGAACACTTTTTTTTTCTGAACACAAAGTGTAACTTCACCACAACTACACAGCAAATTCATTTAATCGGAAAAAAAAGGCACTATCAGTGCAAGGGGGAATTAAATAGAGAATAAACTCTTTTTTAATGGTAGTGTAAGCAAATGGGTTAAAAATATTGGTGCATCAGCAAAGAAATACTGAGAGTTTACAAAAAGATTCTATGCTAATGGAATCTTTCAAGAGGCATTCTTTGCTAAAGTAAGTATTTTCAGGAAATATCTTTTGTTAAAGTATATTACAGAATCCTAATTCAAAAATTCTGTATGTAGTTATCATCTCATCAACTTAATAGGCTATGCATTGGTTTTTTGCTGATTTTGTCACATAGGAGTTTAAAAGTCATAGGTATAGTAGTATTTGATCATATAATCATAATCATTATTAACAGCAGAAAGTTTAAAAGCGTGGAGGGTTTGACTGGAGAAAACAGAAGAAACTTTCAGTTGGCAAAGAATATGTTTCATGACACACAGTGAACAAGCCTATTTCTGTCCATTTAGTAACTTATGATGAGCTCATTGATTCTCTATAATACTCACAGAAACAAAATCCTACTTTTAGTGTAATAAAAGATGACTAATATTGATTAAGATGTTCATATGAAAAGAGACATGAGACAAGACTGGACAAGAGAAGACAATAATTTCGGCCTCTGCTTTCAGAGTGTGTCACCATTATAGTGTTAAGCTTGAGAAACTGTAAAGGTCTGAGTATAGAAGTGAAAATCCATCCTGGGAAAGTTCATCTCTTCTGAAGTGCATCAAAACCCAAGAACAGTCCAAACTCATCATCTCCTTTGCAAGTGATGGCCCGTAGCATTTATATATATATATATATATGCAATATAAAGTCTGTATTAAAATCCAGTCATAAAATATGTTGGAATTCCCAGGCTAGAAATAGATTATAACACCCTAACTATCCAATGGGACACGTACCTTGACTCTCTGCTTTAGGTAACTAATGAAGCAGTTCCACAAAAGGTAACATGTACTTTGTAAGGACACATCCAACAAAAAGGAATGGGTGGCTCTGAGCACCTGTGAAAGGTTTTAGTTGCTGAGACTTAGGTACCTAGTTTGGGAATGTAATGTAGGAGCAGACATGTTCTCAATCTAGATATATTCAAATATGCTATATAGAGATTTTAGTACTTACCTTTTGGAGTATGCTGTCTGCTCCAGTGGACACCGAAAATTATCAGTTTTGTGCTTGCATTAGGTGAACTGGAATCTCTCCCAAACTATCTTTTGGACAAGTTTTCAAAATGACATTATAGGGAACTTTTTTTTTAAATCCTGCTAGATGTGTCATGAGGCTGGAAAAACGTAAGTTTTCTTTTTCTGCTGTAAGTAGGAAGCAAAAGGTGGGTAAGAGGCCTAAATATAAATTCAATTTATGACCCTACAAAACTGAATCCACATATAATTCAGAAGGTTTTACCCAGTGGACACACACAAAGTATTCCTACAACAAGCATGTATGGCCAAAACACAATATCAGACAGTACCACTGAAATCAGATTGCAAGGGACACACAGTTTTATTTTTCTAACCCATGTTGGTACATACAAGACTAATGAATATAAAATGTATGTGTGTCTCTAAGTAAACTAGTCTGTTTGCATTTAAAAATGTGGCTTTGTGAGTTTCTGTAATGAGATCCTTTAGCATCTGTTATTGATCATTCCTGCACTTCTTTAGCTTATACTTGTGAATCAAGTAAAATGCAGAATGTTACCATACATAAGAGCAATGCTTAAGAAAACATCTATCATATCCAGCATTTCAGGGCCAGACAGTTGTGCATGGTTATCAATCCGACTTGCTCTTGGCCAACAATGTAAAAATCTCTGACATTTGCAGAAAAATTATATTTGGGCACTTGGTGCTACATGATCACAAGGAGAGGATGTTCAGGCAATCAGGACAGTGGGTTAAAACTAGGCTTGGTGTGAGAGTTCACAAACAGACACTCCCTGATTTAGCACAAACTTGGACTGACACTTTTTTCTTAGGAATGACAGCATGCTACGAGAATGTGGAAATGAATGTAACACGATTCAGAGGGAGAGACTTTGCTCCTCCCAAGCAACACATTTGCTTTACTTCACAGAGAGCACATGCATAGTGGCTTACTCTGTGCAGTATCTTATTTTGGTCAAGCTTGATTTGGGTCAAGCCTAAGCATGTTACATTCAGTTGACCTGCTAGATGCGCCTAGCAAAGGCATTGTGTTCATGTCTTTCCATAGATGGGATCCAAAATAGAGCAGATGTGGACAATACAAGTACTGGCTCTGTCTTTACTCTATTGAACCTAGCTTCAACACTAGCTATAGTGAACAAAGCAGGCACATATCAAGTACCAAAGTCTGTACATTTGTAACTTCTAGGTAGATTACCATAAAAATCATTCAAGTTTTCCACAAATAGTCTCAAAAACAGAATGTTTTGATATTATGAACTGAACTTCATGAAACCTAATTGTAGGACAGAATACCCAGAAGAAATGAGAAAATGTGAATAAAAATGAAAGTCAGTTTTGGACTGATCCTTGTCACTCTTTCACAGATTTATTTCTTCATAAAGAAATGTAAAGAATTCATAATAAGGTGAAGAAGGATGCTAGAGATTTGATGTTATATATGCAAGTGGTATGAGAAACGTCTCTCATAGCCCAAAGCAATTGAAAGCTTTGATTGAGAATTAAAGGAGTAAAAAATAATCATAAGGATTTTCATCTGGTTACTGTTGGTAATGACAAGAGATACTGGTACTCATGTGTCTCAGAAAATGTGTTTTGAAGTATGCAATGTTACAACAATATCCAAGAAAATTAAAAAGAGAAAAAAAATTATCTATTATAAATCAATAGACAAGAGTGAATAATATGTCAGTGCTAATATAGAAGGTAAATTTCTTTTAGCTTTATTATTGATCTCTGAGGTAATTACACTGTACATCAAAAGAAATTCAATTATATTCATGTGTTACTTTGTAAACAGCATTAGCATCATTTGGACATGCAATCTTACAGCAGGGAAAAAGTTTTCAAACCACTGTGGGTTTGCTTTCCCAGATCTGAAGTATACATTACAGCCAAGAAGATATAGTCTCTTGCTGATGTGGTTCCAACAATTTCAACAGAGTAAAGACAGCAGTATAAATGTCAATATAGGCTACAGTCCAGTCCACCCAATTTAGATTCAAAATTTATACTTACAGTTTAAGTGTCTTCAAAGCCCTTTTACAGTGCAGTGACTCTTTCTGCTACAGAGAACATGGGTGTTAGGGGCAATCCATCCCCAGGGATCTAATGCTTGGTTCAAACTAGTTCCCCCAGTTTTGTGAGTGGGATCTCATGTCACTTATTGTTTTGGCAAGATTAAAAAAATGCAGTTCTTATCAATCATAGTTGCATAATGCAACAGCTAATGAAGTAAAAAGATCTATCAAGGAATTTGTTTTATCAAGGATGTTGATGCAAAAGACTATATAGACATTCAAGTTGTTTGAAATCCCTCCCACAGATGACAGAAAAAGTCAAAATCCTTTTCAAAAATGTAAAAAGCTCCAAGTGCTCACTGTCCAGCTCCTTAAATCCACCAGCTTCCTCCAACAAACTCTTCAAGGCAGTTATTGGGGGAGGTGATTCTGTCCCTTTACTCTTGTGAGACCCCACCTGGAATACCGCATCCATCTCTGGGGTCCCCAGCACAGGAAGGACATTGACCTGTTGGAGTGAGTTGAGAAAAGGGATAGTAAGATGATTAGAGGGGTGGAGTACCTCTCCTATGAGGAAGGGCTGAAAGAATTGGGATTGTTCAACCTGAAGAAGAGAAAGTTTCTGAAAAAGAGTAGGTTTATATTAGATATTAGGAAGAAACTCTTTACTGTGAGGATGGTGAGGCACTGGAACAGGTTGCTCAGAGAAGTTGTGGATGCCTCATCCCTGGAATTGTTCAAGACCAGGTTGGATGGGGCTTTGAGCAAACTGTTCTAGTGAAAGGTGCCCCTGCTCATGGCAGGGGGCGAGAAACTAAATGATCTTTAAGGTCCCTTCCAATCCAAACTATTCTGTAATTCTATGATTCGCAGTCCTGTCAAATGTCAGACCTGAAAAAATAAGTCTTCTACTACATCTTGTGCAACTCCTTGCTAGGGGTGACACAGTTTTTCTTTTGCTCCTGAGACACATTGATTTCTCTCTGAGAAGCATTACAGAGAAGGATTGCATCAGCCACTGCATATAGAGTGAGGTGAAAAACAACCCTGTCCTAAGGTGTTGTCCCTCCACAGTCAGTTCCAGTGGAGATATCTACTTCCTCTGGCACCCTACACAGGGTGCCCATCCTTACCCTTCAGACAGCCCATTGTATGGAGCTTCACACATCAAGCAAAACAGAGTGATGAATGTGTTGTCACTGCAAAAATATGGAAAGTCAGATGTAAAATATGAAAATATACAGTTGTTTGAGTTTAATGTCAATGTATGTAACATAGACAATGCTTCTCTGATTCACTTATTTGTATTTTATATTACTGCATTCAATAAATCTCTCTTTTAATGAAAACTCTAAAGCACTTCCAGATGACCAGCATTCTGAACATAAGAATGGGCTGAACTTCACAACTTTGTAGAGAAATTCAGGTTTATCTGTTGCAGAAGACACAGGGCCTTTTCCATAAACTTGTCCTGGCAACATGCTGGGACAAAATACAATAAGAAATGCAAGTATCAGCCCCTGGCTGGACAAATGTTCTAACATTTACATATAATTAAGGGTGTGGCTCGGGAGAGGTAATGAGGCATTGAACATTATTAAAAGAGCTAATCCTTTGTTAAAGCCATGTAAACCATTTGCATAGCCTCGCTGGCATTGTAGTAAAAACATAGCACAGCATTGTTGAAGATCTTAATTCTTTGCCCCTGACAGTGTAAAACAGTTTGTGGGTCATAGAGTTTGGAGGAATATTGTACAATTATCACATGAAAGAAAAAGAAAAAGATTGTACCTCAGCTTAATTTATGCGAGTTCCCTTCTGAAATACTCAGTTTGAGATGTAATAGGAGATTCATCACAGGCCTACTTCTTTTCTTACTTTCTAGAGACCTGTTTTTACATAAGATCTGCAATCACAATGAGCTCAGAGGAACAAAGGTACAATATGAAGATCATAAATGAATTACACTGAGACACTCATATATATTAACACCTAGACCTCTTGAAGAAATATAACACTTTCCACAGTTTTCAGGATTTAAATAAATAAGCCTTATTTAGACACATAAACATCATTGGTAAGCTAGACAAGGTGAGATTCTCAAACTTCAGGTTTCTGTATATATCAGGCAGTCACCTAAGATTCCCTTTATAGGCAGTAGAGAGAAAAAGGTGCATTAAATGTAAAAGTCATTTGACCTATTTTCATCATCTATTTTAGGATGAGATGAATCATACTCTAGAAGTGCTTATTTTATTTCAGTGAGCATAAATGAAATCATAAAGAGACTACTTCCGATGTTAACTACATCTACAATGTGATTTATGGTGATACTGATGTCTATATTGGGCCAAATAATTCCCAATCACATCAATTTTTGTTGGTTTTCGATTAAGCACAATAAAAAAGTTCATTTAAGAGAATGTCTTACATTCTACACAAAAGAAACTGTGTGGTATGTGAGTTGTATTTAGACCTATATATAAACATACAATATAAATATATTTATGAAACGATCTAGAAAGATCAAACAATTAGGTTGTGGAGAGTCATAGTTTCACTTCCTTTCTTGAGAACTTCTGTTTTGAGAAACAGGTGGATTCTGTACATGAGTAACATTTCTATTTTAAGAACATAGTGGTGTGTGTATGCATATTTATGAAAATAAAAAAACCCATATCATCTACCATATAAAAAATAAACTGTTATGTCTCACATTGATGGTTAGAAATTTGAAGTTCAGATGGCTGTAACTGTTACTTATTTAGTGCTTACGTAGGAGCAATATTTTTATTATGTTTATTTTGTAAAATGCTATTCATCAGACACCGAGTATAATTAACTTACTCTTCCTGCCTGCTCCCTTTTCATCATCCGAAGTCCTTGGAAAGTTTCCCACATCCATACTTTGCAGTCTTCCAGATTTGTACCTTGGCATTGAAACTTATATCTTACATTTATTTCTTCTATAATCCTCCTGTATCAGGGAGAATACGAAACTTCCAAAAGTTTGGTTTTTTTCAGTTGTGGAGTTTTTTGTGGGCATTTTCTGTTTGTTTGGTTTGAGTTGGGGTTTTTTTTGAGTAATAATACATTGTCAGCAACATTGTATTGCTAGCAACATAACATTCTAAAAATGCATGCACATCTGAAACATCCAAGTATTATAGAGATGCAAGGCCAGACACATTAAGCTCCTTTCTTCCCTCAGGAATAACCTCTGGTTTGCAGTGAGTATCCAAGTGCCCAAAAGCAAGCTCATTTACAGCCACACTGGAAGAAGGCAAATTTCATTTTCATCAGGAGCTCTATTAGTAGGCAATAATATTGGTGGGCTCTGAATCACCAGGCACCCACCCCTGTGTCAGCCTCTCTCTTCCCCCCACAGAGGGGGCTTTTTCCTCCTTATACCTGTACTGTTTCTTCCTCCAAGGCATTGATGGTGCTGGTGGCTGCATGCTGGGGTGCAGCCAGTGCAATGGTGTGCATGTGACAGCAAGTGGTTTGATGTCACAAACCTTCTCTTCCTGGCCCAATGGATTCAGCACAGCTTCCCCCGCCGTGACACTGTCATTACTTGAACTCCTGTAATTAATGTCGCAAAACACATTTAGCTCAGTATCCAGCCCCCACACTGCTGGCCTGCCTCCTTAAGATTCCTCCTTAAAGCCCCACTTTCAGCAGCTACCCTTCTGTCAATGTGCTCTAGATTGGCCCCAACCACTTCTCTTCACACCTGTGATTGTATCAGGAAAAAAAGGCCAAAATAAATATTTACAGTGTACATGCAAGAAGAAAAGGTCTGTTTTCGCTTTTCTGTCATCGATTTCCTCAGTTCCTCAGTTACTGGTCCTGCTCTGTTTATTTATGATACTGTGTCTGACTTGGACTGCATTTCATGGGCAAAAGTCCCTGTTTCTTTGCTGTGGTTGTTTGTGCTAGTCTTGCATATGATAGCAAAGAACAGAAAAAAAACACGGAGAACACTCTAGATGAAAGAAGCAGTAAACTCAAAAAAATCATCTGAAGGACTCAGAAGATAGTAAATAAAATGACTGTTTAAATCCTTTTTAAAATCTATTACCTTTCACATTTGTAATGGCTTCTTAGAATGGCATGTGTTATCCTTTAACCTACTAGGCATGACAAAAAAACCCAAAACAACCGTAACCCATGGGAGTGTATAGAAAATACCTGATTAAAATTAGGTTTGTTTCCTTCTAAATGCTGAAGAAGTAATAGCAGGCTTTTATTGCTGTTAACAGGATTTCACATTTTTCTCCTAAGTGATTGCAGAATGCTTGTTATGCATAAAACCCCAGAAGCAATGGTAAACAGCATTTCAAAATGAGAAATTCTCTCTTTCTTACACTTGGAAATACATCAAAATTTTCAGACTAGTTTGGATTACCTCTGCTATCTTCTACGTGCTCTAGAAAGCTGGATATAAGAAATCCTCTCCTTGTTTGGAGACCAATAAACCTTCTATGTATAGAGAACTTCTATGTCCCAAGATCTCCTAGATACCCAGAGTTCCTTACTGACAAGAATAGACTTTACAAGAGACCCTATTGATGGCTTCAGAATTGAGTAACAGTGATCAGGAAATAAAACCATGTTAAAAAGCTGAATCACTTATATGCTATAAAATTATGTTTGGTTCAGTTGTGTTTGTTTATATTCTGAAATATCCTAAACTGACATGGTTACAAGATGGATGTGTTTCAAATGTGGGATAGTCCCATACATTATTGGCAGCATAGATTCTGTGTCTAGCAAATAAAGTCTGTAAACTGTTGATTGCCAGAAGCCAGGAGGGCACAAGGGGAAGACTTTTTCTCTATTTGCATTCCTTACCTATTTTTTTAAACATCTCCTACCAGAAAAAAAAAACCAAACCAAACCAAACCAAAAACCCAACACCATACTGGGATAAAAAGACATTAATGTATGACTGGTCCAATATTCAACATTTTAATTACAAGACATGGAAACCTTTGAAAGCTGATGACTTGCTCTGTCCTAAAAGAAACCTTTCCTGATTGGGGGCAGCTACATCTTTCTGCCTTTTATTTACTCCGGGGCTAATGGAAGACATCAGTTTCCTGTTCTGTCAATCTTGCCTGTCAAGCAGACACCGAATTCACTTTAATTAAAGCCACAGACTTAACAAGACATGCACAGGAGTTTCAGCATGTCTCCCTTGCCTGTAGATATGTACTTTACCTTTTGAAATATCAGCTGTTCCAATTGTGTGATGGCCAGATGCTGAGAAGGTGAAACCCTCTTATCGTTCCACCAACTTCAATAATCATGCTGATTTGCAACAGCCGAGCTTCTGCTCTGCAACTTACATTTTCAAGCCTCTCATGCATATACATCTACAACGGGAGAAATAAAGTCAAACTTCTGATTTTCTTCCACTGAAACCAATAAATATATTTCCAAGGTATTATTTTAAAATAAAGTTTTGCTTGCTGCTTCTCTCAGAATAACTTTCTATCATGGCTGACTTATTTTCTTTCTTATATATATTTCTTTTAATTTTAAACTTGCTCCTGATTGTTAGTATCATATTTTAATATTAAAAAAAGAAGAGAGATCCATTTATTTGGATAGGACTCCATCAGATGTTGAATTACTTGGAATTCTATCTCTTTGGGACATTAGCAGTATGACCAGGAAGAGAGGACATAAATAATGATGGCAAATAAATCTGAATGTAAGAAGGCAGATGAAATGTTGGTCCTACTCATCGTGACATTGCTACCTTTAAAATACCAGAATTGAAAAACTTGTCACTAAGCATCATATGCTCCATGTTTTAGGGCAATAACTCCTTCTAACTCTAAAGTATGACACAAACAAGATCTCTTAAGACCTTGGGGCACTTGTAACTTGAGTATCCTGCAGCTCCTATGGCTTAAGTCTTTATAAATTACTTACAAGATCAGATAGTGCAAAGAAATTGAGAAAAAACCATGTTCACTTTCATACTGTTTTCATACCAAATGAGGAAAATAGAAGTTTCCTCTTTGAAAACCACATGAGCAGAATATAGGTTGTCCGTGTTATAAAAACAGGGGAAGCTGTGTTACAAAAGTATTCCAAAAAAGAGCTCATCATTTTACCCTTTTTTAAAATTTGACTTTTAAATTCCTATCTCTGTTCAGAGAAAAAAAAGCAAGGAGAAAACCCCTCTAAAATGTTTTACGCTTGCTTAGCAGAAAAGCTACAATAAAAGCTAACAGATGGATAAAAAGGCTTTGAAGAACTTTTTGAGACCTATAACATTTAATATTCTTTCATTGAATAGCTAACAGTCATGATTAAAAGTACAGAGCACAAATGATGTCTTACACCGGACAAAAAAAACCCCATGAAAGTATATTTCTATTCCCATTTTCAATGTGATATTCAAAATAATCATAGATTCAACCACAAATTTTTTACTCCTGATTTAGCAAAAGTAAATACACTTGCTTCCCCCCATTTATCAGGAGTCATTGTTGCATATCAAGCAGACATATAAAATAAATATCCGGTCAAATGGAAGAGATGGGAATTGTTCTGCCAATTAGTATATTATTCAGTGCTGGTAATGTTGCAGCAATTTAACTGTTGCTAATTGCCCAGCTATATTTACTGAATACCAGGAGGAAAATAAATAGATTAAAGATGCTCTGAATCACTCATCTGTCTGAACCAAACCATCAAAGTGTGCTGTGTGTTTTATACTTTTTCGAAGGTATAAAAATCCTCCGACGGAAATTTTGATGGTAGATGGTAAAGGCTTCTGTTTTCCAAATGCTTACATACATATGTACATTTGCTCAAGTAAATAGTCTGTGAGACTGTGCCCATGAATAATGTGATAGATATAGAAAAGTATAGGTCTGTCTGACTCCTTTAATGTTTACAAAAATCTTAGTGTCTTGAAATCTGATGTTAAAAGGTAGACAAAATTTAATATTTCTCACATTAAATCCAATGTCACTCTATGTTCCGCCACTGATATGGATGTTGAACATTTAATGTAAAATAGAACAACGCAGTCTGTACTTTTGTTCATTTTCATATTTCCTGAATGTTAAGGCTTTAAGCAGTATTCATATGGATTTGTTTCTGTGTAGATGATTTCAAGATCTTTTTTAAAAAGAGGTAAACTGAATAAGAGACATTCAAAATATAAATACTAGACCAGCATTTACCTATGCCGCTGACATCTAATCTATCTGATGAAATTTAATATTTTTACTTAGTTTTCTTTTTACTTTTTATTTTGGAAAATATAGCATGCCAACATTCTCCCTTGCTGATTTTACAGGGTTTTTTGTGGTCAATGCTGCCTTGTTCTCATTCTACTTCTCCTTCCCTACCGTCCACATCTACTCCTTTATGCTATCTTAGGTTGCTGTGAATGCCAATCTCATGGTTTACTTCCTTGAGGGATGGGGTCAAGCCAAATTTTTTTCACTGTGAATCAGTTAATCTTACTTTGCTTGTCCTTAAGTACAAATGACATTGCTTTTTTTTCTTGTTCCCCCCAACACACTTGCATTTTTCCTGAACTTATTTCAGTTAAGAAGAGCTCATCTGACGGCATCTGATCTCATCAACAGGAACACGGGCTAAGAGCAGTGTTAGGTTTGTGAAGGCAAAATTTCCCTGCTTTCCTCAATACTTACAAGTCTTTCTATCACAAGGGCACAGTCACCCCATTAAATACTCTAGAGTATTGTCACAGCAGCATGCAACAGTTAAAACCCTTCCTCCTACGGTACTGAAATTACTAATTTAAAGCCATTTTCTAACATGAAATAGTACCAGTGCCTGAGATAGTAATGGTACGCAAGAAACATTTTAGTCCTAGATAACCAGTTCAAATCCAGCCTGAACTGAACATGAATCTTGTAAAGCAGCTGTTTAACTGGGTTTATGAAGCAATGGAAGAAGGTAGTGTCACACTGATTCTCAGAGGAAAGGTGCCAGTATGGATATTACTCGGCATACTTTCTGATGGTCTCAGCAGGCAGCCCCAGGAATAAATGGTGACCTCCTCAATGTGATGTTACCCTGAGTTAAAACATGCCAGCAGGATGATGTGAGGAAGCATATGTGGTTTTGCTTTATGCTGTATCTCTGCAAAGCTTGTTCTAGCTGCAATCACGTGTCTCCTGTGAATCCTGGAGAGGAATAAAAGAAATCAGATTGTGCAGCTGAGTGAAAGCCTCCTCCCTTTGTGCCTTCATTAAGACAGTAGAGTTCATTTGAAATAGGTTGACTTACATGCAAATCAGTAATGCACAAGATAATCATATAACACAAGGAATGGAAATAGAAAAACAAAATTGGTTTTGGATACAATGTTTCCTTTGAATCTAAATTAATCTTGGTGATCTTTTAGTACACAATATACCCAGAAAGGCAAAGATTTTATTAAATTACCTACAGACAGTCCACAGTCATAAAATGTTTGGAAGAAAGTACTCCTTATGACATTTCAACTTATTTTTTCACTGGCTCCATTAAGATATAAAAAAGTAGAATAAAAATGTTTTAGTCTGACAATGAATCTTTGATGACATTTAATTAAATAACAAGGGACACAAGCCAAGGGAAATATTATAGCACAACATCACAATAAATTAATCCTGTATTTAACATTACTTTGATATGAGAGAGAAACACATCAGCAGAAGAATTTTTCCAAGGCACCTTTTCACTTTTTATTTAAATTTAACATGCTTATACCTACTGTTCTAAGGAAACTCCTGTGGACATGGAGCTTGTATTGCACTTTTTGTTAACAAGAATCAGATGCCTATCAGAAGCATTATTCTGGTGTGAAAGTTTGCAAGATTCAACCTTTGGTCCATAGTTATTTAAAACAATTCTTTACAGGCAGTTTATACTCAGGGTTGAATCAAAATGTCACTGAAAATATAATCAAGAAAAAATGTGGTTCACACTAGTTCACTCCTATTTTTTGTTCAAAACTTGCGTGGATGTTAATGCCATGTATGACATGAGTTGTGTATGGCCCTTTCTGAGAAATATGTGTAATTTCTAACTGTGCATAGTTAGGTGTACAAAAAAACATTTCGTGTTTTTATTTGATTTATATCTTCCGCTTGTCTATTTGTTCCTGTACTGACTCATCAATTTTTTAACAGGAACAAATATGATAAGAGTAATAGGCAAGTATGTGTGTATACATGTGTTCTCTCTCTATATACATGCAGTGTATGGACTCACTGAGACTATTGTGACTGCTGGACAACTTTCTGTATTATTAATTAGGCATTACATTGATTTTTATTTACATTGCATTCTTATTCTGGAAGGATAATTCGCTGTTATACATCAGACTTGTATTCACAGAAAGGCATAATGGCTTTATTGACTACAGTAAGTTATCAAAGTGCAACAGAGAAGATAAATTATGTGCACAAACTGTGATTATATTTCTCATGTTCTAAGGGCTATTTCTCTGTGCTTACCCTTTTTCATAAGAGTAATTGCTTTCTAGAGACAACCCTGTCTATATATGTTTAATTTTACTTTCCTCTGTAGTTTAAGACCTATTTAAATGAATAATGATGGAAACTATCCAAAACCCACTGTCATTAATAGGGTAACTAATACTGACCTATGCAGGGAGAAAATTCACCAGCTAGGAGGCAAGTAGGAAGGGTAGAAGGAAAGACCGCATTGTAATTGCACTGTGTTCTTAAAATGTTGAAGAATTACCCATGACAGCAAGGTGGCCAGGTAGCTGCAGAGCCCTTTTCCATGTCCCTTTCCTCTTCCTGATCAGTGTTGCAACAAACTGCTGTCACTGTAGCCAAATGACTCCTGATTACAGTCTTCAGAGTGCCCTTGTGTACACCTCATCTAAAAAGGGCACTAATGAGACTGATTTTTTAAACTGACTTTACACAGTCAAATTTTGAAATACGCAGGAATTGTGAACATTTGACATTTCTGGTAATCAGGCTTGATGGACTTCAAGTACTTTGAAGGAAAAGTTTTAATTTTGACATAAAATTAAAGCTCCTATGTGATCTGTAGGTAATATTTTTAGATTAGGAAACCTCTCCCTACATATAGTATTGGTGCCTACATCTGACCAACACATCTAAGGTTCCTTTTATTGTTAACAAGCAAACATTCCCAGACAGTGATTCTACTGAGCTATTTTAAATATAATTATTTTAAGGTAAGATTAAAGTTAGGTGAGGTTGATCCTACTTGTAGTTTTCCAGGTCAGGGAAAATTGCTTCCTTTTTGTAACTAAAAATGGCAAGTCTTTCTTTCATTTCACTTTTGTTTATTTCCATTTACTTACTACTATAATACTCAGATTGTGCTTAGGGTCACACAAACACACAAGAATTGGCCTTCTTCCCCCAAAAGGTTGCACTTTATTTAAAAAACCAAGCAGACAATACTTCATACGTCGTCTATTACATACTAGTATGAACTGGAGTTGGTGCAGTACTGGAGAGAGCAAAACAGCATAACAATTATTTATCATAAATTAGTTTTGTACGAAACCTCTTGATTTATCATCCAAGTACTTAATTTCAGCTACAAATAACTTCTTGCACAACTACTGGCTTTAAGTCCTAGGAATGTGTATGTACATGATGAGATAAAAGGAATTATTATGGTATTAACTATAGGAAATAAAAATCAAAGGTTACCATCATGACTCTACCTGAATTAAAACTATGCTTTGCCTCAAAGAGATACCCCAACTGTCCTGAAAATGTAATGAACAATACTTAAGTTGATATTTATGTTGACGTTGGTTTCTCTTTAGTAGCTCTTTATAAACTTTAATAAAATAATTTCCTTCAGCAAGTGCCTAAAAAATTTCAATATTCTCCATATAGTTTGTAGCTGATTTCTTTTTTCAATCCAGCTATCAAGTTTGCGTGCAGTTTCCTCAAAAGAGGTGTGTTACATCTTTTTTGTAAGAGCAGAGAGGTCTGGGGATGAAGCAAAACTATTCAAAAAGTTCTCTTTACTGTTGCTGTTATGTTGAAGCATCTTTATACCTTTTAAATATGCAACAAAAATTATGTAAGTGGAACTGGAATTATAGCAACCCACTAAAAATAAAAAGCAATGTCCCCATTTCTTTCTGGTTCCTGGGAAATATCAGAATGATGTCTGGTTCATGCAAATATCAGAATGAATGTATCCAGCCAATACTAAATAAAATACTTTCTATAAGCTTGACAATATACTACTTCTAAATGAATAAATACTAATTTGCCTTTGTAAGTGATCTTCACTCTCTTAAACAGCTATATATTATTCTTTCAAGTCTGCCCACAGACAGTTCGTAAGCTCAATGATTACTGTTCAAATAAATTGTTATGTTCTGCCCTTTCTTGTCAGCCAGACAGCTTGAAACAAGTGTATGATTCAGGTGTAGACCTTTTAAAAAAAAAGTGTGATGGCTAAGGATTACATTGGTTGAGACTGGAATCTTTTTAGAAAGCAACACTTTCAGTGCCTGAGGACAAGCACCCCACTGAGGCTCTTATTCCAGTTTTCCCTTGCTTTGGTGCTATTGCAACCAATCTTTTCCTAAGGTTGAAACATATGGAAGAGAACAGTTTTTTACTGTCCACTTGCAGCTGTTTGGAAACATAGTTATTATTTTCCATTTTAAATTATGCTATTCTTTTTTTTTTTTGTGCCATAATGAAAAGTGTAGCCTGCTCCCTGTGTCCCAGGAGTTAGTCTAGAATCACTGACACAAGAGTCCTTAGACAGTTTGGGACATCACTTCCACAGAACAAGGCTGCAGAAAGGAATACAGTACTGTCAGCTGTTGAAATCTGCAGATGGGTGCAGAACAGCTGACTGAAACAAAATCCAGACAAGACACATGTAGATGTGGTGGGAAGAGGACAATGTTACAAAAAAAGCAGGAAAAGAAAAGCCACAGACTTTACCTCTTCATAACATCAAAGTGGTTCTTGACTTTTGCTTCCTTTTGTACTTGTTATTGCTTCCAGATACCCATTCTTAGTCTCTGTTCTACACAAAGTCTTTCCTAGCTGTTGTGATCTGTACACTCTGTCACCTCCGCACATTTTCCTCTGTGGAGTCCACCTGGGGAAGGGAAAGAATGTCACCGACAAGTTCTAGGTTTTCTGATGTGTGGTATAGAGTATGGCAACACAAAGCACGATAGCCTTCTTCAGCAGTGATGCTGGTGTTCAGTATCCAAACACCACAGAAGATGTCTCTGGCTCTGGAAAATATGTTGTATTTACCTAAGTGATAGGCAGAGGGTTACTTCTCCATAGAGGCAGAAGATGAAGAAAGCAAAATATCCTGTCCATATTCATCTCAAATATATTACAGCTTGATCTTAAAAAACACCTTTCTTTCTTTCTTCCAACTCCCCGTTCCACAGAAAAGTGATTATTATTTTTTTTTTTCCTTCAGCAGTCTTTGATGTGTCAGGAAAGAAAACCAGGTAGAGAGTTCTGGCTTGTCTAGCTGAGATAGAAAACACATCTCTCCTCTTGGATAGGAAGGCAAAGGGAAAAACAGAGGGAATCTTATGATTGTTGAGATGAATGAAACAAAGCAGTGCAGAAAAGAACTTCTCGTTACAGAGATGAAAGAAAAGCTTAAGAGGAGGAAAGCTAGCATTAGGGCCTCTCTCCAGTGACAAGAGATCAGTTATCACATTCCTTACCTATCAAATGTACTGAATTGATTTGAGTCAATGAAACTTTCAAATTCTGATTGATCAAGACAGATACCTGTTGTTTGTTTATTTATTTTTAATGTAAGATCATTTGGTTATTTTGAGGGAAGAAATGCACTTTATGTTTTCCTCTCACTTACAAAAACTTTCATACTGGCATAGTCATATGCTGGAGGTCTTCCTCGCTCTTGATCCAATTTCTTTTCTTTACAAATACCCTTCCACTCTTCTTCTTTGTATTTCCTTTTTGTAAGAGGAAAGAAACATTCAAAATATAAAGATTTTGAGAAAATTGATGAAATAGGATTTTTTTAAATACTTCAACATTCCTACTCATCTAATTTTAGTAGTGGAGACTTCTTGCCATTTAAACTGATGGCTGTAATACAACATATTTTTGATTTCTTGATCTAAGCTAGAACAAGTACAATACAATGACACAAAAGGTCACCATGAATAATCAATAAAATTTTCTCCATTAAGAAGTACGTGCTCTGTCACTGGCATATAACTCCCTACATCACAAAATTACATAAAAGACGGTGGGAAGCAGAGTTGACCATTCTCTACCTGGTTGAACATCCATGAGTTTATTAATTGGTTTTGTCTTTTGATGCAATATAACTAATGCAGGTTTACTGTTAATCATTCTCATTATGTGCACATAGTTGCTTTCTGAAGAGACCTGTATCTTAATATAAGCAAAATGTACTTTGAAATGTGTACTTCTGGGAATCCAAATTTGTTGTTGCTTTTCCAGAGTAGACTAGATAAAAGAAAGAAATCCAAATGCCAAGTTATTTCATACAAGTTCTTACTGTAACCAAAGATTTCTATGCTACTAGAAATTAAAAAGATCGTGTCTATGAAACTGATTATCATATAATTTTTTTCCTGATAGACTTCACATGATAATCTTAGAAATTCTCAGATATGTTTCAGTTTCTAGATAGGTATGGAAGCCCAGACACTCAGAACATGTTGAAGAAGGCTTATTTTAGTCTCTAAATGTGCAATCAGTCATGCATGTTTGACTGTAAATGCTCCAAGAGAATCCTCCACTTTGCTAAGACTATCCAAGTGCTTAAATTTGTGTATATGCATTAGTACTTATAGAATCAGAGCTGAATTTCTGCTGCTGAAAGGCATGGGGAAAGAAGGATCTAGGTCTAGTCACTCAGCAGCCTGCAATGATCAATTGAGAAAAACAGCTACCTTTATTGGGCAATTCTTTCCATCAGTCTTAGTCATTGGTCTTAAAAAGGGATGATCTGCCCTTTGGAGATGTCTATCAATTGCCTTTGTAGACATAAAAAGCCTAAAGTAGTTTAACTCAGACATGATAGCTTATTTCAGTTGACATGAACTCTATCCTTTGCCATTCTGACTCCATTGTTTTAAATGTGCAATTTTTCTGTGATTGTCTTATCTTTATTGCTTACCCAACTAATTAGGATAACTGGTGATGGAGCTGGTAAACAACTGCTCATCAAAACCCTGTATTTCTAAGGACATGGTATATCAAATGCATATTGCATGATACTATTTCCTTTTGGACTGCTGATTCAAAATATCCAGTTTTGTACACTGCCCTGCATTTTATTCAGTTTCTCTTAAGAAATCTGTGACTTACAAAGGGCAGTGTGTATGTGTTAAGAACATGTCCTTGTCATTCTTTGTAAGGCTATATCATGAACTATGATAGGAACAAATATTTTATGTTTTGTATAATGTAAAGATACCGTTGCTCTATAACAATGACCGTGTTTGACCATGTATATTAAATAAACAAATTACCTCTTTCCTATTTATCTGAAAAAAAGCCTTTGGCTATCTCCTTATTGAAAATACAGTAAAACATTGTCTTCCTTTGTTTGTCTCATGACATGCAAATTAGATTTAAACCATCAGAATGATAACACTCTTACCACTGGAAGAATGTTGTACTGTATCAAAGTGAACTTTGCAAATACATTGTATGCTTAGGAGTATACTGAAATATGCACTGCAAAAGTGGCAAATGAATATAACCAAACAGTTCAGAGGAGTCAGACACCATGCTGTGTACAACTCAAAAGGGTACAGACAGATCCTCAAGAATGCCTAAAATACATTTCACCAAAAAAAAAAAAAAAGGAAAAAACCCACTTTTTTTTATTTCCCCCCTTAGTACATTGGAGTATAATTTAGATTTACCTATTTACATGGTCTTGCAAGGTCAGAATGTCATTTGAGCACTGAAAGATAAAGTGAGCCATTTACACAGTGCTCAGTTTTGGAAGGTGAACATTTTTATGTCCAGGGAGGGTATGAAGGTGTGAGGGAAGCTGGATAATGCAGATACTGTAAAACTGCTTCTTTGATTTTCTTTTCTGAAAGACAGTCTAAAATTCTTTCTTCGTGTTAAGGCTATACAATCAAGCATAAAACACAACTCTGCCATATATCAGTATAAATATTTCTGTCCAGTGGAAATTCTGATGCTTTTTAGATGGTGAGGCATCCTGCTGTTAGGCAGGTGAAGAATTCTTCCTGTGCTGGTGTGCTGCACTGCTAGGCTTGGTGCTAGCTTAAGCTGACACCTAGCACATGGGTGAATTAAGATTCAAGAAGCTTTTCCTCAGAGTCATAAAGTTCTGTTTGGAACGTGTCCCAGCATCCCCATGTTAAGAACCTTCTCTGTTGCTGCCGGTTTGCCTCACTAGAGCTGCCTTTGTGGACTTCATGATCCTCATATTTCAAGATTCTTCAGTACATGTTTCCACTGTAACTACAAGTTATTGGGTTCTTTTTTTGAAGAAAAATATTTTATGGCAGGCATTAAACAATGTTAACACCCTGTTTTTAGCTAGTGTTAAAGGTAAGGGAGGCTATTAAGTAAGGACCACTTTTCTCTGTTGTCCTAGGGATTGTCTGTATATAAGGGGAATTGTGTGCATGGTTGAGAACAAGCACAGATTAAGGCAGATCACTTCACCCAAAGATTATTTTCTAAACCATACCATGAATCCAAACAAACTGGAGTTCAGCAATGGAGAAAAAAAAACCCAAAACAAACAAACAAACAACAACAAAAAACCCAAAAAAACCAAAAACAAAAACCTAAGGCTAGTTAGGAGTTATCTGGTTTTAGAAAGAGGATTATTTATAAATAAAAGAATTCTTTATAAGTAGAGAGAATGATGTCATATGCAGTTTAAGAGATATGACTAAGAAAAAAGTGAAAGAAAGAAGGGCTTCCTTTACCTAATGAAAAGAGGTAATATTTTTACCCCAAATGTTTAAAAGGCACAATAGATTTCTGTATAAGAACAAAATGAAGAGAAATCTCTGTCATTTTACCACCAGGTAAACTTGCTGAGGTCAGCTCCTGACCAAGATGTTGGACTGATCTCAGCAGTTTACTTTGTGGTAAAACTAACAGGCTTTGATCTTTACCTTGTTTTCGCCTCAGGACAGCTCCTGCTTTTTAGTTACCTGAAGGTAAAAAACACACTTTCTTTTATCACCAAAGCTAAGTCTATGATGCAAATGGACCAGGAATAAGAAAAAATGAGAGCTGATATGTGTTGTATAAACATAAAAGGAAGGGATGCAGGGCTTATTATGCTTCATCAAGAGGAAAAAGGAAATTTGCAAATGAGATATGAGGCAGAATATATAGTAGACATGGTAAGTATGATTGAATAGTATGCACAGTTACTTCACAGTAGTGTTTTAGACAAAAAAGACAATGGGAAGGACAGAGGAGAAATTAAGTAGGAAAGCAAGGAAATAAAGGGTGCAGTAATGATGTGGAGCTGAACAATAAGGAGACAATCTTGTGGTGGGACTTAGAGAAATAGGAATCTGTAGGGAAAAAACATGAGATGGACTGCATTTGGAAGCGCACCGGATGGTGAAACTAAAAGAGCAAGCCTGAGCAACTAACCCAAGACTGTGCTAGGATAGCAAGATGGGATTACACCACATCAGGGATGGACTGATTTTGACCTTGGGAAATCCAATGCGATGTGTAACCCAGCTCACAAGGGAGCAGCAGGTAGCAACACAGGACATTGAGGACTGCTTTCTACAGGGATAAGTTTGACCAACTAGGCTGTTTCACTGGGGCGGAGGTCATAGAAGAGTGAAGAAAGGAAGGATAACAAGAATCTGTGATAGGACTTAGGGAAGGCAGGAATCTAGAAGATTGAGCAAGTGGAAGCCACTGCTTAGTCTTTCTCTGCTTTTGGCCATGGCTGCAGGCACTCAACAAACTGTTTGTCATGTAATGGCTGAACTTCTATAATTTCTCTAGTGTTGCAGATTGCTGTATCTATTTCAATACTACCAGATAAATAGTTGAGATTTTTCTAGTTTGGGGGTTTGGAGATTTTTTGGTTGGTTGATTCCTCTGTTTTAATCAAGATCATACTTCTGTGAGCCCTAATTTAGTCAGGTTATATATTTCAGAGCAAACAGCTTGTTTTTCCTAAGTACTTCTGTGAACTAAACACTCTGCCCTGAGGCAAGCAAATCCAAAGCCAAAGAGGGATGCACCCTTCATATTCCGCTAATTGATTGAAGGGGCAAATGATCTATAGGAAAAGTTGCATCATTAACTTAATTGAGGGCAAAGCCTAATTAGAGGGGAAATGAAGTAGACAGAGCCAGAGACACAGCAGGCCTTCATGTGAGATGTCAACAAACAGACATTGTAACTAAAACCAGACAGAAACCGAAGCACTTCATTTACATCTTTAATTTCAGTGTGAAAACATTTACAGTGACTGTGATGTGTTTGTGAGATTTCAGAGGAATGCAAAAATTTAACTAGACTAAACTGAAATCAACAGGTTTTAGAGTTGCAGAAAAAAATCAACTGGATAAAGTTGCTTTAAAAAATCCTGAGCAAACTGACTAAAGTTACTTAAGACTGCATTTGTGCAGCCTTTTGCAGTATATTTGAGCTCTACATTCCTGAGGAAATCCAACAAGAACTGCACCAGGAATTTTACAGTAGTGAGTAAGTAAACCAAGTAAATTGTGGTGGACCATATTGCCTCTGTTTGGCTCTACAGGATTCCTGAATGAAGAGATAAAATGTCACTTTTGCATGTTTGGTTTTTAAACCTTTATTCTGTGCAGTTACTTTTCTGGCATCTCCTTGCTTGCGCGAGGAGCTTCTCTCCTCAGAATCACAAGTTCCTGAGCTGTAAACTGGCTATGTTAAATTCTAGAGGCTTGTTAAGTTTTTTAAACATTAGTTTAATATCTGAACTAGAACAGGTGGCAGCAGTCTTTTCAGGATCTTTTCCACTGTGTTGTAGGAGCTTTTTTTTGGCATGGAGCTCCCTTTTTTACCAATTGCAGGAATATAAACAAAACCTTTTCATAAGAAAAGCCACTTAAGTGAAATGAGGAATGCAAGCAGATATGTTTTGGCTACCGTGCAAGTCTTTAAAATATATAGGCATTATACAATTCAACTGCGGTCATATGGGTATCAAGCATTTTTGAAAAATCTGGGCCCTGAGCCTGCTCCAAATATGCACCAAATTTCTGTGAGTATATATAATTAAATAGTGTATAGATATGTTAATAAATGGAAAGGGAAAATTAATTTCATTGTGAAAACCAAGGCCAAACAGAGCCAGAAAAATGATCACACACTAATTAACCAAAACATTTTTGAGCTGACCTCTTTTGTATTATAAGGAAAATTATAAACAGTTTGCAGCTTCACAAACCTCATGTTTTATTAATCAGTGTAATTGCTTACCAAACAATAGTCATCCCTGTGTTTACAGCAAGTGGACATTAAATAGATGCTTCTCTATGTGTATTTCATTCTCCATACTTTTTGTCCTCTCTAGCTACACAACCACCCTCATGTCTCATCTCCTTCCATGCAGATCAGCATTTAGCTTCAAAACTTTGTCCTAGATCTGCTGATGTAGTTCTGAAACAAGAAAACTCCCAATGACTTCTTGAAACATTTTATGTGTGTTGGATCCCCATGTTATTCTCAAATCAATTTAAGAGTTTTTCCTCAAGACAAGACAAGTGAGAGCCCCTGACCCAACCAAGATAACAGCCTGGCTCCCTTGTAATTCAAATTCTCCCATACAAAGCTTGAAAATACTGACTTTAGAGAGAAGACAGGAAGAGGCTCCACTGAGTACAATATTAGTAATTATGCATGTTGTGTGACAAGGAACACTAAATACACATAAAGTAAACCTAAACAAATGCATATGGTGGCATTCTTGCAACTAAAGACCTTCAGGGCAATTCTTCTTTTAGTTCTCTTAGAGGACATTAGCTCAAACCTCATTTTGATGGAAAATGGTATTTATAAAATTATGGGTCTCAAGACAGCAAAAATCACAGCAGCAAATCACAGTCTACAAATCACCGCAGCAGTCTTTCTCATTTCTGCTTTATAGTAAAGTTTATTGTAAACTAGGTAATAAGAGGAAATCCTGCTTGTATCATACTGGAGTACAATAGTTGAATGTTAACTCATTTATTATCACCTGTCACATCCCTATGAATGCATCATTGTGAACATTCATTTGGATCTAGGACAGCATCATTAATCATTGTTCAAAAAAAACCACCACAGTAGTTAATTATTTGTCTCAACATATTGCATTTAAATCATCCTCCTCATTAAATCAATTATGAAACAATGTAAGTATCCTAATTGAGCTACTAAGTACTAGAACTTTGTTGAAGAATAAAAATGGAAAGAAACTACCAAATGATCATATCCTCATTTGCAAGTACATAAAGTTTATTTCTTTTATTCTTTAGCTGAAATCATAAAGCTTTGGAATTAAATCAGGAAACACTTCCAGGCTGTATTAGCTGGGAATTGGCAATGTTCTACCTTTGTCATGTGCCTTTTTACAGCTTGAAACACAAGCAGAACCTACTCATGTGTGCTCATACTATAGACTGTAAACATATTTGATGATGCAAAGAAGTTTTTAACAATTCCCATCGTTCCCTATGAAATATAGAAAACAATAGAAGTTGTTTTTGGAAACATGGTTCAAATGTAAATATTAGTCATTTTCTCAAGAATGGCACTCATTGAAGCAAATATTGACTTGTATGTATCTGCATTATCTGTCCCAGGCTGCCCTTACATTAAGCAGAGGGAAATATTTTCAAGACTTAATTAATCCAACTTATTTCAAGTATCTGCTTTGGGATAAGATGAATCACATCCTAGAAGTACCTCTTTTTTTTCCATTGACCCAAGAGGGGGTCCAGGACTTCTAGGTGTCAAGATGAGGATGTCTGCACTTCAGTAATCCGTGGTAACATGAACTTGAAAGCTCAAAAGGGAAGAATGAAGAGGTGTAGGCCTTTGATTATTTACACCTGGAGCATCATAAAAGACAGAAGATATACAAAGGATTTGATTGCAAAGAGTGGTGGGACACAGCTTAGCAAACAGACAGAGATGATAAAATGAGCTGGAAAATACACAGCAAACTGTTCTATAGATGGAAATATTCTTATAGACAACAATAACTAACTTTGTGGAAAGTATATACCTTCCAAATGCTAATAATTTCTGTAGCTTTTAAATTTTCTTTTGCTTTGGCAAGGTCCCCATAAAAATAGAAATACTTCAGCTGCTGTTCTTTTCAGTTGTTGGTCTTACCTGTAGTAAAATCTATTGTGATCTCTTACTGCAGTACTAATTTCATCAAGTACATGAAATAACTCTAACCATTTGAAGTCTTAAATTTTTTGTCATCTGTGGCCTGACTTGACTTCAGTATTGTTAAAAAATGCTTTGTTATCCTCCTCACTCTTTTAGAAAGGAAAGATATATCACTTGATTTGTTTTGAGGTAAAAACACTCTAATGATGATTCACTTCAGCAGCAAACCAGTCCCACCTTCAGTACTAACTTGAGCTGTATTTGCTACTTTTTCAGTTTCCCCACAGACCTGTCTCTGTTTCAAGGAGTGCATAAAATCTGGTCTGAACAGTGTTCAGACCAGTTTTCTGGTTGGACTGGTTCTTGGTTTTGTGATAGGGCCACCTTTTCGTGTAGGCAACTTTGACTTGATAACCTTCTGCTCTGGCACAAACAAATAGACCCTACAAAATGTAGACCTGCACAGTGTGGGAAAGCCCATCAATTTTTACCTTTCTCTTTCACATCATGGTACATCAGCAACATGGCAAATATCTTTATCTTTGGAAATGAAAATCTTATTCTGAACACCACCCTTCATGGAATAAGAACTGCTTCCATCATCTTTTCCTGCTCCATAGTTATTGGTAGATTCCTTCCTCTTCTCTCTGACAAGTTGCAATAGGAGTACCTATATAATTTTTCATCTTTCAGTTTTTTTTTTTGTTTGTTTGTTTTTGCTATGCCTCTCAAAACAGCCCTTTGTCAAATGAACTGCAATCAACATCTGGTTTATTTTTTTGTTTTCCAATGAAATTTAAAAATAAGTAGGGAAGAAGGAAAAGAAGTCTAAAAACTAATGTTTCCTTTCATAGGAAAAATAATCAATGTTAATTTAAAAATATATTTTCTTTATATATTTTTTCAATCATGCATTGAAAATTCTGTCTTCCAAGATTTCTATAAAAACTAACATTTGCCAACAATTACCACTTGGTGCTATATAACACTTCTTTCAAAATATTTGGAGATACCTACTGTGCACTAACTGTGGGCAAATGTTAATTGTTAATAGCTTTGTGGTCTTGTTACTGGTGAAAACATGATGAACTTCCAGAATAATTTCATGCTAAATCACAACTCATTTTATTTTTAACAACATTGTAAATAGTTACATTAAACTTGCAAAACAAAACTCTAAATCCCAGGAAGGAATAAACTGTGAAGAATTAATTGACTTGCAAATGGTTTCTTTTCCTCACTATCTACACACACTAAAATTCCACTCACTGTGCATTTGATAAGTCAGATGCAATTATAGGACATAGATGGTTAATTAAGAACTTAACCTCACTTTTCACAATGATTGACATCCCCTTTTCACACAAAATATGCAAACTAATATTTTGTGTAAATGAATGTGGAATTTTCTGG
Source organism: Pseudopipra pipra (assembly GCF_036250125.1). Taxonomy (NCBI): domain Eukaryota; kingdom Metazoa; phylum Chordata; class Aves; order Passeriformes; family Pipridae; genus Pseudopipra; species Pseudopipra pipra. The sequence goes on along the minus strand of NC_087550.1, from coordinate 70,608,644 downwards.
ACATGCTAGCAAAACAAATTTGTCAGTTTTATCACATTTACCAAATTGTCAGGTTGCCTTTGGATTTAGGAGGTACAGACTCTTTGTGAACTTCCCACAAACAAAGGCATGCTGATCCTCAACCCACTGACAGCAACAGAGGAAATTGCTGCTGTCTTCAGTGTAAGGAAGATTCAGCTCAGAAGGCACAAACATTGGCTAATATGAAGGAATAGGGGCAGCCTTGTTAACATGGCTCTTTCCCAGGAAGTCAGAAGCTGATCAGCTCTATGCTCAGCAGGAGATGTCAACAAAGTCTATAGAAATTATGATGGGCGCTTCAGATTACACGAAGAAATTGTGACTTACTCAGAAAGGTCATATATAAAACATTCTCCTTAAATACATTCTCCTCAAAGTAGGTCAGCAGTTTACACTTTTGAGGCACTACTTCTTAACAAGTAACTGAAAAAAATCTGTAGAAGATGCTTTAGGAAGAAAAAAGAAGACAAAACAGGTAAAAAAAAAAAAAGAGGAATAAAAATGTTAAAACACAAACAGCTCGAATCCCAAAAAAAAAAGAAAAAAAAAAAGGAAATCCCCTTTCTCTTTCTGCTGGGAGTTGGGCTTTGCCCACAGCAAAACTCATGGGGATGTTACAGTGGTGACAATAGCCAAAGCATTTTCACTACTTTTTTCGTGGCACTAGAGGGGGGAAAAAAAAAAGGCAAAGAAACTGTCCTGCTGCCTGAGGCATGCTCTTGAGCAAAGCTCAGCTCTTTAGTCTTGGGTCAGGGAAGACAGGATTTGGCTCAACAGGATGTATGAGTGGATTAACATGACAAATTAACTGTTAATCCAAGTAGTAGCCAACTATTAATAAACTCCTCATGAACACTACCTTAGTGGTTTGAACTCCTAGCTCCTGGTGTGTTTTGAGTTTGGAGGGTGATTATGAACTAGTCCCCTGTCTGGAGGCACACGTAGTTTCATGTGGGTGAACAAATACAGATAAGTCTGTCCCACAGCCTTCATAAAGATGTTGTGTTTAGTACGAACATGGACAAGGTACTTCAGACTTTGGGATCTGAAAGAAAGAAGCTGTTTTGGTAGGGGGAATGAGTAGGAGGGAGGTGCTCAAAGCCTGCTACTTTATCCATGTTGGCATAGGTAGCTGCTATCTATTAATGGTTTTCCTCTGGAAAGCTCTAACTAGCTTTTTGTTAAAAAAAACTGTTAACCTATTGTTTGTTAGCAATCAGTTATCAGATTGGTACAAAAGTATTTTAGATATCATTGGAAGATTTCCCTTACTCCTTTGGAAATAGGAACTAGTCTGAGAATTCCCTGCATCTACCTCTATTTCACTTGCTTGCAAGTTTGGTTTTACTTTTCTAGTACTCAGTGAAAAATCTCTGTGAATATAACTAGAGAAAAAGGTATTTTAACCACACTCATTTAAGTTCAAGTATTGCAATTTTTATTGGTATGAAGCGGAAAAATATTACAAATGATACTTTAATAATAAGTTTTAGTTCCAAGGGCTTATTTAATTTAAATAATTTAATTTAAATTTAAATGAAAAAGAACAACAGGTATGTGACTCAAGTGCCAACAAAACCAGGTACCTAGCTTGGACATAATTATGCAAGTAAATCTACTTTTGCTGCTAATGAATGCTTATCTCTATCACTTTAAAGACAATTTTATTCTCACTGATGACTACAGGACTAGGTCCTCCATTTGTAATGACATATTTCAGTCTTACAGATAGTTTTCATCCCTGCATCTCTATATATTTACACTAGTAATCTTTTTTTGTCCAATTAAAAAAACATGCTAAATGAAGTATAAAATACTGCAGAGAAATACGCAGCAAGTTTGCTTTTGATATGGAATTTTTAATCTGTACAGTAGCTGGTTTTTAAGTTTTACTTTTCAACAAACTATTCTTTAAATTATGCTTTAAACTATGGATACTTGTAAGAAATGGCCTTCGCTTATTTTTTAAATACAAAAGGATTCAAGAATTGCACTGTTCTAAGGACTTCAAGTATTTGTTTTGTTTCCCATGATGTAGGAGACCTTGGTGATTGTTTGTAATTAAAGAATTCTAAAAAACTTTTTTTTTAAAGAAGATCAAAAAAACTAAAAATAAAAGAAAGAAGATGCCTTACTGAAAAGAAAAAAAAAAAAAGAGAAAAAAAAGAAAACACCCAAACCAAACTCCAAAACTCTACAGAGTTGCGAGAGGAGAAGAAAAGGAGTAAAAGATCATTTCAACATAGTGATTTATAGGGAAAGGCTCAGCAGCTTACATAAAACCAAAAGGGGAAGTGGTCGAACATTGGGTCAAATCTCCATTCACATGTTTTGTAATAAAAGACTGACTGTAGCCTTTGAGCCTTGCTTCCAGTCACAGACAATGGCAATTGCAGAGCAAGACTAATAACAGGATTTAGCATAAATCCACCACAGGAAGTGAACAGTTGTACTGGCAAATAATTAGCCAGGGAACTTTTTATGGCAACATCAGGATGCTCTCTGTGTTTTAAAGCATTGTCTGCAATTGTGATCGTGGAGGAAAAAAAAAAGAATAGTCCCTTCTCCCTCTTTGTAGAAGACTTTTAAATGTTTTTACAGCATTTTAATAATTTTGCTCCTTAGCCTAATTTTGTAGCAGTAGTGTATTGAATTTGCATTCAAAATGTTTTTAAAAATGTTCTTTTTTCTTTGTTTTTTCCCTCACTGATGCTTTTTATTGCAAGGTGGATTGTGTTTATTTTGCATGGCTAACAAGTTGGTTCAAAGCAACACTTTGATCTTGAACCCCTGCCAGATTCCAAGATCTGAAAGCCCCCCTGTGCAGTAAAGTAGACCTGTACTCAAAAAGCCTGGCTAATTTGCAAAGGAATGTCAAAATTACTGGCACAGCTGACTACTGTGGTGCAGTAGAGTCTAGTTTTTCTAATGCTTTTCTCCATTTGTTTACTTGTCACTTGTTAGAAGATTAAGTATTGACTTCTCTAGGCAAGAAATTTCTGTCATTGCATTAAAACAAACAAGCAAACAAATTAAAGAAAACCAAACAAAACCAGACCAGCTACTGTGAAATTTTTACTTTTCATAAGAGATAATTTTCTGGTAAGCAATGCAATTAGATTTGGAGAAAGCAGTCTATCTGCTCTTTTGCATTTTACAAAAATGGCAAAGAATTCAAAGAATTTTTGCTATGTAAGAATATGCAGGTTATATGTGAGTGCTCTGAATACATTTCTACACCGTTAGTCTTCATTAGTTCTGCCTAGTGAAGAACTTCATGAAGTGAGATACATTAATGAAACTCTCTAAATAAAACTGTATCTCATTTCCATTGCCTTCGTATATCTGCTTCCTAGACACTGAGAAAAAAAACAAAACCCAAAACCAAAAACCCCAACAAACAAACCCCCCCACACAAAAAAAAGCAAGCAAGCAAACAAAAACCCTAACCAAATCACCTATGAGGAGACTGTTTCCTTGGTGTATCCTCTCAAAATTCAAGAAGCTAGAGGTATTTAAGATAGAGTAGAAATTTCACACTAAATCCTTTGGTTTATGCATCACCAGTCTTCAGTGAAGAAAAGCAATGACATTTGCTTTCACAATATAACTTGAGAAACAGATGTCCAGAACTGCACGATGGTTATCTATAAACCTGAATCTGGCTCTATAGAGGCCAAGGAGAGAGCAAGGTACCTCAAATACTCTGAGGACTGCAAATTATCAGCTGGATGCCCAGCCTCGACCATGGTGTACATGAAAGAAAGAAAATACCCACAAATTTACATGCCTTTCAGGATTTAGACTGTATCTGTTCAGCTGCTAGTGAAGCTGTAGTGTGTTGCCGTATAGATGCTAGCCTGAGCTCTGCCAGCAACAGGAAAAGCAGAGAAACAAAAACTTTCTAGCAGCATTGGAAGCTGGAGCATAAACTTCACTTCGCCATGAGGACAAGGGTGCCCAGAGCTTGTTCTCTCCACACACACATTTGTTAAGACAATTAAGAATACACAGGGCTTTTTTTTTCTTGTGTGTGTAAACAGAGGAGATTGACAAAGGGCCAGACAAAGGAAATAATATTAGCTATAATGTCACAACTGAGGCACAGAAAAATTACCAATGGGATTTTCAGAAGGATTAAAGAAGCATGACTTTATTGACTGTGCTATGTTAACATCAAACCTGGTTTGACTCTCAGTAATTTCTTCAAAGTAAGACTGGAAGCAGAACAGGAACCAAACTTAGGTCAATACTCAACCCACAAAACCATAATTACTTTCCTCATTTCTTTTCTATATTTAAGGGGGGGAAAAGAAAAGTACATGTGCCTGTAGGGTGACCTGTCATGCTGCAAAGTCTCTACTTATACAGCTCCAGTCCCTCTCATTTTAACTAACTCTAATTTTGAATGCTGTCTTTGGCATTCTGCCTCGGACTTCTCAAAAGGTGCCTTTTTTTTTTTTTTGGGTGGATTTTTTTTTTTATTTTTTCCTCTTTTGAGAAAGGAGATAATAAGTGTGAATACTTATTTCTCCATGAAGAACAGATCTTTTGTAGTTAAGTTTAGCATCACTGCCATTTCTTACTTTTTTAAAGTTTAGACTAAACCCATGATATTTATATAGTGAAAATCCCTAAGAGGTTCCAAATGAATCATTCATCTGAGCTTCCAGCAAGAGGTTATATTTTTTTAATGTTCTGTTTATGGGAGTTGTTTTCTGTGTAGTTTGGTTTGCATCTTGGAGAATTATGTTAAGAACACTAAAACTGGTAATTTTTTAAATGATTCTTACAAAAGATGTAGATCAAACTGGTCATCAAAGGAAAATAATAAAAAAAGATAAATTTGTTTCAGGATACAGTTGCAGAAACTTAATATCCATTTAAGAGGAATGTGCATAGTGTACAAGTTCTGGCATGCAGTATATACTATGTCTACATATTTAGAAAAGAAGAAAACAGAGAGAAATCATTCAAGGAATGAAGAATGGGGTAAAATTTTCAAAAAATTCACAGACCAGATTGTACCTACAGCAGTAAGTGAATCAATAATGCTATATTTTATGGCTAGAAACATCTCTGAAGTTTAAAGTGCGGTTTCTTCTGTTAACTGCAATTACATGTATAAAAGAACATTTTCCTTAGCATTTAAGTTTTATATCTGTAAATTCAGAGTTATATTTACCTGCCTAATGTAATGACAACAATAGCAATAACAATAAAAATAATTATAATAATATCTTACTGTGCATTTGCAACTGAAGGCTACAAAGTCAGCATAATAGTGTTAGAAAATGCATCATATCAGGAAAGTGATAGTGTATTTGCAAAAAATTGTTACTGACAGTGGCTTGGGTGTGTAGAAAAGTATTTTTCGACTGTCTCAGTTTTCCCAAGATAAGTCTGCTTGGTTGTTGGGACATTTGCCCCCATGATGAATGTTGGTATAGCTGGTTGTCCCCAGCTATGTTATGGCTTTCTTTAGCTGCCACATGGTTTTAATCTATTTTCAGTATGGAAGATACTGTAGAGAAGTTACCTGAGATCCAGGCAGCCTAAGTCACGCACCAACTGTGAGATGACCTAACCAAGCTCTGAAAATTAGTATATCTCAAGTTTTTGTTATTTTATGTCAAATTATAGATAAAATATGTTTAGGATGTCCCCCAAAGTTCCTTAAAATGATCATCTCACTTCATGAGGATCAGCATGGACAAGTCAGATATGTCAATGCACTTTCTGAGCCCTTTCTAATAACCAATGGTGTGAAACGAGGTTGCATTCTTGCACCAACCCTATTCACAATCTTTTTCAGCATGATACTCCAAAGGGCCACGGCAGACCTCGATGAAGAAGATGGTATCTACATTCGATACCATACCGATGGAAGCCTATTCAACCTAAGGTGACTGAAGACCCATACTGAGACCTTAAATCATTTGTCTGGGAGCTGCTTTATGCTGACGATGACGCCCTCTTCCCCACACAGAAGTAGCTCTGTAGCATTTAACATCCTGCTTTGGTGAGGCTGCTGAGCTTTTTAGGCTGGAAGTCAGCTTAAAGAAGACAGAAGTTCTCTATCAACCTGCACCTCAGGAAGTCTTCCATCATCCCCATATCGCCATTGACCAATCAGAGCTCAAATCAGTCCAACAGTTTAATTACCTAGGGAGCCTCATCTCCTTGGATGGTAAGACTGACGAAGAGATAGACAACAGGTTAGCAAAGGCATATAGTGCTTTCAGAAAACTCCATAAAAGGGTTTGGCGAAATAAAGACCTGAAGAAAAGTACAAAGATCAGCGTTTACAGAGCCATTGTGCTGTCTGCTCTTTTATATGGGTCTGAATCATGGGTCATCTATTGCCACCATCTGCAACTCCTAGAACGCTTCCATCAACACTGCCTCTGTACAATCCTAAACATCCACTGGTCAGATTATGTGACCAATACGTCTGTTCTAGAACAAGCAGTAGTTTCGAGTATTGAGGCCATGTTGCTGAGAACACAGCTGCGCTGGGCAGGACACATCTTCAGGATGAAGGACCACCGCCTCCCTAAGATCGTGCTCTATGGTGAACTTGCCACCGGCTGCAGCAAGAGAGGAGCCCCGAAGGGGAGATACAAGGACTCCCTGAAACAACATCTCAGCCTTGGCCATATTGATCAACATAACTGGTCTACTCTGGCTTCCAATCGGGAGGTCTGGAGACACACTGTCTGTAACGCTGCTGCTTCTTTTGAGAACGCACGCAGGATCACTCTTGAGGAGAAAAGACAACGCAGAAAGAATCATGTCTTGTCGATACCACCTAAGGAGTCCTTCTGCTGTGCCTTTTGCAACCAGATTTGTCTATCTCACATTGGCCTTTTTAGCCACCAGCGCGCTTGTAGCAAATGTGGGTAGAGCCCTTTCTAAATCTTTGTTTGCAAAGCCTAGCCATGAAAAAAATTAATAGATAAAACTGGCATATCAAACGCAGGAACAAATATTGTTATGTTGTTCATTCTGTTAGCATTAATGAATTAATTTTTAATTTATGTAGGCTGAAGTTTTCTGAAGTGAGTCTGTTGGAATAAAATGGGAAGTACCCTGAAAAAAGTACTTTTTCCCCCATAATTTCTTACATAATTAAATGCAATTGTGATAAAAAACTTTTGTGGAGAATTTTTAAAATGAGGTTCCACAGAAGCTGTCTGTCTATGACATAGCACTAAAGATTTTTATAATATTTAGTAAGAAGAAGCTAAATGTTTGCTATTGAAGTTCATCGGTGACAAAAAAAAAAAGCTGACAGAATGGTAAATGTCAGTATAGTTCACCAAAAGTGTCATCTGCACCTTTTGATAAGTTAAGCAGAAATAATACATATTATGAAATATAAGGACAAACAACTCAGGTTACACTTTAAGGATGAGAATTATTTCAGTCATTGTTATCTAAGAAAGGACCACTATAAGCAAAAAATTATTCCCATTAAGCTAGTCCTGTTATTCTGTGACTAAAAAGACCTAAAATGATTCAGGGATTTATAAGCAGGGAAATATGAAGTAGGTGTAAGGGGATCATATTACCTCTGGTGCAACTATTACTGCAACACCGAGTACAGACCCAGTACCCACACCTGAAGAATATGTTATTGCATTGGAGGGAGCGTGCACTGAAGATGAGACAAATATAGAAGAAACAAGTTAGTAAGAACTGGAAAATATGTATTATTGCTAAAGGTTTAATGAGGTCACATGTACAGCAGAGAGGTTTTCAATCTGGTGTTCAAGCACTGTATGAAAATGAAAGATCCACAAAAGACAGCCTTGAAATCAAGCAAGTTGTTTAAAAGCAGTGGCAATTACTTGTTGAGACAAAGTTCTCTAACACTTGCAATATACAACACATGTAACTGAAGATTTTACATTTTTCGTAGCACAGCTAGTGGACTGAAAGAAGGTATCAGTTCACGAGGACCTCACGGCTCCAGTGAAGAGGTCAGATGGATTATCACACCAGGCCATCAGTCCAATGCAGCCAGCTGAAGTGCATGTATGTGCTTAAAGCAATAGTCTGTGCAAAAACAGAAGGACAAAGACTCCTCTGTGAAGTCTCTTCTCTATTCCCATGGAAAAAAGGGATCAGTGCATCCTTGACACAGGATTGAGTCTCAGGTACATTAAGCAGGATCTCCACTAGCTTTAATCACCTTGTCTAATTGTCAGTGTAGAGGAACAAGGATCTCAACAGAGCAATTTATCCCATTCTGGTAAGTGTCAAAGCTGACAAGAATGCTTCACTCAGGTATTGTCTTACCATGGAAAAGAAAGTTGAATGAGTTGTGTAAATAATGAGTAAGAGTTATATAAGTCCAGCTGCTGATACACACAATGAAGAGAGAAATAAGCACTTTTTAGACTCAATTCATCTGACCTGCTTTAGATACCTTCTCTAAAACAAAATTAATTATGTGAAAGAATATGGAGTCTTGAAAACTGTATAAAACTGTATTTTATCAGATGACCACATTAGATGTCTTAAATTTAAAATACTAAATATAAAGAATACAAATCATACTACACATGAAATTACTTTTAGGTCTTCAGGGTATGGGTAGTAGTAAAGAGAAAACAACGAACAAAACTCACAGAAGAAGGGGAGGGAAACAACAGAAGAGTGACTTCACCTCTGTAGAATAAGAAGAGAGAATGACAAGACTCAGAATGACACAGAAGATGGAAAAGAAAAGAAATAAAATTCTTCCTGTGAACCCCCACTTCAAGGCAGATCAAGATTAACATGTGTCTTTGGCAATCTGCGTGTGCACTGACAATTGTCAGGATGCATTGACAAGAATTAAGAGCTGTGAATTGGCACTGAGCCCTGAATTACACAAAGGAGGAAAAGTAGTTAAACATTTTAAAGAAATTATGCTGAAAATAAAAGATATAATTGTCAAAACTAAGAGGAAAAGGAAAATGGGAAAGTGCTGTATTTCTTTTGAAACTGTTATAGTCAGATTCATTACATGTTTTGTCATACACTTAATTTGAGGTTTGTTAGTAATCACATGGTCTGGTCTTACACACAAACTCAGTTGTGAAACTCAATGAGTGAATTATGAGAAAACCCATCAGCATTATAAAAAAATCCACCCTGAAAATTTACTTACTACTGAAAAAAAGTATGGTTGACTGCAGTTCCAAGCCCATGAGTTCCTTAATTTATTAGTATAAAATGCAGTATTATAGCCCAGTGCTCTTAACAATCACTACCACGGAAGTTGTTACTTCCATACACACTGCTGATTTCAACATGGAGTGAATGGGCTGGGTCTAAGAGTAAGATAAGTTATGTGAGTAAATGTTACTTGGTCAGTATCATTCAGCTCTGACCTTGTCCCAGGCACAGTGAACAAAAATTAAGTGCTGTGGCTGCTATGTTTGTAGAAGGAGGGGAGCGGGGGGGGGAGACTAAAGCTGTGCATTTGTCTGTATCTATACCTTTATATATATTATATATTTTAAATAGTAATACAGTTTATGCAAAGAACACATTTTGAAAGGGTAAGGAACCCAAATCATAGGGAAAGCAAAGACTATTTCAAGTATACTTGAAATACTACTAGCTTGTATTTCAGCTAGTAGATCCCCTGGCCACTGAATTGGTTCCCTTGACACACTGTTCTGTAGGTTAATAATCCTCATGATTAGAAAGTGTTTTCCTGATAATTCATCTGATTATACCCATCCATAATCTCCTCCCAAAAACCTCTCCTCATTTTACCTCTTTGGCATACTCTAAACAGGTCTTTTCTTTCAGCTTGGTCTTTCAGCTAAACAAGCTCAGTAGCTGGCTATGTGATACCCTACATAACTGGAATCCAAATCTGCAAATTTCTAAGCAGCCCTAAATTTTGTTAATTTATAAAAGGCAGTGAAGGTTCTTACCCTCTCACAACTTAATGCCCAGCATTAATAAAAATATATGCATTTAAAATAAACAAAAATTCAGCCTTACTATGCATGTAAAATGTCTATATACATAACTTGGTTTCTTTCCAGCACTCTCTTATTCCAAGAAAGCAGAGAATTATGCTTTTGGTAATAATTATTATAAAATATTTCCTTTCAGGAAAGTCTGTATCTATGATGCGTATATTCTGGAAAAAATAAGGTTTACTCTGATAATTTTCTGGGAAGATGAGACCTTTAATTTTAAATGTTCAAAAATAAATCTTTCACTAATATGTATGGGTCCAATTCAGTCAGGGGCGAATGACACAAGTCCTAGGATAGATTCTTACATTTGCCAGCTTCTACAAATTAAATATTCTTACTTCAGCAGTACACTAAAGCTGCAGTATCTTGAAAAAAAGTGACTCTAATTTTTTTAGGTGTTGTTCATCCATCACTAAATGTCCTTTTCTCCTGTTTATATTATACTGCCTGTACTAGGGAATAAAGCTCTTCCCAGTGAAGGACTTATTGTACATTGCTTTTCAATTGTTTTTAGACATCTAAAGACAAAAGACTGCAGACTCTATCATTCTGGGGTTTGGGGGCACAGTCACTTATTGCCTCTAAAGGATAAGCCACATGTTTTGAAAGGAAAATCCAACAGCTAAAAATAAAGGCACATGTGCATATACGTACATTAAAATTCTTAGATTTCTTCTCTTCTTTAGACTTTTGCCAAGCTACATAAGAGGACTGCTTCTCATGTCAGCCAGAATACCTTCTGGAGTTTCCTGCTTGAGAGCTGTGAAGTCAGTGTTCATCGTAAAAATAGTATTCATACGGTTAAGGATATAGAAAATGCTTCCAAGATTGTCACTATTGCCAGACAAAAGGTGAGAAGCCTCTAAAGTTTTTAGAAGTCTGTTGATGGGAAAGTTGAAAGACCTTTCACATGACTCAGACCTCTATCAGATGGATCCCTAACAGCTCAGGAACTTGGAAACACTTGGTGTAAATACACGATCAACTCAATGGTGTTCTATATATCCAGGACTGACACAAAAAGTGGGTGAAAACTCAGGTGTCAGAGCCTGCCAATGGGACAAAACTATTGAGGACAGTCAAAGCTGACTGAGTAGAAATGTAGCAGGATCACATGGGTGGCTGAGTAACAAAACAGCAGGTCAAATTCAATCTGAGTAAGTAGAAAGAAACATAGAAGGAGAAAAGTAAACCTAACTAAATATAGCCTTTGAACCATGTATTATCATCCAGGAAAGAGAGACTGGAGTCATTACGGATAGATTTTTAAAAAATATTTAAATACTAAGCAGTAATAAAAATGCAATTTTAATGTTAGAAAATCCTAGAAAAATAGTAAAAAGCAAAATAAAAACATCCTTATCCTGTGTTATAAGTCAACATCATAATCCCATCTGGACATTTTTTTTCTGAATCTGATCACCTAACTCATAAACACCATAGCAGCCAGAAAATTAAAATAAATTCAATCCTATCCCTTCCTCTCCCTCTCCCTCTCCCTCTCCCTCTCCCTCTCCCTCTCCCTCTCCCTCTCCCTCTCCCTCTCCCTCTCCCTCTCCCTCTCCCTCTCCCTCTCCTCTCCTCTTATTGCAAGACTGCCTTTCCAACACATTCTTCTTCCAGATGAGCAGATCCTGGACACCAGACCCACACGTCAGAGAGCTGAGGGCCTTCTTTATCTTCCTTTACTAACAGGGCTACCTCAGCTGTCCACATTCAGCCACTCAGTGGCAAGATAACAAAGATTGATTTGGGCAGTGAGAAACCAAGAAAAACATTAAAACTCTTTTCTTCATCCCTCTCCCAGACTCAGCGTCAGTCCTTCACTCAAGACTCCTCTACCCACCCTGAGTGTCACATGGCTCAGGGTAGAGGTGCATCAGTAGGTAGTAGTTTTACTCTTCTGCTCCTTCCCACCCACATTCCTTCCCTGTTCTACTGTGAGATCTCCGTGTGCTGGGCTGAATGAGGCACATCATCCCATCAACCTTGAGCTGAGACAAAGGCATACCTAAGACTGACTGGTAAAGGAACTCATAGGAGGTCACTAGAAGGTCCCATCTACCAGCTGCTGTTGAAGACAGTTTAGACTAAACATACTTTAAATCTCAATAAATAACCATACCAATAGGAATATCATTTTGATACAGAACTTTCATTTTCTAAGACCATGTTTTGTTAGAAAATAAATTATATATGTTTGAAAGAAAGACGTCACTAAATCACCATATATATAAAAAGTCAATATATTGTCTATAAATAAAGTAGGATGTTTTTATGTTTTTTTCACATAGAGCTCTTGCCCTAAAAATGATTATCTTACCAAGTTTTCATCAGTGTCTTTATTAACCTTTCTTCACAAAATAAGAAGCTGTTCTATCGACAAAGCAGGGAGAAAAGTTATCATGTCCTTTTGAGACAAGTCTTCTAATCTGACTGCTGGATCATTTAAGCCACCTGTTATTTGATCCCTGACCTTGCCATGAGAAATTGCTTAGTAGTAGGTTGCAGACTTCCATTGGCAAACATGCTGAAAAAGTGTACTTAGAGAGTGGTTGTTGATTAATTATGCATACTTCATGTCAATGAGATCTCTGAGCATGTCAGAGGGCTGGAGACAGAAGGAGGTGTATTGTTTCTGCTTTTCTCTACTACATAACATTCTCATTTTGCACAAACAGAAGGGTCAACGCGCCTTGCTGTTTTTAACAAAACTTGCACATGATATTTTTCTAGCTGAAAAAACTAAAGGCTTATGTGAAATTATTGTTTAGAAGTAGGTAACAGGAATGTTAATTGAACATTGTGAACTGTTAACCTGTGCAAAAGAAAGCTGAACTGTATAAGGAGAAGGTGTAATTCATTATCTATAGGCTGAGAATCTGTAGAAGTTTTGTTTATATTTTTTTTCTTGTATGGAAATACAGCTGTGATCCAAGAAGGGATCCGGAATACTGCAAGCCCAAAACTGTGAGCTCAGTAACCAGAACGGAAATCAAACCAGTGAATTAGACACCCTATCATCTCCATGACCAAGAGTGGACAAGGTATTCTCAAGAGCCAGCATGATTTTCTAGGACTGAGCAAGGTATTAAAGAGTGTGTCTCAAGCCCTTCCTATCACTCTGGAAGACAGGAGTTTGTTCTGAGGCTACATTTCGGCAACTTTTTTCCAGATAGTTTACAGAAAGATAGTCTTAAACAGAGATGATGGAATGATGCAGCCTCACCTCGAATACTGTGTGCAGTTTTGGGCACCACAATATAAGAAAGATATTAAGCTCTTAGAGAGTGTTCAAAGGAGGGCAACGAAGATGGTGAAGAGCCTTGAGGGGAAGCTGTATGAGGAGCAGCTGAGGTCACTTGGTCTGTTCAGCCTGGAAGAGACTGAGGGGAGACCTCATTGCAGTCTACAACTTCCTCATGAGGGGAAGAGGAGGGGCAGGCACTGATCTCTTCTCTGTGGTGACCAGTGACAGGACCTGAGGGAATGGCTTGAAGTTGTGCCAGAGGAGGTTTAGGGTGGATATTAGAAAAAAGGTTCTTCACCAGAGGGTTGTTGGGCACTGGAACAGGCTCCTCAGGAAGTGGTCACAGCACCAAGCCTGATAGATACTCTCAGGCACATGGAGTGTCAAATAACTGTCTAAGACGAGAAATTTGCAGCCAGAGGTGTTTAAATAGAGCTGTGCCGCAGGTACCCTCAGAATCTGAACTAATAGGATTTTGTGTGACACCATCATTCCTTCCTAAAGCTGGTCTGTACTCCTAGGAATGCATAAGTCATGGGGCCAGAAAGGCAGCAGATAGGAAAGAACTTGACTCTGGAACGTTGTTTTTTGAGGAAACAAAATTTAAGAGAAGTTCTGTGTTATCTAGTTACTCTTAATTAAAATGTTTATGTTTTATTTTACCTTAAGCTGCTACTCGATATAAAACATGAAACCACCTATATATGTATGAAAATGCAACCAAAAAGGCTACCCCAAACCACCATCCCACTGATGCACATTAAAGCAGTAACTGGAACCACAGAAATAGTTTGTAATAAACAGAACTCCTTTTGGTAACCTAGAATTAATTGAATTTACAGACTACTACTCTATTCAGCAGTGTGTCATATCCTAGTTCCTAAGTTCTTTCCATTTCAATTTTTCAGCCCCTTAACAGAGTTTCCCCCCCCTCTTTGTTTAAAAGAGTCAAACAGATACTTGTTCATACTGTGTTCATGCTGCCTACTAGGACATCATCAACTCTGCTGGAAACATGCAAACTTTAAGGTCTTAACAACTGTTCATTTCTCCAGAAAGTGCATAGTTAGATTTTTTTTTTTATTTATAGTTTTTACTGTGAAATTTAATCTGCAGCTGTGTTGCTTATACTGGAGTGATTAGAGCTCACTGTATTTTTGCACAGTATCTACCTGTCTTAAGTAACTTAATACTGAGTTACGAGCAAATTTTGCTATTTTCCTAGTTTTACTGGAAATAGGACGGAAAGCAAGAGAAATGACCTTAGAAAACAGATCCAACACTGTTTGTTGTTGGAGACATGAAGTTGTGTGTAAGCATTGAGGTAACTATGCCCAGTAGCCTTTGGCTAAATGCAGATGAGCAACATCAACATTTCTGTTCCGTATGAAACCTTCTAATATTGAGTTTTAAAGTATTTTTCTAAAGAAACCATTAGAAGATGACAAATAAGCAAGCAAGCAAACAGATAAATGGAAGTGACTCTCAAATAAGGAGGAAAAAAAGCACTTACAGCTCTTGCATTTCTTCAGCATCCCACGCAAAAACACAAGTAAGTTTTTAAGGGTGATCTTGAATACAGGGCACTAAATGTTAAAGTTCTGCAAATGATAAACAGACTTTTAATGTTTTAGCTTCCATCATTATGACAGTCAGGATGGGTTGATAAAAGAAGGTCTGGTTGGAGTAAAATGGATATTGCTTGGGGGGATAAAAAACCACGAAACCCAAACTGAAAGGGAAGGGGTGGGTGAGGGGACCAGCGGGGAAGTACTGTAATGAAATGGGCATGGAGACTGTGGGAGGAGGGATTAATCTGTCTAGGTAAGGAAGAAAGTAACAAAATGAGAAAAAATCACAAGGTTAGGAAAATAGCTGGGAGGGATGGGGCAGAAAATTCTGTCCTCTGCACACACTCCTGAAACAGAGGTTAAGGTCCCAGAATCTTGGCAAATCTTGGGCAGAAACCAGCAGTCTAGGCAGACATATCTCAGGTTGATTGCTTGTGAAGTTCAAAATATAGGTCTTCTCTTTCCCACCAGCCCGATTTCTGCATGGATGTGGTCAAAGAATTAGATAATAAGGCTTTTATTGCAAAAATAAAATTGTATTTCACTTCTAGAAAATTTTACTTTCTTCCTCTGCCCACCCCCTCTCTTTTGACTGTGTGCATTCCTCATTGCTTGTAGAATTCAGTAAGCAAATTTACTTTACAGACTTTAGAGAAATTTATTTTTTTCCTAAGTGTTTTATAACATTTATAAATGGTTTGGCATTTACACTTAGATAGAATCTATCTGTTTTCTCCCAAATGATTAGTAAAATATGCTTACTAACAATAAAATAAACTCTTCTTATAACTACAGTGCAGATTTTCTCCTTTAACTCCATTAAATCTCAATTTAGTGTTGTTTCTTTAAACTGACTCTCCCCAAAACAACTGCAGTATTATTGATTCAGGTTCTGATTTTCTGATCTCATCAAGTATCACATTTTGCTTTCATGCAACCACAGAGCTGCAGAATGGAAAAATACCTCGTTAAGTGCTTCCCTCCATGCCTGCAGTTGAAGTCTGTCTGCTCCTTTTGATTGATATCTCCATCACAGAACAAATCCTCTAACAATGATATAGAATGTGTGCAGCTACTTTCTAGTGTGCTGAGTTTTCTGAAAAATATTCCTGAGACACATGAAAATATATGTCCTTTGTGCTCTTTGGAACAAAAAAAAAAGGAAATTTTAGGAAGTGATGAAACAGATTTTAAAGTTTTCCTGTTAAAAAATGAATTTGTGGGAAGAAAGTTTAATAATGCATTTAATGAAGGTTTGTTCCGACTTTAGTTTTCGAGGAGATGCTGAAATTGTGGGTTGCTGCTAGAGATGGAGGCATGTTTTTGCATGTGGCTATTGCAAACAAAAATATGGTCACCAGCTGTGAACAGTGCAACTCAGTGGGCAAAACCTTCTCCAGAGAGTTTGTTGCCCTATTCCTTCCTTTACAACCACAGAACACTCTAAAACAAAGCCTAATTTGTCCCAGCTTTACTTTACCTAATCTTACCCAGAGCCAATATGAAAGTACAAATAGAAAATGCATCTCTACATTAATATTCAACTGCATAATGTACTTATTGTTAAATTAGCTGGTTATTTTTATTTGTTGATATCATTAGAGGCCCACATTTTTACTATGGAACTGGACAGACAGGATTAGTCCCGAGTTGCATGAGTTGCTCAAAATGAAATCCAAACCAGTGCAAAACTCTCCTGAACTTCTTGTGAACTTGAAGTGCAGCCTGCACAGAAGACGTTTTCAAAGAACAACATCCTCTTCCAGAATTTTTGCTAGTGAGACCAAACAGGCAGTATTGTTGAGCAGAAGTAAGGGGAAAGCTTTTATATATCTGGACTTTCATATTAGTCACATCCCCATGAACTCTCTAAAGACCTAGATCATATTAACTGTGGGAACACGCAGAGCAGTCCTGGCTGCAGGCCAGTCAGGAGTTTCAGAAACAGCTACCAGTTAGTTGAAACAGGTGCATGTAATAAAGAAGCCTGAAATAAAGAACCAGAACAACTGGGCTGTGTCAAGCTGAAGTTACTATTACATAGGGTTGTGCAAAATTTTCATAAATTTCAGAAACCTCCAAATCTGTGCTTTGCTTTTTTACTTCTGAAAATTGATTCATTGAAAAGGAACAAAATCAATATATTTTCCACTTGCAAATGGACCTAATATCAGGAAAAATCTTTACATTTTTTCAAAACCTGTGCTATTTCAATTGTCATTGTATAAATTTGGCCAGTCTAGAAACAAATATAGAAGAAAAATGTATGTTTTAAAAAGTCAAGGAAAACTGTAGGCATCCGACCACTTAGCCAAGAACAGAAACAAAAATCATGTGCGGTCTTCTGTACAGGTCTATCCCATGTGTTTGTGGAAAGCTTTTTTATATATGTAGGTGAAGGAGAAAATGAGTCAAAAGACTGTGGTGAATGTAGGAACATCTTCCTAACTCACACCAGACATTATCTCTGGACCGTGTTCAGTAAGCCCTTCTCAGGCAGAAGATCTATGGGAGTTTGTCCTCTACTTCCCACTTCAAGGATCTGAAAAAAAAAAAGCAACAGGTTCATCACTGAGTCAGACTACATTATCTGGGCATTGTAGCATGTATTTTCCTCAGTATAAAGTTCTAGATCTTGGCTTTGGCAGGAAAATGTTTGAAAGCCCATGGCATCCCTTTCCCCTGCTTTGATATGCCAATAGTACTAGCAGTGTATGAAACTATTCACACACAGATCAAGTCAAAAGCAATATCCAAGATGCAAATAAGGCCAAATTTTTGCCAGCCCTTCCACATAAATGTTAAATGTAAGAAATACCAACAATTTCCATCATTAAAATGTGTACCTAGGAAACAGTAAAAAAAAATGTTCTTCAAAGTATTACTTAAGAGCATAAAGTCAGTCACATAAGGAAGGATGCTGTGATGAGTTAAAGTTGTTCATTAGCATACAAACTATCAGCTGTCAGAAACAGTACATCAATTGTATTTTGATATCCTAGTGCTTTTTCTGCTTTAGAGAATCAATACTCATATCCTTGAAGGTTTTAAAACAAAAGTTATTTGAAACTGGTAAGAAGTACTTCCTAGAAGTATGTACTAGTTCCCTGGAACTGCAGTATACTGCAATAAAAATTGGGTCTGGTAAAATCACTGGAGTGCTATTGGACTTTTCCTTGGTATAGAATATGAAAGTTAAAGAAGTTTATGGATTAACTGTATCGTATTTTTCTATGAGATTTAAGGTAGTGTATTTTCTGCCAAAGTTTTCAACATATGGAATTCATGTTATAAAGTTAATGATCTTGGTGACATAAAACCAAGGGTTATAGAAAACAAAAGCAAAATTCCTACAGAACCTTCTAGTTATGAATGTACATCAAGTTGTGCAAATTGGAGTTGTAAACATTGTAGCTTATTGCTCACACAACATAGTTCCTCACTAAAAAGTTGTCACTGAGAGAATTCTATATCCATATATTTTATAGCTGCATTAAAAAAAAAATTCCAGTTAAGTCATCAGTATAAAAAAAATCTACCATGTAGACAACAAGTTTTGGTAATTTTCATGTCATCACCTTTGGTAAAAGAAGGTGTACCCAATGGCTTTCATGTGTCCAACATATGCATCTGGTTTTGTTGCTTTTTGTCGTGTTTTTTCTATCCTGGGACAATAAAACAGTGGCAACAACAAAAGACACCAACAAAAATCTAAAGATAACTAAGTATTTTTAAAAATCTTTGAAATGCTCTCTGCATGGGTACCCCGAACAGTTGAGAAACAGCATAACACCAAATGCTTTTACTGATATTCCTGTATAAGCAGAATACTTTGACACTACAGACAATTTTTTTTATACTAATGTCATCAGGAGCTGTACTGTTAGCAAACTCTAACTTCTTGGACTGCTTAAACTAAACGGGTGAAAGAATGGTGATTGAATAAAATGCAGCCCACTTGCACTTCACTTTGGGATTTTAGAAACAGGACAAAAGTTCAAGCTCAATAAAAGGAACCCAGCAAGCCAAGGTGAGAGACTCAGTTTTGGTAGAAATAAGAGAGGCTGTGATGGGAACAGTTCCAGGCAGGGAGAAAAACATACAGAAATGGACAGGATTTTATTATATGGACCTTACAGTTATTATATGGACTTTACTGTTATTATGTGCTTTCATTGTATTCACACTACACAGTGCACAGCCTGGACATGCCCAGGCTTGCCATGAGTTTGCCTGCTCCCTGCTTCCCCCACTCCTCCCCCTTTTGCCCATGTCCCTGTCCTAGTTTGTCCCCTCGCTTGTCTGTCTCATGCTCCGCCCTATGTTCTGGCCCTTTCCCCTCCCGAGCTGATAAAAGACCTCATGCAAGCGTGAATAAACCATTCTACTTGCACCCTACCTTGTGTCCCGGACCCGTGCTGTCCCACAGTCCCACTCCCCCTTTCAGACCGCAGCAAGAGGCCCTAGAAAAGGCCTTCCAGCAGCTATCAGAAAGCCAAGATTTTAAGAGCACCTTTAAAGATGGTGATAGATATAACAGGAAGTATATAACGTTCTACAACAGGATGTTTCTGGAACAATATAATACTGGCTTCAGCAACAAAAGCCATAAGTCAATGAAAGAAATGGACAGCTGTAATATTGAAACAGTTATATGAAATAAAAGATGATAGCCAGGAACTGTCAGAAAGTAATTAAAAAATACTAAAACCAGTCATTATGCATAAAGAGAGGCAAAATATTTAGGAGGAATGGGAAGCATCATTAATTATAACTATGTCAATTACCTTCTTAGGAACATCAACTCTATGATTGTAATATAGAACTGATAAACTAAGATCCCCTCTCTACACAGGCTCCCGATGCGCTCTTAGGAAGGGAACTAATGTGCACCCACTAGATGCCACTCTATAATGTGGGAGAAGTTCTTCCCAGACTATAAAAACTTGCTTTGGCTGAAATCCAACACAGAGTGGGAAACTTAGCCATAGAAAACACAAATAAACAAACCCCAGAAAAAGGTGGGTGGAGGCAAAGAACATAAGTATAAAGGGGAGTCTGCATGAAGCAATTTAAACTCTTTCCAGCCTAATTACGGTGTGCCCTTGCAGCTTATGGACAACCCAATTATACTATAGTGATGGAAGTTCTCTCAACCCTTTCCACACTTCTCTTCTCCACACATGAATCTCCCAGTCAGAAGGTGCTGCATCTTCTTGTGGAGCTGTGGCTCCAGGGGCACCTCTGTCTGAAAAAAATCCCAAGAAAGAAGTAGGGTGTATTTGCCAAAACTGTGACCTACAGCACACAGTTGACATTTTCCCGTATTCAAGGAGGAAAAAGTCTACATTCACACATTAAGATGATGAACCAGGGAACTAGGAAAAGGTTAAGAGCTGAAGTTGTAGCTGAACACATGCAAATGGTAGTACAGGCTTTTTGATTGCCAACATGCTGCAAGTCAGACCATTCATAACAAGAATTTCAAGTTCCTTACTCTTACTTTCTCTCATGATGTGTATGCCTACAGAAATGCCATAGCCATGGTTTCAAGTAGGTGACAATGTGAAATTTTGGGGACTCTGGAGTGCTCAGCTCTCTGACTTAACTGCTGCAGCACCATGCAGTCCCATGGAGGCCAGGGTGAAGAGCACTGTTATTAAATATACCAAGCAGGATGAGCAATACTTTTTTCCTATTTTCCACTTCATTGCCATGTTTTTCTTGTTATTTACAAAAAGGAGAGTAAGATTTAACTTGAACATGAGAGCAACACTGATGTGGAAAAAAAAAATGTACTAGACAACAAGTTGCAAACGGCCTCAGACCACAATAACAGCCAGTTCTCTTAGGCTTGGAGGAAACAAAAATATCTGAGTTCTTGGTGTAAATGTTCATCATAAGGAATAGAGAGTACCCCAAGGGTGGGTACCCAGAGTCAGTGTGCTGTGGTTGAGCCCCAGTGCTTCACAATGACTCTGTTTTTTGCATCACATAATAGTATTCCTGTGCCTCGAAACTGCATCTGAGCATGCACGTGTGGGTGGGCACAGGCTACCTGCAGCAGGATCTGGCCTCTCACACTGATAAAATTTTTAAATTCCTTACCAGTGCCTTGGACTGTATCAGTGAATACTTAAGTGTGATAATGACAGGTTGATCTGTAGACTTGATAAAAACAAATATTTACTTTATTTAAAAACTTGTTTTGTACATGCTTGGGTACTCAAAAAAAGAACACTAATCTGACTCACCTAAAAAGTCTTTGGGAGAGGCAGCACAGAAGCAATTTCAACCTTCAGCTGTCTGACACAGCATTACATGTGTAATTCTTATTTGACAGGATTACCTAAAAAGTCTACAGCAAGCATCAAAGTTGTAAACATCAGAGTTGATAAGTTTATGTTACTGATAAAAAATAAACCTTGAATGCTATAGATTTTCTACAGATGCCTAGCTAATCTGTTATTCAAAGTAGCAAATAAAATTTTAATTGATACTTTCTTGCAAAAATTTAAATAAAGTAGTAATCTCATCTAATTCAAATAGTCATGACTGAAAACCAATTACTTAAATTAGAGACGATTTTTCATAATCCAGAAAAGCCAAAATGTATCATCAGGATCTTAGACAGCAAAACCAGATTGAATGAAAAGATTGGCATAGTGAGCTTCAGAGTGGGAATGCAGTTATGATAAAGAGAAGTGGTATGATAAAGATATGTAAATAAACTTCAGAGGCAAATTATACCAACCACTTCACTTATTTTTTTTGTTGTTTTGTTTTTTGATAACACAGTGGAAGGGGTCATTGTATAAAAAAAGATACTGTAGAAAGCAGAAGCTCCTCATTATTCATAAAAGGACAGGGCAAAAAATTACCTTAGACTATGCAGTTTAAACTGTCCTATTGAAAAGCATAAGACATACCTGTTATACTGAAGGATTCCAAACATCTTATCTCTACAGGTAAGTTATTCTATAGCTATCTGCAGTGGAGTCTCTTGCACATTCATTTGGGGATGGTAACAATATAGCTTAATACAGGAAACTGGACTAAACTGATTAATTAATCCTGACAATTTCTAAGGAGTCAAATGCTACACTTACTTACATATAAGTGTCTTAAACCTGATGAAACATTAGATTGCAAAGGGTGCAAATTGTCTTAGTATGCAAGAGGTGCTAATACTGAAGTGTTCATATTAAAAGTAAATGGAGTATACTTTTAAAAGGGAGTATTTCAGCATTTGCTGAACTAATTACATTAACATTTTCCTTTAGAGTCTTAAGATTAGAATCTTCAAATCTTTTTTTCTAAACACAATCTTTTTTTTAAAATGAACACATGACAAGTGAGTTTATTTTCCACCTTTTTTAAAGAAAGTTATGATAATTCTCTTCTGAGACATTTGAAATTCAAGTTTATAAACTTCAGATAATCTGTGTACCATCTGAGTTACAGCTGCAGCGAGTCACGTTAGGAGAATCATGTCTGTTATACTGAGAAGTAAGGGTTTTCATAATTGAAGATTAACCAACAAAATTTCTTTTAAAAATGAGATCACATGAGTCACATTGATCCCAACATCGACAAATGATGCACTTTAAGGAAATAGTAAGCTTGATATGATTTGGATATTTTAAAAAAAGTGACAAAAATCCCTATGTTATAGATAATATATTCTTTATAATAATATATTCATTTATGCTTTAAAAAAAAATTAAAGGACTGATATTTTATTAGGTAGCATACATTGAAATGCCTTTATATCTTGTGCTACAAATTCATCCTACCCAATTTTAACCACATAATTCAAGTACCTAAGTTAGGATCACACTTGTCCTAGGTAATATACATAGTAGAGAGAAATTATTTCTTTGAGTGCAATTCAATTAGTATGAAACTTAAATCATGCCTTGAGGATTTGATTTCTACTTAAGGAGGAAGCAGCTGCACTCTTATGCTTTGAGGTCTACATGTATATAGATGGGATGAACATGAGAGCAGGTGTCTAAAAAGGGGCAATGATCTCTGCCTTTCACAGCTTCTTATAACCCATGCAGCATTTATATCCCATTGAAAATCAAATTCAGTGTCCAGTGTCCATAGCCCTTCACTGAACAACAATAATCTTCCACATATGCCTAACTAAACCAAATTTGAACTAAATATCACAGAGTAATGGGAACTGGTAGAATGGAAAGATGACTGCTGTGTGCTTTTATTTTCAGGAACATACATTGGTGATTACCATAAAAAAATTTACAGAATCACAGAATATACCAAGTTGAAAGGGACCCCAAAAGATCATTGAATCCAACTCCTGGCCCTGCACAGGACCATCCCCAAGAGCCACACCACATGCCTGAGAGAATTATCCAAATGCTTTTTGCTGCGTTCCTCCTGTAAAACTCTCTGTTTTGAACACTGCCTGAAAGGTAATGAAATATGAACATAAGCCTTCTTCCCTGTCCTTCAGAAGGAAATTCCTGAGAAGGACAAAGATGATATTCTATAGGATCTGGCTCCACCAAAATCACAAAACTGCACCTCTAGGTTAACTTGTGTTCAATCCAGACCTAGAAATGGTGGAGATGTAGTTCAGTGATCTCTAAGTAACTTGTACAGAAATTGTCATAGTGATGACCTCAGTCTCTCTGCACTCATCTTGTGCAACACACAAGTTTGCAAGACCCAGTGTGCCATGTTTGCTGAATTATCTGCCAGTTTGGGGGTCTTGGAGAGTCAAAGAGGAGATTCACAGGTTCCTGGAAAACAGTACAATTCAGAGCCATACTCTGTGGTCCATGAAACAATCCAAGGGATATTCCTTCTATGAGAAAGAGATAGCTAGCATCAGATAAGGGTTTGTACTATGTAGTTTTTTGTTTGTTTATTTGTTTGTTTTTTTAGTTAGTTCGTTCAGGCTAATCTGAATGAAAAAAAAGGAAAGAGAGTACCACATGGTGACTGGGTAAATCTAGAACTTTTTTTCCATCAGTCTTTTTAACAAGTTAGGTAGGAATTGCCCTGTCACAGCTGAAACATGATCACAGTAACACCATGACACTGGTGAACATTTAGAAGTTTCATCTTGTCCAGAGATGGCAGAGACCCAGTGTGCCATGAAAAATGGAAATGCACACAGAAATCCATGTGTGCTGAGATGGGTGGACTGCAAGGCTCTAAAGCTCTACAACATTTTCTGAGAGTTCCTTCCAGAAGCACAGGGTTATTTTACAAGTGAGTTCTCCAATGCAATTTTGGAAAATGTTTTACTGGAATAAAAAAAAGGATTTTTTTTCCTTCTTCCCCTCTTAGTTTTAACTTTAAAGACAATAAAAATGATACAGGAAAACTGATAACCATAATTTGTTTTATGACTTTAAAGACAGACAGTATTTAAAAAAGAAACAAGCAAAGTATTTGACATGTTTATAGGAAAAAATACAGACTAAAATGTAATTTGTCACATAAAGTATTCCTTGGTAGGTTAGATAAATAGCTTATGAAGAATACTGAACATGAATATGTCAAAAGCAATGAAAGTTACTGTGAAAGCTATGATGTTGTACAAGGTATAACCTACAGCTACACTACAGAAGACCTACAGTACTGTACATGTACAGAACTGTGAAAAGCTGCCAGGTTTTGCTTCGCTGAATTTCTGTAGCAAACCCAGAAAATCTTGCCTGTAGGGCCAGGGCTCTTAAGCATGAGACATAAGCATACAAATGCCTGAAAGGTGCAAATACTGTGGAGTGAAAAGAATTATTTAGGAATACAGATACATTTTTGTATCCTGAAGAATAGAATAAGGACAGGGAAAATGGGCTTAGTGTAAAGTACTTTACAGCAACATACTTTTCACTCTAGAAGAAAAACCAAAAGAGTGGCAGCTATATTACTTGTAAAATTTTGGTGATGCACAATGACTGCACTGTTAGCTTGACTAGAATAAATTAAGACTGCTTGCAAGACTCCTGCCAAGTATTGGTAATGGTTACAGACTAAATGGAATATTAGGTGACTTTGGTGACTTACTGTACTAGTGATCATGTAGTCAGTCACACAGCAGATCTCAGCATGGGAAACTTAATGTTTCTTTACAGTGTACGTTGTAGCTTCTAATACTTGCTGAAAGAAGAATATTTCTGGCATAGATTCTGCAAGCGAATTTGTGAGAGTCCAGTGCTTATCACAATTTCAAGTACAAATCTTGGTTTCTGTCAAGGCTGACAGCCTCAAACACTGGAACTAAAGGTCACTAAGCATATTTTGTTAGAAAAAAAAGCAGCACAAACTGTAACTCCAAAAATAGGAGAATAAAATTCTAGGTTTGTGTTACACACTAAATAACAATAACAACTTCTTACCCTAAGGAACAATCTAGTGCTTGGATATGCTTAGTGCTTCTTTTTCATGAACATAACAGGAATTTAAAATTCTCTAATGTACAAAATTAATAAAGAAACAATTTTCTTTTCATGAATGATGTAAGTGAAAATCACCTCACCTAGACATCCATTTGGAGTCTATGGGTTCTGTATTTTGACAGTATCAGGTCTAAATGATGAAACAGAGACATGAATATTTAATGCTCTGCTATTGGGGTTGAGGAACTGTTATTTTCTCATTAAAAAAACCAACATCACCATCATTACTCTTTTATTTCTATCTTTTGCATGGTTCTAGGGACACTGGAAATGTGTACATACATTACTGAGCTCTGCTGCGTGTATGTACATCCATGGCCTCACCACAGAGCCACACCTGAGCACACATTCTTTGCATGGCCAAAGTCACCCTCAACTCTCTGAAATAATTTACAGTAAATAGAAATATCTCTGAGCACTGAATCCATTCTGTTTAGTGTTTACCTGTGACATGTAAGGCAATGGTGTTCATCCTGTCCCCACTTGGTGTGCATGCAGAGATAAGAAAACCACCCAAGATAGGAAGAATTGATTTTTTTATCCCTTAAGAAAGACGAGTTCTGTTCTGCCTATAAAATACGTTAAGCAAATTGGCTTTTGCACTGGATCAAGTCAGTAATCCATGGAAGAAACAGTGCTCAAAGACATCAATGAAATCATTGTGCTGCAGCCTGTGGATATTGTACTGCCTCTCTTTCTGGTACCAATCTCCTGTAAGAGCTCTCCCCATTATTCCCAGCTGGCATTTGACCTAAGGACTGTGATGCCTGGTTCACGGGGAGGTGGACTCCCAAAAAAAAGATCCTCATTTTCTATGTTCATAAGTTGAGTGACCTGGGAATAAACAATGGGACCTCCCAGTACTGCCAAAATATGTAACAGCATGAGGTATGGAGGGGGTAATAAAAATGACTGCTGCATTCTTCTATGAATCAAAGCATAACCAAATATGATCTCAATATTCTGGAAAGGCTCTAGTAGGAGCTGGATTTTTATTTCAGTGACTCTAGATCTGATTCTTTTCCCTACACCTATGTTAGATGCAAAATGTAGGGCCATATAAAAAAAATGGAATCTTGAAAGGGTAAAGTGAAACCAAATTACCTAAATGAAGGAAACATTGCCATTCAATAAAAGCACTTCAAATTTGCATACTCCTTCCTTTGGCATGCAGAGCTATGTCTTAATATATACCTAGAACAGCACCATTCTTGACATGGCAAAGTAGCTCACCACCCATTTTGTCAGCATCCTAGGCTAGGATCATCCTTCTTAAAAACCCTTGGTGAGCTTATCCAAGAAGCATTTTCAGAACAAATGTAACACACACACATGCTTCTATTGACCCCAAGTCACTAGTGAAAGTTTATGCATGAATGTGGCTCACTGATTTTACTAAGGTGTTTCATATACATATATGAAGTGAAGTGTGAAGGTACATCAGAGATCAGATTTAGAGCTGTTAAATGCTTTTACAAACTTACCAGTTACCAGCCGCTGACTTACTGTTCAAACACAGCTGAGTTAAGAAGATACAGGAAATTCAATGC
Organism: Pseudopipra pipra; assembly: GCF_036250125.1. NCBI lineage: Eukaryota > Metazoa > Chordata > Aves > Passeriformes > Pipridae > Pseudopipra > Pseudopipra pipra. The sequence continues at coordinate 70,581,824 of NC_087550.1, read as the reverse complement.
ATCCTGGACGCACTGAATTCACACTTCTCAACAAATTGACAGTGCCTGAATGCCACCTTTGGTGCAGTGTCAGATCCCTATAGTGATACGCATCCTTGCCACTGATAAGTTCACGTATGGTCCCTCCAATATTCAGTACAAACTGGTTTTCCGAGACGTACAATTTAGTCCACAGATATAAAGCAGGTCTCATACGTTCTAGATATATTAGAGCTATTGCACATACTCAGTTTATTTATATATGCAAAGTCATTGTTACCTGAGGGTAATTGAAGTTGACAGCAACCTAACCCAGGCAGAGGAGAGGCCACAGCAGAAAGCACGAGCTGTGAAAGACTAGTTGGAGGCTTGAAGCCCTAACAACTCTCATGATATGTAGGTGAATCAATTAGACAAACAGCAACACTCACCCAAAGGGAAAAACTGTTTAAATTAAACTGTATTAAAGCTCAATATATGCATGTAAAAATAAGGACCAGTAAGTATTATTTTGCTATTTTAAACATTCGGATCATAGCCAAAGCCTTCCTGATCTGGGAGAAAGGGAACTCCTGGTAAGTGACAGTCTGTTCCCCAAGGGGCTAAGCAGGCAGGGCTGGGGACAGAATAAAGAAAGAATTGTTATCCACATTTTACAAAGAGCACAGCAATACAGAGAGATTAAATGCTTGGCTCAAGGTCACGTAGGATGTCCAGGGCAAACCCCTGGAAATGAATCTACATCTCAAGGTGCACATTCTTGTTTGTCACCCAGATGAGTTTAATTCATAAAGATTAATTAAAAAAAATAAAGAATTAAGAATCAGTCACTTCCCAAGACAATTTACACAGGCTTCCCATCTAGCATTTCCAACTAACTTCTCAGTATAGTAGCCAAAATTTCATTACATCTTTAAAAATATAACCATAATTGTTTTGCCTCATGATATAACATGCATACTGCCAAAATCAATCCCTAATGCTGTAACACTTTGCTCTGTTAGAGGTGTCATACTGCCAGCAAGCAGAAAGCTTACTGAATAAAACTGCAACCATTGAACAGTATCTTCTCTGTGGCTGTATGTCTTTTGGCCTAAATAAAGTAAATACAGAGTGTTAAGGGCCTGATTCTACTACCACTTAAGTCAATGGCAAAATTCCCATTGACTCTGATGGAAGAAGAAGCCAGTCCTAAAAGAACTGGTAATTTTTTTTTCCTTAAATTTCTGGCAGATCAATTCATGTGCAATTTGCAGCACCAATATATTGGTTGAGAAACGGTGTGTCCATACATAATTTTAAAATAACAAAGATGAAATCAAATTCATTACTGTAATGACAGTGTACAAAGGTGCAATAAATCCTAAATTAAGGTAGAAAAGTAGATCTTCCCAGGCAGCGTTAAAGAGAACAAGAAGGATTTCTGCTATGGAAAGTGGATGTTAAGGCATGTTCCTATATCTCATGATATATGTTATGAATCCAACTATAAGGGTTTAAGTTCTTCTTGTTTTAGCATGGTTCATACACAAGAAAAAACAAACCAAACCAAAACAAAAACTTACAAAGAAAAGCATTGAAATAAACTATAGATGAATCATGGATAAAGTGTTGCCTTTGAATATATATATGATTTTATTGACATTAGGGTATTCTGCCTTGCATCTTTGAAAAAAATTCAGAAATCATTGCTTTCATTTTACTACTCTTTCTTAGGCAAGTGCATCCAAGTAGTCTTTAAATGTTTTATTTATGAAGCTATATTTACAGTTTTTTGCTGTTTTGACTGAATTAATCATCAGCAGAGAAAAACAGGTGCTGTTTGAGGAATCTAAGTATTTTAAGAGGGGAACATTTGTCTGATCAACAGCAAAACACAAAAAGATGTACACTTCATTTAGAATGTAAGTTTAGGAAATTATTTTAGTTTGTAATTGATGCTAGTATTTTCACACTAGGTATTATGTGTGTGTGCCTTGAAACATATGTGAAAAAGAAATTCACCAATTACCTGGGCTTAACTGTGTTGTAGTGAGCTCATGGTAAAACCTAGAATGCACCTCTCCTTTTAAAGTTGCCATTAGCTAAATAACATATTCTTGTAAAAATACAAATTATTGTGCCTTTACAATTAATTTATTTTAAACTGGCACGTCAAAGGAGAGTGCTGTCTCTGTGAGCTCCTGTTGAGGTATAGAAATCTCAGCTGAAGTTTTGCTCCTCCTATATCTTCTAAGTCCAAAGCCTTAAGAGTTCAGTTGCATCTGGAATAGCAGCGTCTCCATGTCAAAGTCCAAGACAAACACACACTTAATGAACCTTCAATCTCCCTAAGCTCAGTTCTCAGTCCCTGACTTCCAGGGCAGACCTCAGCTGAAACAGACAATTTGGACTCTTACCAGTAGGCTCTTTTTTTAGAAATCAACTTACCCACTTGCAAAAGGCCTCATCTTCTCTGAGGAAGCTCTGGAAGGACACAGTCCTAAGTCAGCATTAGTATTCTTATTGTTTCAGATAGGCTTAATATCTCCCTTCACACCAGACACCTAGCAATGAGCTTGCTCTATTTGAATCTGATTGTAAGCGCGTAAGCGATTGCATATATCTATACATCTGGACACCTGTTAGAGATGGAATGAACCATTACTTCCTTCCTAGTTAACACAGTGACATATATTTCCCCTCAATCATTTTTAACACAGAAAGAAACAAAACTAATTTCCCTGAACTTGGAGGGACTATAAAGTTTCTGCAAGGTTAAAAGCTCCACTTGAGTATTCACGTCTAAAAATTTTATTATAAATTCACTCATGACTGTACTCCAGAATGACTATTTTTGTCTTAGTCTGCTTTAGCTATATTTTACACAAAACTCCTGTTTCCTCCAAAGGAGGGAGATTTCCAACCAGTGTCATCCTGTTCTCAATAGATAAGCCCTTTCACCATTTTCTTTTTAATAAGAGTCATCCCATTAATTTCAGATGGGATTTAGTGTACCATATCGTGAGCAGCAGGACTGGCTCACTGGAGCCCCTGACAAGCACAAATACAGCAAATTTTTCCTGTATTCAGACACTCCATAGGCTCTGGGCACAACACCGTTTCCCCAGCCCAAAGCTTTTCCCCAAAGCCTGGCTCCAACATAAAATGCCTTGAAGATTATCTGTGCAAAATTCATGAGCAGTCCTGAGTGACATCATCCCCACTGACCATTCTCCAATAATGAATAATGACCATTCTCTAATTTTCATTAGAGAAATATGACCACACTCCTCAGCTGTGGCAGCCATGGGCTTTCTCCTGAAAATTTATCCTCTGGCCTCAGGTATCTCAAGGTCTTGAAGCTCAGATGCTATGAAAGCACCAAATGGGATTGGAGATGTTCTCCATCTCATGGCCCCAGATCCTGAGCTCCTTTTTCTCTTTATTAGACAATGAGTGGTTGTTTCTACATTTCCCTGCCCCATCTCCATTTGAGCATGCATTTTTGGGGGACAATGATGCAGAAATATGTGGTCTTGGCAGATAGGAACTGAAATGATCAGATTAGGTAAGGCAGTGGTGCTTACAGCATGTATGCTACTGGAACTTCAAATACCCAGGAAAGCTTTGTAAGAATTACTGCGGAGTCAGAGTGGGCAGATGGTGTTCCTAAAGGTCACTCTTACAGTTAAGTACTTTTGTTCTTCCTAATATACACAAATGCCTTTTTGTATTGGGATTGTGATTTACTGCTGGAGTCCTCAGAAGCAAATAGATAATAATAACCCCTTGAGCTCCACACAAATAACTTAAAAAAAGTCTGTAGAAAAATTTGGGAGTATATTATACACAGTTATTATAAAAGTATTACTTACATCTTAGAGCTGCAGAGTTTCTAATTTTCCAAAGCATCAGATATCTTAAAAAGCTAAGCAAACCTGTTTTTCAGCCAGAGTTAATAAAACAAACTGAGGCACGAATGGGTCACATATGTCACAGCAACAGGGGCAAGATACCAAACAAGACTTAGTAATGATATACATGCTCCATTCTTGAGACCATGGTGCTTGACATTCACATACAGTCATTTGTCTAAATCTTGAAGTATTACAATATATGAGGGAAGAAAAAGGCATTGCTCACTTTTTCTATTACTTTGGATTTCTAACAAACACCATGAGTCAGCCCTGCCAAATGTTGTGTTAAACATAAAGAATTACTGTAAAGCAATTTAATTTAATCATGCCACATCCCTCAGAGAATAAACCCCAATTCTTTTTGAAGCATGAATAAGAGGAATAAGACTTTTCCAGCCTACTTTCTGTTGTCCTCAAAGGGGTTAAAGAAGCCTAATACAAAGGAGCTAAGCAATGCCTGAAACGGGGTAATAAATGTGACACTCTCCAACTATCAGTAGCAAATATTTGAGCTTATCAAATAATGGAGGAAGTAGTTTAGTTACAAATAAACCAATCTCTCATAAAGCAAGTCTTCACACAAGGTAATTTCATTGAACTGGAGACAGCTAAAGGTCACTAGCAGGCAGGACTCCCTGTCCCCATGCACTCCCCAATGGCCCCGCCTGATTAATGGGGTGGCCGAGCCCAGGGATGCCGACCAGGGACAAGGGAGCCGGCCTTCATATCAGTGGAGCGGCAATAAATAAAGCATCGCAGAGCTGGTGTGAGGAAGTGACTCATTCTCCTGGAACACAGCGGGATTTGTGCTCTCCCCCGGCCGCCACCCTCCCCCTCGTCCCCGTTTTCCTCCACTGCAGAGAGCAGCGTGTCCCAGAGACTATAGTAGATGTCACCGCTTGGCACTGGCTATGCAAAGAGAGGACAAATATGTGGGTGTGATGCAGATCTGGGACGATAGCCTTAAAGCCACAGTGCTCACTCTGGAGGAAGCATCTGGGCTGAGGTGAGGGTAGCAAAGCACGTTTCAAAGGACAGCTTCTTCACGGGAGGCAATTGGATGCTCCTCTTCGTGGCACCTAAACAATGCAGAGGGTGAAAAAAGCAACTTTGGTAAACAGTAACACACTTTACTTCCAAAAGTTATGCAAAAACACAAGTGTAAAAACACAAGCATTTAAAAGACAGGGGAACTGAAGCAAAAAGAAGTGGATCTAAAGCCAAAGGAGTTGCAACGTGCCCATCACTAGGCTGGGAACTAAAGTGTGGTTTGGCCACCGGTTAGCACGAGTCAAACCATATGGTGCTTTCAACAGGGCTGAGCCACACTCCTTTCTCTCCACAAGCTCCCACACTCTCACCAGCAGCTCCTTCTCAAGGGACATGACCTCGTGTCTGCACAACCACCAATGGAAGCACAAGTCTATTTGGGGAAGGATGGTAGGATTATTCTCCTGATTGTGGTGTACCTGTAGTGTCATTTCTAGGTTGGACTCCTATTTTATCCATCATAACAGTACGGGACCTCACTGTAAGCATGCAGGAAAACCATTCATACATCAAATAAATTAATTTTCTTCCTCTGACTAAACATTAAGGTCCTGATGAGTACCAGTAACAAAATTTATTTTTCCACTTTTTGTTTTTCGGACCTAACGTGGCTCTTATTTACTACATAATTCATAGTACACTAATCAGAACACTTTTTTTTGACTCCGCATTCTTCTATGTAAACTTGTGAAAAACCTTTGCAAAAGGTAACAAAGACTGATAGTCTTATTTCAGAATGCAATGAAAACTAAAAGGGATTATAATATAGAATATAATACAGAAAATATTGCGTGCTGGTATTTGAGAATATAGTAAGAAATTGTTCATGTACATATATCTTGTATCGGTGAATCTTTTCTATATCTATAAATTTGGACAGGTTTATATGTAGACATACAAGTTAAAATATGTGAGTATAAAAACAGATTCAAAACAGATCATGTAACTGCTATAGTTTTTGAAGTAAACCTTGTCCACATTGCTGCCCTGTTTGTTGCAACTATTAATTATAACACTGGAAAACTCCATTAGCACCTCAATGTTCAGCCCTGAATGTGGGCTTATCTCTGCTGGTTAAAAGTCAAAAAAATATACAAACACTTCTCAAAGTAAATTTAAGTGCATCACTTGACACAACATGAAACCACCTGGTCAGCTACTCTTTTCTCTACTTTTGCTTTTTCGAGGGCAAAACAGACTTTAGTGCCTTTTAAAATGATTTTGAATTATAGCAATGACAGACTTCAGTGAGCTCATCAGTGTAATCTGTGATTTTCAGGAGCAAAAGCATTTGAAAGATAGTTAATACTCTCTTGGCTGCTGGGACTACGGTGGTGTCAGAAAGCTCACTCTTGTTACTGCAGGTGGATTTTGCTGGGGCGGCTGAAAATCTGGGCAACCCCATCCACCTGCCTCACCCCCTGTCTCACCCACCCAGGGTTCCTGTTCTTAAAGCCTTACATTCAAGAGAACAAAAAGAAACTTTGATTTACCTTCTAGAGAGACATGTCACTAGGTTGAATCCTGAAAGAGTCCATGGAGAGCAGTAGGCTTGATAGCTGTGTAGGTTGTAACTAGTTTGAAGGTGGTAATAAAATAAATAAAATAAAAAAGTATACAAATCATATGTAACAAAAACATGGGAAAAGCAAAACAAATCCTTGCTATTCCACAGCCTGGTTAGGCTCAGATTCATCTACAAAGATCATCTCCCTTGCCCGCTTCATTTAAAATAAAAGAATTTCTAGGTAAAGGGTAAGGGAAGGATGAACAACTCTATAGACATATTGATGTTTCCCCTTTTTCCAATCCCCATTCCATTACCTGTCTTTGCCCCCAGTTAAAACATACACTCTGTTAGTTACAGTTTATCCAATCTTTCAATAAACAGCTGAAATACTCCTTAAAAATTCTGTCACAACTTGTCCTGACACACATCAGCCTTGGCTGCATGCTCACACAAGATGGGGAAAGCAGGAATAAGAGGTCTTATAAAATATAATGTGAACTGTGTCATCTCTACTGGGATTCAAAATAAGGGTCTACAACAGAAACAACCTTAACTTGCATCCCAGGGATTGAACCAGTATTGCAATTTAACACATAAGGTCTGTGAAAGTCAAAACAAAATTCGCCAACTTCTACCCAGCTACTAGTTGAAAATTGCATGTAACACAGTGATGGTGTAGAAAGAAAACATGCTTTCTGTTTTATTTTTATCCCCCAAATATTACTTATGAAGCAATGCCGTAGCACAAGAGTTAAGGGCTCTCAGAGAGCCGTGGTGCACTTTAGCTAGTGGCAGATATGCAGCAGAATGGAGGCCTGTGCTGCTTTACCTGGGAAGCTTTTAGATTAGTGTGCTTCCAGCTGCATTTCTTTGAAAGTGATTTAGTTTCAGCCCATATCAGACTCCTTTCAGGGAGCTGTTCCTATTCAAAATAAAGTGCTTTAAAAAAAGTGCTGCAACGGGGTTTAAAGTAATCCAAAAAGTATTGATTGTCTTAAAATATCTGTTACAGCTAAAAGGGCCAGGAGTCAGGACAGCAGGATAAAAAAATTATGCCTCCCTGTACATACTAAGCTTTTTTTGACCTAAGGCATTTACATAAAGAACAGGAGGCTTCACTACCTCTTCCAGGGCTTAGATTACGGGTGGTACTTTCTTATATCCCATTAAGACTTGTTTCATTATAAGATATCCCTCAAAATTATGCGGAATTAACTGTCTCTGGGAACACTGTAATTTCTCTTTGTTTTAAACACAATTCTGAAAACACTGTCCCTTTTACTACTCCAAAAATGACAGGTTTTTCAGACATAGCTGTTGTTTAAGTAATGATTATTATTTTTAGTACCAAACGAAAAGTACAGACATAGCTTTCAAAAATCCAAAGTGTTCATGAGCAGTACATATCCTGTGAATGACAGTCAGACACATGTTCTTAGAGAATTATTTCTTTAAATGACAAGACTGCCAAGGGGCCAACTGAGAACAATTAAGAAAAATGTCATTGTTCTGGGCACAGAAACTAGCAGAGGAGACTAGACTGCAGAGCCTGGGAGCCGTTCCAAGTCCCCCACCCTGGGAGCAAGCTCTGGCTGAGTCCTTGATCCCAATGGACCTCAGCCCAGGCACCTGCTCCAGGTAACCCTAGGACTACTCTAAGAAACATCAAGTGTAGTTGTTGTGGGGACATACAGAGTGCCATGACATGCCCTTCCTGGTAAGTATGGGTATAGCAAGAGATTTATTATCTGAAAGAGAGCTGTGATCTAAGTAAACAAATTGGACAATGGGCTGCAGAGAAGTGATGGACTTCAGCAAAGTACCTGGACTTCAGCAAAGCCTTTGACACTGTCTCCCACAGCATACTCCTGAAAAAGCTGGCAGCCCACGGCTTGGACAGGGGTACCGTGTGCTGAGTCAGGAACTGGCTGGAGGGCTGGGACCAGAGAGTGGTGGTGAATGGTGCTGCATCCAGGCGGCAGCCGGTCACTAGTGGTGTCCTCCAGGGATCAGTGTTGGGCCTAGTTCTGTTTAATATCTTTATTGATGATTTAGATGAGGGGATTGAGTCCATCATCAGCAAATTTGCAGATGACACTAAGCTAGGGGGGAGTGTCGATCAGCTGGAAGGCAGGAGGGCTCTGCAGAGGGACCTGGATAGTTTGGAAAGTTGGGCTGATTCCAACAGGATGAGGTTCAACAAGGCCAAGTGCCAGGTCCTGCACTTTGGCCACAACAACCCCAAGCAGAGCTACAGGCTGGGCACAGAGTGGCTGGAGAGCAGCCAGGCAGAGAGGGACCTGGGAGGTTGGATTGACAATAAGCTGAACATGAGCCAGCAGTGTGCCCAGGTGGCCAAGAAGGCCAATGGCATCCTGGCCTCATCAGGAATAGTGTGGCCAACAGGTCCAAGGAAGTGATTCTTCCCCTCTACTCAGCACTGGTGAGGCCACACCTGGAGTACTGTGTCTAATTCTGGTCCCCTCAGTTCAGGAAGGATATTGAGGTGTTGGAGCAGGTCCAGAGGAGAGCAACAAGGCTGCACTTTCTTAAATTATTGGAGTGAGGTTTTGTTAGATGGTGTTTTACGAAGCTAGAAGACAAAGAAAAGAAGGGAAATGGCACAAGAGGAAGAAGCTTGGAACAGAAGTGGAATGAATCTAAAGCAAAAAGACCATGCAGGAAAACACTACAGAAGGCTCCTGCACATCTTGACCACCAAAGCACAGTATGTCAGAATTCTTAGGGTGTGGTTAAAGAGATCTAATAGCAGTTCAGAAGCTGTGAGAAGATAGGACGAAGTAGACAATTTTAATATCAGACCCTGGTCCTGTCCAAATACCTTTTATAAAAATCCAGAATAATATTTTGAAAATGCAAATATTTTTGTTCCTTAGCTTTTGTAGTAACCACCCTGTTGGAAAAGATCACCATCAGATTGTGAGGGAAACTGGCAGATCAGCTGGAATTTGCACAGCTAAATGCCAAAAACACTACCACTTTATGGAAGAATTTCACCTACTCTTATTCAAGTTGCATACAGAAGGAATATAGAAGGTCAAGAAACATTTTTAGGAACCTGCAAGCACTACTTGCTTTTCTAAATCCTAGCCTAGAAAACAAATCCATTCCTAAAAACTAGAAGAAGACAGGTGTTTACCACAATATCAGATCTCCTGAAACAGAGAGACACAAGATCCTAAGCCCTGGCAAAGGAAAAGCAGAATGGAGGACACTGACATGGGTCTTCAATTGAGGTATTTTTCATTTTACTTGGAAACATTTTTTTGTTGCTGATTGCTCACTTCCTTTGCCAGTTGCTTCAGTATGAACAACTGCAGAACTGGGTGTATCCCGCTAATCAGGATAGTAATATTTCACATGTAAGCAGCATACAAGCAGATAGTTGAGAATTGTCTCTCTTTATGATTGCATCCATGGCATAATGCTGGACCTTGTCTACACATGGTTGGGTTGTTGGGTTGCCCCCCCATACAGTACCACTACCAACTTTAAAAGAAGCTATGATTTCCGCTGATACAGCTCTTTCTTGTTCCATGTCACATTGCCTCTCTTCACTAGTCCAGCTGCAAATGAACTCACAGACATGGCATTAACAGTTTTAGCATTTAGGTACACTCAACAACTGGTATTAAACCTCATTCTGAATCTAGAGCTTTCAATCTCACTCTACTTTAAAATCAGTTTGGAACTACATGTTTTATGTGCCTTCATCCATTTTTTCAAGTTGAGTACAAGGAAAAGATATGCGAATGCTTCACCTGGCAACCAGCTTGCAGCTCCAGCACAAGGGTCCCCTCTGACTTCAATAGGCTTCAAAGGAAAATGCTACACAGCTTTGCTGCACCAATGCTGTGGAGTGGTGAGAGGCAGCAGTGAAGAGGTTAAAGATACACTAACAAGGTCCAGGTTTCTATTTTATACCTAAATTTGAAAGCAAGGTGGCTTGGAAGAAGCATAAGGGAGAAGGGATGGGTTTGGAAGGTGAAAGGGAAAACTATTTGCTTTGAGTCTATAGCAAACATTTAGAAATAATTTCTTTTACACTCCAAATGGCTATTATATCAGCTGGCTTAGAGTATCCCCACAAGTATGTTCTCCCTCCAAGACAGACATTTCCTGAGGCGGGGGGAGTGCAGAAGGGAGGGAAGAAGGAGGGAGAATGGGGATATTCTATGTATTGTGGTATGTCTGGAATCCTCTTATCTGTAGTAAGACTGAGAACACCTGGACAACACTTGTCTTCCTCCCCCACCCACCTGTGCAAATTGCTAAGCACACTGAAGCTCAAAGCGCTACACCATATGCCAGTCACACCACAGAGATCCATTGTGACTTCTCCATACATCAAAGAAAAGCCACTGCACATCTTCTGACAAGTACTGAGGGAGGCAGTTGTGAAGGGGTTAAAAGATCAAGTTCTGCTATAAAGATAACAGGAACTGGAGAACATGCAGCAGATGTTCCATGTGGAGACACTTAAGTTTACAGTCCCACCTGTGTCCATTTAATACCTTTAAAAGCAATCTCCTATTCATTTGTGAGGAAGAAGAGAAAATCAGTGTTCCCATCTGAACATCTTCTAACAACATCCACATCCCACATGAGATAAGGGAGGAGGGGCTGGGATGAGCAGACAACACAAGAGGGCTGAAGTTGAGATTTAAGGACATGAATATACAGAGATTTATGCAAACACGTTTCCCCATGTGGAAAGTCAGACATTCTTTTATGTGTAAGGCAACTCGTGCTCTGTGCTGGGAAACAGCAGCCCAACCTTAATGCTAGCATTTAGAATGTATTAAGAGCAGCACGAACAGTAACTAGTCATGTCTGGGAGTTTTACATCCTTCTTTTTGTTTCCTTCCTTCCTGCTCTCATTCCTACATCCCTTCCAAACAAACCATCTTCCATTACATGTGTTGAATGACTTCAAACAAAATAATTATGCTACAATTTTATGGAAATATGCAATCAGAGAAATAAAGGCTGAGGCTGAGTATGGTCCATCACACTACCAGACACCAGAGGGTCCATGTAGGACAGGCTTGAGAAAGTTTCAGTCAGAAAAGAGTAAGCAAAGACTGAACTTTCTTATACAGCAAAGTGTATAAAGGCACAAATATCACTGGGCATAAATTTACCAGGAAACAGACTTTAGTGTCTGTAGCATTTTTCTTCCATATACATGTCTATGGTTTAAATAGATCTGAGGCTAGTAGAGAAAAAAATCTGGTTACATAGAGCTGTCTGTTTTTGTTCATCCTGCACTATGGAGATGAAAACATCGCCTGTGGGCCATATCCAGGAACACCGGATATAAAATCCTGCTTCCTTTTTCTAGACTTGCTGGTTGCAAAGAAAAGCTTCCAAGCATGACTCCACATAGCTGATAGATATATACCCATGATCAGCAGCAGCCTGAAACGCTCCCAGGCTGATGAATCTCCCTGAACGCATTTCTGCATCACTGCTGATTGCTTTCAGCAAGCAGCATGGAAGAGGCGGAAGTGCATCTCTTAAAGAACTGAAATTAAGAGTTGATGGAAAGAGAGAAAAGTGGAGCTTGACAGCTGTGATCTTAAATGGGAGTAAATTGTTCACTTGAGTGATGCCGATCTCTCTGTGAACTTCCACTGACATCACTGGGATACTGTTGTATTGGAAAGTATGCAATTTGTATATTTATACTATGACCCACGAACCATAATTTAACATGGAATTCAACCCTCTGTGCTTAAATGACTTTGACACCCCAAGGCTACAGCAATTCAGAGAACAAAACAACTACTGTCTCCTCAGGCAGGCACAGTTCTTGAAAATATAATGTTACACAGAAAACAAAGGTAGAATAGTTTCACAACTATGTACAACACACCTTAGTGCCTTGTCTTATGCCAGATGTCTCCTCATTCTGGCTATCTGCCATTTGCACCAGTCTCCCATTTCAGGTCTTGGCAGAACCCAAGTCACTCCTCCTCATGACCCATCTTAAGGAGGAGTTAAGACCAAGCTGTAGTGGAGGGTACCTGCTTGCAAAGGAAACTGCCTCTCTAACCAGCACTCCATAAGTGTTTGTCCTATATCTAGCTTTGCTAAGTGTGTGACAGTGGATCATGTGCTTATCGTGTTGCACTTACCTTACCTATCTTCTGTTTTTCCCCTCACACAACCATCACAAAGAGAACATTCATGTTTGAAAACTGTGATTTCATCATCACAGGAAAGTGTTAGTATAGCAGCTGTTGCTCAGGAGCTGAGGTTGCAGTATCAGAGAGCTGCTAGCAAACAAGAATACTTCTGGCTTTACCTGCACAACTAGGTGCACACACACAGGACTACATAGGTACAAGCTACCTTATTTTCAAGCATCACTCTAGTTAACAAAAGATTGGTACAGTAGCTGCAATACATTATTAATACAGTTTCTTCACAGTTCATATCATAGAGAGACTGGCTGCTACCCTCTCCTCCCAAATCAGGCACATTTTCTGTAATACTTGATGGTCTTGAAAGGAAATACTTGAAAGGAAATAGTTCACAGTGACGTATTTGCAGAGAGTTCAAAGCTCACCAGCAGAGAACATCATCTAATTCAACACTAACAACTGCAGCTCTGATTGTGAGAGCAGGCAACAATCTTGCCATACAGCTGCTACATGCATAAGGATTCAAGAGGTAGAACCCCATGGGTTGGCTTTCACATTCAGAAACCTGGTGAAGCCAGGAAAGCTCAGTCATTTCCAATTCCAGATGAGCTGCCTCAAAAGCTCACAACATGCTCCTTAAAAATATGTCTGGGAAATACTGGGAAATTCCATTTCTTTTTAGAAGGCACTATTCACACTAAACTGCTGCTGTGCCTGGCCACACGGTGAAGTCCTACAAAAGATGAAGAGGTGGGTTCATTTTTTTCTCCATTACTTTGCTCCATGCTAGCTTGCCCTCTGCTATCAGCTTGCTGGGTGGGATGAGACCTTCCAGACACCTCGCAGGCAGTTCTGGGGCTGTACTGATTACTTGTTTGCGTACAGGAGATTTCTGCAACTCCATGAGAGCACACTGGCTTTCCTAGCAGTCTGACCAAGCCTCCTGTTCCCCCCACTCCCACCTTCAGATTCAGTAATTTCAGTCTCTTATTGTTTCTATTATATAATTATAACTCCCCTTTGTTTATTTTGCCTGTAACCCTGTCTCTCTCACCTACCAGGCCCAATGGCTTAAACTAAGGAGTGTTGTCAATGGTCCGAGCCTCTATTTTGGAGGAAAGCCTTTTGCACTGCACTGTCCCTGGAGCAGGGTGGAGGTGTGGGCTACAGCCACTTTTTCCCTCCACTCCCCCACATCCTCAGAGCTTGTGGGCCCCATCACAGGACCCCTACTGTGGTACCCATTACTGGCCCTACCCATGTTTCCAACCTTGTGAGAAAGGATTTTGGTAATGCAGAGTGCTAGCAGACTCTTTACTTATTAACCCTTTAGGGTTGAGAGACAGACCTCTTGGTGGCCAGGATGAGAGCTGAAGTGGTACTCCAGAAGCTCCTTGCAAGTGGGATGTGGCTCCCTGCTTGCACCACCTGCTTGGTGGCTCTGGTACCCTGTGAACCACACCATACACCTTTGGGCAGGCAAAAGATCAGTGGTGGGCTGATGAGCTAAATGGTCCTGAGGGAGTCAAGGCACCTGACAGGACTGCCATGAATAACATATTTTCCCACTAATAGTTGCCTGAAAAAAGTGGATACCTCCTCAAGCCCTCTCTACACACTTTTTCATCTCTTTTGACTCTGATGTAATGGCAAATAGATCTCTATTAGAGTAGGCAAAGAATATTCCTCCTGCTTGGTTCCTACCACAGTATTTTTTTCTGCTGAAAATAGCCCTATGAGCACCAGGATCTAATTCACAGAGTCCTTTGGTGCTTTGTCTTTACAGACCATTCCCCTCCCCCTACTCCTTTTTCTTTTTCACTGACTTGCTCCTTCCTGGCATGCAGGTTACCATAGAAAACTTTCTTAACTTGCTCTGTATCTGATACTTATTTATGTTTTCTTCTCAATTACTGTTAGCCAAGAAATAATTCTCTGCCTTATCTACAGCTGAAACCAGAAAAAGCAGAGAGCAGAGGTCACGGTCTCAGGGCTGTGAAGGGTTTTTTATTTCTTTTTCTTTGCTGTGGATATTATTTTTCCCTATTTTAAGATGGATAAAGATTACTGCAGCACTGAATTAAAACCTTTGCTATAGTGTAAAATGTTTGGGTTTTTAAAAGCAGAGAAAACTTATTAAATGCTTTAAGAAGCGTTTTTACCACTGCCCACAAATGGAAACTCTTTGAATTTTGAATTCTCTTGGTAAAAAGTTGGGCTTTTGATGCTGGTCAGAAGGGGTCCTTTGATGCCTCTTGTTTGTTGTTGAAAGGAAGAAAACTGGAAGGAAGCAGAATTTCTCAATATATTCCTGTTTATGTTTCTGTTTTCTTTTGGGACAACGTTTGAACAATTTGAAGTAGACTAAATCATTACCTTAAAGCAGAGTATCAGCTGGGAGAGCAAAAGGACAATATATGGAATGAGTCCAGTTCTAGACAGTTTTGCTGTCTAGACTTGCACTGAAGAGAGGAAGATTTATGGGTGGTGGAGAATGTAATGGTTAACTTTGCTGAGTGCAAGGCAGTCTTGGTGGTAGTATGGATGCCTAAGCAACAGTGGTTGCATACTCGCATGTAGCATCTAGTACATTAATTACAGTTTTGCTGGGATTGGGAATGCCAGAATCCTGCAAAATAGACAGAACTTCTCTGACTCTCTAAGGTTAAAATAAATAGTGATTGCCTCTGGCAGTATGGCATTTACGAAATCAAATGCATGTGTTCTATATATGTAGTGTTACACATGTACCACTGTTCTATAAAAGTGCATCTGTGCCTTATCTTGGATCAGATGTCATCATCATCTTTGTATGGCATTTACTGGCAGGATACCATTAGAAATTAAGAAAACATACACTTATTACTGCCCGGCATTTATCTGCATATCTATAATAAAACCCAGATTTGTAACTTCTAAATTCCCTTAAATAGTATGATATGAACTAACATGTGGCCAAGTTTCTGGTTACTAGCCTGACCAGGGATTGTTGTTGTTGTTGTTGTCTGCTCTTTTACAGCCAACCTTACCTGGCATACTATATGCCAGTGAATCATCAATTTGCATTCTAGAATACAGAAGTCTGAAGTAGTAATGAGACTCTCCATTGCCTTGCAACTTTTATTACTGTAGATATCCAGAGTCTGATTCTCCCTGCAGGTTAACAGTGAGCTGGAGTGAGCCATTAATTTCAACAAAGGTGAAGATTTCCACTTGTAAAGAAGAAAAGACTGATGCTGTCAGTGGTAATGATAGAGACTGAAGAAAGATAGATCTTTGTTCTCAGATTGGTTCCAGAAAATTGCAGCTCTAAATGTATACTCTAGACCCAAGTTTGCAGTAGTTTATGGTTGTGTAAAGTTGCTTAAATATTTAAAACAGCCTCTGCCATGCCAAACAAGATGCATAAAAGACCCTATCTTGTTTCAGATGACTGGGATGTCTTTCCCTTTGGAACTGTCTCTCTATTTGTTTGAAATAAAAAAACCTTGAAACAGCTAATCAGAAGAGAGAGTAGCCCAACAGGGAGACCTCTTCTTCCAGTTTAGATAAACTTGCAAAATGGGCTCTGATGAGATGAGGTACTAATTCTTCTTACTCTACTTGCAAAGTACTTATTGTTTCCTCCTTTCTGTAAGCTGGGGCAACTGGAAGATACAGAGGAGAGTTGACTGAGACACTAAGGGGGAGACCAATATCACTCACACCAGAGGGTTTGAGATGTATATCTATCAATTCTACCTGCAGTTAACCTTTGTTGGCTGTAGAGTATTACATGGAGTAGAGGCATCAGATTTTCACCAGTTATTAGAGAAACTAGGACTAAATCTGGTTTACAAAGCCAGCAAGAATATCAGGACCAACCTGGAAATGGAATTTCCTAGCAGAATGTATTCACTCATATTTGACAGAAAATTTTGTCATAAATAAGCAATGACTATTTTCCTTTATTTTTATTATGATTCCACTGCATGAGAATCTGTACTTGAGATTACTATCTTTAATATGCTACTGAGACCTTTCTTGGAAGCAGGCACTTCAATGCAAAGGTATTTAACTTGAGTGATCCCACTTGTTAACGAGAATCTTAGGACGCAACTACAAGGCACAGCAGGTGCTGATCTTGTACAGGCTGCTCTTGAACACAAAGCAAAGCAGTTGTGTTGGTTTTACACAGACTCTGTAATGATGGGTCTGTTGAGAAGTGGGATGTATCACTGAGGCTGCACAGTGACACTGGTAGGACTGTACTGTAGGACTGTGCTGTTCTCAGGATCTAAGCCAGTATCACTCCAAAACCCTGCACTGTACAACATGTACACAATGGTTCCCTGTGGGTTTTAGGGTTTGTAGCATTATTTGGCTGAAACACATTGTCAAATTAGTAAGCCAAAATTTAAGGGCTGGAGTGGATGACGACAAAGTGATTTGAATGGATGTTCAATCTGAGACCGTGTGATGCTGAGTGAAAAGCCTTTCAGTGAAAAGGCTTTTGACAACTCTTCTTTCTACCTCTCTCCTCCAACCAAATAATACCATCACATTGGGACATTCTTCAGCAAGATACAAGGTCTAACTGCCTTTAGTAGAGAAATGTATTGAACCAAGATCATTCACTCAGACTCTAAATAAAAAGAGGTGTCAAGTATTTTCCCACAAGAACTGTTTCCAGATCCAGGATGCCAAGCAGATAGAGCTACTTCAGTGTCACTCTAACTCAGCAGTGAAGATGTATCCCTGAACTCTGTATTTTGTATTACCTAGCTGTAGATGGATGCACACTCAGTATGCTGACTGTAGTGGACCCCATAGAGAAGTGCCCAGCAATCCTCAGCACTGCAGAGCAAGCTGACACTATTGACTCTCTACTGCCTGCACGAGTGCTTTGTTTATGCTCTCTTTTTAATACCCTCTTAAACAGATTGCTGAATATGCACTATGAATGAGGCCAAACGACAAAGTGCAATACATTATCTCATAAATGGTATTGGGTGTGTGATTAAAATATATGCTCATCATCTAAAGTGTGTAAGGGACAATACAGAACAAAATTGTGTCTTTCAGAAAAGCAGTCAGATCTGTTCTCTCTGAGTAATAATGGATTTTGGTTTTGGTTTTGGTTTTTAATAGCTAAATTTGTATTGATGGACATAGTAAAAACACAGAAAATGAAGGTATTTTCCCAGGTTTGATAGCAGCATGTTTCTATGATAGATGAACATTACAAATACACATGAAGGACATCCACAAGTAATAATTAAGGACAAAAGATTAAAATGAGATCTCAGATTCTCTAAGCAGTGGAAATGAAGGAAACATAGAACATACAGACCAACACAGCTCAGATATTCACATCCAGGAGTACTTTGCATCTCCAGTAGCTGTATAAAAACCCTTAAGCAATGGTACAGTATTTAAGTTCTTTAATGTCTGATTGGTGTCTGTGGAATAGGTCTTTGTCTTATAGGTACTGAGTGTGTAGAGAAATGTAGCTGCTTTTCAAGTGTAGCTAAGTCTAGTTTTGGAATGAGTAGCTAGATCTTCACATTTATAGATGCAGGCAGTAAAAATGCCATTTTCTTGGAGTCATATGGAATTCTGCACAGCAGCCCCTGTCTGATAGTAATCAGAATATCATGAGTTTACATTTTTTTGAAACTAGGCCTTTTGGCTACCTTGACCTATCTTGATTTACTTTCCATCCTTTTATATCCCTCAAAACATCATATTAATAGCTGATGAATCCAAATACTGATTTTTTTCTCCTTGTTCTTTGTTTGGGGATAACAACCTGTAGCCATTGAGTGACCAATAGATTTGTCAATAAAAGAAGCTTCTTCCTCATTTTTTATAGAATATATTTCAGCATTAGTGTCATGTTGACATGACACTGGATTGTATTACTCTTGTAGGGCCACTTTTTTCAACCTGAAGTAAGAATTTGATATTAAATTGTCTGTAGTGGGGCAAATAAGTCCATCATGAAGCCTGTTCCATCGTAAAATGTTTGGCAGCCCAGGGGGAAGATCCAGCTTTTGGCTAAACCCTTCCTGTGCAAGCTATCAGGAAGCAGACTTAATCAGGGAGAGTTACCTGAGATGACAGTTCTCTTCCACAGTCATTTGCATGGTTCCAGAATCTTAGTTTTGTTCCACCTTGGCACAAAGAAGAAAATATTTTGAACTTCAAATGTTAGTCAGACTCTGACCAAATTCAGAGTAGTGTTCTCCATCTCATCCACTCCAAATCCAGGAAACAAAGAACTGTAATGGGCATCTTTCACATCTCAGGTTAGTACCATTACTAACTAGCTACAGAGTCCGTCCCTGTTTTCCTCCCCTGCTTTCTCCACCCTGGAGTCACCCTTCCAGACGAAACTCAACTCTTCTGTAACACATCCTAGTGCATCTTCAAGGCCAAATGTTTTGGGCAAGTTTAATAAAAAAGATGTGATATGTATAAATTGAAAAGTTTTACCATCAAAAAACCTCCTTTCTGAAATTAATATTGTAAATTCAGTTAAAAAAAATAAAAAGATAGTGCCAACATAGTAGAGGTAAACTTTGGACCTCCCAGAATGCTGCCAACCCATTTAATATGAAATCAATTGAGTTTATGTCAGTTGACATCTTAGATCTAGAAAACACCAGCAAATAAGTACTTTTTATCACAATGAAATTGCCTTGTTGGTCTTGTTCATTTTTTGGGTGTGGGAAACAAAATCATTACTGAGTTTGATTTTCTTAAGAAGAGCTAAGTTAAAAATGCAGAACTTGGGAATATACATTTAAACTGATGATGGAAGACTGAGGCTTTTTCTTCATAAGACATTTTGCATATCTGTTCACTGATATCATGTTTGTTTTACCTGTTCTTTTCACCTAGACACAATATGGTAATTGAAAAATTGAGTTAGCAGCTGAGGCAGCTTAAGAAACAAGCATCAAGGGCTGTTACTTTCTAATTAAATAAGCAATATAAAATATAATACATATTTAATATATTCTGGTAAATATTTAATAACTAATGGTTAAGATATGAGCTGTTAGTAGCTGACGGAATACTACTGAGATTTTTTTTCTTGGAAATACAGTAACAAAGATAGTTGCAATACTAGTGGGAGAATAAAAACTAACTTGGAAAAATGCAAAGTAATACACTACATGAAATGAAAGCATTAGGTGGAACTTTTTTTTTCCTGAGTGTTTGTTTTTGGATTTTTTTTATCCTTCATTTCTATTTTAGTTACAACAGAAAAGATGCAGTATATGAGTTCAATGAAAAACAAAAATGTGTAAATAAACAGAGGAATTTGCACACAAAGATGAATTGAGAGAGCAAAGATAAGTCTACCAGTCCAAAAGAAAAATCATTTTATCCACTATCAGGAAATAAAATGGTTTGGATATACTGAGAAACAGCTGATCAGACAGAGATACCATTTACTCCAAATGTTGAAAAATAAAGTTTGTCAAAATGAAAACACAAGTGTCTGAAATTGCTAATACACATGCATATTCAACTAAAGTGAAAGGCCCTAAAAAGCTAACATTATGAACATTGAGTTACAGCTCATATTTAACATTATTATCCACTTTATTAATTAAAGCAGTTATTTCAGTCTGAAATGGATTACAATAAAATACTTTTTGTACAGATGTATTTTTGTTTTGATTTTTTCTTCAGCCCTTTTCCTTATTGAGGTAAGAACAATACTATAAAATGCCTTTAGAAGAAGCTTTACCATATATGCTCTTCGTATGGAAATTCAGAGTATGAAAAAAGAGATGGCAAGGACAATAGGTGCAATCACATGATCACAGGATAATTCAGGTGAAAAGGGACTCAGGAGGTCCCTAGTCCAACCTCTTGCTCAAAATCAGAGGTCAGATCAGGAAGTTCTGTGGTTTTTTCAGTTGGGTCTTGAAAATCTCAAAGAACGGAGAAGTACATGTTCTCTGGGTAACATACTCTGCCTTGTTGGCCAGTTATTTCAGCATACCTAGGTCCCTCTGAAAGACAGCCTTGCCCATCAGCACGTTGACTGGTCCCTCCAGTTTGGTACCATCTGCAAGCTTGTTGAAGGCATAACCTGTTCCTTCGTTCATGCCACTGATAGTGACATTAAAAAGGACAGGTTCTAGCACACAGACCTCCAGGTAGAGTATGACCCATTAATCTCTACTCCTGGAGCATGATGATCCAGTGCTGAAGAATATTGTCCCATTTTAGTATATTCTGACCTGGGTGGGAACAGCATCCTGAAAATGAGACTACTTCCTTAAAAAAATAATTCTAGTTATAATCTGAATAAGTAGAATGGGGAAAACATGCTTGGTTTATTCTCATCCTGGAAACATTTTAAAAGGAAGTCTTTTAAACAGTGTTCTCACTAGCAGGATGTATCTCTGTCCAGCATATACAGAGATGGTCTATGTTATAAATGATTTTACAGAACAGTGTTATTGAGTGTGCTGAGAAAATTGATCGGGCTTTCTGGTAACAAGAATCTTCCAGAAAAAGTATAAAAATGGCTAAAATTGTCAGCATCAAACCACATAAAATATCACCATCAAGTTCTTGTAGAATAGATCCTACCACTATTTGCCCAAGGAAAATAAATGATTCTAACATGTAATGTAATTATTTTATACCAAATTAACTACCACTATTTTTGCTAACATGGAAAAGTTCCATAGCATTTAAGACCACAGATTTTTTTTTTTTTGACTAAGTTCAATCAATTTTTTTGCAAAGTATTTTTATTTTGCAAGCGATTGCAAGAAGAATAAATTTTGTGAAAGAATATAATTATAGAAAAATAAATTGATATCAGCTATTATTTATCAAAAATCACAGTTTTTTCCTTCTTTGTAATTTTTCTCAAAATTCTCTGCTTTTAGTTCACAATGACCTTGATACACAGAACGATTACTTTTTCTTACTGATTTCCATAAGACAAAAAAGATGTAGTAGGATGTTGAAAAGATGAGCAGAATGCATAAAGGACTTTTCAGCACAGTGAATTTCCTAAGTGAAAAAACTTCAGTTTTCTTCACTTTTTTCCTAAAAAAGCATATTTTCTTTGATTGGGTCCATATGTATGTAGTCCTGTAAATAAATAAAGATGATGCATGGTTTGCTGTGAGAATGACAAAAGATAACTACTGTATAGATTGCCTTTTATACTCTCTTTGCCTGGAAACATCAACATGACTTTTTAAGTACAGAGAGTTGTTATATTGCATTAAATTGATACTGATCCAAAAAAAAAAAAAAGTAGTCTTCAGAATCTGCCGACTGTATGGACTATATCTCTATTGATTATAATGATTGTTTAAACAGCTTCAGCTGTCCAAATTCAAATATGTATCACTATTTCCAAAAGTGAAGTGGATCCAAAACATTGACACAAGGCTGGGAAATACCTAATGTTGCAAAAAAACATGTTTTCCCATGAAATTTTTAGTTAACTGATTGGAGTGGCTTGGAGTCACTCATATCAAGAGTGAAGAAGCATGTATTTTCAGTGAAGTGACAATAAAGAAAAGAAATTCAACAAAATAAATTACAGGTTTAGAAAGAAAAATTAAAGGTTTCTACCCTTACCTTTAACTTTATATTATGTAGGTAGCTTACAGAATGAGCTTAGGAGAGCTTTCTGTTTATCAAAAAACAGTTTTGAAAAACATTTTCATAGTCAAAACATAAATAAATATTATCGTAATTAAAACAAATCTATAAGTATTTGTAAAAGCAGTACATTTTGCTTACACAAATGACTATCTTACAAATAGAATATTGGATGATGTTAAAAGTGCTATATAAATCCACTCTGCAGTGGTAATGAAGGGATTACTTCATACAGCCAGTATAAACATCAGATGAAATAAAACAGTTCCTCTGCAATGAACAGTCAGATAAAATGTCATCGCCTAATATTTTGTTAAACTTTAATATATTTTTGATGAGAAAGAATGTCTGTGTCAGTCTTTTGGTCTTTCTTAAGGCATTTCTTAGATTCTCAGACTCTTTCCATTTATTTAAGACATTTTGGCCTGTTACTAAGTGTGTCTTGCAGAAGGAAATAAATATCCAGTTTGAACTAACAGAAAGAGTTTTCAGAATATGAGGATGGCTTACACAGTATCTGAAAATTTTGTTGCACAGTGGAGGAAGTATTTGATGTATAGCTGGCTGGATTATTTCAGCCTTAAGTATCTTTCAGTTTTTTTCAAACCATTTCTTGATTTCTTCTTGTCTTTTTCTGATTTCATGCCATGGATGTTTTTGCTTCATTTTCCTAGTCACTGAATCAATGTTTTAAAACTATTTTGCTTTGTATCGAAGTACGATATATATTAAGGGATATACTAATGATCTTCTGCTTTTTAGTATGCAATGATTTTGGAAGACCAGTGGCATAGTAAATGTCAACTAGATGGATTTTTTTCTGTCTCTGATGGCTGTCCCTGTGAAAGAGTGAAAGTTTAATCTGGCCAAAATTGGAAAAGATTGCTTATGCCACTGTAGCAAGTTTATTTTCCCTCCCACCATTCAAAAGAAAGAGACTTGCATTTGCTGACATTGCATTAAGACAGGTGAGAAAAAAATATCTGAAAAAAAAGTAATAGGAAACAAAAAGGGAAAAAGGAGAAGGAGATATCAAGAAAAATGGAAGCTATGTTATTTACTTTCAACAATATTTTAAAACATGTGAAGAAAATCCTGTCTAGCTGCTTATAACTAATGTGCAACAGTTGAACCATATTCATCTACTCTTGAGACCTGACTAAATTGGGAAGACTGCTGCCACTCCTCACATGAGGATGCTCATAAACAAACCAGGACACACCAGGGAGAGATGATGTAACTTTGATTCCCCATAATTTCAGTGAGCACCATGGCACCAGAGCTCATTTTCTCCAGCCCAGCTTTCAGTGCCTGATGGCATGGGGTCATCCATGGCTCCCTTCGTAATGACTGGAGAAAGACTGTGACCTCTAGAGGGTAATTGAGGTCTCCATAGCAAGATTTTTGTCTCTCTCTCACTCTTCTCTCTTTCTCTCTAATCCACTATTGATTATGGAGGTTATCTGACAGAACTGTATTCCTAATTGAGGCTCCTCATAGTTTCTACATATGTAATAAAACAGAAGTGAAGCCTGTACAATCAGTGTTGAAGAAAGGGCACTACCGTAGACTGGAAATTAAAATTAACATCATATGAAAGAAAGAAACAGAGAAAGATGGAAAGAAAGGTGAGTAAAAATTAAAATATCTTTGATCTTTAAGAAAGGTGAGTGTAGAGATGTAGACAATTGTTTTGTCTTTTGCTGCCCACCAGCAAGTGGTCTACAGGAAAGAAAACATTATTGAAGTCAGAAAGCAAGTGGGGCTGAGCACTTCATTGCTCTTCACGCCTGAAATGCCTGTGTCACGGAGGTCACAGTCTTTCACTTAGTACTAGTCAAATGTAGAGAACATACCAGTGAGAAGACAGTAATTTTGATTTTTTTTTCCAAATTTTATATCTTCACTTATACCAAAGATGATATTGCACTTAAGGACACAGCAATAAAAAATTCATCTATAAGACCTCCCTAGAAAACCGTGCATACTCACTTTACTTCCTGGCTGAATTCTCCTGGAAGTTTTCAGAAATTCCTCTCAATTGCTGGCTGTGTATTTTCTGTCCAGATCAGAAGATTATTTCATGTTTTTCTTCTCTCTTTACTCAATGATTGTGTTTCCCCTTTCTCTTATTTAAGTCCTGAAGTAGGGGAAAGGGAAGGGGAGAGAGACTGGTAAAAGAAAGGGAAGGGGACCTATGTTACAGCCATGCAGGGTAATGACTGGTTTCTGTCATGTCAGAAGGAGTGCAGTATCTAGTTTTGTAAAACTTCCTCACCATTACCACAGCTGTGCCCTGCCCTATAGAAAGCTCATTTCAGTGTTGGTTAATAAATAAGGTGAATATATCAATGGGGATATTTAGTACTGTTTTCCTCTGGTTTGATTAATGGCTCTGTCATAAACACTGTCTATTATAAAAGAAAAAAGAATTGTATTTTCATCTATCAGTGAAGACTTCTGTTAAGTAGAGGAGGTGAAACGACCAAACAAAATATATGAAATAAAATAATTATTTCTTAATGAAGGAATTTCATTCTAAGTAGGAACGTTGATTGTCACAGCTGAAACAGGACTGGTAGTCATTCTGCTAGGATCTGATATGACGTCTTCCTTTGTATGCTGACAGTCTGGATCAAAGCATGCACTTAGGGGCAGATTCCATGGAAGTAAAGAGCTCAGCCTACAAAACAACACAAAACATCATAAAACATACTCAAAAGAATTTTAGCTCACAGCTTGTGGGGTTTTTTTTTTAATAAATAATTCACTATTTTCTTCTGTATTCAGCATCTACATTTATCAGTCCTACCCACGAGAACATAACCAGGGCCATGACTATACTTAGGGAGTCAGCATCAGTAGTTTCCCAGCTACATTGCATAGTAGGGAAAAAACATAAGAGTAAGGCCAAAACTAGGAGAGGAATGTTTTTGCTGTGCTTCTTTTACACCCTGTCTTTTCAGAGGCAGTCACCATAGTTTTGGTATTTACAGTCTAAATCAGCCCAAATCTGAGTAAGTTGTCTATCTATATTTTCGAGTTTCACATGTATTGTGGTTCAGGAATGGTACACCCCAATTTAGTTCTCCCACTGAGACTCTCCAAAACATGTTGCTGCTCACTCGCACCCTCCTTCCCATCCTTACGGGTGGCCAGAGAGGAGAATTGGAAGCACAAAAGGTTGAGATAAGATCAATTTACTGGAAACGCCAATGAGATAAGAAAACAAACAGTAACAGCAATAATATTAACAACAGAAGTGTATGAAAAAGAAAGTGATTCACATGCAAAATGTTCACTGAGCCTGACACCCTGACACGGCAGCCAGCGGCACCCCACCCCAACCACTCCATCCACCACAGTTTCCTGGCCTGAAGGAACCCCTTCTCCCCAGAAGGTAATCCCTTTCCTCTGCCCTTGGCAATGATATGAGGTGGTACAGAATAACCTCCAGGTCCTAGCCATACTCCCTCCCAGCTACTGCAAAAACTAACCCTGTCCTGGCTGGAACCAGAAAAGCAAGACAGGCCTTGTCTTTGTTTCTCAACATGAAATCCATACTAGGCAGTGTTTGCATCACAGATAATAATGCTGCGTTTTGGCTTCTGGTTATATATGTGTATATTTATCCACCATCTCACGTGACATAGCCACAGAAGCTAGAAACTTTGTGCTGGTTTGTGAGACTCTCATGCATGCATCACACAGGAAAAAAACCCCCAAACTGATAATGCGATTAGTTGAGTTTTTTATTTATAGAAATCTTGATTTTATATCCTACAATGAGAAATTGCCCTTTGACAACACAGAGCAAGATTAAATCCCTGGCATATTCTTTTCTCTTAATAGGAAACTGATCTGTTCTATACAATATCTAGTTTTCAATATTATTTAGAGCTTATTTTGTTCCCATTATACAAAGAGTACCAGACCTATATCCTTTGATATATTAAAAAGGCTGCATTTCCTCTCACTGAAGAACACTTGAAAGCTGAGATGACTCTCTTCAAACGCTTTACCATTATTCTACTAATACCCTATTAAAAATATTAACCCAAGCAACTAGACAGTCTGCTCATTTTGAAAAGGTTTGCCACTCCAGGACTGGTGGCATATCATGGGATATACTACTTACTTATCTGCCAACTGAAGTTCAATGACTGAGCAGTAAAGACACCAATATAGCAAGCACTGATATATTGAGTTAATAGAAATAGATTATTAATACATTACTCTTCTTTTTAAAAGTCATTTTCCCTCTTTAGGACAATTTATGATTTTCATTTACTGGAAAGAATTTAGGCACCAATAGTTTGGGCAGTCATTCCTCTTGCAAAAGGCTTTCTCACATTTACTTTTCAGAAAGTAAACTCATATTCACTTCTTTCTTTGTTTAAACAGAAACTTGGCAACACATCCAATTTCTGTAGGACAGATTAACTAACCTGCTTAGAGAAATGCCTTGCAAAATCAAAACAGACCTAAAAATATAAAGGGCAAAAATATCTCCTCTTAGAGAATTATGTCTCTCTGCAAGAAAGACCCCCAGTTTTTTTTCTCAGTGTTGTCATGACATAAGATTTCTTAGCTCTAGAAACAATAGTTTAACAGCAAGGAATTTATTTCTCCCAGCAAGCAGAACTGACGTTTAGCAACCCAGAGGTTTCATTCAGGGGTGTTTGCATCCTTCTCCGTAAACACTGTCACACTTCTGACACTATTGTGTGGGAATATTTTATATTCCCATATATTGTATGGGAATATAAAATATGCAGAAAGAAGAAAACACTTCAATGTGCAGAAGGAATCTTTCTAAGAAAAGTCATTATTCAATGTATGGAGAATGCTGATATATGGGGAAGCATATTATTAAGAGAGCAAGAGTACTGGCTCTATTCTTCTCAACAACTGCAAAACTAGATTAGCTTTGAAAAGCTTTACATTTTCAAAAAACATGAGGATCTTTCAATTTTATTGAATGTACCCATATTCCTGTATGACAACACAGAATAAACACAACAAATTGAATTTTTAAATCACTGTTGATCTCCTGAACCTCCAGTTTTTCAAATGAAGTTATTATGTGGAACATCAGTAATTATTACTTCTAGGAGTGGGCACTTCTGAATGAAATATCATTAAGTTATTTTATATTTTTACTGTATGGGAAAAGAAATACATAAAGTAACATTACTATACCAGTAGTTATGAGGATTTTTGATGTGGAATAGGAAAATAATGTTGTGCTAAATTTCATGGCTGGGCTTCACGAATGAAGATTTGGGAAGGGCTTTACCCACGTTTGTTGCAAGCACGCTGGTGGCTAAAAAGGCCAATACGAGATAGGCACATCTGGTTGCGAAAAATGCAACTCCTTAGGTGGTATATTCTGCAAGGCACGAATCTTTCTGTGTTGCCTTTTCTCCTCAAGAGTGATCCTGAGTGCTTTCTCAAAAGCATCAGCAGCGTTATAGATGGTGTGTCTACAGGCCTCCCGATTGGAGGCCAGAGTAGACCAGTTATGTTGATCAATGTGGCCAAGGCTGAGATGTTGTTTCAGGGAGTCCTTGTATCTTTTCTTCGGGGCTCCTCTCTTGCGGCAGCCGGTGGCCAGTTCTCCATAAAGCAAGATCTTAGGGAGGCGGTGGTCCTTCATCCTTGAGACGTGCCCTGCCCATCGCAGCTCTGTTCTCAATAACATGACCTCAATACTTGTGATTGCTGCTTGTTCTAAAACAGATGTATTGGTCACATAATCTGACCAGTGGATGTTTAGGATTGTACGGAGGCAGCGTT
This sequence comes from Pseudopipra pipra, assembly GCF_036250125.1. Classification (NCBI taxonomy): domain Eukaryota; kingdom Metazoa; phylum Chordata; class Aves; order Passeriformes; family Pipridae; genus Pseudopipra; species Pseudopipra pipra. The sequence goes on along the minus strand of NC_087550.1, from coordinate 70,553,784 downwards.
GATGGAAGCGTTCTAGGAGACACAGGTGGTGGCAATAGACGACCCATGATTTGGATCCATATAAAAGAGCAGACAGCACAATGGCTCTGTAAACACTGGTCTTTGTACTTTTCTTCAGGTGTTTATTTTACCAAACTCTTTTATGGAGTTTTCCAAAAGCTCTATATGCCTTTGCTAACCTGTTGTCTATCTTTCCGTCAGTCTTACCATCCGAGGAGATGAGGCTACCTAGGTAATTAAACTGCTGGACTGATTTGAGCTCTGATTCACCAATGGTGATGTGGGTGATGTGCTAAATAATAGCTTTTGTAAAAGTGACTGGAAGAAACACAAACATTCAGACAAGCCTGCAGTTCTAAGGAGAAACAAATTTCACTGCTAAATACAGTTTCAACATGAATAATTAATTAATCTAATTATCTGAGAAACAACTCCACATATTTGGTACCCTTATTGCAAAGAAAAGATGATTTAAAGCCATGAAATGACACCTTTGAAGTGCTTAGTTGGAGGAGAGAAAACAATATGCATGATGAAACAAATATATCCATTTAATTTATGATTTTATGTCTAGACTCCTCTTAGAAAATTATTTTATAGATGTGCACTGAAGTTCAGGACTGAGACATTAGTGGTGGAGTTTCATGGAAGATATTCTCCTTCTGGGAGAATGAATGGGGTCTGAATGTCCCCATTCTTTACCAAGTGCTCGAGCACAGTCATTCTGGTTCATGATGGTTGGTTTGTTTCATCTCTACAGTTTGTATGAGAGCATTTGTTACTATGGGAGAAATATGTTACATTATGAGAAAGATTTGTAGGAGGCCAAGAATTTTGATGGGTCTGATCTTGAAAGCCTTTACTGTGTGGATCAATCACAGAGACGCTAACAAGTCTTTCACATGGTATGTACTGGTCCACGCTAAGTTTGTTGCTGATATTGTGACTTGCAGAGTTGGGGTCTGTTTGAAGACAAAGAAGAGGCATTTGAGAAAAAAGCTTTCAGCAGGATCCTATATCTAGGTATAGGACCTTATACTTATGTATATTGTAATTAGGGCTGTGAAAATAAGGGCATGTGTGATGATTATCCTGATAAGAAAGAAAGAAGGGACACAGCAGAATCTCTAAAACCCCAAAAGACTAAGATGAAAACTGACAGATGCAGAAGACAGTGGGGATCTGTATGTGGATTTTTTTCTCTTAGCAGAATCATCTGCCTATATTGGGATATGTGTTAAATTCATTGAACTTTGAATAAATCTTGGGAAATTAAATCAAAGGATCAAGCTACCTTTCTTTACAACTTTTGGTTTAAAACAGATTTCTGCAGTTGCAAAATTCCTCCCCACCCCCAGACTTCCACTTTGGATTATTTGATACATAGTTATAGTCACTCATTTTCATTTAAGACAGATTTTGCTGGATGTGCTCTGATTTAACAAAGAAATATTTCCATTCCTTTCATGAATCAGCAGCTGTTGCCATCCCTGACAGCTGGCTTAGTCAGGCTGAAGCACGAGCATGTGTTCACTGGATGATACTTCACTTATTAAATCACTTGACTAGTCATATTGATGAGTAATATCTCACATGCAATCCAGAAAAAAAAAAAAAATCAGCAAACAAACTGGCAGTGGCAGTGCAAGCCCTGAGTTGAATCCACCAAAGTCGATTATAAGAAATGTGAGATGCCAGCTCTGAGCATGACTGGGGAGCTGAGATAGGGAGCAAAAAGGGCACCAAAGCCAAGGGTCTGTATATGAAATCGATTGCTACAACTTAAATGCACAAGTAATGCTTAACTGATATTGAAGCTTCAATTTGTTTTCTGGGGTTTTTTCCTCCTTCTTCCCTCTCTTCCCCTTACTGAAAAATCTTTTATTCTGAAATTTTCTATAGTTCTGCTTCAGCGGAAGGAAACATTCAGGGTTCACAAAAACAGATGCTGAGACAGTTACAGAAAATGTGAGCAATATAGTTCTACGGAAACCTACTGGATAGGGTCCAGAGGAAAAATGACTCATTAGCTGGACAGAGGACATCACTTTATTTATACACAATGTCTTTGATCCCTCTCCCACTATTCTTCTATGCAGGTGTCTGACAGTACACACGAGCCACCTGAAGAAATCACAAGCCCTCATTAGGTCCACATAGAATAAAAAAGCCCTACTTTAGCTTGAAAATCTTGGGCAACATGTTAAGCGATCCCTAAATGTTTTTTCTTAGTCCGGCTTCATAAGGAATGCAAGACATGCTGCCCTCGATGTTTGTGATGGATATGCTTTTCCTCTCTTCTGCCTGTCATTTTAGAAGTCATTGGCTGAAATAAATTATTCTCCTAAGTTTCATGAAGACATTAGATCCTACAGCACAGTCTTTATTAGAAAGCAATTGAGTTCAATCATGGACATCTGTATGATTACAGATGTGTGAAGACTCTCACCTTACTGTAGAAGTATCAAAGGATGAGACATAAATTCCAAAAAAAGAAGGCTTCCTCAGCTTTTACATTCACGAAAACTACATTTTTTAATCTGGAAGTTAGATGAAGTAGAAAACTGTGAACACAGCAAGTTGATCTAAGTGCTGAATACTAAAAAAACCCAGAAGTAATGGGATTTTCAAGAGTTCTAAACATTAAAAATTTCCTATCAGCTGCAGTAGGAGCAATTAAGTCAGTGTAAAATGCCTCTGAATCCCTAACTCAGACCGCTTTGTCCAGCTAAAGTTGTATATTGCAGCTCTTGGAAGTGAATGAAGAAAAGTTCTTTTCTGTAGGTATCTCCACCCACCTTAGTCATGCAGTATGAGTAAAGACACCTGTAGCAGAATGTAAATAAGGCCATCTGATAAGGGTACATGTGACAGGAATTTTTAAACACCTGAATGGTGGCCTCATAACGTCGCTCTGCATAGTTGAACTTCGGTGTTTATAGCCACAGTTTCACTGTGTTATAATGCCTTCTGGATTGTGATAAGTAACACCCTTGTCAAAATATTTCTGGCCAACATCTCCAGCTTGGCAGTTTGCAGTGGGTGAAATTCAACTGTCTTTCCTCAGGCAGAGGTCTTTCCACCTGGAGCAGCAGAAATGATACATAAATTATTAGTCTACATTTCAATGCATTTAGAGCAGATATTGCATTTTCAGAGTTTATAGCTTTCAGATTAAACCAGTCACATGTTGCTGGGAAAGGGGCAAATAATATGTACCTGTCAGACCAACCAGTACTGTAGGAAAATCACTCTGCCTCCCTCTAGGTTTATGAAGCACAGACAGACACAAAGCAAACTCTTCCTTATTCTTCCTGGGTAAGCATGTCCAGTCTTAGATTTAATCGAAGTGTTAATCCTAGGAGATTTACACAGTAAGATATTGTATTCGGCTTTGAACATGAAACCACTAAGTGCCACAAATACCTATTGCCAGTAATATGTTCCCCAGGGATCCTCAAAGAAGCACAGACTGCAGAATGAATGGGCTACTTGTTGCCCTCGGTCACACCTGTGCAAGCCCTGCTAATTCAGATAACAGCACCTTAAACCAGGGGCACCAGGAGTGAGAGTGGATGGAAAAGGGTAATGAGACTGATAACACTACAAATATTTAAAAGAAAAGTCTCTTGTTTAGAGTGCTCAAGAATCTGGAGCTCTTTCTACCTCCTTTTGACAGATCCTGGCAGATGCTTGTCATAATAAAATTTGCTAAAAAAAAATCAATGGTCATTAATGGTAGCAGATAGAAATTATTATTTGTAAAGAGGATTTATATAAAATCACATAATTGTTAAGGTTGAAAAGATGTCTAAGATCACCATGTCCAAACATTAACCTAGCACTGCCTTGTTCACCACTAAGCTGTTACCAAGCGTCACAGCTACACATTTTCTGAACACTTCCAGGGATGGTGATTCCACCACTTCCCTGGACAGCCTGTTCCAATGCCTGATCACCTTTTCAGTGAAGGAATTTTTCCTAATGTGCAAGACCCGCTTACCTATATAGTGTGAAAAAATAACCATGCACAATGCACTTAAGATGAAGGGAATGCATCTCTGGATAAAATGGAGACCAAGTCCTGCATCCCATTCAGAGTTTGCCCCATGGTGTTACGTAGTGCCGGCTGTAAGTAATGTCCGCAGATTGTCTCTGCTGACTGCTCAGTGGTATGACTTTATCTGTTTACATGTGGATTGCTTTTTCTGAGTTGTGTTGGAGCTGGACCTGTGCTTCTTTCAGCCCCTGATCTGTGTATGAAATGGTTTCTACTGATTAACAGCATGGTGGAAGGAATGGTGCCCATCACCTGACACAGGGGGTGCTGGGATCCATTAATTCTGCTTAAGGTATCCAGAAGACTTTTTTGCTGAGAACAGTTTACCAGATGACTTTCCACTGTCATATTCCTCCTCATCTATTTTCCCTGAAAAGCTTAAGAAAGACTAGAAAGAATAGAAAGACTAAGAAAAATTAGAAAGACTCTTTCCTTGAAAGACTGAGAAAGACTACAAAATGTGGAAATTGAGGATCAGGCAAAATATGGAGCCATGCCACGGCCATCATGGACAAAAACTTCCATGAGTAGGAAAACTCTCACATGCCTCAAAACATACTGTAACTGGAAGCAGGTGGTAAGAAGAGGTGGTTTTGATCACATTGTTCATCTCTTTCTTATGGTCACTCACTTCTCCTCTAGGAACAACATGGCTCCCTTTTTCAATTTTGAAAAACATTACCTGTTATTTATTACACAACAGTGTAGCATAGTTTATTCATACCCCAAACTGCTTCCTAGTGAAGTATAGGTTACAGACACATATGTTTTTTTGAAACTTAATAGCCAAAACTATATCACTTTGTATATTGAAATTGTGAATGCTACTCCAAACTAGGAAAATTTGTAATTGCTTTAAAGAAAGCAATAGAGTTTTAGTTTATTTATTAAACTGTTCTTTCTTTTAGTTTCTTGATACTAATAGCACTCCAGCCCTTTAAAGAATTTTGCTGTTGTTGCTGATTTTTAATGTAAATTATCCAACATTCTGTCTGACTCTATTTAGCTCTCTGTAACAATGTCTTTATTCATAAACGTAAATTTTCAAGAGTCACTAAGGCTATGTCTCTGCTAATCAATGATGTAGATTCAAGACCAAGATGGATGGGGCTTTGAGCAACCTGGTCTAGTCAAAAGCTCCATGTTCATGGCAGGAGGGATGGAACTAGATGATCTTTAAGATCCCTTCCAACACAAATCACTCTATGTTTCTATGAGATTTTGATCCCGGGTTGGAGCATTCATTTGTAATCAGCCATGCTGCTTACCATGTTCATTGGACAGTTTGGCTTCTGACAGCTAGCAGTGCAGCTGTACAGAGGCAAGCTGTGCCCCACTACTTGGCCCTGGGGCCAGATACTGGTTCCCTGGCCTGTTTTATTTAGTTATATCGATGCAGCCTAGAATTACATCCTTCATTTGTGTCTTTTGATTTGCATAGAATGTTTTTCATTTGTATATGAAAAACAGACTCTGAATAGGTGCTTTCTGATCATCTCAACCACTATGACTATTTCATTAAGCTAATAAAATTTTCCATTTCCGTATCTATGTATTTTGAATACTTTGAATTCCTCAGAACATTAAAAAGAAACAAAGAGACAAAGAAAAATTCTTAAACTGAAACATTCAACTCCAGATTTCATTGTGTGTATAACTCTTATAACCCGCTAGTCACTTTAGCATTGAATATGTACTCCATATTCATTTACATGATGAAACACTACCAGAAGTCTACATTTCTGTAGAATGTTATTTCCACTGAAAGAAAATTCTCAAAGTAAAAATATTTTATAGAAGCAAACTTATCTAACTGAAATTTCAGTTATATGTCAGATGTTATTTTGAATATTAGGAGTAATTATTTTGATTTTGCATTTCAGAATGCTATTTTCTCTATTATGCATACACACACATACATATGCAAAAGTGATAATAATAACAAAAAATGAAGCAAAAAGTAATTCACTTGGAAACATTTGCTTCAAAGCTGCAAAGTAATTTGTTTTCATTCCAATACAAAGTCAAAATAATTTTGAATTGTGATATTTTCTCATGGGATAGAAATGTACAGATTTGACCAGCAATTCTATGAATTTCAGAATTAGGGAGGAAAAAGTTAAAATGATCATTTTACAGGAAAACTGTATAATAAGTTTTCAAACTTTTATTGTATTCTTAAAAAAATAAATTTAAAAGTCTTCTTAATAGGTACAGCTCACAAAGAACTATATGCAAAACGCCCCCTACTTTTCAGGGCTCTGGAGAAGCAACTTTTTTTACAGCTGTAACCAAGTGCTGTTACTGATGGACAGTTTCTGTTTTTTCACACAGAAATGGAAAGACTAGAATTAATGACTACTTTGGAAAATATGATCTGAATCATTAAAAAAGTGATGGTATTTATCTCAGTGTGCTGCTGAGTGTCTCCTCCTCAGCTTCGAGAGATGTTAAGCCAGTCTCCCAAACTGTCAAATCCTGCTGACTGGTTACTGTGCCAGATATTAGCAACTTAATTATAGCAACTAAACTTAGTACGTGCCTAGGGAAACACACACTTTCAGACCTTGACATATGATCCACAGAAAACAATAAATAATGCCAAACATATGCTTTCTATTTGTCAGTAATAAAAGAATTTGTTGTTGCAATCCAGACATCAAATGACAGTGCCAAAACTCCCTTCAGTAATATATATACATTCTCCAAACACTTTAAAGCTACATGAGCAAACATGCCCAATGTCACCACCAGTACGCAGTTTGCTAACTAGGTGATGCTTCAATATTCTTTCTGTATGAATATTTCCTTTTTGGTTTTTTTTTTATTATTATTATTTTTGTTTGTTGTTTGTTTGTTTGTTTTTATTTTTGAAATAAAGAGCTGGAGTTTCAAAATGCAATCAGCATTTCCTTTAGCACTCTGTTAAAAATTAACAAGTCAATTTATTCTTTGGTAGAACTTCACTGACTTTGGTGAATTTAATTCCAGGATGACATTGGCCCACTGAGGAGGGTTGGATGGTTACAGGCTCTTCAAGGGGGACAGGTGGGGCAGAAGAGGCAGAATGTAATAGAAGGGCTAGAATGTATGGACCTCACAGCTGGAAATGGCACAGCTGAGAGCCTCTGGGTGAGAATCAAGGGGCAAACAAACAATGAGAGTCTGCTACAGACCTCCCAGCCAGGATGATGGTGCCGACAAATCATTCTTTGAGGAATTAAGGGACACTTCTGACTCAACTTCTCTTGTCTTTATGAGGGACTTCAACTTGCTAGAAATTAACTGGGAGCATCACACAGTTGGAACAACTTGGGCCAGAAGATTCAAAAAAACTTTTATGGAACAGGTCCTAAGGGAGCTGACTCTGAGAGATTCTCGTCTTGATCTGTTGCTTGCCAGTGGAGCAGATCTTGTGAGCAAAGGGGAGATTCGTGGCCATCTTGGCCACAGCAACCATGAAGCAATCGAGTTTAAAATCTTTGTTGACAGGAGGAAAACTGTCAGCAAAACCTCAACTCTGGGCATAAGGAGAACAGACTTCAGGATGCTCAGGGAATTAGTAAGTAAGATCCCCTGAGAAAATGTTTTTGCAGGTGCTCAGGTCCATCAGTGCTGGTCACTTTTTAAACATCACCTCCTAAGGACACAGGAGCTGCAATTCCCAAATATCAGAAGTCAAGCAAGTGAGACAGAAGGCCAGCTTGGTCGAGCAGGAATCTTCTCTTGGAAATAAGGCAAAAAAGGAAGCTGTATGACTGGTGGAAGCAAGGTCAAGTGACATAGAAAGAATACAGAGATGTTGCTTTCTACTGCAGGGAGAAAATTCCTGCGGCCAAAGCCCAGCGGAAGTTGAAGCTGCCAGAAATGTGGGAGACAATAAAAAAAGTTTTTTCAAATACATTAATGACAATAGCCAGTATAGGAATATCATTGGCCCATTACAGGATGAGGATGGTCACCTCACAAACAGGGACAGAGACAAGGCAGAGATGTTTAACACTTTCTTTGCCTCTGTCTTCAACACGGATGATGGACCAAGGGGGTCTCAGTGCCCTGAGCTGGAGGACCATGACTGTGAGAATGATCAGCTCCCAGTCAACTCTGAAATTGTGTGGGATCTGCTGCTCCAGCTGGATGCCTGCAAATCTGTGGGGCCTGATGGGATTCATCCCAGAGTCCTCAAATAGCTGATTGATGTCATTGCAAAACCTCTCTCAATGATTTTTGAGTGGTCTTGGGAATCTGGAGAAGTCCTCTCTTTTCTTCAAGAAAGGCAAGAAGCAGGGCCATGGAAACTACAGGCCTGTGAGTCTCACTTCAGTGCCTGGTAAAGTTAAGGAGGAGAAGATTGTTCCTGGAAGTATTGAAAAACACCTGAAAGACAACACAGTCACTGGTCACAGCCATCATGGTTTCACAAGAGGAAAGTCCTGCTTATCAACCCAGATTTTGTTTTATGACAAGGTAACCCACCTAGCTGATCAAGGGAAGCCAGATGATGTAATCTTTTTAGATTTCAGTACAGCTTTCAACACTGTCTCTCACAGGATCCTTCTGGACAAAATATCCAGCACACGGCTGGATAGACATATCATGTGGCGGGTGAGCAATTGGCTCACAGGTCGAGCACAGAGGGTAACAGTGAATGGGGGAACATCAGACTGGTGATCTGTCACTAGTGGGGTTCCACAGGGCTCCATGTTAGACCCTGTGCTCTTCAACATCTTCAAAAATTCTGGATGCAGGACTGGAAGGGATACTCAGCAAGTTTGCAGATGACACAAAGCTCAGAGGAGCTGTTGACTCCCTGGAAAGCAGGGACACCCTGCAGAGAGATCTCGACAAATCAGAGGGCTGGGCAATCACCAACCATATGAAGTTCAACAAGAGGAAGTGCTGAATTCTGCACCTGGGACAGGGCAACCCTGGATATACGTACAGACTGGGAATGAGGTGCTGGAAAGCAGTGCCAAGGAAAGGGACCTGGGGATCCTGGTCAATGGCAAGTTGAATTTGAGTCAGCAGTGCCTTGGCAGCCAGGAGGGCTAACCATGTCCTGGGGGGCATCAGACAAAGCATCACCAGCTGGTTGAGGGAGGGGATTGTCTTGCTCTGCACTGGTGTGGCCTCATCTTGAATACTGTGTGCAGTTTTGTGCACCACAGTATAAGAAAGATATTAAGCTCTTAGCGAGTGTCCAAAGGAGGACAACGAAGATGGTGAAGGTCCTTGAGGGGAAGCCATATGAGAAGCAGCTGAGGTCACTCAGTCTGTTCAGCCTGGAGAAGAGAAGACTGAGAGGAGACTGAGAGGACATCTCATTCTCATCGGAGTCTACAGCTTCCTCATGAGGGGAAGAGCAGAGGAAGGCACTAATCTCTTCTTTGTGTTGACCAGTGACAGAAGTTGAGAGAACGGCCTGAACTTGTGTCAGAGGAGGTTTAGGTCATATATTAGAAATAGGTTCTTCACCCAGAGGGTAGGTGGGTATTGGAACAGGCTCCCTAGGGAAGTGACCACAGCACCAAGCCTGACGGAACTCAAAAAGCCTTTGGACAGGCACATGGTGTGACTCTTGCAGATGGTTCTGTGCAGGGTCAGGAGTTGGACTTGGTGATCCTTGTCGGTCCTTCCAACTCAGCATATTCTGTCACTCAGTGATTCAGTAAAAATATAAATCACAGGTTCTGACTAATCTATTTAATTTACATCCATTCTTCTAACATGTTACAGTTGGTTCAAAGTCCAAAGTGTGTCAAAAATTAGCTTTTCAATGCTGATTCTGTACAATAACTGCATTTTACTGTACTTTATAATCTATGTACATATGGCTGCTCATAAATGATGTATTTGGAAAAACTCACATGTATAGAATATTTTATGACCACTTCCACAAAATGGGTGATACTTGATGCATAGTTAGGCAAAGACAATATCCCACTTTTCTCTCACATAAATGTAGTACAATTCATGGAAAAATAATGTTGTTCTGGGGTAAGTATGTGATGCTGATCTACCTATTTTGATACTGCCACAAATGCCATTTTTCAGAATGTGCAACAAACATCCTTTCTTTGAATTATCAAAAAAATAATGTGTGATACTGGCTAAATGTGCAATTTTAGTACTGTGTAAGTAAGGCTGATGTTTAGATAAACAAATCAGTTTTAGTATACAAAGTATACTAAAGATAAAAGTGCTGATATATATCTGCATAGGTAGCCACCTATTACTAAATGAATGCTTTTAAACCAACTTCCTAACATGCATACACAATTAGAGCTGGCACTACTTTTGATAGTGATGTTACATTTCTGTTCTGAGAATTTTGGCCATCTGGCACTGTATTGTCTCTCAACTCCAATATACTTAATTTTTGACATTTCTATGTTCATATTAGCACAGGTGATCCTGATCCTGTGAACTTTATTAACACATTGACTTCATTCAACAACTTAAATCTACTTAAAGGAATTGCTTATGTGAAAGGGCTGCAAAATGAAACCTATTCAGCACTTCTCTGCATTACTTAAGCTCAGAGCGTGCATAATTCACATCAATTCATTTGAACTAATTTAGCGGCAAAAGAAATGTGTTTAGTATGAGCTATTCTGAAGGTTCTAACTCAAAATTTATATCCTATTTTGACACCCAAGCTCATGTACTTAGTTTTCATTATTATTTTAGATATTCATAACTAATATAGGAGAACACAACGTTATGATTTATTTGTAAGTGGGCTTTTTCTCTCTTTCTATCTTTATGCCTACTTTGCTTAAAGGCAGACTAACCTTAGTGCTATCACCTTATTGTTGCCAAACAGACAGCTTAATTATGGATGAAGAAGAAATCATTTAAGGTTATTCAGGTAGGGTCACAATAGCATATCCTGAACCATGGCAATATTAGCTTGGAACATTTCCTCTGAATAGCCTTGGCTATCAAAGTTTAGGATATAAACTTTGTGCTTTTCCTATGCTCTTAAATCTCAGTGTGATCACAATTCCAGATTTCTTTGCAAAAATGTATTAATTTAATAGGTTTTCACAAGTATCATTATATCACTATAGATCACAACCACCTAAAACAGATTTTGAATGTTACTTAGATATATTCTAAATATTTATTATGTTTTCTATTGCCTGAATCAATTTTTATGAAATATCATCTTCCCTATAGAGGATATAGGCTTTTCTGTTTTTAAGAGTTCAAAACAAAGCTACTATTGCTCTGTTTATTCTTTTGATTTTAATGAGTTTTAATGTTCCAAAATATAGTCTACTATGAATGACTGCAGAAATTCTCTTTGTGAACAGAAACAGGTAAACTTGTTGTTTTGATAGCCCATTATAAACATTTTCCATACAGAAAAATAACAATAAAAGAAACTCATTTTACATTTAAACAACAAATTAGTCTCTGATGTCATAAACGCTGAACTCAACATAGAGAAGAAAAAGATTTTCAATTTTGCAGCCCAACCAGCCCCCTTAACTTTCCTGTTCTAAATTAGAGAATCGTTTGGGATTTGTATTCTACTTATCGCTAAAACTGCGATTGGGATTCAATTAGAAAAGCATGCATCTATTGCCAGTCTTTTTTTGCACTCCAAAGCATCCAGACTAGTCTTCAGCTGCTCCTTTTGAAGATCTTGGGTCTCTCATTAGCCATGTGTCATAGCTGCCTACCACTATGGATATATTCTTTTTGGAAAGGAAGAAACCTGCATGACCATTTTATCCTTTATGTGCTGCAAATACATTAAGCTGGCCTATCGACTTTCATCACAATGTGATATGTGGGAAAAGAACATTTCCTTATTCATTTCTTTAAACCAGTAGACTCACTTCTGCTGTTTTGTACTTTTTATGAAAAGAAGGAGAACAATTTCCAGGGACTTTTAAGCCTTCAAATTGTTGGGTTTGCAACAGGCTATGATTTTTAAAAGCTAAGTAATAGTCAGAAAATTATTTCTGATTAGAGTACAGAGCACTCTAAAATTACAAAGACTTACAAAGTCCTAGAAGAGCTATACACAGATTTTCTTCAGCCATCCTCCTAAACTCTAATAAAAGTGCTTTCGTTTTTCATAACCTGTGAAGCGTGAATGGTATAAGCTTTTAAGATATGTGTGCAGTGCATCTTGTTGGAAGGAAAAGCAAAGCTACAGGGTAACAACCGAATACAAAATTTAGCTTTTTCACCTACACATTTGCATGTAAGGGTTCTGCATTTAATGGAGAGGAATAACAGAAAGGAATATATTACTTTCTTCACTTTGCTGACCTTCAAACATTTTCTTAAGGAACACTGTTTCATGTATAATAAAGTCTGTGAGTGATGATATGAGAGCAACTCACAACTCCCAGAGATCCGCAAGATAAAAAACAGTAGAAAACAAATGTTAGAAGAGGCTACTCATTTAATTTTGAGACTGTGGATCATCTTCAGGAGAAAATCTATAAGATTTCTAAATCCATGACTTTTAAGAGCCATTTCTTCTCCTACGAATATGTATTAAAGAACAAGATGAATTTTATCACATTTTTTTCAAGGTCTAATTAGGGCAACACTTACAATGAAAATCTATATAATCTTTATAATTTACTAAAGAAGGAACATTAGCATTTTGTCAGCCAGGCCTTTCTACCATGTCATGTTCTTGATGGCAGTAGTCGGGCAATACTTAAATAATTGAAGCATACTACTTACTTCTTAGAACATACTCTGTACCTAAGACATGGAACATGTCTTTGGTTGCACCTAGATTGGAAAATATTTGGGTTTGTTTTTTTCAGCCAAGAAAATGATTTTTTTGTTGTTGATGTTGATGTCCACTTACCACCATTTCCAGCTCTAATACTCAGTTCCAGCTGTGCTTGTCATGTTACTGGTTGTTTGCAGCATGGACTATACCACAGTGAGTAGACCTCTAGGCTAACTTTGTGTCTTATCCAAACTGAAAATTGCATAGTTTTGTCAACACATAGTTGAGCCTAAATCCACCCTTTTGAAAAATTATTTGGCATTCAGAGCTATCCTAACACAGCTGTCAAGGCACAAATGAACATCTCCAAACAATTCTTCATTGTGGATATATTAGATCAGGTCAGAGCTAGCTTTGGAATCTCCTTCATTGCATAATTTAGAGGAATTTAGGATGTCATGTAAATTAGGAAAACATCAGGCTTATGCAACTTCAAGCTCTCCTCAATTATACAACAAAGAGTACGAATATCTTGCAAGTCTTGTAGATTGACCTATTAGACTGAAGTGTCTGGATACTACCTGAATTGTTCTTCATATACCTAATCATCTTGTCTGAATCTAGACCTATATCCACAGTCTTACAATATTCACAGAAAATAATAAATATTAGGGGTTTTTTTTCAATAGTGAAGATTTATTAACTGTAATTAGAGAACATCTGACACCTCAAAGTACATACTTTAGTGTCCTACAAAAGCACCATCTTGCCTGCCTTCTTACAAAATAGGAAACCAAAAAGGCTTCTGTTTTGTTTTGCATGTGAAAGCTCCTTGTTTAATTGTTAATATTTCATCCCACATATATCTCATTCTCTTTCTAATCCTCTTTTCAATTGCATTTATCACTTCTGGATATAAATGTTGTTAATACAACTCCAGTTTGGGGAGTTAAAATACCCAATAATTTAAAAAAATTTCCATTCAAAACCACAGGATTTCTATCAAGTGATTTAGGGTGGGTTTTTTCCCGCTTCTTTAGTCAAGCGTTTTCATTAAATAAAGTCATACATAGATTAAACATCAAACATCAATGAATTGTGTAATGAAGTGGATGATTTCTGAGTCACTACTAGAACACCCCATGATTTATTTACTAAAACTCAAAGAAAGCTTTTAGTGGCATGAGGGACAACTGCAAAGCAATGTACTTCACCACTACCTCACTAGATCAGTAAACTTCCATGACCTGTATTTAAAAGACGAGATTTTTTTTTGGTAGATCAGCAATGACCAAGAAGCAGTACAGCTCATGGGAAAGTTTGAGCATGTTGATCACTCACACAGTAGAGAGCAATTGCAGAAATTTCATTACAAAGTGCAGTGGCACAACTGGGAAGTGGGAGAGCCAACACAAGACTGCAAAGATTTAGTGAAGCCTATCAGAGGATCAGAAGTAACTGGAAATAAAACTGGATAAAGATGGGGAGATAAAAATAAAAGATCCCTAACTTACTTTATGTCAGTGAGCTCAGAGAATAGTTTAGGAAAGAGGGATAGAAGTTTCATTTTCCAAAAATACATTTGGATTTCTTGTGACTTAGATCATTAATCTTGGCTAATGAAATCTTACTGCCTGAAAAATAAAAAGGTTTTTTGTGTGTTTGTGTGTGTGTCTAACTATTACTATGATTTAAAGTGACAGAAAACAGAATTCCCATGAAGAAACAGAGATATAAATTAGGCTCTGCTTACCTATACCCTCTGCCACTCTAGCTTTGTACTCAGAAAAGTAGTAAGAATCCAAAATGTTATAAATCCTCATGCTAGGGATATATACCCCCAGGTTCTTTTCACCTTAAGAGCATCTAAGTCTATTGTTAGAAAACAGGAATGCCTTTTCCCACCTGCTTTCACTGTTGATGTGACTAATCAGTGCTAAGTGATCAATGAATGGATTTGCTCTTGTGTAAGATACCCTCACATAGAAAAAATAATTCATACTGGACTACAGAGATTATAAATAGTTATTACCAGTCTCATGCTCATATACCAGTTAGATTGTCTTTTAATTTAGCTATAAAAAACTGTGTTCCCTTTCTGTAATTAATGCCTGTCCAGTAGAGAAACACATTCACATATCTTTTTCACAACTCTGCCAGTGGTAGTATTTGAACAGGTAGCATCACTTAGGTGTCAGTCAGAATAGCGACCACATCGTATCCTCTTGTACCAAGATGGAAATTTACATGCAGGTCTATTGAGACTGTGTTTCACACGTGCTGTTCTATTCTTTTAGCTAATTTTGAAATCCATCAACTTAATTTGACACAATCACTGCTGCTCTTTTTCCAAGGAATAACTGAGCTTCATATATTGGCAGAGGTACACCAAAAGAAATGCAAAGTTTGAGCACTGAGAATGGAACAGGAAAGTTCCAAGTTGAGGGCTTTTTCTTTTTCTAAAATATTTTTACTGTACATTGGAAACCTTGTTTATAGATTGTCACACCTTTTAAGCACGAACATTGCCCATGTTTCCCACGGCACATACATTCTGAATTAGTAAGAGAATTTTAGAACATTTTGAAATATCTTTTAAACATGAATTCTAATTTTTAACGAATGTAGACTGGGTCATGGAAATCTATTCAACTAGAACATGTTCGTATCCACATGTCCATGTAAGAAAGACAAAGTCTAATGATGTAAGAATTATCTGCCTGCAAAAGTCAAATCACAAAAGATGAGTGGTGAATAGGAACCTCTGTTGTTTCAAAAATCTCAGTATTGTATTCTGGCTGAAGTACATAATTTCCAGTTTAATGTATTCTATTTTGAAAGTAACTTAAACAAATGGAAGAAAATTCTCCCTCCTCTTTTAGAGAATAACAGTGTAAGACAGTAATCACCACTATTATATTGACCTAACTGTACCTTTCTGCTGTAGCTGAAGAAAATTCCTATGTAGGAAATCCCTATGTTGCTTTGCTTATGGAGTTGGAAAGAAAAGAAGGTAAATTATCATATCTATTCTTAAATATTTAAGTTGTCTTCAGTCGTCATAACAGTAGTCACCCTCAAAGCATCTAGATAGACGGAGAACACAACCAACAAATGTCTTGGAGGATTTTCATTTGTTTCCCTTTACTCTTGCCCTAATTCCTGTGCTAAGTGTTATTAGTAATATTTTGAAATCTCAAGGGATTTTAATCAACTTTATTTATCAGAGCTTCAGAAGGCTTGGGTTACTCTTGTTGTTTGTATCATTTAAGAGTCTGATGATCAACCTTATTTTTTTCTATTAGGGAGCTGGCATTGATGATCATGTCTTGGTCCTTTCTATATAGTCCTGAGGAATATATCTATCCCAGTATATGGATCTACATTCTCATCTCCAATTTCCTTTTACATGAACACTAGACCAGAGTCTGCACGATATGAAACAGACTTCTCATTACAGCTATGTGACTGGAAAATGGATCCCTCCTGCCACTGGTTTTTGGAGAATATGATTACAAACTAATCAGAATCAGGTTTTCATGTCAAGTGAAATAAACTAGGGCATATAACTCCCCTGCAAGTTCAGTAATCCTTGAGTAAATTCGCATCTTCAGTTGGTGTAAAATCTCCTAGAATCATCAGTGAGATCAGGATTTCATATAGATTTTGGTAAAAGACATGTTAGTGTCTCAAGACATGAAACATCTCTTATGAACCACAACAGATTTTGCTAAATTAACACTAACTATAATACTTTACGGTGACAGTAATACATATTTGCAGCTTCTGACCTTCTTACTATTTAAATACAAGTATTTTGATATGTAATTTTTAGCATTTTTTTGGCAGTTCTGAAAAATCAATGCAGCACATATAACTTCCAATGTTACATTTTCATTACATATTTTAGTTATGGTTATTGATATCAATGGAACTGGAGTGCAAGCAACCGGGTGAAAGATTTGGTCTCAAAATATACAAGAGTACAATTTAGCTCTCACTGCTTGAATCGCTCTGTGGAATTTTTGTTTTCCTTCATTTTGTTAACTCACCAGACCTTCTATATTGAATGCAGAAAAAAAGTTGCTTGCAGACTAATGAACAAGCCTTGCCAAGTAGAAAGTTACAGAAGAGTTACTCATTTAGCTGGTTCATATTCATCAGGAAACCACGGCTGTGTTCTTATTAGCAGTCAGTTGTTCATACTTTAATAAACTACTCATCAGTGTTGATATGAAACACATCTTTCCATTTTTATCCTGTCATGCTTTGAGCAATGCTTAGTACATAATTCCAGTCTCTTAATCACAGTTGTTATAATGTACAACAGATGATCAGGATCACCGAAGGTAGAGACAATGAGGTACAACGGAACCTGCCTCTGAACTCACATAATAAAATTCTGTCTGTGCTTACATACGCCAATCAGAAGTTATTAGATACTGTGGATCACAGCTCTTATTATAATGAGTCTTCAGTACATGGGAAGCCACTTGGGGAGACCAGAGGTGATTTGGTGGAGATTTTGCTGTATTTGTTCATTAATATTTATAAAAATAGTTTAACACAGGTAGTTAAAAAAACTTTTTCCTATGTTGATATTAACTTTTTTGTTTATGTTATTACAGATATTAAAAAAGAACTCTACTAATAACACCGGTATTGGCTGAGACTGTTCTTTTTCATAGTCTCAAAACAAAAGGGGTCCCTTAGCTGCTGTAAACTTGAACGCGGCTCTTGACTTTGAAAACCGTTATTGAGGCTCTGCTGTTTTAGAGAATTAAAAGCTAATCAGCTTTTTGTAAGCCAGCATGTTTATCTGTGCTTTTCAGCAACTCAGAATGCCATATGGTTTTCCTTCATGTTATTTTATAGAGCTGTTTTTGAACTCCTCATCTTGAGATTAAAACCAAAGTTTAGCCAACCTACATGAAATAGTTGTTTTTGCCAGCTGTGCTGTGGCTAAATGCTCTATAGGAGCATTTGGTATCTACTCCTTTCACTTGTACTTAGTACTTCTATGTACTAAACATGCAGAAAATGATCTCATCAAAAGAAGTCTGACATTCCAATGAGGCTTTTGCAAGACTTTCAAAACATAAGCATATGTTTTTCTGATACATGTTTTGTGCCAGAAAGGGTGTAACAGTCACCACCTCTGCAATATTTAATACCTCAATTAATGTAAAGCCTCTTTCAACATTTTTGCTGCTAGTAAACCTGTTATACTTTTAAATAAAATATTTAACTGATCAGCATGGCCAAAAAATGCTACTTAGTCAGCAATGTAGGTGTGTCTTTTCTAACTGGTCATCCTAAAAACATTTATGATTTTTAATGACTGACCATTGAAAATTTCTATGCATCAGTTTCTTGACCTCAACATGGGGTACCAACACCAGTAATAATTAATATGCAATGATTAAATGCAGTCATTGAAAATGCAAAAATACCCTATGTGTACTGATAATGACTTGAAAACAGTGAGAGATTTTCTTCCGACTTCAGTGAGTACTGGGTCAGGCCAAAGGAAAACGATGTTTGCTTCATACATCTGAGACTATCATTATATGTCATAAAAACATGTCACAGCACCTGTGGCCTCCCACTCTAAAGGGGAACACAAGATTTGTAGGTGGTCAGAAGGAATGACAAAAGCCCAAAGGACTGCAAAAGCTTACAAAATTTATCAGTAAATGTCGCACTTGACGTGGAAATTGGTATGTTAGTCCCTGACCTTCTAGTATAAGCACATGGCAGTGGGTTTTGCATAAAGGGGTAGGGTGAAAGGGAAGAGAGAAAGAGAGAGATGAATTAAAGAGAAAGAAACAGACAGAGAGAGAGAAAGAAAGGAAGAAAGCAAGGGAGAACGATAGATCACCAATCTACTCAAGCATCAATCTAGCTGGGGTGTCCATGGTCCTGGGGCGTATGTGACTGGGCTTTGTGGGGTTACCTTTCTGTGGATAAGTTTTCCCTGCCCTGGGGGTAAGCTTCTTGCTTTCTTTTCAGGGATTGTTGGTGGTCTTGATATCCCACAGCAGTCCTGTACTGTGTTATGCTTATCTCCAGGGACTAGAACAAGGACATTCATCCCAGAAAAGTGATGCCCTACCTCCATATGGCTGTTTTCTCCAGCCATATCCTGTTTTTTCTCACAGTATGTTATTACCAATGATCCTTGGTTGGCTCCACAATCAGCCAGCTATCGGTTTTTGAGACATACACATTAGCCCCTTATCTTCTAGGCTTCTGCAGAAGCCTTGTAATGAGAGCTGTAGCTTTTCAGTTGAAAGAAGAAGGGAACAAATTGTTGATTTCTCAACACCGAATTTGTTGTCCACCTGCTTGTAATACCTGTTTGAAAGCTGATTTCATGAAGAATGGAGCAGTCATTTGTTTGTTCACTATATATTAGTTGGTGACAAAAAGAAAACCCCTATGTTAAAGGACTTAGCTATCAGAGCTCATTATGCAATAAACCAGATTTCAACTGTTTAAAGGCTTTTCTGCATACACTGGGGCTTAAAAGAGAAATTCAAATAATTCATTGGCTTATATTGTTCACTGTTTACCATAGCAATGTGCCCATATAATTACTGATGGGATACAACCTTATGCATATAAGCCTCTTTCGATTTTTCACTGCCTATTTAATCAGATGCTCACAGTCATCCATGACTTGAACTTAGGGATTTCATAAGGCAAATATCTGAGATAACATTTCAGGTAGCAATATGGCATGATCTATCATGTAAGTCTTCTGTTCTTCAATATGTACACCTTCATTTCTTAGATGAAAATCATAATGATTTCATAGTTTGAAAGCCTGTGTAATGAACTTGAGCAGTTGGGGTGCATCTGGAACTAAACAGTCAAAGTGTTAAAGTGATGGCTTCCCTGACCCTTTTAAAGGGAATAGGAATAACAAAAGGAAAAGTAATATATGTGACATCAGCATTTGTTACCACCATTTCTATGGGACAAGCTCTTACCTGAAGGACTCAGCCTTTCAGCTTTTCACATTTCATTTCTATAATTATTGAACATATTTATACAGTGAGCTACATCTATTTCCCAGATTGTGTCTACAGATTTCCACGAGTACTGTCTTGCTTTCTGTACCTTAATGTGATCAGTATGGATGTTATTTTGCTTATGCTGAAACAAAATCTTCTGCAGCATTTAATAAATTTTTGTTTTGTCTAAAGTAGATCTTCAACATTAACTAAAGTACTTTTTCTGTCAGGTTTTAAATGCTTCTGTTTGAAAAGCCTCCAAAACTGCTAGGATACTGACTGCCTTTCAGGAAAGCACTTATTCATTCACTTGCAGATTACCTGATAAAATCTCTACCTTCTAACATTCCATTATTAAATCAGTGTTAATATACCACTAGTCAAAATTCAAGACCACAGCTTGGGAAATAGGTTTTGGACATTATCAACCACTGCACTGAATAAAATTAAATACAAGGTGAGCCTTCTCTTAATTTGTATAAGATTTGATCTGATATTTTCGTTGGATCTGTTAGAATCTAGGCAAGCCCAATGAACAGCTGCAATTATGGAGCTTTGTCCTCTTTCTCAACCTGTGCTGTGTATGTCATAGCAATGTGCCTGTAGTTATGAATGCCCTGAAATCACAGCAACAAGTGAAAGCTGAACAGAAACAACTTTCTGGTGGCAGGACATGCATTATTATTAGGCAAGGAATATAAGAGCTTTGCCTTCTATTGGAGCCCTAACCTACAGTATCATGTTAACCATTTGTATATGTGTTGTGTAGACCGCAGATTCATAGAGTATTTTTTCCTCAGACGTCAGATGGAGAAAACCCAGATATTCTCTGCAGTCAGCTGATTGCAGTATGACCTTGCATGATATGTTATATGCTATGGGTAACGATTTGTCCTGGAGCTTGCTGGCAGAGCAATTGAATTTTGCAGTCCCAGTATCTGAAGAGCAGCAGTGTTCTGTAGTATGCCAGTTTTCCGGTATTGCATGGGTGGCAGGTCAGTGGAAAGATCAATGCAAATTTGACTTAGGCTGTCAACAACATGAATTTTCTTTATTTTCCCCCCTCTGCTTTTTGTCCACACCTTCAAAATCTAGGGCTTTATTAAGTTTAGTGATTGTTTGGGATGTGTAATGTCATATAGACATTTTTGCAAGACCTACAAGGAAAAATAAAACTCTTAGGTCCATTTTCCCCTAGAAATGATCATGGTGAAGTGTTCTGCTTTTTAGTTTTGCTCTCTGTATTACATTTAGCCATGTCTCTGTCCTTTTTAAAAACAGGATCACAGTCCTGTAAGAGTTAATTTCTCTCCATTTCATCCACTGCGCACAGAAAAACTACCTTCATTACCTGAACTCTGAACTGTTTCAGGGAAAAAAATCCACCCTACAGATACAGGATTAAAAAAAAAAAAAAAAAAGGATAATTTCTGATCAGTCAGTTAATCAGTATTAGAAATAGATAATCCCAGGCTGTTAAGAGATTCCAAGAAACTGTCATATGGTGGAGAAAAGCCAGTGGTTCTTTTTCACTTCTTAATTCTTAAAATATGTTCCAGTCAGAACACTCAATGCTCAGGAGAAAAATAAAGTAATAGGTTAGCAGAGCTGAGCAGTGAACGAGAAACCAAATATTTCCACCATCGGTTGTAGGTGACCTTTTCAAAACAGCACACTCCAGTGGCAGAGGGTCTTGCACATGTCTCTGCAAGCTCACTTAATTAAAACAGTAAAGTTACCAGTTTGAAAGAGTAAACACTAATTTGCTTCCAAATCAGAATGACTAACTCCTAACAGCTTGCACTCAGCCAGGGTTCAAGTGCTGGCTACGGTCACCACATCTGCCTGCACTTCCAAGGATGTTGTGTAGAATTGCCATGATGTGTCCAGGAGGCAAGGGACATTTTTGGTCATGCAGCTGTCAAGCCATTACATTGATCAGCTGACATAAGATTAGTTTCTCAACTTCTCTTTTAGGAGATATATCTCGTGTGTTGGACCATGAATAGGAGGGACGAGTACAACAGAGATCAGCGAATAGCATGAACATACAGGAGGTAACAAGTGACCAAAAGAGGTTAAATAATGCAATTCAGACCAGTCAGTTTTTGACAAAATGTCTAGAACAGGAGGCAGGTCATACAAAAAATTTCTGACATCCTATAGAAAGCTCAAACAGAGGCTTGTCTGTGTGCCCCACAACACAGACCAGCATGACACAGAGAAGGAAAGTTCCAGTGATTTATAGGAATTTACACCTGTTGAGCATTTTGGCTTGACATTAGGCAAAAGTTATATTCTATGACCTGGCTTCCTATTGCCCCACCAAGACACCACTCAGACAATGTTGTCTGAGTTCTGTTTTTTTGCAAATTAAAAATCTTCACCCTGTGCAAAATAGATCTTTCTCAGCTGTCCTTTCCTTTCCAAGCTGCACCATTCTCTGAGTTTCAGATTGTTATAAGGGTCAGTGTAAACAGACATTTAAACCAGTAACAGGTGTTCCCAGAGAGGCATGTTTTTGTTTCATTCCAGGAGGATGAGGTTTGTGACCGTCCACATTTCCTTCCCTTATATGACCAGGACCTTCCAGGCAGAAAAATTGTACTGAGCCAGTGTCAGCCAGCAAAAGCAAAGTTCACTAAGGGGATTCACAGGGGATCACCCCCAGGTTTTTGCAGAGAATAACACTGAGACAGGTAACAAAAAATATTGGCCTGACATCTGCAGCCTCCCACATAGGCAGTGCATGCTATGTGTTTCACAGGCAAATTCACATATGAAGAGGAATGGACTAATATTCCCCTGAAGATCGTCCCTCCTGCAGTACTCAAAAGCAATTGCACTCCCGTCCATCTCCTCCCTGCCTGTACAAGACCAACGCCAAGACTATAACGAGTAACTGGTATCCATGATGCCAGTTTTTCTTTCTTTGCGACAGAAAAAACCCAAGGGTTTTATTAAAAACAGGAAGGGGGGATGGGGGGACTGATAAGAAAAATGTCATGACCAAATATAGCTTGGGTAAAATAAGGGTGAAAAAGAAGGGATTGTCACTAAACTGTTGATTCTCTTGAGGTTTTAACACTTTTTTTGATTGTGTCACGAGAAATTTCATCTTTGATCTGAGAATAACTGTTGATCTGCAAATCCACATGTTCCATTGGGAAAAAAATAGAAAGGCAAAAAACCTTGAGAAACTTTCATCAAATTTCTCAGTCTCCCCAATAATGTATACAAAAATTCCCAATGAGGCCTTTCCTTCCATCATCTTCCTCAAATAGACCTGTTCCTTACCCTGGAGCCCTTGGCCATTTTCCACCATCACCACCAATCCCAGTACATTTTATTTTAGTCACTAGGCTTGTTGCTGAAATCATAATCTTTGTGCAATCACTATTAGTTTTGAACTTTTCACCTTCCCTCATCACTTTAAAGATATTTTAATAGCACAATAGCTATGCTCCTTTGCAGGAAAATCGGCCTGTCTCCTTCAGTCAGTCCAGATACTTTGGGGAGTTCCTCTCAGAGTTCTTCTGCAGATGTGAGCTCAGCTAATAAGAATGGCTGGGCATGGCCCCAAGTTTTCAGCTCAACACATGACCCTTCCCAGAGAGAAGACCTCCAGCCTGTGTCCCAGGCCACATATCTCCCGCTAGCACAAACCAGTACAAATATGCTCTGCCAAAAGCAAATCCACTGGGACTGATTCCCATCCGCCACTGGGGTACAAGACTACTTTGTGTGAACTTTGGCTACAAGCCTTTGAAAATTGACTTGACATGCAGCTTTTACCTAAAGCCTGACCTAACTTCTTGCTAAACATTTAATGATCTAAACAGCTTGAAATAGAGCCCAGTCTAAATGGCTTACCAAAGAAGAGAAAAAAAAACAGATGAAAAAGGTGGAGGAGGAAAAAGGAATTGTGTATATCCTACGTACAACTTGTGTTCAAGCTAGTTTCTTTAGTTTCTTACACTCAGATAGCAGGGAAAAAACAAACCTATTATATTATCTCTCTCTATTTAGAGACACATTGTTCTCTGCTTTGATTCAGGCCAGATCCAAATGAGTCTAGAAGATTCCAGGAAAGCTCTTGCTGACACTGATCTCATGTCTTCAGGTTTTAGCGTATATGGCTCACAAAATCTTCCTTTTGTGGGGAAAGATCATGTTCTTGGGAGAATTACAATAATTCTTGTAATGAAAACAAAGAATGTATTTTTGTTTATTTTTCCTAATGGCCCTGATCTAGGCAGGTTTTGCGTGCTACTAACAGATGTTTCTCGTGAGTGACCCAACATCTGGCACAAAGGTCTTCTGTTGTAATTGTTATAATGAAAACACAAAAGACTGTAGCATTACACACCAAGAACTGCATTTTTTTAGTGGGTCTCCTACTTTGAAGTCATGAATGTGTACACTGGGTTTGGTCCAAAGCCTTTGGAAGTCAACAGAAACTTTCATCAATTTGAATGGGTTTGAGTCTGTCCTTTTATGAACCACTGGATCTAAACGTACAAACATAAAAAGGGTTTTTTCTACCAAAAAAAAAAAAGAAGTGACTTTTCATTTATCTTACTAAAAAATTGTTTTGTTTTTCTTGGTGTGCAGCTTTTGTTCACAAGTTTTTCTGATTCAAAATCTTTCTAGAAAATAACACACATCACAAATCACTTTAGATGGGCTGATTAGGCAGGAAATGAAGAATTTATGTGAATAAAAGCACTACAAAATCAAGGCAAATTGCAATCTTTTTGGCATAGTTCGAAATCAGAGAATGATCTCTATTGTAGTCTCTGACGAATGTCTTTACTGTAGAAATCAGTTTTAATATCCCTCTACTTTAAAACATGGATCTTCTCATGAAGATGTAGGACTAGAGTCAGTTATCCATGAATTTAAGGGTCAGGATGCCTCAGAATTTTGACATAATGTCCCATTATTCCTGTCTGTTTTTTAAACCTCAAATACAATTCTCACATGAACTTAAGAGAACCCTGCCATGACTTTCCTGTATTTATAGATTAATTCATAAATATTATCTTGCTAAATGTTGTTACTTTATACTATTTCTCTTAAAAAGAAGAAAAGAAGGGTGGAAAAGAGAAGGAGGGAAGGGGGAAGGTTTTGGAAGGCTTGGGAAGGCTTGGGAAGGTTTTGGAAGGTTTGGGAAGGTTTGGGAAGGTTTGGGGAAGGGAAGGTTTGGGAAGGTTTGGGAAGGTTTGGGAAGAGAAGAGAAGAGAAGAGAGAGAGAGAAGAGAAGAGAAGAGAAGAGAAGAGAAGAGAAGAGAAGAGAAGAGAAGAGAAGAGAAGAGGAAGAGAAGAGAAGAGGAAGAGAGAAGAGAAGAGAAGAGAAGAGAAGAGAAGAGAAGAGAAGAGAAGGAGAAGAGAAGAGAAGAGAAGAGAAGAGAAGAGAAGAGAAGAGAAGAGAAGAGAAGAGAAGAGAAGAGAAGAGAAGAGAAGAGAAGAGAAGAGAAGAGAAGAGAAGAGAAGAGAAGAGAAGAGAAGAGGAAGAGAAGAGAAGAGAAGAGAAGAGAAGAGAAGAGAAAGAGAGAGAAGAGAAGAGAAGAGAAGAGAAGAGAAGAGAAGAGAAGAGAAGAGAAGAGAAGAGAAGAGAAGAGAAGAGAAGAGAAGAGAAGAGAAGAGAAGATATCCATACAAGGTAGTTCAGCTGACAGCCAGACCATGATTCACTTTACAAGCACTACCATACAAAATTTTCACTAATATTAACTCTAAGTTCTCTTCAAAAGCTTTTACCAAAGTGAATTTAACTGAAATGTATTAGCTCTTTATCCAGAGCTCTTCTCCTATACAGTTCCATCCCTTAAGCATATTTTTTTGCTTTCTTGTTCTTTCAGAAGTTTTAATGAAAAATCTCATAGGCACAAATAGTACATTTCCTTACCTAATATAAACACAAAAGACTTTTTGCTTTGGAAACAAATGTAGGGGAACAGCTGTGCTGATGAGCTACTCAGTGCTCCTATTGAATCTGCAGCTGCTTCTCTCTGTCCTCAAAAACCTCCTGGCTTGATTGACAGACGAGAGAGAACCACATGAAGAGGAGACCAGATACCAGTCACAGGCTTCAATCAGAGCTGTCTTAAATCTATGAAAATTACAGTTCTTATTTTTAGCTGCTGATGTGTCAGCCATTTGGTCACAAACTGAAACTTCTGCCAAGTAGGTACAAATCCCTCTTCCAGAATTTTAAGCCACTTAAAATTTAGCCGGTTTCAAAATAGTAGATTTGCATTGTTGGCTTATCAATCTTAGCAGAGAAGTTTAAAGAAGGAAAGAAGGTTTATTGACACCAATAAAGTTTTACAGGAATGAGCTATAACAATTAGAAACTTTTCCCATGCTTTTTTGCTTTCTTTGTGGGACTGCTTAATCTTGTGGTTTCATTAGAAAATTTAGCCAGCCAGGCAGATATATATAAATCACATGTACTGATTGCTATCAAAACAGTGATTTTGACCTGTTCCAGTCTGAAAGGCACATTGTAGATGTTGGGTAGGATAACAACACTAAGTATCTCACTGTTGCACTCCCTGGTTACCAGGGAGATGCAAGATGCATCCGGCTTAATTGAGTGGCTAAATTGAGATCCCCATCTCCTATTAGTTTAGCAAATTATGTACAAGAAACAGATGCTGTTTGCCATAGAAAACTAGAATGTTCAGACATTCAGGTCACATAGTCAGAACCTTAGGTAGCATTTGTGTCTTTCTAGCAGCATAACATATAGACAGTCTTTTGCCTGGCCTTTAAAGTGCTTATCATATATAATTGCAAAGAGGATTAGGTTGTTTCTCCCAAAACTCAGGGTCCTAAATGCCACATTGAGTGCCCAAACAGCTTACTGAATTACTGTCTTAAGATATGACTTCTTTTCTAGAAATGCAAGAGCATTTATTTATTTGCTTTAGGAGCTGCAGACTTATTACTCCGCCCTGAAAATTGGTATGATTTTTGTTATACAAATTGGCAGATAGACAGGAAGAACAGTGGATATTTGAAAATTTAGAGGTTGCAATCTTAGCTGGGTGGAGAACTGGGAACACTTAGAAGCTGATGGCTCTGGATAAGGGCCCTGCCTCCAAACCAGAACAAACCTTCTCCCTCTTATCTGTTTTCTATAGGATGGGTACCTGGGAGTGCTGTGTGGATGGGAGCCATTACATGCTTCCACCAGATTTCTGATTCAGGACATACTGCAGTGCACGCTTGCAGCTCAATTTAGATGCAGTCAAAATTGATGTTCTGGTTATGTTTCATCCCTGCACTGATAGATATCTGTCTGACCACCCATATAGGGATCCTGTCACCAGTGGCTTACCGCAGCATTGGCACATGAGCCTTCCAGCACTACCTGTGGGATGCAGACCTGGTTTGTCTCTGACTCCTGTTTCAATCTCTCTGCCCTACATTTCAGAGAAGAATTCAGTATTTCTTTCTTCTGGCAAGACTGAAAGACCCTTCTAGTCATTTATTTTTTTCTCCTGATTCACACCCCTTTTGCATGAATCTCTTGATCAGTTTTAGTTGTTTGAGTGTTAAAGAAGGCATTTTATTGTTGCCTTAAGGGAGGGAAAGCTGCCAAAGAACATTAAACCTGCTGTGGTCCAGTCCTTGCATAAGAAACCATCACTTGACACTTAGTACCTTACCAGTCAGGCCTGGTCTTAGAAGTTCAGTGCTTTAGGCAAGATAGATTTGTTGGGGATTTTTTAAGTTTTCTTGCTACACACCCACTTAAAATATTTAAAAAGCTCATACATATATATGTGTGTGTGTGTGTGCAGGTATTGGTATGTGATTATTTGCAAGTCTTATGCAAACACACATCATGCCACGTATCTAACTATCTGAGACAGTTACATCATAACTGAGGTACATGCTTTTACCCATCCCATATCACATTAGCCTTTGCTCCATACTCCTGGATCACTTCAGATAGGTCTTGGAAATTAAACACACATCTAAGCGACTTCAGGTAACTGGCACTTTTTTTTCCTATGTACCCATAAAACATTTTTTGTCTTTCTTCCCCAAGAACAGGTCACTATCTAAAAAACTGGGCCCAGTATGCAGCTACATATCATTATCTATGCTTCAGTAGTTACAATTTTTTAAAAAAACAACAACTGTTGTCCTGCCATGCAGAAACAGAAGTATTTAGGTTTGTCCTGCTAGAAAGAGTACTTTCCCAGTTTCAGAAGGGACATAAGAGCCAGATTTCCAAGTACATCAGTGAGTTAAATAAGCACACATTTTTATGTGCATATATACCTGCAGTTAGGTAACTTCGTGGTCCAATACTCCTGAATACATATAATATAGGGTATGATGGGAATAAGATTTCTGGATTACTTTCTTGGATTACACCAGGCTGCATGTCCACTAAATATAAAATAAGACAGCCTTCATGTGGTCTGAATGTTTCCCAACTCTTTTTATTCTGTAAATAAAAAAAATCCCATTAAACTCTAAACCAAACTCTTGGTGATCCATTTTACAGATTTTATCATTTTCTGAAAGCCCTCTATAGTCAGCTTTTAATAACATTAAAAGATGGAGACATGAAGTAAAATTTGTGATCTCTAAAGGGTGCCTAAGGAAGAGTTTTCTGCAAAATCAGTAGCAAATGGAGGACACTAAACTAAATAATAAGACAGAAAGACAATACATAGCTATCTAGCAAAGCAACAAGAAGTATGCAAAATATTTGGTATGTGATTACAATCACTGAAAGAAGAGCAAAAGTGAGCTACAACTAGAGTCAATGAGGCTGTTCACATGCTGAAAGTAAAGTGATTAGTCACTTTAGTTATAGCATTCATCTATTTTAAATGCATAATTTACATTTGACTTTACTAGAATGTATGGATGTCTCTGTATTCAAAGTCTACATCATACACAGTCATGTTCAGATATATAACTCTTGGAAATAAATACAAAAACCTCCAAAATGCAATCCAAAGATATCTTCATATCTATTCTTGTAAAACTAGATTATACCCTACCCTCTACACTTCCAGCTGAATATTATTTCTCTTTAGACTAGTTTTCTATGACTACAAGAAAAAAAGGAATTAATGACTCCACTTGTACAGAAGAAAATTCAGATAAGCTATTACTCTGGTTTACATTTGAAGTCTGTTAGGAGTATTTTGAAACTGAATGCATCTTATGAGTCATTTTGCTTAGCAGATATTTTTACTGCTGCCTTCTTTTAAAAAAAAGTAATAAAAATACAAATTATTTATATCTTCATCTATTTGCACATTCAGTTAGTTATATTTCTGTTATATTCTTTATACATATCAACATATTTGGGAAGGAAACTGTACTTTAATTTTCATATCTTAATTCCTCATTGCCCTAGAGTTTTTTGAGCTAGGGTAACAACACATCTCCTTGTTGATAGTCTAACTCACTCAATCTCTACTTAGAATTTTTTATTTTATTGATTCAGTCTCCCAGTGCCTGTAATATGATAAATATGTGGAAACTTGAAAATGGTATCTTGTTTACATGGCTATGCAGCTGCCAAAACAGCTGCCATTTCAATTTTTAAAAGGGAAACAAGGGCCTCTTATCTGCCGTGAAGGAAAAATAGACTGATCCTTCCATTCATTTTTAGTGTGTCTCAAACACATTTAATAACATAGATGAGCCAATATTTAAAAAAGATATTAACCTCTATGCATAATAGTGAAAGGCATTTCTAAGGAATGAAATAATTTATTTTCTTATGTTGAAGCATTTTTGTGTATCAAGGTTACAAGGAACTGAAAACTGAAGAAAACAGGAGTGCTACCAAAGAGTCCAACACTCCCACTAAACAATATCATTTCTGTTCAGTATGTATCAGACTTGTGTTGATAAATATTTCCATTAAAGTTTTTATTTTTGAAATATTTTTGAAAAATCACTACAGTAAAAAATAATTAAACTGGATGACTAAATGTAAATTTTCTATCAAAATATTTCTTTGAATAGCTTTCTTATTAATATTGACAATAAAATGGTCTAAAAGCCAAAGCACTCTAATTTATGCTCCTCTACATAAGAATGCAGTTGACTCATAATCAAAGCAAGTAAAAAAAGTAATTGCTTTTGAAAACAGATATTTGACAATTTTCAAAGAACATATTGAAAATACAAATATACTTTTAGGAAATATTTTGCTTTTGTTGAATCTCTATTTATTAATGGCAAGTTGTTCAGTGAGATATTCAAACTCCAGAGCTGAGCATTCTTGGCTGGGCAAAAAATCAGTCACAGCTCAATATCCCACAAAATGATGCAAGACCAGAATTTTAATAGGGAAGTTCCATCTTCTGCTGGAGGACTCTTTATTGCCATGGAACATCATAATTACCTAATCTTCCATCAACTGCTAGATTTAGGATCAATATCTGCCAAAACATTTCCATGGGAGCATAACTTGTGTTACTCATGCTAATAACACATGAGCTATATACAGCTTGCTTCTGAGGAATTAATGCAGATGGTCTCAGTGTATTTTAGTGTAAAACTCAATGGCTTTCAAAACATGCCACATCCTTTCCCATAACCCTTCCATATCTGTGGTGAGTTAAGTTTTACCTTTCCAACTAATTTTTTAAAAGCTAGGAATAGAAAAAAACCACATTTTTTCTTTTTCAAGAGTTTCCATCACGGTATATCTATATATAAATTAAGAATACTTAATTTATATCTCTAAAGATATCACTTAGCTACCTAACTCTCTCACCTGAATTTATCTTCTATAGAACCTGCTGTTTATGTCCTTTATCTTCTACATTTCATTTCAGCGCACCTTGGAGCAGGAGAAGGCTATTATTTGCACCAGTTTCAAATAGTTATTTTTTAACAAAAACTTCTTTGTACATCATTGAATTTGCACTCAGTTACAATAAAAGTTAAGAAAGTAGACAGAAATTTATAATTTGTTTTGTAAACCAAATATAATAATTTTAATAACTGAACTATTCAGCTGTACTTTACTTAAACTTTAAATCCTTTGGGGACAAACCAAGACTTTTTCTCTAATGATCTCTCTCAATGCATTCTCTGTGTACTGCCAGGAGAACAAAACAGAAATAATATCTTTTCCAGCTACATGATAACATTTTTCTGTAAAGAAGCAATAGGCTTTATGCCTTGAAAGAAAATGTTCATGCTATATTTTATGAAACTAGCTACAAAGGAATGATATAGGGAACTGTACCCATTCTCCTGACTCCACATTTTCAAAAATAAAAGATATCTTTTAAATATTAAAATGCAGCATTTGGATCTACTGTCTGAAGATTTTTTTTTTTTTCAAACTATGACCTAATCTGGTGTCCTGTCATTGTTTTGGCAGAACATGAAATAGCAAATATGTTAAATTTGAGTGGTTTTCTGCAATGTTATTCTATCAAACTGGCAATTTCCGAAAGGATTTGGAAAGGAGTTTGCAATTCCTTAGACACCAGGGAGGTCCAGCAATGGCTGCCAAGATGATCTGTAGCTCAAGCTGGTCCTAATATCTGAGCACATAAAAACATTCTTTTTACTCCAATTTATTTTTAGGCCTAATCTTAAACAGATTTGAGAAACCTTCTGAGTATTCACTGTTAGGACTTCAGGATGTAAAGGACTTGATATTAGTATTTTTATACTTTGTGGCACATAGAAAAATTACACATTGCTTTCTCAGAGGGTTTTAAAAGAGAAAATAATTATTGCAAAACTGAAACCACTCCAGTTAAAAAGAGAAAGCAAGCAAAGAATAGATGTTACAAATAAGGACAGGAGGCACCCTACGATTTTTATGTGTATAATCATATACTTATTCTGTAGGCTATGTACTTCACATACATTTTATTATCACCAGCAAATCATGATGTTTCCAGGACGGTAGCAACTTGGAAGAAATCTGTGATTCAGTTGTGGTTTGAAACCAACCCAAATTGCAACTTCCGAATAAGATCAAATTGGAAAGCTAATTCTTCAGTCTTGTAAGGACACCATAGAATGTAATCTCAGCATTGTTGGATTACTCTCATCTAGTCAAAAGAGCCTTTTATAAATGATACACAAAAATGAAGGGCTTGGAAATTTTTTGGTTTTAAATAAACTCTATCAAAATCTCCTCTTGGCCTAAAAGGACATAAAGCCAGAAAAGATATCAGGTAATAATAAATTATTTTTTGGCCAAAATCCATGTTGTATGTTTATAAACAGGAAGGTGAATTGTGAATACATGATTTATGCATATATCTTAATGATTTTCTCAAGTTACAGACATTAAATGTCATCTTTAAGACAATGTTTGTCATTTTTAAGACAATAATTTATCTATTCAATTGCCTTTTTTTAAATTGTTTTTAAATAAAAATAATGGTTTATATTTAGAATTAAATGTTTCATTATAGTCAAGATTACCTTTCTTCCTTTTTCTAACAGTTTCAAAAAACAGAAAAGTCTTTTAGTACAGTTGTATCCAAAATTCTTCAGCTTGACACATCCTCAGATCTTAGCAGTGGATAGCACATAATATTTAATCCAATGCAGCAGTTAGGATAGTCCTCACTGACTTTTTTATGTCAGCTCTAGTGACATAATCCTGATTATTCAATTTAATTTAAAGAGGTACTTCACTCTGTTCTTCCAAGAAAAGATGAGATGTGAAAGAGAAGGAAGCCTTCCTCCTGAGTAGCCTACAGAAAATCATGTCCACCTTTTCTCTTGAACAAATACCAATGGACGACCAGGCGCCCAAAAATTGTGGTTCCAAAGGGAAAGATGGGAGCAGTAGTGTCTCTGTGTAGTGTATTTAGACAAAGAGAGAACATCAAGGTTTTACATAATGTTTTACATATTCTCATTGGAGAACATCATGCAAAGCACGTGGACATGGGGTGTCCCCACTTCAAAGCTGGCAGAGACCTTACGCTACTTTTGCTTTACTATACATGACAGGCTTCTTATTTTGACTTTCTACACTACCTACTAGAATGTGCCCGAGTTCAGATTAGTGCATTTAAGACAGCAACTTCCTTTCCTCCATGTCTGGTCCCGAACCATTTTTGTTCTTGTCGTGGTTTGGACCTTGTTTTCCCCCAGAGGCTGAAAAGTGGTAGACCCCAAGGGGTGGAAACCCCTAGAAGTTTTGAAATTCTGCCCAATGGGCGCTCCTGCAGAAATGTAAACATATCACAACCAGACCGGAAGAGAAGAGTTGTAGTTTTTGTTGTTGGAGAGGTGGCCATGTTGTGAGCCACGAGGTAGGGGCTCTGTGCCCCTTGGGGCCTCTGGCCCCCTCCCAGCTCCTGGCTGGGGGCTGCAGGGACCTGGAACAGCATAAAGCTGGGCTGGGTGCCTGTAGTTATGCCGGGAGAATGTCTTCTCCATGGGCACAGAGCAGCAGCCGACACTGACCAGAGAAACGGTGGCAGAGAGCCAGAGATAAGGACATGAACTGAAGGAGCAGCAGAAACACCATGCAGCACCGGAGAGAAGACTCCTGGAAAGGGAGGAGAAGAAGAGAGCAGCAGAGAGACAGAGTTTGGGGTAAGACTGTACCAGACCCCCCAAAACTCCTTTGAGACCTCCTGGAAGGAGGAAGATGATGGACTCTTACTTGAAAGAGCCTTGGAGTGCTACAGCACTTACAGAGAGGAGCTAAGAAGCTCAAAGGCGTCCTGAAGCTGGACCAGGACAGCCAAAGGAATGTGGAGGAGAGCTTCGCCCCCCCCGCTGCCTGGAGACAGAGCACGGAGCTCTGCAAACAGGAATTTGAATCCCCTGAGGAAGGGACTTTCACGAAGATGCCCCTGCATTTCGTGATATGCCTGTGGTGATGTGAGTCTTGTCCCTGCTGGCAGTCCACAGGTGAGGCCTTCGCTTGGACCGAAGGAGAGCCGAGGGGCTTGGAGACCCCCTTGTGTATGTTGAACAGAGATCCAGCTACAACAACCCAGTTACTGCTGCATGGAGGACAGAAGAGGAGCTACTGCTTAAGGACTGGAAGGGATCTGTCCTTCTTTCCCTCCTGGACTTTTATTTGGAGGGGGAGAGGAGACCTGATCCACTGTAAATACTATATGTCATGGTAGAGATAGTTTGTGATCGTGTGTATAATGTGATATGGTATTTATTTGTACAGCCATTGTAATATATTCCCTTTTCCCCACTTTGAGTCTGGTGTGTTTTGTCTGGAAAAGCCTATCTCACATTAGGTTGAGATGTGGGAGGGGGGATGGAGCCAGGGAATTGGATTTTGGGGCTATCTCAAACCATGACATTCTTCTCCTGCCTCCTGATGACCAGTCATGTCAGGTGACAGGACATAACATGGAAATTCTCCCTCACAGACAGGGGAGAACAATAATGATGTTGGAAGGGGATTGCTGGATTAGTCGGCTCCCAATTAGTATTTACCACTTCAGTTTGGAGGAGAAGACAAAACCATAAAAACTTATTACTGTGGTTGCTGTCCTTCACAAGGCCTAGGACAGAAGTGAAAGGGATTAGTATGTAGCGAGAAAGGACAGATCAGTTGTCCTATCGAGTCAGACAAATCTAGTGGGGCATGTAAGCACCTTTAGGCTTCCAAAACAGCAGACTCAAAAAAAAAAAAAAAAAAAAAAAAAAAAAAAAAAAAAAAAAAAAGAAAGAAGAAGAGGGAAGATGAGGTAGAAAATTCAGTACCAGTACCATTTTTCTGTAATGAGACATTAAGTGAGAAGTTAGAAAGAAGTGTCAAATATTACTTACAAAAATTGATGAGGATTTTAGATACTGCTAGTGGACAAAAATTATAGCTGTAAGTATGTGTTCAAACTATTTGTTTATTTTTTTCCAAATTTTAGTATCAAATTCTATTCCTTAGTCATTTGTAGTGAACAATATTAAGTGACTCAAAGAACTATATTTGAGTCAAACCTCTCTATCAGAACTAAATAGTTCCTCATGCATGCTAGTTACAGGAAGTCACAGGTGAAAAGAACTATGGAAAATACCACAGTGTTATTCCTGTTGTTTGAGGCCTCTCATCCAGGAGCATCCCACAAAATGTTGTTCAAAGGAGGAAGACCATAATTGCTATTCAGATTAAGGAGTATGGGATAGATTTAGAAAATTTCACATCATTACAGTAAGGTCAACCACATGGTTAATATGTGTTATATTTAATTTATTATTTTTGATAAAATGCCAAATAACTGAAGCTAAAGGGAAGCTGCATTGTGTTGATTTCTGTGAAAGATGAACAGATTCTAGTGGTGTTTATTCAGGCAGTTTCAGATTTTTGTGGAGATTGTTTATGTATTTGAATTGTATATTTCTCTGACTCTTATTGATTTTTAAAGAAATTCCAAGAGAGACAGTACATGTGGCAAGAAAATAAAGGTTTTGCATGCTTAAGATTTAGTACTGCTAGATAATAAGCACTTTCAAGTCTTCTTGAAGTTTTAAATTGTTGGCAGAGTTTTAAAAATCGTAGGATCACAAGAATATTCAGATGGGAAGGGGCTCCAGGAGTCCATTAGTCTGACCTTCTGCTCAGAGCAGGGACAGCTCTGAGGTCAGACCAGGTTCTGCATTTCTTAAGAACTCAGTGGTTGCACTGTAGAGTGTTTATACAATTTCCTGGACTTTTTTCAAATTCCATGCAAAAGAAGAACAGAGGGAGGAATACCTGATTGAGGGGAAGTAATGGGAAACATTTTTTTCACCTTTATCTGCAACCAGGAGCATGGAAAACGCTGCATGTTTTTGCCTTTTGGAGCTCAGTATGTGGAGCTGTAATGCAATAACAAATGATGCAGGTTCGGTGACCCTGTCCTTAATAGAGGTCTTTAAAGTGTCAACAATGTCGTCAATTGGTCTACATCCGTTGGGACAGAATCTCATAATCCATCAAGCTTTATTAATTTCCTGGGATTAAAGGAATAATTACTTTGTAGCTCCATGTGGAACGCATATCTTTGCCACTAGCTAAGACTCAGGGTTCTGTTAGGTCTTCAGACAAGTAGCTAACTTTCGAAGGTATTGTCATTCACTGTGGACACTAATTCTTCTTTCATCTGCATTTCAGAAAAGAATTGAGTGCCATGTTTTTAAAAGTGAGTCCTTTTCTTTCATTCCCCTACTGACTGCTTAGTAAACACATGGGATCCACTAATGAGTGCTGATTCAGTTTGATCTCAGCTAGGATATTTCATCTACTAGTTCCTTCACCCAGAAAGAAAAATAATTAGAGTGACATTGATGTGAATATAATGACAAACCTATATACAATAGGAAGGGAAATTTTGGAACCTACAAAATAGAACATGCCCAAATGATATACTAAGAAATGAAGAAGCATATATAATGTATGATGCCTAGGGATTCTAGGATAAGACAGCTGTTATGTGATATCAATTGACTTTAAAACAAATTACAAATTACAGGTGCATATATCTGTCCTCTCCTGTTACAACTTTGGTGATCCACGAAGCTTTCTACTTACAACATTCAGGAGGAAAAAATATTGAGATAGAAGGCATATACCAGAGATTAATAGGTGGTCAATAAGAAGACATTGAAACTTATTGGTACTTCAGGTAATTCTTACAGCTCCAGTCAGGAAACTAGTGTGTTAACTTCATGTTTGTGAAACATCATTTAAATTCCATGTTTAACTAACAGGAAAGTTGTACTAAAGGTGATAATTTCTAAAATGCATTATACGCTTTCATATATTTTTATCTTTTAAGCAGAAAGAACTGATATTGCTACTATTTCTAAGTAAGTCCAGTGCATGAAAAGACTCATGATTGTAATTAAGACAGTTATCACTGTTAGAAAGCTTAATTATTTTACAAAAACAGAGAATTTATCAGTGTACATGGTTTCATCTGCAGAGTCTATATAAAATATATCAGGAAAAAACCAACCACAATCACTTGCCAATACAGACTACATCTTTGAGATAAAATCTTCTTGTTCATGTCTAACAATAACTCTGTGCTGAAAGAAATTTGGAAATATTTTTAGCAAACACATTTAATGATCTTTTACATAAATCAGCATCTGGTGCATTATTTCAGTCAATTCTGATACAACTGATCCTTAGAAGTACCTGCAAAACTCTTCCAATAACAAAGTGAGATCTCAGGCAAGTGATCGAGTTACATCACCTTAAGAAGGTATCACCTATTGGTTGATCCACAGCAGATGATGATAAAAATAGGCATAGTCTGCTCTAAATGCAAAGTAATGTAATCCACTTCAGAGTGGTGGCTCATGGTGACTCACCTGGCTCATGGTAATATTTAACTTTGAATACACAGGTACTTGAAGTCACCCACGATTAGCCTCTCACAAGATGGTTGGCATAGCCTCTCTCCTATGTGCATCTTGGTTAAAAAGATCTGTGTGTTTCAGTGGGAGTGGAGCTGAGATCATTAATTCATCTGCTGCAAGCATAATAAGATCTATCAGTTGTTACAATATTTTTTTTTTTCAGATTAAACTTTCAGTTTTCAGTTTGGTTAAACACACCTGCCCCACCTTACAGAAAAAGAAGAATTAGAAGGAAAATTGGGGGTGAAGGAAAAGAAAAAAAAAAGACTGAAGGAAAGAACAGCTAATATGTTCCTGTCTCTAAGGACAACTATGAAATTATTTGTATTTCATCAGGATATTAAATGGCAAGCTCTAATGTTAGCCACTTTAAATCATAAGACTATAAAATTCACACTTTAGATATTTAAAACATCTGAAAGAGGATCTCTCATTAGAACTTCAGTGATGTTTTCAAAGAAGTCTTGGAAAATGGGAAATACTAGAGGGCTGCAGAAAGCTACTATTTTTTCTATATACAAAAAAAAGGAAAATATTAAATGCCAATAGCTAATTTATTAATATAAGGGAGAGTAGATACAGGATCTTACCAATAAAATATGAAGAGAGATTACCACCAGTAATGGCAATTGTAACATACTTATGGGGAATAAAATATTAGACTTATACCATGCCTTTTAAGTTGAGAAAAGTTTGGGAAAGCATGGAACCAACCTTATCTAATTCTACATTACTGCATGACCAAATACAATCTATCTGTAAAACATTCTCCTCCAACTTGATTTTAGAGACATTATAATCCCTAAGTGTTTCCACTTCTGCATTACCACATGTCAGTTCTTGGATATGTGATTCAAATCTTGTTAGCAGTCAAATGGATTTTTTCTGTCATTATGCTGGTACGTTTGCTGAACTGATCAATGCTGTCTTATAACATAACGAGACAAGGTTCCTCTTTTACTTGTCTTTCCTATGTTAAAGAATACTAAGGCTTTAGACTCTACTTTGACTCTAATTTTTTCTTAGTTTTTCTCATCTTTTTTGTTGTTGTGCTCTGGACTGTTGTCTTCTGGTCTCTATCCAGGTCAGTAACACCTTTCTTTCAAGAAGGATGTCATTAGTTGCAGGAATCCAAGCACCTACATTACATCCACAGTAGAACTGTGGATCTCAAGTCTGTCACACAAATATGAAGCTCTGGAAAGTCTAATATAGCGTTACATGATACAGGTGCATTGCTGAGATGACTTGTGATGGTAACTTGGGTGAGGAAGGCCTATTCTTATGCACAGTTGAAGAAAGAATTTTGTCAGTGGCAAGAAGGGTGACTCACATGCCTCACATTCCTCAGAGCTGAAAATAAAGAAGAGAGGGAGGGGAAGGAAAAAGTCAAATTTTGACTAAGGAAGCAGCAGGGAACTTACTACAGGTGCACCATTTCTTGAGACAAAAAGTTTTTTTGTTTCATCTCCATCTTATTCCATGAAAATTAAACCCTCCCCTCTCCCTCTCTTTATCAGCATAAAGTAGATTAAAATGTTGATATCCTTTCCTGACAATGATATTTTTACAGTCTTTAGTCAAGTTGTTGGAGTAGGATTAACTTCCTAAAGAACTTAAAATAACTTCACTAAGTGTAGCAGAGTTCCACATCGGTTCATTAACCTGTCCAGTTTTACTAATTATGCTGAATTACTTTCTGCATCTACTGCTGTACAACTGTAACCTTTTGTACTCTCCCAAATCTATCAAAAAAGCCATATACTTCATTGACCCAGCACATCACTCCAGTCACTGAAATAACAACTACAAATATACTTTAATTCCAGACTGAATCAAGACTGTTTAACCCCTGTATTGCTGGAAATCATACCCATACTCCCTGTGAAATCAATACAACCATTACAGATCTATGCCACCATAATGGTGTGCAGAATCCAGTCACCTTTTTACTTCTTTTGAAAAGAACTCTGAATAATCATGACACTCTATAAAGAAAGAAAAATTTTATGCAAAATCTGGAGCATACGACTTCCATTAAGGAGGCAGAAAGAATGTCTACTATTTCATTTTGGAAATGCACCAGCAAGAGTTAAGTGAGGTGGGAATGATAGCACAGAAACGAGATCACAACAGCTGCACTCCATGTCCACTGTAGTTCCACAGAAGAAGAAAAATTATTTTTAATTGTATTTCAGTCATTGGCTTAGATGATCTGGTGGCAATAAATAGACTTTGGTATAATTTTGTTTCTTGGCTGTGATCCACTTTTCCTTGATATTAAAATAATGGAATGCATCCACAATACCAGAAACACCCTGGAAGAGGTTTATGGTCTATCCCAGGGACAAGAGGATTCTATATATCTGATTTTAGCTGGAAACATGATAGCAGCATGTGGAAGTCTTGAAGTGTAAGTGAGAAAAGAAAGGTGTGATTAAACTGTAGGGAAAGACTTTTTTCCTTACAGCTGCAAGCGAGAGCCAAGTGTTCTCCATGTAATAGTGTACATAAGAAGGAAGGGTGTGTTAGATGGTTAAGGCATAATGACCTTGTTTCAGGGAGCCATAGTTAGCTGTGATGTGCAAGGCAATTTGAGCTTTAATAAAATTTGATCAGCAGATTAACAAAAATATTTGAAGATATTAAATTTTGTAACTTCCCCATGGGCAAAATACAGATCCAGGACCCATTTCTCTAGTGCAACAAGTTTCTGTCAGTATAATTTAAAAATGTCGTATCCAACTGATTTTTTGAAGTCTAAAACTTTCTTTCTTCTGGTTTCACGTTTTCCACACTTTCACAACGCTGAAAGTTAGCAAATAAACAGTACACATTATGCTAGTGGTGTCTCCAGAGTTTCTTTTCCTCTTCTCCCTGCAAGGGAGTTTTGGGTTTATCTCTTTTTGTCACTTTCAGCTTTAGCTATGACTATAGCTCAGTGATTTTGTAAAGAACTACACTGAGGAAATATGGTGAATACCAGTGACCCAGACATTAATGCTGCATTTCTCATCAGCTATTTTCTTGATGATAAACTTTGTTTTCAGAAGCAAAGCTGGTTTTGGACAATTGCTTGTCTCCATAGTTATGTGTAGGAAACCGAATAGTTACTCCACAGTTTACTCTTTCAGCTTCCTTTTATAAACCAGATTATGACCAGTGGTAACATCATTAAACCTAAGTAAATCCTTCTGAAATGCCGCAGATGTGATCATATGCCAGAATAAAAATTATCTGGTCAGTTTGAGGTAAATGAAGCAAAGCATTTCTGTCAAACTGATCACACACTGAGCTTTTTTTCTGTTTTCTCTCTTTTCACTTGCCAAAGCTTCAAAATGCTTTGGCCTGAAATCTGCAAATCAGTTTAATTTTGTCGGACAAAAGTATTAGAGACAAAAGAGTTGTGCCCGGGGGCTGGCCTGGAGGAAAAGGAGACTATGGGAGCTACATGAGAGGGCAGTAAACTGTCTGGCAAGGTGTGTCCTGGGAATAACAGAACACAGCTGTTGTTCCACCAGTTTTGGAAGTTCTATGATAGAAGTAAAACAAGAAAAGACCTTTTGTTGTACAAGGAGGATCTCCTTTTTTGAAGTATTCTCATGGGACTATTCACACATACATTTCAAAGCTTCTTTATACAATGAGCCCTGAGCAAAGGGGTATTAGCACACCTAAGAGTCAAACAGAAAGAAAAAAAAATTAAGGTACTTTTTAGACATCTTAACACTTTCCAAATTCTCTTACCTCTGCATCTTTAACTTGTATACGTTTGAGATGTCACAACTGAACTCTGCATAGAGTATTAGTGGAAGATGGTTGAACTACTTTGGAACCTCAGTCACTGAAGCAGTGCCCACTGTTGGTCACTGTTGCTTTTACGATGAAATAATATTTTCAGAGTAATTCTTATGGTCTATGATATACTATAATATGTTTTAAGATATTGTCTCAAATCATTTTTACTCAGGCCCATACTCCTCGTGAATGTGAAACCGGGAAACTAAGTTTGAAGGTTGCTTCTGCTCTTCACCCTTCTTAGATTTGGGAAGTCTTTTTTTTCACATCAAGTAGCACATTAGGATTTCCTTAGCTATAGATTTTGCCTCTTACCAGGACTTAGCTGTGTCTCATAGAGGAGACTTTGGTTCATGCACCTTAATCAGCTGAACACCCTCTGAACAAACATCCTTTCATTCCAGGTTTTGGAAAGCAGTCACCAAGGAAGGAAGGAATTTAATTTCTAATACTGTACATGTGGGTGGATATACTAAAAGAACTAAACCAACATTTTTCCTTCATGTTAATATCCTTCCTCTGTGTCTGAAGGATATTAATTGTCACGGTTTAATGGCCTACTCTAATCTAAAAAAACTTAATAAAAATTATTTTTCACGATTTTTGTATTTCAGTTTTTATTGTTCAATTTCCTAAAGAACACCTAATGATAAAAAGATTCTACCTAAAAAATCTTCCAAATCAACTAAATTACCTTATACTAATTTGCATAACTTTTAAACAAGATAGTCACTGTATTCCAGGTGGACGGCATTTCCTTTTAGAGATAAAACATTTATTTCAATTGAATAAATCCCTGTTTTCCCCCACTAAGCAGTGTTATATGTCTGTGCCGAGTTTGAGATTAAAAGATCATGGACTATGCAAAACAATTAATTGTTTGTTCTACCATACCCCTTCTTGAAAATGAAGAGCTTCTCTGTGAAAGAAAAACAACAAATTCATAGTTATTTTTGAGATAGGGTACAGT
This sequence comes from Pseudopipra pipra, assembly GCF_036250125.1. Taxonomy (NCBI): domain Eukaryota; kingdom Metazoa; phylum Chordata; class Aves; order Passeriformes; family Pipridae; genus Pseudopipra; species Pseudopipra pipra. The sequence goes on along the minus strand of NC_087550.1, from coordinate 70,511,869 downwards.
GATCTGATACAGATAAGATGCACTCGTTTTGCCCTATTCAAATGGTAAGCTATCTAATGCAAATATTATTTTCCAGTAACTGAAATCATTCATTTACCCATACCTCTAGAAAACCCTGAATTTAAATCTCTTTCAGATACTGAAGTAGCTTTCACTAGCTTATTTTCATGAGATACTAATGGCTTTGTACTGTGATGTTGTTTTCTCCCTAGGATAATGAAACTTTTCAATGGTTGCATGAAAGCAAATAGTACTTAGTGATTTATTATTTCATTTCCATATATTTAACTATCATATGTATATTAAAAGCCTGTGCTAAAAGTTTTGCATTTACATTTCAATTTCAATAGAATTTACAGATACTTTTCATATATCTATTTTGGATATTATATGTTATGTTATTTTTTAGGTGCTGTTTACCTATAAAGTCATCCTCTATCGCATACTGACTTTTTCATTTACCTCAAATCTTTCTCTAGTCTGTGTTGGTTATTTTACTGTTAACTTTTAAAGATATTTAGTATAAAATATATTCTTTTTACTCTTTTTTTTCTTTGTAAAAATTAGCTGTCATTTAAAGCCTTAAAGCAAATGGTAGCAGCTCTGCTGTAAGATAGAGAAGTCATGGAACAAGAACCACTTCACAAACATAAGGCAAACAAGCCATCCTTAAACTCCCTCCTATGGATCATACAGAGCAGCCTCCAGTTGATTGCAGGGATTCAGCCAAAATAGGAAGTTCTTGTGGTGAGACGGCTGATATGGTCAGGCTGGAAAACCTCTCAACTGCTTCCTGTGGTCACCCAAATTCCAAGGCCCTGCTGAACCAGAGGACACTCTGAATAAAAGATTTCTTAGAATTTGCTCTGCCATAGTCAGGGGCTCTGCAAATGCCATGTGACTCAGTACTGGATGATTTCAGTTCCTTGAGCAAACTAAGATAAAGTAGAAAAATGTTTTCCTGCTTACCCTGGAAAGAATCCCATGAATAAGAGGTACTGTAGTCAAGGGAAGTTTTCTGTGCAGCTTTGCAGACATTTTGTTGGTATATGGCAGCCTCCAGGTTCAACTGGCTTCAACATAAAAATCAGAGAAACTCTACTGACACCTGTTACTGCATATTCTTAACATGAATATATGAACACTATGAGTTTGGTATCTACAATCGCATTCACCCTGAAAAGTCTTCTGCGAAAAGCGTACAAGATGTAACTTGCAAAGTATCAGGTGCTGCCTCAGAGCACTGCACACCCTCAAGTTTTCAGTTCACAGTAGCAGGCTCAGGGAAAAAGAGAACGATCCTCACCTGCCTTGCAGAGTTTGAGTGAAGAAATACTTACAGCTGCATTGCCAAGTTTTTGCTGGAAAACCGATTTTCTTTACAGGACCTGTAGCAGCGCATTCAGCTCTGCATCTTGGTTCACAGGCTGCTCTAAACAAACATGCAGAACAGATAAAGGTAACATTATCATCTCCTCTACACAGGAGAGGAACTAAACTGTGAATACACTTCCCTGTAGCTACTCTGCAGAGCTGGAACAAAGCTGACTCTGGGCTTCCCAGGGCAGGACTGTCTCAATGTTTCAGTGCTGTTTCAGCATTCAATCTCACATCTATCTCAGTGGATCCCAAGTGCAGGGACCTTCCTGTAAACCTTTTCCTTCATAGATCTAGAACACTGATACATCCTCCCCTTTGTCCAGTTTCTTACTGTCCTACCTTTAGGGATTCTACACCTATTCCATACAGATCCCTTTTGCCTACTGCTGTTATTTTGTTTTCATTGTGCGTTTAGTGTGTTAAATAGAAAATAAGAAGTATTTAAGTCTAGCATCTAGTGAGGCAAAATAAGATGCAGGCTTATTTTAGGCACCTAGCTCTGATGAAGAAGAGATAATTTTTTTTGAAGCCAAGTGCTCACCTGAGCTCTGATAAAATTCAGTGGAGCACCAACACAAATCCTTCAGAGGTGATCTACTTACAAATCCTTCAGAGGTGATCTAAAACAACTGCTTATACTAGTCGCAGCAGCTGTACTGGTAAGTAAAAGAGAATGCCAAGGTGTTGGCTTGCTGACAAGAGCTAGACCCCTTCAGGCAGACAGATATTGAAAAAATCCAGATGGAAAAGTCTAGCCAGAGCCAGAGAGAGAGAGATAGTAATTAAACATTGCAAAATTAGAGTTTCAGTAATCAACCTTCTCCCTGACCCTCTTTCATTTGGCAATATAGACACACTCAGTGGGTTCATTGTCTGTATTTCTAGTGTCCATTTTTTGGCTATTACGAACAGAATTTCACCTCTTTCACCCATATGTTCAAAAAAAAAAAAAAAGGAGCCAGTTGTCCATAAATATAAATTTAGATGCTCTGCATTACCTGTTGCAGAATGTTTAGTTTTGGTCAGTGTGAAATCCATGAGTCCACAAACTAAAGTTTCCTTCTACAATTTCAGACATGCCCTGTTACCTGCTCTTGTTCATAGAAGAAGATTTTATCATTTGAAAATATGATTAATCTAGGTCCCACTCCTAGGAGCCTAACTCTCTGCTGATCACAGTTCTTAGTTCTTAATTCAGTGATTTCAGTTCTGTCCTTGAAACTTGCAGGCATCGCTATGATCAACATCACAGTTTGGTAATCCCTGTTTGCTTCTGGCCTTAAATACATACATGGGCATTTAAATATGAGCTGCTTCCTTTTTTTTTTTTTCTTTTATCTGTGACAGTTTCCGGAGATTTGAACCTTTAAAAAAACTAGATTCACTCTTATGAATCAATTGGTCTTGTCTGCTTCTAAATATTGTGGCCATAATTCTTTTTGTGTGTGAGGTATTATATGTGTGAAATATGCACAATCAGATTATCATAGCGGAAAAGATGTCTTTTTTTTGAAAATGATGATTGATTTCTTTCCAAACCCCGTCTTGTTATAATTATTTGTTACTGGATACAGTATTTGAAGAGAATTTTATGAGTATAGTTTTTGGCCTAAATCCTGACTCTCTGGCCTTTTAAATACAGAAAGGATGTAATAAGATTTTGTAATGCAGTCTTTGAAGGTGTATTCCAAAGAAGTCATTTCAGCCTCTATAGGGAAAACTGTGTTCAGAAAGAATGTCAACCAGCCCTGAGCTAGTCCAATTTGAACAATTTAATTTTGAAATGGAATCTCTTGGTCTAATGGTTCTTCCAGAGTATTGATCTTAAGAGCTACTGGTTCTTTCATCTGGAAAGAGAAAGAATCCAGGAGAGGCAAATGGAAGAGTTCCAGAGAAGGTCTGTAAAAACATTGCTTGGAGGAGGCTAGAAACTACATGAACTTGGTGTGATTTCTATCATACAGCAGGTGCAGTGACTTTATCACTACAGAATAAAAAATTACAAGATCTCAAATTTTCTTTATGAGAGCATCCTCTGAATGTTGATATGAGGCAATTTGTCCTGAGGGAAATGTGTGGCCATGCTTGTACACCCTCTTCTTCCTGAAATAATTTTTGAAACAGGTGTGGTTTGCTGGCAGGTTGAATTGATGCTGATGAAGCAAATGAACTGAGTGGAAAATATACAGTCCAGCTACAAAATGAGAATCAATTACAGCACAATTTGCCCTCTCCGTAGTGTACCTACTGCACAAGTGATTCATCCTGAACCACAAGTTCAGCGCAGTCATTCAGAGGGAATACCAAGGTCTCACTTCCAAATTATTACCCAGAATTGAGTAGGAGGAAGTCCGTGTTTATGAGTGTGATGGATAATAGAACTCCATGGCAGGACTCCTTGGCAGGATAGAAACACTTTCTCTTGGATCTAACTTGAGTCTGAAATGTTTAATGAGTTGAGTCATATCATGAAGTGAAGTAAATAAGGATGAGAAACAGATCATTTGAGTGAGGTCCAAAATGTAGCATGCCTAAATTTGGGCTTCCCCATCATCACCGAGAGAGTGATAGAGTTTGCTCTCATAAAAGTTATTTTTTTTAGCAATTTTAAAAAGTCAAGCTTTCAACAAGAGTAATTAGTGGGGATCAGCTGCAATCTATTTTTACTCCTCTGAAGGAAAGAAACTTTGTGTTTGTTTGTTTGGGGTTTCTTGGTTTGGCTTTTCTGTTTGTTTTCCTTCTTTTTCAGCATCAAAGAAACCCCAGTTGAACAGAATGATTACAAAGGTGGAAGAACAGCTGTGGTTTGACACCAATACTGCATCTGACTGCAGATGAAACAACAGAATTCAATATTTTTACTTCTAGAAAAGGTATATAATAAAATATATTACTAAGTTTTTATTTGGAATTAGATTGCATTCAGTAGTAGCAATTGCTCCACTAGAATGTTTGACTACTATACTTTAGGAAATCCAGCAAAAATCTTCTATGTATTTTTCTTCTCTTACCAACTGAAAGCTTTGCTTTCTGCACTTCACTCTCTCCACCTATGAATGGGGGATCTGAAGGACCGTGATGAGTAACAAATATTCATACCACCAGGAGAGAAGCATAAAAGCACAGATGAAGTACTGAATAAGATTACACAGCTAAATAGGATTGCAGCTGATTTATAGAAGCCAGGATGTCTTACTTGAGCCACATACATTGCTATAATCAGAAGGTTCATTATATGAATTACAGAGAAAACCTAGACTCGTCTTCCCCTAAATAAACAAACAAACAAATACAAGTTGCTTTTAACAATGGTGAATTGCCTGGAAAATTAAATTTGACTAGAATTAATTGTGTTGACTGAACATGAATAATTATTATAAAAAAAAAAATCCCAGTCAGATGGGACTTCCATCTCATGAGCTAAGAAACTGCATAAAGGTAAGTCACTGAGGGGATTCCAGTATTACCTGGACAAAGAACATTCTGGTTTTAGTTAAACTGTGGAACTTTCTATATATAAAACAGAATGTTTAGATTTCACATCTGTAATCCACAAGGGAAACCGCAATTACCTCATAGAATCATCATGGTATGGCGTTGGTTGGAAGGGACCTTAGAGGTCATCTAGTTCCAACACCCCTGCCATAAGTGGGCACACCTTTCACTAGATCAGGTTGCTCAGGGCTACATCCAGTCTAGCTTGGAACATTTACAAATGCGGGGGATCCGTAGCTTCTCTGAACAGCTTGTTCCAGTGCCCCACCACTTTAACACCAAAGAATTTCTTCCTAATATTTAATCTGAACCTACTCTCAGTTTGAAACCATTCTCGCTTGTCCTGTCACTACATGCTCTTGTAAATAGTCTCTCTCCATCTTTCTTGTAAGATCCTTTCAGGTACTGGAAGGCCTCAATTAGGTCACCCCAAAGCCTTCTCTTCTCCCAGATGAACAACCCCAGTCCTCTCAGTCTTTCCTCAGAGGAGAGGTGCTCCACACTTTCTCAAACAGGATGATGTCCCTCCTGTGCTGGGGACCCCAGGGCTGGATGCAGTACTCCAGGTGGTGTCTCCCCAGAATGGAGTAGAGGGGCAGAATCACCTCCTGGACCTGCTGGCCACACTGCTTTTGATGCAGCCTAGGGTGCAATTGGTTTTCTGGGATATGAGTGCACATTGCTGGGTCATGTCCAGCCTCTCATCCACCAGCACCCCCAAGTCTTTCTCAGCAGGACTGCTCACCACCCTAGCCTGTATCAATAGTGAGGATTGCCCCAACCCAGGTGGAGCACCTTGCACTTGGTCTTGTTAAATCTCATGAAATTCCAATGGGTCCACTTCTTAAGCTTGTCCAAGTCCCTCTGGATAGCATCCTGTCCTTCAGGTGTGTCAGCTGAATCACTCAGCTTGGTGTCATCTGCAAATTTGCTGATCCCTTTGTCTATGTCATTAATGAAGATATTAAATCATACTGGTCCCAGTACAGACCCCCAAAGGACACCAATGCCTAATTTCCTGAAGGGACATGTTAGCCCAGTTTTAGCGTCCAGGCTCAAGAGACTGGTCCTTCATACCTTAAGACTCTTATCTCTATAATATTGTCTCTTTAGTAAATTTATGCCTGCTTTGGTGCACCTGCACAATAACTGCTATCTTGGAAGGTGTGAGCAGAACAGCTCCTATACCTACATCAATAAGAAATCCTCAGATTAATCCTTAAACTAATAATTTTTTTACCTAAAGCCCTGGAGGGCTCAGTCTGATAGGCTTCACATCAGCAAACAGATCCCATGATATCTGAACAAAGAGGAGCAAGACCCTCTGTGTTTGACTTTTACCTGAACGTGCTAACACAAGTACTAGTGTTCTCATAGCACTGAGCAGAAGAGTAGAATGTGTGTATGTGTTTTTCCTCCTTCTTCTTTTATTTTTCCTTAATTTTCCAGTGAAAAGAAAAACACTTTAGTTCCCTGGTTTTCTCTATCAGGTTGTAAAAGTGTACCTGTATTTTAAAGTCCAAACTTGGGAGAGACTTGTAGCTGCACAATCATGCTTGTGAGCACAGCTGGCCATCCACCTGTCTTTATACACCAGATTTCTCCATTCCTGACCTTCTCATAAATAATCACATCAAACGCACCTCCTTTGCAGCAAATGGCATAGAAAATGAGAGGTGCAGAAAAACAGCTTTTTGGTCTTCTTTGTAACAGAGTCTGACATGCAAAGAAACCTTTTTGTCTTATCACTGTACAAGCCTATTTCACATTCCCCAATCCTTTTTGTGGTATCACAGTGCCTCCCCAAAACAAACCTTTTTTCTCCTTTTTTTCTCAGTAGACGTGTTGTAGCATTCAAATACACCATATGGTGACTTATAAGAACTTACACGGAATTATCATCAATACAAATGAGGTTCTCATAATATATCCTCAAGGTTTTATGTTTAAGCAGGACTAAAAGAGCTTTTATTTAAAACTTTTTTAATGTATTTCTTCTCTTGCAATCTGCAAAGGCACTAACTGTAAATGCTTCATCATCTAAAAATTTTTTTTTCTGGTGTAGGGAATGGATTCTGCTACATATTTTCCTGTTTAAAATAATACAGTGTAATGTTTTTACAAAATAGAAAAATAATTGTGGCATATTGTTATGATAACCTATATTATCAACATATCATATTGAGAATTCGATTGCTATGGAATGAAATCTTCAGATGTCTTTTATATACAGGTAACTATATTACAGCAAAAGAAAGTGAAATAGGAGCTTTTTGTAACTTAGATACTAACATATAAAGATTTTTATTAGGATCTTAGGCTTATTGAAACCACTTTAACAATAATTCTACCAAAATTCAGTTAGTAAATGTCAATTTTAGCTCTATAAGAAGTTTGCTTGAGAAGGAGATTGATGAAAAATCTAAACCATGAAGACTGAATTTCTCTAAGTCTTCCTGGACTCTAAAGGGAGAAAAAAGAATAAGCACTCTCCTTTGCAGCTGGGGGAAGGGAAGAGGGGAAGACAGAGAAGGATTATGCCTCAAGTTCTCTCTGACTATTCGCCTGAGGTCTCACTGTAAATATCTTATCTAAAAACGTTAATTAATGAACTAAAGTAAAGTAGGATTGGGACAATGTGCCTGTGCTATGGGATTTCCTTATTTATATCTTTTTTGACTGAAATTTGCAATAAATGTGTCTAATTTTTTTGTTTGCTTTTGTTTTTGTTATAGCAAATGTTCAGCATTTTGTGTCATGATGGGAATTTTAATGAATGCAAAACAAAAGCATTAGTGAGGGGTAATGCCCAGGATATGAATCAGGTAGGTACATGTATTCATTAGCACTGATTGCTAACACTCTTTCATGCTATTGTACATCGTAATGTGGGTCAATCAGATGCACCACAAAAAGACTTATAAAAGAGTTACTGACACTTTTCATGTTCACTTCCAACTCTGGATTGATCCAAAGTTTGTTCACAAAAATGCTGGTGTAATCTTAGCCCAGAACACCAGAGCCTCCACTCTCTTTTTCAGAAGTATGGCTCTCTTGAGGGGTTTAGAAATGTAAGTGCCCAGAAGAAATGGGTCCTGAAAAGAGTCTGCTCCTAACAGCAACCTTTACACATGTCACAAGTGAAGGAATGTTTGTGCCTACCCGTGGGGAATTAACTACTTCCCCTTGCAGCCCAGCCACTTCAAAGATAAAGTAGCAGCTTTTTTTCTTTTATTTATTTTTTATCTCTTTCAGCATGCTAAGGTAAACAACAGGTACAGTGCTGATTAATGCAGCTTATTTTATAATAGTCTCTGAAAATCAGAGAAATTCCAACAGAGCAGTGGAAAAAGTCACACATTTGATATATAACATATATCAAATATGTATGTTACTGCTGGGATTCCAGCAGTAATCACAGTCAGCAGAAGCAGCACAATCTCAGAGATATTTGTCAGAAACATAAGAAGACAGAACCATACTTGATGCAAACTTTTTGCTTTCATGCACTAGGTGAGTTTGACAGTTATCCCTTTGACACAACTTCCTTTTGTTGCTGCATGGACAAAACATAGCAGTGATGTTCCTTTTTTTTTACTTCCATTTCTGAATTGCCAGTTCCTTCAATGAAAAATTGGCACAATATGGTTTCATTTAAATAGTAGACTTTTTTCCCTAAGAAAATAAATAAGCACTCAATCAAAACATATCTCTAAGAGTAATAGTGTAATGGGTTAAACCCTTCCTGTAGCATTAGCTACCTAAATGGTGTTCACAGCACAGACATTGCTCAGTCTGAGGCCATCCATGGCTTTTGGTGCTGAATTCTAAGATAAGATTTAAGTGAAAGCAGCTTCTCAGTATCACCAGCTTTTTCCCCCCTCCTCTTCCAATTTTACCACTGAATTTATCATGCTCATTAGAACTGTTAACCACAGAAATTTGCTGCTAAAGAACACAACACTTTGGCTTAGAAGACAGGGAATAAAAGTGTGCTTTAGGCACACAGAGAGTCACTTTTTTCTTATGTTCAACAGGCTTTCCTGCTTCTCCCAGGGAATGATCATACTCAACAGCTTTTAGGTTTGGAGATCATGTCGTAAGGAACCAAACTCTCTGGCATGCTGCCTCTGGCAGTAGTCAGTGTCAGAAGAAGTAGGATGGTAATGATGATAGCTTCCACAGATCTATACAGTGTGGTGTATATGCAGATGCAATTTCTTTCTAGTATCCAACTGTGTGTTTTTCTATACCTTGATACACAAATAAGATATTCCTGCATTAAATGAATTTCTTCCAATTTCAGTCACAGTGATCTCCAGTTGTAACTTACAGTCCTTTGTCTCCTTTTATGAAGTCGTTCTGCAGGTTTTACTCATTTCTCACTCAGGAAATTTCCAAATTACTTTCTGCTAGATTTTACCCTACTAACCAAAGTGATACACTAACAAGGTCATTAATAATCTATTTTCTATCGGTTAACAACACTAAATATGCTACTAATTTCTATTAGAACAAATAGTGCTTTATCTAGTCTTTTTCAGACTCTATCTCAGTTGTCTTGGCTTTCTACAGCAGAGACTGTAGCTATAAGATCTGTAAATTCTCAAAGCTTCCTTTCCTTATGGCTCAACAGTTTCGTATCTTAGGATCTTTTTGAAGAGAAAAGTCCTTCTGTTTGTTTATTTTTTCCCAAATTATTATCTCAAGTAATACATGCACACAGATGAGCTCCTTAAAATTTTGTAGACATTTCAATAGCTAAATCTCAAGGGTCCTCCTGTCAGATTCTTGGACATTATTATACTTTCAGGATCCCCTCCAACAGTAGTAGTAGGGTTTGAACATCGGATAAATAGCCCAATAGCAGAAATAGAATGAAATAGAGAAGAAAGGGATGTGGGTTTGATGTTTTAGCAGCTGATTGATGAGAAATAGGTGTCAACATGTACTTTGAAATCTACACAATGTGGAATATTTAACCTAAATTTGGACAACTGACCAGCATCTAGAGTAGTCCATATGGCCTGAGTTGCAAGTCACATTAGAGCCTCGAGGACCAGCATGGATCTTCTCCTTAGCATTCTGTAGCTGAGGATGCTGTCAACACCCTACCAGAATAAAGTTTAGGAAGCATGAAATGAACTCAAATTGTCTAAATCTCTAAAATTTTTAGAGGAATTGGAAAGAACTGCAGTTATATAAACTTGATTTTTTGTGAGAAGGTTGCCTCAGTATCAGTGAGACTTTTGCTTAAGATAGAATTCTGGGCTTTGGGGAGCCCAATTACCCTACTATACCGCCACATAATGGAAAAATTACATATCTTAGGAAAATATATAGATAAAGACTACAGGGCAGCTGAATTAGATGTTTAAGTATCTCTGAGGACCTAATCCACAGTTCCTGTTTATTGCTGATTATTTTCAAACATATTTCCTCTTTAAGAGTATCTGATAATTTTATTAGTTTTCTAGGTCAAAGCATGCAGCTTTCCATTCCTATATTTTAATAATTGCGTAGTTATTTCTACTCTTTTTTGTTCATTTACTTATCTTAGTTCCTTTGTTTTCTGATCAATACATGGCAGAAACTTTCTCATCTATAATAGCAGGCAAATTAGTCTGAGGATGCAAATGGTGCTGGGGTCAGGCTTATCAAATACCTGAGAAATTTTCCAGTGAGTCCAGGATAATTTGAATTGGTTCTTTGATAACCTGTAAAGAGAAATGCTATAAAAAAGCAGAATAATGACAGAATCTTTGATACATGTCAGTCCAGACAGAATGAAAATTAACTGAGTCCCAAACCATTTCTTGCAGGATCTTAGAATGATTTCTAGAAATCAAAATAAAGCAGCCTTTGGTTAAATTGGGAGAAACATTCTTGCTTTTAAATGTTGGTCCAAAATGAAAAACTGTTCAGAACATTAAATGTTCAGCTCACTATTATTCTTTGGTGGTCTGATTCATGGATCAGTGAATGCAATACAAAGACTCCTTTCGATTTTAGTAGACTTCAGATCAGTCCCCATGTGAATTGCAGGAAACATCTTATCAATGCATATAGAAATAGAGATAAGCATCCAGATACATTCACCTTGTTTGCAAATAGACAATACACCTATGTTTGATGTATTGAAATTGAATACTGTGACATTGTAGACACTATGGTTCAAATAATTTTATCAGAGTCTCTCTACTGAAAGTTAGAATTGGATGGTTATTTTTCTGCTATTGCTCTGACTATGTTCTTCTGTTCCCTACACCATTTATGATAGACCAATTCATGGTTCTGCACACTTGATAATCTCATTCACCCCTGATAACATCACTCTGTGGGTTTTTGGAAAGAAATTTTCTTCATTGAATGCAGCCTTGCTCTGAAGATTTGTAACAGTATATAGAGAAATGGTTCTTTTCTTTCTCCACATGTCCAAACATTTATGGTCTAAAACAAGAGCCCAGTGGTCCTTGCTCTAGTACATTTGGTTCTTTCTCCTTTGTTTTAAATGAGAGTCAAAGCAAAGTGTAGGTTAAGACAAGGCGATGTACCTGGGTTACTTCTTCTCCATGACAGTATTCCAAGCCAGGTCTGCTATTGCTTTTCAGTTTCTCACATGCTTGTTACTCATTAACAGTTCATATGAAGAAAACATATCCTGTCATTACTAAAATGAGAAAAAAATAAAAAGTAGAAAATAAAACATGCATCTAGTTTTCTTTTAAAATCATTAGTGTTCCTGCTAGATCCAAATTTCTTGACCAAATAGAAAGGCAATTTTGATTATAGGAAGTAATTTATTTGCAAAACATTCAAATTTTTCCTACAGGTTTGGGGCTGGTGTGTGTGTGTGGCTGGTTTTGGGTTTTGTTTGCTTGTTTGTTTTTGGTTTGGGTTTTTTTGTTTTTGTTTTTTAGAAAAAGAAATGTCAAGAATAGACCACTATTTGCTTATTTAAATGTTACAGCTTGCATACATTACAGTTTTAGTTTGTTTCTCTCAGGGAAAAAAAAACAAAACAAAACCAAAACCCCAACAACAACAAAAAAACAAAACCAAAACCAACCAAACAAAAAAAACAAACAAAACAGCTTTTCACTGTGCACCAGTTAAAAATTCAATTACACAAGCTAGAAAATTGGAGGTTTCCCTTCGGCTGGATATAGATGACCACAATTGCAGACCATGTAAACTCTTCCTGTCCTTCCTGTACTAACCAAATTTCTGTTTACTTCAACTTTCAAAAGGGAAATCTGTCAAGGACTGTAAAAAGAATTATCGAGACAGCCATGGCAAGCTTTATGTATGTGTGAAATACAGGTCAAACTGAAAAAAAAGTGGCAATATTTTTAGGACTATTTCTAATCAGAGAGATGAAGTAATAAAGGAATTTGTGTGTGTATAAGGTAGCCATGTTCAGCTTGATCTAACTGTGATTAATATTGCTCCATTTCTGGAAGACATCTCTCTGCAGGACAGCACTTAAGCAGATGCTTAATTTAAAGCGTGTGTATTGCCTTGTGAAATCAACGAATATAATAAACGTGCTTAAAGTCAGTTATGACATTAGGTGTTAGTCTGAAAGGGACAAATTTTAGTGCAAACCTAAGCATTTTCCTGAATCAAGTCCATGCTAGGATTTAACAAAAGAAACGTTTTCATGCCTTTAAGATTTGTAGGAAGAAATAATGGATTTTATTAGGTTAACTATTGATGATAGAACTCTCAGCTGCATGGAACTAAAAGAAAGGCTTCCCTTGCCCCCAACCTGCTCTTTTACTAATATAGTAAACAAATTTTGGTTGCAAGTATAAAAAATAGAGATGGAACCCAATCCTGTTTTTCTTATACAATAAACTTACTTCCTAATGTGCTACCTTTCGGACAACACCCCACAAAGGCAAGTCTGTTATTTTTCTGCACAAATTCCCAATTGACCGCAGTCCAGGTGTTTCTCAGATGACCCAGAAAGCAAGCTTTATATTATTGTTTTGTTATACTCCATTAAACTTGATTTCTGAGCCAGAGGTAATGTGTGTGGGCTTCATATCTGGTGCTCCTAAACCTCATCTCTTAACATGTACAGTGAACCTTTCTATTGGAATATTTTACACAATGAACAAAAGAATGCCATTTGCAGAAAGCCTAAGAACCTATTTCTACTGTATGCTATTCCATCCTCTCTTATCTAGCCACTTTATCCACATGGATTTTTTCCAGAAGATAAATCTTTCAATCAGGATTTCTTTATGAGTTGCAGCCCTTGTATTGTGAGGTGTATATCAAAATTTCAAGACAAATTTTGTTCTCTTGATTTTGTTAAACAGTACAAAATCTTAAAAAGCAAGAAATCTTAGATGTCTATTCACTCATGTTAAGAAAACATTTTGTAATTTTTTTTCCACTCAACACAAGTGAACAAGGTTACTTTGTGTACTATCCTGAATATATAGAAATTTATACAGCAAATTAAGGCACCAAAAAGAGGTTAGACTGACCATAAATGTTGTTTTAAATCAATTTCTGATGTATTTTGTCAATTTATTTATTTATTACACTGCTGTGTGATGCTGCACAAAAGATGTCCTCTTATAATATCTATGAAAAACTGTCATAGTGAATCTTAAATCTCCCTTAATGAAGCTTAAATGCAAGGGTCAATACTGTTTACATACAGGTATATACAGCTCCTTTATCTTTCTCCTTTATCTGAAATTTTCGCCCTCCTTTCTCTGAACCAGATTTGTTCTTCTAATTCTAGAGTTCTGTTTTGTTGTTGCCAATCAGGAGTAGTTACCTACAGCTGGATAAAAATAATAATTTTCATTCCACTAGAAATTCACAGATTTTTATCTTGCAAACCCTTCATTTTCATGTATTTAAAATAAACAAGAAACCGCTACAAAATCCAAGCTACTAAGCCTATCTTGAAATACTTGTACATGCCTTATACATGCCATACATATCTAAATTTAAATATTTAATTTTAGCAAAGTCTGATATGCAATCCATCCCTCTGCATTTCTACAGTAATGTTGTTTTACAACAAACTGTTGTTGTTTCCAGTTATGTCAGATGGTCTGTGGTAGTTGGCCAGGCAATGGTTGCACTCAGCGAGCACACACACCTCATCATGCACATTTCTCTTCAGGATCTCTGACAAAATCTCGTGGGGCAACAAGGTCATCAGGAATCTGCGATTCCCTCGGTGTAGTTCATGAATGTATGAGTTAGTTCCACTCTAATCTCTAAACTGACATGAAAGGCATAACTGACAGCCAAACCCTCTGAAATCATGGGCTCAACACAAAAACAAGGTGTGAGCTAAAGCCTGCATGTCTCACTTGTTGCCCTGGCTGTGGAACAGTGAGAGCAAATTTAAGAGTGTTTCTGCAGAGAAAACAACAACCAATCAAACAATGGAGGAAATTATGAGGAATTCTTTTCAATCTATTCTTGAATGAGTAGTGACAAAGATAAATATAATTTCTTTTAACATTCTTTTAACAACTGAACTTTGAAAAGTAGTATTCATGTTGTATTTTATGGTGAAATTACTAAGACTTAAATAAACATGGGGAGTTTTGTTTGCAATTAAACAAATTCTTTAGCTACCTTAAAATTTTAGGTATTGTAAACCTTGCAGAATTTGGTCTTGGAGTAGATCCGATACACGCTGACAACTACCCCCTGGGATTGTGTTTTAGTGTAAAAGCTTTTGTTTAAAACAAAAAAACTCAGGATTGACTAAAAATCTAATTCTGTATCTGACCAAAGTGCAAGCATTTTCCCCACAATGTAACTACTTAATTATGGCATTTTCATTTTATTAAAAATGGCAAGTTTAATATGGTGCTTACATTAAGCCACAGCAGAAGGATATTGAATCTTTGAAAGATCTTTCAAAATTATGTAAACATCACTTTATTTGCAGTACAGAGTTCAATATTTCCTATTAATGAAAGATTCCTTTACCAAATTCCCATAGTAAAGTAGTTTATAGTATTTTCTAAATGAACTGAGCAGCATCAGCTTTCAATGCAACAGTGTTACTTTGAACTCTTTTTTTCATATTCCACCTGGGAACTGATTTAAGAACTGCACTTTTAGCGGCTATGTCTTTCTTAATATTTTAACAAGTTTACAGACCTACTAGAGTGTTCTTAAGTATTGAAGTCTCTTCAAGAAAATGTTCTTGTCTCAGTTTTAGAATTACTCAGGAAGCTTTGTGAAATCTTACTGAACTGAAAGAAAGCGAGCTGGACGATACCATACAGTGTCTGTTTCATGCCACTACAGACTTATCTCTGTTAATTATTTTTTTCCTTCCATCATCTTTTCAAAGTTATATATTTTCATACTCATTCTAGTTTTAAAAGTTTTAAAAGTTCTTGAGCCTAATATTTTCTTTCCAAATCAGGTACTGTTGAAATTCTCATGGATGTCACTGGAACTCGATGAATACTTTTGTTTGTGCTCTAAGCTAACATGACAAATATCCAACCTCAGCTTGCAAATATGTGATTATTGTCTTTCTTTTATCCCTTTCCATTTCCAGACTTATGTAAGAAAGCTGTTGTATACGTGGGCCATTTCAAAATAAGTGATGTAAAATTGAATTCAAGTGATGATGAAGGGAAAAAAAAAGAAAAATCTTTTATTGATGGTCTTTAGTGTAAAATGTTTTCATTTCAGGTGCTCATACAGTAAAGAAGATACATTAATTGTTGCTTTGTACACAGTAGTCATTTTTGTTTACACAAAATTCAGAGGAAAATTACTATGAAGGCTTTTTTTACAAATACGTTGATCAGTTGTATCTGACTGTATGAAAAATAGGGTGTTAATCAGGTGCAGTGTGTTTTCAGACTTCAAATCATACAAAAAAGGGTCAAATTACATACAGAACACAAGAATTAATTTTTTTTATACAAACTTTCTAAACTTTGTCCTTTTATGTCTAAAATAAAATTATGTCAGGACATACCTGGCAGGATTTTCTAATCAGAAAAAGCATACAAAATTAAAAAGAAAATTTAAATTAACCTCCTGGAAAATAAAAGAACCAATGAGTGTTAACAAACACTGTTCTCACAGTTATGAAAAAATAGGAATTACCCATCTGTGGTGTGAACAGTATTGAGTTTTTCACCTCATAGATACAGCAGAGAAGTGAGTTAACTCCTTTAATTTCCACTACATCACTGACAAATATGTTGGTTTTCTTCTCCCGAAACATAAATTAGAAGAAATTCTGGAAGCATAGATCCAAGAGGGGCAGGAAATGAACTGAACTCTGATTTTTAGATTAAGTGTATGGAAGTGAGTTTCTTTGTTCAAGGCTCCTTGCTGAAAGAATGCACTCACCAGCCTGCTCTCCTTCTCGTGACAGTCCCAGTCAGAGAGCAGATCAGATCCACTGTCAATGTATGAGGCCCAGCATTTGAGCCAAGTAGTGTGTCATGAAGGACTGTAAATGTCAGAAACAGTTTCTTAAGATTTACTCATAGTCAGTAACCAGTCAATAAGTATTGAAGTATTGATGTCACACGTGTATAGCAAGAACTGGTACCTAGTCCTTTACAAATGCCTTCGTGTATTGCTCTATGATCAGTTTTCAAAGCTACCTGTAGACTACCTCTTTTGATACTTATTGTAGCACATTTTTGGTCTTTTCGCTCAAGCCATCTTGACTGCCAGCCTTCATGGAGTGTGCCTTTGTTCCCACTGGAGGCTTGTTTGAATTTGCTCTGTGTAGAATCTCACACACATAGGTAAGAGTGGTGGGGTATATATGTGGTGTATCCACGACTAGGCTTCATGAATCTGTGCATGTGCATGCATGTGTGGGTGTGTGTGTATGATGTGTGTGTATATATATATATATATATACACACACACATATATTGTGCTGGTGCACACCTGGATCTCACCATTGAATGTAGCTCAGAAATTACATCAGCTGTTTTTTTGGGTTTTTTTCTTTTTTTTTTTGGCAGGGACCATGTGTTGGCAAATGAACAAGAAAACAAAACCTTCTGATCACTGCTTCTGAATGATTTCCCATCCCTTTCTCTATCTTAGCAAAGCTGAACAAGAACATTTCTTGGGCCTCCAGACTCTTGAAACAAATAGATGCTACAACATTGTCTAGAAAAACAGAGATTGGGACACGTGTGGAAGTAAATGTACAGCAAATCCACCATTGTAATGCTACCATTGTTGTTTCTTATCAACTATAAATGCAGGTTTCCATTAGTATGATCAGCATGAGAGAGTAATAAATTATGGGAACTTTAGGAGGCTGGAAGACTCCTCAGGTGAATTGAGTGAATGCCCAGTGACTGAAGGGGAAGCTGGCTTCAAGGATATTGCAATTTCTTAGAGGACTCTTGAGGAAGAAAAATCTGCTGGCTGCTGGAGGAGAGACATGAGGACATTAATGCCATTAAAACAATACACATGATGGCATAAGTCAAGTGGGACAAAATATACAAAGAATAAATTGACCCACTCCTCCCTTTTTCTCCCGTCCCACTCAGATATGTGTTCATCTATGACATTTTCTCTTTCTTTTCCTCTGCCATCTTCTCACCCTGGTCCTTGCTAGCTATATTTTTAAGGTCCATCTACATGCTTGATAGTTACCATTTGTCCTTTCTTTCAGACTTAAAGAGCCTTAAGAATGACTGGCATCATGCCAACTAAGGTGTAAAATAACCATTCTGAAGGGCCCTTTAATAACTTTAGCCACAAAAAGGATAGCAGATGTTCCAGGAGAAACTCACCTCACAATTTCCTGGCTGTGCTAAAAATCTCCAGACTGCTGCTACAGTAAATGGAGCATTTTACTTCTAATATTTTATTTTGTGTGCAGAGAGGGAAAAATGTTGGTCATTCTTTACATTCTTTTACTGAATTCCCAGAGTAAATTCATCTAGCTACTCCAGAAAAAAATAATTAAAAAAAAAAAAGAAAAAAGAAGAAGGCAGGAAGTAATTTGTCTTCCTTCTTGATTACATATGGTTAATCTTGTATTAAAGAGGAAGAGATAGAACTAGAAGTTGACCTAAGTCAAGCACATCTGTTATTTTCTTACCACATACTATTGCTCTGGTTTGTGTCCAGTTTGGTCATGTTCCCAAGATCACTCCAGAGAAAATTTTAGATTAAAGTATGTGCTCACAGCCTGTGTATGTTGATTGTAGGGAAATAGGAGAAGGGCACAATTTGTTTTAAGAAATTATAAACTTGCCTTTATTCCTGATGCACCTTTGATGCAACAAGAACTTACTTTCTATGGTAACATTTTCCCATTGTTAATTTGCTGTGTGAATAGTTGATTATTTGTGCTAATTTTATCACCACTTTGCTCAGTTATAACTCAGCATATGTTCCATACTATTCCCTGGGGAAGGTGACTGTGATTACATCACTGTCAAGTGAACATAAATATAACAAAAATGAATTGGAGACAACCAATTTTTTTTGAGGTTTGAGGTTTTCTTTTTTTTTTTTTTTTTAATTCATCAGTAATAGAGGAAAACACAAGAAATTTAACATTGAAAACAGACTTCAAATTTCCTATTCATTAGGAGGAACAAAAATTGTCATAAAAATATTAGATTAAGGAGTCATTTTTCTTAGCAAAAACAACTATAAAATTTCAACCAGCTTTACCCATCATTCCTCTACTTTTCAGAAAGAAAATATGGAAGTTGTTAGTTCATATGTAATATGAACAAAACATAAGCTTCCATTTATGATAAGTAAAAGATTAATTTTTTCTCTTCTGCTTTTAATTCTTCTGTAATTCTGCTCCTCTTGTGCCTGTCCAAGGCCAATTGCTCACATTCCATAAAATATTTTTTTTTTTTTATTTTACAAATAGGAGATTGTTTTGTCAGGGAAAAAAAAGCAAAGGACATGAAGGAAAACACTGATATTTTATATGCCAATCTCAAAAATAAAATGTTCCAAACGTGAATTTCTTTCCATTTTTAACTTCCCCTTCTCTCCAAAAAATGGAAGACTAAAGGCAGCCTTGTTTAGAATGTGTCTTCTGTTGAACTCAAGTATATTTTATTAATCAAAGACTGACAACCTGCTTCACCAAATGAATCTGAGGCATATCACGCTTTCCTTCATAACTCTTCTGAAGAAAAAAAAAAAAAGAACAGAATTCTTCAAGAGGCACTCATAGTATTTGCTATGTAGGACAATGCCTTTTTTTACCTCTATGTATCAGCAGTTCCTGGAATATTTCCCCCAAGGTTACAAAAATGCAAGTCAGAACTCAGCCTGGCATCTCTGACATAAAAAACTTGTACTCCTTCTACCAGTATAATACTGTGCCACTATATCACCTCTATGCAATGACTGACCAGGATATTTTCTACATCTATTCTAGATCTTTCTGAACAGATAATGGGTAATTACCACATTGTCTTCCAGCATTTTAATGTCTTTTTATCAAAGAAAATTCTGGAAGGTTAATATATCCATGTGCTTTTTACTTGTCTCTACTCTTTTTCTTAGTAAAATGTCATTCCCAAATCATGGTTTCTGCTTCCTGGGAGAAAAAAATAAGCTCAGTCAAAGCTCAAATGTAATGGAGTAATCAGAAGGCAAAAAGCTAATGGTTATTTCCAAAGACACTTATTTTGTTCCCCTAAGCAATACTGCAGGCTCAGATGCATTAACTAAGGTTAAATCAGTCATGATGTCTGTATGTTCAATTATGCATAGCCTGAGCCAGAGACTCAGTCTGAGCCAATTTTCTACAAAGCTATGCCAGTTTACACCTGTCAGAATCTGACCATGTCTCAACCTAAACCTACCAGATCTTTTTTTTTGTACATAGCTGCAGACTGTGTCATAAAAAAATAATACCTGAATAATACGATAATCCAAAGACAATAATTTTTTCTTAAAATAGCTTGAATGTGATTTTTATAGTATCTTATTTCACAGTTTAAACCACTCTTCTGCAAGGCTTTAGTCCTCACATACTCTCATGTATGTGAAAAAGTGGGTTACTTCACATGTTACATGCCCGAGCATTGTTCAGGTCAGTGTTTGACAAGAGTCCAACAGCTCTTGGAGCAAATACACTCAGCTATGGAAATTGCTATAGGACAGAAGGGAATAATTTTAGGTGGCTATTTACATGGGAAGTGGAAATACATTAATAAATTTATTAAAAGAGTTTTATAGGTTTCAAAGTCATTAAGCTTACAGACAAGAGCATGTTTTATCTGTTGTAGAATTGATAAAAATATCCATATTAAAGACATTGGAAACAAAAATCACCTAATCACAACTATATCACAGAATGATTTATCTCTAAAACTGAATAGAAAAACAGGAGTGAAAGGGGAATTTTTTTATTATTAAACTTTGAGGGGAGCAAATTATGAAAAGATGTCTCAAATAGCAGCTTTCAGCCTGGTGTTCAGATCTCAGCTTTAATCCACAAATGATAGTGCAATAGCTCAAATTGTAATTTAACTGCTTATGTTAAAAATATCACATGTATCAACACAAAATAATTTTCAAAATATTCCTCTTAAAAATACTGTTCAAAATAAAGAACTGAAGCTTTTCTTCATATGTTTATTTTTCTACTTTTCCTTGTTTCAAAATTCCTAATTTCATAAAACACTCTCTATTATAAAATTTTTAAGAGTCTTGTCAAAATAAATCAAATACTCACTTTTTAATTACATGAGATATCTAATCACACAGCTGAAGCAGAAAACATTTTATTTCAGATTTCTGTTTATATATTCACATATAGTACTTATTCTTTCATTCATTTAATTTTAATTATACATTGATATAAAACCATCCATGGGATATGTTATGTAGCATGAAAATGATCCTTTGGGCAGTTATTTTAGCAAGGAAATATTGTCAGTTAGTATCAAGGATTAATATGCATATCTACATACTTTATTTTTCATTATTATGCATATCATACTTTATTTTCTGTGACTGTTAATTTCCCCAGTCCTTCATATACATATCTGGGTAGCAAGCATAGTTTGAGTTATTTCAATTTCATTTTGATAAGCTAACTATAACTCCAAATGAATATTATTTATTGACATGAATGGGATGCCTTTTGCTATTAAAGAAATGAGATCTGAACCCAAGAAAATTTAGGCTTTTCCTTGGAACTGTCTTTGTATGGCAAAGACATTTTACTGCCTCAGGAAAATACTGTCACTAAAATCACAATAGGCATTAAAAATTTGGAATCACCAGTCTTTTTTATATTTTGCAATGCCCAGTTTGATTCATGCTTTTAAGATAGAATTTTTCAACTGAATTCATCACATGCAATTATCAAACTTATAATTCAGTGTCGTTAATTACTAATGCTCCTCAATTTCATTAATATTACTATTAAATTCTTCTCTCAAAAATAATTAATGTATGAAATTTTGGCTGAATCTTATATTAAGTTTACCATTTTGTAATTTATTTTTATGAAGTCACACTTTACAACTGTCAAAATGAAAGATGATTCTGAACTATGATCTGTTTTCACTTCACTAATATGATTAAACTGCAATGCATTAGTTACATACCCATAGGATTTTGGGGATATTTTTTCCCAAATTATTGCAAAAATTCAGTATCCCAGAACTGGAAGACATCACGAGAAGTGTCATTCCTGACAGGTGTTTGTCAAACCTGTCCTTGTGGACCCTAAAGAAAATTTCTCAGTAGTCACCTTCCTCTTTGCTCATTACTGATGAAGAGCAGTACACAGTAATGCATGGAAGAGTATTACTAAGAGATTACTAATACATTTTACCTTTCCCTGATGTGATGACCCTTGTAGTTTCCTGGAGCCCATAATAACATGCATCTAGAAGCAAACTGTTGCCAAAAGCACTCAGTCTCTAAATACTGCCAATGTGCAGTTTATATTTCTGTTCTGTCCCAGATACCACCATGGCTGAAAACCTTTCTCACAGGAGCATGTGGAAAAAGAAAAAAATATTAAGTATTTCAAAACCTATTTATTAAGGTAATTCATTTAATTACATCCAAATAGATACACATGAAATTCTGTGAAGATATTAAGTATTTTTTAGTAGGGAAAATCTAGAAAAGAGCTTTATTTTCCTTTTTCTTGTTTTCTCTTTTATTCCGAAACCACAGAGAGTGTGAAGAAAGTACAGATGTTACTGGATCTGTCTTTAGTGGAACATATTTATGTAGTGCTTTAGAAGCACAAAGCAGATCTGTTTGTTAACGTTAGGTCAAACCAGACATCAGCCAACATGGAGTCACATACAAGAAGATCTGTGCGTGGAATGAAACAAAGGAATAGATAGTGGGTAGGCTTCAGTGTCCATCACAGCTCTTTCTCCCTGAAAATTATGTCAAGAGGAGTTATTCTCTTTTCTTTTTCTTTTTTTCCTTTTTTTTTTAAACCCCACTATTCTACAGGCTATGGATTGCTACCCAGAAGCTGGAATCTCCAGATGCAGTATCACATCTCTCCTATTAGGCACACACTTGGACACAGTCGAAAAAGTAACAATTAAACTTTACAGAACACAAGAGGCGGGTGGAAACAAAGAATGAGGGAAAGATGAATTAGTTTCTTTACAGAAGTGTTTATGTCCACATGAAGGAGAATGCTATATTTTTAGAAGGGTTAACGGAACTGAAAATGCTGACTGAGAACACAGAGCCAGCAGAAGGGAAGAAAAAGCAAGGGGTCCAACAGCTGAACTGCTGCAGAACAAGGGAAGCCTACAAGGGGACAGGTACCTCAAAGTGCCTGCTGTCTTTAAATATAGCAGACAAATCCAACATCCAGATCCCTTCCTTGTCTTTACAGTACTATCAGAATTTGCGCTGCTGTATGAGGCCTTTGAGCCTATTAATATTTCCGTATTATACTGTCTACGTCTGGCTAATGTCTTTTCCTCATAGCATTGTCTGTCTTAGCTATGTAGACTAGATAAAATTATTTGATTTTTAATTGAAACATAAATAGCCACAAAATATATTTAATCCTTCTACCCCTAAAAATAAAAGTATTTTCTTGATTATTTCATGTTTCTGTTCTTTTTTAATACTGACTCAGTCTTCTAAGTACTTCCACAGTCATGATTAAAAAAAAAAAATTAAAATTTTCTACAGCTGCCAACTGCATATGGCTTCTCACCTGCAAGTTCTCTTGACTGGTAGCTTTGTCACTTTTGTGCAGGTTATAAGTAGACACCTGAGAAAGGAAAACAGGGAACAAGAAAGAATGTTCTTTACTGTTTAAGGAAAATTTTTCTAAGATCATAATTATTAATAAAACTCTAGGACCTGTAGACCAGGGAAATGTCTTAAATTTTGGGTTACTAGTGTTGTTTCTCTTCCAGGACAAATATAATGACATTTCATTTCTGAGAAAATGCAGTTTAAAAAAATCAAGTTTGTATAATCTTTGATAATTCCTCTTGGCTTTGCATTATGATAACTTGTGGCATGTCACCAACATCAGCTTCCCTAAGCTCTGCAAAAACTTAAGCAATCAAGAGGATTTGGAGTACAGTCAAGCCACAGAATATCATATTTCCTGGTGGAGTCACACCCACTCATTTTGCAATACTCAACATTTTAACAACCCTATTAGTGTTACCTATTCACATTAACACAACTTAAAGATAACAGCAAAAAATATTTTGGTAACAGAAAGGTGACATTTATTCAGGATAAATTCATATACTACCATTTTAATGTGATTCTTAGGTAACAAATTATCCACTACTATTTTTAAAATAATCACATACATTCCCCTGTATTAGATAAAATAATTATCACTCTTCTTTTTCTAGGAAGTTGGCTGCTATAATGAACTGAGTAACAGAAATGCCTATATCACAAAAGAGAACACGGAGATGGAAAATCTGACATCAAAATTAAAGAAGCAGGTTCCGTGCTTGTTGCCTTCAAGAATGGCAAGGTCTGCTTAGTCTTTGTCGTAAGAATATTGCCACTTCTACTAATTCTTTTCAAAATGCAATACAAGCATCACATGGCAGTGGACTGGTAGAAGTGCTGAGGTGTAAGACCATAGCATGGATGGCATGAGAGGTGTACTTAACATGATGTGCCTGCATCTAGAAGTCATCAAACAGAGAAAATGTGGGATTTTGAGGACTGCTAGGGTGGCTGTGTTTAATCTTTCCTGGGAAAGGAAAAAGCTGTGACTGATGGTAAGAGGCCTGTTCCCTGAAGCTGTATCTTGGCCCTCTTTTTGAGTACATGTATGAGAAAGGTGTCTATATGCTAAAGCATCTCTGTTTAGCCTTGCTGATGTATCTATCTATGATAAAAAGGAATTATTTTTCAGAAACATGAGCACAGGCCAGATTTATCTTCAGATAAACTGTTACACGCTGCCTAGCATCTGAACATCTTCAGTGGTTGTGCTGGTTTCAGCAGAAGTAGAGTTAATTGTCTTCATAGTGGCTGGTATAGGGCTGTGTTTTGGATTTGTGCCAAACACAGGGTTGATAATATAGAGATGTTTTATTGCTGAACAGGGTTTACACAGAGCCAAGGCCTTTTCTGCTTTTCATACTGCCACACCGGCAAGAAAGTTGGGGGTGTATGGGAGTCTGAGAGATAGCACAGCCAGGACAAGTGATCCAAACTGACCAAAGGGGTATTCCAAATCATGTGACATCATGCTTAAGAAGGAGGAAGAGGGGGGACGTTTAGAGTGATGGTGTTTGTCTTGCCAAATAACCCAGGTCAGGCTGTTCTGGAGATGGCCTGCCCATGGGAAGCAATGAATTAATTTCTTGTTTTGCTTTGCTTGTATGTGCAGCTTTTGCTTTCCCAATTAAACCGTCTTTATTTCAAACCATGAGTTTTCTGGCTTTTATCCTTCCAATGCTCTTCCTGGTCCTGCTGGGGGGGAGTGAGTGAGCTGCTTTGTGGTGCTTGACTGCTGTCTGGGGTTAAACCTTGACAAATGTAAAATTGAAGTGATAGGAAGTATGATCTGTAGGTCTCCTGGAACCCACAAAGAAAGGGCAATGTAAGGATGTGTTAGTTAATTGATCTCAGTATGTTATTCGGAAGAATATAAATATATTGAGGAAGAAAGCTTAAAGACTGTATTAATGCTGATACAGAGGAAATAACAAGGGGTGAAATTCATATCCCATACCTTCATAATCAACAAGAGAGGAAATATATTCCATCAGTCTACCCAAATAAATGAAATGACTCACCTGTGCAACCACCCCAAGCTCTTAGAAGCTTCCACCATTTCCAGTGCCTTCCTTCTTAGTAGAGATTACCTTACTTTCCTGCATCTTTGCCAGTTCATCATTTACAAACCATTGTGTTTGACCAGAAAAACCTTTGTTCCACTGCAGATTCAAGTTTTGTCTCACATCCTGAGTCCTCACCCATTTTTGACAAGTGTGTGAAAGTTGAAGTTTGGTAAAGTAAGGACAGTAGAAAGTTTTGGTAAGTATGCAAATCTTGAGCAATCAGTTATAGATGCCAACTGTAATTAAGTACCAGACCACAAACAAACTGAAACCATTATGTTGACAGATGCTACGACAGACGCGGGTTTCATTCAGGTTTCTCTTCATTCATCATGGTTTCCTGGGCATGCAGTAAATATCCATAGCTGTACTCAAGCCATTCTGCTCTGTGCCCCCCATGCTCCATTACACTTTCTACACTGGTAGCAGAGACACTTTTATCCACAGAAACACCGTCAGGCTGTAGCTAGGCCAATTGCTCACAGTCAAACCCCATTTTCTTTGGAAGAGCTCTGCCTGTGGGGAACACAATATGCAGCAACATTATCAAATTCAAATGATTCTTGTTTGTCTTGGTTTTCCAACAGACACATTCTGACTGGCAAAAGTTAAAGCAGTTTCTTGGCTCTCATTTCCCACTGAAATGAGTATTCAAGTGACTTGAACAATACTAATAAATGAAAATAATAATAACAATTGTTAAACAGTAATAATAAATGTAAAGGAAAAGGAATTGTCTTTGTGTAATGACTTTGTATGCTCAAATCATGTCTTATATGCAGAGGCTGAAATAAGTGTCATTGCAGAAGCCCACAGAAGGACCCCTTCCTGTGAACATCTTGCATGTTTTCTGAAGCTGGGCTGTTGTCAGAAAAGTGATAATGTTAAGAGAAAACACAGAAACATGAAGGAGAACCTAAAGAGAAATGGGTATTTTAAAAAGCTACAAGGACCTGGAAATAACTGGGGGGAAAAAAAAGGAGCATAAATCAGAATATCACAAGCATCCAAAATAACTGTTCTCTTACTTGTTTTCAAGAGTAATTAGACTGATCATTTTCTGAATTTTATAATTTAAAAGTTGTACAGAGACATTTTTATATGCCCAGCACAGATATTAGGAAAGCATTATAAAGCCTCTAAATATAACAATGAAAATAAAAGTAAATTTACTTGTATGTAGTAATAGAATATGATGTATGTGCACAAATAACCTATGGTGAGAGACCGATAGTCTCTCGGTCTATCTCAAAGAATTGTGTCAGTATACAAAGAAGCAACTGTATACAAAGAAGAAACTGCCTTTTCACTGAAGACAAAAGAGGGGGGGAATCATTTTACTGTAAGATTAATTTTCTTACTAAGGGAAGGAAGGACATGTATTTACTGTCACTCATGCTTCATCCAAAACACTTTGACAAAAAATACATATTCCCTGATTTAGGAGTCTGCCAGTTAATAAGCTGCTGTGATGTTAAGTTCTTGTGGTTTTGCACTGATGCTGTTAAACAAGTAGCTGCGCCATAAGCGATAATCCAGGAAACTCAGACTGTTTCTGTTTGCATGTTTATTTTTTACGTTATAAGTTAGGCTCAATATAATCCTGCCTTTGTGTCATTAACTCTACATCAGACAGTCATAGATCATAACGCAGTATTCTTTGCCACAGTTTGCGCTGAGGATTACTGCTTTCAGCATCCTGGGACAAAACAATGACTGAATGGGACTTCTCTTTACATTTTACTTTTTGTCTGAGGGAAGGTCATTGCAGTCACTTCTGTTTAAAATTCTAAAACAGGCATTTAAAGTCAAGATAGAAGGGGAAAAGTGTTACATCATTTAACCAAATATCATATATTTTCTACCCCAAAACATGTTCGGCTTTATCTAGTGAACTAGATAAACCTCTGATAGCAGCTGTTGTCTTGGCATTGTGCCTGTAATAAAGGAAAAGAGTTGGAAAGAAGGAAGGAAGGTAAAGAAAAGGGGAAAGTAAAAGAGAGAGAAAGGGGAGAAAAAAAAGAAAACAGGGAAAAGAAGGAGAAAAAGAAAAAGAAAGAGAAAAGGAAAAAGAAGTAAAATAAAATGAAGAAATATTTGTAAATGGTTTAGACATGTAGTTTATGCATTGGTGAATGGTTCTTTATGCGTAATATTTATGGGGTATTTGGTTTGTTTTGTGATTTTGTTTCAACTTTTAAGGAGTGCCATTAATGTGATTAATTAACAAGAATTTATTGACTAAAAAATCTGCACAGCCAAACATATGTAATTTTTAAAATGTATTTTTTCAGGTGAAACTATAAAATAGGGTCCTAATTAAGCCCTTCTGTTTCCTGAGATTTTGTGTGCACTGTGCTAAGAAGGAAAGTTATATGGAACTTTACTTGATCATGGAAGAAAAATCTGGAGAGTAAATTCAAGCATTCTATTCAGTTCTAAAATATAGTCTTCACTTGAAGGCTACAGTGAATTTATGCCCATGTTAAACATTAAAGCTCTGTTATGGGGCCAAATAAGGGGAAAACTCAAATCAGCTCAAACATCATGAGCATAGAACTTCATCACCACTGCAGCAGATACCACTAGCACTACCACATTTACTCTGAAACGCTGTGATTGATCACAGAATTTGTTATTGTGACATTCTATTACACGCATTCTCTTCCCATTACTTTGCTAAATTGGGAAGCTTATTTTCCATAATGCAAAACAATTTGTAATAAGCATAGTGTATTATAGAAGGAATTTGAAGCCCTGGAATTTGCTTTGCAGGGAGCTGAAACTATACTCCACTGAGACCTTAACCCACTCCAGAGGGAAGTTCTTTATAAAAAATGGGGGAGGTTGGGGTGTTTAGCATAATCAGTGATTTGCACAAATTTCTAACAGAATCTAGGTTTGTGTCTCCTTTGAGGAATCTGCATAGTTAAGACTCAGATGTGCAAGTACAAACATACGTACTTTAACCCTGTCAAAAAGCACTACCACTTTTACGAAGTGCCATGAATTACAATGGAATCCACAGAAAAGGATAAGCAGAGTTTCTAGAATTGTACAGGACACTTTCTTTCCAGTAATTCAGGAAGAAACTGTTATGTTTCCCATTAGGATAGGGTCCAACTTCAATTTACATGTATGCATTTCTTACAAAAATAATCTCACCAACAAAGTATAGATGTTTTAATGCAACAGTAAAACATTCCTGTTGACATTTTCAGCTGTAAATCCTGTCACAGTTATTTTTCACTGAAATACAGAAAAAGGAGTCTGGATGAAATAAAATTGTGTACATGCAAATGTACTTTCATATAAACTCTTCTAGAGTTGAATGCCTGAGTCTTAAATAGTTTGGGTTAAAAAAAGAGATCACAGTATCTGTAATTTGCGCGCCATTGCCTTTCTTGTTCCCCTTGCTCCATACATAGCATATTTTGGGAAAATATAAATTATATCCATTCTCTTTCCTGCGATTATTTCTACACAGAACTTTTAGGTGCAGATCAAGTCCAGGATGCAGCTTTTGGCCTAGAAAGGCACAGTCCTAGCATTCCATTTAGACATTCAACCACTTCATTTTAATTATTATTTCCTTTTTTACACCTTTATATCTGACACAATCTGATATAATCCCAGCAGATGTAGTTTCTCTAAAATGGGCCTTGAAACAAGGCTTCACTAAGGTACATCCCATTGTTCATAGTCCTCTTTAGCCACCAAGGTAAACTCCAGAAATCCCACCCCTTAACTTTTCAAGTGTCTCATGCAAAATGCTGCCATCTTCTTTTAGCTTGAAGAATGGGGAGTCGTACAGCAACACATCACTGAACAATAGCGCTGTGACAGTCAGACACCCTCCTCCACAACGGAGTGCCTTGACAAAAATCTTTGCTGATCTCCTTCAGCACACTCAAACTTGTCTCCTCATGGTAGCCACGTCAATGAAACACATATTCAAATGAATAAAACATTAGGATGTACCTAGGCCATCCAGCTGCACTTTTGCTGGAAGGGATACATGTAGCAAAGGCAGAAACATTGAAGAAATTGTTTTTAACTGTGTGTCTGACACCTCTTCAGCTATTCATATCCATAAGTCTTTCAATAGCAAGCATTTGTAAAAGATTGAAAGGCATTTTGCATAGCAAAGATCCTATAAGAACAAAATCCAACTTTTAAAATATTTTCACAGTTGTCTTGTCTTCAAAAAGCCTTAAATGACTGAGAAGGATGGGTTTTGCTTATGTTTTCCCCCTTTTTCAGCAGGTTTTAGGCCTTGGGCTATTGGTATCCAACTAGTTAAAACTACATCAGCACTAATAGCTATGAGCTCATCTTGTATAAGCACATTTTTAGTTAAACACCGCAATCTTGGAAAAAAATGTTCGTGTGCTTAAACAGCCTGGCTCAGAATAGCTCACAATATGACGCATACCACAGGAAATAAAGTGGTATGAGGCACCTACAAAATATTTTTCAAACAAGTCATTGAAGCTGTAAGCCCCATGCCTCAGCTTTAGGAAGTCACTTATTAAGAATCAACACCAGCCGTGCCAAGCTAAGCTCTTGCTCTTCGTTATTTTCCAATTGAATATTCAGGGCCCTGTCTCGGTCTTGTTTTCAGGGAAGTACATGCCTGGAATGCTAGCAAGCTATTTGCTGGAAAAAATGCCCACAACAGGCCCAATGTTGATCACATTAATGCATTTGAGTGGGTATAGAGTGCAAATGATTGAAAGTGCTTCCAGATCTTGGTTGCCGGGGACAAAGCAGGCTCTGTTCTCTGATCTGATGGTCATTTTTTTCAGCGGAGGATGTGGTGCAGGAAGAGGGAACAGTGCCAATCTCTGTCTAATGGCTCCAAACAGGGCCTGGGCCTGGCTCTTTGGATGCTGATGAGTGGGAAATGAAACACAGATGGGTCAGATGGGTAAGGAGAGGGGGGATTACAGGTCAGGCCAAAGAGTTGGAATAAATTAAGTGCTTAAGAGGTACAGAATGGCACATTGTTAAAGCAAACGGACAGGGAAAAAAACATTTCAGCATTGTTAGGCACAGTGTGCAGAAAAAAACATCCCGTCTTCCCAGACCCCTTTCTCATAACACATCCTCTTTGGGATTACCGCCTGTTTGATATATGAATTGCTTTCTGTAACATGGACGCTGCAAGGCTGTGGTGCTCTGCAGTACCTAAGAGGAGGTAATTTTCCAGTAAACATTTCAGATGTCATTACTGGGAGAAATACTTTGGTTCATGCTCCTGATCATAAGATAGCCAGCTTCCTAACTCCCTAGAGATTTCTACCAAAAGGGTAGGTAACCACATATGCATACTTTGGGGAAATTAGGTGACAGAAGGAATTTTTCATGCATTCTCAAAATGCTGAGTCCATGTTTGGGTTTATTGCTTTCAAACCTTTGCACGTACATGAAAGAAAACTATTTGGTTTAAAGAAATAATTCAAAAGGATTCTTGCTAAGAAATAAAACTGAAGGATTTTCCTGGAAACATACAACAGCAATTTTACCTCTTATGCCAAAAAAACCCACTCCCTACAATGATATAAAAAATGATTTTATTAAATAATATATACAGAGGTTCACCACACTTATTTTTGAAATCTCTATTCTATACATAATAACCAAAAATTCATTTCCAAACTATCTGTTGACTTGCACAGATGTAGCATTGCAGATTTTAAAACAATCACAATAATAAAACTTGAAAGAGAAAACCGTGCCCATGAATTCAAGCTAAGTTTGGGGGAGAGTTTCACCAGCTATTTTTCCTCAGTCCTAAAATCCAGTTTTTTTCTTGACCTGTGAATATTTATCACTCCTGCAAAGATGATTAAGTCTGACAGGTAAAATAAATCCTGGTCCTCCCACACAGTATGGTTAGAAATCAGGTGAAAGTCATCACAATGTGGTACATGCGTGTATCAAAACTGAGATCAAAGCTGTGAAACGTCAGTGCTAGTGACAGAAAGGCTAAAAGAAGCCCTGAACAACAGGAAAGGAAACTCTTAAGTCCTTTTAGGCGCAGAAAGCCAGTTATGTCTTGAGCAGCAGAACTGGCTGGGATATATGTCTGCCTGTCTTCCATCAGCTTTCACACTATGATCACACTGTGACCTGGGATAGTGTCCATTGGTACTATCTCTGAATTTCCCAGTATCTCTTTTCTTTTTCTGCCTTCCTCCTTCTCAAATGATAGCCCCATAAACCCATGTGCTATGTGGTGATGAACAAGACAGAAGATGCCTGTGGAGAGGCCAGCTGGAATGCCACACCAGATATTGTGTAGTTCACAGCTTTTCCATGGCTGGAGGCACTGAGGTGAGAAAAGCAGATTAGACATCTGGAGTGTTTGACTCTTAATAATACACTGATCATTAGCAAACTTGAGTGAACTTTATATTTTTAAGAAAATGCTTTTATGAATTTTATTGAGGCTGATTTCAAGAGGTATCATGAGTGGAGGACAAGGAGATCTAAGCAAACAGATATACTGATGATCAGAATTTTGCAGGAAATAATGCCCAAAGAAATTAGGGTAATAATAATAGAAATAATGGATGGTGAACAAGCAAACAAACAAATAAACAAAAAAGACAAGAAACACAATCCTTTTTAAAAATTGCTTTTTGAAATTTTCCGCTCCTGCCTGATCAAAAGAGGGGCTTAGATTTGGTAGGAAGAAGAACAGAGTAGGCACCAGACCTGTCTGAAAGACCGGTATTTACACAGTCAGAAAGGAATCAGGAGAGCTCAGTCTGGAATGCAGCATGCCTTGTGCTCCTATACAGTACCACACTGTCTGAGCTCTGCAGTGTTTCTCACAGCCAATGGGAAAGATTTTTTTTCCTTTTAGTTAGTGTCCTGAGCAAGTGGCAATACATATAGCAAGACAAGATGCAGACACATAGATCTCTCTACCTTCCAAATTTCTGTTCAATCTAGATAGATATTTTCTAAATAACTGTAATTGGCCTTTTCTTCATGCAAACTCTCTAATTTAAAGAAGCATTTTCAGTGGTTCCAGTCCTAGTTCAGACTGAAAGGAGATTTAATTTTAGAAAGAATTGTAAGACGAAAGGAATACATCATATTTGCAAAGAATAAGAGTGTGAGGGCTAGTGCAAAACGTGAGCCATTCAAATGCACTCTGCCTACGTTTCCCATCACTTCTTGCAATATTTAACATGAGACCCTTTTAGTAAGGCAAGTATATGACTTTCCTACCTGACCCTGACCATCTGACATCTCCATAAGACATCACCAAATACAGGGTGAATGGCTTTGCTGAACAACCCTGATTGTGGTATGCCCTGCCTATACATACTGTGGACACATGCTCGAGCTTGAGCTATCCTACAAAGTAGAATAGGCACAAATGTCCATCGAGGTTGTCTTATAGAAAGCACACTCAGAAATGTGTGTGCTTATGGACTGCAAGCAATTAAAAAGTGCAGAAGTTAAAATTATTGGTACACACCTCTGATCAGAAGAGCCCTAAGACAGTATAGACACAGGTACTATAGTCTTGGAGAAGGTAAAACATGCCCTTGTGATCCTACAAAAGAAATTTCAGAGCTCCCTCATCTTAGCACAGCATTAAGTGGTAGCTACCACAATTACAGTGTGGGAAAGTGAGACCATTTTACATGGCCAACCAAGTAGGCTGGGCACTGAAAAAGGAACACATTTCATGGTGCTTTAATATGTCCAACTTGCCTGTTCCTTCAGCAGTGACTTCTCTAGGAGGAAATATGACTGAATTCTTCCTCACCTTTGAGGGCAAAGTTTCCTTTACAAAGCTAGAAAGTTCAATGTAGAAGGAAATCCACTGCCGAACTAAATAAATCTACTGCTGAGAAGCACCTGTTGGTTTAACAATAAATGGTAGTTGTTGCTTACTGTTATGCAAAATATTATATCTTATTGGGAAGCAGCTGTTAATTTTACTCTCAGAGCTCTTTATAAAACTTTTCCAGTGGTTTCATATGCTATTAAGTAACTTAGACCTCAGAAATTAAAAAAAAAGCTTTCCATCTTCCAGAGCAAATGTAGATTTTAGCCCTCACATATATTCATAATGAATTAATGATATTAAATAAACAGCTCCTAAATGAGTCACTAAGATAATGAGAGGTATTAGGTACTTAGAATGATGGAGTCACTTAGGTAATGAAGTGAAAGAACCTAGATGGAAAAACAGATCTGATTTTCAAAACCAGCGGTTTGTGAGAAGTGTTTTTCTAAATAAGAAGGGCAACTCAGTATGTAAAAACAGCAGTGGAAAGGGAATCTGTTCCAACTTATG
This sequence comes from Pseudopipra pipra, assembly GCF_036250125.1. Lineage (NCBI taxonomy): Eukaryota > Metazoa > Chordata > Aves > Passeriformes > Pipridae > Pseudopipra > Pseudopipra pipra. The sequence goes on along the minus strand of NC_087550.1, from coordinate 70,478,359 downwards.
CAAAAAGCCTCACTCTTCAGTATTTGCTAATTTTCAACCCTGCCTTTCTGGCCTTTACTCTTAGAACAAGGCTTCTTTAACTCCTGCTGATGCAATAAGTAAAAGCAGGGCTCAGCCTTCAACGTCCAGCATTAAACTGATGCTGTGTTGCTAATGTACTCCATTGTATGGCACTGCAAACAGTAAAGCCCACATGCAGTAAGTACCCTTTTATGAAATTATTCAATTATCATATACATGTCACAGAGGATTTCCTCCTATGTAAAACATTGACACAAATTGCTGAGCTACAAGATTTATCCATTTACTGTGCCACATTTTTCACAGGATTTTACCTTCTTGTACACAGACATTACCTTACAAACCTATTTCTGTACAAAGAAAATTCTTTAAAAAATATAAAAACAATCAACATAGCACTTATTCTGTCAAGTGTTTTTCCTAGAGTGGGAATTTCTTAAAGCAGATTTGGCTGAAAACAGTATGTTATGACCTTTGGAATAAAATGAAAAGCCTGTGGGACAATACTAGATTTTGGCAGGATACTGTTGTTGCTTTTCAGTTTTCACTTCAACCACTGGCCAAATGCCACACCACAGCCTTGTTCTAACAGTGTAAGTTACACCACAGCCATCACCATCCCATGTACTGAATGTCCTATACCAACCACTACCTACTCTGAAATAAAACATTACCTGTCAACTCTTGCTGTATATTTCTTATAGACTAATAGTTGAGGTGCTCTGTACGTACAAGTTGTAGATACCTCTGAAATATTCATCTAATTCCACTTTTGCACCCTGTGCCCAACAGTTTCCATTCCCAGTTTACCTTTTCAATTTTTTGATACTGTTTTGCTGGACAGATTATATGTTGCAGAGAACTAAGAAAAAGGAAGGAAAAAAAAGGAATTTCATACTTTCAAGGATCAATTTTGCTTGTTTTACTTGTTCATCTGGGTAACTGGCAATTTATAAAAATATCGCCATAAAGTTTTAATCTAACATTCACTACAGAAGCACAGAAAACACAATCTTAAAAATTCCCAAGAGTCTTCAATCTCAAAATTATGCAATTATCCTGCAGAAAACACTCTGTCTCTGTCTGCTATTTTTCTCAAAATTATTTGACTAATAATATATAGGAAATTCTGAGTTACTGTGGGCCAAGTCCTGAGGACCTTACTCAGATTTCACTCAGACCTAACTCAGATAATTTCCCTTGAATGGACAAGAGCTAGCCAGCTTGTGTTAAACCAAAATGAAGATCATAGGGTTTTCCTGGACTTATTAACTTAAATTTCATTTCCTTATTGTGGTTTTTTTGCTCTGTACTTAGAAGAGGTAAGCAGTTTTCAGATATATAGAGTTTTGATGAAAAACGTTTAGCAAGTTCAAAAAATTGTTTTAAGTATCTCAGGATTTCTGGAAGTGGAGTTTTCTTTACCTTATGGTAGATGTATGAGTACCAGGAACCCAGAGGGCTTCAGGTAGCTCATCAACATCTCCAGCTTGAGACAAGAGCAGCTGCCAGTTACCAACTTCAGGATTTGATTGGCGTACCAAAAGATGCATTATTTTCCTCATCATTCGAAGACAAGGTCTATCATCTGACTTGAGCAATGACCAGGAAAAGGGATCAGGTAGGGGTTTGTTCTGATATTCCTAGGGGTTCTTCCAGTGCCACATTCAGTATATTTGATTTTTTCTCACACTTTACTGAAGATGATATTATGTGTAATTCCTGGCTTGCAGACAATAGCTAACTTAAATTAATTCTAAAAAAATAATGAATAGATGAATGACTAAAGGAAGTAGAGTGTAGGACTCCAGCATCTGGTTGGTGTATGGATGTCACATGGCAAAGATGTGCAAACAGACAAGGGTTAAGATGATGATTTGAAAAAGAAAGGGTCTGTCTTAGTACCGCAGAATAAAATTATGAACTCAAAGGCTTTACATTTAGCAGAAGACATAGACGGAAATAATTGGAAAGATATCAACAGGAAGGAAGGTTGAAGTACAAGGTGCATAGGGAGAATTGCTCCCTATGAAACATTTTCAGAGATTATTAATTATTAATACTGGAGAATAATAATGGGTTGTTACATCCTGTGTCTTTTGGACATTACAGTACCAGATGGATCAGAAGTCCATGAATGATTCTGTCATGACTAATCATATTCTAAAATGTGGCAAAATTAATCATTGTTTCTCATATTGCCAAAAAAGAGTAGCAGTAGCCACAAGCCATTGTCGGTTGTGTAGTATCAGTTTTATGCCAGCAAGGTTTCATTAAAGTTCAGTTGCACTGGTATAAAACTTGTGTAAAGTGTTGAAAGCCATGCCTGATATATCTGCCCCTCTTGCTTGAAAATCAATATTAGCAAGGTTTTCCAGATGCTGTAGTGCCTGTACAAGCTGCTTTTCTTGGACCACTCTTGGGCTGCACAGGATCACTGCAGAGGAGGAGGGGAGTGACTGTTCAGATCCGCCCTGAGGCCTGAACTCTGTTCCCCAGTCAGCACCATGCCCTGATTTATAACCTGAGCCAAGAATCTTACCTACAATGCAGCAATATCAACACCTGCATCCCGGGGAAAACAAATGCTTTTTAAGGTGAGATTGGGTACATATAAGCTCCAAAGCATAGAGCTGGCTTGGAGCCAGGCCCAACAAGGGCATTAGGCACTGCGACGCTCAGCATTGCTGGTTCCAGAATTAACTATTAAAGGGATCATTGAAACAACATGTAAAATCATCCTGTTACTGTGAGGTGCTAAGTGTTTCCATTGAAATGCTTTAAGAGAGCTGAGCCTTCTCTGCATCTTGTGAGATTGGACCAATATTTTTCAAAAATGTGATGAAATGATGCGTTTTTATTTTACTTCTTGACAAATCAATTTCCTGAATGAGTGGTGAGTTCACAGAAGGGGCAGTACATTTTGCATTCCATTAAAAAGAATTTACTAATCATTTTTCTTTTTTTAGCTGATGTATATAGTGTGCTGTGAACACCGAAAATTAATGTTAATTTATTTATCATTAAAAATAAGGAAATGAGGCTGAGCAGCAAGGAGCAAAAGTCTGGAAAGTGTGAAAGTATGTTCAGTATTCACTACTTTCTATAGAAAGAAAGATATAGAAAGGTATTATTTTTGTTTCACTCGATAATCTCAAAGGGACACCAAATAAATTGAGGGTGACTGAACTACTAAAATTGCTTATTTAATGGCTTCTCTCTTACTACGGGGAAAACTTTTCAGTCTGTTTAGACTGAAACAATCTAGGTGGAAAAATCTGGTCCCATAGATTTGTTTTGGCACCAGTTATAAACCCCTCTGCCTCAGCTGTTTCATTTTGATCCTATTTAGTTACATTTTCATCAAGATGAACATGACAACTTAAGTGAAGACCATCTTTAGACAGATAGCAGGTTAAAAGGCAATTGTCCACATGTACAAAATGACTTCAGGCTCAACAGTTGTCTATTGAATAGGTATCTAACTTCGTTTGGTTTCTACCAAGGAGTGATGATACAAATAAAGTAGACATTCACTTAAATATTTTTGTCCTTAGGAAAATATTTTAGTCTCTTTTTACAAACCAAAATGCCTAAGCTGGCCTGGAAAAAGGACCTGGAGAAGCTCTTTTACAGAGATGATAATGCATGGTGGAAGGAGGGTTGCTGTTGAGTGAGAAAAGTCAAGGAGGGGAAAAGCTCAGTTCTTAGCATGGGGGAAGTCAGTGAAAAGGACTCTAGGAAACAAGGGCTAGAGCCTTGGAGAGGGGAAAGACTACTCAGGTTTCTGGCTTGGAGGAATGGGGAAATAAAGTAAATGTTTTTTTTCTTGCTGCAAACTCCCCATTATGAGTGTGATGGAGGTTGAAATTCTGACTCTTTGGTGTCAGGAGGGATAAGGCTGCCCAGCGACTTCATCTGCTTTTCCAGTACCTGAAGTGAAGTTTTTCTTCTGGCTAGTGTGCAATTGTTCCCTGTATTTGGGGAATAGATGGCTCTTAGCTTGGGTTACATTTTATAAACATACTGTAATCTCAGCAGTTATTATATCTTGTACATATTTTATGCTTAGAAAAATGAGATCTCTGGTTTCAGAGAATCCCAAACGTAACCCCTAGACTTTCATTAGTCAAAGAGCACGGATTTCACTAGGTGCTAACTAATAAGATGACTGAGTAGCTTTACTGGAAGATCAAACAAGACCAAATATTTAATATGCTTCTATTCATACACTGGGTTTCCCAATATGCAAAAACAGAAGGTGGAACAATTTTTCATACTGCTGCAATTATTATAGTCAGAGTTTATCTTTTCAAGTACAACCAGATTATCTCTTCAAATATAACCAGTAATTTGAATACAATATATAATATCAGCTTTCCAAACTAAAATGAATGGAATTGTAAACTTCGAGAATTTTCCAAACCAGAAAGACAGGACGGAAATACAACATCGAAATCTGAGAAAGTTAATAAGGTTTAGCTTAGTAGGAAATATTTTATTACCATAGGGAGGTTTAAAATCACTTCAGAAAAATAGAAGTTCAGGAATCATTTCTCTTTTAAGAAATATGTCTCAGTCAGTAGTCATGAAAAAGATGATTTATTGCAGGACTTTATGCCTAAGTTTTAGATGTTTAACTGCAAAGATGCGCTTATGCACTTTTCAAATAAAAGTGTATATAAGCAAGTTCAGTATTGAACTAATGCCTTAAAGGTCTAAGAGGACACCCCTCAGACCTGGATTTATCTACCTACTTTCAACCACTTAGCAGAGACATAACTTGTCATCCTACTCTCTCTCTCCAGACAGATTTATTGAATAAAGATGGAGTCTAAGGCAAAGTAGCCTCCACAGTTAAATTCTTAGATTCAGTCGGATGAATCCAGCCCAATCCTGAACTGAATCTAATCTAAATAAATGATCTCTTCGCTTTCAAGGCACCTCATTAGGAATTGTGGGAGAAGAAAAAGTCTGCAGTATGCCATCACTATTAGAGTATGAAATCACCTAAACCACCTGAAAAATAAGAAAACAGCAGAAAGAGGAGACAGTCACTAAGAGTTAAAGCATTTATTTGGGAAATGAGAAAAGAGGAATAAAATTCTACCTGAGGAAAGCTTCCTGCATTTAGTTTCCTAAAATGTGGTCTCAGCCACTGCCTCAAAGGCTATGGGAAGTCAGGATAAGGCCATAATCCATTCTTCCTCATGAAGCTATGTCATTGGTCAAAGAAGTACTCAATATTTGTAGGTCAAAGAGAAAATAAGGGTACATCTTATTGTTGTTTTGCTCTGTGATTAGAAGAGAAGTAGTAAGTTCTCATCCTTGCTGGTCATGCTCATCATGCTTTTTAAAATTTAGTGAGACTTTAAAGGAAAATTAGTCTGTCAATACTAGGAATGGAAGTACAGATGTCCTGAATTGTGCATTTACTCTGCTTATTGCTCTCATGTACATTTTTGTAATAGTAACATGTAACAAAATGCTTTGTACCTAAGGATGATTTAACTGCCTACACGTAAAATTAGGACTAAAAGTTACATAAGCTGTAAATGGAAATTTTTCTGTTTGACTGGGACTTGAGTTAAATGCTACATCCTTTGTAAATCTGCTCACTGATTATCATATGGTTATCACATGTTAAAGCAATAAGAAATTAAAAGAATGCACTATGTGAATGTTGGAATAGTGCAACAGTCAGAATCTGTATCAAACCTGTAGCTCTCTGGTAGTTTGGGATGTAGCTGGATCAAGTTGAAACAGACCAGTTCATCCTGTGTGTCTGAGATACATGACAGTCAAGACAATGAAATTCAGAAAACAGCCTATTTTTACAACAGCTGGTTCTGAAGCACTTGGTGGTTTTAATGGTTTTCAGTCAGCTAAGGCTAGTAATGAAGAGGCAATTAGAAATCAGAGATTCACAGAAATGTATCTTATATAAGAAATGATGCAGGAAGAGGGAAAAACCAACGCAGTAGTTTGTAACTGATCTGAGACTAAAAAGCTTGCAATATTAACTGGCAACTCCTTGACAGAAAACAGGTCACAGGAGGAAAGGGAGGAGGAAAAAAAGCATAATCCATATGATGAATGTAGAAATCATTAATAACAAAACAGTTCAAGTTTGACAGGCAGCAAGCTTTAACTTAAGAATGCAATTTCCCGAAGACGTTGTCTAACACGTCAGTGAGAGGTTTCGAACTACTATAAGAGAGGGGAGTAAGAATAGGAAAAGTCCCAACAGAATTGGGAATATTGCTAAAAAAGCCAAAATATGAGCAACTTATATGCAAAGGAAAGATTCTTTTACACTAAAGCAGACTATGTTGGTTATTGCTTTAGGAGACATGCAACAAAAAAGAACCACTAGAATATATGCATTTGGTAGCCCTTTAGACTAAAAAAGAGACAAATCTCTGCCTATTTTTAGTCCTGAAGAATTATGTATATAAAATGTGACAATTTTGCTCTACCTATGAGAGGAGACATATTGGAGAACATGAATAATGCCACATAGCTTTCAACAGGGTGCCCTAAGAAAAACAGAAGATATTTGTTCACACTCAACAGTCCCTTTGAGAAATATTATTTCTGCAGACTACCATTTGGGTTCTTTCCAGCCCCTGAGGGGTTTGACTGCAAAACATAACATTTTTTTGTGTAGAGAGGACACAAAAGACTGTAAAGATGGTGTTTAACTATGAGAAGAAAAAGTTGTTTTGCATAACCAGAAGGACTGAAAAACATGGATCAGCTGAGATAAATCTGGATGAGTAGAAATGCAGCTTTTGTGTGAAGACAGTAACATATGTGTGTGAGACAGTAAGTGTGCATGTAGGTCATCAAAGCTGAGGCTTTCAGCAGCAGGCATGTGTTAATAGATGTGAAACTGGTACAAAATTATTTGATACTGTGAATCATGTAAACACACTCTGTCTAACAGCCTAAACTGACTACCTGGGAATGTTACAGTCCAAAGTTATTCAACAGACATGAGAATCTGAGGCCAAGCGGCCCTGATCCTGAAATCTAATGACATTAGGAGCAATGTTAAGGTCTTAGAAGATGTTACAAGCGGGCTACTGACCTGGTCTTCATGTAACAGCACAGCTGAAACTGGTAACCAGTGTTGTATTCATCACAGATTCCGAAAAAGAACAATTATTTATCTGGTTAAATCTTTGGCCAAGGTCAATAGAATAAAAAGTTTCATGCTTTTATTTATGTGAAGGTATGAGTAAAAAAACTGCCCATAAAGTTGTTCTCAAGTCTAGAAACCGCCCAGAAATACACACCTCACAGGGAATACTCTTTCAGTTACAAGTGGCTGACTTGCAGAACAATCTAACAGTCACCAGAATCCTTTCTAGAGGACTCAACCCAAGTGATGGGACCAATATTCAGCAAAAAAACTGTTTAGCCATCTCTTTATTTGAAAGTGTGCAGCGTCTATTTGAAAATGAAACAAGGTTAGTGGTGACTTGACAGTATACAAAAGGCAATTATGGCAAAAGATATGTATTTTGTATCAAAAAATATGGTTTGGTATCTGGACACGTTGTGTCAATAGTTCTATGACTGGAGGGAAAAATGAACATGAACAGAATTAGTGAGCAGTAAAATCTCTGGCAGTCTTAAGAAGTTGGGACCCTAAGACACTTACGAATCACAGACAAACAGTAACATGTTTTCCACCTGTCTGAAGGGTGATAACTAAGATATCTGGCAGGCAATGATCCCAAAAGTTGAGGGATTAGAGGCACAAGACATGAAAATAAAATAAAAAAAAGAGGAGTGTTACCTTCTGAAAGCAACTATCGTTATTCCTTGGGGAGCCTCAGTGAACACTGACTGCCCCACAAACTGTCTGAACATGCTCAGCAAGTTTAATTATTTGATTGATTATTCGTATGTGCAATGATATATTAAGTGATGCTGGTTTTCAAGTGATATTATTCTGCGCTTTGACTTAGCAGACTTCAGGCATTTAAAACAGTGTGAGTGGGGTAGTGTGAAGTTCTCAACATTGTTTGGTAAAGGCAGTTAGACCCAGGTACAGAATAAATGAGTTTTGTGAAACCTTCAAGTGAGAAGTTCAGAACAGTCTCACAACAATTCACTCTGTGTGAGTGCATGTGAAGATGTTACATAGGCAAGATGGGGTCCAAAGTCTGTTGCAATCATGAGATCTCTTCCTAGTGACTCCAATTGGCTATGGATCAGAAGGATTTTCTGCATATCCATCTCCCCCCATATCCACCTCCATTCTCCTTAGTGCTGCCCAGCTACTGCTCCTTCTTGTGGCTGTTGATGCTGGTGGGTGCATAGCCCTATTTCACAAGGCATAGCTGGAGTGACAGCAGCTCTGGCAGCTGCGTCTCTAATAGTACTTCCATATGCCACTATTCAGGTTCCGTAAATAAACCTGCCAACATGTGGGAGAGGTCAAAAAAAAAAAACTTTGTATTTGGATCTTGTGGGTGGGGTAAAAATGAGTTTATTTGCTTTTCAGTCCCTCTAACATCAGCAACATACACATATGAAACATACCACTTCCTGATTTCCAGGCCTGGGGCTATTGTGGCATGTAGAACCTGCCCAATACCCCTCCAGAGGAATTGAAAGGTCTCTTGGAAGCACTTTGTACAACGCTCTCTTTTCCCTTAAAGCCAATATATAGCCCCAGAATACCCATTTTGACCTGTGGATTATGTAGGGATAGTCTGAGGAGTTTGCCTCTCTGATCTGCTTTGTTTTAAAGATGAAGCACTATGCTCTGTTTTGCTTGGATGTTCTGTATGTGAGGAGTATGTGGGCAATGGGAAACCATTCCATTAAAGGAAATGCATACCTTGATCATACAAGAAGGAATATGATCTGCAAGGGGAAACTTTACCGAATGCACAAGAGTACCAAATCTTTAGTTGGCCACTTTTTTCTCCTTGTTATCTATCATTGCATCAGAGCTAAGTGGAAGCTGGCAAACACAAATAATTGTTTGGGCGTAAACATAACTTCAGTTATAACCATTTTCATTTACTTGGTATCTGTCACATTACAACTTATATGTGTTCCTTGTGAACCAGGTGTTCACAAAGGGAAAAGGAAGCAGAGAGGGTTGCAATTCCTAAGGCTGCAGGCACTTAAAGAACAAAAGGCATAACTTTTCAGATTTTATGTATTCTAAAACCCTCCACAAACAAACATAGCTAAAGCCATAACACAAATACTTTTACTTCCTCTTGGCTTCATTTTACAGCTTTCAGCTTATGGAAATGTTTGCCCAAGTTTGATTCAAATAGCCCATCAGAAACTTTTTAATAGTCTAATGAAATCTTAAGAGAAGGGGGTGGGCAAGCTGTTACTCCAATTCCTGTAGTTAAAACCCACCCTTTTTGTGGAATTTGATTGAATCCCTCCCCAGAGGAGCAGAATGCAATAAAGGTAAGAAAGACTACACCTTGCAGCACAGATCCACGGGGCTGTATGAAAGGGACTGCACAGTTACCAGCTGTCTGTTCCAGTCCCTTTCTGGAGAACAGCTGGAAATGCATTCTCCAGAGATTGCATCTGGCTGGATTCCCCTGCACTCAAATCCCATTGATCTGGTTCCGTTCTAGCCCTCTGTACTTGCAGTTCAAAGAATAGCGAGGTCTGTAAAGAAATTATTGCCATATTGTTCAATCGTCCACAGTGAGCAATATATAGGATTATAATTAGGAACATATTAAGGAAAACAGCTCTGTGGAGATAAGCTGTTTGACTGCATATGCTTTTTGATGAGGGCTTAGTGCCAATCCCAGAATAAAAAAGATTAAATGTTTGTTACCGATTCTTTTGAACTGCTGGCAAAACATGTGGTAAAGCATTTTTGATTCAAATTAAAAGCATCCTAGGATAAAAATAACCCTGTTCTGTTAGACCTTTCCAATTGAAACCATTTGTAGGCTGATTTATTGTCTTTTCCTTCACCTCCTTCCACCAGCATGATTAACATATGCATTTTGGAATCACATGTATGCCTGGACAGGTATTTGTCTTGTTACACATCTGTGTAACAAATGGCAATACAAACTGTACACAGAACAGATGTAGATTTTCAAAGCCTTGGCAAATTGTATTTGACCAAGCACATAGATAAAAGTTTTATCAAATAAGTTTTGTTGTTTCTTTCTGGTGGACAGTTCTATGAGGAATCACCAGCCTGCAAGTGACAATATTGATGCAGAGCCCATTGTAGATAAAGCAGACAGGCTTATAATCAGGGAAAGCCTGTAGAAAGTGAAACACAGCCAAAGAAGAAAGCAGATCTCCACTAATATCCATATGAAATGCTTATCACTGCATTCTGTGGTGTCTACTTTATATATCTGGGAGATATTTTTAGGATTCTTTTTTCAGTCTCTAGTAGATTTTAAGCTGGCACAAACTATGCTAGAGAGACTGGAATTTGACAGATTCATGCTGTGTTCATGGAGCCTCCCACACAGAGACAGGTTTATGATGTTACTCCATGTAAATCACCAGGGCTGAGGGAAAGAGCTATGTTCTCACTCACATCCTCCTACACACAGAAATACCATTTTTTATATCCTTTTTAAACTCCGTTTTTAGTGAGCCGGTTAAAGTTATGCAAGTGGATAGGTACTGGTTGCCTGGACTAGAAAATATACATAATAACATTAACAGAAATATCCACAACAGACTGTTCAGCTCTGTTGTAGAAACAGAGGTTAAAAAAAGTCAGGAAATTTGTAACAAGTAGATTTAGGAGGCTGAAAACATAAAGTGATCTTACATTCTGAGCAGTATTTCTTCTTTTTGAGAAATCCAGTCTAATAATACTAAATGCTTTTAAGCAGTACTGTTTTTACCACATGTGGAACTTCATATAATTGCCTCAGTTCCCATCTACTTGGGATTTAGAGAATTTGTGCTAAGTCTAACATAGTATAGGAACACATTTGTACCAAGTAAAGAACAGACATTTCAAGCAAGATGTGGTCAGGATATGGCAGCCTGTTGTGATGACAGACTTCCAGGAGATTGCTGACCGAAATTCCTGACAGCTTTTGGCCAGGAGGATCCCCAGGTGGCATCTTTGTAGATAGGCAGAAATCCCCCTCTGCATAAGAGAGGTTTCTGCTTCTCCACGACAAGCCCTCAGCTCTTGTACCATACCTGAGAGATGCTTGTAAAGCATCTGCCTCCCTGTTTTGTCCCTGTTGCTTTGCATAGAGGCTTTACCCTTTCCTCAAAGGTGACTCACTTTTAGTTTTGACTGCAGCAATGTCAGCTCTGACAGACTCACCCTCTACTCATTCCTTTCTCAAGGAAAACCATTTGAATTCATTATAAGATTTCACTGAAAGGATGCAAAGGGCTGCAGGAATTGGCACGTATTTTCTGAAGTCTGCCAATTTTTTTGATATCATTGGTTGAAAGCTGCAGTAGATGACATGAAGTTATTATTTTAAGATGTAAAATAAAATGTATGGGACTTAAATTGAACAGGAGACAGTCACACTAATGAAATATTTACTATAGTGGATGTTTATGATAATCATATTCAAGCTTTAGGCCAAAGCTTTTGTTAATTGCTGGCAGAGACAGCAATTTTCTGATCAAACTTGATCAGAAACTCAAGAGCAACAAAACAGGGTGTATGGGCCTGGGGTCTGGCCTGGGTCCCAAACACAGAGAAGGACCAGTTTGGTAGCTGAATTCAGGAATCAAGACCCATCCTACCAAGAGCATCTGTAGTTCCTTGGCCAAGAGGCATTTTTTACCTGGAGGTGGGATCCTGATTCTCCACTTCCTGCTTCTGTCTTTTTGAAATAAAACCTTTGTTGCATGCCACCCAAGTTTACCCACATAGTTCCTTTGAAGGTACAAACAACCCATGCTGCAGTTCGTATCAAAAGTTTGTGTATGTTGGGAAGTAAGAGAAAAAATCACCCAGACCCACCGATGCCGATTTGATTTAACTGACAGGTTAGTGTTACTCATGTTTTGGGGCTACTGTGATTAGAAAAAAGTGTAATATTAAAAAGTTCACATGCCATATAACGAGAAGAAGAGTAAAGGGAATAATGATAATCAAATTCAACAGCCTCTGGTATTGTTGCTGCAATGGTAACAATACAGCAAGATGATGATAGGTGTGACCCTTAAAAATTTATTAAAAAAAAAAAAGAACAGAAAAAAGAGGAGACTGAAGTCTCAAAGCAGGAAGAGAAGAAGAGGGAAAAGAACTAGCACTAATCCAGTAGAGCTCTTCTGAAAATTACAATAAAGTTTTGAATAATAATTTTTTTTTTAGATTTTTTTTAGAAAGTGGGGAGTAGCTTTAAAATGTAGAGTAGAATAAAAATTTTTCATTTAAGAATGACAAAGTGTTATTTAAAAATTAAAAATAATTTATTATCTCCAATTCTAAACTCTCAAAAATAAACTTGTAAGTTAATTTTCTTCTAAGGTAGACAGGAGAAAGTACATATTGCATGTATTACATAGTAAAAATTAAATAATTATTCCTTTTTATAAAAAAAACAGTTAACTAAAAGGTTTTACAAGAAAGTAATACACTTCTGCATCTGCTCATTCTTTTTTGCACCTTCTAAAATCCTTTCTTTCTGCCCACACCACCAAGGAAAAGTATCCCAAAATAAGAGATGTATGTCTTCATTTGCCATTTGAGAAGACTTGGCACTCCTCCTATTTTTCAGAGAACGATCTAAAAGCAAAATAAAACACCTTCAAAGCAACCACATCACACAACATGTTCTCTTGGCTTCTAAAGTGGAAAATACATACCTACCCAGCTGAGGAGCCTGATTATCCATTGCCTTGCTAGTATATACGCTCACTTAAAATTATCCAAAGGAATTGCAAGATGAGAGCCAAATACTACTAGTTTGGGTTTCCATTTCGCACCTAACTTGCACTCACCTTTCCAAAGCAATAAAGAACTATAGATTTTCAACAATAAAGGTGTAACTTCAAAAGTGTTTTCTTCAGGAACAATATGCTCTCCCAGACTCTCCCTGGCATCTTCCCTTCAGCATAACATTCATTTGGCCATGAGCGAACACAACCCACTTCCCGAGTGACTCCTCCCATAGACTCACAAACCAGACCACCTGCGAGGCCAGTACAGGCATAAAGTGGAGTAGTTGGGTCTGGGGTTGGAGAACAAGGGTATATTAAGTCTGACGCTGGCTATCCTGCTTCTGGATGCAAGCTGGCTTCTATTTAGACTAAAATAGTTTTTATATTGGGATCTCCTCTTCTTCCAGGGAATGATTCTAGCCAAAGGACAGCTTTCATGAGTGGCAGTCTCCCCAAAGGCCATTAACTGTAAAATGGAGCTTACCAACTGAGCATGAATTGCATTTAGACGGCTCTTATGGAAGTTGTGGACAAGGCTGCCAGTTTATAAAGCAGATGATAGGTTTCTTGGACATGTGTTTTATCATGTAATAGATATTAAACTTCAGTAAATGAGCAAATAGTCCTAACCAAATGAAGAACAATGCTAGAAAAATCTAGAATACTTGGAAAGCATACCTAGGAGGTTCTGTGAACAATGACAGGTGGCCAGTGTTTGAAGAGGTCTCACATTGGCTTTTCATAGCTTGATTTGCCATTTTTCTCACTAGCATTTTCTATCCTGTCTCTTTCTTAAGAGAGAGTCTATATTTTTTATCCAAATACTCTTAGAAGTCTCACTGTGCGTGCCACAGTAACTGAACCTGTCATTCAAGAGGGTTTCTGCTCTTTTTCATTGCTGCACAAATTATGTGCTCTCCACAAGTTTCCATTAGCCTTAGGAAGCATGAAAGTCAACTATAAAGTTGATCAGACCCTAAAAGAGATGCAGCTAGGGAAAGGAGTTTAATCTAAGAAAACAGGGAGCACTTCTGAGCCAAGTTTTTATTATGTTTAGTGTTGCTTTTGTTGCAAGGCAAATGTGTGTTTAGGATAGCACAACTGTCAAAGGAAATATTTTCAGCCAAGGAGTAGAACCTCAGGAATCCAAGCATAGAGGTTATTTGCATATCCATACACACAAATATACTAGATCTATGCTATGCACAGAGCCACAGTTTCAGAACTCTCCTCACAAAAAAGCCTCCATGAAAACCATGGGCACATATGCATGTCTTTGGCCAAGTCTCCTGCCTGCCTGAGGCTTGTGAGCACTCAGCAAGAGCCAGGTTTTAACTCAGCTCCTCTTCAAAGCAAAGAATGGCATCTTCACTGGCACTTACCCAAGAAAAGTCTTGGAAGGCAGAGCATTTCTGAGATGCTGTGGCACATTTTCTGTCCTGTTTCTTTTTTGTCCAAAGTACTACTAATTCACTGCAGGTTTACATCAGCACTGAACTACTTCAATGTCAGCTCTAGCTCAGATGCTCTAGCCAGTCAGCGAAAAAAGTAAAGGGCATGCCCAACTTTTCCTTCCCAGTCCACATACCCCACTTGCTCTCTGTCCACCTGCTCTCAGCTGATCAGTAACCAAGGAGTATTAGTTTCTCTGCTTTTGACTCTTTCAATTGGACAATCCAAACCACTGCCCAGCATCAAGTCTGTGAAGGATATTATGGCAAACTTTTCCTTCATTTTAGTTGCTTGTGGAAAATCAGTGAGATATGGTTTATACTGTACAGTGTAACTAACTGTAGGAATTTACTAAAACGTGAAGTTCTGAAGTAAAACTCTTACAGCTTGGAACCCAGATCCAACATCTGAGTTTTTTCCAGAAACAATTGCAAGATATTACTGTTTAGAGAAAATACACAGAATTTGATAAGTAAATAATTTCTAAAAATTGTTTGAATGAAAAAGTCCAACCCATCTGCAGGAAATGGTTCATATAACTTGGAGAAGCCCCAGTCTTGCTGAGGAGAAGTCTTGGCAAGTTTTAGCATCTTTTCATATTATTTTTGGCAGGCCACTGCCTACAACCATGATACCTTCAATTGCTGAGGTACCACACTTCAGAAAGTTTTGTTATGGCTAATTAAGCAATAGGCAGAGCAAAGATTGTTTATTCTTTATTTTACAGTAACATTAATAGAGAAATAAACACGTGAATTGAAATTACCAATTGGCTCAGCAGTTTCTCATGATCTCAGAAAACTGCAAACAGTCTGTTCTCATTTCTCATTGACTTTGTAATTTTTCATTTGAATCAGAGAGCATAGTATCTATTCCATAAAAGGAATTTTATATATTTAAAAAAATTATTTACTTGATATATGTTTCATGTTAAAATATACACTTTGCAGATGTCATTGTCATGGAATTATTTACCTCAGAATTTGGATAAATTCTTCTGTTTTTCAAAAGACATTCAGTTGTTATAATCACATTGTTGAGAATAGCACAAATATATAAAATTGAGAATAGAGAGGAAATGTGTAATTACTCCATATTGGTTTCTATGTAAAATATACATATGTGTCTAGCTTCCAAGCAGATAATTCCATATTACACATGAAAGTTTTGGTTACATCAGAAAAAAACATATGTATAGTCTAAAATACTGTTTTGCTACAATGAGAATGATAAGCTGTCATTAAAATATACAAAGGCAAACACCTGGAGGAATGATGCTATAGTAGCTGTTTAATTAAAATATATTCCATAAGGCTCATGAACTTTTCTATTTTATTTTTAGAGAAGAAAAGGAGGCAGATAGAAGATAGAAAATTGACTGCACCAAAAAA
Source organism: Pseudopipra pipra (assembly GCF_036250125.1). Taxonomy (NCBI): domain Eukaryota; kingdom Metazoa; phylum Chordata; class Aves; order Passeriformes; family Pipridae; genus Pseudopipra; species Pseudopipra pipra. The sequence continues at coordinate 70,462,598 of NC_087550.1, read as the reverse complement.
TGTGTTGGTTGTTCTTATTATTTTTTTTATATTAGAACCCTCATGCACAAGTTGTATCAGAGCAATTGAAGCATTCACAGATAGAGTAGGTCACATTATGTATCACATTATTCAGAAGGATATTTCACTGTGATTCACAGTGCACTGTGGAAATCCTATAACACTTGTCATCCTGGTTTCATTTATGTACAGATTTGCCACTACTAGATAATATAAGATGCTGCAGCCAACAAATTGATGAAAATATGTGACATATTTCATTATGAAGACTTACTTCCCCCTACCATTACTTTCAAATTTAGATATTCCAGATACAGCTGTAGTAGAAAATTAAACATCACTTGAAGGGTTTTCTGGCACTGAGGCCAGCTGGCACAGAGCAGGCTGCATTTGTGTTTTTAAACTCTTTTACCTTCAAAGTCAGGGTGGCTACATTCACACTGCCTGGTAGGAATGGCTGCTGGCCTGCCTGTATCTGCTCCCAAACCATGCCAAGAAGTTAATTGTGGGAGTCCTAAGTGGAATAGACCAAAATCACTCCATGGGCTATTTAAATAATTGAGTATTATATAAGGCTGAATTCCAGTACCCAAGATCATTCCTTGGCATTGCTTAATTTACCATTAGGGTCAAAACCATCAAGGAATGATTCACCTAACCTAGCCGTACATGTCATCAGTTTAGATGCTTTCACCTGAACTAATGCCACTATGTCGTTTTCATAGCCAAAGAGTGAAGTACATACTCCTAAAGAACAATTACTTTCACATAATTTAACTGTCTGCATTAGAATGAGATGAATCATTCTTTTCCCCCCCCTTCTGTTAAAGAGGAGTCAGGAGACTAGTTCAAATGTAGATGTCCACCACAGATCAGATGTTTTTCTTCATGGGACCCACAGATTCTCCATAGAATCAATTTTTACTACATGGAGGTAGCACTGCATTCCTTCTCAGAATGTCCCTTTCTTTCAGGAGTATGTGCTTGCATTTTGTTTTGGGACAGAAAAATTACAAAAAGCACAGCAGAAAAGTCTTTTTATTTGTTTTTTTATGTAATTACTAATAATTAAATCTTTCTGGAAGTTACACAAAAGCCCAGTATCTCTGGATTTCCAGTCAGTCTATGCCGTTAGATGAGAAAACAGATATGTTAACAGAGCAACTCAAACATTTCCAAAGCTGCCGACTTTCCTGGAAAATACATTACAGGCAATTAGGAAAAAGATTAGGGCTCAAGGGATACCACTAAATCAATTTCCAACTGATAATGCAAAATCACAATGCATGCAGTGGCAGGTGACTGCTGGGAATCAACTTGATTCAGTTGTTGGGAATCTCCTTTGACTAATCAAACTATTAAGTCTGAATTGTCATCTCTCTTCTTGCAAGGGTCCTTAGACTTGTTCAAACAGCATGAATAGATTTTATGCATTATTTATCTTGCACTAAAGAGTGCAATTTATGCAAACTTGCAAATGGTGACATTTTCTTTCCCCAGAAACTAGCAAATTAATGGCACACAAAAAACAAAGTGTTTGGTGAGGAGTAGAAGAATGTACCTGTAGAGTTATTTGGATGAATACTGCACTAGAAGTACTTATGGTTTTTAATGTGCTGGATATAACACTGTGTTGCTTCAACTTCACATCTCTGTAAATCTGGAAAAATCCATATAATTCAAATGGAAGAAAGAAAACAGAAGTTACAGTAATCAACCTGCACCTTTACATGTAAAAATCTGTACTTTCAGGTGTGATCTGTGAGTGGATTATCCGTGAGTGGATTCATCCAGAGACATAAGTTAGATGAGTTGCTCATTCATGATTTTAAAAAGTGTCAAGCATACACCTTCTAGCCACTATGTTCCTGTAAGATGTCCTAAAAAACTTATGGTGTGTTGTTCCTTTTATAAGACTTTTTGAATGAAGGTCATTAAAGAATGAGGCAAAAATATGAGCAAAGGGAAAAAAGCATGTTCTTACTATACAAACTCCAAATCAACTTTTCATCAAACATATAAATGAGATTCGTTTCTTCTTATATTTTTTTCTCCCAAGAAAGTCGTAATACGCTTTTTCCGTTAAGCTTATAGCTGTGGGATGAAATCTATATGTTTAAAACTGTCTAGTGGTTTGGGCTTTCCCTCTGAGAACCACTCAAGAGTGCTTAATTTTGGAGAGTCAAATCCTTAATGTCCTCTAAAATCCAGGAATATTGCTGACACTTTCAAAAGAATTGAGAAAGAGATCACTCAGATTGTGCTTCTCCTCATGCCCATCCTACCTCCAGAGAAGGTGCAATTTCTTTCTGGAAAAGTACAATCTAAGAGGACTTAAGTACAGTAAGATCTAATTGGTTATTTTCATTCACAGCTGTCTAAAAGACATGTGCAAAGGTAAGAAAGGCAGCTTGTTCACAGAGAAGGTGAAGCAATGGGCAATGATGGAGTGTTTTGTTTTATTTGCTCTTTATAAAACACTTTCCAGAAGTATATAGACAATACCTAGCTAAGCATAACAGCACCTGAAGTTCAGTGACAATGGCATTCATAGTTCTGAGTTCAGTGCTCATCTGTATTAAGCTCTAGACTTGAAAGATACCTATACTTAAAGTAGGAGATAGGAAGCCTCAAGCCATGTAATAGCAATGCTTAGAAATGAAGCATATTCGAAGTCCTGTCTCTCTCACACACATAGAAGCATCTTTTTACAGTGGAGATAAAAACCTATATGCAAGTGGATTTTACGGCTTGGAATATCCTAGACTTGGAGGTAAGAATGAGGTTCCCCTCATTAGGCATCTGGAAAGTTTCTTTTTAAACACATGGATAGAGGAACAAGTTGTGCTCAGACTTTTACACAGTTGTTTAGTAGTTAAAGCACCAGATGTCTAAGACTCATTCTCAGAAAAAAAATGTCCCACAGCTCCCACCTCCTTGGAAAATACCTTCATCATCACAGAGACTTAAGCAGAAAGTTTTCCACTCTGCAGAGCAAAATGGGGCTGTTGAGAAAATAAGCAAGAAGAAAGCTGAGTCTCTTATTTAGTGATGAGCACAATCCTTTAGGGAGAGAAAAAGATTTTAGGTTCTCTTCATCTGCATCATGAATTGTCTATTCAGTATTCATTAAGATTTCACAGAGAGATTTCCCTCTCCTCTCATTTCAAAGAATATTCTGAGTTGGAAGGGACCCATGGGGGTTATCACAACCAACTCTTAAGCGAATGGTCCACAAGAGGAACAAACCCACAACTCTGGTGTTAGTAGCACTTATGCTCTAACCAACTACTGACCAAAACACAAAGTCAAAGCAAAAAGTCAGAACTTCAGACAGTCCAACTATTCTTATCAGAAGTTATGGAGTCATCTTCTCCTGGCTATTTTTATTCTTTGTCTTAAATCTGAGGAGTTTAAAGTGGCTTCATCATTCTTTGGGGTGCAGTGGCTTAGAGACAGTTGTGAATGAATGGAATAACATCCAGTTGATGGCTGGGCACAAGTGGTGTTGCCCAGAGCTCAGTATGGGGGCCAATTCTGTTTAATATCTGTGTCCAGTTCTGGGACCCTCAATTCAGAAAGGACATTGAGGTGCTGTAGTGTGTCCAGAGAAGGGCAACGAAGCTGGTGAAGGATCTGGAGCACAAGTCTTATGAGGAGCATCTGAGGGAGCTGGGGTGCTTTGCCTGGAGAAAAGGAAACACAGAAGAGACCTTATCACTTTCTACAACATCTGAAGGGAGGCTGCAGCGAGGTGAGAGTTGGTCTCTTCCCCCTTGTGACAAGTAACAGGAGGAGAGGAAGTGGCCTGAGTTTGTGCCAGGGGAGGTTTAGATTGGATATTAGGAAAAAATTCTTCACAGAAAGTCTTATCAAGCTTTGGAAGAGACTGACCAGGAAAGTGGTGGAGTCACCATCCCTCAAAAGCATCTAAAAGATGCACAGATGTGGCACTTAAGAACATGGTTTAGTGGTGGTCTTGGCAGTGTTGAGCTAATGGTTGATCTTAGAGGTCTTTTCCAACCTAAACAATTCTATGATTCTATGATTCTGTGGTATGTCTGTTCCTTAAGTTTACTAAGTTGCTGCACCACTTGATGAATTAACACATTCAACATGATCAGTATCATAAGTCCTTGCTGCAAGATCTCGCAAGTGCGTAGACTAATTTCAAGAGAATGAGATGTAGACTTTCTGAACCTGTGCTGAATGCACTGAATTTTGCCTGCATTTTGTCTGCAATAATCTTAAATGCTGCATATATTTCTTGATTCATCTGGTTTATCTTAATTTACCTATTTTATCTTAATTTATTGGCCATAATGCTTATGTCATAGCTTCTGGATGACACAAAGCCCTTACTATTCTTTTTCTGTCCCAATACATTACTCAGTCTAAATCCTGTTCTCACTATTGAGAGACCTCTTCTTTCCTTAAATCTCAGGGAATAGTTTTCATAAAGTTCTCCAGAACTGCTTTTTTGAAATAAAGACTGTCTAGACTGTGTTTGCTTTTATATTTAATTTAAGGTAAATCATATATGGATTCAAAGATATCTGATACAGTTAGGACTTCTGTTATCTCTTTACCCCGCACCAAAACAAAACTGATAAAAGCATTACCTTCATGGTTCCATGACTAGGGAAGAAAAGTTCTAGCACTCAAATCCAGCTATATCAGGATGCTATCACTATAAAATAAAAATATTTTTCAGACTCTTTATATGAAACTAAGTTTCAATAATAGTACAATTATGGTGATATTTCTATCTCTTAAGTCATTAAGGAAACTCATATTCATGTATAAATCCAGTCTGAAGACACATCAAATTTCTGACATAAATTATTACTTTTTTTTTTCTTCTTCTCTTTTGGTGTGGGGGGAAGTTGGGTTTTAATTGGCTTAATCTTGGATTTGCAAAACTTGGGTTTAAAAGTTGCAAGATCAAGAGATTTACCTTTTTTTTTTTTTTTTTTGGGTAAAAAAAACTCCACAAGAACAGGTAGATCTGTAGCATTTTCTGTTTCTGCTTACTGGTCTGGCTTAAACCAGGAATTTTAAAAATGACTACGGAACAAAAACCAGTCAAGAAAGGTTCTGTCAGCTTTTTTCAAAACCAAAGTACTGATTCTTTGGAAACACACTTTGAGTTTCAGACAGTTGTTTAAGTTAACTCTTTTGTTTAAATTTATTTGTCCATTCCAGATTTGACCAAGGCTCTGTCAGTAGTGTCATCAAGTAAAGTAGTCTCTGGCAGGTTCAACTTTGGTAGTAAAGTTAGTGGATAGAGTTTTCTAACAAAATCCAGCACCTCCCAACCTAACCTGGCCACATGTGATGAATTTTCAGCAAAAATCGCTTAGCATGATGAAACCAGACTGATTAATTTTTTCTACCCTTGTGATGGCAAGAGGAAAATGCTTAATGAAAAGTGATAGGGGAATCTTGGAGACAGTTTCACCAACAGTTATGATTAGGGAATTTTAAAGCTCCAGAATTTGAGACATCAGAACAAAACCTGTTGTTCTCTCATGTAATTACTCAACAGTATTTTTGAGTAAATTAGGCCTCTAAAGCCACGCTTAAGCTTATTTTAAGTACCCCTTCATTTTGCATATAAAATACTTTACAAAACTGAGGCTATTATTACTTCTATTGTTATTGTATTGCTACCTTCCAATATCACAACATTGTATCCATACAAACTAAAGCTGGAACTCTATATTTGAATACATCAAGCAGTCAATTATAAAAATGTAAAAGTACAGATAACTATTTTGTTTTCTGATTGTTCATTTTGAATGCAGTTATAAGTTTCTACACACTTGGTCAAATATAAAATTATTATCATAACTTGACTGGGAAATATCATAGGAATCAACATGACAGTCTTCACAGAATCACAGAATCAGAGAATATGCTGAGCTGGAAGGGACTCAGAAGAGTCATCAAGTCCATCTCCTGGCCCTGCACAGGACCACTCCAAGAGCTGTACTATATGCCATCCAAACACTTCTTTGAAGCCATAGACACACACTAAACTCACAAATACCTTATCTACCATATTTTTTTTTCTGCTTATTTCTCATAACAACAGATTTTTGCTGGTTCTTCGTCATATGATTTGGTTAATTTTTTTTAATGTGTTTTTATCCTGGTTTCCAGGTAAATGGTTGCCAAAACTAAATTCCTGCAAAATAGCTGGGCCACCTGCATCCAGACAGCAAAACTCCTAGAGGTGATGACTGAGCCGTGTGGAAGGACTGCTCTCTGTCTCCAACTCTATCCTTAGTTTGGCATGTCTTAAAATCTGTTGCAAATGGGATTTATTCGGAGTTTAAAATCAAGCATGTGCTTAAGTACTTTGGTAAACCATAGCATTGTCCATGGAACTCACTCCATACATTAACAGCAGATCTGAAGTTATGCAGTTGGGCAGTTTTTTAAGGTTTTACTGCATAAAAAAATATTGATTCTGTCTGACCATTTTTTCAATTTGAATTTGCAGGCAAAAATTTTATAGTTCATCACTTGATGAGAATGTTAGTGATGAGGTAAAAATCAACCTTTTTTCCAGCTCTTGGAAAGAGTTGGGTGTTTTGTATTAATCAGTCAAGTGTCGAAGACCACAGACACTTGCAGATCATGCACTTGTGACTCTGCTTGCACATCCAATTTTTTCCCCCTCCTCTCCTCTCAAAACTCCACCCTAGCCCTTCAGGCACACCGTAAAAAAAACATATACTGGTCATTGGTAGCATTCTAAATGGAAGTTGAAGTTAGAAGAGTTAAAGAGATTGGAATGCCAGTCTGTGAGATAGAGTACAAAGGTGGTTGTGAATATTCATGGTTGTTGTCTGCTACTAGTGACTTAATGTTACGGTTTCTGTCAGGTATACATGAAGAAATTTCACCCGACTGACAGCTAAGGTTGCATATATTTTTGTATAACAGTTTTTGGTGTCATCATGCATGTCAGAAATTATCAAAACTGCATAGGAAGAGATCCCTCTGTCTTTCCAAAGTTATTTATCTCTAGAGATCAAGTTAGACTTTTTCAATTTGTTAGACTGTATTTCTGAGCTTGATTTTTAAATTTTGTATTAAGTACTGTGTGAAAATACATCTTGTGGCCAAAGCTTCAAATAAGCTGAAGTCATAAAGAAAATATCAGATATAGCAGTTGTGAGACACAGGAGCACTACACATAAAATGAGTGCGCAGTGCCCCGGCTCGGGGGGACTGGCGGTAGGGTGTTCTCAGTGGAGGGCTCGCACTGCTGAAACCTGCTTCCTTTGGCCATGCGCCAGAACTCCGGTTTGGCGAAACTCGGAGCGCGATGTAAGGCCTGTCTGTTCAGCAGGGCAGCTAAAATACCGTTGGATTATTCTTAGCAATAGGATATGGCTCGGGGAGTTGTGGGGTTTTTTTTATTTTGTTGTTTATATGATCCTTGATTATAAAGAGTGCTGTATTTTTTTCTGATGCTTAGGTTTGTCATTCAGGAAGTGCAGGGCAGATGCACGATAATGAGAAGCCAATATTAGTTAATTAGATTTGCTTCATTTTCAATGAGACATTGCACACTTGAAGGAGAGTACAATAAAATCAAGCTCTCAATCACAAATTAAGGATGACTATTTCCTTCTTAGCAGAGAGCATAATTTTTAATCAACTGTCCTTGATTTCTTATACAGACTATCCTCTCAGACATGTTATCTTGCATTTAGCAAATTAATTGCATATTTTCCAATTTGAAGTTATCTGAGTTTTTGCCAATTTGTACTGGGATTAATTTCTGAGCTATAGACAGTTTAGGAGGGGTTTGTTTAAGTTGTTGTTTTAAAATTTGCTGTGGTGGAGGGAAATGAATGTTCTTAGTACCATTACAGCTGTATAGTCAGAGCCTCTGTGCCTCCTCAGGTTTCCTCAGAGAAGAGCAGTGGGATACAACTAGAAGCCTCTGGGGACAAGATGTCTCTAGGTGAAGAGTGTGGCTGAGGAGTCTCACAGCCATCAGATCCTGGCTGCCAAGGCATTTCCCATAAGGGCTACTGGAATCAACTCAAATTGTCCTGTGCTAATTTATGGTAATTGTCCTGTGCTAATTTATAGCTTGTTGTGTTGCCTTGATCGCAAGAGCAACTAGGTGGTTAAAAGCAGGATTTCCCAATTTTTCTCTCAGGCTAAGATACCCGGCCTCTTTTGAACTTAATTCATGGCCGTATGAGAAGTCTCTCCTCTGTTTTGTGAATTGTCTTTACTACTGAGAAGAACAACTAAATAAGCCTGATTTCCTACACTTTTGTGTCTTCTGTTCCATACACTGGAATATCCCTATTTGCCTTGCAAATCCTCCACTTTCTGACCTGCTGGAAAGGAAGGGGTATCATTTCTTGTGGTTGAATCATGTATATGTTGATTAGCTGGTTATTTATGCAAATGCTTCTTGGTCAAATAGTAGCTGCATCTTGAGTTTTGAGCATCCATACAGGAAAGACAAGAGAAGAACCCTCTGTATGTTCTCCATAAGTGAGACCCTAACAGGTACTCTTTTCCAAACAAGTGGTTACTGCTGAGTAAAATCATGAAAATTATATCAAAAAATACCCAACATGTTTTTACAGCTTTTAGGGAGGAAAATAGAAAGATAGAAGGCTATTCAGACAGTGCAATAATGGGCACCTTGCTTCTTTGGGAAACAAGGGGGAAAATAGTTCCAAAGCCAGATGTTCACATACGCTGACCAAAAACTTTTGAAGAAAACTTTTAATAGATAATGCAAGATAATGCCTTCTGCCAAAGACAATTTAAGTGGAAAATTTTATTCAAGTCTTTTTTCTTTATACATTATATAGCCATTAATTTTGCACAGAAATACAAAATCTGTATCCTACTCTCTGTAAATCTTTCATAGAATCATTGCTTGCATTCATAACTGAGGTTGGGTTTTTTTTGTCTTAATGCAAGGATTCTGAATTGCAAGCACGTGCTTATGATACCCAAAATTATAGTGTTTGCTCTTTAAATTTAGAATTAAGCAGTTTCTTAAAAATTACAAATAAACTGAATTAATAAATTGATTGATTTAAAACTGATATTTTAGGAAATATACTATTATATTTAATGTTTAGGGTTTTTTCCTAATAAAGTACCTTAGTAACACCCTAGTTAGTGCTCAGTTTGGTGCTCACCAAAAATGGTAGGACATGGTGGCCCTTTTAAATCAAAAGAGCAAAACTTCATAAAGCCAGGAGAGATCATTAGGCTGATTTATGTTGAAAAACTGCATAATATAGAGTATGGAATTTTAACAAGTACCTTTGTCATGAAGTCCATGAGTATAGTCTGAAAGCATACTCTTCAGATTCAGACTTAATTCAAGCACTATAATTGTCACAGGATCCAGAACTTCCTAGAAAGGGTGTTGCAGAGGTTATTTGCTTCAGCTTCTATTTTACGACCATGACAAATCTTTCTCTGGTGAGACATGTACAGACTCGGCTTTTTAAATTATCCATTTCACCAGACGTTTTCAAAGCAGATGGCCAAGAGAGGATGAGGATAATGTAAGTTTTGCAAGAAGGAGTGGGAAACATGCCAGCAAATGTAGAGCATGAAAAAGAAACTGTCAAAGATAGGGTAGGTTAAGAGACGTGAAGATAAGGAAGTCTACAGAAAGAAGGAAAAATATGACTGTTTCAGTTACTTTCTACTGTTCTGGGGAAGAAAAACAACTATAAAACCAATTCATCAAGCAAATCCTTTCCACAGGCTTTGTACTACTGATAACTAAACACTCAAAGAAGCTCAGAACATCTGAACAACTACATCACCCAGGCAACATCAGGAGTGGGTGAGGCAAATGAGAAACGAGACATTGTTAAAGAATCAACCTACTTTAATCTGGAACAACAAATACTGGAATGCCTAAATCATACTTTTTTCCCATTATATAACTTACAGGGGAGAATTAACAGAATTTAAGAAATATACACCTCCAAAAATTAGAATATGTTCGGATTTCTTGAAAATTTCATGTTAATTGTTGTGATTTCTAGGTTTAATACGTTCAGGATCACCTCAACACAATTTTATCAATCAAGGTTCTTCAGTTCAAAAATGCTATTTTTTAAAACTAAAATATTCCAGGCAAATGTGTTAATTGCCTAAATAACCAGATTGGCTCTGTGGCAGCTCATCCACTCTCTGATTCCTGTTGGTGTAACTGACCACTTGGTTGCAAATCAATATGATGCCCATGGCTGTGAGGCTCTTTAGCATCTACAGTCTGCCAGCATATCTCAGGTGTGCAACAAGAAGTTTTTGAAAAATCCATTTCCATTTGTCTGCATTTTATTTATCATATAATTTCAAATATCATGATATTTTAAACACATAGTTCTGAATGTTTTTAATCATGATAGTAAGTTTGTGTCCAATCCAATCCTAAGACTAATAGAGTAAATAGAATATTACTGTTCTGGGTTTGGGGGGAGGGGGGTTTGCCTTAAAACGCTGCTATGAACTGTCAGGTTCCATTCAATTTTAACCTTACTCTTGAAAAGAAATAGAAATATGAGGAACTGGGAAGGTAAAAGCCAGAGAAAGTCAGCTATATATCAGCTGAGTGCAAAATACTCTTCTTTCTTTGATGCCAAATGTTGATGTTCTAGGATAAATCCAAGGTGAATGAACACAGTCCAAGCACTGAAAATTATTATTGATTTATAAATTCTATACCCTTTTACAAACTATTCAAGTTTCACTTCTCAGTCTAAATCTATTTCAATTATAGCTCTGAAGCACTGAGCTCCCTCTTGTGACTAGCCCTTGAACATTATTTTGATTTGGGGACTACTTAATTCTGTATAGTCTTGGGAGAACTGTTTCAGATACTGGATTGCATCAGATCGACTCTACTTGCATTTAATAATGCTCTTTAAAAATGTCAGCAGTGGCTATCTGGAAAGAATATAGACAATCTTCCTCATTTTTGTTAGATCATCCTTTGTATAGCTGCTCTTTCAAAGACAAAGAAATTGTGTCTCCTCAAAAATCTCCATTTCTAATGGTGGATTGTATCTTCATGGAAAGTATTTGATAATTCTTTAGTGATTGATAATGCAATAAACACAATATAGTGACCAGTAATCAAATGAAGACTAAATATAAATTTAGCAACCATAGAGGCAGGAAATACAATCCATCATATCTGACAGCAATTTCCTTTCAGAGTTGTAAAGTTGTATTTCTTTATTTACATTTGATGACGAAGGTATAATGGTTCATTAGCATGGGTACAGTCATTTCTATATGATCTGTGTTGACTGTGCAGAGCTTATTCCAAGATGGTATCAAGGAATAACATTCATACCTACTGAATACAGTATGTTTGTACTAATATACCAATAACAATGAACTTTCATTTGATACAGACATGTTGATAGAAATGTTTTGTATAAATGACCCTCAGTAGAAGACTGAATATAAGAAAAAGTCTAAAACGTACAGAACAAGAGGAATCCAGGTCAATATGTCCTTATTTAGCATTCTGACCTGGAACATGAATTCTTTGAGACTATTTTTGGTGGACGAGAAGAATAAGTAACATCCACGTGTACAAAAATCTAAGTTATGTGATAATAGCTGGGAAAATATATCTGTGAATAATCCAATCTATTGGTTTCCAATAGTTTTCCACTTCTTTGCATATAAAAGAGGGCTATGAAGGCATTACATTTTTAATATTTTTAAGTAAAAAAAGCAATAAAAGTACAATTAAAAGGTATCTCGTTTAATAGAATTATTTGTAAAAACATCCATTTTCACCTCTTCTACTTTCTTAATATTAGCTAGTACCGAAAACTCCAGACTGCCATTCTAAACATACTCAGTTCATGTGATTCCCATCATCTAGCAGTGTAAAAATAGGATTATGCTTACAACTGCTACCATTGCAAAAGGTCCCAAATCTAGCACTGGATATAAATCTCCTATTTTCTCAGACTGTTGCAAACCCCCATTTTACTACAGCTAATGCACAGGTATGGACATGTCTCTGTGACAAAGCAAGTGTCTTTGCTAATCTTATTATCCACACATGCAGTAATATATTTTTCCAGGCAGGAGAAAAACACATTATAGTCCTTACTCTATAGTCCTTACTCATACTAATCTACTGCTGAAGTGGACTGGAGCTTTGAACAGTGTAGAGTTACAGTTTAATGAATGCTGGTTCTTCTGTATAGGAGAAATTCATATGCTTTCATACTCTCTCAGCTTCATTTCCTTCCAAGGCTCATTAATTTTTAAAAGAGCTAGCTTTCTTACCCCAGCCTCCTAGTAGGTGGTGTTGCACTAGCATAAATATAAGGGTATTTATAATTCTAGCTGGGAGAAGAGGACAGGAGTATGATAAAGCTCAATTGCTCAGCCAAAGAGGTTTGGCTAAGTATCCGCATCAAGTCTAAGGAAAAACGTCAATAGATTTCATGGTGGTCACTGGCTTGCCTAATTTGGCCATATAACACTTCTGTTATTGTGCAGCAAGCAGTCTGATTGCATTTCTAGGATTGCAGCAATTTGTCTGGATTCAGATGTCACACTCCAATCACACAGTGAAGAGAGAAACAGTGAGAAACGGTCCTTTTCGGAATCCTGACTTTATCCCACTGCAACTTAGGGACCTTTCCAGCAGAGTGAAGCATGTAATAAATAATGCATTCACCCTGATGTGTTCAAATTATTGAATGTGGAGGGTTTGAATGTTGTTGCTAAAGCAGGCAAAGGAGACAAGTGGAAACAGTTGCAAACACTCACGAATGGCTCAAAAGTTCTGATAGGAATGTAAGCAAAATCTTAAATATCACTTAATCACCTTTCTTTTCAGTTCCTCATCCTCATAGCAATGTTCTCAGTCTTGGTACTGTTGCCATTCCTTTCAAAAAAATCTTTTCCCTTTCATTCAGTCATTATTCTCTATTTCTTGAGTAGTTCTATGATCTGCTGTCTAAATGACATACTTTATGACATATTTTATCTTTACAGACTAAGATATTGATCACCTTATGTGATGTGTTTCCACCACTTACTTTCTTTGATTTTTCTGTTCATTCGTTACCTTTTTTAAGTGACCAAACAAAATTCCAAAGCAAAAACAAGAATGTGATCCTATGACTGATGAGTGGAAGGTCCTTTGAAACGTGCCAAAATCCTGGAAAAAGCTTTCTCTTTCCTTTTCTGTCCAACTCAGTTGATCTTGCCCTGCCACGTACTTATCTGAGAAATATTTCACAGGCTCTTTGATTCAGTCTCTGTCAAAAGCCAGAATTCTACAAATGCAACCAGTAGTACCGATCACAAGGTCATCATTAAATAGACTAGCACACTAAGCTTAGTTTTGCCATATCAAAAATAGAGAAGGATTCACGTTTTTTCTGTGCTCCTTTATGTGAATGGTGCTGTGAGTGCTTCAGTGTGACACAATATATGGTCAACAATAATCCTCGGGTTGGTTAGATGAAGCAAACCAAATTTTGTTCACTGCAGAGAATCCTGAAACATTTTCCTGAGCATACTTAGGCAAAAGAACAAATTTTTCAGAGGATTAGTACTCCTTGAAAGATGCCTACCAGCTTGTGTGAAGTCTAAAGCAAGTTTGATTCAAATTTGAATCCTCATAGCATGGACCACAGCAGCTCTGGGCAATCTTTATGCTGATAAAAGCAGGAAGAGAAGAAGGAAAGCTCCTTGCTTCCCACTGTATTCACACATATGTTACAAGCATAGGACCAATGCCTCTGCCAAGAGAAGGGCCATAAAACTTTCAAAATATTAGATTCAGAACAATTTATAATTGTGGCCTTCGAAAGAGCTGAAAAGCTTCAGTTATGGAAAGAGTCATGATCAGGAGTTATAAAACTTTTCCTTAACAAAGCCCTTGAAAACAAATTGAACATTTGATAGCTAATCCTGAAAGCACCTCCAGCACATAATTGCTGATTTGTCACCTTGAAGGCCCCATATCCTGACATTTACCATTTTATTTTATACGTAATATTCAAACTTCTGACAGTGCACAGTTGTATGGTGGGAAGGGCTAACATAACTTGAAGTCAGTGAGCTTAGGGAGTTCTTCATGCAAATACTATTTTGAAGCATCTTTGTCTTACTCCAGACTGTTAAGCAAGTCCAACTGAATGAGTTAGAATTTTGTTTTCATTCAAGAGCCAGAACAATATTCAGAGAGGTTTTAAAGCTCATACTCTAGTGACACTGAGACTAAGTGCTTAAATACCTGTCTTTATTGAATGTGCCCCTTAAACCCAAGGGATATAGGAATACCAATTCCCCTGGGCCTTTTTTTTTAGTTCCCTTCCCCTTCCTGTCTGAATGGGATCCGCTCTCCTAACCTGGGACTGGCTTTTGAAAATCTCATCCATAAAATGTCATTATTGTGGAAAACTTCGCGCAGCCATCAGAGAGAGTTTTCAGTCATGTAAGTCAACCCAAACTGAATGTGGCAGGGTTCATTCAGAGCACTACCCCTGAGTATATTTTTCAGTAAGTAGGTAAATTAGCCACGCACGCATGCACAGCACAACTTCCTTCCGAACATTCAGCTGTCATTAAAACCACTGCTGCTATTTAAAAATATCTAAGCTTGTACGATGTGTAGTTTTCAAGGGCTCATAACTCAACCAAATCAAAACCAAACTGCTCTAAGGTTTCTCAATGAAAAAGTTTTCCTTACTGAGTGCCATTGTTTCCAGTTATTTCATTCTACTAGATGTCTGAAAAAGAAAGTCACAAGAATTTGTATTTGTATAAGAACTTTCACTCTCTCATTCAAAAATATAGCACTGAGGATAGGCTTAGCAGGAGTAAGAAGGATTAGGCATTTATGTGGATAATGAGAACATCCATGATTACATTAGGGGGGTGAATAGGATGAAAACACTGTGGTGACCAGCCCTCTCCTGGAATTTTTTAACATTTGTTTAAAAATTTTATAGGAGAAAAACTCCTATAATGCTGTAAACAAAGGGAGAGGGTTAATCAGACATGGATTAAATTAAAGTCACCCACCTAAGCACATGGATTGTGCAGATTAAAAGCACCATCACCTTTCATCTATCTTGTTTACCTCCCAAGCACCCTCTGGCTTTTGTGTGGCATTTTGGTTTCCATGGCCACTGAAGGTTCCTTCCTATAATCAAAAACGACCTCCTGTTATAAAAGACTCAGAGTCTTTGCTCAGCAGGCCATTTCCCCCTTTTATTATTCTTTTCTCTTGCCTTCAGGGAAAGCTTTGTGCAAGCAGGACAGAGCACTTGGTTGGTTGGCGGTTGACCTCAGTTGCACACAATGAGCTCTGAGTGCTACCTGAAATGTGTGACAAAGAGGGAAGGGTCACTGGCTTAGAGCATTACAAGGGCATGGGCAGGCAACTGTGATGACACTTGCCAAATGTCAGCATTCACCTAATTCAGGAGGGTCCCCGCTGATTGACAGTTCCTCAGTCTTCAGCAGCTAAAGACAGAAAATACACAAGTTCATTAATTAATAACCCTGCTAGACTCCAAAGATATAAAGGCTAAAAAGAAAAAAAGAAAAAAAAGTAACCAGAAACAAAAACCAAAAAGAAAGCAGCTAGGGAGGAGGAAGACAGCTCAGGATGAAATATGTACAAAGTATATATGTATATATATTTTAAGAGCACGCCTCACTAGTTTAAAGCCATTTTAATAGCCTACAGGCAAAATTTGTCATGGTATGTAGCTGAGTGCTGTGCTTGCTTAAAATGCTTTTGACAATGTGAGGAAAGCCTTTAAGCATTTGATGAAGGTAAGTTAGTTAGCAGGGCTTGGAAGCCTGTTTGCAGGTTCCAAGATAATTCCTCGGGATCCAATTAAACTGTTGAATTTTACATTCATTCCATTTTTCTAATTCTTTCAGTTAAGGGGATTTCTCCCACACATATCCTCTGCCCCCTCCCCCCCCATACTCTCAAACCAGTGATTTTAAATGCAGTTCAATGTAACTTTTTAGATGGTTTCACCCTTTGATTGCTGAAGTGTGTTACTCTTTAAAAAAAAAAAGGCTTGGAGCACATTTTTGTCTCCTGGTTACAGCAACAGGGAGATTTAATGCTGTATATCACAGCTGAAATAAGAGATTTGGTTTTGATTGCAAAGATGTGTGCCTCTGGATAGTTGCTAAGGAGAGTAAAATGTTGATAATTTTTTATATCAGCTACTTACTGTGTTTCTCAGATGTCAGCTGTAGCATAACAAAACACTGTACAAAACAGGATGTGAGAACAACAGAATTTCTCTTGTATATGTGTACTCACACTGAGGAAATCCATCATTATCAGAACTATCAAATTTTCAACAAATACTACTCAAAGATTACTTCAGTTGTTACTCTAGTGTAAGAATTCTTATGATAAAAAAGAAGCAAACGTGGGAGTTCAAGGTCTTAATACTATTTTTACATGTGAGCATGACAGATCCTGGTAGTGCAACCTTTATCCTTCGTAGTGTGGGGATGGAAATCTTTTCTGACGTTTCCCATCATGTTAGTATCTTTCTTTGACATGAGCATCAGTACTGTGTCATAACAAAGAATATGTTCAGCTGTTGGACTTAGAAGAAATTAAAACCTGCCTTCCAAAATGGTCTTGAAATCGTGCAATATGTCAAAAACAGTGATGTAACATGGTATTGTATGTTTTATACTACTTTTCACTCAGTCTGACTTAATAGCTTTTAGCAGAGTGAATTCTATCAGAAATCATGAGTGAATTAAGACATTTATATGCACTAGTCCGTCAAAAACATTTGAAATTCAATACTGTAACTTGTCTTCATGGTTTAAACTTTTATAGTGCAAATACAAGGTACCAACACAACCAATGAAACTCTCCTGCCACTTAAAAGAGTGTAATCACATCTGCAGAATACTGCAGTTCATCTGGGAGTAGGCACTTTCACTCCTCAGTTGTGATGAACATAAGTTGATCTTGTACCTGAAAACATTTATCCTGACAGAGGATATTGAGAACAGAAATTTCTGCCAGGAACTCCATGCTGCTGTTCATGCAGTTTTCATCTTTGGAATGTTATGTTCAGATCTACTTTAGATCATAAAAGAACTGTGAGTTTCTCCACATTAGTAGGAATCAGGGCACAGTATGGCATAAGCAGAATTTGAAGAAGAAAGAATTTCTGTTGTTGAAAAAGATCCCATTATCAAAAGAGAGTTGTTTTTTGTTTGTTTGGGGCTTTTTTTCAGGAATGAATGACAATATACAGAAATATGTGACAAGAATAAGTGATGAGTTAAATTTAAGCATACTGCAATGTATATTTTTTTCTCTACAGAGGAAAGAAAAAACAGAAGGAAGTAAGGCCAACAGGACATCTATCTCTAACATGGTTAAAATAGCCTTGTCTTAATTTTTACATACTAAAACTGTCAGTGAGGTTCATAAGAGAAATACAGAGTGTGTCATACTATAACAGACATAAATGTGGCTTGTCATAAACAATGCAATTATTTAGGAGCCTACTGCCCTAACAAGTATCCAATTACATCATTGAAACAATCTCCACAGACTGATGTTGTTAACCAAAGACCCAATTAAATTTCTCCTGAAAAGCTACCGCTGACATCAGTGGACTTGGAATGCCCTTTAAATGATAATCAGTTACCTATCACCAATAAACATTAGCTAAGTTCTGCTTCTCGCACCTTATTTCTAGATTCCCTTGTAGTTACATTTTCAAATATCAAGCAGGTATTTTTCATGCTAAATAAATAATCTCATGAATCCTTTGTTCTAAATTATCTTCCCACACAGTCACTCAGCTTCCAGTGCCTTCAAAACTAGCTAACTAAAACACCTGAATGCAAATTCAGCTTTAAAAGAATAATATGCATCTGGAGGAAAGGTTATTTAGCAGACTGATTGGTTACTGACATTTTCCCTGCTGCCATCTATCCCTCTAATCAATTGCACTCCCTGCTCCATGACCTCCAGCAATACTGTTCCTCATTTCAATGGCAAGAGTTCCCAGGCAGCTTCTGAGGTCGTGTACTGTATACATTGTGAACAAAGCTCCTGGCAAGAGGCAGTATTCTTCCTCTATCTCATCTGTACTATCTTCAAGTCATCTCTTTAAAGGAAATAAACTGCAGGTGTGTATGCTCCCCCCCTCTCTTTCCCTTCACTTCTCAGAAAGGTCAATAAATGGGAGTAAAATTCTCTCACTGCATATGAGGCTCTCAAAGTGAGGGCAAAGTGCACATATGAATGAACAAGTGTGCCCACACACGCACATCCCTGTGCGCAGGAATATGCCTACACTTGTGGAATGTGCCTCTTTACATTTGTGCATATAATAGATGTTGGTAGGGGCCATGAAACCTACCCTATGCTCCCCTGAAAGTAGGATTTCATATGCACAGTACAGTGGGATTGCCATCGCTATCCAGGCTTGTAGATGCTATAAATCAAATATACCAAAAAATAAACAACACAAAGAAGATAAGAATCTCACTTAACCTAATTCAAAAGAATACATCAAATATTTTTACTTAGCTTTCTACAGTAATTTAATTTTATTTTTTAAAAATCCCAACACATTAAAACAATCAGTTATTTCTATGAAGAGCAAAGAGTTGAAACATAGAAATATACTAATATTTCTCAATTATTCTAATTGAGACACTCCTTTCTCTTCTGATAGGTAAAATATATGTAGGCAAGCATAAAAAGTCTTAGAGAAAAAAAAATTAGTCCAGAATCAGAGCTACATATTTCAAATTCAATCAACAGTTCCCCATATCAAGATTTCCATCAACTTTTAATTTAAAGGTTTACCTCAGGAAAAACTTACTTATTTCACCAAGTCATGTAATTCTATTGAAATTAATGGGACCATAAGTGTTAGCAAAATAGACTCTAATTAATGATTTCATTCTAACTTTTTTGGCCTATTCTAGCTTAAGAGCATTATTAGAAATATCTTTTAAATAAATATTTCCTTTCTTAATCATGATAATGTAGTTTTCATGAAGAAATTATGTGATCAGATTTTGAGCTAGGGACTAGAAGATTAGAATATTTTTACAGAACCAAGACTTCGAAAAATGTAGTTCACTGATATGCTTGACAAACCCCTGGTTTGGTGTTAGGGCAGACATTTCACGATGTTCAAGTTCTTGGCATGGTTTAAAAAATAATCCAAGAGGTGTATGGGAGAACATCTTGGAGGAGACTGAAGCCAAGCTACTACCTTCCAGAAAAGTCCAGAGTAACACCAACACGCTTTTCTGGGTTTCAGAAAACACCGTATTGAGTAGTCCCTTAAGCAGAAGAGAAGCTGTTGAGTTGTACTGTGAATACATGAGACTGTGACACAGAAGCTGGCAGCATGGGCTTAGATAGGTTTGTGGGACTGAAACAGGTGATCTAAATCCATGCTTGGGTGTACACACAGAGGTATTTATCATAGGGAGCCACAAGGTTCAAGGGCTACAATTCAATTCATATGGAAACCTTGCTTAACACTTTCTGTACCTAAGAAGTGCAAGCTAAGGTAAGAAACTATCATGCTCGACATTTTCCTTTCCTCGGGAAGAGGATCAATATACAACCATCTCTCAAGAACTTACCCCCTTCACCTCATTTCTCATCAGTAGATGGAAAATGAAAGCCTGATCTGTCAGCATGTGGGTAATTTTTTTCCCTTTGGAGCTTTACTTCCAAGTCTGACATTTCTCAGAAGTATTGATAGGCAGATTTAGTTTTCAAGCACTCATTCTCTCTGTAGCAATGAGGTTTGTATACTGCATCACTCAGCATCCCTTTGAGATGGCATGCAAAGAACTAGAAGTGTAAATGCCTTCATTTCCTTCCAGCCTGTGGCAGTTTGGCCTGGCACTCTGGCCAAGTCCAAGCTGTCTCCTCCTCCCCACCCCCGCTCTCCTAAGCGAGGGAAAAAAAAATTAACCACAGGGAAAAACCTGAACAAACGGAATTCTATCAAAAAAATATATATTTACATATATTACAATTATATATACAATTTGAATATATTGTACACATGATAGGGAGCTCCCGAAGGGAAAAAAAGAAAGGAAAAAAGGGAGAGGGAAACAGGGATAAAAAAACTAAAAACAAATATCCTCCAAATATACCTGTTAGTAGAGAGATAGCGAATAAATACAAAAAACCGAATTAAATACTTCCCTGAACGAGACAGCAGAACTGTGGAAAGCACCAACCAACTCCCCCACACCTCCCGAAGGGAACTGGAGACAACGGCAGGTCGGAACAGGCAGGCCCTGGCCTATACAGGCAAAGACCGTCTGCGGAGAGACCTGTCACCTTCAGCCACTGGAAGAGAGAAGAGAGCAAGCTCTCTTATCTGTGCCTTATTTATACGTTGTGTTACACTAAAGGATGATGTGGAATACTTCCTTAGATTTCTGACCCCTGTTGCTAAGGATGGCCTAAAAAATCCAAACCCAACCCACTACACAGCCATAAAGTGCAAAAGAAAGGTTACTGAAGAGGCTGATTATTAATCAAATGAGAAGTTTGTGCTTTCCGTAACATTTGACCAGTTTCAGAAGACATTATCTGCTCTTTTTCAGAGCATGTTCCTCTCTTGTCATGCTGAAAGTTCCTGTCTGTCAGAGATGGCTTCTAGCCATGAAGAGCACAAGGTCTTCTTCCCCATTTTCTTCTTATGGCAATCTCATTTACGTGCCCAGTCCTGAAGAATTAGTCTGTAGAAGAAGCACCAGGGAGCTAAGTGAGGTTTTATGCATCTGAAAGCTGTATTGAGGTTTTAAATCACGAAATTTAGGGCTCTTAGAGTTAATCTCACAAGGTATGAGGCATTGCAGAGTTACCTGTTTTGTGAAGAAAAATAGCATAGATTTTGGGCAACTGCCAGGATTCCTTTGTGAAGAAAAATAGCATAGATTTTGGGCAACTGCCAGGATTCCTTTGTCTCTAAACACATTTTGTGCTCGAATAAAGTACATCTTAAGGATGAATTTGTCAACGAGGAATATAATTCAGTTTTTCTAAGTATGTTCTACGCATTCTAGTCTTGCATAACACATGTAGATTTCACTGTGTAGGGGGATACCAACAACTTTCTTGAGACTGACTTCCAAGCCAGTATATAATCTGTGTGATAGACAGTTTAGTCCATTAATTGCTTATACCACACAATTCAAACAAAGGCCATCCAATCATTTTTAATCCAAATAGAGAAGAAATATTCACTGTCATTGTCACACAATTACTAGTATGAAGATACCAGTTCCTTTGAGAAGTTCAGTATGGTGATACACACATCATCTTCACAAATGAGCAGATATCTACTAAGAGACAGCATCAACTGTGCTGCAAATTTTGAAAGTTCTTTGTTAATTACTGGGATTATGAAACAAACTTCTCCCTCAGCAAGTTTACAGGCAATTCAAAATTGGAAGAAATAGATAATATGCCAGATTGGTGTGCTCAGAGGAACCTTGACAGGCTTGTGAAATGAGCGGACAAGAACCTCAAGTTTCACAATGCATCAGTATAAACTGAGGGCCAACCAGATGGAAGACAATTCTCCAGAAAAGGACCTGAGAGTCTTGAATGGACACTGTGTTAAACCATGAGCCAGCAATGTGCCCTTGCACCAAAGAAAGCAAGCAGTGTACTGGACTGCATAAGAACATTGCCAGCACTGCAAGGAAGGTGATCCTTCCCCTCTATTCTGCACTGGTGAGACACATTTAGAGTATCTCAAGACAGCCGCAAACTTTCTTTGATTCTGGGTAACTTCATGAAATAAATGGTCCCTTCCAATTCAGAAAATTATGAAAATGGCCCGTGATAGCCTCTCTACACCTTTTCAGCAATACAGGTACTGCTGTTATCTGATATCACTGCCTCACTCTGAGCTGAGCTGCAGTTCTCTCCATATCTGCTAGCCTGGCCCAGCTTGATGTGGTAATGGAATACATGGATTCAGCCATGCACTATTTTCTACTTGCCTGGGCACAACATCCTCTCAACCTCTTCTCAGCTGATATGGACAAAAGGGATTTGTTAGTCTACCTAGTCTCCTAAAGTTTGAGTTCTTTTTCTGGTATATTTTTCCTCACCACATATGAAAATTGGACAGGAAGAATATGTGACTAGGCACACACCCCCATTTCAATTTTTAATTTACCAATGAGATGTTTAGTTTCAGAGCTTTTGTAATGTACCATGCTGTCTCAGTTTGTCTGGAGGACGTGTACTCTAGCTGTACTTCACTTACTCCCCAGAGTGGCTAGCCATTACTGTGGGCAACCCTGCTACAAATGAACCCCATAGTCAACTACACATGTGTTTTAGCACAGGACACTTGCACGTGCAGCGAAAGTAAAGAGTTGTAAGAAGTTATCTGGGCAGGGAACAAAATATCATGCACTGCATTTGTGATTTAAACATCTGTTTAAAAAAAAGAACCTCTCATGGATGTGTAGGAAAATCAATCACCTGATAATGATGAAGACATTTCTGTGTGTCAGCATGAAAGTATGATAGGTTTCCAGATGCATTTGCCTTAGGTAAAAGAGAAATTCAAACTATTTTGCAGCACTTTGTCTCACTGGACCAAATTTATCTCTGTTGTAGCCTGATGATGTCAACAGAGTTACAGTGTGGATGAATACAGGTCATTGTTTGTGAAGCTGGCAGAGTGTGCATGTGTGGGAGGAGAAAAATGAGATCTTCTAACCCATGTTTGCAGAAAAAACATGAGTATGAGTTTAGACACATACTCCTATTAAAACTGCACCATAATTTGCCACTGGAAGTTTCAGAACAAATGAGCTCCAAGTGAAACAGAATGAGGGTGTTTCTCCAAGCTATTTCCTGCACTGCTGTCAGTGCTACTGCATGACAGAGTGTGACCACATGATATTAGGCTTGAGATGTAAAACACAGGAATTGGCTTTTCTTAGTGGTTTCCAGACCATGAATTCCAGCTAAGCTAGGTGTCCGGTTTCTGCCTAGAACTTACCTGGCACTAATTAAAGTTAAGCAAAAAAAAAAAAAAAAAAAGAAAATCCTCTTGGATCTTTCTGCTATATTTGATGCTTGGTACCCTGGGGAGATTAAGTGCCATGCTAGTTATCCAATTTTCTTCAGTATAAATATTCTTCTAAATCCTAAAATACTCTTATCTGTAAGAGGATCCAAGTGCAATGCAGAAAGCTACAGCACAAGTAGTGTCTTTGTGTTCTAATATCCTGTGATTTTGGCATTCATTGTGTTCCATGGTGGGTCATGCTTCCAGGAACTGATCACAGGTGTCCTAAAGGTCTTTGCCCCTTGTGGAAGATCCCACTGCTGGGCCACAGAGATATTCCTTACGACCTGCTTGACTTGTAGACACACTGGGAGTATTCACTGTTTTTTTGCTTTGGGTCTTCATTGCTGAGTCAGAAATCAATGTATTTAACTTCACATATCAGCTTTGGGAAGCAGTGAAGTTTTCCAGATGGGTACCTGCAATACAAGGTGGACTACAGCAGAATGGGTGCATGACTGACACAGGGTCTGGCAAACACTGTTTGCTTCAAGACAACTGAAAAGGTTACTGTGTGATCACCTCCACCTAAGCTTTGTTCCCCACTTTACTGAGCTCTGCAGTGTTTTGCAGAACTCCTTATCATGAGTAGCAAACCAGGGCAGAGAGTCCTGGAAAATTCATGAAACCCTGTGGCTTATAAGTGAAACCGTTGTGTGAACCGGTCTCTGTACACAGGATGAGAAGGAACCACTGGGCTTGCCATTTTGAAAGAAATGTAGCTTTCCCTGTCAATCGCTCCTTCAAAACTAAGCCACTTGTATAAAATTGCTGTGATTTTTGGATGACATCTAATAATAGCCTTTGGCATTATTAGATATCAATAATCAATAAGTATGTTTTCCTTATTGTTAGAAAGGGTAAATAAAAATGAAAAATATGCAAGTTGGAGGTGGACCTTGAAATGCATTGGAGTATACTGATACATGGCAGGACAATTTCAAAATTGCTCTTACATTTCTGAATTTATATAAAGAAAAAAAACCACTCCAGAAATCCAAACCTGTCTGTTTTACATATGCTGCAAATGCAAATTTACAAACTTCTGCCAAGAGGATTTGGGATTTCAGGTAATATGAAATTCCTGTCCACAGTCCAGTAGCATGAAGTCTAAAAGAAAACACTTCCATCAGGCAGACTTATTTTTCATAACGCATTCATACCTTCTGCACTCACCCTGTGTAGCACACACACCTCCTTCAGTTCCAGGGAAGCATCCCCTGCTTCCTGCTCCCCCATTTAGGAAACATTACCCAGTACACAGTAAATTTGTTTATGGCCTCCATTTTATTAATAGTGGCAATCAGAGGAGCTTTTATGGATATGCTTTGTTCGCTTCAACTCTTGCTTTGTCTTCCAAGTTGGTGGGAAACCCTGCAGGACACTCATAAATGGACAAATTTACAATCTAGTCTGTGTAAAGTGGCCACAGCAGCATCTACGTCCAAGTTGTCTTTGTGCTCATGCACCAGCTGTGATGCCAGAGGGCATGGGGTCAGAGCAGAGGGCTTCCTCTGGCTTTCTACAAACTGGGATCAGCCAACCTTCATTTATCTATGGTTAAGGACTTGTTTTGGTTTCTCAGATCATGACTCCACAGAGCTGTTTGGATATTTTTAATTGAAAGACAAAGCACTTCCTCTTCCAAACTTAGTGCCTGCAAGGAGCATAACAAACTAATCATTCAGAATAATTAATTCTGTCAGAAAAATCTCTACAATTCTACTAACGCTGAGTGTTTTGTAATCTTAATGAAAGGAAAAACCTGTCACTGTGATAATTTTCGATTGACCCATTTTCTTCAGTAGTTGGGGAGAGGGAAATGTTGTTTGTTTTTATCTCTAAGAACCACAAGCATGAAAATGATATCCATAAATCTTACATTTCAGCCTTGTATTCCCAACTCAACCTTCAAAGGAAACATTAGGTAGTCAAAAAGGCCCAATAAGATTGTCAGATTGATCATTTGTATATGCATAGCAGAGTGTCTTTCAGTTACCTGTGACTATAATTTCAAAATATTCCCAGAATAGAGAAACATTACTTTTCTCCATTTTTAAGTGTGAATTTGAGACGGAGAAAATACGAGCAGCTTGCCAAGGCCAAGAGGCAGTTCTTGCAAAGCCAAGGACTGGAATCCAAATCATGAATGCTTTAGCCTAGCATTTGAAAGCACACCCTCTCTTTGGGTTTTAATGTAATATAAGAAGTTTAGGATAGAGAAACCATTTGTAAAGCCAGGTTTTATGAGAAAGTGTGGAAAACAAAATATTAGTTTCCTACATTTGCCTAATATTATAAACACCTAACTGCCAATTGCAGTGAGGAAGCTGTCAAACAAACACAAACAAAAAAAAGCACTTAACAAGAAAAATTCTTGAAGTTTTAGAGGTTTGTTTTCATATTGTCACTCTTTGAGGTCCTCTATTTCGTCTATATTTAACAGCTGAAAGATAAATGTGGCAGACAGTTGCATTTCTCATTACTGAAGGCAGAATGGTATAGGAAATTTGCTCTTTAATATGAAGCCTTTTATTTCTAGGTCACTAATTTTAATCAATTCCTGATCAATGGTGACTGAAAGGCATTCATATCCGGCAGCTGTTCTGTGGTCTGTGTTAAATGAGGGAGCATCTTAGTTATTTCCCAGCAGTAGTCCCTCTCTTGCCCTACCAGAACAAGCTGGTACTTTTCTCAGAGAAGCTATGGACTGATTGCACATGGCACTTGCAAATATCTGAAAAGTGTTTGACCTGCTTTTGTAAGGAGTGTATTTGTTTTTCAAACTACCTATATTACTTAATAGTGAACTTTTTAAATATTAAACGGGATCATGTTGCTGCTTTTGTATAAACGCATTCTGCCTGCATTCAACATCATGACTGCTGATGTGATGCTTCTGGCAGCGGTCAGAGGCTGATTCTTTGCATGCACAGTGAGGAGTGCCAAAACAAGTGTAGGTAGTTTCTGTGAATGAGATTCATAATCTTTAACTTCAACTGTCTACAAGTTTTATACGTAATGTTATCTGTTTGGTCTAAATGAATCATCTAATTCATACCAAGCAGAGGTGTTAGTTGCTTTCAGAAGAATTCCACCCTGTCTTCAATATTTTTTACATTCCCTTCTGTAATAGCTGCAGAAACATTCTATCACTATACGAAATAAATCAGATTTGTTTTTAAGGATCCATCTATATTGTTTAGCAGACATTATGGTTGAGAAAGGCAAGTTTAATTGATAGGTTCATATTTTCCAGGCATCAGATTCCTGGTGAGGTGTTGAAGATAAAGAAATGTAGTGGGGTTTGTTGTTTTTTTTTCCAAAATTTCTTCTGCCTCTCTGGCATGACCTCCCAAAAGGTTGACATATGGTATACAATGCACAATACTTTTGCTCCCAAAATATCTCTGTTTTGAACAATGCCTTCCACAAATTACTTCCTGTCTCTGCCAGTGTGAAGAAGCATAATCATCCATCTACCCACCAAAAAAATTCCTACCTTTGTTACCATCCTTTATTCCCTTTTTCCAAACATGTTAATACCTACTGAACATAAACAACACTAAAAGTCATAATAACTGTCTACTGCCACCTAGTTCCCCAATGCAATGAATTGTTGAGTTTTTCTTTTAGCATTTTGATAGCAGTACCATGTAGCCAAATTGTCTGGTAACATTGAAAATTGTCAGAGGAAGTGTATAACTTGGCTGAAAATATTCACTGAAACTTGGCATAAAGGATCTTAGGCTAGAACCAAGCTTTCTTTACAAAATACAAAATTCTTCTTTCAGATTCTTTTCATGATCCTAAAAGCAGCTTTCAATGTTTTCAAAGAGAAAAGTAAACTATGATATGTCTAACTATACTTGTGAGAAGAAAACACATTGAGTGAAAAAAACAAATTTACAGTGCCTTCAAGATTTTGTGTACAAACAAGCTTATTTTTAAGTTGCATTATAAGGAATTTCATAGACATTTAGTTCACAGTCTCAAAGTTCATTCAGAATTTTGCACATGAATAGACTTCATTACACATTTTCTTTTTTCTATTTTTTAAAACCACATTTTCTACAATCTTGAGGAGTATAAGGGGAGATATATGGCAATTACTAGTCTTTGTAGGTGAAGAGTAGAAGTAAAATAAAGAGAAACTTTTTTCATTATCCATACAAACATGGGTTCTTTATACTTAGAGTTAATGGAGTTACTCTTTATTTAGCCTTGTTTGACCAAGAAAGTTATTACTAATAATTTTTATTTGATTTACCCAAGGAAACAAAAACCCTTAAGCAGGAATAAGGACCCCATTGCTTTAGGCATTGTACTAAAGAGAACAAAAAAAGGAAGATTTCAGGAGTCTGAGTGCTTACACTAGATGGAATCAGACAGCCTGATGGAAGAGCTGAAGGAAACTGCAATAGCACTGGTCAATGAAATAGACTTTTTGAGGTCAGAAAACAAAGCAGGTTTGCATGCATTAATGGGGATTTCCTCCCACACCTAGGTGGAAAGAAAGATAGAAAATTGGAAACTCATGTCTGAAAATTGGAAAGGCGATGATGGAAATTGATAACTCCTAATGGAGGTTGCAGTCAGCCTTTTGGTACTGATTAGAGTCGTTTAAGTGGGAATAGGGAAAAGCAGTGTATTTATTAAAGTGGAGAAGGAGGATACAGTGCAAAGAGACAAAGAGAATTATGTCAGACTCAAAGCAACAGATGGGGATAACGATTTTGACAGTAGCACTCCAAATAGATATGATGAGAGCACGGTTGCATTTTTCAGGAACAAAAGCACAGGATACTGCAGTAGGCAATATACGTGACTGCAACACCCAAAACTAGTCTGGATATGAGTTTTAGCTATACAGATGAGAAAGAAAGGCCTGTGTTTGTGATACAATGCAAAAAAGAATCAGCAAAACATTCTGAAAATGAGGACCCTTGGAGACATGATCTACAGAGAATGTCACTCTGGAGATAAGTGACAGGCCAGAAGGTTTGGTTGTCCACAGGGATTAAAAAAAAGGCTGTGGGGCACACTGAGGACGTAGATGTAATTGCTGTAGCCATGTAGGTTGTGGACTGAGTGATGAAAAGGAGAGGAAGAGGGAAGGAGACAATGAAAAGGAAGGGGCAGAGAATAGAGATGTGAGAGTCTAGCTGGAAGCCAGCTTTTGATGCCCTGTTCCTACCAAGCAGCCTTTCAGTCTCCTGCCCCTGAAGTAGTATTTATGCACACATCGAGTACAGTACCACTCATCTCACCCACAGCAGTTACATATGCCACAAGTGACAGAGTCTGTTCCTTAGTGCTTCAAAAGATAGATCATAAGATCGTGAACCATTTAATTCAATAAAGATCTGTCTTTAACACCCTTTTTTTTTTAATTTAGGTGGGTCTGGGAGTATCTATATATCCTAAATGTTACTACCTTGCATAGATTTGGACTTTGTTTGATTTCTTGTGCTCTACCTCCACTGATTTCTATGTCATTGGTGAGACGGCTCAGAATTAGAACATTAACCCTCATAACTCTTTGGATCTGATTGAGAATATACCACTGTATTAAAAATCCAATATTTTAAAACATTTGGTTATAAACAGATTATTGATGGACTACATTCTGTCAAGAAATGAAAAAAGTCAAATGCACATCAAGCACACCAAATGTGCTGAGATTTCAGGTTATGTTTAGCTGAGTTCTTTTGGAACCTCCAATTCAGCCAGAGCCCCATCAGTTCTACCCTTTTTCTTTCTACTTATCCAGACGTGTGTCCTTTCCTCAAACAGACTTCAAATATCTCACTTTTGCATTTACATATAAATGCAGATGGATTATGCATATAGAACTATAATTTTGGCACTCAAACATGTGTCAAACCAAGACATTTTTAGGCCAGATGCTCATATATGTGCACATTTTTTGACTCATACAGGAAGAATATTCTTTTAGCATGCCTCACCAGTGTCCTTAATACACACTGATATATACACTAGTGTTCTTAATATACACTTCTTCCCAAAGAATGAAAAATCTTTCTCTGCCTCATATCTATAAAACAACTTTTATTGATTAAAATCACATTTATTCTAATGTTTCAGGGATTTGAGTGCGTTAGTCTTTCACTGTTTATTTGGTTATTCCTTAGTAAAATCCCCCTCCTTTTTTTTTTTTTTTTCTTTGCATGTGATAAATCAAGTTACTTTTTCACTCTGGACTCCATTATGGGATCACAGTGGCTATACAAACCACACAGAGTTAAGCAAACAAAGGAATTTTTTCATTTTCTCTTTCATTCAATAAAGTTCCATTTTCTGTCACCCTGCAACCTTTTGACCTGCGTCCTAATGGCACTGGTCACTCAAGGGCAAAAGTTCAGCTGTAGGTTAAGTCTGTATGTGTTTGTACTGGGCAGGGAGGCAGTGGGTTCTTGCTTCCTGTTGTTGCCCCCCAAGCCCAGCCATAGGTCCCCAAACTGCTGGTCTCACCCCTGCTGAGAGCTCTCCCTGCTCCAGACCTCACTCTGTGAAGAAGGTAAGGAGGGCTGGGAGCGAGCTTTTCCCCACCCTTTTGTTTTTCTTGCAGCTGTCAACAACAAACAAACAAACAAACAAACCACTCTTATTTTCTTGCTCTGGGGGTAGAAAAAGCAAGAGAGAACTATTTGGCTGGGAGACTTAGGAGTGCAGTCAATGCTAAGTGCCCACTGCCAGTCCTTTTAATGACTGTTACATTTTTCTTTACTCAGCATCTATAAGTAGCCCATATTTTTGAGAGAGAATATGGACGCCTTCCTTGCTCTTGGGAGTGCTTGCACAAATTTTCGCAGGTTTTTAGCTCCTGCCATGAGTGGGGAACTCCCTATTACACAGTTTTCAGTGAGATTTTTCAATGCTCTCTGAATGCAAATGATACCTCAGGTGCACCCACCTCTCCCATCTGCCTCCAGTGGGCACTTCCAGGTGGCCTGGGAATGACCTGCTGACACATTTCTACAGGTCACTAGAATCATGAATGACATGGAAACTTATACTGCTAGACATAGTATCCCCCTCCAACTCAGTAACTCTGGTATGACATGCTGCCCTCTCTTTCATAAGATTATAGTGCTGTCCAGCCCAATAGTTCCTCCAAGCCAGTTCCTCTCAGCCTCCTCTTGGTTGCCAAACCCTGAGTTCTTAAGGTAGGCCATGCTTCATCATCAGACACTGGGCTACCAGCCACTCAGTGAAGTATGAAGTATCATACCTGATACACCTCTTTGAATAGGTGAATTGTCTAAGAGATGCAGTGTAGGAGGAGCGTGTACCACTTTTGAAGGAGTTTCTTTCCTCTCTGGGTAAGAGCACTGGTGAACAGGGTATTGCTGAGTCCATTTCTGGCTCTCTAGATAGGCAGGAGCAAGGCAGTCTGTGTGCAGAGTGGCTAAGACGGTTGCTCCTCTGCAAGAGAGACAGATAAAATCTTGAGTATGCTTTGACATTGAATAAACCTTCAGCCTTTCCTTAAAGAAACCTTTGACTTAAAGGTCTCACAGGCTTAAAAGACCAAACTATGTTTACCCAATAACAGTCTGTTTAAGAACTTGCAATGGACACAGTCTTGCCCCAGAATGAGGGCTGGTAGCAGCACAGATGGTGCAGTTCCCCAACACCTGTGAACGACCACGCTTCATCATTTCCAGAGCATCTCACAGCTCCTGAGAACCGCAAGGGGGGCGCAGGTTGTGGAGAAACTTTGTTGAAAGTTGGACAGTTGAACAGCTCACTACCTTGCCAAGAGCCAATAACTCTGTCATGGACTTTTTTTCTAATGGAGTTAAACCAGACGTGTTAGAAGTGTGGAACAACAGTTTCAAATCATGGACTGGACTATAAACTGCAGAGGGAACACCTCCCTTTGTGTAGACTTTCACCTCAGCCACAGTCACACTTTATTTTCTCTAAATAAGCAGGAGACAGTTACACTAGAAAAAACAGCCACTGACTTTGTAGCCTTCCACATCCTCAAGATGGGAGACCTGAGTTAGGAAACCATGCCTGCAAGGATCAGCCATAAAAGGCACTCAGGGAGATAGTAATAAAGATAGTGAGCACCTGTGTCTTGAGGCAGATAGCCCAGCGATGGCAGATGAAGAGTCCCAGGTATGTAACCCTGTAGGACTTCTTCATTCATGGCTAGGCTTCGCAAACAAAGATTTGGGAAGGCTCTATCCACATTTGACACAGGCACGCTGGTGGCTTATG
This sequence comes from Pseudopipra pipra, assembly GCF_036250125.1. NCBI lineage: Eukaryota > Metazoa > Chordata > Aves > Passeriformes > Pipridae > Pseudopipra > Pseudopipra pipra. The sequence continues at coordinate 70,431,183 of NC_087550.1, read as the reverse complement.
AGGCCAATACGTGACAGACATATCCGATTGCAAAAGGCACAGCAGAAAGGCTCCCTAGATGGTGTATTCTGCAATACACGGTTCTTTCTGCGTTGCCTTTTCTCCTCGAGAGTGATCTCCTCGTGTGTTCTCAAAGGAGACAGCTGCATTATAGATGGTGTGTCTCCAGGCCTCCCGATCGGAGGCCAGAGTAGACCAGTTATGCTGATCAATATGGCCAAGGCTCAGATGTTGTTTCAGGGAGTCCTTGTATCTTTTCTTCTGGGCTCCTCTTATGCGGCAGCCAGTGGCAAGTTCACCATAAAGCAAGATCTTAGGGAGGTGGTGGTCCTTCATCCTGGAGATGTGCCCTGCCCATCGCAGCTGTATTCTCAGTAACATGGCCTCAATACTTGTGACTGCTGCTTGCTCTAGAAACCCTGTAGGAAAGCATGGCAAAATACTTGTTTAGAGTCATGTCTTTGGAGATTCGTGCTTACTTTTCCCTAATTTTATCTCATACATAATAGAATTATGGGCTGAATGAAAAGTAAACCAGCAGCCCCCAAGCCTGTTAACTGGGTCTCTGTAGAAATTTATTGGTGCTATAGGAGACCTTGCTGGTAAGTGCCAAGCTAGAACATTGCCCATGTGTAAGTTCCCTGTTTTCTCTTTAGTAACCTGTTGAAAACCATTAACTCAGCAAGGCCCTTCAGATGTGTTTAACGTGAGAGGACCAAAAGAGAGTCCAGATGGCCCCATAAACAGTGGAGCTGGGCTGTCTGTGCTTCTGCCATGGGACCATGTCACATTTGAGCTGCAATTTTTGCATGCTGCAAACCAGACTTGGAGGAAAAATGGGCTTATAAGTAAATGTTTCCTTTTTAAGTCTCACAGAAAGAATGGCTAATGGCCCTGCCCTGAGGAAACTGAGATTTTGACTCAGACAATCCAGTTATATATTCTGAATTTTAAGAGTAGGTGCATCAGTTCCAGTACAACCCTTCACGTGAAGCTAAGCCCAGACATAAGTGCTTGGCACATAGGATAAGCCAAGCACTCAGTGCACAGAGAAATGTTACATAAGATTTAAAACTTCGGTGGGGTTCAGATTGCTTTATTTTACTCTGATTTAAAGTGGTTTGTAAAGACCTATATGCAAATTGTTAGAATACGCCGAAGTCTGGACAATTGTCTGAGTATAAAATGAATAGGAACATGAGCTGTTAGAAGGAACTGAAGAAACATACCGAGCATTACTTAATTGGTGGATTTTCAGTAGTCCCCAATAGCATCAAAACTTGCAGATATTCTAATGCTCTGGGATTTAGAAAAAACAGTTAAAAACAACTTAGATTTGATTATCAGGCATATCATTAATGACCTGGTAAATGGTAAACTGTCTTGGCTGCTGAGGAAAATTGGTATAATGAATAATTATGTACTAATTAGATTTGCATACAAACACAGAAGCCTCATTTTCCAAAGTCCACTATACTATTTAGAGACTGGCAGTGATCCCAATATTGCCTGGCTTTGGGATCTCAGGGCTGGTGACACCTGGAGCAAGCTAACCATGCCCACGCTCTATAGCAGTATGTCCAGAGCGGTCTTCAGTATCATGAGTCCCTGAGATGTTGTTATTACTCATTACTCATTTTGTTCCAGTTAAAAGTGCCTAAAATAGCATAGGGAGTATGTCACAGATGCCAGGGAGGACTGAAGTTATTTATTGCCTTCTTTAGCAAGTGCCATGAAGGCCTATATGGGTGTTTGAAGCTTGGGTGCTGTCAGAGGATTGTTTAGGATAGACTGAGGCTAGATTAGTACAGTTGTGTTATCTGAAATGATCTCTACTTAGCCACTTCTGAGCTTTGTCACAGTGCCATCTAACTCGGGCAGTCCAAAATGGAGCTGGGGAATGAAATGGTAGTTAAGCAATACAGAAAATCAGGGATCCAGGGCTTGACTGTGGCTTCTCTTTCATTTATAGTGGTAGTCATACAATCAGAGAATGCCTCAGAAATATGAGAGGACATACAGTTACCCAAGCGTCAAGAAGATGCTGTTTCAGCTTCTCCAGGTGTACTTGTTAAGATCCAGGTGACTACAAAAGTCAAACAGATTTAATCAATGCATTTGTACAAGCTCAAGCTATCAGATACAACATGAAAATGTTAAGATTTTTAAAGAAAGCCAGGGTTCCTCCATAATCCCCTTACTCTGGCAATTAAATCTTTTGGAAAAAAAGCAAAAATATTTGTATAACAACAGTTAGGGACGGTAATGTTGTAAAGTAAACACCTTCTATGGAAATTGTTTCCTGGCAGACATTGGTATATGTTTTTCTGGGAAAAGGAGTAGTGTTTGTGTCTTGTATAGCCCTATTTTCCTTTTTTTTTTAATATATATGTAGGTGTATATATATAAATGTCCTGCTAAACTCAGGTTAAATTACATCTTTACACATTGCAATCTATTTATTCTTGACCTATTTAGTGGATGCACTAAAGAATATTAAAACATTTTCTGACAATGATAGGTTTTTAATATATTACCATAGAGTTTAAAAATAGTATTTACAATTGATATTTCATATTATTGAAACAACAACAGTAAAAAAAATTATCAAGATCAAAAGTCATAGCTGCTTTAAAAAAATATTTTTTACATGTGAGATTTTTAACAGGAAGGTATTTTTGTAGTAAAATATAATTTTGCATTTTATAAAGAGTTTACAATCTGACGATAAAATAGGATTAAATATAGAAGGTCATTATTTATAAATCATTAAATTATTTATTAATTATTTAAAGTATATATATTTGACCCTGAATATTCACCTAGTTGCAACTTCTTTTTCATTTATATATCCTTGCATTCCAGCATCTTTAAAAGTTGGGTTGATGTATCAGCAGACTGAGAAGGAAAACAGCTCATGGAGCCATTTGGCAGAATTTAAAGTCGATTGGATGCAGTGGTTACAAGTAATTAATTGCACAAATGTCATTCTCAAGACTAGAGATAATCATAGCTCACATGCTGCAAATTCCACACTGATACTCTTTTCATCTTATAGAGGAAAAACAATGTATTCTTCATCACCACAAAGATGACATTACTTGCCTTACTATACAAAGGTAATACTGAAATCACTGAAGAGGTCAACAGTGAAATGTGTGGTCTGCTTCCACCTCACTCAAGGCCTTATGTGGTTCATTAGCTTGGTTGGACCCTAATAGCAGCACACAATTCAGTTTAAGTGTGCTTTTTGGTTTTTGCTGCAGCTACACCCCTGGATCTTGTCCAGACTCCGACATTGAAAGCTAACTTGCACATATGCCTACCCAAATTGCAGACCCCATTCTAATTGTAATATATACCCTGGAAAAAGCCTGATCTAGAATACCAGACATTGACTCGAGGTCTAGGAAGACCTGGATTTCATCACTAAGGAAAATGCATCTTTAAATGATGGGAAGATTTTACTAATCAGCAATTAGCTCTAAATTAATGTATTTTTTGGAGGGCTGTCTGACTGTACCATTGTCTCTTCCCTTTTCATTGTTAATCTGCCAGACCAAGCTGAAGTGAGACATCTCCAAAACAGGTTGATTTATGCCAGGGAGACTTTCTGGACCACTGAAATCAGGGAAGCAATTTGGCACTCACTTTATACTACTTACAAAGAAAAATGTAAGAGGCTGGGGAGGGAGGAAATTAGTTTGTGCCTGAAGAAACTAAGAATTGCTAATAATGGCTTGGCAAGACTGTTAATAGCTTTTCTTCTTATTCTGATATTCCATGTTGGTAGCCCAGTGGTTTGTTAATTGATTGTTTTTAAAAAAAGTTTACATGTTTTTAGTGGCCTTCCATGATTTCAGCTATTTTCATTACCCCATCATCATTAAATTCAAAGTAATTACCGTCAAAGTGACACACATGTGGTTAACACATGAGTATCTATGAATTGGTTTCTTTAACAGTGCCCAGGGGATAATTCTTAAAACTGTCTGTCTACATGCTGTGTCATTTTTACTAGGAAAGGAGGGGTAGTTTGAAGGAGGACACTTGTAAACTGATACACTGAAGTACGTGATCCAGATTGATTGTAGTCAAGCATGTTTCCTTCATACCAAAGTTTAGGGAGACCCTGTGGTGGGAAACTGTAATGATGTAAATGATGTTCCTATGACTCTGAAAAGAGAGGGATTCTCTGACCATCAGCATCAAAACCAAGCCTTTCAAAAGCATATTTTTTATACCCCTTTCCAGTCTCTTCTGCATCACAAGGGATGTGTTTAAAGTGAAGGCAGGTACAGGCCATCATCCTGGTTTCCTAGCACTCTAGTTCTGAGGGCATACTGGAAGATGTCTCGTCTCTGCAATTGTTTTTCCCCCACTTCTGACGCTAATGTGCAGCCCAGAGGTACCTGGGGACATGACTACGGAGCACACTGCCCAGCTTACAGAGCCTTCAGAGGGTGCATGACCAGGGTGACCCAGACAGAGAGGACACCACTCTAAAGGAAGGACTTAGCCACAGAGCCAGACAAAGAAAGGCCCTGGGAGCAGGAAATGGGAACAGGGGCTGCGCCACACTCTGCTACTGGCAATTTCAGACAACTGCCATCCTTGGAAACAAGAGTCCAGAGAGCTCACTGCCCACAGCCACCTTCTGTTTCCATTTCCTGAAAGTCAGGACAGGGGCATTTTCAGCCCATGTAACTGCTTATTTAGGCAGTATGAGAAGTGAAGGCCAAGAGTCAAAGCCAATAATTTTCAGACTTCAAGACAGATTTTTTTAATTTTCTTTCTTCACTATGGGAGTGTTTAACCATTGGCCCAGACTCCCTAGAGAAGTGCTGGGTCCTTCAGCTCTCAAAGCCTTTAGATCAAAATGGAATGTCCTTCTGGAATACACTCTTTATCCAAAAGTGTGCTGCGGATTTCAGTGTTGGAAGGAATTATGACACCTTTAGGTGAAGTAGGACTGGGTTATGTAATGCTGAAAGGGAGCATTATGTAAACCAACAAGTTTTCAGAGAAGACTTCCCTCAGTAACCCCTTTATTTCTTCTTTGTTCTGATTGTTATAGTCCATCCACCTCTTAATACTAACATCTAAACATAGTATGTCTTGGAGAGTGACACAGAGGTAAACATAGAGCAACAAGCACCAATATCAGAATTTCTCATTCAATTCAAACAATGTTGAATTTCTGGAGAGGTCATGTCTTGACTCACCTAATTTTACAGTTAATGCTTGGGATTTTTTACTATTTCATTTAACAATGTCTACACGATCTCACTAATTTTAAGTACAGGTATGATTTAGACCTGCAATGTCTCTCTCTATATTTTTGAGGTAGAGGCTTTTATTTTGAGCAACTCCCAGATATCCTTAGTTGTGGAAGTAGCCCTTGTTATTTGTACCAGCTAAACAAAACTCATTCAAGAACTCTGCCCAAGGAAAAGGTAGAAAGAGGGTAATTATTGAAACCTCCCTGCGCTGTTTTCCCATATCTATAGCAAATAGATAAGCTCTTCACGAGGTAGAGCAATATTTCCCAGGCAATTCAATTGCACAGATAACAAATTGGCAGTACCTAGTCAATGGATCTCTCAACATCCCTAATTTGCTGAGGATGGAAATGAGGCTCTATTTGCCTAACAGATTCTGGAGTTTGATGGATATAATTCTGCATCCAAACTGTCAGAGAAGACAGAAGTAACAGGTCATCTTCTTCCCATGCAGACAGCTGTAATAAAGACATGTCCCTATCTACTTTTTGTTGAATTATACCTAGACAATAGTAATCCTGTTTTAACAACACAAAACCAAAACTAAATTAATCCATTTTATTGAGCACTGTAGACTGACTACAACAATAAAGTGGTAATACCTGTCCTCCAATGATTTTATCTTTATTGTTCACAGCTTAATTGTCCCTCTAGAACTAGCATATACAAATGTATTATTAAAATGAGACATCTGGCAGTGGCCCCAAATGCCTCTATGTCAGGAATTTACTATCTATTACTTGTAAGAGTAAATCTGTTGTGCACATCTGCAGCGGCAGAGAAAATCACATCTGACAGCAATGATACAAAACATTCACAGAAGCTTTGGAAAGGCACAAGACTGAATGAATCCAGGCTTTTATAGTCCTTTACGATATTCACTGAAACTGATCGAGCTGAAGAAACCCATTTTATGGCACTTTTCTCAATTTCAAATCAGCCATCATTTCTTGAAGCAGAACATCAAGAAATCTTCCAAATAAATATGCCTATAATGAGCTCTTTTTCATGGCACTTTTTATGAACTGGAAAATGGGTAAATGTTTGTGTCATTCGTGGATTGGAGTCTAGCTGTTTTGTCTACTAGAAATAATCTTAGATGCTCACATGAAAAAACAAACCCAAAGGACTCCTAAACAATCTATATGGCCAAGTTACTACCTCAAAATTCACTGTCTTTACAAGACATTTGTAAGAAAAGGATTTCTTTAAAAAATATCCAGTAGTATTCTTGTAATTAAGAAAATGTTAACATTTCTATGTTAACGCTTCTATATTGTTTCATCTTACCCTAGGTTTAAGAAAGAGAAAAATATTGCCTTGGGCCACACCTTCACATTTAAAATCTTATTCTAGAAATAAATTAATATAAGGAGATTTTGATGGGTACAGAGTTTTATCTTGTCCATGTTCCTGAAAGTCTGGTAATATTGGAGATAGAATTTAAAATTAGAAATTCTGATCCCTTCTTAGCCTCTCCATATATAAAAATAATTTAGTATGAGGATCAAAGTTCTAATGTGGAAAAATAATTTACACTTTCATTTTAAACATGCAAGGTCAGTTGTACTTTTTTTGGGTCTGATGTGGCGGGGAAAGATACACTAGTATGAATACTTGCAGGACATCACAGTTAAAATAATAGATTTAGTTTTAACAATACACATAGTGTTTCTTGTTATCTGAGATATATAAGCTTTCATAGAGTAAGTGCCTTTGAACTCCCAAAGTTACAGAAAAAAATTGACTTAATAAACAGAGTACAGATTTTCTCTGTATTTTGCAGTGCGCTTTTTTCAGACATAGCCATAGTTTAACACAGTATACAATAAAGTAGATATTTGGTGACCTTCTCATCTGGTAATTACTTCTCATATGCCTGTCTTCATGTGTCTTCATACATTTAAAATGGTGCTGTCTGATGAGCAAGCTAGAGCACTGGTTTAGTCTGCCATGACTAATATACAGCTTTTTTCTGCATTTCTAGATCAAAGGTATATTCAGTCATATATTCTGCTGCTTCTCAAAATCAACCATAAGTCAATATAGACTCAGAAAATACTCTTTTATTTCCATGAGCCTTCTTTGCTTGGAAGTTTTTATTTTTCATGATAGTGAAGAACCAACTCCAATATCAATTTTACTGTCCTAATGTATCACCCAGGGGAAATAACACTATATCTCCAAATTCTCTCTTTGCTCTTTCATCAGACCAGTAATTCCCTATTTAGGTATCACATTTGACAAGCAAATCATGAAACACCACTATATATTCTAGATATGGTTTTGCAAGTCACAGGGGGAATACTGCAATTCTTTCTCAAGAAGAGAGCAGAGACTGTATTTGTGCCAGATAATTCATACCAAAACATGAACATATCTGATCAGGAGCAGGGAAAAAAAACCCTATGAAGCTGCACAAATGAGCAAAAGAGAGAGAATTATACACTGAGGCAAGCACACACACATACTCTTGGCATGAAACCATGGTAGCTAACTGCTCTCTTCCATGGATGTGCTAGCCACAGAATGAGCATTTCTCATTTTAATTGCCAGGAGCCACTTCTCAACTGGCAAACATCTGAAGTACAGAAGGTTTTTAGGAATATTAGGATCAACACTCAATATTATACCAGAAATATAAAATAATAATATAGTTTAGTTAGATAAAATGGAATCCACGTGAATTGAAGAGAACTGATTTTGTGTACATCTTGCAGCATACAACTCTTACAAGCAAAATGCTTTTCTTAGAATTAAGTGATATTTCCCATATTTCCCAGTGGCCTGTACAGCAGTAATAAACATCATGGTAAGCTGTCATTTCCATTTACCCTGTCATGTGTGTATTCTTTTGCTAACAGATATCATGTGAGAATACAGGACTAATCTCAAACATCTCTACATTGTTGTACTTTTGCTCAAAGGGCAAGTGAATCCTTTTAATAAAAGGGATTAACATTATTCCTGCTATGATTTCTCTCTGCTTGACTCAGGATACCCTTGTCCCTTGGATCCAGAAAAATCTTCTCCCGTACTAGAGCATGCAGCCTTCTGTCATGTGGAAAGAAGCCATCAGGAAGAGCAAGATTACAAACCAGCATAAGGATGGAAAAGGAAAGCTTAAGCAGAATCTATTCCACCAAACTGAAAGCTGGCGTGTGCCCATGAGTTAATATTTCCACTTGTGCCAAAATTGACTGCTGTGGGATCTTGAACAATAGTAATCAGTCACTGCATTTCTCTTATATCCCAGCAGAAGGTCAGTCCTTTAAACAGCACTGTGTACCTGGAGGATAGTGAGGCATGAATTCAATATTGACAGAGGGAAGCTTGCCACCTACTGAATCACCACTGAGTCACCCTGCAGCTAAACCACAGATTAGAGAGCTGGAAGTGTGCACTGTTGTGCTGGAAACCATCAGTGACGATTCTACACTGAGGTCTAAGGCAGTGGAACTTCACAGGTTTCAGGTTTTCTGTCTTGTGGTTCCTTGGCACAGGAAACACGAAGTGTACACAACAGGCTATAAAATCCACTTTTAGTATAAACCACGAAGCTTGACGTGCATGAGGCTTGAGAAAATACTTTCCATTTTCTGTAATAGTGATAGTGTATACAACTTCTACCTGTAAATGTAAAATACAAGCTTGAACTATCTAAACATCCGCCTTTAAGCCTCTCACAGCTGCAAAACCCCTGAAGCAGCTGAAGGAAGAAACATGGCAATGGTTAGTGCTACATTTGAACCACTGGAAAAATAAAGACTGATCCTTATTAAAAACTTAAAACTATTTGAGAGGTATTTTCCAGACCATTGAAAATGTTAAAGTGGTGGTGAGTCTTGAGCTCATGTCAGTTTGCTTTCTGTTGCTGCTGCTTTCGATACTGTTGTATGAATCTGAGCACTGTTACTTGAAGATTTGCTGCAAATGTTTGCAGAATGAGCTGTAGTTACCCTGGTACACCACGTACACCAGTGGATCACAGAGTAACAGGTAGGATAAACTGCATCCAGGGTTTAATTTTCCTTTACATACGTAAAATAGAAGCACGATATAGTTAAGCAAGAATCCTAATTTCAATGCTCCACATTTCACTACTCCTTTATTGTTTATATATAATATAAATATTTATTTATATATCCCTTTTTAATCAACTGACAGCGAGTTTCATCCATGCCAGTGTACAGTGATAAAGGCACTCACCACACTGCCTTCTGCAGGATGCTCCCCACACCTCCCCTCTGAGCTTTCCCCTGAAGTCAAGCCGGTGAAAAACACCCTCTCCCTGGGGAAGGGCAGAGGCAGATCAGCATTTTGGTTAATGGGCTTGGTCCTCAACACTCCACTGACACTTAGGAAACAGAGTTTTGTTTAGGGCCGAAGGGTGCAGCCACTGTTACTCAGGGTATAATGATAGCAAGTGGTGGGAGATAAGTGTCCAGTGTGTCTGCAGAGGGGACATACTGCAAGCAAGGGAACAAGGGCAGCACGTCCCTTAGGGAATGGTGGCAGGTTGCAGCCACCCCAGGACAGAGATTGTTCAAGAAACCAGCCCCAGGCCGGGCTTTTGTGAACTCCTTAGACAGGCAGGCTTTTATTTGCATGAAAATAGACTTTAGGAAGCCATTAAAATGTAACAAAAAAGTATTTAATGCCCTAGTGCATACCGAGCTTATATCTACCTCCTTATTAGACCTTTCTTTTCTTTTTCTTCTCCTCCCGCCCCTTGGCAGGGCTCTGCTGTACAAACGGCCCATATGGAAAACAGTGCAGCCTGGAAACACCTAGCTCTCCCTGTCCTCTTTTGCTTTTGGCTTTTGCAGCTGCTGTTTTCTCAGTGTTGTCTTGGGGCAGTTTCCTGTTGCCATAGCTGATAGCCTGCCAGCGCCTGCCTGGGCCTTTCAAGTGTCAACACTGCAAAGTTCGCTGCGATGGCCAAACGCTTGTTAATGAGATATAGCAGCTGGGTAGGGGTGAACCACTGAGATGTATAAAGGCACGCCGCTGGTGCAGGAAGCGATGCCTTTTGAATCTTTTCAGCGCTCTGAAAGCATTCAAATCAAAGAGGGTATGTTGTATTCATTAATAAACCGAAGTTCCCATGCAACTGCGTTAAAGCCAGGAGTTTAACTTTGCTATGGACAGGTGATTTTTTCAACAGTGTTTTACACCGGAAGACAAAGGGCAAGAAAACAAGAGTTTATGTACTGCCAAAGGCATTACTTCCCTATCTTACAGCCAGACAGAATTGTTAAACTGAGCTAGGTATTTGCCATTTCCTGACAATAAAAGCTTCTTTTTTTTCCTTTATTTTTTTACGCTTCAAAGCTCACAGCAGCCTGCTTGGTCTCCATCTCCCACACTTTTTTTTTAGACCCATTTCTTAATTTTTTGAAAACCATGATTAAAAGCTAGAATATAAAAAAAAGGCAACTTATTAAAAAAAAAGCCAAAGAGCCTATAGACAGGATTAATGACCAAGGCTACTTTCATTCAACTGAAGCAGTCTATGTGATCTGTAGTCTGCATCTGTTTTGCTACAGCAGAACATAGGAGTGCCCAACAGCTGGGCAAAACAGGTAGAAAGCAAAAACAAAGAAAACCAACATCCAGTGCAAAGTTTTAAAGGCAAAGAGAATCTTGAAGACTTTTTTAGCATTTATTTTGGATTAGGTTGAGACTTTTTTCTTTTTCTCTCTCTCCCTTTTTTTTTTTTTTTTTTTTTTAGGAGAAGGGGGCAGCTGCGGAAAAGATTGAATGCTAGGAAAACATGTTTAGAACTGAAACAACCACAGTAATAATAGTGACAAAATTGCTTTGGAAAAGTTAAACAAAAGAAGTGTTAGAAACAGGAAAGGGCCATATGGCTCAACAGGCCTGCCGTTTTCTGGTTTATCTTAATTGTTTCCCTCACTTCTCTCAAATGAATACAAGTGTCTCGGACTCATTTATATGCTTTCATTTCCCTTTCACAGTAACTTGTTCCAAGGTAATTTAAGCCAAGCTGCTTAAGTGATATTTAGCTATGTGACTGTTTAGAGAACAGCAGTTTCGCTATATTCATCAGCCCACAGTCACTACTGTACTTGTTTTCAGGATTTAGTAACACCAATCAACTACCTACTAAATGGCCTTCTTGGGGGTAAACTAAGTCAGGCAGTTCCTGACCCAGAAGTTGCTAGGGTCAAGAGGAGTCATGCCATTCACTTTAACAGATTTTGCTTCAGGCATATTCTTACATTCTAAAATTTAATTTCAGTGAAATCTAAAGGTTTTGGGTAAGTCTTGTTTTCCTCCCAGAAATGTAGGCATTTAGTTTATATTTTCTTTAAAAAAGTTTCATTTTAAGGTAGTCATCTATCATATTCTTATAATTGAAATGACAGATGAAACCTGAATTCTCTGTAAAACTTCCCAAAAAGATTTTCCACCAGAGTCTGTTTCTGTTGGGGAAGAGAAAGGGAGTACTGAGGCTTAAAAGATATTTTTATATATGAAAAATTGTTCCAAATAGAAGATTTCAATTTAGACCAGCCCTATTCTGAGGCTGCGATCATTTTGCCCTTGATTTTAGATGTTATTTAAGAGCTGTCTACCTGGTCACGCAGATGTGACTGCAGAAGATGTGGAAAGGGATTGAAGGTAAGTGCATTTAGATGTCTGGGGATGGCTATGATGCAAAAAAGGACCTGCAGGCAGGAAAGAGAGTCAAAACAAAACACTTCCTATTAATAATAACATCAAGTGTAACCATGGCAAGCTGTTAAGCCTTTAAATAAACATACCATGGCAAGCTGAAGCATAAGTTTCAACCAGCCTGTTAGAACACAGTCCTCTACCATGACAGAAGTTAAGATGTTCTGCATGCATGAAGCTTGTGCCAGGGCATAATCTGCATTTTGGCTAAACCGGCTAGTCAGAGCAATCAGCAGATTAGTGGGGAAGCACTGTTAATGGAGGAAGACAGTGCTTTTCTCATCTTCAAGCTCTTTTCAACCTCGAAAAATGCTGACTTGTAGAATCTGCTCAGAAAACTCTTGTTCAGACACAAGCCAGTAAATTTGCTCATTCTTACGAAAGATAATGAATGATTAATAAGTGAGCCAATTCAGTGAGTGTCTGGCCTGTTCTCCTCCCCATATGGCTTCAAGAAGATAATTGCAGCAGTGGGGACAGAGAAAGAAGGGACAGACATCTGTTGAGTGATAGTGGAAATCATATTTTAAAAACAACTTCTGTAGTTTCACTCAACAGTGAAAAAGAAAGGGCGGAAAAAGGATTTTCATATCAGTGACTTTACTGAGTGCCTAAAACAAGGCAAGAATATAAATATATGCTTCCTTCTTCCACCATAGTAACCCCAGAGATGGGAGAGTGGTGGGATTTCTAGGTTGCCCAGATAGGAACTTCTACCTTCAGCAGAAGATTTAAGTGAAAGGAGTTGTAATAGAAACCAAAATATTCCCAGACTTGTCCACTGGGGTTTTTTTGCCTTTTTCTGCCTAGTTTTTTAGATGTCCACAAAACTATCAAACCCATAACTCAGTATCCCTGAAAACAGGGAAAAAATTAACAGAGGTAGTTGCTGATACTGTCATAGACAATTAGCTTGTATACTGCAAAGATAGGAAAAGTGTAAACTTCTTTCAGAGATGATCTAAATAAAAAGGAGTAAACATTTTTGAGGTCCTCTGAAAAGAACATCATGAAAGATAGCTAGCGTCTTTCGGAATCACTTGCATTTGCTACACAATTTAATTGATTTTACATATATATACAAAAAAATCACAGTCGGGGTGGGAGGTGAGGACAAGGAGCTTTCCTAGTTCCCCAAAACTCTGTTTAATCTTATCATAGCACCCCAATGTGCTTTCTGATAGGATATATCTGTTTGTAAGCCTAAGCTTAGTTCTTAAGTTTTTTTGTCATAAAATCTCCAAATCATGCTCTTTCCATATTGAATGCAACCTGTATTTGCCCTTCTGAATATACATTGTTTTTATTATAGTACCAACATGTGGTTTGTGCTCCAAAAACATTGTTCTTTCCTTTGGATGACATTTTTTAAATCACAAACAGACTGTGACTGGTTCCTTCCTTGTTTATGTTAGCCCTGACTTTTTCCCTGGTTTATGTCTTTTAAACTTAACTTTACAGGTTGTTTCTGATGACTCCTCCTCAGATCTTTGGTTTACTGGATATTTCCCCTGACTTTAGGTACATAATAAGACCACTGTTAAATGCGAGCTCCTGAGCACAAGGAAGCACATCTCTTCCCCATGTTTGTTCTTGGTACCTTAATGAAAAAGCTACACACACACATTCACTGTCTTTCTCCTTTCATTATAAGGACTGTAGCTATATGTGCTTATTTGTCATGCCCCTGTTTCAGAGAAAGACAGATCAAGCCCATAAGGATCTCAAACTCTCCTGTATTCCTAAAATAGACACTTCTGTATTTCTAGAGTTTCCTTCAGCTTGCTTTCCTGCAAGCCTTCAACTCCCATCATTCCCTCAAGGAATTACTGAACTCCTCTTTCTAAAACACGCATTTGGGACATTTCCTTAGGGGAACACTATGACTTCTTTTACACCCCCTTCTCAGAGAAAGCCTCCAATAAACTCTGTGGATTATGGAGAGGAATGCTGGAGGGGATCCCAACATTATGTTAGATCTGCCAACCTGGCAGGTTCAACAGAAACCTCTGAAGTTTCCTATCCCCATGCAGTGACCCGCAGCTAATCTGCATGACAATGTATTGTGTAATTGCAGGAAGACACTGCAATACCATTCAGGAACAGGAAGCTTGGGAACTGTTTACAGCCTCCACTGCTATGGTGACAAAACCTGTCATTACCTTGTGCACTGTTTCTTCAGAAACATGGATGCAATTGCAAAGTCTTATCATTCAACTTTATAGGGAAGATCTGCTGAAGTAAAAGAATAACATGAGAAGAGCAAAAAAAAGAGACTGGGCTTGGTTGATTGCTGTCATGATTACATTGCAGGGGTTGAAAGACAGTTTCAGCAATTGCTTATTGTGCATGAGAAGACAGAATTGTTTGCCATCAGTTAGACTTCAGTTAAGTTTACTATTCCTTATCTCTTGTTTAAGGTAGTACTTCAAAGGAGTACTTGCTTCTAGCCCTTTGACTCAAGTGGGCACAGCAGTGGGATGCCATGTGGTAGATGCAGATTTGAGAGCATTCATGTGCTTCCAACTTTCAGGCTAACAAGAAGTAGGCAATTCTGCCAATGTTTCCCATGCTAATTTGGATTAACTCATTAATTCATGTGTAGAACTTTCAAAAAGCACAATTGTACTCACATGCTGAATATGGCTAGCAGCAAAGAAATGCATCACAGGTCCTCATAGCTGAGTGTTGGACACATTTGTAGCCAAATGGGGTTTTTAGGATCCATGCTCATATTCCAGAAGAATGAAAACAAAGAAAAGACTATTTCTAAAGGAAACCTATGAGCTCCCAGGGCTTAAGATCAAACACAGTTCAATAGGTAAGGTTCATTAAGGAAAAGAAGCTGACTGTAGCTCCAATATACAGAAGCTGTTATGATCTCAGAAGTTTCCAAAATCAAGCTGGTTCTTGCTATACACTAACGTTTCAACTTTACTTTTAAAAATTCTGAACTACTTGTTTAATGAATATCTCAAGCAAGCAACTATCAGGTCACCAAATGCAATAAAAACAAAGGGGATCCTGTATTGACCAAAGGTAGCTAGACAGTACCACATTGAGATATAGAAATGAGACTGTCCACAGTAGAAAGCATTGTCAACTCAGAGAGGAGACAATGGTGGTTATGCTAATATCATGTCCTCTTAGGGGAGTAATTAGTTTGCTGGATCCAAAAAGGCTGAATAGTTTTCAGAGATTAAAAATATACTAATAACTATTGCTAGAACTGACAGAGTCACCGATTCTTTGGTTCACTAATCAAGCTCTTCCCTATCATTCCAAACCTCCTGGAAATAAATTTTACAAATTTGGTAGGAATGCACAAAGTGCTTCAATATCTCAAATTGGAGGGGGGGAGTATTAGGTCAAATTTTTACTAAGCTATATTGGTCTTCTGACATTAAGTTTTGACTTCAGTATAATTTTAGCCACAGAGAGCTGGTATGTTTCTGTTTGATGTAATTCTGAAATTAGTATTATTTGTATTACAGTAATAATACCCATGTTGTGGGGGAGTAGGTTGTGTTCTGATCTACAGAGCCAGACAGTAAGAGACCACTTGTGCCTCAATGAAGAATGTACAATAACCAAAATATTTAGAGCAGAATATAGGTAACAAACAATCTGACCAACAGCTGGTCAGAGACAGGTACAGACACCGTAGCAGGGACTCATCTGTCCAAATTTCAAAAGCTACACACTGTAAGTTTATGTTTGACGGACTTTTACTAGACTCAGTTTTTTGATCAAAATTTTTTAAAAAAGTTTAAAAGCAGCTCCACAAAAAAAAGGAGAGGTAGTTCCACTGAGGTCTGTCATGGTTGGATATATAAATCATCTCTAAGCTTCTCTGAGTCCAGGTAGCCAAATTCCCCAGAGGGTCAATGCCTGCTGGATACTGTCACCTTTTGCTCAAAGGGTGCTCCAGGACCTTCTGTATCAAAGCACAGGATCACAGCAAATATGGAGATGCAAAACTATTCTTTTATTGACAATCAAGCAAAGGAAATGCTTTTGTATCCTGTGACCTTCATTCACAAGGTGTTTGGAGCAAGTTGCCTCAGATTTAGCCAAGCCATGTACTTTCAGGTTGGTCCACACTGCAACTTCTAGTCTGCATGGCTGAATTGTATATACGTAGCTAACCATGTTAAAGTTTGGACAAGACGAGTTTCTCTCCTTCTGGCATGTACCAAAATGAGTTCCCTTTGATACCCATACCACTCTAGCATACATGCTTCTACATAGTATGGTTATTCACACGCATGTTCAGCTTGCTCAGCTCATGCTATTGCCTTTTCATTGTAGTGACACTGCTTTGGACGTCCAAACTGCCTTTGATAATTGTACACTCGCAATACATAAAGGAAACATCTTGTATAGGTGACCTTTATGTGTTTAAATGACCAGAATACGATTAGTTTGATGGAACATTGAATGCTACTATTAGATTTTCTGCAATCTTAAGGACTCTTATGGACGAGGGTACTACTCATTCTAAGAAAAAGTATCTGATCTGGCTCTAAATAGGTAACTATTCAAAAAGCAAGAGAGCTCTTCTATTTAATCAAACACCTTTTTAGAGAAGAGGAGAAATTAAAGGGGCGGAAGAGAAAAAGGGGAGTGAGAATATGCCTAAGAACATGTTCTAGTGGTTTCAGTAATGTCTCCCATGTCCTTGAAAATACCACTGATATCCAGTCACTGAATTTTAAGTAGAGATCTCTGAGCTGCCTGTAAAATTCACTCACGTGTTGTGTTTTTTTCTTGTTACAAAGGGGACAAAGAAAGAGAAGGAGAGAGAAAAACTATATTTCAAAATATTAGATGTTTTAATCACTAACACTTTCCATTTTTCGAGATTGCACTTTTATTAAATGAGTGTTTCACTTTCAAGTACGTAAGAGTATTTGAAATATTTTAAGAGCACTTCTTTTAGTTGCTTTTAAGAGCAACTTCTTTAGACGTTGCTGCCACCACCGGACTATTATTTAGGAGGAACATGAACCAGAGATATTCTGACCTTAGCAGTTAGGTTGCTTCACTGACAGGCATGTAGTTAGGTGTACATTAAATAGAATGCTTATTTTTCATCATTGCCACAGCTAATTGAGGAAATTAAAGAAAACTCAAAAAACATTAGCCAAAATTTTCCAGTCACTCTCTTAGCTGCAGTAGAGCTTACAGAAGTCAGTGAGAAATATTTTCTCTTTTTCTTTTTTTTTGAGACTATTATTATTAATGGATTGTCATGTATTTTATCTTCTTGTCTGTAAACAAAGTGGAAAACTAATTCCTTTACCCACATGTTTTGGTGTTTAACTAGATTTTAAAAACAAGTTATAATCATAGAATCATTTAGGTCAAAAAAGACCTCTAAGATCATCAAGTTCATTAACCTAGCATTAACCTAGAACTGCCGTGTTCACCAGTAAACCATGCATCTAAGTGCCAGATCCACACACCTTTTAAATACCTCCAGGGATGTTGACTCAACCACTTCCCTGAGCAACCTGTTCCAATGCTTGACAGCCCTCTCAGTGGACAATTTTTTTCCTAATCTAAACCTCCCCTTGAGGCTATTTCCTCTTGTCCTGTTGCTTGTTACCTGGAAGAACAAGCACCCCCACCTTGCAACAACATCTTTTCAGGTAGCTATAGAGAGGAATAAGGTCTCCTCTGAGTCTCCTTTTCTCCAGGCTTAACAACCTGAACTCCCTCAGTCACTTCTCATAGGACTTGTGCTCCAGTCCCTTCAACAGCTTTGTTGCCCTTCTTTGGACACACTCCAGAGCCTCAGTGTCTTATTTGTAGTGAGAGGTCCAAAACTGAGCACAAGATTCGATGTGTGGCCTCACCAGTGCTGAGTACAGGGGGGCAATCATTGCCCTGATCATAGAATCATAGAATCACAGAATCATAGAATCAGCTGTTTTGGAAGGGACCTCCAAGATCATCAAGTCCAACCCTTGATCCACTACCGCTGTGGTTACTAGACCATGGCACTAAGTGCCACATCCACTCTCTTCTTAAAAACCTCCAGGGACGCTGAATGCACCACTTCCCTGGGCAGCCCATTCCAATGCCTGATTACCCTTTCTGTAAAGAATTTCTTCCTGATATCCAGCCTAAACCTCCCCTGGCAGAGCTTAAGACCATGCCCTCTTGTCTTACTGATAGTTGCCTGGGAGAAGAGACCAACCCCCACCTGGCTACAACTTCCTTTCAGGGAGTTGTAGAGAGTGATGAGGTCTCCCCTGAGCCTCCTCTTCTCCAGGTTGAACAACCCCAGCTCCTTCAGCCTCTCCTCATAGGACTTGTGCTTGAGTCCCTTCACCAGCCTTGTTGCTCTTCTCTGGACCTGCTGCAGCACCTCAATCCTTCCTGAACTGAGGGGCCCAGAACTGGACACAGTAATCCAGGTGTGGCCTCACCAGCACTGAGTACAGGGGAAGAATCCCTTCCCTGATCCTGCTGGCCACACTATTTCTGATACAAGATGCCATTGGCCTTTTTGGCCACCTAGGCACATAGCTGGCTTATGTTCTGACAGCTGTCAAACAGCACCCCAAGGTCCTTTTGTACTGGGCAGTTTTCCAGCCCCCCATCCCCAGTCCTGTAGTGATGCATGAAGTTGTTGGGACCAAAGTGCAGGACCCAGCACTTTGCCTTACTGACCTTCATACAGTCGGCCTCTGCCCATTGATCCAGCCTGTCCAAATCCCTCTGTAGAGTCTTCCTACCCTCCAGTAGATCAGCACTTCTTTCCAGCTTGGTGTTGTCTATGAACTGACTGATTCCTTTGTCCAAATCATTGATAAAGTTGATAAACGGGACTGGCCCCAACACTGAGCTCAGGGGAACACCACTAATGAATGGCCATGAACTGAAGACTGCACCCATTCAAGCTATGAGCAGACATTTTCTCCAGGAAAATGCTTTGGGAAATGGAGTCAAAGGCTTTAATAAAAGCCAGGTAGATGACATCCACAGCCTTTCCTTCATCCACTAAGCATGTCACCTTGACACAGAAGGAGGTCAGGTTGGTCAAGCAGGACCTACCTTTCATGAACTCCTGCTGGCTTGACCCTGATCACCTGGTTATCCAGCAAATGCTCATGATGACACTCAAGATGATCTATTCTATGACCTTTCCCAGCACTAAGCTCAGGTTCACAGGCCTGTAGTTCCCTGGATCCTCCTTTCAGCCTTTCTTGTAATTGAGTGGCGCATTCACTAACTTCCAGTCAGGTGGGACCTCTGCAATTAGCCAGAACTGCTACTAAATAATGGAAAGTGATTTGGTGAGCCCTTCTGCCAGCTCCTGAAGCACCCTTGGGTGGATCCCACCCAGCCCCATAGACTTGTGAGTGTCTAAGTCATGTAGCAGGTTGCTGACCATTTCCCCTTGGATTATGGGAGCTTCATTCTGTTCCCTGTCCCTGTCTTCCAGCACAGGACATTAGCCACAGTGTGTGGTGGATTTACAGGATTGCTTAAGCCAAAGCAGACTAGATAGTTCTGTTTCTTAATGAGACTCAACCCACTTTCAAACTGTTGCTTAGGTGAATTTTTGAGTCATCTGACACCAAAAGCCATTCTATCTCTAACATAATGGCTCCAATACACCACAGGAGAATGCCAGTTTTTAATAGATGGTACAACACAGCAAGTTGTCTCTGTTTTTCAGAAGTGTTTCTAAATATTTTCCTTCATATTCCATAGAGGAATATCCTATCTTTATAATTACTATAACAACTACTCTAAAAATACTGTGGAAAAACATAACCTACTTCACTTCTATATCAAGTAATTCAAATCAAATCTGTGGCCAGGCTTTCATTTTGAGGTCAAATTTTATGTGCAGGTGGTTCTCGTTGAATTCAACACGATCCCAAAGAATGCAGCAGAGGAGTGAATTTGGCCTCTTCAGCTAGCCTAAATATATGATGAGGTTCTGTCTTTACACTGTATTGGAAAGAGATACTGTACCCCTTTAGTTTATGAGTCTGCTTATTATCAGCCTATGGGAAAGAAAAGATGGTTAAATTTAGATTTCCACAGAATGTTTTGGTTTAAGCAAAAGAATTCAGTGACCACCAGCTTGGAACATTCTTCTTGTGTCAGAAGTAAGCAGTAAGCAGATTCAAAAAAGCTGTGCATGTATGCTTAATTGATTGAAGAGGAGAACAAAGAGAATATCAGCCCTCCAGGTTTAAATGAGGATCATGTGGTTTCAAGCTGAAAAGAAACAGGGACTTTTGTTTTGTTTTAAGCAAAATTCTGGGAACCTCCATAGTTCCAGGCATTCTACATTTCTCTAAAATGCAGGAGAAAAAAATATCTATAAAAATACTTGTTACGACATTTTTTGCACTCATTCATTCTGATGGGATGTGAAATTTCCCACATTTCCCATTTTTGCAAAAATTCCCTCAAAACCAATGTTCTGATTCGGCATCAGGTAAATATCAACTAGAGTGATGCAGTAACACTGGGCCACAGCACTTGTATAGGATTAGACATTGCAATGCTTCAGTGAGAAAATCCATAACCTTGAATGTAACTTTTAATTATTTAAATCCTACAGGACATAAATAAATAAATAATCTTGCAGGAACTAACTAAATTAATAATAGACAGGTAGATTAAAGGGATAGGGGAAAGCAATGCACTAAAAAAGTCAGAATGATTGGCAGTGCCATCAGCAAACTGTAGCTCTGGGAGGATTAGTGCTAGCAGCCAGAGATTTCTCTCTTATTCCTGTCCGAACACGTGGCAGCTGGGGTTACTTCCTGGCTGAATGTTTTCCTTCACACTTCTGCTCTGTAGGGTTAGAAAATTCCAGCTTGCTCACACCTCCCACTGTAGGGACCTACACAGATGGAAAATTAATATACCCCTGTGTTTAGCCCTCTGATCATTTGGCTAATATGGAATTAATCTGCCAAGATTGCCTCAGAAAATGCACCAAACAAGGGAGCCCAGGCACTGAGGAGAATATATTGCTCTCCCATAACATAGCCAGGAATGCTATACCATAGGGTGGCCAAATGAATTATTTTCAATAAATAATTTATTTTTTGGGAAAAAAAAAAGATGGCTCTTTCAACTGGAAGTGATTCTTCAACATGAATCAGATTTGGCAAATTTGGATTGGGGCAAAAGAATAAGAAAAAAACATAAATTGGCTCATCTAAGTCTTTCTGAAAGAAATGGATAAAGAGGGGCTACATTTATAAAGGGGATTTGGAACAAATCAGAGGAGGTGTATGCCTTACAGGTTCAGAAAATATTATCCAACATGTAAAGCTAATGATCAAATCTTCCCTTTGTTTCATTCAGTGTGAGCATAAAATGTGTCCTTCAACATTGCAGAGTACATAGCCAGCCTAGCAAGCACATAGGTTTTTCTGTGGAAAGCTGTTCTGTCTTGTATGACCAATGGTAGCCACCACGTCTGCAGTTAAAGAATTACCTTTCTCTCTCAACTATCTGAACTATAGATCTCTAGTCTTTTTCTTCATCCAATCCCTATTTATTTCAAGTGCACCAATTTCAGTAGGACAGTAAAATAAGGCCTCTCGAGGACCCTATTATTTACTTATAAGAATTCAATTCTCTAGTGGAAAGTCCTTACCCAAAGCCCAGATTACACGAGCAGGATGCAAAGTGATTTGAATGCATGTGCCTCTCCTTCACCATTAGCTTAATGTTTAACACTAACATCTGTATCTAAAAGGGAGTAAACTATTCTCCCTCTGATCTAAGGAATTTTTTTCCACGTCAATTGATTGGCAGCCCAGCCTACATAGAAGTGATACAGATTTCCTCCATTCAGGAATTGCTCATACAACTGCACTCAGGTCTCTCAGTT
Source organism: Pseudopipra pipra (assembly GCF_036250125.1). Lineage (NCBI taxonomy): Eukaryota > Metazoa > Chordata > Aves > Passeriformes > Pipridae > Pseudopipra > Pseudopipra pipra. Next base: position 70,409,319 of record NC_087550.1, on the reverse strand, counting down.
GCCTTGAGGTCTGGGTTGTTGCACAAAATGAGGGCACCTCCACAAGCTGTGCTTCTGAATTTGAGAATGTGGCCACTTCACACTGTGTGGCTATCAAAACCAAGGCACTGTAGGACCAGATCTCAAAAAGATTAATCTCTAGCTCCTTTGCTACTTTTCTTTCTTATTTTCCTTTAATACATGAAATCAAAATGGTTGTCTTGTTACTCTACCAAGTTAGAAACTGAGAACAATGAAATGCACCCTAACGAAAGGTAACCCACCTAGCTGATCAAAAGGAAGCCTGTTCATGTAATCTTTTTGGATCTCAGTAAAGCTTTCAATACTGTCTCTCATGGGATCCTTCTGGACAAAATGTCCAGCACACAGATGGATAGACACATCATGCAGTCAGTGAGCAATTGGCTCATGAGTCAAGCACGGAGGGTGATAGTGAACAGGGGAACATCAGACTGGTGACCTGTCACTAGTGGGGTTCAGCAGGGCACTGTCTTAGACCCTGTGGTCTTCAACATCTTCAAAAATTACTTGGATGCACCACTGGAAAGGGTACTAAGCAAGTTTGCAGATGACACAAAGCTCAGAGGAGCTGTTGAATCCCAGGAAGGCAGGGAGGCCCTGCAGAGAGACCTCGACAAATCAGAGGGCTGGGCCACCAACCATATGAAGTTTAACAAGGGGAAGGGCCAGATTCTGCACCTGGGGTGGGACAACCCTGGATGTTGTCCCTTGTTGGCACAAACTGGGAAATGAGATGCTGGAAAGCAGTGCCACGGAAAGGGACCTGGGGTCCTGCTGGATGGCAAGTTGAATCTGAGTCAGCGGTGCCCTGGCAGCCAGGAGGGCCAACCCTGTCCTGTGGAGCATCAGGCAAAGCATCACCAGCTGGTCAAGGGAGGGGATTGTCTTGCTCTGCTCTACACTTGTGTGGCCTCACCTTGAATATTGTGTGCAGTTTTGGGCACTGCAATATAAGAAAGACATTCAGGCCTTAGCGAGTGTCCAAAGGAGGGCAATGAAGGTGGTGAAGGGCCTTGAGGGGAAGCCATATGAGGAGTGGCTGAGGTCACTTGGTCTGTTCAGCCTGGAGAAGAGGAGAGACCTCATTGCAGTCTACAACTTCCTTGTGAGGGGAAGAGGAGGGGCAGGCACTGATCTCTTCTCTGTGGTGACCAGTGACAGAAGCCAGGGAAATGGCCTGAAGTTGTGTCAGGGGAGGTTTAGGGTGGATATTAGAAAAAGGTTCTTCACCCACAAGGTGAGAACAGGCTCCCTAGGGAAGTGGTCACAGCACCAAGCCTGACAGAATTCAAGAAGTGTTTGGATGATGCTCTCAGGCACATGGTGTGACTCTCAGGGATGGTCCTGTGCAGAGCCAGGAGCTGGATTCAATGATCCTTGTAGGTCCCTTCCAACTTGGTATATTCTGTGATTCTGTGATTCTGTGATCTCTTCAGTGGACCTGTCCCTCTCCACTGACTACACAGGTAGACAAGGCAAGATATTACTTCCTTCTTTCTCTTTCCTGAAGTCTGCTTCATGTCTACCCTGAAACAACACATTTCTCTGCCTTTCAGAGAGGAAACATCCCTTCCTACATGACAATCTTACTGTAGTGCTCCGTGGATCAAACAGATTTAGAATTTCACCATCATGGCAGCCAATCATCTCATTATGGAGATATTGTATTCTCTGTATCTTGTGATTCTGTGATTCTGTGAAAGTGATCAGCTTTGAAACGTGCTTTTGGCTATTACATCTCATAAGGAGCTAAATAATTTAATATCTGAAGAATAAAGTTTATACTAACTATATATAGCAGAGTTGTGTTTGAATGAGAAACACTGTCCTGTGGCAGAGATTATTTTTGGCTGATACTATCTGTTTTGTGTAAAATAAACCTGGTATCACAGTGTGTATATTTTAGGCTATCAAATTCCCTCGTTTGTTAGTATTAATGTCATTATCAGGTGCGTCACGCATTTGACACAGGTAGATTTTAAAAAGGAAGTTGCATCTAAATGTACCTGCACCTGGAAAAAAAGGAGAGATTTATTTCTTCCCCTTGTGTATTTATCATATCATGATTCCTGTTCCTGTCTCCTGTCTGTTTTAACTGCCAAGCCATCTGATGTTTCATGTATTTTCCATTCTTCGCTTAAAAAAAACATCTCAGCTATTCAAAGTTACATCGTCCTCTCAGTCTTGTTACAACTAGCTGAAATGCTACAAAGAATATTTTTAAATTGTGATCAATTCAGCAGCTCCACTTTTTTTTGACATGTTACTTACCATAAACGGTTTCTTTAAATACACATTTATTTACTGAGAGCAGCATTTTTAATATATGAATGGAAATCTTCAGGAATTTTGATATACTTCAGTGCAAGTTCAAATGAAATCAGGTATAAAATCTATAAAGGTAGCTCTTTGTAAGGGAGATTTTCTGATGTCAGACTGAAGCAGGTAAGCAGAAAATGCAGGGCTGTAATGCACACTCAGAGCACCTGCTCCCTAGAGCCATAGGGGCTCCATTGCACCTTAACTCCCACAATGTGTGGCAGGGCTCTGAAACACATCTTTGCAGAAAGGAAAATGAGGTATATATTCTTTAAATACTGAGAGCTCTATACCTAAATAGCTTTGAGGATTTTGAACAAAGAGAAAATTCCTCTAGTGGTTTTGTGAAGATTTTTGCTTCATGAGCAGCTCCCACTTAAATCAGAACAACCTGAGAGAGCTTATAGGAAAACTATGGTCCCAGTCTAAGGCATTTGCTTATTTCTGTCTTTAACACCAAAATACATGTTTATATATAGTTATAGATACTTACAAAAATTTGAGTTGGAGCACAGTTAAGTGAATGTTGAAACTAGAACAGAGGAAATGGTAACTTCTGTCAGAAGTGATACTGAATAATTGGACCTGTGCTAATCAGCAGCACACGTCAGCTGCTGAAATCTTTGAATCTCATTTTCAGTAACAATATTACAGAGAACTATAACTACCTGTAGATTGGTATAAATCAGGGCTTTATAGAAAGACCATGCGCACTGCCACTGGGTGCTCAGAATTAATCCACATCTTAGTTCACAAGGTCTTTTTTCAATCCATGACCTCATGCTAGGAGGAAAAATACAGAAGGAAAAACAGAGGAGATTAATTTCCATATATTACTAGGGATAATCAGGATTCTCACAAGTGTTTCACTAAATTCCTGGGCTAAGTTTGGTTTTGGTAGTTGTCCATCAACCCTTTCTTGAATGGAAATAAAATTCCAACAAGAAATCAAAACTGTTATTACAAGGCCTAAAAATATACTGTATTTTCTCTAGACTACAGCATAACCTGATTTCCCTTTTATCATTTTAATATCAGGAATTCTAAAATTTTGCTTGTAAAAGGCAATCCTGGTACTTATATTTTAAGTGGAAAGTGATACACCAGAAATAACTAGCTTGTGATCCAAATCCTCTGCTTTCCCTTTTTCTCCATCTTTGGTTAGATACTGCCTAAGAAAACCCCAAGATCCTCAGCTGACCATTGCCAACTTGAGATCAGTTGTCCCTGCCCTCAGTGGTACATATAAAACTTATTTTGATTTTTCATCATGGCTGGGCTTCGCGAATGAAGATTTAGGAAGGCTCTATCCACATTTGTTACAGGCACGCTGGTGGCTTATGAGGCCAATACGAGACAGACATATCTGATTGCAAAAGGCACAGCAGAAAGACTCCTTAGGTGGTATATTCTGCAAGACACGGTTCTTTCTGCATTGTCTTTTCTCCTCGAGAGTGATCCTGTGTGTGTTCTCAAAGGAGACAGCTGCATTACAGATGGTGTGTCTCCAGGCCTCCTGATTGGAGATCAGAGTAGACCAGTTATGGTGATCAATATGGCCAAGGCTGAGATGTTGTTTCAGGGAGTCCTTGTATCTTTTCTTCTGGGCTCCTCTTTTGCGGCAGCCAGTGGCAAGTTCACCATAAAGCAAGATCTTAGGGAGGCGGTGGTCCTTCATTCTTGAGATGTGCCCTGCCCATCGCAGCTGTGTTCTCATCAACATGGCCTCAATACTTGTGATAGCTGCTTGTTCTAGAACAGATGTATTGGTCACAAAATCTGACCAGTGGATGTTTAGGATTGTACGGAGGCAGCGTTAATCATACTATACATGTACAGATATACACATAATTTGTTCAGTGAGCAGAGGGATGAACTATCTGTTTTTCCTCATGTATTTCCAGTATAGGCGTCCCTCCACAGTCCCCTGAGTACCCCAGCTCTTTGGTCAGGAAAGCAGCACCATGTGCTGTCCTCCAGCCACCAGTGTGTGCAAACTGGTCACCTGCAATCCCTTCAAATGTTACAGAGCTGGATTATAACGGCTTTCCCTTCAGTAGGAGTCCTTATTTGGTTCTCTCTTGCCTCCGTAGACATCAGTTTCCGCAAAATGTGCAGGAAGTTTGGGTTTCTGGGACTTTCTGCTTGTTAGTTTTGGTTGTCACATAGCAACTAGTTCAAAAATTATTATAGAGAAGGAATGAGTAGACATATGGACATGCTCTTCAGCATGTGATGGCCTAAGCCTCATTCCTCTGAGAAACTAAACTAAACTCAAGCACACGTGTGTATATATTTAAGTTAGGGTAAATAGTAAGGCAGTTATCTCATTTTAAATATACAGATTATAAAAACTGCTGAGGAATAGTTCAAACAGAAAAGCCGGTAACTTTAGTGACACTTTTTTAGCCATCTCTCAATTTAAACAAAGTAGTCACGATGTTTCTCATTTCAGTTACATCAAAGTATAGCACGTGCAAAACATAGACTCAGGCAGTTCAAGATCCTAATTTAAGCTAACAGTAGCCTTGTGAAGGGAGGCTAATGTTTCCTTCCCAGTTTTACTCTCTATCTTTAAATGTGACTGCACCAGATTCAACTTGCGAAGTCTGAATTGTGTTTTGGAACTCTATCAAATGATGTGAAACAATAAACTCATGAAAGCAGCAGTGTCATTAAAAAAATCAGTTTGAGGTACCTTGTCATCCAAGGAGCTAAAGGTGGCAACGAATCCCAAGAAGTATTTTGCTTTTTGACAACTCTGGAAAAATAATCTTAGATTTTTATAAAAACCATAAAACAATATGATGAAGTATTTTTTATGTGTTCTTGGACCCACTTTTGTGTTGCTGGGACAAAAAATCCTTTAAAACCAAACAGAAGCTTTTGTATGAAAGCTTTGGTCTATGGCCTGTGTGTTAGGGAAAGGCTGATGAACTAGTAGTAGCTGCATTCACAAATTTGTAGGAGAACAGTGCTTAGATTTCCCTAAAAGATACTATAAGACTGGCAGAAAGCCCCAAAGCTGCAGAATACCTGCTAGTCAGCAAGCCTTGGTTCCCGTCTCTCACACTCAAGTGTCTCAGTGTTATGTAACAAGAGAAGGGAATGTTCCTGTCTTTTGGCGAAGGACACTGAACCCAGCAATTTGTCTTGATGGGACTGAGCTGAGTGCCTGAAACCAAGTGAGTTATTGTGGCCTGCAGTTTCAGGACCTGGTTTAAAGATAGTCTCCAAATTATCAAAATTTACATAAAGAGAGACATCTGACTATGGCCATGAAATACTTCTACCAAGTTTGGAAAGCAAAAGTCAAGCAATGAATGGTCTGTGTCATAAATGAATTTTTTGGCTGCATGAACAGGCCAGTGAAGAAAGAACATTGAATAAGCAAAGGTTTTAATATTCTGACAATTATAAACAGTCTTTTGTTTTTTCTTTTTCTCTTGCATGCACATGGGCATGGGCTGGGGAAGCCATATATTCATAAAACATCTGGTGTTCAGCTTGTTGTTATAATCAATCAGTCTTTTTATTTTATTTTTCCAACACTGAAGAGAAGAAAAAAAGACTCGGACTGCTTAATTAAAGAACCAAAGCCTCCTCCTTCTGGATACAAAGGCAGCAGGGTCTGGCTCACAGTCAATTGAGATTTGCCTTAAAGAAGAGAAATCCTCATGGTTGGAAAGAAGAGTTTCTTGAGGTTTTAATATCTTATGGTAAAAGCTGTTGAACTGATTGTCTCCAGAGCAATTGTTTACTCACAGGACAGAGTAATTGCTGACTCACTGTTTTAACACATTTACAGTTATTAGTCTTGATTTACAAGGACAATACATAGTGGGAAATTGATACTTTAGCTTTTATTCCCTACACTTATAAACATAACAAAAGCATGTTATAAACCTAAATATACATAGTAGTGTATTAGGCATACATATTAATAACACTTTCACAGAACTGCAATGCTTCCTAGCTCCCATCATTCTCAACAAGGCATTACAGCTTCCCCAAATGATTTATATCCCACTAGCACTAAGTTTGAAACCTCATGTAGCAGCTAAAGTCACCCCATTTGGTAATACTGGTATCTTTTTGTACCTCACAACAAAGGGCCACACTTGCAAAAGCACTTTTCAGCCTACTGTCTCTGAAGAGGACAGAGAAGTTATTGTCTGCAGGATTTTTGAAAACCTGACTCTATTTCCAGAGGTTTGGTTAGTGACACTGACTTTTATCTGCAGTCTTACCTGTAGTTCTGGTGTTATTTATGTGGAGAGGGTACACACCTTGGCTTCATCTTCAGAACTTTGGACTCTTAGAAATCTATAAATAAATACTAAAAATTAAATTAGTTATCATCCACACCTCCTTCAATGTGTGTCAGTAAGATGTGTCATGTGTATGTGTGTGTTTATGCTTCTGCACTAATCTAACTACATGCTGACCATTAATATGCTCTCTCAATATGTCTGCTTGAGTGACTGTTGCTAAACCTATCGTTTCTGTCTTCCCATAGCTACATGCAACCTCTACATAAGTGGTGGGAAAAATAGCAAAGCCAGGGGTCTGACCTCTCAAAAATCACTGAACAGCAGCACTGAGAAGTAATACAGAGAAGAATACACAACAGCAGAAGCAAAGATCACATATGTGCATACTGCAGTGTACTGATAAAAAACAACTAAGGCTAGGACGCAACTCCAGATTCAAACAATTAAAATGCACTTGTGCTGCCTAACATATCTGTGGCACTTGAGATAGCATGAGATGTCCAGATCAGCTACATGGGGCTGATACATAGGCACAGGACTCACAGGTGACCTGAACCTCTCTGAGGTACCAGAAGGAACCTGATGGGAGACACTTGGGCATCTCATATGACAACAGATTCCCACACTCAGGTAATTGAATCCTGCCCTAGCTCTTCACTTCCCCATTGACAGGAAAAGAAGCTTAACTCTAGATTGTGTGCAGATACTTTTACTTAGATAGTCAAAATCATGTGTCTGAATCTGCGGGTGAACCCCAGTCAAACAGTGTGATTTCAGTCCTTGCTGAACTTCAGTGACCAGTTTTGGAGCTTGTCTCTGTCAGTGACTAAACAAACGGAGAAGCAGAGTCAGTGATGATATGAATGATAGATTCACAAGTTGATTTGCAAACATTTTTCTATGTCTGTAAATAAGATGTAGCACACATTTTCACACTTAAAATAAAACTTTAAAACTCAAAAATGTGTTTGAGTTCTTTCATCTCTCTTAGAAAACCTTTTTCTCCCAAGTTTCATCTCTCATAAACATGTTAAAACACCACAAGCAAAGAAATAAGATAACTCACTGATGAAATGACTAGCCACATAAGCGTCCTCATGCTGCAGGAAACCTAGTCATGACTTTGCCTTTCCTACACATCAATGAAAAAATCTTGTGTTTCGTAAATAAGTTCTGCAAAGTCTGGTAGAAAAGTGCTTTCTTCCTTGTTTCATCAATAAAGTTACTATGTGACTTTCAAAAAATTCCACTGCACTAGGAAAACTTCTGTTTCCTTTTATGTCCAGATTTAGCAAGTTTTTCAAAGCCCTTCTTATTAAGAAAAGTTGTGGCTGGAAACATGGATAAGCAGCTACAACGATTCCAGAAGCTATAAATATTCAGGTTATGATATTCAAGAAATTATCCTCTCTGAGGTGGGCTTTATTGTCTCCTAGGGCCCACCTGCAGCTAGGTAAGGGCCTCCCAAAGTGAAGTGGATGGCTCTGAATGATCATAGGTGGTTTTTAAAAAATAAACACAAAATTAGTTTCACACCTACTTAGACAGTTTAGAATTTTAATGTGCAAAGTCTGCCAGGGCTTTGCAGTGAAATAAGGCCATGCATTCAAGCTCCCTGAAGCCAATCAGAAAGCCAGGCTGAGTACTACCCATTTTGCAATTAGGAATCACTGCTTCATTCTAGAGCACACCATTAATAAGCAAACTGTTACTTTGATCACATCTTAATATGTAGAACCTCAAGAAAGCCTTTTTTTATAAAAAGAACTGTTCTATCATCAAAACATCAAGAAGAGTTGAGATCTGTTTCATGTCACTGCACACAATCTAGCACATAGCAGGCTTTTCCAAAATTTTCTGAACATGCCCCCTCCATCTCTACTCCTTCCTGCTGAAAAGCTCCCTCTAGACGAATTCTGATACATTTATAGTTTTGCTTGTGACTTTTGGATGTCTGGTAGCCGTGGCACAGGTCAAAAGCTTTGTACCTGGAGTTGCCAGCCATACAACAGCTTGGTCCCATCTCCTCTAAGGTGTCCTGTCTGGCCACCCACCTTCCCCTCCCATCTCCAGGGAGCAGCAGTGGACAGGCAGCCCAAGCACTGCCCCTTGTGATGCACGTGCAGCCCATCTAGCATGTTCTACATTTGTCTTGGATTTATTCCACATCTGCCAGACAGCTTTTATACACATCACCAATTTGGAAAAGCTCTAGGTATGACTGAGTTATACTCAAACCAGTCACTGGCTTTAGAGGAGGGATGAATAGAGGTATGTTTCACTGGTTTATATCAGCTTTTCTTTATGTCATTTGACACTGGACAGTGCTTTTTCTTACTGGAACTCTGGTATTCTGAGTGATTTAACTCTACCACGTCTATTTCGGCTTTGAAAGGAGCATGATGAGGCAACCTCAGACTATACAATTTTCCTATCTCCCCTGTAGATCCTAAATAGGGATCAGCCTTCACTGTGCCTGGTACTGTTTGGATTTGAATGAAAGAACATTTATTCATCCTGAAAAGGCCTTGCCAAATAACTCTGCATTGTTTCAGTTTGTTTTTTTCCATTTGCTTACAGTGACTTGTAATCCCCAAAAGATATGAATTAAAGATAGCAGAATAATTATTTTGCTATTTTTTATGAGTGCATTTTGTATTTAGGGTTTCAGTCCCACAAAGTTCTTGCCCAGCACCATATACAAACAATTCCACATTATTAATACCTTCATAACTAAGTTCATTAAAGGACAACACTGCACCCACACTTAGTCAGTGAAGTACAGGTGTCTTAGGAGGACTCCACCACAGTCAGAATATTATTCATACAGGGAAATAATTTAGGATATAATATATAAGAATTTAGGGGAAAAAATTAAATTCTTACACTACCAGACAATCTTGGCACTCTCCCATGCACTCCTCATTATCATAAGCAAGATAATTCATGCGTACTAATTAGCTCTCTGGCTTTCCTTTGAAATAAAGTGACTGGTTCCCTATGACATCAGACTTGTGGACATCAGTCTCTGAGGACAAGGGTGTCCCTGAAACATTATCTCTCCCTTATCCAATCCCAGCTACTTGGAGTCTGTGAGCTGGAATTACTTCCAGTTTTTCTTTTACTCAGCTGCTGCTGATGATGATGATACACTTCTATATAATAACCTATATCCAGGTCTTGTGTGGCTAATTTAAGCATCCAGCTCTAGGGCATATGTGCCTACACCTGATGTGTATCACCATAAAAAAGCAACACTGTCCTGATAAATGATGCAACATGCTTCCAGCACTCAGTGAAGAGGCATATGTGCCTATGGAGAGCTCCAGAAGACAAACCAAGCACACTAAGCATGTATTTCTCTATACAGACTGAACAAAGAGTCGGTGTAAATGCTATGTGACTCCTACCCAGCTGAAACCTGGGTCACCTCCCCTTCCTCCAAGAAGAAGACTGATATTCAGAAAGATGGGTATTTTTGCACAGCGATGTAATTGTTAGAACATGTGCAGCATCAAGACTCTACTCCTGATAAAACATTTGTGAAAGTACCCCCTATTTCATCATAATGACCTAGCTACAAAGAGCAGGTTTAAATAGCAGAGATTACAGTAATAGTTGTCCTTTTTTGCTTACCTACACTAGCAACTACACCATTATAATTTCTTTGGAGGATAGAACAGCATTAGCACTGGAAAGAAAATGTAAAATTATTTCAGAAGTTATGATTTTAATTACAGTCAGTGGAATGGGGAAGAGGACAGAGGAGGAAATAAAAATACAAAGGGAATATAAATAGCATTGCCACTTAGGACATTACTATTTGTCTTACTCTGGGTATAAAGTTGCTTTATTTTCTCAGCTTCCTGCTTTGGAAAGCAGCCACTAAAATAAAAGAAAATATGGTTTTGTAATGCAAGTAATGCGAGAATGATTTTTTTTTAATTTATAAAACTGCAGAATCCAAAGCAATGATTAATTTAAAAACCAGGTTGTAGAAAGATTTAACTAATTCCAAATTCTTAAAAAAAAAAAAAAGAAGTAATTACTTTCTAAATAAAAAGAATTTAAATTTATTAATATTATTAACAACAGTTCCCCTTTATCATATATTCATTTGTGGACTGGTTTTGCATTTCTCACATTCATCAGCAAAGTTGTCACCTGGGGAAATAACACTGAAACTGATGTCTATTCATAGTGTAAAGTGCTACTCATTTTCAGTAAGGATATCGTAATTCCCTAAAGAGCTATCTAGAAAAAGCAGCAAAAAAACACTCACTAGATTTTGAAATAAATTCCTTAAAGAAAATGTGCAAACCTGTGATTAATGAGTGAGTGTATGATACAGTTGCTTAAAGACATGTCCCTATTGTGACTGTAGTCACTGCAGGATAGCCAAGTGGGTGCCTGGCTTCCATGCCAGACACAAATCCCCCATAGGCTGTGTTTACCAGCCCGAAGTGGACATGTTTGGTTCCTCAGGACACCTAAAATAGCTCCAAATGCCTTTGTTTGAAACTGGACCTTTCCCACATGATTGTCATTCCATATCCTTATTTTTTAAAACACTTCCTAACTTCTTCCCTTAAACCCAATATTTTAATTGTACCTCAAGCCCACAATACACAATGTTCTAATATTGTGATAGCACAGGTAATAACTGCTGCTAAATCAGAAGCCATTTAGCACTGATTGCTCTTCCCTGGAGCAGTGTGAGCGTGCACACAACCACGTACATGTGCACCCACATGTATGTAAGAACACATACATATGCATGCACATACCCAAGACCCAAAAACTTCAAAACTTTTGTGAAACTTCATGATGTTCTGCTGCAGTTCTGGGCTGCATTATCATCCATAATAAGATGACGGGCTGCCATGATGGTGAAATTCTAAATCTGTTTGATCCACAGAGCGCTACAGTCAGATTGTCATGTAGGAAGGGATGTTTCCTCTCTGAAAGGCAGAGAAATGTGTTGTTTCAGGGTAGACATGAAGCAGACTTCAGGAAAGAGAAAGAAGGAAGTAATTTCTTGCCTTGTCTACCTGTGTAGTCAGTGGAAAGGGACAGGTCCACTGAAGAGATCACAGAATCACAGAATCACAGAATATACCAAGTTGGAAGGGACCTACAAGGATCATTGAATCCAATTCCTGGCCCTGCACAGGACCATCCCTGAGAGTCACACCATGTGCCTGAGAGCATCATCCAAACACTTCTTGAATTCTGTCAGGCTTGGTGCTGTGACCACTTCCCTGGGGAGCCTGTTCTCACCTTGTGGGTGAAGAACCTTTTTCTAATATCCACCCTAAACCTCCCCTGACACAACTTCAGGCCATTCCCCTGGGTTCTGTCACTGGTCACCACAGAGAAGAGATCAGTGCCTGCCCCTCCTCTTCCCCTCACAAGAAAGTTGTAGACTGCAATGAGGTCTCTCCTCTTCTCCAGGCTGAACAGACCAAGTGACCTCAGCCACTCCTCATATGGCTTCCCCTCAAGGCCCTTCACCACCTTCATTGCCCTCCTTTGGACACTCGCTAAGGCCTGAATGTCTTTCTTATATTGCAGTGCCCAAAACTGCACACGATATTCAAGGTGAGGCCACACAAGTGTAGAGCAGAGCAAGACAATCCCCTCCCTTGACCAGCTGGTGATGCTTTGCCTGATGCTCCACAGGACAGGGTTGGTCCTCCTGGCTGCCAGGGCACCGCTGACTCAGATTCAACTTGTCATCCAGCAGGACCCCCAGGTTCCTTTCCGTGGCACTGCTTTCCAGCATCTCATTTCCCAGTCTGTATGAACATCCAGGGTTGTCCCACCCCAGGTGCAGAATCCGGCCCTTCCCCTTGTTAAACTTCATATGGTTGGTGGCCCAGCCCTCTGATTTGTCGAGGTCTCTCTGCAGGGCCTCCCTGCCTTCCTGGGATTCAACAGCTCCTCTGAGCTTTGTGTCATCTGCACACTTGCTTAGTATCCTTTCCAGTGGTGCGTCCAAGTCATTTTGAAGATGCTGAAGACCACAGGGTCTAAGACAGTGCCCTGCTGAACCCCACTAGTGACAGGTCACCAGTCTGATGGTTCCCTGTTCACTATTACCCTCTGTGCTCGACCCGTGAGCCAATTGCTCACTGACTGCATGATGTGTCTATCCATCTGTGTGCTGGACATTTTGTCCAGAAGGATCCCATGAGAGACAGTATTGAAAGCTTTACTGAGATCCAAAAAGATTACATCAACAGGTTCCCTTTGATCAACTAGGTGGGTTACTTTGTCATAAAACAAAATCAGGGAAAGAAGGAAGGGTTTAAAGGGAATGAAGCCGTAGCTGTGACTGATGACAAGTGTCTTTCAGGTGTTTTTCAGTACCTCCCAGCATAATCTTCTCCATAACTTTACCAGGCACGGAAGAAAGACTGACAGGCCTGTAGTTTCCAGGGTTGTCCTTCTTGTCCTTCCTGAAAATTTGGATAATGTTAGCCAGCTCCCAGTTCGTGGACCTCACCAGATTCCCAAGACTGCTCAAAAATAATTGAGGGAGGTTTTGTGATGACATCAGCCAGCTCTTTCAGGATTCTGGGATTAATCCCATCAGGCCTCATGGATTTGTAGAGATTCAGCTGGAGCAGCAGATCCCACACGATTTCAGGGCCAACTGGGAGTTGATCATTCTCACAGTCAAGATCTTCCAGCTCAGGGCACTGAGACACCCTCGATCTGTCATCCATGTTGAAGACAGAGGCAAAGAAAGCATTAAACATCTCTGCCTTGTCTCTGTCCCTGTTTGTGAGGTGACCATCCCCATCTTGTAACAGGCCAATATTTCTAAACTTCCTATTGTCATTAAGGTATTTGAAAAAACTCTTTTATTGTCCCCCATATTTCTTGCAGCTTCAACTTCAGCTGGGCTTTGGCCACAGGAATTTTCTCCCTACAGTGGCAAGCAGCATCTCTATATTCTTCTCATGTCACTTGATCTTGCTTCCACTGGACATACACCTTCTATTTTTGCCTTATTTACAAGAGAAGATCCCTGCTCAACCAAGCTGGGTGTCCAGCCCTGACATCCATCCATGGTTTAGTACATCCTGAATATGCCTCTTTCTCTCTCTCTCCTGACCGTAGGGGCACCCTGATCGGTAACTGTAGACCAGAGACCTGACTTTTGGATGAATAAAACAGGCAAGAGAGTTCCCACATGTGACTAAATTTATCTATTGATAAAAGTGCCTGCAATATTTAGATGATACGAGACTGAAAAAAGCAAATCTTCCTGTGGATCTGGGCCTTTGTGGAGCCACACACGGTGCAGGTGCCCAGGCACTGGTAGTGGGGGCTGCAGGGGCCTCTATGAGGAGTGGCTAGGGCTGACTCATGCCAGAAGCAGATGGTTCCAGACAGCTCCAACCAACCCACCCTGCAGCCAAGGTGGTGGCACCTTGCAGAAAACATATATACGAATAGGGAAACAAACAGAGAACAGAGAGTGGAGAAGGAAATGAAAAGAGTGAGAAAAAACAGAGGGAACACCCAGGTCAGAGGAGGGGAGGAGGTCCCTTGGAGATTCCCCTGCAGTCAGGCCCCCCAAGGAGATCATGGTGGGGCACATATTTCCAAGAACCACACTGGAACAGGCTCCTGGAATGAACTGCAACCTATGGGAAGGATCCATGCTGGATGAAGGAAAAAGTGTGAGAAGAAAGGAGTGGCAGGAAGGAGCTGTTGCCCATCCCCTTGAACAAATCCTAGGAAAGGAGGAAGAGGAGCTCAGAATGAAGGAGTGAAGTTGAAACTGGGAAGAAGGGGAATAGGGGGAAGGTGTATGAGTTTCAGTCTCTCTCACCATTGCATTCTATTCAAACTGGCAATAAATTAAATTAATTTTTTTCTATGTTGAGTCTGTTTTGCCCATAAAAGTAACTGGTGAGTAATCTCCCTGCTCTTATCTCAGATCACGAGTTTTTCCATCCTACTTTCTTCCTCCTGTCCTGTTGAGGAGGGGGAGTGAGAGAGAGGTTGGTTGGGCATCTGGTAGACTAGTCAAATTCCCACTGATCTAGCAGCAGAAAACAAATGCAAAAGCCACTGTAGGAATATAGATGGAATTCGCATGCACTGTGCTGGTGATGAAGTGATGGGATACAGTGCCAGGAGGTGGAGCAATCAAGAGTTGCATCAGTCTGTGCCAAAATGCTGTCCCAAACCATTAAGTACTTCTTGTTTAATACTAAAAATTTTCTGTACTTTTAGGAAGAGAACATTATAACCTACTTTCCTCAATATGCTGGAGCTCCTCCTCATTTTCATTAGGCCCATTCATGATTACAAGATAAATAGAAGTGCCATAAATAGAACTGTGTTGGCATAAATGTAATTTCTGTACTTGGCATTTGACTTAGGTAAACAACCATGCACTTCCAAGTGAGCCTTAAGGTTGGAGCCTCATCATTTCATACTGTCAATGGAGTCTTCTACTGATAGGCAATTTAAATCTGAGGCAGACTGAACTGACTGTTGGAGTTGTCTGCTTTCCTCCAGTGATTATAGAATGAGCTTTGCACAGCATCACTTCTCACCTGTGCATCTCTGGCGCTCAGGCTGGGGAGTCAGGTCAGGATTTCAGCTGCAATGTGCTCTTGGGTGTGTGCAGACCTGGGGGCTCACAGGTCAGGCAGATCCCCAGCACACCACTACTCTGCATGGCAGCAGAGCAGGCTGGTTCTCAAAATGTTGACATGGACAGTGGTGAACCACAACACACGAGCTGACAGCAGGATTTCATCCTTGGGAGGGAGAGGTGCTCCTGCCATACTTTTTTGGGTCCCACTGGAGTCCAAGAGTAGCAGGAGCCAAGACTTGCTACCTTGCATAGAAGTAAGACAGCAGTTGCAAGACAGCAGTTCCTTGCTGCCAGGAACAGAGGGAGACAGATGCCATCTCCAAAGCCTGTCGGTAGCCATGGCATTGGGTTCTCCAGGGTTTCCAGCCAGTTTCTCAGTGATGTTAATGTAGAAGTCATTCACAAGACAGCACCTCCAAAGTCAGCTTTCAAATGTTACAGTTTATTGAAATAACAGAATGCCCAAAGATTAACAAGCGTAATCCCATGCTACCTTCTCCTAGGAAAATAAAAATCATAAGCAGATTTAAAGAATAATAAAGCTGTAATTCACCATATAAGAGTTGGCTGTTTGTCATAACTGAAACTTAGCTGAATCCATGTGGACATGCCTGGGACTCCCAATAAATTCAGTATGCCCAGGGAGTCTGTTGAAGGTAGTGTCCTGTCTGTATATCATCGGCTGCAGAACTGGAGACATGAACAAGACCTGACATTCATTTGCAAAGGAAATAATTTTCTTGCACTAAAAAAAATCACACCCAAAGTTTAAGCAATGCCTTTGTGATTTTTACCTTGTTGTGTAAAACCAGTTTGTGAGTTAACTTCTTCAACGGAGTTTCCAGAGTGCCTCAATGGCAGTGCTGTTCCAAGTGAAGCATGCAGCAAATAGTTAATCATTAATTCTTCATGGTTCATATTTGCTGTCTGCTTTACTGCATGTAGTTTGATATAGTTCCTTCCAATAGACTTAATGCTTTCATTAGGAGTCACATGCTGGATCTTTATCTGAACTATTATCACAGTCCAGACATAGCATTACAGCCTCCCTTTGTAAGCCAAAGTTCAGAAAGGCTTAAAACTTCATAAATACTATGGGTTTTATGGTAATGGAACAGCTGCAGTGGCAGACTGACACACACACCCTGACTGATCCTGCCTAGTTGTTGTAAACAGGTGCACTTAGAGGATAAAGCTCTTATTTTTTTATCCATGACACTAATTTCATTGTAAAGTCTAGCTTGACAATCGTGTGTGTGTTAGGATAATGTAAAGGAATCCAGACACATATGGTGAACGAAATTCCTGGCACTTGCAAGGGGCGTGATTTTTTAAATTGAAATTGCAGTTATCATTGTACAGATAAAATAGCCAGCCACTTGTAACAAAAACATAAAAAAATCTTTCATTATTATTGGAAATTGTAGGCTGTATGATATGGGGAGCCTGCCCTTAGAATAATAAAAATCACCACAAAGTGGTGTGAATTATGGTATTTACTGTTCATTCTAGGTACAGTCCAGGAAGTTCTAAACCTTTATTTTAAAATATTAGACATAGCCTGGGATCAGGTTCACATGTGCTTTGGAAGAACTAACTTCTCATTGTGTTAAAGTGCACAAGTGGGGAGTCAGAGGCATTTGAAAACTTCAGCTCAAGTGCCTTAGATCAGATCACTAGGCCTGTGGCTAACCTATTCAACGATACTAGAAACACTTTCCTTCTCCTCACTGCACGTTAATCTGCTTACTTCTTGGAAGATAATTGCTAAGATCAGGATCAACGGTAAATAATTGCATTTGGCGTTTCCATTTGTTGACACCTTCCGTAGGAGATGCAGTGAATTTAATTTACATTGAATGAATCACCTCTCACACAAATGTTTTCTTCCTTCCAGCCACTTTTGGAGAGTCTGCTTAACAGGATGTGATGTCCTAAAAAGGCCAAGTGAAATCTAAATAGGCTACTGTGGAACAAAAATCTCTTTGTATACGAGTACGACTCTTTCTATAGGATAATAAGCTTAGCTGAGAAGCAAATGGTATGAGCCTGGGTGGATAATACAGTCATGATGCTTCCCATAACGCAGAAAGGATATCCAGGGTGGCTTCCAGTATCTCTGCATGACACTGAACCATGCCATACACACATACCCTCAGACCATGGCTTTTAAATCGGCAAGCTTCCCTTCTTTTGGGTAATAAAGGGCTTTTCCTCATCCGTGTGAAAGCTACTATGAAATATAATAGAGACAAAGCCAACATAGGTGTAGAAAAATGTTCTGTAGAACATTTTTGAAAGTCTGTAAGCCATCCAATAAAATTCAGCACAGGTTACATCTCTGCTTTAGAAACTGATGAGTTGATTGAAAAATGGAGATTCACTTTAAATTCCATATGGTTTTCCTCTGATGACTGGAAATTGTGTAGAAATGGAGGTATGTCTTTTTAAGACTCATATTCTTCCAGTCAGACAATGAACCCAGAGCTTCCAAAGACAGTTTTTGTCATCCCCGTTTTATAGAGCTTGGCTTTTAAATTGGCGGCTGTGACCTGAATGTTTATGGAGATGTCACAATCAGGCTTCCTCTGCTTGATAGCTGGAAAAGTCATCTTTATTTACCTTCAAGAAATCAAACTTTCCAGACAATTTCCCCATAGTGAGACCAGCTCTGGACTTGTATGTCTCAAAACTGATTTAGAGTTATTTCTAAGAGAATGCTTTCAATAATCGTCAACCAGAAGGGTTTTTCTGCATAAAGCCTAGTGGACAGTGTCCAACTGGGTTTGAATTTCCTTGTGTTTAAGTCCAAAAAGTTCCACACATTTTTTAGAAACTAGTCTATCGAACAGTGGTTTGCTGTCGGATTTTATAAAAGTTAGTTACCACATGTGCTCAGTATATGATCCAAAACAGGAAGCACAGCATTCGATGAAGTAGATGACAAAGAGCCACCAGCAGATATCTGGAATATGCGTTCCTCAAAAAGAAAAGATATTTTTCCATTTGGGCAATAGTTCACAGAAATCAGCTGCAATTGTCTCCTTTCACTTGGTACTCTGCAATTCAGATATTTGAATTGTTCTGAGAGCCTTCTTCACACCCCTTGAAATTACTGAAGAAAATGATAGTGATTAATCTCTTCTTCTGCCAGTTCATCAACAAATGAAGAACATAATTTCCCTTTAACAGTTCTTCAGCATGCACTGCAGATTTACTAATTCAATATAGGTTGTAATTTGGATTTATTTTGGACAAATTTTAAAGCATATATGTTTATTTATCAATCTTTAAATACTTTAGCCTTCTCTATAATCCCTATTGCACAAGCCAAGATTACAATTTTTGTGGTATCTTCTGAGATTGGCAAAGCCCAGCAGCTTTCAGTGTTTCTCCAATTTCTTATGTGTCTTAAGATCAGTCCCTTTCTCTCTCCCTTATGCGAACTAACATTTTGATTAACATCACACAAGAGTACTTTGGAAACACTTGGCCTTCCTATGAATTTCTTTCATCGATGTTGTAAAAGATTCATCTGTTACTTTCTATTTCTGGTTCTCACAAAATGATCTATATCAATACATTAGCATGTATACATTATAGGTATTTTTTGCTTATACATAATTATTGCCTAAGTATAATAGGAACAAAAGTCCCAGGCATAAAATTGACAAGAAAAGTGAGGGGCCCAGCTGTGGTTTTTATAGACACCAAAAGCCAGCTTTGGCTGTTTGAACAGGGCCCAAACACCTGGAATGGCTAGAATGCATCTATTTATACTTCTTACCATTCTTTGGTTGTTTATTTTTTAAATGTAGAGGGCCTGGATTTGACCACAATCAATTCCTCCTTTTATGTTATCTATAAATTCAGTATTCTCTTGTCTCAAGTTTGCATTTCAGTTAGGATCCATTGTTGGTTTTCTCTGCTATTTGCATTACTTTCCTTATTTTGTTCCACTTTCCCCTGCTTCTTTTACAGTCCTTCTCCAGATCTCTTGTGTTCAGGTCTGTTAAACAGAGACAGCTATGAGAGTATAGCACTAACAAGAACGTAACATGTAAATAAGTCTGTTTCCCAGAAAATACTGTACTTCTTTTGGCTGTTCTGTGGCATGACAAATCTAGTTCTACTGGTGCCACCTAAAGTGAAGAGTTACTGTATTTGCTTTCACTGAAGACAATGTAAACCAGAAGTAAATTAGAATTGTTAGCCACACTGATGAAATTGGCAATACTCACCAACAGTAGCAAAGGGAAAGGCAAGTGCAATATATGACAACACGCATGACCCAGCTCCTTTACTGATCAAGATGTGACTCACAAGTTTTGGAGTCATGAAACTGGCAGCAGTATAGCCTGGTCAAGGGAAAAACAAACTGCCAGGGAGAGCTTACACTACACATTAAGATCTAGTTTTGAGGCTGGCTTTTACAAATTGCTGTTTTATTTTTCCTCGGTGATCGCAGGAAGACTGCTGGCT
Organism: Pseudopipra pipra; assembly: GCF_036250125.1. Classification (NCBI taxonomy): domain Eukaryota; kingdom Metazoa; phylum Chordata; class Aves; order Passeriformes; family Pipridae; genus Pseudopipra; species Pseudopipra pipra. The sequence goes on along the minus strand of NC_087550.1, from coordinate 70,389,600 downwards.
GCAAGATAAAGAAAAGAGTAGCAAGAAAATTTAAATTAATTACCCAGAATTACCAGAGCACCCAGAACTAACAGAAGAGTTCTCATTGATCTCTAGATTGCATTTATATCTCTATTTGAGAAGTCAAGCAGAATCTGCTCAGAGGTTCAGCTACCAGCTCTGAATGATTACCCCAGAAACAGGGAGCATTTGAAATAAATGGAACAGCTGTCTGTATCGCTTCAGCTATAAAAGAGACAGTATCTCAATAAAGAAACACAAATAATGAAATATTTTCTCCAGGGTAGGACACAATTGGGAACTTTTCCCTTTCAGCCTGCTGGTTTCCCTTGGAGCTTAGAGACCACCTGTTCCAAGGAGTTTCTGGGGCTGAATGGCTGGAAGGTGGATTTCCTTCTGAAACCAAACTAAAAGGCATGGAGGATGCCAGCACTAAGGGAAGGCTTGCTATTGTTGTCACTTCCATTTTTTTGGTGTTTTTTTGCTTCAAATAGAAGGGTGATTTCAGCCAAATATTATGTGCTTGCTCAGGGCTTGTAGTTTTGGGTTGTTTTGGGGTTTTTTTGTGATTTGTCCTAGTGATTGCATTTTTTAATCTATTTTTTAAAAAGCGCAGTGGAATAGTTTTTCTTTTAACTGATGAAGAACAAACCTGATAAGGGGTTTTCCCCTGACTCTCATTTACACTCATCTGTTTTGTGTCATCTGACTCATGTGACAATGCCTAGGCCAGTAAAAACACCTGTTTTCTAAAGCATAAAATATTACCATATAGCAGTTATTTTTGCAACCTGACACAAGTATGCATTTTGTCATGATTTTAAATGAAAGGAAACCTTCATGTTTATAAGAAATGTTTGCATTATTTCTGGACTGGGAGGACGGATTAGAGAGGAATCCTTTCAATCACCTTTCTTCACTTTCAGCTTTCTGCTGAACACTGGGAGAGAGCCTGCATGGTACAGCACAGCCTCTGACGTAAATATAACAAGTGACAAACCATTACCCCCCTCTGCTCCCATTCTCACAGAGTAAGGTGCAACCTAGGGTACAGTTGACATCCAGAGATGCACCTCTGGAAGACAGATCAACACAAGGATGTTCATGGCTAAGTGGTTTTTGCAGTTCGTTATGAATTTTCAAGGGGGAAATTCCACATTCTGGATGAGGAAGAAGAGATGGCTATATTGTTTGAAGAAAACCAACTTTTAGTTTTCCGTTTAAAAAAAAATCTCTTTCAGAACATCAAAGACGGTTTCATTAAAATATAAACCTCATTTTTAAAGTGTATTAAAAGCGTTAACACAGCGCCTGCTGCCAGAAGAGCCCCACTGCAGTGCTGTTGAAGAAAGGAGGACAGCATCATTATTTATGAGCATCTGCACTCTCTCAGCCTTTCATGAAACCCTAATTTTATCTGGCAGCTCCTAAGAATCTCTGAGAAACTGGGTCCTTTTTTACTGCTGCATCCATCTAACTTCTGCACCTAAAAAGACACGGGCACTTTTTTTAATAAATAAAGAAGTCCAAACATTCTGACATTAATGTCACACTACTGTTTTAGGCCCTACACATTCAAGCTCCTCTCTCTAGGCAAGCACCAACAAGTACCCCTTTCTGCTCAACTTTCAACTCTAGATTTTACAACAGTTTTGCTTAGAACAGAATCAGGCCTCAGTCATCTATTTTCATCAGGGGAAAAACAAGACAAAAACAAACAAAACCACTTTATTACTCTTTGACAGGAGTAGTGTTAAGCCCAAGGGGGTTATTTTTCTTCCATTAACTTTTTCTAACCTCATCTGTCCCTCAATTTTTTTTTTTTAACAGATTTACTCCCAAGGAGTTCCTGCACATGTGTGCATATGTCTGTGTGTCTGTCTGTGTGTGCATGTGTGCGTACGTGCCCATTTACCCTTGTAATGAAAAGGAATCTGTCTGTAAAGATAATTTGCTGTTGTTTGCAACATGATACAGATAGTCCTTTTGACTTCAGTGTGAATAAACAGTCTGATTCCTTAAAATAGGCCTTTTCTCTCCCAAGAGCTTGTTCCAAGATTGCGGAACACAGCCTAGCAAAGAACATCTGCAACAGTTAGTTAGTGGAAGCCCTAAGAATTCTTGTGAATAAATAGATTGGAAACTAAGTTGGAAATTTCTCAGTGAGATATAAATTTTAAAAAATTAAATCCATTTGAAGTACCCAGATTCCCTGGGAGAATATAAGTCTAGCCAACCCAAGTCTAAATACATATGGTAGTGATCACTGTATGCTGTTTCCAGTTTATCATCAAAACCAATCATAGCAAAATTATTGTCATTGAAATTTAGCTTCTAATAAAGAAATGTTACAAACCTCCTTTATAATGAAGACTTTTGTTAGAAAAAGACGAAATGATGCATTTTTTTAAGCTTCTTCTATATTTTTTTTCATTATTGCCAGATATAGCCAGAATCTTAGATGAACCTTAAATATATCAGTAAAGGCCACCAATGAAGACCAATACATGTCAGTTAGAGTTAAGGGCTGTAATTCAAGTTTTGTATTGGTCTGCTTTTCAAAATATTTGTGATGGTAACTCTTTGCTGATCAGACTCAGTGAAAAACTGTTCAAAGATCGAGATCTCTTAACTCTTTAGACTTTCACTTTTATATTCTCTCTTCCCTTAGATGTGCCTTCTTCATTTCAGTGGCAAGCTCACTCTCCCCATTATTAAGCTAACATAGTCCTTAGGGACTGTCTTCAATTATTTTGATGCTTACCTCTGGCAGCATGTTAAAAAGCAAAACATCAGAGTTATATAGATAATAAGTTAATAGATATGAGTTACCAGCTTCGTGGGAAATACTTCACCCTTACAAAAAAAAAAAGGCAATATTGTTTGGCTTGATTTAGTATAGCTTTGGTAAGCTGAATAAATCATTTGCAGCTGGCTTACCCCTGCACATGCTCGGGGGGTGAGGAACACATGCGTGTTATCAATTCATTATTTATGCTGCAGTCCGTTACCACTTATGTGCTGGACAGCGACATCACTGTCTACTCTACATCTGAGGGTATAACAGTAATGGTAATAGATATCAAGCTGTTGGGAAGAAAGCAAAAGCTAGACTGTGGTTGGATTAACATTTGATTGCCTAAACAGTACAGCTTTGAAAGCATGGGAAAATTCGCCTAGTGAGCAAGCTGGATTTTTTTTAAAAAAACATAAAGCCTGCCAAGCTCCCAAACCTAAGGGGAAAAAAGAGCTTGTGGAGAACTTTAATTAAAGTAAATGGAGAAATCTCCCCTCCTTCTTCTGACAAGAACATAAATATGCTATTTTGACCCTGTACTCAAACCGGCTCTATTTCTCTACCCCAAGAAAAGGTTAAGCAAGAAATTTTCACAAGTGTTTTAAAGTCTTTCAGTTCTTATTTCCCTTTTTTTTTTTCTTTTGCCTGTTATGGTGAAGAGGAGAAAGTCTGTTCAAGTGAATACTGGCCCAAATTGTTCCAGAAGACCTAGTGTTTCTCATAAATATGCACATGTACCAAGTGTTTACTCAGTTTAGTCTACTTTGGAGGCAATATGTTGTTTTCCCCCACTCCTTGCTGTATGGATAGAGACTGTTGAAGTGACTGTACTAAGGATGCCCTCTACTGAGAAAAAAAGGATAGGAGTCTAAATATGAGAGCTATAGAGAATCTTCACTAGCCAATACAAGTAAAAGAAGACTGCTTGTTTTCAGGTGTAGAGAACAATAAGCTTTATTTCATTTTTCAGTTTGAGAACAGTTCTGATGAGGGTGTGGACAGACTGGGCCAGAGAACTACAGGTTATGACTATACTAGCAAATCAACCTGGGCCTAGGAACGTTCCCGAACAATTTGGCTTGATATTGTCCCTGTTCAGATGTTAGAAGGGTCTCCACACATCTTTGGATGACATCAGTTAGCAGCTGCCCAAACAAATTCTGAGCAGTTTGACAGCCCAGTGTCCATCTTGAGTAGGGTGGAGCTGCTCACCTCATTTTGGGTGGCCAAGGCACTTAAATACTATAGATAGACATTGCTCTATACTATCTGCAGTCATGTCAGAAAATCATGTCAGGCAGATTTAACTTATCAGTATAGACGTAGCCTTTGAAAACAGGGATACGGGGAGCCTGACAAGATCACTTGCTTCTTGTAGTGGGATAGGTCTTGCACGACAAATGCTCGGTGCACCTGACAGATGTTTGTCCATATAGTTCTCAAAAACCTCTAGGGACAGAGATCACATAATCAGCACTGGTTGATCATTTAATTCATAATTATACTTAGTTTTATTCAAATCCAACCTAAATACACCCTACAGCAATGTTAAGTAGCTAGTAGTTTCCTATCCTATTAGTCTTTCACTGACTAATGAAAGACTAAGTTTCTTTTCTCTTTCCAGCTACAATTTAATTATTTGGGATTATTTGAGATGACAATATATGGTTTCAGTGTTTTCTTCTTAAGATTAAAAACACTCAATTATTTTAAAGTTACTTATCTGCAATGGTTTGCAGATCTCTAATATCACATGCATGTATGAGATATTTAAGTCACCATATTGACAAGTAACAGAGCATAAAAAAATTCACCCAGTAAACTGACTCACCCTCTGCTGTCAACGAAAAGACATACACAGCCCCTCAGGCTGGGTCATCTCGTGCAAAAACAGCTAAACGGAGTATGATGAGTATGTTCTGAAAATACCTCTTTCTTTCCACTGACAGCAGAATGAGTCCAGTTTTACTATTCCTACCAAAATGCTTTACAGAGAATTTCTAAAACAAGAGCTGGAGAAAGAAGGGTGATCTATTATCACTTTTTGTGCCAAAATCAAATCCTGAATCAGCAAATCCTGAATTCTTGATAAAACCACACCTGTGACATATTGTTGTAATAGCCACCACAGGCACAGAGACAGATAGCTTCCTGACAATATGAATAATTTTATTCTTGCTCATAAGTTTTCATGTTCAATAGTTTTATTGCAATCAGCTAACACACGGGCTGCAGACATTTATGGGAAAGCAGTAATGCTCTGTATGCTGGGCATGAGGATCTGATCACCACAGTATTTGTGTTCAGAGGAATCTCCTGAGGGAAAAACTAACATTCTGTCTGAATGTGGTCTACCTGGTCTTTGTGCTCTAGGTGACATACAAAGTGTAGGACAGTACCAACCATTTATGAATGTGCCCTCAAAAGTGACTTTTTGACTCACTGTAAGAACTGTCTTCCTGGAGCCTGAATATCTTCTACAGTAATAAGGAAAACATTTGTAATGGAAAGCAAAGCATTTTTTATTTGCCAGAAGGAATGCAGTACTGGGAAAATTCTTTTTCAAATTATGTTACCCACATGCATTATTTACCAAGTTTTCTTCACCCTATCAAAAGTAAGCCCTGTTTTACTCCTAATTTCTGTGTCAAAAGTGGCCCATTCCTTCTTTAATGTAGGAGGAGGGAGCCCACCAGCATTTTTTCACTGACACAGTCTGGGCACTTTCCAGAGTCCCCTCCCATTTCAAAGGTCTTTGAGGTTTTTCCATGTCTTTTGATGCCAGAAAAGATGGAGTCAGACAGGCAAATGCTTCCCATCACTTGATGTCCTAGCCACTGTTATCCGAACCCCTTTGAAGCTGGGAACCTGAAGCTCTTATCTGTACCATTGTCTCACCTTTCCTGTTAACTTCTCCAGTCTTTCCTTCTACAGCTTCCTTTGCCTTCGCAGAGCATTCAGACCGGCACCGGTATGAGAGAAAGCAGAACCACACAGAGCCCCTGAAAGACTGCACAGTTTTCCAGCATTGCCACAGAGGCGAGTTCAGGACATGGAGGAACAGTGCATTTTTTAAGAGAGTCTGCCCAAAATATCACCAGAAAGTGATTTCTTGGTGACTATGACAAATCACACAGGGTGTATGTTGGATGTCATTCCCTGATTTCAACAATGAGTGCCTAGAAGCTGCAACACAATGGTGTGAGACTGCAGGTCCCCAGAGGCGGAGGCATCCTCCTGCTAGAGTCACTGGTGACAAGGAGCCCTTAGATACTAAGTTCAGGTATCTGGGATTTTTTCTGTGGAAGGATATTCTGAAATCTAAAAGTTACATGTCTAAAAATGAATTAAATCAGTGCTATGTTCTTACTTCAGCAGTGCAGATTTTTCTGTATTGACATTCTCACCATGTGACACAGAAATCTTCAGAGTTGCTTGAACAGTTGGTTACCTGGTAAGGCAGCTAGGATCAAGATTTAAGTAGATATTTTGCACAGATTAGTTTGAAATTACTTAATAAAGTGTCTAAATTAAGAGATTAGTGTCCCTTGCATTCCTGTATCATCAGTGGAGAAAGCTAGAGAGGCTCTCCAAAATAGTGCCTAGAAAATATCTCTCTCTAAAGTAGTATTTTTTTGTAATGATAATATAAAAAAAATACAGGTAGGACAATATTTGCAGACAGAGGTAATATCTGTTATTTTATCAACTGATGTGGGTAGAAGAATTAGACAAGCAACTAAAGCTTTGACATTTGGATTTGAAATTGAATAATATATCCCTGTTAACACTTTTGGTATGTTAACACTTTTGGTATGTTAACACTTTTGGTATGCAAAGGAAAAAATTATCAATATGAATTGTACTGAAAAGAAATGCATCCTTAAGAAAATATATTGTCAAGAAAAGAAGGACTGGCTGTAATTGCTGGATTTTTTTGTTTTGTCTTAATAACTTTCAGTTTTGTTTCAATGGCTTCACATAGTAACTTTAAAAAAAAGAACAAGCTTCTTATTATTTTTTCATAGTACTAGTATTTTTCTAGTGAAAGCTGCAATCTCAGCTTTTTCTGGTTAGGACTGGAACATATACAGAGAAATAACAGTCATCTCAGAAAAGGACCATATGAATATTCATATTTTTGTTTGGTAGAATAACAAAAAAGAACAGAGAATGGAAAAGTGAAAACAGTTCCAAAAGAAATAAATAATCCAATTAAGAGGTTTTTTGCAAAATAACCAATCAAGCTTCTGAAAGAAGAGTTTTGGATCAATATAAAATACTTCAATTCATAATGAAAGGTCTCATTTGCAGTTTAGATAACTTCATGTCCATTTTTTAACTTTTTTTATCTTTTTCTTGTGGTTTCCTTAATTTAAGTCACTACTTAAATTACAATACTGCTTTAAAATGAAAAATTAAAAGAAAAAAATGTAAATATGTCAAAAAACCCATAGGTGGTCCCCTCATAGTCTGATAAGTTTATACCAGAGATTACCATTATAATTTATATTGTGTGATTGTTTTTCTTCTTTACAGGTAGTCTGTTTTAAACTCTCATGTCAACAGTCTTTTGCCATCTTTATGTTTCTAGAAAATCCTGCCTTAAAAAAATCCTGGTGTGTGTGCAGGGCTCTTTGAAATTGTAGCCACACATATGACTTGCTAAAAGTCTTTTCATGGAACTATTTTGGACAGAGAAAGGTGATTAATCAAAAATGAAATATTTCTCAGAAATTATATGAGGCCAACAAAGTTGTGAAGAATCACACATGGGTTTCATAAACTGCTAATTCTGAAAGTCTCCACCCAAAAGCTGACTGTTCCCATCCTTTCGCTTGGCTGGCTGATAAGCCACTGAGTAGAGTGCTGAGGAGCTAAGCCTGAAGGCTGCCAGCCTTTGATCAGCACACGTGGTAGATAAGTAAACAACACTGTGAGATATATTATTCTCAGAGACTGATGACTGCACCCGGTGCCACAGGGTGAACATGCTGCTAGCAGTGTGCACCCAGCAGCGCGCTCCCAGCAGTGTTGTTCAGCTCTAGCCTCTCTGGAGAAGACGGTGTCCGCTTTTCATAGTGTTACTAAGTTACTTCTGAGCCCCTTGTTTTTGCATATTCCCTAAAACACTGTTTGCTGAACACACGCTGACCAATAAGTCCAGAAAATCCCTGGCACTTCAGAGAAAAGCTGGGATTGCAATGGAGAGCATTATTTTGCAAAACTGTCCAAATGCCAGAAAGACATTCATTGTTTAGACAAGAAAGATGGCAACACAAGGACTACCTTAAATGACCTCTCTTAAGTGGAGTATTTGCTTATGTCACAGCAGAACATCAGTAGATCTTAAAAACAAGGGGAATATCATTAATTTTAAACTGAACAGATGCACAGGCTAATACAAGATCAGAAACAACAATACTTACACTGTAAGTAAAGTCCAAGCTAAAGAAATGACACTTATAAAAGTGAGGCATCTTTCAAAGATGGTTTTATACCCATATGGGGAATTTATACAGTGGATGTGAACAATATATTTAGAAAGCAACATCATTCATCACACTTTGAGAGGAAGGTCCTCCCCACATTCGGTGTTAAAGTAAAATCCCAACAACACATGATCAAAACTGAGTTTCTAGATTGGCCACAGTGAAGTTCCCTTTCTGCAAAATTAGAGGATGATTAATTTCTCTACAAATCAGAGAGTAAATAAAGGAGACCAAAAAAATGAGCCATTGTAGAGAGAATAGATAGACTTATTCATTTGTATAGACACAGAACAAACAATAAATGTAGAAAAAGATAATATGGTCTGCAAAGTAAATTTTTTGCCATATATCATTGACATAAAATATTCTTCTATCCTTGGAGACACAGCAGCATGTTTGTCTATATTAAATGTTATGTTCTGGAAAAATAAGCCACCATCTGGCTGGTATCTGGTAACAAGCTTTTTCAATGAAAATAAAGTAAATGTTCTGATGATAAAACAACTAGTAGGGTCTAAGTAAATAGCATTTTTTTCCCTTGGGAAAGACAACTGAGGACCATAACTGGTGAATCTGAAGTTTTGGAAGAAGACAGGGATATTCTGCTAAAGAATATTAAAATTTCATAATAAACAAAACAGAAATTCCATCAAATAAGAACAACATTTTGGGCAAGAACCTAATAAAGGATGATGGAAATCCTCTGTTAACCTGGCTACTTGGTTTGTGCTTCCTATCCAGCCAATAAATGTGTGCCAAGTCCAAAATCAGACACACCATTGGTTACCTCTTCCTCCAGAGGGGATGCAGAAAGGAAACCCAGGTCGTTTATAAGTTTGTTGAATTGTCAGTGATAATTAATAGTTATTGTTATTTCTGTATTTCATAAGGAATAAAAAATATGAAGAAGCAGGAATGTAGGAAACACATTTATAACACAGTAGATTCATCACTTTCACTGCCAGTAGAACAGCTTGCAAACAATTTTCACTCAGGAGTGACTAATTCACTTTCAAACAGCTTAAATCATTCATTCTTCTCCAGATAGTGACTCAGGATTTTATTGATCTGGCTGTATACTGTAGCATTTAAACATGGGCTATCCTTCAACTAAACACCCAATTAAAGCTTTCATACTCACTACATATTTTTAATGGAATTTCCCAAGCTTCTCCCCATGACCAAAGATCCACAAGCACTTTTCTTTTTTCCCTTCCTTTTTCAGATCACAAAGTTTTCAGTGCTCTTAGAAGAAAAGCAGAAGTATCCTAATGAAAATATCAGATAATACCTGTCATTTTGCCAGTCAAGGACTCACACTGTAAAACTGTTACATTGAGCAAGTTGAAAAAGATAGGCTTTAACTCTATTCATCCATGCTGTTTGCAAGCAGAAAATTATTCTGATATTTCAAAGAGGCTGGGGGGGGAAAGAAGTCAAGACAAATTTTCGCACCAATTTTAGTTTGATTTTTCTTTTCAGAATGAAATAATGTAAACTGCAGCTTTTATAATTCTGCAAGAAGTTTCCTGGAAATAGGTGTGCACTTAGGTTTGATGAAACAGTCATTAGTAGAAAGGGAAAAAAAAAAAAAAAAAAAAGAAAAATATTCAAACCTCCAAAATGAAGAGAAGCATATCCATGAAGGTGTTACTGAATTGCAGTCTAACTCTGTCACCATCAGTTAATCAATATTAGTACTATTTATTTTTTCAGTTATCATAGCACAGGACAGCAAATGCTCTAGGAATTGTAGAGAGCAAGCACAACTAATCAGTTATTAATCAATGTTATTTTGCCTAAAACTGAGCCGGAGATAAACATGTATTAGAAAATTCCATGTTGGAGCTGCTAATGTGTAGACTTTAGTATTAAGCATAATACTAACCTGTAACAGAAGAAACCATGATGTATATTTTTAGAGCTATAGGAACGGTTTGAACTCAATCTGACTAGACTATATCAAAAATACTCTCAGAAAGGATGTTTCTCAAGTTACTTTTAAACTCATGATGTTAATGATTTAAGTCAAGCTGGTGAGATGCTATATTTCAGGGCATAACAAATGAAATATTTAGTGTATGACACTGTGTTCTCTTTCAAGCAAAGATGTCTGATGGTAAGAAAAAAATAATTTCTGGTTTTGAGAATTACAGTTTTGGTGAAAAAAAAGAGAGAAAATGAAAGAAAATGAAAAAGGAAAGTTGAGTTAAAAAATCCATGAACATCTGTAATATATTTTTAATGTAAAAAACTTATTTCTCAACCCTCTGGTCAGGTTACCGTGTTTTGCACCTACTAATCAAAGTGTAAAAAAAAAGGCAAAGGGATCAGGCAGAGACTTCACTGTTTGAGATGAGAATGCAGTTTACGTGAACAGTAAATATGTTGAAAGGGGAATTCTGGAGGCTCAATTCTGGTTCTTTGTATTAAACAACAGAAACATTTGAAATGTGGACTTGTCTTTCTCGATTTAATTAATTTTCATACAGTACATAAAAACCCAGTGCAGTGCAACAGTTCCCAGTGAATGTAGTTATCAGAGAATCAGTCTTTTTTCACTAGTTGAATTTTAAAGAATTTTGCAAATCAAACATACCTTCCAGGTAACATTTTCTATTTCTCTACTCGCACTTCAGAGATGCAAGTCTAAGCCTTGAGGTAGGTGTTTCAAAGTACTGCTTTGATAGGATAGAAATTATTTTTTCAGCTTTTTCTGGCATACATTAAAAAAGAAAAGTAGTCATGCAGCATAGGAGGAACATAAAGTAATAAAGAACAGTGGGGTGTGTAGTGCACACTGTATTTTAAGATCAAATTTTATGCAAGAAACACTGTTTTGACAACGGACAGTAAAGAAGTTTGCAAAACCATTAATATGAATTAATGCTGAAACTTATATATGTAAGACAAACTATGCTTGGTGCGGTCTCAGAAATCACGTTCAGCAACAGCTCAGTTACTTTTACAACAGGAGTGTGAGGGAAGCAGGCGCTTTGTACTTGGGGCATACCTGCAAATATATGAATAGGTCAAACAAAACATAAACTCTATTTGCAGAAACTTATGGAACTTGACCAAGAATCTTATTATTTAGTACTGTTTGGTTTAGAAGATAAAGTGTATTTCCTGACTCAAGAAAGGTAGAAGCTGAAGAGAACATAATTCAGTTTTCTTCCCAGCATGTGGTCACTCAACTTTCACTGAGAAGTCGCTGTCAAGCAAGTCTCAATAACTCTCCAAGAAACTCATTTACTTCACAATTAACTTCTGAACAAGATAATGGGGTGATGGGAACTGGAGGAGTGAATGGACCACCATCTGTGTCAAGTGACAGGGCACAGCCACTTTCATTGTAATCAGATGATAGGTTTTGCCCCAGAATCATTCCTTGAGAGGTAGTGGGAAGATCAGTAGCAGGTAGCTGATCTATGCCACAGTATTTCTTAGGAAGAGGGAAGCTTTGGGTCCCATAGCCCCCAAGGTCTGGATGACTTGAGGCAGGGGTCGGCACAGGAGGTAATGGAGTCCTAAAGAACCTTACCCTTCCTCATCCTCATCCCAGATACAATAGCATCAGAAATAGTGGTTATAAATTTCTGAGACAGAAGTCAATATAGCAAGTGTATTTATACATTCACAAGAGAGAGAAAACCAGGATAAAGAACTTGAGTATTATTCTTTGCCATTATTTTCCTTTGATGTGTTATATGCATACACAAATTTATATATTTGTTGATGTCCAAAGTTTGCAGGGTATGCACAATTTCCTTAACATATAAACTCATTGCCAAGGAATGTTGTTATATTCAAATGAATTTGGCAAACTTGTATTCTGCATTCATTTGTTACTATTTCCCTTTTGTTTTCTTTATCTGTTACAGAATTACTGATTTGAGTCAGTTCTGAAGGTGTCATTTATCATTTTGAGCATCTTTGTGTGTTTCAACCCTCTGTGATGACTGTTCTCAGTGTTCATTCACTGAGGTTAAAGAACTTTGGTCATATTTGCATCCCAATGTTCATGTAACATTCAAATATTTGGATTTAGGCCTTGAGGCTGCAATGCAATGGACACAATGCAATGGTGTTTGATTGTTTCAGAGTTTACCCAAGAAATAAAAATGAAAGGCACAATTTTATGGGTTTTTTTTTTTGTTTGGTTTGGGTTTTCGGGAGGTGTTGTTTGGTTGGTAATTTTTTATATTTTGTTTATCTCTGCAAGGAGATCAAATGGGTTCTCACCTGCTGTTGTTTGGTGAAAACGGGAAGATCAGTTCCTACAGTTCCTTTGTCACTACTGCAGTTTTATGAATGTGTTGTCACTTAAGGGATTTATTTTTTTTTACCTGTAGACAAATATACCGTACATGTGAATGATTTGTTTGGTATAGTATAAGAACATATGTACTGTGATTTTCTTGAGGACAATAATTCCAAGCCTGTGGAATAGTGTTGCAATTTAGGAGTATTTCAACCTTGATTGATATTTGTTTCTTTAAAAAAAAAAAAAATATTCACTTTTCTTGTAAATAAACCCTAGAATAGTTTTTGTCAAAATTTATATTAACATTTTTCAGATCTTGCAAATAAAGGCAAAAATTTCTACTCCCCCAGGTAAGTCTTAGAAAGAAAGGAAAGAGAAGGGAAGGCAAAGGAAGGGAAAGGCACAACATTTTTATTTTAGGAGCTTTCTTTGGTACAATTTCTGTGTAGCTTGGAAAAAATTGAGAAATTGAAGGGTAAAGGATACCATTCTTATCCCTGCTTCCAAGTCAGTTTTTGTTGTTTATTCATTGATAATCTAATAGAAAGGGAATGCACACTGCAGATAGCTGGGTCCAGCTCAGCTCCACTAAAAGCTCTAAAAGGTCTTTCGATGAAAGAAAGATGCTAAATAGCATTTCTGTTCTGTTTTCATTTTTCTGTCAGTGTGCTAACCACCCAGCATCTCCCTCCTTCTATCAGCATGCAAGACATTGCTAATCTCTAGGCACTGCCCAAGCAGCATATGGGCAGTGTCATTGTATCAAATGAAAGTAATCATTGGTTTGATGAAACCTCATTTTTCATTTTCTTCTCCAAGGGGCTTGGGCAATGTTTGAGTGCCTATCCTCCTCAGTTTGAGTCCCAAACTGCTTTAGATGACAGACAGACACCCATTTCCTAGCAACAGCAGTCTGAGTATTTGCAGATGAATCAAACCAGGAACTGAAGGAGATTTCAAGGGTTTAGAGGCTTAGTGAATTTTAGATGTCTACAGGATGAAGCAAAACTGGAAACTGAGTGACTACCTACGTCACAGCATAGGCAGGGTTTTGCACACCGGATCCCACTCCACATTTTTATCATCCGGTATCTTAAATGAAGTGATTCAACCACCTACAGCAGCAGGCTGATTTCATTGTTCTTCCACCTTTTGTGTCTCCTTGACAGAGAGTCTTCACCAGCTTTTGAGCTGAGAAACACACTCTTAAATGCCTAAATAGATTTTATACAACTGCATTTACAGAATAAAGTTCAACAATCTGGGCCTTCAACACTCAGAATGTAGCCAGTGTAATTGTGTTTCTTTTCCCATGATTGTGAACCAATGATTATTTCAAAGTCTCAAGCTGACTCCAAATGGAATTACTGTGAAGCATTCCCTCAAAACTTGACAACAGCATTCACCTTATTTGACACATTTTAGTGCTGTTGCAATAGTTGACAACACAAGAGTGGGAGGTAGGGGACGAGGGGGAGAAAGACATCCGAGGGAATGAGCAGCAAGTGCTTGCACAAACCTTTCTTTCAGTTCTTGTGAAGTGAGATAAATGGTCAAACTGCAGGCATACTGTACAGAGCAGGAGCCAAAGGATGCTACCCAGATTGACAGCTCCAGAAACCATCAGCACTGGATCCTCTCAGCAATTACCAGCTCAGAAATGTCCTTCCATTGATTGTGATGGACGTAAACCAGCTCTCTCAATAATGAGAGAACAGATGGAGGAAGAGGGAGACAGCAGGACAGAAACAGCATCAAACACTGGGACCAGCTGTAGCTTGCAGGTCACACTTCCATGTCAACAAAAAAATGTTAATATTTGCCAAATACTGAAGTAATTCATTACAAGGTATAAGTGGATCTATAATGTCTGAGATCGCCCATTAAAGATGACTGGATGCATCGCATTTCCAGTGCAGCAACTTAAATGGGAAACAAAATAGCCTGAGTCTCATAGGGAAGGCACTTATTCATTCTCTGCAATAGCAGGGTTCCCATGCTGGTCAGCCCCTGCCATGTGGTTTAGGAAATCTTCATGCCAGAACATTTGTATGCATGAAGAACAGTGCTAAAGCTGGACAGTGCCAGCCTGTCAGAATTCAGCTGATGTGAGTGTCTGATCAAATGTAGGCAGCTGCCTTGATCCAATCTACAGCCTGTATAGGACAAAATTACTGTGAATCACCAACTGAGAGTGGAAGAGCTTGATTATTGTTTAACCATAGAGACAAACTGGAAATAAGTGGTTCACTGCTGGTGGGTTCCTGTAAAAATACCTTCTTTTGCCCGCAGACAGTCTTCAAATGGACACCAGGCTTCTGGCCTGTCAGAGAGATAGAGTCACAGAAAGCCACCTGCGCTCACACGCTGTACTCACTTTGCACAGCTTCAAGATTTTATAACAGGGCAAAAACCTTTAAAATACACAGTGCAGAGGGTAGTCCTACACAAACTCTATAGAGAGATGAAATTATGCCACATATTACAAAGTGTAGATGAAAACAAAAAAGTTTGGAAATGGCTTTTAATTTCTAGCTTATTACTTTTTAGCACGTCTAACTCAATTTATCTGTGTCAATAATATCTAAAAAAACCTAATGAATATTAATTCGACCCAAAGAGTCATCCAGCAATGGTAATGACTGACATTTCTGTTCCCTGTCTTCTGACTGTCTGCATCCCAGTTGGACTCCAGCACGGCTGACATTGCCTCAAGAAAAGAGAAATGCTCAGGTAGCAACTGTGGAGCAAGATAGTTCTGACAGGAACTGCAATACTTTCCCCTGTATTGTCCCTTCAGAACTGTCCCTTCCCGCTGCAGGTATGAAAAGGCAGTAAGCTAGCAAGTTATGAACATTCCCATAGTTATTATGCTAGAACTAACTCATACAATATAGTAGAGTGCTTCTACAATATAGTATTGCACAGGATTTCCTTAATAATTGCTTCAGGATCCATCCAGGACTGTTGTGCAAAAGCTGTAATTATGCCTCTAGAAAACTGAGTAATTGTAAGAGGTTTTAAATAACACAATTAAGTGTTTAATATAATAAAATTTATCAAGGTCAGAGGTCTCATCACAGAGTGATGAGAAAGTACAAGAAGTGTTCTTTTTGACACAACATTCTTCCTAGCACTGCACAGCATTAGGTATGTGGGCTTTCCAGAGAATCTTTTTGCACACTATAAAGGGTGTGTGTCGTGGTTTGAGAGCCCCAAAATCCAATTCTCGAGTCCAAGCCCCCCTCCCATATCTCAACCCAGTGTGAGATGGGTTTTCCAAACACAAGACTCAATATGGGCGAAAAGGAAATTATATTACAATCACTGTACAAATAAATATTACAATACATCATATACATAATCTTAACTATCTCTCCTATAATAAATCAGAATTTACAATGGATCAGATCTCCCTCCAATAAAAGCCCAGAAGAGAAAAAGAAAGATCCTTTCCACTTTCAGAGCAGCAGCCTCTCTTCTTCCATACAGCAGCTGTAGCTGGACTCTTGCAGATGGATCTCCTTCCATTACACACAAGGGAGTCTCCTTTCTCTCCTGTCTTCCATGGACTGCAATATCAGGGACAAGCTCATGTCACCACATCATATCACGAAGTGCAGGGGTCTTCATGACGGTCCCTTTCCTCAGGGGATTCAAGCTCCCTTGCAGAGCTCCCATGCTCTGTCTCAGGCTGCTAGCTTAGCAGTAACAGCAAGGGAGGAAGGCAAGGTCACCCCTCCACATTCCATCTGGCTGTCCTGGTCCAGCTTTCCAGGATGCTTGAGCTTCTCAGCTCCTCTCTTTGGTGCATGCTGCACTCTAAGACTCCTCTTAAGCTGGACTCCATCTCCCTCATCCTAGGAGAGATCTCAAAGGGATTTGGGGGGATTTGGTTCAGTTCTTACTCCAACCCTCTCTATAGAGTTTAGTCTTCACTCTCTCTCTCTTCATTGGAGATCTCTGTGTCTTCCCTCCTTGGCTGCAATGCCTATTTGCTGCTCCTTATCTCCTTCTGGCTCTTTGCCACTGTTCTCCGTCCACTGCTGCTCTGCTGCCACTCTCAGTGTCTCCTGCTGCTGCTCACAGGGAAGAAACTCCCCCCAGCTCTTGGCTACAGATACCTTACCCAGTCTAACACCGTTCCAGGTTTCTGCAGCGCCCCAGCCAGGGCTGGGAGGTGCCCAGCCCCCAGTGGGGCTCTGGGCCCCTTCTCCTCGTGGCCTCAGAACACGGCCACTCTTCTCCAACAACTACAACTACTACCTTCTTTTCCAGTCTGGTTGTTTATATGTTTATATTTAGCAGGAGCATTCATTTGCTCAACACCAAGGGTCACCACCCCCTGGGGTTACCATTTTTAAAACTCCAGGGGGAAAACTTTTTTCCCCCACCACAGTGTGCAAAACTCCCCTCGATTTCCCTCTTTTTTTTTTTTTGGTTGGAATCTTAGAGGCACATTTACTGCTGCAGCAAACACAAGACTCAAGCTTGTGCACAGCCTCCTTTGCACATTGAGGGTGTCAGTGCTTTCTGCAGGCTCAGCTTTCATTCAAGGCTGGGCTCCAATGAGGTTTTGTACCTAGATGCCTGGCTTCTAATTCCTCCCATTCCACTTCCCCTCTCTGCCTCCTTCCATTCCTACTATCCTTCTTCAAAATTTCCTTTCCACCTAGTAACCCTCATTTCTTCTATCACAGCTTTCTAGCTCCCCACCCTGTTTACCATTTCTGGGGTATATCATCTATTTCCGTCATATATTTTTTTTTTGTTTGAACATCCATGATGCAAATACAACTGTAGAAGATTTTGAGATTCTCCAAGACATTGGAACTTTGTAATTAGAAGTCAAGTTTTCCCAAGACAAATACCTCTCAAGGTCGTGAATTCCACAAGTCATCATTCCCAAGTCTAATTAATGTGCAAAATTAACAAATGGTACTGCACACTCAGTGTGGATCCCAAGCCCTCACTTTATACTTTCACTCCCCTTCTGTCATTCTCCCATTCCAGAGTCCACAGTGTTTTTAATTGAAGCACTAAAGATGTATGACTCCATGACTCTTCTGGGAATACTGATTAAATGAAGCACTCACATGCCACAATACCAGCACTTCCATCAGACTGCAGAAGTGGGGTTCATGTGCCCTACTGCAGGTGCCCAAAACTTAGAGGAAAAAGAACAAGTCTGAACACAGCAGACAGAAAGAGGCAAAAAAAACCCCTCAGCATTTAATCAAAACCTCTCAACTGACCCCAAAACATTTATTTTTTTCCCCCACAATGTTCCTTCAATATATTTTAAAGTTATGCATTTCTACTGAGAATAAGGTTCAGTGCTGACAGTTGGAAAGTCTGGTACAGCTTTTCCCTCTGTACACATCCAGTCAGCTGGAAAAGCACTGCCAGAATAATTTGCTTAGAATGAAGAGGGAGAAGGACATGCCTGTTCTGGTTTTCATTTTCCATTCTTTTTTCATTATGTTTAAGAGCTCTCTCATTTTTCCAAGGGCAGTATCAAGGCCTGTCAATACACATCTATCTGAAACTGGAACCCTAAAAAGCAAGAAGTGATGGATACACAGACAGCAAAATTTCAAGTTCCCTTCTGATAAAATTCCATCTTTCAACATCTTTTTTAAGAGTTAGCTTTGCACTGGAGTGAAGGAGAGGTGGCAACGTATTGTATTGTCAAACAAAACAACCTCTCTAGCAAAATGGTTTGTTTGAATTCAGTTTCATGTAAATTTGAAATATTTATGCCCTTTTTTTTAGAAGCAGACAGCATTGCCCTGCATTTTTGTACTGCCCATTATACTTAACAACACCCTCTCAGGGTAATGTACCTGCCCAGCTGTATTTAACAGAAACCAGTTCAGCCCCAACATAAAAAAAATTCTGCCCTAGAAGTCAGATATATTAATTAGTTAATAAGTGAAGGGCTGAAGGAACAAGCTTGACAAGAAACTTCCAAGTGATGTTGTCAGGACAGCGACTTGTCTCAGCATGATCCCAGCAAAAGAAAACACCAGGGAGAGAGAAAACTCCCTGCCTAACACACAAGGGTTGGATATAGCCAAAGCTTTCGGCACAACAGAGGAACAGAGCAGAGCAGGACTTTGCCCTGCCTGAAGCAGATGTGAACTTTTGATCATTAGAAAGAAAAAGAAGGATGACTGACAACTGATGAAATCAATTTCCTTTATCAGAGCTGGAGGTCTCACAATTAGCAAAGCTTAGGGCAATTACAGGACTTAACGCTCTTCCCTTTTAAGTTGTGTGGGTTTGTTTAGGTATTGCTTTACATTACTGTATTACTCCAGCACTTTTCAGCCTGAAATGACTTTTTGGCTGTGTGCTGAGATCTTTGTCCTGCAAGCCAATCTGTGCAGTCAGACCAGAGAAGATTCTGCACAGGCAAGGAACTTCGCTGGAGATAGAGCTCCCCAAGATGAGGGTGTTGGGATGCCATAGTGGAAAGGGACTGTGGAGGAAGCCAGCTGCTACCCAGGAAAGCAAGTGACAGCTGAAAGAAAGGATAAATCCTTGAATTCAAAAAGGCAAGAAGAGATTTTTAATTGACAAACAAAATGAAGAAAGGATTGATTTTAATACCCCTGACATGTGAGAGTGCAGAACACCACTGCATAAAATTAGCAGCAGCTCTAAAAGACGTAAGAAAGTGTATCATGGGGAAATCTGTTACAAGATTTGGGACTGTCATTCCTGTTCAAACTTCTCCATGCAAAAAAAAACAAAACAAAAAAAACCCTCAAAATACAACCCACAAAAAAAATCAAAACAACAAAACAAACCAACCTACCAAACAAACAAACAAAACCAAACAAAAATCAACTCAAATTGATCTTTATTTGTCTTTTTTTGAAAGACAAAAGCATAAACAGGTGATGTGTCATTCTGTGTAATTCATGTATTTCAACATTTTGAAATAATATACGATATTATTTGTACTGTTTGTGTCCTTACAGCATCCAAATCACCTCAGAGGCACACTGTGCTATGCACGTTGTAGAAGCCAATCCCACGTGTCATGTCCCTGCACACACACACACACACATGCACATGCACACTCACACACTCACACACACACATAAACACACACACACACACATTTCTAGTCAAAATAAACACAACAGACAAAAGGTCTGAAGAGAAACCACTAATACAGAGCCGAAATGTCCTTGTTTGCAGTGAGGCAGCATGTTGATGGTAATTCCATCCTGGCATACCATGCTCAGCTCCACCAGGATCCTTTACCAGATCTCAATCCACTAATGAATTTGGGAAGCCAGGTCTTTTCTTCAAAACTGAACCCTCCTTCCTTCCTTCCTTTCAAGAGATGGACTGGGAGGACTTTCCAATTCTGTTCAGTAACACGATATTTAAGGCTCAGTTCCGATTTGTGGGAAGTGGAGGAGCAAAAAGAAAGAAAGCTCTGCCTTGTCTCCAGCATGTTTGTTTCATGCCACTGTCAAAACCCTGCACAAATGGAGACACAGGTGAGCCCAGCTCACTTGGCAAGTAGTTTGGAAGTGCCCACATTAGGTGATGCAGTGTCCAAACACCTGCCTTTTCTCATGAGTCCACATCACAGCCTTTCTGGCTTCTTAACCCCACAAGAAATTGTGGAAACAAAAAACTTCCTTGTTTCACATGGTGTTGTAAATACAAATACATGAAAGACATAAGATGCTTGGATCCCATATTAAGAGAGTCATCCTTCTGTTCTGCAAGAATTGTTTTAGCTAAAAGCATCTCTCTGTTACCAATTTCAAGATGGACTTCTTTAAAGTGCCAAAATGTGTGTACAAATGTATTTTAGGAGAAAACTTGATACATATTGTCCTTTAAAAAGGACAGATCCTTCTCTGTGTTGAGTTTTTTAAAACATCCTTAAAAAACAACAACCTGTTCTTCACCACTGCCACCTCCAGACTCTTACCCAGAGCCCCACTATGTGCCTAACTAATCAAAGTGTTGTGTTATGATTGCCATAGCAACTACAATCCAAGAGCTGCCTTGACATTTCATGTTCTGCTGATTTCAAAATGCTTTCTTTTTGCCAAGGAAAACTTTTCACAATTTTCAATTTTTTTACTACGCACTGTTCCCTCCACTTACAAAATAAACATTTAAGAAAAAAATCAGCAGAAACTGCCTTGATTCTAACCACATATTTTGCTAATTGCTTTTATTCTTCTCTTGAGTAATTTTAAAGGTTTCTGATGCTGTACACTAAAAAGCTTATACTTTATTTTGCAGGTAGATTGATGATTATGCACTACTGTGCAGGGCCACCATGCCTGGCCAGGAGCCACCTCCAGCACCCAGGTGCAAGGGCAGCTGCCCACCCCTATCCAGCCTCCTTACAGGGATACACCAACCCCATCCTTACCCTCACTTTGTTGTCTCCCAGTTTTGCTGGGAGACAATTCTTTTAGCTCCCAGCTTTATCAATCATGCACATTTCTTATGAAACTTTAAGGCTGTTGCCACTTCTCCTGTCTTTTGAGAAAGTGAGGAGACAGTAGAGAATGTGATTAAATATGCAGGTTTGCTCCTGCCCTAAAAGAGGGAAGGTTGTGCATTGCAAAGCACGTGGCTGGTGTGGAAGCCCCCAGGAAGTGCTTTGGGGAAGCCAAAGAGGGTGGAAGACCATGGTCTCCTGCCATAGGGTTTAGCATCTGAAATGGTTATTTTTCATGTACAGACAAGGAGAAGAAAGTGCCACACAGATTTTAAGTACATACAGATGAGCTCTGCTAACTGATAATTCATTTCACTGCTACTCATTTCACAAACAAGAATTTTTTTAAGCTGGTCACTCTCTTTCTTTTCTAAAAAGAGGGAAGGTCATAGCTTTCCTTTGAGCAGCCTGGGACATGTGAGAAAGCACCTTCTCTGCAGCCTTTAAAAATGCTTGCCCCTAAGATGCTTTCCCATCTTAGCCTGCACTTGAGAATGTCTCAGATAGACCGGTGCCAGGAAGGTGTGGCTACAGACCTGCTGGGGCATGGAGATGTGTACAAGACATATCAAAAAGAAATTGATTCAAAATACCAGTAGGTTGGATCATCTGCAGCTTGGCCAAGGTAGGAGACGCAGGATATATGTGTGTGTGCACAGGCACACGTGTGTACGTGTGTGTGTGTTGAAGGGAATTTGACAATGGTAAAAAATAAGGTTAAAACTCAGAGACATTTGAGCTGAGAAGGATTAGGGTCTAAAATGAAAGGTTCAAATCACATTTTTACAATTTTTCTTTAATTATGAGATATGATGACAAATCCAAATTAACAACCCTTACCTGAAAAGTATGTATATTTAACAGGAGGACAAAGGAAAAAACCCTTCAGAAGCATCAAAATACCTTCAGAAGCAATCAGCTTCCTGTCTTATGTTTTTGAAATCCAGCTGATGGCTCACAGAACAGATCTCAAATATGTATATATATAATCCCCACAGCTAAAAGTCATCTACTTTAAAAGACAAGTGTTTGCTCACACGAGGAACATTGTACTCAAGCATTCTGACTTTGTGATCCATATGGATTTCATCAACTTGTTTGCCAGGAATTTGGGAAAAACAAACTTTACTCATGTCTCTTAGAGAAATTAATCCAGTTCATGGCCTGCACAAAAAGAAATACAGCTTAGGAAACAAAAGCCCAGGGCATTCCTGGAACTGGAAAGTCAGAGAGACAAAATAATTGATCCACTCTTAATATGTGAAATGAGTGACTTGCAGTGGCATCTCCATCAGCACTGGAAGTACATGGTTTCAGCTCAGAGGGTGATTTCATGTCCCAGCCCATAAAGGACCCCCAAATGTGAAGTGATTTCACAAGCCCTCCTAGAACCAGGCATTCCCACTGCTCTGAGAGCAGCATTTACCTTCAAGTCTCAGGTTCTCATTTCTGCTCTTCCTTTCACTTGAGAATCACCGAAATATTTTCTGGATGGTCCCTGGGTTGTGACATAGGTAGAATTACATGTACTTTCTACACTATGAAGCAGATTTAAAAGGGGTACTGATACCAGCACAGACTCACACCTCATCTTCTCAACCCCCTGCCCAGTCTCCTGGTCACTGCACAATCAGTATATCCCTTCTCTCCTGATGTCACTGAGGTCTCAGGATTCCTGCTGTCTTCATGTAGTCATGGACAAACTTCAAGAGAAAACTGGAGGCTTTCCCACCTCCCCAGCCTTGATCCAGAGCACCATTCAAGGATGTTTTTTGAAGACATCTCAGTTTCTCTGGCACCTGGGTTTTCTACTTCCCAAGACGAAATTATTCAGGAAAGGTTGCTCCTCCTGTACGCTTAAATGAACAGAAAACCTAAGAGCTTGCCACTGTGATGATACAAGAAGAGGAAGGCTAACGAATACTAGAGAAAAGAGTTCCTGAAAGAACAAGAGGAAGCTGCCAAGTCCAACCATTGCATGAGTTTTCTCCTTGTGTGTGTGTCCTTTCATGATACAGACCTACCCCAGGAGAAGCAAATGACTTGTTCTTCCAAACCTGGGCACCTACTGCTACCTAAAATGTACTTCAGATGACTTTGTGGTATTCTGACTATGTGCTTCTTCTATGTCTTTGAGAGGTTTACTTCACATAAAACCTTTTTTTTCCCCCAAGCTCCTTAACTTTCATGTTTCTTGCAATATTTCTAAGCAGAAAAAAAAAAAAAACAAACCTGTTTATCTGATTTGCTGTTACATGTTTAGGTGGAGAGAAGAAAAGAGACAAAATGTGAACTTTTTCAACTATCTTAGACCTTCAAATTAAAGACGGGGTATATAATCCACTAGAGGCACATGTGCCTGGAGACCAACCTTTGGGAACTAAAGTTAGATGAGATGAGATCTATTCCAAATTACCCTGTAACTTGCCTTGGTATTTCTGTTTGTGTGTAAAGTATTTCTGTTTGTGTGTAAAGAACTTACTTGTATAACCCTAGGTTTGATTTTCCAAGCTTGATGAAAATGTATGGACCTCTATGCAATTTATCAGTATTTTGTTTTCTATATCACAAAGAACGGGTGGCATCTGGAAGATGTGTTAACATACATTGCTACTGCAAATAGAAACACTTAGCTTCAATGACACTTGCATTAAAAGTACAGTCTGATGCAGGAAATATAAATTCTGATTCATTCTTAAAGCAAATAATTATGCAGATTAATCTCTATACCGGCCAAATTTATATAGCCAGCTTAAAATTAATGCATTGCAAATCTTTATGGTTGTGACATTATAGAATGCTATCTCATCAGCTTTTAAAGGAAGCTGTTTTACTGCTCTGCAAGGGGTTTGTTGCATTGAATTAATGTTGCATTAGAACCCTTTTAGTAAGTCAAATCGCATTATTCATTCATATAGCATTCTTGGCAAGCCTCAAAAAGCATTTTTAATACTCAGGAACTGTGAAACTGTGCCAGACAGTGATTTGATGTTTAAAACAGGACTAGGCACCTTGTAACAGAATTGCAGCAGAGGCGAAAAAAATACAAAAAAACACAACAACAACAACAACAACAAAAAAGTCATTAGGTTCTTAGGCTTAAAGCACCTACTTTTGGTAAATGTTTCTACAAACCCCTGCATCCTGAACAGAGTAGAGTAATTTACCCTTTTCTTCACATGTTACTGTGAAAAATAACTTGTGAAACCACAATTATTCTTCAAAAAATGCTGAGAAAAATCCGTTCTTAGGAAATGAACCTGATGTATTTTAATGGAGTGGGGGGGACCTGCACAGCCTGGTGTTGGCAGGGAGTCCCCTTCTGTTGCCAGCAGCATCTCCTCCATCCCTTTCTCTGAGCAGTGTAAATGGACCAAATCACATGAGCAAATCCACGGCTACCCCTGTTTAGCATTCAGATGATGGCACTTGGCTTGCTTTTCTCATGGCAACAACCTCCCTCAAGTGCATTTAACTCCTTGGCTGTACATCTTTCAATGACTCTTCAGGTGGCTCATGGATAGATGCTAAGAAAGTAAAAGTTCTGCACATCATGGGTTAATCTTTATGCCAATGATGACTGTATCTGTTTACTTTTTAAACAAATGCCTGATATACAGTGCAACTGGCTGAGTGCACAGCCAAAAACAGACCACAGGAAATCTCTTTGACAGCCAGGAAGGCAGAATTCTTACCATGGGTCTGCATTACAGTTAAAACAAAAAATTAATTTAAGTTAAAAATAAAAAGGATGTGATATCTCACAGAGAAAAGCGGATGCTACAAAAAAACCCACCACAAAAGGCTGGTTTCTAAGAGACATCTATTAATAGCAGAGGCATAAATAACTTTTTCCATTTTATCTGAAGTATTATTGTGGCTTTTCACCCCAGTTTATTTCAGCAGAAATAAAGATGACTCTGTAATACCAAGCAAATACACCAGCCTAATATAAAATGTTCACTGGAGATAAGAAAACACACTAGGTTATTTATTGCTATATTTTTATATTTTGTTTCTGTTCTCCTTTGATCTGTGTTAACACAGGCATTAAACTGACAGCTTAGGGTCACAATACACTCTACAATACTGAAGGCCGGTCATGTATAAGGGAATATCAAATTGTTCATTTAGAGCAAGTTACAGGTTTTGATTAATGCAGTTCTTCAGGGTCTAGCTCCATCCATAAAGATAAAATGCTTACTGGGTTTTTAAAAAATTAGTAGATAGATAAACTGTGTGCACTCCTGTTTTCTTAAGGTGTAAAACATCTGCAGCAGACATCAGGGTTGATTCTACTTCCAGTTACGGTGGTGTAACAAGAGTTGCTTCACAGACGGCAGAGGAATTTCAGCAGTAAATGAAAAAAGAATAAGGCTCATTGTGCTTTTACTTTTGTTTCATGTAGGCAAGGGGGGAGAAAATTGATTTTAGTCCCAATCTCATACATGTCACTGATGCATTTTCAACCCTTGGAGAATTGGTGAATGTGGGAATACAAGCTCTAATACAAAACACTTGGCCTGTTTTCAGTTCCTAACACATACTCCAGAGTTCATGTTATGGTTATCAGAAAGAATCTATGAAAAATGAAGCTGCACACAACTGCAGACCATCAGCGTGGCTTAACCTCGTCAGGCAGGGATGAAGCAGGAAGTGCTTTGTGACACTGACTGGCAGAAATACAAACTGATGAAGAAAACACGCGGCAGGAAAGAGGGTCTTAGACAGTGAGTTAGAGCTGAGGACATTAACTACAACTATACTCTGCCAGGGCCAAGATCAGAGGAGCTTGACATACTTGTTAAAGGTTTCATCAAAAGGATTAGTTCCAGCAGCTTTTTTTAACCTTTCCTACAGCACAATTTACCCAAAGGTGGCCGAGGGCAACAAGGGCTGCCTTGTGAGATAACATTTTTAATTGTACAAATGCCATTCTTGATGTCATAATCCCGAAGTTAATGTAGTTGCAGGTCCTGAACAGACGTGGTGTAGGCAGCCCTGTCGTACAGAGAAGTGGCCACACAGACAGTGAAAATGACCACAGTTCACTGAGGAATTAAGGAACCACCCTGGGTGTTTTCCTACGTTTCCCCTATGCACTTTTGCACTCTATTAAACATTCTTTGCCCATATGTAAAGCAAACAAACAAAAATATCATTCGAACAATGTATTACCAGTTATCAACAGCCAAGTATAGTCACTGCCTAATGGCACAACTCTTGGACAGGGTGAGGTGATCTGTGAACGGAGGAAAGAAAAAGGGGAAGAGCCAGAAAGCATCTGGATACCGCCACGCTAAATCTTAAGCCTTGTTGTACTTTAGCTGTACTGATGAATAAAAAATAATTTTCAAAAGTAAAACTTTATCTTCTGTTAAATTCAAATACACCTCTTGGATTTTATCATAGATCACATTTTTCACATGGGGAGAATTTTTCAGTGGGTTTCTGGATGATGTGCTCTCTTCCTTAAAAAAAAAACAAAACCAAAACCAACCAACAAACAAACCCTTAAATGTTCACACCACACAGTTCAGAGATAAAAGTTTTCTTCACTTTTAAACAGAGCAAATGGTACGCTCCATGTGCTAAGCTGTTGACTATATCACCAGTTCCCAAGCAGAAAAGCATCTCATGGATGTGATACAAACATGCGAGGATTGCAGTTCAGTTAAGCAAATTAATTTAATCTGGGCAAATTTTATATGGGACCAGATCGAATATTTCTTCAAAAATCTGCAGCATGGGGCAGAGCAGTTCAGAGACATTCACATCAGGGTGGGAATGTTCAAAAAGCAGCAGATCATGACACCCTCTAAGAATAGCCAATCTCATTTTGGTTGTCAGAATTTGGATTGTGTGTTATTAGGAGGTGCATCAAGGTGAGTTATTGTCACATAGGATTTAGAAAGGCTCCAGAAAATCAACAGCAGGTCATATTCTTGTTCTATATGTCATCTGTGTGCCTACAAAAGAGGATTTGCTCCCCTTAGATGTGGCAATTGTGATCCAGCATCTTCTGCCCTTAGAGCTCAGTGTTATCAGAGGTAATTCTGTGCCTCACAAGACTGAAGGGTATCTCACCATGGATCCACATTTCTGTGCTAATGGCCACAATCTTGTACCTCACATATGGCTGAGAAGTTAAAAGATCATGGGGTGATGCTTTGATTATCAAGGACATGATTTAAATTTTGGACTACTAGGTTATTAAATCCTGTCTTGAACCATTTTGGTTCTACATACCAGTTGGACCTTAAAATCTTAGGCCATGTCCAAACTTAGATAGCATGGTACTAATGCAGTTTACTCTTGCAAGGCATTGCACAGAATACGTCTCTTTATGAAACATGACTACATAGTCATTAGGGTTGAAATTTCCACACAATTCCCATCCTGAACTGCTCTGCATCATTACATCTTGCCGCATTTGGCAAGGAAAACCCAGTATTTGCAAAAAATATGTAAAAAGAGGATTATTCTTCCTGAATACTGGATAAGATAGGAATAAAGAGGAAAATGATCATACGAGGAAAGGATTACTTAGTGCAGTAGAGCCAAGTTACTCAAGAAAACAGACAGAACTGCAAAGGGAAGGGGTTATTTCAAATAGGATTTTGGGGAAAACTAACAGGTGCTGTGGAGCACTCAGGTCAGATGAAGACATCTGCTAGAGATGTCAAGAGCACAAAGGTAACTCTGTGTCTGGGAGCAGAGGGTGGGATAAAAATGACAACTGAACAGGAAATGTGAAAAACTGGGACTGCAGAGGTACATCCCAGCAAAGCAACAGGGTGTCAGATGACAGAGTAAAATACAAACAGACACACAAAACTGTGAATGCAGACACTTGTGAGAAGCCTGGGGAAAAAAAAAAAAAGGAAATTAAAAAGAAAAAAGAGGAACAGGTGCACTAGAATGGCTGGCACTGAGCGACGATGGTGACATAAAAGCATTTCTGAAATGCGACAGGGTGGTAATATTAAGGCAGAGTGTCCTTCCATCAGTCTTTATAAGTGAATGAGATGTCTTTTGAGACATTCTCTAGCTCTTACACACGATACAGATTTGAGCCAAAACTGCTGGCTGATCTATGGGCTGCATTACATAGGAGATCTGATAGGATATTCTCAATGACCCTGTGACTAAAATATAGAAATGAACCAATATAAAATATAACAGATGGATAGATCAGCTTACAGAGGTGAAGGAATTTATATCAGCAGTTCTCTGAGATTTTAAGTTATTGAAAGTTGATCTTTTTCCTTTAACAAATATGTGACTTCATTTAGTTAAATTATGGTAAAGCACAGTGAAACATATGTACTCATTCATTTAAAAGAGTTAAAAAATAAACTGCCAGAGTTTTTATGCAATATACTTTCTTTTACCAGAACTCTTTCAGTTAATTGCATGTTTGATCATCAACATCCTGTCTTTTGCAAGTAAATACTCCCACGTAAGAAATTCAAATTAGGCACTTCTGAGCATAGAAGTTTTCAACTACTTTCAGTTTATTTATCTAGGTTATTCCACATGTTCAAGATTGTCTTTCTCACACAGAAATAAACTGTGTGATGAATTTTAATAAAAGGTAATAAAACCAGTCAACAATGTAAATGGAAAGCAAACACATAAGACCAGTGGCATTGTATGACACAATAGGATTTATGAAACAGCTGTCATCAAAACATTCGATTAGGCTATTCTTTAAAAAACATCTATACCTAGGCCATGTGCAAATTCACACTCTGTCTCTAAGAAAATTGCTTCTACAACAGGTGAGCACAGCTTTGCTCCTGGCTTCTCTGCAAATAAGTGTTTATAAGGATGATCCATTTCCACCAATTCTGTGGCAAAAATTCCCATTTGTGGTAGTGGTACAGGACAAGGTAACCACCCAAACACTACAGAGGTGTCCCAGACATCTCAGCCCAAAGGCAGGAGTACCTCCTTTCTGCGGGTGACTCTTGCTCTTTCCATTGCCCACACAGGCAAAGCAAAGGTGCTTTCAAACTTAGATACTTCTTTTGATTTCTGGTGCACTTAGGCTGCAAGTTTTCAGTTTCTCAGGTTTTGAGTTTTAGGGGCTAAAAGCAAGGTCTAGAAGAGCTATGGAGTCTATGACCTGTGCGAATAGAAATGGTACTACAGGATAGGTAGAAAAGTTCATAACTCAGGTACCAAAACACAACAAGGTGAGTCACTTGCCCAAGGCTGGCATAGACTCAGATGGTGGAATCTGTTACTTAAGAACTGGAAGTCCTCTAACCTCTGCAGCCTGGAATTCATGCCAGGTAATACAAGTGAACTCTGGTAAGGACTCTAAAAGAGACCATGGGCTAAGCTCCATGTGGCCATACAGAGCAGCTACCAGGACACTGCTCTTCTACATCTCTAAAGCCAAATCTGGATTTCAAATTCTCCATCTAGACACCACGTCTCCTTGGAGGGTCCCAACTGTTTCTATAGGTTTTTTAGTTAAACTTTCTTTGATACCTAAACATATTTCTCCTAAGCACAGCCACAACAGCCTAAGAGTTGATGGTGTCAAGCAAGCTGGCCTTTAATTCACATCTCGAGACAGGCAATTCACAGACTACAAATTCCTCTACCTGTAAAGGCTATCCTTGGAGCTCATTTTGTGCCATACCTTTCTACATCTCTATAAACAAAGTAGGGACTGAAGTCTGAAAGACAGTATGCATCCCTCCATGTGGAATTCATCGCCAAGAAGCCTGTCTTGGATGACTGCTATTAAACCAGTCATTTCTCACAAGTGGCAGTCAAAAAAGGAAAGAAAGGCCTCATATTTCTGACATATCCAGAGAATACTTTAACCCTGGTTCCTGTGTTCTTCTGGCCTTTATGACAACAGTTGCACTAAGGTGCATCCAGCTCTGGGAGTTGTTTCATAGCTGTGACTCCGATCAGCACTAGGCATTTCTCTGGAACCTTAAAGTTGGTGTTTCACTTTCAGAAGTAGTGTCTAAACCACACTATCTCATAAGTATTTCCTAAAAGCTAGCAAAGTTTTTCCACTATGTACTGCCTTCTGTGGATCTGCTTTCTGGCACTTTCTCTCCTCGTGGTTTGATTTCACTACTGGCAAAGACATAGATTCTTCTAATCTAAAGTCAGCAGTCAGAAAGATGAATGTGTAATCCAAGTTGGCCCTCTAGGCTCCCTCTATGGTCAGCAAAGAGGAATTGGTGTTTCCAGACAGAGCCACAGCTCTTGCCACAACAACCCTATCTCAAATACCAGGCTGGATCCACGTTTTAAAGGAACTTACAAAGGAAACAAGGTAAAATGAAACTGTGAAATATGGTACCAGTTACAAAAGTTTCCTGGTTTCTACTCAACAACACTAAAAGATTTTTGAAGGCTTTACCTAAATCTTTAACACCAAGTAGATGTAAATCAGTCCATTCCTATGACTGTAGAAGCTGAATACATAATCTTCCAACACAAAGCTATATAAGGCTTTCCAGTCCCAAACAATGAGTATTAGAAATGCCAAGAGCCCATCTCAGAGAGCGAGCCAAGCACTGAAAATGTTTGAAGTCAAGCTAAAAATACAGCCCCTTTCCAGATCCCAAACAAGGCAGGCAACAAATGCAGATGGTTATAGGGGATACAGTGGCAGGGATGCACAAACACATGCACAGCAAGACACAACACTATACCATCAATTTTTTCTCATGCTGCCTCCTACTTCCTTTCAGTGTATTTCCTGGAATTTCTTACAATTCTTTAGCTATTATACATTCATCCTGAAAGATGTTTTACCAAGTTCACAAATTCACATCAGACTGGGCTTGGCTGCCTGGTTTCCAGGTTTGTGTCATGTAACTCATTAACTCAAATGACTTTTCATCAGTCCTTATTGAGTAATGCAGTGCCCATTCAGACTTCTGTTATAACCCCTGTATTTGCACATTCTTAGCACAGTGTTAAAATTTCCCCCTAGTCCAGAGTCATGAGTTCAGTCATTCCCCAGTCCTGTATGAGACAGACTGCTGCTTTAACTCTCCTTCCTTTGCAGCAGCAGTAGGAAGGAGACTTCACTGCCTAGAGGTCAGTATTAGGAAATGCATTCTGTAACTTCAGAGCAGTTTCATCTTTCTTCAACTATTCTTGTTTCTTTACATAAACTAAACCAAAATTTGTTTAACCTCTTATTCACAAACATCTAGTGGCAGATTTCCATGGCCTCCTAGTCTTGTTTAGCATTTAGTCACCCCTTCTGTCAGAAAAGCTTTTGGCCAAAATCATCTCCTCTCCGGTTTAATGAAATAATTGAAATTATTTATTTTCCCAATGGACCTGAAAAGAAGATGAATTTCCTCCTTTTTGAGGTTCAGCTTAAATGCTATAATCACCCTCCAATCTTCCATTGCATCTTCTTATGTTATGCTGGGAATCAGCAACCAGTTTTGGTGAATAAAAACTGTCACATGTATTAAAGGTGGAAGCACCATCCAGCTTTTAAAGAAGTCCCATGTGTTGCTTTTTGCAGTGGAATGTTTTGAGGAACCATTGTGTTTCTGTATTAACCTGAGCATTCTCTGGGTGCCTTGACTTTCAGCTGAGAAATACCTTTGTTTGCTTATGGTAGGATTTAGCTCATCTAAATGCTAAGCATTTAACATATAGTCAGCTAGCCTAAATTACTGCTTGGGCTACTCCTGAATGAAGGGAGAGAAGAATCCATGGAAAAAGAATCCTTA
The DNA here is from genome assembly GCF_036250125.1 of Pseudopipra pipra. NCBI lineage: Eukaryota > Metazoa > Chordata > Aves > Passeriformes > Pipridae > Pseudopipra > Pseudopipra pipra. Next base: position 70,357,820 of record NC_087550.1, on the reverse strand, counting down.
TTTCAGACCATGCCTCTTGTGAGATGAATCCATCATCCCTGACCACAGAGGAACCTTAAAGGATGAGTTTAACTTAGAGTGAGAGAGACCTGAACTGTAGCAACTAACTCTAGGATCACGAATTTTGCTTTTACATGTCTACTTCAGGAAAAAAAATTGTAGTTTTCAAGTGCAGATTTTTCAGGAGACAGGATAAGAAAGTTTTTACCACTTTTCAATCAACGTCCTATGTGATGCTGTAGGACATCAGCAATACACCTTGATCTTACCCAAGGTGTGTTGAGGCCCCCATCTGTTTAAGGACTGGTTTTGCACAACTTTGCAAGTAGCCAGAAAATAAACCTTTTAATTGACTCTGGCCTGGTGGAGTCCATAAGGTTAGAAAATGTTTGGCCATACTGGTACATGGCTTGCTTATTATAGTCTACAAAAAAAAAAAAAAAAAAAAAAGGATATTCTCCTGGCTGATGTTCAGATACACTTCCTGGCACTGCACCCTGCAATTTAATTTAGTGTGAAACTGTACCTTAAAGCATCAGTCTATCTCTGAATAAAGACTAGGGGATATGGTTTTCTAGAAGCACCAAGAGTTTCTTTCTTTCTTTTTTTTTCCTTTCTTTTTTCTTCTTAGTACTGAATGCAGAGAGGAAAAGGCAGGCAGATGCATGTCATAAATAAACCCAAAGCGAACAAAGAACAGATGTCCTGAGGAACTTGCTGTCTCAGTATTTGGAGCACAAAGAAATGAAGTAAGCACAGCCCTTCATAGAGGAAGTCCTTCACTTCCTCAAGAAGTTTGAACATGCTGAGAAAGCAAAACAATTTCACAAGGCCAGAGAATATAGGCTTCTAATCCTGTGAAAGTAGTATATGCTCTGTCACAAACCCAGAGTCAACAGAGCTTTCCTTTAACACAGGTACAGCATAGTTAAACCATGGGCCTAATAGCAATAAGGTTGTTAGCACTTAAGAATTCTATTAGAAAGTGTCAGGAGGTTTTTTGGCAGGATTAAAGCAGAAATTAGAAAAAATTATCTTGCTTTCTCCTTTTTTCTCCCTTAGCTAAATCAATGTATTATAACATAGACGGATCTTAACATTCTTCAGGTCTGGGCAACAGCATGAGCACAAGGAAAACTCATAAGCATTTTAGAGCAACGTCTGCTTTAAAACTTCTGATTCATGGTAATTCATGTACTGTAAAAAAACAGTAAAACAGCATGAAAAAACATGCAGAACTCACTATACTTTGCAAAGAAAGGTTGGTAGGATCTGCTCTATTTACTCTGTGTTAAATGCAATTGTTTTATTTCCCGTTCATCAAATCCCCTAGAAGCAGACCTGTGAATGAATGCAACATTAGTGACACAGAGCAGAGCCAGACATCTCTCTGCTCCTGGGGCTGTGCCACTCAGCACAGGGGCTGTAGGCCAGCAGCAGCAGGGCAATGAGGAGACAACAGCTGAGAAGGGGGGAGTTGGAGGAAGAAACCACTCCAAGGAGCACAGCTCTGGCCACAAATATTTACTGATAAGTGTTGCTGGAGTGATGATGGTCTAGGAACATAAGGAAGAATCTGGAAGGAGACATCATATCTTTTATTGGTCGTAACCACTGAAGAAAAAAATAAAGACAAGATTTCATGACCTAAAGCTGAGCTACTATATCTGGAATTTGTCCATTTTTTCAGCAGTATCAGTGTGTCTAAATAAAAGACATTGCTTCTCCCTGCAGCTAGGTCGTGGCTCGTATGTATTTCCAGATCAGTGGTTTTCACTATTACATTTCTAATCCAGCTTTCCAGAAAGCTGCTGGAAAAATAAAAGCTCCCTCCAATCACAAGTTGGAGGGAGATGCAAATAAATAAATAGACTGGAAAATTGTTATAAGCCTAAGAATCACATGGTTCTTGCCAGTTGCAGTTACTGAATGCAGGCATATACCTGTTTTGACAGCTCTAAGTTTTAGCATGTGCTGAGGAAAAGAAAAAGGAGTGAGGTGGTAGCTGAAGTTCCCTGCTCACCTGTCATGGTGTCACAGCAATTGACAGGCTGGAACGCAGACAGAACCGGATCCCACTTCCAACTATGGTGGAAGATGGCCAGGAGGGACAGTAGGGACATAGGGTGTTCAGTGCACAGCAGAGCCATGACTCTGAGGTGTGAGGCTGGCATCAGTGCTACAGGCAGCACCTCCCCTTGCACTGTATGTAGGGGCTCTGTTCTTATTTTCAGTGGACTGACACTCAGGCTTGTCACCACATCCCACTTTTGATCTTGTTCTTATCTTGCCTTCCCTCTGCATCTGTTTCTGTGCTCCTCTGCACTTCCTTGCTCTACTGCACTGCCAGAAGCCCCTGCCCAGCTCTGCTTTTGTCCCTCTGTCTCTTCCTGGGCATGTCCTGCCCAGAGCCTTGTTAGCTCCTGCTCCGCTCAGCCGAGATGAGAGCTGTTGGGCCCACCCAGAGCTCCTTCCCCACCAGCATGGCAGCAAGGCACCTGTTGTTGTGACAGAGGATGGAGAAGGATGGCTTCTCATCTGCAGGGAATGGCTCCTCCCAGCTACAGTCCTGCTTACCCCTCAACCTATGCATTGCCAATAGTGGTGGGAGGCTGCAACCAGCAAAGGGAGACCCATTGATCGAAAACATATTAGACCATGGACACCTAATTCCAATCGGACACTTTTTGTCTACGCAGCCCAGATTTTCACACAGACAAAGGTTCTCACATCACCATGAGCAGGGAGCATTGTGCTGCAGCAGGGAGATGATGTGGGGGATCATGGGGATCAATTCATCCCTCTCATACAATACAAGAGGCAGGAACATGCTTAAGTTTTGTAATATGCCCAAGGAGAAACTCAGGAACCATAGTATTCTGAAAAATCACATCTATAACTATGTGACCCTTTTTTCCCTTATTCAAAACTCTGTATCATCTTTTCACCATACACACATCTAATGTATTGTCACAGATGAAATTACAGTATTTGCCCTACGAATGCCACAGAGAAAAGCTACAAATAGTGTTTATTCTTAGAACATTTTTCTGTTTCTCCCGGTAGAATTGAAACATTTTTCTGCAATTAGATTTCAAAGAGTTAACTTACCATGTAAAAAAAAAAAATAAAATAAAAGCTTACAGCTTCTGAGATAGTATCAGCCCATTAAACATAGGTAAGAATATGAGAGGGAAAGAGAAGGGAACAGATATTATATATGTAAGGAAAATTAAAACTCAGGATGTTGGGTGTGGGGAGAATGTGCTTTGAAGTACAAAAGTTCCATTGTTAATGTGGGACAAAACCTCCCCAGTATGGGACAGAGATAAAAAGGAGGGAGTTTCTAACAGATCAAGGTCAACCAAGATATATGAATAACATAAATGCTATTAATCTCGTACAGCATGAATCAGAGAATTGCAGCAGGGTATAGCTGTGTGGCGGAGTTCATGGCATGAGTGTTTTATGCCACTTTGTATTAGATAATGAGCGTATTCATCACAGACTCCTACACATCATCCAAACTGGCAGAGAGGGAGCTTTAAGGAGCTTGAGAGAACAAATCAAAGAGCTGGATCTAAAGCTCAGAAAGGTAATAGGGATGTTCAAATACTGCCCCAAGTTTACATATTTGCAGGCATTCATACAATCTGACTCTGCAGGAAATAGCGTGAGAAAGAAGCTCTTAGTTGGATAGTTTGCTGCTTATTGCTGCTTATTATTTATGACACTGCCTCTGTTATAACAGCTGATTTTACCAATTAAAAAAAGCCATAGAGCCATACAGGAAAAGACTACACCACGAGAAGTCTTTTTTTTTTTTTTTTTTTTAATTCCCATGGCTGCGGATTCAGACACATAAAGAGAATCAATTTTCAACTTGGAGGGCTTAATCTAAACATTGTTGGGAAGCAAGGGACTGAGCCATATTGGAGTCAAGAAGTACATAACCAGATGTAATTCTGATTACACATGTTGCATTTCCACACATTTTAGTCTCCTGAAATTCCAGAGACACATGTGTTCCACAGGAGAAGCTTAAGGAATAATTTATCTTGGGAAGGAAGGAAATGAAAATGTATACAAGTGTGTATATAATTCTGACAACAATCTGCAACCAGATTGTTTCCAGTGGTTTGCACTTCTATTTATTTATTCTAAATAAACATTTTAACTCAATGACATAGTTAAAAACTCATTTTAACTATGTAGCATGGTTTTCCTGATTGTTATGCTTTCAGATTTTTGAAAGAAAGCTGAAATACAGTTGGGACCAAATTAAAATTCCAGAACCAACTAATTCTTTCTCTCTGAGGACAGCAGGGTTTTCTCAGCATGAACCTAGACTTGCATTCAATTCTACATTTTGGTGCCATGTAATCAATGGAAAAGGGCAAGCCCCATAATGGGGCCAGCTCTCCACAATGAGCACATCCAAACCTAAAAAAAGAGATTTTGAAATAGGGGCTGGTTGTTTGTATGCAGTAGCATCTAGAGGTTGTGCTGCATTTGGAGCTTTTCTGTGGTACTCTATATATGCATATATATACATACATATATAAATAGATACTCTGTGCATACGTGCATGCAGGCATTGTACACTCATACAATATAAATTGCTTCTCTACCTGATCTTTAGGAGATATGTTATTTGAGCATAGTGAAGGGAAGTTGGAACAGGGGAGAGGGGGGAACAGAAAGAGAAGAAAGGGCTGGAATGGTTCAAGGTAAACCACCCCTCAGCAAGTATCTAAAGACTGCTCAAAGGCAATGCCAGTATTATTATCATGAAAAATATCTCCAGCTAACTTACAAAATGGTCTTGAGCAGGACAGGAAGAACAACAGGAGATCAAAGGAAAAGCAGTAGATTGGTTTCAAAACTATCAGCAGAGTCAGCAACTTGTGTAGGGAAAATCAGGCAAAGGCACAGGGCAAGACTCAGATCACAAAATTCTCCTTGAGGTTACCAATGTCCAAGTAGCCAAAGGATACTGAAAATCTGTAGTGGAGAGCAGCATCAAAGCCTGAGGATCCTAACTCCAACAGAGCTTCCCTGGTGAACCTGGGAGCTTCCAGAGCCCCTTGTCTTGAGCACACTCCTCTCTGTGAAGAGGCACCCATCTTCCACATAAGCTCTGCAAGCTCCTGCTTCTGCAAGCTCCTGCTTCATGTCCTGCAGACTTTATCTATACTACTGAATATAACAGACCGGGGAAGGCAAAATGCTCTGCCTCTTGAAATAGGAGCATGCTGCATCCAGAGTCCCTTCTGAGTGTAGCTCTCATGCCCTGTGTGCACAATGTCTCTGAAGAAGGCATTTCAGGCTTCACCTACAAGCCCACCTAATGAGCCCGTGGTACACAGAAGTACCTTGCCACTGTACTACTCTGCCCCCTGGACACCTTACTTGGCAGGACAGGACATCAAGAGTGTGAGTTGGAGGAGAAGCAGTAGGGAGGGGCAGAGGAAACTCTACAGGCTCATCTTCAGGGCATTCAGCTGAGAGGGGAGAGTTAGAAATATGAGACCCAGCTTACATAGTTTTTTACTCAGTGCATGTCTTAGATAAGACCCATCCCCAGTCTCTCTCCATTCTCTGAAAATTGCCAGCTACACTAAACAGGTACCCTAAGGCAGCTGGGCTGCTCTAGTATGGGCAGACTGAGGCAGGCTCCATTTCCACAGAGGGAGGAAGCACCATGAGAGGAAGTACAGAAAATGGCACATTCGCATGAATAACTGAAGTGTGTCAGAACATCTTCTTTCCAGATATGAAGAATTAAAATAGGAATGCTTCACTTCTGACAGCAGCCCCACAAAGCTGGGAAGGCAGCAGAGAACAGTTCCATCTTCACTCCTACCCCACCATACAGACACTCAGCCAGGGCATAAGAACAAATAAACAAAAATGGTAATATTCATAGTTGCATGGAGTTGCGAATGTAACGTTGGGGTTTTTTTCAGTGTAATTGCTACATTCCATTTATTTGGGCTTGTGCGATTAAAAAAACACCTCTCAGAAGCTTTTACCTCATAGTTAAATACAATGGTGAAGCAGTTAACATAGTTTTATGCATCACCGTGTTGGCATGGGGTTTTTATCTTTTATTGGCACCATTTTATGCCCGGAGACAATAGGAGATTGTTCTCGCTGTGTGTAAAAAGATCTTGTTCTGGCAAGTAGGGTTCTCCCAGTCAACAAGTTTAGAATCCTTGGTAAGGGAGATATACACCGTGTTGGGACTGGCCTGCTAAGCAACTCCTCACCACAGCAATCACTTTGCCATTAACTGCTCACGGGGCTGCTGCAGCACTGAGCCTGTGCCTGCAGCCAAAGGAGGGTGAGGTGAAGGACAGAGTACCAAACCCACAACCAACTGCTCTGCTGTTACTACAGAGACAGGGCAAAAGAGTTGATTGATCTTCTCTAGACATAACCTATACCATAAGTGCTAGAAACTATGTAGCAAGAGCAAAATATGTGTGCTTAGAAGCCATTTTCTTTGCTAAAAAACACAAAATCCATATAAAACCAAAGGTTCTGTTTCCCTGCTTTGAGTGCTCTTGTGTACCCCAATATAAAAGATGTACAGTATTTTCTTTCTTTATTCATCTTTTACTGGTTGTATAAATAGTGCAATACACAATTACAGCAGTCAGAAGCATTAGGGATAAGAAGGTATTTACACCAGAGATGTACATACAAGATTATGTGAGAATGGTAAATTTTATCTCCATCTTTAAATAAATATTATGTTTCATCCACACCCAAAGTCTTGAAAGAAAGCTGTTTTAGTGTAAACAAATGACTTCCTGGACAATTGTTCAATTTTTTTGATGACGTTGCTGAGAAATTTAGATTCTGTACTGTAGAATACAGTTTACAAATTTGATCAGCCAGATAATCCACCCCAAAATCACCTAGACACTGGAGTTTATTTGCAGTCATACCACAACATTTGGCTGGCCTGGTATTTCAGTTCCTCATTTGCAGAGGCTAGAAAGTGATTTGGTTGCTACCAGCTTTGTCAGCAATTAGGAATACAAGCACCAGCAATGGCAGCCTCTGCTGTATATTTCATGAGTGCCCACAGCTCAACTCTTCTGCAAAACGTGCCTCGGATCTCAGATTACATTGGAAAATAAAGTCTTTAGCAGTTGGAGCTGCAGTCAGCTTTCAAAATGTTTACCAAGTGTAAGGCATTGCAAAAGTGATTACAAATCCAACCAAACCCCCGGGCTCCACAACGATATGAACCGCCCAGAAGGTCAGACATGAACAGAGATCCTATAGCCATGACTGTTTTCCAGATGAACTGAAATTCATCATCTTGCGGTAGACAGAAAATGAAAAGCTATCTCTTTGCCCTGCAGGGATCAACCTGCAGCTGCATTTCCCTCACTGCCTTTTCTCTACAAGGCCCAGCGAGCTACAGATGTGTCAATAAATTCCTTGGGTTTTTTCATTTTACTTAAGTCTAGGAAGTAAGCCACTGAAAAAAACTAAAAGGCATTTTGCAAAGCAAAATGGATCTTAGGAGCAGTGTTCTCAACAACAGTAAACCAAACCAACCAAGCTGTTTCAGGGCAAACAAAATCTTCAAGTGGCTGCGCTTCAGCATCACTTGCAAAATGAAGGCAGTAGTGCTTTTATTCAACAGCTTGCAGGCAGGATTTGGGAGATACTGGTTTGGGATATGGAATCCTCAGCAGTCATCTCTTGGGAGAGGATCCTGCCTGCCCTGACAAAGCAGCCCTGCTCTACCAAGCTCTGCTCTTGGAGCTGTTCCACTCCTTTGTATAAAGTAATTACTTAAATATACATTGAACAAAGAGAGAGGGAAATTACTTTAAGGCCTATCAGTTAGGGCACTCTGCTGGGAGGTAAAGCAAACCAGTAAATAATTCATTAATGATGTTGCTATGTCAGTGACCTAATAAATCTTTATTGGGGAAGAAAAAAATTGTCATCAAGGACTGGAAAAGTAGCCCCCAGACACCTTGTCACATGGGAGTACTGTTTTGGTGCAGGGTAACTGTCATGTTTCAAATGGATATGGATTAAAAAATCCCCTGCAGGTGAAATGAGAATTGAATACTCCCCAGACAGGTGTTCTAGTGACAGAATTTTTGGACAAAGTGGGAGGTGAGGTTTGTTTGTCTCAGAGGCTTGAAAAGGCTCACATCTTAAAAGAAAATAATTACAACCTAAGGCTTTTAAGGAACTCAAGTCAGACCACATCTTTAATAAATTAAATAAACTTAGGGCTGAACTGCAGAGTTCCTGAGCTAATTGTTTTAAAAGCATCCTCCCTGCTTTATTTGGAGGCTCTGGATTCCAGGCAGGGTGCCTCTGGGTCCCACCAATGTCTATCACAGCTCCTTTGTTTCCTGGCACCGCAGCCCAGAAAAAGTTGGAGGTGCCAGCTGGGCGGGCAGACGGCCTGAGAGCAACTTAAGACACCACAAAAATTAATAATAAACTCCCACATTTCCTGATATATAAGAAAGGAAGAAGACCAAGATTCTTGACAGTGCCACATTATAGGCCCCAAGTCTTGCTGAAGCAGGAACTGGGAGATGCAGCTTAATAAACGAAGTTTCATCAGGAGTAATGACCATGTCTGTCAAGGAACTTTGTGCCCACAATATCTGCAGCTTTGAACCCCAGTCAAGCAGAGTAGGCTTGCTAAAAAAAGTAAGCTAATGCAACACAAAGTACATTGTTGGAGGATTTAGACACTTCTGCTGTAAAAAGTGGTGAGATGGTGCCCTGAGAAGAGCTCCTTGCCCCACCTCTTCCTGGCCATGGAGAAGTTTCCCTCTGCCTTCCAGAGCCTGAAAACTTTGCCCTCTGTTCTCACTTGAGAAAAATGCTCATTTTATCTTTTCCATTTGTTTTAAGTTGTTTTTAAACAGGAGAGGCTTAAAATGCAGGCTGTGCAATAGCATACAATACAGTTAATTTCTCTCACCATCTAATGTTAACAAGATATGGAGACTGGCCTGTGCTGCCAAGGACATAAATCTATCCTTGCCTCCTGGTTTGTTCACTGAATCTCAATTTTTTATTACTGCACATTCCTCCACAGGACTTCACCAAAACACCTGGTGCGGACCTTCCACAAGAATGAGTCTCACCCTTTTCAGAGAAGGGACTTCTTTTCCCACCACCCCAAGAAAACATCCCATCCCACATCAATTTTCTTTTCCCCAAATTCATATTCCTGTTTCCATTGATAAAGCACACTCCATTAATAAAATTGATTCATGTTTACAGTGTTATACAAAAGTCTACAATTGTTTTTTAATGTTGTTTGACTTGTGGGTGACTTCAGAGCTCCTGATGTCAAGGGACATTAGCATTACCGGGAGCAAAACCAATGGCAGGCAGGTATTGTGCCAGCTTCTGCATCATTTTGCCAGCTGACCTCACTCCTGACCCACCAGTTGGCTGCTGTTCCCTTCCCAGGCCAAACTATGCAGCAGTTTTGAGATGCATACAAATAAACTATCCAACGTGCTGAATTAACCAATGTTTGAATCTGAGTTTCAGGATTAAAATACTTATACAAACCTTGAATTTCACTGCAACCAAATTTTGGCATTTCAAGAACACTTGCTCAACTGGATATCAATCTTGTAGCTTTTATTAGTTATTGTAGAGAAATAGGAGCTGAAATATTGAGATGCAAACTGTAAGGACAATTTCATACAGAGTTGTAAAAGGGCCTAAAGATCAGCTCACTGGAAAACCACAGGAACAGGGAGCGACACTGCAGACTTGAAATGGGCATTTTTCTTTCACTTTCCAAGTACAACTTCAAGACAAAAATAGGTTTTTTTTTCTTCCTCCCTGCATACAGCATTAAACAGTGTATGCAGGTACCACAGACATGAAAGACGGACTCTGCTTGCAACTGACATGTGCATTTTGTCTCTCACAAAGCCTGTATGTGAACACTAAAATGGAACCAAATCTGAGATGTGAAACCCACATCTGCCTCAGGTGAAAGCAGACGTTAATTGATGCTTGCTTTTTCTCCTCTTTATGTATCCTGTCTCTTTACAATTTACATAATGTACATATTTCATCTTCACTGTAGCAGTATGAATATTTTTCAAGTCTGTCAGAGATGGAGGACTAAGCTGTCATCAGTACAGACCATGAACTCCTTTCTGTTCAAAGCAAAAGTTATGTAATTAAAGTTAACTGGTGGTATTTTCTTTAAAAAGCCTTTGCTAACCGTCTGTGGGAGAAATCTGACTGGAGTTGTCCATAGAAGTTCACTCAGGACTATTTTCAAAAAAAGTACCTGGCTTCATAACCTTGAGCAAAAATTCTCTTTCTCAGTATTTACTGGAATATCATATGATGAAATGAATTATTCCTTATAAACTTCTTCTGCCATATTGTCTTACATTGTATGAAGTCACCTGGATTTCAAAGAATGTGTAAAGTTACATCTTCACTTTTTCAATCATTTCTGTTGATTATTTTGATCTAGGCTTGGGGCTTCTCCCCAGTTCTAGTTCTTAATCCCATTTTCAGGAACACATTAAGCCTAATCAACATGCAAAAAGTATTATTTCAAGGAAGTGTCTTTTCTTTTTATGGACAAATTAATCCAGAGTTCCTTACGTCTGTAGAAAAACTTCAACCCTGGGAGCAGCAGGTAGAAGAGGAAGGGCATGTTATGCCCCATGGAGACAGATGCTGGAGTCTCTCCTTGCAAAGCACAACATGCCAGATCCAAACCCATTGCATTTTTTGTGCTTGGACACACTACACTTTTCAAAAGCAGTGAAAGAAAGGACACCGTACGCTGCAAACTCTATTTTGTCACTATGTCAGCAACAGTATGGGCCCCAGCATCTAGCAAGAGCTGTTTGCATTGGACCTGAGAAGTTTCTCATCAGCCAGGATAGACAGTACACACCACCAGTTTCACAACAAGGTCACTATTTGTTTTGGTGTTGATACAGGAAGGTGCAGAAACAGGGTGTCCAGCTGCTGTATTCCTCAGCTAGCGAGTTCGGGTCAAGCTCTTGCTCCCTCAGTTAGGCCCCACGAAAGGGGATGGGGAGGAGGGGATGGCCATAGGGCAGAGAGCATCCCTCCCATCCCCACTGTTTGTTAATGTGGAAAGGAGTCTCACAAATTGGTCACTCATTAAAAGTTTATACAGATGAATTGAGGAAGCCTCCTCTCAGTAGAACAATGATAAAGCAAAAAAAAAAAAAAGGTTTTTATGGAGCCTTCTGGGTGGGCACAACCACCAGGGCTGAAGGCAAAGCCCAGGTGAAGCATTACCTTCCAGATACCCATCCGGCCACTCAGAGAGCAGCCAGTTATCCTTTATGTTTGTTTGTGTCAACAGCTTTGTCACCCTTTCCATATATCTTGACAGAAATCCAAAGAAAGAAAACATGACTAAAATATTAAAACAGGTCACATTTTCTGTGTTTGTTCTTTAATCAAAGACACTGATTGAGATTTTTTAAAAAACAGATGAAACTTCAGTCCTAGAAAGAGAAGTTTCTCTTTTAAACTCCCCCACTCTTCAAGAGCAAGGGGACCACTTACAAATGCCAAGAGATTATATGCTAACATTGGCAGGATTTGAGGCCTTACAGCTCGTGAAACCACAAAGTGTGGTCTCTCTGTCTGGGCAGGGAGAGTGTATTCAGTAACACACCTTCCTTTTATAGTTGTTTGGAACCGAGGATATTTTCAGAGCTTGCTGCAACTTCCTTCCTTTGTATGGAAACTGGCCTGCCAGAAGATGGGATGTGGAGTGGAGGGGGGAGCAGGGAGGCACTCCTACATCATACAGGATGACAATTAAATATTAACATACACCTTCTGCTACCTGCCTGGAAATCACACAGTGACAGCATTTTAATTTGTATAGCAGTGGCAAGTGCAAGTTTGAGCTCAAGTCATGTTATACTCTCCTGTTCCTCATTGGCCACAGTCATATACTCCTCAAACCCTTCATTGCATTGTTTTGGATCACTTATTTCATACAAGAAATTGAAATGTTTAGGCTTGACTTTCCAATTCACTAGAAAATCTTGCTTATTTTGGAGCAACCGAATCAGTTTACCAGACCTGAGAGGGAATCTACACTACTTCTTAAACAATATGGAGGCTTCTTACAAGCTTTATTTGATTGAGCTTGCAGCTAAGTAAATTCATGGCATCATGAAAACAGGTTTTAAGGTTATGCCACATTGCTCAGTGAAGGTGTCATGGATTGAACGCAAGTACTGGAGCCCCAATCTTTCGCACAGAGGTGCTGTTAGGTCATTCTCTGTTTCTATTTTGCTGAGTAACATTGACCGAACCTGGATGCAATTCAGGCAAGAAATTACTCCAGAGGAGGTTCCCAACAGGCAGTATGACTAATACTGCATCAGGTTTGACTCTCATTCTTCTTCTACTGTCTCAGTTTTCCAAACACTATCTCAGAAGCCTTGGAACCATTTGAGCACATATATGAAGTATGGATGCAATCAGTCTGCTGCAGGTCTGCCAGATCTGTGCAGATGGAAGCCATTCTGCACCACTGGCCTGCGTGTCAAGGATCCCTTTCTTTCTGTAGCTGCAGAGCACTGAGTGTCCCAGGCTGTCTCGGAAAATTTGCTTAATTCGTGTCAGTGCAAGTCCCTAAGCCCCATCTAGAAAGTGCTGCCTAGCTGTGGAGCAGCAGTCCTGCAGCAGGATTGTAATTCTTCATGCCAAGTGTCTAAGACTCAGAACTGGTAAAGCTCTCGCTATCACAGCAGGAGGAGTCAAGAATCAAATGGAGCTGTAGGCCTCGGAGCACTTGGGAAACTTCTCAAAATCACTCAAGTAGCAATTAATCTCAAAATAACTAGAAAGACTGTTCATAAACTACATAATTGAGCTGGGAACATGACAGTCATTTTGACTAGCAGCTTGCTGTGTGGCATACTTAACACACCTTGCCAGCTCTATCACGAAAACATACAGCCCCCACAAGCCATACTAAAAAGGAGCCTCACCATGTAAATTGGTTTCTTTGGTCTTTGTAAAGAACTTAGCTACTTTAATCACAACAAATACCAAAATACTGGGAGAATGAGTCCCACAGCTCAATGGTATGTTTTGTGAAAAAAATTCGATATCTACATACTTGGTCCATTATGTCCTGACACTTCTTGGATCAGAAGGGAGTGAACAGCTGATCCTTATTTGCTTATGAAACATAGTCCGTAGGAAAACAGGATTTCACAAAGCCCAAATCACTCCATTCAAAACAACCACAGACTTAAGTCTATTGCCAAATACAAGGCAGGATCCGGAGGGAACCCATGGGACTGTCAACTCTGGAAGTCGTGGTATCCTCAGCCATAGGACAGATGGTCCCAAAGGGCAGGAACACTGGAAGCTGGGGAAAATTGCACAGCTGAATTTCACAGAAAGAAATAAACGAGGAACTCTTCAGCAAGCTCCATTGTGACCAAAAGCTATTGTTTTCTTCCTGCAGGGCACATTTTTTATAAGGTACTGAAAAGTGCAGTTTGCAGTTCCAATACTTTTCAACACTGATTCTGTTGACTCCATTTTGGACATATGGGTTTGGGTGGAAAAAAGCATCATTTGAAGATGCATTTCTTGGTCTGACTACAGAGTAATCCTGGGTGACTAACTAGACTAGATGACAAATGTGAACTTTTAAGAAAACGAAATTAGATTACATGAGTCCCTCAGCAAATGATCCAGGTACTTAAACAATCAGTTAGTCTGAAATAGGAATCACAGAATACCCAGATGCCATGTATTGAGGAAGAGGCCTTGTGGGGGAGATAATTTTAGGAATGATTCAGAGTACTCACAGCATCCAATGCCCTTAGTGTTAAGATGCTTAAACAAGCTGGCAAGAAATAGTGGAAGACCCACCATATCTTTTCAGTGTTGGAAATGTGAGCAATTCATTAGAGGTTGGACACTTTCTCTCAAAATGCTTTCTCCTCCTTGTCACTTGACAGCAGAGCAGTTTGCAGGGCTGCTCAGTAGCTCAGAGACCCGAGTTACACCCCTATTCATGCCAGGATTCACCTGTCAGGAGAGAGTTTGGTACACCAGGGTGTTGTGGAAGCAGGCCCTGAGCATGTGCCTCATCAAAACTCAGTCAGTGATGACAACGAACGAGGATAATGAAACACTGGGACAAGTCACTCAAGACACATGGGAAATTATTGTGCTTTGGGGTTCTTAAGACCCATCTGACAAAGTCTTAAGCAATGTAGTCTGAATTCAGAACTGGCCCTGCTTTAAACAGAAGCTTGCACCAGATTACCTCCTGTGGTCCCCTTCAACCCGAATGCCTGACTGTGCACTTCATGTGGAAACTATTGGTCCAAAGGAAAGCATGTGAGAAGGTGTTGAAACCTGGAGTTGGGATACCCGGGAAAGGTGATTTTTATTTACGCCAAATGTAGAAATAATCCTGAAAGCAGGATTTCAGCTTCAACCTGTTGTATAACCAATACACCTAAAACAGGCCTCATAAAGGAACTTAAATGCAATATACATCAGTCTGAGACTAATTTCTTACTATCATGAAAAAAGAAGGTAACTTTTCCAAACTCAAACCTAAATCAAAGCTCTTAGCAGTGTGGTTGCCATGACTAAACAGATCAGCACAGACCTGGCAGCCAAAGAAGACCAGTACAGGTGTCAGGCCGTGGGATTCACCAATTCACCACACAGATAAGCTGCCTCTGGATAGCTGAGAGTTAATTGTATGGTATTTCTCATTTGAAGTGAAAACCAACTCTGTACTAATTAGAAGTACAAATACTACTGGACTGCATCCTATGCATTTCACAAGCCCCAAATCTGGATTAAATCACACACATGAGCTGTTTAATCACTTTTGTAACACAGATGGTCTATAATGAGCAACTCTAAAAAAGATGGGGAGTGGGGATTGTATACTAAACACTGCACAAAGCATTAGCACAGGTGTCAAAAACAGAATAAGAAAATATCAAAGGAAATAAAGACAGAAAAATTGCCATTATCACTGCAATTAACAGTTTAGGGCTGAGATGCAGAAGTAATAAATGGTCTGCTGAAACTTCTAAAGCAAACCAAAAGCAAACTTCACTAGATTTAGTTTTCAAAAATACCTCCCACGCTATTTTTTCTCTTGATATCATAACTGAAATGTATACTGCACGTACTTAAAACACAGTAAATCACTTTACAGGCATGGACCACATAGAGATCAAATTCTATATATAGTACTTATATAGCACAGATACAATCATGAGCAAGACTCTATAAAATCTGCAGAGAAAAACCAACAAACAAAAAAAGGTGTGTGATAACATTTAAAAACAGTTTGTTGTCAGAAACCTTTAAAGGTTATCTAGTCCAAACACCCTGCAATAAGCATAGACATCTGCAATTAGATCAGCTTTCTCAGAGCCCTGTCCAACCTGGCCTTTAATGTTTCCATATATGGGGCATCTACCTCTCCAGGCAACATGTTCCAGTATTTCACCATCTTCATAACAAAAAATTTCTTCCTTATATCTAGTCTAAATCTAATCTTGTTCAATTTAAAACTGTTACCCCTTGTTCTATTGCAAGAGGCCTTGGTAAAAGATTTGCCCCCTGTCTTTCCTGTAGGACTTCTTAAGGTACTGGAAGGTCGCTGTAACGTCTCCCTGAAGCCTTCTCTTCTCCAAGCTGAACAACCCCAGCTCTCTCAGCTTTACCTCACAGGAGAATCATCTTTATCTCCAATCATCTTTATGGCCCTCCTGTGGACTCACTCCAACAAGTTAATGTCCTTCCTTCCTTTGCTAGGGTCCCCAGAGCTGGATGCAGTGCTCCAGTGAAGTCTCACCAGAGCAGAGTAGAGGGTCAGAATCACCTTCCTCACCCTGGTGGCCACTCTGCTTTTGGCGCAGCCCAGGACACAGGTGGCTTTCTGGGCTGCAAGTGCTCATTGCTGGGTCACGGCCAGCCTCTCATCCACCAGCACCTCCAAATCCTTCCTGCAGGACTGTTCTCAACTCCTTCACCCCTCAGCCTATACTGCTGAATACTGGAGGTTGCCCCAGCCCAGGTACAGGACCTTGTATAGTCATCTGACTTTCTGAAAGCAAAAAGCAAATAAAGAACAATGTATCTTCCCATATTATCAAGTTATTAATTTTTATATTACAGAATCAACAGAGTTGCAGGATCTTCTTGCATTATACATCTTTAGGAGAATTGAGGTAGACAAGAATCATTATTATCCTGTATCACACATACTGCTCAGATTTAACACATATACCCAGTCTTAAGAACTGTACTGGCTTCATGACATCCCACTGAAGAGTATAATCATGAAGGTAAAATGAAAATCCCAACAGTACTTTACCCAAGACATTTCTCAGAAAATGGCAAGTGCACAAAATTTCAAGCTAATTATTATCATAGAGTAGATACCTTCTTCAACTTACAAAATAATTAGTTTTCTTTGTAGGGAATTTTTTTTTTCTTTATTTCTTGGGTATACCTCCTCTATCAATTTGATTCTTAAATTCTTATTGCTCTTGAAACCTCCCCAAGTAATTTTCAGGTTTGCAGTTCAAAGATACACAACCCTTTAAGGACAACCAAATTAAGTAACAGCCTTTGAGAACTGTAATACTCACACTTTAGCTGTCTACATCCTCCATTCACATTAAATGTGAAAATCAAAGTTAGAAACAAGTACAAAAACACTGCAACATAAAAATTTTAACATGGTACTTGAATTTTTTTACTCACTGAAAAACAATCTATTAGACACTATTACTAAGAACTATTATTGTTCTGATCTATGATCCCCCTCCAGCTGTTGCTGTTACTGGATAGATAACATTTCTAGTAAGCAGCAGTTTCTCTTTAAAAAGTGCAAATTTTATGAGTAATTCCTAAGCAGCCAGTCACAAATCTTAGTAACCCCTTTGCACAGGGGTCTGCTCAGGATATTAGGAACAAGTGTTAATGAATGCATCACATTCATCTGTGAGATTTTAAAAACCATGCTGGGAGGGAACACACCTTTTTCAACCCTAAACTTGTGTAGGTACCACACTAAAAAGGGTAGGAAAGGTACTCAACGTCATGAGATTTGTGGCAAAATACAAAGTTGACAAAACTGATTTCTTCATTAATGTAAATTTCAGTGTTGAAAGAGCTGAGAAGGCTGCATATGCCACATAGATTGTACAATCAAAGACAGGGCTGCAGATTGCATTCTTGCTGGCAAGGCAGAATAACACGGAGAGGCATTTCCCGTGAGGCCACCTAGGCTAACAAATGCTGGCCAAGTGCTGTAGTTGACAGCCAGCTGGGACCTCCTTCTCCCTGTCCAAGGATGGAGAGTTTGCTGTTTCAGTTGCCTCAGAAAGAAAACCTGAGGGTCCCTTTCACAGATTACATAGGTACACAAAGTGGCTGGTCAACTGGGGAAGAAGGGGATGAGGACTGCACTCAGATGTGCTCTGGTCATCTTGCCAGAAATATCTGCTATGACAGCTGTTGCAAACCCAGAGTTAAAGGTCCAAGCAGTCCTTCTCCCCTTTTTTTCCTCTTTCTCTCTTCACAGTGAATCTCTGCTGAATATGTAGCAATCTTAGCTTGAATCTATGACATATCCAGAGCACACTGCATCATTATGAAGGAGGAATTAGGCAGAGAACTGAGCCAAGTCATATGTAACCTGCCAAGTCCAACAGGTCACGTCAGCTTTCAGTCAATTCAGAAACATATTAACTCCTGAATGTGTAAACTAACAAGTTTCATAACCACAGGATTATGTGTCCACATTATGACGAATACCAGCAGAACTGATGCGCGTTTACTACAAAATAAAGAACTGCAAAAAACCAACAAACACAACATCAAACCTCCAAAAACTCTGACTTCTCAGGGGAAAAATAGCAGCACTTGAGAATCTAAAGTACAGTAACACTACAACTGACTGATAACTATTTAGAATAGAAATTCCTGGTTTTTGTTTAACCACAGCTCTTGTAAAAAGTACCCATCCAGCTCTCCTGTAGGCCTGCTTGAAGTAAGCAATGGTCTCGCAGGTGCTCATGCTACCACTTACATGATGATTCGCACTGGCTTTATTCCAATAACACTTCCACCAGTAAGACCTGCAGACTTTGCTCTAACACCCGCACAAAATACACCCAAGACCTCAGACCCCAGGAGAAAGCTCTCACCAGCTACATACAGTAAGAGAAGTGGACTGACCAGAAATGCTACTGCAATCATATTAAACGAAAAGACTCAGTTAATGAATGCATCCAACTGAAGCACACTTTATAGTTATTTAACTCATAGACAGCTTACAGCAGCAGGAGTCCATGTCTAACTGGGCATTTGGGAGTCATGGGACTACACCAACCTAGAAAACTAAGAAGGACTGGCATCTGTGCAGCTATGTATAATGAAGAATCAATTAACAACTTCTCATAGTACAAGGATACCCCCACAAACACACAGTTTCTTTGACCACAAGAAAAATTAAGAGTGAAGACTAAAAGTAAAAACATGGGGATAACTGTGACCATCCCTCAGTATGAAAGAACCAAATAATATTACTTTTTTTTGAACAGACACCATTCTGGTTTACACATTAAAAAAAGGAACAATAGCTGGAGAGCTGATGCTGTTTGCAATACTTCTAAGCCTCACTGCGTGCCAGTTTCCTCACATAGAAAATATACCACAGGTAAAAATCCAGGGAAACTCACTTTGTTTCACTTTAAAAGGGTTGTGGAGGTGAAGGCAATTATGTATCAGGGAAACATTTCAAGATCATCTTAAAGGTCTTTTCCAACCTAAATGGTTCTATGATTCTATTCAGACTCATACGCAAGACAAATTCTGCCATCATTTTAATTCCACTTGTACACACAATGCTTACAACAGGTGGATGGCACAGTTATGTATTTTAAGCATTTTCAGTTGTCTGAAAGTCATTGATTTTAAAAGTTGGCTTACCTGTAAAATATGGATTTATGAGGACACAAACCATCACTGCAGAGCACAGAAAAACCTCTTCGGAATTGCTAAGTGCTTTATTTATTAACTGCAGCCAACATGCAGTAGAGAAGCCTTCTGCCTATCCTTGCTGGACGTATAGCCAGTGGACAGAGAAAGGAGAAGGGATGTGGAACTGGAAAGCATATGCTAATCAGAGGATATACAGGTGGTAAAAGTATCCTCAGAATTATAAAAAAAAAAAAAGGTAAATATCTCGGGATGGTGGAAAAGAACAATGTACACAGAAAAAACAATACACTGGACTCCACTGTTTCTGGGCGGAATGTGCACATATGCTAATCGTGTTTTAGCATGATAGGAATATATCTTTTCCTTATTGACAGATATTTGTTTCCATACCAGAGGTTATTCACCTTCTCTTCAAAAGTCCAGGAAGGTATAGTTATTCCATGAGATGAACTTTTTTGCTTAAGTGAACAACGCAAACAACAACACAGGAGGAACTAATGTAGAGTATTATGGGAAAACATTCTCAAAATGTGGAAGAGATTAAAAGGCTTCTGATGTTATGGTAACACATGAATAAAGCCACTTTTCCTCACCTGTTGTCATTGTTCAAAGGGAGGGAAGCAGATACAGAAAGAGTAGGGTGTTGAAATCAGGTTAAAAGGTGTTGCAAGATGAGGACTGTGTCCATACTCTAGGATGAGACAGCAAAGCGGAAGCTTGGAGACAACCTCTGCTCTGTAAGAAGACTGAAGTGTGAGTCATGGATCATTTCTGAAACAGCCCACAGGCTATCTAAATCATATATAAGATGTCAATCTTCCTGTGGTGTCTACATCAATAAAAGTAGGTGACAAAACTAGAAAAATTATTTTAATGCCTGTTGCTCAAATAAAATGGAATTTTCTCTCCTCACTTTTCCTCCTTCAGCTGTTTTTGCCCCAAGTTTCAAAGCCATATTTATTTGCATTGATACAAAATCTGTTTACAGTCAACTTCACTGTGATACTGGAGCTTCTCCCCCTGCCCCCAACAAGACACAAAGAAAAGCTGGCCAGGTGTCTCTAAACCACAGAGCCAGCTGCTCCAAACCGAGCTCACAGGAAATAGCAAGGAAAATATGCAGCATTTGACACATCTGGAATAGATTGCAGAGTCTTTGAAAACAGTGTCCCAGTTCCCTTCCTCCTGCTGATGAGATTTCAGGCTTCCAAACTGCTGCATCAACCAGAAAGGATTAGATAACATGTACGTTTTTAACTCTACATATTCTTTCTGTCCAAATGACAATTTTTCCAAGGTAGTACACGAAATATCTGTATAAAGCTTTCTGTAGAGTGCAGTGGACCAAACTGAAATAATTCTATCAGAAGTCTGCTACTTAATAATATGGGAAAATTGATATAGTTGGAAGATAGTACTAGTTGATATTGGTAAGCACAGAAAATGAGGCGATACTGCATGCCTTGCAGAGTCGCATTAACTTCTTAAAAGAAGTGTCCTAACAGTTTCTTCACATAAAATATGAGATGAGAAAGAGAAGAGAGGATTGGTCAGCACCTATTTTGCCAAGTAATTTTTCTATAATTACATGTTGACACAAATACTGCAGTGTGCATTTTTCATCATGAAGTACACAAAAAATCCCCCAAAACATCGTCTTAATTAGCAAAACAAAGCAATGCTTTATTATCCATTTTTTTTTCATCTGGACAGTGGATGCAAAGTAACAGAGAAAAACAGATAAGTTTAGAAGGAAATCCCAATAGGATGCTGAACATAATATTTAACTCTCTTCTTTCCATAGAGAAGTAGAGGTGCCCCTAAAATTTTAGTCACTATCTGTATCTCTGAAAGATTAGGAAAATAATGTGACCAGTTTACATACATATATTTTAAACATTCATTATAGATACAAAAGTCAATACAGAACTAGCTTAACACAACAAACCCCACTGGCTTTAATGTTAGTAATAAAAAGGTAGAATTCTAATATAAAAAGAAAAACTGCAGGAAAGTATTTGTATTTTTTTTCCCCTCAAAGGTGCAACCAACAACCAATGCATTTTTGCAACTGAGATTCCAGTTGTACAAAGGACTGAGAGATGTATTCTTCTACTTAATGAGACGCATAAATTTCATAAACTTTAAAAGAAACCACACATGCATGAACAGTAGACAGTACCCCTTAAAGAGATGATATTTATAAGAAAGTAATGGTATACCTTAAATGAATACTGGGAGAGGTGCAACAAACATTTTCTACTTTCAGAGCTTTGAAATATTTTTTCCCCTCATAGATTATTTCCCAAATTACCTTGCATTTAAACTAGTTTATTCTTATGAAATGACAAAGTATTTATTCTAAACAAGCATTATAAGACAGCGATATGATTTTTTTTTTGAGAAGCCCTCAGTGTGGATGTTGTATTTATACTGAACTCAAGAATGCAAACCTCCAAAATTACATCTAATAATAACTATACCCTTAATAGCCAATTAACAAAAAATATGTATATAGCTCTAAGATTAAACAAAATTTAGAGAATATGCTGTTTCAAAATATATTTTGACATATTTCCTAAGAAGCAATTCCAACAGTCATTTATGTAGAGTTATTTACAGGGAACTCAAAGCCTATAATTTTTAAGCAAACCAGTATGTTGTTTTGAATTTGATAAAATACTGGTGAATACAAGTTTGTGACAACAAGGAACTTTGGGGTTTAGTAAACTTAAAAATGTTCTATACAATCATTAGATGAATCTAAATTATATTAAAAAAAAATTGTCTGAACTGGTTAATCTGAATCATTTAATGCATTTCATTGTACTCAAAAGTTCAGATCACCAAGTCAGTGGTACATAGAAGCTGTGAAACAAGTTACCACTTAAATCTTTCAGACACAACAAGCACAGATTGAGTCTGACTGTACCTAATCTATACTTACAGATAGTTTGTTCTTACTTCAATATTATCTTTTTAATAAGCACATATACAAATGTGCTAAAAAAAAAAAAAGGCAGCAATAATAAATATTTACTAGAATGACCAGAACTGGTATTTGAGCATAAAGCATCCTGTCATTCATTCTTAAAGCCATATCTTCACTAATTTGTCTTCCTGTTTTAGTAGTCTTCTGTCTTATTAACTCGGAGGGTTACACATCATCTGGAAGTTTCACACCAGCACTGGAAAGGAATGTCTGTTCGATGCTGTCTAGAGATAAAGAAAGAGTTGTACTTCAGTTCACCACCCATGATCCACTAGAATAGCATTGCTAAGTGACTAGCAAACCTGAACTTCAGCAAAACAGCAGCCTCCTACTCCCCCATGTCAAGATGGGAGAAAAAACCCAAAACTTTACTGTTATTTTGTTATGATTTCAAAAGAATAACCGAGAATATTTTCTAACTGTATTTGTTATTTATTAAAACTAATAGTCACTGCAGAGGAGTCACTGTAGATGAAGCTACCTGTCTGTGTAAGAATAAGGACATTATAGTGTGATAGCCATTAATTTGAACTTCCTGTTTCAGTACTTAAGATGCTTCAAAAACATAAATTTATAAATATTATAAATATTGTAAATATTGTAAATATCAGCTCTACAAACACTCCACAGATCTTATCAGCCCACAACCTATACATCTCAGTGGTGGTGACAGGTAAAGGAAAAATTCAAAGCCACTGAACTTAGATAGGACAACTCATTAACTTCAGTTTATGCTGGATTAAAGACTGTTTTGTCCCAAAGCAGAATTTTAACTGCAGAAGAGCAAGGAATCCCAGACGACATTATCCTACACTCATTATTTTCTTCAAGCTACAGTTCTCAAAGACCGTTTAGTCCCAACAACTGTTTTTTAAAAGTAGCATTTTAAAACTTTATTGTACTGAAAGTTAACGGATATTTTCAGCCTTGTCTCTACAAATTTCAGTATTCTGAAGAGATTATACACAGCACTAAGAAGTCATATGTAACTATTGCAAGAAGGAAATACTTCCATGTAGTTGCTAATTTAGATTGGTTACTAAAAGGCAATATATGCCTCAGTTAATTAACTTACTACATAATTTTGACAAAATGGCACATGAAAGAGAAATATTATGCTATAGTTAACAGATTTTTCCATGATCAAGTGCATATTGTATAGCACAGATACTCATCATTACCTGTTTTTAAATATATATCACTGTCTCATATAAAAGGAATAAAATGAACTAGGTTTTTTTAGACATATACAGTCCTTTTTTTTTTTTTTACATGCTTCAATAATGTGTTGCTGGTTAATTAATATTGATCCTGTGATCAATCCTGGAGAAAATTTACACAAACTTTTTTTTTTTTTACAGCAAACATAGCTTCTCAGGTAAGTCGAAACAGTCTTTAAGCATTTTGCAAAGTGCAGAGCAATGAAAATGCTGCAGTACTTATTTCTAAGCTTAAATTTATCTCATCATGCAATTTAAATAAAAAAAGTTGAACATAAATAAAGACCCCTGGTTGAAGTTACATAGTGAAGTCCAATAAATCCACTTAACGGATAAAAAGTATTAAAAAAAAAAAAAAGAGTGGATATGTGCCAGACTGATTAGTCAGCTACCTGAAGGGTACATAAAGCACATTGTTGCATACACAATAATCATACTTGTACATGACTGTCGTAATCCAGTCGTGTAAAGAGAGACAATGCTCATCTATTGTTTGCATGTTCAAACCCATGTCAATCAGATTTAATATGCAAGCAGATTAGTGCTTCCAAACTTGCTGACAACAGGTTGACTACTAAAGCCAGTTTTCCAACACAAAGGACAGTATCCTGACAGGCGGCAGATACTGTTTCTTGCTTTGGAAAAAAAAAAAAATGTTCCTCTTCATTTTTGTTACTGAACATTAGTTCAAGGGAGTACTGGAGGCAACAAGATGCATTATTTACTTACAAATAAGAGCCTTCACATACCTCCGAGTCCATGAAGAATATATGCAATATTCATGACAGATGTTCAAAAAACATGTAATTGCTGTTTTGTGACAATAGTTTATTTATTTTTAATATTTCATTCGTCTCCATTTTCCTGGGAAAGATAAAAGATGCTTACCTTCAGTACAAGAAAAAAAATCTTGTTCTGTGAGCAGCTGCCATGCTTTCAGACATATTTCTGACTTTAAGATAATTAACAAAGCCTCGAAAGAACAAGAGGAGTCCTGAAAGTGTAGAAAATGCACAAAATAAAGTATATTAACATAAGTACACACTATCCCATGTTATTTTTTTAACATAATTTTTTTAAACCTAGATTATACAAAGTAAAGCAAGGTCTTTATGTATCGTTCAGAAATTCAACAAAAAAGTCAGCTTTTATCTTGTGATGAGGATTCAGTTTTATGGAAAATTTTCCAGAAATTTTACACTTATTCTGGGTTCAACTATCATCTGTTAAAAAGACTGTATGAAAATAATTAGAATGAAGAAAAAAACCCTGAAAAACAAAAGGATATGATTTGCACATTCTTTTCAATTAGAATACTCAAAATAAATTACTAGTGTGCTAGAAGACTACCTGAACCACAAAATGTACCTCTAGACATGTGTAAGATAATCATCTTGCAAGTCAAAAGAGTTTAAAAAAAAGAAGACAGAAGGTAGGGATTGCTCCAGAAGCAAGCCAGTACTAAGATATGGTAGATTATGACTTGAGATTTAACCATTCAGGAAAAAACACTTCTCTAAGAGGAAGAAGAGCAACTGTCAGAGAAAATTACTCAAAATGTGTTAAGACAACATTTTTTGTTAACTCCACATTTAAAATTGTTTTAAAATACTTACATTTAACTGCATTTGAAAGCAAATTTCAGCTAAGAAATGTACACACTAGTCACAGAGAAGTTCATTTGCAACAACAGTATCTTGGAGATATATGCCTATGTGTATAGATACACGTATGTATTAAGATTCCAAAAGTTCAAAGGAAAATTCAAACTGAGGTTTAACAAGTTTAGCAAAGGATTTAATTCTTTCCTCTTTCCTACATGATGCTATTTCTTTCTGCTGTCCTGGATGAGTCCCTGATTTTCTGCTATGATAATTTCTTTTGTAAATGCTTTTTGCTTGCGATTTTTTTAACTTTCCTTTTGTGTTTTTTTTTTAAGCCAAAGTTTCATTAGGACAGACAGAGAAACAATAAAATGACAGAGAATGATCTGCTAACTAGGGGAACTTGACCTAAGTCAGACATGTTTCTGTGATTAAGGCGAATTCTGCACAGAGAGGAAAGCCGTAAGATGTGGATCACAAGTCTACTGGAAAAGCTGCTGCCCAGACATTACCAGAGGTAGTCCCACATTCAACTGAAAAGCAGCTGAAACAGCAAAATGAGGGCAGGCCGCTCTTAAGGTGTTTGATAGCATATTTTCTGCATTACACATGCTGGAAAACCAGTCCAAGTTCAACCCATATTTTATATTTCTCTCTTTAGGGAAGGAAAAAAAACCATCCCATTTTACACTGTGTTCCTCAAAAAGAAACACTGGCTAACATTTAAATTTGAAAATTTGAACTGTCTCTCTCCAATTTGTTCACTGTACATGACAGCTCCTAGGAAATCGACCACTTCGCTTTTCTGTGACGTGTTAGCAGATTTGGTCAGATTTTGAAAGAAGGAAAGGGAATAGAAACCGATGGGTGAACACCAGAAGAGAGCAGATGGCAGTAGGTGGACTCAAGTATGTCAAAGGGCTATAAAAAAAGACTACAACTCATTCACTTCTGAAGAGATCCTGGACATGCTACTTCACGTGGTCTAATGGAAAATTTATCCGAACCAACAAAACGCAGATCTGGCTGGCAGTGTTCCCATGGCATGATAATAACTCCTTCATGTCCTGCTAAGTAGCTTTGTTGGGTCAAATCCTTCTATGATGTTCCAGCAATCTTGGTATATCCACTTTATCAGTTTAAAAACATTGTTGGTATATTTCATGCAAAACATTTGTAAGACAAGGGAACACTGACTGCTGGATGAATACCTTTTATTGCAAAGTATATCCTAAACTTCGTGATTTAAAAAAAAAAATCCTCAAACACTTTAGACTGAAAATAAGGCTTTCCCAAATTAAAGTGAGCTTCTTTCTGAACATGTGCTGCAAAAGACTAGTGAAAAGAAGAGCTATAGCTTTTTCCATAGACATGGTGGGGGAAGGTGTTGAGAAAGAACACAATATTTTCGTCCTAGTGAAAAAAAGTGTCAAACCTCAATCTCAGGCACCACAAGGTTTGTTTTTAATCAAAGTCTTAACTGGAGATGTTTGTGCCTGCAAAGAGTAATTTTACTTCCTACTTCAACACAATCACCTCAAACAATATGAAAGCGTTCAAGGGACTGATGCTGTGATGTGTTGAATATTTGCAGTTTCTACATATTTCAAGCTATAAAGTGCACAACAGTAGAGCAAGGTGAGTATTAGGAAGTTTGATGAATGGCCTCAAACACTACTAAAAGGCAGATAACGGTAATGTCCTTTAAGACTTCTGGCATTTCTTTCAAGATAAATAAGGAGTCATAAACATTCAAAATCTCAGTGTTGGTTGTTTTGTTTTTCTTTTTTAATTTACTCAGCATTTCATTCTAACATTCACTATTAGCCATTTAAGTCAGTTGACTCAAAGGGAAGAGTGCCACCTACTGAATCAGCAACAGTTTACTGTGCTTCCAGAGCTGGAAACAGAAAATAAAACGGATAGTAGCATTCATTTCTGTAAAAGAAAATAACTTCAGATGCCATATTCAAATTACAAAATCCACAGTAGGAGAAAAGGTATAGTGCTTGGGGTGTGGTATATCCTCACTAAAAACAGAGAGAAGAGCAGAATTTGATGCACATTAAGACTTTGAACACGGGAAGACAGACCTCTTAAGAGAAAGCTGACATCATGGGAGCACTGTGATCAGCAAGCATGAAGCCATTCTCTCATCCTACTGAGAAATTACTGATGCAGTATGCATTTCAAAGGACTTGAAAAGGACATTTTGTGACCTGTGCACAAAATATCAGACTCCACCTTCCTGAGATCAGTCACAATTCTTAAAATTTAATACTTGACATACAGGTTTATACATTTAAGTATATATCACTCACTTTTCTGTATGTACTCTACATAAAAAACAAAATTTTGTTACACAGTTCTGCACCCCTAGATCAGCAGAAGCAGCTTAAAAAGCATAAATTACAAGTCTCAGTTATATACATAATCACTCATGCAGAGCAAAGTTTTTTGAGTTGAAGGTTATTTGAATAGTCCGCAGTTCACATAATAACACCACTATGGTAACCAATAACCTTGTGAATACTGTGGAAATAAAAACAACACACAAAACTATCAGCAGGTAAAGAAAAACACATAGCTAAACATGTTACAGAACTCTTACTTACAATGACATGATTCATCTTTGAATACCTCCACATCAAAACATAAATGAATTCAATTGCCACTTACCAAGTACAAGAAATATCCACCAAAGCCAGTACTGTCCATTGAAATATCCAGTAAAATAATCTGAAAACTGAAATTCATACGAGGCTTAGCCGTAGTAAGACAGATGACTAAGACACATTTAACACACTACACAAATATAGAAAGCATGGAGGAAAGAGCAAATTTAAATAAAAGGCATCCTGCTAAAATGCAAAACTGGTATTTGTGCAGCAGTTTAATACACAAAGAACTCATCCAGCGTCAGTTGGTCTGTGGCAAAGTTATTTAAAATATCTAAAAAACGCATGCGTTTGTGTGTGTGTGTGTGTATATAAAAGAATATATATATGAAAAAAACCCTTGTATTACTTGCTAGTCATGTTACATTTTCTGTTAAAATGAATTGCCACTTGTTGATTTTCTTCTTTTCCCCCCAGTGCCTACCATCCCAAACACATTACAGCAGCCTGCTGCTTTAGATATTAACACGAAAAGCCACATTAGTTTAATCTTATCAGACAGGGATGTTCTTCTGACCCCTCAAAAGAAGAGCTTTTGACCTTCTGTATACCCCCTACTGTTAATCGCTGCCAAGAATACCAGCCCCATAAAGACCCCCAACTCATTAAAGTCTTTTCATTTTCAAACCAGCATTCAGTTCCCAGCAGTGAGCTGAACACAACTAAATGAACCTTGAAGTGGCATTTCAGCTGTTCCTGTTAGTGACCATGGTAGACAGTTTTGTCCTCCCTGTGATGTGCGAGGCAGCTGGAGGGCAGGGTGTGATGGTATTGGAGACAGGTATCTGTGCCTTTACCAGACTCCAGACTTCATGCTTCACTGATAAAAAGGCTAATCAAATGTCTCCGAAACTCACATAACGAGTAGAAACAGAGAGATGTGTGAAAAGTTGCCAGAAGGAATAAAATAATCTACTTAGTAGCTCTGTACATTTTTCATATGCTTCCATTCTGATATCATTCAGTATGTTTACTGCATCCTGCCAGAGTGCTTCCTATTTGCCATTTCTAGGACACTTCAGTATATCAACCAAGAAGTGGGGGGGGGGGAAAAAAAAGGAGGGGGGGAAGAAAGAGTGGATACTGGGCCACACATGCAACGAGATAAAAATCCAAGATATTTTAAAACCTCTAGATATAGTTGTTTTTTTCTTCAATTAATGCACATGTTTTCCCTAGAATAAAGCCAGATCATGTGAATTATTTGAGGGTTTGATCCTGTATTGTATTCATTTCTATCATCAATCCAATAAAAAAATATGAATAAACAGAACTATTAAGTTCAATTAAAGAGTTGGTATTCACATTATCCCCATATAAATACTCAGTTCCTGGGATTTTGATAACAATATTAATTCCATCTTACTTGATAACCAGTATTTTCAATTCTCTCTTTCTCTATATATATACACACACACACACATATATGATGATCTCGAAGGTCTTTTTCAACCTGGTTGATTCTATGATATATATATATATATCTCAATACTCTTTTTTAAAAATTACAACTTCATTTAGTTGGAAAGAAGATTTACTGCAACAATCAAATACTGGCCTATGTGCATTACTCTCACACTCTCTGCGGGTAGAATCAGCTATGGTTGTAGAATTTCCCCAACAGCAAAACTGTGCTTTTATTCTCCAGGCTCTCTCCATCCATGCCACACCCAGTAAAAATTGATAGAGAAAGTATATGTGAACTCAGGCTGTTTAGTCACTATAACGTTTTGTACTACTGAACCTGAGTGAGAAAGGGCAATACAAGCCTTTGGAGGAGTTTGAAACAAAGTCACTTTGTGCACATATGCTTGCTTGTGTGTCACCATTAAAACAACTGTCAACATACACCTCATCAGCTTTCTTCTATTGTCTCTAGGAAGGGAGGCAACACAGGAATACGGTAATCTTCACTATGAGAAAAAAACATTATAAAACATTATATAAAAAACCCTATTTAATTATAGTCTAGAACACAGTAATTCTTCAGGAAGTTTAGCACATATTAATTTTTGTGTTTGTTATGAGCACATTTTCAAGCAGAGAGGAATAATAAAACTGACACAATGAGCAAGTTCTGCCCTCTGATTAGTATGCTTCAAGGCAAGCTAAAATATCCCCATGCATAGTTGAAAAATTCATGTCTTTTCTTTCCATTAAGATAAATTCCATCTCAACACCTGAATTCCAACAAACACACCAGAATTACATCTGGTCCAGTAGCATTCCCCTGCTCCAAAGGACCAAAAAGGAAATTAAAAAAAAAAAACTCCAAGAAGGATGCAGTACATGTCCCAGAAGGACCACACAATCTCTCTACTATCTTCGTACTATCGTGCTAAGACCAAATCAACTTCAGTTACTAACACGCACAAAGGGGAAAAAAAAATTAAAAAAAAAAACAACTAATCACTGGCAGAACATAAAAGATAACTAAGTCATCCAAGATCTCTTTCTTCATTAAAAGAGATGAGATTTTAAATGTTGTGTCTCAGATACGCAGAATTCAGGCTCAGAAAGAATCATTACGTTTCATCTAGCATCCACTTAGTCAGCTAAGTAACTTCCATTTGGCTAATGCACCTTCCAGAAAAGTATCTAGTCTTGCAGTGAAAATATCAAGAAATCCAACATGTAAGATGGTAAAAATGTGACTAACTTCAGATTTAATTTTGACTTGATTTGATGGGTATCTTACAAGGAATAGAAGAATCAAATGTAAGGAAGAAATGTTTTGTGATATTCCTTCCCAACAGGCCAAGACATTTATAAATCTTTCATATAGGACGCTATAATACCAGTGATATTTTAGGTACTTGCTCCACTTCCTCTAGACTTTTAAATATTTGTGCAAAGAATGAGTCATTCTGCATTTATTTTAGTGGAAATGTGAACATCAAATGCTATGTCAGGTAAAAATAGATTAAGCTTCATCTTTAGTAAGCATATATTATATAGCAAGTAAATTCTCTCTAAAGACAAAGTTAGGAAAATTCTAGGCTCTCTGTTAAGCACTAGCATTTAACATACTGTTTTTTAATTCTCTTATCATATAGCCTTGAATAAATTGTGATGGGTTTGTTCTACAAACAGAGTCTGTACACTGTGAATCAAGAAACATACCCGTACAATGAGAATCCATTTGATCAGGGAGAGACCAAATCCACAGATTGCACCATACCTTCCAGCTATAGTATTTGTTATACAGAAGGATAAACAAAATCCAATCCAGTTGAAAATAAACGCCACTATAAAATAAAAGAAACAGTAGCTTATGTTAATCTGTATAGCTAAGCAAACAGACTTAACAGTAATTTCACTTTTAAACTACTAAGGACATGCTTACACAGTTAATTCCCTTCCAGTAATTCAGGCTTTCAGAGATTGACTTTGAACCCAGACATTCCCCATGGTGTAGTCACTTAATGACAAAGCAAATGGTAAACAGGCTGGAACCTACTGCTTTACACAAGAGAAAATGCCAACATAAAATAAAGCATTACATTGCAACACACACCTAAACAGACTACACTAGAGATGAAGGGCAAATTCACACAAAGAATTTTAACATACAAGATTCAGATTAAAACAAAGAAAAAAACCCTCACGACATTTTTATAACCAAAAAAATAGTTACATGCACACATACGTGCATGTACCAAGGCTGCATATTCAGCTTTATCCAGTTTGGATCAAATGGAATAAAAGTATTCACTCTTGCCCTGTAAACATAGCGTAGAAATGAAGATAAGGTGAGAAGCTGATGTTTCATGGGTGACTGTCCTCTCCTTTAGATCTATATTCAAGCATAAGATATAAGAAGCCTTAGAAGTCTTACAGGGAAGCTCAAGAAATCAAGGAACAAAAAGGATATTGAGCATAACTACCGCTATTGCTCCAATTAACAATTTTATACAACTCCCAGCAGTTTAATAACTTAAAGTTTCATATCTGCACATGTACTTGGCAATCAACATCATCATCATCTGTATCAACTTCAGTTTGCACGTATTACATCAAGGTGTGGGAATTCACAATTAGGGTAATGTCCCAGCTCTGGGAGTCAGTGAGGGCATCTGAAAAGAAAACGACCAAACAGAAGAACTGCAGGAGCTGTTGCAAGAAGACAACTCAGGAGAGTTCTGGAGAGAACAAGACACTGGAAAATTGAAAACCTTAGGGAACTCCACAGTAAACACAAAAACCACAGAAGAGGAAAAGCAGGAATGGAAGAGGGGCAAAGGGGAACAAAACTCCTGCATATAAATCCTTAATGTTTTAAATCCCCCAACTTAGCCACATATAATTCAGACATTAAATCACTACAGGAAAAAAAGTCTGTCTTTTCAGTTAAAGTTTGAATGCAGAATACTAAGAACAGAAAACTGCTCAGTAGTTTTCTTTAAGTAAATTTTGAAGCATAATCTATAAACAACCACTATTTTTATAATTTAAAATCTTGTTACAACTCCTCCAACAATCCATGTGAAGATGGCATGATTTGCCCACAAATGCAGAATTAGTCTGTAAAACTGCAGTGGAATTCCATGAACTGTAAAGACACTGAAGTTCCAAGAGAAGTTTTAGAAGACTTCACATCAACATAGTCATGTAGTACAAGTGAGAAAACATCTTGCTTTGGTCAGAGCCACAGGCAATAGATGGTGGCAATGAGAATCCTTACTTTTATACTAATTACTAATCTTAAAAAAAAAGAAAAAAGGAGGGAGGGAAAACCAACAACAACTTTAAATAAATGCCAATCCAAATTGGTATTAAAAAAAAACCAACTACAGAGCAAAATTGTGACCCTAACATTTACCTATCTTTCCAAAACACAGATAAAGTACTTATATTTGAGAAAGCCTGATTACGCTGTTTTAAAAATAGGATTTCCCTATTTTAAGCAAGCTCTCCAAACGTTATTGAATGCATCCTCTGTTCTTGTCTCAGCACAAGAGTTCACTGCTCTTTCTCCCCAATACTCAAGCTACAAAGGGTGACTGTGATTATGGCTCCAAGGACATGTATGTTAAAAAGGACAGAAGACAGATGTGCTTCCAATGGACTACACAGACTAAAGAATATGTACAATTTTAATACTTATATAACTAATAATAAGTTATAATAGTTATATATTAAATATTCTATATA
Source organism: Pseudopipra pipra (assembly GCF_036250125.1). Taxonomy (NCBI): domain Eukaryota; kingdom Metazoa; phylum Chordata; class Aves; order Passeriformes; family Pipridae; genus Pseudopipra; species Pseudopipra pipra. The sequence goes on along the minus strand of NC_087550.1, from coordinate 70,325,119 downwards.
TTTAATAGCTATATATTAAAAAAATCTATAGTAGCTGAACTCATTTGTACATGCCTTATAAAAATTAGAGATTTCCCAATCATAAATACATGAGGGGAGAAAATTAGTTCTTACAATCTAAGTCAAACACAATGACAATTTTACCCTCCTTTCAACTTGAGCTAAAGGAATATTCAAAATAGAATCTACAGCCACTGGAGAAGTATTTGATGGATATTTAACACTGAGTTATTTGCCCAGCTCTTGAAAGAAGAGGCATCAGCCTGTTCCAATGTTGTTCAGAGTAAATTTTTTTCTCCTTTAATCAGTGTGCTGTTCCATCAAGTTATATAAGCAGCCAACATAAGCAGACAAGACAAACTATACGAAAGTTGCAGACTATGGAAGTTCAAACATCCCAGTAAAAGTGAGGCATATGGCAAAGAAAAATCTCATTATTTAAGTTTTTATTTGTAACCATCTGCTAGAAAAACTGTACAGTAAGGACCTATTCAAAATTCCCTGTCTTCAGCAGCATAAGGAATGTTACTTTCACCTCTGTAAAACTCAGACAATATATTAGGGAGATTCTCCCAATACTGCCTTGCTGTTGCATCATTTTAACAAACTTAAGATTGGTAACAATAATATCTACATGTTTCCAGTCTTTCCCATTACTTCTCCCTCACAATCCACATCCTATTGCTACTCCAAAAATCATCCTCCTTGTCTCATTCTGGTTGCAAAAGACACTATTTGCATTCAGAAATGCATCTCCTGCTTCTGAGCAGACTGAAATTCCTTCCAATTGCTTTTCTCTACATTAAGATTAACCTCATTTGCCTATCTATATATCTTTTTCCATCATGTGTATCCATGTGCATCTTCTGCCAGCCATGCAAGTTCTCTGAGCTCTACCGCTTACACTGCACCTGTTAAGAGTTACTAGAGTTAATTCCTGTCTCAACTGATTGTTAATTCTTGCAGTTAAAGTTGCTCATAATTTTCATCCCTATGTTGCTATGGAGAAGCTACAGCACAAGTTTCCCTTACCAAGCTGAGAGAGAAAATAGATTCTAGAGGACAGTGACTAGTAAAAGGAACTATCTATTAATTTCTCTAAAATTACCAACTTGCTTCTCTATCTACTAGGAACAACTAAGTTGTACAGCTGTAACAAATGTATCCCCCACTATTTGTCTGCAACCACTCACTTTGTGAAACGTAAATGACACTGCTCAGTTGTTAAAGAGATGACCTCATCCTTCCTATCACTTCAGCTCCCATGAGATTCCCACACAGACAATATACCTGCTGTGACACTAACACATGCTACCATAAGGAAAGCCATTCTTAACACCGAGATAGAAAGCCTAATGAGCTGCTACAACCACATCATGGTTTTATCTAAAAAAAGCATTCTTAACTTCTGTTTGCCCATCGTCTTCCTGCAGCCAGGTTCTGTGTGCATCTTCTAGACACCCACTGCAAAACACACCACTCTGCAACAAGAATGGTTTCTTATCCCAAGAGTGATTACATTCCTACTTGAGCCCAACTTTGAACTACTGTTGACTTTCCATTAATGAATTTCAGACATTTAGATGAAACTCAGGTTGACTGCACTGGTATCATGATTTCAGTATCTTCCTTTGATACTCTAGCACCATACAGACAAGTGAGACTGATAAATGTATCATTTTTGAGTGTCACTCCTGAAGTGACACCAAGAGGAGAGAGTAAGTCCATATCAATGTAATTGACATAAGAAGAATATAAACAATAGTGTTATTTCCTCATGACCACAAAACTCATGATGAAACACAGGTAAGTTGGTTTTTTGGGAGGAGGGTTGCACTAAAGGCTTCTTCTAATAAAAAGACTTCTTGATATCCAATGCAGCACTCACATTTATGCTGTATTTCCCTTTAAGGTTTTCAGCCAAAATACAAAGCATAAGAGTTTTGAGTTGTACATATTGAAATTCATCAGGAGATGAAACAATGTCAAGCATACTACACCAAATCTGCTTTTCCCCCAGTTGTTCTTGCACTTCACTTGCTGATCTTTTTTACTCAGCTTTCCATAGCCACACAGTTATCACCTACCTTAAGTTTGTATTAAGCATCATGAAAAGAAGCCAGCAAAACTAGTCTGAAGACTTATGCTGGTTCCAAATTTTATCCATGGCTAAAGATTATATTATAAGATTATAATTATATTATAAGATTAAAAGCAACCATGCTCAGTTGTATTCTTTATTCCACAATTTGTCCAATTGCTTACTATTTTAATATATAGCAAACACCAAAGATCTTAGTGCTTCATACCTGGCCTAGACTTACTAAGTATACTGCAACAATATACAATACTCTCCAGATCTTCATTCACCACTAGAAATTATTCTTCCCATTCCTGCACAGAATTTATTCCATTCATCAGCTGTAACATGTTTTTGATTCTTCCTGAGGGCTCACCTATATATTGATGATGATCACTAGAAGTAGTGGCTATCAGCTTCCACAGATAACAGACAATTTTTTTTTCTACTTAGCAATTAATGTTCAGAAACTTTCCTAGTCAATTTATGCCTATTGCTTCATTACCCTTATTGGTAAGTTTGTCTTAATGCCCAACTAGAAGCTGCCTCATTCCAATTATTTTGTATTATATCCAGTGCATATGGAGAAACTATAAGTCAAATTCTTTCTACAGTAAGAGATGTTAGGTGATTGTGTATGAAGGTCAGCCAGGTTCTCCTAATAACCAGAGAGAAATAAGCACTCACAAAACAGTTCCTTTATCTCCTTCCAACATCCAAAATTTTAGTCAAGTGACTTCTCCTCAGTTTCTCTTGCATGACTAAGGGAAACCTGCATAACGTTTGGGATGTAGACATATAGAAGTCAGGTCTCCTTAATTCACACAGAGGAATCCTCCCACAGGATATTTAACCACACTTCCCCCTCCTCAGGAAGCATACACCAGGAGGCTATGTTCACCTTAAGCTTGTGCAACAACTCTGCCTTCCATCTTGGGCCCTCTTGAAACCCTCAACATAGGTATCCCTAGTAGTGTGAAGTTTGTTTCAAGTATCTAATAGCTTTGAAAACTGTATGAACATTAGTTTACAAAATCTCGGTATGATTATTATCTGTTCCAATATAGCATCTAGGACAACATATACATTTACATTTCCCCATGAAAGACCTTATTGGTATGAGTTGTATACAGTGCTTAAATTGCCCAGATGCTCAAAAAGAACAAATCAGATCTCTGTATGAGAACTTCGACTTCAGTTGCATGACTGACTAATTTTCTCCATTTCTTTCTCCTTATTAACCCATCTGTGGAGTTCAAATTAATATTCATTTTTCCTACATTGCAGGGACAACCCAAAACTCCCTTACATGGTTTCCAAGAATCCAGATGAGCTCTGCAATTCTTCTTGGGGCCCACAGGAAAAAAGGCTGGTTGATATTTCTAAAGCATTCCTTAAATACAAAAGACAACCATATAAGACCTTTATTAATATCCAAAAGGAACTCCTTCAGATAATGTACCAGGATGAGCCTATCAGACATAATTCAAAAAACTTCCACTAAAGGCAGATAAAGCATGAAAACAAACCCTTTGCCCATGACAGTTACTTGTACTATCACAATTACATCTGTGTTCAAAATGGAAAGAAAGAGCTCAGAAATTCCTCTCTTTTGTTGTGCATACAAAAAAAATTATTCCGAGAAACTCACCTATTAATCATTTCCTCTGGCATTCTGGAAAGTTTCTACTATGCTCTATAAGGCACAGTCCACTTAAAAATACATAATATAAAAAATATATGAAGTGGTCTGATAAAAAATTTTTTTTGCATTTTGCATTCACAGCAAAATGAATATATTCACTAAAATATTTATTTACATCAAAATGAGAAACTGACAGACACCAGCCCTGACCATTAGAGAGCAGAGTCTCACCAACGTAACCAGACTTCAGATCAACAACGATGAATAACTGATCATAATATGATTTTACCATGTATTACAAATAAAATGGGTCGTTTACCAAGTTTGAACACCAAGTTTCTGAATCAAGCAGAAAAAAACCTCAGCTGTTCACACAAAGGACTTTTATTCCTTAGAGTATATTGTCTCATTCTCTTTAGTTATGCTAAACAGAACAGTACTTTATAACTTAGACGGGAAACAGATTTTTAACTTATGTGCACCGGCTCCTAAAACAAACAAAAAACCAAAAAAAACCCCAAACAAACAGACCTGTCCACTAGATGGCCTCTAGACAGCAATTTTATGCAACTTGGGCAGCTACCACTAGATGGTGGCTACATATCAGTAAGTGGTTGCAATACGCAGGTAAGCTCAGTAAGAAGTTTATCTTACTATATTTCACTTGAATAAAATGAAATTAAAGAATATTAACTTACTGTTATACTTAAAGGCATCTCACCCTCCTCCCAAACCCTGAGATCTTTCCACCAACGCTGTACTTGACAGTCAGCAGCGAAGGTGGGAGTACACATCTGGAATAAGCCATTCGTTCATGCTCCTCTCACTAGAGAACAGTTCCTGATCCAGTTCTCCTACATTTTAGCTAAGTGAGGGAACTTATTTGAGGCTCCCTGTGATCTGCCACCCCTGCTCACAGCATTTAAACATACCCCACCCTGAAAAAAACCAAAAAAAGATAGCCTTACTGTAAATTTCATTTTAATTCCTGCTCTCCTAATTCTACATACATCAACGTTATGGAGACTTTTATCTCCTTATTGGAAGGACATGAATACACCATTTGCTATTTACAATATACCCTTATTATGTTGAGCTCATTTTTCATCTAGTTCTCCAACTTTCCCAAGAAAAACTACTGAAAATCAGTATTACAGGTCTAACTGCCATGAGTTTTTTGTGAACTCCTCATACTGTGAGAACAGACACAAAGCAAACTTTATCGATTTCCATATGTGAGTGAAGTTTGCAGTAACCGTCTCAGAATAATCAAGAAAAAGTACGATCTACAGCGTATTTTTGTCAAAAGTGTAAAATTAGTGCTCTGTGCAGTCAGACTCAGCTAAACATTGATTTGAAGAGAAAGCTGCCAGTTTATCCATGTAAACATCTGCATTCTTGAAGGTAGACACAAGGTTCTGGACACGTAGATTTGGACAACTGTGACTCTAAGGACCTAAGACACATTAAAGCCAACAATTCCCTTGACCTCCAACTGCAGTGCTAATGAAGGCCTGAACCAGGATTTAAGAGCAAGAACAAGTTCACACAATACAGAACCTAAACAGGTTAAATACAAAAAGTAATAGCACATAGGAAAGCAAGGGGGGAGGGAAATAAAGGAAAAATAAAAATGAAGTCATACCTCCCTTTGCACCAAGAATATATCCTTTCTGTAGTCCAACTACAGAAAGAGATCAGTCTACAAAATCCACTTTGTTAACCTATAAATGTATTTATAGATTTGCTATGTGAGGCAGACACATATTTTTATCCCAAGATGCAAACACCACATTGTCCCAGTACATCATATGCCAAACATGAAAAAAAACTTTCATGAAAGCTTTGTAACCTGCATCTGTAACAGTTAAATAGAGAGATTGCAAAAAACATTACAGAAAAAAGAACTAATATGAGATGGGTTGAAAGACATAAAGGAGATTTCAGTGGATAATCAATCAGCTTTCATCCTGATGAATTCTAAAAAGAACATATAGATCCTCAAGACCAAGATTCCATCCAGGCTATCAAGCACATTTATTTCAGAAAGGGAAAATATCCTTACAAATCAGAAGGAAATAAGCAATTGGACAAAACAGATGCAGCTTTTTTCTAGAAATAACTCCTAGTTGCTAAATCTAACTTTGCTTAATGCATCATGTAAGTTACAAGACATGCACACATAGTATCGAATGAAGTGCTACAGTAGGGCTGCTTGCAATCAGAGGTTACCTGAAGACAGTGCATTTTTATATGCCAGTGGTTAGTTCAACCTGAAAATGAGTATGGTTGGATTTCTTCCAAAAATCCACCATATGGATGGATGGCTATTTAACTCACTATGCTAACACCAGCAACTTTTATACAGCACATCACCACTCTCAATTTTTTTTCTAGTTAAAAATCAATTGCCAGATTTCTGTGACCTAGCCTTTAATTCAAGTTAGTGGTCCAACTAAAAGATGACAGAATTTCACAATTCACAGGTAACAGTGCAGTCTTGCTAGGCTTCCAAGTATTTACTACGATTTTGCTTTGTCCCCTTATCTGTGACTGATGCCACAAAAAAAAAAAAAGAAACATATTTGCTACATCTGGAACACAAAGTCTTTATATCTGGGTACAGGTAGAAAAATGTGTTCATTACAGTACATTAATACAATTTATCACAGCTCTCTTTAATATTCCACAGAAAAAAGGTACAATTAAGATATACCTCAGTAGGTCTGGGATATAAGATAACTTACTGAAAAATGCCAACATGAAGATGCCATCATTGCCCACTCTAAGCTGATCTGCATCACTGAAATCATCCCGTGGTGGATACTCTTCTTCCTGGATTTACAGGTTAGTGATAATTTAGTGAAAAGTTTAGAATAACTATCTATAGGATAAAGTATTAATCACGTTTCTAAAGCTAGAAGAAAATTGACATTTCTGTAACATGTCCACATCGAGGAAGTTTAAAAGAAAAATAATTTATAACTATAAAACAAGTCTTATTTGTTGTTTATATTGACAAAGCCCAAACTGCCTGTAAAAGTTTCCGTAGAAGATATGTACATATTGCCTATTCATCTTAAGGGAAGCTAAAAGTTATTTCAGATTAGTACTCTGACAATCAAAACCAACAAATCTTTTTTTTAACTGTAACTGTCTTGATATGTAACCAAGTCATTAAATATTTTTTTTAAAAGTCATCACATAGTATGGTCTATATTTTTCCTGCCATAAAAGTCTTCTAATGCTTCCCTTAATAAAGAATAAAAGTTTTCGAAATAAATTGCTGATGCAACAGCACTGCACTAAACAATTTTACAGCCCACACAAAAACATAAGCAACGCAAAGAAAACCTCTAGGGTCACTAGAGGGCGCAAGCACCTTAGAAGTGTCTAAAAGTATTCCAAACTCAAAAAGCACATTACTTAAGCCAAACAAAAGACAACAGAGATGTCAGTCAAAATGATTCAAAGATTTCTCCCATTGTGTTAACATACTGGGCCATAAAATACTGAAAGTAAGAATTTGTTTTGTTTCTCAGGACTCGATTTTCAACAGAACTTGGCAGACATTACATATGTCAGTTCTACGCACAGGTAAAACATTGCTCTGACTGCAGACTGACAAATGTAAAAGTTTGCACAATAACAGCACCTACTGAAGAGAGTCTGCTGAAAACTAAGACAAATTATATAACGTTTTTATATTTAAATGAGTAACATTAGAACAATGCAGGATGACACAAATAATGCTGTCAGTAGCAGCAGTAATATGGTCTAAACAGAAGCACAAGTAATATTCTTTTCTTATTTTTTTGCTCAAATTAACATAATTTATTAGAACTGAGACAAGAAATTACCTATAAAAACAAATGAAATCAAGAGAGATTAATTCAAGTGAAATTTACTTGTCTATTTCACCCAGAAGCACTTACTACTGAAATAACATTCATGACTAAAATTCAGGGCATTAAACAATCACAGTGATCTAAAGCTCTGCCAAGTGATCCACGTGTTCCCTTTTGTCAACAGAGCAAAATAATTTACCAGAGTATAGAGATTAAGTAAAAAATGTCCTACAACAACCTGTAACAACTCAAGGCAGTCAGCTTTACCCTGAGTAATGTGGCTGTGAAATTCCAGCTGTGCTCTGTATTTCAGATTAATTAATGAAGACACTGCATCAGGTAACTTACTTTAAAAACACTGCTATTCACATAGACAATTCCAATGAAAGCACAACAAGCTAGGTGAACAACAATCTTAAGGGACTATAATTCAACAGTACATCATTTCAGATGTCCCTAAATGGTCATCATAAGTGACTATGAAAGCTTTAGTTTATTTAGCTCAACTTCGATGTAGCTACAGGACTGATGGGGGGGAAGGGAAGGAGAGGACGGGCTGAAAAGGCATTAAACAAAGAGCTGCATTTGAATGTGTTTATATCTGAAGTGCATGCCACAAAATTTCCTTTTTTAAGTCAGGATAACAAAAAATATTTTCAGTTCTCATTTCACAATGTCTACAAAACTCCATATATAATAATTTTGTACTTTTTTCTAAACTGTCTGCCAATTACTGTACTTCATACTGGCATTTCCAAAACAATTTGTGAATTATACTCCATGCAAAAAGCTGCCTCAGAGATAAGAAAATTTTGCTCAACTACGGTAACAAGTTTAGCAGTTTGCTCTGTACACACAGGCTTCTTTAAGGCTTACACACATGAGAAACACAGGTCAATACGCAGCCCACAAATATAAGAGCAGACACTTGCAAGTAGGCACTGTTGTATTAAGTGTAAACAAATTGTAATTTATCACACTCCATGTCAAAAGGGAGCAGTAAACTGAGTCCTATTTACTGTCTCCAAAAACTGGCATACAAAAATTATCAGAACATTTCAGAAATTAAATACTTCCCCCTGCTTAAATCACATTCAGCCTATATCCACATCACTTGTGACTATGAGGTTTCATGAGCAGTCCTGCACACAGAAAACACTAACTGACCGCTGCTCAAGTCCCACTAATACTGGTTGTCTTTCACAGTGCTCTCATTTGATCTAGCTGGTGTCAACTGCCCTAGTCTTTCTTCAACATAGAGTTGTTTGTCACCATGCGCTCATGAATGAAAATGGGCAATGGAGAATTACTGTCCTCTCTGCTGATGCTTAGAGCTAAACATAATTTAGTAAAATACTTCTATTAGGTAGTGACCTTTTTATCAATGAGATTGCATATTTTATATTTTTTTCTTCTTAATGAGAAGAATGTAACACAACACACAAATCTATATGGTATGTAACACTGTTTCATACTGCAGTATTTCTTGCTTTCTAAATAAGCTGACATGCGTACAAACAGAAAACTTATTGCTCCTATGACCAGAGAAACATCTAAACAGCAAATTATATTATCGATATAAATGGCATGTCACACAGTAACTTCTCTAAGCAAAAGAACATCAAATGGTACACAGCATCTACTGAAGTCAAATCTACTAATTCCCCGTAAACTACAGCCCTCTCTGTAGTATTCTGCAAGAGGAGGACTGTTTGTTCTCAGTGCTTTCTAATATCTTTCAAATTGAAATCTGGCATGGCATATAGTGAGACAACCACCTTTAATCAAGTAAAGAACCACTAAATTGATATAAGTCTTCCCAACGCAATGTTTACAGCAAAAAACTTCTACAAAAGGGTCAAATTACTTAATAAACCCCATAAATGATACCTTGAACATACAAAACAATATGGAGAAATTAACAGTGGGGGGGGAAAGGCACAATGAATCCCAGAAGCATTTGTTTGCCAGCAGGAAAATTCATAGCGAAGTCTAAACTAGAGAGAACTATACCATACCTCTGGACGACTGAGGAATATTTCATCAAACAGACTCCTAGATTCCCTAAACTGGGCGTGCTAAGCATGTAAAAACAGAAAAACATAAGACAAATGCAACTGAAAAGTATTAAGTAAAAGCCATTCATTGCAACATACAAACAAGTCATTTAACTGTTAGCAATACTTTTGTCCATTTAAACTGACCTTTCAAAACTGACCTTGATAATTTGAAAAGGAAAACCCAGGATAACTAATGCTATCACTACTGATGACACAAGGTTGGTGTGCCAAATTTCTTTGACACAGTGAGACATTTGGGAGCATTTGAAAGGAATACACAATCTCTTCCTGTAAGATAAGCTACACAAAGAACTATAAAAACAAGTGCTGAAACTTTCAGTAAAGGTTTAGATTGTTCATATTATATGAATATATTATCTATGATATCTGTGAATGCAGGGCCTATGATGAAGTATATAATATGATCACATTAAGGTTTTTTTAAGATCCTTACATGATTTGGGGGAAAAAGTATAAAAGCTGTTTATTAAATGTGCTGCCCTTTCAAGCCATTTTCCTCTTTTTTGCTCAATGAGTAGATTTGTAACCTTCTTCACTGGACACTTTGGACTATACCATGAAAATTATCAGCTTCATGTATCACTCAAAGCAACAAAATGACATTTAAGTTTTTCCAACTGTTCACATTATTGCAGTAAAGAAGCAATATATCCTCAGTTTACAAGGAAGAAACCAGAGGAACAGAACACTGCAGAGCTCAGATTTGTAAGAGCATTAATTTCATAAGGCTGAAAATAAAAACTGAAAAATCTACATTATATCATTTGTGTATGTTTTGCAAAGTCTGTAATGTACAGGTCAGATACTGTCTGCAGCTGTCACTTGTGAAAGTGAGAAAACAAACTGTGCACTACTGTTACATAGTTAAGTCACTTATCTGTTATTCTGCAGGTATTCAGAACTAAATCCTTCCCCTAAAGATGGCGAGCCACCACTCTAACCGTAACAAGACCCTTCTTTCTTATTCCAGCCATCTGCCAGTATAAGACAGTTTTATTATACAGTCTTAGTCCATTTCAGTGTAAGTCCAGAGTTATTAAATGAGGCAGGGATTTTCTGGCAGTATCACATGGTAATTAAATTGGCAATAATTAAAACTGCACTTGCACATAATTTTAATATCTTCTACAAAACTGAAATTCAGTTTCAGCATTTCCTATTTTTTCCCCAAATCCCAACTTTGTGACCTTAATACTTTTTCTTTAATATAGCTTGTGTGTGTGTGCATGCACTTGCTAAAAAAAAAAAAAAAAAGAAAAGGAGCTCTTCAGCAGCCAGCAAGAATGTGACTTTCAGATACACTGTGTAGACTAAACTACTGACACTTAGTAATGTCATTAGTCTAGAGCTTTTTACTCAGTTTCTAGTTTGAGGGAATGATAGTGTGTTCTTACTGATTTTTCATAAGCAAGTGATATTCTTGTGGTGTCAGCATGCAGTTCTTGAATGTCAAGTTCTACTGTATGTTCTAGCAAGGCAGACTGTGTAAGAGTTTACTTCTAACTCCATCACTGTATCCAACTCTCCTAGAGCCTCTTAACTCTAGACTTCTTTTCTCTCCCTACTCCTCTTTTCTCACACACCAGCTTCAGTTCCTTTCCGAGTACCTCATTTTAGCCCCACTCGGTCCTTTTCTCCACCAATCCCAGTTTATCCTTTTCCCTTCTGTTTCTCATTTAAATCTCTGTACTCTGTCCATACCGCTGCTCTCCATTCATCCTTGCCTCTTCTTATTTTGACTTAGACCCATCCTCTCTGATCCCTGCCTGCGTCCACTTTGAGCCAGTTACCTCCTTACTCAACTAAAACCAATTTCCCACAACACATTAGTTTCAGAGCGTTGGTCAGCTATTGTCCTTTTCTTCACCTACCATTGATGACAACTGAATCAAGTGGTTTTCCCCTTCACTTCTAACTGAAGGGCAAGAATAATAAAACTACTTCAGAGCACACCAGAAATTGCTATTTCTCAGTTCCAATGTTTTCACCAAAAACAGTCAAAGCAGCCATAAGGTGTATCTACTTTTAGTTCTGTAATCCCACTCTGACAGAAAACATTTGAGAATGCTCTCTGGGAACAGCACATCTGAAGTCCCATCCCCTTCAGAGCTATGAGCAGCCTCAACTTTTTCATGCAAGACAATCTCCACACATTCACCAAATTTGAAGCCATATGTATCAACTGAGGAAACTCACTTTTCAAAAATTTGTTGTTTGACCAAAACCAGGCAGACTGTCTAAAGAAGGGTAAAAGATGTTTCTGTCACACTGACCTGAACTTTTAAGAAAGAGTTCTCCAAAGTAAAAATAAAAAAAGCTTAAAATTACAAGATAAAAAAAAACATTTTTTGTTTGGTTTTTTTTTTGCTTAGCTTTATTCTTGAAATTGGCTGAACCCCAGGCTGAGTTGTTGTCAGAAAGATTCCTTGTATGTCTGAAATTTGTGCTTCATAGGATTCTAGACATATGAAGTTAAAAGCAACAAGAATCTTGCGAGAGCTGCACATCCTGTCTGCCGCACCACAGGTACTCTAGAAGTTAGGTGTGGGTTGCTAATGTTTCAAGTTTGTAACTTCAGATTGAGGGTTTCACTCAGGCCGGTATTTCACCAAATATTTTACTTATGTGATGAAGAGTAAGGACAGACTACATAGTAGTTAAAATGTTACAGCTGGAGATCATCAGCTCACCGCTGAAACTGTCAAGCAGCCATTCAGATCTCCCTGGTTCCCTACCGCATTTAGTAAAACAGATTTGTGGGACACCTTCACTGACCATGTTACACAAATCCAGTTTTAGCTTTAGCTGTGCATACCTTGAAGTGAGTGAGTGTTGTGCACTGAGTACTGTGCTGCAGTGAAGAAAGGAACAGCCTCCTGCTGGGTGAGCAGAGGGTTTTTTCCAGTCACGAGCACTCTGTAGCCAGTAAGATTTTAAATATATATCAAACGTAATCACATTCGATCTCAAGGAGATTTTTAGTGAAAGCACTAGAAGCCTTATTTGGCTATCATATATTATGGTCAATACTACCGAGCAGCAAAATTTCCACATTTCAAATCTTAAGAGAAAATAAGAAATTTGCTTACAAAACTAACACCTATTACTAATTGCAGATATCAGTTTTCTGTGTTGAAGATTGTACTCTAAATAAGGTTAATTCTTTTAAAACTATAAACACCAAATATATGCCTTTACTTAATTTACTGTTTACAATAACTCGTGGTGTACGGTTTTTTTGTTTGTTTTAAGAACTTGGAGCATTTCTTTGAACTTGCATGGAACAAACAACAGGGACCTTTCCTTTTAAAAAAGATCTACATCATTTAGGGTCTTGCTCCTTCCATACTGTTGGAATTCGCCCTTCCTCTCTAAAGGTCTTTGGTCATTTTTTTTACCATACAAAACACTAAATGTCAGCAATAACTCTACAAAGTAACATTAGTAGTGGATACCTAATTAAAAGTTGACAAATTTCTGGATAAACTATTAGAACAGGGCAAAATTTGGCTTTTAAAGTTGTTTGGACAACAGTTACATCTCAGAAGAGGGTGAATATGATATGCTTTTCACAGTACTTTACAACTAACTTACACTGTCTATACAAAACCTAAGTATCCAAAATATTTAAGTCATCAGCCCACTGTTATTTTAGTAATAGGTCATAATATGGGCTCAATTGTTATAAATAATTAACTAGCCTAACATGTTTCACAAAACTGAAATAAAGCAGAACTATATCACTTACTCGTTGGGCAACTTCTGCTGCAGCAGCTGCCATTGCTGCAGCTTTGGCCTTCTCTGCTTCATCATAAGTAGGAAGAGAGGTAGCTACACTGTATGGAGGTGGTACAGGATAAAATTCATTTTGTGTTTCTGTTCAAAATAAAGAAGTTATGTAGTTATGTATTCTTAAACCAGAAGGATGTCAAGAATATTAACTTTCACATGCACATTCATCCTTGAAGTATTTTTTTTTTTTTTTACAGAGACTGAAATTCATGATATTTGCATTTCAAATAAGTTCGGGGGTTTTTAAATACTTTTATAAAAAGTAGTGCAGCTTGATGGTACTTTTAGCTGCTAATCAAGACAGAAACTTTAACACAGATGCTGGCAAAAAATTTATGAACAAAAATCATACTATGTCAGTTATATCCCTGGGCATTCCAACCAAAGGCTTTTTATCAAATCATACAAAAGACATGCACACAAACATCCTAAAAAAAGAGCCTTTAAATATCAATATCAAGATCTAGTAAAAATCACGCTGTATTCTTATCAGTGTGGCCTTGTTGCTAATTCCAGTTGCTCTGTGAAAATCAGTTTTTCCAATTTCAACACATTCTTTTAAAAATGTTCCTTCCATCAAAATGGACCACAGACTTCATTCTTCTATGTTGCAAGAGTAAAATATCATCACATAGAATTATTTACAACATTAATTAAAAACTACTCAAAATACACCGTGATCTTCCTCCTACAGCCAGCAGTAGCTTGTAACAAGATTGCTTAGGAGGTAAAGATTTGTCAGCACGGGTCACATGGTCAACAGATTTGTCAGCACAGCAACACAAGGATGTTATATATAGGGATATATAGGGATAATTCCACACAGCTATGTATTATATTTGCAAATACTGTCTCAAAGGACAGGAAACTGCTCTTTTAACCAACATTAAAAACATTAGGCTGGCTATTACTTCTAAAATATTTATTTGGCACATGGGAGACACAAATCCATGCAACTTTACTTAAACGGGAACTCCGATGTCACCTGTTTTTAAGTCTCCCATATCCCAAAGAAAAGTGACAATCTCATTGAGAAAGGGAGTAGTGAACAAATGGATAAAGAGACTCCTGTTACTCATTTTTCATGAGAAGTTTTATCAAGAGCCTTTAAACAAAAATTAACCTTTTCACAGCAATATTTTCACGGAACAATGTTACATACCTAGAAGTTTGAGGGGTTTGTTTATAAAGAGGCAATGAAAAGTGCTAATGAGGTCTAATAATGGAGCACTACTCAAAGATGTAGATTAAATGTGGAACAGAACTAGAGCAGACTTAAATAAAACCTATTATACTAATTAATGAATATCCATTAGTCTAGCAATTTAGAACAATCAGTGTAATTTAGAAGTGTGCTTCTTCTGAATAAACCACAGGACTGTACATGAACGGATATCTTTTTACTGTGATTGTGTGCTTAGGAAAAAAAAACATGCCACAGTATCGTACCAGTTTGAACCAAGTACTGATTCGCACACGCCCCTCCCTGACAAGCTGTTATGTGAGAAAAATACCTGAAGCTGCAGCTGCTTCCACAGCTATGCTACAGTAAGGTGGAGGGGAAGTATCTGCTTCAGATAAGGCTGCTGTCTGGGGAGTCTGCGTAGTCTCTGCAGACGTCGAGGGCTGCTCAGCTGCTGAAGATTCTGGTGGGTCATCCTCATTGTGAAGCTTAGAAGAAAAACAAAAATTTCAGAATTTCAGAGGCATTCAGGGAATACTTTCCACAGCAACCTAATACATACAGAAGCATGTTCAAAGAGAGAAGATTACTCTCATCAACAAAACAAAAAATATTTACAAACCAGCATGTGACTACTTCAAGTAGTCCAGCTAAATTCTTTTAAGCAAACAGCTAAAGATAGTCTTAACTGCCTTGCTTTCCTTTCCCCCCCCCCCCGAAACGTATTTCTTCTCATCAGAGATGTTCAGAGAGTCTTAAAAATCTGGAGTTTTCCAATAATGGAGTTTTTCATTTACTATAATGGAAAATACTATCATATGACTATTTTAACACCATTACATTTTTGTTCCTAAATACATTCATAAAATGTCTTAACCCATTTTAAAACAAAACAGGTGAGAAATATTATCATTTATTGTATTGATCTAGAAGAAATAAAAATTTAAGACATTTCTAGTTCTGTAACTGGGATTTTCATTTTCTTACAATTTGTCAAAGAGCTCCTCCATGCAAATTCTAAGACTTTTCAAAACATTCTGCTTTTCTTTACACCCTGGAAACAATCTTTTTCCTATAAAACTTTAAGTTGCTGGTTGGTTTGTTTGTTTTATTAAGATGAAGTTTTATAAGGACATGCCCAGTTAAGCATATACAGAAATAAAAATTTGGATAAGCAAGAATGTTGATTAAAACTGTGGAATTTAGATCCAGCAACTAATACCTTTTCTTAGAGAAGGCCTTTTTGATCGTTTTAGCTATCTTGATAGTGCTTAGAATATGAATCAAACTTTTAAAAAGAGTGTTAGAATAAAACAAAAAAGTGCTAGTTCCTGGTAGTGCAAACTACAAGATAAGATACATAGAAGTCAACAACTGAAGGGCCACACGTAAAACCCAGACCAGAAGATAAGTTGAACAAATCTAAAAGCAGAATTCCGTAGCTTCAAATTGGTGGTTTCTATGAATACCCGACAGAAAAATACCATTTCAATAACAAAAATATTAAGACTATAACTACATTAATTTCCTATTAGGCAAAGTGCAATCAGATTATTGGAAAAAGCACATTATGAGAAGAAAGAATGCTAGATTTCTTATTAAGTAGTGTAACATTCACACCAAAATTCTTTCAACATGTAGATTATATCAAAGTTCACAGAATGGTTGAGGCTGAAAGGGATCACTGAGGCCATCTAGCTCTTTGAGGCCTCTCAGGCCCCCCCCTGCTCAATGAGAGACACCTACAGCTGGTTGTGCAGGACCACATTCAGATGACTGTTGAGTACCTCCACAAGCTCTCTGGAAAGCTTGTTCCAGTGCTCAGTTACCCACTCTTTATTAAAAATACGGAGGGGAAAAAAAAAAAAAAAAGAAAAAAGTTTCCTAATGTTCAGAGGTCATCTTCAATGGAACTGACAGGAGGGTTTGAGGGTTTCTGGGTACTGAGAAATCAGGTCATTTAAAGGCTAATCAGTGATCCAAAAGTAGCAGTAATCAGAGAAATATGAATAGCCATTTAGAGTAGTTAAAGCCAAAGAAAACAAAAGTACCTCAAAATAACTAAAATATATTTAGTGATAGAGAAAACAAGTGAGAATACAAATCACTCGATTCTAAAAAGGTCAAACGGGTCAGAAGAACAACCTGAGAACTACAAATGTTATGATTCTAAATTCAGTACAACCATTCACAAGAAAAATCTAATATTGCAATGGACAAATAAAAAAACCCCCTAGTTCTTAAATAAAACTGTCATTTTATTAGAAAAGCTACAAATAACCAGACATTACTGGCACAGTTTTTTACACTGATGCTGTTACACTGACACTCATATAGGATATGTGTGTAGTTCTGACTACCCCCCAACAACAACCTGGTCTACAGGCAGGAGAAGCAGCAGAGCCAAGTTAATTGACATCTGTCTGTTACCTCCATTCTTCCCCTCCTGTCACCTTCCACTTCAATCCCTGCAACTTTTTCTCCCTACCAAGCCACAGTATGTACTGTCACTATTCTGGAGACATAGAGATCCTCTAGCATTTCATTGGTCAAAAAGCACATTACTGCTTAAAAAAAACCCCAACACTTTGCCATTACAAGAACTGTAATTTTGTGTCTTCTGCGCGCTTTCTTGAAAATTACTTTTCTCCATATTATCTCTAATATAGTAACAGTGGAGTAATTTAGGAACTGATGAAGTTAACGTGAGGATCGGACAAGAATATGCACATGAGACTTCTTGTTTTCAAAGACAAAGTCAACAAGTCATTCACTTGTTATAGCAACTGCAGTTTGGAAATGGAAAAAATCCATCCTAAGGGCTCCATACAAAAGAGTCTCATTATGGCCTTTAGTGGATTCAAAAAGTCTTTATTTTGCAGGACTCATATTCAGAAACCAAGTATTTCTCTTTATCCTCTCTTCTATTATACAGGCCTCTCAGAAATTCTGAAAGGCATCAAGGTTATCATAATGCAGTAATTTAACAAAAAATCCTGACTCCTTTACTGGAAAAAAAAAAAAAATCACAAGAACTGGATTAAGTAGTTTGAGTGTTCACAGCTACAGTAATAAACACAAGTTGTTCAGTGAACAGAAACCAGCTTTTGTTAGTTCTCATTGTGTCCTGTCTCCTAGTTTCTCCTCAAGGCAGTAATTTCAGCTCTTCTCAGGGGACTAATCCACTGAGGTAAGAAAGCAAAACAATGACAGAGTTCAAAAAGTGTTTGGATGATACTCTCAGGCACATGGTGTGACTCCAGGGGATGGTCCTGTGCAGAGCTAAGGCTTGGACTCAATGATCCTTGTGGTTTCCTTCCAACTCAGCATATTCGGTGATTCGGTAATAAAACCCCAAAACTGCAGCAGAACTTGCCCCAGTAAACTGGAAATTTTGCCCAAGCCAGCAGGGTAGATAGCAGTGGTTTATATCATTTTGTCTTGTAGCAACTCTGCCTCATTTTCACAGGGCACTGATTCTCCTCTGTGGAGTCACCAGCTTGCTTGAAACCAGTAGGAATCTGTCTACCTTTGAGCTTCCCATTTACATTTAATTTTGGCTTATACTGGCTGATAAATTTAGAAGTTATTTTTGGAGACAGGGGAAGAAGAGGCCTGACACTCCACACAGGTTTCATTGCCATAGAAACCAAGATAAAAACACCCAGAATGGAACAGAAAACA
The DNA here is from genome assembly GCF_036250125.1 of Pseudopipra pipra. Lineage (NCBI taxonomy): Eukaryota > Metazoa > Chordata > Aves > Passeriformes > Pipridae > Pseudopipra > Pseudopipra pipra. The sequence goes on along the minus strand of NC_087550.1, from coordinate 70,306,806 downwards.
TCTGTTTCAAGGCATTACTTAGGCTATGTACTTAAATGTCACCTGAAGAAGCATTTAACGTGAAAAGTATACAAACAGTATCCAAGATTTTATTTTTCCAATAGTAAGACTATTTGTCTACTTTTTAAAGGACTAAGGAGAACTCACAGTTCATCATCCCAGTCCCTCCCAAGCCCCAACTGAGCCATTATTTGGTTCAAAGCAACAAAACTGCTTTTGTCAAGATTATGGTCAAAACAATTGCCAAGACCTATTAAACCACGGACAAGTATAAATTAGTACCTTCCCCTGATCCCCACCCTCCCATTTTAAAAGCAAGTCACACACAAATATTTTTTTTCCTTCACATCGTAGTCTGTACTTACAGTATCCAGCTGACTACATAGAGCTTTATTATTAAAAAAAAAAAAGGAAGTACTTTGTTATTAGACATATTACTGTTTATGCCAGTATTTCAATCCCTGCTTTTGCAGCCCTCAACCTACAGAACATTACAGGCTCATATTCTCAAGATGTCCTATGTAAGGACATGTAAAATTCAAAGTTCAATTGAGGAGCAATGGCTATTCTGCCACCAATGACTCAATCTTATGGTAACTACTAAAGGGGGTACAGTAACATAATAATTACCTTCATATGATTTTTTTATCATACACAATCTTCGGTTTTCTTCCTAGCAAAAGGCCTACAAAACAGTGATTCGCTACTTCATTTCAGAAGAAGTTAAAATCAATGCCAGACCTTTCAGCACCAAAATACTGTGTAAAATACAGATACCTTTCTTTTCTAACTACTTTAACAGTAATAATTTCTTTAAAGAAATTATTCTTCTACAATTTACAGAATTATTCATTCTAATACTTCCTTCTAATTGATTTCCCTAAGCCTGTTATTTTGTTTGTGTAATTATTTCCAAAGGAATCAGATGCACTGTCTGAAATCAGCTGACGGCCTACAAAGAAACATGACTCATGAGAAAGTGCTTAGTACAGAAGCTTTTACTGAGGGGACTGATGCATATACTTTAACTATTTAGGCTTATCAAAATAAAAACTTAAACTGGAAGATCTCATTCTCTACTTAACACTTTTCCTTTACCTGCAGATAGTAACTTTGTTTCACCCACAAAACTTTGTTTTCCTAGAAAAACAAAGTTTGCTTCATTTCTGATGAACTGACTGTACTAGAGTGGCAATACAAGCAACTTATTAAATTATGTCATTTAAAAAAATCATGGGAAAAGGATGTCTTATATCATGTCTACCATACATACACCAGATTAGAACAATGCTTTCTGATAAGCATATTGAAGTAGCACACTTAATCTAGTCATAGCGTAACACACACACCCCCCCACTCACAATTTTTGCTACCTAATTTTATGCACATTTCAAAAGCTGCTCTTTAATCCTTTCATAAAATATGACTTAGGGAAACCAGTATATTAAAAAGTTATTGCAACATAATTAAGAGCACGATATAAATTTTTAAAATCCCTTTGTCATAAACATATGCTTTTTTCATGCTCTTTATATAATTTCTTTATATAATTTCTTTACGGTAACATAAAATTACGCATACAGGTTTTTAAAAAAAAAACAAAAACAAAAAAAAACCCACAAGCCCCCAAACAACTAGCCAGCTTTCTTCTCCTGCTTCCTTTAACAGTTAATCTTGTCAAAATGTGACTTTTAGATAAACTTCTGTGTAAATTTTAGCAGTGATAGTTCTGTATGGGGCACCATAGAGCTATACAGAACTCTCATTAACAATCATAAATTACAAAGCACTTTTAACAAACCCTTCTACCTTTCAAATGATATTACATTTCTGAAGAAGCTTTGACTCTTCTAGTTTTGACCTCATGCTGACCAGTTCATGGGTTCTTCCAAACTGCATTTTAACTAATATAATGCACAGAAATTCCATAATGCTGAACTTAATACTCTGCTTTAAGTAATGCTAAGGAGACAACCAAGTACATCACACAAGTTCAACCTTTCTATGTACAGTCCATTGATACAGTTCCTTCACAAATAGCAACACTTGGCAACAGAGGTTCATCGTCTTCACTTTGCACAAGTCACTTGGGTTTTCTATCATCAATTTTTCAAATAATAACAAAAGACCAACCAAAAATATCCACTTATCGCAGCTTCTAGTGTGGGAGAGAAAGGCATGGCAGACTCAAGACTGCCCGTGCAGTGCACAAAAAGAAGTCTGATGTTTCTGCATTAGATTCCTGACATCTTCCATACACAGGTATTTTTTCCACAGAAATCATACCATTTTAAATACGAGACATGTAACCAACAGCAGGTTAAAAAAAACCATGCTATTTTCTTCATTAAGCTTAGAGAGACCTTCTCACCTCTCTGTGATACATCTGATGCTTTCATTTATTGAAAAATTCTAAGTCCTTTTACACCTGCCTACTGGTAGTGATTTGTAAGTTTAACTAAACTGCTCTCTACAAATGAGGCATGAAAGCACAGATCTCTTGCTACATAAAAATAATTTCACTGAAACAAATACAGGCTGCAAATTAAAATGCTTGTTTTGTAACCACATATTGCATTTTTCAGCTTTACTAGTCTAAAAATAGATTAATTTCTCTGTAAATAGTAAAATCTTAATCTTGGGATTTTCAAGACAAAACAAAAAAAGATCCTGAAATAAATTTTAATTCTGAACCTGTTATAAAAATACTTCATGTTGAAAATGGATTTGACCTCTGTCTATTCATCTCTCGTTTCTGAATGCCACCTAATTGACTATTACCTTATTTTTAGAAAAACCATAACACTTATACTGTCAAACCAGAAACACCATCCACAGAATCATAGAATGGTTTGGGTTGCAAAGGAGCTTACAGATCATCTAGTTCCAAGCCCCCTGCCTGAGGGAGTTGCTCCAGGTTGCTCCAAGCCCCATCCAGCCTGGCCTTAAACACTCCTAGGGATGGGGCATCCACAACTTCTCTGGGCAACCTGTTCTAGTGCCGTACACACCTCACAGAAAAAAATTTCTTCCTAATATCCAAACAAAACCTACCCTCTTTCAATTTAAAGTCATTCCCCTTGTTCTATCACTACACACACTTGTAAAACATCCCTCTCCGGCATTCTTGTAGAGCTCCTTTAGGTACTGAAAGGCTCCTCTAAGGTGTCCCCAGAACCTTCTCCAGGCTGCAAACCCCCAACTGTCCAGCTTTTCCTCATAGGAGAGGTACTTCATCCCTCTAATCATCTTGCTGGCTTTCCTCTGGAGCCACTTGAACAGGTCAGTGTCCTTCCTGTGCTGGAGACTCCAGAGCTAGATGCAGTGCTCCAGGTAGGATGTCACCAGAGCAGAGTAGAGGGGCAGAATCACCTCCTTGCCCTGGTGGCCACTCTGCTTTTGTTGCAGTCCAGGACATGACTGGCTTTCCAGGCTGCAAGTGCACATTGCCGGACCATGTCCAGCCTCTCTTCCACCAGGAATCCCAAGTCCTTCTCATCAGGGCTGCTCTCGATCCATTCTCTGCCCAGACTGTGTTTGTGCTTGACATTGCCCCAGCCCAGGTACAGGACCTTACACAATTGGCCTTGTTGAAATTCATGTTTGCACACAACCACTTCTTAAGCTTGTCAAGGTCCTTCTGGATGGTATCCCTTCCCTCCAGCTTGTGAGCTGCACCGCACAGCTTGGTGTCACTAGCAAGCTTGCTGAGGGCAAGTGCTAAGATCAATCAGCACTAATTCAGGTAGCCACTGAATGTCAGTAGTCACTGAAAAAAATCAAAACTAAACCCAATAATCTGTAATTACACTTAGCAAATAATCTGAAGAGCGGAAGAGATAAATCCTGCTGCAAAAAAAAGGTTTCATTTTCCTGTTTATTTGGAAAAAAAAATACCCACATCAGCCTTTGAAAGAAATATTTACAATTTTCTAGAATCCAAGAATTCTTGAGAAAATAAGCCCAACAAACCACATTGTATTCTAACTTACTAGCTTCCTCTTCACTATCAGTTTTTTATCCTTTACCAATACGGTAATTTACAGCATGCCCTTTTTTTTAAATGCCTGTTTTAACACCAACCTACCACAAACCTGTGTAGTCCAGCTTGTAGGAAGGCAACTATTTGCAGTTCAGTACCAAATGCACACTCTCCTGAAATATAGACCTGACCACAGCCACAACACTCCAGACAAACAGCAACCTCTAAAGACTAGCGATCCCTCAGATTAACAAATACTGAAGTACAAAGCAATTAAGCTCATAAGGCACTTCAGTATATTCCAGTACAACTTTCAGTTACTTTTTGCTTTTATGTATTTAAAACTAAGTGACCAAATTTGATTAGAATCTCTGACTGCACAGAACAGATGCAGATCCTATTTTTTTTCCTCAACTTCCCCTGACTTGGCAAGCATCAACTATCACACACCTGGATCTAGCAATGTCCCTTCATGATAATGGAGTAGATTGGTTTGAGTTGTTTTGTTGGGTTTTTTGTTTGTTTGTTTGTTTTTTTTTCAGAGGCATCTCTGCAGACAGTTTTCAACAAGAGTTAATATGTCAGAAGGTCAAAGGTGTAAAATCTGCACTAGAACCAGGAAAGAACAGAAATCCATTGATGCCCTTCCACAGCTGTGTAGAAATACCAAGTGTGTCCGCTAAATAAGGATTAGGTACCATGGAAACCCACAACCTCTGGAGGCAAACTCTGACTGAAAAGAATCCAGAGAGATTTATACTAAATGTTGGTGAAAAATAAGTTGCGAGAGAATGGCTTTTCTACCAGAATGAATCTCCTTGTATAAAAATAAAGTATTCTGTAGCAAGTGAAAGTGGTTTACATGCACAAGTGGGTTAAATTATTTTAGTCAGATCTCTTTAACAAGGAATCTTTAGTCTATTGAATTTCCCAAGGTTTTTTCAAAAGAAGCTTGTAAGTCTCATTAAAAACAAAATGAAGAACAATTATTATCAACACTTTGTGAAGGAAAAAATAAAAACATTATAATGTGTGTCGACAGATGTGTCTCTCTGTCTCTTCATCCCAATGGCTATGTTATATATAGCATTTTACTTGTTCATTTTTTGTGAATTACGATCCAGATTGAAACAATTAATTATACATTTAGCAGCACAGCATGCACATTTGCATTCATTCCCTATGGCTTCTATTCCTTCCAATCCCCCATATTATTGGTAAAAATGAAGCTCTTAGTAAAGTGAATATGAGAACTCTTTTAGAAAAGTAAATATTCTAAGACTAATGCCACTAGAAGTGTGGTCTTATTCTTTAAATATATCCATTTCTCTCCATTTTTTTTTTAGGTGTCTTCTCTACTGAAGAATTATTCAGCAATACTTCTTAGTACTGGAATTTTTGTATGATCCAAACAGGCATATGCTTCATATTGATTGTAAAATTATAAATTGGGCATCGTTTCCTAGAGTTCTTCCAATTGCATAGTTATAGGAATGAATAATGAAATTTGTCAACAAAACACTGGTGTCTCTAAATACTAATAAAGACTATGGCTGGGCCTAACATTTTCAGATCTTCACTCATAAGTATAAAAAAATTCTAGAAAGAAGTTGTTAAAAGCTTACTCTAAAGCTTGTACACAATGAGGTATTGCAACTCTGATCTACTACTCTAGAAGTTACTAAAGACATTACCACCCATCATGTAGCCTTCTTTTTGTTTACAGAATTGAAACCAGTTCCTCAAGCTGTTCTCAAGTCATTGTTTGACAAAGTATAAAACGAGGCTCTCCTCCTTGAATGCTTTCTAGATAGAAGTAAGAAACACACTAAAAAACAGAAGCATATTACTGAGACCAGCAGTCAAAGGAAGTGTTTTGTCTCCAACACAATCATCAAGAGATAGATGAACAGCACATGAGCCTTAGTCACTTATTTGCCACCTATTTTCTTCAGACTCCCCACCATTCACAGCAGTTATACTACAGCTGGAAAAGTGTGCATCTCTGCCAATGCCATTTGCATCTGGTATGGATTTGACACATGTGAATTTGTTTTCCTGAATCTGATAGTATTATCTACCTCTAAAATCTTATGTATTAACAAACTGCATATGTTCACTTCTCCTTGCGTAATTTCTAAATCAAACCTCAGTGAGAGCTCTCCAGTTTTACAATTGCACACTTTGGTGAATAAAAGTTCCACAACTGCTCTATCCAGTGCCTTGGTGACTCTACAAGCATTGATCACTTCCAACTCCCACCACCCATTTCAGACATCCCTTTTAAGGAGTCTGCTTCCCTTTACCTTCTGTAGCTCCTCTAGGCTCCTCTTATGAGAGGCCAAAACTGCATACAGAACTCAACATGTGGGCAGGTCCCATGTTTCATACAATGCTTCCTGTTCATTCTCACTATCTTCCCTAATGATGGACAATGTTTCATCAGGATTTGTTGGCAGCTGCCACTAACCAACAGCTTCAGCAAGCCACCAGTGACAGAACTGCAAGTCAAAAGGTCATGTCTTTACTTACCAGAAGCTTTATGAAACCAGTACAGAAAGTAGATCCCAGTCACTCTGAAGTCACACAGAACATATACAACATATAAACTGCAAAAGTAGAGGGAACAGGAAGGCCTGTAAAATTAAGAAATGGGACAGGGCTGTCACCAAGAGTCAATTCAGTATTCAACAGTTAGTTCCAGCTTCCATTTTAGCCTACATTCATTTCAGCTGCAAAATTCAACATTTGAATTATTCAAAATATATTATGCATACTTCACTTAAGGTAGAGTGGGAAAGCTCAAGTACAAAGACAATGCAGGAAGATGCTAAAAATGACAAATGTACAAGGGAGTAACAAAGATAAAGAGCAGTTTCTTCCTGAAGAAGTATCATGGAAACTGAACTGCAGAAGCAGCACACAGTTTCACCTTAAGGCCTTGATTTGAGAGAAGTAGAAAAAAAGGACTCAAGTTTGTGTCTCCTGTACCATGCATAAGTGCTCCTGAAAGTTCTTCAGAAAAACTACGAAAAATTTCAAAAGCCAAAATAAAGCCAATCAAGCAGAACAATTTCCTACTCAACAATACCCAAAATACTCAACAGTAGCCCAAAATGAAATCAATAATTTAATAAAATATAACTCAGAGGATATTATTAATCAATAAGAGCAAGCTTTATTCTTATTAGTGGGTCAATCGCACTTGACTTTTTCAGCATAACTCATTTTCTTAGTAACTGGAAATGGAGTACCTGAGGTCCTTGATTTACTGAAATAATACAGACACAAATTTCAACAGCTTAAAAAACCACACACATACACAACACCAGCTAAACACACTTATTGTGTATTGCAAGAACAGACTCTTCTGAAAAGATTCTCTTTTTGATTTGCAATCTTCTTTCCCTTCCATCCATTGTGAGACTCACAGTTTTAATAAAGTTAAATAGCAATGAGAACCACAACTCGCAAACACCAATAAACATTAAATGCCCTTTCTTTAAAGAAAGCATGTTTATGTGTAATCAGGTAGTATGGAGTTTTTTCAACCCTGTTATTAAAGAGTGCTGACTCATCATTTTAAAGCAATCCTACAAAATATGTGGCCAAAAGGACCATTCTCTGGACCTCTCCATTGCCAGATAGATGATGCACACATTTGAAAACAGGCACTTTCCAGCAGATTGTTTGATTATAAGGCAGCTAAACAAAACTAGAATAACAAAATAAAAAAGCAGCAGCCCAGGAAGTTCACCTCTCTGGAAGACAGCAGAACATGACCAAATCAGTGCTATCGCTAAATCATAGGAAGCATTTTAAGGAGGGAAAAAAAAAAGTAGTAGAGATTGAGGCACACAAGAAAGGAACATATACCACAATGCTCAATATCAGTTGTGGCCCAGCACTGCAGCATGGCCAGCTCAGTTGTTCGAATTATGCACACAGAGTTTGGAACAGGTTTTAAAGAGTAAAGAACAAATCTTTTTCCTAACCATTTATTTCATGCATTTGATGCAAGCCAATTTTGTAACCACAACTCTGAAGATTTCAATTAAGAGCGTTAATGCTTCAAAAATATCTTAAGGACTTTTTCTATTAAATTTAAGAATATGACAATCAATTCAAAGTACCATGATGAAAATAGACAACTGGCCTCAGTATCACCCAAGACACTTATCCCAATTGTTTCATGCTTTACCAAAGGCACCACCCATTCCTCAAAGATAAGTGTTAATTACACTAACCATCACAAAAGCAATGTTTAACCACGAGCTCCTGCTCCTTTAAAGAACCCTTAACTTATTTCCGGCAGTGAGGAGATAAGACCATGCTTACAGTAGCAGTTGTCAATAATAATCTTTCCTCAAGGCTGGTCTACATAACCTTTTCAGATTAACCCAGGAAAAGCAAAAGCACATTCAATAACTCTAGCTACATATACATCTACCAAGGACATGATTCTGACCTCTCCTACATCAACAATCAGTGAACACTAAGAGGATTACTGTCAAAAGGTAAAATACTGTTCAAAGCTAAAATTGACAAACTATGTTTGTGAATATGTTAAGTTACCACACAATAGTGGGGAGACCAAATTTTTTCTTCTTTTTTTTTTTTTACTGAAAATCCATGTTTTACAAGAAGGAATATAACAAATCTCTGCCAAGCACCTAGTAACTCTAAGAAAAATAGGTTTACAAACAGAAATAAAGTCACATACAGCTTATTGACCAGATTTTATTTTGTCTACACCACTCAAAGTTTGGAGGACTTTTTTCTAAATTGTTCTGTCCATTCCAAAACATAGCTGGACGCACAGCCAGGGCTGAGGCTGGGGGGGATGACTCAATATCTAATGTTTTCGCTATAGAGTTACTGAGGAGTAAGTTAGACTATCTCAGTTTTAAGCTTATCTTAGCCTATAACAATGGAAATGATGCTTAGGTGGAATAAACAGCTAAATGTTAAAATGGAAATATATTTTCCGCTTCCACTGTAAATCTCAGACCTTGACGTGCTCTGAGTGCAGGCTGTGCAAGCCTGACATGACTTTAACACAAACAGAAAAAGTTAGACATTTTCATTAAACACAGCTGGTGAAGGGGGAGCTCGTTTTACTGAAGTCAGCTAGTTGCAACAGTACTTGCCCAGGAAGTGGGAGATCTAAGCCTGAGGCAGCTCAAACCCATAGTCTTGGCTGTGCAGTAGTTCACTTTCAGCAGGAAAAGCTGGCAGTGCCTCTCCAACCTAACCAATTTTTTATTCTTTTTTTACTCATAATCTCAGGATTACTTTTCTTCTTTGTTTGAAAATGGCTTGCCTAAATTGAGTGTACTGGCATACACCGATTTGGTCATTCCCCTTTCCAAAGTAGCTGATGCACTTGAAATTTAGGAGGAAGTTCGAGGCTACAAAACTTAACACAATACTCAAATCTATAACTGTAAATTGAGCACTGAGATCTCACAAAGTTAGGCGCAATGACATTACCGGTCGCCACATCTTCCTTGTTTTGTCAACACTGTCATGGGGCAGAAAGCTAATTCTAGCCTTATTTTGAAACTTTTTCTCAAAAATAACTAATTTTCCCCATCTAGAAGACGGCTACTGACATTTCATATTAGTGTAGCGCTTGATTTCTGGGATTATCCTGATGCTGTTCCTACCACGTTTTTCACATATGAACAACTTGAGAGCGGGCTTACAGTTTCTCCTTTTTAAACAAGCATGAAAAGAACATCTAGCTTGGCCACAACACAGCTGAGAGGTTCTTCTGCTAAGAACCCTGCTATTTGAAGCCGTTTTATTCATGTTACTGAACTTTCCTAATAGGACTGAAGACTTCTAAGATATGGCATGCATGCCACAGCATGAAGCTGCCCTTTTACATTACCTGAATTCACGTAACTGCACAGATCAGGTACCTCTTTCTTTGGGCTTTATGCACCTTTCAAGAACCTCAAAATCCCAGTTTCACAAGACAGGCTTAGCCACACCAACAGCTTGCTTCCACCACAAAGGCCACTCCTGTTCCTAACCTTTCCTCCTGCACTACCCTTGCACAGATTCAGCCTTAGATTTTGGCCTACCAGTACCTCTGGAGAAAAACCCGAATGGAGTAACCCAGGCGTGCTTTGCTGGTTCTATGTACTCTTTTTTTTTTTCTGTTGTTGTTCAGTATGGTAAAACTGGTATTCTCTATAACTAAATCAATTTGTGTACAACATAGCTTATGTCCTTGTGTGCTCACGCCAAAAAAAAAAGGAAACTGCCCACATCCCACAACCTATGCCCATATAAAAAACCAGAAAGCTATTGTAACCACTGATATTCCTGATGCACCAGTAAGCCAGTGTTATTCCCATGAATCAGCTGCAGAGCTGGATGTTTCATGTGTGGCCCTCCAAAAGAAAATCAAAAATCAGTGATGGCAATGCACAAAGTTAAACCACCCTGCTTTAAATTAACAAACAAGAAGAGAGAGAAAGGATTGTACCTGTCCAGTACACAGAGATTTGAGGTTTATTTCCTTGTTTGTATAAAATGTATTAAAAACCACTAAAAAGTGAAAAAAATTTAAAATGTATTCCATTAAGTACTAACTGCATCACTACTGTATTTGCAAACATATCTCAACATTTATAATTTTTCTTCTTCGTCTGTAGCAGGATTCTTCATTAAAAAAACACATTAAAAAGTTGGCAAAAATATGAAAGGTATTCCTTCAAGAATAAAACTACTGTTTAATAGACAAATTCGTTACAGATAAAAGTGTTACAAAAATAAATTCAGAATTTAAAATGTCTATTCTTACATTCCAAAAAGCAACTAAGCAGCATGGGCAAACCATTGTCTGAAAGCATCATTTACTTCATTACAGGAGATCCTCAGTTGCTTTTCTAAACTATTAAAAGTCTATGCTAGGTGTTTCATATGCAAATAGTCAGTGCCACAAAAAAATTGTATCTTCAATAACTAAGGCTCACTAAAAATATCAGTGCAACTGTCACAAGCAGGCTACAGTAATGTTTATCAGCTAATGCATCTTTACTCATTATTTTTCAGTACTATAAACTTAGTCCTCTAGATGCAGTATTTTATCTACCAGTTACATCATCTCATATCTGTGTAAAGCAACAGAATTTCCCTAACATAAGCTAGCTTGATCTGTTCAGTAACACCAATGACGTAAGAGTTTTCCTAAGACAATAAATACTGTAGAAAATATGCTAGATATAAGCTAGTGGTCTTATATAAAAGGCATAGAATAAACTATATTTGTGAGTTTATTTGCCAATCACTATTAGGCTAAGTCCTCTGAAAAGAAAGGAAGGAGGAAGAGATTTTTCTTTGTTCACATTTCCTGTGTAGGTAGACTTTCATGAGAGTTACAAAGACAATTTGACTTTGATAAAGGTTTTTAACCAGATAACTTTGCGAGAGTAAAGTGTCCACAACAATGGAGTTAACAGATACAGAAAATAAAACCTTATCTGAGTTTCTGTTTTGCTATAAAGTGTTTACAGTACAAATTTTCACCTCTTAACCCTGTTTCTAAAAAGCACACACAACTTACATTCATACAAGATTAACACACCTTTAAAAAAAAAATAAAAAACTCACAATTTCTTTATCCCTCTACAGTGCTGTACAACAGCAGGCTGTCATCTCAGTCTTGCCTCACACATCACTTACAAACCCCACCAGATCCAAGTGCTACAGCAGCATGGCAACTTCAGCAGCAGCTAAACTGACATCCTGCCTTTGACTCCATCCAAACTGGTTTGTTACCTACCCATTTTATCACTCACCTATCTAGCTCTGACAAAACCCTAAGTCAAAGACTCATGACTACCTGACCCCAAATTGGTTGCCCAAAACTTTAATCAAGAAAGACTATTATTTGTTATAATTCTTGAGCAGCACAGCATATAAGTCCTGCAGCCTTCAATACAACTTCTGTGCCTGAATCACTCGTATGCACGTGTAGTCTTCCCTCATGACTCAGTTATCTGGAAAACCACATTTCACAGTAAAAAAGGCAATCTTGAGCTTTAATGCTCGGTTGTTCACCCAGTTTTTATCCGTTGGAAAAAATAGCTGCATTTCTTTTTCTTTGATTCAAAAAGCATCATTCCAATCACTTTTTTGGCAAACAGAGTGGACTAGGAGCAGACATTTCAAACAAGATAGTAATGGATAAATTAAGGTCGGATGACAAAGAGCTAGAAGGTAAAAACAATCAGGAGAATGTCCACTGAAGAATTTTTATTATAATTTTCCTAAAGTTGATGTCTTACCCAACAAAAAGCAGAATAGGAGAAGAAACAGAAAAATACAACAATAAGGAAATGACACAGTTGAACTGACTATACCTGCAAGGAATGTGGAATGCAAAATGTTTACCAACGTTTACCAACAGGATTGCAGTCATGCAACTGTCTAAGGACAAAAGAAAAGGAAGTAAAGCAAGACAAAGGTTGGCTAATTTACTTCTAATGTCACATTCCTGCAGGGAAGCATTACAAATTCTTACCCGTCAATTAGTTGTCTTTTCGTCCTATGAAGAGAGGACAAAAAAGGAGGGGCAGAAAGCAATACAAATCACACACGCCCGCGGCAAATAGTTACGTAATGCTGACGTACTGCCTGCTCTTGGCTCACAACACTTACTTTGCTCCAATTCCAAGTACCAGCTTTTCACAGCTGCCTGGTTTGAACATTTTTACACTGCTTTGTAAATAAAATGCAGACACCCAAGGAAAAACAAGATGCAAGAATGAAGCTTCAGAGCTATTTCCGACAGAGTTTAAAAAAAAAAAAAAAAAAGAGGGTTAGCTTTATGATCAGACATTTTCTGTTTCATAAGAAGTCACAAAACTAGCTTTTAGTGTTAAAGCTCAACACTAAATTGCCTGCCAGTCTTTAAGTCTTTAAGTTACTTGAAGAAACCACAAACAGAAAGATAGCTCCTTCAGCTTCTCTGAAGTGCTACTGTCACTGCCAGGCACAGAAATTTAAGTCAGTAACTCTTTCCATAATAACATACATCTACAATTTTTTCTATTTAGATGAGAATTTGCCCTGAATAGAACCAAGCAGATCAGTAAGAAGTAAAGGCAGAATGGGTACAAAGAGAACCAAAAAACAGGTGTTTATTATTTTTCATGGGAGGAAAAAGAAAAAAAAAAAAAAAGACATTCAGGGAGCACAGGAGAACAGGCCAGACTCCACAAGCTTAGCACTAGGGAGCTGGATAGTCATAAAACTAAATTCATAAAACATTCATAAAATGTGGTATTAGTTACATTAAATCGTCTTTTTCTTCTATATTTTGTCCTTAACAACTAGGACACAACCACAAAATCCGAAATGATCTATTGTTTAGTACCTATTACAGCCATTATGTAAGCAAATACACCACAACACTTAAAATCACATGCTTGAATAATCAGGTGCTAATTAAGTATATCTGCAATTGCCTTGTTCCTTCCATTCTCTGACCCAAAACAGTAAATAAATAACATAACAAAAATCTCAATCTCTAGCAGTCAGATATAACCAAGCAAATAAAACAACATACTCTTTCCTATGGGACAGTAAGTAGGAAGGTTTAAAACTCTGGAGTACATCAGACTGATTTACAAAAAATTTGATGAAACTTCACATGCTGTAATTGTGAAGGCTTCAGAGAACATTTCCATAACAAAATTCATGCCACAAATTGACCACGCAGTTTAATATACACAGTGAACTGGGGAGGCCAATTCATGCAGTCAAACGTTAAGATAAGAACTTCTGGAAGGCCACATCAAAGCACATGTTCCCAGAGTTGGACACCAGCACTATCACTGGAAGTTCCTAACAAAGCTACCATAGAAATATTACAGAGGCATATTATTTCTTCATTCCACCTTACCATGTTTTTGTTAACTCCTCTGAGGAACTGAATTAAGGTTTCACTTTTATCTGCCTGAAGTTTAATACCATATGCTTTTCTGGCCTTTTAAAACATACCCAGGTTACTTACTAAAACATACGCAGGCCTCAGGGAAGATAGCGTCAGTAGGCTCTTGAGAAAACGCTCCGCCAGCATTTTCGTTCTCCGTTGCAGAGAAGGAATGACTTAGAATTCCTACTGATTTCAAGTTACGGAAGCATGGCGCAGGAAAAGAAGTGTGCTAGAAAGCACTGACCCGTAAAGCAGTTGGCAACCAAGAGGCAATCTTAAGGCACGTATCACTCATGAGAAGTCACGGGGTGCTTGGTGTGCACATCAGATACATGACAACCTCTGTATATAAGTGCTCAAAAGCACAGAGAAATTTCCAATGCTGTAAGACTATCCAAATAAATATTCCAAATATAATAAAGGGGTTTGCCAGTATTTTTTCTTAAATCTTAACCTAGGAAGAATCTGAATACAAGTATTTACACATGCACAGAAGTAAATGTGATTTACTTTTGTGGACATTCTTTTCACTGCTCGAGCTGTTAAACACGAATGCCCCAAGATAAATAAATCAGGATTTAGCTAGAAGGTTGCAACAGAAATTTGAATTACAGACAGCAGCAAAGATTTCAGACTTCCATACCTTTAGATCGACAGCAAAGCCATCAAGTACAAGGAACTAAAGGATAAAATTGAAGCTTTTGAGGACACTGACTGCACCTAAGTCATTTTTCCACCCAATAATCAAAAAAGCTTATATATTTTGAGTATAATTGACATTAAACCAACTACTGTAAGAAACAACCAGGGCAGTCAATTCGGGCGGGAGGAAAATCTTTACATCCTAAATGATTATTTCTGGAGTGAAATTCAGGAACGAAAGAACGGCCATTTAAATTGGTCTCAGTGAACTGCAAAGCACTGAAGACTGTTCTTAAGGCAGTGTGCTCGTATATGTGCATACGCACACAGACACAGAGCCCGGCTGAAGGTCAGTCTCCTGCATTTTACAGCTCCCTCCATCCAACCTTCATCCAGGCCTTACACTCTACCCTACGCCAGACAGCTACGGGCTATTAGAAACCACAGGGTTTCGGAGCCTCGCTCCCCGGCACGTACTAACCAGAGACAACTAACGCTGCCCTTCCGTAGCCGCTCCGCACCAGCCCAGCGCGCATCGCTGTCCTGCTCCGGCCGCTCTCCCGGGAGCCACCACCCCCTCCCCGGCGAGGGAGGCGCTCGGGAAACCCCGCCGCCCCCGGGCCGGGACCGAGCACCGCGGAGAGCCGCGGGAGGGGACGGGGGGCGGGCAAAGGCGGTGTGCCGAGCAGGCCGGGCAGCCGCCCCCTCCGGCTCCGGGGGGGCGGGCGGGGGCAGCGCCCACGGCCAAGCAAGGCCCGGCTGTCAGACCCCGCCGCGGGACGGGGCCGCTGGAGGAACGCCGGAGATCCCTGCCAGACCCCCGAGCATGGGAGTTGCGAAGCGGGGGCCGGGACCAAAGGGCGCCCCGGCCGCACCGCGCCCGCCGCGCCGGCCCGAGGGGGCGGCGGGAGGCGAGAACCGGGGCCTCCCCGGGGGCTCCGCACTCACCACTTGGTAGCGGCTGGCGGGCTGGTGGTGATCCATCCTGGTCCGGCGCGGCCGCAGCTCCTCCGACCCGGCCCCGCGTCACTCGGTCCTTCTTTCCTTCCCTCCCCCGGCCGCTCTCCCGGCGCCGCCGCCGCCCCGGCCGTGCCCCGCTGTGCCCGCCCCCGGCCCGCCCCCGCGGCGGCGGAGCCGGCACAGGCACCGCCCCCGCCCGGCCCGGCCCGCCGGAGTGACGGCCGTGTTCGCTTTCCCCAGGGCTGGGGCGTCCGTATGTCTCTGCTTTTTGCTTCTGCTCCTCCTCTGCCTCTTCCTCCTCCTCCGCGCGGCCCCGGCGACGCTCCGCTCCCCGCGGTTCTCTCGGGGGTGCTGAGAAGGGGTCGTTGTCATCTTCTTTCCCGGCTCTTTACGCTTCGGCTCTGTCCTGTGAGGCTGTTGCGTCCCAAGCCCAGGGCCTTGCCTGTATATTTGTCATCACGGGGCGAGAAGAAGTACGATATGGCACAGAAGGCATCTTGGGGACCCGGAGAGAGATTTTGAATAGGCATCTACCTCAAGTAATTAATGGTCATGAGCCCGTTTGCCTGCTCTTCTTGTGAAGGCAAAGCACCGTTCTGTGACAAGAAATGTGATTTTCTTCTCTCTTCCTCCTAAAACTCCAAATGTTTAGATGCTTATGGCCTCCTGGAATAAAACCAGTGAAAAATGCCTTCACCCATAAAGGTATATTAGAGGAGGCTGATTCATTTCTAGATTCCCAGGTTGCCAGATGTGTAGCTGTGGTAGGCAACAATTTCAAAATAGCCATAGATGCAGCTCTTGGCAGCAGTGGAGTGTTTGTCTGTGATGCAGCATAACTGATCTTCAAGGCAAATACTCTCATGAAAGTGGCTTCTCGCTCTCACTAATGACCAGCATGCAGAACTTTACCTTGCAGCCCAGGTCATCACCTTTACGTGGGCTGCTTGCCAGCGTGGAGGCTGACCTGAGCAGCAGGGTAAAGTAGTGGTGTACAGGCAGTCATCACTGATGAGCTGGCTGAGGTCTTGAGGGAGTGGAGTTAAGTCCCAATATGTGTGCGTAGGAGGGCAGAGAAGTGGAGAGTGAGCTCGCAGTTATGTTTCTAGATGGGGGTGGGAGTGAAGATAGGATTATAAGAGAGGAGGAGGTGGAAGCGTGAGACTTTGTGTATGTGCCTGGGACCTTGCTTGCAGCCTGTATCTAGCTAATGCAGCAGTTACTACAGCTATGAAAAAAAAAAGTTTGAAAATTTCAGGCTTGTCCTGTTTGTTGCATTTGCTATGTTCCTGTTGCACATCAAAAGCCCTAGCAGTTAGGAAACAAACTTGGCATAGAAATATAGGTTAGAAATGGATTAATGTTATTATTTTCCTAACAGGATTTTCTCCTTTTGCCTCTTTACTTCTACACATAATGAATGTTTCTATGTTTAATTATTCTGTCTTAAAAGGAACAGTTATTAGTAAGGGTCATCTTGAGTTTAAGAAAGTTTATACAGAGTATTGCAGTGTGCTTCAGCTACCAAATAGAAGAAAATCTCTTAATTACATTGCCAGATTTCATGGGACATGAAAATTGGACCATTCATGTAATCAGTGTAATCAGTTTAACTTCTAGCATCTTCTATATTGTTAGCAACAAATATCTCCAAAGTAAACTGTTTCTTAAATGTTACAAGTGACATCTCAGCCCAATAAGTTGTCACCTGATCTCCATGGGTTTTTAAGTGTTCTATCTCAGTTCTGTGGAATACACTGTCCTAGAAACTCTGACTTGGGCTATAGTTAATAGCTGCCAAATGGAATTTGAGTCTGCAAATGTTGGAATACAATTGAGTAAGCATTTATTAAGATGCAACCTTCAGTTCTGAACTTGTGCAATTCATGTCTTTTAAGGGAAGAAAGGACAATTGGCAAGAAACAGAATGTATTTAATAGGGAAATAGCGCTTGGTAAAAGAATCAGTAGAGACAGGGGTAGATTTAGCAGAGATACTAAAGTTGTGTATGGAGAGCGAGTTTCATACTTAGGGACAAATTTTGGATGGGTGATACAGCTTATATACAGAGACCCAACTTCTATTTCTTTGGGAATATTATCAGTGTACTTACGGGACATATCAAAACAGGCCATGTGACTAATTTAGGCTTTAAATATGTCCTTCTTTGGTTCTTATTCTTTCTGGAACATTTCAGGGTTTTTTTAAAGTTATGTAACTGGATAGGAAGTTATGTCATTGTACTGGTAAAAGGCTAAAAGAGGAAGGTCATGCATTTCTTTCAAATCTTTGTATTTTCAAAATAGTGTTATCTGTATATTTTAACTGGTTCTAGAAGTTTTGATTATGGCATAATATCAATCTATAATGCAAAGTAATTGGCAAGCACTAAGGCTCCTTCAAATCAAAGAACCACAGAATCACGGGAATGGTTGATGTTGAAAGGCACCCTTGGAGGCCATCTGGTCCAACCCTTCTGCTCAAGCAGGGATACTTAGAGCAGGCTATCCATAACCAGAGGGGTTTCGAATATCTCCAAGGACATTCTACAAGCTACAATTCTACAATATCTACAAGCTCTCTGGGCAACTGAAGTCAGTGCTCAGTCACCATCACAGTAAAAAAAAAAAGAAGGTGTTTCCTGATGTTCAGAGGGAGCCTCCTGTGTTTCTGTGTGGGCCCATTGTCACTGAGCACCACTGAGAAGAGCCTGACTCCATACTCTATGCACCTTCCCTTCAGGTATTTATATCCACCGATGAGATCCCCTCTGAGCCTTCTCTGCTCCGAGCTGAAGGGTCCCAGACCTTGGAGACTTTCCTCAAGGAGAGATGCTCCAGTCCCTTCATCACCTTGGTGGCCCATTGTTGGACTCTCTCCAGTAAGTCCATATCTCTCTTGTACTCTCTAGTACAGAATATATATTCAATGTAAGAAATGTTTCTTTCAGAACTTTTCAGACTTTATTACTTAGATGAACAAGTCCCATTGACTAAAACACTAATGCTAGTTTTAAGATTTACTTTTTCAGTTTGACCTTCTTAAACCTTAAGGGTCTACAATGGCAGTAATGGTTACCACTGTTTTCTGGATCCTGCAGAAAAGTGGTTTTTTGTCAAAGAACTGTATTTAAGGAAACAGTAATAGTGCTCTAAATAGCATGTAGTCAAAATAGTTTTAAATTTACATTTAAAAGAAAGTATTGCTTCAGATTTGTTTTAGGAAAAAAAGAAACTTAATTGCTGTTAGTCAGCAAGTTTACAACAGTTTAAATTTTGCTCCACTATGAAAATGAGCCAAGAAAAGAATCTTCTTGGTAATAACAGTTCTTGCAAGCACAGTTCTGTGAAAAGTTGACTTGAAGGATAGGATCTGAATTCAGACAAGTCTGAACGTAATTGCACAAAGGCAAGCAGTGCAGGACTGTTAGCAATTTTAATCTTGTTTTTCATTCATTATTCAATCAGTGGCCAACAAATAAGAAAGCAAGGTATTTACATTTATTCACCTGCATAAGCCTATTCAAATTTTTAAAATTTCTTATGGAACTTATAGAGTAGATAGATTTCCGAACTAGGTTAATTTTATCTTAATAAACATACATAAAACCAATACTGCATGTTTATACTATTCTACAATTTTATACTATTGTAAGTAAATGTTACACTTACTGTCATATTTTGCTTGCTGTACCATATAAAGAATTTAAACTAAAAGCTGTACATTCCTATCCAAAAACTGAAAAAAAAGTAAAATTTCAGGTTTTGTAGCTTTGTTTTACATCTTTAGCATGTGTTTTTAAACCTCTAATACAGATGATGTCAGTGGGAAATAAATAGTTTTTTTCCTGGTGTAAATCTAGTGAAATTAATGTACCTAATTTACTCATGGACAGACCTGAAAGCAGGCTGTGACTTTACTGACTGTATTTGTTTTCCTCGCTGTTTTCAAATTCCTTTCTTAAACTATTTGGTTTTAATTCCATGTTCTTGGTTACGTAAACTGCATAAAATTTGTGATCTCTATATGGGCTTAGATAGTTCCCTTAAGCAGGAAATTGGCTTAAACAAAACACTGGAACTGAATTTCTTAGTAAGAAGAAATTGCCTTTCTTTAGGCAACGTAGGCAATGCCAGAGCCATCATTAACAGGAACACTGGGCTATTTTTAAGATTTCATAGCTGAATACAGATTTTTGATTTTATTGCCATCATCTTCGTTCAGTGTCTATATACATGTGTATAGTCTTACGAGTCTGGTCTTTGGGTACGTCCAAACACCATGCAGATGTATCTGAATGAGCTCTAAATGTCATTACTGCAACACAGAGCTCAGGTTGGGAAACAACTCAAATATTTTCCTTGGTCTAGGACAGATTTTGCAGCCTGCATGGATCTCTATATGGCCACAGCTATTTCCTGTTAAGTCACAGAGACAATTTTGAACTACTTTAGGTATATTCTGACAAGCTCCTCATAGCTTGTGCATAAAACAGCTGTACTGTAAGCTAGTAGCATAGAGCCCTTTGTCTCTGTTGTCTCTCTTACAACTTAGATTAATTACCTTTGCTGACCACAAGCATGATTAATGCAGGAGACCATAGAAGCGAAGTAACATCATCTTCCAAAAAGGCATAGCTGTGCTTCGGACAAATTCAGGGAGCCAATGCTCACGTTAGCAGCAGTTATAGCTTCTTCAGTATAGCTCAGTGGTTTTGCAGGGGAAAAAAAAAGAGCATAACGAGCTGCCACTGCAAGGTGATTGCTTAGCCAATTTTGTGGAGTAAGTGGTGAATCTAGAGGAAATGGTACAGAGTCCATAAATAAAGACTGGGGCAGTGTCTTGTCTTGGGAGTGCTTGTCTCTCTGAGTGGATTCTTCTTAAAAAGTTGTATTTCCACATAATGTGACACAAACTGGGTTTTGTTATGAAGAATAAATGCAGAAGCTGCCAGAGGAAGGTCTAACAGTGACTAAGAAGGATCTGCGAAGTCCCACCTTTTCGGAGAGGTACGTGTACTTTGAGAGAAGTCAGTTCAAAGCAGATGAATCACAGGAGTAAACACATCAGTGTTTACATTACCAGTTTGACGTTGTTTTCTTTAAAACTAATTTGTCTCTTAAAAATCTATGAGTTTATAACAATTTTTTTTAAAATCCCTTGTAAAATAATATAATAATTTAAATATTTGTGCGTAATGAACACTGATGGTGGACACTACCTAAAAAAAACCCAAAATGTAAAAGATGAGAAGTAACTAGAATTTTTTAAAATTTATAAGGCCTAGTTTTTTCAGTGTGTTTTCGGCTACAGATCTGATGTTAAACACCTGATCTTGACAGTTGCCAACATGTGCTATTATGTAAATATACAGTGTTTAACAAACAAAAAAATCCCCATGTGGCTTTCAAGTTTCTGTTTAACAAGTGGGGTTGAATGGAATGTGCAGAAGTCAATCAGAGTCAATAAAACCAATGACAGTAAAGTTGAAGTACAGAATAAAGAATGTAAATATACACCAAACTGTGAAGGAATGTGGGAAATATGTGAGAAAATACCTCCAGTTAGAAAACAAAGAACAAGAAAACAATCCCCAAACCCTTGAGATATGCTGGGGGGAAAAATAGAGGAAATGGTAGAAAATACAGACTTCTGTAGGTTTAGTGCACTGAGAGTCAATACAGATGCAAGAAGAAATCCAATGCTGTTATGAAGTCTTATTTGGACAAGACATTTCCATTCTGATCTTGGCGATACTTGTCATTTTTGTAATATCACTAAGGTATGATTAGGTAGAAAGCAGTTTTAATATGTATTCCTTAGGAAAAAGGATATTCAATCCATGAATCCATTTATCTGAAAGCTATGTTGTTTTTAAATTGGTTGTACGCAAAAAAAAAATCTCAACAGTTAAGACCTTGATACTCTCCGAAAATCAATTTTTTATAGAATTAGAAGAGGAAAGACCAAGTAACTCCATGCTCTTGCAGTGCCAATATTGCTTTAAAGTATTAACTGCAATGCATTGTTTCTGTCCTACAGGAAGAGAGAGAAGCAGAATATATATTCATGGTAAGTTACTACTAGGTCACGAAGTCTAATGTGTTGGCATTTCTCCTAACACTTATAACACAATATAAAAAATCTATTGGAAAAAGATATGAAATGAAAATTATCTTTTCAATGTCAAAATTATGCTGATCATTCAAATTAGATCTGCTGTGACACTGCCCTGCACTGCACTGACAGTGGTTATGTTCTAAATAACTTTCAGTCTCCTCATCATTGTATATGTTATCCATATATAGAGCTCTTGAGCAGGCCTTATGCCAAAATTGATTTTCTTCTATATAAAATAAAACTGTATAAATTATAAACCTCCTTTATTAGGAACCACCCTTTTATTCTGTGTTTGTAATGCAACTGCATTAAAAAACACAGCGTGGTTACAGTGCTGTTGAGCTGTTACACTGGCTGCTTGTAATGCTAGCTTAGTCTCCTTTGAACATAAGTCAAAATATAAACAGAAATAGAGCAGAACATAACAGAAATATTGTTAACCACCGTATCATCAGCCAGACCTATCCAGCTGCAATGCTAACTCAGCCTAAATTCTAAGGCCCCATGCCTTGAGTTTCCTCTTGAGTAAGCATTCTGTATCTTGGTTCAAATTACTTTTCAAATGACTTTTAGAGGATTTATGATGTACGTAATTTTTACCTATTAGCTAGCCACATAAGCTTAGGTGGCATGTGAACATGACCACTTACCTCAACAGATAATTTGTTAAACATGAAAAAAAAAATGTTCTTTTTCACTAGTCCATTATGCTAGCAGTCACACAACATTGTGTCCCACTGTCAGAATACAGTGTACTATTTCAGCTAGAGGCAGTTGCCTAAATTTTATCCAAACACAGCTCAGGAACTAACAATGTGCAAACATGTAGTCAAAACTGTAATTAAAATTGCTCAAGTCTTTTCCATACTCTTGTTTTCAAAAGCATGTTGGTCTCTGGAAAAAATGCCTAGTTCAGTGAATCTGAGTGGAAGTGTCCGTCAACATCTGAGCTGACCCAGGGCTGCAGTGGCAGAAAGGAAAAATAAATTTTGAGAAATAATCTTCAGTGGTGATTTCCTCTGAAGCCAGCTTTTGTTCAATTGTGTGCTGTGTGTAGGTAACTTCAGGCATGATATTTCAACATTCCTGCCAGTTTTGAGGCAAAAAAGGCAGTGCTATGTTTAAGTGTCTTAAATGCAGCTGGGAATGTACAGAAGTGCTCTAAACCAATCAGTTCACTAAGGGTTTGATCCTCCATGTGGTGATGTGAGTTCAGCTAAATGAAAGGAGGAATGCTTATCTTGAAATATTTGTCAGCTGTTTTGCCTAGATTTATTCTAATACAGAGCAGTTAGCTCACCTAAATTTAGGTGTCTCTGTCACAGGTGTCTGCATCAGATCCAGATATCCAGATATTTTTATAGTGAGTACAGAAAAACAGGCACTTTCATGATGCAATTCATCTCATTCTAAGATAAACGCTCCTGGTCCTGTCACTGGACACCACTGAAAAATGTCTGACCACCTTTTCTTCATTCCCTCTGTTCAGGTGTTTATACACGTGTGCTAGTTAGAACAGCTGGGACCAGTTCATCACTGTGTGGGTGTAACCCAAACTGTGTATTCTATACCCTCTATGTCATTTCCCAGAAACTGTTAACAATAGATCATTTGCAGCAGATGCCCAGAGCACACTTGACCCCCTGGCTATAAACTGGGTGTTAAGAGGCCTGTGAGATAGGAGGATATTCCTGTCCTCACACCCACGACTCACAATCACCCATTGTGGAACTCCCCGCCCTGGGGGAGGTACTGGGCATTCCTGCCTGAACCTGAGGGTATATAATCTTGAGGTCTTGGGACTTTTGGTAACACTCGTGGGATCCAGAGGAGGACCAGAACCTCGACTGGACTGAAACCACCACTCTCAGCTAGACTGAGACCACCACTCTCACCAACAGGTTTTTCTTCTCCTTTTACTTTTGGACTCAGGGGGACCACGTGGGGCTCTGCATGGAGCCAACAAACACCATTCTGTTCGTGCCCCAGGGTGCCAGGCTATAAATCCGGGTTTTGGAGGTTAAAGCCAATTGTTTGTCTATATAATTGTATTTATTGTATTATTTTTATTAAATTGTAAGTCTGATTTATAATCTCTTTGGATTATTATATCTCTTTAGGTTCATTTCTCCTGCCGGTTTACCTTTAAACCAGCACAACAAGGATGGGATCCCCCTTAGCCTCTCTTCTCCATGCCCAACTGTCTTAGCCTTGAGGAGTCAACAAAGAAATGTTCTTTCCTGGACTTGATAGTTACAAACAAGGAAGAATTGGTCAGGGATATGAAAGTTGGAGCAGCCTTGGCTGAATGGCCATATGACCACTGGGGTCACATGATCAAAGAGAATACAGGAGGAGGAGTATCCAAAGAGGAGGAAGCAGGGCAAAAATCAGGACTACAAATCTGCATTTCAGGAACTCAGACTCCAACTTCTTCAGAGAGCTTCTTGGAATAATCCCATAGGATATGACCCTGCATAGAAGAAGGGTCCAGGAGAGCTGGTTGATATTCAAATATCGTCTCCTTCAAGCTCAAGAAAGCTCCATCCCAGCAAATAAGAGATCAATCAAAGGCAGCAGGAGACCTGCATGGATGAGCAAGGAGTTCCTACATTAATTCAGACATAAAAAGGAAGTGCACAAGATGAGGAAGATGATAAGTGACCCAGAGAGTGGGTGGAATATATCTTTAATAAGGGTATATTTGTCAGAAAAATAACAGAAGGTACTTCATCTCAGTGTTGAAGCTCATTTTATTTTATTTTATTAGGATATCTTGTTTGATTAGCCCTTTCTATCTGGAAAGCTGAGGAAAAAAACACTTAAGGGCTAATTTTGCTCACCACATAATAAGGGGAAAGATGAAGGAGGGAAAGAATATTTAAGGGTTTAATTCTAGGTATAGGAAACACGTCTTCTGTACTTCTGGAACTTTGTTCACATGATAGCCATATTCTCTTGGAGGTGAAAACCTTGTGGGCATCAACCACCATGCAAGTTCTGCAGTGTGGCCATAGCAGAAATAAAAAGAAACAAAGGCCAGACGTGTATCGGAAAAAAGAATGACTGACTGAGAATCAGGACCATGGCATGTTCCAGCCCTATGTCTATAAGTACACTGAATAAGAATTAAATGAGCTTTTTTCTCTGTCATTTGGAATACTCTGCAGTGGGAGCTTCCAGGAGTGCTGGATCACGTGCTGACAATACTGCTATTAGGCTGTTTGCACTGACAAATATAATAAGAAGCAAGATGGTGGGGACTGAACATGGAAGTCTCTGTAAAATCTGCAGGCAATATTAAGTCTCAGAAAGAAGAGAAGCCACCAGACAAGGAGAAACAGGTTAAAAATAATTGGCAAGAACCTTTGGAAACTTAGAAACCAACAGATGGGAGAAACCATATTGCCTAAGATGCTGGCTGATACTTTGAGAGAGTTTGACTGGATCGAAGAAATAGAGCCAAACCCAGGTATCCAATATATGTAAAACATACATATAGTAGATTTTGGTATAATATGAAATTGTGAACCAATGAATAAGGAGCAAGCAAACTGTGTTAGCAAGTACATAATAATGGCTCTAAGCAGACCCAAGAGCAAGGAGGAGGAAACCATCGACACCAACATCATATTTTCAGTAAAGAGAAGTAAAAAGCTGCCCATATCACACCATGAATGATTTGCCATGACACCCTCCCCTCCTAGATAGAAGCCATCAACCTTAGGACATGATCTCTCTGTTGCCTGAGCAACAGTGGAAGGGTGAGCATAATACCATAGAAAAGGACAATTACTATACAGTTTGAGTATTTTGATTTTCACTATATCATTACAGGGATGAGCTGTAATGTTTGGATAATTGGGAGTATAATTGATGGTATCATTGTGTCCAGATTAATCACAATTCTTTGATTAGACTATGAAGACTTTAATTAGACTAGCAGTAAATTCCCAGTTCTTCACCCACATAAACTGCACAAGTTATATTGCACCAAATTGGCAGGGGTGACATAAGCTGTAATTTAAATATAACAAATTAGTAATAAGTTTAAGGAGAACTAGTTTGTGGGCAACCTGTGTTCTTAAACCTTGGTGCAACTACAAACTTTATTGATTTGATTTCCATGGACTTTTAACGGGAGCTGGGGCGTCAAGCTCATCTATAGGCATCTAGCTATACCCTGTGTCTTCAAAAAGATAACAAATGTGTGTTTTGACATTCTCATTGTATAACTGAAATGATCCCAGGTACCAGCAGTAGATTCATGGATGCTAAACACAACAGTCAGAGTCACAGAATCATAGCTTGTATGAGACATGCAGAGGTCAACTAGTTTAGAACTCTCTGCTCAAAGCAGGCCCAGTAAGGTTGGGTTACTCAGGCCTTGCCCAGACAAATTTTCAATATCTCCAGGGATGGAGAGTCTGTTTCAACTGGAGTCCACATTAACTCTCTGTTCTCTTGCTTGGCTGTTAGAAGGACTTCTCTGCTGGTGCATGTGTCATCATATGTGCGTTAGTGTCAGGGAGAGGATGCTGGTCTAAATGTTTGTAGATCTGACTCAGTCTAGTTATAATGCTTTTATACAACCTCAATTTTCTTACTCCAGAAGTTTTTGGAGATACAGTCATAACTCTGAGGAAGCACTCAGATGGAGGAAGGCTCCTCTCATATAAACTCTTCATATATTTTTTAGCAGAGGAAGCCAATGGATGCAAAAAAAATTGGAATAATACCAAGGCATGAATATTTATAGCACCAGATGTTTGAATGAACTGGAAGACCCTTAACTCCATCTGAACCAGGTGCCCATATGTGGTGAGTTCACCTTGGCTGGATGCCAGGTGCCCACCCAGCTGCTCTATCACTCCCCTTCCCAGCCAGACAGGGGAGAGAGTAAGATGGAAAACAACTTGTGGTTTGGGACAAGGCAGTTTATTAAAGCAGAAGCTAGGCGAAAGCTTGTGCATGCAAAAGCGAAGCGAAAGATAGCAGGGTTTATTTATTCTCTACTTCCCATGAGCAGCAATGGTCGGCCACTCCTGAGAAGCAGGGCTTCAGTATGCCTGAAGGTTTCTCAGCAGGCAGCCATGGAGACAATAATACCTGCCTCCTGCTCCTTGCCTTAGCTTTTATATCTGAGCTGACTTCATATGGTCTGGAATATCCCTTTTGTCAGTTTGGGTCAGCTGGCCTAGTTTGGTCCCCTCACAGGATCTCACCCTCAACTGAGGAAGGAATGTTACAGTGCTGATGCTGTGCTCAGCAGTAGCCAAAACACTGGTGTGTTATCAACACTCTTCTGGCTGCCAATGCAAAGCACAGCACTGTGAGGGCTACTGTGGGGAAATGAACTCCAGCTCAGCCAGACCCAATACACTGTAAGAACAGAGCTAAGAGGGGGAAAAAAGACAGCTTTTCAGGCTTTTTTTTCTTTTTTTTTTTTTTCCTGAAAAAAAGAAATGTACTGCTTAAAGAGGAGATATTTTTATCATGGGAATTTAGGGATCTGTCACATAATTAACCTCTACTAATTCTGAGAAGGCTTCTTATCGCCAGAGTACAAAGTTCAGATTTAACAAAGGACAAAGCAGTATGGATTTTTGCTGTAACTTAGTTTCTAACTAATAATGTTTCTAAACATTATACCTGACTTATATTACTGAGAAGTGTAGCGATTCATACATTAGAATAATAGTGAAGCAGTCAGAGAGAATAATAGTGAAGCAGTCAGTATTCAGCAAATCAGTGCTGGTATCCCCTATTTTTGAAGTTGAAGAGGCTAATACCACTCTCTTGTACTACTCTCTTATACTACTTCTGTCCAAATCTGGCTGCCAAATTAATATATTCAATAGATCAAGTTGCTAATTCATTTCACTATTAGTATTGTTGCCACTAAAGGTAAGTAATTATATTTAGTGGCCTTTAGAATTGGTTTACGTGGTCATCATCTCACAACCAGGCTATAAGAGCTCTGAAATCTGAAAGACTTAGATTAAATACCTATATCAAGAAAAAAAAACACTTCCGATGCAGAAAACAAATTACTAAGGCAAAACACTGTGTGGTGACTAGGCTTCTTTCATTCTTCATATCTTCAGTACAGAAGTCTGGCAATATTGAGGACACAAGCACAATCCCAACAGACACTGCTAACTAGAATATGTCTTAAATATGTGCACTATGTACATCACAGCTGGAATATTCATAGACAAGTGCTCCAATTTGGTTCTCCAGCAAAATAAACAACTATATGTTGACTTTGTATTGAATATCATGCATAGTTCAAGATTTGGAGAATCTGCCTCCAAATCTGTGACTTATTTATGTCCACAATAACCGGGAAAAGATGCAGATCTTAAATCACTCTGCTGTTTTCACAAAATGAAGCAAACAAAAGTGCATGTAATGATTGCCTGTGATTTTTGAATAATCCCTTCATGATTCAATATCTCTTGCAGACTCTAAAATCTGCCACAATTCTATCTTCTTTTTACTTCAAGGTGAAATCTATTTTTCTCTCATAGTAGCACATAGGCAATGATACAAACTGACCAATTGCCTGTCATGAGAGGAAAGCAGAAAAAGTATCTGATGTGGAGCCCCGCAGCACCAGTTATCTTGTCAAGAGGATGGCAATGGGTGCAAAAAGACATAAAAAGAAGTTATTTGGTGTTTTAGGAAAGCACAGAGTTAGTTTATTAAGCCCATAGAAGGATCTCAAATGTCTTTCTTAATTTTAAGATAAATAAGCCCATGTAGTTGGCAGTAATGAGAGATTAAGGTTATTTCTTAATTGCAGATATATGTAGTGAAATTGTTGTTGCTATAGGAAATTCATAAATGCACAGGAATGAAATCTTTGTGAAAAAATGTTTCCTTCCTGTAAATTTCTATGGAACAAAAGCATAATTCCTGCAAAAGCTCTCATTCACCTGAATGAGAGCAGAATGGGGTACACTTAAAAAGAAAAGAGGATAAAAACAAGGTTATGTAGCAGCTAACTGTAAGGGAAAGTATGTTTTCCCTGGCTACCTCAGAACAGCTACCGCATTGTCTGGCATTCCCCTGAAGCAGTGTTCTTGTCTGTACAGAGGCTGGATGAAAGCTCTTGCATTGCATTTTATCAGAGGGAGGCACAAATGCTGAAAATGTGCCAAAGTACACATTAGTATTTGATTTTTTAATAATACCATTGTGTCCAAAGCTAAAGAGCAAATACAATTTTATATCTTGGTATAATAACATGTTGTCACTTAGCAAAGTATGAATAATTGATCCAATGACTCATTATAATTTCTTTTAAAATTAATCTAGAGTAAAATAATAGTGCCTTTTGCAACAACAGTTAGTACCATAATAGTAGAACTTCCTATGTTTAAATAAGCAAGGCTAAACTAAACATCTCTGAACCGTAAGGGCCAGATATGTACCTGCATGTCCTTAACTGCTTTCATATGCTCAAAGTCATGAAGCAGCTTTAAAAACAGGATTCGTAAATCCCAATGAAATAAATTCTCAGATGTCATCAAGCTCCTACATTGCTCCAAAACTTTTTTTTTTTTGAATTATTATTTTCTGGAATAGAGTTGTTATCCTATGAATCAGAACACAGATTACTGGAGTTTAAACATAGCCATAAAATAACTTGTGGCAGTTATTAGACTTGTCCCAGTTCCTGGGAAAGTAAGGCTGGATGACTGCAATTATTTCCTTTCATTGTCTCCCTTTGCCTAGTTGTGCTACACAGCTTACCAAATCGATTGGAAATGGTAGATTAAAAACAGACAAACAAACAAACAACCTGACCCCTACCCTTTTCCTATAATTTTAGACTCTAGGTGAGGGTCATCTGAAATTCCTTGGGACAGTCAAGCATATCCCAGGGAATGGGATATGTCTTGGAATATAGGGCTGGCTGAACCTAAGGAATACCTCAGCTTTTTGTGGTGTCTAAGGGCATCTATCTGAGAAACCTGCAGGCCTCTGAAATGGCAATTGAAAGTTAAGGCAAACAAACCAATCTTTTGTATCTTTTCTGTCTAATTCTCTTCCTTCTCCCCACTCAGCTCAGGAATCCCACAGAGCAGCCTCATAAGAAATGAAGAAGGAGGTCACAGGATCAATTAATTTTTTAATTGATAAAATTATCTTTCTGAAATATTGTTTTTAAATTCTCAAAGATTAAAAATGGACAAGCTATCTTAAATTATCACAGAAACAAATCATTAATAAGTGAAACAGAAACATGCTAACAACAAAGGCACAACAGATGAGTAAAATACTGTGTAGATCAATTAACAATGTGCTAGTAAAAGAAAAATGCCCAGACAAGTAATGGGTGATTTTATATCATGCACATACAGGAGGAAAGGTGTGTAGGGAAAAAGAATATTCTGGAAAAAAAGTCTGTTATGCCTGCCTTTTTCCCAGATCTAGCAGTTATCTAGTAAGTTAGAGTCTCTCTGCCACAGATGTTGCCTCATTTCTATTTATGGGTGGACTATCACAAAAATCATAACACTATTTCCACACATATTTTATAAATCAAACAAATAGTAAACTCTAGAGGAGATAGAGCAAGAGATCAAGAATACTGAGAACAGCCAGGACTTGAGCTGTCAGAGTCTCTTTCCTAGCCATTATCTGACTCTGCTGGAAGATAGCTTTTTTCCTGGGATTTTTTATTAGACAATAAAGTAACATAGAAACTTAGAATGGTTTTGGTTGGAAGGGACCTTAAAGATCATCTAGTTCCAAGCCCCTTGCCATGGTCAGGGACACCTTCCACTAGACCAGGTTGCTCCAAGCCCCGTCCAACCTTGCCTTGAACACTTCCAGGGATGGGGCATCCACAGCTTTTCTGGGCAACCTGTTCCAGTGTCTTTCCACCTCTCTCAGTGAAGAATTTCTTCCTAATACCTAATCTAAACCTTCCCTCTCCCAGTTTAAAGCCATTCCCCCTTGTCCTGTCACAACATGCCCTTCTAAAAAGACCCTCTCCATCTTTCTTGTAGGCCCCTTTCAGGTGCTGGAAGGCTGCCCAGAGCCGCTTTTTCTCCGGGCTGAACAACACCAATCCTCCCCACCTTTCCTCATTGGAGAGGTGCTCTATCTCTCTGATAAACTTAGTGGCCCCCCCTGGAATTACTCCAACAGGTCAATGTCCTTCCTGTGGATAGAGCTGAGTGCAGTGCTCCAGGTGAGGTCTCACCAGTGCAGAGTAGAGGGGCAGAATCACCTCTCTTGCCCTGCTGGCCACTCTGCTTTTGATGCAGCCCAGGATACAGTTGGCTTCCTTGGCTGCAAGTGCACATTGCTGGGTCATGTCAAGCCTCTCATCCACCAGCACCTCCAAATCCTTCCTGCAGGGCTTCTCTCGATCTGTTCATCCTCCAGCCTGTATTGATAGCAGGGGTTGTCTTGACCCAGGTGCAGCATCTTGCACTTGGCCTATAATCGTCTTGTGTTTGGTCCTATAGTATTTCTTCCTGGAATCTGACTGGGTTGCAATCAAGTATTACTGAAAATTAAAAACCATGGACAGTAATGACACTAGCCTAATAGCCTCTACTTCCCAAGCATTTAATATTTAAGGAATATCCATAGCTTGCATTATTCATATTGACTTCTATATTAGATATGTAGCATTTACAGATGTGCTTTACATATTCAAAATTATAAGTTCAAAAGATACTTTGAAAAATTATGATGCCAGATGGTGGCCACTTAACTTGTGTCTGTCAGAATACTAATAAGGGAAATTAACTGTAAATCTGTAAAGCACTGAAAGGGAGTGAAAAAAAAACAACAACAAACCTTTGGCACAATAAAGAATGGGAAAATAGTTGAGTTGCTCATAAAATACAGTGTTTTAGAGGAATTCCAATAAAGATAGGGATATCATATAATATTAATAAAATAGACTTGTGGATTTTAAAACCGTGGCAACATTATGGCTGATCTTGACACTAACAAGGAGGCCATCATATGGTATGGCAAGTGAAATGATAATAAACAGCGTTTTCATAAAGGCTGGAAAGAACAACTGAGAACTGATATGCCTCGTAGATCATATGTCTTTGGAAACAGAATCCCTGGCAGATGAGAGGCCAAAGGTCAGCTTTGGGTTAGGGTTAGACTGGCCTCTAGGTCACACAAAATGTCCCACTCCCTCCAGATCTTGCTCCCAAAATCTGCCAACAGTAGATGCTCAGAGAGGGGGGTAAGAACAAGACAAGCATAACTGCCCAACTGACAGAATAACTGCCCAAGTCCCAGCAGCCTGTAGCTTGCAAAATATATGCACAGTCTTTGTATTTAACAGTTCCCATTGTATTTCCTTCAATACATTTGTTCATTGCTTTTTGAACTCCTGTGACATTTTAATATTCCAGTGCCACATGGCCAGGACTTCTACACTGTGTGAAGAAGTATTTCCTTTTCTGATACCCCTTACTAATTTTTTTCAAATAGACAATCAGCAGTTGATCTCTACTCACACTCTCCACCCTGCTTATGTAGACTGCTGTTATCTTTCTTTTGGATCTTCTCTTTTTCAGACCTCCAAACCAGTGAAGAGCTGATGATAGAAGCACTGCCTATATTGATCTGAAGGACATGGAATGGGGCAAAAGGAATAGGGGAAGATACTATCACTGCAGTGGAGAAGATCTGATGGAGAATGAAAATGGGCATCTTTTTATTTCAAAGAATACAGTTACAGAAAAATTGAGAGAAGAATTAAGCTTCTTAATTATGTTATAAGCACACAGCTTCTTCTGGAAGCTAATATGGCAGAAGTATTTTTTAAAATAAACAAGATGAAATGAGGTTTCTTGGGAACAGCAAAATAACATGCTGGTAAATCTCTTGGTTAATTATGAAATGAAAAAGATAACAAAAACCAATAAGCTAGTAGTCTGAAGGTATCTCTGGAACAGATGAACAGTTACACATAACAACTTTGGAGAAAGCTTGACGAGATTAAATTGGAAGATTATCATGGCATCCCTATCATTAATGCCATCTTCATTACATCATCCTCAAATCAAAGGAAATGAGAAGGGAACATCAATATGAGATTTAGAAGAAAGATA
Source organism: Pseudopipra pipra (assembly GCF_036250125.1). NCBI lineage: Eukaryota > Metazoa > Chordata > Aves > Passeriformes > Pipridae > Pseudopipra > Pseudopipra pipra. The sequence goes on along the minus strand of NC_087550.1, from coordinate 70,274,042 downwards.
CTCCTGGGGGATCAAATATTTTATATTTGTCAGCTACTCAAGAAAAACATGGAAAATAATATTAAATATATTTATTTTGTAGAATCGGGGGGGGGGGGGGAAGAAACACACCATGACATTCTGTAAAATAGCCTTGGGTTTTGTTGAAAAGTTAGGAATCTCAAAATATTTAAATGATAAAATTAGATGTTTGAAGCTGAAAAATACACTATATAGATAAAGAGGGAAATCACCGTATCAGTTTAGGAATACTCTGGGATGTTCTGTATCTTCTTTAAAATTACTACTTAAAATGATTTAAGAGAAGATAAAATTTTCAGAATATCAAGTACAGAAGAGTTCCACCATCTCTTTAGACATGTTAATAACATGGTTATGATACAAGATATTTAAGATGTGGAAAAAATAATTATTGGATTTGAACAAAAGAATTTAAGATCAACAAGTAGAAGAAACTTATTATTGTACGCTGACAAATTATATTAGCCACCAGCCTGTAAACATAAATATCAGTAAGTTAAAACAATTTAAATGCCTACAAGCATTAACTGAGAATTTTTTGGGGACAGCGTATATTAAGGCCTGGGTGCAAAGACAGAATGCTTCTAATTATTCTTCAGATAATTTCAGCACTAAAAATTAATTGTGAAATACTTTCTATATAAAAGACACTTAAAAGTGTTGGTTTTTACAGATGGAACATTTGAGTAAGAAAGACAATTCAATGTATTACAAAATTAAGTACCTATTTATATTTGGGTTAGTGAATTTTGTTTTTCATTAAATTTATAGGAACATAATTGTCATTTGAATTTTCCATTCCTTCTTTGAAAATACCTTGAAATAATAATTAGGTTCAAAAGGAAGAATACACTTATGTGTCATTTTCATAGAAAATAGGCTGGTTTCACTTTCCCTAAACATTTTCCACTTTGAGTTTTTGAAGGATCATCACCTCTCAAGGACCACTGAAGATTCAATGTTGTTTAACAGAACTAAAAATTTGAGACAGTCATACCAACCAAAAAAAAAAAAGTTGCAGCGTGTAATGCAATGCTGTACAATACTGATGCAGCTGTTTTTCTTACTAAAGCAATCTGAGGACTGATGAACATCGAAATACTGAGTTGCAAATTATCCCTTTGATATTGTCACGGTTCATTGAAGCTGAAAGAAGCTGTGCACTTCAAGGAGTGAAATCTGTGCGGCGTCTTTTTTTTTCACCCTTTGAGCATCTAACATGAGGATATTTGCAGCCTGAAAGTTGTTAGTTTATCAACTAGTTTTTAGACATGACCTGCTTGAAAATGCAGTGCTGTAACAAAAAGGGTAAAGAAGTATAAGCAAACCCAGTCAAGTAATTTGTGTTGCTCTTTTTCTCAGAAGTATTTGCTGATGATAACCTTAGTCTTTTTGTGTGCATAAATTATATACAAATGGGCAATGGAAAGAGCACTTCCGGGCATTTACAGAGCAGCCAGAGTAGGGGAAAGCCAGTACAGTGCTCAGGAGTGATCCAGCTGGCAGCTGGCATCTGGCATGTGTCCTAGCCATCAAGTTTCCTCCTGCTTTAAGGAAGAAGTCTTTGTCCTGTACTTATTCAGTTATTCAGGCCAATATATTTTTAAAAATAGATCCTAAAAATGTATTTTTAAAAATTAGGCCCGAAATCCATACATTCAACTTAAGGAAATCGAACTTTCTAAATTATTAGGCATCTGGAAATTTCCCCATCAGCTGGCTGGACTACATATTAAGAAATCAAACGTACCAAGGCTGTTCTCTGGAACTAAAGGCAATTGTCATGGAGCAGCCCCCACCCCCACAGCTATGAGACTAGGCTGTCCAGAACAGGGTGCCCTGACCTAAATTGCCTGTTGGGAACGGTCCCTTACCCATGGCGTTACCCAAACCATTCCTGGGAACTGTTAAAAAGCTGGCAAAGTCCAGACTTCTCCAATGGATTGTACTTGCATATTAATGATATAAAGCATTAAATTAAAGTGCCTGAGTATTCTCTCCAGTATTTTTCAATGGCTATCACAGACATGGCTAGTAAGTACTCCTAGGTGCTCAGGATTTCTAAACACAGAGCCTATTGTTTTATTTTTTTTTTTTTTTTAACTATTTCACTGTTCCTGTTTGGTAAAGATTAGCCTAAGTCACTTTATTAATTTTCTAATCTCAGTGAGAAAAAACCTTCCATCATATCCTTCCCACTAGACTAGGATGTTCTTTCCAGCTTTTCACCACCTCACTTTCTCAGATATGGGGTTAACATTAGCCTGTGAAAGTTAAAATTTATGCAGTCCTTTGTGAATTCGGTCTTGTTCCATGTACTGTACTTTTTAGGCAGGCAGACCACAATCCTCTTGCTTGTATTAAACAATATCTTAATCTAAGTAGTCCAGTGGCATCAGTGTGTTTGGTTTTGGTGGAAATAAATAACAATGGTGAAAAACACTGGTAACAAGTAGTTCCTTGGAGTCAATCCCCACCTTATTTTCCATGGGTTTATGATTTTTTCTGGTCTCTGTCACAGAGCAGTTGAAACTTGGAGCTTTCACAATGTAGTAAATCAGTAAAGAAAAGGAAAAATGGATCACAGTGCTGGTTTAAAAGTTTAAAATATTAAAGATGTTCACAGTTAGACTGAAGCTATATAAAAAGGAAGAAAGATCAGACAGACAAGTATTTGCATCTCTTCATGCTTGTTTAAGCTTTCTAGCAAAAAAAAAAAAAAAAAAGTAGATATTTGGTTTGAAAGACAAAATGTCATGAACTTTCCAAAGACAGCTCTTACAAAGTTACCTTGGTGAATTGCTCAGGTTCCCTGTTAAGCAGAAATGTGTCCTTAGATCCTCAGTTATCTCCAGGCAATGACCAGCATGAACAGGTGGCATGAGGTGTACTGGTGGGGGCTATGTACTGTAAGGACAGAAGGACTAATCAGAAGGAAGCTGCCATCAGGATTATATGGAGGGAAACTTAGGGACAGGAAAATTCTGTGATCCAACGGGCATTAAAGAGTTGTATCAGAGTCTAATCACATGTTTTAAGAAAACAGTATTCTTTCAGACCTCAAGTTGTTTTGAGATTCCTTCTTTTTAGTATTTAAAGCCTGAGAAACAGAACAGTGGTCTACCTGTCTACTGTCGTATAGTATGCCATCAAAAATGGCAATGAGGACATGTCTATTTATCCTGTAGCTGACAATTATAATCTGAAAGTTGACTCAAACTGAGTTCAATCATTTTAAATCAAAATTTAATTAAAAAGCTTTCTTATCATCTATTTGAATGAAAACTAAAAAGATTCATAAAAGGAGCTCCTATTCCTCCTGGTTTGCTATTAAATAAAAATGTATTTTGTCAGAGATATCTACTTCTGGTGTCAGCTAAAGGAGGGAATTACCTACACATGAGATCTTGAAACTATGTTTTTGGGTTCTACTATAAAAGAGAGCAGCCATATAGCAACAAAAGCTAAGATTAAGGCATTAGTTTCCTCCATAAGTAAGTAAAAAGACACTGCTCCCTATTGAGAGTACAGCAAGCCTTTCTCTCCTCAGAGAGAGGAAAAAAAATTCTTAACAAAACTTTGAGAAGAAGCTTTTAAGCATCTGGTACAATTATTAGAGTGGCTTCCTATTGTGCTTACATCTCCAGTGGAGTTGCCTCAATACATCAGCTGTGCAAACACAGATAGAAAAGGAGGAGGAAAACATTTAGTATATTTTTCTCTGTTCTTCAGAGAGGCTTTTGGTCTTTTTTTTTCTTTTTTTTTTTCTCCTCTGAGATGGCAGGCAGGGTAGAATTCATCCTTTCATTATGCAAGTGAAATAAAGAGAACTGGTGAACTGAACTGGAGATTATTTTTCCCAAAGCATGTAAATATTTATTGTTTATACCGAAAACTTCCTTATAGGATATATTGTGGTCAACCAGATTAATTAAGATATTTTATCTTATAAGAACTACAGAAATCTTGATTCCCATTTTTTTGTCTTCATGTTCAGGCTGGGCAAAGGACTGTACATTGATTTTGAGACTCCAAACCCCATATGAAATGTTATGTAATACTCAAAATGCATGTGTGACATCAGTAACATAATTAAAAAAAGAAAAATAGAAAGGCATTACAAATTGGGCATAAACCTGTGAGGGCATGGGAGTTGGACTCGATCCTTGTGGATCCCTTCCAACTTGGCATATTCTGAGATTCTGTAATTCTGTAAAATGGTTACATGTTCTCATATAACCGCAGTATTAACATTATTTTTTTTAATTTTTTTATTTAGCCATCATCAAAACACGAAATATGTTATTAGGACCTCTTAATGGAAATTATAAATGACAATCACAGCCATTATCTTTTCTTTTTCTAAAAAATGAAACAAGCAACAATCTGGTATGATTTTTTTTTTTATTATCCATAGCCACACCAAAAAAAAAAAAATCTGTCTAGTTACTCCAGATTACTGTTTAGCGAGTTTTTACATATAAATCAGGACTGAAATCCATGTTTCTAAACATCCCTCCTCTCTCAAATAGTCACAGGACTTCAAGTGATAGCGTCCTGATCAAGGATCACTTTCTATTTTATCATAGCATATTTTTTGCAGGAGAAGTATAGGCATAATTGTTTGCATATTTGAGCAATGTCTTCTTTAATTACTAAGGACATGAACATCAGTTTTAACAATCAGGCCTTTAATGAAAAAATATAGAAGGCTTGTAGGAGAGCACATTTTAATAGTATTTATTTTAACTTTTGCCATTCAAGTAGGGGATTATTCAGCGTATATCCACAAAACGTACTGACTGGTTCAATTTAATGGAAAGAGAAACTGCAGAGTTCCATATCTAGAGATAGCTCAAAATTAATTATTGGAGTGACTTCAGTAAAAATTTTGAATAAAGAGTGATCTGTAAATCTTGACAGCTTTCTCTGTCAAGAAAAAATTTAAGAAAAAAATAAAGAAGAAGTCTTTTAATCCTAAATGGATAATTATAACAATACCAGCATGAAAAAAGTAAACGTAGGCTAACAAGATCTGTCATAGGCCACTCATGTCAAAATTAATATTTGAAAGAAAAATTCAGGTGACATAATAGTGATTAATTTTGCTGAGTGATAAATACGATTCCTACAGAGAAAATGTGACTCTCCTGCAGCAACCCTCAGGCAAATATCTGAAATATGCTAGTACAGAAAGATTCCTCTGTATGGCAGATGTTCCAATGAAGACCTTGCATTAATGTTGCCAAGTAACAATAATAAAAAAAGATAATTATGAACAGTGCTTGCTTTCTGTGACAGATCTATGGCATAATACAGAAGAATATCTTATGACATATAATGAAGCATGGGTATTAAGTGAAGCAGGTAGGAGGGAAATTTGTAAAATATAGCTCAAATATTCTTTCAGGTAATTCTTCATCAAAACTTATCCTGCATATCTTTTCCCAAGAATAAATTTTACAGGAGAACATTGAGATGTCTGAAATGTAAGAACATATATAAGTGCTTTCAAGGCTGAAGACAGAAAAATAGAATTATTTGACTTTTGAAGAATATAATTTTCACAAAGTGAAAGTGAAGGCAACATTATTTGATGGGTATTTGAGATGTAATTTTATCTACTCAGTTGTTAAAGGCTTGGGAGGGGTGTTTATGCTTACACTTGGTTTTTAAACAATTCTTTGCTAATTTTATCTTTCTGTTCATTTTTCTAATAATAAAAATGGGCCCAAGCAAACACCTTCTATGCCTTTCAACCTAACCCAGGATAAAATACACTCTAATTCTAGAGACATATGCATCTGAGTCCAAGTAGCATCCTAACTCTAAGGAAAGCTGAACACATCTTAAAAGTTCTAAGCATTCTCAGTTTCTTATGTATGTAACTAGTATTTAAAGCAATGCAAGCACTCAAGCTAGCTAAATCTGAGACTTGGCAGGACTACTTGTATTCTTGAATTTAAGCACCCACTTAATTTCTGTGAAGTCACAGGAGTTACATATTTTCACAGAATCACAGAATATTCTGAGTTCGAAGGGACCCACAAGGATCGAGTCCAACTCATAAGTGAATGGACCCACAACCTTGGCTTATTACCACTGTGCTTTAACCAGTTGAGCTAATCTCAGGGTTTTCATCTGAAATACTTTTCATTCAATCTACATTGTATATACCAACAAGCATGGTACTTCAATGGCTATATTTTTTTACCAGTTTTGTTATTTAGGAGGTATTTCCCTCATAATAGATTAGCAAAATAGATGCAAAGCAAAATAGATGCAAATCAGTCTTTAAATTAGAGTTTTCTATAATAGTCTAGTACAATACTAATCTGTCAATATGTATGAAGTCTACAATTTACAATAATTACAGAAACAAAATGTACATGTCTGTCAATAAGATGCTGAAATAAAAGAATGGTGATCAGTCCTTATTTCTGCGCTCAGGAATCCTGACTCTGCACCCTGTTGTGAATTAGCAGTGCAAACAAACTTCAAAAGGAAATACACATTCCCAAGTTTCAGCCACACATGTGCCTTGGGCGCTAGTGTTTGAAGACAAAATACACCACATAGCAGCCAGAACTGTGTCAGGAAGACCTGCATTTTCAAATACAGTATCATATTCTTGCTTTGAATTACTACAAGCAAAGATGATGATGTTCCTTCAATCACAAAGGAAAATGGTACTAATGAGCAAAGTGATAGAAGAAAAGCAACATAAAGTGTCTTGGTATAATGAATATACATGAAAAACAAGTCAAAGTTCATAAAGCACAGAACATTAAAAAGGCATGAAAAACCATGGTTATAGTTAAGCTAAAGACATGGTTTTGAAAAGTCTAGAAATCAGACTGATATTGACACTCCGTGGGATTTGTGGACTCTTTGTAATAAAAATAGCCAAGAATAGCAAGGGTGCTTATAGTAAGCTTAACTCTGGGATATTTTTCTCCTGTATAGAAGATCCACACAGTGAAATGGATAGAAAACTACTGATCTTTTTCATACATATATGTCGCTGATAATGTCGGAATGGCCAAAGCGACACAGATATCAGATGTAGTCCAGGTGTAAGGTGAACAGGAAGCTGTTTATTGCTCTCAAGTGTTTCTTTTATACTCTTTGTACACTATCGTGCCACAACACAATTGGTCAAAAGTCTCAAGCATAAAAAACTGTAGACACTGCACACACTCTTATTGGTGACACTGAAGACACTGTCCATGCTGTGACATGCTATTGGTGACACTATACACATTTTGATTGGTGACCTTTGGTCTGGGCTGCATTACATTTGTTCCGTCCGGCATTACAGTAAATATTTCCTAAAAGTTGTTTACATTCCTCGTCACTAATTGCCAGGCTGCTGACAGGTTCTCTGTCAACCCCGACACATATATAACCTGAATGGAGTATTCAAGAGAAAAATCAACAGTGTTATCCCTATGATAATTTATTGATGTACTCAGTTGTATTGTTTGTTGCCAACACATTACTAGTAACATAAATAAACATGCCGGTGTTTTTTATGTCTATATTGACAGCTACAAAATGTATATATAAACAGGTTATGTTGACTTACTGTTACACTGGTAAAAAGAGCAAGATGCTGTGGTAGCATGAATGTTATTTCTGCAGCCTATTTACAAATTACATGAAGAAAGGTATTTTTAAGCAATTGGATTTAAAATTCAGACTGTGTCCCTTTGCCAGAAATCGAAGTCCCAGCAGAAGCACCTAAATGAGCTACTAATAATTTTGCTGGTGTCAAGAAAAACTAGTAATAGGCTTAATAGCAGCCATACATTTCCTGAGGAACAGGGAGAGCTGGTCCTGTGGTTTGTTCAGGAAGAAGCCATAGCTCCATGGAAGAGAGGGCAGAGGGCACGGCCCTGCGCAAGGCATAAGAAGCCAGGGAAAGAAATGTTAAGAAAACAGACAGAATTAACAGAGAGATTGAAAATTCCATGCTATACACATTTATTAGTTTGGTATCAATGAGGTTTTGGATCAAAATATAAGACTTTGGGGAATAAAGTCCAGATTTCAGATATCTTTCATTTGGAGCAAGTGTTGTAACTGCTATAACACTGTACAGAAATGACTTCTTCCTTCCCTCCCTGGTATCTGACTGGGCCCTTCAGGGAGCACATACACCCAGATGGGATCCACCTGACCTAATTTTGGACACTTAACATGTTGATAATTAGATCTCAGTTAGCTGTCTTCATAATGAAGAAACAGCTGTACAGCACCATTCCTCTCAGTTATAATAAATACTCATAATAAATAGGTCACATTAATCACTTCCCAGAAATGTTGTTTATTATAAAGGGAGACCAAAGTGACTAACAGAGACACAGATCATAAACACACAGGATCATGCAGGCTGTAAAGGACCTTAGTAACTCTCCACTCCAACCTCCTGCTCATTGAAGTCAGATGAAGTTGCTCAGTGTTGTGTCTAGTCATATCTTGACCACCTCAAAGGACAGAGATGGCACAACCTCCCTGGGCAGCCTGCTCCCCTGCCTGACTGTCCTCATGTGGAAAAAATTCTTTCTTATTTCCAGTCTATTTCAGTTTGTGCCTGTTGTCTCTTCTCATCTCACCATGCACTAGTCTGAGGAACAAGGCTTCATCTTGCTCACCTCCCCGCAGGCACTGGGGGCTGCTGTTAGGTATCCCTGAATCTATCGCTTCTGCAGGCTGAACAAGCTCTGGTCCTCAGCATCTTCTCAGAGGCCAAGTGCTTCAGCCCCAACCACTCTGGTGGCTTTCCACTGAACTCACCCCAGTTTCCAGTACTGGGGAGTCCAAAACTGGATACAGTATTTCTAAAATCATAATGTTTTGGGTTGGAAGGGACCTTTAAAGACCATCTGGATCAATCCCTCTGCCATGGGCAGGGACACTTTACACTAGATCATGTTGCTCAAAGCCCCATCAAGCCTGGCTTTGAACACTGCCGGGGATGGGGCATCAGAAATTCTCCATGTTACCCACCAATCAGTGTGTGCAGCAGGAAGAGGCTAAACAGTAGTGAGAAAACTAAGGGACTTGAGGACTAAGTGATGGCAGGAAAAGCCTCAATTCAAAAAGTGTTTCTGCTTAGGATAAGGCTTAAACAGCTATGTAAGTCCCTGTGTCTATGTCTAGCCTGAACTGCTGGGGAAAAGTGGCATGGAGGCGTCTGTGGCTCTCTGGTTTCTGTCTAGTTTCAGTGCCTCTTTCTTTCCCTCAGAAATGAGTAAGGTATGAATGCTACCATCTGCCTCTGCCTTGCAACTGGCTGTGCATCTTTCCTGAGGAATAAGAAAATGTTCCTGGGTCTAATAATGTAAACATCACCATTGCAGTCTCATGCTGCTCAAGTAGTGAAAATCCCAGTTTGGTCAGAGAAGAGAAATCCCCTAGTACTGACACCAGTGTGTCATGGCCACTTCCAGCTAGGAATCCTCAACTGCCAGTTGCTACCAGGGAACCTGAACCACTCAATGGCCAAATGATGGACACAAAGCTTGTTTTGCACAGAAATTGGGAAATTGAGTTCAGGTCTCCTTGTATAGCTTTGACCGACTGCTGCTCCTCACTTGGGAAATGGGGCTGTTATTGGTATTTTCTGTTTAGCTTTTAAACTTTTCTGCTGCTATCTTTCACTATGCATTGACATTCTGACTGACAAAGTTCGCAGCATCAGCTGTAATTTGTAGGTATTTTAAAAAATGGAAACAATCACGAAGAAAAACAGCAAGGTAGCATTTGTTGCTGGCAACAACAGTGCTTCAATACTCAAGATGAAATGCTGACTAAAACAACAAAAAAAACCCCTGCAATATATAATTATTTTGAATGACTGGAAGAATCCTCTTCTGATCCATTTGTCCGTTACACCAGGACCATGACCTTGGATTTGCCTCACCACTATGGACTTGCCTGGAGATCACTGGAGGGTGGCTGACCTTGGTTGCTGTCACAGACACAATGCTCACCCACTGATCTGACTTTCCTTGACCCCAGACCTGCCTTATCCCCATGGACATGTCCAGCAGCCTGGATTGCTGGCTGACCTGGTTACCATCACCATGTCTCCTCTTTTCTCCTTGTCTGGGTGATGGGGATTGCTGCCCTGCCAGCCCCACCATCACTCACAGCTCCCAGCCCCACTGGCTTTGTGGAGTATCCCTCGGTTGATGCTCTCTGACAGAGCCTAGCTGTAAAGCTGGCAGCAAGCACAGCTGTATATTGAGCACCAGGAGATGCATATGGGTAATTCTATTATAGATTGTGCTACAGATATTTAGGGAAGTGCTTGTAACATTATGAACCAAATAATCCTCCTTCCTCATCCAACGCTCTTCTTGTGTCTTCATTGTGTGTCTCTCTCTTCCCCCTGTATGGCCTTGTACTTTATTGCTTTGTGTATGTCTCAAAGTATAAGTAGCTAATGTTGTGGACAATGTTTAGGCATGAACATGGCTACTTTCTGTGTATTTGCACAAAAACAAACATGAGTTTGAGGATCAATAAATAACAGAGAAATATGACATCAACCAACTAGAAAATGCCAGACCTACAGTGAAAAAAGGCCAAGTGTAGACGGTATATCTGGCCAACAACTTTTTTATTGTCTAACTATATGAAAGTTCTTTATTTTCTCTTCCTGCTCATTATCCTTTAATACAACAATTATTATATATGTATTGGATTATTTTGGCTACATAGATATTGGGCTATATACCACCCAAATAATCTTGGGCTATACCCTTGAAAAAATCAATAGAAAATGTCTGCAGGTTTTTGTTGAATGCTAAGATGTCACTTTAATTTCACTTATTAAAATGGTTTGTGTGTGTGTGTGTAGATTAACTGTACTCCACTTAAGTTATAGCTTATTAGCTTTATAACTTTTGCCAAGGAAAAATTAGATTATCTCTTCCAAAGTCATATCGTGCCCTTAGCTAAAACTGCCCACTGACTCCATTTGCAAATTGACTCTAATAGGGCCATACATTAATTAATTTAACCCACCTAAATCTGGCTGGACTTCAAAGCCAGCTGGTATTTTCCTTGCAGGGCTTAGCTGAGGCCTCCTCAGTCAGCAGAGCTGGGTCTTCCTCTTGCTTCCTCCTAATTTGACATGGTATCTATCCACAGGCTTTCAAAACCCTTTTCAATAAATAGTGAGGAGTGCTGTTTTTTAAACCAACAAGATTTCAATAAATGTTGACAGGAGTGGGATTCTGGTGCTGAAAGAAATCCCTTTCTGTGCTCCTGTATCTATGCTTTCATGGCAAGTAAATTTAAAGGAATTATTTCTGTAGAAGTTCTGTTATAATCTGTGACTGTAAACTGCATTATTATCAGCACTTTTATACATACTGTTATCCTCAAAAATATTTTTAAAACTTCTGATGTAATTTTTATGTGTGAGTTTTGCCAAAGCTATCTGAATGTTAAGGAAACCTCCCTGTCTGACCATCCAGGAGCCACTCTGGCAGTCACACTCCCACCACCAGACTATCAGTGCTGGGCTTTTATACTCTCACAGTCTGTGCTGGTAACCTCTGGTGTCTTCCAGCTGAGCCCTCGGCTCCTGCTGTGTCTCTGGGCTCAGAGTCAGGTCCCCTGGGTGGGCTGGAAATCCCTGTGCCCTTTGTTATGCAAAGGATCGACAGTTCAGGGCCTCTTTCCTGGACTTCCCAACACGCCGAGCTCAACATTCAGCTCTCTCTGCAGCTGCAACCCGAGCTACCGGCACCACGTATGTTCCTCAACGTGAATATCAAAATAATTTCTAACCATGATTTTCTGATTAGAGATCAGCGTGGAAACATAAAAAGGACTATAGAAAACAATTAAATTATTCTTTATAAAACATTCTTATCTCTAACTCCATCACCTAAATTTTAAAATGTCGTCAGTTATTTTGAATGAGTTTTTGGAAAACTTACCTGAATTATAAATGTGCCTGGTTTTGAGAAAATGCTATAATCAGAAAATACTAAGCAATCACGCTCTGAAAATTTGCCCCTTTTCAAGTATCTCAGACAGAAAATTGAAATTTAGATACTTCAAACCACAGGCTGATATTATTAACTATTAGAAGAAATTCAATTCCTGTTCAAATTCTTCCTAAAATTGATTGACTTATGTAGGGATGGTATTGTACAAGTTCTTAATGTAACAGTTGCTCAACAAACAAGAAACTTTGTTGTTGATTTTTTTTTTTTTAATCAAAGCACAGTATTGGGGAATTTAACTAGCAGAGAAGTTTCCCTTGAGCTTCCTTTTCTATTGATCTTACTTCCTCCATTCAAACCTCTGTCCTTTGGTTTGTTTATGTATACTTCATTACATTAAACTATTCCACATGTATCTTAGTATATTTATAGGAAATATCATTCCATCATGGATACCTCTTGCTGATGACAGTAACTTCTATTTTTAGTTGAACAACATATTTACTGAGCGCTGGTGCAAGTGTTTGGCTTCAGATTTGTAACACAGTCAAGGTTTACTGAGCCAACAGTTTCGTGGACATATTACTACAGATGATAATGAAGATATAAATACTTGTGTACAAATTGTGTTTATTCTTACATTTCCAAAAATTATATATCTAAAATTTTGCCAGCTTCATTCCTCAGAGTGTGCATAAGGTGTTTTTTTGAATAAACCCCCCAGCAAATATGTAACAAATAAAACCCCCAAACAAACCACACAAAAAAAAAAACAAAACACACACAACAGGAAAAAAAGGGAAAAAAAGAGCAAATACCAATATACAATTCTTTTTTTCAAAACCTGACAGAGATTTCACTTAATTTATTTAATTTTATTTATTTTATTTCACTTCAATTTATTTCACTTCATTGAAGGCTAGCCTTTACCATTGGCCCAAAACATTCCTATAAAGGCCTGTTTAGAGCAGAAGTGTCTCGGTCCGTGCAACCGTCTCCCATGAGCATTTTGGGAGAGCCCTCCCCCTAGTGGGAAAATAGGAGAGTTTTTGCAAGAGTTATTTTTCTGTCACACCACATGACTGATATACATGATGGGCCTGTGCTGCAATATGGGAAGAGGAAAGAAAAAAAGGCAATTTAATAAGAAGTTAGATGCAAAAAGAAAATAATCATTGTAGACCAGGTGCTTTATGGAACTGTATAAAAAGTGATTGTCATCTTCAGCTTTTTGTAGAGGGGAAAGATAAAGCAACAAAAAAACCAAACAAAAGCAGGTTTCTTTTATCAGATGTACTGAATCTTTTATTTTCTTTTTTTTTTAAATATATATATTTAGAAAAATCCTGCAGAACTTTGCATGACAGCAGGTAGAAAATCCTTGTATAGTCATTGATTATTCTAGGAATTAGTCCAGTTTCAGACTAATCTCTGAGAAAAATCTCTGTTCTTGCTGTATCAGCATTTAACATACGAGCCTTACTAAAATCCAGAAAAACTACATCCATTGCCTTCCCTTCATCCAGTGTGATTCATCCATTCTGAATAGGTTCATCCATTCTAATAAGTGTAGATGCACCTTCCTCAGAGGCTGCAGAAGAAAATGTAAACATAGTCTGGAAAAGGTGTTAAAAATGGGAAACCTTCATTCACTTCATATTACTATACCAGCCATTCCCTACAGCCCTTTGAGCCCTGCCATTCAGCCAGTGCTTCACCCAGCACACCATATACCTGCTCATCTCACAGTTGGACAACTTGTCTAAAAGGATGCTATGAGGGACAGTATCAAAAGCCTTACTAAAATCCAAAAAACTACATCCACTGCATTCTCTTCATCCATGAGGTCGGTGACCTTGTCATAGAAGGATATCAAATTATAGTTACAGGACTTTCTCTTTGTGAGCTCTTGTTGATTGTGCCTGATGATTGTGTTATTTTTTAAATGCCTTTCAGTAGTACCCAGCATGATCTTCTACATAATTTTTCCAGAAACTGAGGTTAGACTAAAAGATCTCTAATTCCCCGTGTCTTCCCTCACTCTCTTTTTGTTGATCAGAATAACTCTGGCCAATTTCCACTCATTAGGGACTTCCCCAGACTTCCAAGACCTTTGGTAGATGATCAAGAGGAGTCCTGCCATAACATCCACCAGCACCTTCAGAACTCTGGGATGAATCCCATCAAGCCCCACAGACTTGTGAACATTCTGCTGATACAGCTGGTCCCTTACAATTTTGGTGTCCACAAATGGAGAGTCACTGTTCCTGCAGCCCTCTGACTCAGGTGACTGGGCATCCCAAGGTTTATCACGAATATTAAAGACTAAGTCAAAAAAAGCATTAAATGCCTCTGCCTTTTCTTCATCGCCATTTGTCACGTGACCAGCTTCATCAAGTTTCAGCCCAGTATTTTCCTTAGACCTCCTCTTTCTAGGAATGTACTTTAAAAATCCCTTTTTATTGTCTTGACACAACACTGGCCAGTTTCAACTCTTGGCCTTTGTTGTTTTCTCCCTACACATGCGAACTACAGCTCTGTGATCTTCCTGCGAAGTCTGACCTCACTTCCAGAGAACATATGATTTCTTCTCCCACTCGACTGACAAAAGGAGTTCCCTGTTCAGCCAAAACAGTCTTCTACCCCACTTGCTTGACTTATGATACCGTGACATGGCCTACTCCTTTACTTTTATAAGGTGGTTCTTCAAAACTGACCTGCTCTCATAGACAGTCCTATGTCCTCCTAAAGGGGGGGGCATTGCAAACTAGCTCCCTGAGTAACTTAAAGTTTGCTCTCTTGTAGTCCAGGGTAGGGACTCTGCTGACCTTTTTTCTCATTACACTGAAAATTTTAAAAAACTCCACCATGTTATGATTCTTTTGTTACAAGGTTCTCAATAGGCATTCACAAATCCTTTCCTGCAGGCTGCAGTTCCATTGGCTCCAACTGTCCTAAAGCATAAACTTTTTGATTGGAGAACGTGACCATCCTGAGGTATCAGCACAGGAATATGTCCTCAAAATATAATACATTCACTAGCATATCTAAAATACAGTGTAAGCAATATTCTCCCTATGTTATTTTGATGCCAACAAAAATAATTCTATTTGTGGAATTTTCCTGAGTTAATGCCTTTGGGACCTCAAGTTCAAACCTAGTCAATAGGATCTGTAAAATTAATTTCAAATACAAATAAACATCATTAATAATCTGATCACCCATGGCAGTTCTGCAAAGAACACTGAAATTAGGAATAAATTTGAAGGAACACATATGGTACTATTTAAAAGACAGACATTGGCATGAAAGAAACTAAGAAAAAAAGCTGGCTTCATTAAAATCTATGGCAAAATCTACTCACATTTCTGTGATGTCAAAACTCCATTCATTTACTAGGCTGTAATTTATCTCACAGGGGGTAATAAAAGAGCCAAAGTTTGAAGAGTAGCTGCAGTACTAAACTACATTTATTCAGGAGGACAAGACCAAGATCATAATGCTACACTTCCCTTGCAAATGTCTACTCCCACAAATCCCACACAGAAGCTAGTTCAGGCAAAACCAAAGGCATAAGAGTGGATCTTTTTTTTCAGTATCACAAAGCCATCACACAGATTATACACTTGAATTTTATTTGGGGAATTCTTAAAAAAGCTTAATCCAAGTCCTGCTACAGGAAAGCAATGCAACTCTCCTACATCAACAGATTAAATGGTAGAAATGACTGTCAGGGTGAAACAAGGCATTTTCTGATGATCTTCTCTATAAAGTCAGGAACATTTAAGTGGTATAAGAAATTATAACTGAGAAATCTAAGAAATTATGACGGAAGTGAGATATGGAGATTTCTAACAATTACTGTTAAAAAGTTGGAGAGAATTTATGCACTTTTTGTATCTTTAAAATAACGTTTTTGATACCTGAAAATTACTAAGTAAATATATGAACTGAAATTAGAATAAAACTATAAAAACATGCTAAAAAAACACTTTCTAATACTAGACTGAAATGATTCAAGTTTTTCTGCTATATTTGGATTATGGTAAACTTTACCTTCCTCCGTGGCTGCAGAAGAAAATGCAAAAATACTCCTTAAAAATTTTAAAAATCTTTAAATACTATACCAGCCATTCACAAGATTGCAAACATTTTTTTTTGTTTGATAGGAATTGATGAAAATATCAAGTTTATAATTTCTTCTAATTAAATATTATTTAAAAAACTTGGGGGGAAGAAAAAGAGAAGGAAAAAAAGATTCCACAATGCCTCCTCTAAAAACAGATTTAGTGGTTTTCCTCTGGGAAATAATCCAAGTTGCCTCTACAGCATGACCAAGAAGCGGCAATGCTGTGCTCCCTCTCCTGGTTCCGCAGTAACATTGACCTGAACAAATCCTAACCAGGCTGACATCAGAGCCAAGGCCTGTGAAGAACAGAAAGAACAAGAGTGTAAAGCACCATACAGTTTCAGCGTTCTCAAAAAGAAAAAGTTGCTTCAAATAGAAATTAAAATGGTTAAAAATTTTATTTCCAAGCTTTCTGAAAGTTTTTTCCAAGATCTGACAGTTGAAAGATATAAAATTGCCTTGCACAATGGACAACAGCCCTTTTTTCCATATTTGTAATACTACAGTATTTTTTAAGAATCCATTCAGTTATAGAAATCCTTATCTCCCTGGTGGGAAATCTGAAAACTTTAATAGTTTATCTAATAAGTTGTTCACAAAGAAGATCTAAATAAACTTTTTAATGCTAAAATTAGATCCTTTCTAAATGTGTAATTGTAAACTCGGTAACTCCCTAAAACCAAACAGTAACAGAAACAAAAAATAGCCTCATCCCCTCAGGAGTAATTGATTTGTATATTTCTGTAGGAAGAACTCATAGAACCAAGAATTCGTTGCTTCACCATACATGATTCCGTATAGTCTATTATGAAGAAGAATAGTAAGTGTGAACAATACAGCTTTCACCTCAAATAT
Source organism: Pseudopipra pipra (assembly GCF_036250125.1). Lineage (NCBI taxonomy): Eukaryota > Metazoa > Chordata > Aves > Passeriformes > Pipridae > Pseudopipra > Pseudopipra pipra. The sequence continues at coordinate 70,257,068 of NC_087550.1, read as the reverse complement.
AATAGAAGGTATCCTTTAAAATTCTTTGCAGTGTTTCTACTACATTCAACATGGAGCTCTTACATCTGTAGTATGAAGCCATCCGTGCTGGGTTAGTCACCTGACTTTTCAGAGCAGCCTTTAACAATGGCTGGCATTCAGTCTTAACTGAAAAAAATATTTATTTACAATTAAAACTAAATTAGTGGTTTCAAGATAAATGGATAAAGTTCATTATTGCACTTATTGTTGTCTTAATTTACTACGATTTTGATTATGATCTTAGATAGCTGAGCCATCTCAGAGGCAAAGGAGGTTCATACTGTGGCTCAGGGATGCCTTATCTCCAGCATGGTGTACCCTGCACAAAAACTCAACAAAGCAATTTTCCTCTACTCTTGTTCAACAGGAAAGTGGGCTGGGCATAAGATGTAGCAGGAAGGGCAAAATCAAGACCCTGCTTACTTCCTCCTATGGTTTTTGTATTATTAACATCTGAAATGGAGAGGGTACCATGTCTTCTATTTCTGTGTAGGATTTGCAAAGCAAAATACACTAGACAGTACCAACCCCAAATCTGCCATTCCACATGCTGTGCAATGTGGCCCAAAACTGTACGCTTGAGGCCAAAAATGGGACAGGGCATTAGGTGGTGTGTGAGACACACAGTTGACAGGACTTTGAAAATAAAATTTGGGATGGACCAACTTAATTACTAGGGAGCCAGCCTCTCTTCCCTAGCAGTAAATCCCACACACAGCACATGTGCTCCATGACATGAAAGCTGAGACCACAGCACCATCAGCAGCATCATGGTTGCCTCCAGACTCACCCAGCCACTTCCTTCACAGCGGTTTGCCCGAGGGAATTGGGGAACGTGGGCGGCCACTTCCCCCACATGCAGGCACAAATTCAGGTGTGGCTCTGCCCCGTAATCGTTTGCTCGTGCAAACCACAATGACACAGATGGTAGCTGCTGAGTGCATTAAGAAGATTTCTGGAAGATGAAGTTCTGCTGGTTGGTGTGTGTCATAGGGGCAGAGTTACGAGCTATGTCTTTCCTTTCCTGCTCCACCGCGATCTCGGAAGAAGAGGAAGTATTAATTACAGCTTAGGTCCTTTTAGAGTCATCCTTCCCATAGGCACAAGCAGGGGCTAAGCTTAATTTTGCTGCCATTGGCAAAGCAGAGCAATCTGGCCCCTGTGTTAGTACAGGTTAATGATCAAGTACACAACAAGCTATCCTTGCATCAGTACAAATTAATGACGTTCTACAACACCAGCATCTTGAATTACAAAACTGACCCTTTCTACTTTTTAAAACACAAGGCCATTCAGAGATACACGATAGAGATTTAGCATAGTGTGACTTCAGAAGTGTGATGTATTTTCTTTAATACCCACTAAATATGCACTATTGGTCTCTATATTTAAACAATAATTAAAACCACAGAGTTGACTTTTGACCGTAACGACTTGTTATGACCTTGGCTTTCAAGAAAACCTGTTGAACAACTGTTAGGTCATTTCAAAAAAGCACTGCTCAATTCTATAACTTGCAATCTCAAGCTAAATGCTACATGCACCAGCTCCAAAGATTTCAAACACTTGTGGCTTTGAGACACTCTGCCCAAATCCTTTCATAGAATTGTGGCAGGGTTGAGGTTGGAAGGGATCTCTGGAGGTCAACCCTGCTCAAGCAGGGCCATGTTGAGCCCTTTTCTCCAGCTATCCACTTCCTGCAGCAAGAGAAAGCAAGAGACATACATAATCCCAAAGTTTAGGTCTGTTGTATAGAAAGACCATGGACAAGGAAAGTTGTCAAATGTCCACAGCTTATTTAATAATTAAATTTTTGTGGTTTCAAGATTAATGGAAGACACTGACATCTTACAGACTGTCTGCTCTGAGAGCTTTTACAGGCCCCATTTTTTACGTGGCAATGGCTCTGTTTGATTCAATTCACTATGTAGGAGTCAACAATAAAAAAGCAAAGGACTAAACATTCATATAAACATTGATCTTTTTGAGGCACAGTCAAGTAAGAGTAGTACAAAGCTGACCTGCTGCTCTGTGGAAGCACTAGTAGGTGTATTTATGGGAAAAGGTAGAAGTGCCTCAGCTTTCAAGAAGTGATAGACATTTGCTACTTGTGAAGGATGGAAGGGGGAGTATTCAGGTTTGGATCAATTCTGTGACATGATCCTCAAAACTCATACTGATGCCTTCTGAGATGAAACTCAGTACAGACAAGTCAAGGAGTATCAGGAGGAATATCACTTCACCCTTTTACACAGAGCAAAGGCAGTACATCTACAGATGTGTGTCCATACATGTCTAAATAGCAACTAATAGCAAACCCCAAAACTCTATGAATGCACAAACAAAAAATCTGAACAACATACGGGAATGTTTTTGTTGCATCAGTCCATTCTGATGCCATCCAGTTTCATCAGCCCTGCTGTTTTAGCCAGTGTGTTGATGCTAGGGACTGTGGGATGCTGCAAGGACATGGAACCCTCTATGTCCAGATCATCCACTCGGATACATCTGAGGTCTATAATGCTTAAATGCTTTCTCTGGGAGACACTAGGAGCCCCAAGTCTGGAACTGGAATATTATATCCACTATGCCAAACCAGAACCACATTTAATACTGGAAGAAAACCTCCAATCAGAGATGAACATTTAAATCCAATTTCAAATGCAATCACATTTTCCTAAATAAAAAGGTGAAGCATTAGAAGGATAGATTGATGAATTTCATAATGCCATAGACCAATCTGGCAGCTTCAAAGTAAAATTAAACTCACTAAAAATCAAAAAACCAAACCAACCAAAACCCATGCAAAGAAATAAAAAACAAGAAAATTTAATCTTTTTTCCTGTATGACATAAACACTGACTGACTGATGAAGGTAGGATAGGTTTGGCAAAAAGATGAAAGTGTCTGAAAGTTACTCTCTTCTACAACTGCTTTTTGTTTTAAAAAATTGAAGAGACAAATATGAGTTAAAAAGAGATCCATGAACATTGAAGACAATGTCAGCTTTCAAAGAAAAATCTTTAACACTTAAAAATTGCAACTTTACAAAGAAAATTGCAACTTTACAAAGAAAATTGCAAATTGACAAAGATCGTTTATGAGCACAAGTATAATGGCTTTAGAGAAGATTCAGTGAAAACAAAATCTCAAGAAATGTAGGAAGGATCAACATCTCCAACTTTGCTGGCTACATTCAGCTCTCACGTGAGCAGGTGATACAATAAAAATGTGAATAAATACAACTCATTGTTTTTAGACATCAAAGGTCACTACATTGAGTTAGATAAGATTACTGCAAACTAACTGCACACCAAACCTATAAACTTTGGGAGTTATATGTGAAAACATCCATACTACTCTGAAGAACTCAACAAAGTTTTTATAAACCAAAAGGGCTGTTAGGGATCTGTCATTGTGATGCATGAATAAATAAGAGAATTAGATTTGTATTACTTTATTGACAAAACAATTTATTTATATTTTAGTTTACTGATGTTAAAATGCAGTTTTTATATTAATCCACAGAATATATATGTCTATTTTTGTAGTTTTGAAATTTCTATTATTTAGTTACTTAGTTCTTATGAAATGTTTGATATCCATAGATCATATCCATGATACAGAATATCACTATCATTTATCAGCTGGAACTGATTTTTTAAGTGAAGGTGTCAAATTGTTGAAACCTAAGGAAGTGCATTCAGTTCTTCTTTTGTTGCTTTCCAATCTTTCCAAAGATCCATTTTTTTTCCTTGTTATCTACTTCAGGGCTTTAATTGTACTGGTAGGGATAAAATCTAGGGTCTGTTTTATTTTCTCTTGGACAGTTTTTGAGTTTTACATTGAACAGCTACAGGAGAAATAGATACTTATTTGACTCACAGAAATATGACAATCACAGAAGCACAGAATATTCTGTGTTGGAAGGGACCCACAAGGGTCATCAAGTCCAACTCTTAACTGAATGGCCCATATGGGAACCAAGCCCACAACCCTGGCATTATTAGCACCATGCTCTAACCAACTGAGGTAATCTCAGGGTTGTAGAAGTTAATAATTACTTTGACCCTTTGCACAGATTCTCCATTATGTTGCATTAAATGAAATATGATCTTCATGATTTTATTTCAGTTAAAGTACTGATTTCACGTGTGAGTACATTTTTATTTAAGTAAAGACTATTTCTTTTCTTGTGTGTTTTAGAAACTGCTATTAAGAACCTAAAGACGTTGTATCTTAAATAGAAACCATCAAAGGTATAGAAGTGACTTTATATTTCAGAGGAAATTATTTCCTCAGATCTAATAAATGGTTTTATTTTGTACTCCTCTAATTCTAGCTGTGAAATGAAATTAAATGAGCCTTGCCCGAAAAATGCTACAAAACATTGCAGTCACTTCTGAAGATGTGAGATGTAAATATTTATAAGCCTTTATTATTTCAAGTCTGCAAACTCAAGAACTGGGAATATTAGCAGCATTTATTTATTTATTTATTACAGTTACTCTGAATATCACCACAGAACTGTGATAACAGTACACTTCTATAAAGACAGAAATGTTCAAAAATTACCACATGCAGACAAGTCTTATCCATTGCATAAAATGTATTTGTGAAAACCTTTTGGTGCTCACAAATTTAATTTGCTTACAGCATTGTGCTTCTGAATGGCTGAAAAGCAGTATAGAAAATGAAATATCAAACAGAAAAGTTGCTACTGTGATTATAGCTATACATTTATGTGGGGAAGCCTTAGAGAACGTGTTTTCTTGCTGCCTGTTATATATTCAGGGATTGATGTATTTACAAAGATGAGAGTGGACTGATGCAGTGCTTGCCTGAATAATTTCCACTAGACACTAGTTTTTGCAAAAGATTAAGGGCCAGATCCAGAAACAAATTAAGATTCTTATCACAAAGTCTAATTTCTATGTGCCCCTCCCTTCAGAGACCCCTCAGAATCCCAGACTTAGTGACCTTTTTTACATGTTCACGGGAAGTTAACTTACAAGCTGGTTACTATGAGCCAAGGACTTTTTACATGTCTATAGAACAGTCTCCAGAAAAATTCAGGCTCTGATGATTTTCTGTCTCCTGACTGGAGGTGCTGTTCACTCTCCACTCTGCAAGAAAACTAAAGTTTATCTTGTAATTGGGAAGTCCACACTGAAGTACCTACTAAGCTTTTAGTTTATTTGGTTGTCTTGCTACACTCTCCATTTTTCAACAAGCTTTCAAGGATGATAATCAAGCCACAAATAATTATCGGTAGGCACCTTTAGCCTCCTCCAGCTCTCATTTAGCTGTCTCAGATCCTGGATTTCTTGGCAGTCTCTCTGCTGAGGTCAAGTGGCTCTCGGTGACATGGAAAATTGGAAATAAGGGTAATAGTTACCAATGACCCTTGCTCCATTTCAGGTGCAGCAAAGTAGAGCTTTTTCAAGCAGAAGTAAATACTAGTGGTGTGTGATGGGTTCCTGTGGGCAGGATGAAGCTAGGGAGAGACCTCGAAGGAGTTCCCATGCCCAAAGAACAGGTAGGTATCATACCTTACATCCAAACATGACTTCTTGCTTTCATACCTGTTCCCTCAGTCTCCCTCTGCTGTTATCCTGACACCGCGTGACAATGGTTGGACTTCAGGATGCTCATAAATTGACAGGTCAGCCAAGACCATCGCTGCTGTGTAATCTAAGTGAATTATCTGAAGTTCATCTCTCTCTGAGAACACCAGGCAGGCAGTTTGAGAGTCATCCACTCTGCCCCAGGAAAGGCAGAGTGAATGATTTTCTTGAAACACTTGCCTTTGTTCCCTGTCTGTGCAGAATGGTTGGCTCAGGAGCTCAGGTGTGATGCAGGTCCTTCAGAAGTCCACCAACAGACTGAGGCAAATTCAATGTGGACATTTTCTTACAGCACACAGTTAACTCTGGATACCAGTGAAAGCAGCAGAGTATGAAACTGGGACCCTCACATCAGGAAGACACGGGACTTCACTGCCAACTCCCACGGGGGAGTACTGGCTGTGCCTCCCTTTTGGCTTGTGAAGGGTCCAGTTCCTTTCTGCAGCAACTCCCCTGGTTACCCAGGAGGCCAGGGAGCCACTCTCCCATTGCAGGAATGCAGTGTGTCCTTTTGTTCATGAAGACTAATGGTATCCTGGGCTGCATTAGGAAGAGCTTTGCCAGCACATTGAGGGAGGTCATCCTGCCCCTCTTACTCAGCCTTGGTGAGGCCACATCTGGAGTGCTGTGTCCAGTTCTGGGCTCCTCAGCACAAGAGAGACATGGAACTCCCGGAATGGGTCCAGGATGATTAAGGGACTGGAGCACCTCTCTTATGAGGAAAGGCTGAGGGAGCTGGGCCTGTTCAGCCTCAAGAACACACAACTGATAAGGGACCTCATCACTGTCTCTGTCTGAAGGGAAGGTGTGAAGAGGATGGAGCCAGGCTCTTCTTGGTGGTGCCAAGCAATAGGACAAGAGGCAATGGGCAGAAACTGATGCACAGGAAGTTTCACCTGAACATGAGGAAGAACTTCTTTATTGTGCAGGTGAACAGATTGCCCAGAGAGCTTGTGGAGTCTCCCTCACTGCAGATATTCAGGAACCTTTGGATAGAATCCTGTGCAATGGGGTCTAGGCTGATCCTGCTTGAGCAGAAGGTTGGACTAGATGACCCACTGTGTTCCTTCCAACCTGAACAATCCTGTGATTCTGTGACCACATTAGCAATCAGGGTTTTCAGGAAACCAAAAAAAGTACATGCTCATTTCAGGCACGAGCTGGTAAAATACAATGGATTTTTATGGTTCTTTTGCCAGTGGAGCACCGTTCTGTCCAACCGCAGACCCACAAACAGCTCACGGCGGAAGGGGCCGAGGCCATCCCCCCTTCCCAGCCTCTCTCCTCGGCCCGGCCCCGCCTCCCGGCAGACCCCGCGCGCCGCCCGCCCTCGCGAGATTCCTGGTTCTCGCGACAGCGCGGCGCCGCCATCTTACCCGTTCGCTCGGCGCTCGCTCTGTCGGGCGCTGCGGCTCCGGCAGCGCGGGGGCCGCTCTGTCTCGTCCCGCTCCCTCCCGTCCCGCTCCGCACCCGTACCGCGCTCTCGGCCGCGCCGCCTTCCGGCGGGGGACACCCACGCAGCGGCCGGGCCGCGCTCCCTGGCTGAGGAGCGGCGAGCGCGGGGCCCGCGGGGAGCAGCCGCTGCTGGGCTGGTTCCGCCCCCTCCTTGTCGCTGGGCCTCCGGCCCCTTCCAGGCGGCTCTGCCGAACCGGGAGGCGACCGAGGCCTCGGCGGGGGGTGCGGGGAGGCGCGGCGGGAGCCAGGGTGCCGGGCGGCGGGGCGGCGCGGACCCCGCCGCCGGTGCTGGTGCTGCTGCTGGCGGGGAGGCGGGGGGCCCGGGCCGCTCTGGATGGTGGTTAAAATGATCATAGAAAACTTCGAGGCGCTGAAATCCTGGCTCAGCAAAACCTTGGAGCCCATGTGAGTAGCCGCGACCCTTCCTCCCCCTCCCGCCCCCTCGAAATAAACCTGCTCCTTGCAAAAGGTGGGAACGCGCAGGGAAGGGGAACGCAGTGCCAGAGAGGCCCGTGACGACACCCGGGAGGTGCCCTCCCAGCGCCCTTCTCCCCCGGCCGCTTTCCGTGAGGGGCTGCGCCGCTCTCCCGCTCTCCCGTCGCCGTCCTCGGCCGGGAGGTAGGACCGTCTCCCTCCGGAGGATGCAGCTTCCCCCCCTAGCGACCGCGTTCTTGTTTCCCTTTGTAGCCTAGGGGAAGCGGGAGACGCTCTGTGTTTGTGCAGCTCGTTGTGCCCCCTCAGCCCCCGCAGAGGCGACGGTAATAACCACGCCCCCCCCCTTGGCCGGGGACCTGCACCGAGACAGCTCAGGTGCCACTGGGAAGTCCTCCAAGATCCTAGGATGTTCCCTGTACCATTTGATGTAGACTCTTCGCACATCGTTCTCGGTTGTTTTGATTATTTGGCGCTCTCTTGTTTCCATGCCTGCCCTCAAATAAAAATTGCATCATAAGAGAGCTTGGGAGTAGGAGCTCCAGAGAATAATTTGCCTGTTTGTGAATATCTCCGTGGCCTCTAAGCATAACATTCATGTGAGTAAGTGGGGCTCCTCTGCAAATAATCTACGTCTTCCTTCTCTGGATGATATTTTAGTGGAATTGAGGTGTGAACTTAGTTTTAAAGGTTTCTTCTTCTGCAAGTATGGTGTCTATAGACATTTCAGATTAACGTATACAATTGTTTTGTCATTTTAACTACTACTTTAACATGTCTGAATTAAATTGCTGGAGTTGGTTTAAATCAAATGAATTAGAACTTATAAATTCATTCCGGTGTTAACTTTTGCTCTGAAATGTTTGCCCACGATCGGTTTTACTCTCGTAAGTTTAAATGGGGGGAGGGGGGAAGTCTGCTTTATACCACAGGTGTTAGTTAAGTGTATGTATGTACAGGTATAGTTTGTATGGTTTATGCTGAAATAACTTGAAAAAGTTGTAAAACGTAAAATATTTTTAGGAGAGTTGGGTTGGGTTGGTTTTTTTGTCTGTTTGGGTTTTTTTTGGGTGCTGGTGTTTTTTTTCCGTAGTGCCGCATCCAGACCACACTGAAATAGATGAATCTTAAAACTTAATTTCAGTGGACTTTGAATCTGACCTGAACAAATTGCACTGAGTGTCTTTGTCATAAAAGGTTTAACTGTTAAGATACTTATTTTGGGAGAATAAAAGAGCATTATCCTGTAAAGGATGGTGAATTACTCTTCCTCTTGGGTCAGTGTAATGTAATATTCGAATAACAGAGCACGTTGTGTTCTGGGGTAGTAGATCCATCTAGTTCTCTGCTGCGTTATACTGACTATTAGTCTCTGGATACTTTCTTGCATGATTATTCTGTTAATGGCAATCACCAGTTTGATGTCCGTATTTTAGAGTCTGCTGGTTAAGAGGCTTGGAACAGACTTGGGCTGTTCCATGATTCTCTGTTTGAATATGAAACCATGAGATTTACTAGCAATATTCAGCAGTTAGAGGGTGAGATTGGAATTTTCAGCTTTACTGATCAGTGCAATTTTCTGGTGGGTTTTTTGGGGGGTTTTTTTTTGTTTTGTTTTTGTTTTTTTCTTTGTTTTGTTGTTTTGGGTTTTTTTTGTCCTTAAAGGACCAACATGTTTCTGTTAAGTTAAATGTGGTTTATAAGCAGATCAAATGTGGTTCCTGGTCTGGTGGATTTGGAGTTGTCTGAATTTTTAGGTTTTAGGAGGAAACAAACCAGCAGGGACTATTAAATTCAACTGTCATTCAGTTTTCTACAGTGTCCTATGTAACGGCATTATTGAATAAATGTTGGAATTGGTGGAGATGTACTGTCGTTTCCTAGCAGTCAACCACTCTTGGAGGTGTTCCTGATCTCGGTTATCTGATGTCGGCTGTCTGAAATGTGCCTACAGCCATAGCTTCTGGCTGTATGTAAAGTTACTTCTAAAGAAGCAGCTGCTGTTGGTGCAGTAGTGATACAGTGAGGCCCTAAGTGCTCATCCTCTGGAGGTATTGCCATAGCCTGAAAATGATTTTTGGCTTGTCTTTTCCTGTTAATGAAACAAAAACAGGTGCCAGCTGTTTTTGTCTAGTGGCTCTTTCTGTAACCTTTAGCTGCAAGATATGCTGCTTGATTTCCTAGCTAGACTAAGGAAGACACTAGTGTATTAGCTCATTATGGAGGTGGTGTCTGTGTAGTTTTAAGGGGAGAAGTGCAGTTAAGAAGAAACCTAACTAAATTCTCTACACACAGATATAGACCTGTAACTATGTGCCGGTTATGTAGAACTGAGTAGTTAGAACATGATATACTTTCCAAGTTGCCCTTTTCAAGCAGGTATCATTTTTTAATCAGGATATATAGCTTATTCCAAAGACCATAACATATGTACTTCTGAAACATAACGTTTCAGATTAGAATATAGAAGTAGCCATAAAAATTGTTTCATTTTATTATTTAAACTGTCTTAAAAATGCTGGCTTTTTAGTGTAATGAAACAAGTGTGTTACATAATTGTGTGGACTGGACGTCATTTGATTGTTGGATTGCTTGCATGTGGAGCCTCTGGGAAACTGTCCATAGACAAGAAGGGAGGAGAGAAGGGTGATGGAGGGTTTAAGATTTGGAATTTTTTGTTAATGGTGGGTCGTTGGGTTTGTTTGTTTGTTTTGGACTGCTCTAATGCCTGTGGCAAAGCGTTGGTGATCATCCATACAAAGAGGCCTTATCTGAGTTTTGTCTTGTTGCAGTGAGGCAGAAACTGCAAAAGCTACCATGCTGGAGCATTTGCAGTCCAGCTCTGCTTGAGGGGTGATGGGTCTCTGGTAACTTGCTACAGCTCTCCAAGGAGAGGCTTCTTTTTTAGTTTTGGAAATAACTCTTTGAGCAGCTCCATTGAGTGCCCAGAGAATTACTAAATATACATACAGAACCATTGCAATTACAGCTATGTAAATACAGTACCAGCGTAAACAAAGCAGGAAGAGGCTTTTTTTTTGTGCTGTGGCTACTCTGTGTTTTACTAGAACTATCTTGCATGTTCATCTCCAGTCAGCTCCGTAAAGAAGGCATTTGTCACTAGTTGTCCTCATTGCTTGCAGACAGCAGCACGCTTAGTTTCTAGTGTTACACACCTTCTTGTCCATGGCATGGTTTCTGTCAAGCGCTGGAAAATAATGTTAGACTTGGAATATAACCATATGCCTGTCACCTCTTATTTCTGTACTAACAAGGCATATCTACTGAGGCACACTGAGCCATATCTACTGTGATGGGTTTCTTTTTTGCAAGTCCATTCCAGATACTATATAAACAGTGTCCATAGTCCTTGCTGGAATATCAGGTTCTGGCTTGGCAAAGTTCCAAGTAGAGGTCTCTTCAGTTTTTTTTTTCTTGAATTTGTTTGAATCTCTACTTGTGAAAAACCCACTTCTTTTGTACTAATGCTGCACTCACCCATTTTGCTTTTAAGACATTGCAATGTTCTCCTCCTTGCCCTAATTCTCTACAATGGAAAATTTTCTTGGTTTTAATTACTTTGTGTAAAATAAATTTAATAAAAATCTTTCTGTGGCCCACTGAATTTTACTTTCAACTTGATTAAGGCTCCCATATCTAATTTTTTTCACTTCACTGTATTTACAGGCTTGTTCCTCTGCTAAATCAAACTTGCAAGGAAGATGAAATAATATCTACAACAACTCTTATGCAGTAATTAGGCATACCTCATTGAAATGGAAAGGTTTTGTGCATTGGTTAATTCTGGAGGTGAACATGGTGTTGTAACTACTTATGTCAGATGGAATAAAATCAAAATTGTTTAAAGACTATTTTGAATATATTTATCATTGGAATATTTTATGGCAAACGATCAGTGTTCTCTGGTGTTCAGTTATGGCTGCACTATTCTATTTTTGTTTGTCATGCTTTTCAACCTTTATTTTTTGGCTTCACGCAGGTGCTGAAGAAAGGTAGCAAATAAAAAAGGTTTAATAGTGGTGTAAGGAATATGCTAATAATCCAAGACATGAAAGAATAGAAAAAAGTTAAAACAAAAACCCTGTCATTCCTTTCTACAAACATGTGGCACACCATCCTCCCAGTAACACTCATTGGCCCATCAGGAAGTTTCTCTCATTTCCTGTGAAATTTCCCAAGAAATTCAAAAGCAGTAGATGTTTCTCTTCATTTCACTTCCTTTGTTAACACTTTGCATGAAGCTATTTATAACTAAGATAAATAAAGCATAAATACCCGTCACTGGTATGTCACTTTTAACACTGGTTATTTTTCTACATGTGTTATGAAACTTAGTCTGTTCACCTCATTTATGTAGAGCTACTGTGTTTGAGAAATCGAGATTCCTAGCTTAAAGTGTTGGTACTGCTAAGCTTCTGTGTAAAAATACTGTGTCAGAAGTAAAATATTGGTATTTCAAGGTATAGTTGAAAGCAGAAAATACAATGGAGAAAATTATTCCTGTTACAGGAACTCCTTCTTGTTCTTAAGGTGAACATCAGCAGTGAAGTGGAACCCCTTGACTGCATTGCAAGCCATGAGATACTGTGATGAGTTTTGTGTTCTGCACTGAATGTGTGTTGGGCAGCCAGCAAGCTGACAGCTGTTCTGCCTCTCAAGAGCTGCCTTGAATCTGGGGGTGGCATTTTAGGCTGCAGCTGTATGAACGTGTCAGATCTGATTATAATGTAATTTAGAGCTGTTGTAACGACATCTGTAATTTACGTAGCAGCATTGGAGGCTGTTGCATTCCTCGATGTATTTCTATTACATTAAGTACCATTAGAGGGTTAATGAAAGTGAGCATCCTAAGAGTGGTCCTTCTCAGCCACAGTAGTGCTTCAAGATAAAAGATGGATTTTGCTGAATGAGCCTGTCATTCATTTTACTTACTGAACGCTGTAACTTTTTATAGATTTTTTTTTAGTAGCAACGCAACAGAATGGTACAACTGCCTAAATTAGACAAGCTGCACTGCCCAATACACAGTGTACATCTTTCTGCACCCACTCAGTCCTGAAAGTACAAGGCATTTCTCTCAGCCTTTAAACATAGCTGTGTCCACTTTGACTGATATCAAGAACTGAGCAGTATTTTAGTAATTAATCTTCAGGCAACGAAACCAGACTCTGAAATTTAGGTTATTAATTCTCTGGGTCAGACTATGATAAATAACATACTTCTACATGTAATTTCTTTTACAGCAAGACCATTCACTGCCTGGAGGACTTCAGACATGGTCTTGAGGTTTCAGTGTATTGTGGTAGTTGAAATTTGTCAAGGAACTAGTTTCAGGACTTGCAGCACCTCTTTGGTTTGTACATTAATTTTAAAACTGAAGAAAAAAAAAATCCCCATAGTTTTTTTACTATCTTAAAGTTGTGTGCGCATACTAGCTGTGTCCAGAATGAAGTCTCAATTGAGAGTCTTTGCATTAGCTTGAAATAAAGAGGATGAAATATATCCGAAATGGACAAGTAGTGTTTTCACTACAAGGAAACTTTTTGAAAGTTTCTTTTCTGTCTTCAGTCTTCTCCTTCTTCCAAGCAGCTTTTATCACCTGAGTAACTGTGTTCATTTTGTGGAAACTATCAGGTTTATGATTTAACAGCTACAGCATGGGAATTTTTTTTCCTTAGTGCTTCCCTTTCCCTGCCCTATTCCCCCCCCCCAAATTGTAAAAAGGTTACATAATGTATAGTTAAATACTGCTTTTGCGTATTTCCCGTGGGGAATTTGTATACATTTTCCAGATATTTTCACCAGAGGGTAGACCTTGAAATACTAGATTTTTTTCATAGAAGGGACATGTAGAAAATTGGGAATTAGGTTATATTGCCCAAAAGCTTAAAAATATCAAATTCATTTTCTGTGTAATGGTTGAGTTGTTGTCTAATAACTGTAATATTTAATCAGCAGTTTGTTTTGTGATGCCACTGAAATTTTTAGCAAAATAAAGGATTATGCTACTGTTCAACTGGCTTCTCTAGTGTTTGCTACAGCTCCATAGTACCAGACCTGTACCAAATACTGTAGATACTACTTCTTAAAAAATGACCAGAAGTAATTACTCTTGTAAGGCTCCAGTTCAAAGTGTCCAGTTCACTTATTAAGAGCAGACTTAAAGGTTAAATTGCAGCATGAGAAACTTTTTAGCACTGGAAATGTGTTTTTTCTGAGAGGAAAATATTTGGGCTCAGATACATCAGACGTTTCCTCAAGCTAATTATTTAATACATTAGAAGACTTCAGCTTTGTATATATGTAGGAAACCTAGAGTATGTATGTTTACTCATTCTGTGCTTTGTCATGTTAACAAACATTTGAGGAAGGTAAAGGAGCAGGATAGGCAATATTAGTAAGCTATTTAAATATGTGAATTTTTCGGGTATATTATAAACTTCACAACTATCATTCTTGAGTCTGCTTGATGTTTTATAGTTCCTTGTATTTCTTCTTCTTTCTCTTGGTTTAAGAATTCATGACATGGTGGGGTGTTTTGGTTTTGGGGGGGGGTGTGTTTGGGGTTTTTTGTTTGGTGTTGGGTTTTTTTGTTTGGTTTTTTTTTGTTTGGGTTTTTTCTGTGGATCTGAGCATTCAAACAGGAGTTATAACAGCCTTATATTCAATATTTACTTGGTGGAGAGTTCAGAGCCCTGTTGGGGAGACATGCCCAAATGTCTCACTTGATAGTGGAATATTTAATCCACCAGGCTTTCAGATCACTCTTCCCTTTTCGTACCTTTTACATTAAAATTACTCGAACAGCATGCTTTGTGTTTCATTTCAATAAGTTTTTGTACTGATGCTGAAACATATTCTTGGGTACTAACCTGACAAGATATGTCCTCAGCATACTGTATTAAAAGTTTGTCTTTATTCTCTCTTAAGGAGTGAGAGATGCTTCTATTCACTGTCTTTTAAAATTGTTCTTCTGCAATATTTATGTGCAAAGGTATTTTTTTAGTTTAGCTTATCTGCCTTTTAAAATTACTTTTAGGAAAGCCTTTCAGTATAAGCTCTGTGCTAATAAGGGCTTTTGTATGTACAGCTACGCCAGTAACATGTTTTTGCAAACACCTTTAGTTTGTATTCCACATACACTACATTTCTAAGTTAAGACTGATGTCTGTAATTGTGTGGTGATTACAAAAGTCAAAGTGCGTTGTCAGAAAATATTTTATATTTTAAAATATGTAAATCTGAGTATTGGAAATGGATAGATTGAGAAGTGTTTAATGAATTGCGAAGTATTTAAATGAGAAGAAAAGAGACTGTACAGAGGTGAGTTCTCTTCAGCCAAATTACTTTCCCCTTCTCAAATATTCATTATTAAAATATTTAAGGCTTAAAGTTACTTTGACAGTTACAGCTTTTCTCTTCTGGTTTATCTTCTTTATTTGAAATGGTAATTTCATATAATGACTGCAAAACTGGATGAGATCAGAAAAAAAGGATTTTGAACTTTTCTGTGAGCTTTGTTGCAGTTGTGAACTCTTTGTCCTGTGATTGAGCAAGATATTTGATTGGGTATTACTTTCCATTTTGAAGCTTTTATCTACTGCATAGCAGTTTGAGGTATCCATATAATTCTCTGAAGAACATGTAGAGATCTAGCAGGAGAATTCTTCCGTCTTAAATATTGTTTATTAAAGCAGGATTACATGAGCAATCTCCCTTGTTTAATAGACACTGTGTATTCTCTGAGAGAGTACAGACTGCGAAAAAGCATTACCAGAGATAAAAACATTTAGCTCTATCTAACGTACTAGTTACAATCGTATATATTCAGAAGAAAACATGTAAGAAAACATGTTATGGTGTTTAATTGTAGCACACACTGGGATGTACTTGCTGCAGTGGAAATTAATTCAGATTACTTGTGCCAGCTGGTGTTTGTTTGTTTGTTAAAGAAAACATGAAAGTGAAAACAGGAGGAGAAATATGATTACAGATGCTTATTAGTGCTTGCAGCACATGGCTACAAAATGTTGAGGGAATGGAGAATTGGGAGTCAAGGTTGGGAAATATTGTCATTTCAGTGCATGTGAATGTTTTCCTAGTAGCCAGATTTTAGCATAAGAATGAAGTTATGTATCAACTTCTGTCACACTTTAAATGCACAGATTGCATTTCTGCTCAGGACTGTGATGTACCACACCATGTTCAAGTTCAGCTATGGATTCAAACCTATATTTAACAATTGAAAATATGTATCATTCAGTGAGCACTAGAATCAAAATATAAATTTACTTTTAGTTTTGAATGCAAATTAAAGTATTTGAAATGCGTTGGTGGTATTCTAATTTTTCTGAGTTGTCAATTAAGGACTTTATTAATCTTATAATATGCAAAAATATAGTAAGATATATACTGTATGATAAATCCTTGTGCTACACAGTATATTTTGCTGCCATCAGCATGGGTGCCTTTCCTGTTTTCTTTAATCTCACATTACTTGTTACAAAACAGTGTCGACTATAAGAGCATAAAATGCAAGACAAAGAGGTTTAGAATAACTGATACAGCTAGCTCAAAAGGAGTGAAAAATCCACATATGCAGAACACAGATAAAGCAAGCATATTGCATATTATTCACATACAAAGGCTGCTATTCTGTAAGAAAATACTGTCAACTAGAGAACATAAGAACTTGTTTATCAGAAAAACTCAAAGCCTCTGTGATCCAAACCAGCAGATTTTTCACTAAACCAGGGGATGAAGAATTTATACACCATACTTAAGAATTCAGTTTGAATGAAAAAATGGAAAGGAATTGTGTTTAAAAAAAGCAACTCTCCCCCAAACAAAATCATCAAAGATCCAGAACTCTAATAGCTATAAAACCCAGAAATTTTCAGGCAGACCTCCTGTATTCACAGTTTAAATTTCTTTTTTGCTTCATGAGACCAGTTACTCCTCTCTTCCACCGCTTGAAGTTTCTAGCAATTTAATTTTAGCATCATCTGGAAAAAGGGCATTTTATGAGAGTTTGAAAAGGAGTGTAGGTCAGATTATACCTTTGCTAGATCTATCTAAAATACTATTTCCAGAAACAGGCATGGCCTTCACAGAAGTGTGGAGAAGACAGATCAATTGTTTGTGGGTTTTTTCAAGCTTTGAACAACATATATGGAAGAGGAGACTTCTGTTTCAAGTCAGTACTTAAAAAAGGAAGTCAGCCTATGTCTGTATAAAGATCATTTGCAGTTTAATTTTAAAAAGTAAAAAGAAAGCACATTAAATCGTACTGTTGATCTACAGAAGCATCTTCTCCATCTCAGTCTACCACAAAATGCATTGTATTCATTATTGCTTAATTAGTATCAATTTGAAGTAATTCATCTGTTAGTATTTAAAAAGAAGGTATTTGTTGAATAGCCAAAATAAATATACAATTTTAACTTGAAAGCATGTAAGTTCTTCCTGTTGTAGAAATTCTCCTGTACACATTGAAGAATAATAGAATTCAGGACAATTGTTTTTAACTGTTCATATGTGGTTGTCTTGCATAAAGAGTGACAAATGCTAAGACTCTGCCACGGGAGAAAGTGATTGTGTATTTTGGTAATGAAAAGTACATTTTTAGTGGGGATGTTTTCTTGAGACTATCTTGGAGTTGGGTGGATGGAATTCAAGTCCTGGGCTGGACAGTATTGCTAAGGTTTTCAAAGTCATCATGACAGGGAGGGTTGAAAGCACTAATTGTTCATTATTTTTAAAGTTTTTGTTTGTTTGTGTTTTGGAGTTTTGTTTGTTGGTTTTGTTTGGGTTTGGGTTTTTTTTTGGGGGACTGGGGATATTGGAGGTTTTGTCTGTCTGTCTTTGGGGGTGGGGGTGATGATTTGTGGTTTGGATTTTTTTGTTACCTGTTTTGGAGTCTAGGTGGCTTTCCAGAGAAGATTTTCCATTTTCTATCCTGCTCATGAGAGGAATTGCTTTAAACTGAATATGAGGTTGTCATATAGTCAATACTGTAGGAGCTGGAGTATTAAAGTACATTGCAGTAACTAAAAGCAGGGTGTTTTTACTTTCTGGACTGACTCTTGGTTTTTTTCTTGTGGTTTTTGGTTTTTTTTCAGTCTTTTCCCCCCACTAAATTTTGAGTGCATGTGTCATTTAAATAAGTTGTAGCACATTTTTTACAGTGACAGCTGACTGTTTGTATTATCAGATGAGAACTAAATTTGTGAAAATTGAAATAAAAAAAAAATCAGCTTATAATGTTTTATCTGATTTTTGTGAAGAATAGAAAGGTGAAGAAAAACTGCGGATAATCACATGAAAATAGTTGCCTCCCAAAAAATTGTTTTCCTGTTATGATGAAAACAGCACACTAATTTTCCAAGGCATGATTCAGCTTGAAACTGGGAGAGTACTGAAAGTCTCCTGAAGTGCCATTGAAGTTGCATGAAAGAGCGGTAAAAAAAGTTAATAATTTTGCAAATTCAAGGATTAAAAAATTATGAAACGCTGGTCTTAGGGCCTACTGGGGGCTGTACTGAATGAGAACCCTCATTGTGGCCTGTGGTGAAAACTTTTCAGCTTTGGGCTTTTGGATAATCTGCTTGTCTGGTGTGCTGAGGTGCTTGTAGCATTAAAGAGTCTCTGCAGTCGTTCTGCTCTCACTGTGGAAGGTTATGTGCCTGCTTCCAAGATGACTTGTGAGTGCTTGGACAGCATTTTCTTCTGGATAAAGAATTGTTAAATCTGAGTGGGGCAAACCAGATGTAAAAAATTTCTGAAGAATTTTCAGTCAGTGTGCAGTCTGTTTTTTTATTAACAGTATATATTTTCATTTTGTTCGTTCAGTGTGCATGGGTTCTTTTGGAATGTAGACTGTGAACTCCCATGTCCTGTATCTATAAATAATGCAGACTAATACAGAATACTATGGTACATCCCCTAGCATCTCAAGTATCTTTTACAGCATGAAATTCTACTACTGCCTGCTTTCTAGAGGATGCTGAATTACCTTTGAAGCTCTGACCTTTAACTTCAGGGCACTGTGCTGGGCCCAGGCTATCCATAAGATCTCCTGAGAATGGATGCTGACAGATCAGCTTCCTTTGCTTAGTGGATATGTTTGCAGGGGGATGTTGCTTGCTGTGCAGGAGATAAGTGTCTTTGGGGAGGGGTGTTAGGTGGTGCAGTATGGTGATGGATCTGATTTCTTCCAATGTCCAAAATACATGTAATTTCAATGATCAACATTCGGATTGATAATTAAGATCCAGCATTTAAATTTTGTTTATTGTGAAAGGGATTTGGAACTTCTGTTCTATACCTTCATTGTGACTGTTGGACTTCTATGCTAGAACAGTATTTGTGTAATATTCATATTCAGTGCAACTCCCTGACCACAGATTAATTTTACCTGTTTCTCGGTTATTTTTGCTAGAGAGAATGTACAGTTAGGATGCATCATTCCATTTTTTTCCTCTAGTAGTTCTTTAAAATATTAGTACTAATTTTGATTACCACCCAGATAAGCTAGCTGTCTGTCTCATACAACTGATGTGCATCCCTTAAATCCTGCCTGATATTGTGGGGCCCGAAGTCTTCCTTTGGTTTATGCTAAATAACGGTATTTCAGACCAGTGTTCTCACCATTTCATTGGTTACTGTCTTTGAATTATGAAACGTGAAATGGTTTTCTGCAGTAGTCTCACTTGCTTTGGCAGGTTTTACTCTAAAGCACCACTACGAAGTTCATTGTAGATTACTATTTGTGAAACAATATAAAACATACACCAGTTATATTAAATAATGTTCTACTGAATGTGGATGTACGGCTTACTCCGTTGTAAGTTCTTTGTTCATGTGCACGAGTCCATCAGCTTCAACACTGAAGTGCTCTGTACTTAATTTTAGATTGAATTCAGATGCCAAATGGATAATGATCCCTTAATTTCCCTTTATTTTCAGAAACCTCTTAGGGAGGTTTCTGTGATAATGTATGAATTTGGAATTTTGAAACTAAGTTTTTTCAGTTAATCTGCTCTTTATGCTGTTCATATGTAAGTAATAATAAGATTCTCTAGAAGTATATTTGAGTCTCTCTTGAGAGACTGATTCCCCCCCCCTTAACGGTCACTCAGTATTACAGTTGGGATTAGTGATTCCATCTTTGGGAAATTATGGAAGTATTTGTTGTCTTTGTAATTGTTTTTAATACTATTAGGCAGTTGATAATGTTTCACTCTAAATAGTTTATTCTAGTTTGCTCTCGTGTTTTCTGTGCAGTATTGTTAGGAAATATTCTAGGCAGTTGTTCTCTTGAAAAGTGATACTTAGCAATCTTAAGTATCTGGATTCTGTTTTGAAAAACAGCCCTGAGTATTTTTCAATTACTTTGCTAGGAAGTGTTTTTGCCCTGTGTATGTATTGGTCATACCAGTTTCAGATATTATTTCTGTAATTAATTGCCTTTTTTTCTTCTAATTAATCTATTTGCAGATGTGATGCAGATCCATCTGCCCTGGCCAAATATGTACTGGCTTTGGTAAAGAAGGATAAAAGTGAAAAGGAACTGAAGGCATTATGTGTTGATCAGCTGGATGTATTTCTTCAGAAAGGTATGGGCTTTGTCTTAACAATTAAAATTCTGTCTTGTTCAATTCATTCAAACAATCTTTTACCATGGAATTGTGCATTGACCTCTTTATTACCTTTGTTACATTGAAGAATGTAATTCAGTTTTCATGAAGCAATTACAAAAAAACTCAGGTGTATGGCTCATTATGCATAGATCATCCAATTCCAACCCTCCTACCATGGGCAGAGGTGCCACCCACTAGACCAGGTTGCTCAGGGCCTTGTCTAACCAGACTTTGAATGCTTCCAGGAGTGGGGCATTCACAACTTCTTTGGGCAAGTGTTGAAATTCTGTATATATATACCAGAAATATTCTTCCAGATGTTTTATTAAGAAACATTAAATAATTCAAGAATTGAAAACTTTTGTGAAACATTGTCATTGTTGACATGTTTCTTGACTTGGTAAATGTCCTTTTTAAATATAACATTAGGAACAGAATATTTAAGGAAAATACTCTTCATTGTTTTAACTTTTTGCTGAATGCTGGTTTTGGTTGGTTGGGTTTTTTGGTTTATTTATTTATTTATTTATTGTTAGAGCAAGTGTTATTCATGGTTTTGGATAATGGCTATTTGTTTGCTCCTTACTTGTAGAAACTCAGATATTTGTGGAAAAACTGTTTGATGCTGTGAATACAAAAAGCTACCTACCTCCACCAGAACAGCCATCGTCAGGAAGCCTGAAAGTAGAATTTTTTCAGCACCAAGAAAAAGAGACAAAAAAAGAAGAGGTGGGCACTGATTTTAATTTAAATGTACATAATTTTTTCCTCATTCATGTAATTTGCTTATGTGTTTCAGCTTCATAATGTGTACTTATTTATTACTAATAGTTCCACAAATTACATGACAGCATTAAAATATGTCAGAAGATTTGTGCTTGGCACATTGAACACTGCTGCATAGTTTTTCTCAACAGAAGTGGGTGCTTCAAAGGTAAACCAAAGTGGTTTCGACTGGCAAAGGTGAATGAAGTTACTGAGTAGTGTAGGAGTTGCAGTACAACCTAGATCAGTTCTCTGCTCAAGATTGCTGTTGTAGTTATGGTGCCCTTTAATTCACTATAAATCCAGGCTGCCATGAATCCAGGCTACCATTCTAAATGGCAATCCTCATTCCTTCAGCTGCTTGATCCAGGTAGCATCCTTCCATCACAGGTGTGTATGTTGTTCACTGAGCCAGAAGAGTAGGTTTGTGCTTTTCAACAGCAGCCTAGGTTTGCCTACATGGAAGTGTGGGGGTATGAACTGAACCAGATAACCTGATGATGAAGAAAAGACTTTGCTGTCAATTTTTGGATATCCCATCCCAAAACATTAATAAGGTTTTTTTGTCCACCTGTAGCAAAAGCAGGTGTATTTTCATTGCAACGCTATAAGGATGGATTATTCTACTTTATTTTCTCCCAAGCAGTGCTTTGAATATTCCTCGAAATTGAAATCTAATACATTATGAAGATTCCTTAATTATATTAAATGGTAAATGTTTCATTTCAGTGTTACTGTTGAATTTGCTCAACATTTTGAGTTTTTGGTTTTAGTAGGCTGTGCAGAACTCTGGGTTTTAGTATACTTGCGTTTTGAGCTAATGTATATGCTTTGAATTCAGATAGTTAAAGAGGAAGAGCGAGAGAAAAAGTTCTCTAGAAGATTAAATCACAGCCCTCCTCAGTCAAGTTCTCGTTACAGAGATACCAGGTAATAAATTTTGCTTAATCCTTTGTATGATATTAGTAGTCAGATGGGTTTGGATTTTTATGATGTTACTAAATTAAATATTTTCTTTATTGTCACCTAATAAGCCCAAAAAGAAGACTTTTATTGCTCTTATGCATATGTAGTTAAATGGCGAGTATATAAGTAACAGTGTAACCTGTCTGTTGAGTTGTGCACAGCTGTCACGTTTGAGTTTTATAATTCATTTTGATGTTAGATTTGTGGTTTATGTTACAGTACTTACTCTGCTTGGTACTGAGCTTGAATTTTAATTTAGAAGCCTTCCCTTCGATAACTCTTGGTGTTTTCAATTTGGGGAAGATGCAGTATTTGGCAGAAACAGAAATTCATATGTGTTTTAAAAATCTTATGGGTGGTAAAATGAATAAACCAAATTAATTTTAAAATTCTTCTGAGACGAAGGGAATAGCCATAGTTAGATACTATTTATAGCTTTTCTCTAATTTTGCATTGCCATTTCTTGAAGCTTTTAATGGTAGTTAAGATTTAAAATTACAGCTTCATAATTCTCATAATTAATTTCATGTTTAGAAGCCGTGATGAAAGGAAAAAAGATGAACGTTCTCGGAAGAGAGATTATGACAGAAATCCTCCCAGAAGAGATTCCTATAGGGATCGATATAACAGACGAAGAGGGAGGAGTCGGAGCTACAGCAGGAGTAGAAGTAGAAGTTGGAGCAAAGAGAGATTGCGGGACCGTGATCGAGACCGGAGCAGAAGCCGGAGCAGAACACGAAGCAGAGGTACCAACAGTTGGTCTCTAAAATACGGTGAATGTTTCCTACAAAATTTAGATACTAAGCTTAAAAACTATGTTGAAGATGTACTAGAATTTCCTCTGTTGTTCTTGTTTCTTTATTCAAATTTAGGTGAAGAAATAAGGCTTATGGGATAGTGTTCTCAGGGCTTGTTTTCCTCTCTTTCTCTCCATTCTTCTTTAATACCTTTGTGTTGAGATGACTGTGCTGGACATTTTTAAGCATTGTCATAAGAGAGGCAGAAAAATCCAATGTAATTCCATTTCATTTAATTTTAGGGAGGGGCCAAAATCATTACAGTAAATATTTGCATTTCCACATATATCTATAGGACTTAAGGCTTCAGTACAGTAGTTTTTAGAATTAAACTTAGTTAAAAACAGAGCCATTTTTTCAGCTGAAAAGGATGCTTTTTCCCCTCAATAGTTTTTAATGATAAATTGGAAAAGAGCACTGAGAGTCATTTTTTATCTTTGTCCTGTCTTAGACATAACTGTTCTCTTTTAATCAGGATGATTACTGTTTATTTGGTGGTAATATTAGGAAATTAAGAGAATAGTTTGTATGTATTCAGAATAAAAGGTCGTTTTCCTTGCTGTATATACCCAGGAGTGTTCCACACCTGTCAAGCACCATTATTTCCCCTATTGTGACAAAGCTTTGCATGCAACAAATATATGCATTTGAGTGCAACATAAAATGAAGATAAAATTAAGATACAACAATAACAGTGTCTTGAAACATTAAAGATTTGTAACTTTTATAGTGTTTTTGAGTGATGGTTACCCTTTCCTGGTCATTGCTTCCCTTTATTCAGAAAAACTTTCTGTCTGAAGTTCGTAGAATATGTGCATCACTAAAGAAGATGTACTCTACCTGAAGTTAAATAGGGTATCTGCTCTACTGTGGATATAACTGTTATTAAAATACCCCCCATATCTGACTAGGTACTTCTCAGGTTATTATTTTTCTGATTAAACCTTTGGAATGTAGAATCATGGAATAATTGAGGTTAGAGGAGACCTCTGAATGTCATGCAGTTCAACACCCTTTCTCAAAGCAAATAAACTGGAGCAGGTTGCTTAGGACCAGTTGGGTTATAAATAACTCCAAGGATGGAGACTCCACAGGCACTTTGGGCAACCTGTAAAACATTTCAATTATCATGTGTTTTGAGTTGATATGGAGTAAAAATACTTACACAGGTTAGTGGCTACTTCTGCTGAAAATGTGCAGAAGGAATCATCCAATATAATTTTTATTTTTATTTTTTTTGTTACAGAGAGAGATTTGGGAAAGCCAAAATATGACATGGATAGAACAGATCCATTAGAGAACAATTATACTCCAGTTTCTTCTGTGACAAATATTTCATCTGGCCACTACCCTGTCCCTACACTGAGCAGTACTATTACTGTTATTGCTCCTGCTCATCATGGAAACAACACTACTGAAAGCTGGTCGGAGTTCCATGAAGAGCAGCTGGACCACAACTCCTACGGAAGACCTCCGCTGCCAAAGAAACGCTGTAGAGATTATGACGGTATGTCTGTAGTTTCTTAATTGTTTCCTATAGCTATGATTAGCCCCTTTCTGAAAAGATTGAGGTAATTTACTTTTCTTTTCCTTATCCTCTCTATTGCAGTGGTTTTTTTCTATTACACAATTTTTGAATGCAAATTTTGTCCCACTCCTTATTAAATTTAGACAGCTTGCTTTGTTGGTGTTTGAATATTTATTTTAGTTGCTAGAATTATTTTATAGAGATGAAAAATACTATATTTATATTGAAAAGTTATTAAAAAAATCTGGTTTTACATAGGTTTTCCGTCTTATGTCATGTTCCAGCCAAGTACTGTATTTGATAGTTTTGACCTTACTGATTTCATTGTTTTTTATTCTATCTTATCTAAGAGACAATTTTCAACCAGGAAGTTCTAGAGCTGAAACTTCCTAGGCTCATGTTAGCCCACTATTTTTTTCTGTGTAGATGTTTCTTAAGACTGACTTGGGTTTTTTTTTTTTTTTTTTGCTTATCTGTGCCTTACGCTTTCATTTTGAATGTCTTGTGCCAAACTCCGCACTAAAGGCTGCACTGCAGCTGGCAGTGCTTTAGCTAAATTCAGCCAGTCAACCTGTTAGCTTAGGAGAGTTTAAATTTCCCCATAAAGTTTTTTCTGAAGGTTTTGTTGTTGTTGTTGTTGTTGTTGTACCACAATGAGAAGTTTAAGATCTGGGCCAGTTTACATTCAGAACTCCGATCAGAATTTTTTTTTTTAAGTAAAGAAAATGGGAGGCTGAAGTCTCAAGTGTTGGCAGAGTTGTACTTGTGAAGAGTAGCTTTGCCAGTGTACAGTACAGCAATGCTGTGGAACGAGTCGAGTTGTAAGAGTGTAGTTTTGTTTTGAAATTTTCTCTCTTCAGTAGCTAACTGGTTCAGTCATACTACTCTTCCTACCTGCACTTTCACATTTTGAGCTTGACCCTTTGCAGAACTTCTGTTTTTCTTTAACATTTCAATTTATGTGTTCTATAACTCTTACTGAAGCTGCTTTTCCACATCATATTTTGAGTAAGTGGACCCTCAGCTTTCTTCCTTATTTACCAGAAAGTGTTTTGACCTTTTCCCCTGTATTGCATTGACTTGTATTGTGGTGTTTGTTAGTTTGTTTTTGGGGGGGTTGTTACTAAACAGGTAATCTAGACCAGTTTGGGTTAGAAGGACCCTTTAAAGGTCATCTAGTCTAGCACCCCTGCAGTGAGCATGGTGGTCTTCAGCTAGTTCCTGTTCCTAAGAGCCCTGTCCAACCTGACCTTGAGTATTTCCAGGTATAGGACATCTACCACTTCTCTGGGCAAGCTATTCTGGTGTTTCTCCACCCTCGTCATCATTATTTTTTTCTTATATCGAGTCTGAATCTACCCTCTTTTAATTTAAAATGACTACCCTTGTCCTATCACCACAGACCCTACTAAAAAATTTCTTGTAGTCCCCTTTTAAGTATTTGAAGGCTGCAATGAGGTCTCTCCTGAGCCTTTTCTTTTACAGGCTGAACAACCCCAACTCTTTCAGCCTTTCTTTGTAGGGAGAGGTGCTTCAGCCCCTCTGATCATTTTTGTGGCCCTTCTCTGAACTTGCTTCAATGTTTTGCTTGTGTGTAAAAGAAAAGAAGTCAATGTATATTAATTTTAATCATATATGTGTTTAATATTTACATATGTATGCATATATTCACATAATACATACATATGTAAATAACAATTTTTTCCCCTCTTACATAATCGTATTAAACTATAGCAAAATATTCTAATTGCAAAAGAGAAAAAAAATTGATTTTGTCATGTTGGAATTTTATAACATTAACTTTACAGAGGTTTCTCAATCCCAGTGTCTGTGCTTATTACTTAGAAACAATGTGATTTTGTTAATGTGATGACATTTAGATTTCATTCTTTGTTTTTACCATTTGTTACAATTCAGTGCAAAATTATTTCTTCAAGAAAAATTGAACTGCTGTATTTATTCTGCTAGAATGTTGCTGCAATCTTCCCGAGTGCTGACTCTTAACAATAAAGTTAAATGGTCAATTTCATTTTCTAATCTAAGTTTCTGCTGGTCTGCGAAGCTCTTAATTTACAAACTGCCGCATTTTACATGGAATGTCTCGTATCAACTCTGAATCAAGCTACAGCTGTTGAATACTAACAGCAATTCTTTTTGATGTTTCAGAAAAGGGTTTCTGTATGAGAGGAGACATGTGCCCTTTTGATCATGGAAGCGATCCCGTAGTGGTAGAAGATGTGAATCTTCCTGGCATTCTGCCTTTTCCAGCACAACCCCCTGTTGTTGAAGGACCACCTCCTCCTGGACTTCCTCCCCCTCCACCAATTCTGAGTCCTCCTCCTGTTAACCTTAGACCTCCAGTACCACCACCAGGCCCCTTACCACCTAGCCTTCCACCTGTAACAGGTAATTTAAAAAGATTAAACCTCATTTTTTAGTAGAAAAACCTGGATGTTACTTGAGTTGTATACAGTGCAAAACGCTGTTTTCAAGAATACAAACTGTACTTTAGAAGGTTGTACTATGCTCTATTATAGTATAGCTTACCTCAAAATGATTCTTTTTGATGATAGTTGTTGCAGAGTTGGTTGTTGTAAAATTTGCATGCTAAATGTGAATCCTGAATATGAAGTAATATTTTAATTGTATTTGAGCCAAACCATGGCATGGCAAAACTCAGTTCCTTGAATGTTATAGGAGAAGTTGTCTGAAATTGACTGCTGCTACAGAAGGAGGGAAAATCCTGGAAACAACAGATATTGTTTCATTCCTACTAATAAATTTAAAGATAATTCGTGACCACATCAAATTTACACCTGAAAATGTCATTTGGGATTAATTTTGAAACTAAACTTGTAAAGTAACTAAGAAAAATTCTCCATCTTGTTTACTCTTTCATTGGAAAGTACTTTAGCTGGAGCACTAAAAATTATGTGAAGACTTATGTGCCTGTCTTTCTTTTATAAAATAGCAGTTCAGTATTCAGTTCCCTCGGGTGGTTTAAAAGCTGCTATGTTACTTTTATGTGATTATTCCTTTCTCTCTTTTTTTATTAACTCAGATGTCCCACTTGGTAAAATTATTCAGGAATAATTGATATTTGATATTGCTTGGAGGTTTCTTAAACTCTTTTAATTTCCTGCTGATAGTATACTGAATATAAATGAATGCATTTATTTCACTTAGTATAGGGTGTAACTTTTTGGGGTGATCAGTTCTACCTTGCATGCTATTTTCAGGTCTGCTTGGGAAGTCCAAATATATGACTGTATATCTTTTTCCAAAACCTGATTTTGCCAATGAATAAACTGAAGGTCAGGCTTGACTACTTAGCTTTGAAAGTATTGCATTCCCTGTTGTCAAAAAAGTCAAACCAACCAAACAAAAAAAGTCCCTCCATTTAAAGAAGAGTTCCACCAGAGCTGAAGGTTTCTTTTTTGGGTGTTTGGAAGAATAATTGCAATCAAGTCAGTTATTGATTATTTTTGTTATATTAAAAATATTGATTTTATATTAAAAATAAGAATTGTTTCTTTGACAAGTTTTATAGAGCTTTAAAATTCTTCTATTGGTAAAGCTAAATACTGGGTTAGCAATTCAATTTTGCTTGTAGAAAGAAGATGTTTGGAGAAATGTTAAACAATTCAAATGCTTTTCTCTGTAATCCAAGTTCCGAGTCATTTGCTGTTGGGAGTGGTTTCTTGTGAATTTCTGGTACAGCATCATGTCTGCACTTGTGCCCTTTTTTCTTAAATAGCCTTAAAAACATTACACTTGAGTGTAGTGAAAGTGTAGTGGATAGTAAATGAATGCAGTGTTTTCCTTTGTTTTTCACAGGACCACCCCCTCCACTTCCACCCTTACAGCCTGCTGGCATGGATGCCCCCCCAAACTCAGCAACTAGCTCAGTTCCTACTGTTGTTACAACGGGTATTCATCACCAGCCGCCTCCTGCTCCACCCTCTCTTTTTACAGCAGGTGTAGTACTGAGGCTTTGCCCACAAGGTTTGCTAAATAGAATAACATTGATTCATATTATACTGTACTTTATAGAGATTATATAGTTTGGAAGAATAAGTTTGTGTTGTTTAAACTGTGACAGTAACTTAACGTTCTTTTTTTCAGACTTAGTTAAGGATGAAAGTAAAATTTACATATAAAATGTGAATCTTGACTGTAGAGTAGTATTTTCATTGTGTTTAAGCAGAAAACTTGGCACGACAGTTTTTTATGATAGTAGTTATACAGCTTTTTATTGTAATTGTATCTTGTAATTAAATGAAATATTATATTTGAAACCTTAGGGGTTTTAACTGCAATTTATTTTAATTAGACAATTTCTTTGTTACCAGAAACGTATGACACAGATGGCTATAATCCAGAGGCTCCAAGTATAACAAATACTTCAAGACCTATGTATAGACATAGAGTACATGCCCAAAGACCAAATTTGATAGGACTCACATCAGGTGATATGGATCTACCACCCAGAGGTATGCTCTTAAAGCTATAGTTACTTAGTTTAGCTGGTTTCCTTATATTAAAGAAGATCAAGGGAGTTTTCAGAGAATGTAATACTGGAAAACATTGCATTTTTTAAAAAATCTTCTGGAGTTGAGACATTTAATTGAATAGGGAAGTATGTTTATAGTTGCTTTGTGTGTGCATTTTTACAGGTAAAATTAAATCTCTTGCTAGAGTATTGCACAGTTTACACTGAGCTGTAATAACTAGTCACTTTGTATATCTTTTGTACAGAAAATGTTAAGGTTTCTGTAACAGAATCTTAATGTGATTTTTGCTGCAGAGAGGAAGGAGTTTTTTATGTGGTAGCAGACAGTTTTATGCATGAATAATCTTAACCTCACAGTTCCTGTGGCCCTGTGAAGAAGCAGCAGCATGCAGAATGGGAAAGGAAGAGGGATAAAACCATTTTTAATGTGGTTTTTATTTGCATTTGTATGTATTTCTGTTTAATCTTACTATGTTTCTGTTGGTGTATTTTCAGTGAGGAGTCCCCCAGTGTGATTCCTGTTCTTCAGCAAAAGTGACTCCTTTCCCACTCCATCCATAAATCTTGCTCCTAGGTCTTATGCCCCAGAGTACTGTGCATTTCCTATCATGACTGTTTTTGTGTGTGCCATCTAATAGTAGAATGGAGGTGTTAGCAGAAGTGGTGTGAGCCTCAGAGTATTGCATGGGACCTTGTGAATCATTGTGAATCAGAGTGCAGTCATCTTGAGGCAGATGCCTTCTGTCACACCTCTTTTGTTTTCCTTATGTGGGATGTTACTGTGACAAAATGAGTGCTATTAGCTATTTGGATCTGTCACAGGATCTGTTGATAGTTAAGAAAAAAAGTCGGTGACGAAGATTTGATTCAGTTAGAACAAGGATCATAGTAATTTCAAAATGAACAGTTGTGCTTTTCAGTGCAAATTCAATGTGAGCAGAATACTTTTTTGCAATTAAATACACAGAAAATACAAAAAAAGAGTAAAATCTTCTCATCTATTTACAGAAAAACCTCCTAATAAAAGTAGTATGAGAATAGTGGTAGATGCTGAATCCAGGAAAAGAACAATTGGTGCAGGGGATGGTGGAATTCCTGCAAAGAAGACTTGGTTTGACAAGTGAGTGATCATTAACACAAGGTTGGCTTAATAGTTGAAATTTTGTGAACCTCTACTGTAATCTGAAACATATGTATATCTCTATAAATGGCAAGCAAGTTAAACTGTGAGTATGTTGATAGTACTAAAATAAATCACACTGTAGTGTGATCTGTATTTGACTCTCTTCTCTCAAAGGCTGTATACAGATAGATGAAGTTGCTTTGGGTTATACTAAGATCTCTCCTTGAAAGCTGTAATGATCTAAGAAACAGGAAAGCTGCAGTTAGACATGACTGATTTTAGTTGTGAAATGTGAATTTTATCATTGCTATTTTGGTTTGAATTGCCAGGTATGTTACTGAGAAAAAACACAAGGTGCAGTGCTTAGTGACCAGGTGTCACCTGACGGGGCAGAAGTTTGGAAGAGTTTTTAAGAGATTGTTGGGACTGAGGAGAGCCTTGAAGTAATAGTTATTTGAAATGGTAGTGGGGAGATTTCATGGAATAGTTAAGAAATAGTTTTTGGAGAGAAGCAATGTGGAAGTCAAGAATTACTGACACGAGCAAATAAATGTGAATTATCTCTCAGATTTATGTGCTGAGCTATGCTGAGAATATCAATGGGGAAGACAGCAGGTGTATGGGCCTATGTGCTGTACTCTTCTACACTTTTCTAAAATTGCATGTTTTTTAAGTCTGCAGATCTTTGTGGTTCATACACATGTACTCCTGTGTAAGTGTATACAATTTAACACGTGTTTGCTAGCTTGCTATGGATTTCTGGCTTGATTTTTATTTGTTGCAGGCAAAATTTTAACAGAACAAATAGTCCAGGTTTTCAGAAGAAAGTACAGTTTGGAAATGAAAATACAAAGCTTGAATTGAGAAAAGTTCCCCCAGAACTTAACAATATCAGCAAACTTAACGAACACTTCAGTAAGTTTGGAAACTTAGTCAACCTGCAGGTAAGAGTCAACAAAGAGAAAGCAGTATGTTTTGATTTAAAGATAGCAGTAGCTGCTAAAAGGAGAATGCCAGTTGTTTTTTTCCTGGTTCCCTAAAAGTTTTCATTATTTTCCTAACTTGTTTCCTAAAGATGATCTCATTGTTTTTAATGGAATTGCCATTGAAGAAGCAGAAATTATTTCGAACAGCTGTGTTTCTCACAGATAAGACTTTTAAGATGCATTGTTTAAAACATTGAAAATTGACTGCATTGTTTTTTCTTGACCCATTTTCTCAAGTTTGACTCCGATATTGTAAACCCTCTGTAAATATGGAAAACCTTTATTTCTCCTCCAGAAAGCAGTCCCTGTGATACAATTGCTTTCTAGTCCCATAGTAATGATGGTTTTTCCTTTATAAGTACTTTGTGGTTTATTGGAGTCACCCACAGAAATAAGCAAATAATTAAAGAAAGATAGGAAAGAGATGAAAAAACTAGGGCCTAACTTAGGCTGATGTTACATATTGCTGGCTGCATGTGTAATGCCAGTATTTCATACCCAGTCTCTAAGCTACTCAGTCTGATCTTCTGCTGTGCTTCATTATCAACAAGTTTCAGATGGTAGCTTGTGTTTTTCTGTATGCTTTCCTGTTTGCAGTGAGAGCTGGAAGGAAGAATGGTTTTGTGTGTACTGATACAGTACAGAGTAAACCTTCTATTCCTGTCCGAACACTGAGGGATATTAAATCCCACTTACTTGCTGCTAAATATTTCTTAAGCCTTTCTGTAGATTTACCTAAATATGTGGGTGTATTAGCAGGAGTATTATTCAGTAAGGCAGGTAAAATAGTGTTGTAGATGTGTATAGAGAGCCAAGATATGCATGAAGATATTACAAGCTCTGCTCTTCTGCAAAGGGTATAATCTTGGCCTTAGAAGCTAAAATAATGTGCTAATGGTCAAAGGAGGCAAACCAAAATGAACTTTGCTGTCTAGCTCTGACAGTAGGTAGGACATTTTTACTAACTGACTCCTATATTTTTTGTAGCAATTTTCTTTACTTCAGGGATGCTTCCTTTTGTCTTTCAAACTACTTATATTTGCAATTAGAGATACTGGTTGACTGTTTGGGTTTGCTTTACTTTGTTTGGTTTTTTTAACTGTTCCTAAAGTTTGTTAACGTAATGTCAAGGTGGCTTTTGACACCAGACTTTTCAAACAGAATCATGAATGGGAAGTATTTATCTAATGGCCTGTATTGGGCTTAAATTGTAAGCTTCTAAGTTTAGAAACTAATGATTTTATGATAATCTAGACACAAATGAAAATCCTACATATGGTAAGTTTTGTTCTTCTGTTTTAAATTTTAGGTTGCATATCAAGGTGATCCAGAAGGTGCCCTTATTCAGTTTGCCACACATGAGGAAGCAAAGAAAGCTATATCAAGTACAGAAGCAGTATTAAATAATCGTTTTATAAAAGTTTATTGGCATCGAGAAGGCAGTGTACCGCAAATCCAAACTACCACACAGAAGGTGGAGGATCTAAGTCTGTTCTATGTAGAATATTATGTAAAAAAGAATATTCTAAACTTTTTAAAAAATATTTATATCAAGTAAACTAAGTCCTTTTGAAATAATGACTACTTCATGTAATTCATTTCCAAATGTTATTCTTTAATTGTAGATTCTTTGACCTCGTATGCAAGGTTGATTAGCAAGATAAGACCAAAGGCATTTAAAGAAAGCCTTTGGTGACTTATGGAGAATTTCACTTTGTTGTTGTCTGATGTGAAGCAAGATTTGATGCATCTTTCTGCTGAATAACATCTATTTTGCTTTAATTAGTATAGACTTTTTTATTTCTTTTGGTGAGCGTAAGAAAGTTACATATCTTCTCTTGGAAGATGATATCCTTTTTCCTCCAAAAGGTGCTATTTTTTACTCTTTTTCATAAAGAGACTAATTCTGTGGGAGTGGACCAGGGATATTTTTAAGTAGGGAGGTAGTTGCTGATCTCCCTGATATACAGTGACAGAATGTGTGGGAATGGATTGAAGATCTATCAGAGGAGGTCCACACTGGACATGAGGAAGCACGTCTTTGCCGAGAGAGTGATCAGCCAGGGGAACAGGCTTCCCAGAGAGGTGGCTGATAGCCCTAAGCCTGTCAGCAATTTAAGAGGTATTTGGACAGTGCCAGACAGCAACCTGCTTTAACTTTTGGTCAACCACTGGAAGTGACCAGACAGTTGGACTAGATGATCATTGCAGGTTCCTTCCGACTGAAATACTCTATTCTACATTTTTTGGTTGAATCACAGTGGAACACTTATTGGTAGTTGTCATGTTTGTAGTAGCGTTGGGAACACTTTAAAAAATACAACAGCAGTTACTGTTGTGAAGTGTAGATTCGTAACCTGTAGCAAGCCAAATCAGATTTGTCAGCAGGGATAGTGGCTCTACTCAAACAGAAGAGGAACCTCGGGTTCTCCCAGGCTGTGTAGGTTGTTGCATGAGAGTCTTGTCGGTATCCAGTGTAGCAAGTCTTTGGAAATACTTGAGTATCCTGCTTTATTGGATTTGCTGTCAGTGTGGAACAACACATTCTGCATTTTTAAAATATGAGGCAGGCTCTATATAAGAAATGTTCACTTATTTATGTATGCTGATATAATGTATGAATGAGTTGTTAGAGGATTCTTTCAGTTGCTGCTCTAAGTCGAGAATTCCCTCTTTCTCTTGATGGTGTATGTCATCATTCAGAATTGGTGACCCAATTTTCCATAGCAGTCCTGCTGTACAGCATTTTAAGTTTCCTTTCTCTCCTTTTGTAATAAGTGCCCTGATGTCTACCTAAAAAAATGCAGTTTTAATGACACCTGTCTCGCTGTCAGGTTATCATTGTTTAGATTTTATAAATATCCTTGATACTTGGTCAAAAAAGCTGCTTACTACTCAAAATGGTATTTTCTGAGCTTGATTTCCATCTCCTCAGCCAGAAGAGGGCAGTGCAGTATGTCGTTTGCATTCCTACAGATATTCCCTCTTGCTCAAAGGATAGCTTGGACTATGCTGTCATCTTATTTGCTGATTATGCTATCCAGCTTGGACTATTAACTATGTATTTCCAAACAAATATCTGATTTATATATTTGTTATTTTAAATAGTGCCATCACTTTTAGTGGTGTTACTAGCTTCCCAGCACACCACCTTTAGCCAGTTAACCTTGATGGTTTGAAAATAATTTCTCCGTAGTAGCAGGGAAGTGTTCCTGCCTCACAAAGAAGAACCATTCAGCATGGGTCAACAGACTACAGTTTGAAGTCTGTTATCGGCAATAGAAGGCACACAGAGACAAGAAAAACTTGTTACAGGAAATTAAAGTTCTAAGTGCAGTGCTTCTACCCCAAAATGTAACAGTTATCAAATTGTTGAATCAGTAAAGAGGTATTTTTACTTCATAAGCCTTTCAGGAGCATGAATATTTACTTCTCTTTTCATTGAAATTAATATCTGGTGTCATACCTACAAGTAGTATGAAAACTCTTCTTACAATTCTTCACATACTATAAGTATTTGAATTTTTTCAAGATTTTTTTCTTAATTAATTTCACCTGTATTTATAATGGTTTCAACCAGATTTTGTCTGTCAGGTACCAAAGACAGGCTTTTGAATTTTCTTCAGTGTAAAGTCAGTTGGCTTTTAAGTTGTCCCTTCAGTAGTATATGGTCCAGCACAATTGCTTGAGCACTGCTATTTCATCAGCAGGAGTACTTTCGAAAATATTTATTGTAGAATTTCTGAAAGAGTGGAACTACTTAGATAAAGATGATGGGAGTCAACCATAATAAATCATCAAATAAAAGGCTTCTGCCAAGAAGCTGAAATAATGTAGTCTCCTCATCTGAAGTAGATAAAACAGGAAATTCTGGACTTAAAAGGCAGCACAAAGAGATTTAGGTTAGATATTAAAAAAACATTTTCTAATGCCAAAGGATACTGAAACGCTTTTGCCTAAAGAGGTGACAGGACCTCTTTCATCAGAAATCTGTAAGAACTAGATAGATAGATACTGACAGTAGTGGCATAACTGACTTTGCCCTACAGTGGAGAAATGGATTAGGTGACCTCCTGAGGGTCATAAATATGACAATAAGTTTGCTTGGAAGCATATTTTTTCAGTCTTAAGTGTTTAATGTTTTTGTCAAAAAAAAAAAAAAAGGAAAAGTGTTAGCTGTCAGAGTATATCCATGGAAGGTTCAAAGATTAGCTGCTTTTCTTTTTCCTGTGACTGCATGTTTCTATATCCTTTTTTTTTTCTATTTTGTCCACATTAAACACATAGGAGATGAAAAGTGATACATCACTGTAAAAAGTGGGAGGCTTTGTAATACAAGTTTGTATTCTGCCTTTTCATAACTAAATGGTTGATGATAAGAGAGTTGTAAGAGGAATCAGAAGACTGCTTCTTACTTTTTAGTCAGTCCTAACAAGTAGGATCTAAGTTAGTCTGAGTAGATGTGATAAATCAGAGTTGTTTCATCACCTTTGTGAGCTGCAAGTGCAAAATAGATGTTATGGCTGTTTGTGCTACACAGATATTCAGTATAACATAATAAATCTCATGAAGCTTTTATTTTTCCTATGAGGTGAAAAAGCCATTGAATGATAGAAAGGAAGACGTGTAAATGTAAATGCCGTTGCAGTAATTTCATTGTGTACTTATTGAATGATAAATGTAGCAGTCTTTTGTTGTTAATATGGTGATGTGCTTTCTTGGGGCCGGGGTTGGTGTTACAGGTAATACAACCCTTAGTTCAGCAACCTACTTTACCAGTAGTGAAGCAATCGGTGAAGGAGCGACTGGGTCCGGTACCTGCAAGTAATATTGAACCTGCAGAAGCACAGAGTGCCAATACAGAAGTCACTCAGGTGCGTATTATAGTAAGAAATTCAGTTGCCTGTTTTTCTTTCTGTGATAGGTTCCATAGTGTATGAATGTATCAGTTACAGTTACTCTCATAGTGCAAGTACACATTTACTACTTCTAAGTGCATCTAATTGTATTATGAATGGTGTTTTCATATTAAAGTTTTCCTCAGTGCATGATACTTGGCTTTTTTACTTGAGCACGGTACTTAATTTTTAAGTATATTAGCTTTTTGCTGTATTGAAAAACTGAAAGGCTCTGAATATATTTCAGTATTGTTGTGTTTAATTGCTCGTTTCAGATTTCAAATTCTATCCAAAGAACTAAAAGCTGTCTTCTTTTTTTTTTTATATATTTTATCTGTTAAGCAGCTAAAACCATTAGAGACCGATGGTCACCATCTAGAAATGTTTTCAGAATTTGTACATCAACCCTAATACAAGGAAGAATGTAGTTGCAATATCAGTGCGAATAATGACAGACTCTGACATGTCAGTCCCATTAGAAATAACCTTTAATTTTTTATTCTGTTAGAAATATTTCATTATTAGCATTGTGCCACTACTGTAGTTTTACTTCTGGAAAGTAAGACCACCACATTTCAGAACACATTTGTAGTTTGAATTCAAACAACAGATTTCTGCAGTTGGTGCCTGCAAATAGCAGGTTATAAAATACAAGAACTGTAGTGTATTTAAAAGAGCCCATGCAGATAATCCTCTTCTAGCTGGCACGTTTTTGACTTCTTGCAAACAATATGTAGTATAATCTTTGATTCCAAATTTGGCTTTATCTTTGTCTTATCCAATCTGTAGACTTCTGTTAACTGCAAAATCAAATATCTAAAATAAATTTTATCAACTGCTTAAATATTTTTCTTGTATTGTTGCTTAAAAGTCTGTGGTTTTATTAGTTAAATTTTTTTTCTAAATTGCTAATATTTGTAGTTACAAAGGAAACAGTAAAATATTCTTAAAGTAAAGTACATTTGAACTATAATTTTGCTTTGTTTTCTTAGAATGTGACTAAATTATCTGTGAAGGATAGACTGGGTTTTGTGTCAAAGCCAGTTACTCCAACAACTGAAAAGGTAAGAGAATGTCTCATATTCTCTCATATTTAATTTCAGTAGAATTAATTTTTTTTATTGTGTCAATATTAAGTTTGTTTCATAACTATGAATAAGTTCATTTGTTCAAGATTAGTTTTAGGAAGTATAATATATCAGAGCTCAGTGGATAGCTAAATGATTATAAGAAGAAGAAAACATGCTAGGACAGAAACAGCTATTCTGTGGGTTTTGTTTTAATATAGTAGGTTCCTTTTATTCAGTCATGAAAATAACTAGATATGTTCCATAGTCCTGAGTTGTTTAGAAGTATACAGAAATAAATTTTAAAAATAAATAAATTTTGACACTATATATGAAACTATAGAAAGCAGTTCTATAAAAATGTTTCTGGACTTCTGTGCCCCTTAAAAGGTGATGCTGTAAACATTTATCCTCTTATTTGGTTTTACAATTTGCAGTACTTGTGAAAAGATAAAAGTGGAAATTTATCAGTATAGAAAGGACAAAGAGAGATAAAGTGGGAAAGGTGTGCCTGAGTTGTGCTTATGAGTTACTTATTTTGCCCAGTGGTTCCAATTTTCAGAATACAAAGTTGTGGACACGTTTACTTTAGTAGCAAAGTTTTTTAATGCTTATTTCCAGATCTGTTTAGCACTTTAGGGGACGGGCTTCCACAGTGTTTATAACATTCATTTGAGAAGAGTTGTAGTAGAAGGACAGCAAGTCTTACTCTGTAAAAGGATTCCTCTGCCTAGGTACATATCTTTTCTATTGGGAGTTGCCTTGACCTGAAATAAATGAAGCATCTGCTGCATTTACCCCTACACACATCCCCCACCCCTTTTCAGAACGGTAGTTGATAAGATTAAGTGTAATCTAACGAGTAAAATTCACTCCAGAGATACTATGCTGTACTTAGCTACTAAGGTAGCAATACTTAAAAGTTGAGTTGTAATGTTAGAGGAGGTCTCTTTGATTCATTTCAAGCCGAGCAGTCTGCCTAAATACAGTGATCTAGGCTTCTTGCCTGCATTTCGTTGTTGGTTTGATTAGTTCCATTCTTGTCGCCCAAAATTAGTTGCAGATAAATACCTTGCTGTGTATTCCTGACCTACATTTTACATACATACTATATGCTAACTTTAGAAATAGGAGGTCTGCTTCACTTTGCAGTTTGAGTGGAAATACTTCTTTTTTTTTTCGCATTCTATAAGATTTGAGTTATCCTGAAAACACTTTTCTACAAAGAGTAAATTCATGCTGGAATGGTTTTATGCTTTGTTGTCTTGCAGTATTTTGTTGTCTTATAATATTTTGATGAGCTCATAGATTTTGATGAACTGCTGGGCTGTAACTGGATTGGTTGTAAAACAACAGTTTCCTTTGACATTTTTAGTAGGGTTCTGAAGCTTGAATTGACCTGGGTTTACCTACTACTGTTCCTTTGCAAGGAAATAACTTGGTTAGTTTGCAGTGATTACATTCTACAACCATTAGAAATTAAATTATTTACAGCTGTCAGAAAACATAGATGTCATGTCCTAGATCGTTTTTTGTTTCTGATGGAATGCAGGGTTTAACAAGAACTTTCTAGTAAGAAAGGAGGTAACTATGCTTCCCAAAGAACAGGAGGAAAAGGAGATAATGTGATGCCTTTTAGGATCTGTATAGGGACTTAAAATTCGTGAACTTGTGAAGAGATTCACACTGTTCTTTCTCTTGAATAGTATTAAGAGATTTAGAAGACATTAGTCTTTCTTTTTACTTGTCTGTGTTAGTTGATGCAAGTACATCTGTTGTGACATCTCTCCTTATATTAAAAGAGATGGTGAAATATGGTTCACTCTGCCATGAAGACAGTTCAGGGCAAAAGGAGTGCGTCAGTATTTTTGTCTTTGCTTCCTTTTGTTTGTTTGTGATGTAGCCTGTCCTAAAGCTACTTCGTAATAGAAACTGTATGATTGGGACATGCATACTTTACTGTGCTTTAGTAGGTTTAGAAAAAATCCTTCATCTTTGTAATGGCCTTCTTAGAGCGTTTTATACCACCTTATATAATACCCCTTAACATGCATTGATTTTTTTTTTTTTTGCTTTTGTTTTCTCTGCAATGCCTACTCTAGAAAACACTTGAATGTGGGAAGAAATAGTATAAATAGCACACTGAAGTGAAAAGGGTTTATATGAAGCATTCTTGTTGTAAATTCTTCTGATCTCTTAGTCTACTCTGTCTTTCTGTTTCTCAGCTGTCTCTTTTTTTTCTTCTGTTGGTGGGCATTGTATCTATTTTATGGAGTGCATGGTGACCAGTAGAATCTGCATGCATCTTTTAATTTTCCACATATATAGAAAATATTTTTAAACTTGTGGAAACTATACCAATTGCATAATTTCTGTGTTTTGCTAAAAGGTGGACAAGATCATGCCTATATTATCTCTAGGACTTAGCCATGGATTTTTCAATACTAGCATGGCCAAAATGTTCTTTAAGGAATGTGCTAAGAAAATAAAATAGTCCAAATCTTCAGGTGGTGTTGCGATGTACATAGTATACTTTACAGAGATTGTAAAGCAGGCAACTATTTTCTCAGTAAGTCATGGAGAAATTTCATACCTCACTACAAATGTAGGAAAAAGAACAGAGAGATATAGGAGTCTCTTCCTTTGCTGTATGATGTTGAAGACTTCCCTGCACTTGAGTTATTTCTTGAAAATTGTGCAAGCTCTACTTTCCACAAACTGCATATGAAAAGGAAATGTTGTATTTACTTTGGACCTTATTGTCTAAAATGATGTTGACTTCTTGCTTGGAAAATTCATGCAGCCATGAAATACTATATTTTAGACTTCAAAACAGAAAAGAAAAACAAGTTATTCTTGTGACAGTCTCAATCTTCTCTTTCCTATATTATGGTCAAATACGTAAATTTTTATGTATTTGAAGCTTGGAAGTACATATGAAATCTCAATGGAGAGGATTCATAATCTGATGTTTATAACTTACATATCTGATGTTGTGCTTCCTCTTCAAAAATTGTTTAACTTCAGCAACTCCAAATTGTTACACCAGATTTTTATATTCCATATCATCAAAACAGACAAAAGAAAAGACGCTTACATATTTTTCAGCACTCATGTGGGTTTTTTAAAAGATTGAAATTCACTGGCAAAAAAATAAAATGATTTCCTCCTATAGGTTTTATCCACTTCTACTGGCTTGACAAAAACTGTGTACAACCCTGCTGCTTTGAAGGCAGCACAGAAATCTTTGCCTGTTGTTTCCACTTCCGTGCTAGACTCTAATGAAGCACAGAAGAAAAAACAGGTAAATTAAATATGCTTCTTTATAAAATGGACCTAGGTTGGGAACTTGTGACTTAGAGATAGAGCACTATGTATATTCATCTCAAGAGCATAGATGAAACTAGTCATAAGCTTAAATTCACTATGTTTTTTTTCCTTCAAAGGACAAGAAAATTCAGCATTGTTTTGTTATTTTTCGGTGTATGTTCAGGCAGCATAAGCAGGTTTAAAACTGTAGAAATTCAAAATGTGAAACACTTTTTCCTGGAATCAGAGTCTCCATGTTGAGGTATGAATTGTCTGTTTTAAGTGAAAGGGAGTGTAGTGTAGTCACTGTTCTTCTCTCTTAAGCCTTTTTGGAACTGGCCTCTCTTCTCAGTGTATTCTGTACTTGTGACCAAAATTGCTTCTTCACTTGGGAGAACTGAGAATTGTATGACTTTGCATTTTGTTGTTTCCAAGCTATAATTCTCCTGCACCCATTTTTATTTTTACATACTAGACTTCCTCTTTTTTATTTGTGTTAGAGAGGAAATGCAACAAAAAAATAGACCTTGAATAGGTCGTCCAGTTGTAGTTTAGCTTGCTTAGAACTTTCAAAAGAGCCCAGCAAATCTCGTTTGTCAGGTTTATTCTGAAAATTTATTCTATCAGTTAGAAAAACTAAATATAGGACAATGTTTATCTTTCTGGTTTTAAACCACAAATTGAGAGTTCAATACTAAGTTAGATACAAACATAAGTATTAAAAGCAATACACTTGTTAAAGGTTTTGGTCTGTTGGTAAGTTTCTATAATTCATATCTAACATATTTTGAACAAGCAGTTTGTTAGTTGCATGTCAGTTATGGCATTGGTCCAGATTTAAAAGAAAATCAGTTCTAATTTTGGGAATTCATTTCATATTTGTCCCCTAACACATGTTTTTCAGAATTAGAGCCTTCACCTTTCAAGTTAAAATGCTAAATACCTGTAAAATGGGAGAAAAATTTTAATAAAATTATTGACTTGTCATAACAGCTGTAGAGGTTTTTTGAGAGAAGACACTGAAGATGTGCTAAGTGATTGGCTCATTTTTCACTTGGTCTTGTGCTCCTACCTGCCTTCAGAAATTTCTGGTATAATATACTAGTACTTGTGGAAAAACATGATTTTGTGGGACTCACTCCCTTCCTTTCCTTCTGTCTCCCTAGTTTTTCTTAGCATTCATCCCCTTGTCATATCTTCCCTTTCCCTTCAGAAAAATTATTTAAACGCTGTATTGCAAAACTAACGTTTCATGCAGCAGAATCTGTCAGTATTTGGGTAGACATACAGAAACTTTACTATTTCTTTTTCTACATCTTTTGTGCGTTTACACTCTTTGTATAAGATATTCCACTTGCAGTGATTCCAGTTCATCATCTTCTGCCTCTCCTCTTCCATTCCATTAAATATGTTGATATCAAAGCTCTTAATGGTTTTCTGCAAGTATCCTGCTGTTTAAGACTTCTTCATATTCTGTATTTGAGAGCAAGAAGCAATTGCTTTCTCACAAGCAACGTTAGTAGGTGCTGAGCACAGCAGTGGCGGCATCTCCTCCTGCTTCTCATTCCAACTGCAATATGTCACATCCTGATCGGTTTCAGTTCATTGTGAGTTGCCCATTGCAATGCCAAGGTTCTGTTGTTGGCAGATTGAGTATTTGTCACTTCCCAGTTAAAGCAGTCAGATGCAAAAGAGGTGGTTTTCTTTGGGTAACACTTTAGAAAAGTGTTTAGAAAATAGAATGTGTTTTCTTTTTGCTTGTAAGAGTTTTGGAGAATGTGTTTTAATTGATGGACTTGATTTACATTTGCTTTCAAGATAATTGTCCTTGCACTTTAAACTCTTGCATGCTGTATGTCTTGAGGTAGTGTAATACGTTGCCTTTCATCTTTCATTGGAGTTGTGTAAGGTATTACTTTGTATGTAAGCAATAGTGAAATATCCCCAGCATAGATCTAACTGAGAAGGATAATTAGAACTTTCAGTAAGTTGGTGACATGTTGTTTTCCAAAACATAATTGGAAATACTGCCTTATTAGTATCTTGAGTTTCTGTTACTATTTTTTCCCTATTATTGTAAGTTACTACTGTATAGTTGCCAAGTATAATACGTTATTCTTCTGGCGTTATGTTTCAAAGTCTAGAAATGTTCTGTAATCTTTTTATGCTTCTAGGAGGCATTACGACTTCAACAAGAGATGAGAAAAAAGAAGCAAGAAATCTTAGAGAAGCACATTGAAACACAGAAGGTAAAGCGTTAGCATTAAAGACAGTCAGAAATTCAGTTGTATAATCTCAGTTCACTTCAAAATATTTCAGATTTTGTAAACACAAACTAAAAAAAAGGCCTATAAAATAAGCATTCTCTTAGAATGGCATTATTTTAATTATTTTTAAACATTATTTTAAGTTTAGAGTTTTAATCTAACTTGTCTTGTTAGTTCACTTTAAAAAACCTTACGAGCTTATGCAATTTAGGTGCAATTTTAGTTGAAATTGCCTAATTTGGGTGCAACGTGCA
This sequence comes from Pseudopipra pipra, assembly GCF_036250125.1. Lineage (NCBI taxonomy): Eukaryota > Metazoa > Chordata > Aves > Passeriformes > Pipridae > Pseudopipra > Pseudopipra pipra. Next base: position 70,214,398 of record NC_087550.1, on the reverse strand, counting down.
TATATTTGTTGGGAGAAGGGAAAGCCTCAGTTCTGTTTGACAAGAGCAGGAGAGGGTGATGTAGAAAAGTATGTATGGCTGCACTTAGGCTTAGGAAGAGGAAAAAGGCCAAAATGTCAGTTAGTTGAATAAAAATTTTGAAATAATTCAAATGTGTCTCATTGAAATGGAAATATCAGATGTTCATTAGGAAACAAATAAGAAATTCAGACAAAGATTTTAATGTAAGCTGCTAAAAGCCCTATATGTTGAGTTTGTAGGTCGCAACAAAAGAAATGTTCAGTTTTCCTATTAGTTGTAATGAGTACTGGAAAAGAGATCTGTAATAGTAGTTGCTGAGTAAAAAGATTTTTTTTTTAAATTGGACAGATGCTGATTTCAAAGCTGGAGAAGAATAAAGCCATGAAGTCAGAAGACAAAGCAGAAATCATGAAAACACTGGAAATTTTGACTAATAGCATTACCAAGTTAAAGGATGAATTAAAAGGTGTATCACCAGGAGGAGGGACTCCTTTAAAAAGCATGAAAACTAAGACTCAGGTACTCAAGTTTTGATCAGCTTTTAATAAGATGAGTTGACTTGTTTGTGTCAGAATAAAAATATGCCATCACATCAGCAATATTTAGAACCATTACCAGTTTAATTTTCAAGTCCTCTTTGAAGTGAGATTGGTTTTGCCTTCTGTTTAAAGGAACATAGTTAATTTTGAAACCATGCTGTTTCTAAAAGCTTTATCTTTTGTTACACAGATACTGCATCATTTGGAAAATGAAAAAAAAAAAAAATCGAAAGTCTTATGATATTTTTCTTTTGCCTTATTTAATTCTTTGTGTATGGTCAATTGCTTTCTTAAATTTTGAATAGAAATTATGAAAATAGTATTTCTACTGTAAAAGGATTATAGTTAGGCTACACAAATATCTTCTCAGGTTTAATACACAAAATGTACTGGACTGATATATCATTTTCTGGGACTTTTTATGTCAGTGAAATTTGTCTATATATTAACCTTTTTAGAAGGAGGATTATACTGCTCAGTTTTCTTCTGATAGAGCTGCCCATGTTTGGGTTTTACATGTGAAAAGTTTTTCCTGTATTATCGTTCTTGTTGATATATGACTTGTAACCAGCTTCCCAATTGCTTAAAGATGCAATTATATTACCTTTTTAAAATGCAGTATTTTGCTTTTTGTAGAAGTATTTGTTCCTGAACAAATTGCAACGTGGTTAAGAATTAAGCAAGTCTTGGAGAAATAACATTTTGCGGAAGTGTTCTTTTAAATATATCACAAGCTTTCTTGCTTTATCAAGTGAAGAAGTGCATACTAATAAAATAGCAAATTTTTGTACAGTGTATTTTCCCATTAAGAAAAAAAATCTTTTTTAGCCCTTTTCATTCAGTTTTTAAATGTTTAGAATGCTTAGTCTTCTTTTGGGATGTTTGGGATACTGTTTTACAAAACTGGTGTAATGTTACAGCCCAGATATAGTTTAAATGAGTTATTAGTTTTCACTTTGAAACAGTATTTCTACTACTTTATTTTTTGTAGAAATATAGGCATTAGAAGTAACTGCAGTATCAGTTACAATGATGTACAGTTTTGAAAAGAAATACCAACAAGAAATACTGAAATTACGTGTACATGATCACTGTACCTTCTTATATAATTTGTCAGGAAAAAGTTGAAGTAGCATATATTTGCCCTGAAAATGGGCATAGATTGTAGTTTTTGGAAATCGGTTTATGCCTCTCAAAACAACGTCAGCTGCAGTGGAATATTCTGCTGTGTTTTAGAGAGGGAACTGAAGGTAATAATCTCAGAATTCAGGCACTGCCATAATGAGATTAAACTATTCGTTTTTTTGGAGATGAGAGAACTTTTTTATGTCTCTGAGAGTGTGGACATTGTCAGGTGAGAAAATATTTCTAGGAGGCCTGAAGGATGTTACCTGTCAGTAGAGTGAATTTGAACTACAAAAGTCCTAGAAATTGGCAATATTTTTAAAGCTACATTTGATTGTTAAAAGTGTCATGTTTTTGACAAATATTCTTCTGCTGGTGGTGAACAGTGCTTCATACATTTGATCCAAGAATAACAGTTGTTTGTGGATTTTGTTACATGCAAGGAAATTAATCCAGGCCCATAGAAATGAAGAAGCAGGTTGAATCATGAAATCTTGGTAAATTCTTTACTTCAATGCAACATTTTAACCCATCACAATCATTTTACGCTGAGAGTGGTCCAGTAGCTGAAATGTACAAGAAAATAGTTTGGTAACACAAAATTGTTCGAAATGGTTACGATTGGTAGGGATCTCTGGGGGTTGCTTTATTCCATCACCAGGTGTCACTATGAAGAGTCTAGATGGTGTCTTTGCTCATCCATACTAAGTATTTATATACATGGGTAAGATTCCCCCCTCCCACCTTCTCTTCCTGAAGTTAAACAATTGCAGCTCTGTTAGCCTCTGTTAGCTCATACAGGGGATGCTCCAACCCCTTAATCATCTTTGTGGGCTTATTCTGCACTCTCTCCAGTGTGTCTCTTTCATGCTCAGGAGCCTAGAGTTGGGCATTACACTCCATATGTGGCCTCACCACTGCAGAGCAGAGGAGAAGGATCACCTCCCTTAACCTGCTGGTGGTGGTCTTCCTAATGCAGCCCAGGAGGCTGTCAGCCTTCTTTTCCACACGGACACATTCCTGGCTCATGTTCAACTTCTTTTCTGCTACCAGGACCCCTCAGATTCTCTTGATCTTGGCAGCCCCCAATCTACTGGTAGCTGGGGTTATTCCTCAGCAGGTGGAGGACTTGACATTTCTCTGTGTTGAGGTGCAAGAGGTTCCCCCTGCCCCATTTCTCCATCAGGTCAAGATCCTTCTGAATGGAAACACAACCAGCTGATGTACTAGCCGCTTATCCAGATTTTGTATTTTCCACAAACTTGCTGAGAGCACACTCTGTCTTACCATCCAGGTAACTAATGAAGATGTTAATGTTGGGATACACCACTAGCAATTGTTCTTCAGCTGGACTTTGTCCCTGGTCGGAACCCTTCAAAGCCAGCAGTTCAGCCGGTTTTCAGTTCATCTCACTGTTTACCTGTCTAGTCAGCACCTCATCCTTTTGGCTGTGAGGATGTTGTTTTGAAACTCAACTGAATCTTTACTGAAGTCAGGATAACAACTTGGACTACTCTGTGCTTTTTGTCCACCAAGCCAGTCATCTCACTGTAGATGGTTGTTAAGGTCAAGTATGATTTCTCCTTCCCTTTCCCCAGTCACCTTCTTGTTCTTAATATGCTTGGAAATGGAGTCCAGGATTATTTGCTCCTTCATCTTCCCAGATATTGTGGTGAGCACATAGTTCCCCAGATCTTCTTGCCTTTCTTGAAGATCTAAATGATATTTACTTTTTCTCAGTACCCAGGAACCTCCGACAAATGTCATCATTTGTCAGAGATAGCTGAGACTGGCTTTGCGGGGTTGTCACCAAGCTCCCTCAGTACTTAATATTTGCATCCCACTGGGTCCCAGGTTTTTGTTTATATACAGTTTGTTTCCTAACTTGGTTTTCTTTCAGCAGGTCTTCTTGACTTGACCTTGACAGGTCACTTTGGCCACAACAACCCCATACAGCACTACAGGCTGGGGGCAGAGTGGCTGGAAAGCTGAACAGTGGAGAAGGACTTGGGGATGCTGGTCAACTGTCAGCTGAACATGAGTCAGCAGTGTGCCCAGGTGGCCAAGAAGGCCAATGGCATTGTGGCTTTTATCAAGAATAGTGTGACCAGCAGGACTAGGGCAGTACTGTACTTGGCACTGGTGAGCCCACACCTCGAGTGCTGTGTCCAGTTCTGGCCCCCTCACTTTAAAGAGCACATGGAGATGCTGGAGCATGTCCAGCAAAGGGCAGCAAGGCTCATGAAAGGTCTAGAAAACATGTCTTATGAGGAATGGCTGAGGGAGCTAGTTTTGTTTATTTTTGAGAAGAGGAGGCTCGGGAAGGACCTCATTGCTCTCTACGACTACCTGAAAGGAGGTCATGGTGAGGTGGGGGCCAGTCTCTTCTCCTATTCCTGCAATGAGAGGACAAGAGGAATTGGCCTTAAGCTGAGACAAGGGAGATTCAGATTAGATATTAGAAAAAAATTTTTCACTGTTCGGGTGGTCAGGCATTTGGAATAGGTTGCCCAGGGAGGTGGTGGAGTCACCATCCCTGGAAGTGTTTAAGCGTTGTCTGGATCTGGCGCTGGGTGACGTGGTTTAGTGGTTTAGGGGTTACAGAGGTAGTGCTGGATTGACAGTTGGACTTGATGATCTTAAAGGTCTTTCCCAACCTTGATGATTCTATGAATCTTGTGCCAGGCTTTTCCAGTCTCAGGATATGGGATTGATGAATCAAATCATTCCAGTAAAGACTGAGGAGTAGGAGGTATCGAGTACCTCCTCTGTTCTAGTGTCCTTTGTTGCCAGGTGCTCTTTAACATTCAGCACTCAGACCACATTTTTCACAGCACAGTGTTTGTCTTGCTGCTGAGAGATGTACTGAAACCCTTCTTCTTGAATCTGGCAAGGGGGGTGAGAAACAGCTCTGGGTGGGCTTTGGCTTTCCAAACCAATGCCTGCACACTCAGGCAATTTCTCTTATGTTCCCTTTGTACTCTCCCTGCTTCCAGCTCTTGTACAAGCTTGTTTTTGGATTTAAGTTTTGATAGGATCTCACTGTTCATCCAGGCAGGCATCTTGCTGCCTTTATTTCCTACATGCTCTGAAACTTGGAGGATGCAATTCTTGAAAATCATCCCGCCTTTTCAGCAGATGCCCAGACCCAGGATATTCAAACAGGAGGCCTCTTCCAGTTGTCTGAAGAAGGCCTCATCTACATCTTTTACCTGATTAGACAGTGCGTAGTACACAGCCACTGCAGCATCACTCACGTTGGTCTGCCGTCTTAATCCTGACTCATAAACTTCCAGCTGGCTCATCGTCTGTCCCTAGGCAGAGCTCTGGGCACTCATACTGCACTCTCTAATAAAGGGCAACTCCTGCTTCTTGCCATCCTGACTCATCCTTTTTAAGAGACTCTGTCTGTCCACTGTACCACTCCAGTTGGGTCACTTTTTCTACGATGTTTCAGTAGTCCCAAGGAGACTGTAGCCCTGTAACTGCACACAGACCTTCTCTGTGTGCCTTCTCTTTGTTTCACCTATTTTGTGTATTAATGTCTAAGCTCTTCAGAGAGGCACTGATTTACCAGAAAAGAAAGGAGATCTTCCCCCTGTGATACTGTTCTGTAGGCCCTCCCTCATTTATATGGATTGGTATGTGTATGTTTGAGGTGGTCCCCCTTCAGCCCAGTTTTGTTGATCTGGAGATCTCTTCTCCCCACATCACCCTTTGCTTGTAACCTGGTCCACCACTTCCTTACATGATTCTTGTTCCTACTAAGCAAAAGTGAGGCAATATGCTAATTTTGAATTGCAGTTTTAATGAAGTTTTTGAGCTGCTTTTCTATTTTCTTCATAATATGGAAAATGAAGAAACATTTTAAGCAAACCCACTTCATAGAAGTAGAAATTGTATAAAAAGTTGATTTTATTGACACCTTTCATTTTAGGGATATTGTGCATTAACTGTGAGCATTGTTTTGTTAACATTTTAAATAGAGAAAACAATGAGTCCTATCTAACTTCTGTGAAAGTGAAGATTTTACAGAGCCTTCAGTTAAAGTTTACAACTTTGACAGTTTTCTAAAAGACTTTGCTCTAGGTTCTCTTTCATTTTCTTTGAAAAAGCTAGGTAGCTCTGAAGAAGACCCTGCAGGCTTGGAAGATGAGACCCATGTGACTGTGCCATTATCTTTACCTATTTCTGTCTTCTTCCAGTTCATTCAGATTACAAAATGCTCTTCCCCCTTGAGTGAGAAACCTTTGCTGCCTCTTGGTGTATCTTGAAGGAGGTATTTTCTTCTTGAGACCTGGCACAGCTCTATAAAAGAAGTCTTCGTTAAGAGCAATAAAAAAACCCCTCAAAAGTCTTTATTACACCAGTGTCTCTGACTGCTCTGTGAGTGCTAACTGCTGGTCATTATTAAACTTCAGAAGTGCTTGTTTTGCCGTGTCACTGATGTATTGCAACACAGTGGGATTTGAGAGAAGCACTGATTCCAATTTTGAAAACTTGGAAAACTATTATACAGGAGTTAAAAGACTTTTTCTGTGGTTGCTGTAGATAATCAGAAAATGGTGCTGAATGGGCTTGAGGTTGAAGTTGCCAGTTGAATAATCCAGCTTTTTTTCTTTTAAAGTTTCCAGGAAAAAACAAAGAAACAAAACCATCCTTCTTTATCAGTGGTGATACTTGTTTTCCAACTGTCACAGCTGCAAAACCTTCATCTCTTGACATCCAGCCTTTGAATATATTACGTGCTGTGATTTTGAAACAATGAGTGTAAATGTAAACTGTTTCACAGTCATCTATAATTTTATCCTTTATTTGTGATGTCACTGGAACATTTGGGTGCTGCTTCTTCCATTAAAAAAAACAAAAACAAAAACAAAATGAAACAAAACAAAACAAAACAAAAAGTTTCAGTTTGGAACAGAACTTCTAATAAAATTTTCGTGGTTGCCTCAAGTCTTTCCCTGCACCTCAGTGGTTGCAAAGAACATGTCTAAATTGGGGTTCAGAGGCACCTTTCAGTTTCATGTATATTTTATGAACTTTCTAATAATTTTTTTAAGATTCTGGAAGGCAACTGCATCAGAGACTATTTTTTTTTGTTAGCAGACGTCTTATTACTTACTGTGTTTTTATTACTGTGGTCTGAACAGAACTACCATTTGTGCTTTTGCTTTATGGAATTGCAGTAAATTTAGATACATTTTCTCAGTACTGATTATAGATTTTGTATTCATTAATACTTGTACTGCCTTTCTTTTTTTTGTAGAATTCCTTTTATCTCATCATCATTACCGTATAATGTCTTGCATTTTCTACTTATTGTATCTTCAGTTTAGAAAAAATTCCGTTGGCTTTGGCTTTGCGTAGTAGTCTAAAAGGTTTGACATCACAAAGCTCAGAGTATGCTATTGCACGTGGAAGTTTTATCTTGCCACAAAGGCTCCTAAGCTTGTGCTTGGTTTCTTTTTGAAGGTGGAAAATCAGCGTACCGGCCAAGAGCTTTTTATTGAAAAATTATTTCCTCAGTAGCGAATGTGAACTGTGGAACTAATAATTTACTATAACGGTTTCTTAGATGCAGAAAGAATTACTAGATACCGAACTGGATTTATACAAGAAGATGCAAGCTGGGGAGGAAGTTACTGAATTAAGACGAAAATATACAGAACTACAGCTGGAAGTATGTTTGCCTCTTCTTTTTTAGCAATTAACTTCTAATCAAATATTTTCCCCTATGTTTATCAGCCTGTGTATTGTATCATAAACTTTTTTTCCTAGAGTGCAGTATTAAGTTGCATGTAGATGGAGACATTTAGCAATAATATTTAAGAAAAACCAGTTTCTCTACTTCAGTGGCATCCAGAAATAGTATTGTCTTTAATTTTGATTGCTAATCTGTTTAAATTCTATAACTATTTAGATGACATGGTGTTTTACAGATTTGTGGTTAATAATACTTCCTTGAGAACATGCAGTGTTTTTTAATTGTTTCCTGTAGGTCATTTTGTGTTTAATACAGAAGAGTTAAAAAACAGTGCCTGATCTTTTATTCTTAAGTGTCAGCATCCTCTTAATGAGTTGTTAGCATCCTCTTAATGAGATTAATCAAAAAACCGAAGGTGCCAAAAGTAATATTGTTGTGGCGTTGGTTTCAAGAAGGACTTAACAAAAGCAAATACGTTTCAGGGAGTATTCAATGTATACAAATACACTTTTTCTTCAAGTACTTGCTTTAAAAAAAAAATTGAGATGGCTGTGCAAGATTCTTCGTATCTGTGTCTAATTTTGAGAAATTATGGATGCTGTGGGTGCTATTCTGTGTTATATTGCACTGTCTTAAATCGCATGATAATCTTATCTCTTTTTACTGTTAAGCAGGCTGCTGTGTCGCTTAAATCCCTCTTGTCTTAATGAAGTTTGGTCATGTCTTATGTATAACTACATATGAATACAGTGCAAATACGTGCGGTGAAGTTGCATTAAAATCTTGCTTCAAAACTAAGTTGTTATGCAGCTTTGGTAGTTGTGAACATAGTTTTGTTAATAAACCAAGCCAATTGAATAGAGATGGCACAAAATCTTATGTTAACAATGTATATTCTGATGGTGAGTAATATTTCATACTCATGTGGACTGAAAGCTTATTCATAAATTGTACATTCCAGAAAATATGTGAATTGAATGACTTGTAAAATAGCAGCAGAAAGCAGGTGCTTGTTCAAGATAAAGTTATACCACAGTTGAGTGCGCTAATCCTACTCCGTCTCTCAATAAATCTGTTTGTTTTTTGAGTTGAGGGCAAAAAAGAGTAGCTCTTTCAGGGAAGTAATATTTGCTAGTAAAATGAATTTTCTGAACCCTTTAGCAAATACCAAGCAAAGTAGATGGAGAAAAACCGGGTTATTAGTGATGCACGTTGATACGTTTCAAGGAACAACATGAAATGTATCCCTTGTACAATGTACAAAAGGGTGTTGTTTTTTTTTCCCATTGACATTTGTTTGATTCTTCAATATTCTTACAAATTCTTAAAAAAAGTTCTAATATTCACATATTGTGTTTGTGACTCTGACTCCCACAATATTTCACGTTTCTTCTTTGACTTATAACCTGCTGTTCCGTTCCAGGTAACCCTGATTTTACTGTAAGAAAACCCAAATAGATTACAGCTTGTTTGTTGAGTCAGCATACCTTGAATTATTCATTTAAATATTTTAAAGTGTTTAAAAAAAAACCTGCCAAAGAACAAAACTAAAAACCCCAAACCCCTTAGGATTCTCTTTATAAAAAATTAAAGTGAATTAGATACTATTGTAAAATTATCTGAATAATTTCATTAATAAAGCTGTAACAGATTGATCTCCCCATGGGTGCTGTCACTGGCATGCATTAAAGTAGTGCCGTCACCGCTTGAGTTGTAAACATAGTTATGGTGATTTGATTTAACTTTTGATTCTTATGGCAGATTTACTTGAGTTTAAAAAAGTTTTATTTTCTAGTTAAAAACATGGAAATTAAGTACCTGAAAGGGCCCTTTTGAAACTTAAAGTAACTTTTGCAGATTATTTTTTAAATGACTTGTCTGTCACTGTTATTGGCCTTTTGACTGTTCTTGGAGGGTACATGCCAGTTCTTTAGAAGGGTTACACAGGTATTGTGGGAATGGAAATTATTGAGTACATAGAGCCAAGTGTTAGTGAATATTTTGTTCTTGGTAGTGGCCGTTAAAAGCCTTTGTTTCACACCTTGCAGTTCTGTGGCCAAAAGCTCTTATGTGGCATCAGTTCTGGTCAGAATAAAAGTCTTGCCTGAACTTTCAGAGACAAAAAAGCAAAAGTAAAGAGACAAATAAAGTAGATAGACACCGTATCAAGAAGTTTTGCTAATGAAATTTCAGTTGTACTGCAGTTCCTTTTTTTGAGAAGTTAATGCTCACAGATAAGGGCTCTGTTGATATCACTATTTAATATCTGGTTCTTTTTTCCTATTTCCATCCTATTTTTTGTCTGTTAATAATTAACAGTATTAGCTTTTGAATGGTATTAAAATATTCACCTTTTGTTATTTTAAGACCTGCAAGCTGCTCTTTCTGGGGCTGTTTTGGGGATGTGTTTTTAGGAAGAATCAGAATATGTGTTTGCTAATTTTGTATAAATATGTAGATTGTGAATTTTAATTTATCAATATGTTATGTATAAACATCTTAGGCTGCCAAACGAGGGATTCTTTCTTCAGTTCGTGGTAGAGGGGTTCATGCAAGAGGTCGGGGCGCATCACGTAGCAGAGGTAGAGGAATACGAGGCCGGGGAAGAGGCAGAGGAGTTCCTGTGCATGCAGTTGTGGATCATCGACCTAGGGCGTTAGAAATCTCTGCCTTTACAGAAAGCGATAGAGAAGATCTTCTTCCTCATTTTGCGGTATGTTGCAGTTTCACCTTTTTTGTTTTTTGGATGACATTCTTCTATTGAATGACTTGTTTCCTCTTGATTCAGTTCATCTTGATTCAGTTCATCTGGAAATATTATTTAGGAGTAAATCTTTAACATGATATGCAGAGGATGCATCAGAAAAAGGTGTAACAGGAAAATTACACGATTGATTCAACTAGTTATAAGTGTAATCTCATAGCATTTACAAGGCTTCTGGATTTTTTCTTCTTAAAAGGAAAGGAAAATGGCTCATAATATTTATTTTTTCAGGATTTATGTAAATTTTTTACAAATTTTTAGTTACTGAAATACAATAACTGAAGGGATGGTGAGAATACAGACTGTCAGTGCCAAACTTTCAGTACCTGAAGTGTGTTTATCTTTGTTGAATTATCTTAAGTGCTTAATGAAAATTTTCATTAAACATTTTCAGTGCTTTTGCCTGACTTTCTGAATTTAAGAATTAAGATGAAAATTATGCAAATATATGCAGATCTTGGAAGAGCATCCAGAGATTTCTGTCTGTTCGTGTATTTAAACTTAAGTCAGAGCTTTTTCTACTTTTTTTCTGTTTTCAGTCTAAGAAATGATAACTTGACATACATCATTTTTAGCACATTTTTCTTTGAAAATATAATAGTGAAAAATGAACATAAATTTATAAAAACCGTTTTCCTCCATTAAAAAAGAGTATGATAAAAGCAGATTTGTTTATTTTGTGGAATGAATGCTAAGAATATCTAGTGGCAAAAATCGTGTGAATTGCTGACTGTGCCCTTTTCCCCTTGTTTGTTTGGGATTTTTTTCCCCCAACATTTAATTGTAGTGGTCCTCTCTGAAGGAAAAAGTCAAGAAGCCAGTAAGTTCAGTAAATTTTACTCCAGTCAATGTACTTAATATTTCCTGTCTGGCAGTCATGCGAGCAGCTTTTCAAAAGAACAAGAACCAATAAGGATCTGTCTCTGCTTTTTAAAATAAATAAAAAATTCAAAACAAAACAACAAAAACAACAGCAGCAAAAATTACAACCAAAAAACCCTTCCACTGTTATACTGGGTTTTTTAAGGTGTCTTGTTTCCAGGAACTATGTGTGCACACATACATAAAGGTATATATATATATTTTGTTCCCCTTAAGTACACTGCATCAATCCTCTATAGGGGAACAAAAAAGGAGCCGTCATACCTGTAAGAACAAAATTACTTCCTATGGAGATAAATAACCGATCATACATTTATACATATCTATATATATATTTGTGTGTGTAATTAAGGGGAATAAAAGTACTTTCTATAGAGATGTATGAGGGATTGAACATTTGACCATGACTTAACAAATCTTTCTGTAAAAGTAAGAACATGTAACTTTAAAATGAAGTGATATGTTCTACTTGGAGGTTTCTGAATCCAGTTTTGATGATGCATGTTAGAAAAAAAAATTATTTGTAATATACAGCATTGAGATGTAGTCTGTCTTGCGAATATTGCTAAATGAAATATTGCTGGTCACCTTTCATAGTTTTCATTTCATTATGTACTTTTCTTAGTGCAAACTTCATGTTTTCCTATACATTATTTTTTTAGAGAAAATAGAAAACTTACAATCATTAACAAGCAAAAATATTAATCATAAACTTAGTAACATCAACAAGACCATTCCATTCACCATGTTAGTAGGATAACACTGAGAAAAAAAAGTGAATTACTTAATTTTGCAGGTTGTGGGTTTACTTCAAGTTTTAAACTTGCTGCAAATTCCATGGAAATATTCTGAGCTATATTTCTGTCTCTGTGATATGATACCGCAACTGTGCACATCAGCAGTGCAGTCTGCTTGCACAGACATGTTTGATGGGCTTTGCAGCTCACAGTGATGGCAGCATTAAAGGTAGTGATACCATAGCAGCCATTACTGGAATAGGTGGGAATATTAAGATGCTGAAGAACAGTTAAGTTTTGATACATTTTCTGCAGTCCCTGCCACTAACAAAGCTTTTGGTGGAAGAGTTTTGCAATAGGCTAATGAAATAATCTCAAGATTCCTTCTTTCTAGTAAAAAAAAGAAATGTTGAAGCAAGGCAACCTTTCTGTCATAACTTTACTTCATATCTGTAGGAATTAGGAAATCCAGAGACAAGAGCACTTTGGTGTTTTAGAAATGCAAGTACAAGGAAAAGTATTCTTGACTAAGACAAGTACTCTGGCATTTAGACTGTGAATACACTATTCTAATTTTCTGTGGTTTTTTGAGGGCATTTGATTTAGAACTGCATTTTTAGAGGTGGAGAACTATTTTACTAAAATTTTTTTACTGTTTACCAAAAGCAATATGGTGAAATTGAAGATTGCCAGATAGATGACTCTTCTCTCCATGCGGTGATTACTTTCAAAACAAGAGCAGAAGCCGAAGCTGTGAGTATAGACTTTCTCAAAAATATTCTGCAGCATTCAAGTACTTTCTGGTTATGTTACACTTCTGTATTTGATTAAATATAATACTGCTAGTTATTTTAAAACTATTGACACAAAAGTTGAATTCTAAATACAACAAAATTGTCAGAACATCGTATTACTGAAATATTTAGGAAATGAGGATGTTTATAGCAAGTGGAGGATGTAAGAGAGAAATTAAGAGAAACACTGAGGAATCAATAGTTTGATGTCTTGGTTCATCTTCATTTAGTTGCGATGGTTTTTTACCTGAAGACTTGCTACCCTCACAGTCTTCCTGAAATGTCACTGACATCCTGCAGAGCAAGCCTGTGTGTTTTGTTTGTCTTTGATTGGATCTACCTTTGCCTGAAAACCTGTGGTAGTGTAAATGATATTTGATCTCATGGGATTTGCTTTTTGTTTTCTTTTTTTCCCCCTTTTTATTTAGAAATTTATGAAATTGCAGAAGCACAGAACTGTCGAAGTAACTTCTAGACACTAAAATCTAGAGTTAACTTATGTTGTAATTCAGCATCCTTACATGTGGATCATTAGGACTTTATACATTTAGCTCAGTGGCACTCCTGCCTTAACCGGTCCGTAGCGTAGGCATTATGTGAACCTGCACAAAATAATGAACATAATTGTTCTGCAAATTATTTTGTTTCCTTTAAAATGCATCCATCACTTGGGAGGGAGTATCCTGAAAATAACAGGGACTCCAGAAAGAATGGATTCATATTTATGATATGGTTGTATGGAAAGATTTCATTTTATAATTTGCACAAAGTTTATCTTGTGCAGTTTACCTGAACATGATTTTCATACCTGGCTAGGCTATTCTCTTTCTCGTCTTGAGTCACCAGTGACCTGATTGACAGAAATACTGGTATTTACAATGCAGATTAAGCCAATGGGGGAAATAGTTTTGAACACTTAGAATATAGTTTATGATTACATATTTTAAGAAATAGTTTGATCCATGTACCAAAGATGTTTTACAGAAACATAAAGTTTTGTTTGTGAAACTCTTAGGTATAGCAGTGATGAGCAGTAACTGTATGAAGATTGTAACTATTCTATAAAAAAGGAAGAGTAATTAATGGTAGGTCATGTATACTGACTCATGAGGAAAAACAGTATTGTACAGCTGTATCAAAGGAACACAGTTCAACAGTGAACCATAGTTTTGTGGAGAATGAGAGATACTGCAGATAAAAGCAGTTGTAATTAATATATTCACAAGTGAACTGAAGTAAGGTTGGGATTTCAGTTTTAGTGCTTCCTGGCACAGGATACTTCATTTTGCAACTTCATATTCTTTGACATTGTAGTTACAAGAAATACTCCTAGGTATTGAGAGGAACGTCTGCTTCCCTGAAAAGAAAAATAGGTTACCTAGAGCAATAATCTGTTTTGTGGACTATCCAAATAAAGGCTTTACTTCTTCCAGATGGAGTATGATTCACTACAAGGATCTTGTCAGTATCTTGCTAAAGATATTTGTTTATCAGCAAAATATATTAGAACATGTTTAGAACATGCTTTACCTAAAAATTGGCAAGTAACGTCTTCTCTGCCTTACCTAAACTTCTACATGTAAAAAGCAGGGAATGGTAGTATTTTGGAATCAAACACAGAAGTGTAGAGACAAGAAGCACTTGAAAAGGAAGATAACACAGAATAAAAAAAGATGTGGGCAGGGGGAGAAGGGACATATATTTGGTGGAAAGGTTGAAGTCAATGTTATGTACTTCTCTCTCTTTTTTTTTTGTGATGCATTTCAGTGCATTTAAAAAGCAGTATAATTTTCCTCAATCACTCTCAAATAGAATAGGTGGAGTTTTCAAGCTGTATTAAAGGTGAAGTTCAGAATGCCCTTTGAAAATAGGGATATTACACCTTCATTTTTAAGTGAAAGTGTTATGAAAACTGGCTTCAATCAAATCTAGTAAAATATGTATTTTCCTTCAGATATTCCTATTTATTAAATATATTTCCACTGGAATTTCTGTGTTTATGGCTAAAGCAGAATTAGTTATAGAAGGTAATCATTAAAAACCTCTGTGGAGGCCAATTGTGAGGTAAATGCAGCTAGTATTTTACCTTCTTAAATTAAAATAGGCCTAGGCTTTATGTTCATATATGTTGTAGCCTGGAAGGAAGAGGAAGATTCCCTGTTGTAAAATGTTGCATTTTTATGTAGTAGTAATTTCTTCCTAAGATTACAAGTTGTTTCTGGACCTAAATGTCACGTGTAAGTACTTTTACAAATTCTGGTTGTGTGACATTGTGATGAGACCATGGACAAAAAGCTCCTGAGCTGCATTTTAATAAGCATAGAATCTTTTAAATTTATCATAAATTTATATGTACAGATTTAAAATTTATACCTGGGGACTTTAATATCACACAATTCATGTTCAGATGTCATTGAACATGTAATTGTTTCTACATTTCACATTATGCTGTGCTTTCAGATTGTATTATAAATCTTTTGTGACCATGACGGTTATTTCGGAATGTTGCTAACACTGATTTATGCTCATTCATGTTACTTTAATTTGAACATACTCTTTCCAAAGCAGCCACTTAATGCAGCTGGTACTTAGAAGGGCATGAATATCCCATAAGTTAAAAATTTTTACATTTCAATTACAACGGCTTTACAGGAAGTGGAACATTTTCCAGTAGATTTAAATTGTAATCACAAAGGGGCTTTTTTTTTAGTTGTTTGGTTGTTGGGTTTTTTAAAATATACTAAATCATTTGTGAGATATCTTACTTCTTCCACTAAGTTATATATTAACAGTTTTGTGTCCATCTTTGAAAGGTGAGGAACCCATCAAGATAATATTAAAAACAAGGTGTTAGTTCAGTATGTTGCCTACATCACCTAATGATTGATGGTTTTCCAAGCTTATTTTCTTCTGAACATATTTTGATCATTTTCTTCAAAGGATGTATGAATTCCATGTGCAGTGAATGAAGTTGTTTTGTTTAGCCTATTAACAGTAATTCAGTGATGAATATATTACAGCTTGGACTTCTTTTGTAAAATCGCATATAACTAAGATGTTTAAACTTGTTTTAGGCTGCAATTCATGGATCTCGTTTTAAAGGACAAGAGCTGAAGTTGGCATGGAACAAGCCTGTTGCTAGTATGTCAGCTGTTGAAACAGAAGAAGCTGAACCCGATGAAGAAGAAGTAAGCTTGCTTTTTCTTTAATTTTCATTTTTTCCTCTTTAAGGTAAAATAGCTTTTTCAAGAAAAGTTGATTCATGCTCCTATTTTTTTAATCTAATTCATATTTTGATATCAGAAAGTGTATTTTGGGGATTTAGGTTTTGAAAGTCTAGATATTTTACTTTTCCTTGGAGAAATGTTTTATTTCTTACCCAACAAAAAACTCTAGAGGATATATCTAAAAAATGGAAGTGGTGGGTTTTAACTTTCATGAGAGAGTGAGGATTTTGTCCAAAACATGAGTTTGTGCCATTTACATTTGGCACTAATTTCTTAGAGAATCAAATTTCAGACTCTTTTGTTCCTTTATAGAGATATTGCTTGGAGGATACAGGTGAAGGAGTAATTCAGACCATTTACTGACTTCATTCAGACATGTAAAGTAGCTCTGCTGAGTGTTAGTCTTCATCATTGTGCATGAAAGATACTAAAGCCATGTCCAAATAACTTAATTGGTTAATGTAGAAGTGGTGGGGCAACAAGTCATGATCCAGTCTAACTCATTACATTCAAAATACCAATATTTGTGAATTTAGAAAAACAAATGCCACTTGGGGATGAAGTCAAGCAGTCTTTTTCCTAATTTATTTACCGTAAATAAAGTGTACACGCGTAATTGCCATAGAATGGCTGAAGTAGAAGTGCACTTTGACTTACTCGGTGATAGTATTTGTATGTATCTTTTTTCCTGTGGTATTTTGGCACATCAGCCATAGAAGCAGCTTCACAAGTTTGCTTTGATTTAAATTTGGTTAGTTCTTTTACATTTGGTAATGTTCACTTTCTGTTTTATTTCCTGAAGACACCAGTTTGTCTGTCTGCTTCCTGTCTCCAAAAATGCTAATTTGTTTTTAGCATGCCTGTCAAAGACAGTGTAGTCTACCTCCACCTCTGTGTATTCATATTAGGCATTTGTGCATTGTGACTTACTAAATGCTACTCTCCTTGTGTGCACAAACCTCAGGCATTGTTAGGTAGTCATGAGCTGTGAGTGAACAAGAGACTACATTATGGAATCTTGAGAGCATCTTAGATATTTTGTCACATCTCCTTCAGGGATGTATTACTGGGGAACATCAACAACAGTGCCTGTTGCTGCAAGGGATGTGCGTTATTGAGAGGTCTCATTGAGTAACCACTTCATTGAGATTTGGGTGATGAAGGAAGGGCATTCAGGGGTATGCAAAAACTTCAGCAGAGTAGAGGAAGGAAAGTACATATTTGTTGGTAGGTAAACTACAGAGAGATTTGCCTTCTAACTGCCTTCCCCTTCCCGAGACACTTGAGTGTAGGAGGGAACCTCTGGGATATAGTGGGGGAAAAAGGGAAAGAAGATAGTAAAAGTGACATGCCCTGGCAAAGAGAAAGAACAGATTTACAAACTCAGACCTAGATGTGTGATGACAACTTGTCAGCTGAGAAGTGCTTGTGCTAGTGGGATATATCTATTTTAGGTGATGGTTATTCTCCTTAACAGGAGTCATCAGGTATGGAAAGAAAACTGAGGGAAAAGACTGCATAGGATTGTTTTCTGCAGTTCATAAATTGATGGACTCATCTAAAACTTTCCAGGTTTTCAAAATTTAAGTAAAAAGGGGAAGTAACTTGGTTTTAAATAAATAATTTAATTATTGGAATGTTTAACTTTATTATAGATTGTTTTTTCCCTGACCTTTTATTTTTCTGACACTTTCCTTGAGATCCGATTTTGTTCTTTAACTGCTTTTATTTGTTTCGGGACTGTTTTTGTAGTCATTCCTCAGCTAATTATTCTTGTGGAAAATATCTAGCAGCTGATCTTGGGTTAAAAGCCTTAGCTGTTCATTGGTTTTGTCTGCTTGCTGAAATCTTTGCAATAACAAATCTGTAATATAAAAATATTAGTTTACATCAGGTATTTCTACTAGATAATCCTTGGGAAATTTTGCTTTTAAATGCCATTCTTTCATTCTGTGAGCTCTGTATTGCTTCTAACATTTGATTAAGTTAGTATTTGAAGTGTAATGTTATGATCCCTATGTCCAAAATGAATGAGGTCAAGAACTTCATGTTCATGTGCTGAAGTTCAACTAGTTGCAAAAAGAAATTTTACATAGTGTTACTGTTTAAAATTTATACTTAGGCAGGCTTAGTTTGAGATTGGGCTTGTAGTCAGTGGCCTGAATTTCAGTCATACATTCTTTATACATGTAAAATATCTTGAGTTTCTGCATACCTACTTATTTAACTTGATTTTATAGCAGCTATTGTAAACACATGAAAAAGGTTTCCTTCATTTTTCCATGTCTAAACTACCATTTTAGTTCAGCTGAGGAGTATTGATGCTAAAGAGGGATAGCAGGCATAGGACTTAGGTGAAACTTGATGTTTCAAAAAAAAAAAAAGAAAAAAAGGAGCTAGATCATTCAGCAGAGTGAGATTCTTAATAACAAAACAGGGTTCCTAGTCTATTTATGAAAGTAAGAGGAAAGCCTTTTGGACTTAAGTGCTTTAGAAAATCCCTGGTGAATAACCAGCTAATTATGAAAGCACTGGGTCTTCCTAGATGCCTTATGTTCTACACCTGGGTGCCTAACAAAAGAGCTGACTCTACTGAGTCAACAACTGATGCTTAGGAAGAGTACAAACACATAAATAGATATAAGCTTTTAATCAGCAGTGATTTGCAGTTCAGGGACCTGTTGAGTCAGAGATGTTGAGTCGGATGTAGTTGAAAGCCCTTGATATGTGTTTATTACGTGAATTTATCTGGTTCTTTGGAATCTGAATAGCATCTGTAATGTCCTGTAAAAGAGAATGCTGCTGTTCACCTATGTCTACCCAGAATAAGTATCTTCCTGTTGAATCCACCACCTGCATGTTTAATTTTGATGTTCTTCTGCTCTTGCATCGAAAAGACAACCATCATTCTCTCTTCACTTTCTCTCAGATACTTAATATAGAACGATAACGTCTTACGTTCCCTCAGTTATTTTCTCTCCCTATAGTTGTTCCCCTATATGGAAGTTGTTCCAGTCTTTTTGATCTTTTTGGAGATAGTAGTTTCTCCTTCTTGTAAAAGAACCTACTGGAAAGAGAAGACTTAGTTTGAGGCTTACTTCAGCCTAGAGCCTCTTATCTCTCCAGAAGAGTTCCTAATTTCACAAATCAGCCTGCACACCACTTGCTGAATTTGGAAGTTCTGTAGCAAAACCCCCACAATTACTGGGACAAAAAGCGTAAGCAAGGAAGACCATAGCTGTTATTTCACAGCTGAGAGATTTTGCTAGGGAAAGACATCCTTGTATTTTAGTCCTTGCTTTAGCTAGCACAGAGTTTGCTGGGTTAGGTGCCACTGTCAAAAAAGTCCCAAAATATAATAGTAGTTTATATACACCCCTGTGTCTTTATGTAGATAAAAATTGAAACACCTTACTGTTTGTTTAACTTTGCCTTTCTACAGCCTGCTACTGTTCACCTGAAATATTTAGGGCTTTGAAGTCTGTCAAGTTACTGTGTTGTTACTGAAAGGAATAGAAATACAGTAATATATCTTGTCTGTCTCCCTGCCTCAAACTTTTAAATTTTTATATTGATTTTAAGTTTGATTAAGCTGTCAAAATCAAAAAGTCTCAGATTCAACCTTTTTGATACTGTGACACAGGTGGATTAAGCTCTGGGATGAAAACCAGCATAGTTACTGTGAGCCTGAAAAAAAACATTAGTTTTCAGTATAGCATGCTAAGTTCTGTGGAAATGTAGCAGCTTGGGCATGAATTATATGCTGAAGAATCAGAAGAGCTATTTAAGGATGAGGTGCATATGTCTTGGTAATTTTAAAGTCTGTTGAAGAGAAAAAAACTTTCCTTTGCCATTTGCTAATATATATATATGACATATATATATACAGTATACTTCTTTGAAAGCATTACTGTTTACCTCTTAAACCCCAAAATATTTTCTTTATCAAATTGCAAATATCAGAGATTTGTATTTTGCCTTTTGATTTTTAGCATTTTCTGGTGTAACATTGTCACCTTTATCTCTTGAAGTTTCAGGAAGAATCTTTGGTGGATGACTCGTTGCTTCAAGATGATGATGAAGAGGAGGAGGAGAATGAATCTCGTTCATGGAGAAGATGATTCAACTGATCAATGACAGTGCTAGAACTGCACCTGTGTTGCATTAGTATTACCTAATGTACTTCTGCATCTTTGTATTAAAAGGGGTTTTGTGATGAAGTTGGATTCAGATATAGATTAAAAAGCAGCTGGTCAATTATACGTTTTGAGAGATTGATGTTTGAGTTACATTTCAGTAAATGATTGCTAAAGACATCATACTAGGAACATATGCAATGTTTTTATTACATAGTTCTACAGAAAGTTACAGAATTCTTTGGGTTCTTTGTAATTTACTGAATTGGTCAAACACAAATGACCAAAAGTTGTTATAACATAGATAATTTTTGTTCTATTCCAGATACGGAATGAAAATTTGCATTTAAAATCTTTGTGAATGTTTTCAGAAATGAATAGATAACAGTACTAAACCGAAGTCTCTAAAGTTATGTATTCATAATATTGCATAGTAGTATGCTTAGGCTTTACTATGTACTAGCCTTTTGTTGGATTTGTGTACGTATTTTACCTATGGGTTTTAATGATAAAGTGTATGACTGCTTTGCATATAAGTCCTTATGACTTTAAGATGTTAAAAAATAAAGAAATGGAATGGTCTTCAAAAAAAAAAAAGAAAAAAGAAAAAAAAAGCAATAACCAAAAAAAGCTAAGGCAATGGTCCTTCATGATGAAAAAAAGAAAAAAAAAAAAAAGACAAAAGACCATTCCAAATGGCAACCCCCACCCCCATGTTCACAAAAGGAGCTTGAATCACTATCACTCATACTAAAATAATACTGAATATATATATATGTAAAAAATCTAAATCACGTTTCATGTACATTAACACAGGTATACTCTACAAAAAAAACTTTTGAGTGTTCTGAATTTGAAAGTGATGTAAGTCAAACAGTAAATGGAATAATATTCCAACAATAAGGAATTTTTTCTATAACCCTGCACTGTGCAACAGTAGAAGAAAATTTCATCCCACAAAAATAATATGCAGTACTGAAATATAATTTGGAAGAATACGTGAGAAGTGGGATATTTGGTAGATAATATTCTAAAAAATTTTACTGTACACACTAATTCATCTTTTATATTCGTGTTTTTCTGTGATAACATTTTTCCATTTCAAAAGTAACACTCAGCAGATAGTAAGTTCACACAATCACGTATATTCATCATTCAAAAATATACGTACGCAAAATTTTAATGTGCTCCACAGAACTACTTCATTGGCTCTTTCTAACAGGTCATTCTGTTATGTGAGGTCTGAAGTTTCTCTGCTTCTTAGGAAGGGGAAACTGCCTAGTCCTTTGCAGTAAAGGACATCTCAGAAAGACTTGTTTTTATTCCCATTAAGTGGCATTTTGCTGCACTGTTTTCAAAAGAAAATCCAATTATTAACTATTAGAGTAATGGGTTTTATTTTTGTTTTGGAGAGGACGAGGAGGTTGTTTTGTTTTTAATATTTTCTTCCCCCCCCATCAATTCATTAGTGAGTGTATCATAAAACCATCAAATAGATGGACATGAACCCGTATGACCATTAACTTAAGAGTTGGACCCGATGTTCCTTGTGGGTCCATTCCAATGCAGAATATTCTCTGATTCTGTGATAGTACTTCAGTTAACAGGGTATTTTCTTTAGTCCGTGATTTTGTCTTTTGCTGGGGAGACAGGAGAACTAGTCTAAGTCATGTCCCTGCCCTTTTTTTTTAATTCCAAAGTAGGAAAGTAGAAGTAGTAGCATTTCAGAAAGATCTCCAGCTGTAGAATTTTTGTTTGTGCCATTGAATTACTTGAAGGGATTTTGAGACCTGGATCTTGCTTTGGGGTTTTTTTGTTGAGGGGGTTTCTGTTTGATTTGGTTTGGGTTTTTTCCTCTGTCCCTGTGTGTATGCATATCTTGTGGCAAAAAATATGCACTTAAAGTTTTTGTATAGTCTTAGTTTCACATTGAAATGTCACAATTGACAGCCATGCTTGTTACAGTAAGTTCTAAATTTTGCCAGAAGGAATTGAATTTGGGAAATTGATTTCCTTTTACACTGAATTTCAGGCAAAATAAAATATTTTAAGAACCTTTTTATCCAATGCTCTCAATGAGCTGTTCTAGTTCACTGAATTAAATACAAGCTTTTCTACTTTGTTTTTTTAACGATTTAGTGTATTTGAAAAGTGCCAAATCAACGGTCCAGAAAGTGGAAGTTTTTTGTGTGTTGTCTTAGAGAACAGGTACAACACAGGAAAAGACTGTCCATACTGCCTTAAGCATGGCATGCTTTATCTACTCCTCAAACTTACCTTTTCACTGCAGTCAGTCAAAACACAAGCTAATGACAACTATCAGTGTGTTTTTTGCATGGGTGCTTCTTACAAATCATCTGAAATTGCTGTGTCACATCATTTTAAAACCAGTATTCCAAGTTTGCCTGCCTGTTTTGAATTCAGCCTGGTAATGCATCCATGCAAGATTCATATCCTAATAACTTTGCACCTTGATCTACTTGTAAGGGGATGAAACCTTTAAAAATTCTTTTTGCCATCTTCCTCCCACAAACTTCCTACTGGTGTGTATTTTGTCCCCTGCTGTTACCTTGTGACACTGAATGGTTGAAGAACACCTGGATCAGAATTGTTGTTTATTCTCACTTTAAAAACAAGCCCAAATGTTTCTTTCAGTCGAAACCCATCTGTGGTTGTATGTCATTCAGCATAAGGAAACAGTGTCCCTGTTGCAATCTGTACATATTTCTGTCCTTATCAAATTACTTTCTTTGTTTGATTTCCTTTTGGCTTTCTCTGTCTTCATATTCCTTGTCTAGCTTCCTCTCCCCTACATTTTTTTTCCAACTATTGTAATTTCAGTTCAGTCAGATCCTTATTAACAAAGCCTTCAGTGAAATCTGTTGTCAACTGGAGCAGCATCCTTCCTTGTTTGAATCAACAAACCAAACATCCTGCTGGCTTGGTTTTCCTCAGACAGCTTTTCAAAATTTCCATGGAAAAAAAGGTAAACATTTTAGAAGGTATTTTCTTTTCCACTTGGATACTAAAGGGCTTGAATAAGATAAAAGCTGACATGCAGTTCAACAGCAATATGATTTTAAACCACATTTGGTTGAACTACAAAAAAATTTGAAGTAATAGGAGTCATTAATTCAGAATATATTTTAATCTCTACAAAACAGTAAAGTAACAAGAATACTTTTGTGAAGCATCACTTAGGGCCAGTACTATTTATGTTTTTTCTTCTGTTAAAACTCATTTATTTCCACTCAGAATATTCGTAAAAGAAATCAAATATATTTATTAGTGAAACACAAAGGTTTTGGACTTATTTTACAAGCAAACTGGACAGGTCTATTTCTTAAATAGAAAAAGCACATGTTGAAAAGTAATCTTGTAACTTCAGACACCTAATTTGTGTTCTAAACTACACTGAAAACAGTCTATTCCTTAACTAGAAAAGAAATATACTATCCAGATAACTTAAGTATCTGAGAACATAATTGTACTTAATTAAAACGTCTCACTTCATTGTTGACCTAGCTCTGAAGAGGACCTCAAACTGCCTAAGCTTTTCTGTTCTTGTCAGCCCTTGGGTAACTTTAAAAAGCTGTACATTTATTTGAGGGTTTTGTATGCAGAACAGATAATTTTTGTCAGTTTTTGCATGACCATAAAAGAAAACAAAAACATGTGTAAAAGTTGGGTTTGACTCAAAGAAGTGACTTTGGATGTTCCCTGTATTTTTTTAACTAAACTGTGAACTAGTAGGTCTCACCAGAAATACATGGGGAGGGAGGAAGGAATATTTTTTTATTTTCCAGCAGTCACAGACTACGGTTGTACAAACACACAAAGTAACATGAAGGGGCAGAGACCTTCAGTGAAGCACCTCATTTACTCTAATTCAACATTATTGTTTTATGTTGCAACTAAAGAAGACATAGTCAAATATAATCCTGTATTACTTATCTTTTGTTGCCATTAGAAAAGTAAGTTACAATTAACAAATCAAGATTAGAACAGCTGGAACAAATAGCAGAAATTTGAGGGATTTCTGGAAAAATAAGTGTGAGAATTTAAACAATTTTATTGTTCTTCATCATACTTTTCTGAGTGAAACTGTTTCCTACTGTATTGATATCATAGCACTCGATTACTTTCAAATGAACCTGTTAAGACAAAGTAAAAGTTCGTGATCAAGATTAAAGACAAAGGTTTTTTTTTTCAACTGAGTAAATAGAGCTGTAAACTGATCCTTAGGGAAAATGAACCCTTAGTTTTTGTGGACTTGTAAAATGTAGACCTTTCTAAACTCATGAGTATTCTTGTCACACAGTTGCCTAAATACTGTAGTTTTATAGAATAATTATTTTTTATTTAAATATGCCTTTGCATGTTTTATCTTGCACCATGTTTTAAATCTGTAGACATCAAAAATACTTGCAACAAAACCAGACTTTGGCGATTTCAGTCTTTTATTTTAATCCTTTGGGGATCTAATTGTAAAGCTAATGAGAGGGATTTCAAGAACGTACTGCACAAGAAATTTCTTTTTTTCCTAATAGATTGTTATTTGTAAAATCCTTCTATATGTGTTAATGCTAAAACTTATCTGAATGATGGTACTTTGTTCTTGGTCCGTGTGAGTGAAGATTAACTTTTTTTCTTCTTCTTGCAGTAAGCTCATAATCCTGAGACCCGCTGATGTCTTCAAAAATCATCTCATCTGACCCTGTGGTATTTTGAAGTAATTTTCATGTTACAATTTGAATTCTTAAATTCCAAGATCTTTCCTGCTTTGTTAGCAGAACAGACTAATTCAGTTTCTCACCTTTCTCTTCCAAAGACTGGGACACCACATTCAGCAAATGTGTCTGCACTAGTTGATGAACTGGATTTTAGTATTTCTCTATCAGCAAATGCGAGAAAATATTTTGAGGCATGTCCTCTTCAAAATTCATTTTTCTGAAAAATATCTGTAGTATAGACTTGTTTTATTTTGACCTTTTGAATACAGAGAGGGTAAAATCATCTTTTTACTCTTTTACACTATTTTACTCTTCTGTGTTGCAGATTCACATAAATTTTTTTATAGTAATTTGGTAGGTAAAAATTTTCTTTAAAAACCAGATCTTTTTGTATCATCTAGCACATACTTTTATTTTAAAAGAAAGAGGAAGAAAAAAAAGCAAATGTATTTACAGTTCCTCCTGACAAGCTCTGGAGATTATTTGAAATCAAAAATGTTGTTTACAGGCCTCAAAACTTCAACAGTGCAGATGTTCATTTCCTGGTTGCTGAAGAATGACTTCTGTTTCTTAAGCTTAGTGTTCTTTTAAATGTGAAGGGAAAAGAAACACTAACTTCTCAAAAATGTTTTTGTAATGATCTGCAGCTAGACAGAATATTTCCAAGCTCTAAGGCATATGAACTCTTCTCTCTAACCAATGATTTGCTCTCTAGGGAAATGAGAAAAGTTTCTTAGGTTTTAAAGGTTATAATATATTCTTCTCACCCAAAATTTGGTGCAATAAAGATGCTTGAACCAAAGAGAAAACAAAGACTTCACAAAAATGTATGTTGATCTGTGCATGTAAAAATCTATATCCTTTTGCCAAAATCGTGTGCATGTTGCTAATGCATGTATGGTGTAGTTGAGATCTACAGAATCACAGAAATGCCTTTAGGGTACAAAACCTCTCATTTTTATACAGCTTCCCAGTTCTGCAGAGCTGTGCTGCATAAAAGCTGAAAGAAGTGTCCTTTCCATTAAAGTACCTTGTTTTAACATGAAGGAATGTTCTTCCTCACATTTGCAAACTGTCCTTTTTCTGCTTAAAAAAACCTGAACAACCTAGTTCTGATTTTGTGTAATTTCTTTTTCCACAAGATAAAGCCTTGTATTTTCTCTTTTGGCTGCTGGAGGGCACTATGGCTACACAAGTGAAACAAAAGTGGAAAGAATTTGTTCCCATTTCAACACTTCTGTGATATTTTTCCTGTTTCAGTTCTCATGTTAATATTTGCATTTCTTGCAAAAACCTGTATGCATCTCTACTATGTCAGCAGAAATTCTGTTTCTGTGAACTGAAAGTATCTCTCTTTGGATTTAGGTACCAATAATAAAACATGACTCCAGGTGTTTAAATCTGAATAAAAACCAGAAGAATGTTTCTGCGTTGCAAGAGGCATGTATCCATCTCCTTTTCTGCTCTGGGAGTTGAATTAGTGTTTGATAGGTTACAGTTGAATTTATAGAAAACTTTGGGCAGCTACATTTTGTTTGTCAAAGCTTTCGTAAGAATTCATCTTTTAAAAATATTTGTGCTCTGGAATAGGGCATATGCAGTGAATGGAAAGCTAAAATTTATGGCTGGGAAGTGAAGGGGGGCAGAAGTGGCCCACAACATTGTGTTTTTATACAAACTACAAAAGAAATCACTGGCCTAACATGGGGTAAACAAATTTCACCACTGTAGCCAGTTATCTTTGCTTTATGGTAGGCTCATCCTAAATACCTCAACTAATTACTACTGTAGCTCCACTAATTGGTACAGTGTAATTATACAAAATAATTTTTCATCTATGATGTGAAATAATTGCACATCCTGTCTGTTACTGTCTTGCCTGAGTGCATCAGGAAGCTCCTAGTAGCCCCTGCGTCTCTACACTTAGAACTCTGAGTGTGCAACGCCCATGCACACAAGTCATATTTAGGCCAAGAACATGCAGGATGTGACTCATTCTGTTGTTTTTGTTGTAATACTTTACCTTAGAAAACAGAGAAAGAGCGTTAGGATACTATTTATTTATTTGCACAGTCTTAACCTTTCTCATTGCTGCTGTCTTCAAAATGCCTCTATAATTTGTACCATCCTTTTTGTATTAGGCAGAAAAAAGTTGTGTAAGGTTAAGTAGAATTAAAAGTTTTATCAAGAACACAAAAATAGAAATATCCAGTAACCAGCAAGTGAGCAGGTTTAGAAAACTTTGCTGCAGCATAGAATTTTGCAGTATAGATGTTCAGAAAGGTGGACTTTGTATACCTGACTAATTGAAATCTTGACCATTTTTCAAACAAGTTATTACACGAAAGAGAAATATTACCTGCCCACACTTGAAAACTTCTATGCATTGTTCTAGTAATTGAATGGGCCTGGATGTGGAAGCATAACTGCTTATCTACTGGAACATATTTTAAATGTGTTAATCCTTCTACAAAGAGAATAGAAATCTGCCTCTGCTGCTATACCCAAGAGTACTTATTCAGTATCTTTGGGGGAGAGGAATCTGTCTACTTTTAAAGTACGAAGTCAATAATTGGTGAATATTTATTTGTTTCTAGTATTTCTATTCAGAAGTTTGCAAAACTACCTTTTGAAATATGAAAAAGGCATTTTGTGATTTTATAATTCAGAATTCTTTGTTCCCAGAAGCAACATCCTGTGTATTGTGTAATTAGATTTGTTAATGCGATGTAGTCAAATTTATCTGTGAGAGTATTCTGTTACTGAAAAATGGAAGATTAAAGAGCAAAGAGCAATAGTGATAACCCTTTTGGTGGAAGAAGCAAAATGCTGGTCAGCAGATGTACTGCATGACCTGAATTACAAAATAAGTTTTCTATTAGAAGTTATGTAAGGATATTGACAGTATAGCAGAATGAAATGGAGCAGTTTTTACTGTTGATATACAGTGAAAAATTAAGGAATGTAAACCATCATTAGACCTTGTTAACTTTTAACAGGTTACTTCTGTATTTGCAGTTTTGTATTGGTGAACTTCCTGATATTATTTACATGTCTTCACTAAATTTATGTACCAATAACTTTAAAATTAAAATAATTTAAAATATATTTGTTTCTTCAGTTTCTATGTTGAACTATCTCTAAATATCCTTGCAAGTGAGTTTAAAGTAAGTACTTTTTCTTTTCCATCCTCATTTGCACTAATCCTTCCTCTACTAAAAATACTGATGTCTTTGCTCTTGTTCTCTGCAAATCTACTATGTATTGAATTTTTTGAAGACAGCTTGCTAGAAAAACACAGAAGAAACAGAGAATAAATTAGAGAAATTGGAATCTGAAATAATAAAAAGATTACCCAGCAGTATTCACTACTCATTTTTAAGATGGCAGTATATCGTGCTATAACACTATCTGGAGATAAGCTTTTTTAAACTTTTAAAGTAATTTGAGTAGGTAATTACTAGTGTGTTAGTAGTCTAACTAGATTGTAGATTGATGACAGCTTGATTGGCTGTAGCAGTTACTAAAGTTCACATTTTATGACCTCCTTAAAAATATTAATTTAGAAGCTTATGAATTACTCTCTGGAGTTATACTGAATTAACAAATACTGAGCTATCCTTTAGGTTTTGAATCTTTCTGTGAAATAATTTCTGGCCACTATTGAAATTTAGAGTGTGTTTCAAAAACTCATTTTCTAGATAAGGCAGTATTAACTCTTTGATGCCTAGGACTAAGTTGTGAAAAATATTCTCATAGTCTCGTTCCATGCCAGCATCAGAAGAGACCCTGGCTGGTCACTCCTGCCCATTCTCTCTGCTTGGCACAGCAGGTATTTGTGTGATAATGTAGTGATTGAGGAGCTGGCTATGCTTTTAAAAATGAGATAGTGCAACTGAATAACCTTCCTAATCTACTTCACTGGATGGCTGAAAAGACATTACTGGTGGGGAATACTGGGGCAGGAATGAGGAGTTGGGAATCAGTAGATCTCTTCATCCCATAATTCTGGTTCAACCCATGCTACTTTCATTGGAAAAACTAGCACACTATGTTGTTCTTGTATGTTTGGCTTCAGCTCTTGGTTTTTCTCTTCCCCCTGATTTACAGGAGGCAGGACAAAACATTTAACAACACGTGTAGTGAGCATAATGTGGAAGCTGAAATGCTTCTGCAGAATGTCAGGTGAGCAGTTGAGAACAGAAGCATTGCACTTGCTACTCATAAACACAAGATATGCTGCAGTTCAGTAGTGACCCACTAAACTGAAAGCTCTATGGCCCTGCATTTTTGAGCTGACTCTCTGTACCCATTTGTATTCTTAACAGCCTTACAAACAGAGACTTTGCTGTGGGAAATTTTGGCAAATCCCTTTTGGCAAATCCCTCAGTAGTTTTGATGGGGGGAAAGCAGCCTCAGATCAGTAAAGGATCACCTCCAAAGGAGGTGTGAGAAACCTTGAAAGAATTTTGTCAGACCTTTTGGATCTTCGTTTAGCTTATTATGAGTATAGTAGCTTTGTGTCAAAGGCTGTGTGACTCGTGTTAGTACAGTGCTAATGCACTAGCAGCAGGTTACTGAGGAGATGCTTCCTCCTCTACTCACCATTGTGTAGCACAGCCACTGCTTGCACTTTCACTTCCTAGGAGAACTCAGGTTTGCCAGTTGGGTAAAGCAGCCCTGAGGCTAGGCTGGAACAGGAAGAGATAATTTTCTCTAATGGATCTGTGTAGACAAGCTAAACCACTGTCCGGGAACACAGACAATTCTGACGGCATTTAGGGACCTTAGCCAGTCACGGAACCAAGCAGGTGGGAAGAAAGCAGAGTAAGTGTAGGGATGTACCATGCCCTATAGGACTTGTGATTAGGTTAGACAGCAGAAAGGCTGTTTCTGTTTAATTTTGTTAGGTGTTGGTGAAATAAACTGATATTAAAATTCTAGAAGGAGGTGCTGAGGCAGATGGAAGCTGAGATTTCAAGTTCTTGGCCAAACAATTGGTGATGTGCATGTTTCATTTCCTGCAATCTACCCACTCTCTATCACACCTGTGGGTACCTTAATTTGTTGCAGGCAAGACGTGCTATAAAAAATTTGCTAAATCCACAGAATAGGGCCAGAATAGAGAATTGGTTCTCTGCCTAGTGCTTTCACAGAGGCTTCCATCTACAACTTTAAAGTAGCATCAAAGATACCCAGAAGTTTAGAGAAACCTCACTTTAAGTGATTGCTTCTAGATGGCGTAATGATCACAGAATTCAGTGTTCCTTGCTATGAATCCCTATGGAGTATGTTGTGTCAACAGTCAGTTGCTGTTTTGAAAGACTCTTTCCATGCAAGCAGTGTTTGTGTGTTCAAACCAGTTTGTCCAAGTTAGGTAGATTAGCTTCAATAACTCAAGTAATGGATCTTTCCTGTTTTTAAGCTATTTAACCTGTTTCCTGAGTGAATAAGTTAGGAAGCAGTTACATGAGCCACTTGATGGGCAGATCATAATTTCAGGTGGGAAATTGCATGATGATGAGTTGTGATACAGGAGTAGGGGATCCTCTTTGGCATTGTGGCTGCAGAATAAGATGAAAGGTACTGGTCTAAACTCTTAATGGTTACATTAACTGGAGCTTGTGTCAACTGAACCTTTAGAAATGGACTCTTTTGCAGTGTAAAGCATTTCAGTGCCTAACTCCTTTCAGACATCTCTCTAGCTGTACGAAGAATCAATGGTCCTGTCTTGTCCTTCCTTCTCTGACTGATTTGAAACTGTTCTGAACATTTAAAGTGTTAGGAGCCATCCCTAGTATTGTCTTATCTGAGAGAGTTTGTGTATGCTTTGATGACTGCTTCCTAAAGTCAGGTAAGCAAAATCATTCACCAATAAAATATTTATGTGAAAGGAAAGGTAAACTGTAACCTTAAGTCTTTGTTGGAGTCCAAAAATCACAATGAGAAGTAATTTTCTACATTTATCTCCATGGATCAACTGCTCAATTTAAAGAGTTCTCAAAGCTGTTAGTAGCACATATGCAAAACTAAAATATCCCCAAATACCATACATACTGTTATTTGCAAAAATACACATTGGCTTTTGAAGAACTCAACAGTTTGTTTTCTTCCAAACATCTGAACAAAGAATGAGTAATCTTATCTAGCCACTCTGTTTTTAGTATTGTTTAGTGGTTATGGGGACAATGTGTTAGGAACCCTTAGCATGAATTCCATAATCCTGTTTACAAAGACATTGAATGAAATTTTGAGTTGATGTGGACATCTCAGACCCTTTTGAATTTTTCTTCTACCCCAACAACCAAATGAATGGTGAGAAAAGCCCATGAATGTTCTTGCAACACCAGCTGCTCCTGCCTGTAGCAACTTGCCTAAAGATTTTGCAAAGTGGTAGGCTATGGTGGCTTCCAAATGCCTTCATGTCATGCTGTCATGCTGTGGTTTAGTCTGCTGCCTATCCAGCACTATCACATTTCAGCATGTCTTTGTAGTTTTTGCTTTTAGCAGAACTCACTGGAGACATAGGTTATTTCAGTGTCTTGTTCCCTGTCGGAATGTTGGTACTCAGCCTCCTTGTCTACATAAATACTAGTAAATTGAACATGGCTGGGACCGTTCTCTGACGCTGAGGCCAACTGGCATGGAATAACTCTCATACACACTATTACACTTCAAAACAGGACAACCACATCCACATTCTCCACTGGAAATGGTCTGTCTTGGGATAGCTGATCTGAGTCTCTGTGAGGCCTAACAATGTAAGAGGGCCCACAATAGAGGTCCAGTGCCTATGATATATGCTGGACCTGTTCATTTCACTAATTCAGATGTGTCTGAGTTGCCAAGCTTTGTCCAACAGGAGCAGGTTATATAGTCTATTTCTGTTGGTAGACGAAGGGGTTTTGAGGA
Source organism: Pseudopipra pipra (assembly GCF_036250125.1). Classification (NCBI taxonomy): domain Eukaryota; kingdom Metazoa; phylum Chordata; class Aves; order Passeriformes; family Pipridae; genus Pseudopipra; species Pseudopipra pipra. The sequence continues at coordinate 70,182,821 of NC_087550.1, read as the reverse complement.
AAATCTGTTCTTTGGAAAAGCAATGACAATTGACAACAGTGGTCTGCAAGGAATCCATTCCTCTCTAGCGATAAAAGTCACTAGATAAAAGCATGAACAAGTACATAAAAAAAAAATCCTAGTGCTTTTGCTAATGGACAAATAAATTACAATTAGCAATCAAAAATTTATAGACCATAGTAACTATTGGATTCAATGAGAAGTGTAAAATACATGATGATCTTGAGAGATACAGTTAGAAAAACCTTATTAAAGAAAATGAATAACTATCTCCAATTTGAAATGCATGTAGGCAATTTTATTCAAACTTTTCTATCATCAGTAAGATTTGGAGGTCTCTTGAACTATTCCTAATTGTTACCAGCCGTCTTAAAAGTTAACCCAGCAGTAATGCAATGGTTTAGTTGAAGTAACAAGCTGCAATACTCTTCTGGCTCACCTACCTATAGAATTTCAGTTTTCTATAAACTAACAAAGTGGGAGCTCTACACATATATCTGAAGGATAATTCATCCTTCAGCCCTTCATGTGTAAGTATGTTTTTAGCACAATGCATCACCTTAATTATTATACCTTCTGCAGCAAGATAGAATTCTCTGACCTAATCATTTTTGTTGCCAAATTACTTGTAAGTACATTGTGAAAATATTTTCTGTGTCTGTACCTGTATTTCATCAGCCATGCTCCCATCTGTCAAAGTAGAGTGAATGCTTTAATTGCCTAATCAGCTTTCTGGGTCTCCCATGCAGGCACAAGAACACCACAGCGAGTTGTATAGTTACATGATGGTGCATAAGCAATTATCAGAGGGAGTTTTTTCAAGTTTTGTATTCTAGGCAAAGAAGCGTGTTGGATTTAGTTAGATTATAAGCATGATTATTTACTAGCAGAAGCTGATGTTTTTGTCCCCTCTATTTTTATATTTCAGGATAAAGTACAATTTATGTTCTGGGCATCATCTTGTGGAAGTTCTAAATCACTTCATGAGGCTTTCAGCCTGGGTTATGTCATTTATCCATCAGCACTCAGTCCATTTAATCCAGACCTCTCAGCTGTACAGACCTAGCTCCTGTTGTGAGTGATCGGCCTGCTTGAGTGCTCCCAGCTTCTCCTGTCACATCACATTTGCATAAAAGAGGACAGATAACCAAATTTGAGCACACAAATGAAAATGCTAAGCGTTGAACCTGTCACAGTTGTTGTTCAACTAATTGTGAAAAATTTGATTTGCTGGCTTTTCACTGTTTATCATGTGGACCCCCTTCTCAAATTTGCCTTGGCTTCTGCTTCTGTACATGTAGCTTTTAAACTCTCTACACAAGCAGCCCACCCTGGGGATTACTTACCTCTCCTACCAGCTTTTAATGTTGGCTCATCTACTTGACTAAATTAGGCCACCATGGCAAACAAACACATAATTAAAAACCTGGGAAAGACAACTGCAGTTGCACTTCTTAAATTGATTTTGCAGTCTATTACTGGTATCTGCCTTTGCATTTTGCCATTTTTATCTTGTCCTCCTGTAAACCCTGAAAATGCCTTTGCTTTTGATTGTATATAGGAGGGATATATATTATTTCAGAATGAAGACTAATATTTTCTTCTGAAATGGGAACAGTAAATAAAAAAAACATTCTTAATTCTGAGTATTTTGTGGCAGCTTATTACAGAGGTGCTGTATTCTTTTGAAATTAAGACCCATTTTTGAACTGGCATTGGAAGGTCATGGATGAGGTATTGTTCAAATGATTGTGATTTTCTAAATTCTGCAGTTTGACTTTATTTTCCAAATGTGCTTACAACTGCTGTCCTATTTCTATTTCAGGACACCTTCTCTTAGCTGTATAATTTACACATCACCTCTTATGATTTATACCAAAAAATCACCAATTAAAACAGTTGGATGTCACGTTGCTTTTTTGTGATGGTAAAGGAGGTTCAGATAAACAATTATCTATAAAAAAATAAGATCATCTACATATCCAAATCATCCATCCCTTTGGTATTGGCATTATTTGGTTATACTCTGAATACCCATAACTGTCATCATTTAAGAAGATGCATGATAACATGGGCATAGTGGATATAAATCTATACTAAGATTGAAGGCTTCTAAAAACAACCTGATAAGAAAAGCTGGTATTTAGATATATACCAACAATTTAGATTTTTCTAGCAGTTCTAAAATATAAAAATAATTGTTATCAAATAAAAAAATAATTTCTCATCAGCTATGGATATGAAATATTGTTGAAAAAAATAAAATCTTCACTTAAAATCCTTTTAAATTTTATTTTATTATGTTTGTGAAGGGGGAAAAGTCCCTAAAGTGACTTTTATGTCAAGCAGAGTTTACTGAAAACAGCTGTAGTAGTCGGGCATAATCTCTTTCATAAACTGATCATAATGTATCTTAAAACTGTTTCTCTGGTAAAGTTGTACCAGAAAAAAAAAAAAAGACATATTTTCTTCTGATTATTAAGAATTATATGATTTGTAGCCTAAACTTACATCCAAGTTATTGTGGTTAGCTGTCCTTTGTTGTAAATGTCTTTTCTCCCTTCATGACGTTTTACTTCCTTGAGATATTCATTAACAGCTGTCATGTTGTTGCAGCCTTCATTTCACTAGGCTAAATGGGTTAAACTCTTAAAGGCCTTTGACAAAGCCTGATGTATTTAATTGCAGCAATATCAGATCATAACATTCACAGATTAGTATGCTGGAGACCACTGTCCTTCTCCATTAAATTTTACTCTTTTCCTAATTTTAAAGACTGAATTCTACTGTCATTAAAATGCACGTGGAGAAGTAACTTGTGCCATACTCTATTCTGCATTTGCCTTGTGATCACTAGAATACTATCGGTTTCCTTTTCCACATCCTTCACACTACTTCATCTCCTTCCTCATTAACAGCTTTCCAAAGTTGACCCCCTCTCCTGCCCTCTTTCTCAAGTTTGCCAATGAGTTACACTAAATACACAGATCATATTTTCAAAATAAAATATTTGGAAAAGTAGGATACAGACATGTTTCGAAGAGACTATTCATTAGTATATCAGGCCCACAGCATCAAATTACGGATCAGCAAAAATTCAAGAAATTAGTTATTTAACGAAAAACTTCATTTTGTACCTGACAAACTGCAACTATACTGCCAACAGGTTTGGTTCTGAAAACCAATGAAATAGCAGCTCTTGGTCCAGATCAAAAAGATCACTTGCAGATTTCTGGAAGGTTGTTGCATCTTTTAGGTTACTCTGAGTAACCTTCAACAAGATGCTACAGAGTGACTCTAATATTCCCTCCCAGCTTCTTCCATTTGCAAAAACATCCCAATAGCTGAAATGTCCAGAGATATCTTTGTGACCAAAGAGGCAGAAGAAGATTTATCTACTCAAGAAAATCACACTGTTTTCAAAATTCATTTTCTTCATATGAAGAGAAGAATAAAAATTTTTAGTTACCCTGTTCTTCAACAGTAGGGCTAGTGTTTATTGATAAACTGTTACCTCAGCTTACCATGCAATGATTTGATCTGGAAATCTCACAGATTTGTTAAAGCTGATAGAACTGAATTAAGTATTTGGGTTTGTATGCTGTATTGGTCTTAGAAAAAACTATGCTTACAGATAAGATTATTTGCTCAGATTTTAACAAGAAAGCAATACAAAATAATGTCTTGCTTTGTAATTTAACTTATTGAAACATGGAAATTTTATTGTTAAATCCTGGAAGTTTTGCATTCGTTAAAAAAATAATAATCATCGCTTGTTTTTTCTCCTTTGCCTCTCTCTGAACTTAGTTATGTGTATTATATTAGATTTATTCTGAAGTAGTGCGAGAAAAGGAGAATGGAAGGGAGCAAATACAACAGCCACAAAACAAAATATCAGCTCTCAAGGTAAGTTTTGGAGTCAAAATACCTGTGACAGTAGAACTTAAAGGGAGTTTCTGAAAAGAGACTTTGTTCTAAACTTTCTTCATTAAGCTAATCTGTCTCCTAAGTAAATGTGAATATGCAGATCTCCAAACTGAGATCATTTACTTGATGTAAATGTCTGATTTATAAATTCAGAAACTACTTTGCAGAATTTCTTTAAGTTCTATATCGTTCAATATCCTTTTCCATAAAATGTTTTGCTAGGCAAGTCAGATAAAAATGACGGAGCAAGGGCAAGAAATGTGTTTAAAATTTTGATCAAGTACAAATGAAAAATGTTTTGCCATATTCCCTCAGCTCTAATAAAATGTACCCTTTCCATTTATTCTTCAACTAGATATCTATTGATGTTTGATTAAAAACAATCTCCCCTGCTTCTGTAAGTACCTTCATGTAATTAATGGGATTTTCTCATTTTCCCAGGTCTACTTGGGTAAATAAAGGTTTCTTCTCAGCTCAGTTTCTTAGGTTGGATGTTGAAATAAACAAACTTCCATTAACTTGCTTTTTGTTCTGCTTTAGATTGCAAGTAATTCATCAGCATTTAAGAGAGACAACTGCTCCATCTTTCCCTATATATTTTTTTATTCAAAGATGACCCCTTCCCATGAGCTTAGCTCCTGACTATAGATAAATGCAAAAGAATAAACACACAGAGAAATGATTAGCATCTTGCACATACACATCTCCATGGTCTGCAGGTATATACAAAGAAAGACATGTTAAATTGCCTGCTCTTTTTATATAAAAAAGAAAACTTATTCACCCTATGGGTAAAATGTGAGTTGACCTACTGCATTACAGTATAAGCATGAACAAGGTTACTCTTCCCCCCTTTCTGCTAAATAATAAGGCAACTCATGCTGAGGGTGCACTTAAACTATATCTATAACTCTTGGAAATTCATAGATCGTAAGGCCAAATGGGACCATTATGATCATCTTGCCTGACCTCCTCTATAGCACAAGCCATAGGGTTTCGACAACATAACAGTATTTGTAATTTCATATCCATTAGAGTGCTATTTATAGGATATATATTGTATTGAAATGGCAGAATATTCATTGCTCTGAAATTCTGCTGGATAATTTTACTACTGTAGTGTTATCTACAGGGTTCTTGGTACACATTAATAACAAAAAAAATCAAAATTTCAAGTAATTTGCTAAAAATGTGACCATCTAATAAGCAGATTGCTTGGGACAACAGCTGCAAAAACATATATTTAATGTTGATATAAGAGAATCCAAATAATCTATTAATTATCGAGTACTGTAGAATCTGAAGTCTAATTAAGAAAAGAAATGGACCAGCTGGTCCATTGCAACAATTGGAGTATTTTAGCAAGAACGGAGAAAACTAAACCAAAATCTGTATACTTTTCACAAGGCTTATTCTTCTCCTCTACTGAAGCTCTTTTTTCTTTGGACTGATATCAAGAACTATGGTGCCTAATTTTCATGATACCATTCCTATAAAATGTCTGCTACAAGTGGAAACTGATTTTAAATAGTGATTATGGCGGAAATAGGCATCTCCACTGTTACACATGTAAAGCAAACAACCTCATCCCCTGCCTTGCTTTGTAAAACTATCACTATTAGCCCTCAAGTTTCATTTCCCATCTATCTGAAACAGCAGAAAAAGTCCTCTGCCTTTTCTGTAGGAGCCACTAATGAAATGTACTACATTGAGCAGTCCTAGACGTCCCCATCAAACCAAACCACCTTCACTGCTCAAATCTTGGAAACACATAATATACCTGATTTTTAAAGATAGGAATCCAGATATGACCCATGTTTGTATTTGCTGCTGGGAAGGGAGCAATAAAAGGTCAATTAGGATTTCTACTGATCATTGGTTAAAATGATTTAACTCGTCTTTTAGCAAAGTAATAAAGGTCTTCGAAGTAATTACATCATTTTGTTAAATGCTAAGAATGATGAGATAAAACAGCATGGATGGCATTGGTCAAAGATGTTTATCTGTGTGTATTAAAAGGTTTTAAACATGAGCTTATAGAAAAGCCTATGCCATTCAGTTCAGTCCCCCAGTCTTCTCTAAAATCAAAGACATATGAACAAGGATGCCTTAAAAAGAGGATGTATCACTTATTTATCGTGTAAGAGAAAACTTCAGGAATTCAGTAAAATAATCAGTAAAATATCAGTAAAATAACCAGATTTTGTAAAATCTGAAATGCTTTGTTCAGAGAGTCTCCTTGCTATGAGGGAGCTTTGAAAAACTCTTGTGACAAGTACAGGAGGAGGGCTGTATCTCAAGGTTTTCATTTTGATCTGTTCACTGGTAAATTCTCCAAAACCATAGGTAATTAGAACATTTAGCTAAAAAAGGTTAGTTTAAAAGCAATTTTTAAAGGCATTTCAATAGAGGGAAAGAGAGGAGGAATGAAGAGGCCAATTAACCAATTTTTCTTGGCCTTTCTCTCACGCACAGACACATTCAGCACAAACCCCTGTTTTGATGTATTATTTTAATTAATCCCAGTCTTTTGATTTCTACAAAAAAGAAGGTTAGCAAATGTAACAATGCTCGAGAGTTTCTTTATCGTAAAAGACACATAATTTCAAGCATTTAATAAGGTAGATTTATTCTGGGTAGTTTAGTTTGCACATTCACTCAAACAGCCCTCCCCAAAGACAACATTAAAAATGTGATTAGTTAGCTGCCATCAATAACACAAAATAGGAAAACACTCTCTGAAGGGACAGCTTTGTGGAGGGCACTACACAGTGTGTAGTAAAAAATATATGGCCTAATAAGTTTACATTTGCAGGCTCATTTGTTAAAACTCTTGAATTTCTAATTTGTGTCAGAAAGATAAATGGATGGGGCCTCAGTAAAGTGTAAGATTAATACTGATGGATGGGGATTCAGATTTTTGCTAGCCTCTTACTTCTATACAACTCAGTAGGCAGTTTATGGGGAAAACCAAATGTAAATAAAAAAGAGGACATTATTTACCTTGGTCAAGGCCAATTACCAGTTATATTGTTCTTTTCAACTTTATTGTTTGGATGTAAATTATCCTTATCTAATTATTGTTTAATGCATTTTGGTAATCAAGCCCTTACAAAGTGTAATTAGACGCTAAAAAGGACAGGCACCCCACGGTTACTTTGAAACACTGCAAATAATCAAATGGTAGAAGTAGAGACCTCTGGGACCTTTTGGGGTATAAGGTGGAAGAATAATAATAAAGCATACTATATAATAAAAACCTGCCTTACACCTGAATCAAAATGCTCATACAAAATGAAAATGAGCTGAGGTTAATATGAATAATAAAATAGGTGGGATATGCATATGCTGTGCACAGTTGATTTCACCAGCTTTTCTTCCACATGCAGTGCCTGTGCAGTGTTACCATCATACTGCATTTTCAGCTCCTGAGCCTGAAGCTTTGGAATAACCTGCCTCACTGCCTGTTTTGCACTGAGGACAAAAAAGGACAGGATGCATCTTCTTCCTGCAACTCTTTCCTAAGTGCTGTGCTGTAATTCAACAGTAAATTACTGTACATGATGCAGAAACTACTGACTAAAATTCTACAGCTGGTTTTAATATGGAGGTCAGAATAGATGTGCTCATGCCACTTCTTACTACCTTTGCAAACTCTGAATCTGTTAAAACAGAAGAAAACTGCTGGCTGTTATTATTATACAAGTTTAGCTCTAGTTTCTGTATGACTCATGCGTTGATATGAGTGCATGATTAAATGCACGTTCGTGTGAAAAGGTCACGACACTAATGCCAGAACAGCCCTTTTGCTGTGAATAAAGTTATTGCCTTATTTTTAACTGACTGCAGCTTTACATTCTGGCCAGATAAAGGATCCATTTGTATTACAGAAACTCACAGCTTGAAATTTGAATTTCATCACTGGAAGCAATTACAGTATCAGTGCAGTCTCTGGATGTAATCTCTCATTTAGTAATTTAATTAAAAACAAGTAGTACCATGAGCACCAGAACTAATGAAGCTTAGTTTCCGATAGAACTGTGTTCACATGGTTGATTGACTTTTAACTGAGCTATGAGGAAGCTTCTGTGAAGTCCCTCCTCTGTTTCTATAATTCCAGAAAATACTCAATTTCTAGTTCAACAACATTAAACATTTTGTATCTCTATTGTTCATGACATAGCTCAGAGTTGCAAGAAGGAAGAAAGTTTGGTTGGGGCAGCCATAGTAAGAAAATGCTCCTCAGAAAGAACTGGGCACCCAAAACCCCAACAACCACTGCTTCAAGTGTATTTGTGCAGTACACTTGTCACAACTGCCCCAGCCAAACTGGCTTCCTTCTTGCAACTCTGAACTGTGGGTCTGCATGGAGAGAACATTCTCTCTTGCATGAGAGAATGTATCCATTAAATATGACAAAGGGGAAACTAAGACTTCTAAGAGTTAAGTTACAAAATGTACCGAATGCAAGTTTTCAGTGCAGTGTTTCAGCCACATCGAAACATTCAAATCTGCCACATGCACATGGCACATATGTTCAAACCAAGGGCACCATACCTTTATGGGATGTGATGTGGCGGCTGGTAAACTGTGTTTTCGGTTTCGGTGCCTCCACCCCTGAAGGGTGTTAGAAAAAAAGAGGTAGCTCAACATGTGTCTTCTGTTTCTGTCTTACTGAAAACTGGCCGTCCAATCCATGATGGAGAAACTGCTGATATCAACTGTTTCCAGAACAAAACAATGTGAATATTTGCTAGTGGGATGAAGCAAAAATGCTTAAGATTAGAAACATGAGAAGTGACAACAGCTTGAAATTAAGTGTAAAATTGTCATCAATTTAATCCTTCACTTTAGAAAGAAAATGGTACTTTTTTGTTTGATTTAAATCTAGTGATAATGAACCTTTTATTCTAGACGCTTGAGTTAATGGTTACTAATTACAGAGTTTTATTTGGAGATGCCTCCAAAAATATTTATTTTTATAGTCTCTTTAGACAATTGCTTCTGGTAAACTTTTATTGATGATAGCACATAGGGATTAAAACTACACATCCACTGAGTCTGTTGTTTTGTAATATAATCAAAGCTCCAGAAAAAATATTTGAAATTACATTCACATTGATACCCACATTAAGAAAGTCATATATTCAAGTCCATATATATTGAACAAAGAAGGTAGGCATATCTTTAACATTATACATGGATTTTAACTTCTGTTGTTTTCACCAAGATTTAAACAGATTCTTGAGTGCTTTGCTGGTAACATAAACATAAGCTTTCTGTCTAGCACTGACAATGTCACAAATGTTGTATCTTCAATCTATTAACCACATTTAATAACAAGTTTTCGTGATGTTTTCAGATCTGTCAAGGCAGAATTTTGTATCCCTCATTCTGTATACATCATTCTAGTCTTGCTAGTGCAGTTTTTAGGAAATGTTTATTAAAATGACTAAATGAATTCTCTACCTGTTCTCTGTGTGACTGATCAAAACTATGGTTCTTTGAATTAGTTTGAAAGAAAAAATTTGTATTTTGTATTATATAATTTTAAAATTTCCTAACCCATCTATAATAGCAGGCTGTTTAAATGGAATACCAGATTTAAAAAAAAATATGGTTTTCCATAAAATAAAATAATTGACACTCTTTTGAATTATTTCTACTCTGTTTTTTTCAGTGAAACGTGGCTCTAGGGAACTCGGTTTAGCCTCTTCCTTTAAAAGTTTATTACCATACATGGCTTCAGAGTTGCATCAGAAATGCAACACAAGACTAACCTGTTGGAATGAGTCCAAAGGAGGGCCAGAGTTGACCAGAGGGCTGGGGCACCTCTCCTATGAAGACAGGCTGAGAGAGTTGGGCTGTTCAGCCTGGAGAAGAGAAGCCTCCAGGGAGACCTTTGAGCAGCCTTCCAGTATGTGAAGGTGGCTTACAAGAAGGCTGCAGAGGGACTTTTTACCAGGGTATGTAGTGATAGGACAAGAGGGAACGGCTTTAAACTGAAAGAAAGTAGGTTTAGATTACAAACTGGGAAGGAATTCTTTACTGTGAGGGTGATGAGGCACAGGAACGGGTTGCCCAGAGATGCTGTGGCTGTCCCATCCCTGGAAGTATTCAAGGCCAGGTTGGATGGGGCTTTGAGCAGTGTGGTCTAGTAGAACGTGTCCCTGCCCACGTCAGGAGGGTTGGAACTAGATGATCTTTTGGGTCCCTTCTAACCCAAATCTTTTTATGATTCTAGGATTCTAAAAGTGTATTGAGGGCTGTATGCTCAAGAGTTTCAGCAACAAAAGGGCCAGGAGGGGACTTCACTGCATGCCTGAATAAATGTTAGCCAAAAGGTAGGTCATCCTCTCAAAAGTCAGTAGAACTTATAGAACTGAGGTTGGCTGGTTACATTGTTCTTCATGAATTTTATGCAGAACGGGTATAAATTCTGTAATGAATCCATGTGGAATTGCTTTCAATTCTTCTCCAAACAGATGACAATGCTCTGTGTGTTCATCCACATTCGCAGCTCAGATGGATCACTGCACCTGACATTTCAAAGGCTAAAAGTGATCTAAAAAATAAACACACTGCAATAACTTTGAAGGCTGATCAGGCTTTTAATGTGGTGTCAGTTGACTGTTATTTTGTAAATTAGGCAGCGATTTGATTCTTTATCAATTTTTAGTGGTGTTTAACATCACCTAACTCATGAAGAAGGCAGCATTGGTAGCCTGAAATGTAATGATGCTTTTATCTACTTTAGAAACAATGACAAGTCTTTAAAATATTTGGGATGACTTAAGTACTTGTTAAAGAGATGCTAACACAGATACCATGCCAGCATGCCTTGTGAGCTTCCAGGCAGAGCTCTGACAAGTCCCCTCCATCTGCCAGCAGGAGTTTCAGTAAGGGGTATGTGCTTGAGCAATGAATCTTGTTGAAAAAGGGGGAATTCAAAAAGGATGATATGAATACCAAGTTCCCCTGGATCTGGGAACTTTACTTTCTTCAAGTCTTCAGTAATGGAAAGTGCACTCCCAAGACACTTAATAAGGAACTGGTTTTGGTGGTTTCAGTAGAGGGGAACTCCTTAAGTCTCAGTTTTGAGGAATGAGTATAGTTTCATTAATGTGACTCAGCCATTGCTACTGGTAATCAGAACTGAAGCACCTGTTTTGTGTTTTCTTCTCTTTTGAGGCTTTACACAATGTAATATATTTTTTAAAGGATGTTTTATTTTATTTTTGAGGGCTTCTAGATCCTAATATAAAAACATAAGCGGCATCATACTGTAGATGTATCTACTGAAAAAAAAGTTTGCCTAGAAAAGAAGTCTGGATCACAGAATGTAGGATATCCTGAGTTGAAAGTGACCTACAAGGGGCATCAAGTCCAGCTCCTGGCCCTGCAAATGACCACCCCAAGAATCACACCATTTGCCTGAGAGCATTGTCCAGACACTTCTTGAACTCTTATCAGGCTTGGTGCAGTGACAACTTCCCTAGAGATCCAGTTCCAATGCCCAACCACTCTCTGGGTGAACTCTTTTTCTAATATCTGACCTAAACATTCCCTGACACAACTTCAGACCATTCTGTGGTGGTTTGAAACTCCCAAGAATCTAATTTCTAAGTTCAAACCCCCCTCCCACAATTTGCCCCTGTGAGAGGGTTTAGTGATGGCATGGACTTGATATCTTCCTCACCTCATGTGGAGAGTTGGGAGAGATTTAACACCATCCGTGTTGACACAGACTCCGGTTGTGTGAGAGTTTTCAGACAAAACACAACCATTCGGTATTGGGGGGAGGGGAAAATATTTATAAATGTTTATTTACATACATATATAGATATTTACATTAAATTAAATTTCTCTTTTTCTTCAATAAAAGTCCAAGAAGAAAAAAGTCTTTCTGTTACTCCTCAGGCCACAGTCTCTTCATTTCAGTTTTTTGTGGCCCTGGTTAGTGTCTTTAATTTTTTCCAAGGCAGCAGATTTAAGTATGGCAGTCAGGATTTTTGTTCTTACTTTGTGGAAATTCCAACCTCGAGCCCGAGCCTTCAGGGGATTTCCTTGGAGACTTTCGCTTCTCTTGGGTTAGAACATTTAAGGCAGCTTTCAGTTCAGTCTTACCAGAGCTCCTCTGCTCTCTCAGCTCGCCAGCATGGTAGCAGCAGCAGCAGCAGCGGAGGGCAAGGCTACCTCCTCCGCATTCTGTTCTGGTTCAGCTCTCAGGATGACTCCGAGTTTTTCAGCTCCTTTCTCTCTCTCTCTAGCTGCTGCTGCATTTCAGGACTCCCTAAGGGTTTGGAAGTCCACCCCTCCTCTTCAGGAGGTCTCTGGTTTTTGGGAAAGTGATACAGTCTTACCCCCAAACAGCTCTGTTGAGTTTTTCTCTGTTTTGTTGCCAGCTCTCCCTCCTGCAGGAACATCTCTGCGTCTCTCAGCCGACTTCCCATTATCTCACTGCTACTGGCTATCTTTTGGCTTTTAGCCATCGCTGCCTCTGTTCAGGACTGCTCCACTGCTGCTTTCAATGTCTTCTGCTGCTGCTGACAGTAAGGAAACTCTTCCAGCTCTTGATTATGGGACCCGGTCCAGCTTTGACACTATACCGGGTCTCCCACAGCCTCAGCTGGGGGCTGGGGCCCCTTGGCCCCCAGAGGGGCTCACTGGCCCCCTGCTTCCTCCTGGCTCAGATCATGGCTACCTACGTTCTAAACTATCTCTACCACCTTCTCTTCCGTTTCTGTGGGTATGTAATTTCCATAGGGCGCATGTGAACTTTTGATTGGTCCAGTATTAAACACACTATCAGTGGGGCAAACCATTACTACCCCAGAGAAAAGGTTTTTCAAACCACCACACATTCCCTCGGGTCATGTCACTGGTCACCACAGAGAAGAGATCAGTGCCTGCCCCTCCTCTTTCCCTCACGAGGAAGTTGTAACTGCAATGGGGTCTCCCCTCAGTCTCCTCTTCTCCAGGCTGAACAGACCAAGTGACCTCAGCCACTCATCATACGGCTTCCCCTCAAGGCCCTTCACCATCTTCCTTTGGATGCTATTCCTAAAAATGATAAGATATTTTAAAAAGTTCTGCAGAAAACGTTTGCTAGATATTGAATGCTTCAGTCAAGGCTATCCTGGCACTTCTGTTTACTTCTAAGTGATTTTGTCAGTGACACAACCAACTTCATGCAGAGCTTTCAACACAATACATTAGCAGTGAAATTGCTGTCAAGGTATTTTTCTTTCCAATCTTGCTTTCATGGAGGTAAAGAGTGTGTTTTGGATTAATTTAATTTACCATTAAATTTGTTATTTAAATTAGCTGACCATAAGATAACTGCTCTGTGGGAGGCAGACAGGTATGTGGTAGTGTAGAAATAATTTGAGTTGTTTGAATTGATTATAATTTAAAATAGAATCATAGAATCAATCAGGTTGGAAAAGACCTCCAAGATCATCAATTCCAAGCCTTGATCCAACACTGCCATGTTTACTAGACCATGGCACTAAGTGCCTCATCCAGTCTCATCTTAGAAATCTCCGGGGATGGAGAATCCACCACTTCCCTGGGCAGCCCATTCTAATGTCTTATTACTCTCTCTGTAAAAAATTTCTTCCTAATATCCAACCTAAACTTCCCCTGGCAGAGTTTAAGACCACGCCTCTTATCCTACTACTGGTTGCCTGGGAGAAGAGACCGACACCCACCTGGCTACAACCTCCTTTCAGGTAGTTGTGGAGAGTGATGAAGTCTCCCCTGAGCCTCCTCTTCTCCAGGCTAAACAACCCCAGTTCCCTCAGCCTCTCCTCACAGGACTTGTGCTCCAGTCCCTTCAGCAGCCTTGTTGCTCTTCTCTGGACCTGCTCCAGCACCTCAATGTCCTTCCTGAACTGAGGGGCCCAGAGCTGAACACAGTACTCCAGGTGTGACCTCCCCAGCGCTGAGTACAGGGGAAGAATCACCTCCCTGGTCCTGCTGGCCACACTGTTCCTGATAGAAGAGGTGGGTTTGAGGTCTCTGGAATGGACAAGCAAAGAGAATATACTTTTCGTTAGAAATAAAGTGCGCAAGCTACTCTGCATGTAGTTATAGGCAATGATGTGGTTGATTACTCTGCAATAAAATGGTTAATGCAGCGATCACCAAGTGAGTTAGGTTTTGTAAAAAAGGCAAGTTGATAATCCTCCTTATTTTTAAAATATTTTCCAAGAAATAGGAAGTTTAAACCCTTTATGCTCATGCTGTCAAAATGGTTTCATGACCTGTCTCTCAGCCTTTGAGTTCTACTTTAAGACAGAAAAATGTGTCTTGTATGAGTTTTCAGCATACTTGGTAGGACTTGTCTGAACAAGTCAGTGGCACTAAAACAGGTTTTATGGACCAAAAACTGCCCAGGTGTTTGATGGAGACATATAGGTGCATTTAGGACATGAAAATAAAAAAGACAAGTTCTGGCTTCTGCTAAATCAGTATGAGCCCAGAACAATTCTACTGAGGTGCATCAGGGATGAAGAAACAACAGCATACAGATAAGGACTCTTATTCTGGATTGCAGTGCTGGGACGATGGCTTGCTCATTGTGTGTACAAGTCTTAAAAGTGATAGCTAATAGTTCCAAATGTACTTTCTTTTTAAAATGGTGGAATAATTACCTGTGGGTAGTGAATATTAGGAAGTATATGAGCAGCAAATAATTTACTACTGGCATTATCTAATAATTATCTCTAGATGAAATTGCAAGACTGCAGTGTTTTTAGAGCCCATTTGTGACCCATAAAATATGGGTTAAAACCTCACATTCCACCACTTGCTTTTGCAATTATTACTGCAAATGGTGGGAAAGTACAAAGCAATCACCAGTAAAAGAGATCTTTTAACTACTATAATTTCTAAAACTATTAAAAGAGATAGAACTTACCCCAAAACTTGATACCTGATCTCATTTTATTCATCAGTGAGACAACATTGTAGTAGTAGCAATCTCTCTTTCCAAATAAATCTTCTTCTAAGTGATAATATAATTTTTCTACCATAAGAGACAATAAGACAGGGTCTAAGCCTACATTTAGAAAGGAAATTAAGAGACTAAAGCAAGGAACAAAACAGAATAAGACTGCCTTTTAGAAGCCTATCAGCATAATTTCTGGGGGAAATAGAAGAGCTTCAACCATGAAAAAAAATAAGCTTTGCTCATAATAAATGTACATAAGAGTTGATAATAGTTTCTTCTTTTGATTACAGCAATGAGAAAAAAGCTTTCCCACATGAAAAATGAGGGCAAAGTCCTGAAGGAACAGTTTTAATGTAGAATTTGACAAATTCACGACAGAGACAATGTGTTCTACGCAGTCATCCTTAGTAATATTGAATTGGATTGAAAGATCAGGAAGACCCTATTAGTCCAAAATTTTTGTGATGAAAATAAAACCTAAAGTCAGGGAAATTTCTTTTTTTTTTTTTTGTGACTAAACTGAGATAAGTCATTTGCCTCATGCTCAGGACACCAACAACAAATAGGAAACCTTACATCACTGGCAGTGCCAAATATAAGGGATATTCAAGCTCTTGGAAAGCTCACAAAGTGTAAAATCCAGAGAACATAGCTTAGGACTCAAGACACAATCGAAACAAAATTTAGGAGCTCAGTTCTTGTGCCCTAGTTCTGAGGCTAATTTTCATTGTATTCAATAAGATTCAGACAAGCTACATATCAGGTCCAAAGTCAACTTTCAATACAAAATAGGCTGCAGGCAAAACATGAGGGAGAGATGTCTGAAGAGGGTGTGTAAATATACAAGTAAAAGGCTTTACCCTAAGGAGCACATTGACTTCAACCAGTATTATTTAGCTTTATAAACTCTGATGACAAGAAGAAAAATATTATTTCCAAACTATTTGTGTAAAAAACAAACCAAATCCAGTTGAAACCAGATAAGATCCCTAGGCCCCACTCTCTGTAGAGTGAAAATAAATGAACTGATTAATGGCAGATGTCTACCCCTTCATGGAAGCCAAGTTCGCCTCCCCTTGCCATGCTGCATTCCTGTCACTGAGTGGCAGTATGTTAAAGTAGTTACACAGGCAGCACCACAAGTAAGGGCTTGCAAAGCCCTTCGTCTTTCTCATAACCTAAAATGGCTGTATGCCAACCTTGTGTCTTTCCCTAACTCCCCAGAAAAATACTGAGATGTAAGGAAAAGTTTCTCACATCTCAATCTTTTGAGATCAAAAGTAGTTAGAAGAAACTGACTATGAAGCACAGTGACTTTGCAAATGGATTCATACTTCTTTCTTTTTTCTTTAAGACCTTCCTTATAACTTAGTCTAAGTTTTAATACAAAGACCTGTGTTTTGAAATAGTATCCAGATCAACACCTTGGTTTCCACATTCCTATTATAACTTGATCTCTCACAAGAAATTCTGGAAGAGTTGTTAACAGAAAGAACTGAAACAGTAGAGGCACTGAAATAGCTTCTTGGAAGTAATTGTAACATCTATTGACCTCACTGTAAGAGTATTTTATGATAGGATCACAAGCTGCTCAGGTAAAATGAGCTAGGCAGACCCCAAAAGTACCTACATAATCTGTGTAGCAGTGGCTTCTGTGGAAGAGTCTTGTGCCAATTTACAGTAGAAACCGTGTCCTCTAGACTCTGATGAAAACATATGTCTTTGGCACACAGCCACTATTTTGCTGGTGAAGTGTATAGGGGTAGGTACAAGCTGAGTGGCACGCTGTGAATTTGGTTTGGTTTTTTTTTTCCAGAAAGGCACGTGACCAGATCACTTAATGAAGTTGTAATTGAGTTATCCTTGAGTTCTCTGCAGCTTCTCATTTGATCATATCTCTACCTCTTTTCTTGAAACCCCTTTGGTTTAAGCCATTGTTGCAGTTTTGGACCTGGCTCCCCGCCAAGTCCCTGAACCACACTGAACATCCTTCCCTTCCCCCTCCCCTTTCTGGGCAAAGGAGAGAGAGAAGGAAAAAAAAAACAGAGAACCGAGAACAACAGAATCAAAGCAGTATGTATTTATTTACACTTATTTACAGTTATAAAAACACTATATACATATAAGTCTATCTCGTATTGGCCTCATAAGCCACCAGCGTGCCTGTAAAAAACGTGGATAGAGCCTTCCCAAATCTTCGTTTGAGAAGCCTAGCCATGATATACATATAAGAAAAGAGAACCCAAACCCCCAAAACAGAAAAACAGATATACCCAACCAATAAAGAACTAACAAACCAAAATTTTAATACTTTCTTCAAGAAGACGAAAGCCACTCCACCAGATCTCTCCACTCGGATCGGGGAAACAACAGGCCATAGGAGACCTCACTCCTAGATAAGTGAGACCGGCCTCAGGGACCTGCTGTCTTCAAGTCCAATGGAAGAGAAGAGGGCAGAACCTTCTCTCTCCTTCTTATTTATACTTTTGCTTATGTAAAAAATAGGAGGGAATACTGGGACATGGCCACTTCCCTAGTTTTGACCTGGTTACCAGGAAGGCCTAGGCTAAAACCACTACAGCCATAGCTCAAAGGAAGAGGCATTTTTGCTATATAGTTCAGTGGAAACAAGTTTTACAGAGTAATACCCATCTGCAGCACTAGGTACCAGAAACAGGGCATACAGTGCCTTCAAGGAGGACTTTTGCCAGGCAGGGAGGAAGAGGGAAGAAGAAAGGAGAAGGAAGGAAGTGGGATCCCACAGTTATGTCTGAGCCATTGATGAATCATGAGCAGGAATCTCAGGCATGTCACCTGCAGCATCACACATGCTTTACAAAGATTGTTTTTGGGGTAGAACTGTCCAAAACACATTACAATAGGCATTGTTTCTAGTGTCATCAATTACTTCGTTACTCTTAAAAAACCATAAAAGGTTGATATTACCTAATTAAACTCCAAGAAAGTGAGATAAGGTCAGGAATCCCCTGTCTCTGACATCGATGAGTGCAATGAAAGCACAATTTCACTGTCCATTCATCATGGTCCTCAAATGCTGGTCCTCAAAGAGAATTTGTGGTGGCTCATGCCTTAAAAATTGCTAGTGGTAGAATGCTGGGATATTTTTAACTTTGCCTATGCATAGTTTCAGTAGGATAGGAAAAACTCCCAATTAAGCTTTCCGAATAAAATATAAACATTTAAAAGCAGCACAACTCTAGCACTGCTGAAACCTGAAACAGTTCACACAAGAAAAAACTGTTGCTCTCTCTTTTCAAGTGAAAGTGCCAGTTGGCTAAACATATTTGCATGGAGGACAAAGGGAGGGAGGGAGGGACTGACCCTGAGATGGATAGCAAGGGCTAATAGTCACCTCTTCCACCCTCATCTCCTGCAATGCTGTTTTGTTTTTCCCTGTCCAATTTGGCTCTCATAGGAAGAATGCATTCTAGGATCTAACAGTTTCAATGGCTCCCACAACTGTCACAAATTCCCACAGATTTTGTTTGTCTCCATACTCACTTCAGGGAAGGTAAAGGAGGGAAATGGGAAAAATCCTTTTTCCAGAAATTATGACGTCTTGTCCATCTATCTAAGAGGACATGGAGAGACAGCAGCATTCATTCCATCTTTATGGCAGAAAGGCATCCTGATCTCCCAGACTCCAGCTGCAACAGCTTGGAAAAGGAAAGAGGAAAAACTGTCTAGAAACCTGTATCCATAGTTGAGGTTCTTTTTTTCTTTTTTTTTTTTTTTTGGTGGGAGGGAGAGTTATGCCTTGTGGTTTTTTCAGATTTACATTTAATTTTTTCACTGAAGTTTTAGAATGGGCTGAGAAACACAAAGCTGGCAATACTAAGATAGTCTTGCAAATACTTTGGGGCAAAAAAAGCCTAAAATATTAAAAATATCTAAATAATTTCCAAAAGTCTTCATTTATGACAATCTTATTGATACTTTTCAAACAGCTCAAATTTTCAGCCTTTCGGATCACCAAGAGACAAACATAATTATTTTCTTTGGAGTTAAATTTTATAATTTATCTAGTTTCCAAAGGTATGAAACTCATATGATAGTGCTCCGTGATCATCTGTGTATGTATATGTTGTCACTCATGTATGCATATGTATCTGTCCTCCTCACCATAATAATTGCAAATGCATTACTCACTTTGATAAGTTGCTACATTTTTGCAAGTGTTGTAGAAATAAGTGACTGTAGAGATAGGCAAGAGTTCCTATTCCTGCCCTAGAGGAAAGGCTGCAATGCAAGCACTGGTGCTGCAGCTGGAGGTAAGCCTGGAGATAGAAATTCTTAACAAATGAGGTATCATCTAGTCTGACAGTGGAAAATCTACCAGGTTTCAGAACTACCAGAAAACCAATTGGTTAGTTCTTTGAGAAACCAGTCTCTACTATAAGGTGTCCTGAGACTATTTTGTCTTTCCTGGACGCAGCCATCTGTCCCGCCCAGAACACCTTGAATATCACTTGGGTTTGGCTTCCTTTCTGAGCTATTAAGATGTCCTTTTATACAGAAAAAAAATTAAATCTCTTTAGCAATGCTGAAGGGCTCACTTCTTCCATATCCCCCTAAGATATTCCAGTTCAACTCCTGGATGAACTCCCACAGTAGGGTTACTAGTCTGCATCAAAGAATAATAGTTCCTGTTGAGTTCTTTTTGTTTGGAGCTCTACCTCCTACTTCAGTTTCCCCTTTATCCCTAGCATTGGTTTAAACATGCTTCTTCAATAGCTGTGTTTCCATGCTCTGTGTGTGCATGAACACAACTAAAACTTTGCCTGTATTTCCCTGTGGCCACACATCAGCAGAAAGCAGCTGATGCTTCATACCAGGGAGTCTTGAGTGCAGAAAGGAGCCTTGTGGTACTGAAATAGTTTATTTGGGGAATGAAGGACAGTTCTCTGTCTAAAGGTTTCATCACACTGTCTTGAGAGAGAAATTTTCTTCCCTTGTATTTCTGACATTTCTGCAAATCCCTTTATTTCATGTGCTGTTCTTGCCTTCTGACTGTTGACCTTTTCTTTTCCAATTCACCTCTCTACTTAACAAGTGTCTCTACCTCCCTTTTGCCATCAAAGGATGTACTGCCACTTGGTGAACTGCTTGACATCAAACTGTGCATGTGACTTAGGGAGGTTTGATTTCCAGCTCCATTAGGTCAGCACAGACTGGTTCAATATTCTTCAGATACCAAGCTGGCTCACTCTTCTGCATGGAGCTGGCAAAGAAACGTTCCCTCCCTCTCCTCTTCATTTTATGTAGACATTAAAAGTATCCATGACCAAATCAAAAATTGTGCAGCTGTTTCAATAGCTGCAAAACTGCTTAGAACAGAGAGCCCAGAGTATAGAGAAAGAGACCTTTGTGAATTGAACACTCTCTGAACTAACTTGTTTGTGAAAATCCATGTATAATTAAAGCCTCTCTTGTTAGTGAATGGAGCCATACTTAAATACACACAATGTATATCTTTATTTCCAGCTCAGATTTTTTTACGAGACATTTTCCAGCAATGTGTATTATGTGGCTTTGGCAACTGCCGTGCGTCGTCATCATCATCATTCAAACAGTGGAGCTCCCAGCTTCATTACGAGCATCTTTCCCCTAAAATACTTTTTGATGGACTACAGTACAGGCAGTCTAGACCTGAACTGCATAATAAATGGATGCTATGATTCCTCTAATGGCAAGGTCCTTTCTCCCACTGCAAATGGAGATGCAATTCAGATGCACACTATCTCACCCTTTGCATGCTGAGAGACAAAATAAACAGCAGCATTCATTTGTCTGTTTCCATTTCCCTTACCAAAAAGTCAACTTCCAAGGAAAATGTTTACCAAAACATTTCCCTGAACAATCTGAATAATATTTTAATGGACCACTTACTTAGTTAGTATCTAATTAAATTTTGCATCATGAAGAGCATATTCAAATCACTGTGGTATTGTGAATAACGTTTCAATAAAAAATACGGGATAAAAGAAATCTGCAAAATAACCACCATTAAACTAATGAGTAAAAATTCAGCAGCTATAATAAAATACACCAGAGAACAAATAAACTGGAAACAACCATATTACCAAACAATATTAGTCAGGTTTCATCTTGTTCCCTCATGCATCCCAGCACAGAACAGGAAAAAAACCAAATACTCAGAGGAGAATATTTTGACGGAAGTAAGGGCCAAACATACATACGTGGGGAGATGCAGTAAACACTAGCAGCTGCATGGCTTAAGGTACCAAATAGTATAAAATCTCTTAATTAAAAAATGAATTAATTGTGAGTGTATTTCTCTTGACAGAGCACATTTTCACTTCTGCAGAATGCAATCGTTAACACATTTAAAAAATAAACTTTGACAGTTATACCTGTAATATAAGGGGATAATACTAAGAACAAGGAAGCATGCAATCACTTTCACTTGAAATTGGGCTTATCGCACCCCACCTGGATCCTATAAATATTTTCCTAAAGGTTGTTTGGTTTCTACACTGCTCCACAACCCAATTCAGCAATAGGCATCTGTAAGACTAAGCTTGAGCTGCTCCTCTGATTAGCTGCTGACAGTGCCCCCTGTCCTCCCCGTTGACACTACTGTTTATATACTGGCTCACTTAAAAAGTGCAGTGAGCAAGTGTTCAGAGCCCTGCAAAGAGGTTCTGTCCCTTGAGCTCTGGGAGTGTTGGTAGTCTGATCTCAACTCTGTGGCTAGTGCTTGAAATCAAGCAGGCATGAGCATTTTGAGGATTTGAGAAAATTGAGTATTTGCAGGATCCAAATTTCCGTAGATTCATAATTAGGAGTTCGACCAGCATAAGAGAGGAGTTCACTACTCTGAGTTGTTGTTCCAGGTAAAGAACATATTTCTGAAAGAGTGACATCCTCGATGTTCCCAATTTTTGGGATGCTTTCCAGTCCACTTCCTCTTGGCCCATGTTTGAGCAAGATGCAAACTACAGATATCAGAAAGCTCTCTGTGTATATTGGTTTGCTGCAGTTAAAGCAGTACTTGCAGGTAAAGCAGTACTTCCTGAAGAATTTCACTTATATTGCTGTTTGAGCTCTCTTTAAATGTCTGCTCATCATCAAAGAGGTAGAGGAGGCTGCCAACCTGTGAATACCTTGTTGTAAAGTCCCATAAAAAAATTCGGATCAATCCTACAATTTAAATACATAGAATATATATTTTCTTTTGCATAGACATCCTTAGATGTACACATAAAAAGTGAATTTTCATGGGGGATTTCTTAAAAAACTTTTCAAAAATCAAGTAATTCAAGTGAACATTTGACCTAAGAAGATTATTTTCATTCCATCTTCAGACATATTTAGAGCTTCCTCTGAAAGAGTATTTTGATAGCAAAATGTAGACAGCTTTGATTCCAGCTATCACCCCACAAAATCAAAAGTAATTATGAGGTCAAATTGTGTATATTTGAATCCCAGGCTCAACCTGCAGAATTTGTAGAAACAAATTACTACAAAATGGTCTGCTTAACACAGGCACTTAAGGTTGCCTGAAACTTCAGTGAGTGACTGAATCCTATAGCCATAGAGGCTTCATTTCCTGATAACATCAGTGGAAGGGTGGAGATGCTTTCAAAGAATCACAAGGGAAAAAACCTTAAATTTATCTAAATTTGGGCATGATTTCCTGCTTTTTGAGACCTTGAAAGACATCTGCTGCTTTCCACTGAGAAAACAGTTGACCTAACTGCTCCAGCAGACTGGCAACAGCTGCTTAAAACAACTGCTTTCTCTGCAACTTATAATTAAGTCAAGTCTAGGTTAACTCTGCCTCAAGATCTGAGTTAGGTGCTGAGCTCCTTTTTTTTTTTGAAGTATCTGTGCCTGGTGCTGACCAAGAGGTCGAATTTTGTTTAGGGAGGTAGAAAGCAGGAAAAGGATTGCTATGGATACACTCAAAACTGATTATCACATCTGCTCTAAAAATGTTTTCTGTTGGTGAAACACTTAACAGAAAAAGGAAAATAAGCATAGCTGAAAGCATATAAATATGTCATAAAATACCTATAAATAGAAATATATATATAGGTACACATATTTATATAAAAGAAAAGAATGGGTGAATGCTTATTATTCCTAAATTCTGAATTAATACTGCCTTTAGTTATTTTGCATGTGTTTTCTTTAGTTGTTTTTTGAAAGAGATTTATTTAAGTTTAGGAGAGAACTTTTCAATTGAGTTTCCTGATGCCATTTTCCATGAAACATACTGTACTAATTTGAATCACAATGATGTTATTTTTGCTATAATATGTCCACACATCTCTGAAACTACTCCCCAGCAGTATTGAGCAAGGGGTAGAGGCAATGTTATAAACCCTTGAATATTGTTTTTCATTAATTACTTTTCAGACCTCATTCTTCAAGCATTTTCCTGACCTGTTACTGTGCAGCTGACAAGGTTGAAGAAAGACAGGAGAGCTGGTAAACTTTGGTAGGATGCAGAAAGGATGTTCTTCCTTTACTTAGTAACCTGCCATTTAGGACATACCAGGATATAAGAGCCCTAAGTTCAACTCACTCTTCTGTTTGGCAATATTTGACTGTCAGTCTCCCATTGCCCTGGGGTCTGTCTTGCCAGTCCAATCATACCAGATTCTTAGTTTCTTTTTAGATGATTTTTCCTTTTGTATAATTATTAAATATTAATGTGGAAAGGATCTGCTGTCCAGATCTCTCACACTCTGGATGCATGCCCTAATCAATAGGTTACCACAAAAAAAGGACAAAGATTTTCTCTGCAAATCTACCTTTTCATATCCTTGTTTTTCTCCTATGGTCCTAAAATCAAGGTATTTTATTCTATTCAGCAAAAAGTGAGCTAGTACACTTTAATGGAAAACCTAAATTAAACTTCACATTTATTTTAGTCCAAACTTTTATTCCCGTCACCACAAAGAAACTCACCTTCTCCCATACCTCAAATCACAGCCAACTCAAGACTGGAGAGTAGACAAACAGAATGGGAAATGAGGGGCAGAAGCATAAATGAAGCATCCTTGAACAGAGCTCCTGCCCAGACTTATGCCTGCATGTATGATATTTCCTAATTAAAAGGTACAGTTTCTATCATCTCTGCCACTCATAGTAAGAGAAGTGTTACACTGTCACTGACTTAATGGGAACTGACAGGACAAGGGGTTGCTGTTACCATCACAAGAGTGAGGCATCCTTTGATGAGCTCTACAAACAGCCTCAGTTGAATATTCTTCTTAAGTAAACTCTGTTCCCAGGTGAAACAGGCTGGAATATATCCCTATGTCAACATGGATGTTCCACTTTTACTCTAACTTTCAAAAAAGACCCATTTACTCTTCAGGCCAAAATTAAGCACAAATAATATCTACCAGAAGTGAAACTGGTGAATAGAGTCCTGGGCAACAGAACTGCCACCAAACTACCTTTGCCATTGTCATGTTAGATTTTGTATATGCATGTATAACTGTTAGATTAGTGATCCTCTCTGGGTCATTTCTTTATTTGCTGCTCCACCTGTAGTCCAATACAGTAGTAGAAATCCTGTATTGATTCTCCAATAGAGAAATCAGCAAAAAAGGTGTTTGGGGCTTTTTTCTGCCCTAGCCCAGGTTTTGAAGGCTTAAAAATTTTGCCCTTGACTGAAGACATTTTGGCTATTGGTGAACTCTTCTAAATTAAATAAAATTTAATTTTCAATGTAAGTTGATATAATACATGAACAACTGCAAAACCGAAAAGTTAACATCATTTTTGCTCAATACTATTTTTTAAGGACACATATATGGACTATTTGCTCAGAAAGGTGTTTCACTGGGAAGATGAAAAATGTAATGGGTCTGTATGAGCCTTTACAGCTTCTCTCATGCAAGGAAGGAGGAAGAATCTCAGTTTTAATGTGCATCAACACAAAAACATGGTTTTTACTTTCACTGAGCAACCATATTTTAACTAGAATTATGTAAAATCCTAGTAAAGACAAGAAAGAGAGCTTACCATTTCACAGACTAGAAGATAAAACCTCTTGTAAATGTGATTATTTCAATTCTTCTCTGTTCAAAGACCAGAGAAGCTAATATATTATCCAAAACAAATCATATTTTATATAACACAAAACAAAAACATATATTCTCTTAGAGGTAAAAAGAATTTAACTTGTGTTAACCCATCATGGATTTGCACAGCTTCACACAGAAGAAAAAAGTGTTAATTATTTGTTTCCCCACTTTGAACATTTTCTTTTCTAGTCACAGAAGAGAGCTAGTACCACCTAGTAAGCAAATTTGTATTAACAGCAATTGCTGGGAATAATTACTCTGCCTTTTTGAAAGTGTACATATTTCCATCCACAATAAACCCTGTTTTATGCTATATGTGCTCACCTGATGCATATTTGTAGCCCAGATGATTTGTACATGCTTTGCAGTATTTAATTTAAAATACTCTTTCTCTAATAGTGGGAAGAAGTCCTTAATTTAAAGAAGGACCTCTTTCAGTGATAAAGTGCAGGAGGTGCTTCATTGTTCAGTTAAAGAAAACGTTCAACTACTGATTGATATGGAAGTAACATAAAAATATTGTTAGAAAACAAATTAAACCACCTCTAAAATATTTACCTATGTGAAAACAAATTTTGGCAACTTACAAAGAAGTATTGAAATATTGATGAGTCAGGACAGTTTTATTTTAAAATGGTTCTCTAAAAGATTTGACGTTGCACCAGAATATTTTTGCTCTAAAATTATTTTAATGTGAAATATCTCTCTCTTGTATACAAACACACAAATCAGCACTAAACCACTGAATTACTGAATACTTGGTATGATCTAATACTTCTTCCTTTCCAGCCATCCCAGTAGATAACTTTTCCTCCATTCTTTATAAACATTGGCAATATTGGAAAGTTATTTTAGAATGGAGCATAACTGCTTGACTTTTAAGTTAGCCTCACCTTTTTATGTCATTTTATAACAAGACAAGTTGCCCAGAACCTTGTTTCCTCCTTTAACATGTTCACACAGAAAAGAGAGGTTTGGTGATATGGCAAGTCCAATTATCATCGGTTTAATTAGCATTCACAATGGTCTTATAGTGTTCTCCCACTGACTTTAAGAACCATAATAACATGGGGATAGCAGAGACCTCATTGCAGAAGAAGCAACCCACAGTCTCAAGTGTGCTTGTGCAGGTCATGCTAAGTAGAATCACTTATGGCATCTCTACTCCTGCTTTTCCTGCTGACCAGATTAAAACCAGCATAAGCAGCAACAGTTTAGTCATGCTGCAATCGCATCCTCACTTACTGCACCAGGAGAGACCTAAGGAATCTAGCTTAAAAAATGCTTCTGCAGTTCATAGTAGCCAAAGTGAGTAGTTCATGTGTTAAGGTGAATGATCTACTAAGAAAAAAAATTCACAATACTATATAGTTAGTAATAATAGTATGAAATTAGCAAATAATAATGTGTAGAGCATTTAAAATAAGGCTAAAACAGGAAATAAAACTTGCTTTAACACACTGCCACTATCTGTTCTACATCATAAATTTACTAGGTTGGGATCCACTGTGTCTATTACAAACCAAAAACTTATACTCCAACCTAGATTAATACTTTTAAACACTGAAAGGAGTTCAAAGTTATTGAGACACAAATAACAGCTTGGAAGCTGAGAATATGCCTGATTTTGCACATAAATTGGTCCCTTCTGAAATGGGTAAGAAGCTTATAGGTAAGATTGTCTATACAACACTTAACAGTGTGCATATTCTGGGAAAAGAAAGAATTTTAAAGAATTTTTATGATTTATTAGTGAACACTGTATTGAAAATGTATCCAGTGAGATGTTTTGTAAGTTTTATCAATATTTGTTACAAATGAATAGATTTTTTTAGAAGAACACGTATGCCTCAATAGTCTAATTAAATGAATTCCATTAGTTAAATGAAATTTTGTACATAAATTGAATTTCAGAAATTGGGATTCAATTGTATTGAAACAGTCAATAATAACCACTGTATTTAGTGGTTACAATCACCAGATTCAGGTAACTCAAAAGTGAAGTTTTTGAGACATGAACAATAACACAATAAAATATTGTCTTCACCTGTAACTAACCCGGATGGAAGTATTTCACTAGACTCAGTCAGCACAGACTTAACTTGTTTGCCCAGTAGTTTCATTTGCCCCTCTGTTTCTGCTCTTAAAATAGTCTGCTTACAGGGCTACTTGCATATTAAAGACTCCCTGTAGTGTCTCAAGTTGTTCTTTTCCAGGAAACAGCACAGGTAGGTGAAAGGAAAAAGAGCCAAAAAGGGTTATTATGAAAAAATTAGAGTTTTTTCAGACTACTAATTTCCAGTGGTACTAGTTTTGCAACATTTTCTCCCAGAACAAATAGTACACTGAAAAATGAAGCCTAGAGGTAGTACATTTTGGCTGATATGCACCAGTGCAGTGTCATAGGCATTTTTTGACTGGCCAATATACTCCAGATCCTCATTGATGATATTTTGAGATCCAAAAGAATCCTTTAAGGCATTGCTTTTTTCCAAGACCACTGACTACCAAGCTAAAGTGTGAGGTGTAATTTTTACTTGATCTCTGGGAAAAATTTATTTGTGAAAAAGGTCTTGCAACCAGAAATAGGAAGTTGCAGTTGGACATGTAAGAATAATTGAAATCTTGAGGCAATGATTCCAGAAACTGCTTTCTTACACTGCAAGGTTTGTCTCACTGGCACCGTCACTATCTCACTATCTCACTGTCTCACTGTGTTCCTCTGTGTTAACTGTATACTCATTCTCTCTGAGTAAAGTGCTCTAAAAGTTTTCCTCATATGTATTTTTGGCTGCCTTTCTCACAGTTCTCACAGCCTTACATTCACCTATATAACCACAATTTACTGTCAAGATCAGAAGTTATGTGCAAGGTCTGTCTGGTGAAAGTTTGTCATTTTCCCCACTTCCCTCCATCCCCAAATGCGAAGACACCAGTGTGGTGAGAGAAAGGTCCTTCCTTGCAGTCAGAAGGCCATACAGAAGCTCAGCAGAGGCCCTAGCTCAAAACATCAATAGTGTGTTCAGATGGGAAAGAAGGATCTTACTTAGCCTTTTGTTCACTAATCTTGATCAAATCAGTAACAATCTTTTCTCCCCTCATAAATGGAGTGACTTTGGGGCTACCATGAAGAGCCTTTGTCTGCCCAGAGCAGCTTTCAACACCTGATTATGATCCACTGGTGGGTTTATAAGGAAAAGAAAATTCACTAGTTATTTATTACCAAACTTAAAGGAGAGTTTTTCCTTTACATTTTACTTTCTTCAGGGAGAGGGTCCTTGCTGTAGTAGTGACCTGTCCAGGTTTGTGTTTTAGTTGAAAAGTCTTGCAAAGATGGAGTGCGTCTTGCAAGGATGGAGTAGAGGGAACCTGCATGTCTGTCTCTCCACCTGTTGCTGCTGCAGCCAGGCATGCATTGATTTATTCAAATTACAGCAGGCAATCAGTGAGCCACTAATGGGGTAATTTACGTGTCCCTTCATTCCCCTGATGTTTGTAGCAGGAGCTAGGGTTAGACAATGCAGTGAAAATGAAAAGAAAAGAAGAAAAGCAGAGGATAAACAGGAAAGCAAATGAAAATTGAATCCTGACTGAGGAACAGACTGACTCCTCCAGTATGTGTACCGAAACTTCTAATATATTTTCTGGGCTTCTGAGAGTAACAGAATGGTATGTTGTTCCTAATGCAAACATCATTCTGAGACTGTTCATTTTCATATTTAGTCATATCACAGCAAAGCTAAGGGGGTGTCAATCACACTCGGTACATCTAACTGGGAGAGCACTCCCTTCACAGCTGCATCTGGCAGAATACACTCCGTATTTATTATATTTTTAGTAAGGCATGCTATCTTGTTCATGTGTGAGAAACTGTAATGCATCTTTCACATTTAAAGTGCCCTCTGAAGCTTTCTGCCTCACAACCTCCTGCCTACTTTCACTGTTACCACTAAATTTTTTATATTGTCTTGAGCATCTCAGAAAGAATTGCAAATTCCAGATAGAACATGATTAATTTAGCACTGTCCTCTCTTACAATATAGTGTACAGACATCCATCCTGCTTCAGCTGGCTATGTCTTATCTCGGCTCTTAGTGAAAAACTAAATTAAGGCAAAGGCTGAAGTCACTCATGTGTACTACTTTTAAAATTAATTTTTGCTGACAGCACCGCAGAGTCAAAAGCATGTAGTTGCATTATGAAAGCCAGAACAGAGATTAAAATATATGTGTATTTTTGTTATTCCAGGATAGAGAGTCTTTTGCTCCTTCTACATTAGTCATTTTCCCAAAGGACTCTAAATTCTTCCTTATTTGGGGAGTAAAAGTTGAAACATCAGTCTCCTTTCCATTTGCTAAAGATTTTTGCTTCTTATTGTGTTTAACTCCTTTTACTTGCTATCTTTGTAAGATGTGAGTGAAGTTGAGTGAAGTTCTATGATGGGCAATTTGGGTGAGGGGAATGAAGGACAATTTGAAGACACTAACATTGTTTGCAATGTGTCTCATTTTCAACAAATTATTTAATTGAGAGGAATCCTCCTTGGTTTCTAAAAGCTTAAAATCGTTCAGTTCCACGCACTTGAAACAGTTTTGACTTTTATCTTAACATTAAAACTTTTAAAATGTTCGGAATTGAAACATTGTTTTTTTAACTAAAGTTTACATTTTTCCCAACTTTTTGACTGTCTGGGAATACAATAATTCTCTCTTATCTTGATCTAAAGCGAGTTCTGTGTTGTAGTTTTTTAAACTATAGCAAACCCCAAATCTGCATTTATTCTGATTTATTTTCTTTTTCTCTCCCTGGTATTACCAGAAGCCACTTTTCACCTCTCTGCAGAGATGAAACTGGAAGAGAGAAATGAGGAAATTAATATGTTTTCTGTGCTGAAGCTGCTTCCCAGACCTATGATGACTGTTCCAGCTGGTATAAAGTGCAGCACTGGCAGGTTCTGCCATTCCTTGTTTATTGCTCTCTGAAGCGGGGTGAACTATATGTTCACTGTTTTCCAGACTACCAGTAAGGCTTAGCTGATGCTTCTTAATCAGATCAAAGACAGAGAGAACAGGGATGAGCTCAGCAGCAGCCTTGCTCATCCAGCATTCCATTTCAATGCAACTAACATTAGGCAATAATCTGACTTTTCTCACAGTGACCATACTCACAAGAAGCCTTTGCAACAGCTCTGAAGTGTGTCTCTTCCAGGACAGTACAGCAAAAACAGGCCCTTTGAAAACATGTTTGAAAACAGAGAGTGATGTGCCATCAAGCTGAGCTCTTCGCAATACATGCATCAAAGGGATCTGTTAGAACAGCAAGAAGACAGTGTTGTGAAGGCTTAACATAACTGCGTGGACTCCCCACGCTGCAATTGCACTTGTCAAGGGACATTAAAAATTGTACCCTATCATATGAGACTCTGTGTGTGACTCTATCGCAGAAAAGGTCATTCAGGAAAGAGTAAGGAGTCAGAAACATACTGATGAATAAGAGCAACACTCCATATAAGATCTAGAAAACCAGTTGTAAACTAGGATTTATAATAAATCATAAACTAAACATGACTGAAAATATCACTCTTTTAGAGAGACAAATTTCGTAATGTGATATATCAATAGAAGCACAGCTTTCAAGACAGGTCAACACATGCTTCTGATCTTGACAGCCTTGACAAGGACTGTCCACTTCTGGGCACCGTATTTTAAGGCAGATATGAGCTGAAGCAAGAAATCTGGTGAGTTACAAGAATGATAAGAGATTTAGAGAGCTTTTTTGAATTTTATAATTGGGATTGTTTAGTCTAAAGAATCAAGTGGAAACATGGTATGAATTTACGAGGACATATATTTTATTCTCATAAATTTATTTTCAAAGAGGAAATGAAAAGACTTTTTTTTTGTATTCGCATGACCGGGAAAAGAAGGAATGCACTGAAATCAGGAAAAAATAAATTCATTCATAACAGAAGAATGTTTTAATGGTAAGGGATTTTGAAGCACTGGGATAGTCTGTGTGCATCAGTTATGGATTATTTCCCATTGCAGAGTGTATTAGAGAAAAAGTGATCAGGAGTGATGTGAACAGAACTGATACTGTAATGCAACAGTGCAATGGACAAGATAAAGCCTCCAGGACCTTTTCTTATCTACTTTTTATTATCAAAACGCCAGTCAATGAGACCATGTGAAAATTAGGTTTTAAGTTTTAATATTACATAATGCCTCTTCCAATGAGTGCATGAACAGATCAAAGTGACTGGGAAAAGTCTGCTGACAGAAAGCTTATAATGGTATTGTGGATGAGATTCTTTTGCACTTTGTTCTAAAACGCACATCAGATTATGTCCTGGCCTCTAGTGGATAAAACCATTACCCAAAAAAACCCCCAAACTTCCCCGAGAAAAGAAGTTTTTCCCATGCATTAGAACTGTTAGACATTAGGTAACACATGCAAAGGAGTACAGACCAGTAACAAAGGCCCCCATTTTTTCAGAAAAAAAAAAGAAAGCTTTGAACAAAACATGCAGGTAGCTTGAGGCAACAAAGAGACTAAAAACCCTGTTCTGGTAAGGTGCTCTTCTGGAAGATGCCCATCCCTGCACTGCCATTTGGCTTCTGCTGAAGTCCAAGCGTGGATATCTTCCAGACCTAGACATAAAGGAAAGAAAACTCTATCCAGAATTACTAGGGCTAAAACCTTGCATTGAGTAGGTATGGACAAGAGATGCACAACTCATGTTGATCTCTGTGACAACTTCAGTATATTGGGAATACACAGGAATCAAAATATATGACAGGAGAACATTTTGAAAAAAGTCTAAAATTTTAACTATTAACCTTTGGGAATTCCCTAAAAGACAATTCCTTTTTGGCAGATAATATCATGGTAGAAGACTGAAAACACTGAAATAAACAGAACATCAGATTTTTCATTGAAGTAATTTATAAGTGTGATTGGGAACTCTAGCTTTTTTTAATGGACTTTTTTCTTCTATTAAAAATTATCCACAAAAATATATGGGATTGCTTTTTAATAATTGGACCATTTTGCCAAGATGCCAACATGATTTAGGAGCCAAAATCTCTTTTTCAAATGCAGTGAAGCAATAATTTAAAAAAATAGTCTCAGCTTCTTATTAGCTTATCAGGCCATACTTTATATCTACGGATTAAGACTCAGAAGGGTGATCAAGTGTTTTGCCTATGGAAAGAAATTTGGTATTGTAGTTAGGATATAGGAGATCTGTTTCAGTTCTTAATTTTACCTCCAAATTGGCAGTAAGACAAGAAGTACATAATGAAACTTAAAGGGCCCACAGTTAACTTTTACATGCCTGAGGGGTCATTTTTCACGGGGAAACAGACATGTATAATTACTTGGAATAACTGTGTTGCTGCAGTGACTATAGTTTCAACACTGGATGTGTAACACTTGGGAAAAAGAGAAGGGATTTAAAAATAATCATAACAAAATTAATGGGATAAGTGTGAATGACAAATTTTTAGTCTGCCAAATAAGTGGGGAGGGGGGAAAAAAGACATTCAGTGAAATAACAAACCCTTTTATTTTTCTTCAGGTTAAAAAGTAAAACCAATACATTTCCTTTCAGGTAGACTTGAAAAGATTTTTCACTGAAAAGATTCAAATTAAGAAACAAAAATATTTCATCCTAAAAACACTGAAACAAAAACTTCTCACTCAATAATTTATTTACAGACTGCCTCATTTTTCTATTTAGTTGCATCACAGCTGTTTTTTCAAATTCACAAGGAGCTATGCTGTCTATTGAACTACATTTTTTTGCTAGAGTTTTGCAAAGCCACAAATTAGGGTAACTTATTCTTGAATTTCTGGCCATATATTTTTTAGCACTAATGTGCACAGCTTTCACTACCTCTCCCAAAAAAACTTTATCCATCAATTTTCTTGGAAAAAATAGCTTTAAATATAGCTCCCCTGAAAGTCAATAAGACTTAAAGAGTCTATGTCACTTCATCATTTTAGTAAATTGCCCTCCAACCTCCTACTCCTATACATATGTGTGTGTACAGATTTCTCTATACTGAATTTATTATAAATGAATTGGTATTAAAGCAGCATTATGAAAAAGAAAAAAGAAAAGGAAA
This sequence comes from Pseudopipra pipra, assembly GCF_036250125.1. Taxonomy (NCBI): domain Eukaryota; kingdom Metazoa; phylum Chordata; class Aves; order Passeriformes; family Pipridae; genus Pseudopipra; species Pseudopipra pipra. The sequence continues at coordinate 70,149,720 of NC_087550.1, read as the reverse complement.
TTGTGCACCTTGCCTATCATATATCTGAGCTTTAAAAGGAATGAAATACACAAATGAGAGGAAACTTCTGCCACAAGTACCTCGGTGTAAACTTCTAGGGTGCCAAATAATTTTTAAATAGTTCTCTACAACCCCCTGCCCATGTTCCCATTCTTCTTCCCAGGTAAACAACTAAACAAGAGAAATAGCAGCAGTTTACCCACTGAGTTTGTGATTTCACAAACTCTAAAGAAAATATTATAAATCGCAAATTGTCTAGAGTGAATTAAGGGTAGTATTTGCACGTTTTTGTGCTTGGCTGAGCTCATATTATTTCTTTGGGAATAAGGTATCAGTTTTTTAACATTTCCATTGCCTTATTCCCCTAGTACAACATTTTCTGCTGCTTTATCTCTGTGAGAAATAGGTGTCAGTTAATTTTGCTCTTGGGATAGAGATGCGTAAGAAGCAAAATTTCCAAACTTCAGATTAATGCCTGGAGGCAACCAAAGAATCGTCTTTGTCCCGAGATTAAATGACTGTTTCATGCTAAATGATGCTTTCAGGCTCTTGGAGTTTGCACCCAAAACCTATAATTTAAATTATTGGGCACCAAATGGATTGCTTGAAAGAGAAAGGCCTGTGCCACTTCCCCACCCTTCACTTAAATCTGTGAAGAAATTCTTCAGTGTCTGCAAAAAAGTAGGGTGCCACTGCTTTCACAGTTCTAATCTTTTCCTACATGGGGCTATTGCAATATAATATCCTGTAGCTCAGTGAAAACTGTTGGTACCTCCTAAATTTCCAGAATCCTGGGGTTTTTTTGAATGACACAGGCACAGACAGAAGGACAACACAAACACATTGTTTGAAGGAAGTCTTGCCACTACAGGGTGTGTGAAGAGGCGTTGTTACACTTGGTTAAGTGTAATATTCTGCACAGAGCAGAGGATCACTTGGGAAGACTGTGACACCTTTTTGCTTTTTGCCTCATAGAATCATATACTTTCCTAAGGTTTTTCCTTCAGGGGTGGTTCACATAACTAGTGCAGCAAGGCGTGAGTTGTTTCCCAAGTTCAAGTGTGTGTTATTTCCCGAGTTCTTTCTGTCAGCACATCTTTTGCTTGCAATGAGGGATGAAAGGGTCCACAGACTTTGGCCTCTTTCCCCATTGTCGCAACAGCAAAAGCATCCAGCATTTTCAGGCTCAGAGTAGACAGCAGAAGTACTAAAGCAGAGCCACATCAGGTCTCAGCATGTGCCTAGCATGACAAAGTGTCAGAGGAAGACTTTGTTGGTTGAATTTCAATCATAGGGACCACAACTCACACAAGGCACCATTGCGCAGTCTGAGCAACAGGAAGATACTACACAGAGATGATTTTGCTCAGCTCATATTTTAAAAATGAACCTGTGTGTAATAGCTCTCAACTTGCTGCTGGAGAAAATGCAGGGTCTCTGGCTAAATAGACAGGAGAAACTAAAACCACAAACTGTAGGCGCTGTGCCAGAGAGGGTTTCCTCTCTCTCAGCACGGGTCCATTATCATTGCAGCAGGCTCTGAAAGCTGGTTTTACTCCAAGCAGCAAAACGCCAAGTATGGGTTGGCTTTAAGGACTTCACACTGTCTTGTGCTGCAGGAATAGCCTGCGCCTTGTCATCCTCTCACAGAGGTTGTGGGTGAGAGTGTCAGGATTTTGGCTGAGGGTCCTTATGAGAAGCATGTGCTAGAGTAGCAACCATCTTGTTCCCAGGTGAACTCCCCTTGTAAGTCACCAGCTACTTGACATTCTATGGCTCAGAAGTCTTCAACTCTGTTACAGGACCTGTTGTGATGGCAATATCTAACAAATCCTATGCAAAATCTCACAAAAATAATTGGTGCTATAAAAAGTTTACTGTTCAGGCTAATGACAATGCAACAGATGTGTGAGACAGAAAGCTACAATTTGTAATGATGACAGAACTAGAGCTTGTCACAAACCCACAGCAGCAAACAGGCATTTCTCTGTAGGCAACCCAGAAAGAAACTCCAGAAGCTTGAGGTGATGTAACTGAAAATGCTGATGGAATTTTTTCAATGTGCAAGAAAAGTACAGAAATACATATGTGATATTTAGGTCAGTTGGCAGTACAGGATGAGCATTCAGTAGTGCTCCCTATGAAGTTGTAGTGATGGCCAGTAAAACCACACCATATTAAACTTGACAGTTTTTATATGAGCATATCCTGAAAAAGTTTTAGGAAAGAAATCAAGAGAAATAAGTATATCCTCATCATTTAAAACTGACACTACAAGGTAATTTTCTATAAGAGTTAATGTTTGATGAAGCACAATATTTAATTTTGCATAGTTATAAGTCTTTTTAAGAGAAAAAGAAACCTGTGTCACTATGATCCAAAGAAAGCCATTTCAGTCAGAGTAGACTTTGAATAGTACTTTCAATACAGATATGATCAGATGTAAAACTGCTTGTGGCACATAGTGGGGGGTTATTGCAGTGAAAGTTAATATGTAGCATTTAATTTGCTTAATAAAAGTTTGTGCAGTTGAAGGTGCTGTATAGTGACTGATGTGATAACACAAAAGGATTTTTTTATTTGTTTAAAATGGTCTGTGACAAGATGATTGATTTATGCAGAGAAAAAAGTGGAGTTGTCCGTGAGCAACCAGCTTTGCAAAGTTGTTCTCTGACAAGGTCTGGCCAGCCAGAGTCTGCTTTGTATCACTTCCTAAAGGCTATGCAGCAAAAGGAAGCATGTTGCACCACCATCTAATCCCACCTTGCCCATAGCGTGAACAGATTAAAAGCTATTGGTTTCATTAAAACTGAAACTGTGAATTCCCAAAATAAGTTTGGCCTCCTTGAAATAAGGAATTATTCAGAATTGCATTTCTCCTCCAAACTTTGAACAGAATGAAAACATGACAGCATATTTGTATTACAAATGCAATCACAAAAGGAAATAATTTATGAACTCTTATACAGTAGACGCCTTCTTTCAGCCTCAGAAGTTCAAATCATCTTGTTTTAGCTGGCTCTGGGTTCTCAAAAGCTCATGTTTAGAGCTTTAACTGTACAGGAATTTGATAAGATTGTTTAAAGTCAATCTGTCCATAGGAAGAAATAGCAAGTACTGCCTGTTAGACTGAGACGACAGATGTAGAAAGATTTTCCTCATTGCTATAGTGAAGTAGTGGCCCCTTAAACTGCATCTACTGCTTCCAGCTCTGTGGTCTCCAGCACAAGAAAGACATGGACCTTTTGGAGCAAGTCCAGAGGAGGGCTAGCAAGATGATTAGAGGGATGGAGCACCTCTTGTAAGGCTGAGAGAATTGGATTTGTTCAGCCTGGAAAAGAGAAGTTTTTGGGATGACCTAATTGCAGCCTTCCAGTACCTGAAGGGAACCTACAAGAATGACAGAGAGGGACTTTTTGCAATAGTGTGTAGCAGTGGATTTAAACTAAAAGAGAGTAGGTTTCGATTAGATATTAGGAGGAAGTTCTTTGCTGTGAATATGGTGAGGCACTGGAACAGGTTGCTCAGAGAAGTTGTGGATGCCCCATCCCTGGAGGTATTCAAGGCCAGGCTGGATGGAGCTCTGAGAAACCTGGCCTAATGGAAGGTGTCCTTGCCCATGGTAGGGGGTTGGAACTAGATGATCTTTAAGGTCCCTTCCAACACAAACCATTCTATTATTCTGTGATTCTATGATTTTTACATGAGGTGTTGATAGATGCTGTCCTCCAAAAGACAGTACCTCAAGTCTAATACAGTCATTAGAGAAAAGCAGGTGATTTGGGGCCTTCTAGATAAATGCACATTTAACGTGGGTGCTAAAGGTGAGTTCTTCTTGTGGAATTTTCACCTGCATTTTTGCATGAAATAGACAGGGAGTTTCTGCATGTCTGAAGTCCTGCTTCTCTGAGTATGGACAACTGAGATGCAAATCAGGCATCCCAGTTCATCCAGGGAGACCAGATTTCATTCTTTGCCTCTTGCAGCATGTGTGCAACTGTTTGGGACCTGTCATTGCCAGGTACAGTAAAAAGCAGGGGATATTACCATGACTGACTGTCCCACCTCAATTAACCCAAATGTGGCAACCTGTGCTGGCAACCTGTGCTGGCAACCTGCTGATTCTCCTTCTGATTTGAGGACATCCTTCCAAGGCTTGTTTCTCCAGTTAAGCAGAAATTCCAGTCTAGCACTCTAGCTAAATTAATTTTTTTTCCTTTCTTGCCTTTATGAGCCAATTAAAACACTATTCAAACACCACTTAAGCACCATGTTATACTTTTGAGGTAGCTAATCATCATTCCTTGAGTCAGGTGATTCACGAAAGAGCAGATGGATCAGTTGTCTAACACATCTCACCAAAAGAGTGACACAACTTTGATTAGACCCTACCGCTTCCAACACCACAGCTGCCAATATTTAGCACCTTTATACCCACTTTTCCATCACTTGTGCTGCTTAACTCTATCATGTGCACTGAGTAACTATTGGCTTTACAGCCTTATTCCACAAGGACAAACTCAGTTTTGCTTTGTGCACAGCAAAAGTTCCCCAAACCAAAGTAACCCTGAGAGGGAGATTCAAGCTTAACCTTATGACTTATTGAATACCCACGGCCCCCTCCACAGAAGAGATGTCCTGAACACCTAGCAGTACGAAGACCTTCAATGGGGTTATATTTAACAAAATAATTCAAACACATTGCCTCATTTTGTAGTAAGACTTGCTTTCTTTTTAAGAAGTCCCAACAGAAGACATAATTTTTTTCTTAGAAAGAGATTTAAAAAAGACCTTTTTTTTTTTTTTTTTAGTAAGAAAACCTTTGTGATCTGTATGACTGTGTTACAGTTTTATTTGCTTGCTTGAAATACTTGGATTGCCAGCACAGTTTCATTGATCATTTCTCATGATACTTCTTAGTTAGATTAAACAGAGGACAGAGTAATTTGCTTTGCTGCTGTTGCAGTACTGGAGAGGACTTTTGTGTGGCTTCATTCAGAAGAGATACTGATCATTCTCAATTCTTTTCCTGAAAGCTACAGTTTGTACTCTTGCTAGCACATTTTTAGACTAGATCCTAATTTCTGGAAACATTTAGAAAACTCTGGATGTTACAGGAAATATCTTGCAATTTTTTGTGCATTTTCATCTGTATGACTAAATTTATTTTAGTTATGAATAAGATTAAGATATGGCCTTCTGTATATGGCAATAATTTTAGTGTTTAAAAAAAAATCTATCCTCAATTTACAATACTCAGGGCTGAAAACAAAAGAGAGCTAAGCAAATTATGATTTTAAAAGTAAAAACCTGCCAAACTACTTTATAACCATGTTATATAGTATCAGAAATAGCTGCTTAGCGAGCAGATTAAGTCTGCTATAATTTTTACTTCAGAGTGATCCCCCACAGACTTCTTATCTATTTATCGTTAAATTCTTAAAGAAATTCTTCACGGTTTTACAGCCTTTCCTCCATTTTTGCTATCTGTGAAATGCGTTACCAGTGGTCATAATTTTACCCTAGCATGTGAGATCCCACTGCAATAACCAAGGCAGAATTATTTCAGAAAATGTTTTTACTATATCCTAGAAATATTTTATTGATTAAGCATCTTTTAGAATACTGTTTTGCAGGGGAAGAGAATACTGCTTTGCAGTGGAAGAGGCTATTTTGGGGGAAGAAAATATCACCAGCGACCAGGTGGCTTTCGAAGATAACTTTTGGATTCCGCAGAAGTCAGTTCAACAAATATAATATATACAAGTCTTAAAACTCATTGTTCTAGAGAATCCTAGCTTTGGAGCCATTGTTAGTTCTGGTTCAGCAGAATTGATTTCAAATTAAACGTTCAGTTTGCTTTTATCAGTATTGCTCTTGCATTGACAAGAAGTACTTGATTTCAGTTGTCTTCTCCCTTGTTTTGGTTCATGAATACCTGTCACGAGGAACTCCCGAGGTCCTTTTTTTAGTGTCTTCTGATTAAACGTACCATTACTCCAGATTTTAAAAGATCACTTTCCAAGCAGAGGTCAGTAGCAAAACAGAGAATTTTCTTCTAGTATCATTCTGCCTCTTAAAATTCAGAGCTGGATGTCTTCATAAAGGATGTGCTATCTCCTACAAGACATAGATAATATGCAGAGTTTAATGAGTAATGCACTTAAGCCTGTATTAATCCAGATTCCATTACATGGTTGTAATAATCTTTTTCAGTTTTAAAGGTGTGCAGTTTAATTTTCAGTAGCAAAGAAAGATATCTCAGTCTTTACTCTCAAGCTGATTTTGCCCCAGTTTCACCAAAATAACTTCTGCAATGCACTCTATTTCAGGAGGTGGGCCCAGATCATATCTTTTCCTCTTTAGCTCTCTGTCCATTACTCAGTCAGAAGTGAAAGTGACCACAGAAAGATGTTGCCAAACACTTAGCATATGGCTATTTCCTCTATTTAATGCAAAACCACTTCTTAAAAAGTCTGAATTTCTACATCTGGTTTGAGTCTCAATAGACAGAGATGAAGAGTTCAGTAGATAAAAGAGCATTTACCTGGGTGGTTATTTAACTTTGCAGGCTCATTAATCAAGTAGGACAAACCTGATTCAACAAACAGGTGTTTAATTGAATAGGTTTATTCATCCATCCAATTTATGTTAAAATACCCTGTGCTAATTAGTTCACGGTTGATTCACAATCAATTCACGTTCTTCACAAACATTGCTGATGTTTTTAGGTGAGTAGTACACAACAAATAAAGAAACTATAGTATTTTGAACTGACTAAGTTATTGCCAGGATGCTGTAAATGTTGAGGCAAAATACTAATCACATAATGACCAAAGAGAGCAAGAACAGGTGGAACAAATTACACTGATTAAATTGCAGTGAGGGGAACATCCTGCTTCATTGATACCTCTCTGATATAGTGTGGACTTTTTAGCTAAGAGAGAGGAAATTAGTTTGAATGGTCTGTGAGAAGCAAGGAAATTGAAAGGGATTTTGAAATCGAGGATGGGTATGATCATAGGCTTTAGTATGTACGTCCCGAATTTGCTTTGAAAGGACAGGCAGTGTTGTGGAAGACCCTGGAAAGATTGAAGCTTGGCAATCAAAGGACAAACAGAAAGAGCCTGTCATGTATACAAAGGGCATACAAAGTGACTAGCTTGTAGGCATTGGCAGTGAATGTGAGGGTCCTCACAGACAGAGTTCCTGGCACCTCCTCCAAAACCCCATTGTGCAAATTCCATTCTTCCTTTTGGGTTCTGGGGAGGTTGCTAGGAGCTCCACTGAAAAAGTCCCTGGTGATGTGATATCTCTCATAAATAAGAGTTTTTAAAGGAAAATCAGTTAGCTACTGAGAGAAAGGCCAGCTGCTACTGTGTTCTGGTTTTGAGGGCTTCATGGGTGGGTAGCTCACTGACAAAGATTTCCTGCTGAACACTGAATGAAATTCCCAATACTTTCTTTCAAATTGATTTTGAGCACAAGCATATGGGAAGACTATTTTTGAACCTTAATTCCTTTTGGTTTTCAAGACGTCAGCCTGTGATTTAAACATGGTAGAAAAATCTGTAGGTGGAGAATGAATCAATTTCCTACTTGTGGGAATGATACCAGAATCCCAGATATACGTAAGAACTGTCTTTAGAATTGAACTAGTATAACAGCTACCTACTAAAGAACACTGTGAAAAAATAAGGAATTTGAAAGCTTTGTGTGAGACACGGGGAGGAGCTGGAACACCAGAATGAGTGGGTTTTAAACTCTTAGCTTGATTTTAATTTAATAACTATGCTTTAAATACAACACTTCGAGATATCAGCTGCCTTAAGCAGAATGTTAGGTGAGCAGAGAAGGCAAACCAGGAGGGTATGTTTTTAATGTCAGCTTTACATTAACTTGTTTGCGACCCTGATCTTCAAGAATGAACATACATGATGAAGACTTCTGAACTGTAAAATGGAAAATAAAGCTGAGAGACATTGTTTAAAATACCAAAGTCCTCAGCTTAACACGGGCTTTTGGACTTGCTTTTTAAGCTCTGTAAATAAGAAATTATCTATACCAAGAGACAGGGAGACAACTCTTCTTTGCAAAGGAGCAGATGGCAGAAGCGTCGGAGGCATTCTACTTCTTTCTTCTTCTGTGCAAATAAATATATTTTAAAATGCTGAACCTGATATGAAGTTTATTTCAATAATTAATGTAAGTGGTATGCACTTGGAGTCTAGGAATTCCCATCACTTCTGGGCAGTGTCCACAGAGAGATCTTGGAACAGAAGAATCCCATGCCCTTCAAACTGTCACAGATTTATTTTTTTTTCATGCAGAATGCATTCATTTGTTCTATCAGCATATTTGTAGAGAAGCTAGAAAAATGTATAATATAAAACCAAAAAAGGTATAAAAGTAACCTTTTCTATTTTTGAAGCATAAGAATCCCCTCAAGTCTTGGCTGTTGCTTCTCCCCTCCCCCCCCCAACCCAGCTGCTCTTTGATCTGTCTCTTCCTAAGCAGATAAATATATTTTAAAGTATTGCTAGCCCCAGGGGACCGGAACTGGTGTTATCTAGCAAGGAGATCCTTTTAGGAAATGTCACTAATGTAAGTGGCGAAAATGGCAAGGAACTGTTCAGGACTGCAACATCTCAGCTAGTTCTGAGCCGAACTTAGGCTGAAATAAATGAGTGCAATATTAAGTGTCTTCTCTGGGATATTCAGCCGTTGAAATTTCCTGACTCTGCCATCTTCTCATTAGGAATTGAAGAATAGGAACTTCTAGGGGGGCAGTTTACTCCCATAGGCAACTTTTGTTTTAAAATACAGAGGCTCATCAAAGCTGATGTCTATAGAAATGTACAAATTTGGAGCTTCATTTTCTACTGTCTTATGTTATCTATAAATAGCAACAAACTGTGTTCATTCTAATTTGTTGACTACTCATGTCAATTGGGCTAGTTATACCTAATTAGTGTCAAAGTTTTAAAAGAAGTTAAGCAAGTCAAGCAAGTGGATTTCTGGTCTTTGTAGTGATCAAGATCTTTTCAAGTGAGAGTCTAGGAAGCTGGTTAAAAGAGGGCACTATTGTGTCTGAAAACCAGCTAAGGGACTGCAAAGGAATGTAAAGCATCTCTGTAGGGGGACTCAGAGACTGTGTCTGGAACAAGCTGGAGGTAATTTTCAGGCATGAGCAGATCCAAGGACAGCCTGAACACATCTCATAAAGGCATTCTCACCTTCTGGGATGCAGAAAGCTGAGGGAAGACGCCTCTCAGTGTGGAAAGAAGAGGTTCCTTCCTCCACACAAAGTTTATTCCCAGAAAATAGACTTATGTCTCCTGCTTCAGGTGTTGATTATAGAAGAAATGACCAACTCAGTGCTCTTTGGAGAAGTCACTTGTCAAGTTACAGTCTTTCTGGTTTTGGTCTCCTCCTCTACCTTTGTAAATCCTATATGCCTTTCTACACATCAGAATCAGGGGGAACAATAAAGACATATCCATATAAGGTGATATTCTTCTTGTCCTGCAGTTGTATGCAACCTGGTGAGTGAGGTATGTTCCCGGTATGAAGAGACAAGGTTTAAAAATAGATCTGAAAAAATACCCTGGATAGGAAAAAAAATTGGACAATACCATTGATTATGCTTTCTGAAATTGACACAGTGCTATTTCACTAATTTACACAGAAACTGATTACAATGAATAAATCAAACTCTTCTGTAAGGTGAAGTTCCTCTGTTCCCAACTGCAGAAATTACTGAGCATGCAAACCAAACTTTTTCAACAACATGTAAAAAGTCTTAAAATTATCTTAAATAGAAGGTAAACAATATTGTTCATTTTTCTTTCAGTTCTACCATCAATACTGGTAAAAATGGCAACAGTTTTAAACTCCCTTAGTTTCCCTGTAGCAAGAGACCACATAGGTCGAGGCTGGCAGTGTGCAGGACTGTTCATTTGATAAATAAAATATTTTCTGATATAGACAACTGTGCCACTATTCTGGAGAAGTGCTATGGGTTTTTGCTAAAAACAAATTATTTATCTCTCTTGCAAAGTTTATTTTGGCAATCTGAAGGACTTTCTAACGCTCCATCAAGTACTTCATCAGTTTTCTTGAAAACATATATGACTGGTGGTGATTTATCTTGCACAGAATAATTAATTGGCATTTTCAAGTGATGATCAATCTCAAATGATGTGATTGAAATTATTTGCTTAAAACAGTATTTCACTTATTGACAGTGTGTGGTTTCTGTCATTATTTTGATTTGTAGTGGCAGAATGCTGCAAAAAAATATAGCTGAAGCTGCCTGTTACAGACAACAGGAAAAAAAGGTATATTCTATTTGAAACCATGGGATGGTTTTCACTAAGTTCATGCAATGGACTCCTGGACATAATTAGACAACATGTGGAATTCATAAGCTCACAAAGCTCCCTCCATGAAGCCGTTGCCTTAAAATGTGTAGTCTTAAACATCTTTAATGAAATCCTCAGAGCAACAAGTAACTCACACTCCCTACAAGTGGATTATTACAGTCTTCACAGCCTTATGGAAGTTTTAATTGAAGGGCACTACTTAAAGGAATGATGTGGGATGACTCTAAGGTAAGATTGATCAGTACAGGCAGAATTTTATTACAAGTGTCAATTAGATTGAAAAGTGTTATAAAAAAGATCATTTGCATAGCTTTAGGGGACAAGGAGACACATTATTCTGAAATCTCCTTTGCTGATTGTTTAGTGATTCTCTAAGGGTAACAGGGAGAAAATATTCCCTCCTGCAAGTGGAGATAGTAGCCACTTTCTGACTGGCTTTGATTTAAAGCTCATTAATGAGATATGTGCAGCTAATTAAGAGCAGGGAGAATTTAGCTATATACCACGGTGGAGAACAGCATTTATCAGGGAGTATTGGACTATTGCCCTATGGAAGTTCAGTGCTGTGCTACCGGGAATGATTCAGTTCCAATGCCGCAGAGAAGGGCAATATAGCAAATAGCTAAAACTGGTTGAAGATAATGTTTTTCCCCCTAGAAAAATAAGGTTGCACTGACAATGCATTCTTTTAATGAAAACCCTATTTTTTATTAATTCAACACAGTAAGTACAAGTTCTTTCTCTTAATTTTCACCTGTTTTTTCCTCTGGAAGGAAGGAACAAATTAGCAGACAGAAACACTTTGGCTGCAGCACCTATATTTTTTTTGGAACTTGAGCTAGATCATACGAGTGTCTACAATAGCATTTTAGTTGGTAGCAGCAGCATCCTACTGAAACAAAGCTTGCTGCAAGTCTCCCACTTTCCATACTTTCGTTTCCAAAACAAAAATGTAAATGTGATGACAGAAATGAATGTGCATGAATTAGATTTCTTTTCAGACTGAAACATATGTGAAAGATGTACTCCAGGCATGAACCTTCTCTGCTCCAGTTGCTAGTGAACATCCAGGTCCTAGACCAGTCTAGAGCTAGTCCAAAATAAAAACCTTTGATAATAATGCTGGGATTTCATTACTGTTTTGCTCTATCTATCTCTTCTTTTTGGGCTTCACTACTTGCTGATGCATATACAGCATGTGTCACTCTACAGAGAACTTCTGGTGTGATTCATAACCACACAGACAGTATTGCAGTTTGACTTTCCCTAAGGCTTTGGAGGAATGCCAGCACTGTCCTCACTCGTTGGACCTAGATCTTAAAGAAAATCTACTCTATGTGGTATGGTGAAGGCTAAGTGAGATACTTCAGAGTGCCTGAAAGGATAGTAAGTGCTTGTGTTTAGTCGCTGTAGTCCTGCTCACTATCTGGGAGTTCATCTCCAGACCGTAGGCACGCAACCTTCAGGTATAAAAATAGACATCTGTATATAAACTTGTTGTTTATATCCCATTAAAGTCAATGGAAATAGATGACCTAAATATAGTGCCATTTTTTGATGTCTTGGGCACTTACCTGGCCTCTGGGCCACCTGTCCTATCAGCTATTATGGTGTAAATATCACACATAGCACAGAGTAACTGAAGATGCTGAACCCCACCTTGAGTCAATACAGTCAGTGGAGCTTAGAGAGCCATTCAGTTCACCTGAAAGTAGATATATGAACAGAGTTTGGTTGTCTAGACATAGGTATGTGTCACTGTAGGAGATAATGTATAAAAACACCTGCACAGGGCTGGTAGCTGTACACCAAGGTGAGATACCTTAAAGGACCTGAAACGAGGCAAGATGCCTGTGTTTAGGAGTGGCCTCAGATAGAGCAGCATAAGGTGACAGCAAGGATAATATATTTTATTATTTTTCTGTCACTTCCCTCCTCCGTACCATCCAATCTTTTCCTTATCTTTGGGAAAGGTAGTGAATATGCATTGCCAGGTGGAAAAAGTGTGAAAGTAAAATATTTTGGAGAAAGTATTCACAAATAATATCAAACTTCTGCCTTTAGATCCTTCTCTTTCTGTGTCTTTTCCAACAGATGAGTTCCCATCAAGACCCAAATGCATGTTAAGAAAAAGTATGCTGCTCAGTATTGTGTGACTTCAGAATTTTTCTGTGTGAGGGAAAGCTAGGCACGTCACATACTCCGTAGCCTAGAATACAAATATCCTCTCCTGGTTGTATTTTGTCCATAGATCAGGCATATTGTTTCTTCAGGGAGACGAGATCACCTTCTTGAGGAAGATTAAAACTAGAGATTTATGTTAGAGCATGTCCAATACAATGTATATTCATCTATTTATTTAATTTCAATTTTTATTTTATTCATTTTTCATGGGGGGATATTGCAGTTTATGATAAATACACTTATTGTCAGAAGAAACTATATTATTATGAATATCTGCTGTTTCTAAATTATACTCTTGGCTGCTTACCTAATCTCATGCTGTCATTACTTTGTCAGGTGAACTGAAGCTCTAAAACTTCATTAAAAGAAAACCCAAACTGAGATGAATTAGATATTTGCACGTAGCAGAGTGACATAGTCATAATGTGTGCTACTGCTACTTAGAGGTCTCTCTCTTCTGCCATTTCTAACTAGCAAACTTATAGATGTTAGAGCAGTTCTAGGTATTCATCTCTCAGGGCATCACTTTGCACTTTGTGCAATTAATTTTTAAGCTATTTTCTTTATTACAATCTCCAGCGTAATTTACTAGTTCATATAAAATATTGCAACATTTCTTTATATTGATGTGTAATGCAACTTCATGTCACCAACAAATGTCTTTCCAACACAGCTGTATTTCTTGCCTAACTCAGGCATTAAAATGTTAAATAAGTTCAGTCTCAGACTTTTGGGAAAGCTTAGTAAGAACCTCTTTCTATTCTAATAAAAGTCCTTGTAACAAAATCCTTGAGTTGTCTGTATTTTATCAAATACATATTTTTTTGTTGTCTGTGAAAACTTACTCTTTCATCAATTTTTTTCCCCAGTAATGGACGTAGTACAAAAATCAATAGCTACCCAACAATATATTCCCCTCTTAAGATGCAGGAATTTATTTTGCTCTTCTCTCAAGCATGGCAACTTCTTCTGTTGACAAATTCATGGAAAAAATTGTTTTGATGGCACAGCTTATTTGGGTAGCTTGTCAGCTCAGCGTGACTTGCTAGTGGTCAAACTGAGTGTGTAGTTCTGAGAAACTCTAGCTTAGTTATGCACATTGCCTTGCTGTTGGCTTTGATCATTGACTAGAATGTAACAGAGATCAGTGTTGGGTATTGTGGATGTGAAATTGTATGCCCATTTATGTGGAAATCAGCTCCTGAACCATAGAATCATGAAATCATAAAAATGTTGGTTGGAAGATCATCTAGGCCAAATTCCTGCTTGAAATGGGACTGTGGGCAATGGGTCAGACATTACTTTGCCTAGTTTTTTGGCAGATACAATTTCTCATGTATTTGCTTGAGTGCTTTAACGTTCAAGGAAAGCAAAAACAAATGGGTCATGAGTAAGGGTGATATGGAATTCAGATTTGCATTTGAATGAATATTCGCAGATCTTTTTCATATTATTCCCTTGGGCCTTGAAAAGTACAGACATAGATTACTGAGAAGTCTCTAGACTGACTGATTGATATGGTTTATATTTGCCATGTAAATGTATAATGTTTAATACTGTATCTATACAAATATAATGCTGATTGACAAACTTGCCCAGAAACAGTCATCTCCTAGGAGAAGGAAGTCATTAACATTTTAAAAAACAAAATCCTAAAGGAAGGCTGTTCAGGCACTGCAAAGGAAGGTGGAACTTTGAAATGTGAAAAGGTATGAGCAGTCAATATTAAGGATTCCTTTGTTTTTATTGGAACAAAATTCAAGGATTTTTTTTTTCAATAGGAGAAACACTTGATATGCAAACTAGAAGAATTCAAAAAGGATTGTGGAATAATTAATTTTATGATATATATTGGAACATAAAAACAGAATTTTAAATTGCGTATTTAAATTTTAAAAAATGAGAAAATGTACATCATGTTAAAGAAGCCTTTAGCATTTGAGCTCCATAGAAGACTTCTAAAGAGGAAGGACACTAGCTCTGAATATAGCCTACTTGCTCACAAGTTTCCAGAGAGCAATCTACCAAGTCAAACAATAGGCTACTCTTCAGGGGGAAAAAAGCACCATTTATTAGGTAAGGGGTTTTTTTGCCCAGGTGACTTATAGCACATGAGTAAAATATCAGTTGAGATACTTATCATTTATTGTAGTGCCCTGCCTTGAAGTACTTGAGAAAGTACTTTCCATTTTAATGAGCAGTTGTAAAGGAGGATGTTAGTTCATACAGCATCAGGAGAGGATTGCTGATGGCATGAGCAAGAATTTTAAGGAGTTTGGTTTTTAACAGCAAAGTTTGCTGCATCCTTCAGTTTCCTTTTCAGTCCCTGTGCACTCTCTTTTCAGAAAGGATTCTGGCACCTCTCTTGATGTCCTCGATATGCTTTGCCACTGTTGATCCTATATACCATTCTTTTCCTCTGGCTTTTTGATTTCCTTCAACCTTTGTCTTTTCACTGCTTGTCTTCCCACTCATTGCTTCCTCTCTTGCTGGCTAAAATGGGAGATATCTTTTCCAAGGGCAGCCCAGACACCCTAAATTTTAACAAAATGGAGTTTGTGACCATCTTTCCTAGGTTTTGCTTGTAAAAACAGATCACAGGTCTTGTGATGGAGCACGAGTCCTATGAGGAGCAACTGAGGTTGTTTATCCTGGAGAAAAGGAAGCACAGAGGGGACCTCTAGAACTACCTGAAAGGAGGCTGTAGTGAGGTGAGAATCAATCTTTTCTCCCAGGTAACAAGTGAGAGGACAAGAGGAAATGGCCTCGAATTGCACCAGAGGATGGTCAAATTGGATATTAAGAAGAAATTCTTCACAGAAAGGGTGATCAGGCATTGGAACAGACTGCCCAGAGAAGCAGTGGAGTCACCATCCCTGCAAGTGTTCAAAAGGTGTGTGGTTGTGCCACTTAGAGACATGGTTTAGCAGTGGACCCGGCAGTGTTAAGATTAATGGTTGGACTCTATGATCTTAAAGGTCTTTTCTAAATTTAATGAGTCTATGATTCTATGAAAACAAAAAGAGCAGCCCAACTGTTTCAGTCCACTGTACAGACTGCTTTCATCTTTCTCAAAATACTGAGGAAGACTGATCAATAGCACATGAAAAGCTGTGTTTGAATTTATCTGCTGTGTGGTCATGCAAACCTATAACTCACTTATTATTTATTGCAAGACTTGTAGTTAGTCTTTAAAATTGCAGCTTTGTGAGACTCATGAGAGACATGAAGGTCCTGGAGCAGGCCCAGCAGAGGGCTACAAAGTTGATCAAGGGAACGGAGCATCTCTCTTGTGAGGAAAGGTTGAGGAAACTGAGCTTGTGCAGCCTCGAGAAGAGATGACTAGGAGAGGACTTCATCAATGTCCATAAATATCTGAAGGGAGGGTGTCAAGAAGATGGAGCCAGGCTCTTCTCAGTGGTGGCAACAATTGGACTAGAGGCAATGGGCAGAAACTGATGAACAGGGAGTTCCACTTGAATATAAGGAAGAACTTTACTGTGTGAGTGACATACCGGAACAGATTGCCCAGAGATGTTGTGGAGTTTCCCTCATTGGAGATATTCAAGAACCACCTGGACACAATCCTGTTCAATGTCCTCTAGGATGACTCTGCTTGAGCAGGAGGTTGGACCAGATGACTCACTAGGTTCCCTTCCAACCTGAACCATTCTGTGGTTCTATGATAAGTCAGTTCCTCATCAACACATCTGAAACAACACAAATGCTGTGGGGCAGGCCTGCAACATATTAAACTGGCTTGCTTCCCATCAACACTGAGAATGGAGAACTCTTTATGTGATTCCTGAGACATGGGATTACTCATTGATGAGTTCTGTGTTGGAGGGGGACTTGATGATGTCTGCAAGATCCAATTCCTTTCCAAAAGCAGGAGATGGTCCTGTGAGCATCCCACACTAGCTCTCTCCAGGGTGATCAGCAACAAGTAGAATATTGCATCAAAAGTCATATAGGCTGTATATGAAGGCAAGCTGCCATCCTTGTAGTGTAGCAACTACTAAAGGTTGTTTTGAAACGCATCGCCCTGGGGAACTAGAAATGTAATGTCTAGAGGGCAACTTCACCTCCTTTTTCTCTCTAGAAATAGCACTAGTATTCTTCTGTAGCACTAGGGCTTCTCCCTCATTTTCAGTGTAATCCATGTGATGACTTGCAGATAAGACTGATAATTCTTGTTCTCAGTCAATACATTTCCTAAAAATCTCAGCCTCTCACCAGGAAATCACTGAAGGTGCAGTTTTGCTTCCTGATTTCTCTGGTAGGCATAGGGTTTCCAGAGCCAATCTACTTGCTCTTCTTCCCCACTTGCCATGAGTTATTGACTAGGAAGCAGTAGTTGTTCAGCTGCTTGTTCAGTCATGACCTTCAACAGCAAGTGAGAAAATGCCAAAGCTGATTTCTCAGCAGTGGTGACTAGCACATTAGCTTGATATTTGATCCTTCAGCTTCCCCCCTTATCTGCCCTTCCCCTTATTCTCTCATCTGCTTTTAACACACATAGTGCCTCTCCTTCTTCTTGAATTTCAGGTCCTCCACTTTCTAGGGGGAATGGTAGGAACTTTTTGGGCCCTGATCTTCTCTCTAGCCAATTATGCAAGGCTGGCACAAAGAAAAAGCAAGCAAAATGTTTTCCTGTAGGCAAGGCTGAACTTGCAAAGGAGTCTGAAACTACTTCTTCCATCAGGATATGGGTCCTTGACAGCTGACAGCGCTTCTCATATCTTGCATATGGCACAATTTTTTTAACAGTGGCATTTATTGTTATATGTAGAGCAATTTATAAGGATACAAATTCGTGAAATATCCCATTGGTTTAAGACAGAGCTCCACAGAGGTCTGTGGGCAGGAACACGAAGTTTCTCTGAAGACCAATTTGTACCTAGCTCTAAGTCCACTGGAAGAAGATGGAATCTTTCAATAGGTGTAAGATCAATTATGGCAGAGGACAAAAATTTGATCCACTTGCTCTACCTGCTCTATGTATAAATACAGTTTCAGATGCAGTGGAGTTGCCCTGCAGTGTTTGATTGCTCATTGCAAACACAGGTATTTTAAATCTGTGGGTGAAAAATATTAATCTCATAGAAGGTAATGCTGTTTATTGTGGTACAAAATTATGAAAATTTAAAAGAAATGAAAAATTAAGTTGATTTTTATTCTGCAATAATGAGTTACTTAGAGAGAGAAGTTTTCTTAGGAACTATTTGCTGCAGGAAACTAAGTATAGCAGGTCTAATCCTATTTACTGAGAATTACACATGCAAACACAGATATACCCAATATATTTTAAATACAAAATGATTACCAATTGAAATATGAAAACCCTTGCTTCTTCCTTGCAAGTTCAGTGACTCATATAATCTAATTCCAAGATCTATGTTTGGAATAGTATTGTGTTTTTTCTCTCAGTCCCTCTGTCACAGTACTGGTACTATAAATGTTTTGAAACCAGAAAATCTTAAAAAAAAATTTAATGGCATCCATAGATATAATTGATTCTTGCAGAAAAATAAATTAATTTTTACCTCATTTAAGTGAGCTCTCAATGAGTTATATCTGTAGTGAGCAGAATACACATTTGTTTGTATTCTAGAATCATCATATTTTGCAAGGCTGAAAAGTGCTTAACAAATAATTTTAATTATTTTTTAAAGGACAAGTGGATTTTGCATTTTTGCTTGCTACTTTAGAATATTGTGCTCATTTCTATGGGGCAGATATTAAAACAGCTCTTCCCTAATAAGGTAAAAGTTGTAGAAAATGTGCATGTGAGATTTTGTAATTAAGTACTCAATCTGAGCACACTTACAAATGCCAGAGGTAATGATTCTTTGAAGTTTATCATTCATAGTAATCTTTTCATGCTACAAAAAAGGCAAGTAATACTGTGACCAAACAAAATTAGAACCATAAATCAGATTAGCCCTTTGCTTAGTTTTTCAACAAACAGCCAGTTCAATAAATCACTCTGCATGGTCTATACATTATGCTTGCTGCTTTTCCTGTATCTACATCAGCATAACACCGTGCCATAGTTATTTGATATATGCAAAGTGAGTCAATGGGTATTTTCAAAAGAAAAAAAAAGATAAGAGAGAGACTATTTTTGCTATTTTACATGCACTACAGTTTTCAGAGGATGTTTGGGTGGAGAACATGAACTGGCTGTAGCAGTGCAGGGGGAGCACAGAGTAAATCTCTGCACTATCATGGTCCTACAGATATGGTCAGTTACTGGCTGCTATCCTAAAGGACAGGGCCAACTTCACCTCCCTGTGAAAGTTAAACTGTGTGATTCCTTTAGGTACACCTGAAAGGACACATCTACATTTTCCTTTGAAGTTTTTTGTGTGTGGTATGTTCCTACTGATCTCTGGTCCCACTGAATAGGGCTGGTCCTTGACTGTACTCCACCTCTTCCACTTTGCAATCTTTCACAAATGATTAGCATGCTTGCATTTCCCCTAGCCTTGCAACACAGTCCTGGATCAAATCCTACGTTTCAGCTCACACCTTTTCCAAAATGCAATAAATTTAGGCATGCATTTTCCTGGTATGGTCTAGAGACAGCAGGAGTGTGTATCAGCCAGAATCACAGTGCTCAGAGAAAGAGATAGGTTAGGTAGTATTGGAAATGTTATTGCAGTCAAAAGCAAAGATCTGTTTCCTATTCCCCATGCTTCTAACAGTGAACAAGCTGTGAAGACCTCAAATTTGACTGGCAATAAGGAAAAGTTAATAAAGTCTTTTAACCATCCCAAGGTAATAATAATGGATAAGCAAATGAATAAAGAAATAAGAGTTTGTCCCTTATGCATCATTGATTAGATCCCTCACCTCTGGACTCTATTTCTATGCTTTTTTATGTTATCTAGTTGGCATCTCTAAATAGTTAGTAATATTAGACACAATCTAAGTACAAACTGAAATGATGACTACCTTGGTGTTGCTAATTAACATTCCTGCCTTTTGAAGCTGAGACAATAAAACTGTTTAGCGTGGAATATTTTCTATTTACAAATATTGATTTTATGTGATTTTTTTTCTGAAACCAAAACTATTCTTAGGAACACCGATCATTATATGACTTTGGTTGGAAAGGTACCAAGATGGAGTTTGAGACTGCAAGGTAGCTAAGCACTTGTAGGCTAGCTAATATTAATGATATGAGCTATAAGTCACTACTAACTATCAATCACTATTCATGATAGTGGTAGATTGTTTATCTAGATCACAGGAGATCCTCAATCTGCATTTGTCTAAGCAGGTATATACATACATGGTGATTTCACATGTATTGGTGTATTTGGATTACGGAGGACTCTGTCTCGTGTGCCTTTCACAAATGTTTGTGAACAGATCTAGTTTTCCTTCTGTATAAATTTTTTAAACAATTAATTCTAGAAATACTTCACAAAATTCAGCCTGTGTTTTTCTGTTAGCTTTATCTGTAAAGTGTCTCAATAAAGAGACATTATAGACTCTGAAAAAATGTAGCATATTCTCCTTCTCCCTCATGTGCCTTTTGACTTATTGAAGATATTTATAACTGGGTATTAGAGTATCAGACAGCTTGAACATCCTCTCTTTCATAAAACAAAACCAAGACTGTGAAAGAGCTGACCAGTGTTTCATAGTGAGCTACGTTGCCTTAAAATGGGCATGTTAAATCTTGGTACTATTGTTAGCCATTTTTTTAACCATTGGACTTCAGAAAGCCCAGAAGTGAAGCCTGCATATATTCTTCTGTCTCACAGTAGCTTCCCATAAACTAATTGCTTAAAGGCTATATGAGCACAGATGACAGCTGTCCAGTGGTATTCTTTGCTAAAGTGGAGGAGCTGAACCTATCAACACTCACTGCTTGCTTTACATTATTTTAAACTTACATAATATAAATGTGTATTTATAAGACCCCTTGTTGATGCTTACTTGGGGAATTTGGATTTGTTGACAAATAGTGATTAATTCAAACTAATTTTTACAGTCCTTTAGTTCCTTCACAACCAAGATCAGTCTATTTGATATTCGAAACTAATAATTTCCAGTGAGACTTTGTGACTTCTTCAGGAGAAAAATTTGCTGGCTTCAAATCGTAGGTCTGTGTCCTAAACTCACTGCCATGATTGAGATGTTTGCCACAGTGTTGCTCTGTACAAAACCAGTCAAGTTCATTTGCCAGCATGTCAGTCTCACTCCTTTCTCTAGTGTTGGATTTTTGCTTTAAAAATCAGATATTTATATGTGGGGTTTTTTTTAATATAGTATGTTATTTAACACCGAGATCCTCAAAATATGTGAGCTATAAGAATGAACAAATCACAAAGGCACAGTATAGCAAATTCTTAGTGACATCGTATATTCCTTCTAGTGTTATAATGTAGTGGGTAGGTTGGGCATAAAACTGTCTGTATAAGGAAAGGATTCTTTATCCTTATTTTGATTTTTTTATCTATTTGTATAAGGCAAAAGACTACCAATTATACATTCCCGAGGAAAAAAAATATATGTGAATATTGTTAGTGAAATAATTTTAAAAACAAGAGATTTTGTTGTTTAATATCGCCTAGGTTCTTAGGTACTTGACTTTTTATCTCTCAGTCAGTCAACATGAGCCAAAAGTGGCCTAGAGGCTTAGATGTTCCAGTGGTTACTCCAGCACAATCTAATCTGTGACCTCTATCCCTTTGGTTTTTATAATGTCCTTATAAAAACATAGTACATTTAAGTATGCTTAAAGTGCTACTGGCTATAATTAAAGTTCTGTCAGCCTTTCCATTATAAATCCCTCTTTTCAAGGTTTAATATCTCAGCGGTTTCAATTCCCACTGGGCTAAACTTGATACAGAAGCTGTCAGCATGAATGCAAATCCCTCCTACCTTCAAAAAATTTTCAATTCATAAAGTTGGTGCTTTTTATTGGTATTTATTTGCAGTCCTACAGACTGTAAAGGTTTTTTTCATTAGATCCCCTCCCAAAGTCTCTCACATTGCCTTGTCTCATTTTACATAAATCAAGAAATAAATGTGTCCTAACTTTGAAATGCACAAACAGACTGATGGAGTTTCCTTTTAACTTGTTTTAGGCTATTGGCTGAGTGCAGCTTCTACCCATATTGAAAACTGCTGACTTCAGGTTAGATCCCCAGACTCTTTCAGACTGCACCTGCTAGGATGTGGAAAGTAAAAGTTAATTACCTTGGCCATAAGACAGTATATCTGATATCTACCTTTTCCATCTTTATTTCTAAATACTAGACTGCATTTGTCAAACCTTTGATTAGAGGGAAGTAGGTGACTCTTGAAGAAATTAGCAGATACCCTCTTTAATGAATTCCTCAGTCTGGGGATAAGTCTGGAGCTTCTCAGTACTGCTCTGCCATACCAACTTCTACTTTAGTAATGCAAAGTGTATTTCTAATTAAGTAAAAGAATAACCATTCTTGATCTTCATATCAAGAAAAAAGATCTAGAAAATTGAAGTGACTCATGCAGAGTACCTTGGAACTGTCTGGAACCTGAAGTAAAACAATTGCCAACAGTTTGGTGATCTTTTAATTTTGTTGATGTTCACTTTTCAAGTTGTTGTGCAACATTATAGAAAAAAAGCATTGGTGTTTCCCTATTTCTTACAAATGAAGCATATTCATTCTCTTTTAGGTTTGCACTCCTTCATAGATGCTCAAACAATTGGTGCTGTAATCAAAAAGTATTGCATCATAGTTTCTTGCTCACTTCCATTCTGGGTCTATGAATATTACATTCCTGAAAAACAACTGCATTTTACCTTTTCTTCTCCTCCCCTCTGGGCTTGTGACTAGAGTATATTTCAGGTAGTGCGGTGATTTATGGGACTAAAGACCTCAGAAGTGGAAGGACTTTGGTCATCCTGCTCTGTGTGGCTGCTTAAACTTTGGGCTGTTACAAGAAAAGACTATCTAGTTGTCAGTGTGGAGGACATTGGGGTTTGGAGCTCAGCTTCACAACTAGAAAACCCTCACTGAATCTGCAACATAGCTGTCACCTACGCAGATTTTGAAATGTAATATTTTTCTCTGGTGTCAAATTGGCTTCCCTTGGCATGCCAGTCATCTGAGCCCTGCTGCTCTGAACCCCATTCTAGGCAGTGTGTCCAGAGACACAAGGATTCATGGCTACCTGTGTAAACTTAAGTTTTAACATCGCTAAAGAAAGAAAAATACCCTCTTGGCATACATACATACATACATATATATATATATACACACACATATGTACATATATATATGTACTTGTTAATATACATTGATATACACTTACATAGTTATGCATGTACACTTTGAAATATACTTTGCCTTAGAGTTTGTTTATGCTGTGGCATTGGAAAAGAGATAACAGTCAAACTGAGATAACAGTCAAAATAACTCAAATACTACTGTTTTGTCTGCAGCAGGAGGAACAAAATTACAAACTTCATCACAGAAGCTCTCCATCAGGTCTGAAAGACTTCAGTGCTCAATACCACCTGTGAACAAAAGAGATGGCTATTTTCTTCCTTATTAGCATCCCATTTGCTCTACAGAAATCACCTGCCTTTATTTTCAGAGATGATTGTTGCCAGTAAGACCCACCCAGCTGGGTAAGAGCCACCCAGCTGCTTTCTCACTCTACCTCTTTTGTGGGACAGAGGAGCATATAGGATGAGAAACCTTGTGGGTTGAGTTGAAAAATGGGAGATTGCTTCCCAGGTACTGTTGTGGGCAAAAGATACTCAACTAGGGGATAATTAGGTATTGCAAAATAAAGTGCTCAAGTAGTGGGAAACAAGAGACAAATACTAAAACAACACCCACCCTTCCCCTTTCCTTTCCCAGGCTCAACTTCACTCCTTCACTCCTGACTCTTCTGACCACCTCCATGCATGGTCTAGCAGCCTGGGAAGTGCAAAGAGGTTGTGGTAAGTATATAGCAGCTTCTCTCTGCCAATCCTTCCTTCCAACACTTCTTCTATTCCATCTTGGGCTTTCCACGGGCTGCAGTTACTTCCTTCCTACAAATCTTTCCAATCCTCATGTCACCTTTCAATTGTGGGTACAATAGCTGTAAAACTCAAGAGCACCTGAGTTCCTGGAAAAGTGTTTCTAGCTTATAGCAAATAGCAACAACATTTACCTATGGCATTTTCGTTACCATGCAGTTCTAAACAGGATCAAGGCAAGCACAATGGAATAAAGAAATGAACATAACCTCCTACCTTTCTTATGCACCACGAGGTGCAGAGATGCTTTGTTATTTTTACAGTTAGGTTTCTAATGCAGACTAATTTACAGTGAAATTTAAAAGCAGGCAACTGATTAGAATCTATTTAGACCGGTTATGGTTTTATTAGTACATATATCTGTAATGAGCCATATTTCAATTAAAAATAGTTCAGGGGGAAATGTGTTGAGCAGTTGGTGAGAGGGGAGACTTTTCTAAATGTTGGGGAAAATATTTGTTGTAACAAAATTATATATGTTCACACATAAAAACAAATTGTTACTGGACGTACTGAAAAAGTCCACGTGATGAACTATAAATAATCAAAATTATTCCTAACACTAAATCTTTACTACTCAAGACTGGTTGTCCTGACAGTTTATTCCTTTATCTGGTTTGGCTAGAAAGCATTGATTGCTATAGGCATGTAGGTGCAACGTATCAATAGTAACGTAAGGACTTACCAGTCTAAGTAATAGCTCTATCAGCAAAGGGAATAAAGAGATTATCAGATGGGGAGTGGTCTATAGCTCTCGTCTGAACTGATTCATCCTTTAGAATTTCACTTGTCTCACTGTCACATCCTACATTATATTGTTATTTAGTGTGATACTAGATAACACAAAAAACAGCAAAAAGAGTGTGGAAAATCATCTGATAAATTCTTTTTCATGTTATCCTGTTTCTTTTTTATGACTGTCTCAAATCTGATAAGCATCCCACAACTTTAACTAAAACTATAGACCAAAATTAAAAGACTACTTGTTTGCAAAAGAATCCCTAAGTTTTCTTTCATTGCAACTCAGGGTACTTGATGCCCTTTTCACCAATTCACGAGCCAAAGTCAAATACGTAGTGTGTTGTAGTAAAAACTATCTCTTTGAAAAATGATAGGATATTCTGTTAGAAGCCAAAGATACCTGACATTCCTGAATAAGACCTGGAAATATCCTCATATATGGAGTCCAAATTAGCTGGGGAGTAGCACTGGTAAGAGAAAAAGACGCAAGAGATGAAAAGGTGCATGCACCATAAAATAGTAAGGAGTGAAAATGAGTCAGAGAGACAGGCCAGTTAGAACTAATCCTTGTTAAATCTCAAATAAAATATGCAATCAAGAAAAGTTCAGCGTCCTACTTTTGCAAAAGAAAAGTTGAATGCAAAGTGTTGCTTTTGGTTTAGTACAGCCTGGTGCCAGAATACATAGGCACGTTGTCTGCTCAGAAGCCTACAGCTGTTGTGCTTTTCAGTTTGGTTCACTTGAGTTCCTTTGTCATTCAGGTGCATTGCCTTATTGAACTAAATCCCCACGTATTTGGAAGTCACTGAAAAGAGGCTACATTTGTAGGCATTCTAACTGTGCTTGTTATTGTTTGTGACTTGAAGTGGGTTCATAAGATGGTGGAATAAAATATTAATGAAAATGCATTGGAAATGTGTTAAAGCAACCATTTCTGAAATATCTAAAAAGAGAGCTTTTTTTGAGGGGAAGGAAGCAATTTAGTTTCAGTTTTTAAATATATTTATATACATTTAAATATAAATATAAATATAAACACACACAAACAAATGCACACCCTTCTAAATACTGATTTTTTAATGCATCTGTAGAAATCTAGCTGCAATCAGAGAAATTTGCTAAAAACTATCTCATTTGCTGAATAGATTAATTTTCTGATCTGCACGTAATTTAATAATGATCATAATAATGGGAGGAATATGCTATACCAAACACATTAGATTTTTATAAATCTCTTTCATATTGGCAAGATCTAACAAAGATGCATGCTCCTATTAAAGGATTTATACAATGCTAAATATTTTTAGATTGATTTCAGCAGAAGTACTCAGAGACAACTCTTGCAAGAGTCTCAGGAGGATCTAGTTTACCATTAATTTTATACAAATGAAAAAATACAACAAATGTAATAGAATTTGAACATTTAATCTGTTTACCTTTTAACCTTTATGAAATGGTAGACCTTGCATTTTCAATGTAATAAATGATTTGAAGAAATTCTTCCCTAATGTAAATCTAATATTTTTTCTTAAAACAATTGATTCTGCTTTAGTAATTTTAAGTCCTTCTCAAACAATAGGTGGAAAGAAGAGTAACATGAAGGAAATGATCAAATGATTGCATACAGATTATTGTTGCAACTAGTTTTTTTCTGTTACTTGCAAATATAAGTGTATTAAACTAGAATAATACATATCAAAGTAACCCAGAGCTCAGCTCTATCCAGGCTTTTTATTTCTGCTCAGATCTAAGTGTTGTCTCCTATGAGATAAAATACACAGTAAGACAAGGACATGCCAGCTCATACAAAACCTAGCAGGAGAAGCTCTCTTTTTTTTTATGAGGCTTTTGGATTTGAAGGAAGGTAGCTGGTATACAGTAGATGTTACATTTCTCCCATGCTGTCTTTTCTCATATCTGTATTTTCACAATGTAATCCCCACTTACTAGAAAATACAGCAGAAAGTTGTTTTGAGGAGAAGCAGGCAATGAGGCCAAAAATTCATATTTTGAGCTTTGATCCAGACTCAGATGTGTTCCCAAACTTATCTCTTACCAACATTAGTAAGTGTCTTAACCAAGGCTATGTAATGCACATCTGGGTTCTTGGCACTCTTATGGGCAGAGGAAAGCTAGGATAAAGCCATGATTGTTAACTTTGTTTTCTGTAGCATAACTAGATCAATGTGAAGTCATGGGCTCTGTTTTTTTTAAGAAATGGAATAAAGAGTAAAGTTTTCAGTTTTCCTGTTTCAACTCTCTTTGGGCTGTTGGGGACAGATGAATTAGCATGCAATAGCCAAGATAGATAAAGTTACCAGCTGAGAGTCTGTTTGCTCAGAGCTCTTCACTGAGCTGTGCCTTTTCCATGGGCACATATTGTCAGTCTACAAGGACATCTCCGTTTCTCACCCCCTTTAGCCCTTTGGTATCTGTACTACTATAACATTTCTATAAGTAAACTTGACACATTACAGCATGAGCTTATACTCTCTGTATAGAAATTTATGGTGATTAGGATTTCTTTAGTGAATACATTTTGTAGAACTGTGCTTCTAATATTTAATTTCTGCTGATCCTGCACAACGTAGGAAATTTGAATGCTGCTTGATTCCCAAATAAGCTGAAAGTGTATCAGGCGCTCTTAAATCTTGCAACTGTTCATGGTTTCCATGTAATCATTTACATTGTGTTTATCACCAGGATGGTACAGTGGCTTACCAGTGTGTGTGTGTCCAGATCACTGTGATCATAATTCTGGATCGGGTGTTTAGTAGTTACCAAGGTTTTTGGAATTTTCCAGATAAGACAAGGTAAGAGATAATAAACTGAGAAGTTTATTTATGTTTTTCTTCATATATCCTCTGAAGGCAATATGGTTTTTCAAATTACATTTGCAACAACAATGAACACAGAAGGACACAATGAATTTTAACACGTTTACTAGAAACATAAACAGTTTTTGTTGTTCTACCTCTGCGATGGAAAAGAATCAGCCAACTTGTTTTGTTTCCCTCAGGTCATGGTAAAGTATTGTACAGGTCACAATATGAAAATGGCAATGAATAAGCAACTGAGTCATTTCTTCTGTGTTTCTAGAAATTAAAAGTGGTTTATTTTCACCAGCCTTATTTTTAGCCTCCATGTTTTCACTTAAATTACTCTCTGGCAGATAGTGCTTCATTGCTTCATACATGTGGCTGCATTTTTCTGAGAGGCTATAGAAAACTGGAGCTGCAATTTTTATTGTAAACTGCAGTGAGGCATAAGGTTTGGCTTACTAATGAAACTGCTCACAGTCTGCTAAGACATAAAGAGACAGGAAGCACAGGGAAATGCAAAGTTTTCTGAAGACAAGCTCTGTGCCTGGGTTAATTGAAAGAGTAATAAAAGAGTAAGAGCATGTTTTAAAGAAAAAGCAAAGGAAAAAGCATAAAAATTCAAAGCAAAAGTAAAGTGCAAGTTATCAGACAAAAGCAAAGAAAGGGCTCAAGGTCACTTTTTCAAACAAGTAAACCCTTTATACAGCAGAATCAGCTCTCACCTCACAAAATTTTTCTCAGAACAGAGGATATATTTCCTTAAACCAAAAGAGAGAGTGTTCCATATCGTGGTTACCTCTCATGATGCTATTGGATCCCAGGGTACAATGGGAAGAGGATTTTATGCAAAGCTACACAAAAATAATTAAATAAGCCTCCCATCTATAAATTTACTTTTTAGTTAAAAAAATTACTCCAAATTCTGTGGTAACTACAATTGTACAATTTTGCATTGTATTTCACAACAGAATGATTAAAAGAGCCAGTCTGATTTTTTTTTATTTTTAGTTTTTAATTTTGCAGCTCCTTTCGATTTTATATTAAATGCTTAAGATCTGTTGTTATTAATTGTCCTTGTAATGAAAATCGGGAAAAAATATTTTGTTGGTATAAAATATTCTCTGAAAATCACAGCAATAATAAGAGAATAAGGTACCTTGAATGTTGATTCTTCATCATGTCCTCCTGAATACCCTTGGTGTCTTACCTGAACTCTCCACGTCCTGTATTTCTAGACCAACAGATTTTCCTCAGAGAAAGCAGCAGTATACAGAAGGATTCAGGGACTCTTTTTTTAATTTTAATGTTCTTACTTTGCCCTTGCTACAGTTTTGAGACTGTAGCAAATTATCACAGTGATTATGGCACCTGCACTTTTCCATGGTGCATAGGTTATGTACATTCTTTCCCGTGGTGAGGTGTTATACCTTTACCTCACTAAGTTGTGCTTACTCTCGAGAAAAGGTACAAACATAAAGTGTTACAATGAAGTAACTGGTGCATTGACAAGCATTTTCATCCTACCATTTCTTATTTGGTTTGTTACATGTACAGACATATGCTAGGAATGTTTATGCCACTGCAGGATCTTTATCTTTCAGGTTGTTCTTGTAAGAAGGTGATTAATCTTAGAGTTTTGCTTTTCTTCAGTGCAATTCTATTAATTTGATTTTTTAAGTGGAAAGAAACAGCAAACCACAGCTGTCTTTAAACTTAATTTGGTTAACAACCTCCAAAAATTCTTCTGTGTAGACTTTTCCTCCCAGAGTTTCCCCCCACTCTCTCTGGACCCATGCCCTGTTGCAGTATGCTACTTCCAGAGTCTGAATCAAGCCCTTCATGTATGTTTCAATGTGTGCATCCCAGTGCAATTTCACACATCGAGAGATTGAATTCTTGAGCAGACCTGATGAAATGGAGTGTGGGCAGGTGAGAGAGAAAGAGAGAGGGAAATAATCAGTGACATGAATTTTTCCCTAGCAGCTGTTTTCAAGGAAGATGGGCCTCCATGACCCCGGAATGCTGTAGTGAGAGCAGTTCAGTAGGGGCCAGCAGCTGTTTTAGCCCCAGTGCTTGACTAAAATGCTGTGCAGATGTTTTCCTGACTTACAGGCAGGCATATCCACTACCATGGGGTCTCTTTAGCAGTGGTATGTATTAGCCATGGACTAGTGAGGCACCACTTCAGCTATTTTGGATTGCAGGTGTGTAAGTCTGTGGATTAGTGAGGGAGGACAGAATTTCCTTCACTTCCTGGTGGTTTCATAAGCCACTGTGCAGGCCTAAGGAGAATAGGCATTTTGCATTTGAAAAACAGGGAAGGAATTACAAGTTTTAGCATACTTTTGACCATTCTGTTCAAAATGAGTTAATTAAACTCCAGAGATGAGGAAGACCTATTGAAATGTTGGGAACATTGACCTTTTCCTTTGACTGTCACCTTATTTAAATAATTCCAGGTTTAATTAACTGACTTGGAATGAATTGATAAAGGGTTACTGTCACTTATAATTTCTTCTCTTTGAAATGCAAGAGTTCTATGCAATTGCTGTAGCCTCTTATAGTCACCCTAATTATTAAAGTGAATAATTTTGAAAGTTGGATTTTTACTTTTAAATGTTTGATAACTGGCTTATAAATACCATTAGAAACGTAATACTTAACACTGACTAAATAATACTTAACATATACATAAACACACATATTTGTGAATGTATGACAGTCTATAAAATTTATCTAGATCAGTCATTATTAAAAGGTTGGTTTTTTTGAGGTTGTGCATAAATATGCAGAAGAGGTGTTGGCCTTTTGTGAATTTTAGTAACACTCCATGAAAATTTGAAAGTCCCAGCTTCTCCATCCAGGTAAGAATCCTAGCTTGAGATCCTGTGAGTTGAGAAATACCTTCAAAATACCTAAGAAAATAATTCAGATATGTTGATCAGGATAGTCTGTAGGTTGAAGTTCCAACTTTACTTGAAGAAACAGGTGTTTTTCTTTTTAACCTTCCCTTCCTAATACACTCACAATAGTCTTTAACTGGTAAGCCAAGGAATGGCTGAGAAGTGGAAAATTCCTTACTCTTGAAGAAGTGGAGGAATATCTTTCCAGAACACATGAATGATGCAGCCTTGGGGTATTGTGCTCTAAGACTGGCACAGCTCTGCTGCAAAGACCTCTAAAATAGTAGTAGGAGCACAATTACACTTATTCCAGTTTAATGTAGTTCACTTAATGCAAATCTGTAAAGTGCTGTTAAGCTGGTTACACTAGCATAAATAATATTCACAGGCCAGGTATCCTGGTATTGCACGCTGCTAAAGGGCTCATAATTCAGATTTGGCCTAAGGTACCAAACTAAGTAGTACATCAAGCCATCTGTTACTGAAATCCACTACAGAAACTCTCCACTTATTCTGTATTTCTGAGGTCAAGCAGGTCATAGATAGGGCCATTGCAAAAGATGTATCCAGACCTAAGATATGAAAAGGATCCAAAACGTGTATCCACTCCTAAAGCTGGATGGTCCATCTAGTGTGAAATCCTGTGGCCTTGTGGGAAAATGTATGGCACTCACCTCTTCCCACACTTACAGTAGACATACTTTTGGGATGCCTGTCTCCTTAGGGAGGTGGAAGCTAGCAAAAATGGTTCTTATGCACACACAACAAATTTACAGAAAGTCAGATCTGAATGTGTCAAATCTACTACATTTTCACTGAGTGTACTGTTTGTGCAGTGTCATGAATAGATAAAACTCTTTCTGTGCTTTGTCTGTGCTGTTAAAAAAAAAAAAGAGGACCACCCTCTGGCCCTAGAGCAAAGTGTCATGAACTGGGCATCACTCAGTGCTGAGAGCCAGATGTCAGAACTGAATGTCGCTTATAGGGCTCAGAGATAGCACCTTCTAGAGCAGACTGGCCATGTCCACATTATATCTTCTTGTGTTTTCCCTCAGCTTCACATGATGCCCCTTGGGCCATAAACCAGAATTTTTTGTGTATGTCTTGATTTCTAGATAAACTATTTCCCAAATTGTGGTTGGAAGAGAAGTAGTTTGAGTAGTTAAAAATGTATCTGGGAGGCAGATAATTAAACTAGATGATTACTGGGAGGTGACACTTAGTGTGGGCAGCTAGAGCAGACTCTCCCTGTCTCTCTGTTCCTGGGACCTCTTTTATTTAGCTGTACTTGCAAAGCTTATCAGCACAGTAGTCAAGATTTCCAAAACAATTTAAACAATTCTCCTCACTTTCTTTCTTATTCTCTTTGAATATACAGATATGGTAAAGTGTGCATATATATAATTATTTTGAATGCTATTTGTAAGTAACATCATATATGTACATGCTATTATGTGTGTATCTGTTGATGTATATGCATGCACATGTGTGTAATTTGCTAGATTACTTTGAACTGTCAAATAAAGGTGCTTGTGTTTATTATTTATGACTCGGAAAGGCAAAGAAATAGCCTAAGGAAGAGCAAAGAGAAATGCAGAGCTTACGGAAAACACATCTCAATTTTATAGATGGGGATTGCAAAATATACTACTTGCTTTATAGTATATCCATACTGTGAACCATCAATTACAATAGTCAGGAAGGTGATACTGCAGCTTAATGACATAGCACATTATTATCTGACCTAAAGAGCTGTAAAACATAACCTCCACCAAACCTGCTCTTATTATAACTTTTTACTTTCAGATCATGCAGAATGGATTCTCTGTCTCCTTGTATAACTTGCAGGGATTATTTTGTAATTTTCTGGTGTCATTTGCTGTACCTCATCATTTGCCTGATGAAAGAAAACAGAAACCCAACTTCATTAAACAATAAATAAAAGTCAGAATGAAGACAAAATATCTAGCATGGATGCTGATAATTAGTTTCTTGTTACAAATTAATGTTTTGAAGGAACAGTTTAATGGTTATGTTTTGGGTTGGGTATTTTTCCTCTGCTTTCTCCCTAATATTTTTCTGGATGTGAATGCTGATGGTGTTTGAGGTTATTAGAACTTCTATTCTGCACCTTTGGACAGTATTTCAAATAATAATATTATGGTGTTGTTGGGGTTTTTTGTTTGTTTTTGCTGCTGCACCTTTGCAACACATTCACAGTGTGTCTTTATGCACAATACAAATAAAGACCTGATCATGACAGGGATTTATGACTATAAAAATGGGGTTTGATTGCTTAAATATAAGTGTTCAATGGCATACTATGTACACAAGATGTCTTTCCTGTTCTCCACACACATAGGTCCTATGTAAAAAGAAAAGTAAAGATTCATCTCCAATGCAATGCTATGTACAAAGCTCCAGCTGACTTGGAACAAGAGGAGCCATTCTGGACAGTGAGATCTGCTCCCTCACAAGTATGGATTCGAAGAGGAGAGCCCCTAGCTATAGCTACATTTCAAACTCCACCTAAGCTGGCCAGAACCATATGAGTTCAGTTGTAATATTAGTTGATAGCCAAATTGTACAAGTTAATTGTGAATGGGCACCAAGAAAAAGGTAGACTGGAGTTAACTCTGCTGTGAAAACACGTCCACAACTCGCCAGTGTTGTGTCCTTTTCAGGCAGACACATAATGAAGACTTAGAAAAGCAAAGACTATTCATTCCCATGTCCTTGACTCCAGGGTCAAATATCTTCATCTGTTCTTTGTCTCTTCCCTCTGGCCCAAGGAAAGTAAGATATTTCTGCATTTTCAGCTTTATTTTATGAATGTCTCTTCCTCGCTACAAACCAAAGTGTTCAAAGGCACAGCAGCAGGCAGAAGGCTGCAGGAAAGCACAGTATCTGGAGCAGTCGCAGTGCTGTTAGAGCTGTATGAAACTTTGTTTCTTGAGTTGGACAGAAAAAAATGAGGAATTTAAAATATAATTTTGGTTCTGTATTATATCAAGTTTATATATACTCCATTTTTTGTGGCCCTTTGCTGTGTTGCTTTCCTCAAACTAAAATAGTCCATGCATCTCTAAATAAAGGGATTAGGTAATTTTTAGGAAAATCTTCACTCTCAAATGCTTCTTGGACAGAAACAGTACTGCCAGCAGGAGATGAGATTCCCAACGGGTTCCTGGTGACCTGGCCTCATTAGCCAAGTTGTAAAATACTGTGATGGAGGGAACAGAGTCTCTCCTTCAGAGGCAGTTCTATTCTGATTGCTAATTAGTCATTCACCAGGGAGGAGCTGAGGCACCCAACCTTCTGCACAGGCACCCCAAGAATTAGTCTGACAGGTTCATTCTTATTTTTTCAGATCCCTCAGTGAAACTGTTGGATAACAGGATAAGTACATACTCCCTCTGCAAAACTTTTCTTGCTGAGTTTTGACTCATCCTTTTAAAAATATATGAATGATATTTTTACATTCCTCAACTCGTACATGGGTGACAGGTTCCTTAGATTATAAAAAGTGATTTTAAATTCAATTTCACTTCCTTTGTAGATAATGATGATGATGATGATTTGTACACTACTACTACTGTTATAATTATTACTATTGTTTATATTTATGCCAACAGAATAACTAAATTCCATTTCAAGAATAAGCACCTGAAGAATAGTATGAGGCCAAAAGCTTTCCAATGAACTTTAATCCTTCTGTATAATTTTTCCCTATTTTGTGGCCTTCTTTTTCCAATTCTTTACATAAGAAGAACTATCAGTATTTGCTGTGCTCATGTTGGCAGCTTGCTTAAGGCATAATTTCTCTAGAAGTCTCTGAATAGCCTGATATACTTTTCATATGTCTGATCTCTCACCAAAAGTCCTTTTTTTATTGTGATCTCTTTATTCCTGATCAAGATGAGCAACAAGACCATCAAATTTTATTTCCTCCTGGGCAACATTTTTGCAGGAGCTTGGGTAATCATTTTGCATGCTATCAGGAAGAGGTATTTTTCCACAGTTATTTGGCTCTGGCATGCACTGGATCTCAGAGCAGTGTCTGCATGCGTGCATTAGGTGGTACACAAAACTAGTTAAACTGGATGACTCTGCAGGGCTTAATAGATCAATTGCCATTTTCATTTGGGACAGCACTTTAAATCCTAATGAGAATAGCAACCCTTGTAATTAGGAGTCTACAAAATCCTCTAAAATAATCACTTAAATTTAAAATGTAAATGTGGCTCTCATTAATTAGTCTGTTAGAATAAAGGTTTCTAATTAATAAATGTAAATTGGGAATTTTTTGTAGATTTCATAAGGACAAAAGTGTTTCTAGTGGGAGCTGAAGGGAGATCTGTTTGCATGAGAATGCATACTAAACCCTGGTGGTTCACACCTCTGCACAAACCTGTGGCTAAGAGGGACTGTCTGTGAGAGGGTCATAAAACACCTGAGTCACAGAGATTTTCTCAAGACCTGTGATACAAACGCTTGTTTTTTTAAATAGGGATGTTTTAAACCAAGGGTTATGTTTGTCAAAGATGAAAAACTGAATTCTGATCAGAAACTATGACTGACCACCACTTCTCTACTGAAGCCAGTGATTGATTATGGAAGAAAAGAAAAAAATATTCAGGAAATTTAAACTTTTAAAATCTGATTTCATTTCACATCAGGTTCACACACAAAGAACAAAACCTCACAATTCTGAAATTATTTTGGTACTTAGCGCATGACAGAACCCTGAAATTCTACTTGGAGTTTAATATAATTTTATTTCTTTTTCTATTCAATTATATTTAAACACTTTCATGGTATTTCATAAATACTGAGCCAGTGGTTACCTCGTGTCATTCCAGCACAGACAGGAGAATTGAACCTGCAGGCTGCCAAGGTATGTACACTGTATGGCTGAGAATTAAGGTAAATGATGTGACGTGGTATTAGGTACTTTCAGACTGCACTAGGCATCCACATACAGGCAATGGATTAGTCAACAGAGTCTATGCTCATCTGCTACATATGGTCAGCTGAATAGCTTTCCAGAGTCCTCTGACTATGACTTGTTCCCACCTGACCATAATAAGAGCTCAAATATCCATCTCTCCTTGAGTACGTGTGTTGTAGATAGCTAGATGTGTCTAAATGTGGAATGTCAAGATCTGCAGCTGTGTTCCAATGTCTCTGACTGTCCATGAATTAATGTCAACATTAAAAAGATATAAAGCCCAAAATCTCCAAACTGAAATACATCTGAAATCTTTTCCTCCTGCAGTTTTTATCATCAATATGAGTGCTTTGTTCCCACATCTGTTTATGCTGAAACAACTTAGGGAAAAATGTAAGGGGAAGAGAGGGGGAGGGAATGAGAAGGAGGGAGAGAGGGAAGAAAAAAAAAAGAAATAAAGAGAGAAAAAGACAATGTCAACGATTTTTTTCAAATTTGTATGATGGTTATGCACAATCTATTATGAAAATACTGTTTTGGTGTAGTTGTTATGTGTCCTTCAATAAATAATTTTCTCTGTTTACTAGAGATAGACAACCAACTTTCAGAAGGGTATGATTCCTAGTTGTTACTACCTAGAATCAAATTGAAACAGTTCTATAGAGATAGCAGCACATCTCCCATTATCATTACCCTCAGTTCTACCATGCCAGCCCACTAATTAATACATACCTTTTAAAGTTGTATGTGTCACAAATGAGTGTTTTAAGGCCACTTCTCAGACCATAGTGCGGCCTGAGTGGACGGGGAGATGCACCAACACAGTATCAAACCAGTGATTTCAGTATGTAAAATAAACAGATACACATCACGTAGAGAGAGAGAAAAAAAAAGGCAAAAGAAAGCATCTTTCATTGATGAAAATGCATTTATGTTTGAGTTTGTGCCTTAGTTTAGTTCTCTGAAGCAGATGGACTTTTTCTGCTTTTCTTGTGCAATGGGAGAATTCCATGGTATTTCTGGTCCAACAGTACAGGCTTTTGTCTAGTGAATGAGTGCTATTGTAGGCGTCTTATGTTGATTCTTTAAAAATAAGTCACAACATAAAAAATATTACTAATTTTCAATACTGCATAATTGGGACTTCAACAGTATAAGAAATTTAGTTGCTTGAAAGTGTTGGAAGTATGATTGTGGTATATCTGCAAGCCTCAAAAATTCCCATGTGAAAAGAAAAGATTAATT
This sequence comes from Pseudopipra pipra, assembly GCF_036250125.1. NCBI lineage: Eukaryota > Metazoa > Chordata > Aves > Passeriformes > Pipridae > Pseudopipra > Pseudopipra pipra. The sequence continues at coordinate 70,113,451 of NC_087550.1, read as the reverse complement.
GTACAGCATTTACACCTTTTCATTGATAACTAAAACCATAAAACTGTTCAAATTGCAATTTGTTTCTTTTTCCCACAATCCCATTGGCTTTTAAGGGATGTTCCTCAATTAGTTGAACTGTGTTTCCTCTTGCTTGGTAAGCACTTTTGGTCAAACAAGGAATGGCAGAGGTCCACAATTAGATCAAAAGATCAATCCTAATGTACCATTTTCTCCTCACCCTCCTGCTTTAATAAAGTGACTGCAGTTCTCCAGGGGACAACTCAAAATCCGAGTACTGATATTTCTAAATTAGCTGACTCGGTGACCTTGCTAGTAATTGCGTTAGTTTATCAATGTTCAACACAATTTATTATTCTCCAATATGTACCAAAACGTTTATCTCTCAACACTAACAATATTAAAAACCTAAAAAATCTGTTGAGAAACAAAGGACTATTCAATAAGAAAAATGCATAATAAACTGGAAAACACTACACTGATGGTAAGAAAGTTAATCTAGAAACTAGTCATAAGTGAAATAAGAAAAGAATGTTGATGCTGTATTACATTTTGGGCACTTTTTAAATCTCTAAAGAGCAGATAATTTAAACAAAACCTTTCTTTTTGTTCTATTCATTCTCTCTTTTTTTTTTTCTTTCTTTTAAAACCAGGAATGAGCTACAGATTTTATATATCACTGAACATATTACCCGGCTCCAATGAGAAAAGTGAAGCCTGATAAAACCTTATCTAAGCATTTAAAAGTCATTTGGACACATTGATCAAAACTCACTCTAAAATTAAACATATTAAATTTAGATGGAAGAAAAAAGGCATTAAGTTGATGGAACCCAATTTTTGTATGAAGCAAACAAATGGCATCATTTCACCAACCTTCTCATCTTGATCACATTGCTATGCATTATTTAAAATATGCACTTGATTTGGGTAGTTAATAAGCTATCTGTAAACTTGGAGTAAATTTTATTGTGGGCAGTAGTCTTTAGTTCCTACAGAAGGATTACTCATTTGTTTTTACTTCTGTGAGATGTCAGTCTGTGGTATTGTGCCACCAACCATGTGTAACTATCTCTGTTCATGGTGAGATACGAATGACAAAGAGCAGAGATGCACAGAGTACATGTGATCTTTTAAATGATCCCATTTACTTACAGCTGTCAGGAGCTCAGACACACAGAGCATGTTCACCAGAGCAGACATACACGATTCTGCTGTTGTGGGCATTGAATCTTCTCTCCTTTAGGGGTTTATAATGAACCCCCTAGTCAAATGGAAGAAAGCAACTAAAATTTGCCCTAATCCATAGTCAAAACAGTGAAAATGGGCAACACGTCATTCTAATTTCTGTTGTGGAGAAACACTGATCAAGTCTGCTGAAAACCTAGAATCACAGAATCATACTTGCAAGTTTCTGCATTCCTCTATAAATCAGTCATCTTAATTTACATTTATAAGAACAGTACTTTGTCTTTTTGGGTTCTTTGGGACTATGTCTGCATTAGAAGATGGAGCAATAGGAGCAGACCCTTGGGGAAAACAGTTGCAAGTGACCAAGCTGCAATGACATCCACACCGACCATTTTGGTGTGGGAGTTGACTTTGAGCTGGTTCTGTTCTCATCCTGAGGGTGGCCTACTGCAGCTGTCCAAAGATGTTAGATGATGATTCCTGAAGAACAACTTAGGGTTTACTTCTTCTGAAAATGACGTGGCTCCCTGCGGCCACACCACAGTGTGAATCAAGACAGCAGGTGAGGATGACCAGGGAGTTCACTTCAACAGTACATTCCTGATCTAAACTAAAGCAGTAACACAGCCAATGAAACCTGTTAATAGATGCATTTGCTAAATATTACCATGAAATTCTTCAAATTAAAAACTTTGAATGAAAATATTATTAACCACATACCATGTAATCTTTTTAAAGAAAAAAGGAGTTAGTTTTTTTACAACTTTGTAATATTTTCACAGAAAAACCAGTGTCTAAATAATGTTTTAAAAGTGATATTTTATCCATTTATTTATTACCAAACTGAAGACCAAGTTCTTAGAATAAGAGTAAGGGTTCTCCATATTTACAGGAGTTTTAACTTTCACTTTTCTGTGGGAAATGGCAAAGAGAAAAGAGTATTATGAGGTACAGCGGTGGACATACATCCCAGTTTTGAGTTTTGCTGTCAACTCAAATAGATCTGAATCTACATTTAGTAAAAAAAGATATTTGATGTAATGGCATAGGACTAATCTGTAAGGTGAAATTAACATCAGATAACTTAAGGTTTTCAACATGTGTAGTATGAGCTAAACCCCAGAGCTGCTAATTTTCCTTCATGGACAGGATCTTATATGATTGGCTTAGAAGTCAATAAATAGATTTCAAATAGTGAGATGAATCCCATACTACAGGGAAGTAGAAAAACCTTCACAATAGGCGTAGTTATTCCTACCTCCAGTGCATTGCCTCAGTAATCTTTGTGCACGTCTGCTTTTGAGCACACACATGTTCTTGTTTCTTCATGCTACTTAGAAATAGGATTTATTTTGAAGAGTACTAATTTTTTAAGATGTAATATTTCTATGTAAATCAGATTTGCACAATTCCAGGGTGTTCCAATATATGGGTTTACATATGTGTTAGGGAAAATCCTTGGTTTTACTATGAACACTTATTTTTATGCAGTATGTATCTTATTTCTGTGAGTGAAAATTATTTCTTTTCTAGAACTCCGGCAGTTAACAGTGTGGCATGCAGCCTTCTTCATGTATCATCATTTTATTTTGCATCTGTCTTAAGATCAAGTTTTTCTCCATTCTATTTAGAGTCTGTTGGTCACATTAGGTTACTCCGAGTAGATATAATAGGACATGACACATTTGAGATACATGACACATTTGAGAAACACACTGAATGCAAATGTGTTGTGAGGTTGAAGGTTTTTTTGAGCTAAAAGCCTCATGCAGCCCAGGATATGGTTGGCCTTCTGGGCTGCAAACATGCATCACCAAGTCACACTGAGCTTTTCATCCCCAGACACCTGTAAGTCTTCCTCCTCAAAACTAGTCTTGATCTGTTCTCTGTCCAGTCCATATTTTTGCTTGGAGTTGCCCCAATCTAGGTGCAGCACCTTACACCCCACACAGTCCCAGGACACAGAGTTTCACACTCCTTCTGAAACCTTTAACTTGTCACCTTCTCACCTGTAAAAGGAGGGACACAAGGATGTCTGAGTTCCTTATCTGAGTTGCCTTCAAAGAGATCTGTTGCCCTGCATCGACTGCAGAGTGTAAGATAATGTGAGATGTCTAGAATTGCAAACTCTGCTGGGGTAATGCTGGATGACTACGGGTGGAGAAAGAAACCAACCCTCAGACATCCTTGTGTCCCTCCTTCATCTAATTCCCTTCACTATGTGACTGAAAAAGGTCTGGTTATCCCTAGCAGACACTGGAGACATTATGTTCATTATGCCCCCAATCAGCAAATCAGTCATAGATCAATAGATTTTGGGGTGTTGTGTATCGTGAATAATTTCTTAATCACAGGTGCTGATTCTCTGTTTTCTTCTGGTTCTTGTTTGCAAGAATCACAAAGAGTTTCTCTCACTGTCTTCCCCTCATGTCAGATCTACTGGGTGTGTCTCATTGACATCTAAGTGTACTTCAGATTTCACAGGTGGAATTTCTGAGAGCGTGTATGGGGGCATGGCTCTGCTCCCATGGAATTTGATAATGGTTTCACAGTTGACTTCACTTGAAAGAGAGCTCAAGCCAAAGCTCAGTGCTTTTGAAAACCATACCCTACATATTTAAACTCCTCCACTCCTTCTTCCTGAAGTTCATTTTCATAACAGTTTTCCTTTTTCCTCTGGGAAAACACTACCTACTATCTCCATGAAATATTATAACAAAACAATTTAAAAAATAATGATGTCTGTGTCCTTTTGTCACCACTTCACCTTATAATTTTTTCTACCATTTCTTGAAATCTGTACTGTCTCAGAATGTTATGTCTTGCCATTGGTTTCTTTTGTTACTTCCCTGAATGTATGAAAATATGTATTAATATAATGACCTTATTACTTTGGAGTGCCTACTTCTGAGCTATTTCAAAATTTAACAATCATAATGAATCAACAATCATAATGAATCATAATGAATCAACTATTTAAGAAAAAATCTTGATATATTGCAATACTAGTGTTGCCAAATCCACTTGCTTGGCTTGTAGCATCGTACTAAAAGGAAGATGGCGTGCAGCATTCATTTCCCTTTGATGTACATAAAAGCACAATAATGCCATAGGAGTGACATTAGTGACTAAATTAATACTGGCTAAAAGCAGTGTTACTTTTTCTGTTAATTGACAAATAGATAGACATAGTTCAGGTACACTCAATTTATTCCCTCTCAAAGAAAATTTTATGTCATACTCTATAAGTTTGTTTTATTGGTCTCTTGAATGAGTAAGAACAGCCTGAATACAGCCAGAGCCAAACTGCCTGGACAATCATGTAAGTGCTCTGTGCTACTGTGTGTTAGTCAAATTGTGGAATGAGACCGAACTGAGTTCATGCTCATGATGGGCACACAAGCTTCTCTCCTCTTCACCCTCCTACCCTCCTACCAGCTCATGCACTATGGTTAAGCTGTTTAATTTCAGATAATGTATTTGATATGGAGGTTACAGCTGCTGCAATTTAAGTGAAAAGGAATTGGATTAATTACTTAATATATTTGATACTTAATACATTACTCAACATATAAGTGAGCAGCTCACCACAGCTGAACCCGTCTGAAGTCTGGGTGGTGAAATCAAGGCAGAAGAAGTACCAGAATGTCTTTTATGCGTTGAGGGATGGTGTGCCCACTTCAGGCTCAATGTGCTCCCAGGACTCAACCTTCTGTACTATGCTGATATCTGGCACCTTAGTATCACAGGATGCAAATTTTTCAGAGATTTGCAAGAGACAAGCTGAAAGACCTGTAGTCAAACTCCCTTTTCTTTATCTTAAGGTCACTATGACAGATGGAATTGTTTAGTTTGAGACAGGAGACTGCATTGCCTTGTCCCAGATGGAAACAGAGACTCCGCTATCATAGATGTAATCACTGAGGTCTTTGGACTGGTCCAGACTAAGAAGGAAATGGTATAGGTTGTGTCAGAGTTTCTCTTAAAAATAGTTAGGCAACAATCCACCTCCTTCAAATGAAGATTCATGAGCTCTAGGGCTTCACTGTGACCCAAGAGCAACACCAGAGATACACACACGTGAAAGTAAAAGGAAGATAGAAGGGCTCGAAGTGCCGAGGATGTTGGCTGAAGATCCATTTATATATTTGGTTCTGACTCGTTGTCCCATTCACACATTATTTTTCAGACACTGCTTTAAAGTGCAGCCTTCATACAAGAGTTTCATATTTCTATATATTAAATTGCTGGTACAAACATTCAGTTACAGGATCGGTTATTTACTCCTTAGTCCAGTGAACTCATACCTATATATATACGTATATGTATATGTATATCTATATATATAACATGAGGTAGGACAATTTGAAGAGGTGAAATGAGAGAAGTTATCTGAAAATATGCCGGATCAGTGCATAGAGTGCTTCTTTAGAGAGGAGCAGGAATTTGGATTAAAATCTCTGCTTCTGATGGGAGGAAGTGTACGGACTTGACTATCCCTGAACTTCAGACTAGGATAGTAGCATTTCACCTCAGTTTACTTCGAAAAAATGACTGATTTCATGCCTCAGCCTAATTGAGAGCTCAGGATTATAAATAAAAAATAGAAATAGATCTCTCTGTTCACCTTAGAATTAAGCATAAATTTTTCAGGACTGATGCATCTTTCTCTTCAGTAGTTCTTGACTATTTTATTCCTCCTCTTTTTCATACAACAATCTTCTTCATATTTCCCCTTAAAATCTTTGTATTTGTAGCAGAGTGGTCCAAATCAGTAGTGCAAATTTCTACAGGTGTAAGTGCTGATGGGTGCCTCTATATGTTAGAGTTAGCCCTTACATAATTTTTTTTCCAGTGGGGAGCAGGATTCAAGAAAATTTTTAGCAAACAAAATGCTGTCTTAAAAAATCTCAAGACCTCTAGGAGGAATCTCTGTTCAGAAGAACAAAACTTCAGTCATCCCTCTGATGATCAAACTTTTTGTTAGTGGTAACTAAACAAGTGGAGTTATAAATTTTTTTGGCTCTATCTTAGCCACTATGCAGAGAAACTGGGATTTTTACTTTTCTGACAACAGGAGCGGTACTTTGGGCCTGCTTAACACCAAAATGCCAATCCCTCAGCAAAAAAACTCCAAAAACTAAATCCGTTACTTGTGCATCTCTGGTTGGCCCTTTCAAATCAGGACAAATTAGGACCACAAGTTTTTTTGGTTCACCAGTTTTCTGTCTCTGAAATGGGAGCATGACTGGGGTCTTCTTATAAGGACATTGTGAGATGGCATTCATTAACATCTGATCACTACAGTGATGGAAAATCTGATGACAATTATAGTTCTGTCTTTAGACAAGTGTTTGAAACTTGAAAAGCAAGTTTTTAAGCTATGTTTCACCCTGTTAGTACTTTAGTAAAGTTTGATATCCTTAACATGCATTCATTTACTGTGCTATGCTATTTCAGGGTGTTATGAGTAGTAGTTGTGCTCCACTCAACAAGAGGTGGCAATTTGGCACCATAGAGTTACCTCAGAGAAGCATTGTAGGTTGTAATTACTTCATGTTTGCTTTTGTGTTTTGACACCACCAGGTGAGAGGTGTTGGTGGTGTGCATGGTGTAGTTGTCATTAAATATAACCGAGCTGAATGTTTGATGAAATGAACAAAAGATAAAGCAAACTAGGCATGCAGAGTCAGACCTTTAAAAACAATCCCGATGTAAATGAGGAGAGGCTTTGTTAGTAGATCAGCAGACTGCAGAATTGCTCAATCCCCAGTTTGCAATGAAAGCATTTCACACTATGCTACTCTAGCATGATAATTTTTATGCTACAGTTTTATTGCTGAAGTTGTGATACTGTGTGTGTATATACATAACCATATAGGCAAAATTTGTGTCATGAGATTAATGAAAACAACAATAGATATGTTTTCAACATCATGCAGTTGGCAAAAAATGAGGATTGTGTCTTGAAATGCATTAGGTCTAAAAAATAGATTAATTTTTAGAGCATTTATTGTTGTTATTATTTTTATTGTTATTATTTTTATTTCTAAGGCTTACTAGACTTCCCTCTTTCAGACAAAACCATGCATATCAGCTTTGCAATTTGATTGCCTTATGGGCATAAAGCTTTGCATATTTACTGCCCATGAATCATACAAGTATGTGAAATCCAGTGAAGATTCAATTTTTCCTGCTAGATGCACCTCTAGCCGTTTAATTAAAATATGTATTATTAATAAAACTAGATTTAAGTCATATTTTTTACAGATATGACTGAAACATTAAGGGCAAATTGTTTCATACTTTCACAGTAATTTGCTTTTAATGTTTTGTGCCTTAATCAAGGTAATCCTAGGATAAGGTTTGTAGTGCCTGTGACTTCATGATGTTTAACTTACTGAAAACAGATTTAAGAATTTTCCAAGACAAAGTCACATTTACTTATAAAATTGGCTTCGAAGTTTTGCTGCAGAGGGAATCCTATGCAACTGCAAAATGCAATAAAATGTACCTATTTAGAAAATTGTGCTTGTTACACAGATTACAGTCTATTATATCCCTCTTCACAAATAAGTGTCAGGTTATTGTTTTATTCCAACCTTAGATGAAGCCTTATATGTCACAGTGCCCTGTTCACTGAATTTATCTTCCATTTTGCGGTAAATTTCCCTGGAACTCCTCTAATATCTTGTATGTAGATATACTGATAGCTGCGGTATAACTCAAATGTGCATACCTGTTGGTAAGGAATCAATAATACTCTCTGCTTCATCTTATCCTGCCTACCATTTAATTAATCCTGCCTACCATTTAACAGCATAACTGTGGCTGTTTGTGTCTAATGAAGCTTTTGGCTGCAACAAGCTTATTAATTGCTTTTAAGAAAGATTTTAATTTTTAATTTTTAACTCACAGATTATATTATAATCCTAGTGGAAGTGTGGCTTGTGGGAGTTTGAGGGTATATCTTCCCTGAGAAGAGTGTAGAATGTAATTAAACGTATCACTCAATTGCGATATAAAATTGCAGATATGAAAGTCTTACGTAAATTTACCAATCAGAGAAGAAGCAGTGATTAAAGGAATAAGGTGAAGCATTTATATATTTTACATTCAAATTCCTCTTCTTTTGCCCTGTGAAGGATCACTGTATTCTACATAATTCTGTTGGAATCCATGGTGTATAATTTCGTAACATATTACTGAAATCAGTACACACCAGTAAATTTCCTTTACATTATAGATGTAATTGACAGATTAGAAAAAACACAGGGAAATCTGTAAGAGATCTCCAGAGGGGAAACCACAGATCTGTCACGAGACCAACCTCCAGAGAACTCATGAAAACTACAGGAGAGGAGTCCAATTTTATATCAGTTTATCTCCAAATTTTAATACTGTTGGGAAAACAAGAGTAAATGTTTTCAGCAAAAACATTTTTTGAAAGTCAAATACATGAAAATCACTTGTATTCTAAAGTATGCCTTTGCCACAGAGTTATAGAAATTTAGAATGGTTTGGGTTGCAAGGGTCCTTTAAAGGTCATCTGTTTCCAACCCCTCTGCAATGAGCAGGTACATTCAACTAGATCAGGCTTCTCAAAGCCACATCCAACTGGCCTTGAATGTTTACAGCAATGGGGCATCCACTACTTCTCTGGGCAACCTGTTCCAGTGTTTTACTACCCCCATTGTAAAAAAACTTCTTACTTATATCTGCACATAGAAAGTACACTTTATATTTTTCATATACTGATACGTTGCTGATTTTCATAACTATTTTCTTTACTCTGACCATTTAAAGGCTTATTTGACAATATGGGATATGCCAAATAAAAATAACGTATACTACCATAAGGAATAAGAGTTGTTTAAAAAATTTGACTCATGCCTTTTTATTAAAAGCACAAAATTTGCTGAAATAGTCACTTAATTCAAACCAGAACAAAATGACAAATATATTTTCTTTTTGTTTTTCAACTTGTCTTTGAACCTTCGAGGATGTCAAGCTTTTCTGTACACATAAAAATTAGGAGAACCTCTAAGTTAGAAAGGGAAAATCAAGATTCCCACCCAGTGACTTCTGGAACAGGGACTTTAAGAAAAACTGTCATATGAATGACAATAATATTTTAAGAATAGCAGTGCTGGCCGGACTGCCAGATCTCTTGTAAAACATTTATTTCCATAAATGAAAAGAGAGTATGCACTCTCTATATGGATAAAATATTATAGAATTACAGGTACCACAAAGAAAAAATGTATTCTGAAGTAACAAATCTGATTTGTTAGTGGCAAGCTGTTCTCAGCTGTGGGGAGTCACACAGTAAAAAAAGCAAGACGATCTTGGAAATTTGAAATTGTGTTGCAAATTAATCATAATGAGAAGTGATATTAGAATGATACATATCTAACTGTGTACACTATACTGTTATCTTAACTTTACCAAAATATAGTTAACATACTCTGTAAAAAAAAAAAATCCTGACATGTTTCCTCCACTAACTTGTTTAAAGAAACATATCGAGAATCTGTTACATTTGCATAATATGCTACATAAATACCATACCCACTGCATAAATATCACAAATTCTTAAATATATACTCTAACATATTTATTTTAAATTCAGGAGAAAATCTGTCATACTTGTACCTATCTTTCCTGTGTTTTTTTATATTTAAATTATTAAGTTGATCACTCATGAGTGCTAAAGGATGGTGAAAATTAAAGTCACATGCCTAACACTTTTTGTGAAATTTTAAAATAAATCTTTCACAGACATTAATTTTGGAAATTTGTTATCATACAGTTTTGCACAGCAAAAATCCTGCTTCATTTTACTTCTTATTGCAAAAAGGAGTCTTTAAATTTCTGTTTAGAATACAGAAATGACATATTCCTCACTCACAAATCCCCCCCCAAAAAAATCCACATTACTGTTTTAGTAACAGTGCATAAATTCAAAATATGAGAACTTGAAAATATTTGTGATATGTTTGAGGACATTGGTTAAACAAGTAAACAAACAAAAAAGTTCAATTAATTATATACATTGTTTTGTAATTAATTATTCATCCAAGCCTACTTGGTACCTTATTTGTCATTGCTTAAATTAGAAACGTCAGACCTTCATTGCAAAGCAGTAAAAATGTTATTTTCCTACAAAATTCAAAGAGGTAAGAGAGAAATTCATGACATCAAAAAGAAATTATGCCATTGTAATTACACCTATGAGATAAAAACTTTCTATTGATTTCTGCATTAGTTTAGAAGAAGGATCATATTTCAGGTTTCCCTACGTTTCATGTTTTTCATTATCAAATATACCTAAGAATTTTATCTCTTATATATATGACAGACAGACAGCAAGTGTAATTTGGCAAAAGAACTTGGATGGGATTCATCTACCCAACTACATATGTCTAAATCTTACTAGTCCTTTCTAGATCCAATGGAAAGAAAGAAAAAAGGAGCTTCCAGAGTGAAAATAATTTCATTCTTAGATATCTAACTTAGGTCAGATGAGCAATGCCCTAGAATAACTTATTTAGACACTTCTTTGTAGGCATGTACATAGTAGACATGTAGAGACAGATGGAAATTATATTCTCCCTTTTGTCCATTCAGGATAGTAAAATCTTTTATTCAATGTTTTTGCATATTTGTTTTTACTCTGAAAAAGGGAAAATCAGACAGCTTCTCTTACCACAACCATTCACATCTGGAAACACAAGAAAGAGCAAAATCTTTGCTGAGACTGAGAAAAGTCCACTGTCTTTCAAAGGAGGAGTAGGTATCTCCTGTGTTTTGGATTGATGCAATAGTCCTTGTAGTTCATTTCTCTTTAAACAGTGCACTATTTAGAGGACAGGCTCTACCATAAAGTCAGCTGGCCAGAGAGATTGAATCCTAGGTCACAGGACTAAAGGGGTATTGGTTGCTCATGTTTAGTAAGTGGAAGGCATTTGCTGAAGACTTTTCCACTATTCTTACTGATCACACAAAAATATTGGCAGTGAGAGCACAAATCAATACACACACCATTCCATCTTGTACAGCAAATTTTAATGCACTGCTTGTGTTTTTAACCTCTGGGAGTGGTTTAAAAGTGGTATAAAACTATTTCACGGCAGGAAAAACTTTCTGCTCTAATAATATTTCTGGTAAAATCAAAGAATATCCAGTCCAAACATTCACATATAGAAAAAAAAATTGTTCCATCGATAGTGGAACTAATGAGTTTATTTTCCATTGGGTTGTTTTCTGTGTACTTCATACCTTTCTACTACAATAATCTTCCATCCAGGTGACACGCTGACCATAATACCTTATCAGTCCCTCATACCATGACAGATCAAGAGTAAGCTCAGCTCCTCACTGTTGGGCAAACCCAACCTGCTTGCCAAAGCACTCCGTGAATTGTCTCATAGCGTGCTCTGTCAGCAGGGGATGCATCCCTCAGTTGTTTGTCTGAAGCGTACATTCATGCTTGTTCACTGACCAGAAACCAAGGTACATGTGGCTTTACCTGTTCCTCTGTGGGTGGATTCCTCCATTATTTCTACCTCTCCTTTCCCTCTGTATGAAACTCAACATATTATTTGCATGTTTTTACATATTTGAACTTAGAATCAGATGTCTGAGGCCAATTGAAGGAGAAATTTTAGATTAATACTGAAGATGCTGAGTACAGCAATTTCAAGTGCTGTGAAGTCAAGCATGCTCATTAGTGAGATTCATCTGAGCAGAAGTAGATATCTACCCCACAGATACATAAATATGAGATAGTGAATGTAGGCTTCCCACATACAGAAATAAATCAGTGTAATTAATTTTATTCTAATGCCAGCACCAAAACTTATCTGATGTAGAAAGGTCTGGAAGTACTTTTTTTGTACTTCTGACCCTGAAGTGCCACTGAAAGTCACTTGCAAATTTAGATGGCATAAATTCAACCCTTAATGTCCAGTTCTTGGATAGGCAACCTAAACTGAGCCTGAGCATGGACCACATATGAGTCCCATTTTTCTTCGTGGCAGGTGAGACTGGAGAACTCTTAGGAAGAAACTCCAGCCAATTTTTCTGACTGGTATTGTCCAGGTGCCATCTCTGCAGTTTTGGTCACTGCAATATAAGAAAGATATTAAGCTATTAGAGAGTGTCAAAAGGAGAGCAACAAAGATGGTGAAGGGCCTTGAGGGGAAGCTGTATGAAGAGCAGCTGAGGTCGCTTGGTCTGTTCAGCCTGGCAAAGGGAGACTGAGGGAAGACCTCATTGCAGTCTACAACTTTCTCGTGAGGGGAAGAAAAGGGGCAGGCATTGATCTCTTCTCTGTGGTGACCAGTGACAGGACCCAAGGGAATGGCCTGAAGTTGTGTAAGAGGAGGTTTAGGTCAGACATTAGAAAGCAGTTTGTCACACAGAAGGTGTTTGGGCACTGCCCAGAAAAGTGATCATAGCACCAAGCATGATGGAGTTCAAGAAGCATTGGATGATACTCTCAGACACATGGTGTCACTCTTGGGGATGGTCATTTGCAGGGATAAGAGTTGGACTTGATCATTTTAGATCTCTTCAAACTTGGCATATTCTGTGATTCTGTGACTTTAGAAAGCAGTAGAGAATACAGAAATAAATGGAGTTATATGTATATTTAATTAGATATCTGTATCAACTAAAGATGAAGGCTAGAACCCACACCTTTCCTATCCAGTTGGGCCATTGGACATTTTTCCATGGCCCAGATTGATGTTGGATAAAACCCTTGGTTGGTCATTTGGGACAAAAAATGTACTGACATGAAGTTTCTGTCTTGCAATGATTAGTTAAAAGCAAGAGAAAGAAAAACAATCAGTAAAGGAGGAACAGCAACTAAGGCATTTGAGCTAACAGACCTCACAGAAGATTATAGGATTGCTCAGTAATCTCTGATTAGTTCTACAAGAGAACAGATCTGGTCAAAATGGTCAGGAAGTAATAGGTAATCCAGAAGTCTCTGTGTCCATGATGAAACAGGGATATAGATTATATCAGCTATAGAACATGTGTTATGCTAGAATGTATCATACTAGGGCATCTTCAATTTTAACTAATTTGGGGGCTAAAAGGAAAGAAGGAAATTGTAATCTGACAATTTTTTTTTTTGAAGGAGAAATACAAATAAGCAGCAGATATCTGTTTGTTATTGGTTCAATGGTTTAGAATTTGCTGCTGAAGAGAATGAGAAGACATTAACAGAATTCCTTGAGACAAAGAAACTTACATTGTCATTGAATTCATGCAGGGTTGAAGAAAAACTGATGTGCATCACCTAATTGTGAGAGAATCATAGATTCACAGGATGGTTTGTGTTGGAGGGGATCTCAAGGATCATCTAGTTCCAACCTCTGCACCTTGGCAGGGAAATCTTCCACCAGACCAGGTTGCTCAAAGTCCCATCCAACCTGGCCTTGGACACTTTCAGGGTTGACAATCCACTCCAAAATGAAAGAAAGAGTGGTAGTTCCAAGACCTTAGGTTTCCATCCAGAGCTTGGAGATGCATAGTTCATTACCATGTGACTTTAACAAGTTGTTTTGATGATGCAAAGAGCCAGATGTGCATTCTCTCTAAGGATACTTCTGCGCTCTCTGGGTCCAGAGCTTCCTTCTGCCACAGTTTCTAGACTGCCTGTTCTTCGTGGAGCCACAATTTACAGTGCTTCCAGGAGGAAATTATTCCAAAGATGTGTCCAGCTCACTTCCATACTCTTTTAATCTGCCAATAGGTGCAGGTTTAAAACTACTACTCGCTACAAATATTGCAGCAGCCACCACATGAGTGTTACTGTGCTCATCTCTGGACCAAAGAGTTTCAGTCGAAGCCTGTCCTTTACATTGTATTTGGTTTTGTCTGATGTATGATGGTTTTTGCATTCCATATTGTAGCTTGGGATTACTCAAAATTGAGTTTGCTTTGCACTTTTTTTTTTTTTTTGAGTAACACAGTAGAAATTCCTGTCCTGTTAGAAGTGTAGATATGCAGAATTGATGACTATAAAGCTATCTGCTTTCCTGCCGTCACTTAATAAGCATCCAAACCAAAAAAGTAGGGATTCCATCTTCAGCAAAATCTTGGAAATGGCTCTTTCCCAGAAAACTTTGTGTTCATCACAGGAAAGTTTAAAGCCTTCCCTGCTGAATAAGCTCTTATATCCAGTTATGTGACTGGATAGAGCTCTACTCTGCAGTCCACAGTAGGATTCACAATATCAAGAAGATTAAGTTTCCTCCCATAAGAGTTCAGGGATATTTGATCATTGAACATATGGACATTCCAGCATGTGGTTCTTTCTTTGCTTTCCCCCATTAGGAGGTATAAACACAAAAAAACATTAAAAAAAAAATGCTTTTCAAAGCAAAATGCTGAAAACTGAAAGAGTACACTGCTGCAATGGAAATACATCAGGTTAATGTCATTTTTAGACTCCTCACAGAAACAGCTGGGCAGATTTAAAAATAAATAAGTAAAAAGTTGGTTTAGAAAGAGGATCCTAACTACAAAATCATCACTGTGTTATTAAAGAATGGCAAATCCCACTAGCAAATGCCCAGCTTTATATTTCTTTAACAGTTGGAAGTACTGCAAAGCCTGAATTGGGTCAAACTGCTTTTAACCTGCCTGAAAAAATCTAAAGATGGGGTTGTTCAATTCTATCAATTCTTCATTTCCTATTACCAGAAATCCTGTTTGGGGGTTTCAATATATGAAAGGTAAAAAGATCACAAGGCAACACCGAAACAGGTAAATATTGACACATCCAAAGCACATACCAGTATCCTACTGAGACTTAAAACAACCGCCTGTGCTTCTCAGGGACCAAGTCAATCCTGTGGATGGGAGCTGGCAGGGTAAAACTTTCACAGTTTTCTCATTTTTGCTGTATAAATCTGTTCCTTCTATTAGATTTCTTTATCCCTTTTAGCCTTTCTAAATGACAATTAACTTAGTCTACCCTATCAATAGGTGGTAATTTATTTGTTTTTACAGCTGAGACTGACTGTCATTGATTTTATTGGAGTAATTTGCTGGAAATGATTTTTTAATGTTAGATTTATTACAGAGGCACTTCATTGTCCGATAAATGAAGTAAATTGTATTATAAAAGTAGCAAAATGAAAGAACCACTGAAATTTGAATGAGTTTTTACAAACATATTAGTTCAAAAGGTCCCTTATGCATCCTTATATGGACCCCAGTTTGCACATAAGAGACATTATTCCGGGCTTGTATAGGCTAGCCTCCCAAAAGCATAAGCCTGAAGCACACAGAAACAGACCTGGTTGCTGTAAACAGCAGTGCTGTGGGGCCACTGGCCATACACAGCAAGGGATTGTGTCATTCCCCCTCATTCCTACAACTATGACATTTGTAGCCACTGTATTGTTCATATCACTTAGTAAAATTGGTGTATGCACAGCTTTTATCTGCCTTGTTTATTTAATTAGCAAGCTCTTTAGCACATGGGTTATCTGCTAATATGTGTCTGTGCAGTGTTTAAAATGCTGGACATAAAAAGTGAAGGGACACCTTTCACTTTTTTGTGTGAGCACTACCATAATATATCATTATTATTAATAATAGTAATAACATTAATAAGAATATAATGAGAGTAGCTGCAAATATAATGGTTTACATGAACAAGAAAAGCATCCCTTTGCTAAATTTACACATTTTTTTTTTTTGTAAGTTGAGTTTACATTTTTCAGGGCAGATGAAAAAAAGAATTGTAAAAGTTCTATTTAGACAGCCAGATAAAAATATCATGTCAACATTCATATTGTTAAGAAAACAATATGATGTTCAGATGCCAGTTAGTCAGACAGAGTGCTGAGTGCTCTAATTAGTAATTTTTCTGCAATGGGCAAAGACACCATTAACAGTTTAAATACTTTTTTGGGGTCAGATGTCTTTGAGATCCTTATGTGGTAATTCAAAATGTGGTACTTGGAGTACCCTTCTACACCTTCTTGGCTCATCTGCCTCCCAAGCTGGTGTAATTCCTCTCAAACAGGAAACTGATGCCCAAGATTTTTACAGAAAGAAATTGAATCTGAATAGGTTGCACCTGAGGGAAATGTCAGCGCTAGTGAAAGCTGGTGTTTCTCCATGCTTCTACAAAGGATCATATGAAAAATTAAATCTCGAGTTTCATTTGAGAATAAGGGATTCAAATCTCTGATATTCTCTATCTGAACAAAGACTGTGAAACAGTATCCCAAATGAGTGCATTAACCATTGGAATCACAAACCTCTCCACAATCTGGGAAAGGAAAAACAGTTGGGTTTTTAGGTGTTTTGGTGCTCTGGACATACACGTGTCTGATCTGTCAGTGAATGATGAAGTGATTGATCTCCGCATGCTACTTTGCACTTCTTCCCTGGTTAAACTGAACATCTTTCTGCTTATTTCTGTTCTGAGGATCCTTTATGTGAACCCCTAACTGCCCAAGTGTTTTTACCTGGCTGGCTGATCCATAGAAGTAAAGTTATGTCTGATGGCCTTGTCTGATGGTCTATCAATGTATCTGGAAGAAATATTTACTCAGTACTTTTGAAAATGAGGTGACTATAAAGGTAAATCTAACTTTAGTCTAACTTTTGGTCTCTATATGTGAATATTTTTAGGGTTTGCGGGTTTTCATAAGCAGTTTATTAAAAGAACCCCAAAACAGATGATGAATACCTGTGCAATAGGCAGCCCCTTTTGTTATTTAAACAGCATTTGAAACAACTTCCACAAAATGTATGCCAGTAGTCTCACTTTATGTCATACTATACATTTTTTTGAAGATCAAACAACTGTGTGAAGCAAAATTTTAAAATACAAACCCATTAAACTATTTTAGTAGAAAAACTAGAGTGCTTTCCTTTTAAATTTCCTACCTTGTTTCCTGTCCCTGGTTCTGTCACCATTATTGATATAAGGAATCCATCAACATATTTTTATGGATGATTAAGAAAGGCTGACCTTTCCTTTGCAGGTACAAATAGGTAGTTCTTCAGAGGCTGTAAATGAATGACAAGATAATTCTATCCATTTAATATTGAAGTGATGTTGATAGTATCATTCTTCTCATGTTTGAAACGGGAAAGTATAGAGACCTTTCTCCCTCACTCTGTTCTGCTTTATGTGATGGATTTTCTCTCTGACTAATCGCTGTCACATTAACCTGCACTATTTCATCCTTCAGAGCTGTCAAGATAATGACGATAATCGAAGTGGCTCATTGTAGGTAAAGGAAATTATATGAGCAAAGTAATATCATAAAACAGTGTTTAAATATTTTAATTTCATTTGTCAGGGCTGCCCCAACACTTCATTACACATATAACCATCTCTCATCAGTGGAATTAGTGCATTATTCATTACTGTTAATTATTTTCACATAATGGCTGCCCTGATATATTTAACCTCCACATTATATCTCAGATAATGGGCCTGTAAAATTGAATTGTGTGAAGAGCGGAGTTCTAAGGCTCATTTGCAGAACATCAAAGAACAAAGAAGAGGAAAAGAATTCTAAATGGGACATTTCGCCCAGCTGGGGCCAAACATTTGTTTCTGTCTGATTTGCATACAGAAAATAGGTGGTTCAGAAGCGGTTTAACATTGTACATGCTGTCTGCTCCTATTACATAGCCAATTAGAATTTGTTAATGTCCCGAGTGTTTGAGACAACTTACCAGCCAATCTGTCCTCTGAATGGCAGTGAGCTAGAATGCTAACAGAAGAAAGTAGACCTTTCTGAAGGACAGATCACAAAATCATATGGCATATTAAGGTGTCACCTACAGTTAATACTCCTTTTGACAAACGTCTGTATTGTAGAAATAAATTACCAAAAACTGCTGCTCAGGACTGAGAAGATCCAAGCCTGAGAAATTCCAACAGTGCTCTAGTAATTACTTGATTTTCCCTGGGACAAATTTTCTGATGCTGCCTGTCATGTAGGTTGTGGAACAGGCGAGGAGGAGAATGCAGCATCCCGAAAAAGACGAGGGGATCTGTACCGAGTGCAGCAAGCTGTGTCAGTAGCCCCACATAGCACACAAGCAATGCATACTATCACCAGCTTATCTCCAGTGGGGCTTAGCCATGTAGGGTTAATGTGTTTGCACCGTGCTTTCAGAAGATGGGAAATGTGAGACTACTTTACTCTGCTTTCCTAGGTGTCTTGAATATATATCCCAATAAAAAAAAAATTAGTACAAGTATGGGACTTTGGCATAATTTAGCTTTTGAGGAACCAACTGAATTACTAGAAGTAATTTCAGCTCTAAGTAGCAGCTTAGAGTCCACAGTATGTCCACTCTAACTGCATGGATTTTTTCCATTAAGAGTCTTATCCATTTCTCACAGATTTCAATGTACCTGAGAAGCCATTGAAATAAAACACTTTATAGGAAGAACATTTATCAACAGTTAAACATGTTATAAGGCTAAGATCAGTTCAGAAAAAACCTGACTTTTCAAATAGAAAATTGGTTGGAATTTTCTTCTAACTTTAGTCTCAGAGTGTTTGTGAAGTTCTCTGTTAAGTTCCCACATAGCTATATGAAGCACTTTTTTACTTTCATCAAAAATTTCAAGAGAATAGCTTTTCTTAAATTCACATGCAAAAATACACCTTTGCTCTGTTTCATGTCTATAGTAAACTTTAGAGGTTAAAAAAATGCTTCAGATTTATTTCTTGACCGCTATAGAATAACTTATGGTTGATAATGGGATGTGATCTCAGAGATAACTCAGCAAATCAGAAGTCAGAAAATGTTTAATGCCTAACAACACAATTCACTTGAGGTCATTAACATACTTTAGTCTTATTGGCTAAAAAGTCATATTTTACAGGAATGATAAATGTCTTTTTACTAAGTGGCAGTAGGTTTTTGGCCATATCATTAAATATTTATACAACATATATATATAAATCTTCCTCAACTTGGCATCATCTGGGATTCATTTGGAAGAGACCCGTTTATTTCACTTTGTAATGTTTCAAGTTTGTTGCAGGCTTCAGCCTCAGCCTCCAAACTTTATGTACAGAGTTGTTAGAAAGGAAAGGAAAACTACATTTTCGTGGACTTCACTTAGAAGGAGAAGTCTTCTCTTCTTAATATGTCCATTCTCAGAATATAATTTTTTATGGATTCATATGCAGTCTTTTGTACATCGTAGAAGTTGTGTGAACAAAACCTGCTGACAGTCTTTACTTTCTAAACCATTTTTATTTCATAGGATATTTCCAGGGTACCGTGGAATATGGATAAAAAGACAGATTGGAGAGAACAAAGTAATTTCTCCATATCTAAACACATTGTACGGACTTCGGTCAAAGACATTAAAAATATTCAGGCTTGCCACAAACATTCACTTGGGTACTCCCAAATAGGAAGAGACTGAGAAGAGTGGACTGTCTCTATACTCCTGTCTAATCAGAATTTTTTTTTTCTCTCCTGAAGCAGCTTCCACTACGGGGTTAAGTTTGCTTTGCATCTGAATTTCACTCCAAGAAAAACCTCAAAGTCAAAGCCCCATATTCAGATGAGCTTTTCCCCATATCCCCTATATTCTGTAATGGTGAGACAAACACATGAAACTTGACAGAGATGTACATTTGTGATAGGAAAACCCTATCATACTCTGCTATTTACCTTTAACTGCAAAAAAAAAAAAAGGAGAAGATACCCCAAGAACTTCAGGTCAACAAAATTAAGATGACCTGTGATTTTACCTACAATGTCTTTGTATCCTGGTTACACATCATGTATCAGGTATACTTCTCCTCAGTGGTGTAGTGGAGACCCAAGCAAGTAGAAATTGTTTTTCCTCCATAGCAAAATGAATGTAAAACAATGGATGAAAAATTATGGCATTAAGAAATCTCTTTAGACTTAGCCCATTCTCAAGAACTGTCAGATATGCTGGTTGTTGAGGTGTGTTGGATAAAGCCTGCTGGTATCAACATTTTAAAAAATGAGATGATCTTTTTCTCTGGAGATTGAGGTATTAGAAATTTTTGCATTGTTGAAAGAAATACACACGGGAAATATCACAATGATAAAAATTAATCTTATAATAGTATTTTTCCTATAATACATATTAATGTATATGCACAAACACACACACACAAAATCAGAGTAGCTAATTTTGTTAAATTGTGTTGAAATTTAGGTACTAATTGAGTAGAATTGTAACTGGGGTGTAAGAAAACAGAATTTCAATTGTTGTCTAGGGTATATTTTCTTCCAGAGTCAAGGGTTACAAGATCATATTAGATACTGTACTGAGCCTCAACTCCGTAACTATTCAAGTTTTTCCATGTTGGCAATCTCAGATATGATTATTGTTATAACGTGAGTTAACATTGTTTCAGATCTATACATTACCTAAAACATGCTTTTTGCAGGAAAAATATACTGTTTTACAATGGACTATCACTTTGATGTAGCTAGGTATGCTAAATATTTTGAATCCATGAATCAGCTCATACTTTCAGGACATTAAGGGGTATATCTGAATACATCCTGCACAAAAAAAAAAAAAAAAAAACCAAAACAAAAAAACCCCCCAACAAACTATTGGATAGACTTCTGTCATTATTTCTGTGAAGTTGTAGTGGATAAGTTAGGTCCTTTGAAAATTTGCAGAATACTGCAAAACTTTTCATAAAAGGTTTCTAGGAAGCAACTACTGGAGTAAGTTTAAAAGCAAATGTTGGAGTTGCATTTGAGTGGTGATGAAATATGTCACTTCATATAGTGGAGATTTTTAATTAGTTTTGAGTAAAGCACATTTTTTTTCCAAGATGGAGAACATAAAATCCTAGATCCTCTTTCCAATCTCTATCTACATATATGTCTGTCCAATCTTTTTGTCATACATTGCAAGATATTTTTGCAAATGCCTCATTTTCTGTGATGGATTAGTATGAAAATACATGTGTAATACATACATTTTATAATCAGCTATACTATTTATGGTATACTATCAATGAAACTATGCAGCAGGAGGGTGTCTGAAGATAGGAAATAGTTGTGTCAGAGGTGGACATCTTAAGACTGTCGCCCAATGGCAAAAGCACTCTGCTGCTAGAGGCTAAATCCTCCTTTTTGCATTGCAGAATCAGCAGGAAGAATGCATAAGCAGCACTGAGAGAAGGTATAGATGATCCTCAAATACGTCAGAGGAAGTGAATGGCAGAGTCAGGCTCCCTCTAGATGACCATCTCTTCTATACACACCTATTTACAGAGGACCTCAGCTTCCATAGATAGAGGTCCCGGTAGTGGCTTGCCCTGTCCTTGAGCTGTTCATCTCAGTCAGGCCCCACACCAAGATGTGATCTGCAGCTCTGAATCTTTTCCTGAGTGCTGTCATCATGTTACAATCATGAAAAAGAGGCAGCACGCTGAGTAAGGTTCAGTCTGCTGAGTACTGTGCAAATAAAAGATCCAGAATAAACTGTTCTATTTCTAGAGGGGGAGAGGAGTTTGAATACAGTTCAAACTGGATCCAGAGTGCAGAACTATGTATAGAATGAGACAAAAAGAAACAAACAGGAATGTCAATTGGACAGTTTCCACAAACACCTCTCCCAGTCTATTCAACTTACCAGAAATGGAGGCAACTTGCTTAGGTGCCCTGAATTTCCAGGCTGTGTGTAACCTGCATTAGATGTTTCTATTGGTCAGTGTGCATTCTGTCACAAAACCAGGATTTATGAAATTGGAACAGATTCATGTCAGCTCATTGCTAATAATTTGACCAGATTTATTCCTGAGAAGAAAGGGGTAAGCTTCAAATATAACAAAGAAGTGAAATGCTTCTTCAAGTTTCAGTAGAATGAGGACCATTCCTCCTATAGATCTTTCAAAGCTGAGTTGAAAGAAATCTATCACTCCCATCTCTCTTCTAAACAAAGACTGTCAGAAAAGGAAAACTGTAGAGAACTTTGTTTCACATTCCTTGAAAACCATACGGAAAAAAAAAAGGAATCTTCAGGAATGGCTGTGCTTTGCAACCTGAAAAAAAACTTGAGATGTTTAGAGCCAGTATTGAATTTGCTATCTCTAAATGTCATCTGGAACACAAAAAACCTCCACACCTTTTAATTGTAATTAAAAGAGCCTGGTAAAAAAACATTTTTAAAACCATATTTTTATTTCTTTCCAAATAAAGCCTTAGCAATTTTATTATATTTCCACATTTCTATTGCAAATTTATGTAAGGGAATATTTGACTCATAGAGGGATTCAGATTGCACATAGTTCTCATATCATCTTAAACAAGAGGATTTATATAATCCAAGATAAGAAGTGTACTGTGCACTCCTTAGATACATGTACATTCTTCCTGATACATGCACATCCTACTAACTACCCAGACAAAAGATGTCCTAAGGCTTCCTCTTCAGACAGTAAGGTACTTGCTGACAGCTCTAGGCTTTAAGACAAATTAAAATAACCCAATTTTTCTGTCTGTAGGTCTAATAAAGCTTCTGGCTTTCAGTTCTGTCCATGACTATGAATAAAATTCTCAGAAAAGAGAGAAGACAGGATGTTTACTTTTATGATGAGGGTGATTTTAAGGTGAAGACCAATTCTGCAATTCCTGTTTCAGTTCTCAGTGAGAAACTGCTGTCATTGGAAAAGCAGGAACAAAAAGTTTTCTATTCCTACTTCTCCATTCTGACTGCTCAACTCATTTTCACTGCTGCCCTGTGAATTGAGCACTATTTGAGGGTGCAATGGGGGTCTCTAAGGGACCCTATATTTATATGGAGTCTCTCAGTTTAATTTGGTGACATCTATATGTAGTTGCATTTATCATGTACAAATTTCATGCGTATTCTTTTGCAAACACTGTACTTGTTTTGTTCAGAGCTTCAAAATATGTCTTCAAGTTAATGTTCTCCCAGCGATGTGCATCCTCTTGCCCTCAGCCAGTCACATATTCATTTCTGAATATTTTCTCATTTTAGAAGATGCTGTTATGTCACCAAACCAAAGAATTCTGTAAGCAGCAGGGACTAAACTACACTTGGTGACCAGAAAATTAATTGAGAAAAAGGTTTTATCTTTCTTTTCTGCTAGAAATATTTACATTACTATTTTATATTCAGTAATTTTTAAGATACAGTGGAATAACAAGTTTTGCAAATACTTGGTTACTTTGTTTCCTAAAATATGCATTTCCATAATTTCATTTTTCCTTTCATGTCTGTGATTTGCATGAGAAATCATGTGGCTTATTTTCTTATTAGTTGAGAATTCCTCTTCACAAAGAATGCTGTCTAACAGAGAGTTGAGGAATTGGTCACCCATCCTCTGAGCTCTGAAAGGTACGTTTGTATTATTATTTTAGGCTGGATCGCAAATGTACTTATGGAGCAAATTTTCCAGCCATTCACATATAACATGCTTTGATTCACTTCTCAGAAAAATCTCGGAGCACATGAACTAGGTTCTTCTTGGATGAAACAAAACCAAAGTTTTGAAAGGCATCTGAAGTAGCCCCAAAAATGTGTAGCATGGATATCAAGGTTTCAGTGATTCATTCTACAAATCTGTTCCTATAGTTCTGAAGCCAATTTGCACTGTTGAACTGTGCCATGAAGATGTAGGTTTGTGCACAGACCAAGTGGGAAACCTCATGGAAAATAAAGTCAGATAATTATGGTGGAAATGCAGCAGAATTGTTTAGGATGCAACGTAAAAGATGAGAAGATTCTCCTTTCCTTTGTAACTAACTGTAAAAGGCAATGTCTTTATGTTAACTTTAGTCAGTGCTTCCCTATCCGCACTAAATACGGCTCTACGTTCTGTGCAGCTTTTTTTATTTCTGCAAAATCTTTCCTGACAGCATTTTTTCTGACTCTCCACTGGCTTCTACAGAAAATGGTAACGTTCTCACTGTTACATGTTCCTTATACTCGCTCATCCAGTAACAAACTTGTGTGTACACCTAATATCCATGAGATAAACTGTTGATTATTTGTTTTTTGATATATAACTGTTTTCCAGTAGTTTAAAATATTTATGGTTGTAATACAAACACATACACAAAACACGAACCTTTAAAATGGTTTTACAGACTGCAAAAAATTGTAAAAATTGCTGTGAAAAACCCAACCAAAAAAGGGATTTTATTTTTTTTACACGTTAATTTTATTGTCAGAAAATTAATACATTTTAGTTTTTAATCTTATCCCTTGGTAAAAAATTTTATGAGGAAAAAAATCTTCCCACCATCTCTACTGCTAAGAGAATTCCTTATTTGGGGAAAATACCCATAATCAGAAAAGCATGAAGGGATGAAATATGTCTGAAAAAATTAAGGCCGTTCTTATTTACTTGATTTTGTCATTGATTGTCTCATCTGAGTTAGGTCTTCAAGTCGAACAAGCTATATTACAATATGTTATTAATAACTCGATATGTGGATGAAGCTTCATAAATTGTTTTTAAGCAAAGTGGGCTTGAATAATTCAAGTATGACCATGAACGTTAGTGTTTGCAAGATCCGTAAAAGCATCTCTCTTAAACAAGTGGTCAGTGGAAACTAAATTTGTTGCAATTTGTGTTGATCTAAGAATAAAAGAAAAATGGATTGCAGCTGTTTAGCAGTTGTGTCTCTAATGTAAATATAAGGTGTAACAAGAGTAAATTCCTCTTTGGAGTACAGAAGCAGTCCAGTAGTATTCCCTCACTCAGCCTATATAGGTTTAAATTCATGTGAAAATTACTCTAATGAACTTGATAAGAGGGTATGATTCTTAATTTAAAAATTTACTGATAAAATTAATGCTTTAGTTTCAGTTATGTGGTTTCCCTTGTTTGATTGTCCCATAAGACTCTGAAACAGTATTTTCTTTTCATTACATTTTTTTGACCTAAGAATAGCTTCTGTCATAACTCATAGCATCTGTGGGTATGCAGAGGCCAAGGAAGCTGACTTACCTAGTCACACATACATTTGGTGAGTGGCAGGAATGCAATTCTTACTTGTTTACCATGTACTCTAAATAACATTAAATAATGCTTCTTTTAATGTATTCTTTTAATGACACACTAATGTGTCTCATTCTACATAACCTAGAATAAAAAAGGAGTACTTCAATTGGAAGGGACCTAAGATGATCATCTAGCACAGTTGCCTGACCAATTCAGGGCTGACCAAAAGTTAAAGCATGCTGTTAAGAGCATTGGCCAAATGCCTTTCAAACACTAACAGGCTTAGGGCATTGACTACTTCTCTAGGGAGGCTGTTTCAGGGTCTGATCCCCCTCTCAGTAAAGGAATACTTCCTCATATCTTCTCTATACCTTCCCTGGCACAGCTTTGAACTAGTTCCACACATCCTACAGTTGGATCCCAGGGAGAAAAGATTAGTACTTCCCCCTCCACTTCCCATCCTCAGGAAGATGCAGAGGTCATCCCTCAGCCTCATACTTTCCAGATAAAACAAGCCAAAACTCCTTAGCTATTCCTTATAGGACATTCCCTCTGAACCTCTCACCAGCTTTGTTGGCCTTGTTTGGATAGATTCCAGGACTTCACATCCTACTTAAATTGTGGGGCCCAGAACTGCACACGGTACTCCAGGTGAGGCCAACCAGTGCTGAATACAGTGGGATAATCATCTTTTTTGACCAACTGGTGTTGTTGATCAACCCCAGGATGCAGTTTTCTGTCTTTGCTGCCAGGGCTTGCTGCTGGCTTCCATTGAGCCTGGTGCTGATCAGCACCTGCAGATCCCTTTCTGCAGCTTGCTCTCCAGCCACTCTCCCAACTTATTCTTATGCTCGGTGTTTTTCCATCCCAGGTGCAGAATCTAATATTTGGGCTTATTATATTCAATCCTTTTAATCATAGCCCAACACTCCAGTCTATCAAGATCCCTCCTGTAATACCTCTTTTGTTTCTCAAAAGAGTGAACAGTGCCTCCCAGTTTGGTATAATCAGCAAGATTGCTGATGGTGCATTCAACTCCTGCACACAAATCACTGATAAAAAGATTGAACAGGACTGGCCCTAGGATTGAGCTCTGAGGAACACCACTCATGACTGGTTTCCAGTCCAATGTAGCCCTATTCACTGCCTTTTAGCCCTGCCATTAAGTCAGCTGGACAGCTTCTCCAGAAGGATGCTATGAGGGACAGTATCAAAAGCCTTCCTAAAATCCAGGAAAACTACTTCTACCACATTCCCTTCATCCATGAGGAAGTTGACCTCATCACAGAAGGATATCAAACTAGTTAAACAGGACTTTCCCTTTGTGAGCCCATGTTGATTGTGCCTGATGATTGCATTATTCTCTAAGTGCCTTTCACTAGTAGCCAGCATAATTTTCTACATAAGTTTTCCAGAGACTGAGGTTACATTAACAGGTCTGTAATTCCTTGGGTCTGCCCTCACACACTTTTGCAGATGGGAATAACACTGGCCAGTTTCCAGTCAGTAAGGACCTCCCCAGACTCGCAAGACCTTTGGTAAATGATTGAGAGGAACGCTGCCATAACATCTGATGCATTCAGAACTCTGATTAGTTCTGGTTCATGAACATGAATGAAACACTATATAGACAGTTTTAGAGTAACTCAGAATTGTCAGTTGCCCTGTGGGAATAGTCCATGTCCCCCAATACCGTCATTTATTCATCTCCCAGCTCCATCAGTTATTGATTACTGACACATTTTGCTACAAAACTGGCATGGGCTCCTGCAGCTCAGCAGGCTACTTGGGAAGGTGACATTTCTTTGCATGGAACAATGCTTTCTGAGCAAGGATTTATCTTTGTTTTCTCTTCTCTCTTCTCTATGGCATGATCAGGCAAGCTGATTGAAGGTGAAAGGGGACAAAGTGAACAGGCTTGACACTAGTTTTAGACTGAGAACTTTAGTGGATGTGATCTGTGACCAGATTAGTTGTGGATGTCCCCTCCCTGGAAATGTTTGACACCAGATTGGATGGGACTCTGAGCAACCTGGTGTAGTGGAAGGTGTCCCTGTCTATGACAGGGGTGTTGGAATTAGGTGATCTTTAAGGTCCCTCCAAATGCAAATAATTCAATAATTCGGTATTGGTTTTCTGGGTGAGTGGATATGGATGCTGATTCCCCAAAAGGAAGCCCAGTAACATGCTTCTTCCTGGTCAGAAATCCCTCTGCCTGCTGCATAGTTATTCTCTCCCTATAAAAGACTTTTTCCAAAGTTATCTTAGACTTCAACCTCATCTTAATTTCTGAGGAGGACTGAACACAACAATTCCTGTCAAGGTTTATCTGGCTTAAATATTCCAAGTAAATGTCACCACTGAAAAGGATACCACCATGATGAGATGCCAATCTGGATTTCAGAATACTAGGAGCATTAATTCCTTGATGCCTGTAGTCATCTGAAATCAGAGACCCCTAGAACGAAGAGATGATTTTAGGTCATATTCAGCACTTTGGAAATAAAATGTGCAACACTGATATGCGCTTTGCCCCAAGATTCAGGACTTGTACTTAGGAGAAGGTATGACTTTTCAAAGTTACCCTGCCGTGCACACACAGAGGACAGACAGGTACTCCAGACCTCTCTCCTGAAGCAATTTCTCTGGAAGAAAACATTGAAGATACCAGGGCTAGAAAAGCAAATTAAATCGCCCCATGAAATGAAATTTCTGTATTTGGGAAGAAATACATCACAACTTCTACCTTTTATGTGTGTATGTGGTATAAATGTGATATATGTATATATAAAAGGTATATTTATGTTATATGTATGTGTAAGTGTGCACACATATGGTAAAACTCATGATGGAGAAGTGAGATTTGTTCTTGCTTCCCAAATAGACAGAGATACACATACATGGTAAAATAAAATAATTTTGAAATGTTAGCTGACTGGGAAGAAGAGGGAGAGGGAAAAATAATACATCTTCTATATATGCTTTAAAATACTGGGAGGTACTCAGACTGGAGTGATAGGAGCTGTATAAGAAATGACACCAATAAATAAATTATAGTTTTGCAGAAAATGGTAGGAATTTGGAATATACTGTTAAAGCAGTTTGGGAATCACTGAACAATTTCAGTGAGTTGCTTTACGTCCAACCACTGGAGCCATCTGTCAGTTAAATGACAGCTCTTCTGGTAAACATAAACGATATTGCTAGTGCAAACGTATGTGCCAACAGTGAAAGTAGATGTCTTCAACAGAAATAGAGTGTATTCCCTATAAATTCATACCACTCATGGCCCTATTATTACTGCAGGGAAAAAATACCTATCACATTTTTAATGCTTACATGGCAGTATTCCTTATTTGTGTAATGACTTAGCATCGCTTGACTCTTTCCAGACAAACTAAATGATGTCATGATTAAGATAATAATATCTTCAAACTCAAAAACTATTGAAACTTTTACTCCTTGCTGGAAAAATGGATGCATGAGCTCATCCTGAAAAACAAACTATGGAGATAATCCATAATTTAAAATGTCATATATGATACAAACTATCATATATTTTGCATTCTTGTTCTATTCATTAGCCTTTTTAACTTTTTCACTTTAGTAGCACCAATATACTTTGTCACTCCTTGAGTTAAAATTACTTGTAGTAAAATTAATTTGATAAATTATGTTTGATAATTACCTTTCTACATAACTAGTTTCAAAGCAGTTTGTAATTTTACAAAATTGTTTATCTCTAGTAATGAATCTTTAAAAATTTCTTGAAAGAAGTTGTAATTTATTGGTATTTCACAAAATACAGTCATCCATGATTTTATCATTCCTTATTTATTCCTACTGCTGTGTGAACAGTCACTGATAACAGATGTTTTCTCAGGTGAGAGACTTTTACTCTGATAATAAACAAGAGCAAAGAGTGGTAAGTATAATTCTTCTGAAGACAGAGAAGGAATTTGTTTCATAGAGGAAGACTAGAAAGGTTGCAGATGTTTTTGAATGTCTTAATTTGTCAGACCTTTCTTCAGTACCAGCAAAATTATCTACTATGACCTGATATCTGATTCTTTTTCTTCTTATTGCCATTTGGTAGGTTTCCAGGGCTTAACTGATAACAACTGTTAGAAAATCTTTCTATTTGAAACCAGATGTCCACCATAACCTTTTACAAAGCCTGTTTGATGAATTTAAGGAAAATGGTAAAATGATACTAGAGCTCTGTACTACACAATTATAATGAGGCACTACCTGCAGGGCAGTGACTGAGCATCGGTGGTGCCAGTTAGCTGTTGAATTCCAGGGATATATGCAACACCAAACGGTGAGCTAGAATTTGTTACCTACCTGGCATCAATCCCAATACTTCCCAAGCTGCTTTACAGTTTAATACACTGTACATTAAAGTTCAGATTCTTAAGGCAAAATGAGGTACTCACATGCCATTTCAAGAGTCTAAATTTAATATGGGAAAACGTTGGCAACAGTGGCACTCAAGCCTGATCCTAAAACCAAAGAAAACTGAATATTCTGTAGCTGGATTTGTCTTGGCAAAGTTACGCTGTATTGGTCTCCTTCTTTTACCCTCTTATTTAGACCCTTCTGGGAGGCATAAAAGAAGAGTTTGCTTGCATGAAGTACAGAAATAGCCAGCTAAGCCTCTGTCCCAGCCACATTCACATGCAGGAGGAAGAACTTTTTCTACCTTTTGCCTCCTCATAGCTACACTCTAGTCTTGCAGGATGCAGGCTGTCCTGTTGCAGAGGATGCTGTTATAACAGAAGGCAGATGAAGATGGATGTATAGATGAGTGGTTAGGAAACTCAGTTAGAAGTCAGTACTGGTACCCTGTATATGTTGAAGGAGTGTTTGTTTTATACAAAGGGAAACAGCTTAACAAGAAGACCGAGAGCTTCCAGCCGTAGAATATTGCTGTTTGCTGATGAAGGCATTCTTCATGCAGGTAGGAGGCATGGATTACTGTCCCTTGGGCTCAGAGGAAGGGCACTTAATGCAGTGCTGTTAATGTTCCAATCACTCAGGATCTGGTCCCAAAGGATATCAAGGCTTTCAAGTGTCTGAACCAAAGGTAATACCTACAAGAGGAAAAAAGACACTACTACGGAGTAAGACTTTCTGTTTTTCTTGTAAAGGATGTCAAAATCATTACCTAAGAAGAAGCTGCTGGTTTAGAGCTCACAGGTGATGGAAAAATCAGTCTTCCTAAGTCCACAAATATTCTGGAATTCAATGCTGACCTTTTTCTATTTTCTCTCTTTCAAGAGGCATATTGGATTAGAGGATGTGGTTTGGAACTGTCTTCATCTCTACCCTCAATTTATTGTCATTTTGAATAGGTCTTAAATGTTCACGCTGAAGAAAAATTCCTATATAATACATCCCAGTTATCTGTTCTAGTTCAATTTCCCTGGTTTTGTTTTCCACAAAACAGGGCTGTAAACTTGGTTAGCCTTACACCTTTTGCTCTCCATGACCATGTGGTTTTACAGCAGGTATACTGAAACTGAAGAAGGGAACCATGGGAAACTCCCATTTGTTATTTAATTATAAACTTGACATTACACGTCATGCAAAATTAAAATCTCTAGCTTGTTCTTGCCCCAGTTATTTTAAGAACAGTCTCTTCAGAATTTCGACAGCCCTTTGCCATAAATGGCAAAAATGCATGTACTTTCTAGTTGCTGAAATATGTTCATATTTGGCTGTGGCCTTCATTTTATTTATCACCTCATTCTAATAGAGAGAAAGTCACCACCTCTATCTGTTTGAGTTTTAAAAAAGACACTGCGTGCAGTACTGTTTCACATCTGAAGTATGGCTGTAACTGACATGGGAAGTCCAGGCCACGATGGGGGGATAACTAAAGCATCTCAAGGCAGGGTATTGTGTTTAACTGCCCAGACATCTGTAGAATCAGAGAGTCATAGAATGGATTGGTTTGGAAGAGGCCTTAAAGATCACGTAGTTCCAACTCCCCCAGAATGAGTAGGGACACCTTTCACTAGACCAGGTTGCTCAAAGCCCCATCCAACCTGGCCTTGAACACTTCCAGGGATGGGGCATCCACAGCTTCTCTGGGCAACTGGTTCTACTGCCTCATCACCCTCACTACCCTCACATTTACTATGGTTAAGTCTAGGGCAACCCTAGTTCATACAGTGGGAGGTGCCACCTCCAGAGAAAGCAAAAAGTAAGGACGAAACTACTGGAAGAATATTTGACTCTGGTAAGAATGTGGTTTCCCATTTCATAATTGCAGTTATAAAAAGTGCTAACACAGCAAACTGCCATAATTTAGTTTCTACTAAATTGACCTTCCTTTTGGACTTTGCCAGAAGGCTTGATTCATTAAAGATTATTGAGTTATTAGAGGTATTTGGTAGAAAATTACTTTAGGAGTAAAAAGCATTCATGGCAGTCTGGATCATACTTTAGAAGTGAATCTTGTAACTCAGGAGACAAAGTTGACTTGGATTTCAGCCCAGGTCTACTGACCCATAAGTCCGAGCGTCACACTTATATGTTGGAGGGACTAGAAATATCTTGTATTTTTTTCATTTAAATCTGAGGATATTTTCAATGCCTAAATTGTTTTCTCTTCTTACTTTAAAGTTAATTTTTACTTCAGTAGCTTACCATAAACTGAGAAGCATACCTTGTACTTTCTTCAGTCATTGGACTCAAAGATTGCTCTACAAGAATGATTTCTTTTAAGCTTTCATAAACATTTACTGTAGCATCTCACCTAAATATATCTCAGCATTCTATTATATCACTGCATGCAGCTCTGTGCTCTTATTAAATCAAGTGTGTCATCTCGTGTTCCTGCCACCTTAGAGACACAGGAGACAGTGCTCTAGAATTGTCAAGGGACATGAGAATGTGGCCATTATATTTTATACAGGATGCTAAATGATTAATATTTGTAAATTAATGCATTTAAATTATATGTGCATGAGGCACTCAAAGCCTTGAAAACATATCTGAGAGACATTTGAAAAAAAATGCACCTGACAACTTCTCTTTTCCTATTGGATTCTATTTGGGTTGGTCAAATGAAAAAGAAAGAGTGGCATGTAAGAATTATAATACACAAGATATAGTGCATATCTTGGCAATTATAACATGCCTAGGAAGGTGTTGCAAGGCATAAGGCTGAAAGGCCAAATGACTTTACCCACTTGAGAAATGCAATAATTCCCTGGAAATGCACTGCCTGGAGTATATTATTACTGTTATGAAATAGAATTCATGAATAAAAAGAAGGAAAATGGTGAGGAGGGGGACAGGCCTATTCATGCATGTACTGGCTAGTATTAAAGTGGGTATGACATCAGTCACAGCCAATCAAACAGGCTCAGTAATGTCCAAAGTACTACAGACATTTCATAATTAAGTAATGAGACATGACAGGGCATGAATTGTGTTGTATTAATTCTCGACGAGTGTGTTGTTGTAAGGCAAGAGAATGAAGGCTGGGTGCCATCGGTCCAGCCAACTGTGAATTAATCCTTTCCCATTCTCACAGTGGAATCTCTTACTGTGCTTTTGTGAAATGTTAATTTTTAAAATATTTATATTGTTAATTAAGTGATGTGTTTCTAAGCCATGATGGCAATCAGCACAATTCTTTCCATAATTCTGAGCAGTGAGTTGTGATATCCGCTACTCCCTACTCACACCCTCCACAGTCAGTCAAACCAGCTGTTTTCTATTGTCCGTTTGCTAATGTATTCTAATATCCCGCCTCCTAATGCCTATCTCGTATCTGCATTCATTTGCATATAAGAAGCATCTAGATATGCCAGCAATGGTTAGTGAAGTCCTTTGAGTATATAAAGTGCTATGAAAGTGCTAAATATGGCTTTTGTTTACTGTTCAAAGAAAACACTAATGTAGTGGAGGGTATTGTGAATGTCCCTTGTCAGTCAGGACTTTGTTCCACTCACTGTGATTGGGAGCAGTGGGTTTTAATACCAAAAATAATGCTTTTGGGTTTTTTTGCAAAATTAGGACATCCATTTTTCTTTGTTAATAAGTAACTCCCAGGCAGATCCCACTTAGTTAGGGTATCAGTTCTCTATCATATTTTATATGGTGCTCTATGTTGCTCTTTAATTTAATGCAGACCATTTTCTTTAGATATCTGATACTGGCTCAGGGACCTAGTGCTGCTGCTTTACGTCTCCAGTAAATGTTTTGGCTTTGGTCTCAATAAGAGCCACTTCACACATAGGGAGCTCATGGAATCTACGTTCCTGAACAGACTGCAGAATATTTTATCACCCAAGGCATCCTGAAAAGTGCAACATGGTTGTTTGCTAAATACTCATGAAGGGAGGTGCCTAGGCAAGCAAGGAAAACTACCTGGGCCTTTGTCTGTGATTGCTGTTCTGCTGTTATAATTAGAAGTGCTCAGTAATGTATAGAAGTCCCTGAAGTGTAACTGAAGGAGCAGGGGTGGTTCTGTGACATTCGTGCATGAGGCAGGGTGTCAATGTGTCCTACCAAATGTCCATGCCAGGACTGCCAGGGCCAGAGATTACTGACAGTGAGAAAACTTGAACTTCTGCAAAGAAATTGCAGAGATGAGTGCCAAGACACTTGTTTAGTAGATCAACATGAAAATAGAAATGCCTAGGTAATGTCACTGGAACAGGTATGAAAATCCTGCACTGGCTAGCAGACAGATAACATGCTTTTATGATCCTAATAACAGTTACTTTACTGTGTGAACAAAGTTATCAGCAAGTTTCTTTGGTAAACATTAAGCAAACACATACTATTTAAAAATGCTATCAGGAATTGTACTTCCACACATTGTTCTTTCCCAAGTCCTTCATACAATTAACTTGTTTCTGATGGTCTGTCATTTTTGGAGAGAACAATTATTTAATAACATGTAGTAATCCAAACATGTAATTGAAACTGGAAACAACAAAAGGTATTGCCCATATTTGAAACTGCCAGAAACACATGTAGAAAAACTATAATTACCTGGACTGAAATTATTATTCATTATTGACATCATCATAGTATTTGAGCCAGATCATTTATCAATGATATTCCTGCAAACAAAAAAAAATTCTGATTGTACAGTGTAATCACGCACTTTTCTGTACTTGGCTCCTAGCATTTTTTAAAGTCTAGATTTATCTGTACCTTACCAGTAAAATGTTTTCTTTTTCACCCAGACATGTACATATAACTCTATTTCCAAAATCAAAAGTTGATTCAAATTTTACAAGTGCCTCATTCTGAAGGGTGTTAAGAGCTGTCCTTGGATCAAGGAACACAGCAATGGTCAGGTAAAAACTCAATAGTATGTCACATTGAAAATTATATATCACAGAGTATATAAATATATATACAGGTCCATATGCAATACAAAAGATGTTGTTAAAGTGATAAATTACTTTAAATTGTTTGAGGAGCTCTTCTCAGTCCACCACTTTGAAAAATCTGTTTTCATCCAGTCACTTTGCAAGGGCATGAAGCAGTTTTGTCTTGAAGCAAGCAATCATGAATCAAGGCAATGTGGCATTG
Source organism: Pseudopipra pipra (assembly GCF_036250125.1). Classification (NCBI taxonomy): domain Eukaryota; kingdom Metazoa; phylum Chordata; class Aves; order Passeriformes; family Pipridae; genus Pseudopipra; species Pseudopipra pipra. Next base: position 70,078,697 of record NC_087550.1, on the reverse strand, counting down.
TTCAGTAAAAGGAAGCAAAATATTTCTTCTCAATTTTTTGTGATTTGGACCATATCAGCATCTGGATGATGCCTAATGGTCCGTTTCTCTGTAGTGTATTTTTTTAGTATGCCTTATGTGACTAAGACCTGACCACATTGCCAGTGCAGGATCATTCTGGGCCAAACTTTTTATCTTCCATCATTTATCCCTTTGGGCAAAGGAAGTCAGGCTGATGCCTTTGGCATCTGGAATCATGGCCACAAGTTGTATTTTAACTGTGAATTATTTTATGTGAGGCATAAAGATATTTTTCAGTAATGGACATGCAGTAAGTTATTTAAACAAATACATTTAATAGAATTACCAAATTTATATATATACATGAGATCAGAGTTTCAGACTAATATGTACTTACTGTATATACTTATTTTTGCTCTGTGGATTTCTCAAGCTTTCTCAAACTTCCCTTGCGTTGGTTTTCAGCAGGTTTTCTGAGAATGTATAAGTGACTGTTAAGGAAAATAACATTATTTGTTTGGGGTTTTTGTGATAAATTTGCACTAAATTAAATAGTTATCAAAGTGTCAAAACCAGTGTCTGATTTGGTTTACTATCAAATGTTTGATAAACTTTTCTTCTTCCTGTGGATACACAGCCTCAGAAACATGTTTTTCTGTTCAAACTTGTTTAGCAGAACACAAAGTAAATATTTTACTCTCCTTAGTGATTCTTGCTCTCCCGATTCACAGCTCTAGTCTGTTGCACATATGTGGGAATTTAGTGCCATTTAAACAGTACTTGGTTTCAGCTTCCCAGAGAATGATTCAAAAGCCTAGACATGGGTGCCTAACACCATTTAGATGCCTTAGGATATCCTGTCCGGCATCTAACTGCAGCTCCAGAAAGGGCTCTGTTCTCCCACATATCTTGTGTTGCCTCTGGCAGTCTCACGTGGAGGTTGTGAATACCCCAGGATGTTTAAAACTGTACTGAATGACTATGCTGAGGCACCTGCACTGCTCCTCCTCATGCTCCCTGCTCTCAGCAAGCATACCTGGAGCAAGCAGCATAGGTTTATGTTCATGTTTCTGCATTTCTAAATGTCCCACGTAAGGGTAAGCCATGACTGTTCAGGAGCATTTGAATAGTCATGAATATTTACATCCTTCTACCTATCGTACAATAAAGCATGAAGTCTCGTATTCTCATATCTTAAACAATCAAAACATACTTGCAGATTAAATTTAATGCACATATTTTTTCCGTTTGAATACATCGTGATTAAAAGGTCACGACCTTGATTATATTATGCAATCTGAGAAATCGCCAACAATGTCCACGGTGATTAAATATTCCACTTTGTAATTATTTTGTAACTTTTGTTCTGCTCTTTGCTCACTCCAAAAATTATCATAAAATTTTGAAAGATGTCCTCAGTGCAGAATATGTCCATAAAATATTAAATATTCAATTTTCCTCTATCATGGCTTGAAAAATTCATAATTACATGATGATCCACATAATAACTCATTCTGAAAAGTCATATATGGCACTCCCCCTGTGACTGAGTTAATAATTTACTGCTGTGTGGGATTTTCACTCTGCACTGTTAGTCTTGGGAACATTTATTAAGCAAATGTTCATTTGCAAAGATCAGAATGTGAATGAAGAGGGTAAGAATTTAATGAGGAGTGACAGACAGGTGAACTGATTCTATATAGTTCTTTACTACAGGAGAAAGCAGATAGCTTTATCTTTCATAGCCTCGATAGACACATGAAATGAAATATAGAAGATGGGGCAAAAGGAAAAAAAAGGTACTTTCCTAGAAGGGCCAATGGAAGGATAAATCAGAGGAACTCATGAACGTGATTCAGACCAGTTGAAATGGCTGTTCATAGTCTGTGCCTTTGGACTTATATATCAGCAATATTCAGATTTTTTATTTTTGAGATATTTGTCCATTTTTTCAACAGAGTACTTTGAGCATTAAAGGATTAAAAAAAAGCAACCCAAAAGTACAGCATCAGCTTATCCAACATTGCATTGTAGTTTATGATTACCCTTTATAATTTTCAGATATAGGGAACACAAATAATATAATACAAGAACAGGTATCACAACTTTTCTTTTTCACTAAATAATGAAAAGATTTGCTACACTTTAGCCATGTAACTTCTTAATACGATTTTTGAGTGTTGTCTAATCAAACACAGGCTTAATAACACTTATCCTGGGTTTTCCTTGTAAAAGAAATTTGAGAAAAAAAAATATCACAGGAAGATTTTCTAATTAATTCAGAGTTTAGTTTTGCAAAATAGTGAGCATGCTGTTCCTGATACACTAAGGAGCTAATTAACACTCACTCAAGACTTATCAAATAATCTCTTGTTTAAAGGTAAGTGAATACAAATTAGGTGTTTTACTGACTGAGGAACACTTCATTGAACTTGCCATCACTTAATTTCTCAATCTATTGCCCCTAGATGGGTAAGGATATAGCATACAACTGTACTTTCCAATGGTGGCTAAATATAAGGTCCCAAATGTTAGGATTTATAGCTTTTTATACACAGGGAAAAAAAAAAAAGAAAAATATATTGTGTCCTACAGACTAACTGAAATTGGGCAAAACTGGGTTTTCCAGTTGATTTACTTTATTAATTTATTTGAATTTCAATATGGACATTCAATATGGAAGTAGAGTTTTTCTCCATGAAAGTTTAAATATCCTAAAATATTTTTGGCCTCCAGAGTCCTGAAATATCATTTTCAATAAGTGCAACATTTATTTCTGAGATCATTCCCAAGACAAAAGCAACTCTCATAAAGATAAGAGCTATTCTTTGGGTGTGTTATATTTCTTTTTAAATTTATTTTGGGCTTTGGTGGATAACTGTGTAATCAGTGATGCACAGTACATTTGTTTTTTTTGAAAATGGAAATAGTACATCAAAAGAGATGTAGGGAAAAAAAGGTGAAAAAAATAATTTTGTTTAAAAGTTACGCATTTTGAAAGAGAATTTTCAAACAGTTGGTGTCGGAATCATTTTCCTGGATATATATTTCCTTAGATATAAAGACTTCAATTGAGGATGGTGGACTTTGTTTTGACACTTGACTTGAATACAGCTTTTAATTTTCAAAGGTTGATCCATGGATATGCTGGAAGTGAGACAGGACTTTGGCCTAAATTTCTGATGGGGAATCCTAACTTCAACTTTTATTATTGGACAGTTACCTGACAAACTTAAAAATTGACTGGGATATCATAAAGGAAGTATGAGGTGACATTGAGAGCTGAAGGGGAAAAAATCAGATTAAATTTAATCACACAGACTCAAGATATATAAGGATAATTTTTCCTATAGCTTATTCACCAGGTGTGACAGAGATAGGAAAGACCTATTCACTAATTGCAAGAAAAGAAACTCGTCTGACCAAAGACATATGTATACCATTACAGTTAACTGAGAGAAATAGGCAGCACTTTTATGGCATAGTCCATTTCACCTGAAATAGAAATTTGGCAAGATTAGTGATTCCTTAGTGCCTGTTTCTGTAAATTGACCATAAAGAAACCCTAGGTTGACTACTTAAATATATCTGAGATTAATTTCACCTGAGAGAACTATGAACCGCAAAGGTAATGTGACCATGAAAAAAACCCCAGTCCTTAGGTATGTCTGTTGTGGTATTCCTCAATACAGATAAAAAGGCATCAATGCCTTCGTACAAAATGTAAGAAAAATTTTGTCTGAAATAACCTGAACTGCTTTGATTATTCATTTTCTGGAGAGTAAGTTCAAACTGGAAGAGGTAGAACAAAGTGTTACCATGACAGATGAATAGGGAGTCTACTTTGAATTAATTTGGGCATTCATCAGATGTTAAAAAACACTTTTTAAATGAAAGTAGAACATTTCCCCCAAAATATCATCACCATAATTTCAACATAGAACGTATTACTTCCCAACTAGGGAATCCTAACTTCTTCTATGCTGGAGTCCCTCTGCCAGAGCTCATTCACATTATCACCATTGTATCAAATAGCTTATGCTGAATTTGTACTCCTACTTTCATAGAGATAGAAAAAAATGACACTTTCACAAAGAGACAAACATTTGACTGCAAAAGAATAGTGGGTAGAAGCTATACAAAAGGATTGTTTGATATCATGAATACCTAGCAATGGGATTGATCCAAGAGTTCTCATCCAGACTCATTTATTCAGCGTTTGTTTCAAAATTAACTCTTACATATACATACTTTTAAGCATCACTGAGCCAGACAAGGTTGTTGTAAGTATTTGGGATTAAAGGAAGCCACCAGAGTTTCAAAAATATATCATTTAAGTTTTTGATAGCTTTGATGGATAAACATTAAAAAAAAGATTTTGTTGAATTTTTGTACCTTGTTTGAAGACTTTATGCTTACTTGCTTGAGACTTCTCCAGACATAAACTCTTCTTCAGCAAGTCCCTTCTCCTCAGCTGTTTGCATCTATGAAGAAGGTTAAATCTAGCTGAGTTTCATGGTTTATGTATTTTGAAATAATTTTTATTGCTTGCATTGGATGCATTTTCAATACTAACTTACTGAATGTAGATTGTCCTGTGCAGGGCTAGGAGTTAGACATCAATGTTCTGTGTGGGTCCCTTCTAACTCAGGATATTCTATGATTCTATGAGTCTTTTTTCATTCTTTTTTTTTGTGCACAAAATAGCAATGGGAAAGCAGAAAAAGATGGGTTTGATCCTGAAACTTTGTCATAGGTATTTTTGTGAAGTAAAGCAAGAACTCACGCTTCATTCCTCTGCAAACTGGGAGCAATAGTAATTACCAGCCCTTGTATGAGCTCTGAACACCAGTTTCTGCTGTGGGAACAACATTATTCAGATTATCTAGGCCTCCTGTCTCCTGAGTTATACAAATTTTACCACCCTGTAGTTGGTGCAAATCAGTCTTTTGTCACAAGGCCTGGGATTCAGTCTAGTTTATAATACCTGAGTTTAGGTGTCTGCATGAATAGATCTGCCTACAAGCTAAGTGGCTAATTCCCATCACATTTTAAGGACAGCCAGAGATGGACTCAGTTGCCAGAACGGTGATATCTGCACACAGGGCAATTACCAGGTAGGTCTGTGGCAGACTTGTAACTTTCTGGAGCAGTAGCTGAAGGCCATGCAATATGTACTTGCTCTGCAAATTCCCTCTGCAGACTTTATCAGTTGCATAAACCAGATGTCCGTGCTTAACTCACCTACATTCACCTGCACACAGACTCAAACGCAGAGGTCTTAATCTTAACCTGAATCTTGACCCTCAAACCTAATTCAGCTGCTTCAATACAGGCATCTAAATAAATACATTTCAAGACGGACTCCACTGGCTGTGCCCCTGGATATTCTATCTGGTCTCCAGATTCCACTCGGCAAGTTCCAGAGTCTGCCATAAATTCTGCATCAGGTTTACTATGTCACTGCTGGTGACTTAAAGTCTCATATCTTAGGCTATGTGAAGAGTAGCAAAAAGTTTCTATATTTAGACAATTAAACCAATCCCTAAGTGTTTCCTACCGTGTATTTCAGAGGAAAAGGGGAAAAAACCTCCGAAGAGAGAATGTCAGATGCCATAAACAATGAAAATAAAGTCCTATAGCATTTTCAAACATTTTTAATACTCTATTTTTTTGTTTTGTTTTGTTTTACATCATTACCATTAAAAGGAAATGTTTCCAAAAGATGTCAGTGTTGAATGTTTTCTTTCTAGCTCATGGCTTAAATGGCACGTAGTGTCAAAGAACACTGCTGGCTTTGTGTTTTGACTGTAAAAAAAAAAGAAAAACAACAAAAAAACCCACCAACGCCCCCCCACCAACACCATTTTCTCTACATAGCTTTAAATTGCTGCCTTCAAAAAGTTGTTTCGTTATGCCATTCATGTACTCAAGTAGTACAAAACAAAAGCAACTGGTCAGATCTCCCTACTAGGGACAAAATCTGTTCAGCTGCTTTTATTTTGTCTTATAAATGGCTTAGCACAAAGAGTCCTGGCCAGAACTTAATGCTTTGGGCTTTCTGCATGTAGTAGTAGATAGTGCCCTGGGGCCGGAGTTCAGAACATCACTATTGAGCTTTAAACTCCATCAGGACCAAAAAGGCAAATTAAAATGTCAGGATTAGCATTTGACAGCTCCAGCTGTTTGTGAAATGTGGGGAAAAACAGAGAGAAGTTGGAAAGGTAGGGCTGTTGATTATATTGGGATATTTGTTATTTATACTGTGGCATTTTGCAATGCCATATGCAATCTGAAGTTTTGTAGAGGCTTACTGAAAGTGTTGATTGCATCTGTTGTACATATAAGAGTATCTGGAAGTTGGGCATAAAAATGAAATAAACATGTCAAGGCTCATTAGAAATTTTTTTAAAAAAACAACACACTACTGTTAATAAGGCAGTAAGGGCCATAAACTATGTACTACAAATAGGCTTGAAGTGTTCATAACTCAGCTAGCAAAAACCTGTCATATAAACTGCTCTTATGTTAGTGAAGCCAGACCAAGTTTTCCAATATGTTTATCTAGTTAGCCCTTAAGAGTGTGATGATTCTCTCAATGCTATAATGATAACCAATATATAGTATACTAAGGATATCCTGAAGTACTCCATCAATGGATTTAGTTTACGAATGCATGTGAAAATTACATAGCTGAGGGGAAAATACACTTAGTAAGAAGATCAAATTATTTCTTCAGAAGTGTCTCTGACCTTTACTCTGTAGTTTGTTTCTATCCCGCCAGATAAAGTATTTACAATCAGTATAGGACATGCCAAGCATTTAGAAAATTTACTCAGTAATTACTATTAATGTATGGTATAGCTTCTCCTTTCTTAGATGTAGTGTCACATTATTTCCAAGAACTTTGACAATTATCATGAGACTACTTAGACTAGCTAACTGAAGAAAAAGTGTCTAATTGGCCTACCTTTATCACTGTTTTAATATAAAAAGCTACAGACCATATGATTTAAAATTACAATCCACTTTTGAGCTCATAACTCACTTTATTTAAAAAATGAATAGAATAAAATCATCACTGAGCTACTAAATTACCTTGGAAAAAGTAGCCAAATAAAAAATGCTGTTAAATACGACAATAAAAGAATGAAGGAACTCAAAAGTCATTTAGGTCACACGGACATGATTAATGAAGAAGATGTACTCAAATGTCTTCAATTCCCCTAATAAAAATATTCACAACATGATGAAAAACTGTCAGTTCTGAAGTAAAATAAAGAAATTCTTCAAATTAAATTACACTAAATGACTGTCTGACAAGATAAATCTTGTTTTACTTTGATCTCCTGATAATGCCATCACATACTTTTGAGGGGTCTGGCAAGAAACTCACAGAGGGTCCTCACTTGCCAAAATCAGTAACATGAATTTCCATGCCTGAGACAGAAATGCTGGTTAAAAAGAGAAACAAGCTCGCTGGAGGAACACTTGTTTGTGACTAGTTCAGTATACCAGAGTGATGGCTGAAGAACAATTTAGCCTGGTAAAACTCTTACATGTAGGACTGTCACACTTGGTTTCTGTATCTGCCAAATCTGGTAAGGCTCGATTATACAAGTCAGCTCTGCCTCAGGGTTTGTCTATCTTGAACATTCAAATTTCTAAAACAATTCTATTGCTTTCTTTCATGAATCAGTATTTGTGCTCTATTTTTTCAATTTTACTTTTTGACTCATTATTTGTCTTCTTTTTGGCTTGTAACATCTCTTTGGTACATGCAGATCCAAACATATGAGTATGTTTGGATCTAATGTTTGGAACTAATTGGAACTAATTGGAACAAATGTGGAGTAGAGACAAATCCATGGTTTTCATTTATGAAGGGTAAATTACGTTATTTGTACATAAATATTTGTTTTCTGTGTTAAGCATGAAATAAGTTTGTCAGGGAGGGCAATATCTCTATCTTCCAAATACCTTGTCTGTTACGTTGGGGTTTAAGAGCCGTGAGCAGAGTTCTGTCAGGTTACCACAAGTAAAAATAAGCTATGATTACGTGGAGAATCTTCCTTATTATGAACATCCCATTTTAGGGGCAACAATCCCTGACTACAATCACTGTTAGACTCCAGCTCAGGGCTTAAAAGTTGGAAAATCTAAGTCTATGGATTTAGAATGGGACTGTAGAGTTATATAGCATAGAATAATTAGACTGGAAGGGACTTACAACAATAATGTATTTCAACTGCAATTAGGTTTGTTGCAGGAACTGTTAGATTGACATCTCAAAGTCAACAAGAAGATATGAGGGTAATATTATCTAGTAGTATTTACACAGAAAAACTCTGCATCCACCTCCCTAGTTGTGAAAACCTCAGTGGCCAAGGCACTTCAATACAGGGACAACATGGCAAGGGGAAATTGTGCTTTTATGTATTATAGAGCTAACTTCCAGAGGAACTGGCATAAAATCCTTCACACTGTGTTTGACATTGTTGGCTGATTTGCAATGATGAACATCAAAGCAAATCACATGGAGCACCTAGGTCAACAATCACATAAACTCTTGTTGTCCTAAAGACTAATTGAGACCTCCAAGGAGGTCATGGTCTAGGAAAGGATCATTCTGTAGACCTCTGTTGTCTGCAGAACTCTCTTGAATACATCTGATTTACTCAAGCTTGGCACTGAGGCCAGAATCAGGTCCCCACTGTACAACAAACAGAACTACTAAATGTTTCATGATTTATTGCAAGGATTCTCTTTTCAGGATTAATACTAAGTTAGTCATACATTTGTGACTAACAGCACACAAAACTGAACAAATTCCTTCAATGTAATAGGATAAAGCAGTTCTAGTGAGCTAGAAAGCAATTATAATGTACAGAAAATCAACATATGTGTGTTGATATAATGGGCTGACTATGTATGTTATAATGAAATGTATATTTTGAAGATAGAAGGAAAATAACCTACCTATGTTATTGAGGAGATTTATTTAGCAACTTTCTAAGTATATTTATCTTATATTTTTCCAGAAAAACATTTATTAGTCACACTCAAATTTATTATTTATACAGAATAAAGTAATACCTGGTACATTTGATATTTGATTCAGTTTTCATACACCATTAATTTTTTTATTTGTTTTTCATTTTGTAATTTTGAAAAATTAGTTCCAAATGAGAGATTTGTAAGATGAGTTCTAAGTATTTAGTTTTTAGAAGACAGATATATTGCCCATACAAAAATGTAAAGCTTCTAGCTTTGTGTAGTTGACATTGCCTTCTACATTCCATGGTTGTGGGTGTAGATCACTGTTCTCCATGAATATATCATGATCACTGTTCATCTCCATGAACATATTATTGGAGGCTCCCTACCCTTTTTCTTTCTTGCAAACAACCCATCTTCATATTTGTGGAATGATTGATGCAGATATTAGCCTCATTCACTCAAAAACCAGTTATAATTAATTTCTTGAGCTTCAGAGGAAGGAGGAGTCCTGTGGGGAAAAAAAAGTAACACAAATAAATAATTGCAAACAAATTGTTGATTATCCAAATCTCTCTACCTAATGATCTATTAGTATGTTTTTCTCTATACTGACTCCCAAATAGGCAGAAGGGAGTTCAGTGTTAGGCAGCCTGGTTAAATAACTGGGGCCAGAAAATGTATACACAAGTGCTAAATAGCAGTATCCTATGTATGGTGTAAAACCACTAAAGTTTATACCTCTGGTGGAAACATGAGATATGTAAAATTGGATACCAATATGGATATTACATACATTTACATAGTTGCATAGGCATCTGTGCAACAGCATATGTATATATATATATATTAGTATACACATAAATGTTTCTCTAAGGATTTTGTATAGAATAACGACATAAAATAAGCTGTGCCTCTAAAAGAAAAATATTTTGTAACATATGTAAACTGCAGTCACAACTGCATTGAAGTACTCAAAAATTATTTGGTTAAAGGGTAAATACACCTCGTACCTCATAATGAAAATCTTATAGGTAGGAGTGGAGATTAACACTGGAGGCTGTCTGCAGAATATTAATAAAATTCAATATAGTTTCTAAAAGGTATAATTTATATTTTGTGGAAATGAGTCTCTTTTCTAATAAAATTCTTTTGTCCTTCATTCTGTTCATATAATTTTTCTATAAATCATCCTGTAGGAATTTTTTCTAAATATTCATCTCAGAGAGAACCTATTTAAATAAGCTCTCTTAGCAAGGTATTTTAGAATTAAAATTACACCATGAGCAATACTTTATCCAATATGTTTTCTTCTGTAGATTTTTTTTGTGACTAAACTAATATTTTGTGGAATTATATTATGTTAAAATAGCTGATCTGAGGTGATGCTTCTAGTATATAAACACTTTGTAAAAAAGATTAACAAATTACCTTTAACCATTTTAATTTAACTGATCTCTCAACCTGTGCAAAAGTAGCTGATTTCCTTTCCACATCTACATATATAGTAAAAAAAACCTAAGGGCATAACACACAATGAAAGAATAAGAAAGCAGAAAAGTGCTGCTGGTTATACTTTATTTTCTTGGATTTGCAGTATACTAGAGCCTTATGCTCTTTGTAGTGATGCAGAAACAAAATCTGTGATGTTCCTGAAAGTCTTGGGAAGGTTTGATAAAAAAAAATGGGTAAATTGTATTTTGATAATGAAAGGCTGGAAACAAAACAAAAGAGAAAACCTGGCACCATTTGCAAGATGGTGTTACTAATGCTAATTGATCTTCCTCTGGCTCTTGCATTATGACATTGGGCAAATAAATATGGACCACATTCTTTCTCTCTCTCTTCCCTTATTTTATTATTGTATAATGTCATCTTTTCTGAAGAAGAATTTACATATTTACACTTTTTTCCCCCAAGTTTTTATCATCAAAAGATCATTTTCTGAACCTTTTCTAAGATCCTACACTTCTGCTGCTGCTAGAAACCTCCTGTCTACATGAGACTGGTAGATTTGACCTATGATTTATGAGATGCCCATGGAAGAACTGGGAGTTCGGATGGGTTACATAGCGGAATCTCAAATGACAATAGATGTCCCAGTTTAAGCAATTGAATCTGAAATGTAGAGCCATCATACAGGAATCTATCATAAAAGTATCTCACACATCTGCACAGTGCTGGCAGATATGACATAAACTCTGCAGTAGATGTGTCTTCCTCTGGAGCAGCAGCTTGAGGTGAGGTGGAAAACACAGTATCTCTCAAACATCATTGAATGTCAATGTATTGACAACTAAATAGAGCCCAGAATCCCACACCCTAATCAGATAAAGTCTGAGTGTTTTAATTTAGTTTCATTTCCTTCCAATGTGCTTTTCTCCTCAGCACATCATTCTGCTACCTTTTTTGCCATCAGAAATCTTAATCTTTTGCTTCCTTCTCTTCATGACCATAAAATTTTTATGTGAAATTGATGAAAGTATCGTGAAGATCACAATGGGGAGTATTAGGGTGTATTTTGGTGGGTTTTTTTTTCGTGGGAAGTATGAAATGGTTTAATAATTACTTTAAATAGTATCTCATAATACTCAGCTTGCACTGTCTAGATGAAGAATTTGTACATACAAGTATTTCATACTATTTTTAATGTTTTGTCAGTGTCCAGAGACAGCCTAGTCTTGAAGGTTTTTGTTTTTATTTTTATCCTTGTTTATCGTAAGAAACAATTATGGCTTTGATATGCCCAATCTGAAAGGAAATATTTTTTCCAGGAACTGTTTTAATAGTCCATTTAGATTCATAACTTTTAGTGATTCAATATTCATGTCTTTTAAAATGCAGTGTATAATTCACGTTTTTTGACTGGACCTGAATTTTACATTTGAAATGTTTGGGGTTTTTTTGTAGTCTGTTTCTCCTAGCTATGTCATTTCAGTTTAAATGATAATAATTTGATTGTTAGCTAGAAGTTATTATCTTTTTCTTTAGAGACTAACTGGAAAGAGTCTGAATTTTGAAATGCGTATTAACATTTTTAATTAAAATTTTTAAATAAAATTTTAACAATTTTAATTTAACTCTGAATTAGATAGACCTACAAAAAGAAGTTGCACACTTTAATTTTCTTTTAGGCTCCTGTTTTATTGTATAGTATTCACGAATATCACTCACAGAATAGTACTTTGCCTGACAAAAATAATATACCTTTTAATATTTTCCTTCCTGGAAGACATCTTAATAAGGTATTCCATGTATGATGGAATACTTCAGGAGCTGATTAGCTTATATTCCAAAAGGCAATTGTAAAAAGGTAGCATAAGTCTTTGGAAAATTGCCAAACCCTACCAGCATGTCCAATTTCCCAAAAAAAGTAAACCTTAACAACTCAGTCATTGTTCCCTCTGTACAAGAAAGCTACAACGTTTTCATTTCATGTTTTCCTTTGGGGGCATGCTATTGTTAAAAAAAGCAAAATTATCTAAGAATGTCATTAAAGAAATAAGACAATCCCTTGGCTTTTCAGATGACAAGAAGAGACCTTCAAATGCCATGGTTCTTTCAGCTTCTTTTTTTAGGCTTGACTATGTTCAGAACAATAAAAACCACTTCACTGAAACACCTGCATCTACTTCAGGGTGAGTCCATCTCCTGGAAGTACCAATGCCTCTCTATTTGCTATAAGGACCCCTAAGTAATCACATCAGATCTTTGAAATGGTAGTAGGGCTGATATGTGCTTTTAACCGGTGGAACTGATCCTCACAGAAAGCATCGGACTTCAAGACAGATACAACTTTTAGAAGAAAGATTAGAATTATCTGACAGCCTTTAAACCTTCCCTCTTGGAGGGGATTAAAACCTTTTATTGTAGCATCTAAGATGAGTTTTAGGCAGTGGTCGTTAAGAGATGCAGATTCTCTGAGGAGGCCAGTTTCTAGCTGTCCAGTACCACTCACCAATTCCTCTGGCAATCGTATGAATTTTTTCGTCACATCTCAAGACAGGATTAGTTTGTGATTCAACTTTCAATTAATTTTTCCCTCTAAGACCCATCAATAAATAAGAAAAAAAAAAGAAGACAAAAAGAGGATGGAATGCTTGCTTGGACTGATGTTTTCTTCTCCAATGTTCTGTAATGTTCTAGCTTCTAGAGTTCCAGGAAAGCTTAGTGTGTCCTGTTCAACCACCTACATGCAAATGTCCTTTTGAAACCTTTGTTCTTATTTTTCCAGGTGAAGATGGGAGGTGCAGTTCTCCTTTGAACTTCAACTACTTCAACTACTTGCTAATATAGGGGAACGTTTGGGGTTTTTTTTGGAATATTTACATCTAAATCTGGCCTGCCTAGACTTTGGGAGGTGTTATACCTCCTATAAACCTATACTTTCACTATTTCTATAAGATGTCCCTCTCCCTGAGGGCTTCCGCTAAAACATATGTAATCTTTATTCAGTCTCATTTTCTTTTTGAGAAAACCATCCAAATAAATATATATGTTCTTTTCTGAGTATCAGGGAGCACATTAACCTTTTGAAACAGAACTAGAAACTTGAATTAAATAGAAAGATATTTACCAACTTAGCATTTTACATACTCCCTATGATATTTATGTTACTGCTATTCAACTTTTTTTACTAATTTTGTACCTATTTTGCATGGATTCTTTTATCTCACTGTCATCTCTTACACATTGTTAGATTTCCATTTTCCTCTGATTTTGCCATCTTTTAATGTTCACTTTATATTTCAACATGCTTGCTCTGAATTTCTTTATGCAAAACCTTTCCTCTTTTACTCTGTGTCATTAGCAAAATACAAAATGCTGTGTTATTCTGATTTTTATATTAAGCACGAATAAGTGCTTAATAAATTTCACATCATGAAAGACATAAACTACACTTGTATAACCTCTATCAAGGAACACATTAGAATAGAATGAAAACAATTCAGCCCTGTTTGCTGTCTACTTCATAGGCATATATTTAATTAAGTTATGCTGCTCCTAAAATTCAAAAAGCTTAATCTTTTTCTGTCCTTAAATTAAACTCCCTGTGCTTTACAATGACCAAAACAAATAATCTATGACCTACAAACAAGACACTTGCATTCCCTAAAGATTTACTTCATCTTCTTCTCTAGGTTATACATCTTTGAACCTCTCTTTTCTGTAACGACCTTCTGGTGCTCATTAGCATGCTGATTACCATTAACACAGCTATAATGCAGCAATTTTCTTGGTGTATGTCGAGGAGAAATGCTCATCAGAATGCAGTCAAGGGACAAAATTAACTGCATAAATCTACAGCACAAACTGGATCTTATCCAACTTTACATGAGTCTTCCCCCTTCTGCTAGGTGTGACATCATCATCTTGCTCCCTGCTGATGGCCTAATAAGTATCCCCAGGTTCCACACTATTTAATTTACCCCTTCTCTCAATTTTACAGTCCCAGTGATAGCTGAGCACCTAGTAGTATTTTCTCTTAATATATGTTTACCTTTATTTTTTCTTTTGTTTCTTATACAAATGTATGTGTATGTAAGTGTTTACCTGTATGTCATTGCTTTCATTTTCTGTAAAATAACTTACAGGGCAATGGAGTAAGGTATTTTCTACCGAAGAATATGTTTACAGAACTAAAATTTTGACTGAGATGTGTATTTCTGATTAATAAAATAATTCTTCCATATAAGAGGTGGCAAATATTGGACTAAGTATGTTGCATACTTTGAATGAAACAGTTTTCTCAGGAAAAAACTAAAATAACTAGTTTCAAAATGACACAAGCAAACACAAAATCTGATAATTTTTGACAGAGTGGTATAGCAGACAGAGGGAGAAGATGATTCAGGCAGTAAATCTTATTTAATTCAGTCAAATGCCCTTTTTTTTCCTAGTTATTGTTATAAATAACAGTAAACCTATACAGTTCTCTGTATTTACACAGATCTTACTTTAATTCGATTATCCTGGACTGGTCTAATTTGGAATGAGGGGATTTAGTTCTGAAAGAGGAAACATAACTAGAAACGAACTGGCTTTGGATATAAAAAGAGATATTCAAAGAGAGGGCAAATGGGTCGAGAAAAACTATAACTGGCAAATGAGGAGGTAACGAAGAAGAAGGACAAGAAGAAGTGAATCAAAAAAATACCTGAAGGAGTTCAAATCAGATGAAGAAGTGGAGAGAACAAGAAGAAAGGATCCGACTGAAGGGTACCATGGTCCGGGCAACATTTCTATTCAGAGAGGAAGTTTTTGGGAGACTCAGTTTTTCTTGTAGACCTTAAGCTCATATTTCCTGGAGTAGAGAAGGAAAAGGTTCTCATCCTGACAGTGGATAATGGACTTGTCTGGAGTATGCATCTATGTCTGGAAACAAGTAGTTTCCCAACCCTCATGATTAAGATACGGCAAGAGTGAACAGTGAGGAAGAAAGAAGTCAGCATGGAAGAGTGCCTGTAACACACCAAGAAGTCTTGTCCCCTTCCTTCACTCTGCAGGGCACATCCCTTCTCTTTGAGCTTGCACTCTCAGGGATTGTACTGCACTCCCATATTTTTTTTGGAAAAAAAAAAAGCTTGGTGGAAGACAAGGAGAAAGTAAAGTATAAGTTCAGCAATGCAGTAGCATCACTTCCTGATAAGCCTCCGTTGCCTTCTGCTGTGTGTCTTTTGCATCATGGCACTCTTGTGGTATTAATATAACTTTTGTGAGTGGTGACCTCAGGTAATAATTCAGGTAAATTTAAGAGACTCCTTGAGGCAGGTTCAGTTATAAGAGCACCAATCTTGGCAGAGGTTTGTTCAACCTGTTCTTGAAAACTTCCATTGATGAAGCTCTTGCGGCCTTCCTAAGCGACCTAATCTACCACTTCACTGCTAGAAACGTTTCCCAGATGTTTAACTGGAATCTCATTAATTTAACTACATTAATCCTGACCTCTTTCAACATCTTTATGTAGTTTAAAAATATTATTATATGTCTCCTCATTTTTCTTTCTCCTCATTTTTCTATCTACTTCACCATTCAGTTTTGCCTCATGTTGCTACTCATCTACCTAAAACATCAACAGTCAAGGGGAAAAACAGACAGAAAATTTTAAAAAAATAGTGAGTAAAATAGACATCACTAAATTTTTGTGGGATGAATTCTGTCCTATTAACTATAGAAACATAACCTGGCCACTGTGCCAGCTAGAGGTAAAGCAGACAAGTTTCTTTTATTTGATGCATATTCTGATTATAAAGAACTCATCTACTGTAAAAAAAGAGGTCTGAGAAAGATAGAGTATTAAAAAAGGGGCGGTGGGTAGGGGGTCAGTTCTGGAAAACATAGTGCAGGAAAAAAAAAAGAAAAAAATGGGAATGCTTTTGCAAAATATTATTAACATGTCATGCTTAACATGAAGTGTGAATAGCTTATTTTCTCTGCCTGATAACTGACAATAGCCAGCAGGTACAACATCCCCTTGTTGTTGCCAATAACGCCGACAAAGAAAAACAACAATCAGTTTAGTAAACTTCATGAAAAATCAGAAATCAATATCATATTAAGTCATCTAGACCTGAAAGTCCTTCAAGCAGTTTCCAAACACAGAATGAGGGAACAGGAGGAGGACATTGTGGTGATGAATTGTACACCATACTGTCAGATGAGAAGATTACAGAGTAGGCTTTTATTCTAGTTCCTATGGGATTTGTATATAAATATACTCCTCATGAAAGTGTGGGGTATCTAAAGCTCAGGTGAGGTTACATCTATGGTAAAGGTTGTAAGACTTTGGTCCCAAGGATTCTTGCTGTATACCTGGCTGTGTAGCACTGGTGTATATCAAGGTGAAGCTTAAGGATCTACAGCAGTCTCCTTTGCACCTTTGCTTCCAAGGGATGGAAATTCAACAGAAGGCTGGACCACTGCACAGCTCACAGAAAGGGACCACAAGGGTGTCACGGAAACTAAGATGTGTTGTAGCTTAAATCACATCCTTTACTGTGAACTCACTTGTCTTTCTACTAAAGTGATAAAACTGAGGGAAGGGGGAAAACTTTGCTCTCCAAATTAATATCTTAACATGGGGCTCTGGATGATGTGATTGTATCTGTTCCCTGATTCTAGATAGCTAGATCAAACACTGTGAAACGGAGGGGGGATATCACAAGTTCAGGGGCAAACTGAACATCAGTATCAAAAGAAAAAGAGGAAAATGCAGTCATACTTTACTTTTACAATAACAAAAACCAACACTAGTGCATATGTGGTAATAGGGAGAAAAAGGCACTGCTAATGGCAATCAGCTTGTCCTACTGGTCCAAAGAATCCTAATTATTACATTTGGAAAAACTGTACAATACTCTGGAGGGCCCAGTTACAGCAAACTCAGCAAAAGCATCTGCTGAGCAAATGCTGGCAGCTTTTCTGTTAGAGCGTGTGCTGAGTGTAGCTGGGGATACACTAGATACAGTATCAGCACCGGAAGACAAATTCAGTAAAAGATGTGGGTACCTGGTCCCAGAAGTGGAGCATGATGCACAAAAACCTGCAGAAACCAGAGAAGTATCTTAGACACTAAGCATGCTTCTGGTTCGGCTATAAAATTTATTTTAGGGGCTAAATTCTGTTGCCTGTACATGGTTGAACCTCCAGGCATCATAAAGCCATTGAGACTTTACCACTTGAGTTTCCTCTGCTGGAGTCCAACACTAAGCCTGACACATTAGATGCTTGATCACATCTGAGGCACAGTAGCAACACTGAAATTCGCAATCAGAACCATTTTCTTTCAGAAAATGTGCATTTATCTGTCTAATTAACTAGTTAATTCTTACAGTACTCATTCAGAAACTGGGAGATTATGATTCAACTTGTTTGGCTTTACGGTGCCTCATACCTTGTATCACACAGGAAGGGATACCACCAGCCTTCTTCAGTTGCACTGTTGAAACTGTACTACTCTGCAGAAAAGGTTTCAGTGTTTTGTAGAAAAGGAATAAAGGGAGAGAAAAAAGAAACCAAACAGTGAGAACATGATGCTATTGCCTAAACACTCTCCCTGGAAGTACAGTGGGCTATTTCATTCTTCAGGAGGATGCAATTCCCAGGAGACATCATGCTTACTCCCTTTATCCCAGTTAGACCAAGGAAGAGATAGTTAAGGCTGGGCAAACTGAGGCAGTTCTGGCATGAGTAACTTCTTGTCTATGAGATGGTTTCTGGTTCTAGCTTGATATTCTTCTTAGATGTTTTTGTTTGGGCGATCACTGATATTGAAAAAATAAACATTAAGGATCGCCACTTTTATCTTCCTGGTTGTTGCCATCTGGAATGTGGTATCATATGAATGACAACAGCTGCCCTGACCAGTAGTGGATACAGCTGGATTGTGATACAGAAGCAAAATATTCTTCAGACTCTAGCACTGAGCTACTTCATCCCTGCTAGCGCTCCTCAAGTTACATCTCAGCTTGCCCAGTCCTATCTCCAGACTATCACTCCAGGTACTCATTCATTCAAAAATAAATGGATACCTGAAGTGTTGCTTTTATTGTTTTTGATTCCTTCACCTCATGCAGACCTCACCAAATGAGGACTTCTGCACCCCAGTGAACTGTCAACATATAACAAGGCAAGTCAACCTTTCCTCCAAGGAACATCAGTCTTGTGCTTTGACATTGTATATATGAGCCCTACAAAATACATTGTCTCTCTCTCTCTCTTTCTCATTTTTTTTCTGCTCAGCAAAAGCAAATCTTGGCTTCTTTTTTATTATTATTCTGAAGAAGACATAGACATTTAGGATATCATAATTTATTAACCATATGTTTATTTTTCTTAAAATCTGATTGGAAATTCTACCTCAGGTGGAGACCTCATATGGCACTATGGAGCATATGTATAATATATATTTATCTTACATTTGAAGTTGAGGACCAAAATCAGGCATGCATGCTGGAAATGAATTGCTATTTTAAATATGGATAAGTTACTGTTTCTCCATAAACTTATGTTTGTTTACTAGTACCAAAGAATTAGGTGCTTGTGAAGTATATTAGCTTCAAAGTACAGATTATATCTGTATAACACAAGTAAAAAGAATTTGATATGAACTGAATGTACATGAAAACTTAGAAACTGAAGGAACTTGATAAGGGAAGTAAAAGGACACAATGAAAATCTGTGACAAGTGGAATTAAAGATGACAATTTTTGAAGTGATCCAACAAAAAAAATCCTAACAAAAGTAGTTTCATGTTGCTATGCAGTGTGAGTAGTAACACAGAAAAGGCAGAATCATTCAATAAGCAAGTCTTTTTATAGACAAGAAAAAGCCAGATGATATAGTCTCTTTAGAGGATGATGAAATATCTTAAAGCAATCCAGTTAAAACACAGATACCAGAATTATTCAATGATAAATCAACAGGTGACTGGTGTGCAAGAAATAGAATGTTTCTTAAAGAGCATCCCACTGAGCCGTAGATGCTCTCTTTTCAATAGCTCTTTAACTACTCTGAAGATCAAAATTCATACAGGAAAACCTAAAGTAAAGCACTGAGATAATAATAGACCTATTGTTCTGTGCAAAATAACAGATTATATGCAACTTCATTAACAAAGAATTAAAGCAAAATAATATGATTAATGCAAATCAATATGAGCTCTTGGAAATTTGGTCTTGATTCTGTAACGTGATTAGAAGTTTAGTTACTAAAGGTAATTGTGGATATAATACACTAAAACTCCTTTGAGACATTTGAATTGGTGACTTGTGTCATTTTGATTATGAAATTAGAACAATATATTATATAGTACCAACTAAATAGATTAAAAACAAGCTAATTGATACCTCTCCAGATGTAATTGTAAATGACTAATCATTGTTGACTGAGTACATTTCTAGCTAAATTCCAATGGATTTAGATCAACTTAACAGTTTTATCCATGACCCAGAATGAAATATTAAATCATCACTAATAAAGTTTTCAGATGACATAAAGATGGAAGGAGCAGACAATAATAAAAAGAAAAGATCACTGATGCAGAGTGATATGAATGCCTTCTGGTCTCAGCCCTAATGCAAGAAAATGGTGTGTATTTGAGCCCAAACATGCAGAAAGAGCAGCTAAATTTGAATTATCACAATGGCATTAGTTGATGATCGGACCATGGTTTGTATCTCAGGTTATATGGAAGTAAAACAGTCCATATGACCCTGTCATGAAGGAGTAGGTACAGCTGGATATCTTGTCAAACATCTGTCAAGCTGACCATGCAACATGCAAGTCTTGGTCATCTTTGATAAGGCATTAGGAACCCTTGTTCTGGTGGTGATGAGTGTGCCTAACCATCACCGGCGGGACCCAGTCCTGTCCTGTCATGAACAAGTAGCAGTATTTATCCATCTCATATGATTACACACATGACACTAAAATGTACTTTCTCCTAAAATACATCACTTCTGTGATTTTTCTGAGGTTAAAAAGGACAGCCAGAGTAGCTGATCCACTCAGTTAACATGCTTACTAGGTCAATATACAGGAGTTACTTTGATCTTGGCTCATGCAAGATATCAGGAAAAAGGAGCCTCCTATTAAAATTTCATGTCTTATAATTAATGATCCCTTTCATAAAATTGCCTCCAATATCTTTGAATCTTAGACAGACTGAGTCTACCTGCAGGGAGAATTTTCTTTGCAGAGATGCTTGGAAGATCATAAATTGCCCTGTTTTAGTAATTTATTGGGTCTTCAAGGGGCTAAAACTTCCTTTTTCTAAAGAGCAGAATTCAAAAGAAATTTCCTGCTGTAATGGAAGTATGGAAACATTAAAGATCTGCAACAGAATCAAGTATTTTATATACAATGTCTCACAAAGAAACTTTGGTTCTAAGGAAATTTGTTATGAGATTTATTGTTTAGGATGACAAAAAGAAAAAAAAAAAGAAAGGAAGATATAAAGATTTCAGTGTATCATAGTATTCTGGTGATTTCAAACCTACAATATCAGCTGACTATCCAAAAATCGTCCAGACAGTTGTTATGGTAAGAAAGCAAATTAAGTAACATGTGCAGTATATATACACCAAAACAGAAAAGAGTGCCCTTGCAAATAGAAATCTAAGCTGCAAAGCACCTTGCAATGAGCAGCTGGGAAACCTCCCCACTGAAACAGCATCTGTAGGAAAGGTGCTGTGAAACTTAGAGCAGTGATGAACTGGCAGGAAGCTGGCTCAGGATGCGACCACTACAAGCAGACATCTGAGAGTGCGTAGAATTCAGGAGCCCAACAGAACAACTCAAAGGTCAAACCCCAAGTTTCCTATGTTGCCAGGGAAATAAGGGCTTGGATATAGCACATCGGATAAGCACTCAGGATCTTTCATAACAGGCTTTCCAAGAAAACAGCCTTTGTCCATCTACCTGTAGAATACATAATAATTATTGAGTCCCTGTATAAAATTAAGAAGTAGCCTTCAGAGAGATCTGTTTCATTTCTGTATATTAAGTACTTGGTATTTCAGTCGATTATAATGTGGCTTAAGTAAGGACTTTAATTTGCTAAATTCTCTCTAGAAATCAGATCTTGATCCCAGGTTGTCCGGATTCTCCATGTATTTACAAGTCTGAAAACACTTTCTGCTAATACACTTCTACTGGCTTTCATATTTATAAAAGGTGTTCAGAAATCTTAGAAATCTCTAGTTTGGAGCAGATCTAGAGTGAAGTATTTATGACAAGTTACAGCCAAAAATTTGTTCTTTTGCTGGTTTGTTTTCTTGGTTTTTTGGGGGAGTTCTTTTTTGTTGTTGTTGTTTTTTGGGTTTTTTTTAAATGAGATTAAATTATAATTAACTCTAAGGTTATTGCAGTTTCAGATAAAGTCCAGTTCATCTTTTCCAGTATTGACTCACTGGCCAAATTACACCACTACTTGTTTTCATTCCTGGTTGTTTCGAAGCTAGAGATAATTTTTTTTTCTTTCTTTTCTTTCCGTCTGTGAGCAGTCTAACTACTGGTGCTATCAGATTTAGGGAGATCTTCCTCTGTTTCCCCTCAAAGGCAGCCAGAATTATTATTTTAGTTATTTTTATCATATTCTGGCAGAGCAAAGCCTTCTAAGAACAGTTCTCTTGGGCTTCTAAAAGTACAATGACTTCTGTAGAATTTATTAAGTTCAGATAAGGCTGGGTGCACCCTAAAAATTACTGTTATACACTGTTTTACATTATGCAGTTGAGTTGGGTGAGTCTGAAAGCCTTGGCAATTGAAATCTTTTGCTCACATATTCACAAGTGTCAGAAATGCCAGTTTGCCCAGCTAGCCTGGGCAGTGGGCAGGACTCAAAAGAGACTGTGGTCCTCAGATCCATCAGATTCATGGGTTTTGTGAGATTAAGTACAGAAATCACAACAAGAAGATCATATTTATTCTTTCCAGTGTTAAGTGTCTAACTTAGAGACCGGTCTCTCCTTGTTCATTCACACAGTTACAGGAGGGGAAGACAGGCAATCACAGGAGGTCAGCGAACCCTGTGGGGCATCTGGACATCTCACTTGTTATCTTCATATCATCTACTTTTTATGTCAGAGTGCACCAGAACCCTTTTCTACGTTGGTGTGCAGAACAACCTTCAGATGTTCCCAGATCCCAACTCCTGCCAAGATAGGCAGAAGACACCACAGCCTGCTATTTGTCCCCCTGGGCCATCTGGTCCCGGAGAGTTAGTTTAAGCTCCATGCTGACCTTTTCATTCAGGCTGCAAGTTTTTCAGAGGTGTATCAAAGCTGGTAGCTGAAGTGGCAAACTAATCGCTAGCATGTAGTGCATACTGCTGCAGGCACTGGGGTGATAAATTGTCCAATTTTACTAAGCAAGGTTGCTCGGATAAAAGCAACTCACAGTAAGGGTATGTACAACTGTCTTTGTTATGGACCAAACAATAACAGGCATGGTTGTGATTTTTTTTTATTATTTTTAATTGTCAGAGTCTTTCTCAAGAATGGAAAACACTGTCAGTGAAAAGATTTTAAAATCTGTAATTTGCATAAATATTTTAGATCATTTTTGAAGTAACAGCTGTCATGAAAGCCTGTATTACCATTTGTTTACAAAAATAGGAAATCATTACCATTTTGATGTCCCCTGAGAATTGAAAAATACGTATATAAACACAGAGCAGATTAACTCAGAGAATGAATGTGTGTCCTTGTATTCACAATAGCTGAGCTGCCCCCACTGCATAGGTTTTATACTTTTTTATTGTCCTCCATGATAATTTGACTTTCATATTTAAATCCTCTAATATTTTAATTTTCTCTCAAAGCAGTTGCTGGAGTTGTATGGTTCTTTCTAACCCATGACTATGATGTCTCACATTCAGTTACTCAGAATATTTGCAGATAACCTAATATTTTTTTCTTTTCTTGCAAAAATATTTATTCCACCTGTCAAAATTATTTTCATACAGACAAACCAAAAATAATGTATGCTTTAGCTTAGTTGTAATAAGACAACAAAATTATTTGTACTAAACCCCACATATGTATTCGTGACCATTGCAAGACACACTGGCCCATGCATTATCAAAATTACATGAGCATCCTCTCATAAAAGTTACAGGCAAAGTAGCCAGTCTTCATTTCAAGTTCATCTGAGATATAGCTTTTTCTACAGTAACTACAGTCATGACTTTTGTTGTGGTGTAGATGCCTTATTTAAAGGGTCATAGATGACAAATATCCCTTGTGGTAACAAAGATTTGACACATAGTTTCTGTATCTGTCGTCTGTCTAGTGAGGACCAGATCTGGAAAAGGATTGCAAAGGCATGATGCTCAGTGTTGCTATGCTTACTTTTTGTGTATCTCAGCTCCCTGTGTAATACTCACAAAATCAAGTTATGCTCCAAAATTTTTTTCACAATGGGGTGGGAAATGCTCAGTGACTAAGATTAGGATGCACAAGAGAAGCATATTGCTAAGTGTAAAAGGGGGAACTGTTCAATGCCTGAAGTAGCCAATGGGAAGCATGAAAGGGAAAGAAATAGTTTAACTCTTGTCCTTTCCAGAAGTTGGGCATCTATCCCAAGAAGTGACTAAGGCTACCTGGGACCACTGTCTTACTCCTCACCCTGAATTACATAAGGTCCTTAGGGAAAAAATTGCTGGCTGTCCTTTATCTTCTGAGAGCAAACTGGAGGACCCTTCAACCTATAATGATTGGGAAACTCATACCAAGCAGGTTCTGTGACTTCTTCAGCCCCTGAAGCCTTTTGCTTTGAACACTGAAATCTTATAAAACATTAAGATCTATTTTGATATTGTAATCAACTTCCAGGCAGCTTCCTGAGAAGGAAAATTTTTCCGTATGAAGGATTCCAAGTGATGTGGTTGTAGGCAACTACTGATGAGTGTTAGTACTTGTCAAGAATGTACTTCCTTTTTAATTAAAAAAAGATAAAAACATGTATTTGTTTTAGATTTTTTTTTTAATGACTGGTTCTTAGAAACAAATAAAAAAAGCCAAGTTGTGCCACATTTAAATATTTTAGATAGAAACTTGCGTAGTTTTCAGTACAGAAGTTTTAGTTTTACTTGGGAAACTAGTATAAAATATGAGAAGAGTGCTCTTTCACTCTTGTGTTAGGTCACAGGATAATTTAAGCAAAAAACCATGTACTGAAACTGCCAAGCCCTTTCAAGTGGTTTAAATAAGCCTAATTCCTGCATGTTATGAAAAGTATATGATCTCTACACAAAAATAAAGTCTGAAAGGCTACATAATTCACAGACAGGAGGCCTGAAGAAAACATGTCTAAAGCTGGTCAATTGTGTCTCTATTTGTATAGACCAGCATTGGTTGGAGGGGCAAGTAGCAATGTCTTCATTCTCGTGACCAGTGAAAGGACTCAAGGAAATTACATGAAGCTGAGTCAGGGGAGGTTTAGGTTGGATATCAGGAGAAAGCTTTTCACCCAGAGGGTGGCTGAGCACTGGAACAGGCTCCCCAGGGAAGTGGTCACAGCACCAAGCCTGACAGATTTCATGAAGCATTTGGACAACACTCTCAGGCACGTGGTGTGACTCTTGGTGTGTCCTGCACAGTGCCAGGAGTTGGACTCGATAATCCTGATGGGTCCTTTCTAACTCAGCATATTCTATGATTCTATGATATTAGACAAATTATAAGTTGTATATGGTACTGACAACATGAAAGGAAACAAATAATTGGATGATACAGCCAGTCTATACCTACAACTACCCTTCCAATAATCAGAAACATTTTTACTTTTTACTGAAATTCTAAAATATAAACAATAAAAATATAGACCAAGTCTGTTGCATTCACTATTTTATATAAAATTAAATTTAATGGACTGGGACAAACTCTGCTTACATTTACACTAGGGTAAATCCAGAGTGTGTTTGAGAAAGGGGCATGCTAATAGAAGGAAAAAATTTACTTCATTTGAAACAAAGAAATATTTCAGACTAGCAGTTAAAAATTAAAGATGAACAGAAAACAAAATTTGATATAACTTGGAGTATAAAGTGTTGCATTCAATTAGAAAATATTAGGACATTAACATTCAGGGGCCTGCTGATTTAGAATATATTAGAATACTGGACACATTACAATTTCTCATGTCCTGACATATTTTCTTGTGACATAAGGTTGGCAAGACTGCTAGGCAAAACTTCTTTGCACATTGTACATAAACTGCACAACCTTTGCTGTATCAACTTTATGCTCCAATAAACAAGACAATAATGACAAATTATCAAAGCAGTCCTCAGATGTGACCCTCAATTGGAAGAGCAGCAATTTAATGAAGACAAAAGCTAGGTGAAAGCTGCTAATATCATTTACTGATAAACAGATTTTCTCAAGAGGCTCCTAGCTCAATCCCCTGAGGCCCCATAAACCTGCATAATTCCATTTAAAATATTGTGCAATTCACTAAATTAGTCTTTGAACATCCTTACTATCCAATTACGAAGCCCCAGCATGGACAGAATAATGAAATTTTTCAAACTGTGGAATGCATGTGGCCTTAACAAACTTATGACAAACACTGAAATTAGCTTTCACTTTTGAAGCCAATGTAGACTATTGCTAATGCTTCAAGTCAGAGATAAAACAATGAAACACTATTGCAGTGGTTAAGTAGGATGTAAAAAAAAATAAATCTTCAACTTATACAGAATTCTCGACACAGCCTACCTTCAGGTAAAAAAAAATCATAAGAACTTGAATGATGTTTTTGCATTTGTAAGCTATTTGGCCTGCTTAAGTTCTAGTAAAAGCTTAACTGAATAAAGGGTACAAAATACCTCCTGGACAGCTTTATCTTCCAGGCAGGCAGAAAAAGACAAGAGTTTCAGAAGTGAAATTTATTTCTGTTCAAGAATTGCAAGCTGTATTATTAAAGTCATTTGTCATGGTTTGAATATTTCTGCCTGATTCACCATTAAATTGGCCTTCTAATTACCAACTTTGTCATGAAAAGCAGTTGGGCTGCTTCATTCACCAGAAAACTTCAATCCCTTAATAATAGCTTGGTTCAAATAGTGAGGAAACATTGTTACGCTCAAAATTTAAAATGGATAGGACAGACATTTTGAAAAGAAAAGACTCTAAACTGAAACAGAATCCATTAATGATGGTTTCAAATTTAAATGCTATTCAGAGAATATTTAGAATTTATTTTTAATGAGGTATTATTAATCTGGATTGTGAATGCTTTACCTTTTAAAAATGTGACAATTTATTTTGAATGCATATACAAAGCTGAAATGAATCCATGTAACTTAGGATAGTGAAAATACACTTGGGCAAAAAATTCATAGTCCCAATTCCTAATGTTATAGAGGTTCAGGATAATGTACACAAGTGGTTGTGCAATTATTTTTGAAATTTGTGTATCCATTTAGAATGATCATGCATGTTGACGTTGTGACTGCATTTATAAATGGTTAGGTAGCTATCAGACTGATTCCAGATATCAGATGTGCTCATGAAGCTGTGATGGTGAGGTTGTGTATGGAATTGTGAATGTGTTCCTTTGATAGCTGTGGCATACCAGGTGCTTCCACCTGCAGTTCTGTACAGTGAACATCCAGTCCCACTGGAGTTCAGTTTATATGCCTAATCATATTTAAAGAGTTTTTTAAAGGTAAACATGAGCTTTATCATATAGGTTTTGCTATACAACAAAAAAAAATTGTCTTTCCTCTGACAAGTATTTTAATTGCACAAATCAGGCCTATATATTTACATGCACTCTACATCTATATCTCTCCAACTACACATATTGTTAAAGATTTCAGTTATTAATCTATCTAGAAAAATAGGAAGCTGAGAGTTAGTGACTTTTTCTGTAAAACAGATAGTGATTGTTACTTTAATTTGCAGAATAAATCTGGAATCTTTTTAGTGTAGGCTTTTCATCAAGACTTGCTATCATTCTACTGTTCTTAGGCCCTTCTTGCCCCACATACAAAAAAAGATTGCCACACTAGGTTATGGCAATAACTCCATTAGTTCAAAAACTCCCTTTCAATATTTGTCAAAAGATCAGATGAAAAACCTTCCATGTACCCAAACAAAGACAAAAAACTTTGTTAGCTGTATCTAAACCCAGACTGTGATATCACGTTGACCTTGACTTCTATGGGAAAGATGAACTTAGCTTAAAACATCCCTTAGCAGGAGTTAAGATGACTGCATCCTTAAAAGTCAGACTTACCTGTTAGGTTGTTCAGATTTTTACCAATGTATGCTTCTTGGACATGTGAGGAAGGTCTACCAAGCCAGTCCGAAAAAACATGGATATGACCTTCAAAAAATAGGATGAGGAACCAAAAGAAAACTCTGCTATGTGTTTCTTTATTTTCTTTAATGAGTGTGTTTAGGGCCAATGTGCTTATGAAGCCCAATGCACTTTCTTTTCTGAAACAAGAGTCATAAGTGAAGTACAGGAAATAAAAACACAAAGGTGTTCAGGATCTAAGTCAAAAAAGTTGAAGTTCTCCATGTTTCAGAAATTTATGAAATGACAAACCCTGTTAATACAGTTTCCAGGATGCATAATAACCCACTGACTAGGGTCCTGGTGTGCTATGAGAAACCTTAAGTCCTTCCACAGGCTGCCTCAAAAGCATGTGGGAGGAAATATTTTGCTTTGACTGCATCTGTACAAGGTCCCGAATCTGGTTATCCCCTCAGCTACAGACTGTGAGTTGAAATCTACTAGTGACAAAAATGTCATGAATCCCAACAGTTTCTGCAAAATCTTTCTGTTTCAATAAGAAAATGTATTTAACTGCAGGGTACTTTCACAGAAGATGTTCTCACTGACTGTCGTACATTACTCAGGGGATTATGTGTAGGAAATTGGTGCAGATTACATGAAATTAAAAATAAGTGAATGTGAAATTTAGAGTGCTGGCATGAAAAAGAATGGATATAGTGGTACCAACAAGACTTCAAAAACAGACAATGAGATACAGAAAAATAATAGATAAGAACCCTACATGTCTGAGAACAAAGGATTCAGTCTCTTGGATTTCTATTTGTCCTTGCCCAGTAAAATCCTTGTTCATAGTCCTTTTCCCTTGTCCCACTGTATGCCTCCATGACATAAAAAAGGAGTTGTAGGTTGGTAGCTCTGCTAAGTTGGATTTCTACTCTTCAGACGGAAGCAGCTCAAGCTAACTGCTTCTGGGTTGCCTGTGTGACTGTGTTTGAACATAAGATTTGTGAGCTTGTGTCTGGGCATCCTTGCTGAAGGTGGCAGTTGGTCTGTCCTGGACCAGGGTCGGCACAGGAATCGAAATGGTGACATTGAGTAGTTTGGGCTACAGTGCAACTTTGAGACTCAGAGGATACAACAACATAGACAGAGCCAAAGAAAACAGTATATCTGCCAGCAAAGCATAAATGGAGAAATGTAGCTGTGAGACATGGCTTCCTTCAGGCAGGTTGCTAACATTTATGACCAGGTGGCCAGAGAACATCTAAATTTTGTCACCTGAAAAACAGGGATCTGGACAAAATCAGGAGCTGCAACATCCTGCAGCAAATTGCTTCATATTTGTTGTTGTGGGGTTTTTTTTGAGACTGGCAAAACTATCATATCAGCACCTGGAAGAAGATATGCTTGAGGTCTATACTACGAAGAAAAGGGAAAGATCAAGGGAAGAAAGAAGCTCAAAAGAAAAAGAAAACAGATACAAAGCTCTTTCTGATAGGGATGTACAGTGTCAGCACAATGATGTCCTGATTGTTATCTAGATATCAGCCTAATACAAATGGTAAATTAAAATTTTAACTAATAAGAAGACAATGGCAGAGGGAAGACATTCTCAGAAATAAAACATATTGCCATGATTGTAAAAGATTAACGTTTTTCTTATTAACTGATGAGCTCGCTTTTTAATATCAGCATTATAATAGACTATACTATGAATCTCTCTATCATACCTAAAGCACTGTTAATTCATCTTTCATGAATACATTAGAAGAGAGGGTTTTCCCATAGGCAAACACACCATACATATTTGCAAATGTCTTACATAATGATGCAAACACTATGCACAGGGAGTAGCTGTATTATAGTGAAAGGGAGAAACAGCACATGCACCAAAAATACTTTCATTCAATTTCATTAAATACTTAAACCAACAAAATAAAGTCCAATTTGCTGTATATAAATCTTGGAGTCAAGGAAAAGGCTGCTGCTTAAATTTATTTTTTAGCTTAAATTCAGATATTTGTAATATATTGTTGATGACTGTAGATAGAGCAAATGGTTTGTTACCGCATTGATTGCATTCATTCTTAAAACAAAACACTGGTCATTTTGCTAGTAAATTCCTAAATATCTACTTATTTGGGAAAGAGTGCATGCACCATACTCTGCTTTAAAAATCTTATTGATATACTACAGTATGGAAATGATATTGGAAATCAGTCACGGACACAAAATAAATAGCAGTAATTTTATTTAGCTTGTTACCATCTAGTCTAGTTCAAGAATATTACCTTAGAGGCACACTCGGAATTCATAAAGAGTTACATAAGGACCCTGTTGTCAAACATAAAAACAATCCATTTAGTGCCTCTTTTGCACCTACACAGGAAGTTTTCTTTCATTATCCACCAGCTCTAGATCTTATTATAGCCATTG
Organism: Pseudopipra pipra; assembly: GCF_036250125.1. Classification (NCBI taxonomy): domain Eukaryota; kingdom Metazoa; phylum Chordata; class Aves; order Passeriformes; family Pipridae; genus Pseudopipra; species Pseudopipra pipra. The sequence goes on along the minus strand of NC_087550.1, from coordinate 70,048,511 downwards.
TTTAATTTGTGCTGTGTTTTACAAGCGACACTTGTACAGGCCTCATGGGGCTGCTGACAGAAGTGTGGCTGTCTCCTTCCCTCATGTCAATCCTTTTGCGAACCTTTATAATTAGCCACTTAACAAATTGAGGAAAATGAATCTGTGGTTGTGAAGTGCTCACTGGTGCTAAGTCAACCATGTGGCAGTCCAAGCTGACACCTAAAAACTCCGGCGCTCAGCTGTCCAAAGGGTTAACAAAACCTCATTATGGTAGATTAATACACAGAAATGAGGGATGTGATCACCAAGAGATACTAGAAAAATTAGAACTATTTCCCACAGTTATAATACATATAAGTATTTCAGAATTCTTTCAAAAGGATTTCAACTCTAGTGTATTTTTGGGGGGCAATTACCAAATTATGTAACAGTGAGTCACATACCATGGCTTAAAGCCTATTCTGTTCAGCTCCCAGGGTTCAGTGTTTCATCTATGAAACTTTATAGGCAAAATATCAACTCAGCAGTTGTCTCTTGCAGAGAAAAATGTGTCCCAGCTCTTAGCATGTCACATTTCCTATGTTCCTGTAAGATACAATACAGTTAATTTCCTGATATTACCTTGAATAAGTAATGTCACTTCTAACAAAAATATAGTTTGCAGCCATACACACTTTTTCCCCTCCAAAAAAATATTTTATTTACTTTTTTGCAAAATATTTCAGTCCTTTTTTATCTTGTCAATTGAAAAACATTACCTTTTTTCTCTTATTAGTAATCAAACCTGACATTTTATTTTCTGAGTCTTTTTTTTCTGTGCAAACGTGATTTCTTAAAAAAACAAATAGATTTGTTTGTTACTAGGATTTTTTAATTGGATTATTTTCTATGTAAAGTAAAAGGATTTAAAGGTGTTAATTTCTTATGCACACGTATATACACACACATACATGCAGTTGCATGTATTAATATGGATCTGTGGGTGTTCACCCATAGTTCACTGTGCTCTTAATGTATCTAAAGGTGTGAAAACTGATTCACATTAAGTGCATCTTACTGCAGAAGCAGCCTTTGAACCAGGAGTAAGAATCAGAATCTCCCCCATTCTCAGGTGAGTGATTTAACTACTGAGCCCAATTAGTCATGACATCTTCTTCCAGTGTAGTGGGAGGACACCAGTATGGGAAGTGGAGCAACTCCCCCCCCTTGCCCAGAACAGATGGTTCCTCATTGTTTAGGGCATCCCTTGAGAGATGGAAACAGTGGGTTTGGACCTCAGCCAATGAAAGGGGAATTAAATCCAAGTCTTCTTTAAAGTGGTCTCCTAGCCACTAAACAGGAAAGCTGCACTGTGAAGACATTTTGCAAGAAATACTGATTTTTTGAAAAGTATATAACACAGTTATCTGAGTCTGGAAAGATAATTTCAAGGTTGTGAGTTCAGGCTGATGTTGGCTCTTCACTGAGGCTTGAGCTTCTGGGATATAAAACACATTCCTCTTCTACGTGTTTCAGTTTAGCCAACCAGGGCAGCGTCAGCCTCAGTAAACTGGCTCTGAAAGTTGTTGTTCTGATCACACTGTTGATATGGGGTATCTAACATTCTTCAGAGACTTTTGGAGGGGTTTAAATTCAGAACATGCTGCTGTGGATTTCACTCCAAGCTCTTATATATCTGAATTCCACATTTCCAAAATTTATTCTCTACTAGGAGAAAGCTCACCAGCAGTGAATTCAGCTGTGGAAGCGCTCACTTTTATCTGTATATACTGTGTTGATATGGGCAGCCCCATATCAACAGAATATATAGAGAGATTTTAAGAACCAAGACCTATACTACAGTAGGGTAGTGAAGAAAGTATTTTTCTTCAGGGATCCATCTGGAGCAGAGAGAGATGTCAATTTTAATAGGATTGTGTTTATGTTCTTTGGGTAGGCAGAAGAAAACTAAGGGGTTCTTTTCCCACCCAGTGGCTAGTGATGACAAAAAGTTCCGCAAGAAGATGGAGCACACTTTCCACTGTCCAGGTAAACTCTAACTTTAGTGACTGCACAGTTCAGTGATGGTGGTGTACTGTTACAATAGAGACATAATTCCTGAACACATACAGTAGTGAATGAGAGTAGGGGCTGTGTATGTCATAAAAAAGCTGGCACATAACAAGATATGCAGCATTTTAGCACTCTCCCAGCCTCTCAAGGGCTCACACTGCCTTAGTGTCACCACCTGTCATGAGATTCTTCCTTGGTCAGTGTCAACTGGGCAGCCCTTACAGGCTGCAAAATGCTTAAAACAGACACGGTGCAGTATATGTCATTCCTAATGAGACAGCAAGGCTGAAGGACAGAGGGACCACAGAGATGAGAGTTTAGACATGGTGGGATTGGCTGTGGCAGAATAGATACTTAGACTGATAGATACCTAGTTTTACCACTGATTATAATAGTGACCATGATGTAAACAGCTTTATGTGCTGGAGGTATAAAACAAAAACATGAAGGTGAGCAAAATACTACTCACCACTGTAGAAAACAACTTGGTGTGGACATTTGAGGAGGGGTCTAGGAGTGCAGAGTCTGAAGCAAGAGAGAGATGAAAAATAAGACCCACCAGCCACGTTAGTAGTGGAACACATGTTGGTGAGCTATGTGGGGGATAGCAGGTCCTCATCTTAACAAAAATCCTGCCTTACAATCACCTTCAGGAACACAGTCTTTATTGTAAGTGCTTTCCACTTCTTTAATCTTCTGAGTCATAAACTCCTCTGAGGCTAATGAGGGAGATAGAAATGTTATTTTCTCTGAATGTAGTATGTACCTACATTTTCTAACTTGATATTATTTCACCTGGCTACAGACAGTTAAATCAGAGGCTACTAGGGTAAAACAAAGCTAGAAACAAAACAACAATAGAGATGAGCTATCTCCAGAGAAAAGTCAAGTGACAAGAAGGCAGGGAGCTATTAACTGCAAGACAGGCACTTGTTTGTCTTCAGCCAGGCTAACAGGTGTATTTTCCCCAACCAAAGCCTCCGAGAAAAAGAAAACAAAGTTGTTTAGAAAATAAATAAATCCCTGACTAAAGAAGGGGTGTGGGGAGTGTTTAGTTATAAGAAAATGCTGCAGGGAGGCAGTGAAAGTAAGGGAAGCTGCAAGTTGCCTGTATATCCCAGGATACAAAAGGGGTGTCCACTCTGAAAAAAAAGTTAACAAAACTCACAGGAATAAGCAAGAATCAGAAACAGGTCTTCCACTGTTTTATCTCCCTTCTCAGAATGCTGTGTACTCTGCAATGAATAAATAATGTCCTGTTTTGAAGAAGCGACCTTGCAGGCACCAAATGTGGCTGGATTTGCTGCTTTTTCACAGGTGAAAAATAGAGGGCTGTAGCCCAGTGATCCAGTCTTAGGGACTGTGCAAAAGTATATCTAACAAGGGGCTGTAAAACCTCTCACTACCTGGATGCACAAAAAGGGTCTAAAATACAGTTCGCTACAATAGTGATAGGCATACTTTTAACAGCTGAAAGTTGTGCTCTCTTGCTTCTCTCAGATTCTCTTGTGGACCTGAGAGAATCAGATGCCATCTATGCTGGTTGCAGCAGCATCCTTTTTGCATTTGTAATTGTACAAATTGCCAGGAGGCATGAGAGCGTCACAAAAACACAAAAGCAGCAAAAATAATGGCGTGGTTTCCCACCTGCTTTGGAAATAACTGAAGAACTCATGCTGGAGACTTGAAATGATTTTGGGGCCCTGGAAGAGGAAAGATGTTTTAATGAGAGTTCATTAGGGCTTTGAACGCTCATTGACCTGACAAGCACTTTCACTTCTAAATGACTATTGAAATCCACTGCAAATTAGTAATAACCAAAAGTGGCTGCTGACTTAGTGCCATCTATAGCCTAGAAGATACATATGCATCACAGGAGCCTTTTCTAAACTTCCATATGGGAAGCCTCAGCACTGAAACCATGATTAAAAGAAAAGAAGAGTAACATATGATTCTCAAAGGTATTCTCACTATGGAAAAAGCAATGTTTTTCAGAATGATGAGATGATGAAGCTTCCTCTGCTACTAATCTGTCACACTTCTGTGATTAGAAAATATTTATACCACTTTGATCCTCAACCTGTCATATAAACAATGAATTCCCTTCTAAAAAAATGAAAAACATATATACATATAAAATGACTATGCACAAATACATGCACACACACACACAACTTAATGTATAGTTTTCCTTTCCCCACTTAATTGTTGCAATATTGAGCCATATTGACTTATATCTCATCTAAGTGTACATCATAAAAGTAATTCACAATTTTCTGTGTTATTAATTCCCCTTGGCAAGTTGAAATTCTACATAAAATTGCCAGAATATATGACCATGATGAACTGGAAAAATTTGGATATATTAGTCTACGTAGGAGGCAATACTAACCTATTCTAAAATGCATGATTGGACCAATTTTAAACAGAAGTATCACAGCAATTGATCAGCAGCTGTTGGAATGCATCTTATGTAAATACGTAAGTGTATGTTTGGCATTTTTCAGTGTGCTCTTACAAGAGCTCATCTGCAGCCAAAATTTTGTTCCTTCATCCTTCATCTAGTTTAATACATTTATCTGCTAATACCAGAGTGCAAAGGAGGAAGTTCTCTGGACTAGATTCTACTGTCAATGCTGCTGACATCATGTAGAATCTAAATCACTTAGAAGGAAATAGGATTATTCAGGACACACGTAGCTAACCAAGAAATGTCGACTGTCCTTTGTGCTTCCTTTCAGAAGGAACTCTTCTGGGTTGGATAAGATTCCCTTGCAGTGATATTCCTTAGAAATAACTTCAAAAAGTCAAGCAAAAAGAAGGAGTAAACGAGCTTTTACCAACTGGTCAGCTGAGCCTCGTTTGCAATCTATACTATTTCTGTGACCACTTACATTAAAAAACAAAGTAATTGAAAATTTTCAGACCACAAAGCTACTCAAAAAGAAACAAAAAATGAAAATCAATATTTGAGAGAGATTTTGTTTTCCCAGTATCAGGAATAAAAGCATTAGACATATTCTTTATAAAAATGGAAGGTAACAACAAAAAGCACTGTTTATTAATCTCTTTATGCAGTTGAATTAATGGTTCTTTGTATGTACTTAGAGTCTCTAATAACCACACAACAATTTCTACCAATTTCTATATAATTTCTGTCAGTTAAAGAGCAAAGGTTGCTGTGCTTATAAGGATAAAATAGAAATAAAATCTTTGGTTAAAGATTAAAGGGCGTCTGTGCTAGAACAGCATGACTAAAGGCATAACAGGTAAATACACTGGATTCATTTCTTTTTCACAGCTTTTTACATACAAATAAAACCTGCATGTGTACATACACATTTTAAATGTGCAATAAAAGGCATTTTTCAGCTAGAATGAGTTGTATTTGTCATTTGGCACAAAGCTCCTTTCAGAGAAATTGTTGATTTTTTTATCAGAGGCTCCTATACTTCTCATTCCTTTTGTATTATTTCAATCAGCAATGGATATACATCTTTGTTAGCCTAATTTGGGGGCCTACAGAGCAGGAAGAAGGAAAGCACAAAGGAATACACTTGACATATTGGTCTATTTGCTACCTCTTTTAAGCTCAATGCATACTAATGAAAGTGATCCAAACTATTCTTCTGCACTCCTCACTTAACAAGCATAATAATAAATGAATATTTAAACTAGCTGCAAATATATTAAGTGGAAACAAATAGGTTTCATTTGTAACAAGTGCACACAGGTTAATTAACAAGAAGGAGCTTTTGTGTTGAAACAAGGCTCCCTGATGCTGTACATGCAGGTGCCGTTAAGGGCCAATTGAGCTCTATAGGATAATTATGAAGTACCATTGTGCTCTACCGTTTGTTAACAAAGTGCTGCCTGCAATTTGCCTAAACCTATAAACCATCATCTGTGATCCTCAGCAGCAATTAAGTGACAAACATCTTCTCATCGGAGACTTGGGAAAACAAAAGAGACATGATAGCATTTAAGGAGCCAGATGGATATTTCAGAATGTCAACCCTGACAACCTCCCTTTCAACAACAAAGTATAAAACGGGAGCCTGCTTGGTACCATGCTGAGGGGGAGAAGTCACATCCAAATTATTAAGAGGAGGGAGGGCAGCGCTACTAATCATAGGATTGCTCATTTGAACAGCTCTTAGTGGGAAAGCCTTGGACTAGCCAACAAGAAAAAGATAAAAGTCCTTTTCCCTCTCAAAACAGCTGTGGCTGCAGCTCTGTTGAGTTTTGGTTGTTTTTTAGTTTTGGGGGTTTTTTTCTCTCCTTTTAATTGTTCTTTCTAATATCTTCTTCCTTCCTTCTGTCTTCACAGAAGATGAGTTTCTTCCTATGAATAAAAGTATAAAAATTCTCTTTCTAAGAAGAGAACAAATCAACAGACAGAATTTTCTCCAGGGCATAAGTTACTAATTAGTTCTGCAAAAATAGCCTATATTAGGAAAAATGATGGATCAGCACAAAGAGGCATTTTAAAACAAGAGATCTACTCCCACTGTAAAATAATTGATCTAAAAGTTTTGAGGATGTAATCTTTAAAATGCTTCTCTAAGCTCAGCAATAATTCCAGAAGCTATAAACTTTATACAGGCTTGTTTGAATTAGTTCAATTAATTGCCTGGTTGGGAGACCCTGAAAAACTTGGGGAAGCTCTTGTTTTCATAGATAAGGATCTTCTGGGCATTTTGTTGCCTACATTAAATGATGTTGTCTAGCTGATCTGTGTAATTGGTAGAGCTAAAAGGCTATTCAGTAACATGAAAAAAAAATTATAAATGCATGAGTTTCACTAGCTAGCCTACATTTTTTTCCCTATTGCCAAAACAGCAGCATTTACAAATGTTTTCTGAAACCATTTTGAAGCTACAGCTGAGTGTGTTTTAATATACCATCAGGTCAACAGCTCTCTTGAAAGAAAAAATCAACCCAGGGCCAAACAGTCAGACGGGCCTAATTAAGTACTTCAGGAGTAGGAGAAGTGCACAGATAACTACAGCTGACTTGACCCTTTTCTTTGTACTTGACTGGGTTTCTGTATACCTTTGCCACTTTCCTTTGGATTTATGTTTTTATGAATTATTTAAAAAAGGCAACTTCAGATCTACAATTAGTTTTCAAAGAAACAGATGTGAGAAAATAATCACAACTTAAACAGCTTAAAAACGGCTCTGATCTTGACAGAATGCAAAATGCCAGGTTTCCAGGCCCGCAGAATTCATCACTTGGCAAAAGTGTCATTAATCCCTGCCTGCTTTCTGGCCTTTCCTTATGGTGCTTTGTCAAATGTCATGGATCACCTGGAAATCTAACAGTCATCACAGAGTATTTTTTTTCTTTAATGTGGGGAAAAAAAAAAAGTTAACTGTTCCAGTTTTAAGAAACAAAAATGAGATAAAACAAAGACAATCCATGTAGGCATGTTTTAGCTTTGTATAACGTTGCGCCCTGTTCTGATGTAAAACTCACGATGAAGTATTTTGTCATGCTGGGAATTTTATATTTGTTTTCCACTGTGTATTTAACAAATACAAGACTGACTTCACCTAGAGAGCTGAGTTCTTTTGTCACCTCCAGTGCTATTCACAGTGACCCAAGATTCATGAGTTGATTGCCCCTTTGCCTCCTGAAAAATTTTGTCTTTTACCTTAAGAGAAGCCCTGCAGGATGTTTGAAGATGCATCCTGCAGCTTTTCTTCAGGCCGGTTGATGAAGGCCTTCTACCAGCATCATGAACATCACTGGGTAGTCTTCCATTAGTCCTAGTATCCATGAACCCCAGACCTAACTCCCTTGGCATAGTAAGGCTTTGAAGTTTCCTTCAGAGACACTTGGACTTCAAAGTATGTATAGAGAAAAAATCCAATCCCATGTACAAGGAGAGATGTACCGATGGAAGTGAAAGTTGTAGCTACTGGCACCACCCTGAGGCACACAATGTCTGAGAGTCTGAAATCTGGGGACAGTAGAAACTAAATCATTGCAAAAATTTCATTTAGTATATTTTACTCTTTTCTTTTTGTGACACCAGGACTTCACTGTTATTTTTAAGATGCAGATCAAAGAACGTGAGGTTAAATGAACACATCCAATCTAATTATTTACTTTGTGAGCAGAATTGACACATTTTATCCCTGTCTTTATCTCTTAATTCTTTGCATTTCATTCTGATTATGTGTCTTATAAAGGGGTACATTATGATCCACGATACTGATGAGTTTATGATAACTACAGATCTCTCAAACTTTAGTCGGGTCTCAGGTAACTGGAAACAAAGCAAGTCTGAAAAGCCTGATTCTGTATTCAAAATCGTAACAGAAGTGTATTTTGCTGGAAAGTTTTGACTTCCATTATGATTCCTCATCTTAAATGACCTTGGAGACAGGCTCTAGTTTCAAGCAAATTGTATGCATATCTTCAAGTGACCTGGCTTTGCATTAACACAAGGCTGAGCTCTAAATAAAATTTAGAATTGCATACACCTGTGCAGCAATCCAGTTATCTCAGCAAACCTCTCTGCCTTGACTAAAGACATTAAAATCCATTAAAAAACTAAAGACACACCAAAATTTTGTAACACTGAATTGCCACATGTAACTATCTCTGTTATCAAACTATTTACAATTTAGTATCTTCACTACAGGATTAAAATTATCTTTTTGTGCGCAAGTATCACCCACATTTTGATAAGAACTAGAATTATTTCTTCATTGATATATTTTCTGGAACAATTTCTGAAAGAGTCATTCGTGTCTATGTGATTCAGTGAGAACAATTTTCAAAGTCTAATGAAAGGGATAAACGTGTTATTTAAACATCTTTTCAGTATTTAGTTTGCTACTCTGCTCAAATAACTCATTAATTGCTAGTTATGCAAATTTCATTCTGTACTTACAGGATTTTTTTCCCCCTGTTAAAGAAATTTAAAAAATACCTACTATTATTGTTTTATTCTCCACTGGTTAGACCTTTTATAATATGCCCTGTTAATTTATAAACATATTGTCACAGCCTATATAAAATAAATTTCAAACACTATGAAATAAAAACACTGCTAACAACTGGTTTTAACCTAATTAGCATAACTAAGCATAAAAAATAAATAATCAGAGACTATAATGTGAAAAATAATTGAAAACAATGTCTACATTTTAGGACTGTACAAATCAGACCAATGGTTTGACTTACATCATTAAGGTCCAAAGAAGTAGGATGGTAAATAAAAGGGAAATAAGTATTGCAAAGATGTGTTTTGGGAACTTACATTGAAAGTGTGCAATCCAAATTACCCAGGTGGATTTAAATAGTTGAGTTTTATTTAGATCTCCTGCCTGCATTGGCTAGGAAGAGAGTTAATAAAAATCCGTGCATGCAGTCCTTATGCATAAGAGTAGGCAGCAGTACTAGACAGCGATGTGGAAGTCAATTAGTGGTAACATGCACAGGTACCATGTTTCCCTAGGGGGTCCTAATGTCTCAAAAAACAGCAATGAAAGCAAAGAAAGGTGATCAAGACCCACAGAAGAACTCTTTTAAACCCATTGGTTAATACAAGCATAATAATAGGTAGAATCTGAGGAGCCTAGCAGCATAAAAAAAGGAACTCAAGAGAAAGAAAAGTTAGGTCTAGTCTGGCTCCTATTTGAAATGATGCACAAAGAATCTCTCTTGCCATATAATTCTCCCAACTTAAATCGGAAGAAGGAATATTTGTCCGTAAGACATTTTCTAAACAATTCAGCCTTAGAATTTCTGCTTTGGGAACAAAATCTGTACCACAGCCTACTGTGTCTTAGCATTACTTTTCAGAACAAATAATTCAAACTGATGTGATTTTTTCAAAGTAATTTGCCTTTGCAAGAAAAAATGCATTTATTTCTAGGAAAAAACACAGCATCTGTTCTTCCCTACTGTTTCTATCAAACAATACTTACTAGCTGATTTAAAGAATAGCTATGGAAAATTAGGCAGCTAAAATGGAATATACCCAACTTGGAATTTGAGGAGAGGCAGCTAAAACTGAATTTACTCGACTTGAAATTTGTGGAGAATTGTATATTTAACTTTTATTCAGGGGTTAGTGAAGCAGGATTGTCATGTTATTCAGAGTCATAGCAAATTCTTCCAGTTTAATTGGCTTGAATATAAGAAACAGATGTTGGGCCAATGCTCAGCTCAGTAAACTTTCTCAATAGAGAAAAAACCATCTCATTCCTTTGTCCCTCCCACGAAATAAAATGCCTTACATTGTACTGTCCTCTACATCACGGTGTTGAAAGACATTCAGTTGGAAGCAGTCACTAAAGGGCATTTATGTAAAGGAAAAAGTAAAGAGCGTCGCACTTGTGGCCAGCGTTTTCATGCCTAGAAAGCAAATTTTGCATCAGCTGCCGAGTATGCGGACAGCCGGGGCTGCCGTCTGTGTGGCGGCCAGGAGGTGGCACAGTCCCTGCGTTGATTGAGGGCTGTCAGCTCCGATGCTGAGCACGGAAAGCCGTTTGAGCTGTTAGCGGAGATGCTATCGGAGTTCTAGGGTTACAGACGAATAGACCTACCGCTCAGGCCGGTCACCGATCTGCCTTTGCTGGTGGTGTCTTCTTACATCTCCACCAAAGGCGCTTGTTGGCTTTAGGCAATACCGTATATTTAGGTTTTAGTATCAATGCTTGAATGCATCGTGTTATTTTTTACTTACTTTCTAGTACATAGGTTACTGATTTTTATTTTTCCTCCCAGAGGAAAATAATCAACCTTGTCTTGTGTTACTGAGTCATGCTATCTTTTACTCAATAAGGGCCTGATCCTGGACCTCCAGATTCAGTGGGTATTTTCCATAGCTGTATCCTAAATGCTTAGGTGCAGTCTTAGAGCTACTTACTACCAATTGATTCCACTTTGGATACTTCAAATATGTAAGCCCTTTGTGAGGGAGCTGCCAAGCTATCTGTTATAAATAGACTATGTTATGCTGTCAAACTAAGAGGTCTCACTTTGGGGTAACAAGCCTGTTACCTTTTGCCAGTCTCATATATTCCCAGACAATTTAAGGTCTGATTCATAAAACTTGTGATCAACTGCATTTATATTTTTCCCTGACCTCTTCCTGCACTGATTAGGATGTAAATAGCTCCTTCTTCACTTGTTTTTGGAAGTTTTACATGAAGTGTGCTGCTTAAAAATAAATCAAATTCAATGGCCCAGTCTATTTCCTATAGAAATAGAGATCTTTAAATTTACTGTTATATCATCTTTCAATGAAATATTACCTTTTTGTAAGAGGAATTTACTGCAGGGAATGGCTACTTCATTTTGTCTTTGAATTTGATTTCTTTACCTGCACTTCTGTAATTTGATAAACCTATATACCTTAGCATAGCCCCTCTGAAAGGAAAGAAAATGCAACGTGATAACGCACTTACAGAGTTAATCTGCAGCTAGGGGACTTTGGATCATTCCTCTAGGTTTTTCTATTAATTTCTTTTTTTTAAATCCATTGCAAGAGAGAGATGGCTCTTTGAGTATCACTATTTTAATTTTCAGAAACTATTATGTCTCTAGATCAACAAGACAAGCTTCTGTGCCTTTCACTGGCACATAGGCTTTCTGCCTGAGCACTTGGCACAGCCCAGGTCTGCCTGAAAGCAGGCAGGGGCTCTTGTGCATGGGGGGCCAGAGGAAAGGCAGCACAAGGGATGCAGCAGACAACAGAGGAAGCTCAGGGGCCTAGTGTTGCTCTATAACTTCCTTGGCTTTAGTAAGACCTGCATAGGTGCTGCTGCAGGACTTCCCTGCACTGAATTCAGCACAGAGCCAAGTCTAGCACCAATATGCCTTTAAATGTAGGGAAATTGGTAATTTTCTATCAGTATTCATAGCAACAGGGGAAAGTTATCCAAGAGGTTTGTAGGAACATCTGCTATCAGTATTCATAGCAACAGGGGAAAGTTATCCAAGAGGTTTGTAGGAACATCTGCTTTGCTTTTTCTCTACTTATCTAGCAAGTACCAGAGGTGGTGGTCAGCAGTACTGCTGTTCATTATCTGTAGAGACTGGACACACGACCTGACACACTGTTATCACAGAAACTAACCAAACACAGAGTACTTGAAAGGGTTTACAATAGAAATCCAAATCACATTTCACTAGCTCTTGGACTTCCCTCGATCTTCCAGTTTTGTGTAGAAACTTTTGATACAGAAGCCCTCTCTTAAAAAAAACCAAAGAAACAAACAAACAAAACAAAACAAAACAAAAAAACCCCAAACTAAAACCAAACAAAAACTATTTAATAGATGTTTCTAAGAATTTCTAGTATTGCTTTCTTTTCTGTAGTTATTTGTCAAAAGGGAGGGGGAGAAATAAATGAATTAGGGATTTTGTCAACAAGTCCTATGAGGAACAGCTGAGGGAGCTGGGGTTGTTTAGATTGGAGAAAAGGCAGGTCAGTGGGGACCTTATCAGTCTCTACAATCACCCTAAAGGAGGCTGCAGTGAGGTGGATGTTGTCCTCTTCTCCCAGGTAACAAGCTATAGGATAAGAAGAAATGGCCTCAAGTTCGACCAGAGGAGGCTTTGTTTGGATGTTAGGAAAAATATTTCATTGGAAGGTTTGTCAAACATTGAAACAGACTGCTCTGGGAAGTGGTTAAGTCATATCTCTGGTGGTATTTAACAGTGTCTATGTGGTACTTAGGCACATGGTTTAGTGGTGGACTTGGCAGTGCTGGGTTAACAGTTGGACTCATCTTAAAGGTCTTTTCAAACTTAAATGATTCTATGATTCTATTCTCCAATAGAAAGTCCTAAGGTATCAAAAAGTTGCCTTGCAAAACTGTTCTACACACTTATTATCACACTTACTGGATCTATTAGAGACCTAAAAAAGAAAAAGTTAAATAGAACTTGATTGCAAATATGCAAAAATCAGTCTGAAATTTTTGTTTTGAAACTGTAATGCCTGCTACATGAGCCCTTTAGAAAAAAAGACCCATGAGCTTCCACATCATGTAAAAGCCCAACTGAGTTATGCACTGTTAGACCTCTGTTTCCCTTACTTCGTTTTACAACGTCTTACATTTATACCTTGCAAAGTTTCTTTTTCTCTCTCCAGCCTGTTGAGAAGAACTCTTAAAAAGTATGAGACACTAAGTCAGATATTCAGAAGTCCTTTATCTTCAGTTCTGCTTGGCTTAATTGGTGTAAAGTACCATTTTTCCTCCTATAATCCCTCAAGCAAATCCATGTGGAAAACATCTCTTGTGCTTTGTGAATAAATCTTGAGGGTTCAAACTGTGAAGTGAAAGCAATTGGACATTTTTTATTATTAAAAAAAAGTAAAAAAAAAAGCCCAGATAAGAAACCAGATTAACTAAATGAATCTGGGTAATGAACTGAACTAAATCTTTTCTGTCTCTCTGTCCCTTGAAAAAATCAGGTTCCTTCCCTTTGTTTTAGTACAGAATTCAAACTGCTCACTGAAATTATTGGACAAAAAAATCTGTGAAATATGTAGTCTTCAGTGAAATAGGTTTTTATAAATGTTTCACTTAATAAATATCAGGACTGACAATGTCAGTAGCATCTCCAAATTCATTAAAATTGCTGTTGAAAATGCTTAAATATCAACAGTGCAGATGTGTGACTCTGGAATCACTGACAAACTTCTGACTACTTATATGCTGGGGTTTTTTTTATTCATGGAAAATGAGCTAGATTTTTAACTTATCTAATAAGTTATTAAATATTATTGACATCTCTTTCTTCTCCTTACCCTACTATGTTTGTCAGACCACAAGCATGAGAGGGATGAAGACCTTGATAGCAAATGAAGTTTTGTTTAACAATAGATGTTGAATTCAGTATACCAAGGAAGAATTAATTCTTAAAATTACTATTTTACCATTCTTTTTAACTTAAGATATTTAGGCAATATCCCTATGCATTACAAAGTTAAACTAATATAAGTCCTATAGATAAACAAATCCCCTTTTTGACAGTGCATCATCAAAATTGGCTGGCCCTTTTTTTCTGGCTGTGCTCTTCATTAGTTTTTGCACTATAAATTTTATTTTGTATGTATCTGTACACTCTGAAATTAGTATAACCTCATAATCTCCATGTTAATGAACACAATTTAACTTAATTAAAAATAAGAGAAATCAATACAGAAAATAATTGCTCCTTGTGAGTGTACAGTTGCCAAACAATTTGCTTCTAGAAAGCTAGAGTTGATACATTACCTTAACAATGAAATTATTGAACTATGCTGAGCCAATGATGCAACGATCCTTAATACAACATGCTCTGGACCAGCCCAAAACCAGCTCTCAACAGAGATGTGCTTTCTCTTTCACTTACCACCTCCTCCAAAGCCAAACCTGAAGACTGTTAGGAGCATCCTTAACCAGTTGCTGCTGCTGGGACAAAGGATGCAGGTAGTCACTTGAATAACTCAGACCTAAAAGAGCCAGAAATCCCCTGCATGTGGCACATGGCTTAGCAAGTGGATCACCACCTGCCACAGGAGCTTGCATTTCTGAACAGTTTTCAAGGTTGCTCCATATCAAGTGCATTGCAGCAGTCGAGTTAGGAGGTACCAAAAGTACAGATCCTCTGGGACTGCTCATCAAGATGGGAAAGTTCCTATTATCTGGCTGCCTGGGGCAACCAAAACCCCGCTTAATTACTGCCCTTCAGACAAGGTGGAGACCTGCATTTAAAAACTGTATGTGCACTGATTGAGCAGCACATAAAGCTGAAATGGAAAACTGGCTCCCTGCCTCAGAGTTTCCAAGTACATGTCCTTGAAGAGCAGAAAACTAGCAGGGGAGGCTGTCATCCTGCCTGCTTTTTTTTCCTAATGTTGTCTTCTCAGTGCAGACAGCCAGTCACCACTGAAACTGTTTCAGAAAGTGGGAATGTGGCTGGCTCCCCAAAATGTGGCCAGTCATATCTTCCTCTTGAAGAACAAATATCTGGTCCACAACGTTTTTGAACAAAGCAGAATACTTCCTTTCCTCCTAAGTCATTATAATTGTATCTGTATCACTTGATCACTTGGCAAAATATTCCAAGGTGGCACTAGGCAGTCTATGCTCCCCTTAGGTAAAGGAACTATAATGCGCTGTCACTGTATGTTGTCAATCAATCAGGAATGCCATGTTATTGTCAGTACAGCAACAGTATTATTTGTAAGAAGTCTTAATTTCGACTAGTATATGTTATACTCAATAGCACTGATGTCTTTTTCAACTAATAAGAAAATGCCAGTTATTAGAATGTATTTTTAAACAACAAATGAAAAACTGCTTTTAGTACTGACATAACATGTTGGCTTAATTATAACTAATTATAATCTCCCACATCACTACTCCTTCATAGATGAATGGACGAGGTAACAAAAAAGAAGAATCAGGATGATTCTGAAATCACTCTCATAGTATTTTCCTTCCCAGACTCCTGCACCTCTCTTGAAGACTAGAGAAAGTATGGAGGTATAGGTAGAGCTGTGCAAGTTAATGGGTTAAGAACAGACTCACACACACAGAAAATTGTCATCTGACAATGTTCTTCCCTATTTGTCTCATTAGGAAAGTAAAACCATATTTGGTTTTGGTACTTAGCAATCACCTCCATCCCTCCTTGACACCAAGACTCCTGGTTAAAACAGTAATAGTTTCCAAATGGCTGGGTTTGATCTGCATTGTATAGGGGTCCAATTATCTAGTATAGTCTGACACAAATGCTCTTCATCCTCAAAGCTGCAGCTATGAGCCTCAGTGTCTTGCTCTGGGCACATGAGGCTGTATGTAATGATGGCAACTGGTAATGCTGAATTTTGAAACTTGAGTGACAACACTATGAATCTGGAAAAAAAAATTAAAGGGAAAAGGGCATCCGTAAGGTACAGTATGGTTACACTGTCCACTTCCTCCTTGTTAATTTAGAGACTGTCATAAATTATTAATCTTTCTTTTCTTTTATGAAACACTGATTTAAGTTTAATACTACTGACTTCCACATTAACATTTTTGATGGTTCAGAGTTGGTTTTGAGAGGAAAGGCTTTGACTGAGACAAAATATAAGAAGGTAGTCATCAGAAAAAAGTCTTTGCCATGCAAGGGAAGCATTCAAATATGTGTAACTAACAGACCTATAAATTAATTTTGGGAACAGAAATTGTGATATACAATTCCACCTGAGACATTCAGAAAACACCGTTATTATGTATGTGATGCACAACCCCTCACAAACATGAGAAGCGATGTTCTGGAAGGGATGTTTTGATGTATTATAAAGTGAGATTCAGATTTTTACAATGCATCCAGCATCCAAGATTTGAAAATCAGCCTTTCTTGGTCAATAGTAACCAAACATTCCCTCCACCTAAATAATTAGTGACATTTGAAAGTGAAGAAAAGTTGTAAAAACTGCTCTATTCTTTGAGAAGAGCATAGGAAGACATTTGTTTACCTCCAAACTACACAGTTGGTTTTCTGTGCAATTTGAGATTGCAGGGATATTGCTTTAGTTATCCCCTACAAACTAGCATTAATTATTCCTCACTCTTCTGATGTAACATTGCTTCTCCACATGTACCACAAAAAGGACAAGCGCAGCGGGATTTTACTCTGTCTCAGCTCCCCGTCTGTAATACATGCACCTCCTTACTTCATGTGCCTACTCCTTAATTTAAATGCTTCTTTTCTTCTCTGTTCAGAGACACAGGGAAAAAAAAAGTCTGAGGTGGCTAGTGTTTTCAGCTCAGCATATGAGCAGCTGAAAGTACTATGGCCCCAATTCAGCAAACCACTGGGACAGATGTGCAGGGCAAAGCATGCAGGTCCACTGTGCCTAGGATTACTTCTATGTTTGCACTTAAGGTAGGCTCTCAAAGGCTTCAGTAGAGTATGACTAACATCAGCAGACAACACATATGTTAGACATGTCCAGGCTTTTCATGTTGTGATGAATAGAGGCTGTTATAAAACCATGTCCTCCTCTTTCATCATTCGAAATACATCTCCTGCCATCCTCTTCTGATATCAAAGAAGGGGACAGAGGAATCAGATAAGAAAGACCCATAAAATATCTAGAAATCATTCTGCTAAAAAGAAATGAGACGTATGTCTCTGGGAAGAACTTATTTCACCTAATATCACAGAAAAAGGGCAAAAGAAAAGAAACACTGAGCAGCTTGTCAAAATATGTGTCAGGTTTTATTTTGCTAAACATATATGATATATCAAAAGTTATACTGAAAGACATGTATTTTGTAAGAGGATATTCTCTTTCCTTCCACCTACTGCTTGCACTGACTACATGTCTACTGTTTGTCTCACCAGACCTGGACTGCCACAAGCCAGACCTCCAAGGATAGTGTCCCTGGAGTAAACCCGTGGAGGACAGAGTGGGTCTGACCTGTGGCTCCTCTCCTCCTAATCATGGAATAGTTAAGGTTGGAAAAGACCTTCAAGATCATTGAGTCTAACCTTTGGCTGAACACCACCATGCCAACTAAACTATAGTGCTAAGTGTCACTTCCAGTCCTTTCTTGAACACTTCCAGGGATGGTCACTCCAACACATCCCCAGGCAGCCTTCTCCAACCACTTCTCCAACTTAACCACTCTTTCCCTGAAGACATTCTTCGTTCTATAAACATACACAGCAGCATACATGAACTGCATTTTAGGAGTGCATATTTCCTTCCATTGATGTGCTTATATGTGGGCATCCACTACAGACATCTCTACCCTAGAGGTATTCGGTAACTCTATTTACCAATTTGGCAAAAACGAGAATACAGAATTACTGTTTTAAAATCAAAAGTCATTGTCAGCTTAGCTATTTTTTGTGAAGAGAGACATAACTAAAGTTGGGCTGTTCATAATCTTTTGTTTCAATTCACTGTATGTAACAATGTTATAACAAAAGTTAAAATCTCAGCAAGCCAGCCTCAGAAATTAGTTGCAATTACAGGACATGCAAAGGATATCTAACAGTCTGACAAAAGACAGGTGATTTATTGTATTTCCTTGAGTTATTGATAACCTTTTACTCATCAATAATGAGTGTGAGAAATTATATATTCAGAGAATGACTTCTATGCTCTGTTTATGCAACAGTGTTTGATGATGAATGTGTTGCAAAGAGGAACGTTTGGGCATTCAGAGTTAGGGAAGTTTCTGTGAAGGACTTTGCGGTCACCAGGAGGGAATAATGCCATCCTATGCATTTTTTTAACCAAATCTCTTCTGATTTCCTTCTCTGTAATAAGGGTCAAGTTTTGGCTGCCAGTGAATGACAAATAAACCTCTCTGAAATTATCTGAATTTGTAGAATTTGAGCAGCATAGCAGTGTTCTCTGGCGTAGGTGAAAACGTGTTCTCGTTCTGTGCATTTATTTCTTCCCCCATCCTGGCCAATATAGTTAGAACCACTAATAAGAAAAAAAAAAAATCATCCCTGATAGAAGAGTTTTTTGTCATAAAGAACTTGTTGGTTGAGACAAGAGAAACTCACAATCACCCCTCCCAATCTCCAAAATCTTTTCTGGAAGTGAGCTAATTAAAGCACTTTCTTCAACAGAGCAAAATCACATCATTTATCTCTATAATTTTGACTTTCAAATTATATGTTTCCATAGAATTTCAGATTACCTTTTCCTGAGTGTCTGATTTCCTAGGAAATTATTTAAATTCCATCTTTTCATTAGTATTGGAAAGAAAAGGAAAGTGAAATATAATAATTCCTTATAGGATAATTCTGTGATTTCAACCATTACTAATTACTGGCAGAACTTCTTCTTTTTAATTAGATCAGAAGGTGTTTTAAGAGCAAGATGTATTTCTAGTGAGGGAAAGACCTGGTTGGAATAACACATATTTTGAACACAAATTTCATAGAATCATAGAATAGAATCATAGAATCGATTGGGTTGGAAAAGACCTCTGAGATCATCGAGTCCAACCCTTGGTCCAAATCCAGTCCATTTATTAGATCATGGCACTCAGTGCCACGTCCAATCTGCGTTTAAAAATCTCCAGGGATGGTGAATCCACCACCTCTCTGGGCAGCCCATTCCAATGCCTGATCACTCTCTCTGTAAAGAATTTTCTCCTGATATCCAACTTAAATTTCCCCTGGCGGAGCTTAAGCCCGTGCCCCCTTGTCCTATTGCTGAGTGCCTGAGAGAAGAGACCAACCCCCACCTGGCTAGAACTTCCCTTCAGGTAGTTATAGACGGTGATGAGGTCACCTCTGAGCCTCCTCTTCTCCAGGCTAAACAACCCCAGCTCCCTCAGCCTCTCCCCATAGGACTTATGCTCCAGTCCCTTCACCAGCCTTGTCGCTCTTCTCTGGACCCGCTCCAGCACCTCAATATCCTTTCTGAACTGAGGGGCCCAGAACTGAACACAATACTCAAGGTGTGGCCTCACCAACGCAGAGTACAGGGGAAGGATCACTTCCCTGCTCCTGCTGGCCACGCTATTTTTGATACAGGACAAGATCCCATTGGCCTTCTTGGCCACCTGGGCACACTGTTGGCTCATGTTGAGCTTCCTGTCAATTAGTACCCCCAGGTCCCTTTCTGCCTGGCTGCTCTTCAGCCACTCTTTGCCCAGCCTGTAGCACTGCATGGGGTTGTTGTGGCCAAAGTGCAGGACCCGGCACTTGGCTTTATTGAACTTCATCCCATTGGAATCAGCCCATCTCTCAAGTCTATCCAGATCCCTCTGCAGAGCCCTCCTGCCTTCCAGCAGGTCGACACTCCCTCCCAATTTAGTGTCATCAGCAAATTTGCTGATGATACACTCAATCCCCTCATCTAAATCATCAATAAAGATGTTAAACAGGACTGGGCCCAACACTGATCCCTGGGGAACACCACTGGTGACCGGCCGCCAGCTGGATGCAGCTCCATTCACCAGCACTCTCTGGGCCCGACCCTCCAGCCAGTTCCTAATCCAGGAGAGGGTATACTTGTCCAAGCCATGGGCTACCAGCTTTTCCAGGAGTATATTATGGGAGACAGTGTCAAAGGCCTTGCTGAAGTCTAGATAGACCACATCTACAGCCTTCCCCTCATCCACCAGGTGGGTCACCTGATCGTAAAAAGAGATCAGGTTGGTCAGACAGGACCTGCCCCTCCTAAACCCATGCTGGCTGGGTCTAATCCCTTGTCCATCCTGAAGGTGCTGTGTGATTGCACTCAGGATGATCTGTTCCATAACCCTGCCAGGCACCGAGGTCAGGCTGACAGGCCTGTAGTTGCCAGGGTCCTGCTTGCAGCCTTTTTTGTGGATTGGAGTGACATTCGCCAACCTCCAATCATTTGGGACCTTCCCAGAGAGCCAGGACTGTTGGAAGATGATGGAGAGCGGTTTGGCAAGCTCTTCTGCCAGCTCTCTCATCACCCTGGGATGGATCCCGTCTGGTCCCATAGACTTGTTGGGATCCAGCTGGCTCAGTAAGTCGATAACTACATCCTCCTGGAATACAGGAGGGCTATTCAGGTCTCTGTCTCTGTCTATCTGCTCTAGAGGCCAGTTGTCCTGAGGGCCACCTGTCTTACTGCTAAAAACTGAGGCAAAGTAGGTGTTAAGTACCTCAGCCTTCTCCTCATCTTTGTTAACTATATTTCCCTCAAAGTCCAACAGAGAACTGAGGTTTTCCTTGCCTCTCCTTTTGCTATTAATGTATTTATAAAAGGACTTTTTGTTATCCCTAACTGAATTAGCCAAATTAACTTCAAATTCCACTTTTCTTTCCCTAATTTTTTTCCTGCATGACCTAGCTCTTTTCGTAAATTCTTCATAAGTAACCAGCCCTTTTTTCCACAGTCTGTAAACTTTCTTTTTATCCCTGATATCTTTTAGAACCTCCCTATTTAACCAAGCCGGCCGTCTTCCCCTCCGGCTGGCCTTTCGGCACACTGGTATAGCCTGTTCCTGTGCGCTCAAAATTGCCTGCTTGAAGCATGTCCATCCCTCCTGGACCCCCCTGCCTTTAAGGGTTGTTTCCCAGGGTATGCCTTGAATTAGTTTTTTGAATAGGCCAAAATCTGCCCTCCGGAAGTCCAGAGTAGAGGTTTTAATGATGGCTCTCCTTACATCCCTGAGGATTGAAAATTCAATTATTTCGTGGTCACTATGCCCCAGGCGGCCTCCAACCACTACATCATCCACCAGCCCCTCTCTGTTTGTAAACAGTAGGTCTAGTGGGGCCTTACCCCTGGTAGGCTCATTTACCAGTTGATGAAGGAAATTATCCTCTATACACTCCAGGAACCTCCTTGACTGCCTCTTCTCTGCAGTATGAAGCTCCCAGCAGATATCCGGCAGGTTAAAGTCACCCACAAGCACAAGGGCTGGAGCTTTTGAGACATCTGCCAGCTGCTTGAAGAATAATTCATCTCCTTCATCATCCTGGTTGGGCGGTCTGTAACAGACACCCACAAGGATGTCAGCCTTGTTGGCCTTCCCCCTGATTCTGGTCCACAGGCACTCAACCTTGTCACTGCTGACCTCAACTTCAACAGAGTCAAGAGATTCTCTAACATATAAAGCCACCCCTCCACCTCTTCTTCCCTGCCTGTCCTTTCTGAAGAGCTTGTAGCCCCCCATAGCAGCACTCCAGTCGTGTGCGTCATCCCACCACGTTTCTGTGACAGCAACTATGTCATAGTTTTGCTGCTGCACTATGGCTTCCAGCTCCTCTTGTTTGTTTCCCATACTGCGTGCATTGGTGTACATGCACTTCAGCTGGGCCATTGATTTTATTCTCAACTTGGGCTCTACACCCTTAGGCTTTTTTCTGGAGAGCCCAGTTGCCGCCCCTTCCCCCTTCAAACCTAGTTTAAAGCCCTCCTAACTAACCCTGCCAACTTACGGGCTACAGTTCTTTTGCCCTTCCCAGATAGATGAAGCCCATCTGGTTTGACGAGACTAGGCAACATGGAGTTTGCCCCATGATCAAAAAACCCAAAATTTTGACGATAGCACCATCCTCTAAGCCACCTATTGGTAAGCTGTGCTTTCCTAAACCTCTCCTCATTTATCTCTTCATTCATCCCAGCTAGCACAGGAACTGAGCCAATTACTACCTGTGCTCCTGTCCCATGAAGTGATCGGGTCAGAGCCTTAAAATCTTTTTTAATTACCCTGGTACTCCTATTATTGATGTCATCACTTCCAACCTGGACAACCAACAGCGGGTAATAGTCTGAGGGTTGAATAAGCTTAGGAAGTGTTTTTGTAATATCCCTCACCCTGGCCCCAGGAAGACAGCAAACTTCCCTGTGGGATGGGTCTGGCCGACATATAGGGCCCTCAGTTCCCCTCAAAATGGAGTCACCAACTACAATAACCCTTCTCTTTTTCCTTTTACCTGTAGTTGTAACAGATCCAGTAGACCGGGTGTAACCAGAAGACCTTGTAGACAGATCTTCCTCCTGACTGTCCTCCATCAGACTTTCTGAAACCAGGGCCATATACCTGTTTTTTAAGGGCACCCTGGCAGGTGAAAGGGGTCGAGAGGGGGTGTTTTTGCCTCTACGAGCAGGCACCTGTTTCCATTCCTCCCCATCCATATTGTCCATTCTGTCTGCCTGATGGCAGGGGGGGCTGGGCTTCACCACCTCCTGCTGGGCTTCTTTAGGAATCGAAATTTATGAGGAAATAATCATAATGAAATGATCTGTCTCTGCTGCTTTTTAAGATCTTGTTTCAACAGAGCACTTAGATTCATGCTTGGCATCCTCTTGGAACA
This sequence comes from Pseudopipra pipra, assembly GCF_036250125.1. Lineage (NCBI taxonomy): Eukaryota > Metazoa > Chordata > Aves > Passeriformes > Pipridae > Pseudopipra > Pseudopipra pipra. Next base: position 70,025,693 of record NC_087550.1, on the reverse strand, counting down.
TTTTAAATTAAGACTATGCACAATAATTTAACTAAATAAAGTTCCTTCTGTCTGAAGTGTTTTCTTATGGTCTGGATAACAAACACAGTATCAGAGCATGCCTTTTGTAGAAGTATCTAAGGAAAGAAAACAACTAACCCAGCAAAACAAAAATTAATAAGAATGAAGCAATTTTAGAGAGGTATAGGGCTATAGAAACAGTCCCACATGACAAGCTGCCTTTAGAAATTAAAATCTGAACATTAAATGGAGTCTTTCAACAGCCTATGTGAAAAGGGAAATATTATGTCTAGCACTGTGATTTTAACAGAAATATGGGTGATTTTCATATTATGTACTGTATTTAATCTCATGGTATCATTATGCAGAGATCATGAAGCACTTGAGAACCATGTGTGATTTGAGGCTCACAAAACTTAAATCTCAGCAGACAGGAGGAGTCTATAACCATCCACTTCTCACAGCTGAGGTGCAACAGATGAAATTCTCCAGCTGTGTGTGCTTCATGTCAGACAATCTCTCAGAGGCGGAGAATTAGGTGGTCTGATTTCATAAGAAGCTGAATACTTCTACTTGGACCTAGGTACTACGCCTATGACCCATCATGGACAAGCTTGGAAAAGAGCTGCACCCCCAGGCACTGTTATTCATGAAGGGAAAACTGTCATTTTTCAGTTTTTATAAATGTAACATTAGTCTCTTTTTACAACTTTTAGTGTCTTGTGAAAAAGGGGCGATAAGAAAAGATTTCAAAGTTTCGAAACAGTACGAATGAGGGAGCTAAGAAATGAGGAAAAACAAAAAAATATTGAACGTGCTTAGTTTCTTCAGCCTCCCTAAAAACTGAAAATCTCTTTTGTCTGAATTTTTTAGAACCAGTGCACTCTTTGCTTATTTCTTCTGAACAATCTCACACAGAATTAAAAATAAATGAAAAGTTAGAGAAAACGCAGTGCCCTAAAATCCCAATGACTATAAATTACTAAGAGATTATAGTAATTTTCCCCTATTGCTGCTCGCAGCCTAGAAACAGGATATACAGTAAGTGCTGTATACTGTTAGCTAATGGAGATTCTGCTTTAGCTCAAGTGGTAGCGCTGTTGCTTTGGGATAGGAGGGTTGTGATGTCTTGCCTAAAGGGATGTAAGTGTTGCAATTCAGATCCCAAATGAGAAAAAATCTTCACATTGGTGCCCAATTAGTGATCTGATTCCTGGTGTTAAGTCTAATGCAATTTAGCATGCACCTGCTGAATTGCCTGCATGCCAAATACCAACTGCACTGCACTGACTCTTTGTTCACAGAGAGCTGAATGTTTTGTTGCAGGGTAGGGAGCAAAGCATAGGAGCAAGGTGTATTTGTGAACATTTGTGAGAACAAAATCTCTGGATTTACTTCAGCAATATTTCAGAGTTGCTCACATTTGCTCTGCAGCAAAAGGATATAGATATTCACCAAAAGCATGACCTGAGTCTATAAAACTTATACTAACAACCATGCAATATCTTACTACCCCAAGTGATGACAAGCTGACCTATTGACCTAAAAGACACCAAAAGAGACAGTTCCTGCCTTGAATTTACAGTTTGAAATACAAAGAAGAGAGGGCCCTGAAGACTCCTTAGCCTATCTTATTTTATTTTTATGACTGAATTTCTTGTGGATACTGAAGAAAAATACAAAGTTTGAAAAGAATTTAAAAGAGAACAAAATAAAGGCTTTTGCCACATGTAAGTTTGTAGTGAGCTTACATGGTTTTCTAAGGATAGCCACAATTAATTTATTTAGATTAAAATAATTAAAAAGATGCCTGTCTAAGGATCTAAACTCCTTCATATATCATTAGTAATACAATAAAATCCCAGAAGAATGAAAATAATCATACCAACAGGAACTCAGCCAAGCAGCATTCTACAGAGACTCCTTTTCAACCTTTTATCATTGTGGGAAACATACCTCCAGCTCTGTTAAAGAATGCTATTAAACAGGTGTCATTTGGATACAACTGCATAGAGGTATTTTGTGCCAAAAAGGGGGAAGAAGCATTAGAATCTCAGGGAGCCCCAGAAAGTACCCAATTACCCCTCCATGGTGGAGTAAGTGAGAATTCAGTTTGGGCATCAACTTCTGACCGGAAGTAACAACCATAGTACACACATACACACACACACAAAAATTTAATTCATATTCAAGGTAGTTTCTGATTCTAGAGGCTTGGCAATTTCTAACAAACATGTTAAGCTACAGAGGTTTGTGGAGGACTGTGAAACAGTGCTGATACATTTTTTTTTAGTGAGAAGTTCTGCCAAGAAAACTAGCTGCTACGTTTTGTCTCCAGAGCTGTCCTATTAGCCTTCATGTAACTTTGGTGTAGCATAGTGTAAACCAAACAGCAGCAAAAGCCTCTCAGATCATCCAAAGCTCCTTGTCTGCAGGAGTTCCACAGTGTTACCTTTGAAGATGAAGTTCCAGATTCTACTCAGAAGCCAAACACACTTCAGTTAGTTGCCTAAGAAGGAGAAAAACTCCCTATAGCTCTTGCCATTCCACAAAGAAACATCACGGTTGAAGTCAACAGTAATTCAAAGTGGAATAAGAGTAATACTTTTAGTAGTAACTATTTTAACAAATTACTAAGGGACTTGTGAAATTGTGGAACAGTGGAATTCTTCGTTGCCTTCCTGGCAGATACGTTTAATCAGTGGAATTTGGATGTGCTGAACAAAACAGAGCAGGCTGAGACATGCAAGAATTCAAAGTAGATTATTAGATGTATTATCTAACAATCCAATGTCTATGACTTACGTCACAAAATCTTTTTTAACACAATACTGTCACATGGCCAAATGTAACCTACACCTGCGTATTTTTTTTAAAGTCATCCAGTAGAACTCAAAACTTGTGAATGCATTAACTCTTCTTGCCACAGCTGAGAGCTTGTCTTATTCCATGCCCTCATAAAGGCACTCATATCTACTGTCCACCCTCAGTAACATAACTAGGACAAATGATTTTACTACTGCTTTTGCTTGCCCACTGGTTTCCAAATAGAAGAAGGCCATGTTAATTAGCTGTGCAAAATTCAGCACACTAGTTCTGAGAAAAAGCAACTTTTTCTTTAATTTCTGGCCATCTTTTGACGAGCCACCCAGTACTGACTCAGCGGTGCTGGACCTTCACTTGGGGCCCAGAACTCTGCAGCTGCTCTAGCTCTGCATTTGCCTAGAGCAATGTGCCAGCTGTCTCTGACTGTATTACACGACAGTAATGCGAACAACTGGAAGCAATAATGTGTCTCCCCATTTGCCTAACAATACCAACATGAACAATAATTCAGAAGACTGAAGATTTGTGCTGTAATTTAATAAACCCCATGCACATTTCTACAATTGAGTATCACATCTGTGCAATGGATCCTAGAAGTGTAATATTCTTTTATAAGGGACCATTAACCAATCTTAAGTTTATAGGTTTCCTTAAATCTTTTTCATCAGCTGTTAAACTACAGTAAAGAGAAAATTGCCTCTTATGAGACAAGGGATAGTAAAATACAAAGACTGTGATTAAACGTCAATCAATTAAGGATTATAATATAATAAAAATGCTGACTGATGATTAAAATGAGTACTTTCTGGCAGAATTTTATAAGCAATATTAAGAATTGTTTTTAAAAGTCAATAGAATAAACCCCACTTAAATCTTATGTATCAGGAACACTGACTATCTAGAGGAGAAAAAAAAGAATTGTTATTCTGACAAAAATACCTAAGAAACAGTTGGTTGTCAATCTTGACATTAAATAGGATACATTTCTTTCTGTCATTTATTTTATTATACCCCTGACTCCTCCATTTTAAATCCATTTCTGAATTGAGTAAATAATGCTATATTTTTTTTTTCAGTTGACATTTGGCAAGTTCATGCAACCGGGCTACCTTTCATGAAAGCAGGTAAGAGATCATGCATTAAATATTATAAATACGTGACACACAAAATAGTATTTCATGTAACAAACCTAAGAGAGTAACCCAGCTGAGGGCAGGAGAGCAGTAAATGCAATGTTTGCATGTGTCATTTTACTGAAGATATTTTAGTGATCTTTCAAGGTAAAACTCTATGAAATTTGGGATTAAGCTAAATGGATTCTACAAAGACTCTTACGTAGAAAGAACGCTAATAGCAAATAATAAGCTTTTATAGTCCATATGAAACTTCCAGCAAAAAGCTGTAGCAGCAATATAGTTTTCTATTAAAACCTACAGTCTGTGTCAAGAAAGTAATAGAAATGTTTTCATTTTCATAAGGGAAACTCCTGTGCTCCTGCTCCCACACTGCTGAGTGGCTGTGGAAAAAAAACCATTACCATGTATTGTTGTTTATAGTTATGTTTTTGGTTTTTTTCTCCTTCCGATTCATTGTCTTTCAAAGTAGGCCATGTTATTTCTCCATTCTCCTTGGCCTTTGCCATACATTTCTCAAAGGTCACCTTAACTTTACAAAACTATTTAAGCAAATTTTTCTGACTTTCTTTCTTCTTTTAACTTCCGTAGTATTTAAAGCTACTCTTCATCTTCTTTTCAGTCTTCATCTTCTTAACTAATTGTTTTAAGTGGATCTTATCCTATCATAAGTATCTCCTAAGCTCCAAATCTAAGAACTGGAGGCTGTGTAAGCCCCAAAGTGAAGGAAGACAAGTTTCTTGGGAATTTGAATCTTGAGCTTGTGAGACAGCTATTCACAAAAGCACTTTTCAATTTAAACTTTGATTAAAATTCACCAAATTTATTAGGTAGCTCAGAAAGGCAAAGAGAGATACACAGCACTGTCATCTACTGTTCTTGGGAAATTAGGCTGAAAACTAGAGTATCTGTTTATCTGTCTTCAGCTACCATCGTCTTTCCATTCTTCTTTGTCTACATAGGTGTAGGATGCCCAATGTACAATTTCCCATCACAAGTTCCCTCACTGCTCTTTCATTCTCCTCCATCTGATTCCTCTTAAAGAGAAGTAGCACAAAGAAAAAGTAAGCACTAAGAAGTTTTGTCCTTCCTTGTAATTTATCCTTCTTAGTTCTAGCTCTTGATCAGAACCCCTGTTCCCATTTTTCATAACTATTCCACATGATTTTCTCAGGTCTCACTTCTTTTTCACTATTAGACCTTGTCTTTAACAGGCAACATCCATCTCCAAGCAGAGTTGTCCCCTCCTTTTGAATGTCTCACCACAACATTAGTTTAGTTTTGGCAAGAAAATATTTTTTTCCAAACCTCCTTCATTACTGTTGGCAGTATTAGCAATTCCAAGGTCACCAGGACATATCAGTAGTCTCTTAGAATTTTTTAAGCCATACTCACTGTAGTAAAGAAGAACAAAACTTTGATGACATAGTTATATAATCAAAATAATTTGCAATAATTCTCCAGTTGATCATAACAGGGCAAAATTCAAATAATTTATCTTTGAACATATATTGCAGAAGTTATATCATCACTTCATGTCCTTACCTTAGATTCCTTTTATGGTTAAAGCATAGGGAAGGATTTCTAGAGAGATGAATTTATGCTGAAGATATTAAGTATTCTGACTTAAGATCAGCACAGTGGGTCAGCCTCCTGAACTGACACACCACAGCCACATGTTCACTAGACCAGATACCAAAGAAAGGAAGAGGAAAAGAACCTATGACTGATGATGGAAGATGTAATAAAACAGGCTTTCCTGTCTTAGCAGCAAGTCTTTTAATCTGTTCAACTATCAGGTCAAACCCTACTCTAACTGGACACTATATCTGAGCTGAACAGCATGCTCTGAAGGTTCTCAAAAGCTCTTACATTTGGAACATAATCACAGAGTGACATACAGATCCCTGTATGTATAAGTTAAAAAAACAGTTACATTTGACCAAGGAGCTATAGATACCTGGTTTAGAAAGGCACTCCTAATGTCAAAAATGCAATAACACCTACATAAGATTTTACTATTCCTTACCACAAACCTTTTGTAGTGGCAGAGCAAAAGCGACTCTGACCCTAACCTGAACAAAAAGCTCCCTAGCTGACCTTTTCTATTATGCGTCTTTCTCAGTTTTGGCATCTCATGACAGTAATAACATGAAAATTATCTTCATCTCCTGCCACTTCTTGACAAGCATGCTAGAGCATCTCCCAAGAGATGTTGTCAGTTCACTGATGAATAATAGTATTAACGATGATCTAATAAAGAAAAACCACTTAGGCCACCAGTGTATGTGTATGTTTTTGTCCTAGAGGAGTGAAAATTAGCTGAATGACTGTACTAAAACATCAAAGGATCTATTCTTACACTTCTTTTGTATCCAAAACCAGACTTTAATGTAAATTTTGATTGTGCACAAGTGAAAAAAAGTATATTAGAATATATCTATTTGAAAATATGAGCTTCTTCCTTATAACTTTAAGCAGTCACTCCTCACTAATAAAGGGCTGGAATTTGATGTGCCTACTTTGTGTCTCCAAAGTCAACCACAGAACATGTCAGCTGTGCAGTATTTTTTGACAGATGGAAATGGAGGGATTCAAAAACTCTCTTTAAAGAAAAAAAATTTCTTTTGTGTTTCAGTCCAAGTAATCACACACGCTGAAGTGATAATGAAGACCATAGGTAAAAACAATCATAAATCTCTCTTGTGACAGAAAGCATTTTATTAAAAAGTCTAATAATATTTAGTCATTCTGAAATAGAGTTAAAGTTTATCATTAAGTTGTCTTTGTCAAGTATCATTCGTAGTAAGTAGGATGGTGGGTTTTTTCCTCCTTCACATAGTATTTCAATAAAAGGATTCTTTACAGTTTTATTCATTTTATTGTTCATGTACTGAACTGAGTTTAAAATTAAGGTAAAGATAATGTGAAATCAGAAGAAAACTCTCAGATTACAGACTGAACCCTTCTCTCCTTCCTTACCATGTGGTCATTTTTGCTGACACAAGACGTATTATCCAGCTATCACAGTCTTTTTCCGCTAAAGATTGATAACTGAAAATGCTGCACTAGTCGTTATCCATCAGGTATGCCTATGGATGACCACAGCCTTGTCTGTGATCTGTTCTTATCCCAATTAAGTTTGAATCTCTCCCTGCTACAGAACTGTGTTACACCACTCAGAAAGAATCAAAGAACCTGAATGATTTCCTGATTATTATAGATTATTGAATCCCTTCCAGCCTACTCATGCTGAAGGTTGTACTTGAAAAAGACAACTCAGAAGCCAAAAGCAAATGACATACTGTAGGATCTGTTCTTTATAGTGCTGTGGAATTTTATTTATCAAAACAATATTGTTTTGATTTGGAACTGAGAAGCTTCAGAGGTGGTTCAGGAGACCACCTTTAAGGAAGCAAACAGTGACACTATAAAAGTGTCTTTTCCTGAAACTTTTCTTCTATAAAATCCATTCTTTAGCCCTGCAAACCAGTATTATTAGGAGGAATGCAACTCAAATTTCAAATACTCATGAGACTATGCCCAGTTAGTGGTTAGTAATAGTACAGTGTTAAGACACAGAAAGATTTTTCCCTTGGTTGCCTCAGTTTACTGTTCCTTATGCATTATGATTTGCAGTTATTTATCAAATATGTCATATGTAGTTGGTAATCCTGATAAAAAAACAAAGAAATTTAGAAACAGAATGTACTAAATAGGAGTTAATGAGTAAGGTTAAGGACTTCAGACTTTTTTTAATTGGTTCTATGGTCACTTAGACATAAAAGCATGCTTGAATTTGCTGCCTTCCAATAAGCTGACTATTCTTTACTATATTCTTTATTACTATGTAATGAGTATTACGTTTATTAATGATGTCATTTACATCACCTTGACTGTGCAAAGGGATCTAGGCAGAAGTGAAAAGTGCACCCCAAATTAATAAGTGTCTGGTTTGTGATTTTATATGGGGTGGAGTCTAGATACCTACGCAGACAAAGATTAAACAATCAAGATAGTACCAAAATTCTGAAGAAAGTACCAAAATTCTGAAGAAAGCAATGGAATATACACAGCAATAAAATGATTTCTTAATTTTCAGCCAGTGTGAACATTGGGGTGTCCTCTACAGTGTTTTCAGAAATCTCTTGTGCCCAACTAGTGCCCATGCTAGGGAACAGTATTGGACATGGTACCATGGATCTTATTGACATTCGATTACGAATTAGGAAGGAATTTTTCCTATGGAGCTAAACTAGCAAGAAATTAGTTGTGTTCCTAAGGTAATAAAACTTGTGTGCTTACATCCGTCCTACCTCTGGCTTTGATAATTTTGTGCCAATTTTTAGTCATTTTGGCAGCAATATAGAGGTCTCAAATTTCTTTAAGATTGGGCAGCTGAGTAGAGGGGAGACAACCCAAAGCAAAGGTCTGTCACACAGAAATACGCTGTCAATACACAGACTGATAAATTCCACTAGTTTCTCACACTTCTTATATCTTCAGGAAGGAGGAATCCAGCCAATGGTAATAATTTTTTCCCAGATTAATATTAGATCCCCTAAAATATTAGCTTTTAGCTACTTGAAGTCTATAAAAGATTGAAAGAGCTAATTTTCAGAAGCAGGTGAAGTGAGTTTTGGGAAAAGGATGCACAGTTCTGAATGTACCTTACAAAATTAGAATCAAAATGAAAACGCTCACATCTAGGTATTCATGTGTACAGAGATTTTAATTCAGCCACACAAACACAGATGCAACATTACTATTTCAGATGCATCTGAGTACCTGAAACAACTGCATGAAGTTGGCAGATGCTGAACAGGACTTAGAGGAGAAAAATGTAGTCTCAGAAGTCATCTGGTGGCCAAGAGGCATACTAGAGCATCTGTAAAGCAGTAGACACATGTATTTTGGCAATTTAATAGCCTTAATGGGCTGATCTACTGACTTTACATAAGTTTACTTTGGGTGAGGTGAAAAGCTTCTTTAACTCCATTGACTGCACTGACTAAATTGCCATTGAGTACAATGGGAACTTAGATACACAGACACTTGCATTATAAACCCTCATCTAGGTGAATTAATCTGTGAACTGGATCCTGTCCTTCAAGCATGTCTGTTTCCTAACTCTTTAAACAAGGGCCAATGAAGTGATCATCAATGAAGCAAAGACTGTCTACCCAAATGGCAGAGTTAACCCACTCTGGATGAGTTAAGTCCTTGAAATTAGAGAAGCAGTGAGCAAGAACTTTGAATTAATGAAACTATGACCCGCTGCTTAAAATCTACCTGTTGCAGATGAGGTTCAGGTAATAGTCCATCTAGCTTGTTGCAGCGCCCTCTTTTGTGAGCAACCTCTGCTTTATGCTGTATCCAGATTGGATGTGTTCCACGTGGAAACAATAAAATATCTTTTATATTTCTCTCTCCACAACTATTTTCTATTCTGTCCCATCCTCCCAGGCTCCTTATGCTATGTTTCACTGTATAACTACATGATACAATAGGTGTAAAGAGGTAATAAGGAGCAAAGAAAAAGGCTTTCATTAATGGAAAAGTATTTGAGAACTGGGATCTGAATTCATGTTGTGTTTGTGGTATCAAACAAGAGTAGTCAGCTAATCAGATTGGATCCTTAGATGATCACTATTCCCACTCAGGTTCTAATAGACTTCAACCGTTTTTGAAAGTTCGTGTGTAGATTTTTACATAGAAAAATATATTTTCTATTGCAATATAGTTACAGCCAATATTTGTACTTTATTTGTTGTTTCACATAGCCTCATTTCTATCTTGAGTTTCCGTAATCATAAAATCATAGAATAATAGAATGGCTTGGGCTGGAGGGGACCTTAAAGATCATCTAGTTCCAACCTCCCTGTTGTGAACAGGAACACCTTCCACCAGAACGGGTTGCTCAGAGCTCTATTTATAATGAAAATACTTTTTTTAATATGTGCACACGTGGGCCTTTATTTCATATAAAAGTAGGTTTTGAAAACACAGACTAAATTTTTTTTACTGGTAAGTAATAAAGAATATACAATAAATGGCTTTTTTTCCTCTCTTAAAAACAAGGTCTAGGGAAGATCACTTTCTTCATACATGTTAAGAAGGCAAACACCTAAGGCATTGGAAATTTTTGTTGGACTGCAGAAAAAAATAAAAGTCTTTCCCGGTTCCCATTTTGCTGAGATTAATTATGACACTGTTATGCATCTTTCCATTTGATTGTAATAGGAAGCAGTACTTTTCCACTATCTTTCCTGTGCTGCTAATCTCTAAGACTGAAGCAAAACCCGCTAACTGTCTTTCTGGTTAAATCAAGCTATAATGAAATACTTTCTTGGTGACTCAAACAAGTCTCAAAGGAAAACACAGTAAAGGAAATGTCAGGCATGCATCCTTTAATTTTTCTGTTTCCTGATACCTTGCAGTAGATCCTGAGTGACTGCACAGCACTGCCCACCAAGTAGGACCCTTAAATAAAACATCATAATTGTTTAAAACTGCAGGGAGGGGACAGAATTGTATGAAGGACCAATACAATAAAATATCTAACAGTCTGATCACTCTTCTGATTTTTTAAAATATATTTTGAAAGGTCTTCATACTCTTGTTTTGCAATGGTAGATTGCATTGTCGTAAAACACACATGGATAGATGGCTGAAGCTGTGGTCTGCATACCCTAGCTGAAATGTATCTATTGACTTACAAGCTGGCTGCATGTGTCAAAATGCAATCCAGTATTTTTGTAATAATAGCTAGCAGTCATAGTTGTAAATTATTTATGGAGACTATTCAGTGCAAACAGGTTAGTGTACACATCCTCTTCAGCTTGACTGCCCTGGTTTTAGATCACTCAGACATTCAACTCCTTAGAGATCTACTCTTATCCTTGCAAATCCTAAAAAGGTACCAAAACTGCAGTCATTTCAGCAACTCAAAGCAGCTCAGCCATTTGCTAAAGTTCTGCCTCAAGGTTCAGTGAATAAACACCATTTCTGCCCACCTCTTTCACACCCACCCTGGCCCTGGTGATGTAAGTTAATACCAGACATGAAGAGAAATCGATCTCTAGAGCTGAGACTCCGGTGTCCTTCACTATCTTTGTGCCGAAACATGAAGAATGTACATAGCAAAGGCCACCAATGAGCTTAACACAAAGTGACATTTCACTAATGCTGTGTTTCTGAAGACAGTAAAATGACAGTCACCCAATGAGTACTTCTGGTTAGATTTAAATAAGGACAGCACCCTATTGCAATGCATTACACTGATTTTCCTACGCACCAGGTACTCAGTTGCATTAGAATTTTGTCCTCACCAGTCCATTGCAAGCAGCTGCACCTAGCCTTCACAATCAGAATGCTGAGGATTACATAATTTTATGTTTAAACAACTCAGTGCCAGACAGAACTAATCCGTCACATAAAGAAAAATCCAAGGACTTGACTACTCTGACAGATACAGCATGTCAAAATACTTACTGTGTATTAGTCACTCTCTAGGAAAATTTTAGCTTCCAAGAGCTTTGTAGGGACCATTTTTGCCACGAAATATTTCTGATAGTTCTGAACTTGAGATTGTGGTTCAATTTAGCTTTGCTCAGTCATTAATTTGTAAATGGAATAACAGTTTAAAATACATTAATAGCACTGACTCTTAAAGTTAGGGGTGAATTTTCTCGTGGACAGTTTCATCAACCACCATCTTCTGCCTCATTTTCAGGAATTTGGATTTTGACCTTTAGCATCCATGACATTAGGCAAAGAGAAAGTCATACAAGTCTGTGTTGCAGACTGAGAAAAAGGGGACAGAAAAACTCTACAGAAACAACAGACATTATTTCTCTTCAGTTCTTTAGCCTCTTGCCTGGCTCTTGTGCAACTTATGCCACCACCAATTGCTCCAGTATGGGTCCCCTTGGGCCAAGAAGAAAGTTCCTGTCCACATATAAGCAGCTGCTTACAGACTAACCAAAAGTAACTCCAAGGCATATTCTCAATGAGAAACTTGCCCGGGGCTGAGGAGATTAAGCAACTGAACTCAGCTCTTCCTACTCATTCACATCTCAGAACTCTTCTTGTCACACGGATAGAGTCTCTAGGGGAGAATACAGGGCTGCAAATGCTCATTCTCCCCAGGGAATTTGTCCCCAAATCTCACTTAATTTCCAATGCTGATAGCAAAAAAAAATAAGTGCTTTTTTGAAGACGTGGCTTGCACCCATGAGGGATGGAAGTGGGCCAAACTAAATACGAACAATGTGGCATGATGACAAAGGGTAAACACACAGCAGCAAGTAGCTCTGTCTTCAAGAAGAGTAGAGTTATCACAACACAATGCAGTATGCATGTGGCATGCAGCAGTACTGGTAAAAACGTGATACTGAGTTACTAAATCCTGTGACAGGATTATGGACCTGGGTTTCAAATGGACCCCGCAATGGTAGACTAAAGCCCACGCATGCCAGAAACCATCATTGCATTCACTCTTTCCCTTCTTTTCCTCTATTTTCCCTGGTCCTAACAGTGAAAATAGATCATGGAGAATATCAGACAGAAATTCAGGCTGGAAATGCACAGAGTTAACTCTTTCTAACTTACCTCTCTATTAGACCTTTAATATAGATGAGAAAAAGTGGATGACCCAAAAGCAAAATCAGAAGGAAAAAAAAAACAACATACAAATAAATATCTTCAAAATTTTTTTACATTTTAAATTTATAACTACTGAAGTAGAATTATATGATTGTTCAGTTGAAGACAGCTGAAGAGCAAACCCATTGCCTTGAATACATTTTGCATGAATCTGGGAAGGTTTCCACAAATCAGACAATTTCTGGGGCAACTTTTAGGCCTAGTCACAGAATCATAGAATAGATAAGGTGGGAAGGGACCACAGTGGGTCATTTGGTCCAATCTCCCTACTTAAGCAGAGTCATCCCAGAGCACATTGCACAGGATTGTGTCCAGATAGTTCTTGAATATCTTCAGTGAGAAAGACTCCACAGCCTCTCTGAACAATCTGTTCCAGTGCTTGGTCACCCTCACAGTGAAGAAGTCCATTCTCATATCAAAACTGGAAGAAGTAACAAACATCAGAAAAAAAACCCCAAACAATCATGGTATGTTTTCCTCATTCATACACTGTTTTGGCTTTCATTACTAAACCAAACATCCTGAATCTGTATTTCCAGTTGAGCACACATTTCCCAGTGCCTAAGTGTCTGTTTATAGCTCCATGTCAGCCCAAAACATCTCAGCATGGGAAAAAGCTCAATACAGGAGCCTGTGAATTCAGCTTATACTGCATGAACCCTTATTGCGAGTATATCCACCCCACGGGTCTTAGTGCTAAATTATCTGCAATCTTTCTTTAGAAAATGGAGAAACACCAGCATATTCTGAGGGACATTTATTGCACCTGAGATAGTAGCAGAAATCAATTTTCTTCTGCAGGTGTCAGAGGGCAATTCAGTCCACGTTATCTGGAATTGCTTTTGGAGCTGCCCGCATTTCTCTGTTCCCTACAGAAGGATATTTAAGTGACTAACATAAACTGGAATTGTTAAAGGCTGAAGTTAGGTACTTTTCATCCCAGTGATTTAATGTGAATGAATGGCAATACTTTACTTCAGCAGAGGTGGACCCTTCTGTTCCTGTTCCAGTTTTGAATTTACCTCATGTATTTTTATTTTAAAGATAATTTCTTTCCAATTGCAAAATTAAAGGCAATTAAACAGTTTTGAAGAAGACTAACTTCAGCCTTTATATGAGGACCTCAATAATTAAAAATCATTTTGTAGCTTCTTTAGACAACTTTACTGAGCTTTATTATTTTTTTAATATTTACAAGACATGATAATGAAATAGAATATAATTTTTAACTGAATTTCAGTGTTTTTAAATACAGCAATTTTCTGCAACATTGATGGGCTGCTCTTGATTATATCTAACTAAGTAGCAACAAATGTAGACACCTAAATAATTTCTTTAAAATGAATGTTTCGACTAGCTTTATAAACTCTACAATATATTGGACATTTATAAGGCAGAAGCTTGGCAATGTTTAAAACTGGTACCATAAAAGGAAAGAGTTCTTCATATGGGATTTTGAAAATTAGATAGTTGATAAGCTTAATTAGTGCTGATAAGGTTCATTAGTACTCTCATAGTGAAGGTATGCTCACCTAATTGTAATGTTCCAAGACCACTTTAAAAAATCCAAAAGACTGACTAAAATATGGAAAATGTGCAAAATCTAAGACAATTGAAATGTTATCTCCATAGGCTACACAAAGTCTTTCAGTCTAAGTAACTCAACTCCCAATGTTCAATAGCATTTTCTGGATATAGAAATGTATGCATATATACATGTGCATCAATACTCATGTATGAAGGTCTAGGCATATATATGATAATTAAATCTTTTGGTTGCATTCCTCTTTGGCACAAGGAATTTATATTACATTGAGGCAAGACCTTACAGCAATGCTAATGCAGAAAGCTAAAGAGGTTAATATCCTCAGTAGACAGTATCATTTCATCAATAAGAGAACTATTCAATGACCCTGTATTGGAGTGAACTCAGCATAATCAATTAGCTTTGTCAAGTAAACAGATCTGTCCCTTTGGCTGCTGCGTAACTTGATATTTCTTCCTGTTCTTACTGACTCTGTGAATGGAGAAATAAAATACCCTGAAATTATACCAGCTCTGGCTGAGGAAATAGAGCTATTTAAAAACCAGTTTCACTGAAAGTGTCTGTCATTCTTAATCAGACATTTTTGTCTTCCAGCAGAGAAGGGCGGTAGGACAGGCCTTAGCCCAGCACTCCAGAATGCTTCCACAAAAACAGTATTTTCCATGTTTAGATGAATTAGATGCAAATCAGTTGGCAAGGAAAATAAAATAACTAATTTGCTGTGCACCACTTGACATAGTCGACTTGAGTAATTATCTTCACAATGTACCATCCTTTGCTTGCTTTATCATTTTTGTCTCTCTTATTCTTGTTTATGCTTTTTAAAAAAAATGTAATTACTATAACACTAATTTGAAAGTAATGATTTCTACACACATTAGCAGGCTCTAAGACACAATCTATGATAGGTCATGAGACAGTGGTCTCAGACTGGACTCATGTAGTTTGCATTACAAAAAAAAAGGATGGGAAGGAGAGATCATTATTCTGCATAATTAGCAGGCTTAATTAAAAAATGGTCCAAGATATCAGCTGTAGCATCAGCTCAACAAACCCCCTAGGGCTTGTTCATAGATTCTGCTGCACTCTGATTATACTAGCATGAATCTAGAAATAGCCACCTGGAATCACTCTCTCAGATGGGCATTTGCTAAGTGCTCATGCACTGTTATTAAATCGGTTTGTTTGTTACAATTTTGTAAAATGATACAGGCTTTTAGACTTTTAGCAATTTGAAAAGAAAGCACAGCCAACGAGGTGGAGTAGTTCACTCTGTGGGGTTTCAGCGTTCTTCCTTTCTACTAAACGAAGGCTTTCAGGAATTTATTTGTGCAAATTTCTCGTGTTCTATAAACTCTAATCCATGAGAGCTTTAAAAAATTATATCACCTCAGGTTTGAATTCAAATAAAAGTGGGCTGCAATACAAATTTCTTTATACATCACAGTTTTGTGATAGTCACAAAAAAAAATCATATATAAAGTTTAGCACCTCTCTTCAGGTTTTGTTTTTGTTCCTGATGGACAATACATAATGCTTCCTTCACAGGTACAGCAAAACCTTTCTAGCACACCACCGATCATGTAAAGAAGCCATTGATGAGAGACAGGCAATTGTTTTTGCAGAATATATTGGTGGATGGACAGCAGCTAGGAACATAAGCAGACATGTTAGGGATCAAAATTTTCCTGTGTTATTAAATGAGACATTGTTTTGATCTAGTGAGCACATAATTGTCCAAAGGGGGATGCCACTAAGACACTAGAGCTAGCAACCTGATCTAATGGAACGCACCTCTCCCCCACAACAGCGGGGCTAGAACTAGATGCTCTTTAAGGTCCCTTCCAGCCCACACCATTCTATGGTTATTCTATGATTCTGTGATGATTAAAAGACAAGTTCCCTTTGATAGGTACATATTGGCAGTTAAAAAGCAGAGTTGGTATTATATCAAAAAGGTAGACAATTAATGTACCTTTTTAAAGGACTTTTATAGGCTGATTCTAGAGGATGTTTTTATCATTATTTTTACCTATTTTATAAAGCTTAATACTGAAAAAAGGAAACTAGACATACTGTTTATTTAACAGTAAAGACACAACTTTGTGTTCTGTCCTGCAAAATGTCTGGGGCTATGAACAGGCCAGGAATAGGTTCAAATACCTCAGGCCCAGCCCATGACAGTGGACACTCTGTGGCACCCCACTGGAAATGGGAAGACCTCCATCCCCCTGGGGCAGGTCAGCACTCGAGGCAGAGCCCTCTCATTGTCCCTGCTCTCATGCATCAGGAACCTGTCCTCTCCAGAGACCCATTTAAGTACAAATCCTATTAAGATATTTAGATAATATGGCAAGATGCTTCTTTTTATGCTGAGCCCTTCGAGGTGATTAGACAGAGAAATCCTTGCTATCTATTCAAGAAGGTTTCTGGCATGTTTAACATCTTGGGAGCATATCTTTGTGTTTCTTTAGGTAAAAGATATCCTCCTAGGAACTTATCTATCAGAAGAAGGAGGAACTAAGGAGTATACGTGTCTGTGGGGAATAGACAAAAGTTTCTATTCCGTGGGAGATACTGAACCAACAAAGTTCTGAAAAGGAAAGAAATATCTCACATGATATACTCTTTACTGTTGAGTACAAATAGTATGCTCTTCAGCAGGAATGACAGAGATTCCTTATTCCTAACAGAAAGGCGTGAAGGAAAAATAGAAATCACCAAGAAAAATGACGGACGGATAAATAAATATGAGGTGAAAGGTCAACAAGCAGTCTGCTGGTAGTCTGCCAAAAAGTATTTAATATGTCCATTTGATATTATTCATATTCTTAAAAAAAAATATGTAAGACAGAGAGAGATATGCAGCAATACAGCCTTTTTGTCTCCGTGAGAGAAAAGGCTTTGCTGAGAAACATACACTGATCTAAAAGTAGTGTTTATCCCTAGAGCTCTGACATCCCTCGAGGGTTAGCCATTATTGCAAATGTAATGACAATCTTTCAATACAGACAAATTAGCTATTTTCTACAGAGCCAATTCAGTTCTTCAAGTTACATTAATTTATCACTATTTAATTACCGCTAAAATTATACTAATTCAAATAAGAGGTGGCAGTCATGTAACACATGTTATTGAACACCTCATGTGAATTCTTGAAAAATAATGTTTGTTCTGCTAGAACAGGATGCAGTAATTTTCAGCTACAAAGATGTATGCATTTGATAAAGGTTTTTAACAGCTCCTAGCTAAAACAGTTAGGTTTCTGTCTTCGCCATACTATTCAGATCTCTTCATAAGCTGCAGTTTAGCCTTTTTTCTGGGATGGAGAGTGTTTCTTGGCATTTTTAAGACTTTGTTTAATTAAAATACTCTTTTAATTACAAGGGAAAGAAATTATGAGGAAAATTATCAAAACTAAAAACACTTTAAAAGTGTTTCCATATTTCAAATAAAACTATACTTCCCAAATGGGACAGGATCAATATTCCCCACCATCACCACCCCCCAAAAAAGAGATTTGACTCAAAAAAAATAGCAGAGAAGAAAAGCATGGAAACCAACTACAAAATGCCAGGAGGGTAAACAGCTGACACATATGTAAACCCAACTGAGAAGGATATAGGAAATAAGGAGGGGAATAGACCTCCTGGGTCAGCACAAATACTTGTGTGATATGAGTCCTTTGATAAATGGATCAGGCTGCTGTTTTATAACTACTGAGGCTTTCCCCACCAGCATTCATGCTGAAAAACTATGCCAGTGTCCTGTTTTAATGGGCAAACTTTCTCTGATTTCCAATCTAAATTCAGTTTGAGCAACTTTGCACACTTTCTTTAGCAAACACTTTGTCCTTTGCAGTAAACAGGTGTTACTTACCAGTCTTCCTGATATATTGAAAACAATATTTTCCCCTTTCACCTTCGTAGTTTTTGCTCATATTTCCTTTCTTTTTTCCCCTGATTTCACTAACAGACTTACCTGCGCTTGTAACTGGTTGGACTCTTTTTTCTTACAACTGGGGGAACCAGAATTGCATTTGATATATCATTTCTCTCATGAGAACCTTAGTTCTTTTTTCCTGTGGGGAGTATCTCCACCACATACTTGCTTGGCTTTGTCTCAGCAAGGATCAGCTGCTGACACACAGACATTGAGTGATCAGTCAGCAGGACACATGGATCTTTATTCTCAGTCTCTCCCATGTGGTTATCTCACAGCTTGTAGTTGAAGTCCTTCTTATGGGACTGTCATGTCCCCCCTGTGCATGACTCTGTTTTGCTCCACTGAACTGACGAACTCTGAAACTTAAATGCAGCATTTTAAACCTGTGTGTCTAAGGATAGGCATTAAAGTCCACATATAATAAGGAATTTAGTAGGATTTCCAAAGAGCTCACCTAATCTAAAGCTTAATGATTTTTAGGTACTCAGATACTAGCTTTCATAAAGAAAAAATAACCTACCCTCTTTACTCTTCAAGTCATAATTTAGAATTCTATCCTCTAAACTCAAGTACAATGTTGCGCACAGACATTTTTTTTCACCATTTGCAACATTGCTTGTCTTCTTCATTTCTTTGGATGTCTGCTTTCTAAATAATAAGAAAAAATCTGAATAATAGACTTCTAAAAAGTTCTAGAGGCAATCTTTTGTTCAGTAAATCTATCTGAGACAAACTGACCTGCATACATTCTTAGTGGAACAGACTAAGTCCAAAGACTCCTGCAATTTGCAGAGTTAGATTATAAACACAAATGAGTGTAAACTAAGTTATTGAGGAAACAATTTCTGGGTTTGGTTCAGATTTTTGTCTTAGCACATCTCCAAATAGATGATAAATATCTTGTGTGATTCATCTCATCTAACTTTAGCCATTTAAAACCTATTCATGTTATCCTAGATGGTTTTCTGGGCTACTTCTATAACCAATGGAAAGAGACTTCTTAGTCTTTCCAGCCTAAAATAGGTGTTTAAGATAGATAACACTTAATGTTTTATGATTCATTTTTCCTATCTTTAGATTGTCTAGAAGTTCATATCTTTCTTCATCAGCTATAAAAGGAGTGTGTCCATTTAGTACAGATGTTCACAAGTAACTTGAGGACAGACAAGATAGACAAGATGAACCTCAATCTTTGATCTAATATGTTATTTGAAATAGGAATGGTAATTAAGGTCCATTATGGTGCTTTTGAAAAATCCAACCTTACCCTTTAATGCAGATGGATACAGTAATATTAGTGTCTGATTTCAGCTACAGCAAAGGGCTAAAGACGTTGGCAAACTTCCAGTTGAAGGGAAAAAAAAACAATGGAGCCATTAAGATTTTACACTGAACCTGTTTACTCTGCTTTGAATTTCTCAGTTCAACCATACCTGTGAATGACAAAGGAGAAACATTTTGTTTCATAGGATGAACTGTCACCTCTGCATCCTGCAGCTGGCTTATTCCTGTGCTCCTGATGTTGCTGCAGTTTCATCAATCTCCAGTGCCTCTACACAGTATCAAGTTAGCAGAAGAGGTGTCAAGGGGCACACTCCAGAGCTCCATATACCACAATTAGGAAAATCTATTGCACTCTACAAAAACAGAGACACTGTTGCACAAGGTCACCACACACTAACAACAGCAACTTCATTCCTCTGATATTTATAAGGAAAAATCTTCCTCAAAAATACTTGGGTGAAAATTAGTAATTTGTATTCCATTAATACCATGGACAATGTAAAGATACCAAATTAACTGTATTTACAAGAATGATCTTTTTGTTAGCTGTAATGTGTTCATGGATGAAAATCTTGAAGCAAAAATTAATGCAGAAGATAATTTTTGCTATTAATACACCTCCTGTGAAAATGCTGAAGAATCAAATTCTCAGGTACACATAAATGGGCATGAGAAACTTCATTTAAATGTCTATTTCTGACTAGTTTTCTGTTATGGCAAGTTGCTGGAAGCCATAGGATACAACTCTTCAAAAATTATGGTGATGAGCACTGCCCTTTGACTTTATATACTGGGTTTTGATGCTCTGCAGAAGTTTAACTGAATAAGCCCCAAGATGTCTAGCAGGGAGATCATTGTACCGGAATTATTCTTTGCAAAACAAAGAAGATCAATCTTTCTAACCACAATTTTCTAAAATTACTACTTTTCTTTTAGCAGAAGTAGAAATGTCGGATAAGAGCAACATACACCTCCACTGTAGCACTTCTGAAATTCCATCCCACTGATACTTTGATTGAAAATAAAAAAAAATCAGCACCTACAGCTGTGGAGAATGAGAAAAATTTCTTATTTCTAAAAGAAATTCACACTCTGGTAGTATCCTTCCTCATCTAGAGAAGCCCAACTGCAGCAACCCAAAGAATTCCAGTATCAACCATTGTTATCCTACAGTTGAAAGCAAAAGCAAAATATTTAAGGACGTGTTTTGACTTCTGAGGATGATAATGGATAATCTTAGCAAAGAAAATAACAGAAACTAGAATATTATGCTGAACATCATGTACAACAACTGTATCAACTCCATGACAACTTGATGGGTAAATTAAAAGAGATAGTGAACGCTAACACTGGTGATCCCAGACAGATATATTTTGTTCCTTCTACAAGTAAAAAGAATATTTTGTGGCAGGCAAAAGAACATTTAATCCAGAATCTCCAAGTTAAACTGTGATCCTTGGGATTTTGAATCTGAATTGCTAATAGGGAGGGAGGAGAGATATTTAAACAATTTTTATTCAGTGAATTAAACAAATATATCTCAGAGACTACATAGACTGCAAGACTCTACTGAGAAAATATTATCTCTATGCAGGCAATTTCAAGAACTGCAACAAACATTAAAAAATCTTAATATTCTCAACATGCCTCACTTTTGAAACTCACCTTAAGATGTTCTGTGCCCAAGTCCCTGTTCTGATTTACGATTTGTTGAAATATAGAAAAATGAAAAATAAACGTACACACACGCACTGATTCTAAGGTTTTTTCTGTCAAATTAAGTCCAGTATTCCTGTGTAACTAACAGTTTCCTGCCTAAAATAATTAACCAAAGTGAAAGTCACTGAATTTTTACTCAAGTCTTCAGTTCTAATCCACTAAATTCTATTTCTTTTTACCCAGACTATGAATTCTGGTAATAGTTTAAAAAAAAAAAAAGAATGGAACTAAATTTCACAGAATATGCTGAGTCAGAAGGGACTCATCGGGATCATTGAGTTCAACTCCTGGCCCTGCACAGGACCATCCCCAAGAGTCACATCATGTGCCTGAGAGTATTGTCCAAATGCTTCCTGAACTCTGTCAGGCTTGGTGCTGTGACCACTTTTCTGGGGAGCCTGTTCCAGTGCCCAACCATGCTCCGGGTGAAGAACATCCAACCTAACATCCAACCTAAACCTTCCCTGACACAACTTTGGGCCATTCGCTTGGATCCTGCCACTGGTCACCACAGAGAAGAGATCAGTGCCTGCCCCTCCTCTTCTCTTCACAAAGAAGTTGTAGACTGCAATGAGGTCTCCCCTCAGTCTCCTCTTCTCCAGGCTGAACACACCAAATGACCTTAGCTGCTCCTCATACAGCTTCCCCTCAAGGCCCTTCACCATCTTTGTTGCTTTCCTTTGGACGCTCTCTAATAGTTTAATATCTTTCTTATATTGCAGTGCCCAAAACTGCACACAATATTCAAGGTGAGGCCGCACCAGTGCAGACCATAGTGGGACAATTCCCTCCCTCAACCAGCTGGCAATGCTTTGCCTGATGCCCCCCTTTGGACACAGTTGGCCCTCCTGGCTGCCAGGGCACTGCTGACTCAGATTCAACTTGCCATCAACCGAGACCCCCAGGTCCCTTTCTGTGGCACTGCTTTCCAGCATCTCATTCCCCAGTTTGTATGAAAATCAAGGGCTACCCCATCCCAGGTGCAGAATCCAGCACTTTCCCTTGTTGAATTTCATAGACTGGTGATTGCCCAGCCCTCTAATTTGTTGAGGTTTCTCTGCAGGGCCTCTCTTCCTTCAGGAGAGTCGACAGCTCCTCCGAGTTTTGTCATTTTCAAACTTGCTTAGTGTTGCAAACTTCAAGTCCTGCGTCCAAGTAATTCATGAAGATGGTGAAGAGCACTAGACCTAAGATGGAGCCCTGTGGAATCCCATTAGGGACAGGTCACCAGTCTGATGTTACTCCATTCACTATTACCCTCTGTGCTCTACCCATGAGCCAATTACTCACACTGCATATTAAAAAAAAATAAATCTTAATTGACCAAGATACAAAAGACATTTACTGCACATATGCACAGATAGGAAGTACAGTTAACAAATAGATAACTTGAAAATATATCAATGATAATGGAATATGGAAAAAAAATGGGCTTTTTTCTGCATTTTTTTCTGTGTGCTCTTAAACCCTATTGAAAGTTTTCACTGGAGTCTTTCTGATGTACCACTAACATCTGCACGGGGATATACCCATGACTTCAAAGAACTGTGAGAGTCATAAACAAAATTGTGATTCAACAGGAAATTTCTACTTTAATAATTGGATTTACACTGAATTTTAGGTCAGAAGTGATTGCTAGAATATTTTATCAGATGTAACTAACTTGTTTTAATAATATTTGTGGAATTTTCACCATGTTACCCCTGATTTAAAAGCAGTATTGAAGAGGAACTGGGTTGTATTGCAGTGGTAATTCCAGTGCAGTTTTTAAGTGCTAATAGCAGAGTTTGTCTCAGTCTCATTGTCAAAATCAAGTTTGTCATCCTAGCCAGTGCAGTGGTATAAGCTCTTCCAAGGAACAATTTATCTGATCAGTAAATGGGCCAACAAGACAGCTGAAATGTGTGCCACTGTCCACAGAGGTACCTGTAGTGTGAAGATGATGCAAGATTTTTGAGTCTGAATGTGAAGAGGACAGTGTTGCCTTAGCCTGTTCCACCACTACAAACAGCAGTGCTGGTATCATGGCAGCAGATTGCCCTGATGTGCTGAACACACCCATTTGTAAGCTGTAGGGAAGAAATAAGAGTTTAAAAGAGCAAGAATTATTCATGTTTTTACATGATGACAACAAAAACCATAAGGCTGCAAACCAAAGGACAAAATACTGCTGCTAAGAGCTTACTGGATTTCTAAAACCTATTAAGAAAATGGAAGCTATTAACATCATGCCAAAACATGGTTCAATAAAGCAACCTAATGTGCAATTGAGATACTTTTTATCACTCCAAAATGATCATACAGTAATAAAGTGCAAACTCTTCAGCAGAAGATGGTGTTTCCCACCCATGTGCACAGCTATGCCCTTATGCAACACTTTACATAGCTGGGTTTTTTGGTCCAGATTTTCTGTGGTGGTAATCTGTGATTTGTCCACCTACATTTTAAGAGCAAAGTCCCTACCCTAAGCTCCTTTTTCAGGGGAAAATCCTTCTGAGTCCACTTATCAGTAAGGATCAATAATTGGAAAACGTTTAAAAGCTTCAACTTATCAATTCTCAGTAAATGTCTGCCTTGTACATAGTTCAATGTCTTTTACTAGGAAATGAACAACTAGCTTTGAAATCTCAAATAAGGGTTCCATAATCTGTTTTTAAAGTATTATTCATTATACTATATTTGCCAAACCACACAGTCTGTAATATGAATAATATAAATTTTCATTTATGCAGCATATATACTAAATGTAATAGTAATATAAGAATACATATAATGTTTACATTTTAATATCAGCTATAAACCTAATATTTGATACATCTATAAACATTACAGCAGCAATACATTTTAAAAATATTCTCTAAAAGAACTTCAGTTGGTTATCAAAAGGCATTTTTGAACCTAGGTGTTTTCTGAATATTGTTAAATGACTGTCTAGAAATAACCATCAGAGACACGCTAGGAGAGCTTCATAAAGTGTTATCACTTTTAATAGTATATTGTTACAATCAACCTCACACAGCTGAAAGCAATAGCAGTTTTACTGGCAATCTTCTTTGTCAGGTCTCAGTCTAACAGTCTGTGCTGCATTCCCACCCGGAGTGCTGAGACAAGGAGACATGGAGGAAAAAATAGACACATACCCAACAGAGAAATCCAGTTGAAATTATTCTTCTGTGGGTTCAAGGCATTTAAATTCTGCCCCATTATTCTAACACGTGCTAGTATAAAATACATTACGTCCTCCCTATCTTTCTGTGAAACAAAAGTCAACAGTATAAGAGGAAGACTTGTACAAACATATTTACCTGAGATGCAACAACCGAGAAATTGGAAGCTCTAATTTCAATTTCTGTGTGCTCTTCCTGGCCTAAAACATCTGAACTTTTCAATATGAAACAAACCTAACCTCAAAACAGTGTATATAATACGAGATGAACTATCTTTTGCTAATTGTTTGTTTTAGTCTCTCCAAGGTAGAAAGGAATTAGAGTGCTTTGATGAGAAATAATGGTCAAATATATTGATCTGTACTGCAAGATCTGCAAGCGAGCCCAAAATGAAATTATCACAATTTAAAATCATATAAAATAAGTACTGACTGTCTGCAAACTAATTCAAAAGTGTCCTAACACAAAATGATGACTGCTAGGAGCACTGGAATTGGACCAATAGTCTGACAAATGGGTTGGATGAATTCTATTATTAGACAATTATTCAACAGAAATAGAATGAACCATCAGGTTAATTCTGATGACAAAACACTGTGGGTTTTAACAGAATGAGCTATAACTGTTACTTCCTTTGCAATAAGGTGATGTTCTTTGAGGTCATAATTGTTCTTTCATATGCTTTGTGTGTTGCTGTCAGCGACTGGATTCATATCTCATCAGATTATTTGATTGATGGGTTGAATAAACCATGTTGTCGGGGGCAGAGGAGGGGGAGAAGGGCTAAGCCCTAGGCCTGAAGCCAACCTGTCTGGGTCCATGCAGAGCACATGGCAGGGAAAGCCATGTGGCTGGGCTGTCAATCAGTAAGGCTGCCTGGTGGCCTGCCCACACCATGCCCCTGGAGCCTGTAAGTGGCTGTGGCACCCCTCACTTTGTCTGGGGGGACAGTGAGTGGCAGTGAACCAAAAGTGCCACCTGGAGGGAGTGGCCACAATAGCCAGAGTCTATAAATAGACATACACAAGGTTTCCATCTTCCCCTTGGCTTCTGCCCTCTGGACCTGTCAACATGTGACCTCCAGAGCGTAAATATGTCTCTCTCCTCTCTTTCTCTCTTTATCCTTTCTTCTCTTAATCTTTCTTCCTTTACTTCTGCAGGAAACTTGTCTGTATTTCACTTAAATTTGTGTTTGCTCTGTGCAACAAAGGTTCCCTTACTATAGCAATGCTTGCTAGTTTCAGTAATCTGTTGTAATGCTTTTGTGAAGTTGCATGTTATTTCTGTTAAACACTTTTTGACAAAACCCCTGTTTTCTCACCAAATTAAAGGAAATATCAAAAAAAAATGTGTAATTTTTCTCCAGAAGTGAACTCAAGGTATCAAAGAATCAAAAGGCTTTGCAAGAGTTTGCATAGGCAAAATCTCTTGAAGCCTGAAATAAAAGTGTAACACCTGGTAAAGTGTGGAGCTTCTAAACCGGGTTGTAACAGTTGCACATGCCCATGTAGATACATAAATGGATTGGTAGTTACACACTCATACAGTACACATGCAATTCATTTAATCAGAGCTGTAAACAATATACAGCCAGAGCAGATTGATTAAGAGGATTTTTACAAGTTCACTAGAAACCTTCGATGGCACTTGACTACAATCAAAACTTTAAATACAATAGCAGGAATTGAGTAGGAATTGAGCTGGCACCAGAGAGGCTTACTCTGCACATCAATATTCAAGAATAAGAGTTGTTGTGTGAAAAAGAGTGCTAAATTGGAGAAGTGCCAGCTGTTGAAAGCCTACGTTTAAGGCTGAGTCTGAGGACTGCCAGCATTTGTGAAAGAAGATCAGATGAGCAGAGGATGGGTCTGAAAAAGCAGCGTCCACTCACAGCATTTGGGACTCAGACTGGCAGACCAGGACCTGTATTCTACTGCCTATTGTGTCAGCCTGGGCTTAATTTTCCTGCTTCTCCATGAATCCATCTAAGTAGCATACTTTTTGCAAGATATTGGAGACCTGCACGTGAAAATACGACAGAGCATATCAACGCATTTTCAGAGCTGTGCTAAGGAATTATGACAATTTTTAATACCTGACCTGCCCTGATAACTGCTGAGGCCCTGATCCTGTGAATAGTGATATCTGTGCTCAAATTTACATGCTGTAATTAAACCCAAGGAGACTACTTTCAAAGCCTAGAGTTAAACAAGGAAAAGTTTGTAATGAGAAGTCATATCTTTCATTAGAACTGCAGATATAATTGGAAAAAACAGACAGACTTTCCTGCATACAAGCCTTGTTTCATGTCTTCAGAACTTGGCAAAGAGCCAGGTCTTTGCAGGATTGAAGCCTAAACGTTATTAGCAGCATTTCACCAGGTATAAATGCCGTTGTAAAAGATGCTTATTAAAAACTTGAGTTTCTTTGCTTAGAATTCTCCACAAAACCACCAAAAATTACAGCTTGTTCTCTACCTGACTTCTCAGATCAGTAAGAACAATATGAAAAAAAAATTATGAAAGTATTGCAAAATCAGTTTGGTTGCAAAAGATCATTTGGTTGCAAAGATCATTGGTTGCAAAATGGTTTGTTTTGTTCAAAAAATAATTAAAAGTTAATTGAGCCAAAGCACGAGGGAGAAATTGACTCTATAACCCAGCATTTACAGAACTCATCAGGGATATGGGAGACTGGCATTGTAGCCTCTGCTTTAGCAAACAGTTCATTAGTTTTACAAAGCAGAACAACTTTATTGAAGGAGATGAGTAAATTCTACTTTAGAATAGCCAAAATCCTGGTGATGAGGATTCCTTGGCTTGATTCCATGGGGTGTGGGATTCATATCCTCTTCACAAAGTTGGGAGCACTATAACTACTTCTGAACCATTCTAAACCACACACCTTGTGGGAGCTTTTGCCTGGAGAAATAACTAGTTCCTTTTCAAAATTCATTGAGTCATTAGAAACAGACACCTACTGCTTTTTGAAATCTCATCTAAAAACTATGAGAGCTGTTCATTTCTGAGTAAATTCAGGACTTTCTCATTTTTGCTTCTGTTTCTTTCCAGTAATTTCTAGATCTAGTAAATTCAAATCAATCTGTCTCTCCCTTCAGACACATGATCACAGCTATCTCTCACGTTCAAAAGGAGCCATGAATTTGAACAAATGTCAGCTTCAAAGGCTTAACACAAAGCTGTGTAAAGTTATTATGTTATTTTCATCAGCTGCCTTGAGCTTTGGGTCACCCCCACAGGTGTCAACTAAAGAAGATGCTGAAAGACATGAGGTAGGGTCTGTTTCTCAAAACGGGAGGAGGAAGGTGGCAATGCCTGTGACCAAGTCCAGTGTAATGGTCCTGACAGCATCTCCCAGGGGATTAACTCTGCATAGGTATGCTCCAGTATATTCCAAACAGTGATCTAATTTTGAAAAATGGTCAACAAGAACCTCCAGTTTCAACACAAAGCACATATCTCTCTTAGTTTAAACAGACAATGTAGTCTCTGACAGTGAACACAGTCTCTTGAACTTTGACAGAGGGCAAGTTATTTAGATCAGTGGGTTATCTTGCAAAAAAAAAAATTAAGGAAAGTACTTTCAGATACAGTTTTCATAGAGAACCTGAATTGCAGTTTGCTGAAGGCTGAGGTCACATTCTGTATAAAGTGTAGGTATTTGCTCATGCTGTTTGTGTGTTTTGCCCTAAGTATCATAATTTGGAACCAGAAACTAGGCAATGTGCACTTCCCTCTCATCTAATCCTGGAATTTTTCTATTCTTTATATTCATGCCTGGAACCACCTGGAACCACCAAATTCATGTATTTTGTAGATGTGCATAAGCATAATTTTTATCATGTTTATCTTACAGCTTCAGTAGTATCTACCATGTGCCCAGATAACATGGGAAGTGGTACTCAGCAACTGCGAGGTACGGCTGGTATGATCAGGCCCAAGGGTTGGGGAAACAAGCAGGAGGAGAGGTGCCTGGCTGGCCAGGGGCTCTCTTTCTTTTGCCAGGATTTAAGCGAACTCCAATCCACTGTCTGTCAGTCAAACAGTAGAACCAGGGATATTTTAGATGAACAAGTCATGCAGTCTATAGAAGAGTAAAAACTGTCATTCCCATGTAAGTCTTGCCATCTTGAATAGCACACACAGGCATGAGAAGTTATGTCAAACTTTGGTTTTTGAAGACTGATTTTGACTACAGATCTGCTGCCTCAGTTCACCTTGATGAAACATTGAGACAAATGTACACCTGAATAGTCACTGAGCTTAGCTGATTTTTGGCACATTCTCCAAAGCCAGTAGTCTTATGAAACACTGATACATTTTTTTTACTCCTATCTCTTAGAAATAAGCTCGAAGTCCATCTCCATAATCTGACTACTTCTCTGTCTCTTTTGCCCCTGTGAAAATTCTTCACATTGAATGGCTGAAAAAGTTAACAAGTAAATGATAAAGGATAAATTATTAAATACATGTGCAAAAAAACCTCTTCTTCCATGTCTTTTACCTTAAACCCTAACTTTCAGTATACATTTTCTATCTTTAATTTCCACCTGTCAGTGTGTTACTCCACCTTTAGGCCTGGATGCATGTAAAGGAAATTTAGTCCTCAGTTTTTACAAGACAGCCACACAGGGGAGTTTGTACATAAAGATGAGACCATGATGTCTTATCAACAAGAACAACCAGCATTGCATACCTGGTTCAGTTTTAGGCTGTAGCTGTACAAAGCCATGATTCATTGTTTAACTGGCACCACCAATATGCAGGAGAGAGCTGAGGAAATGGGTACTTAGTGCAAAGTACAACAATATCCTGAATTTTATTTACATTTACTCTAATCATGATCATCATGTTCTGGAAAACTAGCCAGGAAAATATCGCTACCTAATGACTGCTAAAATTCCTGGGTTGCTTCTGACAAACAGCAATAATTTATGCCTTAAAAAACAGTGGGAGATATATAAAATTGCGTTAGGGGACAGATGTTCATATATTTCATCTTTCAAGGTATACATTTTTTCTGCATCCTTAATGTGACCTTGGCATCAATTAATGCTTTTTAATCATAGAATCATATGATAGTCTAGTGTTGGAAGTGACCTTTATGATCATCTAGTTCCAGTTGCCCTGCTGTGGGCAGGGACACCTTCCACTAGACCAGGTTGTTCAGAGCCCAGTCCAACCTGGCCTTGAACACCTCTATAGATAGGGCATCCACAGTTTCTCTGGGCAACGTGTTCCAGTGTCTCCCCACCCCCACAGCAAAGATTTTTTTCCTAATATCTAATCTAAACATACTCTCAGTTTGAAGCCATTCTCCCTTCTTCTGTGAGTACATGCCCTTGTAAATAATCTCTCTCCATCTTTCTTGTAGGCTCCTGTCAGGTACAGTAAGGCCACAATTAGGTCACCCCTAAGCCTTCTCTTTTCCAGACTGATCTAACCCAATTTTCTCAGCCTTTCCTTGTAGGAAATCTAACCATCCTGGTGGCCCCCCTCTGTACTCCCTCCAACAGATCAATGTCCCTCTTGTGCTGAGGACCCCAGAGTTGGATGCAGTGCTCCAGTGTCACCAGAGCAGAATAGAGTGACAGGATCACCTCCCTTGTCCTGCTGGCCATATGGCTTTTTGTGCAGTCCAGGATACAATTGGCTTTCTGGGCTGCAAGTGCACATTGCTGGGTCATGTCCAGCCTCTCACCCACCAGCACCCCCAAGTCCTTCTCAGCAGGACTGCTCTCAATCTGTTCATTCCCCAGCCTGTGTTGATACCAGGCATTGTCCCAACCCAGGAGCAACACCTTAATATCTTCAAATGCTACACCTTTTTCCCTTTTACTGATTGAGCCTAGTTATTCACAACAGACAATGAGAGAGAGGGAGAGAGATTTATTTGCCTGTGTAGATAAGGCATTCATTTCTTTGGAACCAGTTTGCCAGCCCCTGATCACTTACTGGAAAGCACTGATTCAATTAGTCATAAGGGATTGTATTCCAGCGTTCTTATTGAGACTTTTTCAAGGAAAACACACTTCATTCAGTGAGAACCGAACCTAGAAAAGGATGCAAATACTGAAATTTGGCCCAGTGATTGTACAGGGGATATCTTATAATCAGGCATTATTAAAGTTTTGCTAACCAGTCTGTAAATGTAAGTGTTACATTTCTTTTTTTTTTGTAGTTATCATGCTTTTGTATTATCCTAATGTAATCGATGATATTCAAGGAAGGCTTTGTTCATGCAGTAAAGGATAAACTACAGGAATATATGAAATCTGCAAAATATGGGAAGAGGCAATAAAAACCCTAATCCTTAAAATGGCAACACCTGCTAAACAAAAAGTTTGTATAGTTGTATGGTTTTGTATAGAGAACTAATTCAGTTTATCCGTCAGTGAGATTGCTTCCTGTCAGCCACCTCTGGCAAATCAATAAATAAATCTATATGCAAATAAATAGTGAGGTAACTACTATTTTTGCCTTGTTCAGTAAATGCAGAAGAATGAAAACTGACACAGAAGGGAAGGTTTAGAGGTCATTGTGGCAAGTATAGCAATCATCAAAGAGGCATACAAATAGTATAACTTCTGTTGATTTGGTAATAAGTGTAAAGTGGAAAATAAATTGCGTCCTAGTACTTCATCTCATGGCAGGGATCAAGTTACAGTCCTAGTATAACCTGGGATAGTTTCCACTGAAATTAATAGCTTTTATTTGTGTTTCATTCAAATGTAAAGTTGGTCTGCAGGAAAGATTGGAAAGCTATGTCCAGCAGGGGTTGTTCTCATATTTGCTGCTATCAATCAATGCTGACAAAGCTTATACATGGGCCCATAGAATAGTTTGGGTTTTCTTCCAAACCCAAAAGAAAATCCAGAAAATCCTGAAATCCTGACACTTATGTCTGAACCTCCTCCTGTGATTAAGGTTCACTGCATCTAAATTTGTGCTTCCCCAAAAAGACATGATATCTTGAAGTGAGATCACCATAGCCACTTCAGACAACAGTAATTAGAGTACAAAGTTAATTCCCTCCAGCATCAGAGGGAATGCTTATTGCAGAGCTGAGTGTGTGATAAAAATAGGGTTTTTTCTCTGCTAGACTGAAAAATTGTCTGTTTTATTTATTTGTAGTCCTTTCAGCAATGAGACTTATTTACTTAAATTATTACTTCAATAGGTTTCAGATAGCTGAAACCTATGCCTTTGCTTCAATGGCAGTTGTAGTTTGGTTGAGAATCTGACAAACCAAAAACATTTTCAGGCCAACAATAAAATTAATGTTCAGATGTCATTTCAGAGATCAGATTTGAGAAACACTTAGATTTTACGTTTCATGTAATTCGGCTCTGAATCTGCACTTTAGAATTCAGGACATTTGAACATTAAAAGCATTTCCAAACACTTGAAAACCTGCGAATCCCTCTTTTTTGTGATAACTCAGCCAGCATTGACCTGTTCTTTAATTCCACAACACTGGAAACCATCAGAGTGAAGCTGGCACTTAACTTTGATCTTTAGTTAGAATCATAGAGTAGTTTGGGGTGGAAGGAACCTTTAAAGGCTTTCTGGGCTAAAAGTCCTTATTGCTGGATCATGTCCAGCCTCTCATCCACCAGTACCCCCAAGTCCTTCTCATCAGGACTGCTCTCAATCTGTTCATCCCCCAGCCTGTATTGGTAACGAGGGTTGCCCCAAACCAAAAGCAGCACTTTGCACTTGGTCTTATTAAGCCTCATGAGGTTCCCATGGGTCCACTTAGTGAGCATGTCCAGGTCCCTCTGGATGGCATCCTGTCCCTCAGGTGTGTCAACTGCATCACTCATCTTGGTGTCATCTGCAAATTTGCTGAGGGTGCACTTGATTCCTCTATGTTATTGATGAAGACACTGTATGGCACCGGACCCCTGAGAGACTACTTGTCGCTGATGTCCTTTGGGACTCTGAGCTGTTGACCACTACTGTCTAGATGTGACCATCCAACCAAGTCCTCATTCACCAAACAACCCATCCATCAAAGCCATCTCTCTCCAATTTAGAGAGGAGGATGTTGTGGGGGACCGTGTCAAAGGCTTTACTGACATCCAGGTACATGGCATCTCCAGCCCTTCCCTTGTCCACTGATGTGGTCACTCTCTCACAGAAGGTCAGTTGGCTGGTCAGGCAGGACTTGCCCTTGGTGAAGCCATGATGGCTGTCTTGAATCACCTCCTAATCCTCCATGTGCCGTAGCACAGCTTCTAGAAGGATCTGTTCCATGATCTTCCCAGGCACAGAGGTGAGGCTGACAGGTAGATAGTTCCCAGGGTCCTCCTTTCTACCCTTTTTAAAGATGAGTGTAAAATTTCCCTTCTTCCAGTCATCAGGGACTTCACCTGACAGCCATGGATTTCACCTGACTACTGTGACTTTTCAAATATCATGGAGAGAGTCTTGGCAGCTCCATCAGCCAGTTCCCTCAAGACTTTGGGATGCATCTTGCTGGGTCCCATAGACTTATGTACATTCAGGTTCCTTGGGTGTTCCTGAACCTGATCTTCTATTACAGTGGGAGGGACTTTGCTTCCCCAGTCCCTGTCTTGCCGTCCATCCACCCAAATGGTGGGGGAAGAGAAGTTCCCAGTGAAGACTGAGGCAAAAAAAATTATTGAATACCTCAGCCTTCTCCTTGTCTGTTGTTACCAGTTTGCCAGCCTTGCTCATGGGTGAGGAAGTTAGACTTCCTTTGACCTTCCTTTTCTATCTGACAGACCTTATAGTTATTCTTTGTGTCCCTTGCCAAGTTCAGCTCCATCTGCTCCTTGGCCTTCTTGATCCCATCCCTACACAACCAAAGAGGATCCCTATACTCTTGCCAGAATATCTGTTCCTGCTTCCACTGCCTATGCATTTCTTTCTTTCCTTTTAGTTTGACAGGTCTTAACCTATCTCTTGCCTGTCTTTTCTGATTTCTTACATCTAGGGACCAAGAGCTCTTGCACTCTATGGAAACCATTCTTAAAGATCTACCAGCTCTGTCTGCTCCCTTGTCCCTGAGGGCAGTTTCCCGGAGGGTCCTATTGACTAATTCCTTGAACAACTGGAAGTTTGTGTAGTGCATTGTGGCTTCATCACCACCCCCATTGGAGAGCAGCGATGGATAATAGTCTGAGGGCTGTACCAGACTAGGAACTTTCCTGGTGATATTTCTTAGATTCCTAGTTGAATACTTCCAGACAACATCACCTACTTATTCAAGTGTTTTGTCAAAACAATTGGAGTTGAAGCATCTCAGGAGACCTAATGATGACCTTTTTTCCTGAAAAGCATTCTCTCTCTGAAACAAAAAAATTCAGTTGTCTAAAATGGAATGTCGTATTACTTTTCAGGGAGACTTTTTGCTGTCACTATTTAGAAAAAGTAGATCAACAAATGCTCTAATTATATTTAGCATAACAACCTTATTTAAAATGTAAATGGTTATAGTTATTCTTTAATGTTATTTGCAATAAATCCACACAGCATTAATTCCCCAAGTAAGGGTGTATTATGTAGTGCATAAATTTAAAAAAAAAGGTCTTTAAAAATGTTTACTGTTTTCAAATAGTGGTAAATACAGGTACAGAGCAAATTTACAAAACAGGAAGGTTTTTTCTACTTGGTTAGAAGGCATTATTTTTATCTTGGTGATTTAAAAATTTCTTGTATATGTGTTAGTTTTTTTCCTTCTTTTAATGAAATCACATCAAAGACTGAAGACCAGACAGACCTGTCCTGTCATGAAACCTTTCCTTTCCATGTGTATTTAGCAGGTGACAAGGACAGTGAATTCAGTGTTCTTTCAATTTGATGATGCAATGCTCTCCTCCCTAGGTAATTGTAGAGGGAATGCATGGCATAAAACATCACTAAAAGAGGAGTCATAGAATATTTTGGATCCTTACTCAAAACCTTGAGAAAGACAGCATCACTAAGGAACAAAAACTGTTTTGCAATAGAAACGTGCCCTATTCTCTTGTTTCAGGACAGCACTTACCATTTCTTACAAGTTTTTAAAAATGAGCATTTTGTTATAATGGACTGTGCTTATTATATTCCTTATATGGGAGGGCTTTGCAAATTCTCTGTGACTGTAGATTCTCTTAAAAACTCAAATACATTTTTCTAACATCAAATTCTACCCCATCATCAATAGAGTAAACTTATCTTAAGATTACCATTAGAATCCCTTCTGCAAGGAAGAAGCTGCCAGTGCTAGACCATCCTTCATTTTACAGAGCTCATGGAACTTAGTTTCACAACTCCCTTCAAATTTCACAAGCAATCCAAGCAGTTACAATTTTTTTCTCACCCCTCACCATAACTAATCAAGACAGGTTATCCACACAATTCATCAAGAAGTTTTTCCTGAAAATGGGAACAAGCAGTGAAGCAAGTTCACTTGGTGATCACACCAACTGTGGATGTCTTCCCTACTCCATGTGTGACCTTCTCTTTCTCATTCAGTTACTAACATGGTACGTCACAAGGAGGTAGGCAGGTGAAATAGAACATTAAAATTTCATTTGGATTAGACAGAACTACAGTGTTATAAAGTACCCTTTTAACACCTAAAGTGTGGAAAGTCTCCTATCACCTGTTGATACTATAAATACAATAGCTGGCACCTACATGTGTATCAGGTTTAGATGTGAAATATCTTGCTATCAAGGGTAGCATTGGCTAGAATGAGATAGCCATTATGCAAATGTGTTCGTGTGATAGAACATACAAACTATACATATGGAAATATGAGAAAAATCAGATTGTCCCTCTTTTTCATTTTGCCTTTTTCATTTTAGTTCCAGATTTCTAGCAACAAATAAGGAATAGGCAAACAATTCAGGCTTATAAAAAGAAAGAAAAAAAAAAGGCAAGAAAGAAGAAGAAGGAAAAAATCTCTCCCTGTGGGTTATCCCCCTTACAACAATCTACCAAAAGCACAAGGGGCACTTAATCTCTTTCCCCATCAGAATTACTGGTGCAGAAAACCTGACACATGTTCACAGCCACACCAGCTGCACATCCCTTACTCTTCCAAACATCAGCCCTCCATTGCTTTGGGGATGCATCTGTCACTACAACTCAGTATTTATTTATTTTTATATTTGCTTATGTTTTTATATTTAATCTGATTTGTTTAACATTTCAGCCTTGTTGTTTCCTCATTCCTATGCATATATTCAACTCTGCAGTTCAGTTAGTCTGAAAGCAAAAAACACTGGAAGTATCATATTTCACATAATGTCAAACATTTTCAGGCTGAGTTGCCATCAAAATACAGAACACATTTTTGACAAAACAAAGTTTGGCTGAGTAGGGGCATTTGGTTCATAGTTTGTTTCTTAATTCCTGTTATGCTCATTTATGAATGTTTACATCTTCCTGTAATGAACACCGTCCCTCCATTTCTGTGAAGGAAAGCAGGATAACTCGAGATAAAATAGTGCCTCAGATTCCTCAGTCCAGTGTTTCTTTCCAAATAAAATGAAGACACCTTCTTAGATTCAAGGAGAGATATAGTCTACACATGAATTAATAGAAGCTGCTTGTTTTCTCACTACGTGCATGCAAAGCCAAGAAGATTATTATCTCCAGCAAGAAAGACCTGGAGGAACTGGTATTTCCTTGGACAAGCCTGTGACCAGAAAGAGATGACAGGAATGTTTTGTAGAAAATAAAAAGAAGAAACAAGGCAATGCATTTCATTTTAAAGGGTTTGTTCCCAGCACTATGCTGTCTGAAATACTAGAAGGTCCTTGTGATACTAGCTGGAACTGCTGTGAGGTAATTATATGTAGTTACATAAAGGAGCCTAATGCTAGGCCAGCAAATTGTCTAAAAGAAGGGAATGTATTCCATGTTAAATGTTTTGTCATGTTGACCATGCCCTTTATTTATCTCTAACGCAACATGCTTATTCTGCCCCATCCACTGTTTTCACCCTGCAAATTTATGAGGCTCTATTAATCTTCTGCCCTGCTGACTCTCTCTGTTGCAAAGTGTCAGCAGACTTTTGTACCTTGCTAATGTACAAAGTGCTTCTTATGAGTAATATCAGCATTTTGCCTTTTAATTGCACATATAATTTTTAGGTCTTACAGCTAATAAGGGAATTGAGACCACGGTTCATCATTGTCTCGAATGGTACTCCAGGGGTGTAGGGACTGTAGAAGCTCAGAAAAGAATACACTTGTCCTCGTTCCAAGCAATAGTTTCTCTCATTACAGCAGCTCCATTCGCACCAGTACAATTACAGGTTTGCCAGCACTTCCATTATATGCCCAGCTTTTTGGGGTTTCAAAACTGTTGTAAAAATTTATAAAACATAGCACACATTCTTTCAGCTTAGCTTTTTTTTTTCATTATTATTATGCTTTATTTTTTCTGATGTATTATTATTACTATTTTTATTGGTTTTGTTGTTGTGATGATGATGATTAATAATAAGAATTTTTATAGAAGTTTATTTTCCTGTTTTAAACACCTCACTACTTGCAGAGGAGCAAATGTTGTTTTGCAGTTCAACTGAAAACTGGCATTCCACATATTTGAACTAAATCATAAATTTCATAGTTGGTTCCATCTTTTTCACCCAAAACCAGATTAGAAAAGTGATAGCATGGTGCTAACTCGGAACAATGAACAGTAATCTTATATTAACAACCCTTAAAAAGAAGTTTTCCTCTCATCTTGAAAGTCACATTACTGAGTAGTGTTTCTATTGTTCAGATGGGGGGAAAAATAGTTCGTCTTCCTTGTTTCTATGGTAGTCGATCAGAGAAGATCTCATGTATCATATACTGCAGGGCTTGAAGAATATGTGCCAAATTGTACAATTAAAAGTTTCTCTCATAAGTATGCAAAGCAATAAAATATAAACAGATTGACTACTGGAATATCATGCCACGGGAGCTGCTTGTAAGCAAATGAAAGGCTGTCCCTAACTATGTGGAAAAGTCCACATAAGAATCAGAGGTCTGGTATATTTTTCAGATCCTGCTTGGAGTGGTGCAAGTAGATGTAACCCCGCCCTGATAAACAATGCTGGAAAACTGTTAACAACAGACAAGGAGAAGGCTGAGGTACCCATCAACTTTTCTACCTGTCTTCAATGGCAATTTCTCTTCCTACACACACCTCGGGGGGATAGATAGCAAGACAGGGACTGGGGAAGCAAAGTCCCTCCCACTGTAATAGAAGATCAGGTTCAGGAACACCCAAGGAACCTGAATATGAGTGTATGGGACCCAGTGAGATGCATCCCAGAGTCCTGAGGAAATTGGTTGATGTAACTGCCAAGACCCTCCCCATGATATTTGAAAAGTCACAGCAGTCAGATGAAGTCCCTGATGACTGGAAGAAGGGAAATTTTACACTCATCTTTAAAAAGGGTAGAAAGGAGGACCCTGGGAACTATCTACCTGTCAGCCTCACCTCTGTGCCTGGGAAGATCATGGAACAGATCCTTCTAGAAGCTGTGCTAAGGCACATGGAGGACAAGGAGGTGATTCAAGACAGTCATCATGGCTTCACCAAGGGCAAGTCCTGCCTGACCAGCCAACTGGCCTTCTGTGAGGGAGTGACCACATCAATGGACAAGGGAAGGGCTAGAGATGCTATGTCCCTGGATGTCAGTAAAGCCTTTGACACGGTCCCCCACAACATCCTCCTCTCTAAATTGGAGAGAGATGGATTTGACGGATGGATTGTTTGGTGAATGAGGACTTGGTTGGATGGTCACATCTAGACAGTAGTGGTCAACAGCTCAGAGTCCCAATGGACATCAGCGACAAGTAGTCTCTCAGGGGTCTGTATTGGGACCATTGTCATTTAGTATCATCATTGACATAGAGGAATCAAGTGCACCCTCAGCAAATTTGCAGATGACACCAAGCTGAGTGGTGGGGTTGATATACCTGAAGGATAGGATGCCAGAGGGACCTGCTCCTGGTTTGGGGCAACCCTCAGTATCAACACAGGCTGGGGGATGAACAGATTGAGAGCAGTCCTGCTGAGAAGGACTTGGTGGTGCTGATGGATGAGAGGCTGAATATGAACTGGCAACAAGCACTTGCAGCCCAGAAAGCCAATTGTATCCTGGGCTGCATCAAAAGCAAAGTGTCCAGCAGGGTGAGGGAGGTGATTCTGCTCCTCTACTCCACTCCAATGTGACCCCACCTGGAGCACTGCATTCTGCTCTGGGGTCCACAGCACCAGAAATACATTGATCTATTGAAGGGAGCCTAGAGGAGGGCCATGAGGATGATCAGAGGGGTGTAGCACCTCTCCTATGAGGAAAGCCTGCAAGAATTGGGCTGCAGCCTGGAGAAGAGAAGGCTTAGGGGTGACCTAATTGCGAGCTTCCACTACCTGTAGGGAGCCTACAGGAAAGATGCAGAGGGATTATTTACAAGAGCATATAGTGACAGGACAAGACACAGTGACTTCAAGCTGAAAGAGAGTGTGCTTAGATTAGATATTGGGGAAAAAAATCTTTGCTGTGAGGGTAGGGAAGCACTGGAACAGATTTCTTAAAAAAAGCTGTGGATGCCCTATCTATGACCAACAAGGCCAGGTTGGATTGGGCTCTGAGCAATCTGGTCTAGTGGAAGGTGTCCCTGCCTGTGGCAGGATGGTAGGAACTAGATAATTTTTGAGGTCACTTTCAATGGGCATTTTATGAATCTATGATTCTGCTGAAATTAAGGAACCACTTTGAGTTCCTGGCCATAATGCAGAGGGTGTGGGGTGCAAAAAGGAACTGTCACTACATGGCTTCCAAAGATACTCTTCTATAAGAAGATGAGATGCATCTGTATGATCTCAGAAGGTTCATGCCATATAGATCAGTTTGTTATTTTTATTTGCCCTCTTCCTGCACACCCATAATATCTGAGCAAGATAACACTTCAGAATATCTCATGTCTTTCCTCTGATTTCCTCATTCTTGCCCCACAGTTTACCAACATTTGCATCATGTTGGATACTTGTCTAAAGGTTTTTAACATTTGGTTGTTCTGTCATCTCCAATTCCAGTACTATTGTTATAAAGAAATGTATTATTCATGCCATCCAGGGTTCAATTTTCAAACCTGTGGACTTCATACAATATTACCATCATAAATATTGATTTCAAGGCACCCACAAGCATTTTTAGTCCTTCAGTGAAAACACAAAAAAGAGACCTCTGTACTCTCTGGAGCATAAAATCAAAAGCTGTATACACATGACATAATGGGATGCCAAGCTAGTGATCCCAGATAGATGTCTAGGCACAAAATGCACACTTGTGCAGATATGTACTAGGGCCTACAAGCTGCGTAGCCACATCTCCACACATTTGGGAGCTTAGTCTAAGCAACCATGACCTCTTAATGAGTTTGGACCCTTTGCTGCATTGATACACCTACACTGCTTCCTCTTCTGGGGTCAGCTCACTGAATGGTAGCGGCTTGTTGACAGATGGCTTTGATTGACAAGTCAGATTATAATAATACCAAAAAAAAGGACAGGAACAAAGGCTATAGTTTACATAATCCTGGCACTAATTTTGACCATTCAAGTGTTTTTGTTCTCTTATGAAAGCCTATTCTATTTTGTTCATTTGTGGAAAAAAGATTATGAGTTGAGCAGTAAAATCTGAATTACTGAATGCAAAGTGAGAAAGGCAAGGAGGGTTCAGACAGGCTCTGTGTGAGCATTCACAGACTTCCTCATTAACTGTATCCTCACTCTGGCTTCCTGGCTCCTTGTTTGTTTGGTGGAAAAGATTACCCCAGTTTCAATTGAACAGAGCCTTATTGTTACCACTGTTATCATAGTTCTGAGGAAAAGATCCCAATTATACTCTTTCCAGCCAAGTTTCTCAGCTGAGTTAAGAATGATGTTGCCACTATATAATCAATGACACCTGTAGGACCTGGAAATCCACTGCAAAACAGTCTTAAGGGAAATATTTGTGTGTGTATATACCTACACACACACACGCACATATATATATATGTATAAATGGGGGGTGTATGTATTTATACAAAGGATAACAAATAAATACCTTTTAAAAGATCCATATATTAAAGGTAAGCTAGGTTTACCATACAGACTCTCACTTAGCATTACAATAAACCACAATCTTTTCTTCAGTACTCACAACATCTGAACTGCACAACGGAATGAGGCCTTACACTTGTCATCATACCCTATCTATGCTACTTATTTTAAACAGTACTGTAACAATTCCTATGAACATAGCTACTACTGATAACAGGAATCAACCTAAACATTTTCATTTGCTAGATTTCAATGAAAATCAAGTACCAGAGAGGCTTCTAAAAAGGTTTTTTACTAAAAAAAATAGCTATCATAAAGGTGTAACTATTTATTCACAGTAAAAAGTGCTGAGGAAATACAGATATTGCCATTAGTGTTTCTAAAAGGGTTACCCAAATGTTCAGTACTTTATTTTCTTACATTTAAATTGCCTTTATCATTTCCCTTTTTATTTTTTTTATTTGTCCAACAGTTTGAAATAATTTTTTCTTACTGATCACAAAAATGCTCTTCTTTCAGTTTTTCTACTATGTCTCCCCCCAAAGAATAGCAATATTACAAAGGAAAGTCTTAACCTTAATTTACCTCTGGTAAAATTAAAATTGCTTCTATACTTCTGAGGCTTATATTCCTTCTGTTCTTGAAGTGTTCATGAAAAAAAAAAATATATATAATTCTTTCCTACACTGACTGCATGAACTTTACTTCTTTATTTCTTTCTCTGGCTCCTCTTCTTAAACTGAAAGTAAGTACTGTACATAGCAGATTATCAGATGCTCTTAAAACAAAGCTAGACTACATTAATTAATGTTGTATGTGCACTTGAAGTGGGTAATATAGTTCATCCTCTGGCACTCAGTTCATTAATTTCAAAATGTATGTTACTAAACCTCTTATCTTGGTTTTATCTAATTAAATTATTAAGATGAAACTTAATAAAGTCAGAGGTTTTTAAATGTCATTCAAGGCACAGATACAATTAAGAGATCAAATATTCATAGTTTTAGAAGACTCAACCCAGTAAGGTGACTTTTTGTGTATGATCAATTTTGTGCTGATTTTTTTCCACAATGAACTGCCTTTATTTCAATAGTGTTATGATTTGCAAAGAGAGACAGGAAATTAGTATACACCACTCTGAACAGATAGGTTAATTGAGGTTCAGTCTGGTATTGATACATACATATTATAAACCATATGGAATCACAGAGTAACCTGGAATCACTACTTTACAGTCAGTCAAAGTACCAGAATCACTACTTTGGAGTCAGTCACAGAATCACAGACCTACTCATATTGGAAGGGGCTTTGGAAGCTTTTCATTCCAAACTCCTGCTTGAAGTAGAAGCAGCTCTGAGGTCACACCGGGTTGCTCAGGGCTGTGTCCAGTCAGGTCTTGAAAACCTCCAAGGTCAAAGACAGCACAACCTCTCTGGGAAAGCTGCTCCATTACCTGTCCTCATGGGAAACAAGTCTTTCCTTATACCAAGTCTGAGCAGCTCTTTTTCTTCAGTTTATGCCCATTGTATTTTGTCCTTTCGTCACATGACACCGTAAAGAGCTTTGCTCTGTCTTCTTGATGGCATCCTTACAAGTTTTGGAAGTCAACGCATAACAATTTATTGCTGAATCTCTCAGAGCTCCCTTCCCTGACTCACCTAGCACTGGAAGGCTTCTTTACAGGATTCAGTCAGGGCTATGACCTCTGCTTCTGACTGAGCATAGGAGAGCTCAAAAGGTAGCTGCCATGGACAGACAGTAGAAAATGGTTTAGTGTAGCACCTAAGGTGCAGTTGGAGAAGGGAAAGATAAGTTCCGGGGCCACTTTATCACTATTTTGGCACATATCAAGTCAAAAAATATGGGTACATGACATAACCTGACACTAATTGGTTATACACATTTGGACTGAAGAAACGTCTCCACAGAACACAGAGACAGTCATAGCTCATGACACCAACACAGTAATTATTATTCATTGACAGTATTGGCAACTCCAGTCTGCTTGATCTTATTCTCTGACTGACACCTGAAACAGGGGCATAACAGTCTGTAGAGTTAAGTTAGATGGCCTCATGACCTCATATCAAGCGCCCTTACCTACAGGGGCTATTTAGAAATAACTGTAAGTCATGTTATCTAGGTACATTCCAATTTCTTAGCAAAAATATTTTAGAGAAAAAAGTCTCTACACAAAATAAGTTTGAGGCCATTGTACAAGCAAAGAAGTAAAAAGGAGTACATGCACATCACAATAGAGGGGATATCTTGTCGTATTTTGACCTTTGAATTCTTTACCCAGACAGTTCACAGATTAGGAGTTGTGCCACAGCTAGCTGATGTTTTGCAGACACTGCATACTGAGAATTTCGGGAATGGCTATTCTTAGGGTTGCAAAGTCAAGCATAACAAAACTCAGGAAGTGTAAGGATTTGATACAGGCAATAAAATAACTGTTATTAATCCAAAGCAATCCTCCTTAGTCAGGTTTAACTAGAGAGTGACAGTGTGTACATAGTTTCCTAGGATTTCACAGAGAGAAGAACAAAATGGTGATAGAACAATCTGTACTCAAAGGGATTATCTCAGACCAGAATGTTTTGTTGTATACTCAGAAGCTCCTTTCTTCTGCTCCATCCCTTGCAAATATTTCATCCCATAGGCTTACCTCCTTTCTACCTCCAGAACCAAAACTTTCTGTTCCCATACTCAGCCTCCAATTTTCAGACTTACCATCTGTTGTCCCTGATGCAACTTGCCTAGATGGGTGCTGCTAGTTAGCTCTTCCCATCTGAACTGGAGTGTTCTCTTTCTGCTCCTGCTCTTAGACCAGTGAAGGAGCTTGAATCTTCTATGATTTGAATTCCTATCTACAACAGTGAATATGTTGCCTTCCACAGGGTGAGGCACATGTCTGCTTATGTTTCAAGCTGAACACAAATCAAAAGGCTTGTCAGGCTGGGGCCCAGGACATGGGCACAAATGCATGCAATGAGACTTGTAAATCTGGTGTTAAAAGCCTTAATGTGTGATGAACTACTATCTCTAATGCAGCTTGGATAGATGCTGTGTTAATGCCTGTGGAATATGGGTGCAGCATCTCTGTGACTTGGGTTAAGAGAGGATTCTGTCACCTTTCTGCTTTCCCTTGGCCCCTCAAAATCTCCTTCAATATGTTGCCGTCACAGAAATAATTGGATTTAATTTTGACTGCTGCTGGAGTCAGCTACCGATATGTGGCTGCAAATATTGCCTGGTACATGCAAGAACTGGTGTGGTGAGCAAACTCAGGGACATGGCATCTAGGGATGTGCACAGGGATGCAGCAGGTTTCAGCCATGAGTAACCTCCTACCATGAAGTCAAGAGCCAGGAGGTTAGGTGCTTAACAGCCCCTTGCCTATTTAAGAAACAGAATTTCTGAGTTCTTACTTGATATGATGTAGCTATTTTCAAATTAAAACAAAAAAAATCCAT
This sequence comes from Pseudopipra pipra, assembly GCF_036250125.1. Classification (NCBI taxonomy): domain Eukaryota; kingdom Metazoa; phylum Chordata; class Aves; order Passeriformes; family Pipridae; genus Pseudopipra; species Pseudopipra pipra. Next base: position 69,981,842 of record NC_087550.1, on the reverse strand, counting down.
CACTGCCAATAAAGTCTTGTATAAAACAAACAGCAAAACTCTTTCTATTTTGGAACAAGCAGCCTGAATAAGACAGAACTGAAAGAATGATAAGGAGATAACTTGAAGGACATAACTATAGAGGAAGATCCCATTTAAGCAAGAAAAGTCTGTCAACTCTTGATGTTGGACAGGACGTTGCTTCTGCTGAAGTACATGGGATTGGCCACATATGAAACTGCTGGTTTAGGATTGGAACAAAGGTATGAATTTAGCCAAACTGAAGCTGCCTTGTCTATTTGCCAGATCTGTGCATGCATAACCAGAAAGAAGTATGGCTGCTCTCACAGGAATGACAGTTGTCACTTAGCAACAAAAATATTAAAGTGTATTGTCAGAATTTCTAAAAAAAAAAAAAAAAAAAAAAAAATTCTTTGGAGAAGCCAAGATGTCTTTCCTGCTTTGTTGAATTTTGTTTTCTGAGGATGCTTAAATAAACACCCACAATCTTCCGGAGGACAGACCAGCTCAGTGAGTAAGGTTGGTATGCTATAAAAGACTCCTTGTCTATATTCATTTTAGATTGTACCTACAGAGAATTTATAGAAACAATACCTAGGTGGCACTGAGGAAGATATCAGTGCTATTTACTGGCAATTTAAAGGAATAAACCTGCAGTTACGCCTGTGTTTGCTTTCCCTTGTGGTCTCCCTGCAATGCTTTCTAATCCTATTGTGACTTGATTGTTTCACAGCAAAGTGCTCCACAGAGGCCAGTAATTGGCACACAGGTTCAAATTAGATTGCTGTGTGTTTAGGAAAGCAGGGGTCATTTCCCATCAGCACCACTCATTAAGAAGCAGAGTGCTAAGTCTTCTATTACAAAAAATACTCGTATGTAAGTGTGTGCGTGTTTGGGAGGGAGGTTTTATGTATAACCTAGAGCAGAATTTTGCTCGGCCCCGGCAGATGAACCTCAGGACTAAAGGGTGGGCTCAGTTCAGCGCACGCTGTGTCTCACCTAAAAAAAAAAAAAAAAAAAAAATCCACTGCGCAGGCTGGAAGGGTTAATGACCTTTCGCAAAAATCTTCGCTCGCGAAGACTGGCCATTATAGAGCAGAATTAGCCTGTCATCAAGAATATGCAAAACAACTTTGGTAAAAGAATGTATTAACTATATACTCAATAACAATTTTCTTAATGTTGCATCTGTCTGTCTGTTGTACACAAAATCAGTTTCACCTTGTAAATAAATATGAGGTTAAAGTGGGTGAATTCAGAAGCAGGCTAAGAGGCCATTGAAAAGTTGGCCTTTTGTGCCCCTGGCACAAAATTTTGATCGGGCTCCCAGCATTAACTGCACATCAGCCAAGTTTCAGTTCTGTTATACCCCATGCCCCAGCCAGCTCCTGCACATTTGCTGTGGTAAGGAAAGAGAAGCTGGGGTTCAAAAATTAGTCTGTCGGGCCCCAAATTGACCGAAAGGAGAGATAACATCAGTGGGCACCAGAAAGGAGAACAAAAAGCAGATTGAATTAAGAAAAAAAAGGAAATAATTAAAAACTCTGTCAAAATATGCAAACAGTCTATGTAAAAAGCTTAACCGATTCTGGCTACAAACAAGTAATCATCTGATAATATTTAAACAGACGAGAGGCATTTGTGTAATTCTTGCCTCACTTGAGATACCCTGGGCACCTGAGTTTCTTCAAATGCTGAGTAGTGTCCTTTCCTCTGGGATGACTAAGGAAAGTGCCTACCTAGGACCTACACCTAGCTCCTTCAGTACCAGAACTAGGCACTGCTGCACTCACACCTCTGGGGAAATCTCACTTGCTAGGTTTGCATCAACCATTTTTAACTCACACAGTATCGTTTCTGTGGTATAGCACCTGTTTTGCATAATGGCCTAGTGGTTAGAGCTCTCCTGCCAGAAAGAGGACACCCTGGGTGTAGCTCCAGGCAGCTGCAATCGTATACCACCCTGCTGCAAAGGAGTCCCATGGGAAGAGAGTACCAGCATATTTCAAGGGAGAGTGTTTTTTGCTCCTTAATAAACCATGATCGGGGTGGGAGGGAAGGTCAGTGCATGGAAATGGCGTGAGGGTGGACAGAAAAAAAGTGGATGCGTATGAAGGCCTTGGTGACAAGTTCCCCTGAGACCGAGCAGATCTGAAATGCTGGTCCATGCCCTGAGGAATGGATAGGTATTTCACATGATGTCTTGCAATTAAACCCTGCAAGAGTCCCCACCCTGCCTGGTCACTTCATTTCATGAACTTGAAATGTTTCAAGTTTCAAACCCCATTTTCACAGAAATGTGGCACAGGAGACAGATGAGGTCTGGCATGTGTGCCTCACATTATTGCCTGCTTCATCTCTAGTGGATCTTATCTAATGGATCCACATCAGCATCTTCATGAACTCTTCCTCCATTTACTGGGTACAGGACTGATATGTTGAAGTAAGCCTTGCAAATTCTGCTCCTAGGGCACCATTCAGAGGTGACCTTATTCTTAAAACTGCTTTGTTCTTCCCCTCATGATTCTATTATTTAAAGTTTCTTACACTCTTCCACAAGTCCTAAAGTGTCCCATGCTGGGGAAGGAACCTCATGAGAAAGGCCAAAATGGACCAGCTCATGGCCACAACCTGTAGCTTGTGGACAGCACATTTTTGGACTCTAGTAGTGTTCAGAAATGGATGACTAAGAAAGATTGTGAAGGTCCTTTCCCTAGTCCTCTCCTGGTCTCCAACTGCTTCCAGCTATGGGTATTCCTGAAATAGACTGGGATTCTATATCTCTAGTGAACATCAGTTTATTTCTTTTTCAAAGTATTTGTCCAGCATCCTTGGAACATTTGCAAACTCTTTTCATTCCAGGAAAACTCTTATTCTGCTGAAAATAAAATACATTGAGGTCATTAAGTAAACTAACTCGTACTTCCTTTTCCCTCTCCTCTCACCAGAGAGATGCATTTTTCACACATCAGAATGAAAAAAATCTGCTGTGTATGGGAACAGCAGATAGTACTCTTCATTTTTACTTGGTCCCTCTGACGTGAGCCTTAAAGGTACACTATAATGATCCAGCCTGTCATGGAGAGCTATATCAAATATAGGATGGTGATACAAAACAAGCAAAAAATTACACCTATCTGTGGAGTTTTGCTGTGTAAATGAAGGGAAATTTCAGTCAGTGGTGGCATTTCTTTTCCCTCCTTCCTAGTCACCGTCAACCCGTGTTGTGCATTATGATTTTTTATCTGCATTATCTTTTATATCCAGCATGGATATCTCTTTTTATCCAATCACAGCTTTGCAGAGACCCCTTATCTTTAGACTGGGACTGCATTCCTCCATCTTCTCATCATACACCTATTGAAGTGTTGTGAAATTCACAGTCATCTCTGGATTGAAAATGTGTTAACATGTAAAGTATTAAACAGGAATACAGTTCAGTTCTGCTGAGATTTGCCTTCGTCTCCCTAGGATTTTACCGCATATTCACTAACATGCTGAGAATACATATTTTTCTTGGTATGGCAACAGAAACACTGCTGCTCCCTGAAATCTCATTCATTGTCATTGGACTTTCACAGCTATAAACATGCAGGAAAAAACCTGCTTGTCTGCTTTTTTCCTAGAGAAGACAAACCATGAGAAACCAGCATGACATATTCAGAAATATACAGTTGCATATGGTGTCATATCAGATGCACTTTCAAGAAACTGAGGGCAGAGGGGGTGCAGCAAAGAGATAAGGAAAAATGAACACAATGGAAATTTGAAAATTTATAGAAATTTATAGAAAATTTGTAAGGTTTTATTTTATCACATAGATCATCATAAGAACAGGAGAACTTCAACATCTACTGGACAGAAGTCCCAATTAGCCCAGTATCTTGCCTCCAAAAATGACCAGTAGTGGTGCTCTAAGAAGTGTATAACCATGTTACAGCAGGATCAACAGCCAATAAAACTTCTCCTGAACAGTCCCTCAGTTGCCATTGATTTCCTGAATGGAGGTCTATCTAGTGGTCTATCTTATGGTTTTTCTTCCATTCTTTCATTAATTTACTTTAAACAGATGACATTTTAAGCACATATAGCATTCACTGACTAGTTCCACAGCTAAAAAGCACCTCTTTTCTCTCTTTTAAACCTACTATTTGCTGGTGAGCAAATAGCAGTGCACCTCACTTTTGCAGTGTATCTGGCAAATAGAAACCTTCTGCTTCACTTATGTCCCATGCCACAAACCTGAAGGAGTAACTCCCAACTGAGAGTTTAAAACCTTCCACATGGAACAAAGTTAACAACCAAGTACATACTGCAAAGCCCTTTTAGGAAAGATGCACTTTCACTGACTTAATAGTACCACAAGGTAGAATGAAACAAGTCTGTATGTACAAGTGTATGAACCTGTCCAGCCCATTCTTTTTGACACAGTTCTGGCTAATCAGTTGAGGCCATCACAATCAGTACAACAGCAACTAGTTACACAGGCCAGAGAATCTTAAGTTCAAGCCCTGCTGAGGTAATTCCATTTCCTCATATGCTTACATATATAGGCTATGTTCAGAGTGAGAGGGAGAATATAATAAACTCCTGTGATGTGTTGCTCAGAAGTAACATAATTTTTCAATAGTTCAAAATATGGTCTAAACTCTGTTGGTCCCCCTATTACCTATCAAGATTTTTCTTTTCTCACATGTACTATTTCTAATTTATCTCCTCCCTTTTTAGTTTATTCTAGAGCTACCATGATATCAAAACATTTCAAAAATCCAATCAAACATTTAAATACAATAATTTAATCAGTGGAAAGGATAATATGTAACTATCAGACCAGTCTAACTTATGTCACAACAGGTCAAAGAAAGTTCATTCCTAATAATGCAAATCACAAATCAGTGTCACAGGAACAGCATCTATGAAACATGTCTGAAACATCAATAACAGATTTTTTCCCTTATAATTATTATTAGCTTGGTAATAGTCATTAGTGACCTATCTCCTTCTGCTGATTTAGTAAAGTACACCTGATAACAAGCAGGGGTCAAATGTACAAACCAAATGACACTGCATTCCCTAGGTACATAGTGCAGTTTCTAATGATGCCTTGCAGTGTTTTTGTCTCACACTCCAAAATTAAGCCTATTAGAGTAAAATATGCCAGTTGAAAACATTACAAATCTTGCCTGGAATATAAAACAAATCTTCATAAACATTTTAGCACAAATGACAAACTACCTCTTGTGTTAAAAAAGCTGAATCTCTAAAATGGCTTTTATTTTAGTTCTCAGCTAAAACATCGAGGCTTCGGAAATGTTGTATATTTATTATATAAAGAGCAAGAAGGAGAGAAAGCAGTATCACATTATGGCCTCTTTGTTGCAATAGGAATTATTTTTTTTGCAAGGAATCAACTGCGACTTCAACAAAAATACCATTTTTGAGAATCCATCTTTTTTCATGAGAAGGAGAAAGCACTTTCCTATAATTTTAGACTTTATATGAATATTTTAGTACAGAAGAGATGACCTACACTTAGACAAAGAGCGTTGGTTCATAGTTCAGGGAAAAATAATAAATAATAATAATAATAATTCATCTCTGTATTAAGGGTATCCATAAAATCAGCTAGTCAGTCCCTTGACTGTGCTGGAACCTACTCAAACCATTGAGTTTAAAACTATGGTAATATTATTCCTTCATGTCTATAGCTTAGCAGCACAAAGCTGATCTCCAAGCACTTTCTCTCTATGAAGAAACATAAATGTTTGGCCTTTGGGCTGTAAATATTGTGTCACCATTGATTTTTAACATATAAACTGTATTTTCCTGAATGTCAAGTATTCTCAAAGTGCAGGGACTCCCCTGAGCACAAAGTGCCAGGAATTAAAGACAGTATAAAAGCGGGAGCTACAACTAAGGAAAGAAGAAAGTAATAGCAAGAAATGAGAGACAGCAGAAATGAAAGAATAACTAATATGAACTTAGCCAAGTATTATATTATTGTTTATATCCCAGATGAAAATGTCACTTAGGGACTATACCCATGATACTATTAATAAACTTTTTTTACTACATAAGACATTTTTCTTAAAGGATTTGTGTATTCCATGCACTAGAGGAGATTTTTTTTCCCTAACTAAATAATAGGGTTGTTTTGGGGATCAGACATGCAAACAATGAAAGTGGCAGTACGTGAATGGAAATGTGCCTCTGAAAATTTGCTGTTATTGTGTTATAGCACTTCAGCTTGCTTTTTTGTGTTCTATCATCTTCTTTAATGTTACTTTGCCAAACTGATCTCCTTGAGAAGGCATTTCAGAGCAGGAACCACCCTAATTTTGCTGAGGCAGATGGACTAGAATCAAGTCAGCCTATTCTCTGCCTCACCTCCAGTGATGTCTTCCTACTGCCACAAAGTACAGTAGGATGGCTGGAGGTGAACATAACTGGCCCTCTAAAGTATCTGGGATGAATCCAGGCTGGGACAACACCTCAATCACACAGCTAGGAAGCAAAGCTGAGAGAGATTCAGTCTACTGGATGCAATATCTTTTACAGTGTAGCCTCAGGCAGTGCGACTTCGTAATGTCCTTTACGTAGACAGATGGTCAATCACCAGCCTATCCAATAATAAATAAAAAGAATACTCTTTTTTGGTGATTATTCAGAGCATACCCATCTCCATAGCTTATTTCTATAATCAGTGCAGACAGCCAAGGTTCCTGAGAAGGCGACGCAGAATATCTAGGGTCAGGTTCCTCCTCTGACTCTTACACCTCTCCCACAAAGTTGTGTGAATATTTCCCTAAGCCGGACCTTTGAATAGCAAATTCAGTCCTGATTGAAGGAGAGACACTGTCTTTCCTCTCCCAAAAATGTCTTTAAGCAGCTGTACTGTAAAAGTTGTGGTGGCTAAAAACCTGTTTCCTTTTATCTCTCCTTAACCCATATGCCACAATCCATAATTATTTGAAGGATATTACACAAAAGATTTAGATTTTTCTTCAAACCATTTTCTTATTTATTGTGTGTACTAGATGTGTCTTTCAGAACTTCAAAAATAATCTGGCATCCATCTCAATTTTATCTGCCTAAGAACAGTCATGTGGCTGTCAGACATTATCTCAGACCTTTACATAAATATTGAATATTTAATGCAAAACATTCCCTAAATATACAGGCAAATATGCCCACTCCTCTTAAAAAGGTTAATGAACTCTGAGTTCTGAAACATTTTAGGAACATTAAAGGAATCTTTTTGATAAAGTCTGCCTCTTGAGAGATGGTGAGAATTTCCAACTCCCAATGTTTAAGTACTCATCTTGTCTCAGCAGCAGACATCCAGGGCCTGGAAAACCTGCCCTAGAGACCAAAGATGCTCCTTCTATTTAATTTATCAAGGTAAAGCTTAAGAAGTTATTTGACAAGTATAAAAGTGCAACAACAGGAAAAGACTTCTGATAGCAGGTTCTTTATATGTAAATAAAAGTGTACAAGTTTCCCAGAACACGAGGTAGCAGTGTTCAGGAACAAAAACAGGATCTGGTCTATTCAACTAAAGTTCAGGGATGTATAGTATTTCAAAAAAATATCCTATCCATATAAGTTAGATACAAAATAGGGTTGTTTGCAAGTATAAACAAAGTGATTACTTTTTAGGAACCATTTGGAGATTCCTTCAGATATTCTTAGAAATATCTGTTCTTTTTTCTTTTTTTAGTGCCTGTATAACAATTTAATATAAGAATGCTGCTTTATTAAACACCAAAACATTTAAGGAAAAATTAGGTAGACAAGATCTCCCCCAAAACATTTGTTTTTATCCGTTGGATTACCTCCTGGATAACAGCTACAGTTAACAGTTTCATTAGACATTGGAAAAATTAACTGAGGAATGAATTCTATGGCTAGAAGTGACTCAAAGAGGAATAACCTCAGCTATAAGGTGTGATGGAAGGATCCCAGGGTGAAATTCCATGTTTGGCAATGATTAAGAGATAATACAAGATGCATCTTCGTCTGGATGTAGAACATTTATGAAGAAGAGTTAAAAAATTGGTGACCTATCTGCTAAGATGTGTATCTTTCAAGTGACACAATATCAGCCTTTGAGTGCTGCCAATTGATATCAGAGAACAATTTCAAGGTGTATTTGAAGCACTCCATTGGACCCATTTGGTTCTGAGATTCTCTTTTTATGTGTCTGACTCTGAAACGGAAACTAAATCCTCTCTGTTTTACAAACAGAGACAGCATGATCTCCAAATGGCACCTAAGTCCCCTCATGATCAGAGCTCCTGCAGTTGTGGGTGGGGACCCTTCCTCTGGATTTTGCATGAGGAATGGCTGCTGCCTAAATGGTTATACATATTTGCCACATATTTGTGGCATATAACTTCTGATTGGTACAGATGGTTTTAAAATAAGTACTGTGGATTAAACCAAGAGAAAATGAAGCCTACCCATTTGTCAGAAACAATTATTGTGGCTTTCAGTTCTACTCCCACTGCAAGGGAGAATTATGTTTTTTAATAAATCAAAACATTATGAACAACACTCACATCATGATTCTAAAAAAGCCTGGGATCCAGTAAAGATTGCAAAGGTTACAGGTACTCTTGCACGTTTCCAGAAAATTGTTTAACTTTATATCCTAGCAGTAAATTTCCCTTTCTCTCTCTGTCTCTCTCTCTCACCCACTTTGAAAGATGATACCAACATTTTATTGTACAGTGGGAAGTATGACAATAGTTCATGTTTTGCAGGAACAGTTTTAAAAATCCAAAATACAGCTATTGATTGTCTCGAACTATTTAATTTTCAATTAGGCATTGAACTTTAGAACTGTCAGAATATACAAGATATTTCTATCCTTGAATAGCAGTTCATCTTTGTCTATGAATAATACATCTTGCTACAATAGTGCAGTCAGATACTGGTATAATTAGATACATTTCTGAGGTCTGCCTACGGTTCATGCATCAAACACTGATCCTTCAGGCTGCCTTGTATAGGTCTATAGGCTTGGGACACTAAAGAAATGAACACAGTCATGCTAACAGTGCCCTCACTCCAGTTACAGATGTAAGATGACAGTGACTGCTCCAAGGCATACTAATTACAAAGTATTTAGCAGTCAGTTTCTAGCACACACCTGCCAGAAGCAGGGAGGGAGGAAATGTGATATCCTTGTTTCTTATGTTACACAGATCCCAGCTGGAAGTTAAGTTCTTAAGAGCCCAATGACTGTACAAACCATATGCTATCACAGTTCAATCACGCCCATAGCTTTCCCCATTTTGATGTATATTTGGCATTACTAGATAATGTGACATCTTCAGACTAATCAGATGGATATCTTAACTGGTGGGAATATTAAAAAAATACACTGCTACAGATAACATCCATTGCATTATGTTAGCTTGTATTTCTACATAATGGCTCCAGCTCCCAACCTGTTCTAACTATAAAATTTGTCAGGATGAGGCCCAATTAATCTAGACACAGATTTTGTTAAGTCAAATTTGCCTACTGTGGATCTCAACATTTTGAGTCGAAATAGCTCCTAGAAAAAAAAATTAGCTCCATCTGAGTGAAAATTTTGCTATGTAGATCTACTTTTAGCTGAAAGAAACAATACATAAATCAGTTAGAAGAGTTTAAAAAAAAAAAAAGAAAGATAAATTAGATATGTCCAATTTTTGTTGGTTTTAATAACTAAAGACAGAAGAATATCACCTTTAAAATCATACCTGTTCTACAGTTTTATAAAGAAAGTAGAGAAAAGGACAAAAAGGGAAAAAGGAAGAGCACACCCATTTACTGATGCTCTGCAATTTAAAAAGGGAAAAAGGTAAATAATAAAAAAAACAGATTTAGCAGCACTGCATTTCAAATATGTGTTTTTTAAATTCTCTGTCCACAAGTTGTTTCAAGAAGCAAGGCACTTTCAAACTGGGGAAAAACTGGATTCTTTTTTCTTCTGACACTGATAAAGAAGAGATCAGCTTTATCAGAATCAGAGGAATGCTTTGCTTTCACATTATAATATTCACTTAGGTCAGCTGAACCCAATATTTTCTACCACAGTATTTTCACCTGACTGCTCAGACCCCTGGCCACACGGCTAACACAGTTCCCCAACACCACTACGTGGGCACAGTCAGGATTTGAACCCACAAACTCTGATTACACATCAGAGGCTTAGTCCACTGGCTCACAGCAACTGCGTTAATACAAACCCATATTATTACAAAGCTGGGGGCAAGAAACACTTAGAAGCTGCCTACTATGTGAAGAGAAAGAACCAGAGTAGCAGCAAGCCACATCAGTGTGGGCTTAGAAAGTACTGAATTAAGGTTTCAGGATTTCATCTCTTATGTAATTTTATCTTCTTGGTTAAAGTGTATTTTTCAGTAATTTAGCTTTATGTATCTAATATGTGTGGGTGGAGAATTCAGGCTCTAACACAGTGTCTCCCACTCTTCTGTCCTTCAGGTGCAGATAACTATGGCAAAAGAAGGTCTAAACCAGATATGTGGAAAACAGAAAAGCTGAGAAAAGAACCACATATCAGAAAGTTATTGCATTTTCCAAGGAAGAACTCACAAAGAAAACATATTCTCACTTCAGAAATTGTCATGCTACTAGAAAATCTGTGTGCACGTCCAAATCCCATCATTAGACTAACACTTCCCTTTGGAGAACTCAGCTCTAGATGTCAGCATTGCTGGCAAATGTGTTTATTTATATTAACAAAAGTATCTCTTTAGTCCTTTCCTCACCACAGTACTGCTTGTTGGGTTGTCAAACGAGGCAAATATAGACCCAAGTACAGCTAGGGTGGACAGCTGCTCCTCTCTTCCTCTTTCATGATCACATGGGCTTTACTTGGTAGTGAGAGAAAGGCAAATTCTTCAGCCTTTATTTCTGCATGATTAACACTTTGCATTTAACTGTGTCTGCCTAGGAACTTGCTAAACCAGGGGTTTGCTGGAGTAGAGTATCAAAGGGTAATCCCAGTGTGTGACAGTTGGCAAATTGGAGTTCAGCACTCTACCCTAAAAGCAGGACTTGAGCTGCCTAGACAACCAAGCAATTTCTCTTCCAAATGGCCTACTAAAGATCTGGATTCTTAAATTACTTTCTCCTTTTCCAAGTGGTGCCCCCGCTTCCAAACTACTTTATAAATGGAGCAATAAGAGCTAGAAGAAGTTGTATTAGATTACCATTAGATAGTCTCTCTTCTCATAAGAATTTAAGTCTGTTATTCTCAGTGTATTTAATTTAGGCCAAATTCTAATTAAATACTTCATTGCGCATTGCATTTCACTACTTTGCATAAAGAATCTCATCTGCTTGCACACCATGTGGAATAGATATACAAATGTGCAATTACTCATTAACAAGATTTTATATAAATCTGCACAGTTATAATTAAAAAAAGAAAAGTAGTGAGATTTTGTGATCATGCTACACAAAAACCACAACAGAACAGAGCAATGTAAGGAGTGACGATGGCACCTCTTGTTGCTTAAGGATCCATAAGATAGGAAAGGTGTATATTTACAAGTGTATATTTACAAGCCATCTGTGTAGCCATCTGAGTCACTGCCCACAGGAAGCAATGGTTTCTGCATTCAGCCCTTCTGTGGCATTACAAGGAGAAGGCATCCAAATGGCCTGAGGTACCTGAGCCACTCAGAGCTATTCCATCATCTTTCTCCTTTCCTGAATGTCTTCAGTCATGACAGCCAGTTGTCCTAATCCTATCAATCATACTAGTAAATAGTAAAGCACAGAGTAAATTCTGTACAATTGCTCGAGTTTAAGCTAAGAATGCCCACAAGAGGAACTGTGGATTGAAAGTAGTTTGATTTTTTTTTCAATGTTACTAAAGCAAAACACACCTTTAATACTTTAAATAGTATTAGTTATTTTTTTCCCCTAAAACTGACATTTATTATGAATGTTTCTTGAGTATACAGTGGTGTGTTTTATCTTTAGAAAATAAAATATCAGGCTTTGCTTCACATTTATTATTAATGCAAGATACACCAATGTCTCTTAAAACAGTTTTATCAGGTGGTATTTGCAGGTGCAATTGTTTTGTTTAGCACATACTATTTCAAGAAAGGAAGACATAATGTTTCCCTCACAGTCCACAGGTTGGTATCTCAATGGGGAGCTGGACACATACTATTTCTTAATATGTGCTCATCTATACACAGTGCCCTGCCTCCACTGCCACAAAACTGCATTAACTCACGTATTCCTATCTCCAGCTTCATGCTTTTCTATGTGCAAACAGCGTGTAGAATAAGCATCCCTGTTATGAGAATGTCTGAGAGGAGTAATCTTTTCTTGCAATCAGAGGTCAGAAAACACTAGTGTGTGCTTTTGAAGACTGGATATATGCACTGCTGGTGCTAGTATAGCACATCTGGAAAGAAAGGGAGCCTGTAGAGCTGGGATACTGTGCTGCCTATGGAACAACAAAGTGCTGACCTCTTTAGAAAATCTGTCTAGATAAATGTAAGTCTTAAAACAGGAGAAAACCTCCACTGAAAATAACCTGCCCTTAAAGTGATACATACTTTTGAAATAAGGCCCAGCTACAGTGACAAATGGGAAGAAAGGCAAGTGAATTTGAATTGCCACTGTCTCTCTGGATGCATTATGAAGGGGGTTTGGACAACTTTTATGTTCTTTTTTGGTTAACTGCATTTGGTTTGAGAGTTTTATTTCTTCAGGATACTGCTCTAGTTGCACTTGGCACAGGCACTTGAGCTGGGACCTCTGTAAGTATAGCAGCAATGGGCTTGATGGGAACATCAACTGAAAGGGCCAGAAGCTTCACCTTTACATCAATATCTAAGAGTATGTACTCCATGAATTAAGGGACAAAAATAGTCACTTCCAGCGAATCATTCACCTCTGAAGATGTCTGTCTCCTCTGCATTCACAGGTGATTACTCCTCATCCGGCTGGTTTACTGAAAAACTCACAGGTAATTGGGTGAAATCTGAATCAAAAAACAACTCTGTTGGTGTTCAAAAGATACATTAGAAGAGCTCTGTATGAAATATGAAAGAGAACATCTGAAGAAATCAATAGTTACTGGGTGATGTACAGAGAAAAAAAAAGAAGATATGTGTTTTCTTTTTATTACCTGATTATTCATAGGAGTTACAGCTGTATATTGAATCTAATTCTTCAAAGATTTTTTTAATGGTGAATATGTGTTAGTGTGTTTTGGCAGATACATCTTGCTTTTTTTTTGTAAAAGACAAACATTCTTTAAGTCCAATAAGGGGAAACATTTTATGCTTGTATTTTGATTATTGTTGTGCCTTAACATCTATTGATATCATTAGATTTTCTCTGTGTTTCAAAATACTAAAAATGAGACCTAACATTTAATCCCTTTGTTAGAAAATCTTAAAAAAATTAATATGCCAGGAGTTTCTGCTTATGTCTTATTTGACTTATCAGCAAACAAAAAAACATACAAACCAAAAATGACCAGGCTGGTATTATATGGTTAATGGGTGCAGAGTGATGTGAAAGCCTCTGTAAATACCCATTCATGAAAACCTCCTCTAACATCAGAGGTAATGCAGTCTGTCATGTCTTGAAAGAGTAGTTAAGTATCATTCCTGATGATTCAGATGTTGCACTGGTGACAGAGATTCATAAGAAGAGGATATAAAACTCTTTTAAATCAGTGGGTTTTTTTCCTGTATCTGAACAACAGAATTGAAAGAGCAGGAAAAAAGTATGTAATAAGACAGAGGGAATTATTCAAGGAAAGTCAATGTTAGAAAATGCTGACCTGCAGTTATTAGCTGCTAATTTTAAAAGAGACTTTTAAACTGAAATATCACTGTGTGGAAGGGTTTTCTTAAAACCTTGTTCAAACTGCAGTGGGTAGGCAGCTAATTTTCCATGTAATGTTATCTGAGGTGTGGAGGATCCTGAGACGATACAGCAACACAAAAGACATCACGTGACCACGGTATTACTTTCAGTGAGTTCAGTGGTACTATCTACAGACAGCACATTAAGTAATGAGTTCTAGCAGTCCAGTTGTGCTGCTTGTGCCATTTCCCTACCTAAATATTTTATATATAAAAGTATCACTGGGACCCAAACAGTAAAATTATAACAAGACAGGATGCATCTCTCTTTAGTGCCTAATACCCTTCATTGGCTGGAGCTTGCAGCATAGAAAAAGAGAAGACTAAGCTGAGTTTGTTCTAAAATATATTCGTATAATGAATTATCTGATTTTTGCCACCAAACCAAATACATAGTGGCACATGCTATGTGACCTTTTGGGTGAGTGTAACAGCCTCTAAAGCTTTCTTAGCACTACTCCATGAGAAAAATACAAGAAACTCATCTTCTAGTTAAAATATGTAGCAATAAAGTAAAACACTCCTAGGTGAGATAGGAAAATGTATATTGTTAATAATTGTGCTATCAATACAAGGTGCTTATAAATAACAATGGGCATCTGAAAAGGCTACCTCCTATCTCAGGATGTTTTAGGTGAGGAAACTCAAAGTACTAATGAAAGAAATGCAACTAAAGAAAATTAACTCTGTTAATCTAATGATAAAATATTCAAAAAAGAAGATGAAATAAACAGGATGGATATTTTACTTTTATATATGCTCCAAACTTGTCTTTAATACTAAAGAATCTGTGGAGCACACTGTACAACTGTATAGACAACTGCATCACATACCACTGTGATCTATAGTAGATATAAGAGCACAGCAATATTTATTTATCTTTGTTTTCCTTTTCTAAAACATCTTAAAGATTGCTAAGGAATCAGTCTAGATCCTTGGGTCAGTTTGAGCTAAATATAATTTAAGACTTCTGAAAATGTTAATACAGGTTCTAAAATTTATTTTGTTAATTGCTGGAATAATCAATAACTAATTTCCATTCTAAACTAGGTCCTTCATGTGTCTTAAATAACCCAACAGAAGATCATTTACATCTCAATAACAACCCT
The DNA here is from genome assembly GCF_036250125.1 of Pseudopipra pipra. NCBI lineage: Eukaryota > Metazoa > Chordata > Aves > Passeriformes > Pipridae > Pseudopipra > Pseudopipra pipra. Next base: position 69,966,814 of record NC_087550.1, on the reverse strand, counting down.
TAACAGTGTCATGTCATCAAAATCCAAACTAAATCTCAATAATGTAGGTTAGTGACCAGTAAAGGACTTATTACCTGGGTCAAGTCCTTGGGGACTGTGGTGGGCCAGTTGGTGAATGCCTTGCTTGTGCGTGTCTTTTACTTCAAAACATGAGCATGGCATCCCATAGGAGTGATCCCATTATTTGGTGCTATTCTAAATGGTTATACTTTACTTGTACTTCAGGAGCCTGCAGCAGATTCATAATATGAAGGTCAACCATGCACAACAAAACAAAACAACATCCAAAAAAAGAAGCCAAAACAGCCAACAAAATGTGATAGAGCACTTTAAAATAAACGAATAAGCTTGCTTGGATCTTCACCTTGCTTTCATTAAATTATTTCTGTGCAAGATGGTAATTAGCAGAAATGGGAAGTAAATGTATATTAGTCTTATGTACTATCTAGGAAGAGAGAAAGGCATAACTATTTTAAGATGCATTTTTAACAATGCTTTTGTGATACCAACACACTTGCTGATGATATTGAAATTTTTATGTTAATTAAACAACCCCTAACCACTCAGTGCATCTCAGATATATACACTTTGTAATTACCTCCATTATTGAAATAGCTAGTTTGATTTATCCTTGCCACAGTAACATTCTAGCTTCTGTTATTTTTGTCTTTAGAAAAACATAAGTCCCAGTGAGGGAATATAAAACTATTACTGTAAATTAAATATTAAAGCTAACTTATTTTTGCATAAGAACACTGTCAAATAATGGTGATAACTGTTCCTAAGAAATGAACTTTTTTTTTTTTGCATTTTTTGGAACACAAATTAAAATCTAATTTTCAGTTCTTTTGTAAATTCATATAGTTAGTGGGCTTAGTTTTACGGATGGCAGTAGCTTAACAGGGAGCTATTACAGTCTTAGCTCAGTGATTAAGAAATACAACATTTGTTGAAGAGCTAGGCCTTTTAGTCTAGAATGGATTATCACTTGATCCTTCCTTAAGCATTTTTATACAGGAGTGCATTATCCTTGGAGCCACCCTGGGCTCCATGCCTCATTAACCTGGGTGTTAGATAAATCAAAGGCAGCCTCAGAGACAAAGATAAGCAAACTGCAGGCCAGCAAGACGATGATGTATGGATCCAGGAGGCTAATAGGAAAGTATTGACAGGAAAATGGTGTGCTTATCCTGCAATCACTGCATATTGCAATGAGAGCTCCCAAAAGCAGATGGGATACACTTCAGGGAATGCAGAAGTAGGAGATGGTTAGGCAGAAATGGATCTTCACATCTTAAATTCTAACAAGAACTTTCTTTGTGGCTGCACTTCAAGCACAGCAGAGAGGTTAGTACCCAGGCATTTGCAAACTCTAAAAACTGAATTCATGGTAGGGGTAAACATTATTTTAAGATTGTAATATAACCACTAAAGCTGAATTTCACATATGTCAAACATTAAAACAAACACACTTTGCAGAGACAATACACAGAACAAAATTCCATATACTTAGAAAAACAATTTCTACAAGAAGGCAGTGAGATCAGCAAAAATACTTACAAAACAGGGAAGATGCTGTGTTTTCCCTATATGCTTGTTTTTCCTTCAGTTTGAAAGGTAACATTTTCCTTCAGCCTTAGCCGTAAACCACCTTGTAGGTCCAGTAAGTAGTCAGCTTCCACTATTTGGAAAAGATGAAAAGCGCTCCAAGTTTTGTAAGGCCTGCTGCTGGTTTTCTGGGGTTTCTTTTCCAATAATCAGTTCACTGGATTGATTTTAGAAGGGTTTGTTTGGGGGTTTTTTTGCTTGTTTCTTTAAAGCACAAATTTAAAAATAGCTGAATTAAGGGAAAGACTCAAAAAATTTTGGATCTATATCAGTATGATTATACAGCTCTTTGCTCACCCACTTCATGATGTGTTTATCCAGCTGTGGGCTGGACATTTTGTCCAGAGGGATCCTGTGAGTGACAATATTGAAAACTTTACTGAAATCCAAAAAGATTACATCTTCTGGTTACTTTGTCATAAAAGGAAAATCAGGTTGGATAAACAGGACTTTCAGGAATCCATGCTAGCTGTGACCAATGACTGTGTTGTCTTTCAGGTGTTTTTCAACACCTCCCAGCATAATCTCTTCCATAACTTTACCAGGCATTGAAGTGAGACTGACAGGCCTGTAGTTTCCAGGGTCCTCCTTCTTGCTCTTCTTGAAAATTGGGACAATGCTTTCAGTGAGCTGGTACCTCTCTGGGTTTCCAAGACTGCTAAAAAATCATTGAGAGGTTTTGCAATGACATCAGCCAGGTCTTTGAGGATTCTTGGATGAATCTCATCAGGCTTATAGAGTTGTAGGCATCCAGCTGGAGCAGCAAATCCCACACAATTTCAGGGTCAACTGGGAGTTGATCATTCTCTCAGTCATGGTCCTCCACCTCAGGGCACTGAGAGCCCCTTGGTCTGTCATCCGTGTTGAAGACAGAGACAAAGAAAGTGTTAAACATCTCTGCCTTGTCTCTGTGCCTATTTGTGAGGTGACCATCTGTAATGGGCCAATGATATTTCTGTACTGCCTATTGCCATTAATGTATTCCAAAAAACTCTTTTTAAAAGTCTCTGACATTTCTAGCAGCTTCAACTCCAGCTCAGCTTTGGCCACATGAATTTTCTCCTTATTGCAGCGAGCAGCATCTCTGTATTCTTACCTTGTCACTTGACCTTGTTTCCATTGGGTATATGCTTTCCTTTTATGCCTTACTTCCACGAGAACATCCCTGTTCAGCCAAGCTGGCCTTCTGCCTTGCCTGTTTGACTTCTGACATTTGGGAATTGCCTGCTCCTGTGCCCTTAGGAGGTGATGTTTAAAAAGTGATCGGCACTGATGGACACCAGCACGTGGAAAAACATTTTTCCAGAGGACTTTACTTACTAATTCCCTGAGCAGCCAGAAATCTGCTCTCCTCATGTCCAGAGCTGAGGTTTTTCTGGCACTTTTTCTCCTGTCAACAGAGATTTTAAACTCGATTACTTCATGGTTGCTGTGGCCAAGATGGCCACCAACCTCCACTTTGCTCGCAAGATCCACTCTGTTGATAAGCAGTAGATCAAGAAGGGCATCCAGGTTTTTTAGGAATTTTTTGGCCGAGGTTGAACTAGCTATGTGAAACTCCCATTTAATTCCTGACAAGTTGAAGTCCCCCATAAGGACTAGGGCAGTTGACTTGAAAGTGTCCTGTAGTTCCTCAAAGATTAATTCATTGGCATCATTGTCCTGGCTGGGAGGTCTGTAGCAGACTCCCACGATGACATCCACATTATTAGTTTGCCCCTCGATTCTTACCCAGAGGCTCTCAACTGTGACATTTCCAACTGTGAGTTCCGTACATTCTAGCCCTTCTATTGCACACAGTGCCACCCCTTCGCCTTTTCTGCCCTGCCCATCCCTCCTGAAGAGCCTGTAACCATCCAACAAGGCACTCCAGTCAAAGGACTCATCCCACCAGGTTTCACTTATGCCAACAATGTCAAATCTCTGGGACTGGGCCAAAGCTTTGTGCTCCTCTTGTTTGTTCCTCATGCTGCATGCATTGATGAGAAACATTTCAGGTGTGGTATATTGTAGCCAATACCTCCTAAAGCAGATTGAGGGATCCCTTGAGTGCTGTTTTTCTCATGGTTTGGCACATCATCCCATCACTCATCACTGGCGATGGGATGGACAAAGCCTGGGTTTGTCCTCTTCCCCCTTCCAAGCTAGTTTAAAGCTCTGTCAACAAGCCCCACTGGCTCCTGCACTAGAACTCTTTTTCCCCTTTGAGATAGGTGCATCCCATCAGGTGTCAGTAGACCAGGTGTTGAGTAGATCACCAAAAAACCCCAAATTTTTCCAATTACACCAACCTCGGAGCCACTCATCAACCTGATGGATCTGCCTATTCCTATCAATATTATTTCTTGTTACTGGAAAGACTGAGGAAATTACTACCTGTGCTCCTGATCGCTCTACCAATCACCCTAGGGTCCTGAACTCTCATTTGATTGCTCTCAGACTTCTCTTTGTTATATTGTCATCACCATTTTGAACAACCAGTAGCAGATAGTAATCAAAGGGCCCTACTAGACTGGAGAGTTTTCCAGTAATGTTCCTTACTCGAGCCCTTGGGAGACAGCAGACTTCCCTGTGAGTTGGGTCCAGTCTGCATATGGTGCCCTCTGTTCCCCTTAGAAGGGAGTCTCCTATTGCAGCTACCCTTCTTTTCCTCTTAACAGAGGAGGTTGTGATGTGAAGTACAGCTGGTGTTGTTTTAGGGGACCCCACTACCTCAGAAGGACCTTTACCCATCTCATCAGTTGTCTGGCCTTCTAGTTCCAGAGCCTCATGCCTGCTCTAGAAGGTACCAGTCCTACCTATCAAATTTTGAGAAGGAGGAGGATCCTTCCTCCTAGTACATGCAGTGACCAGTATCCAGCCTGCATCTTTAGCAGACCCTTGACTAACAGTTCTTTGAGTAATTACCCTGTAGGGTTCTCAGTCCACCATAGTGTGTGAATTCAGGCTTGCATTTGACACTTGTAGGTGGAAACACAAGTTAATGGGAGCTTATATACTTGCCCTTTGGGATGTTGCAACAGTTTCCCTTCCCCTACATTAATTCTTCGTGTTTCTGCCTTTCTACAGACTATACCTAGTCTCTCTTCTAAAACTCCACCTGGCTCTGTGGACTACTACCTCCTCCTCACACATGTTCTGAGGTAAAATGCTCCTTTTCTTACAATCTTGGCATCACTAGGGAAAAGGATGAGAACAATTGCGAACAAGCTTCCCCATATTTCCTTGGGTGATAAAATGGAAAATCTTTCTTAACAGGCTCAGGGAGCTCTGTGGAGGCAAAGTTTGTCTGTGTGCCTGCTACAGGTCCTTGCAGTGAGGAGGAGGACCTAAAGCCCTTAGTGCTGACTTCAAATATCAGTCTCCTTTCCCAGCAATTCTGTCAGGCCCAATGAATCTCAACTAAGCAAGTGAAAAGAAAGCAAGCCATGGATTTATAATTTGGATGAGATTGGGGAGGTTTGAATAGGGATGGTGAAAAAGCAGTATCTATTTTTTGTGGCATCTCTCTTTTCTGAGATGCTTGACCTTTTACATAAAATGTTGAACAAATATCACTTCTAGCAAAATACTATTTTTATATCATCAAACCTAGTCCAAAAAAATGCTGAATAATCTTTGCTGATTATTTTTTCTAAACCAATTTTGTTTCAGGCAAAAATATAGCATAGAAAATAATAGTCCAAATAGTGAAAGAGCAGCAGAGTTAAAACCAACTGAACAGAGACTCTCATAAGGGAAAATAGCACAGAACATAACCTGTATGTTCACGAGAGAGAGCTCCACTTGGAACTATTGTAAATAATCTGCTTTGAAAGAACTACAGAGCTTTGAAAATTACTTTCTCTTCACTTGGCTATTCTGAAACAATGCTTTAAGGAAATATCTAAGTGTAGAGTACTTCTGAGCCACCATAGAAAGAAAAAAAGACATAAATAAACTATTTTGTGGTTCTGAAAGCAACATTCTAGTGGTATGGAACTTATACTTTTTCCTGGTTGCTTTTCCATCTGCTCTGTCATTACCTCTTCTCTCCCACAGAATACATACCTGCTAAATTTGTGAAGTGTACCAAAACTGACTATTTGGGAGTTTCTTCCTTATATTCCAAGAATCCCTTTGCCATTTTAATCAAGAGGAATACCAGATGTGTTTTCTGTGATATAATATATCCGTTTTCTTCTGTGTGACAAAGTGTTGTATAACACTTCCTATTAAGTTTGGGCATTGCCAAATGGGATGAATCAAATCCTACAGAAATATAGCATTGCACATATAGTTATGCTTATAGACACAATAATAGTTATGAATAGATACTGAAGGAGCTTGGTACATCACTGTCCTGTTGCTTTTCTCTGAGACACTGACTTCTGATCAGTTTTGGAAACTCGACCAACATCTACTGAGTTGATTAATCAGAAATTATGTTCTTTAGAAAATCTGGCCTTGATGAGGATTCTAATTATACACTTTTGAAAGGAAATTTCTTGAGGTTTGCATTACAAATCATTATTATTCCAACAATTAACATGATAACAAAATGGAATTTCCTGAATTATAGATAATATTACTATTATATTAGACAGTGAAATACTAGAAATGTCCACCACTGGAAGGACATGTGGACCATTTGCCTAAGTTAGATACATTTCAAAACTGAGCTGACCTTCAAATTTACCCGATATGTTAAACAAAAACTCGCTTTATCATGTATGCTCTAGAAAACCTCCAGTCAAGGCTTTACACTAGTGATAGCAATGCAAATCACACCCCTTTCAAAGAAACATGCTTGATAAATTAAAACACAAGTCTTATTTACCTACTTACTTCTCAGTCAGCATGAGTCTATTCCCTGACAGGTTTACTAAAATACCACTTACTTTTTTTACTATCATTGTTGACAGCAAAAAAAATGACAAGTGCGTTTTGCAACTCAGCAGGTTGCTAGACAATGTTGCAAGGCTTAATTTTATATACATATATATGTGTATATGTATATATATATATGATACATTATGTACATTATATATTTTCATAGATCATGATATAATTTATATAATAATATTATATATAATGAAATAGTATTAAATGTTATATAGTACGTATTATATACTATATTAATAAGTCTGCATGTATATGTGTTTTCTTAGCAGTAATTTCCAGTGTGAATGAGGTATCCTGAACATTTTCCCCCTCTGAATAATAGAACAAAATAAAATAACCTAAGCATGGCCTGAATGATGCACATTTTCCAGCCGCTTTCTAGTTTTGATTTGTTTGTTCCGCCTTATCTGGTCTCCTACAACAGTCCCAGGGAACAGCTTGATTAATGCCCATGCAAAGTGGTGGAAGGGGTAGTTGCAGGCAGGTAGTTACTCAGAAGAGCAGCAGGTACTCGCCTGGAGTCCCGGTGGTCGCGGCGCCTTTAACATCTCTCCTGCGGTCTGCCTGTTATCTGCCTGCCCCCGTGGCTGGCAGCTGTGCTTCCCGATGGCCTGATGGACTGGCTCATGTACCTGGGGACGCAGGCAGGGTGCATCCATTACTCATTTGTGACAATAACCAATCGAGGAAGATGTAGAACTCAATTCCGGTAGAAAGACCCATAATGTTGGAGTCAGGAGGTTATCGCTGTGGGACCTGCACCTTGCTCCTTACCCCTCTTATCGAGAGCTTTACGGCCCCTGCTGGAGCAGCATCTTGTAAAGCTGAGGACTGCAGATCTGGGGCCCAGATTAGCATGCATCTTCCTAAATGCTGCAACATTTAATTAAAAAGTAGATGTTAGTCAAATTGTTACCGACTGAGAAGATGCTTTCAGTAAAGAGGAGGCAAAGCTAAAGGGTTTTACCACAAAAGGAGCTGACAAACAATTTCCTTAAATCATATATAAATCATATATATATATGTAGAAAATCATATGTTTCTCAATATTCTTTTTTCACAGTAAAACTTTATAAGGAGACCAGACCAGCACAGTCCCAAATCCAAGTCATAATGCTTTTTAATCCAGGTGAAAAACTGTGATTAAGTACAGCATAAAGACCATAGCCCTTGAAAAATTCCAAGGGACATTTCTTTTGATAAAGCGCAAATTTTTTTTATGTCTGTCTATTCATATTGAAATGATCTGAGAAAGAGTCTGCCTTTTAGGGAAATCAGTAAGCAAAACTCAGGAAAGGTCATTAGGATATGTGCAATGTAAGAAAAGGAAAATTCACTTGATGATTTAGAGCCTTTTCTCTAAATATCTTGATCCTAGGAGGATCCAGGTAGACTTTTTAGGCACTTTAATTGTTTAAAACAACTTAAACTTCTGAAAGAGTAGATAGAAATAGTACTCATTTATCATTAATGCCTTTTCATTTAATCAGTCATACAGACCACAGACTCTGGCAGTATTTTAGCAAACTGTTCCTGAACTGGAAATGGAAAAAAATAGTTTAAAAAATGATTTTATCAAGGACAGAAAGTGCTGGGTTAACAGCGCAAAACTCTTAATTACCAAATTACTGATAGATGGTATCACCCTCTGCACTAGCAGAATACAGTATAAGAATTTATTCCTACAGAAGAATATAATCCTATTCACCTAGCTATAAATCATTAAATCTAATTAAAAACAGCATTCAAAAACAATCTGTAATCTTTTGTACACCTTCTAAGAAAACTTATAGCATATTTTTAAACAGGAGTGAATGAGGAGGTTCAATCACAGAATATTTAGGCATAAAACTGACAGTCAGTTTTATGTATCTATCTCCATTTATATCTACTTTCTTTAGGAGAGTACTCCATTATATATGAATAGCATTTTAGCATAGCTCATTTCAATACGCTTTCCTCTGTACTTTTCCCGGGTTTATTAACATATTTTAACCTTTTTTCAACATTACCAATGTGGACTTTAGCAAATATTAATTATTCAACAGCAGCAAAAGCCCTGTAAAGGTAGGATGAGAATAGAGACAGCAGTATAGAACATTCTACTTTGCGACCCTAGAATAAAATTAGCCAAAGAGAAAATTATACTGCACAGAAGAACAAAATCAGAAGCAAGACTTAGAGAAATATTCAGGGCAGGGGGAATAAACCCTTCAGAAGGTGAGAGACAGAGAGAAGGAGACAAATAAATTTGAAAACGGAAATAAGCAGAGTCAAACAAGAGCTCTGGGTGTTGAAAATCAGTATTTGTATGAACAGAGAGAAGCTTGCAAAAGAAAGAAAGATGGGAGAGGGAGGTGATCACATTGAGTGAACACTGCTACAGCTGGGCTATTTTGCACTAGGTTGAAGAACCAAAGCACCATGATACTCAAAGAACTGCCAGGTCATCAGCAACCAGGGTGTTTGCTTCCTCTCTGAAAGGGCCAATGACTGCAAAATACTAATGGTTTGAAGAACCAGGAGAGAGTTGCATGAGTTTATGCTTAAAGAAGGAACACAGAGGAATGCAATCAATCATTCCTTTTCTCAACTGAGAAATCAAACCCCATTAGATTATCACAAATGAGCATAGCTAAAACAGCTACAGCTTTGCTGAGAATCTGGGGACTTACAGCTCTTTCATCTGCAACTTGAGAATACAAAAGGAGTGTCCAACCTCAGTCTTGTGAAAGAAGATTAAGGAACCCTTCTGCCCTTCTCTTTTATGCAATGCTTAGACTTTCAAAATTTCAGGAAATTCCAAGTTACTGGGAAAACAACAGAGCCTATATACAATAGGACCTATCTAGGAAACAACAGAGCCTATATACCAGAAAATTGTAGAGGTCTGGATCACTGGCTCAAGCACTAGTGCTGTACAAATGTTGCTGTGCTTCACAGCATAGCTATTGTATGGTTCCCCCAGCGCAATGCCTGAACACAATTCAGGGAACAGCACCAGTTGAAGACTGCTCTCTATCTATTGTAGATCCATCCACTACGTATAAGAGTAACTAACTGTGCTGTGCCATTTACTTAAAGAATCAGAGAAGAGTCCCTGACCCAAAGAGTCATGAACCTAGACTTTAGGTGCCTTGTTCCTAAAGCTGATATAGTCTAAAATACAGCAGGTGCGGACACTAGAGAAGCAAAGATCATAAAATTCATAGCATCCTTTTTGCTGGAAAAGACCTTAAGTATCATCCAGTCTGACCATAAGCCTAACACTGACAAGTCCACCACCAGTAATCCATGTCCGTAAGTGCCACATCTATACATCTTTTAAACATGTCTAGGGATGGTGACTCATCCAATTCCCTGGGCAGACTATTCCAATGTTTGACAACCCTTTCCATGAAGAGTTTTTTCCTAATATCCAATCTAAACCTTCCCCTTTCCTTTCATCATGTTGCTTGTTATCCGGGAGAAGAGACCAATCCCCATTTCGCTATAACATTCCTTCAGGTAGTTGCAGAGAACAATGAGGTCTCCCCTGAAATTCCTTTTTTCCAGGCTAAACAACCCCAGCTCCCTCAGCCACTCCTCATAAGACTTATGTTCCAGACCCTTCACCAGCTCCACTGCCCTTCTCTGGACCTGCTCCAGCACCTCAATGTCTTTCTTGTAGTCAGGGACTCAAAATTGAATGATATACCACTCTGAATTTGTCTAAATTAGATACATTTAGAAACCAAGCTGACCTTCAAATTTACCTTATATATATATATATATATATATATATATATATATATATATAGCTGTTGTGAGCATGTCATGTACAATAAAACTACTTCTGATGAACTTTTCAAGCAGGATTCATCTGCCCCCAGGATTCATTTGCCCCCAGTTTAGATGTCTAGAATTTGAATATTTAAGTCTGAGCCAGTGATGTACGGTACTTTAGAATCATCACGGAAAAATTAATTGACTTCCAAAAGCACATCCAGACAGCTCAAGTTTACCATGTAGAATGATGTTATTTGTTCTCTGAAGGTGTTGTTTCTCCTTATTGGTAATCCATACAGCCCAGAATGATGAGATCAGCCTTAGATCTACCAATTTTAGATGGCTAAAGCTAGGCAAAAGGAGTTCAACTTTTGTGACTCTGACTGTTTAGACACATCAAGTTTGTGAATTAGAAATAGAGTCCTGGTCTTCTCCTTGTCTCACACTGACATCCCACTTCAATCTCCCAAACACTGAGATTTGGTTCAACAGGCACAAACTGAGTTTCTTTTTTCCAACTCACTCTGATTTGACTGCAGCAAATCCAAGAAATGCATGTGAGAGAGTGCCAGAAAGGAGAGAAAAAATGGTAGAAGAATAATCTTGATTCAAGAGTATCTGAGAACAATATTCACATGTTTATTTAAAGATGTACATTTACACGTTTGATGTTATCTAGACAGGAACACCTCAAAATATATAGCTTAATTGGCTTCAACTAGTGCACTTTGCTGAATTAGGTTTCAGCCCTCTAAACAAGGGATGAATCTGAAATAATGTCTTTAAAGTCTCTTTTAGGTTGTCTGTAGGTTTCATTAGGTAAGCATATGAACCTCAGCTTAGAGATGAGACAAACAAGGTTAGACCCAGCCAGCTCACCTTGTTTTCAATTGAATACATCATAAAAATTTTAAATTGGTATACAATTCACATTGTTTTCCACCCTGTTTATGATCATGTAGTCAGTACTCATGACCAGAATATTCATGAATGTAAAAAGATCCACCCAGTTCAGCAGCCTGGTTCTAAACAGCAGTCTTACATCAGTGAAAAGGAAAATGCCTGTGCTGAGACTGTTTATTGTTGGTTCTAACACTGAGCTTGTACCTTTTTTCATCAACTATAAACGAAATCATGATCAGAAATGCTCTTTGCAACGCTGAAATAAAATGGCTCACTAGTCATGACTAATGATGAACTTTCTAAAGTAGATCTGGATAGTGCCTTGCGTGTACATTGGAAGTGGAGTGCTTTGAAATAACGTATCTATAAGAGGAGCCTAGTTGATTATAGACCAATGATAGCATGTTTAACCATATCAGCTGTAATGATACCTGAGCTTTCTATAATGTACCAGCGTGACGGTTAAGTTTTTTTTTCTTTGTAGGATTTTGAAGTGACTCCCTTTTTTTCATATTATCCCCTTCATATGAAAGATCAGAAGAATTGAACTGCACCACAGCTGAGTAACATCTTCAAAACTTCAAGTGAAAGAAACAAGAATGTCTTTAACTCTAATCTTGTAAGGAACTCACTAAAAACAAACTGCAAGGCCAATATTTTATGATACAGTGTGTCTTAGGAAAAAAGGTATTTACACCAAAAAAAGTTATTAATGATCTATCTATACCACATTAGACATAGCTGTTGGAAAGGTGCTTGGCAAACTGACCTGGAGTTCCTCATAGACACCAGGTTGAATATGAGCCAGCAACGTGTACCTGCTGCAAAGGTAAATGGTATCCTTAACTGCATTAGAAAAAGTGATACCAGCAGGTCCTTCCCCTTTATTTGGCACTGGTGGGACCATACCTGAGTGCTGTGTTCAGTTTTGGGTTCCTCAGTAGAAGACAGACATGGATACACTGGAGAGGGTCCAATGAGGAGCCACAGGGATGATGAAGGAACTGGAGCATCTTGCATATGAGGACAGGCTGGGAGAGCTGTGACTGTTCAGCCTGGAGAAGAAAAAACTCAGCGGGGGGGATCTTATCAGTGTGTATAAATACCTAAAGGGAGGGTACATAGAGGATGGAGCCAGACTCTTCTCAGTGGTGCCCAGTGACAGAGCCAGAGGCAATGGGTAGAAACAAAACCACAGAAGGTTCCCTCTGAACATCAGGAAACACTTTTTTATTGTAAGGGCAACTGAGCACTGGCACAGGTTGCCCAGAGAGGCTGTGGAGTCATCTCCATCCTCGGACATATTCAAGGACTGTTCTGGACATGGTCCCAGACACCAGACTTGATCAGGGTGTTTGGACTATATGACCCCCAGAGGTCCCTTCCAACCTCAGCCATTATTTCATTCTGTAATTCTTTGATTTTTTATTGAAAAGAGTTATCATACTGTGCATACTCAATACACATTTCCCCTAGAATTACTCACACAATACATATTACACAGCTTGTAATACAGTTGTACTTTCTAGGACAGTAGGAAGCACTTAAACTAAGGCTATATGCAATCTTTGACCAAACTCCATTGACTTACACAAAAGTAGAGTTTGACAAATTCTAGGTAGGTTTTGAACATCTGATGCTAAAATTTGAAGTTCAAAAAAGTCAGATATATGTTAAAGGAGCACATGAGTTCACCAATAGAATTACTTAGACACATCTCTGTCCTGTCTGGATCCAAACCTCTGAGACATCACTGTCTTCCTGCAGATAAATGTAGATATAGCTGAATTTCAGTATCACTGTACTTGGTGGAACCCAGAACTTCAAAGACAGTTCAAATCTGCGTGAAGCATGAAAAGCCACATCTGTCACATATTTGCAAACAAGGAGAAGTTCTTACACTTAATTCAGTAGAAACTAGTAAAAACATACAGCAATTTTCAGATCTCTACCACTTTTAAATGGAGTTATACCAACAAAATATTCAGTAGTACAGAAAAAAAAAATCACCCTAGTTTCCTCGGGTTGAAGGGTTCCACTCAAAATCAAGAAATCATAGTTTAGGTGGATGGTGGAAGTTTCTTTGGAGTTAGACTTTGTTATTTCCAAAGGAAAAATGAAGGCAAACTCAAAAGGGTATATCAATAAGAAGAGCTATTTATTATGTCTCAGACAGCTGAAGAAATGCTCAGAAGTCTTAGTGCTTTTTCTGTGTCTCTCCTTTCCTTGACAGATTACACTATCTAGGTGGATTGACATCATATCCAAGACAAAAATATACCTGATTGAAAGTCTGAACTTTAAATTTAAAAGTTTAAACTTACCTTAAACTAAACTAAACTTAAAATTAGCAGCTTAAAAATAAAGTTTCATTGCTTTGTTTTTCCCAGGAATTTCCACAGTGAGAGGTGGAAAATTATACAAGTTGTGACTGCTTATGTTTTCAAAAAAATAATTTTATATAGTTTATATTATTTAAGAATAATTAAAACAGAAAATAAAAAATAAAAACCTTCAGCTAATACAATACAATAGAAATTAATGATAAAATATAAATGTATATTGATGAAAAAAATGTGGAAAATGTGGAAACAAACAAAAAATAAAGACTGTATTTCAGATAAAACCTAAATAGACTTTACTGATTTTTTTTAAATTAAATAATGCCTCCTGTTTTTCAAAGTAAGATATCACTGGGCCCAATACACTTCCACAGAACAGTTTGATGAATCCAGACTTTTTTCAGCAAGCTTTTTCTCTCCTACAACTCTTTCAAGGGAGTCATACTGTTGATATTTTGGTATCAGACTAATTTATAAGGTATTGATTGAGTTTTAGTAAGTAATTAAGCCAAAGTGTAAGACTTTCTCAGACAGAATCCCCACTGAAGTCAGCAGGAGTCCTGTTCAAGTTGAAACAAGAAAAACCTGATCCAACGTATTGAAGATTTAATGATTCAGTGGAATTTGCAAAAGGCTCCTAATAAAACCTAACAAAAAAGAATTTGTTAGTTGGTTTGTTGCTGTTAAATGTCACCATAATACTTAAGAGATGGAGAAGCTGCTCAGTTTGAAAGGAATCACTTCTAAAAAAGAATAATGGTGAGGGAACTTAACAAAACGTCAGCAAGCTAAATGACTACTATATTTGTAAAATAAATCTGTCCCTTGCAAGTCTCCAAACCTCCCTTTGTAGATCAGTATACAGCATGCAATTTAATTGCATTTAATTCTGCTCATCCTGAAGTTCAAAAAGACCCACGAAAATGTGATTCTGTATGGAGAATATTTATATAATTAAATATGATTTTCCTGTATTTTCTTCTCAATGTGTTTGTCTGCCAACGTTTCACTCTCCTTTTCCTTTCATTATATCTCTTGTAATGGAGATGAAGCAGCTTTGGTTTCCAGTGAAATGGAAGAATAGCAGCAGGTCTACAGGAAGAATTCAAGATGCTTGCCATAATCCATCTACCACATACAGCAAACCAGGATTTTTTCCAGGTTTATTCAGAGCTAATGGAAGTCTGCAACATACAGTGAAACGTTTGTCTTGAACACCCCATGGTGATTTTAATGGAGGAACAGTTGTTCACAAGTATGTGGAACTCCTCTCTTTTTTTTTTTCTTTTTTTTTTTTTTAAATATTTTCCTCAGTTTTACTACAGGATCTTAACTTTTAAAAAAATTTCAGGTTATCCACTTTAAAAGTTTGATTTGTGGATTTGGGAACTCACATATTTTATGTTTTATAGATAAAAGATAAATAAAGATAAATATAGATTAAAGATAATAACATTAAACATAATTAATTTTAGTGATACATGAGTTAACATTAAAATGTAAATTTGTAAAATACTTTCAAAACAAAACTGACACTTGTGTAAGAAAATCTCTAGACTCTTGACGTCTCTCAAAGTTTTTATACTACTTGGGTAAAAATTGAAATGGCTAAATATTGCTCTAAAGTTCAGCTCACATGACTATGAAATCCAGTATACATCAGCTAAATATTTATCTAAAGAAAAAACAGTGGAGTAGAGATTTGGTTGTTCCTTCTGTAACAGTTCTGGAATATGTAAATTATTGAATTAATCTTTTAGAATAAAATCAAAGAAAAAATTTTTTGTCTAATGAAGAGCAAAACATTTGGTTTATATGACATTGCTTTACTTGCTGACCATTTCATTCAACAGTTATACTCTTCAATCCTACACAAACTTACACCTATGTTAACACTAAAGCAGAAGAATACATTCATTGAGATCAAAGGTACAACACAGGCTGTAACTCCTGCCACTGTGAAGAGTAATAACCCCCAGAGATCTGGATCTAGGGTTTTTTTCTTCAAATGTGTGATTCCTTTGTGCTTTTTGTCTAAGACAATTCACGTGCCTGAATTTGCAGAGAATCTCAAATAACACCACGAAGCAGCGTGTTGCCAGCCGTTTGGATGGACTATCCTATGGAATACCATTGTGGGCCAAGGAACTACCCTTTTCTCCCCTTACTCAGCTCTCTGTGGAACAAGATACAGGAAGAGGCTGAGAAAAAAAAACCCAGGGCCTATCCACGACTTTACTTGTCTGCTACAAAATGTGCAACCAGCTTCCTGGATCTTGAGATGTGCGGAATGGAGTCCCCCAAGCTGTTTCAGGGAAGGGGACCTAAAGCCAGGACTAACACCTCACCTCACTCTGTACATAGAGCCTCAAATTTCCTTCCTCTGAGCTGCACCGCAAACATGTCCAAATGAAGTTAAACAAATGTTTGAACCAATACAGGAAAGGGATTTTAGGCAGAAAAGAGAAATATAGATGTACACCATGTGCCAGCGGCCTCTGCAGTGACTCACTGTGGTGCAGGATTTAAAATTCTCTACACACGAACAGTTAATCACCACAAGCATTTAAAATGTCAGTGGAAAAAGAAATGGTTTCCAAGAGCATATAACTGCCCAGATAGCTTTCATCAGCCCAGCCACATGAAAGACCCAGAGGCAACTGCAAAGCCACCATCAATACAAATGCCTGTGGAGTCCTCTCTGGTGCCAGATCCTGCTGCTTTGGCTATAAACAATATCTCCTATAGTGCTGCATCCAGGATCTCTGGCTGCCAATCAAGCAGGAAGAGAAGGAGAAGGAAGAACTATCTAATGCACTTGAGTAAATGTACCATTGCCATTAAGTGCTATATTTTATACCTTTGTGGAGTAAGTGGTTTTGCAAAAGAGCAAATCTCCAAAATGTTAAAAACTCGTTTCAGAGAGAATATAGTGGCAGCTTTGATGCCTAGTTTCTATGAATATGAACATTTTTATAGACTTCAGTCTCCCCACAAAACATTAGGCTAATGGGCATAAGGCAATTCTTCTTAAGTAACTTTGTGGTCAGTCATTCTTGCATGTTTGGGTCAATCTGGGTGATGCTCATACTGAGTAACAAACACCAGAGGGGGTTTGCAACATGCATCTATTTTCCTCATTGGTCCTGACACAGGTGCTCCCACTGAGACCAGGGTCTATATGCTGAAAGCAGTCAGGGAAGGCATGGTTTTAGGCTGCACACACTGCTTTTGCCCATAGCAGTGCTGTAATTTTGCACCTGTGTCTGAAGCAGTTCATTTTGTTTCACTGTGAACAAGACTAAACATTATGCTCAAACTGGGAATATCTGCTTTTGGTGCCCAATTTTTACTAGTTTCTGGTCTATCTTTTGGATTAGGTTTACGTAATGGTTCAAATTATCCTAAGACTCAACCCAGTCATTGTATTTGTGTTCATTGCCAACTCAGGACATAATCAATTGCAAAAGAGCAGACTAGGCTCCAGCCTACAAACAGAAACTCTCTAGCTTTTGTTAGGGTGCATGTTTACCAGAGTGGCCGTGATGCCACTTCCACAAACCGAGCTAAATAAGAAAGATGTGACA
This sequence comes from Pseudopipra pipra, assembly GCF_036250125.1. Lineage (NCBI taxonomy): Eukaryota > Metazoa > Chordata > Aves > Passeriformes > Pipridae > Pseudopipra > Pseudopipra pipra. The sequence goes on along the minus strand of NC_087550.1, from coordinate 69,949,722 downwards.
GACTGCAATCCTGGATATCTAGTCTATAATTACTCTATATTTATTCAGACATGTCAGCAATAGCACTTGCATCAGGGGCTAATTGTCCCTTCAGTTTTATGCTGGTAATTGACTGCAAGCCCAGAAGTACAGGCAGTAGGAAAAAAATAGAAACGGAAATTAAAAAGTCTACTGAAAGCTAAATACAAAACTGATCTCTGATATCTCTGGTATTACTTAGATAAAAAGGAAGCTGTGAATAATTATTGCTTTTAAACTCCTACTAATGAAAAAAAAATGTTCAACACAAACATATTCAACAATTGCAGACTGTGGCTGAAATGGTAGTTTAACCACATTTCACTTTGCTGTGAGGTTTTCTTCCAAATTGAACCAACTTTTCATTCATAGTTATTTGCTAATATTTTAGGCAAACAACAGATCTAAATTGGCAGTGCTGAATTTATCACACATTATAGAAAGGCTCAGAAGATCCTGGCAGTATGTAATTAAACAGCACATTAACTTCTTTCTTTCTCTTTTTTTTTTCTCTTTAAGTGACTGGCTAATCAGAAAAATTAGACTTTTTTTTTTAAATTCTTCAATAGGTTAGCTGAATGTAGAAATTAATGCCTCAGTGAGAATATGTAAGGGTTTTTTTCCAAAATCCTCTTAAAATTATAGATTTATAATTTTTTATATTAAATATAGGAAACTATACAGGTAAATTATATTAGCAATGAGTTGATTTTCATCTCTGAATTACAAGGTCCCATCAGTTCTCTACTGAGGTGACATTACTGAAGGACAGAAATTTATTTTAGAGTTACAAGTGAGATGAAATTCAGATTTGGTATGTCCCATGTTACCTCTGTATCAAATGGATACTACATAGTTCAAAACCAATTGTAATATAATACCAAACAACAGAGGTGATTAATATTGGAGGCTTGTTAATGCAAAAAATGTTAGGTCTGCCTAAAGAGGATTGTACCGTGAGACATTTGTTTTATTTTTATCAATTAGCTTAATCTTTGATTTGAATTTTACACCCTCTGGCATCAAGAAGATGCTTGTTGTTTTGTTTTTTTTCTTTAAACAAAGGATTATTCTTCCTCAAAAGGGGATTGTCTAGTTCTTTTATTGTTTTATGTCACACAGGGGAAAAATGCTTTTGAGGCATTACCTCTGAATTTAGCAGGGACGAGAGTTTACTGCTATATAATCATTAGTCAATGCAGTAGCTGAAACCTTAAACAAAAGAAAACAAACTACAAACAGGCAAGCATCCCCTAAAGGCACATCAGAACACCAGAGAGAGGAAACATGGATTTCAAACACGGCTGCCCAAGCATGTGCTAAATATTGCCGCTCCTGACTTTAAACAGCACACGAAGGAATACAACATCACCTTCTAGTCTTTCAAACGATACTAGGAAGCAAGGGAAAAAGAACTGTAAGGCTTTAGCAAATGTACTTTACTTCTACTCTCTTTTTTTATTTTGAGAATTATCATGAAAATTATATTTCTGACCTAATAAAATTCTTCCATATAAAGGAAACCCATCATAAAGCTATTAGAAAGATTATGATTAGGCCTAAAATGTCTTTTTTCATTATGTGTGCTTCACCAAAACAAGCAAACTGCTTGATTCTTGTGAATTGTCTCTGACGATTACTGCTCACACTGTGGTTGGGAGCCACAAGAAAGCTTTAGAAAGATTTTTACCATGGCTGTCCAATTGCATGTACAAACAATCACCAGGGCCACATTTGCTTTCATATGGGTGATCAGCAGCCTGGGGTAACTGTAAGTACGTGGAAGAAGCTAATTAGAGAACTGTATTTCATCCTGATATATGGCCAAATGCTATACAAATAATACATACAGTGAAAAAGCATCTAATTTATACTACTTGTGAAAAAGGAGGGTGATGTCTTTAATACAAATGAGAAACATTAAATACATTTTATTTTGTTAATTTCTTTTTGCTGGCATATTAACTCTGAATTCAGAATATATTGCTGGAGTCTTTCAAGACAGTGATTGCTTCATTAATTTAAGTATTTGTCAACTCAGAATAAATTGCAGGTCTGTGATTTTAATACAGTCTACCTGTGATGAACTGAGTCTGGATCCAGCCCTCTCTGCAGAATCATTTTGGCAATTTGGTGCTTCAAACAGGAGTCCAAAATACACCATCTGATGACTGTTCAATGATCTATACAGCATGAGCTCCTCTATAAAGATAAGTGTGCAGCATGCAAAAGCTTTAATCTATAAGTAATTGACTGAAAAAAATTAGTCTGTCACAGTCCATCTACTCAAGAGGACTGCCCACCCCCCAAAGGATGGTGGTGTAGGGAGAAGCTCTCTGGTGTTGGTACTTTATACACTTTCGGAGCACAAGACTCCAGAACTGCTGCTTCAGTTTTCAAGAATGAAACTCCCCACTTGTTTATCTGTAATGACAAGATGATTTGCAGGAGTCACAGGGAAAACAGAGAAGACAGGAGGCACTCACAGGAGTCTATGAGAATCAGATGCAGAACAATAAACTGATTCCAAGAAAAAATATGGATATAAGGTGTTGAGAAAGGAAAAGTTTCAGGACAGGATAACAGTTTCAAAAAGCATAGGTATCAGTCATGTATTTAGAAAGAGTTTTTCTGAGTTTGGTCTTCAGCTGTTTTTGTGAAAGTGTGGAAGGGCAAATAGAAGCTGGATGAGGTTTTTTCAGGGACAGCTCCATGAGACAAATGAGATATTTTATCATATTTTATTTCCCATATTGATTCTTCCTGAAGAAAGCATGACCTCATGGAATGATCTCTGGAGTCACTTCCAAATCTTATGACCACATAAAATCAACAGAAGGCAGAGGAGACTACTCTTAGAGATAGATGTTTTGCTCAGTGTCACAGCACTGTGACTGTGTGGGAGCTGCAGTGCCAGGTCCTCTTTTCCATCACTAATGCAGAAGTTCCCCTCAAGCCAAATCTGTCCTATACTTCCAACAGCTTCATAGATTCTGCATTAGGACATAGTTTCAGTGGGACAGCAGAGCAAAAGGCAAAGAGCAGCCCGTCTCTTTTGTACATAAAAGACATGGGACTGTCAGAAACCATTTCACTAGGTAATGAAAGAAAGTCTGTACACAACTTGCACGTTAGGTGACACCACTCAGTACTAATGAAGAGCAAGTGCTTCCTTGTGGTCAGATTTTACATTTTTAACATTTAACATTTTTAAGGTCTAAGCTAGGTGTTATTAAAAATGCAATCCTTGAAAAATGTGCTTCTTAAAGGTATTTTGAAATTCTTTCATCTGCTGGAAATGCACTAAAGATGATACAAACCATATGCTATACTACAGTCTTGGAAAACAGACTTTTTGTTGGATAATGATGTGGGATGAAAGATATTTCATCTTTCATACATTTATTTGACAATGATGAATTTAATTCATTCTATCACATTGAATGATACATTTATATTCAGTATGTAGTTTAAAATTTCATAAATGATTAAAGTCCTTGCTGTTTTAATTATAATATGAAGAGAGCAGCTAGAAGTTATTTGCAGAGAATAATGTGCAAGTCAATAAATTTGGTGAGTACTCCTGACAACATATAAATGATGACTTTAGTTGCCTGACTACCTGCAGAAGACAGCTAGATAACGACAGTCCTTTTGTTTCTTTTCCAGCAGAGTGAAGCTGGAGTCTGCTTACTTCAAAACTGCAACTATCTAATTTCAGCAACTGGTAGCACACAATTCACAGAGCTTTAAAAGTTGTCCTGTACCCCCTGCACTAATCAAAAAGGTCAGGTTCCCAAGCAGAGGACTGTGGACAGCTATCATCTACCAAGTAGTGAGGCGTTACTTACCTCACCAGTGTAAGAAGATCCTTCACCATGGGAGAATAATTAAGGGTTCTGAATACACAAGACAAGTAGCTTTTGACCTACACAGGCAATGGTTTATCTTCCTTCAAGCTTACCCGTCATCTATCTGAATCACAGAGACCACCTCTAGTTAATTCACTTGCACTAAATAGCAGACTAAAAGCCTAATGGAAAGAATTCATTGACTTCTTTTGGCTTTGGATGAGACCCATATGTATCAGCTACTAGGAGGGGTCTATCCAAGCATCCAGTAGTGACACTAGTACCTGTCCAAAAGGAATTGAACCAATAACAGTAGCACACAAGTCAGACAAAAATCATAGGTCTATTATTTCCTCTTCCCTGCATTTTGGCTTAGGCATTGCAAAGATATTAGGAGAAACTTTGGATAAACTCTCCCAGCTGAACATATTGTCCTCTGGTCCTTACAGAGAAATTGAAGAAAAAAACAGTTGTGGTATTGACCTTCACTCAGTTTTCTTCCCTCTGCTCACAATGTGGAATACAGTAGATCCTAATTGATTCTATTTACATTCTTTTTTGACTTAAGAAATTTGCACAAACCCCTGACATCCAGAGTGTTTATTTTAGAAAAAAGAATATCCATAATCTTCTCAAGTTGGAAGCAGCATAAAAACTAAGCAAAGTTTTATTTTTTCCTCTTATCCTAATTTTAAAAAACCAATCAACCAACCAAAAAAATAAACAACAAAAAAACAACCAAACAAAATAATCCCACAACTAAATCAATTTTGATCAAATTTTGTTGAAAAAGAAAAATTTTAGGCTGAGGAGTCTTATGTCAAAATATAGCCCAAAGCAGGTTAAACCAAAGGAATCAGAAAGTCTTCTGGAAAAGGAGAACATCTAATGGGAAAGACGACAGACCTTTAACTGTAGCAGTGCTGCTGGGTGCCGCTATAATGAACTGAAACCTACAATCTCCTAGGGTTAATAAGACACCTGTCTTGAAACTAGCAGTCATATTGGTTTTTCAAGCCTGCCACAATACTTAAAGTCTTGATGAAGTTCTTACTGTGCCAAAGAAACTTACTAACAAAGCCACTGAGTCAATTTAACCTAGTGAAACTGGACCCTGTAGACTGGGTTATCAGAGTTTTGTGTTGAGATAATTACAGCACTAAAGAGAGCATATGGGCTGTCAAGGCTGGCACATGGCCTGCGCCAGCTGTTACCTGGGTGCTTTGGAAAATCTACTGAACAGCATTTTGGATACAGAACAGCTATATGTAAGTTTTCCAAGACATCTAGTGGGAAATCCTCATAATAAATTTATTTTTTATATGGGGGTGGATTACACCCAATACCATGGCTGTAAGATGTACAACCTTAAACTTCAAAAGGAAACTACCAGAGGAAAACAGTCTTGCATGATAGCAAAGTGTACCAATAGCAAGCTTCACCTTGTTATAGAGAGTAAACTATCCAAGAAATTAGCTGTTGTATAGCCCAGCTGAAAACAATACTGAAATACACCTATTTAGAAGCTTTTCTGGAAACAAGTCTCTGAGTCAGTGGGATTTATCCTATTATTCCTGGTACTGCTACTCCATGAAAAATGTCTTCCAAATGCAATGTCATAGCTAATCAATTACTAACAACAATTATTATTGATTAGCTGCAATGCTCTTACAGGGTCTGCCTTTATGAAGTAATGTTACCCAAAGAAAACATTTCAAATAGGATATGTCCAATGAGTTAGAGAGAAAATATAAAAAGAAATCGAATAGAAATGTATTCAAACAGAATACAACAAATATAAGTATACACACCAAAATTTCATAGCATGTGAGGACTGTAAATTATGATTATTGGATCCAGGAGGATTATAGTAAATGATATTACTTATTTAGATAAGTAGACTTAATTGCCCTAACTCAACTTCCTAAGATGTAAGGTCTTTCTAACTAAGCCTGCAGTATCTGCAATGTCTATGACCCGAGAGAACGACTGGGAAACATGGAGACTGACAAGCCATGGGCAAGTCAATGCTTAATTTCCAAAAGCTGATCAGTTTTGTGAGCAGACGTGTGTGCCATGACTATGGCTGGGATTAGTGGTGCTTTGCAACTCTGAAACCCATCTGCAAGATCTTGAATCTTAGTTTTTCAAACCAAGTTAAACTTAGAAAGTTGAAGTAATGAAACCTCAGCTTCAGTTTCATGATAAGTCGCCTTAACATTGAAAAACAGAGTCATTCCTGTGACATCATTACCTTCGTGGACTTAATGCAAATATATCATTATTTGTCTCACATAATTCAATTTCATTTCTTCATGAATCTCTTGAGAAATTAATGGATGGAAAATTTAAGATTTACTATCTCTTTGAATATGTCATTTCAGTAGGAACATAGCTAATCCATATCTCCTCCTTTTCTGACTCAAAAATATAATGACTTCACTGCTTGTAAAGAAGGGTTTGTAATATCTTGGTTCAACTAATAATTTTCTGTATGCTGAAATTTTTTATCTTACCTTCATTGATCTGCATCTATTTGTAAGCATTAGTAATGCATAAAAAAGCTGAAGCATTAACAATATTAGTACAATATTTTTTTCAAAGTAAAATCTGTTTTTCTTTTAACTTTAAAACCCCTATTTGATTGAAAAGGAATATATTTTTAATTTGAAAAATTCAGTTAATTCAGTTATTATCTAAATGTTTTAAACTTAAACATTTAAGAAATCCAGTTGTATTGCATCAAAGTGAGTGCATTCCCACATTATATTTTGCAAGCTTTAGCAAACAAAAAAAAAAAATTCCCCAGAAGAATCTTAATTCTTATCTATGGAAAACATTAAACTGCTAAGTGCTAACAACTGGAATTAGTCCTTAAATCTCTAATGAGAATAATAAAACACGAGTGCAGTTTGTGCTGTAACTTGATAAGGCCTGAATTTAGTTGCTGTTAGTAAAAGTTCCTGATCCAGCAGTATGGCATTTTACTCCCTGAGGTACAGGAAACAATATCTGTCCTTTAGGAGCATCCTCTGTGGTAAGCACTTCTTATCAGGGCTATCAAAGGACTAAGATAGCAGTGTAATATCTAGTAACAGCAGCTTTATGAGTAGATCCATTACTGATTTAAATCAATCTAAAGCAGGTAGTTCTGATTAACCCATTCAGAACAAAGCTGACCTCCTCGCAAAATTATTTCTTCTGAAAGTAATGCAAACTGTTTCTCTGCTACCAGATGTGATACACACTGAATCTAAGTAGCAGCACCAACAGAAGTGTGGAGGAAATGCAGCAGTAAAATACAATATTCTTGAAAATTCTGATTTGAACTAAATTAGGACATTGTACGCAGAAGGAATTTAATTAAGCCAGTCTAAAATCATCTTGCTGTCAATTTGTCTGAAAATCTATTTTTTTATAAAAGTCGACATCTAAATACTATTCACTGAAATTTTCTGGTGAAACACTTATTGGAAGGCAGTCTTCAGATTTTATTTGTCTGTGAAGATATTTTTATTCTTTGCAATGGAAAATGTAATTGTAACTTTTCTTGAACTTCCAAAAGTAAAATGAAAGCAGTTATCAGTCAGCAGTTTAGCAAGCCACAGCTATTTTACTTCTTAGTGTTTTCACTTCATATCAATGGAGATTCTCCCCTAAGTTTCAATTAAAAATCATTAAAAGCATTGATTATATTTTTTCATAAAATAAAAAATAAGGGGGCTAAATACAGTATTAAAACATTCCAAATGTAATTCATTTAAAAGATGATTTGCTAATTTGGCCAGTACTTAAATAACAGAGGTCTCTAAGCATTACTTTTTGATTAGTGTTTAGAAAGACAAAAAAACCTACTGCACTCAGTTTGACACAGCTGGGAAATGCCAATCAGCCCCCAGCCAGGAGAGGCCCACCACACAAACACGGCTCTCCCAGAGATTAGAGGAGCACATAAACAATATACATGGTCAACATCCTCTCACTACTAACTTCAGCTCAAGCAGTTGTACGTACTAAATGGTCACCTTCATCATTATCCTGGGGCTGATCCTGCTCTTTCCAAAGTCAGTCTGAGCTAAATTATTGATTACCACAGTCAGTCCCCCATGTTTTAGGAGTTAAAGGGATCGAAGTGACATATGATCAGCATGTGTAATCTGAGGACCTCAAACTTGTTGGATTCCCTTGTGACTTATTTTGGAGACGTTGTCTTTATTTCTGAACTATTCCTCTGAAGAATAATAAGGAAAAAAAAGAAATTCAGAATCTAGTAAACAAGCTGCTTGTTTCTGATCCTAATTTTCTCATAGCTTGTTTAAAGTCTGACTTTGTAATCCTCCCATAACCCTTCTCCGGTGATCCAAACTATGCAGATACCTTCCTACCTTTATTTTAAATCCATTTCCCCACCACAAATCAAAAAAAAATCTTGGATAGGGTAAGTACATGTAAAAAGTCAGTATTTCTGACTTTTCTCCTGCATTACAAAGGTTCACAGACCAAATGAAAAACCTTCCACATATGAACTATTTTAATTAGTGCAATTTAGTATTCTCCACAAATGCAAAAGGTTACACTCTTACTGATTCTTTGATTTAAACATTTTGTATTAAACTGTGTAATTTTAGTTCAGTAAGTGCTTTTGCAGTACTTTATGCAAACGTGGACTCTTTGAGATAACAAAATCAGCATGAATTTTGTATTAGAAATATATTGCAACATCAATAAAACAAAACAGTGTATTTTCTTATGATAATATAGTTTAAAGAAATACGTTTATTTTCAAGGTTCAAACCATACAGGTGACAAACTATTTATTTACTCCTGCCTTTATTGGTAGCTGTATATTTCCTATTAGATAATAAATTTGATCCTCCAAACTATTTTGCTTGAGCATCAGAAAATATCCAAGTGCTAAAGGGAGACATGGCACCTAAAAATATGCTTCTGAAGTTCTCTCTCTTGGTAACACTGGAAATTGCTCTCTAAGTTGATCAATTTCTTGCATCTACAGAATACTGCTTTTTAAGGCTGGTATGGGAGAGAAATATCAAAACTGGTAGATATATTTTCAGTTCTTCGGAAAGAGATGAAATTGAAAAGCTCTACCTTCAGTACCTTTTTAAAAAAATCTTAAAAAGGAGAAAAATCCTTTTTTTCTTCTTTCTGATTCAGGAATAAAATTTATGCTCTTTATATCATATACTGCTTTAACACTAGCAAAATGAAAGCTAAAACCAGGCCCAGAGCAATGAAGTATAGTTTTTGAGTATGTCAAATTATCTTCAATAGCCATTTTTTAAATAAAATATGAAATCTCAAAGCAGAGAACAAAGAATTGTATTGATGGTAAAATCTTTCACTTAAACATAAATTTAAATAACCCACATCCCTGAATCTTAAAAAAAACCCCAGAATATTATTTTCTAGTTGCCATAGGATGAATATGCCGGTAATATGAATGACTTTCAGGTGTCAGTTTTAACAAAAATTCCACTACATTTATTTCTTTAAACACAGTGCCATTTTATAGGTCTGCAGACCTACAGAAACAGATGAACAGTAGTATTTGTATATGCTTTTTTTCAAGGCTGTAAATGTAATCCTACATTTCAAGGTTACCAAGAGGAAGGAAAGCATTAACATTGTTTTTTCAGTCTTATTGTCCCATTTAGGTGATGTACATACTCTGAGCAAATTAATTGCTTTGCATTTTGCTTATATTTATTAACTGAGAATAGGAAAGGCAGTAAAACACTATATCAAAGCATAATGGAGAAAACAACCAGAATCAATCTTTCTCATTTGTCACAGACAGCACTTATTTAAATCTAAAATATGTTCTTTGCTGTCCTTGGTCTATTCTGGTAGATAATTGCTTGTACCAAATATAGGGCTACAGATTCCTCTTCTTTTTGAACAAAAAGCTGAAACAATAAAAAAAAAAGTAGCAAACTTCTAATAATAGAAGGACAACAACAAAAAAACCAACAAAATCCTGTAGTCTGTTAGATCTCTTCTTCTTAGCTAAAGAGGTTTTATTTCTGTATTCAAAAATCCTAAGTGCATTATTTCTGCAGGGCTACTTCCAGAATTCTGCCCCATCATTCAGGCATTTATTTGGGACAAATCCTGCAATAAAAGAAATTCAGAAGGGCCTTATAAAGGGGAAAAGTCAAAATTTTTAAGCAGTACAGTGCATTATAACTCTCTAAATAAATCAGCTGCACATGACACTTCTCATTCAGACAATTGTGCAAGAAAAGCATTACCTGACTGTAATCGTTTAGACTGAGAAATTAATTTAAAATAGACATGCTTGCATGTATCCAACACTGATTTGGTCTCCCCAGTTTTTGAAAGTTTGGTATCTGAAACACTGCAACACCATTGCCTGCTCATTTTTATTTTTTAAGCAAAGTAATACTGAATCTCCCACATAGGAAGGAAGATAAGTAACAATATAGTGCAGGCTCCAAGTTAAATCTGGTTCAGACAGCGTAATAATGATGTCATTAAGGCTCCGAGCTGAATGGGAATCAGACAGTACCGTAGTACAGCTGCAGACATAAATCTGAAAGAACTTTTTTGGCTACATTCTCAGACTTACCTTGAAAGATATTTAGGAGCTCCAGCAATGTGAGTTGAAAGAAATGTTCTCAAAGGGAGGTTTGCAGACTGAAGAACCTATGTAGGCCTTATAGACACTTTCTTCGGTGTCACAGGAAGGAACATTTTGTTAAATGAATAAACTAAGAGAAATAATTTCAGAAGAAGTGCAAACCAGAAAACAAATAAACCTTAATACTACCACAAATAAATGAGACTAAGGCAATTGTGGGACTGCTCAAAGCCTTTTTGCCTTGCTGAATGAAAGCAATCCCTAAGACTGAATGGGTAATGAGATCCTGGCTCCTGAGATTTTAGCTTTCTTAATCATGTTCATAATTAATTCAAGAACATTGATAATTTCATTACATTCTTTTTGTCTTATCAATAAATGATGTGCCTGCACTTTTGGTCCTGTGTACAGAGAGAAAGGAGATGCTTTGGGTAATATTGCACCAGGAATTGTGTACGTATATATGTATCTATATATACACATACATATATAATCTATATGACCCAAAATAGGGATGTGGTAGCTATCATCCGTAACCAGGCCTCTATTATCAGAATATGATGACAAGCAGTTACAAATAATTAATAAGCTTTTTATGCAGAAATGAAAAACCTTTTTAAGAAAAATATGCTGCAAATAGAATTCCTGTCTGAAAGATAGGTACCTAGAAAAATATATATTTTCAGACATATTTAAAAATGGATTTTACAATGAACTCAAACTAAAAATATATATTTTTAAGCATCTCTAGATATATTTTTTTTTAAAAGTGTCATTTAAAGAAAAACCTAACTTCAGTTCCTTTTCCTATTTGGAAAGATGTGCCCTTCTGCTTGTCCTTCCAAACACATTGCTGGTATCAGCTTACATCTAACACCAGCTGTACTCACCCACTCAGTTGAAACTGTCTGGGGCTTTTTATATTGTCTTTTTTTGTTTGTTTGGGTTATTTGGTTTTGGGGGTTTTTAGGGGGTTTGTTTTTTGGGGTTTTTTGTTTTTTGTTTTTTTAATAAAGATTGAAAGCTCTCTCTTTATCTAGCAGTCAGTCAAAGGGGAAGCACCCCTTTAGGGTTTTCTACTTTCTCTGCGTAATCTTCAACAAAGCAACAAATCTCTTTTGCTCCTTTTTTTGTTGTTGTTGGTTTAGAGGAATCATCAGTTTTAGACAAATTCTGTAGAAGTTTCTGACCAGAAACAAATACTGCTCTGTTATTCACTTGCACCTTACTTCATTCTGACATCAGTGAAACCATCCGTGAAGTACGTGACTCTGTGCAAGAGCCAGCACCATAAATGGGTCCCAAACAGTTTAATAACTGACTTCAGAACACAAGCTACACTCAGGAAACATCTACCACCCTGTAGGAACTACTACATTTTAGCTGATTATCTTTTAAAAATAATAAAACCAGGCATTCTCTCCTTAAAAGCATGTTAAGTGTCAACTTAAGGATGAATATATTCTCCACGAAATGTTCTCATTGTCCATTCTGTTGACACCAGCTTCATGGGGATGCTACTCTGTGAAGATCTACATGGTTCACCCAGCTCCAGAGGTAAATCTTAGCCAGCACATCATATGAGAAGTCAGTTATATGCTTCATGTTCCCCAGTAAAGAAAGAACGTTGATGCATGTACAGAAAAGGGGTTTCCATTCTGAGCATACTTATCAGGGCTAGGGGAGGAAAAAACCTGAATTTCATCTACGTGTACTGTTTTGAGGTCATAAGTAACTACACATATATTGTTTCTACTGCTAAAAAAATGAGGCCAAGGAGCAATCCCTGGTCCAAGATCAAATGGCACCAACAGACTGCAGCCCATAGTGCTCACAGATAGTACCTTCCAACAGAGGTGACTGGGGAGATGTCACCCAAGGAGCCCAAAATACAACTATGGAACATGTTAGCAATTCAGAGGGGTGGACAAGGCAGGCACTGCACTTAGACTGGTCTCCCAGTCTTCATTTATCTTTTAGGCCTGTGATACCCAGAGGTGCCAAAAACTCTGGTATCTAAGGTCTACAACAACCCTAGGATTTAAGTAGCTCAGGAGAACTGTCAAGCAGTTGGGGAATTCCTTAAGGGATGGGGGGGGCAGCATAAAAGATCTACTATAGTGTAAAATTAAACTTTCCCTCTTCAAGTTGCAAGCAATGCTATATGAGGATAACAAGAGGCAAACTCAGGTAAACACAGCACAGACTATTTAGTATGCTTGATGTATTTAACTGAAAAGACAGGGCCTGAACTGCCCTATGTCCCTCACAGATTACCAGCACTGTCCCTTGGGGCTGTAAAAATAAATCCAAATTGACTTAGGCAATCCAGATGCTCTTATTCCCAGTGGAGACAAGAGTGTGCAAAGTCTTGTCCCAGTGCTCCCAAGACTCAGAAGGCCACAGCCATAAATCAGCTGGTCTGAATTGCCTCATAGAGGGACTCATCTCTCCACTCAGAGTGCAAAAATCTCTGACTACACTCTCAGTTGAGTCATTTCAAGGGAATACCTGAAGTTATGTAGGATACCATTCCTGGATGCAATGAATTAAGAATACTGAATGCATTCAATTAACTAGAAAACACTCTCCCTTCACCCTTGCTGTTTTCAGAATTCAGGAAAAGTAGGCTCAGATCCTGAATTTTGATTAAGTTGCTCTAGCTGTAGGTCAGTGTAGTGCCTTCAGGTGTTGTGAATCCAAGCCTTATTGCTGAGATCAGCAATTGTAATCCCACTCCAATTTAGAGCAACATTTCTTTGAAGCAATTCTGAACTATAAATAATGTGGAAATTTCTCTGAACTTGGTTATAATTTTTGCTGCAAGAGCTATTGACAGAATGGTAAGCATCTTTAGCTGGTCCATGGAGTTTTTTAGAGGGTAGTCTCAAAACTAAAGCACTAATATGTTTGAAATACCTAACCATTTTTTAATCTAGCAGTTTATATCTAGTTTTAGATCATCTAGTTTTTAACCCTAGTCTTTAAAATGTAAGTACTACTCCTTGACTTTGAACATATCTCATTAGAGTAGAAACCCTAAAAGGTTTTAAAGGATTCAGAGAACCATCCTGGAATTTATGAGGAGAATTCACAGCACAGTTACTGACAGCAATCAACAATTTTTTTCCAATGATAAGCCATCTATAACTTCACAACAACCATTATAGTCAGGTTTATTGAACTGCAATTTAAAACTACATCCAGTCATATAAGCGTGAGCAATATTATTTTGTAGAATGACCTGATTACATGAGAAAGAAGTCCAAAAAGAGCAACACAGAATCACTTAGCAAGGCAAGCTGTTGCCTGTGACAGTGATGTATGAGACATAGGTGATATATATACTGGGTGGCTTTATCAGTAAATCATTGAGTTATTTACTTCCCTGAGGAACTGGACCTGTCCCCGGAAGAGACTGTACTGTGAGATCCACCAGTGGGGAATTAATATTGGCAAAACAGTCAATTTTGATTTGTTTGCACAAAAGAATCATAATATATAATTTAATAAATAATACATCACAGATGTACTGCCTCTTCTAAATACGAGAGCTTTAAAAATGGTAGAACTGGATCTCCCTGCCATTTTCCTCATTAACATGAAAGGAAAAATCTCCGTAAAGTCAGCTAATTTTAAATAAAGAATTTAGCCAACACGTCCCTGGCAGGGTGTGAAGAGTTGCACACTGAAGAATAAGGAAAAAAACAGAGTATGAAGCTCTGAAACTGAAAATATGTAATACCACTTTCTTTTCTATACATTGCATATTAAAGGTAGAAGACAGTCTCTACCATCTGCAAGGAACAACTCTGAGTCCAGTGCAATTTCAAGCTTCTGATGTGGACCTTTGCTACAGGGCCATTCACAAAGACTCTTAAGCACAGCAATGGACAGGGTCCTCCCCAGAACCCCTCAGCAGGCAGAGAAGCAGTCAAAGCAGACACTTGTGCCTTACCCCTTCCCAAGCTGCTGCACTTGCATAGGCAGGAGCATCTCCTGTGCTTTGCACCTGGGCCTCACCATCATGGCCCCAGATTCACTGCATGAATGTGCTGTACACATAGCTTGAGAGTGAGCTCAAAAGGCTATTCTAGTGCTCAGCCTGACACTATAAATCCCTTGGTTCATTTTCTTACTATAATTTTTTTGTGTGTCTGATTTTAACAAATTTGAGATAAAAACCATGTAGACTGAAATGCTACAGAATATGTACATGGTCAAACTGCAAAATAAAAAAAAGGTAACCCACCATTGACACAAACACTGTAAATATTGCTACTTGCTACATTAAAAATAAACGAAAAGGTTCAAACGCTGAAAAGAGCTGCTGTGCATGAAGCAGCTCAACTTTATGGAGTGTTATAAGTGTTTCTGCTAATGTTAAGACAATTTTCAGAAGAACTTTACACAAATAAAAGAAAATCAGACACTAATTTTCAGTGTAATAAAAGCAGTGAAAATTTTATCACTGCTAATGTACAGAAAACGACTTTTGTGATACATAGCATATTACGGCAGAAATGCAAACAAAATATTTTTTCCTCTTTAATTCCCCCATAGCATGGCCATTCATTAAAATTACATCACAATTCCAGCACCATAAAGTGATTTTGTTTTATTCTGATTTGGGCTGCTATTCCTATATGCTTTTGGGGTTTTTTTCTTGGTTTTATGTGAGAGCTTTGAAGAATCTCAGCTTAAAGCCTATATATTCCTAATCCTATATGCCAAGATTTTCAAGTCAGAAATGTGAAGTACAGTGGATATGGTACTCACCTAGGTCATGAAAATATGACTGGATATGACTTGTGCCATGGATATGACATGGCCAGACTCCAAGAGTAGTGACCAGTAGTACAATATCCAAGAGGTATCTGGTAACAAGTAGTATTCCTTAAGGCTTTATGCTAGACCTAACAACATCTTGATTGTCATCCCAGTGAGGTGGGAGACATCCTCAGCAAGTTCATGAATGGTCTCAAAACAGGAAGCACAGTCAATATACTGGAGGGGCAGCCATTCAGTCAGATCTCAATGGGCTAGAGAAAGGGGCTTAAAGAAATATAACAAAATTCAGCGAAGAAAGAAATTAAAAGAATATAATGACATATTCCAGAAATAAGACCATAGTACATTCAGAAAGTGATCAAAACATGACCTGTACAGTCCCATGTTTCCCACATTTTAAACCTGAGAGGTGTGAATTGATGTCATCAGTTCCTTATAGTATTACTGTCAGGGCAACTCCTACCACTGATATTTTTTCATTAATCACTTTAAACCTCAGTTAAAGAACAATGTAAACTTCATCAAAGCTTCAAAATAACTGTTTAAGTTTCCTCTTTTCCTAAACAAACCTAATGAATGCTAAATGAATCATTACAATGTAAGACTAAACTGCTATATGCAGTAGTTCTGTTCTACTTGCTCTTACCTACTCAAATGTCATTTGCTTGAAGTATTTTTAATACCAAAAATGATCAATAATTTTCAAGTCACAGCAGCTATAGTCATCAAAGGCTTCTGGAAGTGAAAATATTTTGAAGAAGATCCTCTTTGCACAAAAAACATTTTATAAAGGGTTAAATATCAGAAATATGCGACCTAATTCCAAATATCTGTATCCTACCCTCCACCCTTTGTTTCTTCTCCAAGTTTCAACTCTTTTTAGATATCAGAACTACCTCTGATTCTACTAACAGTAGGAACATCATGCACTTACTCTGCTTCTTCACATTACATACAGTGGAAATCCAGTCATACTTATCATATATAGATGTGAAATAACATAAAAAGGATGCACCTAAGTCACCCGTACATGAGCCAGAGGGACATAACAGATGAGGAACTTGTAAAATAATGCTTTTTATGCACAGGCAATATTTAAGCAGGCAAGAATGTATGTCATTGCAAGTGTTTCAAGGAGCAGGTGGGTAAGTACATTCATTGATAGTGACACAAAAGACAAAAGGTAAGATTGGTCAACAGTGAGAAAAAGCACACAAGAGCTGAAGAGGATAAAAATAGAAGAAAGGCATGGAGATTACCAAAAGGGCAATTAGAAACACTAAAGAGACAAAAATGTAGTTGTGGTGGAAATAACAGAAATCAGAACAGAAAAGATCTGCAATAAATAGAAATTGGTCTAAATGCTATAATCAAGATTATGTCCAGCATTTGCATTAAAAAAAAATATCTTCTGATGTAGCTAGCACAGTAGTCTTCAGTTAAATACTCCTGGAACTGGAAGCTACATTTACAGTACTTTACATTTTAAAAGGAAAAAAACCCACTAAAGGTCATAGGAAAGAGAATAAATTCCAAATGCTGTTTTATAACTTTGTACAAAATAATAAAGTGAGCTGCTTTGGATTGAATTTGAATTGACAGCAAAAAATTCTCATTTACTGTTATTTGATGCTTCATTGAGTGACTTGTGGTTCGTTACCAGCTTTCTCAATTGATATATCTCTTTGTAGGCAAATAATGGATAAGTGACAGACACTATGAAATATGCATTTCACTAAGAAACTACTTTCCACATCTTGAGAACCTTGGATAGTATATATCCTTGAAATTAAATCAAACACTGAGCATTGATTTTAATATGTTTAGATGAAATCAAATTGCCCTAACTGTGTTAACACCATGGAACATGCAGTAATCCATGTACTTTGTGGGCTGATAAATCTGAAACTACAGTAAATGCATAATTATGCCATCAGTGGTATCTGTTTCTGGTGCCTATTACTCAGATATTGTGCTATCTACAGCTTTATGCATGAAGGCAACACCAAGAAAGCAGGTTACTGAATCAGTTTAAATCAAAAATCAATGGCATTAATCAACAGCATTTGTAATTTCCAGGAACAGCCTTTTGCTTCCTTGGCTAGGGAGCACTGGTTGACTCTGGGGGAGCTCCCTGCTCTAAATATTTGGAGAACTGTGAGTTTGTTGAAGTCCTGCACATTTCAGTTCCAAATGCTGTTGTTCTGCCCATGTATATTAGCATGGTCTTTTGCCATGTTAGCCAGAGACGCATTGTTTTGAGAATTTCCTCTCTAGGACAAAAAGGAAAAAAAAATATTCAGACTGCATATTGCTTAGATACAAATTTGTTCTAATACTTACAGGCAAAATTCAGCTATGTTAAAGGAAGAAGAGAAAAAAGGGGGAAAGGCATGAAATGGGAGGAAAGAATGGCAACATGCAGAAAAGAAGGGCAACAGGAAGGAAAGGGAGGCAGGAGAAAGGGAGTTACCAAACCACAATTGCCAGATGACGTCATATAGGCAACTGCAGGGTTTCTATTTTTTTTTTCCATCTGATGCTGTTGGAATGATTTTTTGATTCATTGCCAAATAAAAAAATATGAAATTATTTTGAATTTTTGACAAATTAAAAAAAATCAATCTTTCATGTGAGATCTTCTTTTATAAAAGCAAGTCTAGTCTGACAAGTTTTGAATTATTCTCAAAATGAAGGAGCTGACCTGGAACTCAGGACGAAGAGCACTGCCAAGAGTGACAGCTACTTCTAGGCTCTGTTTCAAGACCTTCTAGATCTTCTGGAAACTTATTGGGATCACTGGGGGATTCCTGGGAACCCTCCAAGGAGCGTCAGGGTGCTGGTGCTGCCCCTTGAAGATAATAACTACAGGAGTCTGTATCTTCCAGGCAGCCCTAGATCTGGGACATTGTGGAGAAACTTCTAAGGCTCATCTGAACATTGGACTATTACAGTCCATAAATATGAGAGCTCAGATGGTTTTTCTCCTCCTTCTTACCAGAGAGGGGAATTACTGGAGAAGAGAATGGATTTTTGTGTATTAACAACTTGTGGCACAACTGGTATTGACAACAGGGCATTCTGCTTTAACACCACAAGACTTTCTCTGAAGACCAAGGAACTCAGTCTGAGGATCTCTTGTGAGGGAGGAAATCCACCTGAACAAGCAGAGCAAAAGCATCTTTGCCAGCATGCTGGCCAGCCTGGTGAGATTAAACTGGGAACAGTGCAGATGGGAGATGAAAATTAACATACAGCTCCATCAGACTTGATGGGACAAGTGTTGAAGCAGCTGATCAACCTCTTTGAAAAGTCATGGCAGTCACATGAGATTCTTGGCAGCTAGGAGAAAGACAGTGTTTCTTCTAACCTCAGGAAGGAGAATCTAGGGAACAACAAGGTGACCAGACTCAACTCCTTCCCATTAAAACTGATGGAGCAGATCAATCTGGAACTAATTCCAGAAATATGAAGTGTATTGGTATTCTTTTTTTCTTTCTTTCTTTTTTTCTTTCTTTCTTTTTTTCTTTCTTTCTTTCTTCTTTCTTTTTTTCTTTCTTTCTTTTTTTCTTTTTTTTCTTTCTTCTTTTTTCTTTCTTTTTTTCTTTCTTTCTTTTTTTCTTTCTTTCTTTTTTTCTTTCTTTCTTTCTTTCTTTCTTTCTTTCTTTCTTTCTTTTCTTTCTTTCTTTCTTTCTTTCTTTCTTTCTTCCTTCCTTTCTTTCTTTCTTTCTTTCTTTCTTTCTTCCTTCTTTCTTCTTTCTTCCTTTCTTTCTTTCTTCCTTCCTTCCTTCCTTCCTTCCTTCCTTCCTTCCGTCCTTCCTTCCTTCCTTCCTTCCTTCCTTCCTTCCTTCCTTCCTTCCTTCCTTCCTTCCTTCCTTCCTTCCTTCCTTCCTTCCTTCCTTCCTTCCTTCCTTCCTTCCTTCCTTCCTTCCTTCCTTCCTTCCTTCCTTCCTTCCTTCCTTCCTTCCTTCCTTCCTTCCTTCCTTCCTTCCTTCCTTCCTTCCTTCCTTCCTTCCTTCCTTCCTTCCTTCCTTCCTTCCTTCCTTCCTTCCTTCCTTCCTTCCTTCCTTCCTTCCTTCCTTCCTTCCTTCCTTCCTTCCTTCCTTCCTTCCTTCCTTCCTTCCTTCCTTCCTTCCTTCCTTCCTTCCTTCCTTCCTTCCTTCCTTCCTTCCTTCCTTCCTTCCTTCCTTCCTTCCTTCCTTCCTTCCTTCCTTCCTTCCTTCCTTCCTTCCTTCCTTCCTTCCTTCCTTCCTTCCTTCCCTTCCTTCCTTCCTTCCTTCCTTCCTTCCTTCCTTCCTTCCTTCCTTCCTTCCTTA